>NC_133512.1:75127500-77627500 GCF_049354715.1 Callithrix jacchus | reverse complement strand
TGTTAAAGTATTTCTTTTTACTAATAAATTCTGAACTTAATATGTATTGAGTACATTCCTAAAAATTAGTTATGATACTCTCAGTTCCCCAAAAGATGACTAGAAATATTACCCAAGTACCACTCATGTACATACCAAGCACTATAAGGAACATTGAATTCCAAAATATTGAATTATTTAAAAAATCACATATATACATTCTTAAAAAAAAGTACATATATGTCGGCTGGGTGTGGTGACTCACGCCTATAATCCCAGCACTTTGAGGGGCTGAGGCAGGCAGATCATGAGGTCAGGAGATCAACACCATCCTGGCCAACATGGTGAAACCCCATCTCTACTAAAATACAAAAAAATTGCCGGCATGGTACTATGCGTCTGCAGTCCAGCTACTTGGGAGGCTGAGGCAGGGGAATCGCTTGAACTTGGGAGGGGGAGACTGCAGTAAGCTGAGACTGCAGTGAGCAGAGATTGTCCCACTGCACTCTGACCTAGTGACAGGGCAAGACTCCATCTCAAAAAAAAAAAAAAAAAAAAAATTATATATATAAAGATGTTTTATATGTTTTTTCATATATGCTTTATTTATATGTACATAGATGCCTTTTCTTTCCTACTATATACACACATACATACAGACATATATGTCTTCTCATCTTGAAGGCTTAAAAAAAAAAAAACTCTCCATGAAACACATACCTACAAACTCCACAAACCTACTGGGTCCCTTAAATATGCAAGTCAAGAAAACTTCTAGTCTCCTAAATGTCACTATAAAAGTATGTGTAATTCCTATTCAGGCAAATATTCCAAAACAGTCTACTAAAACTCGAAAGTCCTAACTTTTTTAAAAAAATTGTTCTGTTTTTTTGAGACAGGTTCTTACTCTGTTGCCCAGGCTGGAATGCAGTGGTACAATTATAGTTCACTCCAGCATTGGACCCCCTGGGCTTAAGTGATCCTTACTCCTCTGCCTAGGTAGCTAGGACTATGGGCAAGTGCCCACCATGCCCAGCTAATTTAAAAAATTTTTCTGGGCGCAGTGGCTCACACCTGTAATCCCAGCACTTTGGGAGGCTGAGGCAGATGGATCACTTGAGGTCAGGAATTTGAGGCCAGCCTGGCCAACATGGTGAAACCTCGTACGTACTAAAAATATAAAAATTAGCTGGGCGTGGTGGCGCATGCTTGTTATCCCAGCTACTCAGGAGGCTGAGGCAGGAGAATCACTTGAACCTGGGAGGCGGAGGCTGCAGTGAGCTGAGATCGTGCCACTGCACTCGAGCCTGGGCAATGGCACTGAGAGTGAGATTCCGTCTCAAAAAAAAAAAAAACTCGCGCTACACTGACCAGGCTGGTCTTGATCTCCTGGTCTCAAAATGATCCCCACACGCTGGCTCCTCAAGTGCTGGGATTACTGGCATGAATCATCATGCCAAGCCAAACTGAAATGTTTTAATTAAAAGTACTTATTCAGGATATCCATTCATAAAAACTGATTTCTTTCACAAGAGCCTGGAAGCAGCCAAGGCATTCTAGAACATCATACCAATTTAAAATAATTCTACCCTACAATTTTCATGCTGGTATAGCTATTTCCCTTCTCTGTTTGCCTTTGACCAACATTTACTTATTGCAAAGGGTTCACTGTTTGCCTTTGACCAACAATTACTTATTGCAAAGGGTTCACTTCGGTTTTTGAAGGTCAGGAAATTAACTTTTTAAATGAAGTCATAGGTAGAAGGCGCAATTTTTTTTTAGTGCCCTGGGACCTAAGTTTCTTAGTTCCTCCTGAAACTAAAAACATGATGGTGGAAGATCAATTACCTGACTAAAATGGCACTCCTTGCTCAACAATAACCAGTATTCAATAAATACTATGGCCAAGAAAATCCTTGGCATTCAAGCACCTTAAGATCGCCAAATTTCAACCACCATCAGATATTACTACAAACAACTCTATGCACATAAACCTGGAAGAAATGGATAAATTCCTGGACACTTGTACCCTCCCAAGCCTAAACAAGGAAGAAGTCGAAACCCTGAATAGACCAATAACAAGGGCTGAAGTTGAGGGAGCAATTAATATCCTACCCACCAAAAAAAACCCAGGTCCAGATGGGTTCACAGCCAAATTCTACCAGACATACAAAGATGAGCTGGTACCACTCCTTCTGAAACTATTCCAAAAAATCCAAAAAGAGGGACTCCTTCCCAAATTGTTTTATAAGACCAACATCAACCTGATACCAAAACGCGGCAGAGACTCAACAAGAAAAGAAAACTTCTGGCCAATATCCGTGATGAACAAAGATGCAAAATTTTCAATAAAATACTGGTAAACTGACTGCAACAGCACATCAAAAAGCTTATCCATCACGATCAAGCAGGCTTCATCCCGGGGATGCAACGTTGGTTCAACATACACAAGTCAATAAACGTAATTTACCACATAAACAGAATCAAAGAGAAAACCACATGATTATCTCAATAGATGCAGAGAAGGCCTTTGACAAAATTCAGAAGCCCTTTATGCTAAAAACTCTCAATAAACTAGGTATCAACAGAACATATCTCAAAATAATAAAAGCTATTTACAACAAACCCACAGTCAGTATCATACTGAATGGGCAAAAACTGGAAGCTTTCCCTTTGAAATCTGGCACTAGACAAGGATGCCCTCTCTCACCACTCCTATTCAATGTAGTATTGGAAGTTCTAGCCAGAGCAATCAGGCAAGAAAAAGAAATAAAGGGTATTCAATTAGGAAAGGAGGAAGTCAAATTGTCTCTATTTGCAGAGGACATTACTGTGTATTTAGAAGATCCCACTGTCTCAGCCCAATATCTCCTGAAACTCATAAGCAACTTCAGCAAAGTCTCAGGATACAAAATCAACATGCAAAAACCACAAGCATTCCTAACCACCAACAGACTTAAGAGAGCCAAATCAAGAATGAACTGCCATTCACAATTGCTACAAAGAGAATAAAATACCTAGGAATACAACTAACAAAGAATGTAAAGGACCTCTTCAAGGAGAACTACAAACCACTGCTCAAGGAAGTAAGAGAGGACACCAACAGATGGAAAAACATTCCATGCTCATGGTTAGGAAGAATCAACATTGTAAAAATGGCCACACTGCCCAAAGTAATTTACAGATTCAACGCTATCCCCATCAAGCCACCAATGACCTTCTTCACAGAATTGGAAAAGGCCACCTTAAATTTCATACGGAACCAAAAGAGAGCCTGCATAGCCAAATGTATTCTAAGCAAAAAGAAGGCTGGAAGCATCACACTACTGGACTTCAAACTATACTACAAGGCTACAGTAATCAAAGCAGCATGGTACTGGTACCAAAATAGAGATATAGACCAATGGAACAGAACAGAGGCCTTGGAGGCAACACCACACATCTACAACCATCTAATCTTTGACAAACCCGGCAAAAACAAGCAATGGGGAAAGGATTCCCTGTTTAATAAATGCTGTTGGGAAAACTGGCTAGCCATGTGCAGAAAGCACAAACTGGACCCCTTCCTGACACCTTACACTAAAATTAAAATTAACTCCAGATGGATTAAAGACTTAAACATAAGACCTAACATCATAAAAACCCTGGAAGAAAACCTAGGCAAAACCATTTAGGACATAGACATAGGCAAGGACTTCATGATGAAAACATGAAAAGCATTGGTGACAAAAGCCAAAATAGACAAATTGGACCTAATCAAACTCTGGAGCTAGTGCACAGCAAAAGAAACAATCATTAGAGTAAATCGGCAACCAACAGAATGGGAAAAAATTTTTGCAATCTACCCATCTGACAAAGGGCTAATATCCAGATCTACAAAGAACTAAAACAGATTTACAAGAAAAAAACAAGCAAACCCGTTCAAAAGTGGGCAACGGATATGAACAGACACTTTACAAAAGAAGACATATATGAGGCCAACATATGAAAAAATGCTCATCATCACTGGTCATTAGAGCAATGCAAATCAAAACTATATTGAGATACCATCTCATGCCAGTTAGAATGGCGATCCTTAAAAAACCTGCCAGAGAGATCCAAGGTGGCTGATTAGCAGCAGCTCAGGATTGTAGCTCCCAGTGAAAGCACAGAGAGTGAGTGGATGCCACACTTCCAGACAAATTTTTATTGCCCAGAGACCAAGAGATTCCCAGCGGAGGAGCCCCACAGGTCGCCAGCATGACCCTTTTGGCCAGCACGGCTGTTTTGCCAGCGTCTGGCGCAGCGGTTCTCAGTGCAGAGAGTACGGGACTGGGTGTCCTTTTAGTTGGTGTTTGGAGCTCCAGGAAGGCAGAGCTGCCCGTTCAGCTGATTGAAAGGGGGACTGAAGCGGGGAGCCAGA
The DNA here is from genome assembly GCF_049354715.1 of Callithrix jacchus. Lineage (NCBI taxonomy): Eukaryota > Metazoa > Chordata > Mammalia > Primates > Cebidae > Callithrix > Callithrix jacchus. Next base: position 77,623,119 of record NC_133512.1, on the reverse strand, counting down.
CCGGGAGATTCCCGGGCAGAAAAGCACCACGAATCTCAATGCCACTGTTTCAGCTGGTGCACTGTCCCCATAAAAAAAAAACAACAGCAATTGGAAGTGCTGAAGATTGAGGGTTTCGCAGCAAGCAGAGCTGAACCTGGGAAGGTCCAGCTCTGTGGGGGAGGGGTGTCCGCCAAAAGAAAACTAAGAAACAGAAAAAACTTCATCACCAACAAGCTGGATGTCCACTCAAAGACCCAATCTTAAAGTCAGCAATTACAAAGATGACAGGTGGGTAAATCCACAAAAATGGGAAGAAACCAGCGCAAAAAGGCTGAAAATACCCGAAATCAGAATGTCTCTCCTCCTACAGGGGACTGCCGCTCCTCATCAGCAACAGAACAAGGCCTGATGGAGAATGAGTGTGATGAACTGACAGAATCAGGCCAGAAGGTGGATAATAAGAAACTTCTGTGAGCTAAAAGAACATGTTCTAACCCAATGCAAAGAAACTAAGAACCTTGAAAAAAGGTTTGAGGAAACGCTAACGAGAATAGACAATTTAGAGAGGAATATAAGTGAATTAATAGAGCTGAAAAACAATACAAGAACTTTGCGAGGTATGCAAAATTTTAACAGTCAAATTGATCAAGCAGAAGAAAGGATATCAGGTCGGAGACCAACTTAATGAAATAAAATGAGAAGATAAGGTTGGAGAAAAAAGGCTAAAAAGGAATGAACAAAGTCTCCAAGAAATATGGGACTATGTAAAAAGACCTAATCTACATTTGATAGGTGTACCTGAATGTGATGAAGAGAATGAATCCAAGCTGGAAAATATTCTTCAGGATATTATCCAGGAAAACTTTCCCAACCTAGCAAGGCAGGTCAATACTCAATTCCAGGTAATACAGAGAACATCACAAAGATATTATTCCTCAAGAAGAGCAACCCAAGGCACATAATCGTTAGATTCACCAGGGTTGAAATGAAGGAGAAAATACAAAGGGGGACTGAAGCAGGCAGCCAGAGGAAAAGGTCAGGTTACCCACAAAGGGAAGCTTATCAGACTCACAGCAGATCTCTCAGTAGAAACCCTACAAGCCAGAAGACAGTGGGGTCCAACATTTAACATCCTTAAAGAAAAGAACTTTCAACCCAGAATTTCATATCCAGCCAAACTAAGCTTCATAAGTGAGGGAAAAATAAACTTTTTTGCAAACAAGCAAGTACTCAGAGATTTCATCACCACCAGATCTGCTTTACAAGAGCTTCTGAAAGAAGCATTACACACAGAAAGGAACAACTAGTATCAGCCATTCCAAAAACATACCAAAAGGTAAAGAGCATCACCAGAATGAAGAATTTATATCAACTAATGGGCAAAACAGCCAGCCAGCATTAAATGGCAGTATTAAACTCATGTATATCAATATCAACAAATTTAAATGGACTAAATGCCCCAATCAAAAGACAGAGATAGGGAAATTGGATAAAAAGCCAAAACCCATCAGTATGCTGCATCCAAACCCATCTCACATGCAAGGGTACACAAAGATTCAAAACAAAGGGATGGAGGAAGATTTACCAACCAAATGGAGAGCAAAAAAAAAAAAAAAGCAGCAGGAGTTGCAATTCTCATCTTTGATAAAACAGACTTTAAAGCAACAAAGACCAAAAGAGACAAAGGAGGACATTACATAATGGTAAAAGGATCAATGCAACAAGAATAGCTAACGATCCTAAATATATACATACCCAATACAGAAGCACCCAGATACATAAGGCAAGTTCTTAATGACTTATAAAGGGATATAGACTCCCACACAATAATAGTGGGAGACTTTAACACTACATTGTCAATATTAGACAGATCAACGAGACAGAAAATTAACAAGGATATCCAGGACTTGAACTCAGACTTAAGATAAGTAAATTTAATAAACATTTTCAGAACTCTCCACCCCAATTCCACAAAACATACATTTTACTCAGTATCACACCACACCTATTCTAAAAGTGACCACAAAATTGGAAGTATATCACCCCTCAGCAATTGCATAGCATTTCACAGGTTTAAATGAAATATTGGTTGGCTGCTTGTTTGTTATTTTCCTCCCTTATTCCTTCCTGTCTCCATTGTTAAGCACATTTATTGGCATAAAAGAGGTTTTTAATACCCATTTTTAGACTGCATTCTAGCTTGGGCAATAGAGCAAGATTCCCGTTCTCTCTCTCTCTCTCTCTCTTCCTCTTTCTCTCTTTTATTCTTTTTTTTCTTTCTCTCCCTTTTTCTTTTTTCTTCCTTTCTTTTTTCTCAAAAAAAAAATCTGGAGACAGATGCTGGAGAGGATGTGGAGAAAAAGGAACACTTTTACACTGTTGGTGGAAGTGTAAATTAGTTCAACCATTGTGGAAGACAGTGTGGCGATTCCTCAAGGACCTAGACATAGAAATTCCATTTGACCCAACAATCCCATTACTGGGTATATATCCAAAGGATTATAAATTGTTCTATTATAAGGACACATGCGCACAAATGTTCACTGCAGCACAGTTTACAATAGCAAAGATGTGGAACCAACCCAAATGCCCATCGATGATAGACTTGACAGGGAAAGTGTGGCACATATACACCATGGAATACTATGCAGCCATAAAAAACTATGTGTTCGTGTCCTTTGTAGGGACATGGATAAACCTGGAAACCGCCATTCTCAGCAAATTGACACAAGAACAGAAAATCAAACACCGCATGTTCTCACTCATAGGCAGGTGTTGAACAATGAGAACACGTGGACACAGGGAGGGGAGCATCACACACTGAGGTCTGTAGGGGGTAACTAGGGGAGGGACAGCGGGGGGTGGAGAGTTGGGGAGGGATAACATAGGGAGAAATGCCAGATATAGGTGATGGGGAGGAAGGTAGCAAACCACATTGCCATGTATGTACCTATGCAACAATCTTGCATGTTCTTCACCTGTACCCCAAAACCTAAAACGCAGTTTTATATATATATATAAAATAAAAAATATCTCCAAATTTCCAAACGTTACCATAGTACATAATCTCCTCCACTTCATGACTTGTAAAATTAAGACAGGTGTATCTTCTCCTATGGATTTTTACAAACATAAAGGAAAAACCCATATTAAATGGGGGCAAAGCAAAGCTGAAAAGCTGGGCAGCAATCCAAGGTCACTTGTTATACTCCTCAACACCAGCCTCAAAGCAATACAAGTAAAAAACATACCTCAAAAAACCTACACATTCTACACACAGGTCACATATCTCCAGGAGCAATTTAGCAATAGTGACAACCATAAGTGTCAGATCCTCAAGTTTCAAGGCTCCACAGTAATTTCCACATTATACCAGCAAATGTGCCATGAAGAGTGGCTAAGCATATTTCACTGAGCTCTCTGGAGTATATTTCAAAAACGGCATCTTTCAAAAAGCCACAAGAGGGGTCCAATCTTTATACACAAAGCAGTTTAATTTAATAATCTGTAAATGTATCTCTATAACCACAAATAGTCCAACTCATGTTGGTTTTAAGTAATATTTTAAAAGTAACAACAGAATGTTGAAAATTCCTAATATACAAATACTTCACATACTTTTCTAGCCAGTGAAGGTGTTGGAAAAGCTGGCTAAGTATGAAAATTTATCAGAATCTTAGTGAGATTCCTATATAACTTTTAATTTTGTTTACCAAGCTCCATGTGCTCATCACAGGAGTTATATCCAGGTGAAGATGGCAAATTCTCATTACACTGCAGCAACTCCAATGAGTCATTCATTCCTGAAGCTCTCTTGTCCATCACCAACAGGAGTTTCTGTACTGCATTAGGCATCTGATTTGTCTTCACTTCCCACACCATGTTATGGTGCTCCGACTTAAAAACAACAGAAGAAAATATGTCAAGCCATGCCATTTGGGCATTACACAAACACAAAATAAATCAAAGGCATGACAATGTTGCTTTTTTTTTTTTGAGACACAGTCTCACTCTATTGCCCCAGTGGAGTGGCATGATCTCAGCCCATGACAATCTCCACCTCCTGGGTTCAAGGGATTCTCCTATCTCAGCCACTCAAGTAGCTGGGATTACAGGCATGCACCACCATGCCCAGCTAATTTTTCTATTTTTAGTAGAGATGGGGTTTTGACATGTTGGCCAGGCTTGTCTCAAACACCTGACCTCAAGATATCCGCCCACATCAGCCTCCCAAAGCACAGAAATTACAGGTGTGAGCCACCATGCTGAGCCACCAGGCCCAGCCACAATGTTACATTTTAACTTAATCATATATTGCCATTTATAGCTCCCTCAAATTCTTCAGACCAGGATGACTCCCTAATATCTTGGGCTACAACTGAATGCTCAGTGCTAAATTATAATTGGAATCCCAAAAGATTAATATCTTGAATTTTTTTTTTTAAAAAGTCTTCCCTACTAAAGAATAATGGCATTATACATATTTTTATTTCTTTAACCTAGTAACCATCCTTTCAGATGCAAATATTGAGACTAATAAGACTTTGCTTCACTTGTACCTTCAAATTCAAAAGAAAATTTAAAGACTTTCCTCAATAAAAGTTAAAAAGACCGAAAGAATATTCCATTTTTTTCTTTTTAAAAAAAAGATTCTATTTTAACGTCTCTATTGACTTTATTTTGCTTCCTCATTCTGAAAGTGAACTACTTCAGCACACTTAAAATATACATTTTCAAAGAACATTTAAGAAAGTGTTTCTTTAAATGGCCATATACTACAATTCTCATAAAAATAAAAATGTTCTTAGGCTTTCCTCCTGAAAATTTGGGAGCTAGCCAAAACAGATACCTGTCATTCTGAATAGAATATAATGTCTAAAAAGATGAATAATAATCATGGGAAATTTAAACAACCAGTAAATCTACCTGCAAGCCTACAAAGTTATCACAAGGAAGAGAATATGGGTTAACACATTTAAATAATTTCTTAGCAAAGTCCAACAACTAAATATTATTATGAAAGGAAAACGTGGTTATACCTTTTATTCCACCTTTGGACAACGATCAAATTAGTTCTTTATTAAAGATAAGGGACAACAGCAAGATTTTCTGATTTCTCAGGCTCTAGTCTAAATTCCATTTTTTAAAAAAGTTCTAACCTGATGCAGTGGCTCACGCCTATAGTTCCAGCTACTTGGGTTAGACTGAAGTGGAAGGACTGCTTGAGCCTACGTGCTGGAATCCAATCTGGGCAATGCAGCAAGACCTCTTCTCTTAAAGAAAAATAAAGTTCTAATGAGTGAATATGAAATACCCAAAAAAAACCCCTGACTTTTGCAACAATATATTTTTCCTCAAAATAAAGTAATAAAACACACTGCTGTTAAAAGTCACTGAAAGTCAAGTATCCCAGTGCAGGCTGATTAAAACTGCACCGAAAAAATGTTAATTACTTAATATTTAAAAGCTTTCTAAGCCATCGTGTTAACTGCCAATAAACACTGGTGACACTGATAAATTTCTTTCTACAAAGGCTTTTTCATGATCTTTTAGATTTTTGAAATGTTTTCCTGAATAGAAAATACAATTACTGTGCAAAAAATGGGAAAAATTTTTTTGAGGAATATGATTACTTCTAACACCACCAACCAGTTTCAGATACTTTTAATATTTTGATATATTACAATCCAATATGTTTCATGCACACATACAAAAAATCATGTTTTTCTTCCCACTTCATATTATAGTTTGATACCTTTTTGCCTAATGTAAGTTCATAAGCATTTTCTTATGCCATTAATTTTTTTCAAAGTTCTAAATAGTTAAATATACCTCATAAGGATGTGCCAAAATTCACTTATTCCCCCTACCACTAAATATGCTATTCCCAGCTTCTTCATTCTTCTAAACAACACTGAATTTAATTCTTATTTTTAAAAGTATTTGCTTACATCTGATTATTTTAGATTCCTACAGAGTTCTTGACACATAGCCCAACTGCATGCATACTGCCTTACTGTATGTCTAATATTCTATTTTGGATGCTATCTGCCTATACTCCTCCAAAACAACTCTTATCCACTGCTTTAGATCCTTGCTCAATACTGACTACACAATGTATCATGGTGTAGCAAAAAGGGCACTGGGTTAGATATAAGGAAACAGGTTTTGATTTCAGCTTGATCACTTACCAAATACATGACCTAAGTAACTGAGTTTCTCATTAACTCAACATCTTCATCTGTAAAATAGAGCTAATGATACCTGCCCTACTTTACTCTGAGAGTTGTGAGAATGAAATGAAGTAGTGAAAAAAATGTAAAATAACGTCTTTTGAAATTTTTTTTATCCCCAGACGTAGGGCAATATTAAACGTACTTTGGGTTTGTAATGTCCTAAATAGAACAGTTACTGAAAATACATATTTAACAGGTGGAAATAAGATAGCTATTCAGTTTCAACACTCTACTCCCTGGGAGATATTATGACTAGTTATCCAACACATCTCAATAAAAGTCATATCATGCCATTACTTTAAGCCACTAAAACATGAAATTAACACTTCTCCAGTTTAGTACAATGTACTGATCACCATCAGTCTTGGCAAATAATTACAGCAAATATGCTGGGATATAACAATTTGCCTCACAGAACTAGCAACTAGAGAAAATGTGGTAACACAATTCTATTTCTCAAGCATGAAATCATGATTTTAAGTCTCCATCTTCTCCCTGAAAAAATAAAAAATGGAGCAAATTTGGCTTCATCAGTGATTCTCAACTCCATCCTGTGGCACACAGAATTATACATATGCTTTTAAAAATCGTTGTCCAGGCCTCAACCCCAGAGGATCTATTTCGTGTGGGGTACAGCTTTGTGCACTGGTTTTTGTTTCCAGGTGCAAAATATTGAGACACACTGGGCTAAAATGGTTGCTAAACTCCTACTTATTTTAAAAAATCATTAACAAATACTATGTACAAGGCATTGTATTAGTTGCAATCTGGACCTCACTAATGAACAATTAATCATGGGTCTCAAGGAATCTATGCTTTAGTGGAAAGATACAAGCAAATGACCACAGTTCTACAGAGCAGGACTTGGCTATGAATGGGTTAAAAGAAAAGAAGGGAGGGAGGTCTCCCAGTGAGAGAAACTCACAGGATTAAACTCATACAGCTGGCAAAGTCCTAGATGAGATCAGAAGAATGTAGAATCTAGTTTCACCACAAAGTAGGCCTTGTGTGTCATGTGAACATGACTACTGAGGCTGTAAGAATACTACTATATGGAAAGGTAGTCTAGGATCAGCGTGTTCAATTCTACTTATAGGAAAACTTTATTTATTTACTTAGAGACAAAAATGGGGCTCTGAAATCAGGCTGCCTGAGTTTATATACCAGATCTGCCACTTATTAGCTATGTGCCCTAAATAATTTACTCAAAATCTTCATGCCTTGTTTATAAGATGGAAATAAAAGTACCTATCTCACAGGTTGTTATAAAATCTCAGTGAGATTAGGTAAAATGCTCAGAATAGTGCCTAACACAAAGCACACCTTCACTGCCCAGTGGCTAGTGTAATGATTAGCAGTTATCAGACAATGAAGAAGCACTAAGGATTTTTTAATAGAGTCCTGACATGATCAGAACTATACTTTAAAACAGTCTCTTTGAGTCTATGGACAAAATCATACTGAAACCCTGCATAAGTATGCAGGAACACCTACAACATTTTAGGAGAGTATATTTTTTTTAAAAAAAGAGAGTACTCACATTCCGAATCTCTGTCTATGTAAGCCACCTGTCTCCAGCTTCCTTTGCAATGGTTCTCAGAAAAGGTAATTGATAGTATCAGTGCAAATTCCTTATTTAGTAGCACTTAAGAGTGGAACTAGTCATACTATGTGAGTTCTTTAAACAGCTAATAGTAACATTTTAGATAGGAGATTTTAACTCCATAGAAATCTTTCTGGCATCAAGTATACAGAATATAATTTAACCTATTTTGATGACTAAAAATCCTGTATTTGTACTATGCTTCACATACAGATGTGAGCTGCATAAGTCAAACCTATCTGCAATCCTGAACTTAAAACATTTACCACTTTTACCTTTGTTATGAAATTCAGAAGTTGCACTACACGTCATGTACTACACATATGTATGTGCAAATTTACATGCACTACACACAGTAAAAGTGGACCCCAAGAACAGCACTGTTCATATACATATCCTTTGTACACATATCTTGGGAGTCTACAGAAGCACAGCTGCAGTCTGTTTTGTCTACCCCCTCCCTCTGCAGAGCTCTTTGGTTTCCTCATTCTTCCCAGCTAAGAACTTTTTTTCTTCCCCACAGCAGGTCTTGCAGTTTCTGACATTCACCAAGTACAGTACACTAATATCTCTCTGCAGCTTCTATCATTATTCAGGGCTTTGTCTTAGTTATCTACCACCACTCAAAACTCCTTAAATGAAGTTAGAAAAACATATTATTTTAATTTTAAAACAGAGCTACCTATAAATAACCAAAGGGACCAAATAAGTATTTACTGAACAAATACGTTCCCACCTTTCACTGCTCAAGGCAATGAAAAGTTTCGTCCTGAGAAAACTGAAGTTCTGTTGCTGTAAAACTACTGTACAGTAAGAGAATCTAGACTTCAAGACAACAGACTTCGGTTTCACTCTAACCAGCTGCTTAACTGGGGACAGGCCACTCAATCTCAGACTCACACAGTCCCTCTACTTACCTCACAGGGCTATTCTGAGAATTCAATATCTGAAAACAAAATTCAAAACCATATACACAAGTTTTCTGTCTCTTCTAATTCTGTCTATTTTCAATTGGAATTCTCTTTTTCTTTTCTCAGTCTCAGGTATTTTGGAGAAAGCAAGCAAGGTCTCCTATACAGTAAAGGACTACCAGAAAAGTCCTTACTCAATAAGGCTCCCCTACATACATTATACCAATTACATACTCATTTTGATAAACAAGCTCCTCTTTCAGATACATCCTGGTAGAGCTAACTCTATTGTTCATTCACGCTTTTGTATACTGCTTTGACATTCAACACAGCTTGCCTTGTATTTTAGTTCATTCTGTACATGTCATCTCTTCACTAGATCAGGGATTCTTAGTAAAAATTTCCAGAAGTTACACTCTGAAATGTCACGTTCAGTATTACAAATTTTATTTTATTGGAAGACCACATTGCTTTTGGTATACAAACTTCCACAAGCAAGTATCCAAAAAATCCTAAGACAGGAAAAGGAGAATGAGAAAAAGCTAAATCTCAATGAATGAAGAAGGAAGCGAGGTTTTACAAAATGCCTACCTACATAGCATTTCCGTGTACTTCATCTAATTTTATTTTAAACTCGGAACAGCTCTGTGAATAAAGTATTATTATGTATGGGGAAAACGGGACTATGACAACTAAATGGGACCATTTTCTTTTGAAGGGGGGAGCTGAGAGGGACAAAAGACAAAAGGTATAGGCAAGCACGGGTTATCTCCTGCTTTCAAGGGCCTATTATTCCCTGAATCCTTATCTTTCTATGGAATTCACAGCAGGATCTTCTTTTTTTTTTTTTTTTATTTGAGACAGAAGTTTCGCTCTTGTTACCCAGGCCGGAGTGCAATGGCGCGATCTCAGCTCACCACAACCTCCGCCTCCTGGGTTCAGGCAATTCTCCTGCCTCAGCCTCCTGAGTAGCTGGGATTACAGGCACACGCCACCAGGCCCACCTAATTTTCTGTATTTTTAGTAGAGATGGGGTTTCACCATGTTGACCAGGATGATCTCGATCTCTTGACCTCATGATCCACCCGCCTTGGCCTCCCAAAGTGCTGGGATTACAGGCGTGAGCCACCACACCCGGCCACAGCAGGATCTTCTATATGCTCTCCCCTAACCCGAAGGATTTCCATACCCAGTCCAGACTACATGCTCAAATTGTTTTCAGCGTGGGTGAAGAAAAGGCAATTTGCAATTAATTTCTATCTCTGAAACTGAGGTATTTTAAACGGGTTACATAATTACACACTAAAAGAAGCCTCCATAACAAAATATATTAAATGTAACTTTCTACACCCAAAGCACCTGGGAGGACTTAATGCTGTTCTTTTAGAGTATTTCCAACAGATTTCACAGAAATGTGTCTAAAACTCTAGTTTGCCACTGGGCTAAGAAAAAAGACGAAACAACAACAAAAAACCTCCATGGATTCGTTTTTGTCACTTACCACTCTCATGGCCCTGAATTAAACATCCAGTCCTGTTTTCTCATTATGGCCTTGTTTTTTATTTGCAAATGAGCCTAGTGGCCAGGCTCCGTGGCTCATGCCTGCAATCCCAGCACTTTGGCAGGCTAAGACAGGAGGATCGCTTGAACCTGGAGTTCAAGACCAACCTGGGCAACATAGCAAGACCCCATCTTTAAAAGCTTTTTTTTTTAAAAAAAAAAAGACAGGGCCTGGCTCTGTCACCAGGCGCCAAGCTGGAGTGCAGTGGCAAGATCTCGGCTGACTGCAACCTCCGCCTCCAGGGTTCAAGCAATTCTCCTGCCTCAGCCTCCCGAGTAGCCACCATGCCGAGCTAATTTTTCGTATTTTTTAGTAGAGATGGGGTTTCACCATGTTGGCCTGGATGGTCTGGATCTCTTGACCTCATGTTCTGCCCACCTCGGCTTCCCAAAGTACTGGGATTACAAGGCGTGAGCCACCGCGCCTGGCCAAAACTTTTTAAAAAATAAGTAAAAAAATAAATAGGACTAGTACCTATCTACCTATCAGAATTGTTGTTAAGTGTAAAAGATATTGCATTCCACAGACACTGCCTAATCCACATCTATACAAGCTCTTAGTAATTTCATGCCCAATCAACATGAAATGCTGTATTGATCAAGACAACAGAAACCTATTAATACCACAAGCAGCCATCCATGAACTGAGTACTGTCAGTTCAAGTAAGTATTTAAAATGAGTCATAAAAAATTTGACATCATCTAAAATTTCTTATGAAACTTGTTTTCCTAAACTTCATTGTACTCCTAAATATTTTTACATTATCTGTAAAAACTTGTGGAAAAAGCTTTTCTAAGCTATGTTCAATAACTTTAAAAAAAAAAAACTCTGCCAGGCGCGGTGGCACAAGCCTGTAATCCCAGCACTTTGGGAGGCCGAGGTGGGTGGATCACGAGGTCAAGAGATTGAGACCATCCTGGTCAACATGGTGAAAGCCCGTCTCTACTAAATATACAAAAAAAATTAGCTGGGCATGGTGGTGAGTGCCTGTGGTCCCAGCTACTCAGGAGGCTGAGGCAGGAGAACTGCCTGAACCCAGGAGGCAGAGGTTGCGGTGAGCCAAGATCGTGCCATTGCACTCCAGCCTGGGTAACAAGAGCGAAACTCCATCTCATAAAAAACAAACAAACAAACAAAAAAACCTCAATCAACAACATTACAGAGAAAATTACTTTTTTAGTTTGTCTATACAAAATTACTAGAAATTATAAAGCACCAAATAAATGCTGATCAGTATATGAAAAATATGAATAATGTTATTGGTATCACGGAGTTAAGAATATTACAGTGTGCCATTTTTCTCTGAATTTTGTGATAAGCAGCTATCTGCCAGCTTTAATTTTTTTGTTGTTGCAATTTTTCCATCCTAAATAAAATACTTGCTTTCATACTTAAAGGAAAATACACACAAAATTCCTAGCACTGACTCTTTTCTTTTCCTTTTTTTTTTCTTTTCTTTTTTTTGAGACAGAGTTTCACTCTTGTTACCCAGACTGTAGTGCAATGGCACAATCTCGGCTTACCGCAACCTCCGCCTCCTGGGTTCAAGCAATTCTCCTACCTCAGCCTCCCAAGTAGCTGGGATTACAGGCGTGTACCACCATGCCCAGCTAATTTTTGTATTTTTAGTAGAGACGGGGTTTCACCTTGTTGACCAGGATGGTCTCGATTTCTTGACCTCTTGATCCACCCGCCTCAGCCTCCCAAAGTGCTGGGATTATTGGCATGAGCCACCGGGCCCGGCCTTTTTTTCCTTTTTTTTAAGAGTCTTGTTCTGTCAGCCAGGCTAGAGTGCAATTGTGCAATCTCGGCTCACTGCAACCTCTGCCACCAGATTCAAGTGATTCTCGTGCCTCAGCCTCCCAAGTAATTGGGACTACAGGCGCGCGCCACCATGACCAGTTAACGTTTGTATTTTTAGTACAATTTCACCACATTGGCCAGGCTAGTCCCAAACTCCCGACCTCAGGTGATCCGCCCGCCTTGGCCTTCCAAAGCGCCGGGCGAGACAAAAGCCACTACGCCCAACCAGTAGTAACTTCTAATGGATAACGCATGCAGGAGGTGCAGAGAGGAGTACCAGTATTTTTATCTCAAACATATATACAAAACACCAGCTTGCAATTCACCCTGAAGAAACTTCAGGGCACCGTAGTTTAATAACTCCATGCCATTATGCAATACGCCTTCTTCACTGGGCATTTGTATTAGTGAGGAAAGAATTCAAAGAAGCTAAAATACAGTGGGCCGAGCACGGGGGCACATACCTGTAATCCTAGCACTTTGGGAGGCCGAGGCAGGCAGATCACAAGGTCAGGATATCGAGACCATCTCGGCCAACATGGTGAAACCCCGTCTCTACTAAAAATATTTAAAAATTAGTTGGGAGTGGTGGCGTGCGCCTGTAGTTCCAGCTACTCAGGAAGCTGAGGCAGGAGAACGGCTAGAACCCAGCAGGTGGCAGTTGCAGTGAGCTGAGATTGTGCCACTGCACTCCAGCCTGGTGACAGAGCGAGACTCCATCTAAAATACATACATACATACATATCACTGTAAGAATTATAAAAATGTGAATTTTTACAGTGACGGTATCATGTTTGAAGTCTGAGAGGTGTGCCCTGTGAAGCACAAAGGATAGCGGAGACACGTAGGCGGGCAATCCTGGGAAAAGGTACACTTTTAACTAGTGTATGTAGTTAAGACTTTGAGAAGTGAAGGGTTTTCGAGACTGAGAAAAGATAACTGGGTTTACGAAACTAAGATGAAACTGGAAAGTGAAATCAGAACTTCATTCTATAATTTATCATTCAAGTTAGTACAAACAATATTTTGCTTTAAAGTGGTTAAATGGCTCCTCAAAAGTATAACCCAAAAACATTGAGTAGATTTGATTCTCAATGTAATTTCCTTGAAACTTTGTCAACTACTGTCTACGTAGCAAGGTATGAGTTTAACCAAGAAAACTGAACCAATCACTGACTCTACCACTCGTTTGCAAGATAATGCAAAAAACAATACCAAAAAAAAAACAAAAAACAAAAAAAAGTACAAGACATACATTGGAGATTTAGTCCACTGTTAAAATGTCAAAAATTTACATATGTAAATACTTTAAAATGTTAAAATTATTCTAATTCTCAGAAAGTAACTTTAATTTCAAAACCACCATTATTAGGAGTCTTCCTACAGCTATTTAAAGGGAAATATTAATAAATCTAAAGCCCTTCATTCAAGCTGTTGGTAGGACTCCATCGCTTCCCAGTATGTGTAACTCCTTTTCTAAGCCTCCTCTGGTCCTGGCATGGTGGCATCGTGAGTCAAAAACAAAACAGAAAAACTTGAGTATTGCCTCGCTGTCAGTGCTCCTTCTAATATACGACTCTAGCTGAAAACTCCCTAAGAATGAACTTAGATTGTAGAGCGCACAGCCGAGAGTGAAATACCCGAGACAGCACGCAGCATTTAAAGCTACAAAAACCCGGCTGTCGACTTCGCCTGGCTTCTTTTTGTTTTGTTTCAATCGGCCTGAGGCGGCAGCATAGGTTAAAAGGCGGAGACTGGAATCGCCTGCCAAGCCTCCCCTTTGGGTCACAGAGAGCAGCTCCTCCCGGTTCACGCCAAGTCCATCCCCCACCCTCTTTCGCCATTCATCGCGTTCCCCTCCCTTCCCCCCATCATGTGACCGCAGCCTGGACTCGGGGCTTGTTTTTCCCCTCGGCTCAGCCCCAGCGCGCAGGCGCCTGGGAGCCCATTCATTCGAACTGCGTAACAATGAGCCCCCGGGCCCAGCGGCTCCGCGAGCTCCTCAGCTCGGCCGGAGCCCACTCGGTCCAGAAAAAGGCGGCGCCTCACTGGGGTCCCCCACATCCGGCAGGTCCCCACCCCTGGCCAAGCTCTGACCCTCCGCCCACAAGCGGGGAGTTGAAGTCAAACTTTCCTGGGTAGCCCCGGCGCCGCGTCGGCCCCTTCCCCCGCCCAGGCCCGCCCCATCTCCACACCCGACCCGGCCACCCACCGCGCTAAACCGGCCCGGGGCGTCGCCCTCCCCCAGCCTCCTCCCGGCCCCCGCCCGAGACCCCCTAGCGTCGCCGCCCCGAAGCCCAGGTGAGCTTGCGGGAGGCGCTGGTCCGCTGGGCTCGCCGCGGGCACCAGTCGAACGGCTAAGTGCCCCGGCCCCAAGGGCAGCCCTCCGACGAGGAGGAACGCGGATCCGAGCCCCCCCGCGGCCCCCGGACTCCTGCCCCTCCCTTCCCCACCCCCACCTCTTCCCGAACTGAAAGACAACAAACCTGCCGCGAAGTGCCGGCAGCCCAAGCGCGGGCCGCCTCGGCCACGACAACACCACCAGCAGCTCTCGAACCCCCTCTCCGACTGACGCCGGCCTCCCCCGCGCGCGTTACTGCTGCCGCCGCCGCTCTTACTCCTCAACCGAAACTTTCCTACTTACCAAACCCGTCGCCATTACCAAGTCTTTCAAGCTTCGTCTTCCCCCTCCCCTCAACTCCCTGGGGGTTGAGCCTCCGCCCAGCTCTTTCGCCCTCTTATTGGTCTGCAGAACTGCCATTCGGTTCTTCGTCTTTCCCATTGGGTGATGCCGCGGTCCGTCTCGGGGGGCGGGCATGTGTTGACTTTTGTGTTGTGTTTACTGGAGAACGCGGCGTGTCAATCACCAGAGGAAGTGCTTTGGATTGGACTGCTGCCGAGAGTCGGGGGACCCGAGCCAAACTTTGTCCCCGAAATGGATTGTGGGTTCGTAGTCCCAAGCATTGGTCCTTGGCTGTGGGAGACTGCTTGCCGAGGAAGAGCTGAACTACATATCCCAAAGGCGCTCGCACTGCGCAGTCTTGATAGTAAACAAGAGTCATAGGGACACGTGTATCAGCTCGTTTGTTTTGGTGTCTGGGACAAAAGGGAGGGGGCGGAGGAAGGGAGTGTTTTAATGCTTGGGCCTCTCCTCTTTCTCCCGGCCTCTGCTAACACTTAGAGCGGCCCAAGCTTCTTGCAGCACCCGGTCCGGGCCATAAACAGCCAGAGTTGCTCGCTGCTCAAGAGTTTGGCAGGAGGCCAGGGTATTGTTTTAGTGTGAAGGGAAGGAGATGACTGCACCAGCGGAAGCACTGCAGGCTTGCGAGGGACTTGGTCACCCACAAAGCATGGTCCCTGTCACTAAGGGACCGAAAGTGATGCTGGGGGGCTCCACTGGCACTGGGAAGAACTAGAAGTCCTTTTCTCCTGTGCCTTGCCTCACCACCCCCGGGACAGCAACTTGAGATTGCCTTGTCAGCACTGTTCAGTTCACTTAACATTTGCTGAGCGTTAGCTAAGTAACAGGAAGAGTGAGGCTGGGGGATGGACTGTGAGCAAACGAAGAGCTCAGGGTCTAGAGAATTTACAAAGCGGGGACGGGGCGGGAGCGGGGGCGGGCGATTACGAAATTGGGGCAAGTTAAAGCGGCATTTTCCATATTGGTTAATATGCTCATTAGTTAACGTAATACAGAGGGGCATAATGTATGACGTAAACTGGTTTAATTTGTGAATCATATCTGTAAGTTTCTCTGGTGAGTTTTGTTAACGCTTTTCTAGAGTTTGTTAACGCTCTTCTTCCGTTTTCTCATTGATAATAGAAACTGTGTTTCCACTTCACTTCCACTAGGAGTTCCTCAAGTTACGAATTCTGACTCACCAGAGACGCTTCCCTGCTTTATAGCTACCTTCACTTTAAACATGGCTGTCATCACAATCGGCGGCATCTAGTCAATAATTGGTGTCTTTACCATTCACATTACAAAAATAATTGGTGTCTTTACCATTCACATTACAAAGGCATGATTAAGTTTTTCCCCTTTTTGAACCTTTAGTGTTTAGTCATTTAAATTGTGCTTTAGATTTTATAACTTTAGATCACTAAATACATGCTTAGAATTAAGATGAGGAAAATCTACATTAGTAAGAAATCTGTAAAAGCAGATTTTTGGACAGAGCCAGAAATCACAGCCAGTTATTTCTTTAAAACCTCCTGCATTTCTTGGATTTTAAAAATATACCTGAAAGCCACATAACAAGAATCAAGAAATCCAAAATGTTGAAATCAGGTTTAATATTCTTAAGGATTCCCCATTTGAATCCTTGAAGTGAAATTATTTATAAAGTGGTCCTCCCATGTGATCAAATATTTACTTTCTGTTTCACAAATAGTAATAAAACATTCTATTTCTTATTAAAATAATTCAGAGAAGAGCCAACAAAATGCTTAATTTTTTCCTTGAGGAAAAAGGACAGGATTTGAGTTTATCGTCTTTCAGAAGTTGTTAGAGTGACTCAAATAAATGAATGTCTTTGCTATTTTGTGTATGCTTTTCTTCTGATTTTTTTTTTTTAACAATGGAGGGTCATCGTGTTCTAGAATTGAATATATAAACTACTCCAACATGTAATTTCTTGACAAAGAAAGCCTGTGAAGTTTACCTAATTATTTAAAATTGTTTTGAGATATTTATGTCTAACTCCTTCTAGAAAACTAAAAAGCTTTTCTCTTTAAAAAAAAAAAAAAAAAGAGTTGGCAAGAGATTGAGATACTGTTTTACCACTCTCCAGTACGCAAACTATGAGATCTGCTTTCAGCTATACCTTATTTTTAAAAGTTAAACTATTTTAAAGGTTTTACCAAAAGCCTTAGTGGTGATATTTTTTTATTGGGGGACATCAGAAATGGGGAAAAAATTCAACTTAAGATTCAGATATTGTGCAGTATAGTACAAATAATAATTTATCCTTTAATAGCTCTATAAAGCCTTTTCCATTCATTCAGAAACATGTAGTTGCATTTTTTGACCACTGTGAATTAATAATCATAACGATATAAAACACTTTTTGCATACTTTTTCTCATTTTTGTCCAAGTCTGAGTTAAATTTAGTATAGTCACAAGTGATTAAATAATAGTATTAAAAAAATACTAGTATTAGAATTTGCTACACCTTTAAGTGGACACTTAGTCCAATCTTCTGACTTCCTGGAGAGCTAAATGACCACATTAGTACCTTCTGTGTATTTATCAGGGACGTCATAATTAATTGAGTGACCAATAAAACTAGCCAACCTGTAAGCCAGAACAAAGATCAAAGTACCAAACTAGTAAGATCTCCTTGGAAATTTTTACATGTGTAAATTATACTCTTCCACTAAAACAGATATAATTACAGTTTTAAGTATCCTTCAGATGTTTCCATGATGAAATTGACATTAAAAAACCAGCTTAACACCTCCTCTTGATTGGTACACTCACTACACAAAACATATGCAAAAATGTCAAATTATCAAATGTCTTTCCAGCAGTTTGTAGTTACTTCTGTTATCTTAAATATAAAGTTCTAATAGAAATAGTAAAAAATGAACAGAAGAAAAAAACTGATAAATCCTAATTAGGAGTGAAATAATGTTATTTCCCTGATTCCACCATATCTGACACACAAATGACTGCTTTGCTGAACTAAAGAGAAGTTCAAGTACATGGCATTGCCTGATACTGAAAATATTGTTTGATTGTCAAAAGGTAAACATGAAATTATATGAACAAGTGCTAAATTGAGAAATTGAACACATGTATATGGTCTAAAATAGTACTTCTCAAAGTTTTCGATAGCATCTTGCATATTTAAACTCTAACAAATATCCTTCCATATATCTTACTATCCTCTAAAATGGGTTAATTTTCTAATTAGTTCAAAGTACTCAGGTAATTCAGGCAAGTTGTAATTAAATCCACAGGAGCTAACGATGGCCATTTTAGAACTGAGTCATCTGTCTCTTGTTCTTGTAGTTCTTGATGCAACTCAAGTTTAGATTTTGCTCCCATGACCAGAAAGCAAGACCTTTTTCCTCAGTAGCTGATAAGCTAATGTCTTAACACTATAACCACATTAGGAAGAAAAATCATTCTAAGAAGGAGGAATCAAAATGTTTGTGTCTCTGGCTTGGGTAATTGCAGTAGTTGGGGAAGGGTGGGTATGCTGAAGTTATTGACTGAGACGGAATGCTGGAGAAGACAGCAGATTTGGAGACCGGGAGGAAGTAAAAAGAATAGGTTCAACCTCAGGTGATAAGCATGCTGTGCAGGCAAGAAATCTGAGTCCAGAGGGCCTGTAGGCAGCTGATTGTATTCATCTGGCATTTAGAAAGTCCAAGTCTAGAGAAACAAACCTGGGTATCCTCAGAACATAGAACTATTCTTTTTTGGTCCCAGTTGTTCTAAAAAAGTTTTTGTTAAGTCTAATTTGGTACAAATGAAAATGTATTTAAAGATGGCAACTAATAGTTCTATTTCATATTTAATCTCACTTCTAATGTATAAAATCAAGCTCAAATGACTCTTCTCATGTCCTGCAAGTTTTCTGGAGATCATTAGTGTTATCTGAACTATTTAACACAAACTCACGTAGTATTTTCTCCTCCTATCTATTTGGTATCCTAGGCCCTTCTCTATGTTTAGTTGCTAGCAAAAAGTACCTCATTTTAAGAACAATTAAGTCGGATAAAGAGCAATTAAAATTGTAGGAATAGTACATCACTTTCATCACACTGGGTTAAACTTGCTTACATTCGTTCCCCCCTCCACATTTACATTCTTTCCTTTTTTATTGGTCACCATCTCATGCATTTTTTTGTCTGGTCCATAATAGGCAATAAAAAAGAATACATGCCCGTGGAACAATGAAAAGCTAGGGGAAAACAAGCAGCATGACTTTTCTCATATACAGCATACTGTAGCACTATATATAGTATGCTGGTCTGAATGTTTGACTTTGTTAAATAACTTACATGTGCTTTAACTGTCACTGTTTCTGTGCAGTCATTGTTATGATTTGAGAACATATCTCATCTTCCGGCTATGTTTACATGACAAGCACTACTCATTGTTTTTGTTTCCCTCACAGTGCCAGTCACTCAAAGGCAAACGAAGTATTGGGTTGGTGCAAAAGTAATTTGTGATTTTTACCATTAAAAAAAAAAAGGGTAAAACCCACAATTACTTTGCACCAACCTGTCTAATTAACACTTCAACTCCTTCAAGTTATACAGCATATAAGTGATAAAAATATTGAGGATATTTTAAGTTCAGCTTTAAAGAGCAATTATGAGAAAATAGACTTACCAAAGATGTCTTTATAGTGTGCACCTTTCTGAAAATATTACTTGGCTTTTTAAAAATGTCATTTGTATATACTTCAAGAATATAGTCATTACGTAAAGGAACCACACTTGGATTATATGTCAGCCTTTGGCCTAAGAGAGGTAGTGAAGTTACAGGGATGCACAGTTTATTATTCCTGAGCAAGATCCAGGAAGGTTTCTAAGTGGGATCAAGATGGAAAACCAGTCATCGATAGCAACTTTATCTAAGATTTTAACTGGTCATATTTCCCTGTTCATAAACTCACTCGAGAGTCTACTCTGTAAACTTTTTTTTCAAGTTAAATAGAAATATTTAGGGTTTCATGTCTGGGTCGTTACAGTTAAGACCCACAGAAAACTTTCCCTTGTGCCTGTAAACAAGGCCATTTTCTGTTTTCCAGTGACAGTAAAAAATGCATTTATATGCTATAATCAATCAGTTATAACTGGTGCTGACAAAACATGATTTAATGTATGTACATTTTGTCGCATTTTTTTGTATTTGGAAAAATGACCAGATCCAGACTATGATTAAATCCAAATCTGAGAAAACCACCTCTTTGGTAGGTAGCATTCATTTTTATGGTGTAGACATTACCTCCCTATCATATATCACATCTTCCCATATATGAGTGATACATACTTCTTCAGGATTTTCTAGACAATTTTAGATTTACAAATTTGGAGCATAAAAAGGTAAAGAAAGACCCAGATCTGTTGGTCAAATCAAAGTTTTCTTCTCAAAATAATCTTACTCTCTGCATTGGAAACTATATAGCAATTCATATGCCAGGCTCATTAACATTATTTGGAAAAATATATGAGGCCATGAGTTGGATGAGGAACCAAACGATCTCAATTTTCCGTGAGTTCTGCCATCGACTCACAAAGTAGATGACTTTCGCAAAGTCATTGATTGTCCTTAGGTATACAAATTGAACTGATTTGAGCTCTCATAGTACAGAAGGCTTGTTTGGCTGGCACACAAGTCTTCTGCAAATAACTGGTATACTTTACTGCTTGTATTTCCATAATTCATTATACTTTTAAAGGTTTTTTATACCTGTGAAGATGAACAACTCTATAGTCCATTGTTCAACCAGTTTTCTTGCCTTTAAAAGTATTCTAGAACAGGTAAGTTTGTCTCAACTCATTCCAATTCTTCCTTTTTGTCAAAATTCTGATATTTGGCATCAAACTGACCAAACGGTACTTTCAATTTTAAAAGTCAGCATTCCTTGTTTCTCTTAGGTAGTAACTTCTTTTTTTTAGAATCCTTTCTTCAGCAATTTAACAAAGCTCTGACTTAATCCAGATGTATTACTTACCTCTCTAGGCCTACATATTAATTTTCCTTAAGAATGCCAAAGGTCTTCTAATCCTTGTTATAACATTTTTTGAGAAAGGAAAAAATCTATCAGTATCTTTAAAGATGCTTTGGAAAGGAAAAGAACACAGCATGTTTTTAAATCTTACACGTTTCAATAAAATCCAAAGTCCCTTGCTTCATACCGTATCACTTGAATTTTTAAGCATTGTAAATGGCATTTAACCGGACTTTATAATACTAATCCTAATGGTAACACACATATATTCACCTAAGTTGTGTCACAGGTAATACATATGTTAAAATACTTGCACTAAGCTCTAGTTCATATGGATATGCAGAAAATATGCAACATACACACACTCCTTTATTTAAAACAAGGGAAAGCACCATCATTGTTGGGGAAAAAGTCCTCACCCCTTTCCTTAGCCACACATGAGGCACAGGAGGCTCCATCCTTGAATGAATGAAAGGTCAATAAAGAATTCTCACACAATAAGGACTGTTGATTAGTAATTAAATAATGACATCCACAAGTCCAACTTGAGCTGTTTTAATTACATAATTTTATATAAAAATTCCTAGTTAGCCAGATTTATTTGGTTATTCTAAACGGCCAAATAAATCTACAACACACCACAATTATTTCTCCCACACATGACCAATAGCTAAAAATGTCAAAAACCTATTGCCATACAGAACCATACTTTCTATGTTATGGCCTGGGGGTTAGCTTCCACATGCCACATTTCTATCATGCTTTTTAATGCATTATGCAAGTCAGAAAACTTTAAAGAAACAAGTAAAAAAGTATGAAAAACAATCATTCATGTATTTTATTATAAAAGTGTGCTTTATTATAAGGAAAATTTAAATATAACCAACAATACTGAAAATAACATAAACGGCATTTATAGCCTTGGTCAAAGTTCTTTATTAAACAGGCGTTTGCTGTTCCATGAATAGTTAACAATTAGTTTATGCAACAAAATAGATAACTTGAAAAAGTGAGTAAGAATGCAGAATGATGAACTAGGAATCCAGGGTTCTTTTGTGTTTTTTCTTGTTTAACAGACACGGCTTTTAAAATAAAATCTGAAATATAAAACAAGTCATCTTCATGTAGAGAGCTCTCTTTTCCTACAAGAAGGTTTTCCAAAAATGTTAAACAGTGTTCTAAAATGTGGCTGAAGTTATACTTTACATACTTTATTAACTTCTTATATATACATTATCCAATTAACATTCTAACCACATTTTCATATACAAGTGGGACCATAAACATTCTCTAATAAGACTACACTAGCACAGAATAATTTTACCCATGTATATATATTCATTTGAAACCTGTTTCCCAAAATGAAATCTCATTTAAAAGCAAACAACTGGTTAGAATTAATGTCTCTAGACAATGGGTCATAGGGCCTACAAATCATGTAAGAGTATATTGCTTTGGTTGAATATAATTAAATTCATCTTATGTGGCAGCATACTAACCATATCAACGGATAACGAAAATCTAGTACATCTGAGTTCATTCTGCACTAATTTCAACTAATTACTTTAAAGCAATGGCAAGGCCTAATGGTGTATGTGGTATGGGGAGAAATTCATTTTGTCTTTATATAGGATTATACTCATAAAAATTTATTTCTGTCACCCTAGGGGGATGTTTTTAAGAATTAAAAAAACAAAAAACAAAGTGCATTGGCTGCCAATCAATGAGATTGTGGGTTGGCAACCATCCTGAGAAAGAAAAGAATCCCAAGGGAACAGATATCTGTCTTCAAAGGCCTGTATTATGCAGGCCTAGTAAAGAACAACGAAATCACCTGTGGACACGCTGATAAGGATCCCAAATTATTTTTTGTATAGGAGAGTTTTTTAAAATAGAAGATCTTAGAGTAAAGAATACCAAAAAAGTCAGATTTTAAGTTTAAATCACTTTTTAAAAAACTTTGTGACATTTAATGGCAAGATCACATTTTTGAAGGTATAGAATAAAGAGAACTGTAAAATGAAAAGGAAGCAGATATGTGCTTGATGAGTGAAAATGCATTCATGATTTCTCATCTAAAAGACTGTTTCCCTTATTATCATAATGACTAAATTGCCTATCCATAAAACCACTGGAATATGTAGGTTACTGACATTATGCCAAAGAAGTCAAAATGTACTTTACTGCAAAAATATAAAAGGTTTTAAAATTGCATATGATGTTTTATACCACTTCACCAATAGGCCCAGGCCAGCATATAACTTATCAAGCTAGAAAACTGTAAAACAAAAATGATTAAGATTTTACTATGTATGAGTTATTTAAAAAATGTGCTGCCATGCTGTGTAGCATGTTTAACTGCCAAGTGCCCTCTTACATGGGGATAGTCACTAATATGGTGTCAGTCTGAGCAAGTAAAACACATATAGCCTATGATAACATCCTTTAATTATCTTCTTAAACACAGATACTTTCTATATATTACAATCATTTTAATAAACCTTTCAGTCATAATTTTATGGAGTACAAAGTCATTTTATCAGTATGTTGATTTTTTTCTGAACTACTCTTTAGAAAGTGATGTTAAAGCCTATTGACTGTTAAATCCCTACTGTTTATTGATACATTGTAAATGTAAAAAAAGGAAAAAACCTGAAATCACAGAAAATGCTTGGCATCTACACAAACACATTCTCAGTGGACTAACCACTACTGTGTAATTTTGTCACTACAGGTCTTCCTGCTCCATACTTTTGCTTCATGCAGTGGGTTCAACAATATCCATGTTTGTTCCAAACAAGGCGACTAATTGTTCTTCATAGGTGGCGATGTTCCTTTTCATAATTTCCATGCAAGGTCCCAAAAGCCTTTCAAATGCTTGCACATCCATGGCTAAGAAAAGAGAAGAATCTTTTTAAAAACACTCTTTGCAAATCTACAGATTTTCTAAGTCATTTATGATATCCATTCCATACATATCAATAATACAATGATATTTTAGGTAAATACCATAAAATACAAGAAAAAGCATAAAGATAAAAATGTTCCACTTGAAAAAGGAAGCAGCCAGGGCCACACTCTCCAGTCCCACGGCAGGATGATGAGCAATGATAAGTTGGTGGGAGGTCCCTGGTCCAAAGCTAAGAAAAGAATGAAGGACTATCATGGGAAGACCTTAGAATTTTTAAAAATAAATGTGCTGTCTCCACCTTAGCAATGTGAACTCCTCAAAGGTGGCACAGGAGTGTTTTCTATCTTGTGTTCCCTCCTCAGGGTTTAAATGCCATGTTGTGCAAGCCAAGTATTACCTTTTGTAATTTTTACTCCCATACTATTGTCTATGCAACCCAAAAATGGCAGCTGACATAATGTTTTTGTTTACTTCTGTAAGTACATGCTATAAATCACTTTGCTTGCCTATTTCCTAGATTTTAAAACTAAATTTATAATATACAGATAGAAAATACGGTCATACTCTATCCATAAAAATACAAATTAAAACATATCTTCTTTGCCTTTCAAATCTGCAAAGGTAGAAAAGGCAATGTTTACAAGAATAGGGTGAATGGGCATTCTGGTGCTACTAGCAGCATGTAAATTAGTACAAATAAAAGTAATCTGGCAATGTATGTCAAAAGCTAATTTTTTTAAAACCCACTCCTGAAAACCATTTCTAAGGAAAACTCCTATATACAGAAAAGCCTTCTATGCACAAAAAAATTGATCCCCACCAAAAAGTTGGAGCCAAAACCTTCCAAGTATTTACCAGTGAGGAATAACTAATTTATCATGTATAATATTTACCTTAAAAGAATTTTTAAATTTGGTATAATAAAATAGGAACATTCCTAAGCTAGAATGAACTTTAAAAGTTGTTTGGAAAACTGTTTAACAACTGAGCCCATACAAAGAAAAAAGACAAGAAGGAATTGTAATAGTAGAAATCACTGGGTGGCGGTGGTGTGAGGGATTCTTAGTTTTTCCTACATTTTCTATATTTCTCAAGTTTTCTTTAATGTGAATACAGTATCTAATATTGAAAAAAATTAACAGAATTTCACTCACCTCACCTTTACTCTTTCTAATAGCTCTACTTAGGGGATTACTTGTCAGTTTCTAATTGTATTCTCTTCTGTCCAAATGTAACACTTGATTAATATTATACTATCTAAAACCTTTTAAAGAATGACTTCTCTAAAAATTCGAATGATCCTTGCAAATCTTAAAAACATTAAAACTAAGTTTATTCTATTGAATTATGGATGAAGATAACCCCACGGAGGGATAATTACTGTGGAATCAATTTTCTTAAAATACCATCCATATTGCCACCTCCTGAACTACATTTTCTTATTAAAGTAAGTGATTTCTCAGATAGAAAATTTCAGATATAAGATATATATAGATGTCTGCAGCTGAAGACGGCATTTCTGCCAAGCTACTCTTGTAAAATAGTAGTAACTCTTACAAAATAGTAATAACGGCTGAACAGCAAAGAACATTTGTGCTTTGACAAACCTGCACCTTTGTGTCCCAGTACTCTAATGAGTAAGGAATCTCACAATATCCCGGCATTCCCCTTACATCTTAATGGACTTTATAAAAATAGTACCTTCCTTCTCTTTTGAGGAACGCAGTGCATGTTGCTTATTTGAGAGATTCCATATAAAACGTGGTACTTGGAATTCTAATGACTAATATGAAATGTTATTTCATACATACACTATATGTATGTAGAGCAAACTATATCTGTATGTAAAAATTACAAAGAAAAAATGGCTTCCACAAATTAATTTTTATAAAGCAATGAATCCTAAATTTTGTTACCTTTTGTAGGGACCACAAAACTTATGAAACCAATAAAATGATCCATTCAACATGAATACATAAAACGCAGACATAAGTTCAACCAGGAGAAGCACCCCTGCTGTTGCAAACCCTACCTAAACATTTGACAGTCCCAATGGCGTGTGCAGAAGCTGCTCGAGGTTTGTTAGTTACCAGGGCAAGCTCTCCAAAGTACTGTCCTCGCGAGCATCGAGCGATTTCTACTGCATCATTCTCTTCCACTTCTGATTTACCCTGACAAGGCAATTAAAAAGATAAGTTTTTCCTCAACTTCTGAAAAATAAAGTTAACCTTAAGTCTAACCATCAAAAAGTAAATCTGTTATGTTCCTTGCTATGTGGGTTTTGAGGACTCAGAATGCTTACCTTTCTTTTCATAGTAATTTTCACTTCTCCAGATTCTACAATGAAAAAAGAATCAGCCGAATCTCCCTATCAGAATAAATAACAAAAATTAGAAGGTGAAAATGCAAATTAATTTGACAACAATCTTGTTACATTTAATATCCCTAAAACTGATCCAATCCCAATGTACAGATATGCACCTGAAAAGTGATATCCAATGGGAACAGGCCATCTCAGTTTCTAAATTGAGAGGTTTTGATGGACAATTATGTAGTAATGATTTTGTTTGTAAAATTATTTGAAATAATACATTCTCTTTTTTGTTTGTTTTCAAGATGAAGTCTTGCTCTGTCACTCAGGCTGGAGTACAGCAGTGTAATCTTGGCTTACTACAGCCTCCACCTGCTGGATTCCAGTGACTCTCCCATCTCAGCCTCCCAACTAACTGGGATTACATGTGTGTGCCACCAGGCCTAATTTTTTTCCTTTTTTAAAAATTTTACTTTAAGTTCTGGGACACATGTGCAGAACATGCAGGTCTGTTACATAGGTATACATGTGCCATGGTGGTTTGCTGTACCTATCAACCTGTCATCTAGGTTTTAAGCCCTGCATGTATTGGGTATTTGTCCTAATGCTATCCCTCCCCTTGCTCCCAACCCTCCGACAGACCCCAATGTGTGCTGTTCCCCTCCCTGTGTCCATGTGTTCTCACTGTTCAACTCCCAATTATAAGTGAGAACAAGAGGTGTTGGTTTTCTATTCCTTTGTTAGTTTGCTAAGAATGATGGCTTCCAGCTTCACCCACCTCCCTGCAAAGGACATGATCTCATTCTTTTTCAGAGCTGCCTAGTATTCCATGGTGTATATGTACCACATTTTCTTTATCCAGTCTACCATTGATAGGCATTTGGGTTGGTTCCATGTCTTTGCTATTGTAAATAGTGCTGCAATAAACATACATGTGCATATGTCTTTATAGCAGAATGATTTATATTCCTTTGGGTATATACCCGGTAATGGGATTTCTGGGTCAAATGGTATTTCTGCCACCAAAAAGTGAGCAAAAGTTATGAACAGGCACTTCTCAAAATAAGACATTTATGTGGCCAAAAAACATGAAAAAAAGCTTATCATCACTGATCATTAGAGAAATGCAAATCAAAACCATAATGAGATACCATACCATGCCAGTCAGAATGGCAATTATTAAAAAGTCAAGCAACAGTAGATGCTGCCGAGACTATGAAGAAACAGGAATGCTTTTGCACTGTTAGTGGGAATGCAGACTGGTCAACCATTGTGGAGGACAGTGTGGTGATTCCTCAGGGATCTAGTACCAGTATTTTTTGTTGTTGTTTTGTACTTTTATTAGAGATGGATTTCACCATGTTGGCCAGGCTGGTCTCGAACTCCTGACCTAAATGTGATCCACCTGCCTCAGCCTCCCAAAGTGTTGGGATTACAGGCATAAGCCACTGCACCTGGCCTAGAAATAATATATTCTCTACCACTGTATTTCTGCTAAAAAACAAGAAAATGTGACAAATAACACTGGGGTAAGAATTTCACCCAAATTTCAGCCTAGATAACAGTGTACATAGTTGAAAATGGCAACACTGCTGTGTATCCCGCCAACGTTCCCTTAGTTGGCAGAACTATGCCTACAGATCCTGTGCTCCTGAGGAAGTGCTGAGACGTCTACCCTGTGTCCTCCTAACATCACAAGCATTGGCATGGTGACCCAAGATAACCCATCAACCTGCAAAGAGCAGAAAGCACTCAGATGGGGCCAGAAGCAGCAGATGTGGGCCTTGACATTTTCACTACAGACAACTGAGGACCAAACTCTGACATGCTAGCCTATTGACATTCCATTTCAAGGATTTGGAAGGACTTCTAAAAGAGAAGTGTTGCTATTTCTAATCATATACCTGTTCTTTCTTGTTTTTGTTTCTTAATGAACTCTGCCTTGATCTCCAATGATGCAGTCTCTGCATTAAACAATACAATATGGAAGATAATACAGACACTGACTTTTCTAAGCCTCTCAAAGTGATTCTGGAGAAACTTAAACTATTGCAAAATTCTTTTAATACAAATTCATTTAGCATCTATCACAAAAATAAATGTTGAATTTAGATTTTTAGAATATTGTACCGATATGTATATTTATAAATGCTTAAAAGACAATGACTATGTAAAAATATACTTGATAAACCCTAAGTATAGCATATCTCCTTTTCCCTTATTTTTATATGAGGTTTTCATAAAAGCTTCATGTTACATTTTCAAGTGTTTTGAATCATAATAGATCTATTAACTGCTGAGTAATTTTTTAAACAATTTTTAAAGCATGCCCTAACTGTATGTAAAACTGGTAAAAACTGAATACAGTCTGTGAATTATGTCAATGTCATTTTCCGAGTTTTGATATTGTTATTAATAGGGGTGCAAGATGCATTAGGAGAAACTGGGTGAAGAGTACACAGGACCTGTCAGAACTATTTTTGCAACTTCCTGTGAATCTATAATCATTTCAAAATAAAACCTTTAAAAATCATTTAAAAGGTGCTCTATGTTTTGTTAATTACCAATTTATATAGAACTTTAACTGTATGACTACACTTCTTCCCAATCCCTGACTGCTCTAATACACACACACCCCACACAGCGGGAAAGGAGGGTTGATTGACAGATTTACTTATTTATTTGCCTTCTAAAACAATTATCTTTTTCTGAGGCTCAAAGACTTTGAATGTTGTTTCCCATATAAAGGAAGAGACTGTATTTCAGATAAAGGGCACAAAACAGTATGAGGCTATGATACAAAAATTACAGAAGCTATTAAAAATCCATTTTAATAATCTGCTCAATGCTTCAAAAATATAACTAGGAAACAAAGTGCTATCATCTGCATACTTTACCTGTTAACTTCAACTGCCTTCACAAATTCTACTTTTGGTAGCCCTACTCTAATCCAGGTATCTAATATTGGTTCCAGCTGGGATCTTAGGAAAGTATTAGGGTGAAATAACATGTTGACCCATACATAGTGCTTGGAAGCCAATACATTATATGGTGCAGTGTGTTCCCTTCTTGGTGAATTTTATTAAGGGGCATCCTCAGGATATCTCATCATAAAACTCACCATGCAAAACTCTATAGAATTTTCCAGTGTACTTTTGGGGTCCTCATTAATGTCATGGAACATTCACCTGTTTTTTCCTAGTATAAATAACTACAATGATGCAGAAAACCATTTGATGGTTTAATACATATTCATTAGGAGTTAATTACATAAACAAAAATATTCAATAGCATAACTATAAATTAAACCATTTTTAACAGGTCATTTGGTAGAAGTAATATTTATTTAACCCATCACTGCATACTAATTTTAGAAACATGAAAAGTTTATCAAGATTTAAATCTATACAAACCTTTTGGAATACAACCCTAAACTGAATTACATTTCAAAATATCATACCTGAGCAATGATTTGTTCTCCATCGTTGTATACTTTGGTGCCTATCACATCTACTACTTTCAGGCGTTCAGAAACCTACAAAGAAGAGAGACAGTATTAAATAGAAACAAATTAACTGGGTAAGCTTAGTTATTTTAGAATTTAAAAACTGGTACCCTGGCTGGGCGCAGTGGCTCATGCCTGTAATCCCAGCACTTTGGGAGGCTGAGGTGGGTGGGTCACCTGAGGTTGGGAGTTCAAGACCAGCCTGACCAACATGGAGAAACCCCATCTCTACTAAAAATACAAAAAGCAAAAACAAAAAAAACAATGGGTAGCCCATAGGCCAAATAAATCGAGCAGTGTGTAGGCTGTACATATGTTTGTTATATTAATTAACAGGCAGCATTTTAAAATATATTTTTCATAAAAACTGAATCTCCAGCTTCTCTTGAAAAATCAGCATCACATAGTGCATATTTCCACATGGCAACAATAAAACTATGGTGGAATAGCAGCTATTTCTTTAATGAAATACACATTCTCCAATCTGCCGAAGTCTTCCTGGCTTGGTTTTCTTCTCTGTATTACCTGCCTAGCTCTGAAGGCATTGGATTTCCAATCCCTGATCTAATTTTATTTAAAGAAATATGCTGCTGGAAAAGATCAGCTGCCTACCATGCACAGTGATGTGCACAAAATTTCTACCAGGCATAAGCTCATAATCCAACAAAGACATTAGAAAAGAGAAGCACCGCTATTTTGACACTTGCCATTTTATAAGATGTTGTGGGTACATATATATGCCCATCTTTTTTTTTTTTTGAGATGGAGTTTCGCTCTTGTTACCCGGGCTGGAGTGCAATGGTGCAATCTCAGCTCACCGCAACCTCCGCCTCCTGGGTTCAGGCAATTCTCCTGCCTCAGCCTCCCGAGTAGCTGGGATTACAGGCATGCGCCACCATGCCCAGCTAATTTTTTGTATTTTTAGTAGAGACGGGGTTTCACCATGTTGACCAGGATGGTCTCGATCTCTTGACCTCGTGATCCACCCGCCTTGGCCTCCCAAAGTGCTGGGATTACAGGCTTGAGCCACCGCGCCCAGCCCATATATGCCCATCTTTACCCTCAAAATATTTCAAATACGACAGTGAAATAGAAAAGCATTTAATTTTATGAAGTATGAAAAATAAATCTCTATCTTCAAAGATTAAAACCCTAAGAGCTGGTCTTATTGAGAAGACATCTAGGCTAAGAAATGAAGAAGCCCTGCGGCTCTGAAGGAAGACATTCCAGACAGACAGCAAGTGTGAAGACCCTGAGGTGGGTGTGGGACAGGTGTGCTTGACGAGTTCTAACAAGCTGCTATGTCTACAGTGAGATGATGAGTGCGGAGCAATAAGAAATGAGGTTGGGGAAAATGGGCGGGGGAATGGGGCAGATTGTGCAGAGCCTTACAGGCCATGTGAGGAGGGGCTTAAACAGAGCAGTGCCACAATCAGGGTTTTTTTGTTTTTTGGGGTGGGGCCGGTATAAAACGAGTCTCACACTGTCATCCAGGCTGGCATGATCTCTGCTTGCTACAACCTTCACCTCCCGGGTTCAATTGATTCTCCTGCCTCAGCCACCTGAGTAGCTAGGATTACAGACACCTGCCACCACACCCAGCTAATTTTTTGTATTTTTAGTAGAGACGGGGTTTTGCCATGTTGGTCAGGCTGGCCTTGAACTCCCGACCTCAGGTGATCTACCTACCTCAGCCTCCCAAAGTGGTGGGATTACAGGCATGAGTCACTTTCAAATAACAAAATAAAATGCAGTCATAGATAGCAGAAGGAACACTGAGTTGTAAAAACTAGCACTACCATTCAATCTTTTCAAATAAAAACATGGATAGTTTTTTTATTCAAAGCGATTTTTCTATAGAAATAAATATTCCTAGAAAAACAAAAAATTAAAGCAAAATTTTAAAAAAGCATTAACATATACTTACCTCCAAAGATTTAAGGAATGGCAGTGACTCAATAAAGCTTTCATACATTTTTCTCTTTTTGGCATTGTTTTTCACAATTATTCTCCTGAAGGTTACCCTGTCCTACAGGCAGAGTATCAAATAAAAGACAGTTAAAAGGTAGATTTTTATGGGGGAAAAAGTACATATAAATAGTTTCATTTTATTCCCAAAAGAAACAATGACGGAAGATTCTGAAATAGATTAACATCGTTATACTTTCAATGCAACTAATTTCATATTTTTATTCCTCAAGCACAAAATATAATACAGAACCATATAAAATACTGTTTTTATTTTTTTTTTAAAGAAGCATCTGTTTTACTTTTATATACAACAGAAATCTGACCAACATGTTGGACTATACCCACAAGGAGGCACTGTCACAGCATGTTAAAAATATATATATATACTAGCATCGTGTTCTTTTACTCTGTTACATACACTACGTTTTTTCATATCCACATTGTCAAAATTTTCTTATTAAAAATGTGGAAATATATCCAAAAAAATCATAAATGCTTAAAGTGATGGGTACTCCATTTACCCTGATGTGATCATTATGCATTGTATGCTGTTATCAAAATAGCTTGTGTACCCTCCTATAAATATACACATATTATGTACCCATGAAAAAAAATTTTGTAATGTGAAGTCACAGAGAAATCACAACTTTGTTTTTGAGTAAGATCTAAATTCGAGTAAGACCTAATTCCAGTGTTTTCCATGTTCATAGTCTAAAATGTTCCTATTTATGTTTATACTACATGCCCTAAAAGATGCAGAACTCAGTTGGGGAACTAGTAAAAATTTTAAAGATACAGCTCAAAAAATTATTTCCCTAAAAATTTTATTCTGAATAATTTATCATAAAACAATATTTTAATTCCTTAATAAAAGCCTCAATAATTATGTTAGGTTGGCATTCATTAATAAACAATTATACCATTTTAATAAAGTAAAAATTGGGATATAGCATTTAATTAATAAATTACCAACATTTATTGTATTTTTTTACTTTAATTTTTAATTTTTGTGAGTACATAGTAGGTACACATATTTATGGGGTACATGATATGTTTTGATACAGGCATGCAATGTGAAATAAGTACACATAGAGAATGGGGTATCCATCCCCTTAATCATCTATCCTTTGAGTTATAAACAATACAATTACATTTATCTTAAAACATACAATTTTATTATTGACTGTAGTCACCCTATTGTGCTACGAAATACTAGGTCTCATTCATTCTTTCTTATGTCAACATATTAAGACTGAATTTAATGAACTAGTGCAATGGAAAAAAACGCCAACATAGATGAAAATCTCTAGGTGTGATGGACTGAAACTGAATGTTTCCTTCACTCTAAAATCCCTACGTTGAGAAGACTCAAAATAGCTTAATGGTTTAGAAACTAATCATAATTAGTTGAAATCCTAATCGCCCAAGATAGTATTAGGTGGTGGAGCCTTTGGGAGATGGTTAGGTCATGACGGTAGAGCCTTCATGAATGGTATTAATGTCCTTATAAAAGAGATCCCAGTAAGCTTCCCTGCCCCTTCCACCACGGAAGAACATAAGCAGAAGACACTATCTGTTAAACGGGAAAACAAGCCCTCTCCAGACACCAATCTTCTGGTGCCTTGATCCTCGACTTCCAAGGTATCCAGACCATGAGAAATAAATGTTTGTTGCTTAAGCTGCCTGTTATATAAGAGTTTGTCATAGCGGCCCAAAAGGACTAAGACACTAGGAAATTAAACATCTTGTTTCCCAATTTGGTATTGATATTAGCTGTAATTTTCACTTGTTTTACTCCTAATACTTTTTTTTTAAAGAAAATTTTACAAGATAATTAACACAAATATTTAAATTATTTCCAAGCCTGGCTCTGCATCAGAATCAGCTATAGTATTAAAAAAGATTTCTAAGACACCAGACCTTAATGACTCAAGATCTCTGAATATAGGGCTCAATAATCTGTATTTCATAAAAGCTCCTGAAGTGATTCTGATATATATCAGGTTTGGAAATCAGGTATAACATCATTCTATGGACAGAGTTTACTGCAAAACAGAGAAGACTCAAAATAGCTTAATGGTTTAGAAACTAATCATAATCAGTTATACCTCTCAGAAAGAATTTTCCATTAGTAACCTATCTCTTCACACCCACTGTGACATATAAAGTCCAGAATTTCAAACACTTTCATCCTGAAGCCATTTCAACAATCACCTTTCTAAATCATCAGTACAGTCAGGAAGATCATGTAAGCCCTAAGGCTAACGGTAACCAAATACTATTTACAGAGTGAGGCTACTCGGCAATGGACTTTTGTCTTGGGCTTTGCTTATCTTTACACCTGTATTAATATGGCAGAGCTCCAGTCCGTTAACCTTAAAAGGAAAACTTCTTTTCTACATGACTCTCCCAACAACTTAGGCAAGTTACTCTTAAAAAGCAAGTTTGAAATACTAAGTAATTATGTTAATTATTCTAAAATTTTTAGAAAGTATGTCAATATGACTATCACAAACGGCCCACTTTTATAAAATTTAATAACATGTAGACTACTAAAAATCTCTGAAAATGCTTAATCCTTCTTGGGAACTTAACGTATTACATGCACTAGGAAATTCTGGGTCTTTTATACCCAATTAAGGTTTCTACAAGTGCTAAAAACTATCAATATTCAAAGAGGCCAACCTACGAAATAGTTGATCTTATTCTGAAGACGTGCAAGGAGGCATGTTCCTCACTGTGTGTCAATGTGACAATCTGAACCTCAATGGCAACCCCACTGGAATGACTACATTTAAAAAGTAAACCTTCCTTAGTGAGACAAGTCATGGCAGATGCTATATTTATCCCACCACTTTACTGACAGAGAAACCGACACTTCTGTGGGAAAAGGTGTGCTCTGGTTTGGAGTTTTTCTTTGCTGGCCTTGGATATTCAAACCGCTGACAGTTCTTTTAAAACACTTCAGATGATGAGTTAGTCTCCTTCTACCTGAAACAATTCAGTTTTTCTTCTAAACCTTAAAAAAGTGACTCATCACATTTTTAAATAAGTATATAATCACTGGTTCTAATTAAGAGAAATGTAAAATGTCTCTTTGATCAAGAGATATTTTTATCAGCTGAATCAACTTCAGAGTCAAATGCTAAACTGTGACTAAATAATGTGTGACTTCTGTAATGCTATATACAGTAGTCCTTCGAAATGAGGCTGTTAACAAACTTCACATTTACTTCAACTTCTCTTTCCACAAAAGGATATGAGAGAAATAATCCAATAAATCCTTGTCAAAACTAGTGGGTGGGCTATTTTCGACAATTTTAAAAGAAAATATATATATTATAAACATTTCCCTAAATTGATGCTGTTTGAAGTTTGGCCTGACATCAGGCAGTACTGCCACCTCCTGGGAGCTGATGAAAAATGCAAAAATCACGGGCCTCAACCCGGAACCACAGAATCAGAATCTGCATTTTAACTGCATTCCCAGGTGATTTGTAAGCACACTAAAGTTTGACAATCACTACCTTAAACACAATCTTCCAGGATCAGCTTTAGTAGTGCCTAACAATTGCATCCTATCATATGTGAAAATAATCTCTCCCCACCCTCTCCCCTTGCCCAAATACATCTTCAAACCAGCTTCTAGGTCTTGCAGGAATACCACATTAAGAAATACATTTAAAAGTACTAATGCGCAGGTCCCAGTGCTGAAGATTCTGATAAATTTGCCTGTGGTGGGGTATAGGCAAGAGGATTTTTTTTTAAAAAAAAAACCTCATTCTGATGTGGGGCCACATGAGCACAGCCACCAAGCATGTTTTCTCTACACATCTGCTTTTAAATGCAGAGCTGTAACCCATCAATTTATAGCACCAAGAGCATCCTTTTATATTGGTTTTTCAAACTCCGAATTTCTGGTGCAGAAGGTTAGAATCAGTGGGTTGGGCCCCAGAATGGCATTTCTAACAAGTTCCCAGGTGATACAGATGCCAATGTTCAGGGGACCACACTCTGGGAGCCACCGATTTATGAGATTATAATACCTACCTCAGAAAGCTGAGAAAAAGCACTGAAGGCTGTGTTTGTATGGCTGGTTATTTTCTAAGCGTGGGTAAGACAGGAGCATTCTGAATCTGAGTGTCTTTCCAGGGCCACCAGGTCCCAAGCTCCTGGCTGGACTGGAGGAGTGGGGGCAATAACCTGAGGCTCTGACTTAGTGCAGTTTTCATGCCAGTTCAGCAGTCAGTGGCTGCTTAATAAATTACCTGATGACTGATGATCTTTAAATTAAAATACCACGTGGCAATTTGTAACAACTGTCAGAGTATTTGTTACAAATCATAACATTCAGGATAAATAAACATTTTACTCACCAAACCCCACAGAGCACCAGGAGAGGTAGCAGTGATAGTAGCTGCTCTGGGTGTATTGTACATTAAGGCCAGTTCGCCGAAACTCCCACGATTATCATAGTTACCAACACATCTTCCCACACCATCACATTTCACATAAATGTCAAATGTGCCTCTGTTGGACATATGTAGATTAGAGGTGAATTCAAGTAAAAAAGATCATTAAAATAAAACATTATTTCAGAAAAGAGCCCTGTGAAATAAAATCTTATTTCCAGCCTGTCTATCCCCTCCGAATACAAATAATAAAGGGGAATCAGTCTGTGCCATCTGTTCCAGACCATGTGCCTGCTAGGGAAAATGGGAATAAATGATAAAAAATTATTATAACAAATAATAAAACTGTAACTAAAGATGACAACCAAATAGTACATGCATACAAAAAATCATTTGAAAAGCTGGGCCTTATGCCTGTAACACAGCACTTTGGGAGGCCAAGACAGGTGGATCACCTGAGGTTAGGAGTTTGAGACCAGCCTGGCCAACATGGTGGAACTCTGTCTCTACTAAAAATACAAAAAATTAGCCGGGTGTGGTGGTGGGTGACTGTAATCCCAGCTACTCGGGAGACTGAGGCAGGAGAATCGCCTGAACCCAGGAGGTGGAGGTTGTAGTGAGCCAACATCACACCACTGCACTCCAGCCTGGGCAACAAGAGTGAAACTCTATCACAAAAAAAAAAAAAAAAAAAAAAAATCGTCTAAAGAGCCTGGGCGTGGTGGCTTACACTTGTAATCCCAGCAACTTGGAAGTTCAAGGTGAGCGGATCACTTGAGCCCAGGAGTCCAAGACCAGCCTGGGCAACATAGCAAGATCTCATCTCTATAAAAAATTGAACTTAAAAAAAAAGAAAGAAAATCATCTGAAGAAACATTTATCAAACCATTGACTGTAGTTATCTAAGAGCATAAGAATAGTGAGGGATTCTAGGCACATTTGCTATCTAATTTAAGAGTTTCTGTTTGTAACATGAACATATATTACTTTTGTAACCTTGAACTTTTACCCAAGTGAAGAAATAAGGACTCAGCTCTGGCTGCTCTGCTGTTAGATTTTAGGATTCATCTACTGCATAAGGCACACTATTCTATGATGAGGTGAAGTAAAACTTAAATTTCCTGAAAGTAGATTTTCAACATAAATGCAAGTATTCTTGTTTAAATAATTTCTCTATGGAGTTTTTAAAGACAAATATAATGATACACAATTCTTGGAAGGATGCACAAACTACTTACTATACTGACTAGAAAGTAGGAAAACTTAATTTTCACCTTATGTCCCTGTGAAATATTTGAATTATATTTATTTATTTATTTATTTATTTATGAGCTGGAGTTTCACTCTTGTTGCCAGGCTGGAGTGCAATGGCGCGATCTCAGCTCCCTGCAACCTCCGCTTCCCTGGTTCAATTGATTCTCCTGCCTCAGTCTCCCCAGTAGCTGGGATAACAAGGGCTGGCCACTACACCTGGCTACTTTTTCTTGTTTTCAGTAGAGATGGGGTTTCACTACGTTGGCCAGGCTAGTCTTGAACTCTTGACCTCAGGTGATCCACCTGCCTTAGCCTCCCAAAGTGCTGGGATTACAGGCATGAGCCACCATGCCCAGCCAATTTTGAATTTTTCAAACCATGGGCATGTTTTACATAGTTTATAAAAGAAAGAATATTTTAAGAAAGAAATACCAGCCAGGCGCGGTGGGTCATGCCTGTAATCCCAGCACTTTGGGAGGCCAAGGCAGGCAGATCATCAGGTCAGGAGATCAAGACCATCCTGGCTAACATGGTGAAACCCCGTCTCTACTAAAAATACAAAAAATTAGCCAGGCATGGTGGCACATGCCTGTAGTCCCAGCTACTTGGGAGGCTGAGGCAGGAGAACCACTTGAACCTGGGAAACAGAGGTTGCAGTGAGTGAGATCACGCACTGCACTTTTCAGCCTGTGTGACAGAGCGAGGGTCTGTCTCAAAAAAGAAAGCAAAGATACTGATTGAGGTCCACTGTGAATAAACATTTTAGATGCTATATTATACTGCTGTTCTCATTGTAATAGGAATCTAGTATATATTATTACATACTATCTTTCAACTAGAATTTAGCAAATGAAGATGTCCACATTAAATGACTGACATTTACAGATAAGACTAACCGAAAGTCATCAGTTCCTCTATAAACTATACCTCTTTTCATGATGCACTGTGGTTTCACTGCATGTAAATTCACAACAGGATTACAGTGCCTATTATTTAGTAATAGGAGTAGAGGCAATAACAACTATCCTATATTAACTTGTCAGTTGCCATAATAGCGGTTGAGATTTTACACAAAAGTTTCTTTAAATTTTAGTAGTAAGGTTGGGCAAAACTTACCTATCAATTACATAAAAGTTGTCACCATCGTCACCTTGATCAATTACATGCTCCCCATCTTTGACCAATTTTTCAAACATGGCATCTAATACTTGAGACATCTGCTCCTATTTTTTAAAAATTTGAGATATAATCTTTATGTTTATCTAGAACATGTTTTCTTAAATAACCATAATTATATTTCTGTGAACAAGTCCAAAGAAATGGAAACATCATAACTACCATTAAATATTGTCAGGAAAATACACAGCACAGTCTTTCTTACCACATACAAATAAGATGATTATATATTCTCATATTTAATATTTGAATGAAAGAAATTATAATTAGTCTATTTCAGAATATTTGCAACTATCACCATTTTAAAATGAAAATTTAACCACCATATGCCTTGTGAAATATAATCTTAGCAACTAAAAAGGATTAGGTTAGTAAGGAATTATTTCAAATTTCTCTTAAAGATATTCATTTTTTAAAGCTTCTGTTTATTAGTTATCACTAGAATACGTGTACAGATGACCTAAATACTTGGTGAATTTAGATCCTGATTCCAACTTTTGGTTTAGCACCTAAATCAAACAGAACAAAACAGAAAAACAACAAAGCAAAACCAAAAACGACTGTGGCAAATATTCTGTCACTATTCACTGTCATTAAGGTTGGGCTCAAGCTGTAACCACTGAGCTCACTAGGGCAGCTTTGTCAGAAACATCAAAAATACTATTCAACAACTAAGTAAACTATGTAAAATTTTTATTCTGCCAAAGTGTGATTGACAAGGCTCAAGCTGATGAGAATAAACTAAGAGGTGAAATAAATCTGTCACCAAAACAAATATAGGAATAATTCAAAGAACTCTGAAAAGACAGAATAAGTGGATATGAGGAAATAATACAGCACAATAGAAAAGTCAAAAGACTTAGAGGGTTATCTGTTCTGCTACTTTATTAGCTCTGAGCCCTTGGTAAGCTACTCCTTATGGGTATAAAAAAGGTATAATGCTAACTGCCTATGCCAAAATCAATTCCTATTATAAATAAATTAAGGAATTGAAGATAGATTCAAAGGGAAAAAATGCAAGCGGAAAACACAGGTTGAAGAAACAAGATATTCTGGATGAAGAGGATAACAGAGCACATGTGATTCTCTTCCTTTTGAGAGCCCATGAAGAATGTTATAAGAATCTACAATAGTATAGAGTATAGGAAGGAACAACTGATTGATGAGTTTCAGAATGCAGGTAATTTACACGTGGCAGAGAGAGCTCCCCCAAGTAATGCAGGCGAGACTGCAGTGTGGAGGGGCCAACGTGCCTTGCCGAGCACTGGGAGGCTCCACAGTGGGTAATGCCTGTTTCTGCCAGCGTGGGACTGAGACACAAAGCTAAAAACAAGTGGACTGATTTAAAGTCCTACAGAGATTAGTTGACACTTTATTCAAAATCCCTCTACGCTGATACAGAATCCCTAGCAGCCAAATGCAGACCCCCAACTCTTCCCAGACAAAAGCTCAGAGAGAAATGAAACAAATTAGAACTAGAACAGATACTGAGAGCACTGGTGCCCTAGAACAAAAACCTTCACTTGGTAGGACTTAGGGGTTCCCCAATGTAACAGCTGGCTCCCTGTCAGCTCAAACTAAACAGAGTACTGGTTGACAGGCCTGCCCTACTTACACAGAGTTCTAAATCAGCTTTATGTTGCTCCCCTGGTAGCCTACAAGACTAAGATAAACAGCAAAATGACAACACATGAGACAGATATTTCAGGAACTGTAGAGAGCTTTTGCAGAGACATTTAAGATGATATTATATCTATGAGAAAAAAAAAAAGGATATTTAGGAAAAGAGCATATCAGAGAAAAATTGGTAGCTTGGAAATTTAAAATATGATTTTCATTTTTTTTTTCTTTAAAATAGATTTTTTGTCAAGGCACAGTGGTTTACAGCTATAATCTCACCACTTTTGGAGGCCAAGGCAGGCAGACTGCTTCAGCCCAGGAGTTTGAGACCAGCCTGGGCCACATGGCCAAATCCTGTCTCTACAAAAAATACAAAAATAAGCTGGGCATGGTGGTATACACCTGTAGTCTCAGCTACTCGTGGGGCTGAGGTGAGAGGATTGCTTGAGCCTGGGAGGTTGAGGCTGCAGTGAGTTATGATTGCACCACTGCACTCCAGCCTGGACAACACAGTGAGGCTCTGTCTCAAAAAATAAATAAATAAAATAAACTTTTTTAGGGCAATTTTAAGTGGATAGGAACATTAAGTAGAAAGTACAGACATACTCCACATATCCTCTGCCCACACACATGGCACAGCCTCCCTTATGATAAACATCCTCCACCAGAGATGAATCTATACTGACATCATTATCATTCAAAGTCCACAATTTATATTAGGATTGGCTCTTGGTGTTGTACTTTCTATGGGTTTGACAAATATATAAAGCCATGTATCCACTATTACAATATTTTTAAAAAGGTAAATAAAAGAGTAAGAAAATAAATTAGGCCGGGCGCGGTGGCTCAAGCCTGTAATCCCAGCACTTTGGGAGGCCGAGGCGGGTGGATCACGAGGTCAAGAGATCGAGACCATCCTGGTCAACATGGTGAAACCCCGCCTCTACTAAAAATACAAAAAATTAGCTGCGCATGGTGGCATGTGCCTGTAATGCCAGCTACTCGGGAGGCTGAGGCAGGAGAATTGCCTGAACCCAGGAGGCAGAGATTGTGGTGAGCCAAGATCGCGTCATTGCACTCCAGCCTGGGTAACAAGAGCGAAACTCCGTCACCAAAAAAAAAGGAAGATAAATTAAAACCAAACACCTCAAAAAAAAGTCAATAAAGAGATGAAAAGGAGTGCCAGAGACAGTAACAGAGAAAAACAAAAAGGAAGAAATAAATACAGGATGAATTTTCTGGAACCAAAGGACACAGGTTTTCAAGTACCCAGCACAATCAGTGACCATAAACCCCTATACCAGCATGAAATGATGACAGCACTAAAGATAAAAGATCTGCAAAGCCTCTGGAGGAGAGAAAAAGGTGTTCTTAAAAATATGAAAAATTGCTCGACTTCTCTCAAAATGAAGAGAAATGCAAATTAAAATTGAAATGAAATGAGATGCCACTTTTCACTTACCAGATTCAAAAAGATACAAATGTTAGACTCTCACACCATGCTGGAGACCGTGTGGGAAAGAGACATTCTCACACAGACTTCTGGTGAGAAGGTAAAATGGAACAAACTCTAAAAAAGCAATTTGTCAACATTTAATAAAATTTCAGATATGCATAATATTCCACCTCACAATTCCTTTTCTAGGAAGTTATTATATAGATATTTATAAAATGCATCAGCATTTTTCTTTGCATCACAATAGCAGAAGACTGGAAACAAACTAATATTTTATCAACAGGGCACTGGGTAAGTTGTCATATATCCATTCACCAAAAAGCTCTGCTACTGTAAAAAAGCACGTAGGAATTTTCAGACATCTGTCTTCAAAGGAGTCACTGGCAGCGAGAGAACACTTGAAGGGTAATCAAGAAATCTGAAAACCTCCCATGAGGGAATTTCAGGAAACAGGGCATTTAGGTGACAGAAAAGAAGACCTATCTGAGAACATACCAGCTATCTTCTATTCACACCATGACATCAGTAGTTCTAGAGGCCATAAATGGGACTGTTGGGTCAAAGTTTCATGGAGGTTTTAGCACAATTAGCACAATGTAAAGACCTGCCTAGGAATGAGAGCTGTCTGGCAGTGACAAGGGCTGCCTCGCAAAGAATTCTGCCTTTTCCAAAATGTTAAATAGTTGGAATAACGTAGTACACAGCCTTTCCATGTTGGCTTCTTTCACTTAGTACTATGCATTTAAGTTTCTTCCAAGTCTTTTCATAACTAGATCACTCATTTTGTCCACTGTCTAGATGCACCATAATTTATTTATCCATTCGCATACTGAACAACATCTTGGTTGCTTCCAAGTTTTGGCAATTTTGAATAAAGCTGCTACAAATATCTGTGTATAGGTTTCTGTGTGGACCTACGTTTTCAACTTCTTTGGGTAAATACCAAGGAGTATGACTGTTGGAGGGTATGGTATAAGAGTATGTTTAGTTGTAAGAGACACCACCAAACAATCTTCTAAAGTGGCTGTACCATTTTACATTCTCACCAGCAATGCGTTCTTGTACCACCCATCTACACCAGCATTTGGTGTTGTCAGTATTCTGAATGTTGATCATTCTAATAGATGTGTAGTAGTTCCTCACTGTTGTTTTTAGTTGCATTTCCCTGATGACATGTGATGTGGGGCATCTTTTCATATGCTTATGTACCATTTGTGTATCTTCTTCAGTGAGGCGTCTGTCAACATCTTTTGTCCATTTTTTAATCTGACTGTTCACTTCTGTTGAGTTCTTTGTATATTTTGAATAACAGTCCTTTATCAGCTGTGTCTTTTGCAAATAATTCCTCCAGTCAGTAACCTGTCTTTTCATTCTGCTGACAGTGTCTTTTGCAGCAAATAAATTTCTAATTTTAGTAAGTCCAGCTTATGCATTCTTCCTTTCATGGATTGTGCTGTTGGTGTTATATCTAAAAAGTTATCACCAAATCCAAGGTCATCTAGATTTTCTCCCATGTTATCTCCTAGGAGTTTTATAGTTTTGTGTTTTACATTTAGGTCTGTGATCTATTCTGAGTTAATTTTTGTGAAAAGTATGAGGTCTGTTTCTAGATTCATTTTTTTTTCCAAGTGGATGTCTAGTTTTTCCAGCACCATTTGTGAAAAAGACTATCTTTGCTTCATTGTGTTACCTTTGCTCCCTTGTAAAAGATCAGTTAACTTAAGTAGGGCTGCTACTGGGTTCTCTGTCCTGTTCTACTGATCAATTTGTGCATTCTTTTGCCGATACTATACTGTTTTGATTACGGTCACTTTATACTAAGTCTTGAAGTCAGTATTCATATAACTTTGTTCTTTTCCTTCAATATCGTGTTAGCTATCCTAGGTCTTTCACCTCTCCAAACTTTAAGGTCAGTTTGTTTGGATTCCATTGAATCTACAGATCAAGTTGACAAAAACTGACATCTTGACATTAATGGGTCTTCCTATCCATGAACATGGAAATCTCTCCACTTATTAAGTTCTTCCTTGATTTCCTTCATAATCTTACTGTTTTACTCATATAGATCTTATACATATTTTTGTTAGATGTACATCTAAGTATTTCTTTTTTGTGGGAACGCTAATAGAAATGATATTGTATTTTTAATTTCAAATTTCACTTATTCACTGCTGATATACAGGGAAGTGATTAACTTTTGTACATTAACCTTGTATCCTGCAATCTTGCCATAATCACTTACTAGCTCTGGAAGTCTTTTTCATTTTCTACTTAGATAATCATATCATGTGCAAACAAAGACAGTTATATTTCTTCCTTCTCAATACATTTTACTACACTTTCTTGTCTTACTGTGTTAGCTAGGACTTCTAGTACTATGTTGAAAAGGAGTGGCAAGAAGAAACTACAAAATTTGTTGAGGTGAAATTTATATAATGTCAACATAAATAAAATGGTTAATTTTAAACCATTTTATTTTCCTTTTTAAAAATTATAACTATCCTGGTGGGGATGAAGTGGTATTTCATTATGGTTCTGATTTGTATTTCTCTAATGACTAACCATGTGGGGAATTTTTAAATTTGATTGCTGGTCATTTCTATATTCAAGTTATTCTGCTCAGTTCTAAACTGTTTTTTTTTTTTTTGTCTTTTTATTGTTGAGTTGTGTTTTTGTTTGTTTGTTTGTTTGTTTGTTTGTTTGTTTGTTTGTTTTGAGACGGAGTTTCTCTCGTTACT
Source organism: Callithrix jacchus (assembly GCF_049354715.1). NCBI lineage: Eukaryota > Metazoa > Chordata > Mammalia > Primates > Cebidae > Callithrix > Callithrix jacchus. Next base: position 77,578,975 of record NC_133512.1, on the reverse strand, counting down.
GAGGCTGGAGTGCAATGGCGCGATCTCGGCTCACTGCAACCTCCTCCTCCTGGGTTCAGGCAATTCTCCTGAATCAGCATCCTGAGTAGCTGGGATTACAGGCACGTGCCACCATGCCCAGCTAATTTTTTTGTATTTTTAGTAGAGGTGGGGTTTCACCATGTTGACCAAGATGGTCTTGATCTCTTGACCTCGTGATCCACCCGCCTCAGCCTCCTAAAGTGCTGGGATTACAGGCTTGAGCCACCGCGTTCAGGGAGTTATTTATAGATTTTGGATACTAGAACTTTACCAGATACATGATTGGCAAATAATTTTTGCTTCTGCAGACTATCTTTTCACTTATTAAAATAATGTCCTTTGATGTATAAAAATGTCAAATTTTTATGAAGTCCTATTTATCTCTGTTTTCTTTTCTACTTATGCTTTTGGTTTCTAAGAGTCCAATGCTAAATCTAAGACCACGAAGACTTACCCCTGTGTTTTCTTCTTAGAGTTTTATAGTTTAAGCTCTTATATCTTAGGTCTTCAATCCCTTTTGAATTAATTCTTGCATATGCAAAGGAGTCCAGCTTTGATCTTTTGCGTGTGGATATCCGGTGATTCCGCGCCATTTGTTTAAGAAACTACCCTTTTTTTATTGAATGGTCTTAACACTCTTGTGGAAAAAAAAAATCAGTTGGCCATAAGTATATAGGTTTATTTCTAGATTCTCAATTCCATTCAATTGTTCTATATTTCTACCCCTAGCCCAGTACATAGTTTTGATTACCATAGCCTTGTGGTAAGTTGTAGACTTAGGAAATACGAATCCTGCAACTTTGCTCTTTTTTAAATATTGTTTTTGCTACTTGGAATCCGCTCTGTTATATGTACAATTATAACAGTGCCAACACCAAACCTTAATGTCTCATCATGGTTTAGCTTTATAATACATAAAAGCTACTAATTTCAACTTGTATAAACAATACTGATAAAAATATTTTTTAGTCCCACTGGCTTCTCTGAAAAGCCATCTTTGCATTGTTCCTCGTCCGACTCCTTGCTCGCCCGCAGCCGCCTCCGCCGTGCGCCTCCTTCCCCGTCGCAGACTCCGGCAGCTTTATCGCCAGAATCCTTGAAATCTCGCTTTCTTTTTAATCCCCCGTATCAGATCACTGGCGTGCCCCACCATGTCAGACGCAGCGGTAGACACCAGCTCCGAAATCACCACCAAGGACTTGAAGGAGAAGAAGGAAGTTGTGGAAAAGGGGGAAAATGGAAGAGACGCCCCTGCTAACGGGAATGCGAATGAGGAAAATGGGGAGCAGGAGGCTGACAATGAGGTAGATGAAGAAGAGGAAGAAGGTAGGGAGGAAGAGGAGGAGGAAGAAGAAGGTGATGGTAAGGAGGAGGATGGAGATGAAGATGAGGAAGCTGAGTCTGCTATGGGCAAGCGGTCAGCTGAAGATGAGGAGGATGATGATGTCGATACCAAGAAGCAGAAGACCGACGAGGATGATTAGACAGCAAAAAAGGAAAAAGTTAAACTAAAAAAAAAACAAACAAAAAAAGGCCGCTGTGACCTATGCACCCTCCACTTCCCAACTCAGAATCTAAACGTGGTCACCTTCGAGTAGAGAGGCCAGCCCACCCGCCCAACGCGGGCAGTGCCACCCGCAGACGAACGACGCGCTCTCCACTACCCAACCCAAACCTCCCTTGCAACAGGGGAGGAAAAAAGAACCAAAACTTCCAAGGCCCTGCTTTTTTTCTTAAAAGTACTTTAAAAAGGAAATTTGTTTGTATTTTTTATTTACATTTTATATTTTTGTACATATTGTTAGGGTCAGCCATTTTTAATGATCTCGGATGACCAAACCAGCCTTCGGAGCGTTCTCTGTCCTACTTCTGACTTTACTTGTGGTGTGACCATGTTCATTATAATATCAAAGGAGAAAAAAAACCTTTTAAAAAAAAGTGAAAACAACAACAGAAAAACAATCATATTCCGAGCATTCCAGTACCTTTGTTGTGTATGTACTTAGCTGTACTGTAAGTAGTTGGTTCGTATGAGATGGTTAAAAGGCCACAAATTAAAGGGTTTCCTTTTTTTCCTTTTTTGTCTATGAAGTTGCTGTTTATTTTTTTTTTTTTGGCCTGTTTGATGTATGTGTGAAACAATGTTGTCCAACAATAAACAGGAATTTTATTTTGCTGAGTTGTTCTAACAACAACAACAAAAAATATATGTATTTTTTTTTTATAAAAAGAATAGGGAACCTCTACAAATACTGATACAGTGTTAAATTTGAAAAGAACAGGGCAGGCCAGGCACAGAGGCTCAGGCCTATAATCGCAGCACTGTGGGAGGCTAAGGCAGGCAGATCACTTGAAGCCAGGAGTTTCAGACCAGCCTGGCCCAGCATAGTGAAAACCCATGTCTACTACAAATGTCCCAGCTGCTCAGAAGGCTGAGGCACAAGAATCACTTGAACCCAGGAGGTGGAGGTTGCAGTGAGCCATGATCGTGCCACTGCACTCCAGCCTGGGCAACAAAGAGAGACTGTCTCCACAAAAAAAAGAGAACAGGGCAGAACACTGTGCCGATTTATCTGCCACCAAAATTTGAAAAAGAATATACCCTGGAAAGATACACAAGATAGTACTAAAAGAACTTGGCTCCTGAGAAGCTGGGTTTCTGAGAGACAGAGGTGGAAAGATTTCCTTTCACTGACTACTCTTTTGTTCTTTTTGAGTGGTTATCAATCTTATGTATATATTGTTTCTATTTTTTAATTAACTAAAAAACTCTAATTAAACTGAGAATATAATTTTACATCTTCATATGGGCTAAGAAAATCTTTTGGAAGAATGATAGGGATGGCTTTGCAGGAAGTGGTTTTCATCCCCTCCTTGGGTCCCTGTGTGAGCTCTGGCATCTTTTTGTGGAACAGCAGCCAAGGTTGAAGATGAAGCCAAGGTAGCAGTAAAACAGACCTTTCTGGATGTAGTGCTAATTGGCCCCACGGAGACCATTCTACCCAAATGAATTCATCAGCTCAGGCAACATATGATCACCTATCAAAATTCTAAAGATTGATTAAATGGTTTACTAACATTTTGTTGCACTTGCTATTTATATTTTGACTTTTTTAAGGCAGTTGGAGGGTGAACATCAGTTTTATTGATTAGTTCTAACTCTAAATGTCAAATGGGGAAAAAGATGAAATAAATTGCTATAGTAACTTTTTTTAATGTTGGAATTAGCTGCATTTGAAAACATTATAAAACTGAAGAATTAATATACAGATATATGAAAAAGCAATTCCTGATAAAATACAGAAAAATTCTTTCAGAACTTTTCTATGTGACAGGTGTCTGTTCTAGTCAATCAAAATGTAATTTCCCCATAATTATGCATAGAGTGAAAAGAACTTAGGAAATATTTAATATGCAGAGGCTTATCATGATGACTGACAACTACTGTAGGAAATCCACATCTAATTGTGCTACAGAATGCCAATTCAAGACTAAGCTCAGTAAAGAGCTCTGACTCACTTAAGAAATAACAATTTACTCTGCATTAATGAAAGAGCCTATCATATAGCCTAAGAAAATTATTTCAGTTAGCCTCAAATTAGAAATATTTCACAAGGAAAATGGCCTACTGAGTGGAGCATTAAAATATTCATGAAAAGAATACCTTCAAAGAGATTAATAATTATAAATGCTGTGCTCAACATATGAATATACAGCTCTCCACAGAAAAATATTCTGAAGTCTAGGAAGTGCAAGATTTTCAAGCTAAATAATGACTTCAGAAAATTCAAATGAGACAGTAGACATAAAGCTAAGATCATTCTTCTTGCTAATTAGTAATTACTGTTTCCCCATCATCCTTCAATTTTTCGTATTTCAGGAAGAGGTAGCGACTTCGCAAACACTCCAGCTAGACACTGGGAGCCATCCTAGACTCTTTCCTTCAGTTCTCAATTAAATCAATCACCAAGTACCAAGTTCTGTTAATCCTGACTATTTTGTGAAACCATTCTCTTCTGTCCCTTTCCCGGTTCCCTGGAGTTCAGGCCCATTTCTTTTCCCTAGATCATGGCCTGATTTTCTTACTGGGCTCCACTCCTTTGTTCCTACCCACTTCCCCCGTTACCCTCCCCTCTTTAACTCTATCCTCAACATTACCACCAAAGTGACCTTAGATAAATCTGATAGTTACATTCTCTAAAACTCTTCAGCTCTGCCCACGGCCTACAAGGCAGTCCAGTGCCACAGCATGGCATTCAAGAAAGAATGGGCCATCATGATACAGCATCCACATCTTGGCTCCATCACTCCTATCACTAGATGGAGGCCATCCATCACTGGATGGTTGCCACTTCAGGCTCTAGTGCTAACACTCTGTACTTTTCCTCACCTGGTGATTCCCTCCTCATTTTCGAAGGCACAGCTCAGTGACCTCTCTAGCTTTCTGAATCATTAGGGCAGGTTAAGAGACAGACATCCTCTCACTGTGCCCTGACAATATTATAGCATGTATCATGTTTTCCCAACATGCTTTGCAGATGTGTTTGTACTCTCATTAAATTCCAAATTCCAAAAAGACAACAACCATCTCTAAATATCTTTATGGTCTCCAATACCTTAAACAGGCCTTGAAACGTAGTGGGTAGTCAAGAGATTAAAATGAGAGAAGCTGCATGATAAGCAGAATATATAAGCTGAATATATAATTCAATTAAAACACATTTGGGTTATTGTACATAATGTGTATCATAAAAAAATCTAGAAAGCCATTTTACAATATGAGCTTAAACTAAAACCTCCAATCTGCCATGTTTTGGGCTAAATGTCTTATTCCAGGTGGTAATTTGCTGGGAAAAATAAATTTTACTTACTTATATCCTGTATCATGTCTAGAAGAATGTGAATAGTAAGTGAGTAATTCAAGGTGGTCTGATCTCAAATTCAAAAAAAGATCTTTTGAAAACTACTATGTAAATACATTTGCTTCTATAAAACCTTCAATCATGACAATTCAGAAACTGGATTTTTCTTTTTTTCCCCTCTATGAGTTGGTTTTTAAAATACGTATTAAAAACCTTAAGCAAAGCAGTGAAAAAACTCTAAAATAACTCCTACATTTATAATCACACTAAGCAAAGATGCTCCTGGCCAGACTGTAATATCAAAAGCATTAATAGTTTTAAATGCAACCAAAATGTTCACAATGCTTTTAAAGAGCTGAAGTTGAAATGGCAAGGAAGATCAATTTAATTTAGAAGACAGAAGAGGCAGCATCCCAGGAAAGCATACCTAGCAATGATTTCATTCATGCCTATGTATCACTTAACCCTATCGACATCAGAATTTCGTGGCTTAGTCCCCACTGAAGCATTAAAATACTGGTTCACTGAATACGAACACATGCAAACAACATAACATATGTAACAGTAACCAAATATTCAACTTAAACATATTCACATCTAGCTCTAGCCCTTGTTATTCAAAGTAGGTTCTGGGCCAAGAGCATGAACATTATCTGCGAGCTTGTGAGATATGCAGACTTTTCAGGCTCCACTCCAGACCACGTGAATTCAAATCTGCATTTTAACAAGACCCCCTGATGACACGTCAGTATATTAAAGCTTGAGAAGCACTGTTTTGGGTGACCTCTGAAATTTTCCCACGTAAAGTTCTAGTCAAAAAATACAGAATTTTTGACTAAAGCCTACCTCTAAGGGTAAAACTAAGGATTAATTTTACCACTGCCTTCCATGTGCATCTGCAGCAATGTAGTATTTAACTTACATTGGTCCTAGCCTTAAAGAATATGTGATCCACAGGCTAGCTTTGATATCAACTCAGGGTACTAAAACAGGTCTTTGCTTCCTCAGCACTTACCTCTGCTGCTGCTAAGTGATGGTACTCAGTAAATGTGGACTGAATGAACTGAGCAAATAAACTTGAATGGACAAACAAATCAGGGCCACTCTGAACAACTGAACTCATACCATGAGACTGTAACTATGTTCAAGGCTTTGGTATAACTTTTAACAAGACTTGAGTTAGCTATTATTTAAGCACCATCATTTTATTACAAATAACAAATCTATCCAAAACTAAATAGGATTAAATATCTATGCTTAGATAACTATAAAATATCAGAGATGTGTGAACCAGAGAAATTCACCTTAAATAGGCGCTAGGTAAAATGAGGCTAAAACCTACTGGGCTGCATTCCCAGATGGCTAAGGCATTCTAAGTCAAAGGATGCAATTGCAGGTCTGCACAAGATACGGGTCATAAAGACCCTGCTGATAAAACAGGTTGCAGTCAAGAAGCTGACCAAAACCAAGAAGGTGATGAGAGGGACCTCTGGTTGTCCTTACTGCTATACTCCCACCAGCACCATGACAGTTTACCAATGCGCCATGGCAACATCAGGAAGTTGCCCTGTATGGTCTAAAAAGGGGAGGCAAGAGTAATAGCCTCCTTGTTTAGCATACCATCAAGAAATAACCATAAAAATAGGCAACCAGCATCCCTCAGGGCTGCTCTGTCTATAAAGTAGCCATTCTTTTATTCCTTTACTTTCTTAATAAAGTTGCTTTCACTTTACTAACTCACCCTGAACTCATTTTTGCACGGGATCCAAGAACCCGTTCTTGGGGTCTGGATCAGGACCTCTTTCCTGTAACAAAAGGATAACCTAAAGCATTCTTGTCTCAGTACCATGTTTTCTTTTGAGAGCCTAGAGCCATCTGCTACTTAAAGACTGATACAAAAATGCAAAAGACACAGTTCCTGCCCTTAGACAATGGACAGATGAAGTGACTGATGCATCTTGGGTATGGTCAAATTTAGGCCTGGCAGGGCCAGTAATGGAGACTCAGAGATAGACATACAAACTTGGAATGTGTGGTCCTAACATAAATCTCCAAAGTCAGACAATGTACTGTGTTCCGGGAAGACATGATATAAACATAAATGATACTAGAAACAGAGGAGATTTTTTAAATATTTCAGAGTGTGAATAGGGCCCAGTATAGAACTGGAATGATGCAGTATCAGAGTCTTTATAAAAACGTCCTTTTTAAAAAGACCTCATTTTAAAAAGAGCAGGTCTTGATTTAATGCTTCTCTAAAACATCACCAAAAGCTAGAAGATGCTGAGTTTGACCAAACAAAAAAGTAGAGGTAAATTACAAAAGTTGACTCTACTTTCACATTTGGAATATGGCGGAAGAGGTTGTCTCCTAAATGACTATACTGCAGTGTCTAAGTATAATCTGAGATGAAGGAAGCAGAGCATGTACATCACTGTGCAAGGCAAAGTCTGAACAGCATGCACACTCATACCAAGAGTGAGTATTCTAGACATACCACAACCAAAGATTAGAGATTTCCAAAACAAAGGAAAAAATAACCTTAAAATCAAGTGAAATGTTATTTTTAATCTGTATAATATAGCGGTTATACACATTCAAAGATAATTACTATTACTGGCTGTAAAGAGAAGCAATCCTCCGTGGGCCCTGAGCATCCCTGCGCTTTCCTGCTGAGTGTACAAAGAAGGCAAGGTCCTAACCTCTTTTTACCTGGGCCATTTCTCAGGACTGTGTTTGCAGCCCTGAGACAGTATCTTCAGGACAAATACCTCAGGCTTGTTTACTTCTTGCTCCAGCAGCAGTGTATTCCCCCAAACTCAATATTCCTCTCCTGCAGTTCAATCTACTGTGCATGCAGGCATCCACAAGGCGATTTACCATCACCCCAGGGTGATGTCAGCTTACAAAGAGGGCAAAACTCAAGACCCTACACAGTTCTTGACACTCACTGGAATAAAAAAAGCCATTTCTGCTATTAAGATTTATCTTACCGGATCCAGATTCTTAAACAGCAGGATGTCTTTGCAAGCCTCTTGCAATCTATTTCTTTGATCATCAGTTTTTGGATGTATAATCTAAAAGGACACCAGATTTAAAAAAACAAAGACATTAGCCAATACCATCTCACTCAAAGAGATTTTTTAAAAATCTAACAAAAATCAGTAGAGACATTAGAAAGAAGAGATGTTAGTGCTCAAGTTCGCTTTAGGTTGGTGCTGAGATTCACTTTAGGTGACTAGTAACTATGAGCCTACTACTAAGTAGGGGAACATAATTCACCTTGTGCGGGGGAGGTTGGTATCCATTCATCAATACAGCACTGAAATGTTTTTTCAAAAGTGTATTTTCCCCTAGGTTAGCAAGTTCATTATGTACAGAACTGTGATTGCCTCCAAAGCTCCCAGCCAGTGGGGACCCGTATGATAGGACAACAGGTGCCAGAAACTACACTGAAAATCTGGACTGCCCTCATTCTGTTTCTACTGAGCTTAATATTCTTTCAGGATGTAGTTCTTTCCTTTGAATCTTGATAAGCTCTCTGGAAACAAGAAAATGTTCAAAATGTATACTGCATTAGATGCGAAGTATATTTTTACACATGTGGTAGGTACCTGTCCCACAGTGAGCAAGGGGTTTTCGGAAGGGAGTGAGCAATCATGCACTGCCACTCCAGAATACATGTTCTAGGGAAAAGGCGTCCAGGGAGGCTGGCTGGTGCACTGATTTTAAAAGGAACTGAAGGAAACTAGTGTGCTAGATTCTCACTAAACTTGTATTCTAGAGGGTGAAGACGGGCAGAATGCCCTGTAAGTGTGGCCTGCCATCTCTCGGAGTCCCTTTTGACTAGCAGGAGGCTCAACTGACTTGGACCAAAAGGTCTACTCTTTTGAAAACATGAGCAGTTTGTAACTATAAAATGTGTTAGAGGGGCAAGGGGTAATCCTAAAAGCAGCAGACACGGAGTTGGTTTCCTGAAGACCTATATACCACCCTTTCCTGTTCCAATGCTCACTCAAAGAGTGACCATGAGAGCTGACCAGCAGGTGCTGTGCCTCTTCAGGCAGCTGGCACCACCATCAGGGCTCACAGAATCAGGCAGCAGTGGGGTTTATATCCACAAACATCAAAACACAATGGGAAATTTAAATCAGCATTTCAAACCATATCATATGGCTAAAATTTAATGAAAATTAGAAGCCAGAAAAGAATTGAGATTTATAGTATTGGTATACTATTTATATGTAAACTACTGATATATATACCATGTATTTGCACTGTGTATAGACTACATGAAACAAATATTAGCTAGTGAGAGAAAGGGTCACTGTACTTTCTCCTCTAAGGGTAAGGTACATGTAAACCTTTGTTTACTATCTGCCCAATATTCATTTGAAACTAGATTCTAAGATGACACACAAACATGGACAAAGCAGACCCCGTGGCCTCCTCACTCACTGCTGCACAAGAAAGCTTCAAAATTTAGGGATTAACCAAATCACACCAACCAAACTTCACTTCCTCCTCCTTCAAATAAGGAAGGCTAACACACTAAAAAACAACAAAAAGCCATTTCTCACTTCACAAAATCCACTAAGAACTTCAAACCGAGTAACCGAAATGTCTGCCTGCTGAGAAGTTCTGTTCTCAGAAAGGAAAGGTGAGGAGAGTGTGTCAGCATCATGCACCTGCTTCACTCTGGTCAATTTAAAGTCTTTCTCCCCGCCTCATTGAATTCCTATAAGCCTTCACACAGAAATCCAGCTTTTTCCTCTTCTCTCTTCTTCCTGCTACCCACTTCTAAGCAATCTTTGTTTCTCAACCACCCCGGCAACACTCTAGTCTACTGTTCTCTCCTGTCTCCCTTTTCCCTCACCCTGCCATTACTCCTCAGCACCCAAAGTCCACTCTCTGTCATTAACCTCATCAGTAAATCCCTCTTCACTGGGGAAAGTAAACAGTCAGCAAGCAGGTGTGGTCTCCAACACTCCAGCTCCTTTGCATTGTAGCCACCTGCTCTGAAGATGCTCTTCCATGTTTTTTCTCTGGGATTTGGCGTGATCCCACCTACGGGATCTGTTTCTGGATCACTGAGGCCTCAGCAATACACCTAAAGTGGGATTTTTTTAGTCTACTAGAGGCCACTTTGGTTTTCATTAACATTCATTCCTGATTTCAGATACAAATTTTATTTGTTAAACAAACGTAGCATAAATACATGGCAGGTACTATTTTAAGAGCTTTACTAATATTAACTCATTTTATCCTAGTGACAGATCCCATAAAGCAGAGGTTAAGAAATTCAAAGTTAGGCTGGGTGTGGTGGCTCACGCCTGTGATCCCAGCACTTTGCGAGGCCGAGGCAGGTGGATCACAAGGAGAGGAGTTCAAGACCAGCCTGGCCAAGATGGTGAAACCCCATCTCTACTAAAAATAAAAATTTTTAAAAATTAGCTGGGCATGGTGGCAGGCACCTGTAATCCTAGCTACTTAGGAGGCTAAAGCAGGAGAATCACTTGAATCAGTGTGGGGTGGAGGTTGCAGTGACCTGAGATCCTGCCATTGCACTCCACCCTGGGCAACAGAGTAAGATTCCATCTCAAAAATATAAGAAGAAGAAAAAAAGAAATTTAGAGTTAAGGAAATGAACTTGCCCAAATAATTTGCCCAGTGTCATCCAGTCCATAAGGTGCAGTGCCAGGATTCGGGCCAGCCAGGCCAGCTTCAGAGTCTAGACTCTAAGCCAGGGATCAGCAAACTATACCTGCAGGCAAAGCTGTTTCTGTATGGCTTCTAGGCTAAGTATAATTTTACATTTTTTAATGACTGGGGGGAAAAAATCAAATAAATGATAATATTTCTTGACACATAAAAATTATATTAAAGTCAAATTCAAGTGTCATAAAGAAAGTTTTAGTGGAACACAACAGACATGCCTTTCATTAATATATTACCTACAGCTGTTTTCAAGCTACTACAGCAGAGCGGAGTCCTTTCAAAGGAGACCCTATAACCCCCAAAGCCTAAAATGTTTATTCTCTGAAAATAGTGCATTTTTCAGTTAAAAAAAAAAACTTTACCAAAAAAAGGTTGCCAATTTCTGCTCTAAACTTCTGCTGCCTTGCTATTAAAAAAAAAAAAAAAAAAAAAAAAGTAGAAAACCAATTAATAAGTAAGGTTTAAACTTAGACATTTTCTTTAAACAACACTGGATATTTGTCAGGCACAGTGGCTCATGCTGGTAATCCCAGTACTTTGGGAAGCCAAAGCAGATGGATCACTTAAGGCCAGGAGTTCAAGAGCAGCCTAGTCAACAGGGTGACACCCCCACCTCTACTAAAAATACAAAAATTAGTGAGGTGTGGTGGCGCAACCCCATAGTCCCAGTTAGTCAGGAGGCTGAGGCATGAGAATTGCTTGAACCCAGGGGCAGAGGTTGCAGTGAGCTGAGACACCACTGCACTCCAGCCTCGGTGACAGAACAAGACTCCATCTCAAAAACCAACCAAACAAACAAACAAAAACACTGTATCTATGTTGTTAGCCAGGCAACATCTATACTAGATATTTTATTTTATTTTATGTATTTATTTTTTGAGACGGAGTTTTGCTTGTTACCCAGGCTGGAGTGCAATAGCATGATCTCAGCTCACCCCAACCTCTGCCTCCTGGGTTCAGGCAATTCTCCTGCCTCAGCCTCCTGAGTAGCTGGGATTACAGGCACACGCCACTATGCCCAGCTAATTTTTTGTATTTTTAGTAGAGACGGGGTTTCACCATGTTGACCAGGATGGTCTCGATCTCTTGACCTCGTGATCCACCCGCCTCGGCCTCCCAAAGTGCTGGGATTACAGGCTTGAGCCACCGCGCCCGGCCCCTTATACTAAATATTTTCATATCTGTCCCACTCATTCTCCACACAGAGCTGAAAATAATCTTTCAAAAATTTAAATCAGAATACTCCCTTTTCCAGCTTAAAACCTCAATGGACTTCATCACATTTGGTGAGAATTCAATCCCCATTCCATCATTTTCTACCCTCAATAGAGCCACTCGGGTACTGTGGACTCCGCCTGCCCTCCCCTCTGCCAGGCTCAGCTCCATCTAAAATGCACTAAGGGCCTTCTGGCCAGACTCCGCCTGCCCATCCTTTCAGCCTAACCTCAAGGATGCCTGCTTCAACCATTCCATAGTATCAGGACCCCTGCTGGCTTGGGGGCTGTGTTTTGATTCCTACACTTTGTTTCACTGTTTCTTTAGCACTTCATGTTTTGTAACTATTCATTAGTTTATTTACTTGTCTGCTTGTGACTGAAAGCTCCAAGAGGGTAGAGACTTGTCCATTTGCTCACCACTTTACACCTAGCACCAGGCCAGATTTGTGGAGAAACATAAAAGTAGTCTACCTTTAAATTTATCAACTTTTCTCTACCAGTTTCTACATGCTAGATCTAGACAACCCTTAAATTCTCATTTACTAAAGGCATTCCAACTAAAATCTATTATCTTCCAAAATGAGACTTAAGCATTTACATTTTCTTTGAATCCACATCAGAGGGTAAATTTCTGACTTAAGGATTTGGTGAGTTTCGAAGTAATAAAAAATGTCCAAATGAAATGTCATTTTATCACAATATAGTATACATTTTCCTCATAGATATTGCCCAATATCCTTCTAGATCTCAATAATTTTGAAATCTGTAGTAATCATTCCCAAGCATGTGATGTGGTTTGCCTCATACATTCTAAGACCTAAATAAGCACAGTTTTTAGTAACACATTTAGAGGAGAGAATACTCAACCTGAGAACCTACAAGTACTTTGCTATAATCAAATATATAATAAATACATTAATTACCAAAAAAACACTTAAAAATAACCTTAAAATGTGTTACAGGGAACAGCTCTTAGGGTAAATGGCCAACCAACAATGATTCCTCCTCCTCTAGAAAATGCCGTTATTTATAGATGTCGTTCTCAAGTAGGTTGGACTTTTTGACCCTGTCCCTACCCTGGGCCAAAGCCAGGTCCATCAGAAACTCTTGGGGAGCTGAGGCAGAAGAACTGCTTGAACCTGGGAGGTGGAGGTTGCAGTGGGCTGAGATCGCACCATTGCACTCCAGCCTAGGGACAGAGTGAGACACCGTCTCAAAAAAAGAAGAAAAAAGAAAGAAACTCCTGGGAAATTGGAATTTTGAACTAAGAAGCACAGTAATAGAGATTGGTAGCTGAGCCCCTTCTAGAGACACTAAAAGTCTTTCAGTCTTGCTCTTGACAGGCCCCACAGGTGGGCTGGTTCCTGCCTGCCAAGCCTACAGCTTGGCCTTTCAACTCTTTCTGCAGTTCAATATGATCTCCAAGCATCTGTCTGATAATCTCCCCAGTGTTGTCTTTTTCACATTTGTCTCTACAGGTTTAGGTTTTACACAGTCAAAGGAATCTTAACTGGTATAGCCTCCCCAGCAAAACTAGAAATTACCTGGAGTGAACCTGCCAAAACACTTTATTTACCTCATGAATTAAATGGCAGCTAAAACTCAAGGCCTAACGGCTTTTGAATCAATGAGATACTGCATACTGTATTTAAACTCTATTGCCAAATGTTCATTCATTTAGTTTTTATTAATTTAAACCAGCTCATCTCAATTGCTCTTATCTCAATTACTAAATTTCATCATATCCATTTATATACACTATAAAGAATGCATGTTGCCTTCAATGCCACCCAGTATTGTTTCTGCTAGATACATAAAGTATGCGGTAGGCGAGGTCTAGTTTTTTAGACTATACAAAGCAGTAACAGCAAATCACAGCTTAGTAAAAATACCTTAATCCTAAAACAACATAATTTCCAGGCTAGGATTTATGGACCTCACGAAAATAACTGAAGTTCTAGTATTGAGAAATGAGCTTCCCTGGTAGTGGGAATCCCCATGGGTCCAGGAATAAAATGGGATTTCAAGATCTTCCGTTTTGTAAAACTCCTGATACCACTGGATTTTACATATGTTTCAAGGAGCTTAACGATGTAATGACTTAGGAACATATTATCTGCTTCTCCACATGAAACCTCAATCTTACTTAAGAACTTTTCAGAGCTACAAAAGTAAGATTTTGTTTATACTGTTTAAGGCCAAAGAGGACAAGAGGTACTTCACAACATATGTACTCAAAAAAAGGGGAGGAGGGTGGCACATAAATTATTACTTTCCATTTCCAAGCATAGTAATCTCTTAGTTTACTTTTTGCTAAATAAAGAATAGAATTGAGCTGAAAGACACAGCTTAAAAACTGCTCAAACCTTAAAAACAGTGGATAAGTTCTTACAAAAACATTAGGGCCTGCAAGAGGTCCGCTGCTGAGCAAACTATGAAGACACAGATTTAAAAAATAATCCTAACTGCGTACTGACACACTGGATGTAATTTTACTGTGATTTGTTTCTTTCAGAGTAGCTTTCTGTTGCTATAAATTAACAGGAATAGAAGGTCTTTCCCAGTATTTTTGTTTACTGGAAACACTGTCTAAGAAAAATAATATTATCACTATGAGAAAGACAGCTGAAAACATTTTTCATCACCAGGATATATTTTGCAAAGAAAAATACTCTTTGGATAAAAACAAGTCTGCAAGACTCACAGCAGGAGTAGGCTATTGGAGATAAGACTGGGAAAAGAAATAGTCAAAACAACTCCATTCTGTCTCCTGTTAATCTGTGTGCCTGTTAACACCTTTTTCTATTATTATTTTATAGACAATATGACAAGGACATCCATTAAAATTCATTCATTCAGTAAATTACATACCCTGGACTCTGCATCATCTTCTTCTTCATCAGGATTATAAGCTTCTGCACACACTATAAATATAAAAATGAACATTTTACAGATAGTTTCATCAAAAACCACACTACAATGAATAAGTATATCGTTAACACTTAATGAACAAAAAGGGTACCAGAGTATAAAAAAACATTAATTCACCTCAATGAGGGGAAGCAGTCTACCCCCAAAACTGGTTTCATATTGCAATTTATAAGGAGTTTTTTTAAAAATAAAGCCATATTTTAGGGCATTGATTTCTTCTATTTAGAGAAATATAGCTTAAACCCTTTCATTTTCATTTCCAAGGCATAATATGTAAACATCACCTAAAACAACAGAAACAAAAGAAAAGCCTGTCTGCCATGAAATGATCAATTTAATCACATAGTTTTGACTAACTTTCACAAATTATCCATAATCCAAATATTATGGAACAAATATTAACATTTTACATACTTCAGGAACAAATATTAACATTTTGCATATTTCCTTCCAGTCTTTTTTCGGGGTTGAGTTTATATTGAATACGCAACTTAAAAACCTGCTTTTTTGATTTAACACTATGAGAATAGTCATTAGAAACACTGTGTAAATACTGCAATTAAAGACTGCAGATTAGCATATGCTGTAATTAACTACTTCTCTAATGCTGAACATTTAGCTGGCTTATAGTAAAACAACTTTGCAATAAACATCTTCATGCATAAATATTTGTCTACATTTCAAAGTATGCTGTAGGCATTATTCTCAAAGTTATTTTGGAGGACTATTAAATGGTATAACCATTTTTAGGACACTTTTATCACCATGTTTCTTTCTAGAAGGGTTGTACCCATCCACTGTCCAATAAAAAATATGTAATAAGATTCCCCTAACTATACAGCAGAATTGGATACTACTACTTAAAACATTTGTCAATTTAAATAATTTAAATTTTTTTTAATTATTAAATTTGAACTATTTTCAAATGTGTACAGGCTGATGGTATTTCCTCCTTTGTCCATATCTATAGGAAATATTTGGTTTTCTTTTTGACTTAAATTAGCATTTTAATATCACTTTATCTGTCATATTATTCATAATCATTTTATCCAATTTGCTTTTCAATGATTATTATAAAGTTTTTATAGACTATGCATGTTTATTTTTAATGTCATGACATCTATAAGGAAAGAAAATTCCCCAGTGTATTTTAAACCCAACACTAAACATCACCCAAGTATCACTGCTTTTGACCTTGAAAACCCTTTTCTTATTTACAAATCTAAAAATTACCTCTTTTTTCATTCAGTTGTTTAAAGGCAGAGATTTTTACATGTACTATTTAATCTATATGGAGTTTATTCTGGCATAGATGTAAACATTAAGGAACAAAGAACAAATGAAAGGACAAATGTCTTCCTACAGGCCTCAGGGTGGCATCAAAAGTATTATCATCTTTGGTACCACTATTCCCATTATTATTATAATCACAAAACTTGACATTTTCTTTCCCCCAGGCACCACTCTATACACCTGGACCAGTGATTCTTAACCAAGTCCTATTGTGCCCTCCACAGGGGTAATTCTGCCTCTGTGACATTTTAATTGTCATGACTATAGGGGGTTAGAGGGATGCCACTAGCATCTACTGGATACAGGCCAGGGATGCTGGACACATCCTATGATGTATGGAATGTCCCACCCTGATGAGAAAGAATTATCTGGCCGAAAATGTCAACAGTACTGAGGCTGAGAAGCCCTGATCTAAAGTACATTATCTCATTCAACCTCACAACAACCTTAAGGTAGGTGTTAATGTCATCACTTGACAGATGAAACACTAGGGCACAGGAAAGCCAAGATCATCCTAGTAAGTGACAGGACCTACATTTTATCCAGGACTGTCTGTCTTGACTCCAAAGCTCTTGCTGTGAACCACTACTCTACATGACTGCTTTGGTGAATTTACCAGCATAATTCCTGGACTTCAGCCTTCGGCCTCAGAAATGTAATAGAAATGATCAGTCATGTAGAAGCAGCCTCACATTAAAGAACCTCACTGACACCTGAAACCAGAATGTCAATTTAGTAACTACCTTCCTGAGCAAAGGATGGGACCAGCCCAACTAGCTAGATCTCTCCCTGCTGGAAAACCACAGAAGTAGCCAAGTCACTACTGAAAGATTGCTTGGTGAGCAGGAAATGGGAAGTAACAAAGTTTGTTAAATAAATTGAATGTTTCACAGTATCAGGCTGGACAGCCTCAGGCACTCAATAGGGATGGCTCTGCCAATGTGTCTGGGACACATTAACTGGGTTGGCTGCAACTCTCCAGAGAGCACAAAGACATCTACTTCTAAAGCTTGGCTCTCTAACTTTCTGTCCTTAGAAATGGCCAACTTCATAGGCAGGACTGCTACATAATTTGTAAGGCCCAGAGCAAGAAAAAATATATATATGGGCCCCATCTTCAAATATTAAGACTTTCCAGAAGACAACAAAAGCAGAGCATTAAAGCAAATGCACAGCCCTTGATAGTGCAGGGCCCATGAAGCTGGCCATGTCCATAGAATCGATATATTCAATGAGGTGGTGCAGTAGACAGTAGGCAAAATATTTGGTTGTTTCAGGTAACTTGTTTTACACATACACACACACACACACACACACACACACACACACACACCCTCTCTGATCCATTAGTGTTTATCTTAAATTTTAATTCACAGAAAGCAATCCTAATTCTCAAATTTCTAAGCACCTAGCCCCTAAACTCTAACTAAAAACCATATGGAGTAAGAATCTATTATTTTTCCAAATAGTTTATCAATTGTCGCAGTATTATTACTTAGCACCCTGTTGATCTGTGATACCCACTTTATCACACAGTATGTTTGTCTGTCTGTTTCTGGGCTGTTTTACTGAACTATATATTGTGCCAATACTACAGGACTTAGTTCTTGGCATTCCTCTTGCAATTGTTTCACTACATTAGAATTCATCTACCCTCACCTCCTACAACCAAATCAAAATAAAGTATTTGCAGTTTTGTAAAGCTGTCATGGTGCCTTATAGCTCCTTAACGTCACTTAAACTGTTTCTTCTGATTGGAACTCCTAATCTCCCTCCCAAGCCATCTCTTCTCTCCAGCCTCAACTAAAAAGTCAAATCAAGAGTCGCATCTTGACCCACACAGAACTAATTCAGGAAACTCCACTTTTGTGCTCACCCTTTGCACTTCCGCAGTACAGTGGGAAGGGCTCATTATTGTCATTTACCACACTGCATGCTTCCAAAGATGTTATAAGCAGCTTGCCTCTCCAGGCTGAGCCGTAAACCTCCAAGGGACCGTGTGCTCTTGTTCATCTCTGTATTTCCCTAGTACTGACCTGGCACATTGCCTACTAGCTCAATGCATGTTTTTAAAACTAAATAAATGACTGGTTGATCAACAAACAAGCATGCAATGTCCTTGAGGGCAGAGATGTCTTTTTTTAATGTCTCACAATAATGTACTTAAATTATACATGCTCAAACACACAAACATGGAATAAATGAATGAAGAAAAACTTGCTTAATGTTAAAATGCCCTACACAGTTTGTCCAAGAAATGGGGACGGAGAGGATGAGTTGAAAATGAGGGCCTTTTGTCTTACTTGCCAAAGGCCTGGTGCAAAGATTAGGAGGCCAGTAAATACTGCCATAACAAATAAATGAATGAATGGCTCTATCCCTGGATGGACACTCAAGCCAAAGCCTCCAGATAACTTGTACTGCCCCGTACTCTTTCTGAAATGTATTTGCCCCATACCACCTACGAAATCTGAAATTTAGCTTGAAATTATATACTTCATTCTTTTTGTTTGGCAATTAAACAGCGGTCAGAACCAGAACCTTACTCTTAAAGTGAATCTTATATGGAGGTTTCCCTGTTCGGTTGTGCATGTATGTATTTATATACTACACTGGTTATACAGAATGGCTCAAGAATTTAAACAGATTCCCACATTGTAAAGAGAAGAATGTACACTGGTGTAGACAGACAATGGTCCCAGGCTGCAGGACAGAAGAGGAAAATATGAACTATACTGACTTTGCACCTTGTGGGATGTGGCCCTCAATCTTTTCATTTGCTATACATATAGAATGACAGATGAGGGGTTATTCAACTCCCAGGGCTTTTCACCAAAAGCCCACGACATTTTGTTGCTAATGATTCAAAAATCCGTACACTGAAAAGGACTCCGCACTGGACAAGTATACATAACCCATATTTGCATTCTTGCTAGCAAGGAGTTAAAGGAAGCTGACTGGACTCTACGAGTCACTGGGTCCTCAGCTCTGGCAGTCTTGCACACAGTAGATGCTCAGTAAGTATGTGTTGAAGGAATGAAAGGCAAATAAGGCTCGCACAGAATGACTGCATGGTTTAGAGGCCTTCAATCCAGAAAAATTGACTTACATAAAATCTATAAAAGTTAATTTGCCAATGTTCTCAATAAACTAAGATCTTAGCATACTTATTTCAATAATAATTAGCTTAAAGCTCTTATAAAAGCACAGGTGTATTAAATAACACAGTTGTGACTCAATAGAGTTAAACTTAGCTTATTGAAGTGGAAATGCCCTTCCTACAAAGGAAAAAAATTTACCTTTTTCAAATATTAGTTGAAGGCATGCATCAACCAAGAAAACTGGTTCTTAGGGGGGCAAAAAGACTTCCTGTATTTTTTAATAAAGCACAGATATACATTCAATACATAAACAGATATACAGTATTTCGGTGGTAGTAAAATCTAATTGGGAGCACTTGGGGGGAAACAGCCTAAAGAGACTGAGGTAGGGAGTGATAATGGAAAAAAGATTGAGAAACACTGGTAAAAGGCTGTAACAGTTATATACACATAGCTAAGTAAAGAGGCACAATGACAAGTTAATAGGCTTCCCCTCCCGCATTCATTCACATTTCTGCCCAGGTGTAGACCTGTTCTCATCCATTAGTAATAGTCTTAAATTTGAATTCACAGAGCAAAGGCAACTGAAGAACATGCCCAAAATACAGAAGTTCACATCTTGTTCCCAAATTACATTCAGGCAAAGGGCCCACAGGAAGCCTTGTTTATTCTTTCAAAAAGTATTTTTTAAGATGTGGGAGAGGACACAAACGGAATAAAGGGATAATGCAAATCATCTATGTATATGTGCATGTGTGTATGTGTATATATATATATATTCTTTCGTTATACATTTTATATAATCTGCAACTTGTTTTGCCTAAACATTTTCTATTGCTTTCAATATTATATGTGTACTATATTTAAAACATTTATAGAAATGGCTAGTCTAGAAATCAAAACAGAAATAGAATGATCATGATAACACCAGTGCCACAATGACAATTATCTACAAAGTGCTGGAGGAACACAGACGAGAAAGGAGCAACCAGCTGCTCAGAGGGCAGGGGGAGGCTTCACAGCAAAGGAGGCTCCCTAAAAAATAATAAAGAGTAGGAAGAAGAGACTGCTTTGTTTTGTTTCCTGCTGTATTCCTAGAACCTAGAACAGTGACTGGCACACAGTAAATGTTAACAAAAATGGCTGAGGAAATAAATGGTCATTTTAGTTGGTGACAAATGTTACTTACTATCTTCTTCCTTAGACATAAAGAGACTGCATATGTCAGATTAAACTGGCTTACACAACAGTAACGAACACTCCCATAATCTCAGTGAGTCAAAACAACGAAGTGTATTTCTTGGTCACACAGCATGTCCACCTCAGGAGGGCAGGTACTTGCTTCCACATGGTCTTTGCTGAAGGCTGCGGGCTGATACAGCCTCCTCAATTTGGAAGGCCACCAGTCCCTAAAGCTTCTGCCTGGAAGTGACAGATGTCTCTTCTGCCCAGAAGGAATATATATCACATTGCATTAGACAAGTTATATGGTCAGTTCTAACTTCAAGGAGATGGGGAAGTGCAAGTGTTCCGAGAACCTCAGAAGGGGATAAAACCAGAATTTTGTGAATAGCACTGATGACTACCAAAGAAACCATTTGATGGCCCCAACACAAGGTGTTTCTCTCTCATTCTCACTTTCTCTCTCTCCCCCTCTTTCTTTCTCTAGCTTAAAGCAAATAGAGGAAGGGTTGCAATTGACATCACCATTTACATAAAAATAGGGGGAAGTTCATAACTAAAATATCTACAGAATAAGGCTGTCTCATAAGCTCTGAACAGAACCATTACAATTTCCTTAAAACCACCTTTCAATTTTTAACATTTTCCTACTTCCTGCATCAAAATATTAAAAGTTATTATAATGTACTCTGTTACAGATTACATTGCAGCTACAGAAAACAATATAAATATATCTTTTACCTTTCTGGCAGAAATGTTGGCACTGTTCATGAAATAGTACTTAATTGAACAGTTAATTCCCAGACCAGCTATGTTCATGTCAGCAGAATTTTACTATAAAGATTTTAGCCAAGATACTTAACTGTATAATCCTGTCTTGCTGAAATAACAGAAATACAATGTCTATTTAATCCAGGATGTGCTGCCTCTCCCCAAGGTTATCAATGGAGCTTTAAGAAACAGCCATTCACAAACCACTTCCTAGTTCTCTATAAAACTGTATTTTAGACCTTTATTTATGTAGGTTGTAAACCATCCCAACATGTAATTACTATTCCTAAAAAAATTTCTAGAAAACTTTTTTCCTGTTATTTCTACTATAAAACATTCTGCTATCTCATAAATATTTTATATATTTTAAATATTTGACAAAATTCCCATCATTCATTATAAACCCATTATTTTTGTAGCCCTTTAACTGAAGTATTTAGAATAAAACTCCAAATTTACTAATTCATTTTTACGTTTTAATGTTTCTGAAAACAATTTTCCTTTACATGTATACCACTACTCTTTAAGTGGCTATATATAATTAATTCAGAAACATTCACACCCAAAAATAAACATCAAGTTCAGGACACTATTGGGAAGGTTATTGCTGAAATAAACAAAGGAGCAGCAACTGAGAGCTTCAAACAAATAAAAACTTGCTCATCATTTGCTTTTTCTTCTTATTAAAACTGTACATGGTGGCCAGACACAGTAGCGCAGGCCTGTAATCACAGTACTTTGGGAGCCCAAGGTGGGCATATCACCTAAGGTCAGGAGTTCAAGGCCAACCCAGCCAATATGGCAAAACCCCATCTGTACTTTAAAAAGAAAACACAAAACACAAAAATTAACCGGGTGTGGTGGTGCTCGCCTGTAATCCCAGCTACTTAAGAGGCTGAGGCACAAGAATTGCTTGAACTGAGGAGGCGGAGTTTGCAGTGAGTAGAGATAGCACCACTGCACTCTAGCCTGGGCAACAGAGAGAGACTTCGTCTCAAAACAAAAAACAAAAAACCTGTACATGCCAACATCTTTAATTCGTTTTTTTTTAATGTGTAATTTTTTTTCTTCAAAAATGCCTTCAAAGAAAAATGTCAGAACCCACATACATTTTGTAGGTAATTTTGTATTCTACTCTTGGGTTCCAAAGTGTTAAAAACTTTAGTATGTATACTCAATCACTGGAACTATTCTCAGTAAAATTTTTTTCTACCACATGCTCTATAAGTATGCATTCAGTCTGTAAGACATCGACCATTTATTTTAATAATTGACTTATTTATAGCATGGCACAATTAAGAGGACACATCATTCAATCAGCTTATAAAAGGAATCCTATCAACATGGAACGTTTCTAAGAGTTTGAGGCCAGAATAGGATAGGCTCAAATATTCTACTTAATTCTACTGTTCATACGTAATGTATAGCCTGTGGGAGTCTGAGAATGGAGGAAACACCACACAAACTTTCACTCTCTTTCACAATGGAACAGTGGTCCCCTGTAGCTCCCAGTGTTTCTTATATAAGGATACAAGATTAACCCAAGAAAAGACAGGTGCATGTAATCCATGGTATTTTACAAATTCTCGATTTAAATTTTCTTTAAGACAAAAAATAAAACCTCACAAATGACCAAGAATAAGATAAACAGATACAGTAAAAAGAGTGAGAAGAATAATTCTGAGAATATGTTTGGGAAACTATCCATGTTTTAAAGTCCATGTTGTTTGCTACTAATCAGAATTCCTCACTGCTATTTTCCAGAACTATTAAGCAGCAGAGAGGAAGTAGATCAACTTGTACTAGAGGACAGTGCTGTAACAGAAATTATATTTGTACTTTGCTGAAAATGGTCTGATAAGGATTTCTGAGCATTGCAGTTGATGAATATTATGAATTTTAAGAAAGTGAAATGCCAACATGAAATAAAAAGAGAATTCTAACTCTTTGGTTAAAAAGTCAACAAACAGCTTCCCAGGAATTTTTGCCAATGCTCTAATTCCTTAGATAATGTGATCACCTCTTGGCATTTATTTTAGCCTGAGATCTCGAATCACATTCTTGTAAATATAAATAGTAACTGATAATGAATGATATAGCTACATTTATCAGAATACAATTCTGTCTTTCAGGTATAGTAAAGCTAGAGTTATTTAAAGCTTCTGAATAGTTTTACTTACTGTTTTTGAGACTAATGCTGCCTAGCATACACATATCAGAGAATTATAGGAACAGAAACATTACAGGATCCTTCCAATGTATTAATATATTTTCAGAACAAGTATCATTTGACCTGATGGCTTTAGGATGAGAAATTTGAACTAAAATATAGCCATAATTATAAGAAAATAGTTCAGTCAATTACTGGCTTCTAAATTTAGTAATAAAACTATCAAATATGGGCTTTAGGAGAACATATTTCAATCAAGCCTCTCCACTGATTATCAGAAGTCTAAAAAAAATTCTTGATGCTATTAAATATAAGCAAATTGTGACAGAGCAATGCAAATCAATATGCAAAGGATCAAAATACAGAATGTGTATTTACAAAAAATACAATTCAGACTGGTTTTTTCATTGTTTAAAGGCAAAAGAAATAAACCCATACTACATTAAGTATTTCTTCTTGAAAACTTCCATTTCCATTTTGTAAAGGGGAACTCACTAGACTTTTTTTCAGGCATATTTTCTGTGAGTTCAAACTACACATTTGTCGCATAATGTCTACTTTAAAAAAATAAAAACAAGATTTGGTGAACATTTTTCTATATTATTAGCTATTCCTGTAAAACAATTTTTAAGCAGCTGCATATAAATCAATAATATATATGGATATTTATTTTAATTTATTGTGGGTTTTGTTGGAAATTTTTATTTTTTAACTTTCATTTCTTCAGATCAAGACTTAAATCAAGATTTGTGAGATGATAAATTTAAATGCACTTTTAAAAAGAAAAATGACATATTACAAAGACAATAACAGATAAGATATATAGAGATAAAACTAATAAGTAAGCATTTCAAGTCTAATAAATTAGCAAACTTAATTGTTTTTTGATAAAAGTCAGTATTAGAAGAGATGCCTAGTTTGGTTTTTGGTTTTTTTAAGAGACATGATTTTGCTTTGTCACCCAGGGTGTTCTGCAATTATGCAATCATAGCTCACTGCAGCCTCAAACTCCTGGCTCAGGTTATCTTTCTGCCCTAGCCTCCCAAGTAGTAAGGATTACAGGGGCACACCATTGTTCCTGGCTTTTTTTTTTCCTTTGGTAGTGGTGGCTCTTGCTGTGTTCCTTAGGCAGGTCATGAATTCCTGGGCTCAAGCAATCCTCCTGCCTTGACCTCCGAACATGCTAGGATTACCGGCATGAACTACCGCACTGGCCATGCTGAGGAGTTTAGAATAGACTTTCTTACATACCGTTGGTGAAATTCTAAATTGGGGGTGGAGATGGGAACAGAGGGGTCAGTTATGAAATATTATTAAAAGTCTTTAAATTCTTAAGGCACAATTCCATAAGTGCTTATCAAGTAATTTGATCTAAATAAATGACAGTTTAAAAAGAGAAATCTAGATTCCCAATAATAAATAAGAAATTAAAATAAATATCCACATATACTATTGATATCTATGTAGTCATTTAAAAATTATGTTTTGGATAAATCTGGAAGAATTAACTGAGTTACCAGGCAGAGGCTCTTGTTCTCTTACCTTATTTTCTCCAATACAAACACAGAGTCTCTCCCTATGTTTTGAGCTGCCTTGGAGATGTGGCCACCACCCCAGGGACTGCACTGGGTCCGACCTGAAACCAGCACTGGGGTCTCATCCAAGGCCTGCTGTGAATACTGGCTACGGCCTATGTTCACTCAAGGCCCTGGGGCTCTACAGTCAGCAGGAGGTGAAGTCACCCAGGTTTGTGTCATTCCCTTCATGGTGGCAATCTCTCAAGCCCAGGGCAGAACCAGAGGTGTCATCAGTAAGTCAGAGACTACAGTCAATAATCTTAGAAGTCTACTTGGTGTTCTCCTGTACTGTGGCTGCGCTGGCACTCAAACCATGAGGTAGGCCTTCCCACTCTTCCCTCCCCTTTGCATAAGCAGAGGAACCTTACCCCATGGCCACCACCACCACAAACCTATGGGGAATATTGCCAGGCTACTGGGGATGTTCTGTTAGGGAGGGCTCTTCAGTCGCTTATGGTGAAGGGTGCCTAGCACTGGGACCCTCCCTTTGGGCAGTGGGCTCCCCTCTGGCCTAGGGCAGGTCCAGATATGTCATCCATGAGATAAGTCCTAGAACTGAGGACCCAAAAAGCCCAACAGGTGCTCGAACCCCTGTGGCTGAGCTAGTACCTAAGATACAAGATAAAGTCTTCTTTACTTTTCCCTCTACTTTTTGCAAGCAAAAGGAGTCTCTCCCTGTAGCCACCACAGGTGATAATGTTCACCTGAAGCCAGCAAGTCTCAAAGACTCACCCAAGACCCACAGCATACTACCTAGGTATTGCTGCTGGTTATTCAGTGCCCAAGGCTCTTTAGTCAGCAGGTGATGGGTCCTGCCAGGACTGGGTCCTTCCCTTCAAGGCAGTAGGTGCCCTTCTGTCCCTGGGCATCTCTAGAAATTTCATCCAGGATCACTCCTGGGCCTGAAAAGAGGGCCTCATGGTTCTGACAGGTATCCTATCCTACTGTGGCTGAGCTGGTATCAAAGATGCAAGATAAAGTCCTCTTTACTTTTCCCTCTCCTCTCTTCCAGCAGAAAGAAAGGGTCTCAATTAGAGCTGCAAGGTATGCAGCCTGGGCATGGTGGAGGGGTGATGTCAGCATTCCCTTAGCCACCCTAGCTGGTATCTCAGTAAGTAGTGTGCCTCTCCAGTGCACTGACTCTGAGCCCAGTTCAGCACTAGGATTTGCCTAGGAGTTGAAGTCTTTGGGGCCTAGACTGCTTTTCTAGATTCTTTACAGCCCCAGAGCACTTTAGCCCAAGGTGGTAATGCCTGCCAGAACTTTCCAACTGTTGGTATGGGGGATTCTCCTCTGGCTAGGGCTGGTTTCAATACTCCCTCTGTGGGCAGGCATCAGCTGAGTTCAGCCTACTTTTGTTTTTTGCTGTGACATGGCATTACTGAGTGCACTACAATGTCTCACAATTGCTACACTGTCTCTTTCCCCCAAGCACATGGATTATCTCTCTGCACCATGCAACCTCTGCTGGCAGATGGTGGAGGGGTGCTGGTAATCCAAGGCTGTCTCCTACCCTCCTCAGTGCCCATTTCATTTATATCGAGTTAAAACCAGGTACTGTGAGTGCTCACCCGATTTTGGTTCTTATGAAGGTGCTTCTTTTGTATAGATTAATGTCCTTGCGTGGGGTGGGGGAGGAACAATTGGTGGAGGCTTCTACTCTGTCATCTTGCCCTGCCCCTCCTAAAAATTATGTTTTACAAGATTATCTAATGACATTGGAAATTGTTCATCAACTTTTACTATTTTTTAAAGACAGTTTCAATATAGATGTATAGTTTGAACCTACAGAAAATCTCCATGAAAAAATTCTGGTAGGACAGACACTAAAGTTTATATGGTGGCTATTCCTTGGTAGTATGATTATAATCACTCTTATTCTTCTATTTCATCATCTTCCTAGTGAGGTAGGTGATAAACAGGACTTGTTTTCATGACCCTGCTCATCAAAACAGATTGTAGGCCAAGAACAGTGGCTCATGTCTGTAGTTCCACACATCACGAGACCGAGGTGGAAGGACTGCTCGAGTCCAGGTGTTTGAGACCAGTCTAGGCAACATAGTGAAACCCCCATCTCTTCAGGGGCCTGCCTGCAGCCTCAGCTACTTTGGAGCCTGAGGTGAGAGGACTGAGCCCAGGAGGTCAAGGCTACAGTGAGCCAAGATCATGTCACTGCACACCGATAGCCTGGGTAACAAGTGAAAACCCGTCCCTTAAAAAACAAACAAACAAAAAATGAAACAAAAACTAGGATGTAGTGAAGACACCAGCCCAAACCAGCTAGGACTAGAAATTACTCATTTGTATAAGACACTCCCACCAGCACCTGGACAGTTTACAAATGATGCCATGGCAATGACCCGGAGGTTACCTTATATGGTTCCAGGAGCCCCCATCCCTTTTCTAGAAAGTTCGTGAATAATCCCCCTTATTTAGCATATACTTAAAAGTGAGTATAAATATAGCTAGCCAGCAATCCACAAGGGCTTCTCTGAGCCACTCTGCCCACTCTGCTCTGGGACAGCCCTGCTCTGTGTATGGAACAGTCATTTGGCTAGACGTTGTTGCTATAAGAAAGTTTCTTTTCTTGAATTGTTCCCTGAGCAAAGCCAAGAACTCTCCCAGGGTGAGCCCCAATTCCAGGGTTCACCTGCATCAGCCTGGCAACCATGAAGGAACAGACAACACTGAACAAGATGAACAGGACAAAAGGGCTCAGTGAAAACTGGAGCTGTGGAGCTGTAACTGTGAGGCTGAAAAGCTATACATGAGCCAGAGGCTCCTTTCAGAGCCATCATCATTCCTGGCGACTAATAAGCCAAGGGAAACTGAGGGAAACCTTCACCCAGATGCCAAATTAAAACCAATCAAGACCATTTGGCTTCCAAGGACAGGTGAGTCTCCCCTCTATTCCCCCTTGACATTGATCTTTTTGGGTGAACCAAGAAGAAACAAGGCCTCTGGCTTGCTAGTTCACTATCCCCACACCTGCCATGTCCTTGTCATCCTTTCTCTCAGACCTTTGTGTCTCTTTAGTCTCTAATAAATGGCTGTTTGACTTTAATGCTTACTTTGTTTTCTTTCACATATGTAATCTTTGCTTTGGCCATTTGAGCAATTATTTCTATTCTATGTAAGTCAGGACACTTTCCTTGTCTGTTTTGAATCCTCTTTTTGTAATTTTCAGAGGTCCCTGTTGTGCTGACTTTGAGATGCCAGAGTCATGTTGTCCAGTGGTCCTAACTGTGTTAGGTCTTGTGCCTTTGGGGTTCACAACTGACCAACCTCTGGATGCTCTGGGTTTTCTGGCATTTCATGAGGGGCCCTTATTAGCCAATGCCTGCATGTTCCAGGTCTGTCAGCATTTGGCACCCTGTTAGGGTTGCTGGTCTTTGTCATAGTGACCATTTTCAGCCTCCTCTTTCTGTGCTTTTTGAGGAATTCAGACTATGAGGCTCCTGTCACCCTGTTTTACCTATCCTTCTATACTTTGCTTTTTAAAACACCTCTTTTGTCATATCTGCTTGCTGGTCGATGCTGTGATCACTTCACTACCCATTCATACCCCATAATTCACTTTCATTACCCCCTAACTGTACTTAGGCTCTCAGGAATTGGTAGCACTTGTACTACTGACCTTTCTTACAGAAAACAGAGGTGAGAATCTGAAAAATTCTCACGAGACTTAGAAAAACTTCTGTGTCTAGTAGAGATCCCTGTTAACAGGACAACGGCAAGCATTCCAGAGGACTTGTGGCTAGGGTGCTTTTTAGGCAACTGAAGCAAATTCAAATTAAATGGCTTAAAAAGAAACTAATTTTCTACTGCAACACCATTTAGGTCCAATACAAATTGGGAAACCAATAAATTTGGCCTAAAAATGGCTCTTTTTTTTTTGTTTGAGATGGAGTCTCACTCTGTTGCCCAGGCTGCAGTGCACCTGTACGATCTCAGCTCACTGCAACCTCTGTCGCCCAGATTCATGCGAGTCTCCCACCTCAGACTCCCAAGTAGCTGGGAGTACAGACGCAAGCCACCACACTCGGCTAATTTTTGTATTTTTAGTAGAGACAGGGTTTCACCATGTTGGCCAGGCTGGTCTTGAACTCCTGACCTCAGGTGATCCACCCACCTTGGCCTCCCAAAATGCTGGGGTTACAGGTGTGAGCCACCACGCCCAGCCTAAAAATGGTACTTTACATTATGATACTATTTCACAGTTGGACTTATTCTGTAAAAAGGAGGAAAAATGGGGAAAGACCTCTTATGTACAGGCTTTTATGGCATTTTATCAGCATCCTGACTTAAGGGATAACTGTAGGATATGTCTGGCTCATGTTACTTCCAGGTACCAAGAAGTCACACCAGATATCCTAGATGATCTCCTTTTAGTCACTCCACCTAGAAGGCCCACACTCTCCCCCTGGGAGCCCCCTCAGTCCATTGATTCTGAGGGAAGTCCTGCCAGTTCTCCAATGTAGGACTCTACCCCAAGGTCACCAAACACCCCTCTGGCTTTTACAACCAGCCCCAGCCTATACCTCCTACTCCCCAAGGAAGTGAATCCAACCAGTGCCACCAGGAGTGTGGCCTCATATCACCCCCAAAATTGAACTGGCATCCCTTGCAGAAGGTAGCTGATGGAGACGGAGGGACAGTCTGCACAGATGTACCTTTTTCTATGTGTGACTTGGCTTTATGCAAAAAGAAATTCAGTCAGTTTTTGGAGAATCTAGAGGAGATTATACAGGAATTTATAAAGTTGACCAAGTCTTTTGACTTGACATGGATTGCAAATATTATTGTTCATCTGCTGTATGGCAGAGGAGAAACAAAGGATTCTAGGTTCTGCCCATGAATACATAGATGGAGTAGCCAGTCATAACCAAGGCCATATCATTTTTCTTGTGGGGTGAGATGCAGTTCCAAATCCGGACCTTCAGTGGGATTACCAGAGGGGTCCCCAAGACCCTAAATGAAGAAATCACAAGGCAACTTGTTTAACAGAAGGTATGGAAAGTATGTGGTTAAGCCAATTAATTATGACAAGGTTAGAGAAGTAACCCAAATGAAGAATAAAATCCTTCTGTTCCAGGGCTGTTTGGTTGAGGCACTCAAGAAACATACTAACATAGACCCAGACTCCCCGAAAGGGTGAGCTTTCCTTGGTATGCATTTTACCACTCAATCTGCCCCTGATATTAGGAGAAAGCTACAATAGGCAGAAATGGGACCTCAACCCACCATGAGCTAACTCTTAAACATGGCCTTTAGAGTTTACAGAAATGGGAACAGGCAAAGCAAACGGAGAAAACCAAAAGAAATGGCCCAAAAGTACAATGGTTCATAACTGCCTTAAGCATGCTTCTGCCTCAGGGTTATCCATCTCAAGGAAGTGTTAAAAGATCAGTGTCTGGGATGCCCAGACCAGAGCCCTTGACTCACTGGTCCTGTAGCCAGAATC
Source organism: Callithrix jacchus (assembly GCF_049354715.1). Taxonomy (NCBI): domain Eukaryota; kingdom Metazoa; phylum Chordata; class Mammalia; order Primates; family Cebidae; genus Callithrix; species Callithrix jacchus. The sequence goes on along the minus strand of NC_133512.1, from coordinate 77,548,668 downwards.
AGTGTGCATACTGTCACCAAGAGGGCCACTGGAAAAGGGACTATCCCAGGCTCCAAAGGCCACCCAAACTCATAATTGCCAAGAGAATAAAGGACTGACAGGGCCTGAGGTTCCCCGTAGTTCCCAATTATACCTTCCCATCACCACAGAGGAGCCTCAGGTAACCCTTGATGGGGCAGGCAAGGATACTGAGTTCTTACTAGAAATGGGAACAGCCTACTCAATTCTGACCCATTTCTTAGGGCTACTACTATCTTTCCAATCTTGTGCCATAACTGGGATTGATGACCAGCCGAAAATTAGGAGATTCATACATCCCTTTGGTTGCACCATGGGGGACCATACGTTTTTCCACAGGTTCTTGCTTATGCCTAAGTGTCCTGTTCCTTTACTGGGAAGTGACTTGTGTTCCCACTTACAGGCCACAGTTCAATCAGGACAGCCTCACAAAAATGCAATAGGCCAGGCGGCAACACTATGTCTAGCTCTAAGTGCTTGCCTTCACAAAAGTAAAGACCTCTCTTCCACTGCATTATCACTTCTCAAGTAGACCTCTGTGCTGATAAAGCACCCCCAGTCCAGGTTTCTCTAAAACTCAATTTTGGTTACCCATGGGGGAAAAAAAAACAACATAATTTTTGAGACCAGAAACACAATGGGGCATGCAACCCCTGACAGCAAAGCTTTTAAAGTACAGACTAGTATTAACTGGCCCTGTCATTATGCACTTTCCCCATACGCAAATCAAATGAGGAATGGAGATTTATTTAGATCTGAGGGCCGTTAATGAAGCAGTACTCCCCATCCTTACACAAGGACTCCTAATAGCTGATAGCTGCTAATCCTTACACAACACTGACACCTGAAAATGCTAACTGATTCATGGTATTAGACTTAAAGGGGTGCTTTCTTTTCTTTTCTTTTTTCTTTTTTTTTTTTTTTTTTTTTTTTTTGAGATGGAGTTTCACTCTTGTCACCCAGGCTGGAGTGCAATGGCCGATCTCAGCTCACCGCAACCTCCACCTCCTGGGTTCAGGCAATTCTCCTGCCTCAGCCTCCTGAGTAGCTGGGATGAGAGGCACGCACCACCATGCCCAGCTAATTTTTTGTATTTTTAGTAGAGACGGGGTTTCACCATGTTGACCAGGATGGTCTTGATCTCTTGACCTCGTGATCCACCCACCTCGGCCTCCCAAAGTGCTGGGATTACAGGCTTGAGCCACAGCGCCCAGCCAAGGGGTGCTTTCTTTAGTACACATTTGCACCCAGACTCCCACCATATTTCCACTATATTTTTGCTTTAGAATGGACTAATACAGACACTCATGCTACATCTCAGTTTACCTGGACCATCCTCCCTCAAGGTTTTAAGGATAATCTCTGTCTCTTTGAAAATGCATTGGCAAAAGAATTAAGGTAACTACAGCTAATGAATGGATCCCTCCCACAACATGTGAATGACCTTATTAATTTTCAGCCTTACTAGGGAAGACTGATAAAAATACAATACAGATCCTTAATTTTGTGGGGAAATGAGAGTACTGAGTATACCCCCAATAAGGCCCAAATTTCAAAAAGTTAAATACATGGGATACATTCTCATTCTTGGACCAAGGACTCTAGCCCAGGAATGAAAAGAGATACTTCTGGCACTCCAGCCCCATGATATTAAGAAACAATTAAGAATTTTGGGGGGAATGGTTAGATTCTGCCATATTTGGATTCCCAGATTTGGGCTCATAGCAAAACCACTCTATGAAGCTCTAAAAGGGAATAATCAGGGGCCTGTGAATTGAGACAGAACCTGCCCACAGGCATTCCCTAATGGACTGACCCAGCACTCTTTATGTGGCTAAAATACAAGGAACAGCTTTGGGTGTTCTAACTGAAAAACTCAAGAATAATCCTAGACCAGTGGCTTATTCCTCTGAACAGTTAGACCCGGTGGTAGTTGGGTAGCCAGGATGTTTGCAACCTATGGCCACCACCGCTCTACTGACATAAAAAGCCAATAAGTCTACCTTGGGACAATTAGATGTCATAACAATTAGACATCATGGATGATGCTTAAAGTTTATCAAGTGCCTCCATGACTATCTCATTTTTTGTTAAATTTCTGGTTAGTTTCCTGGTCTGTTTGCTGCAGCCAGGACCCAGCCTCAGGCTATCTGAGTTTCTAGCCTTCCTGCCTGTCTGTCACACAGGTCACTATAACCAACAGCGCTGCTGGGCAGGGGTTTTATTTGTGCATTTGTGTATATGTGTGTGCTTTTCTTGTGTTCTTTCAATCAAGTTGGCTTCCTCTCACAGCAAAACTGGTAGAACCCTGGGGTTTGCCTGCATCAAAGTTACAGAGGAAACTATATTATTACAAGAGTGAGGTAGATATTGGATCAATATTCCTTTTTGTGTCCACGTTTTCATTTGTATTACAAATAAAGTTTTCAGTTTTCTGATACCATTGCTAATGAGATTTTTTTCATAACTATTTTCCAAGAATTTTTAGTGCCTGATTCCGCTGATTACAGAAGTTGTGTATTTTTAGAAAGTATTAAATTTAAAATGTAATTTTGAAAAGCGATTAGATACATTTAAAGAAAGACTGATTATTAGCAAGAAAACATTTTTGTTTTGATCCCTTCTTATGTTTGAGGTATGAACGTTTCAGAGAATTTTACAATTATCTTTTTTTGAGATATGAATGTTTAAGGGAGTTTTGCAATAATATATATTTTTTAAATTTTTCTTTCAGCTAAGCGTGGTGGCTCACGCCTGTAATCCCAGCACTTCAGGAGGCCAAGGTGGGCAGATCACCCGAGGTCAGGAGTTCAAGACCCACCTGGGCAACATGGTGAAACCCTGTCTCCACTAAAAATGCAAAGGCATGGTGGTAGGCACCTATAATCCCAGCTCCTCAGGAGTTTGAGGTCAGAGAATCACTTGAACCCCAGAGGCAAAGGCTGTATTGAGCTGAGATGGCACCACTGCACTCAAGCCCGGGTGACAGAGTGAGACTCAGTCTCAAACAAAAAATCTTTTCTTCCTGATTATAAATACATTCTTAATGAAAATGGGGAAAACCTAGTAATACTGGTAAACCCCAAAATTCGGGCTCTCTCTGGGAGGCCTGTTGGCTTTGCTTAGGAAACAATTCAAGAGAGAGCTGACAGTGAAAGAAACCAAATTTATTAGAGCAACAGTGTACAGCCAGATGTACACTGCTGTACATAGACAGAGCAGGTCTATCCCATAAGCAGAATGGCTCAGAGCTAGCCCTCAAGGATAGCTGTATTTATACTCATTCTTAATTATATGCTAAATAAAGGGTGGGTTATTCACAAACGTCCTAGAATAGGGATGGGGAGTTCCCAGAACCACAAAGACAAAAGGTAACTTCCAGGTCATTGCCATGGCCTCATTCATAAACTGTCTTGGTGCTGGAGTGTTTTATGCAAATATATTGTAATCCCTAGTCCTAGCTGTTTTCTTCTTCTTTTTTTTTTTTAACTATAAGGTGTTCTGATCAGCAGAGTGGTGAAAACAAGTCCTGTTGATCTCCTACCCCACCTTGATTACTTGAAAACTATCTTTAGAGGTACAATACAGCAGAATGAGAAGCATGGTCAGTCCTCATCTCAAAAGGCAAGGAAACTAAACAAAACTGCAAAAAAAGCAAAAACAAAAACAAAAAACAGGGCTCTGGAAATTAACCAAAGGCATACAACCAACTAAGCATTCATTCATGAAAAACTACTGGTTTTGAGTTAGGACATTAGTAGCCCATGGCATTCCTGCCTAGGGATGCAATCCCTCACCCACCAGGTTAGTCAGCATGGTGGTTCTACGCTTCGCGGCAAGAGGCTAATTTGATTGAGAGAATATAAGAAAAGCAAAAACAAAACAAAACCAAAAAAACCTACCCAGCAGCACTGTTAATTACAGTGACCTGGGCAACAGACAAGCAGGAAGGCTAGAAGCTCAGAGAGCCTGAGGCCTGGCAGCAGTGAACAGACCAGCAAACTAACCAGAAATTTAACAGAAAATGAGGCAGTCATGGAGGCACTTGATAAACTCTCCAAGCATCCATGGCTGCCTGGAAGGCTGTGTGGGTAAGCAGAAAAAACTGGGCAGTGCCCTACCCCTCTACATATCTCTAGGCTGTCCAGGAGGCTACAGCACACTTAGAGGAGATACGAGTTAGTTTGGTAGAAAGTAAAAGCAGGTATACTTTAGTATACTTGGAAATTGCCTGAAACTTGAATATGCCCCCAAACTTGCACAACTCTCATTACCCTTACAACTTAACTAATCACTGGCCACTGCATCATGAAGACACAGGAGCTAACCCTGAGAAGCCAGGATTAAAACTACAAACAAACAAACAAAAAGCAGAAACATTAGCAGCCACATACCACAGCAAAGAAAGAGCATACAGATTTAGTACAATTTACTAAAAAAAAAAAAAAAGCAACAACCTGGAGAGAGAGGAAATCAGAATCCAGAACTGCTATAATATATAATCGAAAATGTCTGGTCCTCAGCAAACTTACAAGACATGCAGAGAAACAGTAAGTGTGATTCATACTCTGGAAAAGAGTAGTCAACAGAAATGGTCTCCAACTGCGCCCAGTTATTGGACTTAGCAAAGATTTCAAGGCAGCTATTATAAATATGTTCAAAGAGCTAAAGGATTAATCAATCAAAGAGTAATGACAATGACTCAACAAATATGGGATCTCAATAAAGAGAGAAGTTATTTTAAAAAAAAACCTAAATGGAAATTCTGGAGTTGAAAAGTGCAATAACTGAGATGAAAAACTCATTAAGACAGCTAAAGCAATTTGAATTGGCAAAAGCAAAGATATAGGAACCTGATGATAGAGAAATTATCCAATGTGAAAAAAAGGGAAAAAAAAGAATGAATAAAAATGGACAGTCTCAGACACATGTGAGACATCAAGTATACTTGCCTAAGTATAAAAGAAGTTCCATAAACAACAGGGGCTGGGTGCAGTGGCTCACACCTGTAATCCCAACACTTTGGGCGGCTGAGGCGGGCAGATCATGAGGTCAGGAGATGGAGACCATCCTGGCTAACACAGTGAAACCCCATCTCCACTAAAAATACAAAAAATTAGCTGGGCACAGTGGTAGGCACCTGTAGTTCCAGGTACTTGGGAGGCTGTGGCAGGAGAATCACTTGAAGCCGGGAGGCAAAGGTTGCAGTAAGCTGAGATCATGCCACTGCACTCCAGCCTGGGCGACAGAGCAAGACTCTGTCACAGAGGAAAACATTAGAATAAAATGGCCAACAACTTTCCAAGTTTTACAAAAACATTAAACTATAGATTCTAGAAGTTCAATGAACCTCAGCATAGACTAAACACAATGAAATCCACATCCACACACTTTTTGTCAAACTATTAAAGTCAAAACCAGAGAAAACTGTCAAGGCAGTAAGAGAAAAATGATTCACTTCATACAGAAAACAACAAAACCACTACTAACTTCTCCTCAGAAACAATGGCAGTGAGAAGGTAGTGAAATGGTGTATTAAAAGTGCTGATAGAAAAAAACTATTGCCCAAGAATCCTATATCTAGCAAAACTATCTTTTAACAAGGACAGTGAAATGAACTCATGCCCAGATAGATAAACACTGACTGGGAGTATCTGCAGCCAGCAAATGTACCTAACAAGAAATTAAAGGAACTCTTTCAGGCTAAAAGGAAATGATACTAGATAGTAACTCAAATCAAAGGAAGAAACAAAGAGCACCAGAAAAGGTAAATATCTGACCCACAGAATGATATAAAAATATTTATAAATCATGTATCTGATAAGGGAATAATATCTAGAATATATAAAGAACTCCAAAAACTCAACAACAATAAAAAACAAGCAACCCAATTTAAAAGTGGGCACAGGACTTAAGTAGACATTTCTCCAATATCACAAAGTCATTAGAAAAAAAACAAGTGAAAATCACAATGAGATAATAGCCAACCTAATGGGTATTTGGCTACTATGAAAAAACCAAAATAACAAGTGTTGGTAAAAATATGGAGAAACTGGAACCCTTGTGTAATGTTGGTGGGAATGTAAAATGGTGCAGCCACCATGGAAAATAGCATACAATTCCTCAAAAAAATAAACAGAATCACCACATGATTCAACAAGTCCACTTTTGGGTATATACCTAAAAGAATTGAAAGCAGAGACACAAAGAGATATTTGTACATCCATATTCACATCAGCATTATTCACAATAGCCAAAGGTGGAAGCAACCCAAGTGTCCATCAACAGATGAATGAATAAACAAATGTGATATTTACGTATAATAGGAAATTATTTCATTTTAAAAAGGAAATTCTGACACATGCTACAACATGAATGAACCTTGAAAACATTACACAAAGTGAAAGAAGCCAGTCACCAAAGGATGAATATTGTATGAGTCCTCTTCTATGAGGTACCTAGAGTACTCAAATTCAAAGAGACAGAAAGAATGGTGGCTGCAGGGACTGGGGACAGAAGAGAATGAGGAGTTATGTATTTAACAGGTACAGAGTTTCAGGTTGTAAAGATGAAAAAGTTTTGTGGATGGATGGTGATAATGGGTGCACAGCAATGTGAATGAACTTAATACCACAGAACCATGTACCTAAAAATAGTTAAAATGGTAAATTTTGTTATATTAAAAATTATAATAAAAATACATAGACAAATTTTTTAAAAATTTAAGTATGTGAATAAACAGAAAAGACTAAATATAAATTTTTGCTCTTCCCTTAATTTCCTTAAGACATCAAATTTCATAAAGAAACAACTATAACACTAAACTGTTGGGTTTATCACATATGTAACATATAGACAATAGCAGACCAATGGACTGATAGTCTATGTCCCTCATTTTCTCCTAGTCCATATATAGTTTAATAAGAGTGTTCAATCCTTGAATGAAGCTATCCTGAAAGAGATCATCTCCTCTCAGCTGCTTCCTGGATAATGATCAACATGAAAGGAGTGGGAAGGACTATACAGAACTATTTTGAAACTTCAGGATTCTATCCTGACCATTTCTGGGAATTATAAATCTGCTAATTTCATTCTCTAACAATAACAGGAAAAAATTAATGTTTCCCCACCACATACAGAATAAAACCCAAACTCTTCCAGTGGCTTTCAAGGCTACCCTTCCCCACAATCTGATCCAAACCTATATTTAGACCCTCTTCTTCCTATAATAAAGCTCACATATTTCAAACCTTATCGACTATTCACTACTCTCTGAACATCATATTAGCTTACATGGTTTGCTCAACTGGAAATTCCTTCCACTACCCATTCCCACCTATAAAAATCCTTCTCCTCCCTCAAATCTCTGCTCAAATGACACATCCTCACTGACACTTCTTCCCAAAATAAAGACACCAGTTAGGATTAAATACTCTCTTCTATGCAGAAACACAGAATGAACCTTACTTATGTTTCTATTTCAGCAGAATCTCATCTTACATGGGGGCTAAATTCTAAACAACATATGAGGCAAAAATCTTCTACTGTCCATGTTATTCTTGAAAATCCCATAGGAAGCCACTGCTGGAGACCGTCACATAGTCCCACAAGAAGTCCGTAACAGTGGCAATTCCACCACTAAAACTGATGCCTTTTCCTTCTGAACACTGTAAGTTACTGCTGACTTATATTTAGACACAATGTTATATGCAAAATGGGTACTTTTAAGCCCTAGAAATGTTCACACTCTGGGAGGCATGCAGGAACCAAGTAAGCCTGCAGGAACGGCAGATTCACATCGACATGCTCTCACTGTCCACCTACTACAGGGCAGAGACTGAGTGGAATTTGCAGGCATGTGCTTGTGCTCTCTGTGGGATATGTTTAGTGGAAGCAGTGTAGGCGACATTCATCATGATGCACTCTGCAGTGCTACCCTACAACTCTCTGGGAGGAGAGTCATTGTACCCATTTAGCTCCTCTAGGACTTGGGCACAAGCTATACCTTACTCACCTTCAGCAATCTCATAGAATGCACATAAGAATGTCTTGCAGAGTGAGTAACTGTAAATGCTTCTGAATTTAACTAAAGTGACAGCACACCAACCACATATAAAACTATCTCTTCTACAGTTATTACAGTATAATCATTCCAAAAACGATCCTTTTTGCAACAACAACAAAAAACAGTGCTCTTACAAATTAGAAATGCTTAAAGTTCTAGAAATAACATCCAATCTGATCTTAAATTGCATAATGAGGGAACCACGTGGTTGACTGCTCTTAATGTTCTGAAGAAAATAACATCAAAAACAGTTCATAACATGAAAGATGACAGTGACCTTTAGCCTCCCACTTTATCTCTTTGAAAACCTTGTGATGTAAATGTAAAGTACTTCTTTTTTGCGACCTTTTCTTTAATAGCTAGATGAACTGATATGCAAGACAATGGTCCCATTCTTTTAAAAAGAAACAACATCTGTCTAGTATTGTTATTTCTTATTATTCTATGTGAAGTATTATTCTGTTATAAACAGTAATGTTTCTCAACAGAAAAAGACGCATCCAAATGGGTCACCTGCAGTTGCACAGCAGGTGGTGAAACAGGTGACTTGAGCTTCCTCTCACACAAGAAGCTCAGGGCTCCTCAGTTTTCTCAGATTTGCAAACGTGCTGAGTAAACTGCAGATGTCCCCTTAGGCTGGAAAGGAAGTTCAGTGAGCCAACAGACACTGCCTTTGGCAAAGAAAGACAGAGTGCTTCTTCAGGACAGCCAGTCTGAACTAAAAATCAGCTGGCAGATATGATTCTCATAAGCCGACATGGGTCAGTCAAAATTCGTTCCAGATGAGGTTAGGGTTTCGAGCCTTATGCCATAGCAGACCCCATGAGGGCAAATGAGACAACTTCCAGGCCAATCCAGGACAGTTGGGCTAATTAGAATGCTTTCCTGGGATTGGGAGGAACCTTGAATGAGAAGGAGTGTCAGGTCAATATCTTTCTTGCTGTAGCTGTAACATGTGGAACTGCAGTGGCGATGCTCCTCACCATATGGACAAAGTAGCTGACAGCAAGAAAGAATCAGAGGCAAGAGATGGAGGGATTCCTAACAGGGTTCAAAACCAGGTTCCGGCTGCTTCTTAAGTCCAACTGCATTCCTATCCTTGCTATGACTTGGTGATTCTGTGAACCACACCCCTGCCACCTCAATAAACTCCCTTTTCACTTGATTGAATTCAAGGTGTTTGCACATTGTAGTCACTTGCAACAAAAGAGAATTCAGAGATTACGAAGAATACGTGTTCAAAAGATCATGACAAGGAAAACAAGACAATTCAACCAGTAACCAAAAATAACTAAGAATAATACTATAGAGCAGTCATTAATAAGAAAGTAGTATTTGCAAGATGACAGATTCAAACACTAGTGACTATTCGATAGACTCATAACCACAAAATGGGTGATACATAACTGGAGGATCATGTGTGGTTCTGAAAGGAGTGTCCATGGCTGTTTATCTGCTTATCTGTGCTAGTAGAGAATGTAAATGATAGTCTGCAAAACTGAAATTATTCTCTTCCAACAAATTTTGTTGAGCAAATGAATAAATCTCCAAAACAAATAAGGTTTGCCTTAGGTCTTTAATTTAGTTTTTATGTTCCATTAATTTCAGAACCACTGCCTGGTATTTCTTTATAAATAGTTTTATTGTTTTTAGAAAGATCGTACATGTACTCTGCAAATAGTTTTTTAACTATCAAAATTTTATTTTACCATATGAAAAATGGTCTGAAATGCCTCTTGCTTTAGCAAAACTGATACATAGGAACAACTTTTATTTATTGACCATTTATACATAAAGCAAGGGTCAGTGTTTATGAGGGAGATAAGTACTAAATAGGGTCCCTGGACTCTACTAACGTAGAGCCTGGTTAGGGAGATGAATACATCTGTTATGGGAGGAGCATAAATGATTAGCCATGGTTATATCTAGAATGACTGATCAAACAGTAGGAGGAAAGAGTGCAGGATTCAGACAGACTGAAGCATAATCCCTTCTCTGCCATTTTTTTCCTGCCACTTATTATATGACCTTTATATGTTGCTAAGTGTTAAGAATCTCAATTTTTCTCATGTGTAAAATGTATTTTGTTTGTTTTTGAGACAGAGTCTTGCTCTGTCGCCCAGGCTGCAGTGCAGTGGCGCAATCTTGGCTCAATGAAACCTCCGCCGCCTGGGTACAAGCAGTTCTCCTGCCTCAGCCTCCCAAGTAGCTGGAATTACAGGTGTGGCCCACCATGCCTGACTAATTTTTGTATTTTTAGTAGAGATAGGGTTTCACCATGTTGGCCAGGCTAGTCTTTAACTCCCGACCTTAGGCAATCTGCCCACCTCAGCCTCCCAAAATCTGACTACTAAAACCTACCTCCAGCTGGGCACGGTAGCTCATGCCTGTAAATCCCAGCACTTTGGGAGGCCAAGGTAGGCGGATCACTTGAGGCCAGGAGTTCAAGACCAGCCTGACTGACATGGCAAAACCCTGTGTCTACTAAAATTACAAAAATTAACCAGGTGTGATAACACACACCTCTAGTCTCAGCTCCTCAGGAGGCTGAGGCAGGAGAATCATTTGAGCCTGAGAAGAAGAGATTGCAACGAGCCAAGATCATACCACTGCACTCCATCCTGGGCGACAGTGAGACTGTCTCAAAATAAAATAAATTAACAAATATATAGATGCCACTGTATGAGAATCATATGAGGAGTAAACCTCAAAAAATAGATTGATATATTTGGCTTAAGCTGCCAAAAGACATAAGAATAATGTCAAAAGGATAAACATTCACACTTGCTAGTGAATGGGGGAATAAGCTCCAGACCTTTGAATATACTATCTCCTTTCCCTGGAATGCTCTCCTCGGCCTTCACCCCGCATCCTGTTCTTCCCAGGCCTTGGCTGAAATGTTATCTCCTAAGAGAGGCATTCTCTGACTGGCCATGTAAATAGCGCTAGGTGATGAATGTGGGAATAAGTTCCAGACCTTTGCACACACCAGCTCCTTTCCCTGGAATGCTCTCCTCTCCCCTAACCCTCCACCCTGTTCTTCCCAGGCCTTGGCTGAAATGTCAGCTCCTGAGAGAGGCAGTTTCTGACTGGCCATGTAAATAGGTGCCAGGTGTCACTCACTAGAGACCTAAATCACCCCACAGATTCTGACTCAAGATAACTGCAGAGGATGCCTGAATGAGATTTCTGCCCTTATGAAAGATCCCACATTCAATGAGTGACTCACTGGATTCAAACTCTGACTGCTCTCCTGATAAGCTGTGGGTTCCTTCGACCAGTTACTTAATTTCTCTCTGCCTCAGTTTGTTTCTTTTAAATAGAAATAATAATAGTATCTAAAAGCTGATGAGAGAATTACATGACATAGTGTAAATCAATGAATGTTTGGTATACAGTAGGCAGCCACAGCTTGGTCATATGAGAGGGTTTGTGTTATGTGTAATAGGGGTTAACAGAGTAACTAAGACTATAGATTGTTGAGGGCCTTGAGTTGTATATCAAGTTAAAATATATAAACTTTATCATTTGTGGGATATGAGGGCAGAGATGTACCAGGTGAGTGAGAAAAGAAGAGGAAGACTAATTCAAGAGAGATGACCTAGCATCACTATAAGCAAACTAGGTGTGTGATGACTGGAGTGGTGGCACTAGAAATAGAAAGTAAGGAAAAGAGACAGGATTTCACCGGTTGACCAGGCTGTTCCTGAACTCTTGAGCTCATGCAATCCACCTGTTTCAGCCTCCCAAGTGTTGGGATTACAGACAGAATGCCTGAATTTGAGTCCTGTCTCTGCCCATTAGTCACTGTGTAAGCTTTGGCAAGGACTTAACCTCTCTGATCAGTTTCCTTACTGATAACATTAGAACAATAATAGTACCTGTCATATAGAGCTGCACTTAAATAATAAAATGATTTAATACGTGTAAAGCACTTAGAAAAGCTGCTGGCTTATGGTAAGCTCTAAATAAATGCTAACTATCATGAAGGTGGTTCTTATTGGAATTCCAGATTCTAGTTAGATTAAAGTTTGTACGCCAAATGGAACCACAGTTCTTTTTCAAAATTAAACGTCTTTATCCTACGCAGCACCACGTTTCTAATGCCCTTAATATAGTACTTCTGAAGTTTAAAAGGAGGAAATAAGAAAAACATCTGTATTTGATGGATGAAAATGCTTTTAGGGAAAAAAACGTTAAACGTGAATTACATAAATGTTCTCTACTATTTATTTCACTTTTCTGCTAGATTCTCAATCTAAAATCAATCTTAAGTAACAGGATCTAGATTATCAAAATAATATACTATTTCAGAGTAGTATATGTTCTTCAAAGGCACAAAACAGAACCTATAACACTTTCCTATGTGTGAAAAAGTTTCATGACAATTTTATAAAGCTATTCTGTAATTATTATTTTAAAGCCATGACGTGTATATAATCTTTAAAACGTGTTGTCTTTTTTTTTTTTTTGGATATGAAGTTTCACTCTCGTTGCCTAAGCTGAAGTAGAATGGCGCAATCTCGGCTCCCCACAACCTCCGCTTCCCAGGTTTGAGCAATTCTCCTGCTTCGGCCTCCTGAGTAGCTACAATTACAGGCATACGCCACTACGTCTGGCTAATTTTTTATATTTTTAGTAGAGATTTCTTTAGTAGAATTTTTTTGTATTTTTAGTAGAGATTTAGTAGAGGTTTCTCCATGTTGGTCAGGCTGGTCTCGAACTCCCAACCTCAGGTGATCTGCCCACCTCAGCCTCCCAAAGTGCTGGGGTTACAGGCGTGAGCCACCCCACCTGGCCTAAAAATGTGTTTTAATTTGTGTTAAACAGTTGCTATATGTTAACTGTATTTTAAGAACATAATTAATAATCAATATGCTACGACCAAGCAGAGTTCACTCCAGGAATACAAGGATAATTTGATATTAGAAAATCTATTAACATAACTTACCATATCATTATGTTTTAAAAAAAAAAAAAACAAATGATCATATGGATGCTATAAAGACATTTTCAGGCCAGGAGAGGTGGCTCATGCCTGTAATCCCAGCACTTTGGGAGGCCGAGGTGGGCAGATCTCTTGAGCCCAGGAGTTCAAGACCAGCCTGGGCAATGTGGCAAAGCCCCATCTCTACAAAAAAATGCAAAAATGAGCCAGGTATGTGGGTATACACCTGTAGTCCCAGCTTGTGGGAGGCTGAGGTGGGAGCATCATTTGAGCCTAGGAAGTCAATTGTGCAGTGATTTAAGAAGGTGCCACTGCACTCCAGCCTCGGCAACAGAGTGAGACTTTGTCTCAAAAAAGACATTTCTGAAAAATTCTACTTTTAATTTTGAAAACCCATACTAGCATTAATAATGCTACTAACAAACATATTTTTTTACTATACTTTAGGAAATAGGTTAAGTATTTTATATTCATTACTCATTAACAATACCTTATGAGCTAGGTACTCTTAGTACTACATTTTATGGATAATGAACTGAAGAAGTTCAGACTAACTAACCCTCTCAAAGTCAAACAACTAGTTAGTAGTAAAGCCCAAATCTGAACTCAAAGCCACTGAACCTCAGATCTGTACACTTACAAATCAGAGAAAAAGAAATTTAACAGGAAATTCACATAAGAAAATATAAATGGTCAACAATAATTAAAATGAGCTAAGTTTCACTCATAAATAAGGAAATGCCAACTGAAATATAACAGACCTAGGAAATTAACAGACATTTCAAAATTCTGTAACATCAAGTGTTTTACACTGTGTTAAACCTAAGATGGGAATATGGATCTGTTTTAGAGAGCAATTTGACAATGCCTACACAAATTTTAAATGCTCAAATTTCACACTGCTTTGATTAAGCAATTCCACTCTAAAAAATACATCTTGTAGATGCACTTGCACAATTATGCAGATACTTGTACCTAAAACCTAAATACCCTTGTTATATACATTTCAATACATACAAATAATAGAACACCATTAAGAAATATTAAGAAGCAAGAAGTGGCTTTAAGTCACTAAAAAGCAAGAAGTAGCTTTAGAGGTAAGGGTCATTGAAAACAGAACACAATACACAGTTAAGTGAAAAAGACAATGTTCAAAAAATTAGATATAAGTTTAATTTAAACTAAGTATGTATGTGCATAAAAATCTCCAAGAAAATACACAACAAACTATTAGCTATGGCTATTTTTTAGGATTGGGACTGGGAATATTATAGACAGAACCTTTTGTTTTCATTTTACACTATTCTGTACTACCTGACTTTTTATCATAAGCACTTATCAATTTTACAATAAAAGATTTTTAATGATGTAACATGTATCTACTAATCACAACTATAAAAAATAGATACTGATTCATAAATATTCCATTTTGGAAAAATTCTGATAATTGAACCTTACAGTGGGAAACATGACCTTATCATTAAAAAGGCCAAAAAAGTATTTTGACTTACTCTTGGTGAATATATGAAATTTGGAAATGATTTCAAATTAATACAGAGAAAATTAGTATAATTATCACCTCTCACCCTCCACTCCATCCATGCCTACCTCCTTGTACGTTCCACCTGTCATCACCTTCTTCCAAATCATATAGAGCATCTAACATATAGTGCTTTTACAAGGCTGAGAGGGAGTCTCAACTGTTCCCGGGTTATACAAACAGAGGCAAACTAGATCTTTTATTTTTCACAGGATCCATAACTACAAAGGAGTATAGTATTTAATAATCACAATTCTGCAAACCAATCAAACATTGCTCCCTCAGTTCTTAGCATCTCCCTTACGTATACCTGCACTATTAATCTTGTTTGATTTGCAGATATTTGAAAAGTATATAGATGGTAGTCATTACAAAAGGAGTTAAATTGATTTTTCCCAGTATTAAGGGTTTTCTCCCTAATCCAGGGAGAAACAAAGAGCAATAATAAACCAAACTAAACTGTAAGCAAACCACTCCTAGAAATACGAACGTTTCCTATTTGTATAAATGAATAATACTATGCTTTACATATTTCTACATACATATTCACTAATTTGGTTGGCAACAAGATATTTTCAGATTTCTATTTGAAAAGGTAGATATAATAACATTTAAATTTAGATTGAAACTAATCTGAATCACTCAAATTGACTGCTAAAAGCATTAAAATGTAAACTACTTTGTAATTTGGGGCATAAAATTTTCAATGACAAATTCATTAAAATATAAAGAATAACTTTAAAATGTAAAAAACTTGTTATAAAAAACCACAGTAATTTAAATGCTTCACCTATAAAAGTATGTATACAAAAACATGGTACTACAAATTAACCAACAATTGCCTTTTCTCTGCTTTATTGGAATTTAGTGTAAAAAATATTTAACATAATTTCAAGACTCAGGATAAAAACTGTAACAGGAAAAAATAGGTAGAAGTGGTTTGATTTCCTTTCCTGCAGAACAGTCAAAAACACTTGCATGATTTGGCCTTAAAGTAACCAAGATTGTGACAGTCCTACCAGTCCATAATCCCATTTAATAAAATAGTTAAAAACTAGGTTTGGCCAGGCACAGTGGCTCACGCCTGTAATCTCAGCACTTGGGGAGGCCAAGGCAGGTGGATCACAAGGTCAGGAGTTTGAGACCAGCCTGGTCAACAAGGTGAAATCCCATCTCTACTAAAACCCATTAGCTGGGCATGGTGGCGGGCACCTGTAGTCCCAGCTACTCAGGAGGCTGAGGCAGGAGAATCACTTGAACCTGGGAGGCAGAGGTTGCAGTGAGCTGAGATTGCACCACTGCACTCCAGCCTGGGCAACAGAGCAAGACCCCATCTCAAAACTAAATAAATAAATAAAAATGAAAACAAACTAAGTTTGACTCAGAATTAAGGAATAAATTCACAATATTAAAAATAAAAAGAACATAACAACTTCGGGCATATTAAACTCTTTGTGCCTCAATTTCCACAACTGTAAAATAAATATAATAAGAAAACTTCCTTCAAATATTGTGCTAGTGATCTCATAGGTCATCTTGGGGAAAGCAAAGTGGAGAAATAGCACTTGGCACAGAGTCAATCCTGCATAGATTTTAGTTAGTATTGTTGCCATCATCATCATCATCATCATCATCATCATCTGCTTTCACAAATTAGACTACTAAGGCTTATAATCAAAATAACCAGTCTTTATTCAACAATGTGAGCTACTTCTCTTATTAAAGAAATTTAATTCTTTGATAAAATTCCCTAAGAGGGGAAAGAAGTATAAATTCTTTTTTTTTGAGACAACAGTCTCACACTGTTGCTGTGGCTGGAGTATAGTAGCACAATCCCCTCAAGGGATCTTCCCACCTCAGCCTCCCAAAATGCTGAGATTACAGGCGTAACTCACCGTACCCAGCCTGGGAATTATAAAGTCATAAAAAATATTTTGAGATTCACAGGTTACCCTCAAAACTTATAATGACATCTGCCTCAGAATCTGTCATTGATGAAACAAACATTGGGACTCGCTTGCAGGTACAACCTCCATCTAAGACACTTCAGTCTCACCAACTAGACAGTCCAACATCAAGATCCCTTCTAAAGGAAACATTTAGACGGCACAGTGGCTCACAGCTGTAATGGGAGACTAAGGCAGATAGATTCTTTGAACTCAAGAGTTCAAGACCAACCTGGACAACATGGTCAAATTCTGTCTCTACCAAAATAAAAACAAAAAATAAATTAGCTGAGTTTGGTGGCACATATCTGTGGTCCCAACTACTCAGGAGACTGTGGAAGGAGGATCGCTTGAGCCTGGGAGGTGGAGGTTGGAGTGAGCCAAGATTGCACTGCTGCACTCCAGCCTGAGGGACAGAATGAGATGTCTCAAAAAACAAAAACAAACAAATGAAACGGGAAATTTTAATTTCACTTAACTTCTCATTAATTGTCTATGTAATATTATATGAATGCTTATTTTTAGTCAAAATATAATTCTAAATTACAATTTTTTAAATTATTCTAAGAACAGCTTTCAATTCTAAGAAGTGTATTTAAAATATATTAAATAGCTCCCTTCATATAAACATACTTAAGAAAAGCAATTAAAACAAATTTTTCTAAGGACACAAATAGGGGGAATGATAACTATAAGCAAGTAAGAAGCAGTATCATTTTTAAAGTAACATGAAAATAAAATATATTACTTTTATGTTACAGAATGCAGAGGTAAATTCTAGGCAGTAATGTAATATATCAACATTATAAAAAGAAAATTTGAAGATCCACAAAATCTGAATGAAATTCAGATGAAAATACCAAATGGACAGGTAACCTGAAAGCAGCAGTTTATTTTTAGAAAGCCACAAGAGTAGTTATGGCAAACCTAAGTTTGCCATTTATACTGCAGATTACCACTCAGGAACCTGCTAAACCTCAGCACATCTGGGAAGTCACTGTTCAAAAACTGCCCTCAAAACATTAAAGCCATGTATATCTGCTGTGTTTGCAGCCTACGTACTGTGTTAGGCAATGTGTATATTAAAGTATCTATACCCGTTTTTAAGGGGAGCTATAACTTGGAATTCTCTCTCTCTTTTTTTTTTGAGACGGAGTTTCGCTCTTGTTACCCAGGCTGGAGTGCAATGGTGCGTTCTCGGCTCACCGCAACCTCCTCCTCCTGGGTTCAGGCAATTCTCCTGCCTCAGCCTCCTGAGTAGCTGGGATTACAGGCATGCGCCACCATGCCCAGCTAATTTTTTGTATCTTTAGTAGAGACGGGGTTTCACCATGTTGACCAGGATGGTCTCGATCTCTTGACCTCGTGATCCACCCACCCCGGCCTCCCAAAAGGTCAGCTCTTTCTTGATGAAGGTCAATGAAGACAACATTTGTAATTCCTTGAAATACGTCTAACAACACTATCATTTAAGCTCTTCAGTCTTTCAAGTGAAAGGCCCCCCTTTCCCACTATTCTGAAAACAATATACTATACCATTAATATATATTTTAATTTTTTTGTCAATTTATGGTACTGTCTTTTGTAAAACAACATTAACATCAGTGTTCTCTGGTTTTTGTAACTCATAAGAAAACAGAAAACCTAATTTGGGGAGGGGCAGGAGAGGGGAGCAACCTGATTCTTACTAGGAAGACAAGACCTGAATAGGTATTTTGATTTTTAGTTACAATGTTAATTTTTAAAATATCAGAAAACATCATCAAATGATTAGCTAGTGTAAAACATGTTGCTGGGCTCTCAGAGATGAGACTTACAACCCAATGATAGTAACATTCTCTAGTAATCAGCTCCAGAGAAGTAGCTGGTTCAAGATGCTGATGAGGTGGGGGTGGGGTAGACTGCATTTGCACACACCTGTTTAAAATATCAGGTTAGATTTTTAAAAGGTGGATCAATTTGTTTTCAAAATTGCAGCCTACAAATACAGTTTATGATTGGAGACTGAAGTTGCTTTTCTGTTCTCACCTAAAAAGCTAAAGGATGTTACATTTCAGAGAAACCCTTGCTTTCCCCCACAAATAACAATACAATGTTAAGTCAATCCAAACGAGAAATAAGGGAGTTAGTTGTAAGACATGCACAAAATTATGTACTTTGGCCAATTAATATCAGGTGTGATAAGTTCCAGGAGAAAAGAAGAGATACTAAAATTATGGTGTTTTTATCAGCTTAAAATTTAAAAAATCCAGTCTAATAATATATAAAAATTTATTTTGCACTCAAAATGTGTCAAGCACCATGCTCCCAGCACTTTGGGAGACCGAGGAAGGCAGATCACCTAAGGTCAGGAGTTTGAGACCAGCCTGGCCAACACAGTGAAACTTTGTCTCTACTAAAAATACAAAAAGTTAGCCAGGTACGGTGGGGGGGCACCCGTAATCCCAGCTACTTGGGGGGCTGAGGCAGGAGAATCACTTGAACCCAGGAGGCATTGGTTGCAGTGAGCCAAGGTCACCCCACTGCACTACAGCCCAGGTGACAGTGCGAGATTCCGTCTCAAATTAATTAATTAATTAATTAATTTAAAAAAAAAAAAAAGCTTTGCCTGTATTCTCTTTTAGAATAACCACAACCCGGTTTTACAGAAGGTCATTTAAGTAAGTTGCCCAAGGTCACACAGCTAATAAGTGACGGATCTAAGATCCTAAACTATACCTGCCTGTCCTGGGCCCAGTCCGGTGCCTAACACGTTGTAGGCCCTCACTCAATATTTGACTGTCAAATTTAAAAACGGCTCCAAATCCAACCTCTTTACTTCTACATCATATTGCCTTCTGTATCTAAGATAAATATCAGAAGGTTACAGCCTTAAGGAAAGTTTAGTTAAACAAGCATTTATAGTGAATAAATTATAACCTAAAAACTATCAATTCAACTATGTCTTCTGCTCTGTCATCCTCAGTCACCCGCAAGATTTAAGACCCCCCAGACCTTCATCTTTTCCCCAATTTCATTTCCCCATGCCTTAAGCTTCCCTAGACTACAAGTATTTCAAGGGCATAGTATGTTTACTGCTGTGCCTAGTGTAGTGTTTTGGCAACAGTAATTGCTTGTAAATATTTCCTCAAATGAATTGCTGCCCTGTGGCTTCCTTCTGTCCATTAGCACCCTCCTTCCCAACACATTCCCCACAGCCTCACATTCTTTTACAAAACGTTACTGACTTTTCTCTGCTTCAGCTGAAACGTGGTTATTCTCCAAGAACACTCCTTTTCTCTTACAGGGTACCACTCGCTGCACACAGTGGGATCTGAAAGACAATGAGGGCGTGCTTGTGGCTCCCCACACTAGCATCTGGACCACTCCATGGTGCTCACACTGAAACCTCTGTGCTCCTCCAAGAGCACAGATGCTCCTTCCTGACTGCTACCTGGCTCACAATTTTCCTTTCACTCCAATTTGCCACCATCACAGACAGTCAACGCCCAAGTTGACACCCCATTTGAGAGCCCATCTTCAATTTATTTTGACTTCCTTAATTCCAATAAAATGTCATTGAACCTGCCCTTTAGCAGCCTCACCCTGTAACTATATTCACACTGGTCCTTACCACAGCACACACTACCTCAGGAATCTCACATCACTCTACAGCATGCCTGACCAAATCTTCCCATCCTCTTGCCTTCTCATTTCCTTACTTCATATTCTATTTTTAATTTGACCTCATCCAGAGTGCCCTTTTTTCTCAGTCCATTAATTATGAACCTCACTTTTTAGCAGAGGGAAAAAGACATGTGAACAAGCAACTACAATATCTAACGATGTGTAATAGTAATGGTATCAGAAAGAAAGAAGGAAGAAAAGGAGGGAAGGAGGGAGGGGACAGCAGGGAATGTGGTGAGCTGTAGCAAGGCTAGACAAGAGAGCCCATGGCATGCTCCAAGTATGAGCAGGCATACATGGAGGCAGAACGAGGCATGCCATTGGCCTAGAGCAGGGCTGCCACATGCCACCACTCCACAACTCCAAGGGCACCATTCATTCATGCAAGCTGTCATGACAAAACGCCAAGGTAGAAAAATAAGGTATGTACATTTGTTTTTTTTAGATAAATGTGCAAGATTTCTTTATAAAGGCTTTTTGTGAGAACTTTCACATCTCATGTAGAGCACACCATGGTTGCACCACCTAAGCCATGGCAGTCTGCAACATGGTAAGTACAGAGAGTAAAAGAGTGTTCAGATACAATTACAGCAATTTTGATACTGCTGTGGCAATTTTATACTTTTCAAAAGTGCTGGTCTGCAGTGCACTGGGAAAACAAAAATGAAAAGTTGGTCCTTCACACAGAGTTGGTGAAGTAGTGACCTAAACTCTGCTTGTAATTAAAGAATGGTTGCTTTAAGTCTAAATATCTATTCTATCAACTCATACCTGTTTTACAGATCTACCTAATTCCCCGACCCCCTTTCCCCAGCAGTGGCAGTGTTCCTGTAATTAGACACACAGGGTTTGGCAGCCTACATAATTCTCATGTTGTCTTCCAAGCCATTCCACATCTACTGGCAAAATCACCATTGCGAAGAGTCTGAGGACACTACACAGCAGAAGGATCCTCCCTTCCCACCATGCCCCAACCTGAACAGCTGCTTTCACTATCTTCCTTTCTCCTTTCCCTGGAGGGATCTAAGAGAACTCTAGGCAAAATGCATTTAAGTTCAAGAGATAATCTAATTTCTCATTAGCCTTGAGGTAGCTTATCAGCATTCAAGGCCTAACAAAAAAGAACCAGAGACTCAACACTGCCACAGACTCCACCTGGCTCCAATTCCCAAGGTTGCTTAAGAAATATCAGTTAACCAGCACTGCTAGAGTATGGAGCAGGAGGGGCAAGTGGCTGGAAATGAGACAGGAGCAGTACTTGCTTGTTCATTTGGATTATTCTTAATGAATCACAGGGGAGAATCCATTTCATTATAATACTAGTCTGGGCACTGAAAGATAACAGGTGCATGAAATGACTTGGAGGATCCCTAAGTGGTTTCCATCCCATCCAAGGAAAAAGCCTGGACAGAAGCCCCCAGGCCTGTATCCTGGCATCTCAGAGAACCTCCCTCCACCCTGTCTTCCCACCTCCCTTGTTCAGGACACCTCTCGTTTCATCTGTTGCCTCAGTCAAACTGTCTTTCTGACCCTTGATTTCAGCCTCACCCTGGGTGTCTTCCTTCTGACTAACTCTTCATGTCAAGCTCCGCAGTCCTGAAGCCATTTCTTTTTTTTTTTTTTTAAAGACAGAATCTTGCTCTGTCACCCAGGCTGGAGTACAGCGGTGCAATCTCGGCTCACCGCAACCTCTGCCTCCTGAGTTCAAGAGATTCCTCCGCCTTGGCCTCCCAAGTAGCTGAGACTATAGGCACATACCACCACACCTGGCTAATTTTTGTATTTTTAGCAGAGGCAGGGTTTTGCCATGTTGGTCAGGCTGGTCTTGAACTCCTGACCTCAAGTGACCCACCCGTCTCGGTCTCCCAAAGTGCTGGGATTATAGGCATGCACCACCACACCCGCCTCAAGCCATTTCTGACCCACCTCTGCATCCAGCCAGGCACCTAGGAGCCCCTGCCTGTCCAGAAGACACACTTGGACAACAGGCTGATACTATGAAACCAAACTGGAGAGAATGTGTTTTTCATGGGTTATCTACTGTTTTATTACAACACTCATCATGTGAGTTAGGTATTATCCCATTTTATACCCAGAGAAGATGAGCCTTAGAAAGATTACTACGGACACACACACACACACACACACACACACTCTCTCTCTCTCTCTCTCTCTCTCTCTCTCTCTCTCTCTCTCTTTTAATACTAGATATGTAAGTAGGAGGGCTAGTACTCTAACCCTGGTCTGATTCCAGAGCCTGTATAGCCTCTCCTGGTAAGGCAGACATGAGCATTTTGAAGCAATGGTAAATTAAAGGATGAAATAACTCCTGGCCTTAAGTCCCTACTGTCCATAGCCAATGGGCATCTGCTTACTCCACACTATAGGTGCTCAATGGCAGAGGCAAACTGCATAGCAACATACGTAAAAATAAACTTTTTATAGTAATACTGAATAGAAATGCCTTGAATACTCTGTTTCCTTATAGTCCTGGTAAAACCTATGTTATAAACCTTAAAGACAGCATAAATCCTCCTTCTGTGAGCCAGGCCCTGGAAGAACTGTATGTTTTCTCCTTTTCACTTTGTGGATATGATGGTAGTTACTACACTATGAGTCATCGTCTGCCTCCCTGCTACACTGTGCACTTCGGGACTGTATCTTATTCTTCATGGCACCCCCAGCACTGTACCTGACACACAATAAGGACGCAGTAAATGTTTGCTGAACAAACTAGTGTATTAATTAAAGTAGTATTCTCTCAATATGCATTTGCCAACTATTGGTGATCACCAGGCTCATTCAAAATGAAGCTAATTTCAAAACACAAAATATGAATGTAACTATACCAGCAAATTAGTTTGATAATATAGAATGACCTCTGGGAAAAAATAATTTGGTGGTTAAAAGCTATAATCATCAAATAACCTTAAAGTAGAAACAATGAACACCAAGGCTACAAAATATTTCCCAAACAAAACAAAAGGAAGCATATGTTCCATGAATCAAGGAAGCTTATGTTCCTTGTATGAGAGTCAAGACAAGAGCTGAACTTCTGATGTTTCACTAGTTTCTTGGGAACTAATTATTTCTGTTCAGGGTGATATCACTGAGATTTGTAATATGACATTTTACACAGTAGGTATGTGAGATTCAGATTTTCAGACTTAATTTCACCTGTGAATTATTCTACATGACAGTTTAGAGAAAATTATAAAATTTTAGCTCTGTTAAAAATAAAGGATAAAATTCAATGTCCAAATTATGGTGAAAAGTTGAAGAGTGGTTAATTATATGAGAAAAGAAAATTCTTCTGTTATAAGAAATAATTACTTATTAGAACAAGTAATGCTCAATGGTAGTCCTTGAAAGCAATATTAAATGTCAATGCAAAGATTTCATGGACGTCAGTGGGGCATACTGACCAAACAGCACCTGTGCTCAGGTTACGCATTCATCTATGAATGCGTAACAGGCGATCTAGTGAACTGTCTTATAGTTAGGAATAACCTTCAAAACTCTCCAAAAAAGCAAATTTCAAAAACTTCAGGGAGTCAATTTATGAAAGGCAAGGAAAACTGAGTCATGACAATTAAATGCAATACAAGATCCCTGAATTAGCTTGAATTTAAAAAAGAAAGAGAAAACATGATAGGACAAGTGAGGAAATGTGAGCCTAGACTCTGTATGAGATACTAGTATTCTATCAAGGTTAAATTCCTTCAGTGTTATATTACCTAGAAGAATGACCTTTTTCTTAGGAGATACAGGCTGAAGTACCTAGGATTCCTAAAAGTTTCGATAAAAAATAAAAGAGTGTGTGTCTGTGTCAAGATGGAGGGAAGAGAGCATATGCAAAATGTGGCAAAATAACAACAACTTGGGCCTAGATAAAGGCACTGACTGAAATCTTCTTTAAACTTTTCTAGAAGGGTAACTTTTTCAAAATAATAGTTTAGGATTAAAAAAAATTCAGAGTTTCAACCTTTTATGATGTAAGGCACAGTCTCAAGATTAACTGAACATTTCTAGCTCCTCCCCAATTCAGAAACAAAACCACAGAGGAAAACCATTACAATTTTTTTTAAAACCTAAAATGTGTAAACAATAAAAAAGATGCCTATATTAAAGGATTAATATCAAACCGTGTTGTGACTCTCTAAGGCTTTATTCTGACAGGTAAAGGCAAAATGCTGAGGGGTTTATTGCTTTGTTTTAAACCACGTTCATGAGAAGAGAGATGAGAACTAACATTTTTTAAATCCTAGGCTTCAGCTTCCCAAAGTGCTGAAATTATAGGTGTGAGCCAAAGCGTCCGGCCACCACCACTAATTTTTAATACTCACAACAGTAAATTATATATTATTTCCATTTTCCACCAAAAAGAATAATCTTCCAAAAAAATCTAAAAGCTCCTATCGTAAAATGGATTATGTGGCCAGGTGCAGTGGCTCATGCCTATAATCCCAGCACTTTGGGAGGCTGAGGCAGATGGATCACCTGAGGTCAGGAGTTCCAAGACCAGCCTGGCCAACATGGCGAAGCCCTGTCTCTACCAAAAATATAAAAATTAGCTGGGCATGGTGTAGTCCCAGATACTCGAGAGCCTGAGGTGGGAGAACTGCTTGAACTCAGCAGGTGGAGGTTGCAGTGAGCCAAAACGGTGCCACTGCACTCCAGCCTGGCAACAGAGCCAGACTCCGTCTCAAAAAACAAATAAAATAAAATGGGTTCTGGATAATGATTTCTCTATTATTTTTATTTTATTTTATTTTCTGAGACAGGGTCTCACTCTGTTGTCTAGGTTGGACTGATCTCAGCTCACTGTAACCTCCGCCTCCCGGGTTCAAGCAAATATCTTGCCTCAGCCTCCCAAGTGCTGGGATTATAGGTGTGAGGCACCGCACCAGGCCTCTCTGTATTAAGGATGTACTGATAAGAAAGGGTTATTAAAAGTTGAAGAGCATTTTAAGAGCCCAAAAGCAGTATTTCTTTTTCTTTTGTTTAAAAATGAGACTATGAGGTACTGTTTAAAAATAAGGTTATGGGGTGCTGTCAGGATGGTATCAGAGATATATCTGGATTTCAGAAGATATATGACAGTTTTTCATCATGTTTTGTGGAACTTATCCAATCTAATCAACACAGTTGGGTCCTATTCTTCTGCTGCCTATTTATGCTTCTCTCCATTAGCCATGCTCTACACTACAACACTACATCCCTTCCACTCCTGTACCAAGTAGGAAGCTGGCTTACACAACGCTGAAGCCTCTACAAACTCTTAAGATTCTAGGAATTCTGTTTGAAAATCCTGAGTGAAACTGATTCCTTTTGCTTACAAAAATAAAAACTGACAGGTTTGTGGGCCAGCACTGAACACATGAAGAAGACAAGAGACTATGGCACAAACAATGTTACTAAAAAGTGTAAAACTAATCCTAAATAACGAATTTGTTAAGTATAAACATTCCTCTCATCTTCATAACAAAATAAAAAGGTATATAAAGGGGAAATATTTCATTTATTCAGGTTTGAAATATTTATGTTTGATAGTTACAGTATATCAAAAGCCAAAAACTCAAAGATTTAGGGAAGTCAGTTAATGAGTTATTAATTATGACTCATAGTAATTTTTTATTTTCAATCAACAATGACTGAACACCTAGCACTACACATTATGTATTTATTGTTGTAATATATACATATGGAATTACCGTTGTAACTTTAAAAATAGATGAATAAGAACAAACTCACATGTTGTACAGACTTCTGGTTGATTTTACCTGACTTTCTTCCCCTAAATTACATTTCTTACATTAAAGTTTTACAAGCTATGAAAATAAAATGTATTTCTGAAATAAAAATCAGAAAAGGTACCGTAAGAAATATTTTTAATTATCAAATACAATTGACTGCATTTTGAGAAAATAATCATTTCTTTTTTATTTTTCATTATTATTATTTTTTGAGATGGAGTTTCGCTCTTGTTACCCAGGCCAGAGTGCAATGGCGCGATATTGGCTCACCATAACCTCTGCCTCCTGGGTTCAGGCAATTCTCCTGCCTCAGCCTCTGGAGCAGCTGGGATTACAGGCACGCGCCACCATGCCCAGCTAATTTTTTATATTTTTAGTAGAGATGGGGTTTCACCATGTTGACCAGGATGGTCTCGATCTCTTGACCTCATGATCCACCTGCCTCAGCCTCCCAAAGTGCTGGGATTACAGGCTTGAGCCACCACGCCTGGCCCATTTCTTTTTTATTTTTAGGAAATGTTACTTTAAAAAAAAGTTCATGTATATCTCTACTACTAAACCTCATGTTAGCCACTAAATTAAATTAACAAAAAAACTGTGGCATTTCCACCTCGGGATGTCTTAAGGCTGTTTCTATATTCTTTGCCAAAAAAGTATTCAACAAACTTTTATAAGTAATAGGAAAGTCTGGGCCAGGTACAGTGGCTCACATCTATAATCCCAGCACTTTGGGAGGCTGAGGCAGGTGGATCACCTGAGGTCGGGAGTTCAAGACCAGCCTGACCAACATGGAGAAACCCCATTTCTACTAAAAGCACAAAATTAGCTGGGTGTGGTGGTGCATGACTGTAATCCCAGCTACCTGGGAGGCTGAGGCAGGAGAATCCCTTGAACCCAGGAAGGGGAGGTTGTGGTGAGCCGAGATCGTGCGGTTGTATTCCAGCCTGGGCAACAACAGCAAAACTCCATCTCAAAAAAACAAACAAACAAAGAAATAAGAAAGTCCCAAATAAAATACAGATGTGTAGATGATTAAATAGATCCCTTTCCCTTTTTTCTTATACCACTGTTTTTTTTTAATCTAAAGTATTAAATTATTTTATTTTCCTTGCCTGAAAAACTAATGCTAAGCATTAGTCTTAGCACAGTGCTTGATCTATCAGTGATACTCCATAAGTTAGTTCTCTTTTCTTTTGAATAATTCATGTCAAGACTCATTCTCCTAATGCTTTCCAGCGTATTATATTATTGGGATAACAATTTTACTCCTTGTAAAGCTTACTGCTATATATAGCATGACTACTGAACTTACTTTCTTTGATGATCAAAGAAATACTGCTTATTTACACCAAATTGTTTCCTGTTGTTTTCACTGACATTTCTTATTAACTGTCATTCTGGGAATAAATACAACATTTGATTTTAATATGTATTTCTGTGTGGCATTACATTATCTCTACATTTCTGGCCAAGTCTTGCTAAAATGTACTGGATACACATGGGGGTGGAGTATAAAATAATGGCATTTCAAAACTAACCTATGTCCTAGAGCCCCTGATCTAGCAATTAATGATACATATATTGTACAACAAATGCTAATGGTATGTGCCCACAAGTAAATGTCACATGTTATACAGCTTGAGGTAGAAAGGGTGATTATTTATTCTATGACTCTTAACTGTGTTTCTATTGAAAGAATTTCACCTCATGAAGACAAGGCATCACAATACTGATGCTCTCTTCTTCCTTTCCTGTTCTCACCACTGTTTATTCATAAATGACAACTACGCTAGAATATGATCATAGTTGATAGTTCTTCTTTGGGATAAAATTTGAAACCTTACTGGCATAAACATATCTCATTCCACAAAAGGCATTACAATCTACACTTTGTTTTTACCATTTAAAATAAATATGCCTTGAGATTACAAAAAACTTGGAATGATAGTACATTTTATTCCAATACAGCACATTATCCTTATAGATCTGGTCACTAAATAGCAAGAGTAAATTATACCAGTAACTGCTGACAAATCAAAAATAAAATTTATAGCACAAGTGGAAATACAGTAATTTTATGAAATAAATGACTCATTTATATAAACTCCAAAGACGATTTGTTTCAAATGTTTATCTTGTGTTTCTTAACAAAAAATTTCCAGGTATACTTAAAGAGCAATTTTCTCAAATCAAACATTACCTTCACTGCATTTATCCTCTTATTCAGAGATGATGATATTCCATAGGGTGAATTTTCTAAATACTAGTTTAACTATCTCAATGCACAAACTCATTTTACTTAAGCCATTCTGGATAGAAATGCTCTTAATTCTATCTCGTACTTCCCTAGCAGTTTAAATAGTACACAGTATACTGAACCTAATGAAAGCCCTTGTTAATGGCTAAGGCCTATCATTCTGACTGCATTAGGTTACTGTGGTATATTTAAACCAGCAATAGCCTCAGAGGCACGAACAAACATAAAGCAATTTGCTCCTATTCTAAATGGCCCCATAATGACAAGTTCTTATATCTGCATTTTAAGAGTTCTTGTGTCTCTTATTAAAAAGACAACACACACTCACTTAACCCTGTTTCTAAGGTGTCCTTTACCCATCTGCTAAATCGCTGCTTCTAGATTATGGCTGGTAAATCAGACATCCATGCAGGTAGTAATTCTATCAAAAGCAAGAATAACACCCCGGGCTGAGAGTCTCCATTTTAAAACGTCCACCAGTTTAGTGTACAGTCTGATTTTCAGTTTAGCCACTCAGAGGGCATTTTTCAGTTGCTTCCTAGACTGTGATTATATCAGATGGTTGTGTTTTCTGAGAAAAATAACTGACAAATAAATGTTTACTACACAGCAATTATTCTCTTTGTACCTTCTTGTCCAATATTATCATTTTTAAAATGTCATCATTAGTAAGCAAAATCCATAACATAATCAGACTTACCTGAGGCACGCCTTGTGAATCGGTTTATAACTGGAGCTAGAAGAAAAAGCAGAATAATGTGATTAGATTAAAAGTCTAATTTTCCCAAAACCCTGAAAAGGCTCAAATTGGTAAATGATCTTATAATTTAACTAAAGAAAAAGATGGATAAACAAGAGAAAATGTCACATACCAAAGTTAAATACTGAAATTCACTAATAATCAAATAAGTATAAATTAAAATCAATATTTTACCTATTAGCACTTTAAATTAAAAGAAAAAAAAATCCCCAGTTATAGACAGCTGAAGCTACTTAACTGGGAATCATATAAAGGAATACAATACTTTTAGAAAACAATCTGGCAATTATATCAAGTACCATAAAAGATTTGTGTCATTTAACAGAGTAAATCTACTAGAGATTTATCCTAAAGGACTACTTCTAGTGAAGGAAAGAGCAATGTATGAATAAATCAATTCAGCAGCATTATTTTTTAAATGATAAAATTAGAAAACACAACTGAAATTGCTCATGTATGTTGAAATCATCTTTAGGTGAAGGATAGTATATCCTTAAAAGTATCAGATTTATAGTTCTGCCAATTTTTGTACAATCCAAATGTCCATAACATGCAAATCTATCCACTGAAGACTACAATCTCAGGCTGGTGTGTGCACCACTCAGCTGGCAAGCCTACCATCTGCCCGCTCCTGCAACTCAACTCAGCTCTGTTTCTTCGTGGTTTTGATGACATAGTTATCTCAAGAACTGAGGTTTTTAAAAACATTTCTTTCTTGAGAAAAGCAGGTACATTTCTGGTTCATCTTATATAAAGAAAGGACATCATGTACCATGCAGCATATTTTGGTAACACAATGTCATGAATCTACTTCAATACTTAGAAGAGTAATTATGAAATTTGTTTACTATGGAAAAAATTTGTTTACACTTAGGTCAAGTAAAAAGAGAAGACAAAATTTTTATCAGCACTATGGCTGCACTGCATGAAAAACAGGTATGCACAGGAACAAGTACTATTACAAAACTATGTCAGATGTGTAGTGCATTGATGCACTTACAATCATACTGTTAAATATCAGCATCTTTGGCCGGGTGCTGTAGCTCCCAACTGTAATCCCAGCACTTTGGGAGGCCAAGGCAGGCAGGTCACCTGAGGTCAGGAGTTCGAGATCAGCCTGGCCAACATGCGGAAACGCTGTCTCTACTAAAAATAAAAAAAAAAACTAGCCAGACAAGGTGGTGGGCACCTGTAATCCCAGCTACTAATAGATAGCTGAAGCTACTTAACTGGGAACCATTTAAAGAGATACAAAACCTTTAGAAAATAATCTGGCAATTATATCAAATACTATAAAAGATTTGTGCCGCTTAGAAAACATAACTGAAATTGCTGAGGAGGCTGAGGCAGATGAATCACTTGAACCCAGGAAGTGGAGGCTGCAGTGAGCCAAGATTGCTCCATTACACTCCAGCCAGGGTGACAAGAGCAAAACTCTGTCTCAAAAAAAAAAAAAAGAAATATAGCATCTTCATACTACTGATGAGTACATTTTACAGTAAGCCTCAGAGAAATTTATTAATTTGTTTTAAAGCACACAACCACCCTGCATCCAAGCTGGAGTATCTGAATTTATGACTATCTTGCATCAAAACGCTGCCTGAGAAAGAAAAGAAAGTGAAAATACAGATTGCTGATATCATACAATAAGAGGTGAATATTATCTTACATCATGATCTTCATTATTACTAAAGATTAACTGTGAAATTTATACAAATTATATCCTCCAAAGTGACTGAGAGACATACAATTTTTACTATTTATATACAATACTTTAGCCATATATTTGCACAGTCACAAATTACTTACATTAAAAACTTGCATCAGGTAAATTGTGATATGTACATTTTACCACACATACACCCAAAAGGCCCATCAGTTTTCAAAACCCTTTTTTGCAACTATGAAATTTAGTCTAAAGAGCGCTTCCCCAGCAAGCCACAAGGGCGCTGAATGGAAACAAAATGCAAAAAAAATGCAACCACAGGAATGCAGAACAGAGTGCAGGCAGATACAGGCAAGATGAAGGTTTAAAACTTCTCTCAGCCTTGGGGCAAAAATATAGTAGATATTTTCTGCCCTCCTGCCCTATCCAGCCTCTCTAGATGATGAAGCCACAGGACTGTGAGCTCCCAGTTTGAAAGGTTGGGAAGTCTTTGTTTTCCTGGGGTCCTTAGGTTTCTGTGTCTTTCTGAAGTGTTTAGGGCAGAGGTTTTCCACAAAGATGGCATCGCTCTCTAGAAGATGTTTCCTAAATTTGTGGGTGTAATTTTGATTGTCACAGTAATCAATTCACAGGACACCCTTCCTTGGCTTTTGTCAGGCAAATGCCATAACAATCCTGCACAACAAAAAACTGTCCTGCACATCCCACAACTTTGGTCCTGCATGACTTTTAAAACATCCCACCAGGCATTCATATCAGAAAAACGTCCATTTATAACCATCAGGGCCTAAATCCTAATAGCGCTTTATATAAACACAATTCATTTATGCAGCTTTTTTATTTTAATAATTTATTTTATTTTTATTTTTTTTTAAAAGAGAAAGAGAGAGAGAGAGACTGTTAAATTCTGGAGTGCAGTGGTGTCATCCTAGCTCACTCACTGCAGTCTGGATACTCCTTGGCTCGAGATTCTTCCACCTCAGCCTCCAGAGTACTGGGACCACAGGGATGTGCCACTGTGCCCAGATCATTTTTTTTTTTTAACAGACAGGGTCTCACCATGTTGGTCAGCCTGCTCTCGAACTCCCGACCTCAGGTGATCCGCCTGCCTCAGCCTCCCAAAGTGCTGGGATTACAGGCATGAGCCACCGTGCCCGGCCATTTATCCAGTTTTAATATACATCGAATTTTCTAACACAATGACAACATAAATCAAATTTGTGTGTGTGTGTGTGTGTGTGTGTGTGTTTTGTCTTGTATTTTGTTTCTTGCTTTGTTTGGAATTTTACTAACAGATGTTCATCATTTCAGAAAACCATGACTGCTATAATGCCCCTTATGATATCTAGATTGCTAGTACAGTGCTTTTTGATCAGACTCCATGTACAGCTTTTATATTCATAGCACCTGTACATCTAGGTAGGAGACTCTAACTGCATTGTCTTCTTGAGTACATACTGAAGCACACACCTACTGAAATACGTTTTGCTTGCTATAAATTATTTTACTTTATTTCTCCTTGATATTTTTGCTAGACATTCTATCAATTTCTAAATTGTCGGTAGACAGGTTATATGACCATGATTTTCATTTCCTGACAGTAAATGGGGCATAGGACTGGACAGTTGAGAAGACAACTGCACCAAGCAAGTGGAATGCAGTAGATAAGGTAAAGAGTGGGTTTTGAGATCACCAAAAATCCAATCTCTCATGCTCAAATCCCTCCATTTCCACTTGCAGGGATGAAACACAAGTGTTTCCTGTATGAACTTTCAGCAATTTAACAGTCACCTTCACCATTTTTCTAAGTGTTTTAGTCTAATTACCAAAACAGAGAAGAAGGCTGGGGGTATTGAGGGTGGAGGCCTTGCTGGAAATAAAGAAAAGTACATCTGGCCAAGCTTTGCCTGGTCCCCTCTCTCAGGAGCCTAAGTCAGGGAAGGGGAGCAAGAAGGTGAGGATGGGCACTGCCAACATCTGACCTCTCCCATCACTAGCAGGGAGGCGGTGATGCATGGGGCAAGGACAGACCACCCAACTGACAGAAGAGCCTTGGGCTCTAATACTGGCCACATAGCTTTCTGATGGCATAGATGAACCACGTAACGTTTACTTAAATTCTCACCTTATGATATATAGAGAGTAAGATATGTCCTCCTTCTTTCAGGGGGTTTTTCTGAAGAAGAAAACCTGGCTGAGCATGGTGGCTCAGGCCTATAATTCCAACACTTTGGGAGGCCAAGGTGGGTGGATCACCTGAGGTCAGAAGTTCAAGACCAGCCTGACCAACATGGCAAAACCCCGTCTCTACTAAATATACAAAAAAATTAGCCAGGCACGGTGGTGGGTGCCATAATTCCAGCTACTCGGGAGACTGAGGCAAGAGAATCACTTGAACCCAAGAGTTGGAGGTTGCAGTGAGCAGAGATTGTGCCACTGCACTCCACTATGGGCGACACAGGGAGACTCCATCTCAAAAACAAAAAAGGGGGGGATTTCTGCTTTGGCTGAAAAAAAAAGAAAAAAGAAAACCCTAAACATCTTTGGATGTACCTGTCAACTATAAATTCCTATTCAAATGTTAGAGACTGATGCTTATTTATTGTAAACTAATATCACCACTTTTTAAATATACAAAATGAACAGCAATACAAATTCTCAAAATAATGTTAACAGATAAATGTGTTTAAAAATGCAACAAGTCAAATAAAATTTTCTCAGACTCTTGGTTTTCACCTTCAGATTTTCTTATTTTGTGGATATTCGGTGAATACACACACACACACACACACACACCCCCCACAAAGAGTAAAAACTAGAGACTAGAATAGAAGGAAAAAATAGGAAACATATTGTATGCCTGGAGAAACAATACAATTTAAGAACAGAGTAAAATCCTAGCATTTTTTAAGAGAATATAACCTAGGATCTTGGTGAATTCCCAAGGAAAAAGACAGAAATATTTATATAAGGTTTGACTTTCTCCCCAACACTACTGCAGTGGAACACTGAGTCTTATGTTCCTATGAATATCTTCATGCTTGTGTAACCAGAGATCTCCTCAGTTGCCAAACCATATTCCACTAGATTAGTTTTAGTTCCTACGCTCCCAAGAGACCCAGACGTGTAACCGATGCAAGTCTTCTTTAATCCTGGAGTGTCCTTACAAGAAAAATCCTCCATACTTTGGATAAACTGAAGGATTCTCTCTTCCTCAGCAGTGAAAACTGCCTCCCATACCTGCTGGACTGAGTTCTGCTTATCTGCTCACCTCTTCATGCCCAAAGCCTATCACAGTGCCTGGCAGATAAAGGTGCTGAGTAAATACCTGCAGAATATATCAATACACTCTGCAAGGAAACAGAACAAATCTCCTTGTCCCCACTAATTTTGTTGTTGTGTTGCGTGTGGATGCTGGGCCCTGGAATTGTAAGAGTCCCTGCCCTTGAAGAGCTTATTATGTCTAGTTGTATTTTCAAATACAGTTGCTTCAAAGACTTACACCCTGCAAGTAGCTACCTAATTTAGAAAAATGTAGGTGAAAGAGAAATCCAGCAAAAGACTAAAAAACTTAGATAATCTATGAAACTAAATGTCAGGTTGATAGCAATATACACAGTTTGCATTGCTGAGCATACTGCTGGGACAGAAACTCCAAGTTAAAGAAACAAGAGCCCTGAGCTGTGATCTGCAGTCATAAACGTGCACATGGGCGTGCGCGCGCACGTGCGTGCACACACACACACACACACACACACCCCTGAGCAAACAAAAATAAAAAACAAACTACCTTATCTATACTGGAGCCATATTAGATAAATTAGCCTTTTGCAGAAAAGTGTTCTCATACCCTAAAGTGAAATGTACACAGTAATCATGGATTCAGCTATGTAATTTTAGCATCCCTATCCTCCCATTAGTCACCTTTTCTAGCAATAAACACTTTCTGAATCTGTTAACTGATTAAATAAAATATTCTAGAAACTGTGTATATTGAAACCATGCAAGATAATTATTTTTCACAAAGTATTTAGTGCAGACTAAATTAACATCTCTTATGCCTGTGCTTCAAAAATTAAAATGAAGGCTTACTCTTGAACCAAGGAATAATTAACTTTTTTAAAAGATCAACGGCAAGGCCGGGCGCAGTGGCTCAAGCCTGTAATCCCAGCACTTTGGGAGGCCAAGGCGGGTGGATCACGAGGTCAAGAGATCGAGACCAACCTGGTCAACATGGTGAAACCCTGTCTCTACTAAAATATAAAAAATTAGCTAGGCATGGTGGTGCGTGCCTGTAATCTCGGCTACTCAGGAGGCTGAGGCAGGAGAATTGCCTGAACCCAGGAGGCGGAGGTTGCCGTGAGCCGAGATCGCGCCATTGCACTCCAGCCTGGGTAACAAGAGCGAAACTCCGTCTCAAAAAAAAAAAAAAGATCAACAGCAAACAAGCAAATAAACAACAAAACTTGAAAATTTTGCTAATTAACCTAACAGATACAGCTTGAAAACTTTTTAATACATACTCAACTTCTGAAATTAAAAAGGACCACATATTTTCTGTATTTTTGTTAAAAGGTGCTGAACCTTGACCACAATTACTAATACTCAGAGAAACTCTACTCGTCATGGTCTTGTAAAACCTTGAAATACTGTATATTTCTAAATACACAGTGCCTGGGAATTTGCAGAGATTCAGCCTGTGGAGGGGCTCAAAGGTACAAGGACAGAACAACAGTTGGAGGGTACTCTCCAAGGCTTCATGGTCTTGGTCTCAAAGAGACACAGATTATGAACCATGTACCTCAAAGCACTTCTTATGAGACATAACGGGAGCTGTTTGAGAAGCCAGCATTTGGGGACCACTTTTCTTCTTCCTTTCTGATTATACAGCAAGAAGTACAGAGATCAGGTTTCCAACCCACCCAGACACGAAGATTATGTCTGGAGGTGGGGCAGAATAAGTGGTATTTATAACGAAATATAAATGTTCTTTCTGCTTTTACAAAGTGCCAACTTCAAAGACTTTCTTTGTATTTATTAACCAAACTCCTCAAAATATAACTGACATTTTAGACTATCCAGGTAATAAAACATAATTTTTAAACTAGAAAAAAATTTTTTTGCTTGTGAATGGACACAACTCTCCACTTCTTAATTCATGAGGTTTTTTTTTTTACCAACAATGCCCTCTTAGGAAAAAAGGGAAAAAATACAGTTTCAGCTAGAAGGGTCCTAAAATGACTAAGTTTTTATATAACTACAGAGTTGAGGCAGTAACAATGTCAAGAAAAAGGTTCCCAGATACTTTTAGGATTTTAAATGTGGGCTCAGAATAAGTAGACAATGGTGGGAAAAGCCACTGTCAAGATGATGTAAATTCACTCTCTGCTTCTCCATACACAAAACTGTCTCTTTTAGTCTGCATGGTCAGATTCATGCAAAGCGCAGATTTATGGAGACTAATGTTCTGTTTCTAAGAGTAAACAATCCAAACGACGCTAAGAATACCAGGAAAGCTGGAAGCTGCAAAGGATTCAAACTGCTACATGTCCATAAAGTCACAACAAAACAGCTCCAGAGAAGGGTAATTTAGGGAAAACAAAAGGGAAAAGGCAGGCGGGAGTGGGGGGGGGGGCTTTGAAATTAAGAGCAATGGAGAGAACAATCAGGGATGTGATTAAGGTTGACCTACTAGTAACAGTACAGTTATAGAAAATACCCATATTAAAAGTCTTCCCCCGTACACCTCACAGAATGAAGATGTTCCTTCCAGAAGATGAAACTTAAGACCTACAAATTTTTACAGGAAAATAAAGAGATTATGTTTTTAATTTGAGTTACTAAGGAAATCCTTTAAAAAGGCAAAAAAATCACAAACAAAAGGAATGATTAACATGAGCCTACATTAAAATTTAAAATTATGTTCAAAGTTACAGTAAATAAAATGAAAAGACAAACCCAAGATTAGAAGATTTTTTTTCAATGACTATTGCCAAAAAAGGGTTGGTAGCCAGAACATTAAAAGGAAGGCAGAAAGGGAGGAAAGGAAAGACAAAGAAAGAGACAGAAGAAAGGAAAGAGGAAAAGAGAGAAAAGAAAAATCCTGCTGGGCGCAGTGGTTCACACCTGTAATCCCAGCACTTTGGGAGGTTGAGGCTGGTGGATCACCTGAGGTCAGGAGTTTGAGACCAGCCTGACCAACATGGAGAAACCCCGTCTCTACTGGAAAAAAAAATACAAAATTAGCCAGGCATGGTGGTACATGTCTGTAGTCCCAGCTACTCCAGAGGCTGAGACTGGAGAATCACTTGATGCTGTGAGGCGGAGGTTGCAGTGAGCAGAGATCATGTCATTGCACTCCAGCCTGGGCAACTCTGTCTCAAAAAAAAAAGAAAAGAAAAAGAAAAAAAGAAAAATCCTTCTACAAATCAGTAAGAAAAACACAATCAGGCAGATGGGGAAAATGGCCAAAAATTTTAAAAGAAAATAAACTAGAAATATGGTCAATGAACCTGAAAAGATGTTCAATATCACTGGTAATAAGGGGAAAACAAATCCAATTCACAGTAATATCCTATCTGACATCTATCCTACTGTCAAAGCTTGTTAAAATCTGACAATATTGAATGTTAGCTTCAATGTGAAAACCAGGAACTCACACTGCTGATCAGAGTGCAAACTGGTACAACACCTTTGCAAAGCAGATACGACAATGTGAGGTGAAGTCAAAGCTGTGCACCCCTAAAATCAGTATTTCCACCCTTAGGTAAATACCCCACAGCAGCAGTCTGCAAGCTTTTCAGTCTCAAAACCTCTATATATTTTTAAAAATTATTTGTGTATATGGTTATATCTATTAATATTTATTGCATTATAAATTAAAACAGATATTTAAAATACTAATTTGAAAGAACGTATGTTATTCATAACATATTTTGATAAAAATACTGTTATAATACTGCATGAATCAATGTAACATCTCAAATGCTGTTCTCAAAAACAAGTTCATGGATAATAATTTACATAAAAGAAACTTTTATAAGTGCAAAATTTATACAAATTTTCTAAAACCAACAAGATTTCGTAAAATTTAGAACGACTTTGTTTTACATTTTTACAAATCTGGTATGATAGAAGATGGTTGGGTTCTCCTATCTCCTCCTGCATTCAATCTGTTGCAGTATCATACATCACGCACCCTCTGGAAAACTCTACTGTAAGTTGCCATGTGAGAGCATGAGAGAAAAAAAGGCAAAGAAAACCTTAGAAGTATTATTACAAGTTTCATCCTATGGACTCTTGCAAGGTCTGGGAACAGGAGGGAATGGTCCCCCAGGGGTATCCAGACCACACTTTGAAAACCATCTTTAAGAACTACATTTGCCTAGCGTGCGCACGCACACGCGCACACACACACACACTGCAGCACTATAACAACAAACTGAAAACTACCAAAATATTTACCGAAGAGTGGATAAAGTGTGTATTTATACAAGGGTATACCACATAGCAGCTTAAAATAAATGAACTAGAACTGCATGACTCAATGTAACATCTCAAATGCTGTTCTCAAAAACAAGTTCATGGATAATAATTTACATAAAAGAAACTTTTATAAGTGCAAAATGTATATAAATTTCTAACCTATGGATAAATACCTACGTAGTAATAGTGCAAAACCACATAGCTGAAATATAAACACTAAATGCGTCATGGAGGTGGTTATCTCTGGAGAGAGAAGCTGATAGAAGGGGACAGGATAGAGTACACAAGAGCCTCCTCCTACTGCACACTGGTATATTTTAAAAGAGGGGAAAAAAAACACCTTTTTTTCTTTTTTTTTGAGACAGAGTCTTACTCTGTCACCCAGGCCGGAGTTTACTGCAAAATGGCCTCCCAGGTTCAAGCAATTCTCCTGCCTCAGCACCTGAGAAGCAAGGATTACAGGCATGTGCCACCACACCTGGCTGATTATTGTATTTTTAGTAGAGATGGGGTTTTATCATGGTGGTCAGGCTGGTCTCGAACTCCTGACCTCAGATGATCCACCCACTTTGGCCTCCCAAAGAGCTGGGATTACAAGCGTGAGCCCCAGCCAGAAAAAAAATAATTAAAAAAACCACAAAGGGTGCCAAAATGTTAAAATTTGTCACAGCTAGAGGATTGCTTATATTAGTGTTCCTATTTATCTGTGTCTTTCTGTATATGAAAATACCTCACAATAAGAAAGAGAAAAAAATTCTTCTCTACTCAATTTTGGCAGATAAAAATCTCTCAATGTTTCAATACTATGAGACCAACCAAATTAAGTTCAAAATGTACTTTAATGCTAAATGTGCTCCTAAAATATTTTTCATAAAATATCCTTTTTACAAGCAGGTTTTTGTTAAAATTCAAACACTAAAATACCTTTTGGATTCTATCTAAGGAATTATAAGAAAGGTATTTCAAGGAATTATGGTGCATCAAAAGTCCTAATATTGCTTGGCTGATAAACTGCTGTTAACAGTGAAATAAAAACAATCAAAGACCTACGAACAACTCCATGTAAAAACAAAGTCCCCAAAGACTGTCTTTATTTCCTTCTAAAAATAAATTATTAGCAATTTGTAGCTGAGTAAGTACAGAATTATAAGTTTTCAGAATAAAAACACATACTAATGTAAGACTTGGAGAGGTATAAATTTGCCCCACCATGAGCTTACTTTTATAAATATTATGACATGAGGAAATTGCGACAAGCTGTAAATTTAATGCAACTGTTTTCAAATTAATTTGTATTTCAGGCACATATTTATGTTTTTCTACAAGCAACTGCCTTATTTAAATAAAGTAACAATTTTCAATACTTCTACCTACAAGTTCCTAAGTTGTTCAAAAATTACTAAGTTGTTAAATCTTAAATTTAAGACCATAAACGTGGAGATTTTGTACACAGACATCTATTTACTCTGTCAGTTAAACACTGATTCTCAGGGGAAAGGATGGTATGAAAACAAAACAAAGCTTTATCCCATCTTTTTTTTTTTTTTTTACTTTTTTCCCCAAGTCAGACTATTTTTCTCAAATTTCAAATGAAATTAAAGGAAGACACAGATTGAAAGGAGTGCAAGTTTTTAAAATTTTGAAACTTTTAACTAAAAGATTTAGACTTTACTTTTATATTTCTCTTTAATAACTTTTTAAAGTACTATTACTATATTGACTTGAGAGCAATCTCTAGTTTATATTTCCAATCAAATTTAAATTTTTTAAAACACTGTCATGCTCATTGAATTCTAAAACTTGCATGTATTTTTTTGTTTTGTTGTATTTTGTTTTCTTCACAAACACACATATAATGCTTAGTGTATGCCAAATACTGTTAATTCATTTAATTCTTAAAACAACC
The DNA here is from genome assembly GCF_049354715.1 of Callithrix jacchus. NCBI lineage: Eukaryota > Metazoa > Chordata > Mammalia > Primates > Cebidae > Callithrix > Callithrix jacchus. The sequence continues at coordinate 77,508,655 of NC_133512.1, read as the reverse complement.
CACTGAAGTAGGTACTATCTTTATTCCCATTTTATAGATGAGGAAAATGAGGCACTGATCATAAAATACGTAACTTATTAAAAGTCCCAAAAGTTACAAATGGCAGTCAGGCTTCAAACCTGGAGTCTATAGCAAAATGAAGTCATACTACTAAAAAAGCTTCCATTATTTCAGATTTTTCATATAATTACTCTTAAATTTTTGGCAACCAAAAGCAATCTGGTTTATTTTTGCTTTTTCCATAAAATCAAATGGCCAGGTTTAAAAAGTATGAGGCAAAGGAAAGGGAGCTCTAGCGACCATTGTTTATGAAAACTAGCAGAAGGGGAAACAGTAGAGAAGAACTGAGGAAAGAGAGAACACATTCACTTTAGGATAAAATTGTTTGGTGTTGCCTGAAGAACAGACAAGCAAAGGTATTCGGTAAGCAGGTGGATATGTCCGTTTCAGTCTTAAAGAGACAGGCCTGTGCTGAAGTTAGAGAAAAACTGGAGAACTCCAAAGAGCAAGTGAGTTTTGAGGGCTCAGCAGGATTCAAGAAATAAAGGGAGGAGGGCAGCTTGACTTGCAAGGTGGCAAGAATGATGAGGAAAGGCAAAGAGATGAAAATGGACAAAGCAGGTTCAGGGCAATAGATCAGTTTTAGATTAAGCACAGGATTCACATTAGCAGATGCAATGAAATGCTGTATTAGAGGTTTGTAGGGGGCAAGAATGTCACCTCAACTAGAATATGAAATCCTACAGGCAAAATAAGCCTGTGTTCGTGAGTTCTGTGCATTTTATAGAGTGTTTAAACATCAGGCCCAAGCCTCACATTATATTTTTAATATAATGAAGTCCAAACCTATGAGACTTAACTGAAGATAGACTAAAGCTTTTATACTTTGTGAAAACATTTTAAAATACATTAATGTAAAAGATTATTAGGAGACTATTATTGTAAGTCTATTTAAGATATTTACATGTCTAAGAAGTTTTCAATCATTTTACATTCATAGACATTTACCATTAGACACTTAGTATTCAATATATTAAAAAACATTTGCACACCTACTGTGGACAAAGCACAACATATACAGGAAAGACTTAAAGAGGGTATATTCCTGTACATTCTTGCCTGCCTGTACTGAGGACCCTTGACATCTGCAAAGCTGACTGATGGAGGCCGTATTCATTCTACCATATTGATACTATTAATATCAAGGAGGGAAACTTGCAAAGATTTGGTATGGTGAAATGTAAACTAAACCTTTGGAAAAGAGTGAGAGTTAGCAGAAAGATATGGAGAGGGGAATGGACATTCAGGACCAAGAGAATGACTTAAGACAAAAATATTTGGCTATATCAATTTAGAATCATGTCATGTGCTGCTATATATGTATTTTATTTACGACTTAATGGATATATACAAAAGATTTGCCTTTCTTTCAAGTATTTTTACACTTACAGTTTATTTAATAGGTAATCCAAGCACATGCAAAACATTTTTTCAAAATTTCCAAAAAAAAAAAAAAATTAGTGAATGGTCTCTCCTAACCAAATAATCTAAAATATTCTAAGAAATTGCATTTATTTTAAACTATTTTAAACTTTAGACTTTCTTCTAATTTCCATGATTTATAGATTCCTAGCCAGACAACTATAATATGATTCTCTTTGTCCCATCCGCAAATGTTGCACCAAAAACATTTCTGCTCTATAATTGGAATTCAAGATATATAGAAAAACAGGTTTTAAAAGAAAAAGTCTGGATATCCCTCTTCAGATAATATAGTTTTATTTCCTTTTTATAAGATAGAATTTTCTTCTGTATTCTGCCAAACTTCTGTTGAGTCAAATAACTTATCTAGTGACTGTCTTTTTAAAAAGACAGACACACACACACACACACACAGAGACACTGAAAATCCTTTATAATCTAGAAGCTTGAATCAGGGAACTAAAGTTGATCATGGCTACTTTATACATTACTAGATTATCAATTCAAGCGGTATGTTTAGAATTGTAGTCTCCAAAATGGGGTCCATCTATGCCAAGACAGTGTATAAAGCAATATGTTGGGATATAGGAGAAAATTACAACTTGCTTGGAATTGCTTTTTACTTCCTCCTTTCAAAATTTATATTCTAGGAAGCTTTATCATACACATAAGTCAATATATTGGCACATGTATAAAATTTATAAACATATTTTGGGGTGTACACTCAAATATATTTTGCTAATAATGGTATATAAAAAATAAATTTGAGAATTAAGCAGCTCAATACATGAGGTGATTATTTCTAAAATAAATAAATATAAGGCTGTGTGTGGTGGCTCATGCCTGTAATCTCAGCACTTTGGAGATTGAGGCAGGTAGATCACTTGAGGCCAGGAGTTCCAGACCAGCCTTGCCAACATGGAAAAACCTCGTATCTACCAAAAATACAAAAATTAGGCAGATGTGGTAATGTGCACCTGTAATCCCAGCTACTCAGGAGGCTGAGGCAGGAGAATCACTTGAACATGGAGGCAGAGGTTGCAGTGAGCTAAGATGACACCACTGCACTCCAGCCTGGGCGACAAAGCAAGACTCTCTCAAAAACAAAACGAAATAAAAAACAAATGTATTGAGTTTTTACAGTACACAAAATGCTAATTTGGGTTGAATAGACAGAGAAAGCAAATTGTAAAAGGGAGAGATCAATGCAGGGCTAGCCTGCAAATTTTTAGAGGGAAAAGTAGGTAGCTTATTTTTTAAAACGTGATTATTTTCAACCACGTTACTGCAAAAAGAGTTACTGAAATGAAGTGTATAAACCGTGGTTGAAGAGATGGACCTTGAAGTCAGACTGCCAGCTTTAAACCTTGATTCCACCAATTACTTTTGGGCAGACTAAATCACTATGTATAAAGCACTGTTCAGCATCTGGTACATCAGTAGTCAAAAAGGTTAATAATAACTAGCATTAAATAAAAAGGACACCTTTTTTTTTCTTTTTGAGATGTAGTCCTCTCTGTCGCTGGAATGCAGTGGCACAATCACAGCTCACTGCAACCTGCGCCTCCCAGGTTCATGCGATTCTCCTGCCTCTGCCTCCTGAGTAGCTGAGATTACAGGCGCCCGCCACCACATCCAGCTAATTTTTGTATTTTTAGTAGAGATGGGATTTCACCATGCTGGCCAGGCTGGTCTCGAACTCCTGACCTCAGGTGACCTGCCCACCTTGACCTCCCAGAGTACTGGGATTATAGGCATGAGCTACTGCACCTGGCCCAAAAGAACATCCTTTAAAAAACATTCGCCTTCTATAATAATGAGAATGAAACAGCCGAATCATGTTTTAATTCAACATGACCTTTGAAAAAGATGCTTTTTGGGACTAACTGAAATATACTGGAACAAATGGCTTTTTTCATTCTTTTTTTACCCCCAAAATTCCCCTCGGTGTCACTCCCATGGACTATTTTGTCTTGGAACAGCTAATGTAAATTAAACAATGTCATCCTTAGCCTAACGGATACAGGAATAACTGTATACAGTATATCTTCTTGGCTTCACTTTTATGTGGAACATGTGTTTACATTTTGACCTTTTGTATTTTTTTTAAATTAAGAAACATTTTTAAACAGCAGCAACTGGAATTACTTTTTTTAGTTTCCAAACATATTAAGTTACACATGGCAGAGCCTATTGCTGAAACATTTATAAATGTTATACCAACTGTTTATAGTTCTGATTTTCTGAAATTGTTTTGTTGTCATGTAAGCCATGACCTGAGAATTTTAGCTCAGATTCTTTCTACAAAATAATTACATAATGAAGCAGTCTGAGTCATTTTGAATTTGTGAAGCACAAAATTCACTCCCATAAAATGATGAGCATCATAGTGAGGTTTTTATAGCAGGGTTTTGTGACTATCCCAAGTACAACTAGATGAGATAAGACGGGAAGGAGAAGAACAGGACCAAGAACACAGTAACAATTCATCCAACTCAGAAAAATCACTGTGTTGTATCTTCTTGGCTTCACTTTTATGTGTTTCCATTGTCTCTTCTTAAGCAAACAATAGGAAAATATAGTCTAATATTAGATTTCACTTCACTGAAAAAGAATCAAAGAGCAAAAAAACCGGGAAATTCTGAAGACAACAGTACTTTTCTTTAGCCCAGTCTTTTAAACCTTATCTATCTACTTGATGGAAGACAGAAAAAACTCATATACGTTCATATAAATAGCACACAAAATGTTGGCAAAAGTTCTATGAATAAAATCAAATTTATAAGGCCAAAGCCTACCAAATATGGGTAAGAAACTTCTCTCTCACCTGCCCCATCTATTAACAAAATTGATCACACATACTACCTATGAGGCCATCTGACAAAAGGATGGTGTCTTAACAAGTCTAGGCAGGGCACAGTGGCTCACTCCTCTAATTCCAACACTTTAGGAGGCCAAGGCAAAAGAAATGCTTGAACCCAGGAATTCAAGACCAGCCTGGGCAACAAAGCAAGACCCCATCTCTACCAAAAAAAAAAAGTCTAAAGAGTAAATTTTAGAACTAATCATTTCTTTAAATAATAAAAAAGTTGGCTCTCAACAAATATTTGTACAGTGAATGAATAAATACAATATCCTAATTTCCAACTCTTCACAGATTGCTTCTAATATGCCATTCCAGATTTCAGCACTTTCTGTGATTCTCCACACTTCTAAGGTAGACCCTACATGAGTCACTTCAGTCTCCTTCCCCGAATCGCTCACCTTAAAATATTCCATAAATCCTCAACCTCCACTGTAGGACTTTATTGCTACTACTCCCGACAAATGACTTTCTTGATGGGTCATAAATAAACCCCAAATGGATGGATTTGAAGGTCTCCTGTTTGTATTTGCACAGTTGAAAAAGAAACACTGTTTTCCAACATAGCTGTCAACAAAATCTTGACAGCTGGAAATTTACTGGAATCCATGGAATGAGATTTGCAACAATAAAATAACCATTCAATATTTATTCCTGTTCTACCCAGACATAGCACATCAATGTATGTGCATACACACACACACACACACACACACACACACACACACACACAGCCGGTACTGTCTTATCTAAAATAAGCTAAATGGTTTGATTTTTGATATGTAGAAAAATGAAAGTACTCATGCTTCAATTTGTTTAGTCGTTTCCACTGCATGTCTTCAGACAAAGTGTTAAGTTACACAAGCCTTCACAACTGGTTGTACTTCTCTCTTGATCGCTCTCTCCCTCATTCTCTCCGGACTTCATTACCTTTCTCCCTTTACCTCCCTTCTTCCAAAGCCCAAAGTAATAGATGGATAAGAGAAGAAAGGACACTATTTCAAGGTTTTTGGTTTCCCAATTTTAACCCCTAAAGCAATCCACTTACTATTACTAGTAAATTCATTTACTATTACTAGTAAAATGAACAATGTTCTTAATCTCTGCTTTGAAAAGCACAATCACCATCTGTAACTCAAAATAAGTTTTATATCTTTTCTGATACTATTGTTTTTATGCTCATAACTAAAATAATGGTTTCAATATTTTAGCCATTGTCATGAACGATGTAATCCATTTCAGGAGGATTTAAAACCATCATTTAAATCTCTAATAGCCAAAAACTATAAAGTCTCATTAATTACAAAATCCTGGAGCTCTCAGAAACAAATTATGAGTTGAAAGGATATGGATTTTATTACTGTGTAACATTAAATCCCAAGTAAAACTGCCACATAAGCTCATTTCCTACTTTCTCTCGCCAAAGAAGTGCAATACTGGATTCATTTCCATAAAATACAATGAAATTGCTATTGTGCAAAAAAAGTATATAGCTCTGTAAGATTTTATATCAGTGATGTCATTTATTTAACACATTGTCCTAAGGGCCTTACGAATATTAACCCATTCATCCTTGTAACAGCCTTACAAGGGAGGTATTATTAATCAATGTTCCTAGCGCAATGCATCATACATTTTAAAAAGTCTGAATTTAAGTTAATCCAAAAAAATTAACTTTACATACATTTTTCAAACTAAAAAAACGTATTTACAAGGCTAACAATATATTAAAAGGACATTTCAACTTTCAGTCACTTGTATTCACTACAATGACTATATAACTACAACCACTAAAATAAATTTATTTAGTTGTGTGGTGGTAACCACATCGCATAGGAGATGAGAGCAAACAACTGGCTGCTTTGTCTCATAATAATTTTTAGTGGGCACAGAGAATACAGTTTTTAAAAAACACATAGAGGTTAGTTAGCCTAATAAATTGGCCAAAGCAACTTTTTCTTTCTTTTTTTTTTGAGACAAAGTCTCTGTTGCCCAGGCTGGAGTACAGTGATGTGATCATGTCTCACTGCAGGCTCTTCAACCTCCTGGGCTCAAGCAATCTTCCCATCTCAGGCTTCAAAGTACCTGGGACCATAGAGGTATGCCACAATGCCTGGCTAATCTTTACATTTTATTGGAGAGATGGGGCCCCACTCTGTTGCCCAGGTTGGTCTCAACCTCCAAGGCTCAAGCAATTCCCCGGCCTCAGCCTCCCAAAGTGCTGGCATTACAGGCATGAGCCACTGCACCTGGCCAAAATGCAACAATTATTTAAAGCTATAACTATTCTATGATTTCCTGTTGTGAGACCATGAACTCAACAGACAGTACAGTGAGCCAGTTACAAACATCTCCAAAGCATATACTTGGGAAGTCAATCTTGCCCTTATTGTTTTACCACCTCATTTTAGGAAGACCACATAAACATTTCAGATTTCTAATCATTTCAGATTTCTGACTTGTAGTCAAGTTACAATGAAGCTTAGATCTTTTAATCCTGTATTTAACAAAGATGAAGAATATCTTCTCATAATTCTCTAAGAAAACTTCAGACACATGAATATTTTTTCTCAATTCTCTTTCAATCATTTCTTCTCATGATGTATAAGTTTATTCTTTTAATTTCCCACCAGTCCATCACCACAAGCTCTAACTTTACAATATTTTGCTTGACTTTAAAGATGTTTTGTAAAGTCTCCAAATTCCCTTTGATTTGGTTTTTACCAAAAGATTCCAACAAGACTGGACATGGGACAGAGTTAAGAGGATTAAATCATAGTTATTACACGGTAAATTGTAACTTATTACCTTTGATATTCTTGTCCTATGGGGTATGATTCTATATTTTTGGTATGTGTATCTTATTTTTGGTATGTGTATCTTATTTTTGGTATGTGTATCTACTGTGAACTCTAGATCTTTTTCTTCTATAATACAGACAATCAGCTCTTTATTTTATATCATAGTGCTATTTTTTCTCCCAGATTGACTACTCTTCATGTGCCCATGTGTGGTTAATTTTGTTTTTGACCACTTTTTCATTTATCAGAGTAATCTGAATGGTATTTACTTCATTTTCAGTTGATGGGTCATAACACAAGATCTCCTGATGACGCCTATATAAAATCATTACCCGCAGATTTTACTCCAAACTAGTACTGATGCCATGCGGTAGCCTACTGTAAACCCTTTTAAGAAATTCAAGGCCTAGGGATGCTACCCTTTCAGACTATATTTGCTTTCTCTAGCACGGGGAAGAGGGAGGCAGAGAAGATGCCAAGAGATTTCCATTATGGCTTCTTTCTGGCCTTTGAGAGTTTCCCTAGAAAGGGCCACCATAAGACATTATCATTCGAACACCTAAAGCTTACCTTTTTGACCAGTATTGAGAGTAAATGGAAAGTAACAATTAGAATTGATAAGATTGGAACAGGAGAGGGAAAGGAAAGCTATTAGAAGAGGAAGGGATCCTTTGGAAAGGTAGGAAAGAAGAACACATTCACCCATCTGACTGTTTGGTCTAGTGCCACCTACAGCCATGCCACCTGACCCTCAAAAATCTCTGAGCCCTGGCCAGGAAACATTTTTCCAGCTAACTGCAGATGCCTGGCTTATTTTATCAAACCACCACATTACAAGGTCAAGGTCATATGCTTGATCCCTATGTCCATCAATGGGCACTAACTCCAACCTCTCATAAATACCATCGCTTATGTTAAAGAGACTCACGAGAGAGGATATGAACCAACGATGCAAATTCATCACCATTACTGAAAAAATAACCACGGAAATCCTGACTTGTGAGTCAGCCCACAGAACAAATTCCATTTAAGAACTCCCTTATGATCCTGGGCTTCAAGGTTAGACAGATAAGACTAAGAAATCAGGCTCCACTACCTAGTTGTTTTATGTGTGACCTTGGACAAGTTAATGTTTGGAGTCTTAGCAATAAAACACATTAAGGATCCTAAATAGAGCTTGATATATAAGGGATACTCAGGTTATAGTAGCCCCAGCCCCATCTGGAGATATAATCTGGTAATCAAGAGCACAGGGATGAAACCAGGTCCACCTATGTCCCAATCTTGATTTTGCAGCACACTAGCTGTGAAACACCGGGCAAGTGACGGCCTTATCTTTCTCATAAAGCTGAGATTAAAAAAATAAAGCATTCAGACAGCACACAGCAAACGTCAACTAATGACAATTATGTTTTCATTGTTAATAAGAAGATAATATTATCACTACCTGGAAATGTTTTCCAAAGTATAGTCATGGAACTACTGATATCAGAATGACCTGGATGTCTATTGAGGGGGAAAAAAAGGATTCCATGTCCCATCTCAACCTATTCAAAAAAGCTCTCTGAAAATGGTACAGAGTTACGGTCATTTCTGAATCAAACTTCTTGAGATGCCTATGAAAATTTCAGAATTATTGACCCAGCAGGTCTTGTATTGTATCATAGTAAATTAAGACTTGTTTTCCAATCCTTATTCTTTACTATGTCATAATTGCCCATTATCTGGGGTTTTTTGCAATGTGGCACATTTCTGGACATAGACGTCAAACTAACAGGCTCATAATCTTTGGGCTCACTCCAGTTTTTTCCCCCGAATGGTACGGTACTATTTTGACTTTTTTTCTTCCGACCAGAGGTCGGCAAGCTATGGCCTTGATCTGCAGCTAGTTTTGTACAACTCCAACCCTCAGAAAGTGTATGTGTTTGAAAAAAAAAAAAAAGAAAAGAAAGAAGAAAGGAAGAAGTATTAGTAGTTGATCAAGACCATACATTGCCCACAAAGTCTATAACATTTACTATCCGACCTTTACAGGAAAGACTTGCCAACCACTTTGTAGCCTATAATTAAATGCTTTTCAAAGTCAGGTCTCAACACAATTTAAAATAGAAATAATTGATTCAAATAGGAAATATCAAAAAGCACTGCATCTGACATAAGGAGTACCCGTACTATTGCCAAAGTTTCAGTTGTACACATATATGTGCCACAGGGATAATGATCAAATCCTATCTGTTTGCAGTCAAAAAGTTTTAAAGTCCTTGGGGCTGAGGCTGGGGAGTAAATAGAGCAATTGTTTAACAAGGTTAACTTGTTTAAGTCACATTGAGCAATTTTTACAGTAAAGGTGGCTTGGAGACTATAAAATGATCCCTGCTGTTCAGAAGTTAACAGCTTATTTCTTCACTACAAAATGAACATTAAATCTCTTCTGCGCACAATATATTATTTTAATAAGAAAATGGAATCATCAAAGGAAAGTACTTCAAATTTCTTATACAAACAAAAGAGTCTGATTATATTAACAACATATCATACAGAATATATATAAGATCTTTACCAAGTCCCTTAGTTCCTAGTTTTCTTCTGGGAAAAGAGTCTTTTTTTTCCCCTTGGTGTGTGTGCATGAACATGTGTGCATGCATCCAGAGCATAAAAGAAGTATTAGATACCTCTGCCCTTTCTGTAATCCGTTACTGGCTGCTATTTCCTATCTATTTAAAACATGCATTCTTTCATCTTTCTCTTGTTTCTGGTAAGAAAATCATTTGATTTGATTCTTGTGCAAAAACAATTAAGACTATGATTATCCCCTTGGGGAAACATTTAAAAGTCCAAAATTAAAATTGTAAGTAACAAGTTTCACTTTTATCTTCATGCAACATTAATTTCCAGGGTTTCTGAGATTTAGACAAGCTAAAAACACCTTAATTTTATAAACCATTTCAACATGCAATCCCGCAAAGAAAAGAAACATCTTCCTAGGAGCATACACAAGGGAATGAAATGACACTTTTAAAGGTTTTCATTTTATGAAATACACTGCGGACACACAAACCACAAGCAGTGTAAATAAATAAAAGCTGGTGCAATGGTGCATGCATGTTTGCCTTACACCACAAAGAGAAAACACTTGCACATTGCACTCCATGGTATTTTAGCTTGGGTTGCCATAAAAATGGGATTTGGGCATGTTGTGTAAATACAGGGGGGCTGTAAATGAGGGTGTGTGTCTGGGTGTGTTAGGGAAAGAAGGTTGTAAGCAAAAGGGGTGGGACTTGCCAGGAGCAGCTATTTGAGAAAATTCCTTTTTCTTTCCCATTCATTCTTTCTAGCTCTACTGTCTGGCACAGTCCTTACAATTACTCACTGGCTTTTCATTCTAAAGACAATCAACAAGGCTTCAGAACTTCCTACACTGTTTTTTTTCTCATACGCTTTAAAAAAAAATAAAGCACCAAATAATTCAATATGTTCTTTATATAAAAAGCAAACAATTAACCTGTTTCCTCGTTCCAAAGACCCCCGTGGGTTTCAGACTAATAGGATCCTTTGTTACATGTCCAAAAATAACACAACATGGTATTGGTAAATTGGAAAATAACAGACAACTCTTATCTAAGGATGTCAGAGCTATTGGCCATAAATTTTGTTCTGCCCCAGTGAGTCCAATTTCAAGCCTCTTTCAATGATCTACCGTCCTAACAGTAAAGCCAGTCACATTAAACACCGTTCGCCTTTTCTCTTTTGACATTCCATTAATACAAGAGCTGAAAGAAGACGCCAAGTGGGCCAGTTTCTTTATGCACAATGATGGTATCCTCCAAGCGAAATACCTCCAACCACAGCGAAAGTTGTCTTTCTAGCAGATGCCCACCCCAACCGGCCCAGGCAGAGGGGGCAGAAGGGCAGAGGAAAGCGTAACCTCCCAGCTCTCCCACCTCCAGAGGAAGGGAAGAGGGTATGACAAGGGAGCAGAGTAGGAAGGTGGGCGACTGGGAGAGACAGAAATGGATGCTGAGGGGGTGGGCGAGATGGGAAGGTAGGAAAAGGTGGCGAATGCGTGGAGAGGTGGGTGCGCAAAGCAGCAGGATCCGAGAGCACAGTGGGGAGCGGTAGGGGACAGTGAGGGGGTCCGTGGGCGCGGAGAGGGTCCGGTCCTCACCATTGAACGCCCCTGCGTCTGCGGGCGCCGCCTCCTCCTCCTCCCCGTCCTCGGAGTCGGAGTGCATGGGCTCCTCGGCGAAGTTGACCCCCTTGCTGGGGGTGCCGCCCCCGGCAGCGGCGCCCGTGTCCCCCCAGGTCCTGCCCTCATGGCTGAAGCGCGCGGTGCCTTTGCGCTCGTTCTCCTGCTGCAGGCGCGTGAAGTGCTGCAGCGCGAACTCTAGCAGGTCCGCGGGCTGGTGCCTCAGCACCTCTACCGTGAAGCCCTGCAGCAGCTCCGTCAGTCCCGCCGGAATCTCGATGCTCATCCTGCTTCCCCGGCGGCAGGCGCCCGGGCGCCGCCCTCGCCCCCTCCCCGGCCCGGCCTGGGGCCCAGCGGCTGCCTAACGAGTACCAACGGCGCTGGCGGCGCTACCGGCTGCGAGCGCGGCGCACTGGGCCCCGGCGGCCCGGCTGGCCCGGCCCGCGGCTCCTGGCGCGCGGCTGCTCCGTGTGGCGGCGGCGGCTGAGCGAGCGCGGCCCCGGGAAGGCTGGCAGCATCTCCTGCTCCTCCCGGTCCCGCCGCGACCGCGCCTCTCCCCCGCCCGGTCGCCCCGCCCCCGCCCCACCGCGGCGCGCGGGAGGGGGCGCGGGAGAGCGCGCCCACGTGACCCCCGGAAACCATGGCAACCTCCGCCGGCAGGCGCCGCGCACCCGCGGTTCTGACCGCGCCAGGGTGGAATGCGCTGGCGGGCGGCGCGCCGAGGGCTGGGAGGGGAGCCCTCGCGAGGCCGCCTCGGTGTCCACCTGTCCGCGTGTCCGGGAGCTTGCTAGCCACTCGCCCCGCTTCCCACGCAAAGCTGGTGCCAAGCGATTTGTCGTGAAACTTCAGCCTCCACCTTAGTAGTGGCATTTTATTTTCCTTTTAGAATCTAGCTGCATGATAAGTGTTGTTAATGTCCTTTGTTTGAAGGCTTATGGTGGTACTGGTTCTCTTTTGGACAAAGAAATGCTACCCCATCTTTGTGACGTCTTTCTTTTTCTTCCACCACATTTTATCCAGCCTTTCCTCACCCATCCTGTTTATTATCTTTTTGCCTTACTGATGCTATTTCGTTGTGCACTCCATGCATTTACTATTTACTGAGACAAAGGCACCATTTATTGTGAGGCACCTATCGAAATTAGTCGATCTCCTTCAAATAGGATAGTGCTGGGTGAGGCGCTGATTATTTTAAAACTTTATACTTTGAGTGATTTTGACTTCATCTCCAAAAATTGAAACACTTCGGTATCAAGGAAAATAGAATGACGAATGTGTGCTTTTAAAGTAGAAGTTTTTCACTTTGAAATTAGGCTCACTTTGCAAATGTTTACAATTTTGAAGTAGAAAGAATTGACTTTTGTCAATTAAATATTATTTAAGTACGCATACTTCATTTTTTACAATTACCATATCATTGTAAATAAAATAGTTTAAAAGCAAGCTCGCTTGCTTATTCAGATTTATCTTCCCACCCACGGAAGAGTAAACACATGACTGGGGACTAGAAATCAGAGCTGTAACAAACTAGGCCCTTTGGTAAAAATGGATCTTGATGTTAACCTTTTGTTAATGATGCACCCTATATTCACTCCATGAGCCACTGTATTTCTCTATTTTCATTTCTTATCAACTTCATAGTAATAATGTTGTTTTTAAATATATAGTAATAAAGAACTTCTAATTGGGTCAAACTTTTTTTTTTTTTTTTCTTTTTTTGAGACGGAGTTTCGCTCTTGTTACCCAGGCTGGAGTGCAATAGCGCAATCTCGGCTCACCACAACCTCCGCCTCCTGGGTTCAGGCAATTCTCCTGCCTCAGCCTCCTGAGAAGCTGGGATTACAGGCACGCGCCACCATGCCCAGCTAATTTTTTTTGTATTTTTAGTAGAGATGGGGGGGTTTCACCATTTTGACCAGGTTGGTCTCGATCTCTTGACCTCGTGGTCCACCTGCCTCAGCCTCCCAAAGTGCTGGGATTACAGGCTTGAGCCATCGAGCCCGGCTGTGTCAAACATTTTAAGAATTAAACTTTTATAAAATATGGTGAGAGTGGTGGCTCAAACCTGTAATCCCAGCACTTTGGGAGGCCAAAGCGGGCAGATCACCTGAGGTCAGGAGTTGGAGACCAGCCTGACCAACATGGAGAAACCCTGTCTATACTCAAAATATGAATTTAGCCGGTCAGCTGAGGCAGGAGAATCGCTTGAATCCGGGAGGTGGAGGTTGCAGTAAGCCGAGATCGGGGCATTGCACTCCAGCCTGGGCAACAAAAGCTAAACTTCATCTCAAAAAAAAAAAAATACGGTGAGCCTCACATGTCACTGCTTGGAGCACAATGTTAGTACTACTTTCCACCATGTAAGCATTATTATTTTTATGGATCTGGTAACCTAAGATGCATGTGTATCACTTGTCTTCATTTGTGATAATATTTGTATTAATTATGATTAGCATTGCTCACATGTCGCAGAAAATGCAAAATGCAATAGCTTAAGATAGAATTGTACTTCTCTGGAAGGTAAATGTGCACAGTTCAGGGTTGGTATGGTGCTCCTTGATCATTAGGGACCCACGTTCCTTCCAGCTCATTGCTCTGTGATCCTGTTTGTGGTTCAAAATGGCTCCTCCAGAGCCAGTCATATTTTAGCTAAGAGGACAGTGAAAATGAGAAGGGAAGCTCCCATCCCTTCCCCAAAACACATACTCTTTAAGGACACTTCTAGGAAGGTAAACACACCAATTCCTCTTCTGTCCTCTTACCCAGAATTTAGTCAACATGGCCACACCTGTGGTGTGGCAGACTGCATTTTCAGAGATGACTACAACAGTATCTCCTACAGTGTGGCATGGCCACTATCCAGTAATGAATTGAAGTCTTCCCCTCCCCTTGAATCTGAATGTGCTTGTGATTTCTTTGACCAATACAGAGCGTCATAGAAGTCAAGTCAACATGACAGAAGCCAGCGCGGTGCTGGATGCCCTGGCTGAAGTCTTGTTCCACAGAATATGAGAACATGATAAAAAGGTTGTTTTAGGCCTCTAGCTTTTGAGGTAATCTGTTACACAACAAGAGCAACTGAAACACATGGCTATTAGGCAAGTTTGGAAATGTAATCTTTATTTTGATCAGTCATGCACCAAGTAAACATTTGGGGATTAAAAAGAACCAAGTCAGGTCGGGTGCAGTGGCTCGTGCCTGTAATCCCAATACTTTGGGGGGCCAAAGAGGGTGGATTGCTTGAGCCCAGGAGTTCAAGACCAGCCTGGGCAACATAGGGAGACTCCATCTCTACAAAAAATACAAAAGTTGGCCAGGCTTGGTAGTACACATGTGGTCCTAGCTGTTCAGGAGGCTGAGGTGGGAGGAGGACCTGAGCCCAGGGAGGTCAAGGCTTCAGTGAGCTGTGGTTGTGTCACTGCACTCCAGCCTGGGTGATAGAGTAAGACCTTGTCTCAAAAAGAAAAAAAAAAAACAAGTCTGGTGATAATTATCAATCTCTGCCAGAATGTCTAACTCCTTTTCCTCAGGAATGACAAAATAAAAAAGCACTACTTTTCCAAACATCAATGAGGGCCATATCTGGTTAATGCCCTTTTGTGTTTCCAAATTCATTTATTTCTTTTTGTAGATTTATTATATGAAGCACGGTAGACAGTGCTCTGTCATCAACCACAATGCCAAGGTTGTGTGGTTCTCATTTCTTTAAGAATATGGAAGTGATTCAAGCATGAAATGCGTAATTAGATTAGATGACCTATATAGTCTCTTTCATCCTCAGAGATTTACAATAGTCTAGTACTAAAAGAAGACTTCTTGGACTTAAAACATCTTTGCAAACATCTCTCTGGTAATTTTATTTCCATCAGTTGTTAAATCAATAACCATGACCTGCAAAAGTAAAGCTCAGTCCTGATATTCCCATTATGTTAGCACTGTTCTCAGAACAGATGTTCACTTCTCAAATCATAGTCTCGCTTTTATTCACTACCACATAACCTTTTTGGTAATATTGTATGATTTCTTTTGCTTTCATTTTCAGAATGTTTCATTTTGAACCTTTTGAACCGTGGTTTATGGGAACTATGTATCTCATATTCTTTAAAAGAACATCAATGATATTGATTCTTTGGTTGTGGATTTACAAACCAATTTGCACAAATTTCTCAGAGACTCAGACTGGAAGCAATGGCAAAAGAACACTGAGAGCTCAGCATTGAAATGAAAAGAGTGCTGCCAAATACGTTTTCACAGCAGGAAATTAAACAGATACATCAACTTGCTTATATGTAATAGCCAAAAGACAAGACAACAGCAAGGACAAAGCCAGTGGTTTGGGCAAGCAGTACAGAATCATAACTATGACCAATCAATCATTCAGTATTTTCTATCAATAGTTAATGTTTCCTGATCAAGTCTCTTTGATGCAAGAAATATATACCAACTCAAGAAAAAAAAGGAGCCAATTGAGAGAATACAGGGCCTGTGCTTGCCCAAGGCTGACTGTGACCATCAGCCTCAGTTTCACATACCTTTAGCATTTCAACAATGACTACAGTTTCAGTGTCTCTGACTCCTATTCTCAAGAGAGAATCAGGCTAGTTGGTCTTGACCTTTTAGTAGATTGCTTGGCCTTGACTGAGGTGATGTAGTAAGTGTGACCAGTAGGGTGCCAGATAAGGAAGTGTTCAGGTAGTGTAAATACATGATAAGCCCTGCCTCTTCAGCAGAGAGGAAAGTCCCCAACATTGGGGACTATAACTGGTGTAGGTACTTCACAACATGTCTGCTAGAAGTTGGTCACCTCGTAGCCTGAAAAAGCTTATAGACATTTGGACTAAGAGTAAGTAAAATGTTTAATCTCTACATGCAACTTTGCAAAGGATTGCCTCTAGAAGACTAGGGGTTCTCAAATTTTATCAAGCATCTGAATCACCTGGATGGCTGCTTAAAACACAGTTGCTGGGCCCCATCCCCAGAGTTTCAGATTCAGTAAGTCTGAGGTGGGGCTCAAGAATTTGCATGTCTGTCAAATAATCAGGTAAGCTGTGGGTCTGGGGACCACACTTTGAGATCCACTATGCTAGATACACTAAGGAAGAGTTTATATTCAAGCTGCTTGATGAAACTTTTTTTTGCTTAATATCAAAGCATATCTTTGGCTAAATCAGGATGAAATGCATACTCATTATTCTCCTTTAAGGGATCTTGCAAAGTTAAAGAGATTCTAAAAAAGCAACAAAGAATATGTCCTTAAATATCACATTTCATAAATAGAATATGAGTTTTCTATTAAGGACCAGGTCAGGGCCGGGCGCGATGGCTCAAGCCTGTAATCTCAGCACTTTGGGAGGCCGAGGCGGGTGGATCACGAAGTCAAGAGATTGAGACCATCCTGGTCAACATGGTGAAACCCCGTCTCTACTAAAAATACAAAAAATTAGCTGCGCATGGTGGCACGTGCCTGTAATCCCAGCTACTCAGGAGGCTGAGGCAGGAGAACTGTCTGAACCCAGGAGGCGGAGGTTGCGGTGAGCCGAGATCGTGCCATTGCACTCCAGCCTGGGTAACAAGAGCGAAACTCCGTCTCAAAAAAAAAAGGACCAGGTCAGACACAGAAGTTTATCTCTACTCTGCTAAAATAATGGCTAAAAGAACACAGGAAAACTCAAAGAACAAAAAGGATGGGAGAACCACAGTAAAAATTAAAAATAATTTTTAAAAGATTTTTATTATACTTTAAGTTCTGGGATACATGTGCAGGACGTGCAGGTTTGCTGCATAGGTATACATATGCTATGGTAGTTTGCTGCTCCCATCAACCCATCATTCAACATTAGGTATTGATGCTAATGCTATCCCTCCCCTACCCCCCTACTCCCCAACAGGCCCCAGTGTGTGATGTTCCCCTCCCTGTGTCCATGTCTTCTCATTGTTCAACTCCCACTTATGAGTGAGAATAAGTGGTGTTTGGTTTTCTGTTCTAGGGTTAGTGTGCTGAGACTGATGGTTTCCAGCTTCATCCATGTTCCTGCAAAGGACATGAACTCATCTTTTTTATGGCTGCATAGTATTCCATGGTGTATATGTGCCACATTTTCCTTATTCAGTTCAAATTTGGGTTTGTTCCAAGTCTTTGCTATTGTGAACAGTGCTGCAATAAACACGTGGTGCATGTGTCTTTATAGCTTTATAGTCCTTTTGGTATATATAATCCTTTATAATCCTTTTGGTATATATCCAGTACTGGGATTGCCAGGTCAAATGATATTTCTGGTTCTAGATTCTTGAGGAATCGCCACACTGTCTTCCACAATGGTTGAACCAATTTACCCTCCCACCAACAGTGTAATAGCATTCCTATTTCTGCACATCCTCTCCAGCATCTGCTGTTTTCTGACTTCTTAATGATCACTATTCTAACTAGCATGAGATGGTATCTCATTGTAGTTTTGATTTCCATTTCTCTAATGACTGGTGATGATGAACTTTCTTTTATATGTTTGTTGGCCACATGAATGTCTTTTTTTGAGAAGTGTCTTTTCATATCCTTTGCCCACTTTTTGAAGGGGTTGTTCGGTTTTTTTCTTGCAAATTTGTTTAAATTCTTTGTAGATTCTGAGTATTGGCCCTTTGTCAGATGATTGCTAAAACTTTCTCCCATTCTGTGGGTTAGTAGCTGTTTAGTTTAATTAGATCCCATTTGTAAATTTTGGCTTTTGTTGCCATTGCTTTTGGTGTTTTAGTCATGAAGACTCTGCCCATGCCTATGTCCCGAATTTTCTTCTAGGGTTTTTATGGTTTTAGGTCTTATGTTAAAGTCTTCAATCCATCTTGAGTTAATTTTTGCATAAGGTGTAAGGAAGGGTATAGTTTCAGTTTTCTGCATACAGGTAGCCAGTTTTCCCAACACCATTTATTAAATAGGAAATCCTTTTCCCATTGCTTGTTTTTGTCAGGTTTGCCAAAGATCAGATGGCTATAGGTGTATGTATTATTTCTGAGGCCTCTGTTCTGTTCCATTGGTCTATATATGTGTTTTGGTACCATGCTGTTTTGGTTACTGTAGGCTTGTAGTATAGTTTGAAGTCAGGTAGCATGATGTCTCTAGCTTTGTTCATTTTGCTTAGGATTGTCTTGGCTATATGGGCTCTTTTTTTGGTTCCATATGAAATTTAAAGTAGTTTTTTTTCTAATTCTGTGAAGAAAATCAATGGTAGCTTGATGGGGATAGCATTGAATCTGTAAATTACTTTGGGCAGTATGGTCATTTTCACGATATTGAGTTTTCCTATCCATGAGCATGGAATTTTTTTCCATTTGTTTGTGTCCTCTCTTATTTCCTTGAGCAGTGGTTTGTAGCTCTCCTTGAAGAGGTCCTTCACATCCCTTGTAAGTTTTATTCTTAGGTAGTTTATTCTCTTTGTAGCAATTGTGAATGGGAGTTCACTCATGATTTGGTTCTCTCTTTGTCTATTATTGGTGTATAGGAATGTGATTTCTACACATTGATTTTGTAGCCTGAGACTTTGCTGAAGTTGCTTATCAACCTAAGGAGATTCTAGGGTAAATTTTTTTTAATTATTCAACCTTAAAAGGAAGCAAATTCTGACACATGCTAGAAGACATTATGCTAAGTGAAATGTCAGTCACAAAAAATAAAAAACAAATACTGTATGATTCTGCTTATATGAAGTATCTAGAGAAGTCAAAATTTATGAAAAAATAAAGTAGAATGGTGGTTGCCAGGGGCTGAGTGGGGAGGGGAGAATGGAAAGCTGTTTAATGGCTAAAGAGCTTTGGTTTTGCAAGATGAAAAAATTCTGGGATTGGTTGCACAACAATGTGAATATATGTAACACTACTAAACTGTACACTTAAAATGATTAAGATAGTAAACTTTATGTTATGTATATTTTATCACAAAAATTTTTTAAATTTAATTAAAAGAAAAAAAACAAGAAAAGAGGCAAGAACAGATGAGAGTTGTCTACCAGAATTTTGGAAATAACTTAGCAAACTGGAGAATGCTGGAACCTAAGTCTGGGTGAAGGGTCAGTGAGAGTAAGCCAACAAGAAGCAAGATCACATCTGTATCACAGAGCACAGAGTCTGAAGACACTGGGTGTCTCTGGAGGGGTTGTAAGGGGTGAGGACTGGTAAAAGGCTGTAGAAAGAGCTAAAAACACTGTCCCCTTTCCAGCCCCTTCTCTATCTTATGTACGTAAGTAATTGTTCTTCTTCATTCCCAGTGGGAAGTGAAAGACTTATTTTCTAGAGAAGTTTATGCAGCTTATTGTGGAGATGAAGTTCTATACTAAAAAGAAGATGATTGATCCTGATTGGTGAACTACTTATAGGTGGCCTTCCCCTCTGGACTCCCCAAATTTTGGACAGACAGATTTATACCCACATAGGCAGGAAATTAGAAAATATCTTTTTAGGGAATTGACCAGCCCAAGAGACAAGACCTACAATTGCTGACATTGGAGGGACCCCAGTGAAAAACCCAAGTCTCTATGTTTTCACTCCATTGTGAAGTCCACTGGTCAATAATCACCACCCCTCCACATACTTTACAAGTATGAAATTAGTTAAGAATCATAAGACTTAGTTGACTCCATTTTTGGATCAGCCAACCCACACCTGGGTGAAACAAACAAACAAACAAACAGAATCATAAGACTTCCAAGAAAAGAACATTTTTTCACATGAAAAACTGGGATCTGGGCTGGGTGTGGGGGCTCACACCTGTAATCCCAGTACTTTGGGAGGCTGAGGCAGGCAGATCACAAGATAAGGAGTTCAAGACCAGCCTGACCAATATGGTGAAATCCCATTTTGTTGTTTTTTTTTAAAAAAAAAGACTGGGATCAAGATAAATGAATTAAAAAAATAAATTCAAAGAAGTAAAAACTGAAATGAACAGAAGAAAATGTCAAAAAGGTATTTTTCTCAAACATATAATAATAATAATAGTTACCAACATTTATTTATTGGATACTGTTCTGAATGCTCTATTGACTCATTTAATTTTTACAAGAACTCTAAGAGATAGATATAATATTACACTCAGATGGATAAGGCAAAACAAAGAGAGGTTAAGTAATTTGCCCATGATCATGTAGCAAGTGGTACTGGGATGGGACCCAGACAGTATGACTCTAAAGCCACTGTGCTATATTTTAAAGGAATAAGAAAAAACTTTTAGAAATTAAAACTATGACAGTAGATATATTATCTATAAAAGGGCCCAAGATAAAGGTGAAGAAATTACGAGAAGCTAGAACAAAAGAAAAAAATCTAGAAAATAGCAGAGAAAAATAAGCAAATCAAAGGATTTAATTTTTAACATCTAAATAATAGTTCAAGAAAGAAGACAATGAGAAATAGAGAAAATTATTAAAGAAATCATATAATAGCCAGGAACAGTGGCTCATGCCTGTAATCCCAGCCTGTAATCACTTTGGGAGGCTGAGGTGGGTGAATCACGAGGTCAAGAGATCAAGACCATCCTGGCCAACATGGTGAAACCCCATCTCTATTAAAAATAAAAAATTTAGCTGGGTGTGGTGGTGCACACCTGTAGTCCCAGCTACTCCAGAGGCTAAGGCAGAGAATCGCTTCAACCCATGAGATGGAGATTGCAGTGAGCTAAGATTGTGCCACTGCACTCCAGCCTAGGGACAGTGCAAGACTCCACCTCAAAAAAACAAAAACAAAAACAAAAAAACAGAAATCATACAATAACTTTTCCTAGAATTGAGTGATATGAATTTCTAGATTAGAGGGACCCATGGACAGGATCATGGGACAATAAATAAAAATATCCTCACTAAGTCTAGAATGCTGAAATTTCAGAACACTAACATAAATAGAATATAAAAGCTTTCAGAGAGGAGAAAAACAAAACAAGGCAAAAAGTGACAAAACCAGTACAAATCACAT
The DNA here is from genome assembly GCF_049354715.1 of Callithrix jacchus. Taxonomy (NCBI): domain Eukaryota; kingdom Metazoa; phylum Chordata; class Mammalia; order Primates; family Cebidae; genus Callithrix; species Callithrix jacchus. Next base: position 77,487,375 of record NC_133512.1, on the reverse strand, counting down.
CTGAAAGCTGAGGAATCAGAACCTCAACATGGCACTGGAAGCTGGAAGACAATAGAACTGATATCCTCAAAATGCTGAAGGAAAACTATTTTCAACCCAGAATTCTATATTCAGCAAAATAAAGGTAGACTGAAGATATTGTCAGACATGTCAGTTTGACATAATATAAATTCTCATTTCCCTTTCTCAAGAATCTAAGTTTTACCAAAACAAGGAGATAAACTGAAGAACAAGAATATATAGGCTCCAGTAAGCTGAAGGGAACTGATACATGCTCCCACCACCACATCAGGTAACCTACCGGCACCTCTTCCCACATACTTCATCTAATATTTGTTAATGTTCTGTCTGCCTGTGCTCCATTCATTCCCTCTGACCTACTCAAGGAAATTGCTCCTGCAGTTGTCACCTCTCTCTTCTGTGTCATCAATGTTTATCTTCAGTTGAGCCATTCTGTGGCAAACAAACTCTTGGGTGACTGCTTTATCCCTTCTATTCAGGTCCGGTATAATCCCCTCTCACTTTTTTTTTTTTCCTGAGATGGAGTCTTGTTCTGTTGCCCAGATTGGAGCGCAATAGTGCAATCTCAGCTCATTGCAACCATCACCTCCCAGGTTCAAGTAATTCTCCTGCCTCAGCCTCCCTAGTAGCTGGGATTACAGGTGCCCATCACCACACCCGGCTAATTTTTGTATTTTAGTAGAAACAGGATTTCACCATCTTGGCCAGGCTGTTCTTGAACTCTTGGCCTCAAGCGATTCAGCCACCTTGGCCTCCCAAAGTGCTGGGATTATAGGCATGAACCACTGCATCTGGCCACAATCTCCTCTCTTGAGCATGAGTGATACCTCTGACTTCCTTCTAGCCAATAAAAAAAATGACAAAGTTGAAGGGATTTTGCAGATGAAGTAGATGAATTGCAATACCAAAGCAGTTTTTTTTTTCCATTTAGTTAATCAAAAGGGAGATTATCCAAGTCCTGACTTAATCAGGGGAAAGCCCTTTAAAGAAGGGAGAGATTCTCCCTGCTGATTTGATGAAGTAAGCAGCCATGTTGAAAAAGCCCATTTGAAATACTTTCTTCTCTTAGCTTTCATGATTCCACCTACTCTAAGTTCTCCTCCTATCTTTTGGGCCACATCTTGTCATCTCCTTTACAGGATATGACTCACCCTCCTGACCTCTCAATGTTGAAGCACTTCAGACATCTTTCTCTGCACTCACTCCTTGGGTGATCTCATCAAGTCCAGTGGCTTTAAATTCTATTTATATACTGATAATTCTCAGGATAATGATGAAGGACCTGGGATAGCTGCGGTTCAGCGGGTCTAGAAATCATGCAGGTCCAATTGGAAGAGGAAATCAAAGATATACAGAAGGAAGTCCCAAGGAAAGAGAAAGAAACTCATAAATTATCTCATGTGTTTGATTATATTGAGAAAAACTACACCTCTGGCAGAGACTTTGGGGCATAAATAAACAATAGTTCAAAGAAAAGTAAGCAATTGAAAACAGTGCAGTCGACTTCAGGGAAAACAGAAGTTAAAAAAAAGGAAATTAAGTCATAGAACACTATGTGGCTTAGCCATAAGCAATATTTATGTAGTCACAACAATGAAAACAAGTATTAATACAACCAAAGAAGTGTGATATGACTTTGGAGTAGTAAAGAGAAAGAGAAGATTGCAAATGTCTGTGTGACTGTGTGTATTTTTCCGTGTGTGTGTATATATCTCCATGTGTTGTGAGAGCATGGAATAAGAGCACTAATTCTGATATTCCATAACAGGAAGTCGACAGAAATTATAAATGAATGGAGAAATAAAAACACATGTATTATTTAGAAATATGCCATTAAATAGAAAGAGAAATCACTTAGATAAATGAAAGTGCCTTTGAGAAATGGGAATGATATACACACATTATTTTGATTAAATTGAGTATGGATTTCTATAGCAGGTACTAGGTTATAGGCACCTCAGTATTTCATACAACTCTTTCTTTTATTTCTGGGTATAAGGGTCCACATAGTTGATATTTTCCAGTTCCTATTTAGTGGTTAAACATTTAGTAGAAAATTCCAAGCCTGCATCTTCAAGTTTTATGACGTTTAGAAATCAGAGGCTCTTAAGACAAAGAGCCACTTTTTACAGGGAAAAGTCTTCAGAGTGTTCTCTAAATACTCTATTGTCACTTGTGAAATTGAAGAAGCAAGATTCCCAGGTGTAGAATTCTTTTGCTAATCAGCATCCCTATGGCATAGACTGCTCTATTTTTGTTTTCAGTCCTCCTAGAGCAAATGTGTGCTTTATTTGAAGAAGAGTTTACCATTTACCCTTCTTCAGGGTCATAGTATCTTTTGTTTGCTGAACTGTATGGTCTGCTAAATTCTGTTTAGTCTTGTTCTTGCCAACAGAAACAAATTGCACATGTATCAAAGCAGAAGGGAATACTTTGAGGTGTTTAAAGTACATTTTATTTACCATTTTTAAGGTAGACATTCTACATTTTCCAACTCTCTTTTACTGTACAAGTTCTAGAACTTGTAAAACACACATAAGCTAGGCCCACCTAGCAGACATAGAGAGGGGTATGATTTTTAGGGGATGTATAGATCTTTCTATCTGCAGCATATTCTGCATTACTTAATGATTTTGTTTATCAGTGAGAAGTCTTTGGTGTTACCCCTCTACAGATGACTCCAAAATAAATGAGATTTTTCATTCAATCTTCTCTCTCAACCACCAAGCCACAATTTCATTCACCTGCTGGAAGACTCTGCATATGGGTGCATTTCCAATACCTCAAGTTCAATAACCAAACTTGTCAGAAAAAAAAACCTAGCTCTGTGCACTCAGAATTGTTCTTCCCCCTTATTATTCTCTATCTCTGTAAGTGGTGTCATAACACCTTCTGGTCACCGGCTTAGACTCTCAGAGCCATGACTGGCTTTTGCCTCTGCAGAGGCCAAAGGAGAAAATTCTCCTTGGCCCTCTGAAAATTTACTACAAAAAAAAAAGACTCACAAAAGGCAGATTAATAGGAGAAATGGCAGACAAATTTACTTAACATGTATATGTGGAAGCTTTCAGAAGGAAGACCCACAGATATAGGAGAAATTACCTAATTTTTATGCTTACATTCAATTCAACAAAGTATGGACAGCCATATAGAAATATGACTAGACAAAAAGATTAGGATCTGATGCTGATAGACAGAATGGGGACTCTCAGGGGACTCTCAGCAAGGCCTGTCTCTAGATTCTTCCTGGCCCCTGAGCTTGCATTCTTTCCTTCTGGGTAGGGGGCAGGACCCTCTCTGGAATGGGGGTCTTATGACCTACAGCCAAATAAGGTCAGATAACTTTCTTTTTTTTTTTAAATTTAAATTTAATTTTTTTTTTCCCACATCTTCTTGGAAGGAAGATAATTTTCTTTATAGCAAGTTTTTACACAGAAATTCAGCATGAAAGTTAGAGCACTACTTTGAGGTTTTATGCTTATCTTTGGGGAAAAGGGGTTCTGATTTCTATGACCTACCTTGGAGAGGAGAGATTCTAATTTCTATGGATGGCCTTGGGGGTCAAAGGTACTGAGAAACAGGTCAGCAGAGGTCTGAGAACACTTTTGCTTCTGAAGCCTTCATTTTAGGGTATTGTTTTCTGAGCCCCAACATCTCTCATGTCCAAAAGTGGATTAGTTGTCAAGTCCTATCAACTCTACTTCCATGGTATCTTGCTGACGTTTGTCCTCTCCCTCCCATTTCTAATGTGACTGTCTGTCTTAGTTTGCTCCGGCTCCATAAGAAAGCACCATACACTGGGTGCCTTAAACAACAGAAATGCATTGGATGGAAGTCCAAGATCAGGGTGCCAGCGTGGTTGGGGTCTGGTGATGCTCTCTTCCTGGTTTGCAGATGGCTGCCTTCTCACTGTGTGTTTACATGGCCTTTTCTTGGTGAGTGTGCATGGGGAGGGAGCTCTGTTTTCTCTTCCTTTTCTTATCAGGCCACCAGTCCTACAAGGTCCATCCTTATGACCAAATCTAACCTTAATTACCTCCTAAAATCTCTGTTTCCAAATGCGGTCACACTGGGGATCATACTGGGGTTAGGACTTCAGCATATGAATTTGGAGCAGGGAACCCAATTCAGTCCATAGCACCATCCTAGGGTGGGCCTTCCATCACTTCTCCCCAGTGTTTCCTAATTAACCCTAATTAACCCTCCTGTCTCCAGTCTTTTCCATTTCTAGTTATACATTATTACTTGAGGAATCTTTTCTGGGTACATCTCTGTTTATGTCACTTTCTGCTAAAAAAAAAAAAACAAAAATCTCAATTGGCTTTCTATTTCCTGGAGAATAAAAGCAAACCTCATTATCATAAAATTTGAGGACTTCTGTAATCTGATTCCAACCTAATTTCCAGGTTTAGCTCAAAGTCTCCATCTTACCATTTATACTACAATCAAACGGGAACACTCGCCTTTCTCTGAACATACCTTTCAATTTCCTGTCTCCATTCCTTCACTTACTATGTTTGCCCCACTTGGAAATCCATACCCATCCCCCCTAGTCAAAAATCCTACCTCCTGTTCAAATGCCACCCCCTCATGAAGACTTCTTTCACCCCTTGGCCAGAAGTAACCGCTCTCTATGTTGTACAGTCTCTTGTACTTGTATGATAACTTTTTATTTTCTTTCTTTGGGGAATCATTTGGTCTCTCTTTGGAAATAATGTATTGGAAGATACCTGTGGGGCCTGGCTTGCACACAGGATACAGCAGGATCCTTAGCAGTCCTTAGGGGTACTTAGCAGGCATTCAGTGAATATTTATTAACACTTACTGAATATGATATGAATCATTAATGGAAATGATATTTCATAATCAAATGACATAAGATAGTATTTAGAATAGTGATTATCAAGCTATATTAACTGGAGCCATATTCTACTCCACACTTCAGGCCTTGAAATATTTCATTTGAGGAAAAAGTTTTGTTGCTACATATTCTAAACCATTGATCTTACTAAATTTCTTCGTTTTATAGCTGAGAGAAGCGAGGCCAGATGGAAATTAAAAATGACAACCCCAAGGTTTCCCAACCATTTACTAGCAGAAACAGAGTCAGCAGCTTAGAGAGCAGCTTAGAGACCTCGTCCTTTTCTAAGACATTACCCTTCCACTGGGAAAATGAAGATAACCTCTGACAGAAATTATCGTAACTCGGTGAGGACACACACCTAAGGTTAAATTTTGTTAAATAATTTCTTGTAGGCATGGCTGGTGCTTCAAAACTAGGAAAAATTTCGTTTTCTCAAGAAATGTGCTATTCATTATGGATCCTAATAGAATAAGTGTGTTGTCCTAAATGACTGGATATAAGCTAAAAAAAAAAAATTTCATATGCCGGGCACAGTAGCCCATGCCTGTAATCCCAACGCTTTGGGAGGTTGAGGATGGGTAGATCGCTTGAGGCCAGGAGTTCAAGATGATCCTGGCCAAGATGGTGAAACCCCATCTCTACTAAAAATACAAAAATTAGCCAGGTGTGGTGGTACACACCTGTAGTCCTAGCTACTCAGGAGGCTGAGGCAGGAGAATTGCTTGAACCCAGGAGGCAGAGGTTGCTGTGAGCCGAGATTGCCCAACCACACTCCAGCCTGGGTGACAGAGTGAGACTCTGTCTCAAAAAAAGAAAAAAGAAATCACATAAACTCTACAAAATATAAACAAGTACTGAGGGAAGATTTGAGCGTATCATATTTCCCAGGATTTCTCAGAGGCTATGTTAAAATAAGATCGTGCAATAGTTAGAATACCAAATGTATCTACCGCTTGTGTATTCTTGCATGTATGATAATGTTAATCTTATAATGACATTTCTAGCTATTGCTAGTTTTTAAATTTTTCTTCTTTGGAATTTCTTTCAAACCAGGCCCTTCTCAAGTTCTCCAAAAAATGAGGACGGGTGGAAGGAACATAGAAAGCTACCAACAGTATTATTTTTACTAAAATGTTACTTTCCAGTAGTAGCTCACTCTTAGCAGCACTGCCTGACAACGCTTATGTATGTATTTAAATAGAACCTGCCACTTAAAGAACTAAGCGCTCTATGAAGCATGGCTTTTCTGGCATGAAATAATCCAGGAAGGATGGAAAGCTCTTGGGAAGAGAGTTGAAACCTGAGTTTATCATCAATTTAATAATAATAATATGTCCAGAATGCAGTCCTAGGCCAATTTGTGTATTTAGAATAGGTGTTCTATTTTTGGAGCACATCCCAATGAATCAAAAATATTGATGCTGAGAGTTGCAGTAAGCAAATGAATTAGAATAAGCCTTGAAAGATATTTGAAATGCAACCATTCTCCAGGATTTAAAACTGTGGAAAGTCACCTGTTTGACATAGATTAAGGAACATATCCTTTAATAGCCGCAGTGGCTCTCTGAGAGAGAATTCATCCATGAACACAACATTATTTATAGCACTTAACTCTGTGCAAGGCAACATCTAGGAGTTATGGTTATACCAAAGGACGATTAGGATAGAGGCAAACTGTTCCTGTCCTTATATCCTGGTTGGGGAAACTGACATGAAACAAATAAATATGAAACAAATTACATAATTATGAAGAAATACAGGATGGTCTGAAAGAGTATAAACTGGGATACTTAATTCAGAGGTGAGTAGAAATGCGTCCTTTTTACTGATTTGCTGGTATTGGGCATTGACGTGTCATCATTTGCCATTAAATAGAGCCTGAGAATGTTATCAGCAGGGCTGCAATAGGAAGAGCAGCTGATGCCATTATGCAGATCCTTGGCTTAGAGCCAAAGCCCCCAAGACAGCAGTTGGCAAGACGTGGCCATTTTCCTAGGGTTGCCTCCCCTGAAACACAACTATCTCCCCGCAGTGTGCAGGGCCCTGTGTGATGCTCCCAGCTGGCTTTATTGGATAATTGCAGAAGCCTCTGATTCTAGCAGAAGTGGGACAGACAGGTCAGCATTACTCATGAAAAATATACTTGACAATTTTTTGTTTTTACTCTTAAGCTGCCGATGCTTTGTTCATAAACCTTCATATATATGTTTAAAACAATTTTTCTGGGTGATAAATAAAAGAGAAAACTGGAAACATTCGAAATGTATTTATCAAAAGCCAATCTCTTTTCATTATTTATTGATGGGCTTCTATTCATTTTTATAGTTCACATTTATTGTTAATATAACAGGAACCTAAATATAAACATCCTCAACCTACTCTTTATGTATTTTTTGTTGTGAAATTTTATTTTTACTCCTTAGAGAGAGTTTTTTTCCTAAAATTTGTTTGCACTATTTTGTGTCAAATAATTCTTTAAAAATCCAATTATTTCTCTGTCCTTATGTTGCATTCTCTGTCACTCCTGTGACAGAGAGTGACATCTACCCTCATTCTACATTCTACCTTTTTATTTTTCCAGAGCTGGGTCTTGCTGTGTTGCTCAGGCTGGTCTCAAACTCCCGAGCTCCAGCGATCCTCCCTCATCCGTCTGCTGAGTAGCTGGGGTTATAGGCGTGTACCACACACCCAGCTTAATTCTTGCTTTTTCTCTGAGTAACAGTTCCTGAACAGAACTGTATTAATCCTCCGTTCTCTATTTATAACTTCCAGATATCTTTGTTAGTTGGCTTTCCTTTAAAAAAAAAAATCACTTCTAAGTCTGTAGTCTTTCTACAAACTTAGACCTAAACACCTAAAGTTTCAAAAGTTTCATTCACCATCACTATGGGAAATTTTCTACAGAGGGCTATCGCTTTCTATCTTTTCCCTCCCTTGAGTCAAGATCAGTCTCAATTGGCTAATCTCTTTTATTCATACCTTCCAAGTTGTGTCTGAGTTCATTGACAGCCCCGTACCCACTCTATCACTTCCATTTCTCCATTCAATCTTAAATAAACTCACCTCTTTCCTTCTATTTCCCCTTCAGTTACCCAACATACCCAACACTTTTCAGTTTTAGAAAGATTGAACATAACATTTTAAAATACGCCTTTTTTTTTTAGACTGAGTTTCGTTCTTGTTACCCAGGCTGGAGTGCAATGGCGCAATCTCGGCTCACTGCAACCTCCGCCTCCTGGGTTCAGGCAATTCTCCTGCCTCAGCCTCCTGAGTAGCTGGGATTACAGGCACAGGCCACCATGCCCGGGTAATTTTTTGTATCTTTAGTAGAGACGGGGTTTCACCATTTTGACCAGGATGGTCTTGATCTCTTGACCTCGTGATCCACCTGCCTCGGCCTCCCAAGGTACTGGGATTAGTCTCTCTCTGTTGCCCAGGCTGTAGTACAGTGGTGTGATCTCCACTCACTGCAACCTCAGTCTTCCAGGTTCAAGCAATTCTCATGCCTCAGCCTCCCAATAGGTGGGACTACAGGTGCCCACCACCACGCCTGGCTAAGTTTTGTATTTTTAGTAGAGACGGGGTTTCACCATGTTGGCCAGGCTGGTCTCAAACTCCTGACCTCAGGTGATCCACCCGCCTTGGCCTCCAAAAGTGCTGGGATTACAGGTGTGAGCCACTGAGCCTGGCCTAAAATATTGCATTTATTATGTCTTGTTCCAGCCCTAATGAATGTTCCTTCTCCTTTGGGGGACATTGTGGTATATGGTTGACTGTGATGCTCACGTGTAGCATGAATTACAATGAAAGCAGACAGAAAGAGCACAGAAGTATTGTGTTCAAATCTCAAACTCTGTCTCACAAGGTTTGGGACTCTCTGGGTCTCAGTTGGTTTGTTTATTTGTTTGTTTGGTTTTGTTCTTTTTCTGTAAAATGAAGGAATTGGATGCCAGATAATCTCTAAGACTCCTTTTAGGTCTAGAGTTCTTTGATTCTATTTATATCTCAGTAGAAATACCTCACGTTCGATACAATGTACATATGCTTAACAAAGTTGACTCTGCAGGAAGTCAACTTTGTTCAATATTCCCTTTAATATCAGTTACGGTTTTTGTTTTGTACCATTTTTATCTTTTCAGAAAATCAGATAATTAAGATTCTAATGAAGTTTATTTTTCTATTCTCATTCTTTTAAAAATTTTTTCCTCTTTCTTGCTTCCATCACTCTATAGTTGTTTATACTGAATCTAGACCTACATATTTGTCACTAACAAGAAAATAGAATCCATCTGTTCCTGTCATCTTTATAATATTATTTTTATAGGCTACAAGTTACATATGCTCTTTCCTCTAGTTATATACAATACTGGCCTTAAATCTGAAGTCCAATTTTTAAAAATAATATTTAAAATAAGAATAAGGTTGATCATAGAAGTATTTGAAAAACAAGAAATTTTGCACACTTCCCAACATTCAGAGACAACAATTGTTACTTTTTAAAAACAAAATTGGAATCATACTTTATATATTTTTTCTCCTGATGCTTAGATACACAAAATAGACTGACTCTACCATTTCTAATTCTGTCCCCTTTTTATTTATATAGCTTCACTTTTCCATAAACAATAGATTCCTAAGCCCTAATAACCCTTTACTTTCACTGATTATGCACAGAAATTTTGCTTATTAATGTTTCATTAGCATTTTTCTCATGCAGTATATTTACAGTTTCTATTGTTATGCATATTGCTGAGGGCTGCATGAATATTCTTGCCTTATTTCAAGCTTTATCCATAATGTATCGGAATGCTAATCACATTTTGCCTAGCATTTTTGTATATTTCACACAGTTAGAAGGCAACCCATATGCTGGCTCTGTTTTTAAATGATTTATGCCTGATTGTATTGACTACTGTCTCCTGAGACAAAAGCACTAGTTCAAGCTCTTTTAAGTCATTCTGTTATTGGTTTCAAAATACTGGAAAGTCTAGTCTGTTATCTTCTTGTAACATAATTTAGGTCCGAGGTACTATCCTGTCACTGGCTACCAACTAGTCTTTGCAAATAATGATGAAGAAATTTTAGTCTGAATTTTAAAATGTTGAGTGCCTCTAATTTCTACTATTCTTTTGTTAGCTTCCTTAAATGAGATAGCAAAAAGCACTACTGACATGGATTTTATTATTTCTTTTTTCTCAAAATCAAACTGAATGTATCTGCCGAAGCCTTATTTTAACAGTTGGAGAATCATTTGCAAATGCAGTGGTAAGCCAATCTGTTCCAGGAACTCTCTTTTTCCTCATGAACTTTATTATGCTTTCTAACTCTCAGCTGTTTGTCTCTGCCACTTAAAATCCAGTCTCCCATTAGGAAAATAAACAGTACAATCCCAGAGCATTAGAAGGAATCCTATTTCATTCTGCTTTCTGATTACTTGCATAATCTTAAGAGGCTCTCTTGCAGAGTTGGACTGTGTGGACATTCATCATTCTGCAGAGGTCTCTGTGTCACTCACGGAAATTGGTGACTTCTCTTTTGTTTTTGTTTTTGTTTGAGACAGGGTCTCTGTCTGTAGCCCAGACTGGAGTGCAGTGGCATGATCATAACTCACTGCAACCTCCAGCTCCTGGGATCAAGCAATCCTCCCACCTCAGCTTCCTGAGCAGCTAGGACTACAGGCATGCACCACCATGCCTGGCTATTTTTTTTTATTTTTTGTAGATTTGGGGTTTAACTTTGTTGCCCAGGGTGGTCTCAAACTCCTGAGCTCTAGTGATCCTCCTGTCTTAGCCTCTCAAAGTGCTGGGGGTATAAGTGTGAGTTACCACAGTAGCCTCATCTTTTTTTTTTTTAACCAATATTTATTTAAGCAAGTAAATAAACATTTTCTTCTTTATCTGATTTACATCTTTAAGTATGTCTCTGAATAAAACTTTTTTGTTTTGTTTTTTGAGACAGAGTCTCCCTCTGTCACCCAGGCTGGAGTGCAGTAGCATGATCTCATCTCATTGCAACCTCCACCTCCCAGATTCAAGCAATTCTTCTGCCTCAGCCCCCCAGGTAGCTAAGAAAACAGGCACATGCCACCACGCCCGGCTAACTTTTTGTAGTTTAGTAGAGACGGGGTTTCACCACGTTGCCCAGGCTGGTCCTGAACTCCTGAGCTCGGGCAATCTGCCCACCTTGGCCTCCCAAAGTGTTGGGATTACAGGTGTGAGCTACCACACCCAGCCATCTTGAATTAAACTTTTACTTGAGTCAGTGCCATTTTTCATCTTTCATAAATGTGTTTTTCCCATTTCTTCTTTACTTTCAGTGATTTCTTCTTCTCTCTGAGGCATTCCCATTCTTTTGGCTGCCCTCTTGGTGTTATACACAGATCCCCCCTCCCCAGCCTACCTTCCCCCACCTTGCCGCCTGTATCTCATGATCTGACAGCCCTCACCAATTTCACATACTCTAAGGCATTTTCCTCAATGACTCTTCTGATGGCAAGCACAAAGAATAACTACTCTAACTATTATCTTTCACACTACATTGTTTACAAAATTCCTTACTTCGTATGCTATTCATACTTCTTTAGTTTTGCTTTTCTATTTTAATGTTTGTTCACTGTTGAGAATGAGAAGATAAAAGCTGAATGGAAAAGGAATCAGAGCATTTTTCTAAAAGTCTACGTTTAGAATGAATGATAGCCACTAAATATCAGCATGAACAACTAGGGGCCTTTCAGCAGAGACTTCAGAGGACCCCCTCATCCTGTATTAAATACAACATGAGGCCACAAAAACAGGGGTCCATAGGGAGACATCTATACTTGGTAAGCAGGACTTTGTGTGTGCATGTATATGTGTGTATCATGAAGGCTCATCCCATAGGATTAGCTGTTTGACAAAGTGAACAGCCAGTCTTTACTGAAATGAAAACTTTTGTTGAGGCGGTTAGTGACTATAACTTCCACTCCAAATATTAACACTGAACCACCAGAGCTTCCTTTAGCCTTTAGGCTCCCTGAACTTTCTGCAAAGACTGTCACAAGAATTCTAGATGGAAGGATCAACTCTTGGTGCATGGAGGCAGTTTCAGCATAAAAAAAAAGATGATAGAGAACTCAGCATTCCTTTTCTAAAGTTTATACATTTTGTGTGTGTGTGTGTGTGTGTGTGTGTGTGTGTGTGTGTGTCTTGAAATTAGGAATGGTGAATGCTCTTGATTCAAAGCTCAGTGGCATAAAGAGTAACCATGTTCTGTCACAAAATTTTTTCCGTCTTCATAAATGGAATATTTGGCTTCTATAGACCATAATCTGACCAGAGTGACATTTTGCAAGTTTTTAAATTGTAAAATATTTTTTCTTAGATTCTTACAAAAACCATGACATTCTGTGCTCCAAATATGTTGATTTGGCAGTTCCTCAACTCATCAGCCTTTTGTGTTATCTAGTTATTCCCTTAACAATTTTTGGCAGTGGTTGCAAGAATGTTCTAGAAGCAGTTTTTTTTTCTGATGACTTTTTCTCTTTGTTTTATTTTCTTTCTTTCCCTTCCTTGCCATCTTAATTAACTTTTGCTCCATAACAGATTGTCCTCAAACTTACCTATTTAAAAAAACAAACATTTATTATCTCACAGTTTATGTGGGTTAGGGATTCAGGAGCATCTAAGAGTGGTCATTCTGGCTCTGAATCATAGTCAATCTGTCTTCCATGGCTGTGTTCATCTGAAGGCTTGACTGAGGCTGGAGGATCTGCTTCCAAGATGGCTCATTCAAAAGGCTATGGGTAGCAGTCTTTAGTTCCTCTCCACAGCATTGCTTGGAGTTTTACTTTTGTGTTCTCATAACATGGCTGCTGGCTTTCCCCAGATCAAGTGTTTGAGAGAGAGCAAGGAGAAAGTCTTATTTCCTTTCATCCCATAGTTTAGGAAGTGACATACCATCTCTTCTATCATATACTGTTCATTAGAAGCAAGTTGTTAAATCCAGCCTATATTCAGGAGAAAAGGAATCCAGCTCCACCTCTGGAGAAATAATTATTAAAGAAATTGTTCAGGCCAGGCGTGGTGGCTCACACCTGTAATCCCAACACTTTGAGAGGCCAACGGGGGCAGATCACAAGATCAAAAGTTCGAGACCAGCCTGGCCATCATGGTGAAACCCCATCACTAAGAATACAAAAATTATCTGAGTGTGGTGGTGGGCACCTGTAATTCCCAGCTACTCGGGAGGCTGAGGCAGTAGAATTGCTTGAACCCAGGAGGCGGAGGCTGCAGTGAGCTGATATTGTGCCACTGCACTCCAGACTGGGTGACAGAGCAAGACTATCTTGGAAAAAAAAGAAATTGTTCATACATTTAAAAATCACTACACCTACCTTCTTTTCCCTCCCTTTTTGGGTATTCTTGTTTGATGAAAAGGAACCCGGGTAAGACAACACCCATATTGCTTTTTTCTTCCAGAAAGAAAGATAATGTCCCCAGAGGAAACAGTAGCAGAGAATTAGAACCAGAAGTCCAAATTTACCCTCACTTCTATAGTTAAGGAACTTAGTGATCTTGGGTGAACCACTTACTCTTATCTGCCTCAATTTTATTCATTGTTAAGATCTAGACACTCTTCATGATTCCTTTTAAATTCAAAATTCGATTTTATTTCCTATATTTATTTTTCAGGGAAGTACTACTTAAAATTTGTTCTTTCAGAGCTCCAGAGATAGAATTCCTAGTTCTTTGGGTCTCAATTGCTATATAATCCGGTCACATCCAGTCACATACTGTGCTCCAGTCTTTTTTGGCTTTACCTCCCATTGGTGATACATGAGTTTAAAATCAATATCCTACCTATACCAGGGTCCCAACAGGAAAGAGGTGCCACAAGCAATTAAGGGGAGTTCAATAAAGACACTATTTACAATGATATGCACAGGGTTCAGGGAGACCAACAAAGGACACTGAAATACCTTTTGGCTGTAACACCAAGGAAATATGACCACTCTTAGGCTCAAACTGGAAAAGGAAAACAACTATTAGTGAAACTCAGAAACAGAGAGGGCCCTAACGACAAAAGCTGCAATCTTTGGTGTGGAGATGGAACCTGTTTGTAGTGATCACATAAGGAGGGAACTGAGGGATTAAATATCTTGATTCTTTCCTCCTTTCCTTTCACCTCTGACATCTCATTGATTGGCCAAACTCAACTTTGGCTGCCTAGAGAATAGATCTAGTACATGAAAAACAGGAAGCACAGCTCCAAAACAAGGTTAAAATTACACGTTGAACATAACATAGGAATAATTAAGACATGATAAATAAAATCAAACCTACATAGGCAGGACTCAGTAGGCTGTGAGTACTCAAAGGTAATCTGGAGGATCTACCTGTATGCCACTGTAGGAGGACAAGATTGATGAATTGTAATTATACCTAAGAAAAATTGTTTTTATTTAATTATATTGTACTCTGTCTGGAAAATTAATGTGTAAATGGAAGTAGAGGAGTCTACAAAATGGTTATTGAGAAAGAGTGTGACAGCCCCTCTATCAGTGCCCAGAGGGACGGTGCCTTGAGCCATGAACACAGATATTTTCTGTGAAGCAGATAATGGTTGTACAGTGCGGATGAGTGCACTGGCCTATCCCTGCTTGGTGACACTGCATTAAGACCATGCAGCTCAACCCCATTCTTATGATCCATTCTCTGAACAAGCCATGATGGCAACCTGGCTCCCACTTAGATTTGTCTATTATGAAAGAATGTGCTAATCAGAGAATGCAAATAGCCAAATCTTTCAGAAGTTTTTCTTTTAGTATAAGTCAACAGATTGGTCTTCTGGTGGCTGTGCCTTTGTGAGCTTGGCTATGGTGTGTCCATCTCTAAGAGGTATACATGGATCTGGGAACAGATCAGATTTTTGTTCCTACAAAGCCCCAGAGGCAGCCTCTGGATTGAGGGAACACCCAGCATGGAAGCCAAGTCCGCCTGTGAGTGCCTGCCAATGTGCTTCCCAGCACCACCACACCCCTACACTTAGCCTGTCTTGACACTGTCACAGTTTACTATAATTGCTTGTGTAGTTGTCTGTTGCCATTGCTAGGCTCCAAGCTTGGTGAGGACAAAGACCATGTTAATAACTATTTTTGAAATGAAAGAATAAAAGAACAAATGAACTTGTCAAGGTGTGTTTGCAGATCTTCCCAGAAGGTACCCAACCTCATTCTGCATTTTTTTACCCCCCAACAAGAAACAATCATTCTGCAAAATTTATTTGAACTCCAGCACCTTAAATTAACATCTTGCTGTATGGCTTACTTGGAGCTCTTATTCTCTGCACTTGGCTTCCTCAGAGAGCATCCTTCTGCTTTATCTTTCACTATTCCTCATTTGGAGCTAAATCCTAATCCGTTTTCATCTCTGACAATAGTTTTTCGCTTGAGCCTTAGCCTTTTTCATTTAGCTTCATCATAATGCTCTTAGCTCGGCCTGCTTTGGTCACATTTTCTAGTTTTATTCCATTCTTTCTGCCTTTTTTAAAATAATAACTAGCTGCTCAGAATTTCCGGTTTTTATTCATTTTCCCTTTTTTGTTCCTAATTTTCTTTCCATTTCTATTCCTTCCCCCTGCTCTCACTGCCTTGAATTGTGTTTCCCTGGCCCTTCACCCTTCTTTACTTCAACTTCCACCTCCATCCATATCAAGTGAGGCCCGATGCTTCTCTTTTGTCAAAGAGCCTGTATGTTCCTGGTTATAGCTGCTGCCAATGCTTCTGTGCCTCACTGCCTGGCTCTGAGAAATTAGATTTGATACACCACTAAAAAAAATTTTGTAGTGCAAATTTTCAAAGATAAATGCAATTGGGGAGAATACTAGAAAGAACTCTTATCAGCTTCAGCCATGATTAACATTTGCCAGTTTCTTGGTGTGACCTTCTAAGAGATTTGCCTTACTAAACTAAACTATTCCCTGTGCCTTCAACCTGCGAGTAGGAAGCAGATCAGAACAGATGCCCTCTTGAACCATGTCCAGGTTGTTCCCTTCTCTGAACGAACCTCTATGGAGATTTCAGCACACTGTTCTGATATCGTGCATTATCTTCTCTCTCTCCTCCTCTTGACTATGAGCTCGTTCAGGGTAGGAGTTTTATTTTCTTCATCCCTAGCACCTTGCACACAGTGCCTGAGACTTAATGGCCCTTCACAAAGACATTGTTGAATGAATGAAAAAATACACTGCAAGGGTGGGGCATGGTGGCTCACGCCTGTAATCCTAGCACTTTGGGAGGCCAAGGTGGGTGGATCATCTGAGGTCAAGAGTTCAAGAGCAGCCTGGCCATCATGGTGAAACCCCATCTTAAAAAAAAAAAAAAGAAAAGAAAAGAAAAGAAAAATTCTACTGCAATGACTTATCTCTGTTTCCAGTTTAAAAATTCAGCTATGCTGGTCACTCTCTTTAGTGGTCTACTCTTCCTTACCTAATTTCCAACTTTTTTCTCTGAAGAAATGCAACTTCTTGGTGGGGCGTTGTGTTTCACACCTATAATCCCACTACTTTGGGAGGCTGAGGTGGGCGGATCACGAGGTCAAGAGATCCAGACTCTCCTGGCCAACATGATGAAACCCCATTTCTACTAAAAATACAAAAATTAGCTGGGCATGGTGGCGCGCACCTGTACTCCCAGCTACTGAGGAGGCTGAAGCAGGACAATCACTTGAACCCAGAGGAGAAGGTAACAATGAGCCCAGATCCTGCCACTGCACCCCAGCCTGGCAACAGAACAAGACTATCTCAAAAAAAAAGAAAAAAGAAATTCAGTTTCTCATTCAGTTGATACAGTTTATGTGTTTTGATATTATTGGTAGAATATCTGCATTTTATATAGCAGTCATTTGGTCTCTAAATAATATAATCACCAACAATGTAGCACTTATTATGTGCCAGGCACTGTACAAACTCTTTCTCAGATGTTATCTCTATTACTCCTAAATCGCAAAACCCCATGAGCTGGAAACTATGTTATCTGCATTTTTCAGATAAGAAAGTCAAGATCCAGGGAGAGGCCGGGAGCGGTGGCTCACGCCTGTAATCCCAGCACTTTGAGAGGCCGAGGCGGGCGGATCACGAGGTCAAGAGATCGAGACCATCCTGGTCAACATGGTGAAACCCCGTCTCTACTAAAAATACAAAAAATTAGCTGGGCACGGTGGTGCGTGCCTGTAATCCCAGCTACTCAGGAGGCTGAGGCAGGAGAATTGCCTGAACCCAGGAGGCAAAGGTTGCGGTGAGCCGAGATCGCGCCATTGCACTCCAGCCTGGGTAACAAGAGCAAAACTCCGTCTCAAAAAAAAAAAAAAAAAAAAAAGATCCAGGGAGAATAAGTAACTTGTCAAGATCATATCACCAATGAGTAAAGGTGACAGTATTTAACCCCAGATCTATTTGACTCCTGAACTAGAGCATCTAACCACGATACTTACTGCCATGGAAGTGGTCTTTATCTTTGGTTGGCTTAGTGCTATTTGCATCCAGCCAATAGCTCTAAATTTTTCTCTCTAGAAACTTTGTCCAAAATAAATATGAAATCACTCTACTCCTAAAACTTAAGCCATGTTCTTTTTGTTCTTTCACCCTTGGCAATGGAATCACTGCAAAAATGTCTCTGGAAGTCTTCCCCAGTGAGTTTGTAATCTGGGTTCCCACACAATGTCCTCATGCAAGCACTTGTTGACTGCTTTTCATCTTATCTAGATGACAAATCGTCCTTCAGATGGCTTCATAATCTATTCCTTCCTTCGGGGACTGAATAAGTCTTTTCCTTCTCCTTATGGAAGCATAAGTCCACGTCTTTTTACTTTCCTTTTTTTTTTTTTTTGTTCCTTAATTCTTCTATCTTTTTCATGTTCCAACACTTCAGTCAACCTGGTTTTCAAATCTTCCCATCTTGGACTTACTACTTCATGTCTCTGCTAGAGTAGAGCACATTTTTGCATGATCAGTATCACTTTGGAGCATTACCATTCACATTTATCCTTCTCAATCCATGTGTTCTGGTGGACCTGGCCTTACCCCCTGCTCCAGAGATGGATACATATCCAGGCCTAACCAATGGCAATTACTTCAGCCATAGTGATTGCATCAGGATGGCCACATGACTGGTGATGAACTAATCAGATCCTCTAAGGAACTTGTGCTATCAGGAAAGTCATTCCTGAAATTGCAGGTACCAAGGATGACGTAAATATGAAGCTGCTGGTGGCCATCTCTGCCACATGTGGAAAGAGGCTGCTTGACAATGAATGGAGCTCTCACAGAGGATGCAGTATCAAGAAATGGAGATTTAGCTGGGCATGGTGGCATGCATCTGTAGTCCCCGCTACTCGGGAGGCTGAAGCAGGAGAATCATTTGAACCCAGGATGCAGAGGTTGCAGAGAGCCAAGATTGTGCCACCGCACTCCAGCCTTGCGACAGAGCAAGAGTCCATTTCAAAAAAAAAAAGAATTGGAGAAATATATACTCCTGACTCTGTAAATTAAACCATGCCTAAAGTCATCGCAACCTCTGAATGTGAAATCCATCAACAGGAAAGCATTCTACAGAGTAGATCCCTGTTATGAAGAGAAAGAGAATACCCACCTTCATAAAATGTAAACACTCTATTGGATTGAGTGTTATGGGAGGAGGCAGATATAAGAGTAAGAAGTTTCAAGCCATGCCCTGAGCTGGCCTAAGGGGCCCCATAAAAGTTCCTTCAGAGCCACAGTGGAAGTCAGTAAGCTGAGCTAAGAATAGTCCTGTTTTATTTTCCATACTGGGCTTCAAAATAAAGCTTCTGAAAAAGGCTCTCTCTGTTGCTAACAAAAGCAAAAACAAAAATTTTCTGGAAATCATTGACACAACGCTCATGTTAGCGCTCCCAGAAACCCAACTTCTACTTTCTAAATCCTGCTTTGCATCCTATTTTGGCCATATTTATATCCCCAACTACGCAATCATTTAATTGCATTTCATACTTTATTTTTTCTCTCTTGTAGTCGCTTGAGGGTGATAAATCGGGCATCTCCTCCATGTACTCCTCTCTCCTATCTCATGGGTGTCAGCCAATTCAGATACACAATAAAATTCAAATTCAGCAAATACTTATTGAGCACAAGGTAGTACGATGTGTAACATTCATGAATTCTTTCAACTCCCTGAGAGGTAGGTAGCTATTGATATTTAAGTCTGATGAACACGATCAAGTGATCATCTCAAAGGTCACAAGGCAAATTGTTGACAGAACTAGAAATGCAACCTCGACCATAGTCAGGTATATATGAAGAGCCCAAACAGAGAGACTTGGATTTAAATCCTGATTTGTTACTAATTTTTGGAACTTGAGCAAATGATTCAGCCTCCATGAGCCTCAGTTTTCTATCCATAAAATGAATATCCTCTACTTGATAGTGACATATGTGGATCATATTAAATAATATATTGAACACATTAGCACAAAGTGACCTCAGCAACTGTTACTTTCCTTCCACTCCACCAGAAAAGAACTAAGTTCTTCTATCCATAATGATTTGCACTTTAAAAAGGACTCTACTAAGATGTTAACTCCCTTTAAATACTGATTTACATTAGGTGCTCATTCATATAGAACATATTATGCTACAAGTCGTTAATCCTTAGTCATTTCTTTTTTTTTTGTTTTGAGATGGAGTCTCGCTCTGTCATCCAGGCTGGAGTGCGGTGGCACCATCTCGGCTCACTGCAACCTCCAACTTCCAGGTTCAAGCGCTTCTGTCTAAGCCTCTCAAGTACCTGGGATTAGAGGTGCACACCAGCATGCCTGGCTAATTTTTCGTATTTTTTTTTTTTTTAGTAGAGACGGGGTTTCACCATGTTACCCAGGCTGGTCTTGAACTCTGAGCTCAGACAGTCTACCTGCCTCACCCTCCCAAAGTGCTAGGATTACAGGCATGAGCCACTGTGCCAGGCCATCATTTGCTGATATGACTCTCTTTGGCCAGGAGACAACAAAGGCCAGTTACTGTGGATTCTCAACACTACGGTTCATAGCAGAAAAGAATCAACACCAAATTATTTTGCACTTTTATCCAACAAGGGTGAATAAGGGAAGACCTGCAGACTTTTAATAAATTGTGACCTTTTTTTAGCCATCTGAATCCAGCTCTCATTCACTGAATCCACAATTATATGTGCAGGCCTAATCTATGCCACACAGTTTTCCGGGGCTGGAGATACAGCCTGAACAAGATAATCCAAGTGTATGGGAAGGACTAGAAGAATATGAAGGACTCCTCCATACTACCCTCTTATACTCCTGCCCTTTTTGGCCCTTATCATTGGTGCAGTAGTTTAGGGTGGGAGCAGAAAATTATTTTGTTGTACAGCTGAGCTAAGAATGATTTTACATTTTAAGGAGATCCTATGTAGCCTGCAAAGCCTAAAATATCTACTATTGGCCCTTTACAGAAAATATTTGCTAATTCCTGGTTTAGAGCGACCTGTGTCATCCATCAAGACCAGAGTAAATGGTTTAATCATATGCCTATTAAAATATTTGTTACTAATAATTTGTTATTTATGGAAAACATTATTGAGTATTATTAACCATGATTGTTATAGAGTATTGAAGAATACAAAATGACAGATAGTGAGAGAGTAGACTTTTAATATCAGTTTTGTAAGAAAATAATTTCTTTTGTAAGTCACTTGACTATAACTTGTTTTCCTTGACTATAACCACCACATCAAATATGGCCTTTCCAGGCCTGGTACAGTGGCTCATGCCAGTAATCCTAGCAATTTGGGAAGCTGAGCAGGTGGATTGCCTAAACTAAGGAGTTCAAGACCAGCCTGGGCAACATGGCAAAACTCCATCTGTACTAAAATACAAAAAATTAGACAGGCACGGTGGCTCACACCTGTGGTCCCAGCTACCCAGGAGGCTGAGGTAGGAGAATCACTTGAACCTAGAAGGCAGAGGTTGCAATGAGTCAAGATTATGCCACTGCACTCCAGGCTGGGTGACAGAGTGAGACTCCACCTCATTAAAAAAAAAAGAAAAAGAAAAAAATATGGAACTTCTCTATATAACTCTTCTGGGGTTTTTCTTTTTCTTTTTTTTTTTTTTTTTTGATATGGAGTTTCACTCTATCGTGCAGGTGGGAGTGCCGTGACACAATCTTGGTTCACTGCAACCTCCACCTCCCGGGTTCACGTAATTCTCTTGCCTCAATCACCTTAGTAGCTGGGACTACAGGTGGTGCATACCACCGTGTCCAGTTAATTTTTGAATTTTTAGTAGACATGGGGTTTCACCATGTTGGCTAGGATGGTCTTGATCTCCTGACCTCGTGATCCCCCCACCTCAGCCTCCCAGAGTGCTGGGATTACAGGCATGAGCCACTGCAACAGGCCTCTTTTCTGGGATTTTTCTATTTCTTTTTTTTGTACCTACAATGGAGGATTAGAAGATGACCCAGAGAAGCTATGACAGGGAAGAAGAAGAGAAGTTACTTTGCCATTACTTGTGCCCTTTGGCCTTCACTACTTAAAACATCCCTAAATGTGTTCTACCTTTCTTCCTTGTGCCATATTTATTAAAATAAAACAGTCCTCCTTTTATTTTTCTAAATGGTTCTTGGAACTTTCTCTCATTCCTGCACCCATGTATTTCCTGACTTCCCTTTCAGTAAGGATCATTGGCTAGCCGGAACTTACTCAATGGCTTGCTTTGTTGACATTTGCTCCTAAGGGTAATTCTGAGCCCAGGTGTTGCACCCTCTTTTTTCTGCTGTAAACTGCTTCCAGGTAACATGACTCTCAGTGCCCACCCTGAGCTTGTGATAGGCTGTCCTGGTATCACCCTATTACAGAGGAGTCTGTGCCAAACTAAACTCACATTTCACATGATTTGATGAGTCTTGCAGCTCCAGGCGTGAGTATCTGGCTTGGGTGTCAGCAGACTAATTCCAGCGCCTCTTCCTATGATTTGTTGTTGCATTTGGGCCAGCTACTCAGCTTCTGAATGCCTAAGTGTTCACGTCTGTAACATTAAGATAATGCCAACTTTCATTTCAGCTTCTGGGAATAGAATTACGCTGTATAGGAACATTGACATTCCCATGGTAACAGTCATGTAACGTATCTAGCATGCCACTGGAAGCAATAAATTATTTATAAGTACGTGTAACAATTCCTAACTGACACGGTAATAAAAAAAAATTCTTGCAGGAAATCCTGAGGATACACTTTCACATTAATTTGCACTCATTATTTGAAGGAGAGTTCATCATTCTGCTCCAAACCACCTAATTCTAAATTTGCAGAATAAAATCAATTAGCAGAGCCTGGAGCTGCTGAGTTCAAAAGCAATACAGAATGCTTCCATAACCTGTGTAAGGGATGGGAGAGAATGGCTTCCTGGGACTATTTATTAAAACCAGGGAGGAGCCAATGGATATGGCTTGTCAAGGAAGAGATGGCTCCAACTTTCAACCATCTGAAGAAAACAGGAAATATTAGGTAGTCCCATCAAAAACAAATTTGTTGTAAGATTATTGTTACTATTGTTTGGAGACACTTTAAATGTATAAAAAAGCAAAATAATAATAATTATCATCATCCAGAATTAACCAATATTAGCATTTTTGTTTATAGCCTTCGCATCTTTTTTCTATACTTATATTTTTCCAAATATTATTTGTAACCTGCTTTTTGATTTGTGAACAATTTTCTAGGTCATTAAAATTTTTCCAGAGCACAATTGGCTGAATATAGCATCCTGGGGGTGTCACAATTTATTTAAGCAATTTGCAATTATTAAACATTAGATTGTGTCCTAATTGCCTTTTAATTAAAATCAATTCATGTATCAGTGTGAGACCTCATATTAATTTAGTTGATGTATTTTAGACCTACCCATGACGCATCCATAATACTTCAATTACTAACAACACTCTCTTCTTTGCCAAGGTGTTTGTTGTCGGTCAGATAGGCCCAAAGTTTCCTTCAAAAACAAATTCCCAAAAGGAAAGGGCTCTTAATTGAATTTTGTTTTTCCATTTTCTTTGGTCCTTGGCATTTGGATCCTGTGCCTAAAACATTGTTTTATTTATTTATTTAGTTGTTGTTGTTTTCTTCATTTGAGACAGTCTCGCTCTGTCGCCCAGGCTGGAGTGCAGTGGTGCCATCTCAGCTCACTGCAACCTCTGCCTCCCAAGTTCAAGCAATTCTCCTGCCTCAGCCTCCCAGGTAGCTGGGATTACAGGTGTGTGCCACCACAGTCATCTAATTTTTCGTATTTTTAGTAGAGACACAGTTTCACTGAGTTGGCCAGGCTGGCCCTGAACTCCTGGGCTCACGTGATCCACCCACCTCGGCCTCCCAAAGTGCTGGGATGACAGGTGAGAGCCACCACACCTGGCCTTATTAAAAACATATTTTTTGTTTCTGAATTCTTACTTTAACTACAACATTGACCTCTTTAACTCCAAATTCATTCTCTTTGGATAATATTATTTTTGACTTTCTCTTTTAACAAGGGTTTTATTCTCTAAGGAAACCAGCAGATCTCAAACTTTTTTAGTATCAAGATCCCTTTAAAAATTTATTGAGGATCCCAAAGAGCTTTTGTTTATGTAAGTTATTTCTATTGCTGTTTACCATATTAGAAATTAAAAGTGAGAAATTTCAAAAATGTTATTTAATATTTAAATAACTGAGCCAGGCATGGAGACTCATGCTTGTAATCCCAGCACTTTGGGAGGCCAAGGCGGGAGGATTGCTTGAGGTCAAGGGGTCGAGTCTGCAGTGAACCATGATCACACCACTGTACTTGAGCCTGGTCAACACAATGAGACCCCATCTCAAAAAAAAGTAACAGTAAGAAACTTCTTACATTTAACATAAATAACATTTTATGAAAGATAATTATATTTCGCAAAGGGAAAATACATTTAGTGAGAACGCTGGCATTGTCTTACACTTTCGAAATCTCCTTAATGCCGGCCTTAAGCATTCTCCTATCTGCTTCTGTGTCAACACTGTTTCCATATGTTGTTTAGGTTGAAGCATATGAAGAGAGTCCTGCCTCAGATATGTGGTTGAAAAAAGAAGGACTGACCTACAGACCCCATGAAAGGCCTCAAGAACTCATAGGGATAATTTGCCTACACTTTGAGAACTGCTGCCCTAAATTGCCTCTAATTGCTATATGATCTTTCTATGCTTCCATTTCTCTTTTTTGCAAACAATGGGCAAACAATAGTATATCAAAGTCTTCTTTAACTTTAACATGAAAAATGCTACAGTGATAGGCAGAAATCTACACCTGTACATGAAATAGGAAAACACTTCCTTTGGGTCATGTTGGAGACATGATGCCACCCCCAACATGGTTACTAAATACATTGGTGGCCAGGCACTGTGGCTTGTGCCTGCAATCTCAGCACTCTGGGAGGCTAAGGAGGGAGGATCACTGGAGCTCAGGAGTTCAATGGTAAGACATTGTCTCTTTAAAAATTAAAAAATAAAATTAGCCAGGCATACTGCAGTCCCAGCTACTCAAGAGGCTGAGGCAGGAGAATCACTTGAGCCCAGGAGGCTGAGGCTGCAGTGAGCTGTGATGGCACCACTGCACTCCAGCAAGACCATGCCAAAAAAAAAATCCAAAAAGCAAACCAAATTGGTTTACCAACATGATTTCTAAAACAAGTTACTCTTTGCAATAAACATTAAAGTTTCACAAATAACCACTGCAACACAAAATTAGGAATTTTGCAAATAAAGTCAAAACAGTTCTTCACATAGTTTTGGTAAAAAAATAATTTTTTTTTTTCCGGAGCATAAGGTACGAGTTCTGGCTCAGTTTCAAAATGGAAGTCTATTTCTCTGAAACCCGCTGCCTAGTTATCTTGGCATTCTTTTGCTGTGTAAAATGGACTCATGCTGTTTCTTGGAAAATGTTGAATGTGTCTCGTTTTAACTAAATAAGGGCAGGTGGAACTAATCACTAAGGAATATTTTAAAGTCAGAATGCAAAGTTTCTCACGGTAGACCTCATAATGGATTCTGTGTACTGCAACTGATCCACTGTGAGATATGATGATCGTCCTATAACGTTCTCTACAGTGGTTTTGATTGTGTGCACCTGGGCAGTTGAGGTGTAAAGCTGGAATGTTTGCACTCCCCATGGGACCTATTTCACAACAGTGCACATTCTGCTTAATCAGATACAGTGACTCAGTCTGTAGAGGAGGGATTTGGGGGCGGGAAGGAAGAGAATCCTGTCTTTTATCCCCACCCAGAAGCCTGTCCATCCTTATAAAAGCCTCATGCTAGGCTGGGCATGGTGCTCACACCTGTAATCCTAGCACTTTGGGAGGCCAAGGCAGGTGGATCACTTGAGGACAGGAGCTCGAGACCAGCCTGGCCAACATGGTGAAATCTCGTCTCTACTAAAAATACAAAAATCAGCTGGGTGTGGGGGCACAAGCCTGTAATCCCAGCTACTCAGGAGGCTGAGGAAGGAGAATTGCTTGAACCCTGGGGGGGTGGAGGTTGCAGTGAGCTGAGATCGTGCCACTGCACTCCAGCCTGGGCAACAGGATGAGACTCTGTCTTAAATAAATAAATATATAAATGCTTCATGCTGGTGACTCTTGTCCTTTTAGGGCCAAGAGTATCTTTCTTCCATCTGCTCCAACTCTGGATTGTATCTCAACATGGCATCCTGTGGTGTTAAAGAATAATTGCGGTCTGAATTTCAGAGAGACTGAGTTGTGTCTGCATTTGGAAAATGGAGATAATGGTCCCTAGGGATGGATGAGGCCAAAATGAGAATGGATATGAAAGTGCTTTGAAAACACTTTAAGCTTCATGTAAGTGAAAGAATTGTTTTTATTTTTATGCTTAAACCCTCCTTATTGTGAGGTATTGTGGAAAACAGGGATGCACCAGGCCTGGAGGTTTATTGTTTTCATTTGCTTCTATCAGGCTACGGGAAAGAACATACTGGATCCTTCACAGATCTTCTTATGCTAATCCTCTCTGTGGAGTTCTCAGAGTTGACATTGGCTGTGAAGCCAGTTGTTGATCCCAGCTCTCCTTTTGTCATCAATGAAAGGTACAATCTGGTACTGAACATTTTTGTCTCTCTGTATAATCTGATGACTTGTTCTGCCAGGAAAAATTGATTGCAGCATTTGTTATCAACGACTTTATTTTTCAAGTTTGTAATGCTTCTTTGACATCTAAAAGTAGCTATTAAAATCACCAAAGATACACTTGAAAGAATATATCAAATATTTTAGCATGCACATCCAACATTTTTAAAAACCTCTGTTAATTATTTTTTCAGTTTAAAGTAATCAGGACTTGGGCATTGAAATAATCTCTGAACTTAGAAATTGGTTTTTGAGTGAAACCTCAACTTCTTTGTGTTTAATTAGATTTCAGTTTCTTCCACTTAAGAAAGGTCACCTAAATTTGGAAAAGACAACCGATTCTGATTGTGACAATCTAATGCATGCTGAATTTTCTTAGAAAAGTTAAAGTCCTTTTTTTCATTCACTTGGTAGCATTTACCCATACTTTCACCACGGCACACCAAAAAAAATATAGTTACCTTGTCTTGGGTCCTCAAAGACAAGTGACTATATTTTAATGGATAAGGCTTTGATTCCTTGTCTCAGAGGCTTTATCAGCTTGCTGTGTGCAAGTATTTCAGACTATATTCTCCTAGTTTTCTTTGTGGCAATAATGGAACTGTGTTTCCCATGAGTCTATTAGAGATGCTGTAGATTGAATAAGAAAATTTCTATAAAGTTCTTAGAGTGACGGGCAGTGTGGCTCACATCTATAATCCCAGCACTTTGGGAGGCCGAGGCAGGCAGATCACCTGAGGTCAGGAGTTCGAGACCAGCCTGGCCAACACGGCCAAACCCCCTCTCTACTAAAAATACAAAAATGAGCCTGCTATCGTAGTAGTTGCCTGTTATCCCAGCTAGTTGGGAGACTGAGACAGGAGAATCACTTGAACATGGGAGGTGAAGGTTGCAGTGAGCCAAGATTGCGCCATTGCACTCCAGCCTGGGCAATAAGGCAAAACTCCATCTAAAATTTAAAAAAAGGAAAAAAAAAACCTCATGTAGAGATAGCCAGGTCATACCTGAAACTGTCTGTTTCTAGAGAGCCGAGGTACAATAAGATGTATGACTCAAGGAGAGAGCTCAATAGGAGTCAAGGCAGAGGAACTTGAAAGGAGCCCCGAGGAATGTGGGCTGGAGTTGCATGGGCTTCCTGAGCCGCCACGCTTCCCGTGACAGTACGAGGCTGTCAGGCTGCATAGTATTCATACCATTCCTTGGTTCCCACAGAAAATGGAGGTCAGTTCTAGATTATGACTGAGAACTAGATAAAAGATTCCAGATGTTCTGTGAACTATGTCAAATTAGTTTACATATAGATATTGAGCAAAATGAGAAAAATATTTTAGCTAAAGATTATAACCCAGAACATCTCACATGGACCGTGATTTAAATAGAAACTGAATTCCCCCCACCTTTTTTTCTTGACAGTGTATAAGTAGCCAGGGATTTTTTTTTTTTTTAAGCAGGTATCACCTTCATTTTTGTGGCCTTTCTCATATGGCTGCATGGACATCTCAGAAATGATGGAACTATTGCAATACTGTTTTTCCTTACTGCTGGAAGTATCACTGAATAAGTTTTGCATTACAGTAAAATAACAGCCTGAGCTTTCATTTTCCCATAGTTGT
This sequence comes from Callithrix jacchus, assembly GCF_049354715.1. Classification (NCBI taxonomy): domain Eukaryota; kingdom Metazoa; phylum Chordata; class Mammalia; order Primates; family Cebidae; genus Callithrix; species Callithrix jacchus. The sequence continues at coordinate 77,459,712 of NC_133512.1, read as the reverse complement.
CTCTGAAAGTAAAAGCTGTGATCACATCCAAGTTTAGAAGTAGGGGAAGAGGGACCGAGATAGGGAAGGCTATTGAAGCTGACACTGTTGTAACTGCTGCTGCAGTTGTGCTGATAAAGACAAGGGAAGCAGGCCAGCCTGAGATTCTGGGCCTTAAGGCCCTGGTTCTCCCACCAGGAGAGGAAAATAGCAGCTCTGAAGGATTTATCAGAAAACGGTTTTAAGAACAATGTTATGGACGAAGAACTGATTTTATATCTCCAGTGTTTCTAGCAAAAACAGCTTGCACTCTTATCTCAGGTAGAATGATCACACTAAAAATTTAAGACATCTCATAGGGATATCTGCCCAAAGCCCCTAAGATGAGAGTCATTGTCAGAATTTTTAGGAAAAGACAGCTGACTGAATGATGAACTTTCAGGAAGTTCATTATTAACTGAATAACTTCAGTTATGGGGGACTTGCAGAAAATGACGTTTTATCTCCACATCTAGCTAACACACGAATTCCTTCGAAGGACTCATTATAGAATGCTTTTCTGTTAACGGTGAGGACATTTTCAGGGCTGAGGGTCCTAGCTCCAACATATGGCTCAAGCAAAACTAGTTAGGGATTTTTCCTTCCTATGTTTTCTCCTTACTCAGTAGTCCTTATTCTCTTTCAAACTGTTGTCAAGAAATAATTCAATCAACTCATTTCTCCAAAGAAGCAGAAAGAACAAATAATGAAAAAGGTTCCATGTGTTTTCTTTCTCAGGGGTATTTTCATTAGGGCACTAAGGAATGAAACACTGCATGTAGAATTGCAAGCATTAGCTTGCCCAGTGGGGAGGTATTTGGGCAGCAAGCCGGACATCACCCATTCTACATAATTGTCCCTCTCCCTCTTAACAAGATAGACCTGAGGGGTTCCTGCTAACATGGTAGACATCTTTCTTACAGCCCCTTCAGAAATCACAGTTGGGGTTGGGCACAATGGCTCACACCTGTAATCCCAGCACTTTGGGAGGCCGAGGCAGGTGGATTATAAAGTCAGGCGTTCAAGACCAGCCTGGCCAAGATGGTGAAACCCCATCTCTACTAAAAATACAAAATTAGCCAGGTGTGGTGGCGGGTACCTATAATCCCAACTACTTGGGAAGCTGAGGCAGAGAACTGTCTGAACCTGGGAGGCAGAGGTTGCAGTGAGCCCAGATCAAGCCACTGCACTCCAGCCTGGGCAACAGAGTGAAACTCCCGTCCCCCGCCCACAAAAAAAAAAAAGAAAGAAAAAAGAAAAAGAAAAAGAAAAGAAAAGAGAGAAATCACAGTTGGATGGCTACATTGTGTGTCAAGATAAATGGCTGAGTGGAGGAGGCATTTCCTAATGCCTTGTCTGCCTCTTAAGAGTTGGGGCCAATGTGACTTTACAGCAATTATACAACAGTTTCCAAGCTGAAGTCTATCTTTGGAGAGGGTGGAGCCATCATACCTAGGAGAGAGGTCCTTGCTGAAGAGGGTCTCTGCCTTTACTCAGGATGATTGCTATAAAGACAGCAAATGGGCCAGGCATGGTGGCTTACACCTAAAATCCCAACACTTTGGGAGTCTGAGGTGGGCAGATTACTTGAAGTCAGGAGTTCGAGACCAGCCTGACCAACATGGTGAAACCCTGTCTCTACTAAAAATGCAAAAATTAGCTGGTGTGGTGGTGCATGCCTGTAGTTCCAGCTACTTGGGAGGCTGAAGCACAAGAATCACTTGAACCCGGGAGGCAGAGGTTGCAGTGACCTGAGATAGTGCCACTCTACTACAACCTAAGGGACAGAGTGAGACTGTCTTAAAGAAAAAAGGAAAGTAAATTTTAAAAGTTATTACATAGATTATAGTAAGGAATAGCAATGCAACATTAAATATGAAACTGCCCTCCTTCTGTTAATTCAGAAAATCTAAGACTTTCTCATAGCAATGTCCCCCCCTTGATATCATGGACTAATTTTTCTTATTTTGCATCCTTGTGAAGCTTTCAGACTAACATCAGAGGGAGCCCCCACAGAAGTGTGCAGATTGCATGGAGTCATTATATCAGAATCTCTGCACACTCATTTCTCTATTTCCCTGACACATCTACCAATCAAGGACACCTGTTCTTCCTAATGTTATAATCCCGCCCTGTAATTGACACTTTGGATGCTTCAGGTTGAAAAATTAGACATCACATTGTTTTTGAGAAACTATGGTTTACAGTAAGTACCAATAGAAACATTTGAATAAAATGTTTTTGGAACAGAAAGAAGGAAAGAATCAACTCTAAGGGTAAGGAAATTATATTGACAGTAACAATAATAATAGTAGCAATCATTTATTCAGGTATTCAGTTAGGCCTCAAATGTACACCAGACCTTCATTTGGAGACAGAAATGTTCTGTTTCAAATGTGGGAGGAGGGCAGGAGATGATTCCCTGCCAGTGTCGCTGTTGATTGAATAATGAACTTTCTGGAGGCATTTATTAACCTTCTTTGTCTCGCCTCCTTCACCTATATAATGAGGGTGATGATACTAGTGCATTGCAAGTTTCATAGGACAACTTCAAATAAAAGCAAATGCATAGAAGCACGAATCTGTTTCCTGATAAATAGTAGTGAGCAGCAGCAAAGGTATTGCTCTGTGTGCTGACATTGCCAGTATGTCTTGGCATTGGTTATGGGTGTTGAAATACGTTTCATAAGCTTTTTTTGGAGGTGAATTTCAGCTTTTTGAAATATTAAAACATTTTTAGTAATTAGAATTGAAAAGGTTCAAATAATATTAGGTTCTGATATATTCAGCCAAGTTCAGCACAGAAAACCGGCTAAAAGGAGAGCTATAAGGTTGAAGTTGGCCAGATCTCTGCCCTCAAGACCCTTCCAACCTAGTAGGAGGGATAGATGTCTAACCAAAATACTAGTGTCTTAAGAGACCTAAAAATAAAAGTATTAGATTGTCAAGGAAAGAATATAAATTATAAGTGTGAGGATTAAAGAAAGAAATTGTACTGACAATAACAACAACCATGGTAGTAACAGCTTCAGCTTTTAAAGAGCATACTATATTCAGGATACACTAAAAATGTTATCACATGTACTCTCTGCTATGGACTGAATATTTATTGCCCTCCCCCTCCAAATGTACATGGTGAATCCCTAATTTCCAAAGTGATGATATTTGAAGGTGGGGCCTTTGGGAGGTAATTAGGTCATGATGGTGGAGCCCTCATGAACAGTATTAGTGCCCTATGAGTAAGACACACAAAATAGATACCATGTGAGGATACAGCAGAAGGTGGTTATAGGCAAACCAGGAAGAGGGCCCTCACCAGACATTGAATCTGCTGGCACCTTGACCGTGGACTTTCAAGCCTCCAGAAATCTTTTTTTTTAAATTTTTATTTTGAGACAGGGTCTTACTCTGTTGTGCAGGCTAAAGTGCAGTGGCTCAGTCTTGGCTCACTGCAACCTCCACCTCCCAGGTCCAACTGATTCTCCTGCCTCAGCCTCCTGAGTAGCTGGGATTACAGGTGCCTGCCACCATGCCCAGCTAATTTTTGTATTTTTAGTAGTGGTGGGGTTTTGCCATATTGGCCAGGCTGATCCCAAACTCCTGACCCCAGGTGATCTACCTGCCTTGGCCTCCCAAAGTGCTGGAATTACAGGCTTGAGCCACCAGGCCAGGCCAAGCCTGCAGAATTCTGAAAAATAAATGTTTGTTGTTTAAGCCACCCAGTCTATGGCATTTGTTATAGCAGCCTGAGCTAAGCCTCTTTCCTCCAAAATTCTACCAAATAATTATTCTCCTTTTTTTAAACAGATGCAGAAACAGAAGCTGAGGCAGAGAAATGACTTGCATAAGATGATATGACTGGAAAAAATGTCAACCCAAAGTATTGAATTTGGATCTGTGTAATAACAAAACGCATGTTCTTTCTACCCTGCCATATTGCATCTCAGCAACAATGTCTTTCTAAAAACATATTATAGTGATGCCCAAACAATTCTGATGCCTTTTTTTTTTTGAGACAGAGTTTTGCTCTTGTTGCCTGGGCTGGAGTGCAATGGCTCAATCTCAGCTCACCACAACCTCCGCCTCCTAGGTTCAAGTGATTCTTCTGTCTCAGCCTCCCAAGTAGCTGGGATTACAGGCATGCACCACCATTCCTGGGTAATTTTGCATTTTTAGTAGCGATTGGGTTTCTCCATGTTGGTCAGGCTGATCTCAAACTCCTGACCTCAGGTGATCTGACGCTTCAGCCTCCCAAAGTGCTAGGATTATAGGAATGAGCCACCTCGCCTGGCCCAATTGTGATACTTTTAATGAGACAATTTCCCTGACACCAGCCATGACTCTGATACCTCTGTGGCCATTGAAAATCTGTTGAGGTGGTGAGCTTGACCTAGAACCAGCAGGGCTTGCTTTCTCTCTCTCTCTCTCTTTCTCATTTAGAAAGGGTTGGAGAGTGGAGAATAACTCCATCCATCCATCCTTATGAGCACACCAGCTACTAATATTTCATTTCATGCCTTCTTTACTAGAAACATTTTCTTTGGATGTCTCTTAGGAGGTGCTTCCCTAAGAATAAATAGGCACATTGGAATCTTTACTATATTTAAAATGACTATATATATATATATAATTAGTGTGATCTCGGCTCACTGCAACCTCCACCTCCCAGGTTCAAGCAATTCTCATGCCTTAGCCTCTCAAGTAGCTGAGACTACAGGCATGTGCCACCAAGTTTGGCTAATTTTTTTGTATTTTTAGTAGAGACAGAGTTTCACCATGTTACCCAGGCTAGTCTTGAACTCCTGACCTCAAGCAATCCTCCTGCTCAGCCTCCCAAAGTGCTAGGATTACAGGCGTGAGCAACTGCACCTGGCCTAAAATGACTATATTTTCTAAGACACACATTCTAAATAAAGAATATTTTTTCCTGATTACTGAGTTTATTATATAAAAATTCTTACAAAGATATGAAAATTGTATAACCATTTAGCTATGGTTTTTAAATAAAATTCTTACATTAAAAAGAGTAAAAATTACACAAAAGGGGAAGTACTTTGGGACTATCCTGTATTTTAGGATATAAAGTAAATTTAAAACCTTAAAATGGGATCGTTTTCATCCTTGTGTGAACAAATTGAAAGAACAGTATAAGGCCAGGTGCGGTGATTTATGCCTGTAATCCCAGCACTTTGGGAGGCCGAGGCTGGTGGATCACAAGGTCAAGAGATCGAGACCATCCTGGCTGACACAGTGAAACTCCAACTCTAAAAAAAAAAAAAACTAAATTAAATTTACAAAAAAAAAGAAAGAACAATATATTCTTATCATATTATTCTTATTTTAGAATCTGATAGCAAGAAAAAACTTCGCATAAATGTGATAGCGTTTTAGAAAAACATTAACACAAATTAAATAAGAAGTTGTATATAAAGTATGATTTTTCTGTGATGAGCACAATGCCTAACAACTGTGTTATCTGGCCAGTCCGCTGCTGGGTTTTAAAACCCCAAAACACAGAAGAAGAAGCAGCAACCTTTGTTTTCTCCATTGGGGTCAGTAGCCTAAATTCTTATTTAAAGCCATAGTCACCAGGTTAGTTCCAAGAAGGCTGCCATAGCTACAAAGAATGAGAAATGATTCTACTTTGCCACCATGATTTTTTGGTTTATTTTTGCTTGTTAGTTTTTTCTTTTTTTTTTTTGAGACGGAGTTTTTTGCTCTTGTTACCCAGGCTGGAGTGCAATGGCGCGATCTCAGCTCACCACAACCTCCGCTCACCGCAACCTCCGCTCACTGCAACCTCCGCCTCCTGGGTTCAGGCAATTCTCCTGCCTCAGCCTCCTGAGTAGCTGGGATTACAGGCACGCGCCACCATGCCCAGCTAATTTTTTGTATTTTTAGTAGAGACGGGGTTTCACCATGTTGACCAGGATGGTCTCGATATCTTGACCTCATGATCCAACCGCCTCGGCCTTCCAAAATGCTGGGATTACAGGCTTGAGCCACCATGCCCGGCCTGTTTTTTCTTTAAGAGACATGCTCTTGCTCTGTTGCTGGGCTGGAGCCCCGTGGTGCAATGGCAACTCACTGCAGCCTCAAACTCCTGGGGTCAAGCAATCCTTCTGCCTCGGCCTTTCGATTAGCTAGGACTGCAAGTGACCACCACTATGCCCAGCTAATCTTGTAAAACGTTTTTTTCAGAAATGAGGTCTTACTACATTGCCCAGGCTGTAGTAAGAGGTTCTTGCCTCAAGGGAACCTCCTGGCTCAGCCTCTATCAGGTTTTAAAATTTTACTTTAGCCTTTGCGATGGAATTTAAATTGTGCCAACCATCTTTTATTAGTCAGACCCAGGGGATTTTTATTGTTATTTTGAACCAGATCTATTTTTGCTTAATTCTATGGGAACCACACATAGTTTGTACATTTGCCAGAAATTTATTTTCCAATGAGTATTACTCAATTCTAAATAAGTACAGTCTGCAGTTTCATACTGGGATAGAGAAGGGGTGAGTTCAATTAGGAATATCCATTTTTAAATTATATGATACAGCCTCAACTTTTATTTTTCTTTTTTGTTTGTTTTCTGTTTTTTTTTTTGAGGCAGAGTCTCACTTTGTCGACGGACTGGAGTGCAGTGGTGCAATTTCTGCTCATGGCAACCTTCGCCTCCCGAGTTCAAGCAATCTAACAGCCTCAGCCTCACCAGTAGCAGGAACTACAGGCGCGAGACACCACGCCCGGCTATTTTTTTGTATTTTTAGTAGAGACTGTGTTTCACCACGTTTGCTAAGATGATCTTGAGCTCCTGACCTTGTGATCTGCCCACCTCAGCCTCCCAAAGTGCTTGGATTACAGGCGTGAACCACAGCACTCCGCCTGCCTGAACGTTTTTTTTTTTTTTTGAGACGGAGTCTCGCTCTGTCGCCCGGGCTGTAGTGCAGTGTCGCGACCTCGGCTCACGGCATCCTCTGCCGCCTGGGTTCAAGCGATTCACCTGCCTCAGCCTCCTGAGTAGCTGGGACTACAGGCGCGCACCATCACGCCCGGTTAATTTTTTTGTATTTTAGTAGAGACGGGATTTCACCATGTTGGCCAGGATGGTCTCAATCTCCTGAACTCGTGATCCGCCCGCCTTGGCCTCACAAAGTGCTGGGATTACAGGCGTGAGCCACCGCGCCTGGCCCTGCCTGAACTTTTTTATAAGTCTAATAGGCTGCTAACTAAACGTAAGTTAGGCTTTTGCTTATTGGTTTTCAAAGTAGTACATTTTAAACAAAGACAACCTTTAATTAATTTATATATATATATATTGTTTTTGAGACAGAGTCTTTGCACTGTCGCCTGGGCTGGTGTGCAATGGCGTGATCTCAGCTCACTGCAACCACCGCCTTCCAGGTTCAAGCCATTCTCCTGCCTCAGCTTCCCAAGTAGCTGGGATTACAGGTGCCTGCCACTACGCCTGGCTAATTTTCTGTATTTTTAGCAGAGAAGGGGTTTCTCTGTGTTGCCTAGGGTGGTCTCGAGCTCCTGACCTTGTGATCTGCCCACCTCAGCCTCCCAAATTGCTGGGATTACAGGCATGAGCCACTGTGCCCGGCCTTATTTTATTTTATTTTATTTTATTTTGACAGAGTCTTGCTCTGTCGCCCAGGCTGGAATGCAGTGGCATGATATTGTCTCATAGCAACCTTCACTTCCCAGGTCCAAGCGATTCTCCTGCCTCCAGAGTAGCTAGGACTAGAGGGGTGTGCCACCATGCCCAGCTAATTTTTTTGGTATTTTTAGTAGACGTGGTGTTTCACCATGTTGGTCAGGCTGGTCTCGAACTCCTGACCTCAAATGATCCGCCTGCCTGGTGGATCACAATGGCCTCCCAAAGCACTGGGGTTACAGGCATGAGCCATTGTGCTCGGACAAAAACAACTTTTAAAAAAGTCATTAAGAACTGGTTTGTTACAGTAGTGTCTTATTAATTGACTATACCGTAGCTTTGAATTGTATAACTGCTTTTGATGTCTGTTCATGCACAGAGCTAACCAACAGATAACATTATGTTAATCACAGTAACCAGAAAATTAATATCGCTTGTCCTTCTATTCAACACAAGAAAGGAAATATTTTCTTACCTAATTTCTGGAGCATGATTTATATAGAAAGCTTGAGCTTGTTCCCAGTGGTGATTAGAGCTCTTGTTCTAATGCACAAGATGTCAGAATATGGAATATTAAGACTGTGTCTCTTTAACCCGAGAAAAGTAGAATATTTTCACTTGCAGCAAAGCTTAGCTCCCAGGACTGGAAGAAAAAAAGAGGCAATCTTATTACAAGACAGAAACTTCCTGTGTCTCAGACCCTGAGGGATTCGTAGACATTATATTTTATTCAGTGAAACAACAGAATCTTTGAGCAAACTGTTGAAGCAAAATCTACAAAAAATGATGAATCCTTCATAAAGCTTAAAACAAACATGGAAATAAAATTACAAAGCTCCTACAAGTACTGTAGGAAAGAACACCAGAGAGAAAACTGAGGGGATTTTTAATAAATGTCATTTATTCTCTTGTTAGAAAAGAAAAGAAAGCAGGTTTCTTTGGTTGGTTTGGATTGGTCTTTTATTGTAGTGATACAGACCACAGAAGACTGTATGACCTAAACTAGGCACAAGAATAGTTATTTATTTGCCCAAACAGCTAAACATGAAATAAAATTTTATGTTTTGTTTAGCCTTTCAAAGGGACAGAGATGTTTTTTAAGTACTTTTTAATATGGAGAAAATGATGAAGAGTAAGAGGTAAATAGTCCACAATTCCATTGGCTAGATAACTTTGCTGACACTGTTAAAATTAAAGGTACTAGAAACACATATTTTTAAAAATTCAAATGCTATAAGTTCTGAGAGATGTAGATGAAAAAGGATGTGTTCCTCCCCTCCTCTCTCCTCACCCTCCTCAACAACCAACCTGTTTCTCCAAAGGAGGAATTGTTAACAATTGCTGTTTATGCCGGGCGTGGTGGTTCATGCCTGTAATCCCAGCACTTTGGGAGGCCGAGGCAGGCGGATCACGAGGTCAACAGATGGAGGCCATCCTGGCCAACATGGTGAAACCCGGTCTCTAAAAATACAAAAATTACCCAGGCTTGGTGGCATGCACCTGTAGTAGTCCCAGCGAATTGGGAGGCTGAGGCAGAAAAACCACTTGAACTCAGGAGGCAGAGGCGGTAGTGAGCCAAGATCGCACCACTGCACTCCAGCCTGGGTGCAAAGTGAGACTCTGTCTCAAAAAAAAAATTGCTGTTTATCCTTGCATAAAAGGGAATATGCCTCAGGATACCAGCCTATACCCTAAGATATATGCTGGGGTGTGTGTGTGTGTGTGTGTGTGTGTGTGTGTAAGACTTTTTTTTCAGGGGTATGCTACTCCATTGTACATTGATTTTTTTCATATATTATATATTTAATAATATATTTACAGATCTTCACATAGCATACACAAAGCTATTACATCATTTTTAAAGACTTGATTTTTATAGCAGATTATTTTTAACAGCTGTAAAATAGTTCATTACACAGTGTGCCATAAATATATAATCAGTTCTCTATTGATTAACATTTAAGTTGTTTCTAATTTTTCTGAGTATATCTGTGAAGACTTAACAGTTGAATAGCTGTGATGAAATGTCAACATTTAAAACTTTTATAGGTATTATCCAATTGCTTGAGTGAGTATTCTCTCCCACCAGCAGTATTTGAGAGTTACTGTTTCTCTAGACTAAGTATTATCAAATTTTAAATTTTTACTCAAGAGAAATTCTCTGGAGTTTCGAGTACTCTCATTTAATTTTTTTCTTTAATGGATGGACATTTTAATTAAAGGAAACCAGAGTATATTTGTTATTAAAATGTATGTTGCCTTAGTACAGAGTGATATGTGGACCTGCTGGGGAGGAATACTTCGATGTCAGATTGGATTGGCAAAGGTGGCCAACACCAGAGTAAAACTTTGAACGCCAATAAGTTTTAGGAAGCTTTCTAAAGAGTAAATTAAACTCTTTAGAACACAATAACTTTCGTGTTCAAAAGTTAATGAGCAGCTGAGAGGAGGAGAAATGGGGAGTTGTTTAATGGGTGTAGAGTTTCAGTTTTGCAAGATGAAAACAGCCCTGGAGATTGGTTGCAAAACAATGTGATGGTACAAAACACCACTGAATTTCACACTTAAAAATGGTAAAGATGGTAAATTTTATGTGTATTTTTTCACAACTTAAAAAAAAGCTAATGTACAAGATTAGAGAAAGAAGACAACTATTTCATTTCAAGAGTATAAGGGAAGAACTTCTACCGGAAACTAGCTGAACGCCCTCAGGGCCCGGTTAATACCACTATACAATCAGACAGGACTCAGAATGCAAAAATCCCCACTAATGGATTTAAATTTAATCTAAGACACAAAAGACTAATATCTGTAGCAGTAATCTCCCCTCTTGTGCTGTGGAATAGTTGCTCTACCACGACATTTCCCCATCAGGGAAAGTATCTGTTCTCTTGAGCTTAATCAAATGTTTCTCAAGTAAACTTGCAGTCATAGCCTTCAATCCCAATGACCAAGTTTAGCACCTGGAATGAAGATGCTGAAGATGAAGACCTAGCTATGACCAAGGGGCTTAGGTCATTCATTCATATATCAGGTCTGACATACGTTATTGTTTAAAAGCACTCTGTAATTATTTTTGTCATCCCTCACAGCCACCTTGTGAGAAAAACCAGAATGAAAGGGAGAGTGTGGTCTCCAGAATCTAGAGAAAATAATAACACTTTTGTTCACAATTATTCTGAGACTCAGGTCCTGATTGCCAGAGCAGACAAATTACTGCTACAAAAATAAAATACATTTATCTTGGAAAGGTGACTCACCGTGAATGCTAGGGAATTATCTAATTAAAGTGTTTCACAAATAGAACAAGACCATTTCTCAAATATTCAATGGAAGTTGGATAGCTGCTTGCTGATAGCACAGAGCAGAGCATCTCAACGATGGCTGAAGATGAGAATCACTTGGGGATCTTTTAAAAGTCCAGCTGAGTGTGGTGGCTCACGCCTGTAATCCCAGCATTTGGGAGGCTGAGGTGGGCAGATAGCCTGAGGTCAGGAGTTTGAGACCAGCCTGGCTAACATGGTGAAACTCTTGTCTCTACTAAAAAAATAATAAAATAAAATAAAAATAAAAGTCTGATTTCCTGGGGTCATCACAGACCAATTAATCAGAGTCACTGAGGTGGGTCTTCAGGTGATTTCAAAGTGCAGCTGAGGCACAAAGGTTCTCAACTTCTGCATGCATAATCCTTGGGGGCTTGCCTCCACCTGCCCATCGCCCCAAGGAAATTTGGTTGAGTAGGTGTGGGACTTTACTACATTCACACATGCATCTCATGATGTGTATGATGCTGATGCAGAGGCTCTCTGGTCCACATGTGACTACCACTAATGGACTGAAGTTCTTGATTTTTCGTCTTTATCATTTACCTCTTCTGCTTCTCCCTAAAATTGCTCCCCTGAGCTTTGTTCTTATGGCTCTTCACCCCACGCTAATCATTTTTATTGCTTTGCCCTGGACTATGCCCAAGATCTTCACATATTACTTACAATGAGTGGCTCCAGAATGGCCACATAACCCAATGAAGTCCGGAACAAGGCTGCAGAAAATGGAAAGACGAAAAGATGATGTCATGTTTCCCCATGTCATGTTTTTGCTAACAACAAACTCCTGGATTCGCTTTTAAAAAACAAGAACGCAATATTCAACACTCACCAACATCAGAGCGTAATATTAGGGCTGTTCTGCTGAGTCACAATTAACTCTCTGCCTACCATGAAGCTGAAAATATTTTTAGCCAAATTTACATAGAATTAGCCTTCTAAAATTTGTATTTGCATTTTTTCTTTAGAAGTTTTTCGTCATTAAATTTTATCATTGTTTTTGACCACTGCTCAAGTTAATGTCATTGACAAATGATAAGCACATATATGTTCCATGATTCAAGTTGTCAAGAGAAGTTTTAAACAATCTGATCTCAGAACAGATCCTGTATATTCAAATTTTGTATTTCTCCCAGGCTCACCTAGAAGTCTAGATGCCTATTTGAATTATCGTAGCCCGGTTTAGGGTGATCAGAGTCAACGTTTCAGAGCAAAAAGAAAATGGGCTGGCCGGGCGTGGTGACTCAAGCCTGTAATCCCAGCACTTTGGGAGGCCGAGGCAGGTGGATCACGAGGTCAAGAGATCGAGACCATCCTGTTCAACATGGTGAAACCCCACCTCTACTAAAAATACAAAAAATTAGCTGGGCATGGTGGCGCGTGCCTGTAATCCCAGCTACTCAGAAGGCTGAGGCAGGAGAATTGCTTGAACTCAGGAGGCAGAGGTTGCGGTGAGCCAAGATTGCACCATTGCACTCCAGCCTGGGTAACAAGAGCGAAACTCTGCCTCAAAAAAAAAAAAAAAAAAGAAGAAGAAAAAAGAAAATGGGCTTTGGGTAGGATAAACCTAGTTCAGACTCCCAGCTCTATTTCTCACTAGGTAGGTGACCTTAGGCAATAACTGAATATTACAGAGCCTCATGTTTTTCTCCTTTGGAAGTGTGCAACTACAAATCCTCCCTCAAAACGGTATTACATGAAATGCAAATGTGCTTAACACATTGACTGACTTACTATATTTAAAATATCAATTATCTATGACACCCATTTATCATATTTACATATTTATAGTATCTATAAATATTAGTCTTTTTTTCTTTCATGTAATATATGATAGATAACATGCATAGGTGAGAATAGAAATATGGATATTTTTCTAACTTAGTCTGCTTAAAGAAATTAGGGGAAAGGAAAAATAATTCAAACTAGTGTTGTACTAACCCTCAGAAGGTCATTCAACCAAAGGTGACTGGGTTATGCACCAGCATCAGGCGATATTGGGCAGGGGGCACTGGGTGCTGGACGGGAGCTAGAACAGGAGAGCTTGGCCATGGCCAAGAATGAGGCTCGGGGTGAAGCCAAGGAGACCAGCCAGAGCCAAGGAGGGGCAGATGCCAGTGCTTGAAGGCAGTGGGGGCTCAACACTGAGCAGTAGCAGCCCTAAGAGAACCTGAAAGATGTCTACAAGAGGCAATGGGTCAGCTGCAAGGAACAGATCAGGAGCCCAAGAGACTGCATCAGGGGAGAGAGTGCAGCCGGGGCCAGGAGAGACTCCGGAGCAGCACAGCCCCAGGCTGAGGTCATCTATGAGACAGGTTACAGCCTGTCTTCCAGAGCCACTCTTGTCTTTTTATATGAACATAGCTAAATTTCTGTTCTCATATTCTGCTTTTTGGTAGGCTTTTTTGGGTGGATATAAATGTATGCTTCTATAATTAGACATACTGCACTAGGAAGAATAGCCTAAATAATATAACTCCAACATCACAGTGGCTTAATAGAATAAAAATATATTATAAACTCATATAACCGTCCACTAAAACTAGGTGAAGAGTATTGCATACTGCTTTATGCAATTATTTAGGGACCCAGTTCCTTTCATCTGGTGGCTCTGACATCCCCAGCAGGGATTCCTAATTTTTTTTGTCTGATTCCTTTCTTTTGTTATGATTATTTTTTGGAAGTTTAGTGAAGTCTACAGACCCTAGCTCACCATGAGGGTTTCATCTGGATAAAGTAAAATACACGGTGTTATAAGGGAAGCTGATTAAATCAAACTACTCCTATCAAACTAATTACAATGTAAAATTTTGATAGAGTAATAGGTGTGTTTTAGATAGAGTAATAGATGTGTTTCTTTATTAGTGTTTTTCACAGGTGGCATCTGCCTACTGCAGGGCTCCCCAAGAGTCGTGGGAGTGCTCCTGCTAACCCCAAGTCAGGGCCAGTGCCACAGCTGGGTGCTCACCACGCGCTTCCTGTTATGTTCCATCACCTACTGCTGCAGAACAAACTGGCCCCCAAACTTAGTGACTTCAAACAACTATTTTCATGATTTGGTGGGTCAGGAATTTCGAAAGATCTTAGCTGGGCAATTCGTCTAGGATCTGCATGGTATCCACTAAGATAGCTGCTGGATGATGGAATTACAAGCTGGTTTCTTCACTCACACGTTGGCATCTCAGTGCTTCTTGGCCACAGTCTCTACATGGCTCAGGCTGCTTACAGCATGGTGGTTTCAGGGTAATCATACTTCTTAGATGGCAGCTGGCTTCCAAAAGCAAGTTCCAAGACACAAGCGTGGAAACCGAGTATAAATATGGATATTTTTCTAACTTCGCCTAAGAAATTATAAGAAAGGAAGAATAATTCAAACTTGTGTTGTAATACTGAGCCTCAGAAAGCCACTCAACACAGGGTGACTGGGTTAACCTCCGGCATTAAGCAGTGTTGAGTGGGACCACAGCATCACTTCTGCCATAGTCTACTAGTCAAAGCAATCACAGAGTTCATCCAGATTCAAGGAGGAAGGGACACAGTCCTCACCTCTCAATGGGAAGGACTTTGAATAATTTGTAGCTGTCTTTAATTTGCCAAATATTTTTTAAAATCTCATTTAATCTATATCTAACACTATGAAGTAGGTGTCATAGTGTCCATTTTACTGATGAGCAGACAGAACCCCAAAGAAGGTAAGTATTTGTCAAAAGTCACAAACCTACTAAGATGTGTGTGTGTAAAATATAAATTGACGTTTATTTTTGTTTTAGCTTGAGACCAATTGCATACTGAGAGATTTGTCAGAGGAAGATATGGCTTGAAAAAGACAAATGTGAATAGAAAATACCAGCTAATGTCTCAATAATTGAGGTTTAAGAGTCTGATTCCAATGACTGTGCTCTTAACGAAAATATTTTATTTAACTTGATTTGAGTCTACTACTAGAAAACACTATGAGTCTATTTGAAAAATAAAATAGTAGGGAGTTGTGGAAGAGCTGCTGGTTGCCTACCCAACATTCATTCTCCCCCTCTTCCTGAATTTATTTGGAATGGCAATGTATACCACTAAAGGGGCCATATTCCCCAGGTTGCATTGTGTTAGGTTTGACCATGCCTTGTCCAGTGACATGTAAGGGTACTGTGTAACTTTTAAAGATGTTCCTTATGACTTAAGGATGTAAAAAAAATTTTTTAATGAAGTGTCTTTAAAGAAAGAACTCTTTTCTCTTCTGCTGAACGCCATGCAGATGTGATCACTGGCATTCAAGCAGCCCTTCTGGAACTCAATGCAGCATGCTAAGGTGGAGGAGTAGTAATACAGATGGAGCCCCAGTCTTGATGATCATGGAGGTGCCATATCAGCCTTGGGCAGCTGCCTCTGGACTTTATTTAAAAATGTGAGAGGGAAACATATTTTTGCTTTGGTCTAAGCCACTGTTATTTGGGGTTTTTCTGTTCCTTAGAGTTGAACCTAATCCTAAATAACATAGAGGAGCATAATTTAGAGGTATGAGTATCAACTTTGTCATGACAGCTTCATCTCAGTGATATGGAAGTACAAGGAAGCAGGAAGTCACTAACAAACTGAAATTACTTTATGGAGAAGACGTATCCTAGAGCAGCTCAAGAAAGAGGAAGGCTGGGCAACATGCTTAGACCCCATCTCTAAAAGGGAAATTAAAACATTAGCTGAGCACGGTGGTGCCTGCCTGTGGTCCCAGCTACCATGAAGGCTGAGGTGGGAGGATTATTTGAGCCAGGAGGTTAAGGCTGCAGTGAGCTGTGATCGCACCATTGCACTCCAGCCTGAGTGGCAGAGAGTGAGACCCTGTCTCAAAAAAAAAAAATAAAAGAAAGGAAGGAGGCAAGGAGTGAGGAGAGAGGGACGGAAGGAAGGAAGGAAAAGAAAGGAAGGGGGGAGAGAGAGAGAGAGAGAGAGAGAGAGAGAAAGGAAAACTCAATGTATTTGTCCACTTAAAAATAATTCAGGGTGACTAACATATTTGTCAAGGAACTGGAGATAATTTTAGGTGAACTCAAAAACCATGTATGTTTTTAACACATGAATAGGGATGCCCTGAGGAGCACTTATAAGCTGTGCCCTCACATGCTGCTTGATCATTTCAGCTTCTTTGCTTCATTCATTCAGTATTTAAAATCTTGGGCAGGAGCATCTAACTGGCCAAGACTGAGTTACACAAATGAGCCAAAATTTCCAGGGATGGTAAATCAAGGATCAGGCTCTTCCACTAAGACCTATATGATGGGAAATATCACAAACATAGGATAGGGGCCCTTCAAACACCCTACAAATCTCCAGTACACTTGGCATGAAATCCTTCCCAGCAGTCATTGTCATGTAAGTGAAACCACAGGCCATGTGGGGGGCTGAGGGTGGGGGAAGGAATTTTTTGCTTGAATCCACACTCCAGGGCATGTGTGTGGATTCAGATGGGTATTCTCCATTCATGTGCATTAGTGACATTGGGGACGTGGGGAGGGGCTGTAAGGAATGAGATTTTTAAACATTTTTAGCATCAGCTCGTGAAGGAAGTGTGAGCTACTTCCTTTTCTCATACCAGATGCTTCCTTAAGTCTTTTTCTTTCTTCCTTCCCAGCAACATGCTCATTAACAAATTCAGAAAATATGGTTTTGATTAAGTAAATGGATAAACAAATGCCAAACCTGGGCGGAATAACAAACAAAACTAGTGATGTTTGTACAGAATTGGTTTTAGGCCCAGTATTCTTATTTCCATTGGTCGTTTGCATAGTGGAACAGAAAGGTAGCTTATAACATTTCCAAAATAAATTTTCAGCATGAGAAGAGATAGGCCCTTAATTTGGAATGGTTTAGATTTAGTAGAAGAAGTTATCAGAAATCATCCTTAGAAATGAGTTTCTTCTGCTAGAATGAGAAATCACCTCTTTGAGTGTCAATTTCTCACATTGAGGGAAGTGGTCTAGATAGAGCCCAGAGTTCCTTCTAATCTTACTCTTTCAGTAGTATGACGATGAAGAAAAACCATATGAATTTGATAGTCAGGGCTGAAAAACGTTCAGTAGTTTTTAGTGGTTTGTATGTGAATATGTTATTAAGGTGAAACGGTTGTCAAAGAAAAACCATCTACAGCTGAGTGCAGTGGCAGCTCTCAGCTGTTGGTTAGCATTCTTAGTTGCAAACAAAAAAAAATTCTAATTTAAGCAAAAAAGCAATTTATTGAAAGGAACTTGGGAAAGTCACAGAATTTCCAGGAAAGCCAGGCTCAAGACTCAGGTGAAAATAAGAGCCCAAACTATGCCACAGAACAGAACATGGGACACACCTGTTATTGTCCGTAAATGCTGGATGTCCCTGTTGGCTTCATAAGGGACAGATGAATTCTTGAGCATTGCAGCTTCTTTGCTTCTTTTTTCTTTTCTAGATTCAAAGTTTTGGAAAGGAGTAGCTGATTTTGCACCTGGGCCCAAATTTCTGGGGATGTTGAAATTAAGGATCAGGCTCTTCCGTAAAGACCTATACAACAGGGAACTCCCCTAAACATAGGAAAGGGCCCTTTCAAATTCCCTACAAATTTCTACTACATCTGGCATACCTAGGATCATCTCTACCAGTCCAGAGTGGGGAGGAGAAGGGATAGCTTTTCATAAAAGTTATTATATTGTTCTACAAGTGAAGAGGCAAGTATCTATTTATTTAGAGTTTCACCTCCTAAAAAGGCACCGAGCTGGAAAACACATGCTTCTTGATGCATTAAAATTTAATAGTCCATTAGATATGGGGAGACTACATTAAGATCTGTCAGGTTAGAAATAGTGAGTGTTTGTTTCAGTTTTTGCAGCCCAGCTTCTGAACTTCCTTCTTATGTCTGCAGACAAGAATACTTGGTACAGAATTTTTCACTGTGTGCTTTACTGTGATGTACAGGTTGCTAATACTTGACAAGCTGAAAATTCAAGACATGTCCCTTCTTAGCTTCCATTACAGCTATGTCTTGGGCACATGATATAGGCATCACAACCAGATATGCGTGCCCAGACCTTGGATTGGGAGCAGGGGACACCTCTGGGGAGGTGAGGAAGGCTTGCTGACAGAGGGGCAGCAGCAATGGTAATACTGGTGGCTGCCCCAAGTGCTGAGGGCCAGCGGTGTTAGCGGTAGGTACAGCTGTCCAATGTTTGATACTGGCCAAGAGGTGTCCTCTGTAAAGCAGTTCTGCAGTGTGATTTTGAGTGGTTTTCCTGGCTGCATAACAGTGATCTTAATTGTCCAATCATCCTGGTGATTCTGAGATACCCAGTGCTCTTTTAATAATCTGTTTCTTTTAAATAAACCAGAGTAGGCCTCTGGGAACTAAAACTCTGATTGATACATTTTGATACATATTGGTATGTATCCTCTCAAAATGCCCAGCCTGGAGCCTGATATCCAGCAGAAGCATGGTAACTATTTGTTGCTGACAGGCAGGAAGAAAAGAAGGAAAGAAAAGGAAGGAAGGAAGGAAAGAAAGAAAAAGGATGGAGCATGTAGTTTGAAAGCTAATCGTTTTATCTTAAGTTGTAATTTTAAAGAATTGGGTTCACCCAAAAAGAAAAACAGGGAACCTGGAGAAAGTTTCCTGCAAAGTCACAAGGACGGGAAAATTAGAAATTTGTTTTGAGAGAGTCAAAAGAATAGTCTGGGTGCAGTGGCTCACGCCTGTAATCCCAGCACTTTGGGAGTCTGAGGCAGTTGGATCATGATGTCAGGAGTTCGAGACTAGCCTGGCCAACATAGTGAAACCCCGTCTCTACTGAAAATACAAAAATTAGCCAAGCATGGTGGTGCACACCTATAGTCTCAGCTACTCTGGAGGCTGAGGCAGGAGAATCGCTTGAACCTGGGAGGCGGAGGTTGCAGTGAGCTGAGATTGCGCCACTGTACTGCACTCCAGCTTAGGTGACAGAGCGAGACTTCGTCTCAAAAAAATAAAATAAAATAAAATAAAATAAAATAAAATAAAATAAAATAAAATTTTGTGCAGAGATAAAAATATATATATTATTACATAGGTTCTGCTGGATATAATAGAAACTCCAAATAACTGTTTTAAATAAAATGAAAATTTATTTCTTATGTTACAGTAAGAAGTAGATGGTAAGAGAGATGGTGTGGAGGTTTAATTCCATGAGGTCATTTAGGGATCCAAGTATCTACTTCTTTTTTTTTTTTGTAGAGATAGGGTTTCACCATTTTGGCCAGGCTGGTCTTGAACTCCTGACTTCATGATCCACCTGCCTCAGCCTCCCAAAGTGCTGGGATTACAGGCATGAGCCACCTCACCCAGCCTATCTTCTTACTGTTCTATAATATTAGCATATTGCCCTTACTTGCATGGTCCAGTATGGTGCACCATCATATCCATCCTGCTTGGAAGCAGCAGGATAGAAAATGGAGGCATGATGGGAATGCCCCTTTCATTATGACACATCTCAGAAGTTAAATATTTTACTTCCCATCACATGCAGTATACCAGGTCTTAATGATGTGACCACACTTAACTGTAAGGGAGGCCGAACTATGCACTCTTTATTTTGTGTTTTTTGAGATGGGATCCTGCTATGTCACTCAAGCTTGGCTTGAATTCCTGGGCACAAGCAATCCTTCCTTCTCAGCCTCCTGAGTAGCTGGGACTACAGGTGTACACCACTGCACCTGGCTAACAATGCAGTCTTTATACCGAACCTCCATGCAAATGTCTACAAATAAAAGTTTCTGTCACTATGAGGGGGAGAAAAGATATTGGAATGCAGCCAGAAATCTCTGCTTCAGTAAATAGCAGACACACTTTAACATATGGAATTAGATAAGAATATAATGGAATTTTCTCTGAGGGTTGCCGAACATTGCTGAATGTGAGAAATGCCTCCAGATGTCATAAAACGGGACATTCTTCATTTATAATGAAATAGGTTGAAAAAGGAACAAGTTATGCTCAGTCTCAGTCTTAATGTCTATATTCAGAAAAGAAAAGGGCAAAAGACTGGACTGAATGAAAGTTTAAAGGTCTTTCTTAGGGCAAATTGCTAAAGTGAAGAGCTGTATGCTTGGCAGAATGTAGTGTGCCTACCCAAACATTCCTTTGGGCCTTTGTAGAAAGTGTAATGGCCCATAAGGAGGTCAGAGAGGCCTTGGGGCTAGAGGAGACAGAGAAAGTACCAAGGGAAATTTACAGATGACAAATGCATGGGCAAATTGGGTGCAAGTTCAAAACTGTGGAAACAGCATGGCAAGATGGAGGTCACGTGCCATCTGAGTTATCTTGCAACATACTACTAGGGGCAAAGAGTAATGGGGCTCTAAGCCACTGGTGGTAAAGGCAGAGGGCAGTGTCCAGAGAATGACAGCTGGGGCAGAACCTCCTGGGGCCGTTGCTGCCCAGCTGACAGACTCTGGGGCTGACTCTTCTGAATTGTATTTTTTTTTTCTTTTGAAATGGAGTCTTGCTCTGTCACCCAGGCCAGAGTTCAGTGGTGAAGTCTCAGCTCACTGCATCCTCTGCCTCCTGAGTTCAAGCAATTCTCCTGCTTTAGCCTCCCAAATAGCTGGGACTACAGGTGCCTGTCACCATGCCTGGCTAATTTTTTTTCTTCTAAAAAGTAGAGATAGGTTGGTTAGGCTGGTCTCGAACACCTGACCTCAGGTCATCTGTCTGCCTCAGCTTCCCAAAGTGCTGGGATTACAGGCATGAGACACCACACCCGGCCCTCAACTGTACTTTCTAAAGCAGCCTTCAAACAGCTGATTTCCTAGAAGAGTGATAATGCTTGGCCTGTCTTTACCACTTTAAACGGCTGCAAAAGCTTTGGATAGGCATTCCCTCTTCTCGTGCTCTCAGATTGATTATAAAGATAAACCTGTCACCCAAGCCACCTACATATGTCATAGAGTGCCCTGGTAGTGTTAAGGGTTTTGTTTCCTTCCATTCTTGGCCTATTGCAATTAATTTAAGGTGAGGTAAATCCAAGGAAAAACATGGCTGAAGGTCTGTTTATTGTTACTTCTAGTGCAAAAACATCTTGTAAATTCTTCCCTATTCTACCACCGAACAACAACTCAATAGCCTCATTTGATATCCCCATGGACACAGTAGAATGGCCGTCTCAAGTTTTCTGCTCTTCGTTCCTTTTTAGTAACTTACCTTCAGGCTTCTCCAAGCAGTGTTTTCATCCATGTAAGTTCTAAGAGCCTGTAAGTGCTATGATATCCCATGTTGTGATGATTTCACACCCTGTTTATGGATATTTGATTGTTTCTCCTTTGTGGCTTCCTTCAGTCTCTCTCCTTTTCCATTTGACTTTATTTCTTACATGTCCACCTGTCTCAGATCCTGTGTCAGTGGTTGACGGCACAAGCTCTGCATTCAGACTGCCTGGGTTGAATTCTTCCTCTACTGCTTATTCTCTGTAGACCTTATGGGCCCAAGGCTTAACCTGTCTGTGTCACTTTCTCCTCTGTATGACCAAAACTGGCTCAGTTGTCCCACAGAACCAATGTTTATGGTTCTTTTTGCTTTTTCCTTTCTTCTTTCTCTTGCTTTTTTCCCTTCCTTCCCTGCTCCCTCCCTCCCCCTCCTTCCTTCCTTTCTCTCTCTCTCTGTCTCTTTCTCTGTCTTTCTTTCTTTCTCTCCTCTCACTCTCTCTCATTCTCTTATCAACCAGGCTGGAATGCAGTGGTGTGATCACAGCTCACTGTAGCCTCAACCACCTGGGTGCAGGGGAACCTCCTACCTCAATCTCCCATGTAGCTGGGACTTCAGGCTTGCACCACATGCCTGGTTAGTCATTTTGTTTTTTTTTTTTGAGACTGAGTTTCGCTCTTGTTACCCAGGCTGGAGTGCAATGGCGCGATCTCTGCTCACTGCAACCTCCGCCTCCTGGGTTCAGGCAATTCTCCTGCCTCAGCCTCCTGAGTAGCTGGGATTACAGGCACGAGCCACCACACCCAGCTAATTTTTTGTATTTTTAGTAGAGACGGGGTTTCACCATGTTGACCAGGATGGTCTCGATATCTTGACCTCATGATCCACCCGCCTCAGCCTCCCAAAGTGCTGGGATTACAGGCTTGAGCCACCACGCCCGGCCTGTCTTTTTTCTTGTTGTTGTTTTTGTAGCAACAGGGTTTCACCATGTTGCTCAGACTGGTGTCAACCTCCTAGGCTCAAGCAATCCACTGGCCTCAGCCTCCTAAAGTGCTAGAATTACAGGCATGTTTGTGGTTTCTTCTGAATAAATATAGAAATCGACTCTCTCAGCCTTGAAACTTGAGAAACTTACATTTGTCTTATCTGAGTTCCTTTCTCAGAAAACTGACAATCAGGCTTCCTAGACAGTATCAAGGAACTGAAACTTTCTGGATCACCACACCTGGACAATGAGACACTGTCATGATTGCCTAATAGTTAGCCCCTACCCGGATCAACTGCTTCCTGTTGACCAACTCCTCTTCCTTGCCCCTCCCTAACTCCTGTTCTCCCACACTTGGTTACATTTCTTCCCTGCCATATACACCCTTAATTTTAGTAGGCCAGGGAGATGGATTTGAGACTGATCTCCCAACTCCTCAGCTATAGCACCTGAGTCAAGCCTTCTTTCCTGACAATATTCATTGTTTCCGTGTTTGGCTTTCTATGTAGAAAGTGGCAGGACCCAGAGATAACCCTTGACATTTTGGTAATACAATGATGATAATAATAGTTTCTAGGATTGTTGTGAGGTTTAAATTATTTAATACATGTAAAGGGCTCAGGACAGTGCCTAGGACATAGTAAGCACTCAATGAATGTTAGCTATTATTACAGTAAAATTGACTATTATTTCCATAGTTTTTTGGGGGATGGAGTCTCACTCTGTCACCTAGTATGGAGTGCAGTGGTGTGATCCGGACTCACTGCAACCCCCACCTCCCCACCTCACAGATTCAAGTGATTCTCCGGCCTCAGCCTCCCAAGTAGCTGGGATTACAGGTGCACGCCACCACACCCAGCTAATTTTCGCATTTTTAGTAGAGACGGGGTTTCACCAGGTCAGGCTGACCTTTAACTCCTAACTTCAGGCTGATCTGCCCACCTTGGCCTCCCAAAGTGCTGGGATTACAGGCATGAGCCACTACACCCAGCCTAGTTCCAGAAATTCTTCATAGGAGTCTTCAATAGCGAGCATCTGTTGGTGTGCCTAGCAAGCCTACCCTTCCTTGTTCTGGTAATGACACATTTCCTTGCTCTGGGGAACTACCATTCTACATGGTTTCATGAGTCCTTGTGCCACTCAGATGCCAGGGCATAGAGATGGGCATCTGACCCAGGCTAGGACAGTCCTATGGTTCTTCATTTCTTTAGCAGCAGTGACTGGTTCAAAGTGTGGGCTTGGAATCCAAGGAGGGCCAATCAGAGTTCTGATTTGGCAGATGCTGGCATAAAATAGTCCATCTTTCTGACAGGGCTGCTAAGAGATAATGAAAGTTTTAATATCTTTCATGATAGAGGTGATAGAGGCATCCATCTTCCTTGTCTGAACAGAGGAAGCCCACCTAAGATAGGAAGCGGTAAGGCCAATTAAGAAAGGACCAAGAGGTTGTGAGATACACTGAGGAAGAGAGGGAGAGACAGAGGTCTTATGAATTGAAGTTTTGGGGGCTGGCAACTCTCAACCAGCTCTTACAAAGAACTTCCCAGTTTGGAAGCTGGAAGAGACTCTTTTTGTGCTTAAGGTAGTTTGAGTTGAGTTACTGTCACTGTAACTGAAAGAGTCATGGCTAGTAGGCCCTTTATACTAAATTTGTTCTTTTCCCTTTCCTTCCTGTCCCTGGACTTCTTTCCAGTCCCCTGATAAGGCCCTTTGTCTGAATTGGGACAGCTAGACTCCTCTGCAGAACGTGTCTCTCTTCTTGTCTTCAGGAGTTTTCCATCTCTAGCTAATATTCCTGGTTTCCTTGGTTGTATTCACCAGCTGTGACCCCAAATCTTTATTTCTTCATTTCTTCCAAAGTCTTTCCTCATAGCCTTCCAATGGCCCTCCCTCTTTATCACCTCAATCAACTTCCATGTTTTCCTTTGAGCTGATGTATCCAGCTCAGTTTTTACTCTTTGTTCTGCATCTGTGCAGCTGGTTCCCTTATGTCTTGATTTTCTTCAGATCTAAATCTTGAGTCATTTGCATAAATGTGTTTCTTTTTGACAGGAATGTTACATGCCAGCCCCCTTATACCTTGCCAACTTGGTTTTTTTAAATACAGAAGACACTTCTCTGCTGTTTCATACCCAAAACACTTCCTGACTACACAATTTTTTTTTTTCTGAGATGGAGTCTCACTCTGTCTCCCAAGCTGGAGTGCAGTGGTGTGATCTCAGCTCACTGCAGCCTCTGCCTCTGTGCTCAAGTGATTCTCTGCTCCCAGTCTTCTGAGTAGCTGGGATTACAGGTACCCGCCACCAGGCCCAGCTTGTTTTTGTAGTTTTAATAGAGACAGGGTTTCTCCATGTTGTCCAGGCTGATCTCAAACTCCTGACCACAAGTGATCCGCCCGCCTCAGCCTCCTAAAGTGCTGGGATTACAGGCGTGAGCCATCACACCTGACCTACACATTTCACTCTGGAGGTTTATTGTTGCCTCATCTCCAGCCGCTCCCTATTGCAAGAAAAAATTATCAATCCCTAAATGAAAATCACAGCAATTATTTTTGTTATTTTCATGTCAAAAGTTCTATTTCTCACTTACTCTCCAGTTCAAGCCTCAAACCAGGCCCTTTATCTAGGGCTGTTAAATTTTCATTGTTATTTAAAGGCCAGCTGCGCAGATCTTCCTTAGATTATACTTCCAGTTAATAAATGCAAAAGGAGTAAATAATATATGTAAGGCCGGTTGCCTCGCCAGGAGCTCGGACACGCCCATCCCTCCCCCCCACCTCCCCGCCTGAAAATTATGTCACCAGAATCTGCACTGGGCATCTAGCTCCGCCACACCCACCTCTGCACTCAACACTCAACTCTGCACTTGGCACCTAACCTGCTGTTGGAAATCCCCTCTGCACTCAGCAAGAGGAGCAGCACTTGACACTAAACTCTGCACTTGGCAGCTAGCCAGCTGTTGGAAAAACCCCGCCCAAATTTAAAAGAAGCCCTGCCAAAACTTGCCCAATAGCATAGCCCACTCACCAGAAATCCCGCCTACCTACCAATAGCAGCTAGCCACGCCCACATCCTGTTTCTCCACAGCCAATCAGAATGCCTTCCCTCCCTATATAACCCCCCACGCCTGTGAGGAGTCAGGCGTGACTTCTCTGGCCTCATTCCTCGGGACCACAGAACCTTGCCCAGGAGCCGAATAAATTGGCATCTAATTGTTCTCATGCAGGCCTCAGTTTCCTCATTTTAAACTCGGCAATAAACCTCACAAGACAATAACCCTTACAATATAAAAAGTAAACATTAGGCAAACACTACAGTAATAACTGTTCCAAGGAAGAACCACTAATGAATTCTAGAATTAGTGGACAAAGTCCAGTGAGAAACAGGATATATCATAATTTCAAAGAATCTCCCCAGGAGATATTCATTCATTACGAAGAGAGAAAATTGTAACTTTGCACTGGTGAATCCTAGAAGTCATCAAGGTCAACATCACCACTAATAAGACCCATCAGTGTCACATAACAATGCTGTGATGCACAGAGAAGTGTACGACATCCCTTCTGTGAGGCTCTTGACAAAAATGTACAACCTCAATCTAGTCGTGAGAAATCACCAGAGAAACCCAAAATGAGGAACAGTCTGCAAAATAACTGACCAGTACTCTTCAGAAGTGTCAGAGTCATGAAAGATGAGGAAAGACTGAGTAACAGTTACAGACTGAAGGAGACCAGGGAGACAGGACAGCTAAATGCATATGACGCAGGATGGGATCCCAGACAGGAAAAGGACTGTAGAGGACAAGTAGTGAAATTTCAATAAGGTCTGTAAATTGGGTAGTATTATTCTATCAAATTTAATTTTCTTATTTAGATCACTGCTCTGATTTATTGTCTGAGTTATAGCCTGGGCATCAGGATTTTTTTTTTTTGAGATGGAATCTGTTGCCAGGCTGGAGTGCAGTGGCGCGATCTCAGCTCACTGCAACCTCCGCCTCCCAGGTTCAAGCGATTCTCCTGCCTCAGCCTCCTGAGTAGCTGGGACTACAGGCGCATGTCACCACACTCGGCTAATTTTTGTATTTTTACTAGATACGGGGTTTCATCATGTTGGCCAGGATGGTCTTGATCTCTTGACCTCATGATTTGCCTGTGTCAGCATCCCAAAATGCTGGGATTACAGGCGTGAGCCACCGTGCCTGGCCAGCATAAGGGTGCTTTTAATGTGCAAAAGGAAGAAGTATTACATATCAATGACAGCCTGGACCCTAGCTTCAGTTTGTCCCACTACTCTTTCGTATTAAATCCTTGCAAAGATTGCACCTAGTCATTGCCTTGAAGGAACTCTGTGACAGATTGGACTTCCTGGGGGAAGACATGGCGCATCAGACAGGAGCCAGGTCTGAATGGTGCTCCATGCTGTAGCTACTCAGGAGGCTGAGGCGTGAGAATCACTTGAACCCAGGAGGCAGAGGTTGCAGTGAGCCAAGGTCATGCTATTGCACTCCAGCCTGGGTATATTCATGTACTTACATACATACTTACCAATACATTGAATCAAAGAGGTGTAAGATCCATACACTGACAACTATGGATTGATTTATAAAATTACCAAAGACACAAATAAATGAAAATATATCCCGTGTTCATGGATTAAAAGAATCAATGTGGTTAAAATATCCATACTACTCAAATAGAGCTCTTACCGGATAGGTCAACAATGTAACCAGTCAATAGCCAATGTTTTTCCTGTGAACCAGTGAGAATTCCTGAACAACTTTTGTCTTTGTGTGTGTGTGTGATTTTTTACTCAAAGCAATCTACAGATTCAATTATATCACTATCAAAATTCCTATATCATTTTTCACAGAAGTAGAAAAAACAACCCTAAAATGTATATAGAACCAGGGAATATCATGAATCGCTAAAGCAATCTTGAGCAAGAACAAATGTGGAGGCATCACATTTCCTGGTTTCAAAATATAAAGATGTAGTTATTAAGCAGTATGGTATTAAACGAGTGGGCAATAGAATGAGACTGTCTCAAAACAAACAAGCAAAACTTCAGAGGTGTTTTTCATCAGCTCTTCAGCGATCCAGGCAGGCTGGAGCACCAATCTCCGTTGGCAAAGGCCCGCTCAGTCACACATCCTTGTGTGCCTTTGCCCTCCTCTGTTTTCCTCTCACTGTCCTGTCTTACTGCTCCTGGAATCATATTTCTGAAAAAATGACTTTCTCACAAGTTCCAAAGGCTCTATTTCTTTTCTTTCTTTCTTTTTTTTTTTTGACACGGAGACCTGCTCTATTGCCCAGGCTGGAGTGTAGTGGCGCTATCTCGGCTCATTGCAACCTCTGCCTACCTGATTCAAGCGATTCTCCTGCTTCAGCCTTCCGAGTAGCTGGGATTACGAGCAAGCACCACCAAACTAAGTTTTGTATTTTTAGTAGAGGAGGGGTTTCCCTATGTTGGCCAGGCTGGTCTCAAATTCCTGATCTCAGGTGATCCACCTGCCTCAGCCTCCCAAAGTGCTGGGATTGTAGGTGTGAGCCATTGCGAGGGGCCTAAAGGCTCTATTTCTGAGAGAACCCAGGCTAAGATGTCTTCCGTGAAAACAATAAAATCACAGAAAGTTGCAATCATCTTGGAAAATCCAGGATGTCTAATTTGAGGATAAGATTATCTTCTGTTATTTGAGCTCTCTGTCCCTCTTTTCTTCTTTCAAATGGAAGGCAAAATGACTAGTCCAGTATCAGCTTACCTTTTTTTTTTGACAGTCTGCCTTAATTCTTCAAATTCCTTTTGCACTCTCTCCGTCCGTGGTTTCATTTGCAGCTGACAGCTTACCCTCATTACCCCTTTGTCTGAAGCCAGAAAAAAATTGTGTGGCTTAAGTAATTTTTCTATTCTGTTTAAACAAACTCCCACTGGACAGCTGCTGTGGCTGTTGTCCTTACAACCCTCCTTTTTTTCTTCCAGCTTCTGAATATCTCTGGTGATAGTTAGCTTCCACACCTATCACCTTCTGCCTAGCACACCTGCTACCCAACTTCTCTGTCCATGCCTTGGCCCTTACACCTTTCCTCCCGTGCCTCATCACCTTTCACTCTGTCAGCCTGTCTTCTTCACACCTGCCACTCATGAACGGTTTACTTTTTCCAAGACAGCAGCCACGCTGTGACGCAGGTGGGAAAAGAATCAATGAACAAATAGTTCATTGGGCCTAAGGGCCATTTGACTTGTCCAAGACTACAATCATTCATGTATTCATTTGGCAAACATGCATTGAATGTCTAATATATGCCGCACATTATTCCAGGTTCCAGGTGTATAACAGTGAATAAAAGAAAGAAAGAAACAAAAAAATCCTGCCCACATACAGCTTACTTTTCAGAGAGTGGAAAATTAGTGATAGAAGGGACACAAATGCTACATTTCTTTATTTCTAAAATAGTCCTTTTTACTATACCTGTTTCCTTAACGGCAGGTGTAGCACCCATTCTTTATCTCATGGTGTACTAGGCTGTTCTTGCATTGCATAAAGAAATACCTGAGGCTGGGTAATTGAGGAAGAAAGGAGGTTTAATTGGCTTATGATTCTGCAGGCTTTATAGGAAACATGGTGCTAACTTCTGATTATGTTTTGGGGAGGCCTCTGGAAGCTTACAATCATGGCAGGAGGGTACCAAGGGGATGGTGCTAAACCATTCATGTTAAATCTGTCACCACGATCCAATCACCTCCCACCAGGCCTTACTTCCAACACTGGAGATTGCAATTCAACCTGAGATTTGGATGGGGACACAGATTCAAACCATGTCACATGGCTAAAATTTCTTATGAGTCATCGGGCTCAAGATTAAAATTTATCATTGACTCACTACTCCCAGCCACCCCAGATTCTTCTCTGTTGAGCCTCTGCAACAGTTTAAGGATGTTCCACCTGCCTTTCCCTGTCTTGGCTGGAACTATGCAAGCTGACAGGCAGGAAATGGCATGTAGGGCAGGAGAGGCTGAACCGTGGCTCAACCATTTCAGCCACGGTTCCACTCTGAGTGATAGCTTTTTCCCATGGATGTCCTTCCTCTGTGTGTTTTTGTGAAGATCTCTTTGCTACATTTCTCAGACCTGTGACTTGATATTTATTATAACAAACAAACAAAAAACCCCCCCAAAAACCCTCTTCCTTATGTAACGCCTGCATTAAAACCATCATTATCATTGGTAGAGGTACAGTTAGTTAATGAGACCATTGATATCTGTGATATCTGTGTAGGAGCAGTTCAGCTTTACTGATTAGCCAGTTGCTTCAGCAAGAGGCTGAGTGAGATACAATCTCTCCTACTTCCCCTCATTCCCTGCAAAGGCAATGGAAAATGACTGAGTGCTTTTTCAGTTCAGTGTGTACTCTCTTTGGGAATTTGCCATTGTTGTTTTTGAAGATAATGGAATTTATGCCACAGGCTCCAGGTAGAACGCTATCCAACTTCTCTGTTTTCTAACAGAAGTTAGAGCAAGGACATCCCATTTCTTGATGGATTTGAAAGACGAAGAACTGGTCACTCAGCAGCTGCCTTGCATTTACAAAGCCTGATACGCCTCCCCTCCCCTCCCTCTATGTTCTCATCCTAACTACACAAGATGACTGGAGGGCTGTAAGATCTGCTTCATTTGGAAGAAAAAAAAATACCTAAAAATTAACCTTTAGAGATTAATTGCTTTGGACTGAGTATTACCTTTCTTAACACCTTCTAAAATGTAAATACTTTCTGGAAGGAAGGAACACATTACCTTCTTTACACATTAGTGAGTTTTATCGTATCAGCCTCCTTTATTTGAAATAGCTGGGCAGAGTGAGTCCTTAATCTCTATCTTCAGGGAGGGAGGCAGAGAGCCTTGAAAGATATGAGGGATACGCTATTCCCAAGGACTAACACAGGGTTGGCTGACCCTTTGTGATTATCAAGGGCACGGACGTCATTAAGGGTGATGCTGGGAGGGGATGGGAGGGAGAGACCCTGAGGGTTGTCACTTCTGTCCTGAGGCCTTTGATTGCTCTAGTTCCACTGGAGACATGTGGGAATAGAGCTGCTTCTGAGAATGAGGCCCCTGTGACCCTAGCGTCCAGGTTAAGCAGTATTTATCAAACTTTTCCCCACTCGGAGTTAGGCCACAGGCAATCATGACAATGTGTCCTAGACGTAACTGATTTTACTTTGGCTTTCTCCTAAAGCAGTGAAAAAAAAAACAGTACAAAGGATGTAAACAAGATAAGTTCATGGAAGCCTGGAAAGGCTCCCCGTTGCCTCCCTTTTATGTTAGGGAGGCCTTTCTGGAGTTCTGTGACCTTGACATCCCTGCACAGATGCCTTTTATGGTGCAAGTCAGAAAAACTGTACACCAGCACACAAGGCTATGATTTTACTACTGAGGAAGCTATATCTCTCAGACCTTCTGGCTGGGTTTACAGCCTGGAAATAAATTCTTATTGCATCTGCTATGGGGAAAAATCTCCCTTATCTAAGCTTATGTTTCTGGGGTGAGTTTTCCATTTATGTCCACTAGGGACGATGGGCCGCTATGCGTTTGGGTCTTTCCAGGGGTCGCACACACTTCCGACAGTAATGGCTGCTCACTGTGGTGATGACTTCATGCAGCAAAAAGACAAGAGTAACAGCAATTCTGGAGAAAAGCAGCTTCTAATACACTCCACAAAGAGGGAGGGCTCCAGCCCATGTTTCCTTTAAAATATATTTTTTGGTGCTAATGAAAAATAACAAACTGGCACTACAGTGACTTTATATAGCTTAAACTACATTTCTAATTGCTACGAGGTGTACTGAAGGTAGAAGTAAGAATATCTACAATTTATGCTCTTTAATTTTATATATGTTAGTTACAAATGCCCGGATTTGCAACATTGAGGAATATAGGTTGCCTTTAAAATTGTGAATTTCCTAGCTGTTTTGTTTTTCATATTGATAAACTTCTAAAAATGCCTTCAGCAGTCTAAGACATTACTTTCTGTACTGGGAGGTAACGACGTGATGACAGTTTTTCTTCTTTCTGACTCCCCCTATCTTTTTGGAACAGGCTGTGACTGTGGGTGGACTATTCTGATACCACTGCTTTGGCTGTGCAGTATTTTGCAGCTTAAAAGTAAAAGTTCTCTCTGTTATCATTGAACATGCATCTTTGCTAAACACACAATGGATGTTCTCTTGATATAAATGAATTCTTTCGATTCTGATGTTTCAGTTCAATGGCTCTCAAATTTGAGCATGCATTTACATTACCTGGGAAGATTTCTAAACTGCACATATCTAGTGTTACCCACAGAGTATATGATTCCGCACACTGGGTTGGATATCAAGGATCTGCATTAATCTTTGGCCTGAAGACCACATTCTGAAGACAGATCATTGCCTTAGAGGAGGGCTTCTCAACCTTAGCACTATCGCCATTTTGGTTGGATGTCTTTGTTGCGAGGGCTGGTCTCTGCATTGCAGGATGTTCAGCAGCACCCCTAGCCTCTCCCCACGAGATGTCACTAACATTCCCATCTTCCTCCCACTTGTGTCCACCAAAAATGTCTCCTGGAGTGGTGGATTTGAGAACCCATGCCTTAGAATCTTTGTCCTTCCCAACTCAAATGTCCTGGCCATGGGAGCATTCTCATGATGAATTTGTGTATGGCGTTCTTGTCCCAAACGTAGTTTTCTTAGGAAGCTGCATGATAAAATGAGCATTTTCTTAGTCACGTAGAGTTCACACTAAGGTCGCATGACCATTACCAACCCCTCTCAGACAACTTTTATTCGACCAGAATAGATTTTGTTCATTATTAAAGTTAATTGCTAAGGTTTACCATTTGAGACATATTCATTTTTAAAATTTTCTTGAAAATTCAGAAGATCTGATCACATCAGCCTCCTGGGCATGGTGGCTCATGCATGTAACCCCAGCACTTTGGGAGGCCAAGGTGGGCGGATCACATGAGTCCAGGAGTTCCAGATCTGCCTGAGCAACACAGTGAAAGCTCCTCATCTCTACATAAAATAAACAAAATTAGTCAGGCATGGTGGTGGATGCTTGTAGTCCCAGCTACTTGGAGGTTAGGTAGGGAAATGGCTTGATCATGTCACTGTACTCCAGCCTGGGCAACAGAGCGAGAAGCTGTCTCCAAATATAAAAAGAAAATTAACAAAAGGCCAGGCATGGTGGCTCATGCCAGTAATCCCAGTATTTTGGGAGGCCAAGGTGGCAGAGGGTGGGGGGGATCACTTGAGGTCAGGTGTTCGAAACCAGCCCAGCCAACATGGGGGAACACCGAATCAATTGAAAATACAAAAATTAGCCAGGTGCGGTGGTGGGTGCCTGCAATCCCAGCTACTCGGGGGGCTGAGGCAGGAGAATTGCTTGAACCCAGGAGGAAGGGTTGCAGTGAGCTGAGATCACGCCATTGCACTCCAGCCTGGGTGACAGAGTGAGACTCCTACTCAAAAAAAAAAAAAAAAAAAAGAATCGGATGGACTGGACTAGGGGAAGAGCTGCACCTAGAGAGCCTGGTGTACCCTCCAGTTGCCCAAGTCCCCATGTGGCCAACTTCACTCACGCACAGTACCTGTCAGGCTCCTGAGGGCACTGGCTTTGCAATTCTTGGTTTAAAGCTCCACAGCCAGTAGCTGAGAATGCAGCATTCCTTATGGAACAATCCTACTAGGGTTGGCAATGTTGGTGCTAACTCCTGGATGTATTCAAAGATTATTTTGATTGTAAGGCAATGGGCCAAGTGTTTTAATCTCCTATGATCACGATTATCTCCCATTTTGTGATACATTTTTATGAAGTTTTATGTGTTTTCCCTTTCTGGAGCAAAACTTGGATCATAGGTGCCAGCCCCCTTTGCACATTCCACGAATGCTTTTTGTTGTTTAGGAACGCAACTCTGAGAATTCTCTCTCAAGTGCTAGTTCTTGATCTGGCTAATGAATCATTTCTAGGAAACAGGGAAACAAAGGAAAACTGGGTGTGTGATGCACCCAGCCACAATGTCTCTCATCCCACCTGAAATAACAGTGTCACAAGGAATGATTAGAAACTGGGACTTGACCTCAAAAAACATGGAGGAAAATGTCGTGGTGGGGAGGGCTGGCTTCTTGGGCATGTGGCCTATGTCTGTGAGGGTCCTGGGCTTGGTTTAACACTCTGTTGCTGCCATCTTGAAATTCTTTACAATTTTTGAACAGTAAGTCCTGCAATTTCATTTTGCACTCAGCTCCACAAATTATGTAGCTGGACCTAGTTTTTAAAGAGGGATTTAAAAACTTATTATTGTGGGAGGTGAAGAGTGTTCAAAAATGTTAGTTCAGGAATTTCATTACTGTAAAGAGAAACAGCATTCTTTTCCCTTGCTGAGATAGGGATTCCATTTATTCGGAAAATTAACAAATTCTGAAAACCAGCTGTGTGTGAGCTGCTAGGAGGCAAGAAAATACAGATGATAAGGAGGGCAGCATGCTGGTGTGGAGCCAGGTGTAGATGGATTTTTTTTGTGTGTGTGTGTGACAGAGTTGCATTCTGTTGCCAGGTGCCAGGCTGGAGGGCAGTGGTGCGATCTTGGCTCACTGCAACCTCCGCTTCCCGGGTTCAAGCAATTCTCCTGACTCAGCCTCCAGAGTAGCTGGGACTACAGGCTCATGCCACAACACCCAGCTAATTTTTGTATTTTTAGTAGAGACAGGGTTTCATCATGTAGGCCAGGATGGTCTCAATCTCTTGACCTCGTTATCTGCCGGCCTCGGCCTCCCAAAGTGCTGGGATTACAGGCGTGAGCCACTGCGCCCGGCCCGGTGGTGTAGATGGATTTTAATGAACTTAGACAAAGCACATAATTTCTCCTCCTATTTACACCTCTGTTTCTTGTGCCATCAACTTTCAGCATTACCTGTTCAATCTCAGTTTTATACAAAGAGGTTGGTGACCCCATTCTTTTTCTTCTAGCTTTCCTCTTCCTTCCATGGCCTTAGTTTCTTACCTGTAAAGTGAAGATAATAATTCTGACATTAAAAAGTTGTAAGGAGGCCGGGTGCAGTGGCTCACACCTGTAATCCCAGCACTTTGGGAGGCCGAGGTGGGTGGATCACAAGGTCAAGAGATCGAGACCATCCTGGTCAACAAGGCGAAACCCTGTCTCTACTAAAAATACAAAAATTAGCTGGGCATGGTGGTGCACACCTGTAGTCCCAGTTACTCGGGAGGCTGAGGCAGGAGAATTGCTTGAACCCAGAAGGCAGAGGTTGCGGTGAGCTGAGATTGTGCCATGGCACTCCAGTCTGGGTAACAAAAGCAAAACTCCATCTCAAAAAAAAAAAAAAAAAGTTGTAAGGATTAAATGAGATAGTTGTGAGTGCCTAGTGCAGTGTCTGACACATAGCAGGCCCTTGCCATGTTGGCCAAGCTGGTCTCAAACTTCTGACCTCAGGTGATCCACCAGCCTCAGCCTCTCAAAGTGCTAGGATTACAGGTGTGGACCACCGTGCCCAGCCCACCTTCCTCCTTTATTTGAATGTTGTTTTATGATATATGCCAATAGCCTAGCCTTGTTACATCCTCCAATTTAAATATATATACACATAAATTAATTCTTTATTTACATTATTAGTATGAATTATTTATTTTATATATAAATTCTATAAATTTGCAGGAGATATGTGTGTGTGTGTGTGTGTTTATCTCCACCAGTCAGTTAGCATAGATTTGGTAGCTTCAATGGTTCTATGGTTCTGTTAAAAAAGAAATAAAAGTACTCTGGTACGTCCAAATGATAAAACATTCCTCAGTCTTTCCACTTTTTTTACTTTCTCCTTCCCTCCTACATAGAAGTTTAATAATGGTTCAGAAAATATCTATTAAGTTCAACTTTTTAAAAAATCATCCATTATGCGAATCCTAAAGCCCATCAGCATCGTTTCGTTTCTAGATTGTGTAGACTGCAGGATCTTCATATTTTTACCTAAAATTGATAGACTGTCTTTTTGCCTACCCGAGTTGCCTCTGCTTAATTCCTAGGCTTTAACTCTGGCTAGATTCTGAGGCACATGATATATTTTCCTTCCCTTGTCACTGTGGAACCTGATGAGCAGTCTTCTGGGGTTATTTCCTTCCTGGTCAGCCTGAACCAAAACGGCTCGCAGTATGGACAGTGAGTAACGCTGAACAACCCCTGACTTTTTCAGCAAAACCCTGTCTCCTTTGTCATCCTCATCCACGTCGGACCTCCAATTTTCTGGAAACAGCAGAAGCCCAGGCTGGAATTCTCCTGTGCATTTAGATTGCTGCAAGGCGGGTAAATACTCCCCAGAGAGAGCTAAGGCTGCTTCAGAAGTCTGCTGTCTCCCAGGGTGAATGGTGAATGCTGAATACTGTGCTCACGCTTTCCTTGTAGAAACCCCAATGAAGGCCTGGCAGCCAAGAATGAGCAGGCTCTGCTTCGCAAAGTGAAGTTCATTCGTATGCTCAAAGTAGAGAGAGGGTCAAAAGGCGGCAGGGAGTGGGGTCTGGAATTCTCAAATAGGTTCCTACTCCTGCGTGCCCCTCACTTCTCACATATCTTTTGGAATTTAGAAAATGAGTGACCCTGTTGGTTTACTATTTTATTTCTTTTTTTTGGTCTTCATTTTTGGGAGGCAGGTTCATTCCAGGATGAAGCTTTCAGAAGAACTTAACTCCCAAGTCCCTTTCCCTCAGTAACATAAAGAGAGCAAACGGTCCCCAGGGATTATATGAAGTGTTCGTCTTCTGTTTTGCTAGAATGTATCTGACAATCTGACAATGAATAAATTATGTGCAAAATTAGGTATATTCATGCAATAGATGTTCAGTCCAACAAATAAAAAATTTTAGTAAAACAAATGGAAATAGAAACTTTCTAATGGCTTCTGTGGTCCCGGAGATCTAGGTCCCCAACCGCACTCCCTTGCTCAGGCTCCGTTTTGCCTTATTCTCGTTTGCCCTGATACAGGAGGGAGACAGGAAAGTGCTGGGTAGTGAAGGGTGAGATCCCTGGCAAGGGCTCCACCCTCGGGCCTGTGCCTGCAGACCTAAGTGAGAGCAAGCATTTCTGTTTTCACGCCCAAATGTTGCGTTTTCCAAGACCATTCTGGCCCACCACGCCCTCCATCCTGTGCCCATAGAAACCTGAGAGCTTAGTGGGCACAGACACAAGTGGCTGAATGTTGGAACCAGCAAAGCAGTGACGACAGAACAACAAGGTAGAGAAAGAGAGAAGAGGAAGGATGCCTGGAGGCCTAGGGGATGGGAGTTCAGCCAGGAGGTCAGAGAAGAGTCAGCAGCTGGGCAGCCCAACTCCAAGGGAAGACCATTTTCCCACTCCATCCAACCCCGCTTCCAGCTCCCTATCCATCTTGCTGAGAACCACCTCCACCACTCATAAAACCTTGCACTCATCCTTCCAGCCCACATGGGATCCAAATCTTCCAATACACTGGGCAAGAACTCAGGATACAGAAGGCTGTCAAACTGGCCCCCTGCCCTTGCGATAAGGCAGAGGGTCTATTGAACTGATAGGCACAAGCCATCTGCAGAGGGCTAAACTGAAAGAGCACACTGTAACACAAACCCCTGCAGGCTTCAGAAGTCGCAGACACCCACCTATAGACACTTGGAGGGGGCTGGAGCCCAAAAGTGCTCCCTACGGCCTCTGTACCTGCCCATCTGCATGCTCCCCCTAGGGGTTTGAGCAGTGGGGCTATGGAAGGAGCAAGCCACACCCCTGTTGCTCATCCTGCGAGGTTCCCTTATCCCTGTTTCACCCCTAGCCCTCTCAGTTTGGGATACAAACATTCACCTAATGAGTAACGGGTGATGAATGAACAGTAACTGGAGAAGGCAAGCAATAAGGAGGACGACATCTCCCAAGGAACAACTGACGTCCTTGCAATGGCATTTGAAGGTAGCTTAGCATAGCTTAGTCTGAACGAAGTCCATGCTAAGGAAGAGATAGAGTGGAAATGTCTTACTATCTTTTCAAATACTTGCTGGGGTCACTTGCAAATCGAAAGAAATACAACATTGTACTCAGCTATGTTGCCCAACTATCTGGAGCTTTGGAAAGGATGCTCTCAAAACATTAAAATGAGGGAGGTGGCACAGAATTACACTATGAACTACACACTAAATGGTACAGACACAGAATATGGAAAACGCAAAACCATTCTAAAGACAATGCTCTTCAGTCTGCAATAGAGTAGACCGACTAACATTAAGCATAGCTAAAGAAATAATGTGAAAATCAGGGGCATGGTGGTCAGCTTGGAGATTAGAGTCATAAAGAACAGAAAATGGAATCATAAGGAACAGTTGGCTGGGCCCTCCAAACCACTGTCCAGAGGAGATGGAATAATCCCCCTCCTGTTGGCTGTACCAATCCCATCTTGTAGGTGAAGCCTCAGGCAATCTCAGCCTGATGCCATTAGCACTGGATTTATCTGGAGAACTCTTTGTTCTGACTTCCTGCTCTCCAGGCAATCTTTGATTATTATCTGACTTCCTCTATCATTCTGCATATGGAAATGGCTCTGTTACAAGGGCTTTTAGTATTCCATTTCTTACAATAGTCTTCTTTTTCTGACTGTAAAAGAACAAAATGGCGTTTTGGCCACTCTGGTCCACCAAGCTGGGAGGAAGTTCTGGTTGTGCAGTCCGTGGGTGTTCCTGTTCCTGGGAGTGGTACTTCTCATTATAAATGAACAATCTGGCATTCTGTTTTTGGGGGCTGAGTGAATGAGTCCGCCCCTGATGAGGGTTCAGGTACTCAGGGAGTACCTGGATTGCTGGGCCTGGAAAGGAGAA
Organism: Callithrix jacchus; assembly: GCF_049354715.1. NCBI lineage: Eukaryota > Metazoa > Chordata > Mammalia > Primates > Cebidae > Callithrix > Callithrix jacchus. The sequence goes on along the minus strand of NC_133512.1, from coordinate 77,421,680 downwards.
AACCTGGCTCAGGAACGTGGAAAGTTCTCTCGGTGAGGACACAGCCTACTGAGGCTTATTTCCTACGTGATAAGCACATATGCTTCGAGTTGCTGTTATTTTACCATTTTAGGCAAAGATAAAATGCTCAATGCATAACGTAAGATCCAGTGTTTACTGTGCATGATGCGCTCCATATTAACATCTAGGTTTCTAGAACACAAGCGTGGCATTGTTTCCGTCACAGTCACACTTCAAAAACTTCCTCTAAACTCAGTATAAAATAAACAATGTTTTACAATTTTAACTTAATTAAAATCCTAGTGCAGGTGCATTTATTACTAGGTTTACTAATTAAGTAGGGAAAGGAGGAAGGTAAATGAATTATTTCAACCCCAAACTCAACCCCTCCTATTTCCCTACATGCAAGGGATGATATGAGATTTGTGCCAAGAGATGAGAATTTCCATCCTGTTTGGATTATGCTGGAATGCTTTTGGACGATACATAAGAGAAGAAAACAGAATGATTCTCTATTTGCTTCTTTTTCGGATACACATTTATAAACCCTCAGAAGCATGCCTCAAGAAAGCATGATTTCTAATCTGAAGTAAGCAGAAGCTGGGGTTTTTCAACGGAATGGCAGGATTGCCTAGGAGGGGATCCTCTCTGGTGATAATGGCTGCTGTTTCCATGGCAATTGCAGATTCACCTGTGCACCCAGTCTCTGCTCCTTTTGTTCACAACAAACTACCATTAAGCAGCAACCAGCGCTATTAGCAAGGCAGAGGCATTTAAGGAAACTGGTTCCCATGATTCTGTGTTCAGATCTTTTGTTCTGTAATGGATCTACAACTCCCTAGTGTCTTGTTAACATAATAGCATTAGGGTGCTGGAAAAAAAAAATGTTTGTAATCTCACCTGGGCCAAATTTTTCTGAGAAAGTGGTACTCTTATCCTCATATCCAGTAATTCCCAAACACTAGTATGTCTCAGAATCCTCTAAATTTGCACAGTGCAAATTCCCGGACCCCACCTCCAGAGAACCTGACTTAGTAGGTCTGAGATGGGACTGAGGACTGAATTTTTAACAGGTACCATAGTTGATTCAGTTACAGATGATCCCAAGACAGTACAACAGGGACACCTTATTTTGCATACTTTCCAAATAATCCAGAAAAGGAGAGAATTGGACACTGTCCCCTTCATAATTTTAAAGAAGATCATGATTTTAAAGAGAACAGTTGAATCTCAAGGAATTTCTCTGGCAAAGAATCTAGTTTGAGGATATTCAGGCCATATGGCTTTAGTTAGGTGGCAAAGTCCTTTTAGGATAGGCTTGAGTATTAGATTTGCTTTTGAGGCTTGGATCATTACAACTCATTTTCAGGGCTCTCTCACAGCAGTATCTAACATCTGCTTTATCATCTATAGAGAAGACAAGGAACTACTCCCATTGCAGGACCAGGCCAGCTTCAGAAAACATGCAGGTGGGGCTGTTACTTCCAAGGGTGAAACAAAGATCAAGTACTAAGCCACGCTCTGCCTTTCTCATAAAGGTCAGCATGAGCTTCAGCTTTAGGAAGTCTGGGGCTTCAAAGCTGTAGGAGGGAGAAAAAGGCATCCCTTTGATTCCTTTTCTTGCTGATGCTTTAAAAAACTGTGAGCCCCCACACCTTGAAGAAGACCTCTTATAGTAATCTCTCTTCCTTCATCTTTCCATTTTTCAGCCTCCTAGGCTTTAGGTGTTCTAAGATAAAGTCTTTCCCATTCTTTGAGTGTCTAGATTGCTCTGATGCCTCTTTTAATCATGCTGTGTTTGATAGATACAGAATACTCCAGGCACTTGCGTCCAGGGATGGCCTTGGAAAAGACTGGTACATCTAGGAAACGTTTAAGGTACACAGGAATCACACATGGTGGCTTAAGTTTAATTTCAGAGCATCCTAAGCACACTTTGCTCCTGCCCCAACCCCACAGTCTCCCATTTCAGAAATAACATCAGCGTGCATGCGCCCAAGCGCTGCAGGTGGCACTTGAGCTTTTATTCAAATGCAGTTTCTCTCTGAAGGAGAACAAAGTCAATTGGAATAAAAGTCCTATTTTTGGAAAAGAGAAGTGATGCACTGATAGATATTTGCAATGTAAAAACTCCTTTCTATAGGAAAGCATCTCAATTACTTAACTTTATGGCAGTTGACTCAGGAAGAGCTCCAAATCACAGCAAGTACTTGTTGACCATGATTGCTTGTGGTGCTGGTAACTTAATGGCTTTTCCCATTTTTACAAAATGAGAACAAAATGACTGGTTTCCAAGAGGTAGGCAATTGTTGGCAACCACTTTTTTTTCAAACTCTGCTCATCATTGTGAACTAGAACCTTCCCTCCATCAATAACTACAGGGCCAGCTTTGTAAACAAGTCACAGTTTAGGGATGAGTGCAGAGCTGCTGAGTTATTATCCGAGTCATATGAATTACATGGAGTTGCTCTACTTTGAAAGTAGCAGAGAAAAGAAGTAGTAAAATGCAATGGTGAAAGCTTCAAGTTTGGGAACCAGGCTGCCTGAGTACTAATCCATGCTGTACTGCATTGTTCACAGGCTCCTCATCTGTAAAATAGGAATAATGGGAACTGGGGAGAATTATACAAGGTGTATAATTTACTGGAGGGCCAGCACTTAGCAAGGGCCCAGTGTACATTTGCCATTCTGGATGTGGAGAAAAGACTGATGCATTCGATGGAATGATAACTCAGTGGACATGCCTGAATTTATTTGCAAGGTCGGGGAGACAATGTTATCACCTATTTGGACTACAAGAGTTGGCCTTTGGGTTGCCACCTTGTATTCGTGGGATAGATGCTCAAATCAGCCCTATTTGAGCATCTATCCCACGAATACAAGGAATCAAGGAATCCCTAATCAAGCAAGTGGGAACTAGCGTGGCAATGGAGGTGAATTCGCTGCTAGTCATGTCTGTTTCCTCTGACCAGGATTCCCTTTCCTACACACCCAGGTTCCATAATCAGATCTCTTTATCAGATCTTGTGCCCTGCCTCTTCAATGTTAAGACCTGCCATTTAGGGCCAGGCACAGTGGCTCAGGCCTGTAATCCCTGCTCTTTGAGAGGCTGAGGTGGGCAGATCACTTGAGGCCAGGAGTTCGAGACCAGCCTGCCCAATATGGTAAGAACCCATCTCTGTGAAAAATACAAGAAAAATTAGCCAGGCACAGTGGTGCCTGCCTGTAGTCCCAGCTACTCAGGAGGCTGAGGCAGGAGAATCTCTTGAACCTGGGAGGTGGAGGTTGTAATGAGCCGAGATGGTACCACTGCACTCCAGCATGGGTGACAGAGTGAGACTCCAGCTAAAAGAACTGAAAAAACAAAAAACTGCCATTTAGCCATTTCAAGCTCTTTGTACTGTCTAAAAAGAAATTAGGGGACTCTATATCTCAATGGAATACTTTCTTCCTGTGCAGTTGGATAAAGCAGAACTTTCTGATACCTCCAACCCCTCACCGCTTAATCTCTTTATTCCTTCTTCATGTGGCCTTGAGTACCTATCCTGTGTGCTAAGTGCTAACAACTCACAGTGAAGCAGATAAACATGGTCCTGTCCTCAAGAAGCCCATATTCTAGAGGGAAAATGATCACCAACAAGAAAATGGACAAAGAAGTAATTTTATGTTGTAATAAGTGCTTTAGTAAAAAGACAGGAGGAAGGGGCTGAAAAAAGAGAACCGTGAACAAAGAGCTGGGACGCTACAGTCGATAGGGTGGCCAGGAACGGGGACCGCTGTGCGTGGGACCTTAAGCCGAGAAAAGACTGCCTTTTTGCGAGGTGATTGTGGGCAAGGTGATGATTTTAACAAAGAGCCAGGCTTGGGTTGAGGCGAGGAGGTAAAAAGGTCTTTGAAAAAGGCTGAGATTATGATGCTGGTGCTGGGCTCAGAGCATGTACCCCAGAGGACTCAGGGAAATACGTACATGGGTGCCAGGTTCTGGGGTCATGGTAGATCAGCGGTTCCTGGTAGATCAGGTGTGTACAGAAGGTAATGCTAATTCATTAATTTATTCTTTCAGTCCAAAAGTGTTTATGGAGTATTACGATAGGTCATGTACTATTCTGGGTGCTTGGACTACATTAGCAAACAAAACAAAGATTTCCACTTTGGAGCTTGTGTTCTAGCTAGAGGAAAGAGAAAACAACTAATAAATGTAACATGCAAGCAAATAATGTCCAATGTTAGAAGGTGTTAAGTGCTATGGAAAAAAAGTAAGACAAGGTAGATTATGGTAAGGGGGAATCAGGAGTGCCAGGGGTATCTGCACACACACACACGTGTCTGTGTGTGTTTGTGTATATGTAATTTAAAATAGAGTGGTCAGCATAGGCCATGTGAGAAGGTGAGTGTGCTAGTCCATCTTATGTTGCTATTACAGAATATGAGATTGGATGATACATAAGGAACAAAAATTTATTTGGCTCACAATTCAGGAAGCTGGGAAGTTTGAGAGCATGGTCTTGGCATCTGGTAAGGACCTTTGTGCTGTGTTGTCCCATGGTGAAAGGCAGAAGGGTAAGTGAGGGTGAGAGTGAGAGACAGAGAGGGCTAAGTTTGTTTTTATAACAACACAGTCTTGAGACAATGAAACCACTCTATGATAATGCCATTAATCCACTCAGGAGGAGAAGTCCTCATGGCCTAAAAACCTTGTAACAGTTTTACCTCTTAATATCAACACAGTGGTAATTAAATTTCAACATAAGTTTTGGAGGGGACATTCGAATAATAGCAGTGAGATTGCTGGTGAGGGATTTAGCCTTACAGGTACCTGGGGAAAGGGTCTAAGCAGACTGAACAGCCAGTACGAAGTCCAGAAAGTAGGACATAAGACTCTGGTAATGAGTGTCTGGGGGACCCGGACCTCTGGGGTGACTAACCAGGGATGTGAGGCACTGCGAGCCAGTCCTGTGAGTCTCTGAGACGAAGTGGGGCTGCAGCTCCTCAGGCACACTGCACTGGTGCTCGCAGCACCTGCCACTCTAGAGGCTGGAGCTGGTGTGGTAGGTTTATGGGCTGAGACTCAGAAGGCTGTGAATGGGACACTGTGCCAGGTACTGGGGTCACACAAAGATGCTGACCTGCTTCTCTCTCTGCCTCCAAGATTCCCCACACCCTTCTCTGTAGCACCATTCTGGCTTCCTCAACCTCCCAAAAGGCTTCATGGACTCAAATTGCCTGTATCCTCTTCTAGTCCTAGCTTGTTCAATCCCAACCCTGACTCCTCAATGCAGAGGACCTCAGTGAGAGGTTAGGAGGGAAGTAACCAACCTGTGCACACAAGCATTGCTGATGAGTTAAGGGACTGACTGAATTTGGCGTTTAGAAGTTAGAAAAGCAGAATATTCAAGGTCAGACAAATTTTGGTTTACATTTCACCTTTGCCACTTTTTAGTTGAGAGACCTTACAAAAGTTATTCTCAAGTTCTCCCAGAAGGCTTGGGGAACGCTAGGCAGCTTTTGGATTTTGAAACCCCCACCTTTGGACACACACACACACACACACACACACACACACACATATATATATTTCCATGTTTGATTCTGGGGGTATCTCTGTACTGTGATCCACCCCTCTTATCATCCCAGATCCGTCTCACTCATTTGAGCACTTGGAGCAGTAGTTTTGTTTTGTTTTTTGAGACGGAGTCTCATTTTGTCATCCAGGCTGCAGTGCAGTGGTGTGATCTTGGCCCACTCCAACCTTCACCACCAGGTTCAAGCAATTCTCCTGTCTGAGCCTCCTGAGTAGCTGGGATTACAGGCACGTGCCACCACGCCTAGCTAAGTTTTGTACTTTTAGTATAGACAGTGTTTCACCATGTTGGTCAGGCTGCTCTTGAACTTCTGACCTAGTGATCCACCCATCTTGGCCTCCCAAAGTGCTGGTATTACAGGTGTGAGCCACCAAACCCAGCTTTGGAGCAGTAGTTCTAAATCATCCCTGTGTAGCAGAATCACAGGGGGAACGTTTAAATATACAGATGCCTAGGCCCTTCTCTCAGTGATTCTGATTCCACTGGAGTAGGGTCCTGGCAGTAAGTATTCTTTCCTTTTTTCCTTCCCTTTCTTCTTCCCTCAGTCCCTCCCTCCCTCTCCTCTTCCCTCCCTCCCTCCTTGCTTCCAACTTTCCTTCCCTCCTTCCCTCCCTTCCCTCCCTTCCTTCGTTCCTTTTTCTTTCTTTCTTGACAGAGTCTTGCTCTGTTGCCCATGTTGGAGGGCAGTGGTGTGATCATAGCTCACTGCAGCCTCAACCTCCTGAGCCCCGGTGATCCCCCAACCTCAGCCACCCAAGTAGCTGGGACTGTAGGCAGGTGCTGCTATGCCAGCTATTTTTTTTTAAATCTTTATGGAGACAGGGTCTCCCTATGTTGCCTGGGATGGTCTCGAATTCTTGGGTTCAAGCGATCCACCCGTCTAGGCCTCCCAAAGAGCTGGGATTACAAGCATGAGCCACCATGCCTGGCCAACATAGGGAGACCCCATCTCTTCAAAAATAAATAAATTAGCTTGCATAGAGGCACCTGCCCATGGTCTCAGCTACTTGGGAGGCAGAGGTTGGGGAATCTTGGGCCTGGGAGGTTGAGGATGCAGTGAATTGTGATCACAAAAGTGGGCAAAGGACATGAATAGACACTTTCAAATGAAGACATACATGTGGCCAACAGTCATCTAAAAGAAGCTTAATATCACTGATCATTGGAGAAATGCAAATCAAAATCACAATGAGATCTCAATAATCAGTGATACCATACCAGTCAGAATGGCTATTTTTAAAAAGCTGAAAAATAACAGATGCTGGTGAGGTTGTGCAGAAAAAGAAACACTTATACACTGTTAGTGGGAGCGTAAGTTAGTTCAACCATTGTGGAAGACAGTGTGGTAGACAGTGTGGTGATTCCTCAAACAGCTAAAAGCAGGACTACCATTTTGATCTAGCAATCCCATTACTGGGTATTTGCCCAAAATAATATAAATTTTTCTGTTATAAAGATGCATGAATGCATATGTTCATTGCAGCACTATTCCCAATAGCAAAGACATGGAATCAAACTAAATGCCCATCAATGATAGACTGGATAAGAAACTGTGCATATATTTATGCAGTCATTAAAAGAATGAGATCATGTACTTTGCAGGGACATGGAATACTATGCAGTCATAAAAAAGAATGAGATCATGTACTTTGCAGGGATGTGGAATACTATGCAGTCATAAAAAAGAATGAGATCATGCACTTTGCAGGGATATAGAATACTATGCAGTCATAAAAAAATGAGATCATGTACTTTGCAGGGACATGACATGGATGGAGTTGGAGGCTGTCATCCTCAGCAAACTAACACAGAAACAGAAAACCAAATACTGCATATTCTCACTTATAAGTGGAAGGTGAATGATGAGAACACACAGACACATAGAGGGGAACAACCCACACTGGGGCCTATCAGAGAGTGAAGGGTGGGAGGAGGGAGAGGATTAGGAAAAACAATTAATGGGCAGTAGGCTCAATATGTGGTGATGAAATAATCTATACAATAAACCCCCATAATACAAGTTTACCTATATAACAAACCTGCACATGTACCCCTGAACTTGAAATTAAAGTTAAAAGAGGTGTCCACGTGATTCTAATGTGCACAAGGTTAAGAAGCACCGAGTAGGAGTCTATGACCAGTCACGGAAAGTGGGTTAACGTTTCAGGACTATCTCCCATCAGTTCCAGTATTTGATTATTTTCCAGGTCCATATTTCTTCTTCTTTTTTGGAGATGGAATCTCACTCTGTCGCCCAAGCTGGAGTTCGGTGGTGTGATCTCAGCTCACTGCAACCTACCTCTTAGGTTCAAGTGATTCTCCTATCTCAGGCTCTCAAGTTGCTGGGACTACAGGCATGTGCCACCACACCCAGCTAATTTTTGTATTTTTAGTAAAGATCGGGTTTCACTATGTTGCCCAGGCTGGTCTCAAACTCCTGACCTCAAGTGATCCACCCACCTTGGCCTCTCAAAGTGCTGGGATCACAGGTATAAGCCACTGCACCTGGCCTGTGAGTTCCATATTTGTAATCTCAGCAACTTTCTTTTTCTTTTTTTGAGAGGGAGTCTCACTCTGTTGCCAGGCTAGAGTGCAATGGCACAATCTTGGCTCACTGCAACCTCCGCCTCCTGGGTTCAGGTGATTCTCCTGCCTTAGCCTCTTGAGTAGCTGGGACTACAGGTGCGTGCCACCATGCCTGGCTAATTTTTGTATTTTTAGTAAAGACGGGGTTTCATCATATTGGCCAGACTGGTCTCGATCTCTTGACCTTGTGATCCACCCACCTAGACCGCCCAAAGTGCTGGGATTACAGGTGTGAGCCACTGCGCACAGCCCTCAACAACCTTCTTAAATGATCGTTATGAGGTTCCAAAGGGCACTGTAAATTGAGAAGTGCAATAGAAACATTCATTATATTATTACAGAGTGGCCTCAAGTCCCTCTTTTCTTTTGAGTGCTTAGACAGCTCTCCAGTAGGCTGGAACTCATCTCTGTCCTAGGAGTTTGGGGCCTCAAACAACACAGGGTCAGGAGCAAACCTGTACATGAGTAAATCTCTTTGTAAACGTATTTACAAAATATGATGTTGCCGAACTGGATGGTGAGGACACAGTGAATTATTTTTTTTTCCGACAAAGTGAGACCTGCATGGCTGAATTCACTGGAATCCCGTGAGGACTTGAAACTCTCTCTCTCTCTCTTTTTTTTAGACAAAGTCTTGCTTTGTCACCCCAGCCGGGTGCAGTGGTGTGATCTTGGCTCACTGAAACCTCTGCCTCCCGGATTTCAGTGATTTTCCTGCCTCGGCCTCTTGAGTGGCTGGGATTACAGGTGCCCACCACTATGCCCAGCTAATATTTGTCTTTTTTTTTTTTGGTAGTAGAGGCAGGGTTTCACCATGTTGACCAGGCTGGTGTTGAACTCCTGACCTCAAGTGATCTGCCCGCCTTGGCCTCCCAAAGTGCTGGGATTACAGGTGTGAGCCACCGCACCCAGCCCAGAAGCTCTCTTTCTGAGAGAAAGCTGAGGCTGATGCACTGGAGCTGGTGGGAGGCCAGGGACAAGGGAGAGTCTTCCCAGGGTGGGTGAAATGGCGATGCCAAGGGGCTGCAACTTGAGTGGGTGGAGTGGGATTACAGATAGGACTAGGCCTCCTTTCAGATGCCACGCAACAACCCAGCTGCTTTTGTGCCCCTAAGGGAGATCCCCAAGGGCCCCCAAAAGTTCTCTAAGGACCTGTCTAGATCATCACAGAAAAATCCTCACTTCCTGCAGTGTCCCTACCATCCTTGCTGAGGCCAGCACATTTCTCCCCAACTGGTAGGAGGAAGGAGGGGCATCTTCTCCTTGTACTCAAAGGTAGAGGCGGTGGAGCATGTAGCAGATCCTACAGCAGGCCCTTTTTTCACCAGCAATGCCATTTATGGGGAAGCAGGGAGACAAGGAATCTAAGCAGGAGGAAGTGGGTGGGGAGTGCAGGAGTCTAGAGAATTTGTATTTGGCTGTTGCTGGGCGGGGCTCTGAGAAAAGGGAAGAAAGGAGAGAAAAGCACAGCCCTGGGTGTCATTCTGGTCACTGTCACCACAGCCATAGCTGGGCCATGGTTCATGCTCAGCAGAAAGAAAGTGGTGTGTGTGCTCATGTGACCAGAACTGAGGTCTCTGGACAAGCTGTGATCTAACCCCACACAAGTGCTTTAGGATGAGGGGATATGGGCTTTGTGAAAATACCTAGATCAATCCCCAATCATCTGTGGGCCTTGTTCCCATTTTAAGAAATACTTCACCTTCTTTGGATTCTCACAAGAAGTCTGGAAGGCAGGTTGAGCCTGTGTGAACAACTCCACTTATTGGGAAGAAACCTGGGGTTTGCAAAGGTGAAATGAATCATCTAAGAGTCTGGACTGGGAGGTAGTAGTGCTGGGAGGTGGACATGTGCTGACTTTGGTATTTGCTCACTTTGCATTTTTGTTTCTCTCTACAGTGCCTTGGATTTGGCCCTATCAATTCTGCAGGTGGGCAGATCAGGTCGCCGGGCCCTCCAATCTGACACCCCTTCCTCCAGGCCCCTGGTCAAGCTCACAATGTGAGCACGTTTGTCTTGGCTCCCCTGGTGAGACACTGGGCTTTTGGCTCAAGTGCGAACTTGAGCTCCTGCTTTTGCTCTATGCATTGTGTATATTTAATCATGTTTGACGGAGTTTACGTTAGCCCAAGTTTAGGCTGTTAGCCTTTTTCCTCTCATTGTCTCTTTCATTTTTACCCACACTCCATGCAAGTGATTTGTCTGCCCTTAGACTTCAAATACGTGGTCCCCTTTCACGACCCATACAACCACAAAAGATGTTATCCTTTAAGAACTTCTTGCTCTTCCCCTTGGAAGGGGCATTTTGTTTTGGGATGGACTCTTGCCTTTGGAAGAGAAGCCAGAGTTTTCTTGGCTTTTTGCTTTTCTTTAAGCTGCACATTTGTTTTACCTTTTTTCCTTTCCCTGACTCAGTTTTTTCCAAGTTTCTTTCCTGGACTGACTTGAGACTTCCCCTGCAAAGTCAGCCTGAAATTTTCCTGCTGCTCTGAACCCTTCCCATTTAATTATTCTAACCAAAAATTATACTAACTTTTTTGTTCTCGTTAAAAAGAAAATAAACAAAAAATTAGGGGCCAGTATTTTAAAGTACAGCTCTGTTTTGGGTTAAAGTGACAGGCTGGGGCCTGATCATAGGATGCTTGCAAGTTTGCAGAGTGTGTTCTTATGCATTTGATTGTCACAACAATGACAACAACGATGTGAGGCAGGCAGTGTGGGACTTATCATCCCCTTTTTACAGAAGAGGAAATGCAGGATCACAGGGGTTGTCTGACTCATCAAGGGTCCTCTGACTTCAATATTGGCCTTCAATGATGATTCTGAATTTTGCGTAATAAAACTTACTGTTAGGCCAGGCATGGTGGCTCACGCCTGTAATCTCAACACTTTGGGGGCCGAGGCAGTTGGATCATGAGGTCAGGAGTTTGAGACCAGTCTGTCTAATAGGGTAAAACCCTGTCTCTACTAAAAATACAAAAATTAGCCGGGCGTGGTGGTGCATGCCTGTAGTCCCAGCAACCTGGGAGGCTGAGGCAGAAAAATCACTTGAACCCGGGAGGTGGAGGTTGCAGTAAGCCAAGATGGCGCCACTGCACTCCCACCTGGGCAACAATGAGAGATTCTATCTAAAAAAAAAAAAAGGAAAAAAGGCCGTGTATGGTGGCTCACACCTGTAGTCCCAGCACTTTGGGAGGCTGAGGCAGGCGTATCGCAAGGTCAGGAGATCAAGACCATCCTGGCCAACATGGTGAAACCCTGTCTCTACTAAAAATACAAAAAATAGCTGAGTGTGGTGGTGCGTGCCTGTAGTCCCAGCTACAGGCAGGAGAATCGCTTGAACCTGGGAGGCCGACGTTGCAGCGAGCCAAATGGTGTCACGGCACTCCAGCCTGGCAACAGAGGGACACTCTGCCTCAAAAAAAAAAAAAAATAAGAAGAAAGAAAGAAAGAAAGAAAAAGAAAGCAAGAAAGCAAGAAAGCAAGCAAGGAAGAAAGAAAGAAAGAAAGAAAACTTACTGTTTTGGAGTAGAGTACATAAGTTCAAATACAGAGTCTAAGTTGATATTGGGGGTGCTTAGGAGATATCAGCTTGACTTCTAACACATTTTACATCTTAGAGAATTCACTCTGGCCCAAGGGCTGGCCGGTCCTCAGACCTGAAGTCTTAGAAGCTCACTTCAGTCCTGTCTGTGTTCCAGTGTGATCAGATATTGGTTGCTGACACATCCTATCCAAGCTCCAAAGTTGCACATTTTTTAAGATGAGTTGGCCAGGGGCGGTGGCTCACGCCTGTAATCCCAGCACTTTGGGAGGCCGAGGTGGGTGGATCACGAGGTCAAGAGATCGAGACCATCCTGGTCAACATGGTGAAACCCCGTCTCTACTAAAAATAAAAATAAAAAAATTAGCTGGGCATGGTGGTGTGTGCCTGTAATCCCAGCTACTCAGGAGGCTGAGGCAGGAGAATTGCCTGAATCCAGGAAGCGGAGGTTGTGGTGAGCCGAGATCGCGCCATTGCACTCCAGCCTGGGCAACAAGAGCGAAACTCCGTATCAAAAAAAAAAAAAAAAAAAGAGTTAAACATATGATGTCAAATGTTGCAGTTCTAAGAGCTAGCAACTTTCTATACCTCCAATCTCATCTGTTAACTGCTGATTTATATTTTCTCTCAAAAGCCATCTTACTTCCGTTTCTTATGGGACATCTCTCTGTCACCTCCATGTACCATGTATAGAGCCAAGAGAGGCCTGTTTACTCTCAATTAAGCTGACTTTTCCTCTTTTTGCTCCAGTTATCCTATTTTGGTAATTTCATTTATAATCACAGATTCTTCATTTCTTGCAGCAGGGAAGACAGATGCTATATCTCACCTTCTGCATTGTGTTAATATAGGGTTCTTACTCATTGTTTCCATGAAAAGTCAGACTCAGGAAACTGTTATTTCCATTTTAATTTAATAACACTTTCTTTTGGGAGACTAGTCTTGGAAACAGAAGGAATCTAACACAGTGGTAACATTCTTACCTCAATAAACGCTTCTCTAAACCCTGCCTGAAATGTTCACTTCACTGTTGTTAGACTGCCTGTAAACCTATTCATTTCAGATATCACTTTGAAAAAAATGTGAAAACAGTTGGATCAATTACTTGTCTATTAATTCAGCAAACATTTGTTGAGCACTCTCTCCATGCCAGACGTTGTGTTAGGTATGCTTCGGGTATGCTGAGTCAAGGAGCCTTTCTTTGTCCTCTGGAAGCTTGCAGGCTTATGTGGAAGCCAGAAAACGTGTGAAAAATTATATGATGGAGCATTGTACAAGACAGCAGGGGAATCCTTGGGTTTATGTGTGGATGGTCTAATCCTCTGGTAGCAGCTCCATCTCCCAACAATTACACTTTCAAATGCTTGACACCCTTCCTCTCCCCATGGCTCCAGCTCTGCCTGAGCTCTGATATTATTTTTTCCCCTTGTTTTTTCAGTCCTGGTATGGTAATGGTTTCCTACTGTAACCGGGTTTTTTCTTGGATGTTGTGGCTTTTTGGCCTTCAACCTCTTAAAGAGTAAGTGGTGGGGCCGCTTCAGCTGTACCATATGCTTTCAAAGTGAATATCAGACAGAAAAAGTGTTGCAGAAAGGTGATTTTACTTAGGTAGAGAAAAGAGAAGGAAAGGAGAAGGAGAGAAAGGGGATTCCAGAGGAAAATCCCAGAGGGAGCTCCCACCGCGTAGGAAGGGATTCCAGAAAGTTGGAAAGCTGGAGCAAGTGAGGGAGCCCGGACTTTTATCATGGGAGGAACCCCCACCTTCTCCAAGACCCTGGGCCAAGTTCCTTGGAACTTCCGCTGGAGTGATTGACTTTTAGTTTCTTCCTGTGCCCGCGCGCCCGCGAAATTCAAACATAAACCGCTGAATTTCCCGGATGGAGAGAGATGGGAGGGGGCATGTCGCTGGGAAATTCTTGCCCTTAAAGCTACACCCCCTTATGAACCCGGAAAGAGAACACATTCCCTCACTACCATTACTAGTCTACGGGCACATTTTCTTCCTTTGTTGATTCACTTAACTCTTTCCACACCTCTGAAAGTGGTTCTTTCATTCAAGTGTCTTCATTCTAACTACCGGAAGTGAGTTCTATTTCTGCCAGGACTGCTGTTACTGATACAGGAACTTGAACAAGAGGGATTTCTACGCATGCAGGAAACTAAATGTAGTAAGCAGGACCCAGGTATAGGGTGTGAAGTGAAGAGAGGATAGATGAATGGTTAGGCATGGGGCTGAAAGACGCCAACTTATGAATGCTGGAGATTTAGAGTTTTTATTCCGAAAGCTCTCATTAGCCATTGAAGGATTTTTTTTTTTGAGATGGACTCTTACTCTGTCTCCTAGGCTGGAGAGCAGTGGCATGATCTCGGCTCACTGCAACTTCCATCTGCCTGGTACAAGCAATTTCCCTGCCTCAGCATCCTGAGTAGCTGGGATTACAGGCACGTGCCACCATGACTGGCTAACTTTTTTCTTGTATTTTTAGTAGAGACAGGGTTTCACCGTGTTGGCCAGGCAGGTCTCGAACTCCTCAGGCAATGTATTTTTTAATTTTTTTCTTTAAGAGGATTTTTTGCTTTGAGACAGAGTCTTGCTCTGTCACCCAGGCTGGAGTGCAGTGGCACAATCTTGGCTCACTGCAACCTCTGCCTCCCGGGTTCAATCTATTCTCCTGCCTCAGCCTCCCGAGTAGCTGAGACTATAGGCGCGTGCCACCACACCTGGCTAATTTTTTGTATTTTTAGTAGAGATGGGATTTCACCGTGTTAGCCAGGATGGTCTCAATTTCCTGACCTTGTGATCTGCCCCGCCTCTGCCTCCTAAAGTGCTGGGATTATAGGCGTGAGCCACTGCCCCCAGCTATTTTTGTTTTTTTCTTATAACCAATTTTCCAGAACTAGTTTCTGTTGTTTGCAACCAAAGAGTCCTGATACAAGATTCAAGGAAGAAATGAATAGAGTCTTTATGGGATGGGTCCATTCCACAGCTATTTAGGAATAAGTACCACTGACTAAACTTGGTAATAGAAAGAATGCGTGTGAGAGAGGGAGAGAGGAGTTAAGAATGACTCTTAGTTTTTAGATCTGAGACTGGATAGATGATGTACCATTCACTAAGATGAAGGATATTGGAGGAGGATCACATTTCCCACCTCCGCTATGGGGGAGGGATGAGTAACTAAGTTTTGACAAGCTGAGTTTGAAGTGCTTATGGAAATGTCCAATAGATACTCGGTTATGCGGCTCCAGAATTTAGGAAAAAGATCTGACTGGAGTTGGAAATTTGGAAAGCATCAGCTTGTTAGTAGCAGCTGAAGCTGCGGGAGTAGATGAGGTCACTCAGGAAGAGTATGTAATATGAAAACAGAGAGGGAAGAACTGGGAGGAGAAAAGCAGTCCACCTAGTGAGGAATTGGAGATGGTAGAGTACAAGAGATTGAAGTGAGTGTGGAGTCACGGGTGGAAAAGAGTAAAGCGCTGCGTCTAGTTCTGGGTGGGATTCAGAAAGGGAGGTAGCAGTCTGGTTGAATGGTGATGTGATGATCACTAATGTGATGATCTAGAAGCACAGAATGTCGTGGTGGGGGTGGAAGCAGTATTGGAGTCTAAGATTTCCCAGATGAAGCAATGCTGGGAAGTAATTAAACTCAAAGTGTGGTCAAAAGAGGTCAAGGTACTGTGAGCCTAAGGTGGCTTATGCATGGTAATTAAAGTCCTCCAGGCAGAAGTAGTGACCCAATTGGCCGAGTTTATGTTGAATGTGTAGTGAGGTCAGAGGTGAGAATGACAATGAGCTACTAAAGGAAGTATTAATAGTTTGGAAGCGGAAACAGGAGAATTCTGCAACCTTCCTTGCGATACACACAAACAGAGCTTGAAAATATAGAACAGCTGTTACCCCAGTCCCAGAGAACTGCAGAAAAGTGATGTCACAGGGACAGCAGAACTTCCCTCTATGCAAGGAGAGTAGAGAGCAGGGAACTTATCTGAACACATTGAGAATAATAAAGAAGTTTCTTTACCACCAAATGGGGAATCCAGATGATAATGAGAATGGGGAAACAAAATAGTGAAAAATTGGATTTTGGGAGCAGAAAAGGGAAGGGGATAGACAACTGTGTCCAAGGATGATGGAGGTGTGAATTCCGATGAAAGTTAAGTTCATGCTGGTGCTCAAGTTTGGTTGTTACCCATGAATGGTGGCCTTTGCTTTCTCTTTATCCTTCCACAGGGCAAAGGTGAAGACAACTGGGCTGCAAGAAACTTTGGAATATTTGTTTCTCCCAAGAAAGTAACTTTGAGTGTAACATAAAGAAGTAACTCTGATAGGAATATCCTCCAGAAGTATTGAATTAAGTGTTGATCTGAAATTTTAATACCATAAACATGTTAAACATGAGCGAGTTCTTAGTTTTTGCCTTTGCCATATGCTACATCTGAGGTCAGATACAAATGTGCTTCTGTGAAAATAGTTTTCTGAAAAGTATTTGTCAATTATAATTTATGTATAATATATTTTTTTCTAAAAAGATAGATACAGTGGTTTCAAAACAAGGAGGAATAATTACATCAGTGTGAAAATAGAAGCTATTTGGTCTAACTTGGAAAACTAGCAAAGAACATTATTTCTTGCTAAAGGGTTAGGAAAGACTTAAAATAGTTATCTAAATTGTCAAGGCAGGAACATTTTTGTGCAATATACAAAGGGTTCATTAGCCTACTCACAATGATTTTTGACACTGCCTTTTCTTTTTGTCATCCAGACCTACTCTGATATCTTCAGGTAAAGAGAATTAAGTTCTTTGGAGAAAATTTCAATTCTCTCACAACAGATAAGAGGTTACTCTCCAGAGAAATAGAGCTGAGGGTTCTTGAGCTAATGACTAAACCCCAAGGCCACTTCTAGTTGGTTAATTCTGACCCCTGGGGGTTGGTTTCTGCAAACGCATCTACTTCAACACTAAGGCAGGACCCGCATGACTATAAACTGGCTGGCACTGCCTGTAGAAAAGAACCTTCACTGAACTGAAGCAAGAAGATGGAGCCATTTATTACCAAATTGAAGAGAAAAAGTGGTGTTAAAAGGCATTTAAATTCAAAAGTGAACTCATTTAAAAAATAAAACAAAGCACTTCATAACTTACTGGTAATTATAATTACCCAGAAAAGCATGCATTATTTACAAAATCATAAAATGTCATTTTTTGTCAGTTTTCTTCACAAAGACAAAAACTGGTAAATTACAGTACCTCTTTCATTAAAGTATCCGATATGTGCCAGGTATATGCAAATGTATTGTTACATGGCCCATGTAACAGGAGAGAGTAGGATGGTGCCATTTAGGTCTAGAGAAGCTTCTATTGGTAGTAGATGGAGTCAGTAAAGGTAGGAATCTTAACTTATAATTTTATTTTAAAAAGGCACGATAAGTGTGAGAATGAAAAAAGATTCAGAATATGAGACTAAAGCTGCAAGGAATTCAGTATTTTTCCCCTTTGTCCTAATACCTCATTGTGGAGAGCAGGCCCTCAGGAATCTAGGTCTTTTGGATTTGTGAAAGACTGAGAGTTGAATTGCTGCTAATATGAAGTCTCCAAAATAAAATAATAAAACCTAGTTAGTTGAAATTCCTGAAAATCTTTAATATCACCATAAAATGCAGATCATCTGAAAGACAGTTTTTGCTAAAGGGCATCTTCTAAAAATCCTCAAAGAATACTTTCCCCATTCTTTCAAATATTCAGCCATTGGTTGATAGAGCAATCCTGGCTGTGACATAGAACTGTTTCTATGCAGTGGCACTTGATGAGTAGAGTCTCATTTGTGCAAATAGGGTAAAGGCAGGGAAACTTTCTAGTCCTGATACAACTGTGGCCAAGTAGAAGGCTTTGAGTATTTCTACTAGAAAATGTTGTTTTCTGGTTTGACACCAGAAATTAAATGGTGGACAACCCTGTAGATCTTAATCAGAAGTGTAAGGCAAAATTTGTCCTTGGTTCATTCATCAACACTCTTTCAAGCTTTCTTATTTATTTTATTTTTGTTTTTTTTTTAATGAGCACATAGGCCAGGCACAATGGCTTATGCCTGTAATCCCAGCACTTTGGGAGGCCTAGGTGGTTGGATTACTTGAGCTCAGCAGTTTGAGATGAGCCTGGACAACATGGCAGAAACCTGTCTCTAGAAAAAATACAAAAATTAGTCAGGTGTGGTAGCGTGTGCCTTTAGTTCCAGGTACCTGGGAGACTGAGGTGGGAAGATTGCTTGAGCTCAGGAGGTGGAGGTTGCAGTGAGCTGGGATTGTGCCACTGCACTCCAGCCTAGGTGACAGAGTCAGATCCTGTCTCAATAAATAAGTAAATCAAACAAACGAGCACTTATGTGCCAGGCATAGGTACTAGGGATACATGGTTCTAATCCTAGTGAAACAAATATTCTAATGAGAGGATCAAATAATGACTACAAATTTTGATGGACATAATTTGGGAAAAAAAACAAGGGAAAGAAAAAATGGGAAATATTTAAAGTGTGCTTTAAAGATGAAAAGGCGATTACTGAGTTGGGAAAGATCTTAGTGGGTCCAAGAATCTGAGAAAGGCTAGCTGGAGTTTTGTAAGCTAGAGAAGAAAAAGTAGCATGAAGCTAGAATTGGTATCTTACCTATGATTTTAGTCTCTCTCTCCACCTTCTGTGACCCAAAGCACAGTGTGTTGTCAATCATTCATTTATTCTGTCAATACGTAGGCACTATGCCAGGTGCTCAGAATAGGAGAGGGAACCAAACAGTCAAAATTCCTGCTCACATGGCTCTTACATTCTAGTAAACACCCAGGACATTGATTTGATTACTATCTTTTATGATGCTTCATGTGAAAGTTGGATACGTGGATGGAAAGAGATAGAGGTGAAGTGGGAGTTGGGGGAAGGAGTGAAACTTGATACAGGGTGGCCTGGGAAGACTCGATGATAAGGTGACTATTGTCAGCTTTTCAAAATAGACCAAAAAAAAAAAAAAAAAAGATAACCCTATGGCCAACGGGATGTCAGTTGAGTGGCTTAAGATGTTGCTTGTGCTTGGAGTATTTTATTCAACTCTTGACACAAAGTGCATTGGGGTAGTCCATTGACTCCCTAGAAGTGGTTGGAATGCAGACTAGGGGTGAATATGTGTGGGAATTAGAGAAAGATTCCTGGAGAAGATAGGAACAAATAGGTTTTGACAGAAAGACAAAGGAAGGGTAACATTCCCTGTCGGAGAGAACGACTTGAACAGAACCCTAGAGGTACTGAAGTCTGCTGTTATTGCAGTAAGGTAGAGCAGACTGTGTAAGTTTTTTTTGTCACTGTGGGAAGAGGGAGTGGTGCATCTTTGTCAATTTAGCCAGAAAACACACAGCACTTTAGGTATTTCAAGAAGAGGAAATTTAATGCAGAGAATGGGGTATGTAAGTGATGGAAGGGGGTAAGAAATCAAACAGAGGTGGTAAGGCAGCTCAGAGTTCAGCCATACCAGGGAGCTGCTGCATGCTCTAGGACTGGAGCCAAACAGGATGGTGCTACCACAGTCCAGCATCTGTGCCCATCTTGTGGAAGTGGGAATCACAGTCGATCTTCCCTAAGGGAATGGGGTCTATGAAGAAAGAGAATATTCCGTGGGAACTGGGAACAAGTTAGAGGAGGAGGACAGTGTTAAAGATGCTGACCTGAAGCAGAGACAGGGGCAGGATTCCGACCTTTCCCAACTCCTGCCTTCCAGTCTCCTGCCATGGCACCCAATGGCCAACTCTACTCCAAAGCTAGAAACAGGCAAAGGGAGCTTGGGAAGTGTGGTTTCTGGGGTACAGAGCAAAGGGAGAAGGGCAGGGAGTGGATGTGAGAGGAAACAAGCAAATTACCCCCAAGTGGATGAGGGGAGCAAAAGAAGGAGGGCAGGGAAGTTCAGATTCCAGAAAAGAGGCTGCAAGGGAGGAGAATGTCAGAAACAAATCATGGCAGCCTTTGGTAGCTGAGGAGTTTGGGCTTTATTTTTTGTCCACAGGGAGCTATAGCAGGATTTTAAAAAAATATATTAATTTTTATGAGTTTTTTAAATTATAAAAATAATATACATTCATTATGAAAACATTCTAACAGTACATAAATTTAAATACAACAGTAAAATCAAGGTTCTCAACTTCCTTCCAGACTAACTACCTCTCCTCCCGTCCCACTCTCCACTGGTTACCAGTTTGGTACCCCTGCCGACACTCTTCAAGTTTATACAAACAACACATGTGCACATGCTCTACTGTGTATAATAAGACTCATTTATTATCTGTATATGCATAATATGACCCCATTTATGTGTGTATATATATATATGTGTATATATATATGTGTGTATATATATAAAGTACATATGGATACACAAATAGGGTCATATTATGCATATATATAAATACGTAATGGGTTCATATTAAACATTCTCTTTTGTAACTACCTTTTTTCCACTAAAAATACATCTTGGACACTTTCCACATTAATACATATAAATATATGTATCTATCTTAATCTTATTAATAGCTATATAGTATTCTAGGTTGTGGATTTTATTCAACTAGTGCCTTATTAAGGGGCATTTAGACTGTTTCCAGTATTTTGTTCTGATGAACATGTTGCACTTAACAACTTTATACAGGCCAGGCGTGGAGGCTCACTCCTGTAATGGCAGCACTTTGAGAGGCCAAGTCAGGCAGATCACCTGAGGTCAGGAGTTCAAGGCCAGTCTGGCCAACATGATGAAACCCCATCTCTACTAAAAATACAAAAATTAGCTGGGTGTGCTGGCGAATGACTGTAATTCCAGCTACTGAGGAGGCTGAGTTAGGAGAATTGCTTGAACCTGGGAGGTGGAGGCTGCAATGAGCCTAGATCTTGCCACTGCACTCCAGCCTGGGTAACAGAGTGAGACTCTGTCTCAAAAAACCCCCAAAACCAAAACAACTTTCCACATAAACATGCATTTTTGATTAAGTATCCAGAAATAAAATTGTTAGGTAAAAGAGAATGTATCTTCCTAAATGAAAATATATGATCAGACCAGTGATGGTGGTTCACGCCTGTAATCCCAGCACTTTGGGAGGCCAAGTCAGGAGGATTGTTTGAGGCCAGGAGTTTAGACCAGCCTGAGCAACACAGCTAGATCCCATCTCTACAGGAAATTTTTCAAAAAATTAGTTGGGCGTGGTGGTGCATGCCTGTAGTCCTAGCTACTTGGTTGAGGTGGAGATGATCACCTCACCCAGGACTTTGAGGCTGCCATGAGCTATGATTGCATCGCTGCATTCTGGCCTGGGTGACAGAATAAGATACCGTCTCTTAAAAATAATGTATACACACACATATTTGGATTTGTATATATGTATATATAACCAAATTGCCTTTCAAAACCATGCCACCAATCTGTGTTCCCACCTACAGTAAATCAAACTGCTTATCCCACATCCCTAGCTACACTGATTGTTGTGATTTAAGTACTAGTTAATCTGGTAGTTGCAAAGTGATATTTAATTCTTCTTTAAAATTTACATTTATTTAGTAGTAAATAAATAGAATATTTCTCATATTTATTAGTCATTTATATGCCCTTTGTCAATTTTTCTCATTGAAGGGTAAAGTCTTTTCTTACCGATTTTTTTTTTTTTTTTTTTTTTTTTTGAGACGGTGGCTCATTTTGTTGCCCAGGCTGGAGTGCAGTGGTGTAATTTCAGCTCACTGTAACCTTTGCCTCCTGGTTTCACATGATTCTCCTGCCTCAGCGTCCTGAGCAGCTGGGATTATAGGCGTGCACCACCACCATGCCCAGCTAATTTTTTACATTTTAGGAGAGACAGGGGTTTAACCATGTTGGCCAGGATGGTCTCAAACTCCTAACCTCAGGTGATCACCCACCTTGGCCTCCCGAACTGTTGGGATTACAGGCATGAGCTACCATGCCTGGCCACTTACTATTTTTAATTGCTCTTTGTATCTTATGTAAATTAGTCCTTAGACTTTAATTTGTGTTGTAAATATTTCTTCCAATTTGCTAACTAAAAAATATTTAAAGCCGGTCATGGTGGCTCACGCCTGTAATCCCAGCACTATGGGAGGCCAGGGCAGGTGGATCATGAGGTCTGGAGATGAAGACCATGCTGGCCAACATGGTGAAACCCTGCCTCTACTAAAAGTAAAAAAAAAAAAAATTAGCTGGACGTGGTGCCACATACTTGTAGTCCCAGCTACTCAGGAAGTTGAGGCAGGAGAATTGCTTGAACCTGGGAGGTGGAGATTGCAGTGAGCTGAGTTGAGCCACTGCACTCCAGCCTAGCAACAGAGACTCTGTCTCAAAAAAAAAAAAAAAAAAAAAAAAAAAAAATATATATATATATATATATATATATATATATTCTAAAGGGTCACTAGATTTTCTGGACAGTCAAACTTATCAGTGAGCTATATCTCGTTGGCCTATCAAAGACTAAACTTTCAGGTTTAATAAAAAGTGGGAGCCAGATGCAGTAGCTCACAGCTGTGATGCCAGCACTTTGGGAGGCTGAGGTGGGAGGATCACTTAAACTCAGGAGTTTGAGACCAGCCTGGCTAACATGATGAAACCTGTCTCTATAAAAAACACAAAAATTAGCTGGGTATAGTAGCTCATACCTGTATTTCTAGCTACTTGGGAGGCCAAGGTGAGAGGATCTCCTGAGCCCAGGAGGTTGAGGCTGCAGTGAGCTGTGACTGCACTCCAATCTGGGCAATACAGTGAGACCCTGTTTAAAAAAAAAATAAAATGGAAAATGGGTATGATGTTAGGGTAAGTAGCTGAAGCTTTAGAGAAAACTGAGAAAAATATAATCAATATGACATTGCTGAAAATAGATGGTCTTCATGGCCAGAGGAGTAAGTCTTTACAACTATGTTCTACCAGAAAATGTTTTTCTGTAATTCTGTCACAGAGAAACTTCACTGTTTGCCTTAAGAGAACATTTCAGGCCGGGCGCGGTGGCTCAAGCCTGTAATCCCAGCACTTTGGGAGGCCGAGGCGGGTGGATCACGAGGTCAACAGATCGAGACCATCCTGGTCAACATGGTGAAACCCCGTCTCTACTAAAATTACAAAAAATTAGCTGGGCACGGTGGTGCGTGCCTGTAATCCCAGCTGCTCGGGAGGCTGAGGCAGGAGAATTGCCTGAACCCAGGAGGCGGAGGTTGTGGTGAGCCGAGATCGCGCCATTGCACTCCAGCCTGGGTAACAAGAGTGAAACTCCGCCTCAAAAAAAAAAAAAAAAAAAAAGAGAACATTTCAATAATTCTGTGGTGCAAAAAGGAGGTTGGAATCTTGCATTTATCTGTGAGTGTCTCAACTATTTATGTATAACATCAGGGGATTTTAAGGCGTTGGTATTATGTGTGTTTTTGGGAGAGGTATGTAAAGAAAAATCCAACTTTTGAGGGAATCTGAAAACACCTGGAAGTTTTAAGATCATAAAGAATTAAATAGTTTTTTAACAGACTCTCTGGTTTATTTTTCAAGCTTCCTCTGCTTTTCTGGCTTTTCATTGTTCTTTGTTTTGGAGAACACAAATCTCTCACTGAAGAGATTTAAGTACTAGATCATTAGAGGGTTTTAAAATTTAAAACCACATATCAGTGTTTCTCCTCCAGTCTGCTCTTCTTTCTACCACTTGGAGAGCTTCTCTTAACCAGAGAAAGTTATCTTTGTTTTAACTGGCTCAGCAAACAGGAGGAAATGATCTGTAACAATGAGTAGAAGACCTTGTATAGAGATGATTGTTCTATATTTGCATTTTGTTCAAATTCTTAGGAGCTATTGGCAATACTAAACATGAAAAAAAGCTTTGGGAAAACATCAACTAAATACCAGTGCTAATGGATGATATTTGTCACAGACTGTGGTATAGCAAAATTATTTGGAGCTGGGTGTGGTAGCTCACACCTGTAATCCCAGCACTCTGGGAGACTGAGGTGGGTGGATTGCTTGAGCCCAGGAGTTTGAGAAACATGGTGAAACCCCATTTCTACAAAAGTACAAAAAATTAGCTGGGCCTGGTGACGTGCACCTGTAGTCCCAGCTACTTGGGAGGCTGAGGTGGAAGGATTACCTGAGCCCAGGAGGTCAAGGCTGCAGTGAGCCACAATCGCAGCACTGCACCACTGCAGTGCAGCCTGGGTGACAGAGTGAGATTCTGTCTAAAACAAACAAACAAACAAACAAACAAACAAACAAACAAACAATTAACCAACCAATGAAACAAACAAAAAAAACACCCAAGTTATTTGTGCCCTTTATCCACTCATTAGACTAAGATCCTTGGAAGTTGTATCTGAATCACTTCTTAACCCCCACAGCACTGCATGTAATATTCAATAATCATTGTGCCAAAATGAAATTTCATTAAAAAAACATGAATTTCACCATCTTAAGGAAACTAGAATCCCATCAGCATGGAAATATGAAAAAAGCATAAATTAAACACAACATAAACTGGGGGAAAGCCTATCTTAGTATGATGGGCTCTTATTGCATTAAAATAATTCAATTATTCCATTATCCATTATTGAACTTTTCTACATAGATGGATACCTTAGCCAGAACTTTCTAGAAGAGCTTTTGAGACATCTAATAAAAAGTTTGATCTGAGAGCAGGCTACCATCTAAATATGCTGGGTAGAAGAGAGAAAAACTGATAGAATCCCAATCTAAATTTAACTTTTAAAATTTAAAACCACATATTAGTGTTTCTCCTCCAGTCTGCTCTTCTATCTTCTTGGAGAGCTTCTCCTACCCAGAGAAGTTATCTTTATAGCCCTTTCCTTCACACCTTTCAGTAACTGGTTTTAGATTTTTAGAAGGCTGCGTGGTATTCAAAGGCCATGTGTGGTGGCTCACGCCTGTAATCCCAGTACTTTGGGAGGCTGAGGCAGGTGGATCACCAGGTCAAGAGATTGAGAATATCCTAGCCAGCATGGTGAAACTCCATCTCTACTATAAATACAAAAATCAGCTGGGCATGGTGGTATGCGCCTGTATTCCCAGCTACTCAGGAGACTGAGGCAGGAGAATCACTTGAACCCAGGAGGCAGAGGTGGCAGCGAGCTGAGATCACCCTACTGCACAGCCTGGTGACAGAGTGAGACTCCATCTTAAAAAAAAAAAAAAGGACTATGGTATTTAAAAATCTGCTGGTACCAAAGTGCTAAAGGCAATAGTCAAAAAGAAGTTAATAACCTCAAATTAAAGCACATAAAAACACCCATGGAAAGAAGAAAGGACCTTTTGGGTCTGGCAATATTGTAAAATAGTAGTCAATATCATACCTTTTTTATTTTTTTCCGAGATAGAGTCTTGCTCTGTCATTCAGGCTGGAATGCAGTGGCACCATCTTGGCTCACTGCAACCTCCACCTTCCAGGCTCAAGCAATTTTCCTGTCTCAGCCTCCTGAGTAGCTGGGATTACAGGTGTGCACCACCACACCTGGCTAGTATTTGTATTTTCAGTAGAGACAGGGTTTCACCATGTTGGCCAGGCTGGTCTCAAACTCCTGACATCAGTTGATTCACCTGCCTTGGCCTCCCAAAGTGCTGGGATTACAGGTGTGAGCCACTGCATCATACCATTTTTGAAAAAGATGTTGTTGATATTGAGCAATACTTTTCTTTTTGTATATGAGCTTATTTACCACATCGTAGCCCATGAACTTGTTAGGATCAGGTGATTTCATTTTAGAAATCACAGCAGAGAGAGATGAAAGCTCGGAGAAATTAACTCATTTGTATAGCATCACATTTGTCCAAATTAAGATGTGAGACTGAATCAATACTTGCTGTAAGTTAAGACCAGGGGAACAGAGGCATATTAATACCAGAGTCTTAGTTTTAGAATAGAAAGGGAAATACCCAGAAAAATAGGCAATGGTAATTACTATATTAATCTTTTCTTCTCAGGGACAATTAATCTTAGCTTACAATCTAACACGAGGTTGGTCTTAGGGAAGACTTGGTTGATTGAGGGAGTTGTTGAATTGGAATGGTTTATTGAAGACCTGATGGATTCACTTTTTCTTAAGGGTCTGCAAACAGAGCAGATTTTCATCTAGTGTTACTACATAGAAGTTGTACCTGAAAGCAACAAGGATAAGTTAACTTAAATTCTTGGTGAGTCTTCTGATCTTAGGGTTCAGTGGTAGAAGAATTGGTATTTCCTGGTATTGTCTCTGATTTACTTTAAGAAGAAAAGTTTTATTAAGATATAATTCATATACCACTCTTCATTTAAAATGAAGAGTTTTAGTGTATTCACAGAGTTGTGTAACCATCACAATCAATTTTAGAACGTGTATTACCCCTAAAATAAACCTCATAACCATTAGCAGTCACTCCCCATTTCCTTCCAATCACCCCCAGTCCCAGGCCTAGGCAAGCTCTAATCTACTTTCTGTCTATAGATTTACCAATTCTTGACATTTAATGTAAGTTGAGTCATACAACATGTGGTCTTCTGTGACTGGCTTCGTTTACTTAGCATATATTTTCGAAATTCACGGTGTAGCATGCATGAGTACCTCATTCTTTATTAATGAATATTTCATTGTATGATTATACTGTATTTTATTTACCCATTCATCAATTGGACTTTTTTGTTGCTTCCAGCTTATGTCTATTATGAATAATGCTGCTATTACTGTACCCGTTTTTGGGTGGACATAGGTTTTCATATCTCTTGGTATATATTTAAGAGTGGAATAGCTGGGTCACATAATAACTTGATGTTTAATCTTTTGAGGAGCTTCCAGACTGTTTTCCAAAGCAGCTGTGTCATTTTAACATTCCCACCAGCAGTGTATGAAGATCCCAATTTCTCTACATCTTTGCCAACACTCATTGTTCTCTGTTGACTACAGCCATCTCAGTGGGTATGATGTGGTATGTCATTGAGAGATTGATTTATATTTCTCTGATGGCTAATGTTGTTGGGCAACCTTTCATGTGCTTCTTTAATACTTTCTTTTCCTTTTTTTTTGAGACAGTCTTTCTCTGTCGCCCAGGCTGGAGTGCAGTGGTATGATCTCAGCTCACTGTAACCTCTGTCTTGTGGGTTCAAGCGATTCTCCTGCCTCAGCCTCCCAAGTAGCAGGGACTACAGTTTTACGCTACCATGCCTTGCTAATTTTATTGTATTTTTAGTAGACACATGGTTTCACCATGTTAGCCAGGATGGTCTCGATCTCCTGACCTCATGATCCGCCTGCCTTGGCCTCCCAAAGTGCTGTGATTACAAGCTTGAGCCACCGCACCCGGCCCCCGTGTGTGTATTTAATACTTTCTATGGAGAAATGTCTATTCAAATCCTTTGCTCATGTTAAAATTGAATTTTTGGCCAGGTGCAGTGGCTCACTTTAAAAAATATATATATTAAAAAATATATATATATATTTTGTAGACATGGGGGGGGTCTCACCATGTTGCCCAGGCTGGTCTTGAACTCCTGGCCTCAAGTGATCCTCATGCCTTGGTCTCCCAAAGTGCTGGAATTACAGGTGTGAGCCACTGCACCTGGCTTTATTTCTCTTTTTATTATTGAGTTATAAGCATTTTAAAATTTATCCTAAATATAAGTGTCTTATCAGATATATGATTTGAAAATATTTTTTTCATTCCGTGTGTTGTCTTTTTAATGTTCTTGATGGTGTCCTCAGAAGCAGAAAAGTTCGTAATTTTGATGAAGTTCAATTTATTTTTTTCTTCTGTTGCTTGTTCTTTTGGTATAATATCCAAAAACCCATTGCCTAATCCAATGTCATGAAGATTATATCTAACTTTCCTTCTAAGAGTTTTATGATTTTAGCTCTCAGATTTAGATCTTGTATCCATTTTTAGTTAATTTTTGCGTATGGTATGAGGTAGAGTCCAACTTTACTCTTTTGCTCATGGATATCCTGGTTATCCAGTTGTCCCAGCACAATTAGTTGAAAAGATTGTTCTTTCTCCATGGAATTGTCTTCGCACCCTTGTTGAAAATCACTTGATCATAAATGTAAACATTGACTGGGCACGGTGGGTGACTCATGCCTGTAACCCCAGCACTTTGGGAGGCTGAGGTGGGCGAATCACCTGAGGCCAGGAGTTCGAGACCAGCCTGGCCAACATGGTGAAACCCCGTCTCTACTAAAAACACAAAACTTAGCTGGGTGTGGCGGTGGACACTTGTAATCCCAGCTACCACTGCATTCCAGCCTGGGAGACAGAATGAGACTCCATCTCAAAAAAATAAAACAAAATAAAATAAAATAAAATAAAATAAATGTGATTGTTTATTTCTGGACTCTCAATTCTAGTCCATTCATCTGTGTGTCTGTCCTTATGCCAGTACCACATGGTCTTGATTATAGTATCTTTTAAAATAAGTTTTGGAATCGGGAAATTTGAATTCTCCAGTTTTGTTTTTTGTTTTTGAATATGCTTTAGCTACTCTGGGTCCCTTGCATTTCCATATTAGGATCAGCGTGTCAATTTCTGCAATGAAACCAGCTGGGATTTTTAAAAAATGGAAATTATGTAGAATCTGTAGATCCTTTCGCCAAGTATTGCTACCCTAACAATATTGAGTCTGATCCGTGTAAATGAATGTCTTTTCATTTATTTAGGTATTTATTTCAATAATATTTGGTGTTTTGCAGAGCACGTTTTGCACATCTTTTGTTAAGTTTATTAAGTATTTTATTCTTTTGACTATTGTAAATGAAATTTTTTAAAAATTTCTTTTTGAAAAATTTTATTTTCAGATTATACAATGCAAGTCTATAGAAATATAATTGATTTTTCTTGTTTGATTTACTTTTACATTAAGGTAATAAGCTGGTAACAAAATATCTAGCTGCAAGAAATACTGTTTGTTCTATATAGATTATGCTAATGATATAGAATATTATAGCATAAACCGTAGCTTTGTTTTGCCCTAAGGATGAAAATATCTCACTAAAAAGCAGATACATAATACAAAGACATTTAAATAAACTTAGCAATCCCATAGATAGCTTTTAATGTTCAAGTACTCCAGAATATGTGAATAACATAGTCTGTTTCTTTATTTACTTTATTTTTGCCAGCAGCAGTTAATAATTTAACTACTGGCACTCTAATTCTCTTCTTTTTTTTTTTTTGAGACGGAGTTTCGCTCTTGTTACCCAGGCTGGAGTGCAATGGCGCGATCTCGGCTCACCGCAACCTCCACCTCCTGGGTTCAGGCAATTCTCCTGCCTCAGCCTCCTGAGTAGCTGGGATTACAGGCACGCGCCACCATGCCCAGCTAATTTTTTGTATAGTAGAGACGGGGTTTCACCATGTTGACCACGATGGTCTCGATCTTTTGACCTCGTGATCCACCCGCCTCGGCCTCCCAAAGTGCTGGGATTACAGGCTTGAGCCACCGCGCCCGGCCTCTAATTCTCTTCTTTCACTCTCACCTCAGACATCAATTCCCCAGAAGGCCTTTACTGACTCACCTGTGTATGGTCGTGTTCCTGTATTTACTGGGTAACACATCATCTATTTCTTTAATGACACTTATTACAATCCGTAATTATCTTGTTGGTTTACTGTCTCTCTCTCTCCCACAGAGTGTAAGTCTATGAGATGTTTGTTGACTTCAGAATCTCTACTGACTGGCACACAGTGATCACTTATAACATTTTTTGTTATACAAGTGAATAAAGTGATTTTCCAACTACAAAACCATAAAAAGAAAACTACCTAACATGGCATAAAAATACTGACATCACACTTGTGTCTGCTTTTGATGTAACGACTTACATCAAAGTTTACAAGTTTTCTAAAATATGTTTTGCAATTATGTCTGGAGAAGCCAATTGTGTTTCTCATTTTGTTTTTAAACGGAGCCTATCAATTTATCACAGCCTAAGTTTACATATTACTTGACTCATTCATCATCACATTAAGTAATCTGAAAACATTTGAGAGTTACAACCAGAAGCCTCTAAAAGAAGCTTTGCCTCTATAATACAGGGAGAGCTAGATCCTTGGCACATTCAGATTTAAATGGTGGAATATTGAATATGGCCACAGACTTGGTCACATCACATATCTGAGCCAATGCTAAATTTAATTTTATATCTATATCTATAATTTTGGTTGATAACTATCACAACCTAAGTCTTCTTTACTTTTTACTTCCCACCCCAAGGACTAGTGTTTGGTATTCTTCAGGTGGCAATTTTTAACTTTAAAAATCCCAATTAAAAGACATTACTTCATGAAAAATGAAGTACACTCTAAAGAACTGTAGACAGATGAATATGATGGGTCAGGAAGACCCCTTCATTACCTAAATGCCTCAGCCCAACCCTCACATCAGCCTCAAAGCCTCGATTCAAAGTTGGTTTTCTTTAAAAAATGATCAGTTAGTACTAATCATAAACCTTCAGATTTGCTCTTCACTAGTTGGGTCTTGGCTGTTAGATCTGCAAGTGTCTATGCTGTACTTTGTGGTTGTCTCAGGGATGTTAATGAAAGGCTTTTAAAAATCGACATATATTTAGATTCTAATAATTCTAATTGTCATAATAATGTTAATATTTAATTATTTAGTCCAATTAATTAGACATCCAGAAATCTTTCATTCTATTTCATAGTTTCTATATCTAGATCTGTATAACTTCAAAATATTCTCAAGTCAATTGAAAAACTTAGTAAGCCAAGAGTGGTGGCTCATGCCTGTAATCCCAGCACTTTGGGAGGCTGAGGTGGGTGGATTGCTTGTGTTCAGGACTTTGAGACCACCCTGGACAACAGAGTGAGACCCCCATTTCTGCAAAACAACACAAACAAATTAGCCAGGTCTGGTGGTGCACACCTGTGTCCTAGCTACTCAGGAGGCTACTCAGCTACTCAGAAGGTGGGAGGATAGTTTGATCGCCGGAGGCAGAGGCGTCAGTGAGCCGAGATCCTGCCACTGCTCTCCAGCCTGGGTGACAGAGCCAAAACCTGTCTCAAAAAATAAAAAAAAAAAACACCTTAAAAAAGATCTTAGTAAAGACAAAATATTTCAAATATTCAACATATGCCTTACTTACATATTTACCCTACCATAAATATATCATTTTAGGAGCATTCCAGAAATTTTGAGAAAAAGGGAATGCAGCTTTTAGTTATGAACCAACACATTTCTTAATTGTGATTTGCAGACACAGAAAATTGGATTTAGAGGGCAGAGCCACTAACAAAATAATAAGCCTTCACTGATCTTTGCAGGAGAGTTGATGGCAGTTCTTGCTCATACAAATCCTATGTTAATTTAGATCTCTGGCTTTACTTTAGTGCTAAGAAAACCAAAGGCCAGGAAGGATAAGAATCATTCATCAGTGCTAAACACTGGAAGAACCTGAACTCTTGTGTTTTAGAAAAATTTAGAAAGCCAAGTTTATTTAAGAAAGTTTTTCCTAAATAACATTTCATCTAGACTAATTAGGGAACATGATTAAATTTTTCCTAAAAGTGAGCCAGGAAAAGATACAAGTAGAAGATATAAAATTACCCTATCTCTGAAGAAATTGTGTGTTATTAATTCTGAATTCCAAAGATTCCATGGTGTCTGGCATAGAAATGTTTGAAAATCATATTGAAAGAGAAGGGAGATTATTCTGAAAGTAGACTGGGTACTTTCAGCTTTGACCTCATGGCATCCTATGTGTTAAGGATAGTTTCAAGTGGAAACAGGGATGATGTTTTGGAGGCTTTGATTAGTAAGGGAGACTGGAGTAAGCATTGCTTGGGCTATGATTTCTTTCCCTGCCTATCCAAGACTTGTCAGTGTTACAGTTGTACTACCTGTTCTGATCTATTAAATGAAGTCATGCAGTCTCTTCCATATCTTACAATGATACCCCCTTGTTTTGTGTGATTTTCATCTGCTATATTGATGTTGGGCGTGGGAGAAGACCTTGATACAAAGATATAGGAGTAATGCCTCAAAATAGCAAGAGTTTCCAAGGAAGAAATAACATGGACTTTCCAAGATAAGCATCTTTAAATTAGAGGTTAGGATCACTGAGGCAGGCTGATTTCTTCCTGATAAAAACCCTGAATGTTATGGAGATGGACGTGAGGAAGAAACAGGAAGATGACTGTGAGACACTGCACTGGAAGAAAGGGTCCTAAATGTTCTGAACTAAATGCTTACATCTTCCCAAAATTCATATTTTGAAACCCTAATCCCCAGTGTGATGATTTTGGAGATGGGGCCTTGGGAGGTAATTAAGTCGTGAGAGTGGAGCCCAAGTGAATAAAATTAATACCCTTATAAAAGAGGCCCAAGAAAGACCCCTTGTCCCTTCTGCCATATGAGGACACAGCAAGAAGGTATTGTTTATAAAATAGGCCCTCACCAGACACTGAGTCTGTTGGGGTCTTGTTCTTGGACTTCCTAGCCTCCCAACAATAAGAAACAAATTTCTGTTGTTTGTAGATTACATAGTCGGAGGTATTTTGTTATATCAGCCCAAATGGACTTAGATGCTTATATAAGCCTGGTTGTGTATAATATTCTTAACCTAGCTCCCTTCGCACTTTGGGAATTAAGGAATCAATAATCTCTGAAATTCTGCAAACCTGATAGTTCTTTGCCTCCTTCCCTCCCTACCTCCCTCCCTTCCTCTTTCTTTTCTTTGTCTCTTTCTCTATATCTCTTTTTCTTTTCTTTCTTTCTGTTTTTTTTTTTTTTGAGACAGGATCTCGCTGTGCCACCCAGGCTGGAGTGCAGTGGTGCAATCTTGGCTCACTGCAACCTCTTTCTTCCAGGTTCAAGCAGTTCTCCTACCTGAGTCTCCCAAGCAGCTGGGACTACAGGTGTGTACCCCTACGCCTGGCTAATTTTTGTATTTTTTGGTAGAGACAGGTTTCACTATGTTGGCCAGGCTGGTCTCAAACTCCTGACCTCAAGTGATCTGCCCGCCTAGGTCTCCCAAAGTGCTGGGATCATAGGCGTGAGCCACCACACCCAGCTCTCTTTCTTTGTTTTCTTCTCTTCTCTTCTCCTCCCCCTCCCCCTCCTCCTCCCCTCCCCTCCCCTCCCCTCCCCTCCCCTCCCCTCCCCTCCCCTCCTCTCCCCTCTCCTCTCTGCTCCTCTTCTCTTCTCCTCTTCCCTCCTCCTCCTCCTCCTCCTCTTCTTCTTCTTCTTCTTCTTCATGTTCCTTCTTCTTTCTTCCTCTCTCTCTCTCTCTCCGCCCCCGCCCCCCTTTCTTTCTTACCTTACCCAAGACTCTGTAAGGTCACATCTATTGGAAAAGGCCCTGAGAGACCTGCCCTTTTATTCTAATCTGCAATGAGGTCTGAACATAACTGCACTGAGAATTCAGATTCAAATAATTTTTAATAATCAGTGAGCTATCTCCTCTTATTCCCTGAGAAATCCCCATCACCCATTCTGATATACACTATAGGACTTCCTCTGCTTCTCTTTGATAAGCCAAAACTTGCAAATGCTTCAAAAGATGTCAAAAGCTACCCGAGCATAATTTTCTCATTGAACAAGCTGCTAAAGAGAGACTTGACATTAAATAACCTTAAGCAAAATAAGCCCAAGCACTGTTCCTGGAGCTACAACTGAGGAACCCTGACCTTGACCCTTTAATGGACAGCCTAGGGCAGGGAGGAGTCCCCAGGCTGCAGCACTTGCTTCTTGAGAAGGTGCATGTGCAAACTCTTTAGAAAAGGTTTCCAGGGAAACCATATAACTTGTTTTTCTTTTCTGAAATTTATTAAGCACTAAACGTGCCTGCTAGTGCCTGGAGTTCTCATTTGAAGTCAGAAGCTGCTGAAGAAAAGCGTTTGCATGAAACACACCCACATACCCAGAAATCATTTTTATGCTTCCTTCACTAAATGTCAGCTGCATACTCCGCTGGGGAGAACTAACGACCTGAGTTCACTTAAGGGGTGAAAGAAAAGAGGATTAACTTCTGTTAGATGAATTGCTTTTCTTTTGTGTCATTGTGATGGCTATTAATGAATGATAGTGCTGTTCAGTTTGAGCAGTGGCGTCTTCCCAGTGAGACCCTATGTATTTAGGCTATGCAGAAAATGTGAATACCAGCGGAATGTCTTTTTTTTTTCAACTTGTATTTTAGATTCAGAGGGTACATGTTAGCTGAGTATATTGCATGTTGCTAAGGTTTGGTTTATAAATTATTCCATCACCCAGGTACTGTGCATGGTACCCAATAATTAGTTTTTCAACCCTCCCTCAACTCTCCTCTCCAGCTTCTACTGTTGCCATCTTTATGTCCATGAGCACCCAGTGTTTAGCTTCTACTTATAAGTAAGAACATGCAGTATTTGGCTTTCTGTACCTGTTTGTAATTCACTTAGGATAATACCCTCCTCCTGCATCCATGTTGCTGCAAAGGACATGATTTCATTCATTCTTTTCTTTTTTTTTGAAAGAGTCTCACTCTGTCACCCAAGCTGGAGAGCAATGGCACAATCTTGGCTCACTGCAACGTCCACCTCATGGGATCAAGCAATTCTCCTGCCTCAGCCTTCTGAGTAGGTGGGATTACAGGCATGTGCCACCATACCTGGCTGAGTTTTGTATTTTTATTAGAGATGGGGTTTCACCATTGGTCAGGCTAATCTTGAACTCCTGACCTTGTGATCTGCCCACCTCAACCTCCCAAAGTGCTGGGATTACAGGCTTGAGCCACCATGCCTGGCTGATTTCATTCTTTTCTATGGCTGCATAGTATTCCATGGTGTATATGTACTGTTTTTTAAAAATCCAATCCAGTCATTAGTACCTAGGTTGATTCCATATCTTTGCAATTATGAATAGTGCTGTGATGACCATGTGAGTGCATGAGTCTTGTTGGTAGAACAATTTGTTTTCTTATGGATATATACCCAGTCATGGGATTGCTGGGTCAAATGGTAGTTGTAGCTTAAGTTCTTTGAGAAATTTCCAAACTGCTTTTCATAGTGGTTGAACTAATTTATATTCTCACCAACACTGTATTCCCTTTTCTCTGCCTTACCAACATCTGCTGTTTTTTGAGTCTTTAGTAACAGCCATTCAGATGTGCGAGATGGTATTTCATTGTGCTTTTGATTTGCATTTCTCTGATGATTAGTGAAGATGAACAGTTTTTCAGGTGTGTTGGTTGCTTATATGTCTTCTTTTGAGAGGGTCTGTTCATGTCTTTTGCCCAACTTTTAATGACGTTGTTTGATTTTTGCTTGTTGAATTGTTAAAATTTCTTCTAGATATTAGATCTTTGTCAGATGTCTAGTTCGTGAATATCTTCTCCCATTCTATAGGTCGTGTGTTTACTGTGTTGATAGTTTCTTTTTTTTTTTTTTGAGATGGAGTCTCACTTTATCACCCAAGCTGGAGTGCAGTGGCGCAATCTCAGCTCACTGCAACCTCTGCCTCCCAGCTCAGCCTCCCGAGTAGCTGGAATTACAGGCACCCGCCACCATGCCTGGCTAATTTTTGTATTTTTAGTAGAGACAGGGTTTCACCATATTGGCCAGGCTGGTCTCGAACTCCTGACCTCAGGTGATCTGCCTGCCTTGATAGTTTCCTTTGCTCTGCAGAGGCTCTTTAGTTTAATAGGTCCTACTTGTCAATTTGTTTCTGTTGCAATTGCTTTGAGGACTTAGTCACAATTTTTTTCCCAAGCCCAATGTCTAGAATGTTTTGAGGACTTAGTCATAAATTGTTTCCCAAGCCTGGTGTTTCCTCTAGGATTTTTTTTTTCTTTTTAAGACAGAGTCTCCCTCTGTCACCCAGACTTGAGTGCAGTGGTGTGTTCTTGGCTCATTGCAACCTCCGTTTCCCTGAATCAAGTGATTCTTATGCCTCAGCCTCCTAAGTAGTTGGGACTACAGGTATGTGCCAGTGCACCTAGCTAATTTTTTTGTATTTTTAGTAGAAACAGGGTTTCATTATGTTGGCCAGGCTGGTCTCCAACTCCTGGCTTCAAGCGATCCTTCACATAGGCCTCCCAAAGTTCTGGGATTACAGGTGTGAGTCACTGTGCCTAGCCTAGGATTCTTATAGTTGGAAGTCTTACATTTAAATCATTAATCCTCTGTGAGTTAATTTTTGTGTATGGTAAAAGGTGGCATCCAGTATCATTCTTTTGCATATGGCTAGCCAGTTATGCCAGCACCATTTATTGAACAGGTAGTCCTTTCCCTATTGCTTAGTTTTGTCACCTTTGTTGAGGGGCAGTTGCCTTTAGATGTGCAGCTTTATTTCTGGGTTCTCTGTTCTGTTCCATCGCTCTATGTGTCTGTTTTTGTAGCAGTACTATGCTGTTTTGGTTACTATAGCCTTATAGTGTAGTTTGAAATTGGATGATGTGATGCTTCTGGCTTTGTTCTTTTTGCTTAGGATTGCTTTGGGTACTCATGCTCTTTTTTGGTTCCATATTAATTTTAGAGTAGCTTTTTCCAATTCTGTAAAAAATGATGTTGGTAGTTTGATAGGAATAGCATTGAATCTGTATATTGCTTTCGGCTTTTTGTTTGTTTATTTAGAGACAAGATCTTACTCTGCCATGCAGGCTAGGGTGCAGTGGTGATATCATAGTTCACTGCAGCCTTGAACACCGGGGCTCAAGTGCTCTCCAAGCCCAGCCACCTGAGTGGCTAGGAATACAGGTATGTGCAACCATGCTGTTAATTTTTTTTTGTAGTGATAGGGTCTGGCTCTGTTGCCAAGGTTGGCCTCAACTCCTGGCCTCAAGCAATCCTCCTGGCTTGGCCTCCCAAAGTGCTAGGAATAGTCATGAGCCACTGCTCCCAGCCCCAGAGAATAACTTGATGTACATTTTTTTTTCTTTTTTCTTTTTGAGATAAGGTCTCACCGTGTCACCCAAGCTGGAGTACAGTGGTGATCACAGCTCACTACACCGTCAACCTCCTGGGTATAAGTGATTCTCCTACCTCAGCCTACTGAGAGCTGGGACTGCAATTGTGTACCAACATGTTCGGCTAATTATTAGAAATTATTTTGTAGAGACAGAGTCTTACTGTGTTGCCCAGTTTGATCTCAGACTCCTGGGCTCAAGCAATCCACCTGCCTTGGCCTCCCAAAGTATTGAGATTATCGGTGTGAGCCACCTGTTGTACATCTTTTTAATATGCAAAGAAATATTTGAGTAAGAAAATGACAGACAATTAGGCTGAAATATTTCTATATCTACATATCTGCATTAATGGCCAGACTTTGAGATATTTTCATCCTTTGGTATCTTCAGGAGTTTGGTTCCAGGACCCCCTGCATAACCAAAATGTGCACATATTCAAGTTCCACAATCAGCCCTGCAGAACATGGGTACATGAAGAGTCAGCCTTCTATATTTGAGGATTTTGCATTTGTGAATACTGTTTTGTTGACAAAAAGCTGCATTAAAGTGACCCCATGCAATTCAAACCTATGTTATTCAAGGATCAACTGTACTTGGTCTGCCATGTTTCCAGTGCCATGGGGTAGATGGCAGTGGCCATGTCTCTACCATGTGGTCCCACATCCCTGATCATAACAGATGGCCCTGATGTGGACTTGTTACCAAAGCTCAGCCAATGCCATTGGAAGTCAAACACAAAGATTCCGGAAGTTTAAACTAGATAATCAACCCAGAGGAGAGCTGAGAGGCATCCG
This sequence comes from Callithrix jacchus, assembly GCF_049354715.1. NCBI lineage: Eukaryota > Metazoa > Chordata > Mammalia > Primates > Cebidae > Callithrix > Callithrix jacchus. Next base: position 77,384,244 of record NC_133512.1, on the reverse strand, counting down.
TGCTTAACCACCTACTTACCCAAAGAAGGAAAGCTGATATGCAGGGATAGAAAGAGATTAGATTTCACACAGAGAAAGATACAGCAGAGGAAGGGAGAGAGAGAAAAGAGAGACTGGAAGAACTTGTGTTGGCATTTTTTTTTTTTGAGATAGAGTTTCGTTCTTGTTGCCCGGTGCGATCTTGGCTCACTGAAACCTCCACTTCCTGGGTTCAAGTGATTCTCCTGCCTCAGCTTCCCAAGTAGCTGGGATTACAGGCATGCGCCACCATGCCCAGCTAAGTTTTGTATTTTTAGTAGAGATGGGGTTTCTCCATGTTAGTCAGGCTGGTCTCGAACTCCTGACCTCAGGTGATTCACCCTCCTCAGCCTCCCAAAGTGCTGGGATTACAGGCATGAGCCACTACGCCTGGCCTATGTTGGCTTTCTAGTCCCTGTTTCTTTGCCTGGGTGTACTCTCTGACACAGATTTTGTGAGACAGATTGATATCCTCAAAATAAATCCAGCTTTGTTCTTCATTAGAGTGATTTTCCATTACTTCCAACCAAAAGGCACCTCATAAAAACACAGCTTTGCTGGAACCATCCTTTACCCCATTTCTTTCCAAATGGGCAGGGCTTGCTGGTTGTTGGGCCTGTCATTTCGGAGCTAAGCTGTGCTATGGTCCATGTTCTACGTTATGGGACTGCAAGGGCAGTGTCCTCCTGCACTGACCATCTGAGGGGTGGGTGGCATAACTGTGGCAGTGCTCTTCACACTGGAGGTGGCTGGTGACCTATCTAGGAATGCTGCTCCTCAACCATGTGGTATTATATTTTTCTGATGACAGTTACCATGGGGCTTTTTGTAGAACTGACAGAGCAGGCCGGTTAGACAGGGAGACAGAGTGGAGGAGATTCAAAGTTTTCCCTGTGAGGGAGACTCACAGGTTTTGGGGAACTTTTGGGTTTAGAATCACCAAATGGTATACAAGAAAGGAACCTTTTGCAAGGTCCAGCTCTACTTCTTTTTCTAGATAAGAATTAGGAAGCCCAGGATGCTGGCATGTCTTGCCCCAGGATGGAGCCAGGACTCCCTATGTCCCAGGTTCTCTCCCCATCCTATCTGCTTCTAAACTTTCTTAATGAAAAGAGAATCCTGCATTCTTCCATTTTGAGCTATGAGAGTAATATACAGAATAGAATTACTGTGTCACATATATGGCTATGGATTTTATAATCCTCGTGTTGAAGTTTAAATCATTTCTTTTTAGAGCAAATTGAAGAGAAATGTGAATCCACAGGTAATATGAAAGAATAATTGTGTTTTTCTTTTCTTTTTGTAGACCTGTATATACAGTGTTTATCTAACTTCAACCCAAGTTGTCTTAGGCTGTGCTTGTTCTGATAGCCAGTAAACCATGACAACCCATCAAGGTCCCCCGAATTTAGTTAACATGGGTAGAAACATGCTGTATAAAAGAAATCTAAGTTTGGACTTTGTACCATATAACCCCCCAGATCGTATTTATTACAAAGATGATTCCCAACTCTACTTCTCTCTTGATCCCTAGACACTCTGTGTGAGGACCTGAACAACTATTTGGTCCATGCCATGCCCATGCTCCTGTCCTGATTCATACCATTTTGTCTACAAAGAGTTTTCCTTGTCTCTGGGATTGCCTTCTCTCTCTATTTTCTTTTCTTTTTGTTCCTTTTTTTTCAGACAGTCTTGCTCTGTTGCCCAGGCTGGAGTGCAATGGCACGATCTTGGCTCACTACAACCTTCGCCTCCTGGGTTCAAGTGATTCTCCGGCCCCAGCCTCCTTAGTACGTGGGATTTTAGGCATGTGCCACCATGCCCTGCTAATTTCTGTATTTTTAGTAGAGACAAGGTTTTGCCATATTGGCCAGGCTGGTCTCAAACTCCTGACCTCAGGTGATCCATCTGCCTCAGCCTCCCAAAGTGCTGGGATTACAGATATGAACCACCACTCCCAGCCTCTCTATTTTTTTTAACAGATTGCCTCTGGAATTTTTTTTTTCGATTTTGTAATGAGCAGTTTCTTTTGCCAGATTTGGAGCCATTTCTTCTTTGAAAACAGCACTTAGATTTTCCTTTAAGTATCACCCCCTTCCTGCTGTAAATGAGTGAATGGGGCTTCCATGGTGCTGACTCTACTCTCTGTTTCCAAGGTTGGGCAATGTATTCCCCTGGCCATGGTGTTCATATTTGTCCTGGGTGACAAAAGTTATCACGTGAGACTCAGCCCAGGCTCTTGATGGAACTACTGGGGAAGAAGCAATCTCTTCTCTCAAGGGAGTCTAAGCTGTTAGGATTTAAGCCTCAAGCTGTTGATTTGCCATCTTTGCCACATCTTTGGCAAGAACTCCCTTGAGAAAGAAATCAAGAAGAGGAAAGTAGAACCGAGAGATGACATCATTTATTCCTTGGCATCCGTTGAGCCTGGAGCCAGATGCATCTCTGAACTCTCCAGTTAAATCAACCAATACAGTCTTTGTTGCTTAAGCCAATTTGAATTAGGTTTCAGTTACTAGCAACCTAAAGTGTTCTTACTAATGGACGGCCATATCACTGTCATCCTTAACAATTATTCATGCCTTTCTATGACATGCAGAATAAATCCAGCCTCCTCTGCTAGTTTCAAGGCCCTGGTATCCTTTGCTTCTAGCCTTTGACATTAAGCTGGCCTTCCTGCCATAGTACCCTGTCGGTATTTCTGACTCACCTTGCATGTTCGCCCCTTGCTGCCTTTGTCTTGCTGCTCTCACTCTCACCCCATTTGGAATGCTCTAACCCACATGTTGAGATCCTACCCATACCTCAAGACCTACCTCAAATGTCACTTTCTCTAGGAAGCCTTTCCTGCTCCCTTAGTTGGAAGAACCCTTAACACCACTGTAATTTTTGGGGGGTCTTTATTTATACCTCGAATATAACACATCACGCTCTGTCTTGTGTTCCTAGTCAAGAGGTCATGTTTATATCCCTGTCCCCATGCTCAAGCCTAGAACAGAGTGGGCATCAGTAGATCATGATTTATCACAGATTTTCTTCTATTTTCATCAAGTGTGCATGAACCTGTTCCCTCCATCAGACAGTGCCTGACTTATTTTTGTTTCCTAGTTTTTGTTACACTACAGATGCCCTAGTGTAGGCCACATGCATAATAAACACTGAATAAATGTCTGCTGAATGTGGATTTGGTTTTAGAGGCTTTCACAGTCATTTTCATAGAGGTTTTGGTGGTACTGAGCCAGTTTCAACTACTGGTTTCAATGCTCACATCTGTGACTTCACTCTAGCCCTCAGTACCACCTTATTAGTTACCCTAGCCAGTTTTAGCTGCCTCTGAGTGATCTGTGGCAGTGTTTGCTAAAATCTAAATGAAGGCAGAAGCAAAAGCATGGCTAACATTTATTCAGGTCTTTCCAGGGCTTCTGCGGGAGCTGTCTGAATGCTGATCACTTTTTTCTTTCTAGATGAGGATGAATGGCTGTTATCACTCTTAAGAGAGTAGCAGCTCTAAGCCTGGGACTGACTTCCCTTAAATGTTTCTTGATAGTTTCCATTTGGCTTGATGCTTGCAATTGAACTTGCTTCTTTGAATAAACTAGAAGGTAGGAGAGGGAAAATGAGAAGAAAAAGTGGGATCATCATTTTACAAAACACAGCTGAGTGGGAGCTCCCCTTCCATCATCATCATCATCATCATCATCATCATCATCATCAATCTCATCATCATTGCCTGAGTGCCTGCTGGGGTACTAGATCCTGCTCTAAGATCTAGGAAAAAAAATCTTACATTTAAAAAGTGGGTTTGTCTACATGCATGTAAAATGATTATGGCCATTTAATTGTTTCTTGGTACTTATTTGTACCAGTCAGACTTTTGGGTCTGAAAGTTTCCTGACAAGGGGAAACTAGCAAACTATACACATGGATTATCCTTAGTTTACTGGCTGCAGGTGCTGTTTACAAGTCCTGGTGATGTTTGTGACTCGGCTGTTTTTAGATTTGACTGACATTATCAAGCAACTACCCTGTGCTAGCACTATGCTAAGTTCTATCACATACATTAATTCGTTTGTCTTCTTTAATCTTCAAAACAACTCTGAAATGTATTAGTTATCTATTGCCATGTAACAAATTATCCCCAGACTTGGTGGCCTAAAACCACAGTATTTATTATCTCAAAATTTCCATGGATCAGGAATCCAGGGATGACTTAGCAGGGTGAGATGGCTCTGGATCTCTTCCGGGTTCAACTTGAAAGGATACCCACCCTGACTCACCCATGCAGGTGCTGGCGGAATTCTATTCCCCATGAGCTGTCGGCTGGAGACCTCCCTGGGTTCATTGCCACATAGACCTCTCCACAGAGCATCTCACTACATGGCAAGGGCTTCCATGAAGCTGAGCAGGTTTGAAAGGAGCTAGAGAATGCCTGCAAGATGAAAGTCACAGGCTTTTATAACCTAATCTTGGAAGTGACATTGTATTGCCTTTGCCATGTTTTATTTGTTAGAAGCAAGTTGACAGGTCCAGTTCATGTTCAAGGGAAGGGGATCCCACAAGGGCATGAGTACTGGGAGGCTAAATCAGGAGGACCATATTAGAGGTCTACCCCTCACAGAGATAGGTATTATAATTCCTATTTTGTGGCTGAGAAAACTGAGGTGCAATTTGGAAAAAGAGATTGTTGATGTATGTATATGTAAGGTTCATCATGTATGATGAAGATACATGTCTCTGAGTAGTATTGCTCAACCACAGATTGGTACATATTTTCAGAGCTCTTGTTGATTTGACTTTCCTTACTCACTGAATCTGCGTCTGCTATGCAAAAGAGCCTTGCTATGCAAAGTGTGGCCTGGGGATGACCAGCATTGGCTTCACCTGGGAGCTTGTTGGACATGTAGAATCTCAGGCCCCATGCTAGATCTGTGGAATGAGAATCTGCAACCCCAGGTGATTCATGTGCATGGCAAAGTTTGAGAAACTGCTCCAGAAGGTCTCTTTAAGGCTCTCTGCTGACTTCAAGTGTTCCTGTGCTTTTCCGTCTGCTGGCCCTGTAAGGGGATTTTTTTTAGCAGTAGTGAAGGATGTGTTCTATTCTTACACTATTTTAAAACCAGAGCAGAGCCAGGCGTGATGGCTCATGCCTGTAATCCTGACACTTTGGGAGGCCAAGGTGAAAGAACTGCTTGAGCCCAGGAGTTTGAGAACAGCCTGCACAACACAGTGAGACCTCATCTCTACAAAAAATAAAAAAATTAGCCAAGTGTGGTGGTGCATGCCTGTGGTCCCAGCTACTTTGGAGGCTGAGGTGGGAGAACTACTTGAGCCCAGCAGGTTGAGACTAGAGTGAGCCATGATCACACCACTGCACTCCAGATTGGGCTGGAGCAAGAACCTGTCTCAAACCAAACCAAATCAAACCAAAGCAAAGCAAACCAAACCAGAGAAAATAAAGCCTCTGAAATGAAATCTTCTAATTGCCTACTGTTAACGTCTTGTATAAATAGCAACAAGGTAAGTGTAATAATAATGAAGTCTCTTAATACACTAAAATAGAGCAGGAGCCATTGGCATGGCTAATCATACACAGCAGATAATTAAAAGTGAAACTTGGCATTTGGCTCTAGACTGCAGCAAATCTGTCCAGAAACTGAGCCTTCCTAAATTATATTTTATTTAGGCAACATAGATGAATCTCAAAAGCATTATGCTATGTGAAAGAAGCTGGGCACAAAAGATCACATATTGTAGGATTCCATTTATATAAAATCCTAGAAAATGGAAAACTATAGTGATAGACAGTAATTCAGCAGTTTTTAGGGGTTAGAATTGGCTGCCAAGAGGTATGAGAGAACTTTCTGGAGCGATGGAATTGTTCTTTATCTTGAACATAGTGGTAGGTGCATGGGTTTATATATTTATTAAAACTCATCAAATTCCACATTTAAAATTAGTGAAATTTATTCATGCAATCTTCCATAAAGCTGATTCAAAAAACGGGAGTTGGTAGCATTGCCAATTGATTCTAGCTTCTCTAATTTTCTTTAGGCCAAGAACCCAGGAACTAATTTGCATTGATTAGAATAACTCATCAGAGAAGGATGCTATTTAGAAGATTCCTTGGTATCTGATGTTGACAGAGAATGAAAATTATTTCTCCTTTGAAGTCCTACTGAGGAGATACTGTACTTAGAAAATTGTTAAGATTTTTATCATTTACTCCTAAAAGTCACACTCCAAGGGTGATGCCATTGAACTTTTGGCTTTAATTTCTTGAGGTTTTTTTAGCCTTCTTTAAAAATAATATAGAAATGATAGTGATCACTTTTTTTTTTTGTTTTTTTGAGACGGAGTTTCGCTCTTGTTACCCAGGTTGGAGTGCAATGGCGCGATCTCGGCTCACCGCAACCTCCGTCTCCTGGGTTCAGGCAATTCTCCTGCCTCAGTCTCCTCAGTAGCTGGGATTACAGGCACGCACCACCATGCCCAGATAATTTTTGTACTTTTTTTTAGTAGAGACGGGCTTTCACCATGTTGACCAGGATGGTCTCGATTTCTTGACCTCGTGATCCACCCACGTCGGCCTCCCAAAGTGCTGGGATTATGGGCATGAGCCGCCGCGCCCGGCCAGTGATCACTTATTGAGCATTAACACTTGGCCAGAATTCTGCTTAATGCTTCGCTTTCATTATTTCAATTAATCACAGTAATTCTGTAAAATAGGTACTATACTGTCCTCCCCAGTTTACAGAGGAGAGGGCTGAAACTCAGATCAGACAACTTGTTCAAGTGACAACCGATACTTGACTTTGAAATGATCAAGTGCCAAAGCCTCTGAAACCACTCTTTACTTCTATCTTAGCTATTCTCAAATGCTCCTGCAGTGTCTTGCTCAGGCTCTAAAACAGATTTTCCCCAAGTTGTTGGCTTAAGGTCATCTTGTGTCCACAGCCACACGTGCTCACTCTGTGTTTTCTCCAGGATATCGCGAGTCTCAAACGCCTTTACATCTGTACAGATTAAAGTAATCAAATCCATCTACCTGCTGAAAGACTGGAGAACGTGCCCTGCCACTTTTAGCAAGCAGTGTCTGAGCAAGGATTTGCTTCAAAAATGAGGAACTGTCTTCTCTGAACTATAGATTGGGAAGAGCAGGTTCTGGGAGAGGTCGGGTTTTGGCAGTGATGTGTGGCCATGGGATTAGCTGAGGACGTCCTCAACAGTAACGGCTGTTTTGCTTGTTTGTTTTTGTTACTGTTGTTGTTGATTTTGTATAACAGGGTGCTTAGTGATGCAAAGGAGAGGTGCAGAGTAGAAGGTGCTGGGGACCAGTATAGCTTTGGCCACCATACACATCTGGTAATGGGAGGTGCTGTGTAGCCACACACCTTGCACACAGTAGTGGTAATGATGGGTGGATCTCTGCCAGATAGTAAGGACCCATTTTAACTCTTACGTGTAATTAAAAGATTCTGAGTTTGATTCTCTGAGTATAAAACTTCTCAGATGGCTGCTCATCTGCTGTGAGAGGCAGAGAATTGTCACTGAGGTGCTGCAAATGGACTCTGTGTTCCTTGGTATATCCCCGTGCCCCAAGATAGATGCCAAGTGCATTATGGACCCAGACTCAGAGTACAGCCCCAGAGGAAAAGTCTTACCCAAGCAGCAGGCAGTGAGCTTTACTCACTCATACTAATGAGCAAATGCTTAGAAAAGAATCTGACATTCATAGGAAGTGAAAATGAGGCTGTTTGCACCTCCAAGGGGGACCTCAGATGTGAGCTAGGGAGCTCAGCATGGCCAACTGGCTGCATGAGCTCTGCAGAGCTGAGAAGAGTTGCACCAGCCAAGGTATCTCAGACATCCTTAGAGGCCCTCCTTCTCCAAAAGCATTGCTATTTTAGGGGAAAAAATCAAGGCCAGCCTTAGTAGTACAACAGAACAAAACCAGGTGTGGCTGGGAAAGCAGGAAACTTTTACATGGACATTTGTACATCAAGAAGTTCTGACGATAGCTTTGATGACACTATGTACTTTACTTATTGAAGTATTAGTCCTTTTTATATATTAAGAATATTAGCACTTCATCACATATTTTGCATGAAATTAAATCTTTTTGTTAATAGCAGAAAGGAGATTGACTTACATAAACTCTGTGATCCTTCTGCTAAAAAATAAAAGCCTCCACAAAATTTCTGGTTATTGACACTATTTTAGTTCCCTAGGGATGGCAAAACAAAGTGCCACAAACTGGTGGCTTAAAACATTAGAAACGTGTTCTTTCAATTCCAGAGGCTAGAAGTCCAAAATCAAAGCACTGGCAGGGCGTGCGCTCTTGGAGCCTTCTAGGGGGGATCCTTCCTTACTTCTTCCAGCTGCTGGTAGCCCCAGGTGTTCTCTGGCTCGTAGATGCATCACTGCCTCCTAACATGGCACGCACTTGGATGTTACTTGGATTGGGGCCATTCTCATAACTTTGCCTTAACTTGATTATATCTGTGATAACTTTATTTGGAAAGAGTTTCCAAATAAGGTTACATGCACAGGCACCAGGATTGAGACTTCAACATATCTTTTTTGGGGACACAGTTCAACCCACGACAAACATCCACCCATTATGAAGTACCAGCTATCATTAGCATATTAGAAACATGGTATGGACTGGGATGAGGTCAGTCTTGCTTCATATTTGAATCCCCAGTACTTAGCACAGTATCTGGTAAGTAGTGTGTCCTCAATAGAGATTTTTTTTTTCTTTTGAGACAGGTTCCCACTCTGTTGCCCAGGCTGGAGTGCAGTGGCATAATCATACCTCACTCCAGCCTCGACCTCCTGGGCTCAAGCAGTCCTCCCGCTTCAGCTTCCTGAGTACCTAGGCCTACAGGCATGGACCAGTACACATGGCTGATTTTGTACTTTTTGTACAGTGTTTCACCATGTTGTTTCCTAGGCTGGTCTTGAACTCCTGGGCTCAAGCGATCTGCCTACCTTGGCCTCCCAAAATGCTGCAATTACAAGTATTAGCCACCATGCCTGGCCAAGGTGTGTGTTTTATGTTCCCCAGACACATGTCCTGAAATGAATCTTTGAGAATATGCAGACAAGCACCCAGACTACAACCAAATTTATTTACCAGAATTATTGGGTTGGATGAAACAGAAAATAAGCCAACAGAACACTTAAAAATACAAATTTATTTTCTTCATATTGTTCAATCTAATTATCAATTTATTTCAAAATCATGAAAAGCAAAGCCTGGCACACCAAATGCTAGGTCAGATTTGCTCTGGAGACGTACTTTCTAGATTATTTTTTGGACTTAACTTAAAAAATAATTAATTTGCATTAATATAGCACTACTACAAATATATTTGTGGTATAATACAAATTATACCACAGAATTCCTACAGGTAAACGTTTTAAAAACATAATTCATCACCTGAAAAAGATATATTCATCACCTGAAAAAGATATATTTATTACAGTTAAGTTTTTAAGTCAAGAGTTTTCTCTGAGAGTTGATATATTTTTTCTATAATGTCTCCACTTCCCCTTACTTTCATCGAAGTATCACTAAAGCCAGTCAAATGCAGTCCTGTGGGGCTAGGTCTACAACATCTGCTTAGGTTTATTTTAGTGGCCATAGTTCCAATCTAAGAGCAATGGGCCACTGTTCAGGTCCTAATGTACAGCCATAGAGATGAGGTATTTCGATTTGAACAGAAGCAACATTTCGACCCAGGCACTATATTTGCCACTCATGCAGACGTGGTAGACCATGTGTGCTAAAATGAGCATCAGAGCCATCATTCAGATGCACACAGTGCTGGTCTCATGGACCCATGCAGTCACACAGAGCCTCATGCTTGGAAGGGCACTGTGCTTGGTGTGACAACTGCTGTTGCCATCTTGAATTTCTTAATAACTTTTGAATGATGGGCCTGCATTTTCATTTTTCACTAGGCTCTGCAAATTATGTAGCCAGTCCTAGATACACACAAAAGTTGCTTGGCCTGATTCAGCTAACTTGGGATCTATGTTTTCATTTGGCATTGAAGGCAGAGCTGTGGGTAGTTCCCAGCAGCAGGATGATTCTAGTTCTAGAACATTTTTAAACGTATGGAAGTTGTTGGTCATGTAATTCACTGGGAACAGTAAAGGAAGGAAGCCCACAAAGATGATTTTTGTTTATGTGTAAGTCTATAGAAGTGAAATTATACTCCTTGGAATATGGAAGAATCAAGCCCAACTGTGAGATAGACATATATATATATATACACCTCCAGGTACTCAGGAGGCCATATATATATATATATGAGGCTGAGTGTGTGTATATGAGGCTGAGTGTGTGTATATATATATATGTATGTGTATGTATGTGGGGCTGTGTGTGTGTATATATATATGTATGTGTATGTATGTGAGGCTGAGTGTGTGTATATATATATATGTATGTGTATGTATGTGAGGCTGTGTGTATATATATATGTATGTGTATGTATGTGAGGCTGTGTGTGTGTATATATATATGTATGTGTATGTTATGTGTATGTATGTGAGGCTGAGTGTGTATATATATATGTATGTGTATGTATGTGAGGCTGTGTGTATATATATATGTATGTGTATGTATGTGAGGCTGTGTATATATATATATGTATGTGAGGCTGAGTGTGTGCATATATATATGTATATGTATGTGAGGCTGAGTGTGTGTATATATATATATATGTATGTGTATGTATGTGAGGCTGAGTGTGTGTATATATATATGTATGTGTATGTATGTGAGGCTGAGTGTGTGTGTATATATATATGCATGTGTAAGTATGTGAGGCTGAGTGTGTGTGTATATATGTATGTGTATGTACGTGAGGCTGAGTGTGTGCATATATATGTATATGTATGTGAGGCTGAGTGTGTGTATATATATATATGTATGTGTATGTATGTGAGGCTGAGTGTGTGTGTATATATATATATATGTATGTGTATGTATGTGACGCTGAGTGTGTGTTTATCCTCCTGAGTACCTTGGACTACAGGCACACAGCACTACACCTGGCTAATTTTTTTTTATAGAGATGGGGGTGTCACTGTGTTGCCCCAGCTGATAAGGGTGTTTTTAAAAAAAGTGTCCCTGTTGATTCTTCTTTGCAGCCAGGCTTAGGAGCCACTGAGATTAACTACAGGTAATTACAGGTGCCTAAGATAATATAAATAATTCCTCCCTAATCTATTTTTTTCATCATCAAGAACTTATTTCAGCAATTCAAATAAAAAGAAGAATCTGTACAAGGTCTGAGTTTGGCTATTGTTTATCAGAATAACGAAAACATTGTCTTCTGAATTAGAAAGCACTCTTCCTACCTTTCTTCAAAAGAATGGTAGGTAGTAGTTGGTCCAGAAGTGCCACAAAATGTCTATCTTCCATTTATAAAGAGGAATAAACATTTCATGATAGGGCATGGTCCTCTGTACAGGTGGATAGAGTGTGTGATTTTAAAAGGACAGGTTGCCCAAGAAGAGGAGTTTTTTTCTAGATACCTGTGAGACAGGGAAAAGCCCAAAGGGCAAAGAAGAGTCACCTAGACCTTCAAAGGCCACATAGGGCTTCCAACTCTGGCTGTGAATTAGAATCACCTAAAGTATCTAGAAAAAATATTGACATCTGGGCTTCATCCCACAGCAGTTAAATTACAACCTGGGAATGGAACTCAGGGAATGGTGTTTTTATTTTTTATTTTTATTTTTTGAGACAGGGTCTTACTCTATTGCCCAGGCTGGAGTGTAGGGGCATGATCATGACTGACTGCAGCCTCAACCTCCTGGGCTCAAGTAATCCTCCTGCCTCAGCCTCCTGAGTACCTGGGACTACAGGCACACACTACTACACCTGGCTAATTTTTTTTAAGAGATGGGGGTCTCACTCTCTTGCACCAGCTGCTAAGGGTGTTTTAAAAAAGTGTCCCTGTCGATTCTTCTTTGCAGCCAGGCTTAGGAACCACTGAGATTTTGCACACATTTAAAAAAAAATCTAGACTACCTCAAAGTCAAACAGGTATCTGTTTTGAAAATTTAAAAATTAGGTATATATTTATATCTGATTATATTTAAACACAGACACTGCTAACATAGTTTTTTCTATGTATGTAATGTATTAACTACAGGTAATTACAAAGTATTTTATAAATAATTTAATGGTCTCTGTCTCTCTAAGGTTGAACAATACCTCCAATAAATAACAAGACATTTAAGAGATAAAAATATTTTTAAAGTAAGATATTTCAATTATTTTTAGGAAATCTGAAGGATGTGTCAAAGTTTAAAAGTCCTTTAAATGGGAAATGGATAAGGCAAGTAGTGTCTTCCTAACTTGGAATATTTTAAAGATATTAAATATCTTCTTCCATTAAAAAAAGAACTGTTAAGGCCAAAGTTTAAAATTAAGGCATTTGGAAGCTAATTCATATTTTCTAGAATGCCTCCTTTAGTAAGACACTTCTAAAAAAGTCACTAAACATCTTTACAAAGAAGTACCTAAGAGTCTAATAATTCTTGAGAAGTAATTGTTTTTCAACGGATTTTTGAGTTCTAGAGTAAAGGTGTTCTTGGATATTTCACAAGTCTGTAAAGAGCTGTGGAAGCATCACAACTGATGAAAAAGAGAGGCAGGGAGAAAGGAAAGGAAGAAATGTACAGGCATAAAAGAGGCCCTGCAGTTACTTTCTGGTGCCATGCTGGAGAAAGCTATACTAACTAACTGTAATGGATAACTCACTCTTGTGGACAGAATTGACACAAAAGGTCTCATCTCTATTTTTTCATATTCATAACCGTGGAACCAGACCAGCAGAGTATGGTCAAGGCACAACAGTTCAGATTTCCCAGTTATGTTTGTGTGTCTCAGGTGTACATGACAAAAGAATGTAATTGCCAAAGACACTGAAAAGACTGACTTGCTTTCCTAGCTTTTAGCACACCACTAACACCTGCAGACACTAAGGGGTGTTTGGAAGCATCATTTAAGGAATGAAACAAAGTTTACAGTGATTACATCTTTTTCTTTAAAGAGCTTGAGGAACAAAAAGATAACCAAAATTGAGAGTAAACCCAGATGAAAATAGACGTCACCAATTATTCCAAAGAATTTCAAGAAGCACTCAACAGAAAGATAGTAAAAATATCAGGGACAATAAGGAAGTCAGTAGTCTGTTTAAACTGAGAATATTCTCCAATGCCACAGACAAATGAGAAAAAACAGACCTGCAAATAAGCCTAGTACTGAACATTACTTAACCGACCAATCAGGAATGCCAATATTATTTTTTCTCCAGGGAAGAGTTCAGCTAAGAAAAAAGGTATACTTCTGAAATGCCAGCTTTCACAATGTCTACTGCATTTGAAATCCAAGTTTGATGACTGATATGCTAATTTAAACCATAGGACACGAATTTGTTTTTAATTCTAGCCTAAAGTATTAGGCTGAATGTTTCTCTCCTTGTTTGATGCCAAGAACAAGATGTAGAAACCAATTAAATTGCACAGTCCATCCTTTGTCTCTGCAAACTTCGATCTGATCAAGAAAATACTTTTTAGCATCCTCCTCATTTTTCCCCACCGTGAGGGCATCCCGGATATATTCAATGTCTTCTTTGCTTGTTAACTGGGGCATTCCTGTCATCAGCATCATGGAGAACAGGATGATCAGTAGGTTTGTGTGATGACGAAGGGCTAGATAAGCCTTAACACAGATGTCCTGGATAAAGGAGAAGAGAATGCTGTTACTGTTGTTATGGTAACTAACACGTAGGCTGAAGACCACAGGCATATACTGAAATGTACATAGCATTACCTGTCCATGAGGAGAAACCACCACAAACAAGGTAGGTCCCTGACTTAGACAAAAAACTTGATGAGAAATTGTTTTTATAATCTCTTCAATACTTTAGTGTAGTCGCATATATCCGGGGAGTGTGTTCAAGGAAAACTAATTGATACAGACAAGTTTCATCTTATTTCTTACTCTACCTTTTTAATTCAGTTTCTTTCCCAAGAGATTGAGGGTAGAAATTTCTGTAATTTCTGAAGAGCAATTTGTCAGTTTTTGAACATCATACTAGAATCAATAAACTTTATGTAAGTGTAAATAATGTCTGCCAAGAGCTAATAAAGTCCAAAGAACTGAAGAAAATGTGTTTGAGATTTCATTTTCATCTTTATTTTACACTCTGTTCAATTCTAAGAAAACAGATGAATTAAGTTTTTACTGCCTGATTCTCAAAATTGCTGAATGAATTGAAATTTAACACAAATTCTGAACACAGAATGAGAGACAGGGCTTTAAAAAATGCTATGGCTGATGGCTCCCCAAAAAGCTTTGGAGCAGGTGAGTTAAGTCTGCTTATTAAGCAACAGGTATGATTATGCCATTTAAATTGTTCCAAAGCACAGAAACAATGCAAGGGTCTCAATTTTTACAGCATGAGAATAACCCAACCTTAATACCATAACTTGACAAAGATAGTATATTAAAGAAAACTAGTTAGTGATTATATATATACATATTTCAAATAATATTGAGTATAATGTTAAAAGAATAATATACCATAGCCAAATAAGGTTTATGCCAAAACTGAGAGATTAATTCACCATAAGGTACTGTATGAATATCTTTGATTTAAAAAATATATGACTTCATACGTCATTAAAATGTAATAATATGAAGAATTATCTGAAATTATAAAAATAATTTGACCCAGCAATCTCATTACTGGGTAAATACCCAAGGGATTATAAATCATTCTATTATAAAGACACATGTACATGTATGTTTACTGTGGCACTGTTCACAATAGCAAAGACTTGGAACCAACCCAAATGCCCATCAATGATAGACTGGATAAAGAAAACGTGGCACATATACACCATGGAATACTATGCAGCCATAAAATGGGATGAGTTCATGTCCTTTGCAGGGACATGGATGAAACTGGAAACCATCAATCTCAGCAAACTGACAGAACAGAAAACCAAACACTGCATGTTCTCACTCATAAGTGGGTGTTGAACAGTGAGAACACACGGACACAGGGAGGGGAACATCACATAATGGGGCCTGGGGGGTGGGGACTAGGGAGGAATAGTAGGGGTAGGGGGACTGGGGAGGGATAGCACTAGGAGAAATACCTAATGTAGATGACGGGGCAATGGATGCAGCAAACCACCACCATGGCATGTGTATACCTATGTACCAAACCTGCACAATCTGCACATGTACCCCAGAACTTAAAGTATGATAAAAAAAATTCTAAATAATGAAGTAACAGAAAACCAAATGAAGTATAAAATCAGAAAAGTGGGCCAGGCATGGTGGCTCACACTTGTAATCTCAGCACTTTGGGAGGCTGAGGTGGGTGGATCACTTGAGGTCAAGAGCTCAAGACCAGCCTGGCCAACATGGTAAAACTCTGTCTCTACTAAAAATACAAAAAAATTAGCTGGGCATAGTGGTGTGTGTCTGTAATCCCAGTTACTTGGGAGACTGAGGCAGGAGAATTGCTTGAACCTGGGGAGGTAGAGGTTGCCGTGAGCTGAGATCACACCACTGCACTCCAAACTGGGCGACAGAGTGAGACTCCATCTCAAAATAAATAAATAAATAAATAAAAATAAAAATAAAATAAAATCAGAAAGTGATGGTAAACTTATTATTTACAAATGACCTAATTGTCTTGCAACACTGAAGGGAAAAGGTTAAATATTACCATAACTAGTTTTTAATAAACTGGCTTTTTATAAAAATTAATAAAGAATGCTGTAAATAGGAGCCATAAGTTGGAAAGTAAAACGCAAAATCAGATGCTATAATCAATAGTAACAATAACATGATTCCTAGAATAAACACATAAAACATGCAGAACCTATGTTGTTATAATTTTTATAATTTACATTTATAATTTTTATAATCTTAAAAATTATAAAACTTTAATCTCTGAAGAGCAATGAGCCAGGTTTTGAACATCATACTGGAGTCAAATACACTTGAGTCATAAAAAAGAAAACAAGTACATGGAGCAAAATAGCATGTCCCTCAGTGACAAGACTGCTTATAATGATAAAAATATTCTTAATCTATAAACACAATTTCAACATAAATTCTTATTGGGTGTTTAAACTCAGGTATTGTTTTAAGTTCATCTGAAATAGAGTCTGAGAGAACATTTTGAAAAAGTATAATAATGAAAACTAGTGCTTGTCAAACCAGATATTAAACCACTATATAAAACTACATTATTAAAAACAGTGTGAACCATTATCTATTCTTTTCCCAAAAAGACAAGAAATTTTGTGGAACAGAAGTGAAACTTCAGAGACATACCTAAGTATATAAATATGATATACAATACATGTGACTTCTCAGATTGAGGGGGAAAAGATCTATTACTTGATAAATTGGACCAGGACAAGTGGCTCATCATTTGGGGGAGAAAATAAAATTCTACTCCATGTGATATACCAAAAATAAATTCCCAATGAACTAAATGTAAAAAGGTAGAATATTTAAATAATCATGGAGTGGGAAGGGACTTTATGAAGATGACTTCCATGGTAGACTCTATGAGGAAGAGATGGTGAGACTGCAGAAACTTAAAAATTTTGAGGAAAATAAAAAGCTATACATAAAAGAGGATTAATGACAAAAGAAACTGTGTTTGCAACATTCAGATCACTCTTTCAACCTCAGCTCCCTAATATTTCTTAAAAATCAGTAAGAAAGAGATAAATGGTTAGCTAGAAATACAGGCCAAAAACATAAGAAGATTCACACTGTAAGACATAAAAACAGATAAACCTAGAAAAAATGCAACCTCATTGATATTCAAATAAATGTAAAATGAAATGGAAATATTTACCTACAAACTAGACTTCTTTTTAGTCTTTTAAGGCTAATACCCAAGGTTCACGTTTTATAAGCTGATGGTAGATGGGCATACACATAATGTTACCAGCAGACAATTAGATTAACATGCATCAAAAGCTTTAAAGTGCTTATAAATGTTATATAACTTAATTGTGGTGGTGGTGACCTGACTGATGTATTTGTCAAAATTCATAAAACTGTACACCTAGAAACGGTGATTTTATACCTCCAGCAAGCTGCAGTAGACTACAGGCCCACAGCACAGACCCTCCACCCTGGGCTGATTGCACTGAGCCACAGCTGACCTGCATCTCTCTGGGGTAAAGTCCCCAGGTGACAAGCAAATGACCCTTGGCCACAACCACTACCAAAGTTCCTTCCTCTACTGCCTCCAAATTGGGGAAGGAACATAAACACTGAGATTACCTGAGAGCTGCAATGGGCATCCCAGGAGTGCCAAGTCATGATCTAAAGCCAGCACTCAAGCGGGAGAGAAACCCACACTTTCAGAGCATTGAAAAGGAACATAGCTGCAACTGTGAGGAAACATGGGGAGCATACAACAAAGCAAGAGTCTACCAACTGACCAATAAGCCTAAGTGCCAGCTGCTGGATCATACCCCAAAGCTTCAACACCAAAAATGCATCACTAATATCCTCCCTCTGAAACCAGGGACAAGAAATCAGCTTCAAATAAAGACCTTGCACAAAGCCTTGGCCTGATGAAAACATCCAGAAAATAATTCTATTATTAGCTGGGAATAGTGGAATATGCCTGTAATCCCAGCTACTCAGGAAGCTGAGCTATAAGAATTGCTTGAACCTAGGAGGTGGAGGCTGCAGTGAGCCGAGATCATGCCACTGCACTCTAGGCTGGGTGACAGAGCAAGACTCTGTCTCAAAGAAAAAAAAAAAAGAAAGAATTCTATTGACTGTACTCAGTCTATACTGTGGTTAAAGGAGCATCCACATGCAGACATGAGAAAGGACCAACACAAGAACTCTGGTGACTCAAATGGTCAAATTCTCATATGTCCAAACAATCACACCAGTTTTCCAACAAGAGTTCTTAACCAGGCTAAACTGGCAATAATGACAGACACAGAATTCAGAATTCAGCAACAAAGATCATCAAGATTCAGGAGGACGGCAAAACCTAATCCAAGGAAAGTAAGTATCACAATGAAGTGATGGAGGAACTGAAGGATGAAATAGCTGGTGTGAAAAAGAACCTATTGGGTCTGACAGAGCTGAATAATACAATACAAGAATTTCACAATGCAATCACAAGTATTAATAGCAGAATAAACCAAGCTGAGAAAATAAGCTCAGAACTTGAAGACTGGTTCTCTGAAATAAGACAGTCAGACAAAAATAAAGAAAAAAGAATAAAAAGAAATGAAAAAAAAAAGACAACACCTCTGAGAAGTATGGGGTTATGTAAATAAGCCAAATTTACGAATCACTGGTATCCCTGAAAGGGAGCAGGGAGAAAGCAAACAACTTGGAAACATATTTCAGTATATTGTCCATGAAAACTTCCCCAAGCTTACTAAAGAGGCTGATAGTCGAATTCAGGAAATACAGAGAACTGTAAGATTTTACACAAGAAGATCATCCTCAAGATACATAATCATCAGATTTTCCAAGGTCAAAATCAAAGAAAGAATGTTAAAGGCAGCTAGAGAGAAAGGACAGGTAACCTACAAGGGAAACCCATCAGGCTAACAGCAGATTTCTCCACTGAAACCCTACAAGCCAGAAGAGATTGGGGGTCTATATTCAGTATTCATAAAGAAAAAAATCTTCAACTAAGGATTTCATACCCAGCCAAACTAAGCTTCCTAAGTGAAGGAGATATAAAATCCTTTTCAGATAAGCAAATGTTGAGGGAATTCATTCCCATCAGACCTGCCTTACAAGAGATCTTGAAAGGAGCACTAAATATAGAAAGGAAAGGCCACTATCAGCTAATACAAAAACAGACTTAAACACACAGACTGGTGTCACTGTAAAGCAACCACACAAACAAGCCAACATAATAACCAGCTAACAGCACAATGACAGGATCAAATCCATACATATAAATACTGATCTTGAATGTAAATGGGATAAATAGCCACTTAAAAGACATAAAGCAGCAAGTTGGATAAAAAAGCAAGACCTGATGGTATGCTGTTTTTAAGAGACCCATCTCATGCATAATGACATTCATAGGCTCAAAATAAACAGATGGAGGAAAATATTCCAAGCAAATGGAAAACAGAAAAAAAGCAGGGGTTACAGTCCTAATTTCAGACAAAACAGATTTCAAACCAACAGAGATCAAAAAAGACAAAGAATGGCATTACACAATGATAATGGGTTCAATTCAACAAGAAAACTTAACTATCCTTAGTGTATATATATATAAACTATTCTAAATATATATATATATATAATCCAAATAAACACAATTAGAAATGAAAAAGAGAATGTTACTACTGACCCCACAGAAATAAAAACAACCATCAGAAACTACTACAAATACCTCTATACACACAAACTAGAAAACCTAGAAGAGATGGATACATTCCTGGACACATACACCCTCCCAAGACTGATCCAGGAAGAAAGTGATTCCCTGAACAGAACAATAAGAAAACCTAGAAGAGATGGATACATTCCTGGACACATACACCCTCCCAAGACTGATCCAGGAAGAAAGTGATTCCCTGAACAGAACAATAATGAGCTACAAAATTGAATCAGTAACAAATAGCCTACTAACCAAAAAAAAAAAAAAAAAAGTATCTAGGACCTGATCAAGTCACAGCTGGATTTTACCAGAGGTACAAAGAATAGCTGGTACTCTTCCTATACAAACTATTCCAAAAAACTGAGGAGTGACTCCTACCCCGGCTTGTTTTATGAGACCAGTATCATCTTGAAACCAAAATCTGGCAGAGACACAAAAAAAGAAAAATTCAGGAAATATCCTTGGTGAACATCAATACAAAAATCTTCAACTAAATACTTGCAAACAGAACCCAGTGGCACATTAAGAACTAATCCACCATGATCAAGTAAGCATCCCCAGGATGTAAGGTTGGTTCAACATATGCAAATCAATAAATGTGATTCTCACATAAATAGAACTAAAGACAAAACCACATGATTATCTCCACAGATGCAGAAAAGGCTTTTGATAAGATTCAACACCTCTTCATGTTAAAAATTCTCAATAAACTAGGTATTAAAGGACATACCATAAAATAATAAGAGCCATTTATGACAAACCCACAGCCAACATTATATTGAATGGACAAAATCTGGAAGCATTCCCCTTGAAAACTGCAAAAGATAAGGATGCCCTCTCTCACTACTTCTATTCAACACAGCATTGGAAGTCCTGGCCAGAGGAATCAGGCAAAAGGAAGAAATAAAGAGCATCTAAATAGTAAGAGAGGAAGTCAAACTATCTCTGTTTGCAGAGATGACATGATTTGATATCTAGAAAACCCTATAGTCTCTGCCCAAAAGCTCCTCCAGCTGATAAACCAATTTCAGCAAAGATGCAGGATCCAATATCAGTGTCCAAAAATCACTAGCATTCCTATACACCAACAACAGCCAAACCAAGAACCAAATCAGAAAGGCAATCCCATTTACAATTGCCATGAAAAGAATAAAATACCTAGGAATACAGCCAACCAAGGAGGTGAAAGATCTCTACAATGAGAATTATAAAACACAGCTCAAAGAAATCAGAGAAGACACACAAATGGAAAAACATGCCATACTCATGGATAGGAAAAGTTGATATCATTAAAATGGCTATGCTGCCCAAAGGAATTTACAGATTGAATGCTATTTCTATCAAACTACAAGGAAGATTCTTCACAGAACTAGAAAAAACTATTTTAAAATTCATATGGAACAGAAAAGAGCCCAAATACCCAAGGCAATCCTAAGCAAAAAGAACAAATCTGAAGGCATCATGTTACCTGACTTTAAACTATATTACAAGGCTATGGTAACAAAAACAGCATGGTAATGATGCAAAAACAGGCATGGAGACCCGTGGAACAGAACAGAGAGCCCAGAAATAAGACCACATATCTATGACCATCTAATCTTTGACAAAGCTGACAAAAACAAGCAATAGGGAAAAGACTCTATATTCAACAAATGGTGCTAGGATAACTGGCTAGTCATATGCAGAAAACTGAAACTGGACCCTTTCTTTCCTTATGCCATACACAAAAATCAACTCAAGATAGATTAAAGACTCACATATAAAACCAAAAACTATAAAAGCCCTGGAAGACAACATAGGCAATATCATCCTGGATGTAGAAATGGGCAAATATTTCATGATAAAGACACCAAAAGCAACTGCAATAAAAGGAAAAATTGACAAGTGGGATCTAATTAAACTTAAGAGCTTCTGCACTGCAAAAGAAATTATCAAGAGAGTAAACAGACAACCTAAGAATGGGAGGAAATATTTTCAAACTATGCTTCTCACCAAGGTCTAATATCCAGCATCTATAAAGAACTTAAATTTAAAAGAGAAAAACACACAATCCTATTAAAATATGGGCAAAGGACACGAACAGATACTTCTCAAAAGAAGATATACATGCAGCCTATGAGAAAAGCTTAACATCACTGATCATTAGAGAAATGCAAATCAAAAGCAAAGTGAGATACTATCTCACACCACTCAATGGCTGTTATTAAAAAGTCAAAAAATAACATGCTGGCGAGATTGTGGAGAAAAAGGAACACTTATATACTGTCGGTGGAGTGTAAATTAGTTCAACCATTGTGTAAGGCTGTGTGGTGATTCCTCAAACTGCTAACAGCAGGACTACCATTTTGATCTAGCAATCACATTGCTGGGTATATACCCAGAGGAATATAAATCATTCTCCCATGAAGACACATGTACAGAAATATTCTCTATAGCACTATTCACAATAGCAAATACATAGAAGCAACCTAAATGCCCATTAGTGATAGACTGGATAAAGAAAATGTGGTATATATACACCATGGAATACTATGCAGCCCTAAAAAATAATGAGATCATGTATTTTGCAGGAACATGGATGCAGCTGGGGGCCACTATTCTTAGCAAACTAGTGCAGGGACAGAAAAGCAAATACTGCATGTTCTACCTTAAAAGTGGGAGTTAAATGATAAGAACTTATTAACACAAAGGAGGAAACAACAGACACAAGCCAAAAATAAAAGTTAGAAGAAAGGGTGATTTTACTGTATGTGAACTATGCCTCAATAAACTTGGCTTTAAAAACATCTATATCCTGTACCCAGCATCTTCCATGCTAGGAATCTACCTTTAAAATTACTTAATAGGCTGGGTGCAGTGGCTCATGCCTATAATCCCAGCACTTTGGGATGCCAAGGCAGGCAGATTGCGAGGTCAAGAGATTGAGACCATCTTGGCCAACATGGTGAAACCCCGTATCTATTAAAAATACAAAAATTAGCTGGATATGGTGGTGCATGCCTGTAGTCCCACCTACTCAGGAGGCTCAGGCAGGAGAGTCACTTGAACCCATGAGCCGAGATGGTATCACTGCACTCCAGCCTAGGGACAGAGCAAGACTCTGTCTCAAAAAAACCTCCCAAAACTGAATAATTTTTCAGTGATTTATCTACAAGGATGTTCATTAGAACATCGTTTAAAACTGTGAAAACTTGAAAGCAATCTATTAATAAATGCCCTATAAGACTGATAAAAAATACACTGTGGAAGAATATTTAATAAACATATAAAAGTGTTTATGTTAAGAAGCAGGTACAAAACAACATATCCCATTTTGGTAAATTAACACAAAATACTTATATAGAAAAAATAGATACATTTATAGGACAAAATATTAATAGTGAGTTTTCTTTTGCTTTTAGCTACTATTATCCGTGACATCTGTATGTGGCAGAGTAGCTGCAACGCTAATTGAGGTCAGGCTTGTATTATTCTGCCTGTCAAGGCTGGGCAGGGTACACATCACCCTGTGCAATATAAAAGCCCATGTACTATTCTGGCATTTTCTAAGTGAGACGATATACATAAGGTGCCCAGCATGCAGGCTGGCACATGGTGAGGGTGCAATAAACGTCAGTCCTCTCCCTTGCCTACCATCCCCTCTGCATTTCCTCCCTGCTCACCAAGAAGCGGGAGACTTGTGTGGGCTCTTGCTGCTGCTGCCCAGTCATCACTTGTCCCCTTGAAGTAGTCCCAGTGCATTAGTGCTCTTGCATTCTTAATGACTCCACTTATGTCCGGAAATTATTTTCTTCTGCTCATCTATAGGACCCACTGAGGTCTCTCTCATTTCTTAGTAATTACACAGGCTAAGTGCAGACTTCACCCCAGGCAACAGCCTCATTAATTTGCCAACTTGCACAATTTTCACAAGGACATAGATGGGGATGCCTTTCGGTTTTGAATTAGAATATGTTCTGATTTTTAATTATTTTCCATCCTTCTATACACTGGGGGATCCACACAAATCCCCTGCTGTGTGAGCCCACCGTGTGGTCAAACTCTTTTTAATAGAAAATTTTTGAGGAGAGAAATTAACCCGGGGCCAAGTTATTATAACACCAATTGACTGGCGCTCGGTAAATACTTGTTAAGTGGTGACGCAGGAGTTCGCTGATCCCTGCTGGACCCAAGGAGAGGCCTTAAAGGAAAGAACTGCCCTGCTTTTCTTGAAGGCCTTTTCACTCACATTAAGAATTTCTGTTGATTCTAATTTATTCAGATAATTGTAATTTTCACACACAAGGATCTCTATGAGAAAGAATTTTCTTCCCCAGTTTAACTGCATGTCCCATTCTTGTCAAACAGTGTCTGGATTCTGACTGGCTGCACACACTGAGAGACTTGGTGCCACTTTAATCGCCCTTTTCTGAAAGCCAGTGTGTTGTGAACAACACAGATCCCCATCAAGCTGAATGAATTCCACTTTTGGCTTTATCACTGATGAACTATATGTCCCTGGAGAAGTCACTTAACCTCTTTTGAATGTAGATTGAGAAATATAAGAATGATACCCATTTCATATTGTTGTGGTGAGATTTAAGTGCTACATCTAAGTAGTTGGCTATGCTTACTAATCAACAGCACGAGGAGCTGCGTTATTGAATACACACACTGCTCAATGCTAAGGAGCTCATTGTCTATCTAGACCATCTGCCCATAAAGTCTTTCAGATAGTAAAGGCCTAGCCGGTGAGGGAGGTTGGAGTGGTGGATAAGCCACACTCCAAGCAGTGTCAAAGGGAGGCTGTCATGGTGCTGGCCCACTAAGGTGGGCAGGATGGAAGCATACAGCAACACTGGCTTCCTGCAGGTGGTTCTTTCACCATGGGGGCACAGCTGAGCACCTGCCTTGCCCACTCAGCCCCAGAAGTTTCATTTCTGCCCTTTGCATTCAGCCACAGGGTCTGTGGGAGCGTTCTGACACTACCTTGGCCTAGAGGCCTGTGGTTTCAGGGACTATGAGGATGTGGTCTGGGGAGCTCAGGTGAAAACACAGAACATAGGCGTTATTGGCTGTAATTTTCCCCTCTGCCAGGGCTGCCTCTCCTTGACCTCAAACATCCTCATTCTATCCTTCTCAACTGACTGTTGAAGGCTTTGTATTATTGAGAGAGAAGAGTAAGGGAAAAATCTGACAGTGGAGACTTGGTTTAATGCACTTGTTAATGAGTACAAGTGTGAGGAACATTATTATTAATGCCATTAGCTAGAACACTCTCCATTAGTAGCTAATAAATAGATTGAGCCTACGTAGTACAACTGCTCTCAATTCATTGTTGATTCAAATACCTTAATTATAGCATCTAGTACTAACAGAAAGAATTGTTTTTACAAAGCTACCGCCCTCAGAAGTCTTGGGAACAAAGGACTTCATTATCATTTCAGGGCTCAACTTTTACTTGATTTGCTAACTGCCCCAACTATCAGTTCACTAAAGTGAAAACGAACTACTTCTATATACAATCTACTGATTTATTAACCACTGATGAGCTGTGGCTGCTGCAGACTGTCTGAGGTCACATAAAACACTTTTTCTTTAGATAAAAATTCTCCATTTTCACCTAGAACTGAAGTGGAACCTCATTTACTTTTCCTAAAAAGTAATGCTGCCTCTGTCTGCTAGAGGAAGGAGACAGTGGATAAAAAACATTTCCGTCAAAGGCACAGGATTTTATTTTGTTTTATTATTATTATTTTAAACATTGGCTAGCCAAAGTCTTTAGGAATTATTTTGGCAGAACTAATAATCACTGATTATTAGACCTAATAGTGTATGAGAGCATACTTTCTGGTAAATCAGCAAGAGGAGTGTGTCTAGCATTTGGCCATGCATTTGTTGAGTTTGAATTAGGATTCTTATCTATAAGTTCTTGGAAAATGATTCTCAGACTAGTTCTGTTTACCAGGGGAAGGGCTCTATTGCCATCTTCTCAAATATTTAGTTAGAAGCACATTAGAAACCTAAAGGCTAGAATAAGTTATTCTACTTTAGTCAATATTGTGAATAGTATGTACGTACGTGTGTGTGTGTGTGTATGTGTGTGTGATACATCTTCCAGCCTTGTTCCAAAAAGGACTTAAGGTGGACTATCTGGAGATACAAAAGTCAAAATAACATTAGTTAGTTAGAAGTGGGTGAAAAAGGAAAGGAAATAACAAGGAAACAAACTACAATGGGTTGAAGAAGGAGACTAATTTAAAACTGTATATTCAAAAGTCCTATATACAGTCATGTACTGCCTAGCAATATTTTGGTCAACCATGGACTGCATATATCATAGCAGTTTCATCAGATTATAATTCTGTATTTTTACTGTACCATTTGTGTTCAGATATGTTTAGATCCACAAATGCACACCATTGTGTCACAACTGCCTACGGTATTCAGTAACATGCTGCACAGGTTTGCAGCCCGGGAGGAACAGGCTATGTCATATAGCTTAGGTGTGTAGTAGACTCCTTCTAGGTTTGTGTAAGTTCACTCTGTGATGTTTGTACAATGACAAAATTGCCTAATGATGCATTTCCGTATGTATCCCCACTGTTAAGCAATGCATAACAGTACTTGCCATGAGAAGTGTTCAAACAGATCTCTAGCTAAAAGGAAGCTAATCTGTTACTGCCGTCAGTATTCAGAAGATTTAAAAGACAAACCTCTTTATTTAGGAGAAGCACAGCTTTTTTAGAAACTAAGACCTATAGAAATTTCACAAGTTTTTGAAAGAAAGAAAGTGTGTTTGGTAACATGGAAAACAATGTCCTTGATAATATTCTATGTTAGACAAAATTTTCTGACAGGAACTAAATATTGAGAGAATGATGCCAGTTAAAAGGATATTCTCTATTAGTGTTTAAAAGTAACAGGGGTCTAATATCTTAGGCTGATAGATGAATGCATAAATCCAATCTAAGGAGATCTTTCTGGTTTTGGATTTATATCTTTTCCAGAATAGTGATTTAAATTTGACAAGCTTAATAAAATCCTAACAGTTTGACAACCCCACAAGTCTGCATATGGGGGAGATATCACACCAACATATTCAAACTCCTACAAATGGCTGATACTGGACCCTTCTTTGAGGATATCTCCCAGTGCATGACATGGAGAGATAATGAGTATTGAAAGTCTTCACTTTGAGACAGAGGGTGCTGAGCCTGGCCTAGTCAGTGGGTTGGGGTACAGATCCCAAGATTCCCAAGAGAGAATCCTTTATCAGCTCAGTCCATTATGGGTGATAGATGAACTGGTCATCTCCTGCTTGACCTATAATAGACCTTAATTATGGTAATTTGTGATTAATTGAGTGAGCGCCAAATGACTGCTTTGCTTTGTGCTACCCTCCGCCCCTCTAATCCGGCCTATGTGCTGTGACTCAAATTCTGCTACACCTCAGAAATATCTATGTTCTATCCACACCAGGTGAATGTACTTCTTGTTTCTAAATACCAATTGTATGTCCTTTTCTAACTTCATGCACTTGCTCCTGCTGTTTTTTCTATCTGGATGTTCCCTCCTTTCCCTGTGTCTGCCTGGAAAATGGAAACTGAATTCATCCTTTAAGCCCTGAGAAAAACTCATGCTTCTCTGAATAGCCCTTTTCTATCCTCTAGGGCAGGATTAATTGCTCTCTCTGCAAACCACTGTGGACACTCTTAGCACAAAGTATTCCTTAGCACAAAGTTGTGTAAGTAGCTCTCTTGCCATGTACAGGGTCTGATACCCTATAGATAATCTGCATATATATGATGCATGACTGCTTAATGTTCAGAAGCCAAGTTCAATTTCAGACAAGATTCATTACTTTAAAATCAGGATAAATTAGGGAACAATTGTATTTGAAAGAGACCAAACTAGGAAAATATCCTGCCTTGCCAAAGGTGGTACCTGACCCTTCTTTGTGCCTGTCATGGTGTCTAAAATGTAGTAGGTATTTAGTCAGGATGTGTTGAATTAGTGTCCTGTTTTGGTTATGGTGAATAAGCCCTAGTAACTACAATGGACTAAAGCATCCAGCCTAGCAGGTTATAGGTATAGACAGGCACGAGGGCTACCACACAAAGGAAGGGGAGATACAGAATAGTAACAGGAAATGATGCTAGATGGCCACAATCCTGGAAGAGTGCCAGATAACAAGGTCTCTGTGGTCCCTGTGGGTAGGCTTGGGAGAATACTTGAGTCTCTAGCAAGAAAAATGACTGGAGGGATTAGGGTCCTTGTTCTAGCAGCTGGGTAACAAGCAGAGGGACCTCTGCAGCAGGAACTGAAGCAGAAGGAGTTAATACAGTGTGGGACCCAAGAGTAGAGCTAGACCACGGAAGAGATGGACTCTGGTTGAATAAAGGTCCTTAAAAACTTGCTGAGTCAACCCTGCATAGAGACTGGGCATGTGGCTGAGCCTCCAGGTTGGAGGCTTAGGTATATCCTAGTATGGGGATAAGACTGCAGACCTGGAAACAGGGAGGGCTGGATAAAACTGGCAAGAAAATTTCCACAGTCATCCTAGATTAAAATAACACAATGAATGGGCTCCAGACTTTCCTCCTATAAAATGCTTCTTAAGAGTGACATCTAGGGGCAAGTGCCTTTTAAAGACACTCCTCAAATGACGTGCTTTGCATGGATGGGTCTGTGGACTGTTATTTGGCTCCTCTGATGACTTCAGATTTGCTTGGTGCCTACTGTGTGCACAGAACATCTCCAAAATGCTTGTTTATAAAAGAACAAGTTGTTCCTGGTCTTTGACCACTGCCCTGTGTTGAATGCATACTATATGTATATATTCCATGCCCTGTTCTCTTGGCAAAGGGTACTGCTCTGACTGGAAAGAATTATGTAAGATTTATGTCAATAAGGAAATCTCCACAAAAATGTGAATATGTACCATATTACACTCACTTATTTGTATTATTTAATGAAACATTAGATTTCACAATCAGATTTAGTTCCTCAATGTACACATGTTAAACCTGCCTCCTGAAGGTTTATTACCTCCATGTGATGATGGTCTGTCCATCTGGGCCTGAGTTACTGTGAGTCCATAACTCACAGAACACAATGTATGATATGGAAGGAAGTCACCCCAGAGGTTACCCAGTCTAATCCAGCTCCTCCCCTATTAGGTGCTATCCTTTTACTGCTCCACTCAGTAAACACCTACTGAGTGCTTACTGTGGCTCAGGCCCCTTGTGAGGGACACAGGACACATGTGGCCCTGCTGCACAGAGCTCACTGTTGGGATAGGGAAAGACAAACAGCAAACTGGTACAAATAACTGTATTTTATGATACATGCAATGAAGGACCTGATAGGGGACTGTGGCAAAGAGTGACAGGAGGGAACCCGATTTAGAAGACTGCTCTGAGGAATAACATTTATGCTGAGACCACAAGGCAACACAGAGCATTCTGGGAAGAAGGCAGTAGGTAGCTGGGATCAGGGAAGATGTGGAGGAAGGGCGCAGTGATGAGGGAGCAAGTGAGGGGGACAGTGTAGGGTGAGGCTGGAGGGGTAGGGCCTCCTCACACAGGGCCTTGCAGGTCAAGCTTGGATATTTAGAATTTTTTTTTTTTTGAGACAGAGTCTCACTCCTTGCTAGGATGGAGTGCAGTGCAACCTCGGCTCACTGCAACCTCTGCCTCTCGGGTTCAAGTGATTCTCCTGCCTCAGTCTCCCAAGTAGCTGGGATTACAGGCATGTGCCACCACGCCCAGCTAATTTTTATATTTTTAGTACAGACAGGGTTTCACCATGTTGGGCAGGATGGTCTTGATCTCTTGACCTTGTGATCTGCTTGCCTCTGCATCCCCAAGTGCTGGGATTACAGTTGTGAGCCACTGTGCCCGCCCAGATATTTGGATTTAATTCAAAATGACAAACTACCATCCCATGGATGTTAATCAGCCGCACTCAGTTTGAAGAGATGAACATTATATCTATTTCTTAAGTTCAGTTTTTAAGCAAATTCTGATTAATTTACAATCTTCTAAGAGACTAAGAGTTAACTGAATGAAGGAGGAACTTTTAAATGTTGACAGTATTATCTGTGGAGAGCAGAATAACGGATTTTTATATCTTTTGGTATTTTTAATATTTTGCTGGCTCTTGATTTTAATAAACAGCATTTACTAGTTTAAAAATTTAAAAGAAACAACACATTCTCACGTTAAAAAATTAGAAGCCAAATTGCATTTGCCAATGATATATTTGTGTATTACATATATTCTATAACTGTTCAGTGAAATTTAAAATAATGTGGCCTAGAATAAATTACCAATGAGTAAAAACTCTTTTCTTTTTTATTCCTCCCATGAGGAAGAATTTTCTATGGAGAATTTATCAAAATTGTCATCGTTGAAATGTATTTGTTTAGCCTCTGTGTGTAGCATACTGCTCCAAAGGCTAACAGATACTCCTGAGCTCAAATGCTAGGCCTTGGTTTGTGTTTCTCTATCTAACTGTAGCTTGTTTCTGAACTCTCCCCTATTCTAGAAGTAATTGTGACTATGGTCCTAGACTAAAGTAGCTCCCTTGGGAAGCAGAGAGGTGGAATGCAGTAGAGCTTCTTTCAATTCCTCTTACTTCCCTGCTCAAGCCACTAGTTAGGTATGTTTTCCTTTGTGGACCAGGTTTACCTCACCCTTAACAAAAAAGTGAGTCAACTTTTCTCCATTGTTCCTAACAGGTTATTCAAATATGCAGCATGTATTAGTTAACCTCATCAATTCAAAATAAGTGATTCACTGGAAATGAGGACGCCTTTAATTCAAAATGCAAATGTATACAACATTTCCCAGCTTCCCTAAAAATGGCAGCTTTATTATACAAGATTCTGAGACACTATTTGGAGAGTTTAGAGATGTGCTCCCTAATCTTGAAGAACTTCAATTCTTAAAGAAAACATAAAACCAAGAAACAGAAAATCCTTTTGGAAGGCTTAGCAGTATGTAAAAGAAAAAAAAAATCACAAGGTCAGAGTCAAATGATGAAAATATCTGCTGCCCATCTTTGTCAACGTGTAAACTTTGGAAATTCTGCATATATATAATTTAAAGCTGTGGCATTCAGGATTTTTCCTGTTGTGACAGATGAGGGAACACAGGGAGACAGTGAGCAGAGAGGGGGTGGGAAGGGGAAGCAGAATATGTGGAGCTGGAACTCCACTTGCTCTTTAAGCAGAGCATGCTACTTTGTGTTGTTTTATATATCACCTGAGGTGTCATTTCAAAAATGGTTTCTCAACTTAAAAGTTTTCAAAGTTTGAAGACACACTGTGATGACCACAACAATGGCGGCTGCCATTTATTGATTCTCTGCTGTGGTCTAGGCACTGGGCTAAGCATTCTGGATTTTTCACTTAAGTAATCTTTCACTAGAAGAACCATGGGAAGTAGGTCTTATTATTCCTACTTTACAGATGAAGAAACTGATGTTATGAAAGGATAATTATTATATATGTGGTTCTTATGTAGCAAGGCTAGGAATCAAACTCAAATTTCTTTGCTCCAAAGTCCATCCTTTCTACCACCATGCTGAATATGTGCTCCACCTGCACAGATTCACAGGCATTTAACATGTAAGCCAGCACTCCTAAACACACACACACACACACACACACACACACACAAACACACACACAAGTACAACAAATGTACTAAAGTGCGTTGTTAGGAGAGCACACTGCCTAAACATTGCTTTAGTAAAAAAGGTTTAAATGGCTTGAGAAACAAGCTTTGGTCACTAAGGATGGTGAGATATTTCAGACTGAGAAGACAGACTGCGCAAAGGCCCCCTGCAAAGGTTTGTTGCTTTGGGTGGAAGCTGCCGATAGGGGGAAGCAACCTCTCCCTGGCCTCCCCATACTGCAAATCTTTTTGTGAAAGAATATTTTGAAACTTAAAAATAATAACAACATCAAAGAAAAAGAAATACTCCTGGGGTTTGACAGGGTGACATGGGCACCAAGGGGTCTATGGGAATGTCATCAGCAACAGGACAGATGTACAGTAATTCTAGGAAAAACTACTGGCAAAAAGGAAGAGAACATATATACAAAAAGAAGGAGAGCCTGTCACTGAGGCCAAATTCCTGTGTTGTCTGAATCTTTAAGTTGCAGTTTATTGCTGCTCTGTTTGAAGCTAGTTGGATGAACCTCCTGGACAGGAGAGAAGAACTCAGTATTTTCCCCCTTTAAATGGTGAAATTCTTCTAGGGTTTTTTTTTTTTGGAACCATTTCTTTGTTCCAGGAAGTTGTCAAAACATGTGATTTTTAATTTTAAAGAAAAACAGGACTGAAATGTGTCAAGTCCCTGGAAATAGTCTGAAACTCAATTGAGTTTATGCAGAAAAACACACACTAAAAATCACAAGACCATCTGGTCACAGAGATCTCAGTTTCTCTGACAACACCACTGGAACTGTGGGAGGGTAAGTCTTATAATCACCAAATGGAAAATCAGTCAGGAGAACAAACGAGAACAGACAGGTTTCAAAACAAGGTATCCTTGTTCCTGTTCCACTAAACTTCAAGGGGCATGTCATCTCCCAAGGGTAACCTTGGACTCAAGAAGAGACTCAGGGAAAACAGAGCAAGTCTGAGATGTGGAGTGCAAAGCAAATCATGTTGAAGATGTACTAAGGGAGGTGGCTGTTTAAAGAGTACTCAAGGCAAAAGTACATATAAAGTAGTTATTCTTTGTCTTTGTTTTGTGTTTGTATTGCTATAAAATAGGACTATTACAGTAGTAGTTATAATTCTTCTGAATGTTCATTAATAGTTATTAATTTTGCCAGTGTTAAATTCTATTGAGTATTTGAAGTATCTGATAGTCAAAACTGGATACAGACCAGAAAAGAATGAAAAGCAGGTAGAATCTACACTAAGCTTGTCTAACCCACATGCAGCCCAGGATGGCTTTGAATGTGGCCCGATGCAAATTCGTAAACTTTCTTAAAACAGTGTGAGGCTTTTTTTGTGATTTTAAAATTTTTTTAGTTCATCAGCTCTCCAGTGTATTTTATGTGTGGCCCAAGACAATTCTTCTTCCAATGTGGCCCAGGACAGCCAAAAGATTGGACTCCCCTGATGTACACACTCACTGGGAGATGGGCAGACTCATGTAGGAGCTTGTTTACAGGTGAGAGGGAAACGCTACTGGTCTTAGCAGAACCTGTGGTCAAGCCAACAGGATTTCAAATGAAATCTTGTGCACTCTGCCTTATAGAAATGCAGTAAGCGCAGGTGGCGCATCAAGAATTCATCTGTAGGAAAAACCAAGAGAAGCTCACAAACTGTTTGTGAGTTCTGAAAAATATGTGTAAAATTTGAGTCTTTTAGATAAGGTCTTGAATAGATAAATATCCAGCGGCTAACCTGCTCAGCAGACACCCTTCCTGAAAGCCCTCTTTAGTGCCAGCATCATCCCAGTGTTCCATATTTGCCCATACCACTGCTTATGAAATATTTCTCCTTTTGTTTAGTTTTAGGTGGGAGGATTACTGAGAAGTCATTTTGCACTTGGGAAGGAATGAATGGAAGTGACGTGGGGAGGTAGGGTTGGCCACATCAGAAGAGGGTAGGAGGAGAAGTTGGACTGACCTCCAAGCTGAGTGAGAGGTGAGGGCTGCGGTGTGCTGCAGACACCATCTGCTTGGCTGCTATTCTCAGCAGGCGATGAAGAGGGAGTTGACTTACCTGAAATTTCTGGAAGTGTGGGCTTGTCTTCTTTCCAGAAGTTCCCATCACAAAGAGGAAGTCAGGGGTTAGCACAAATGGCACTCTCTCTTTATTAATGCCCAGGAAACTTTTGTAATTCCCAAGAATGTGCCCGAAGTCAATATGAAATAGGTTTCCTTAAGAGAACAAAGTATCTGACATCATTACAGTGGCATAGCACTTTGTTCCTTAAAATAGTTTTGAGTTGCCTAAAAATGAGTTATCTTGGGTTGAAAGCATTTTTTACAATGTTTTGTCAGCTTATGGTATTTTTTGTCTTAGCAGGTGTGTGAAAGTCGTAGCCACAAAATATTCTTTGAACCAAGTATGTTTTTGATATCCTTCTTGTGTTCTTTAGATGACAGCCAGATGCCACTACAAAATTCTCATCTCAAAATTATCCTTAGAAACATAAATCAAGCTCTCTGGCCAGTATGTCATCATTGTCTCTAAGACTCTCTTATGCTCTTTACATAACTCAGGATAGACTGATGTTTCACTCTGCTTGGGGGCAGGGGTATTCATCTTTTTCTTTTGAGTAGCCATCTATGGCCATGTCACCCTGAATATACCTAAGCTCATCTGATCTCAGAAACTTGGGTAGCATGATAGAAGCAGAACACTGTGAGTCTCCTTTGGGTCAATTTCTATGCCTACTACTATCACCATCACAATTATCATCATCTTACTTGTTTGGCCCTTTATCATTTCTATTGTCCATAAGTACAGTATCTCTTTTCATTCTCACAGAAAGTAAGCAATCTGTCCCCATCTGATGCTTTTTCCAGACTCTACTGTTAAAATGGCCCAAATTCCTAGAGAAAAATCTTATGCTGTGGTGGCCACTACTGACTATTTTCAGAGTGGACAGTAAACCACGGAAGTGGAGTGGGTTATGGAGATTTAAAGATATCTATGAGTTCTTTCTGTTGCTTCTCTGCCACATCTGTCACTGGTAATCCCTCCCAGCTTCTGGGATATGACCCTCTCCTAGTTTCCCAGCTGTCACTCTAACTTTGCCTTCTTAAGACTCATTTCCTGCCTCTTCTTCCCTCACTCACACCTCAGTCCTAAAGTGAGGTGGTCTCTCTAAAGCAGGGGTTCCCAACCACTGGGCCATGGACTAGACCATGGCCTCTTAGGAACTGGGCTACACAGCAGGAAGTGAGTGATGGGCAAGTGAGCAACTTCATCTGTATTTACAGATTCTCCCCATCGCTTGAATTACTGACTGAGCTGCACCTCCTGTCAGATCAGTGGTGGCATTAGCTTCTCATAAGAACGCACACCCTATTCTGAGCTATGCATGAGAGAGACCTAGTTTGTACACCCCTTTTGAGAATCTAATGCCTGATGATCTGAGGTGGAGTTGAGGTGGTGATGCCAGTGCTGGGGAGTGGCTGCAGATACAGATTAACATTAGCAGAGAGGTTTCACTGCACTGAGACCATAATAAATCAATTCCTTGCAGACTCATATCAAAACCCTCTCAGTGAGTGGCAAGTGACAATTGAGCTGCATCTGGTGGCAGGCTTTATAGTGGCAAGTGAGTGGAAAAAACAGTGTGTAATAAAGGTAATGCTCTTGCTCCCCCACCCCTGTCTGTGGAAAAGTTGTCTTCCAAGAAACTGGTCCCTGGTGCCAAAGAAGCTGGGGGCCCCTGTTCTAGAATAATTGAAGCACCAGTGTCTCTACACGACTTCTAAATATGTGCTCCAGTCTTAAACTCCATTTAAAGACTACTATGTTCTGAAAGGAGGTGGTGGATGGGGAGTTAGCATTTAATGGTTAAAGAGTTACAGCTGGGGAAGATGAAAAAATTCTGGGGATGAATGGGGATGATGGTTGTACAACAAGGTGAACATACTTAATATCACTGAACTGTAAGTATTAACTACAGTTAATTAACTGTAACTGTCAGTGGTTAATTGCAGCTAAAATAAATGTTATGTTACATATATTTTACCACAATAAAAATTTATTCTGCACTAAATAAACTCACCTGTCTCTGTGATCATAATATTGTCATTGTGTCTGTCGCCTATTCCAAGAACAAAGGTGGCCACACAATAGCCTGCACAGGAATAAACAAATCTCTCCACTGCTGCCTGAAACTAATTAAAATGCATTTGAATATTAGTTGTCTTCTAACTACAAAAAGCAGCATGAATCTACAAATGACTTCTAAAAAGAGACTATTCTGGAAACCATTTTCAGAGAGCAAGTTATCTGTGTCTGATTTCATTAGCATCATATCTATAAATCGCCAACTTTCTCATTGCTCTGCTTATATTTTAGGTGAATATTCAGTGGATCACAATGGCAGGAGGAAGAAACAAGAGTCAAAGGGTAACAGTAATTTAATCAAAGGGTTCACTTCCTCTCCATGCATCACCTGCTAACAACTATACGGAACACGTGGTAATTTTGCTTCATTTGTGAACATGCTTTGCTTGTGACCACTGAGAGCATGCTTGGGTTCACAGATCCACATATATAACAGATTAATAAGTGCCACTCATTACATTTCCTCCCCAAAAGGCTGCTAACCATGCAAATGAGAAGTGCTAATCCTGTGCAGCAGAACTTTAAACGACAGCAAACAGCCTAACCACACAGCTTGTGAAGGATTGAGCATATGCACTTCCAAGGAATGGTGGAACTGACATTTTCAGCATCCATGATTTACCATTTAGATTAGAGTTCAGCAGTAAATTATAAATTACTTTGTTGGGTATGCTGTATTTCCCAGGTACATAAGAATTTATACATGGTAACTAAATCTTTTGGCTGAACAACAAAAATAGCCATAAAAAGCACTAAGAGATTATTTTATAGAACCAAATTTTAAGCAAAGCATGCCTGATAATCAAAAGAGAAGCAAATGCTCATGGAGTCCTGAACTGAGTGCCTCTGTTTTATACACATATGCTGTCACCATGGGAGAGCACTTAAAACCTCCATTATTTCACAAATAGAAACTTCACGAATATGTCAGGAGGCAAGAGATTGGCAGATTCTTTGAAAACGTGAAACCAATATTGCTATATAAATGACAACTTGTAAGGAGCCATTAGACTGGGAAAAAGCATGAGCTCACCTTTTCCTCGGTAGGGGATTTTTCTTTGAGCCAGTGATTCAGGACTTCGTCTTTAAATGCTCCCGTGTTGCCAACTGTGCTTTGCTGAATTTTGGCAATTGTCGTGGCATCTTTCACAATCTCGATCATTCCTACAGAAGGATGCACGGAGTCTGATGGAGATTGGGGGCCAGTGCCTCACCCAGAGGAGAAAAGACTATGCCTTTGTTGAGTGAAGGGCAGAGGTTTTTTTTTTGACCAGAGAGCTATTTTCCAGGTCTATGCTGGTGGTTTTCTCATGAGGAATAGAAAGAAAAGGAGGAGGATATGGAAGTTGTGTGGGATATGCTTTCAATATCCCTGAATGACAAGAGGAAAGGGCTGGTTTTGAATAGCAATAAATAAAAGCATTTATGTGCTGAGCATATCCTTCCTCAGATGGCAATCTGTGCCTTTTCCTTTTTTAAATTACAGGGTCAAATGTAAATGGTTTTGTAGAGTTCTCAGATCAGAAACTTGAATAAACATATGTATGACTGAAACTAATTAAAAATACGTGATAGTAGAGTGTGTAATAGCTTTGATAATGTGAGTTCTGCAATGGTAAAATAAGCGACAGATCTTTCTATCTATTTTTAAATGTTATTTGTGAGAGAAAAGTTTAAAGTGTAATGAAATGAGTTAAAGTTTAGAGGTGGAGATGGAAAGAGGAGGGAACAAGTTCTTACTAAAATCATTTCCATGTATAATCACAAGGATTTGAATCATGCATTCATGTATTTTCAACAGATCCACATCAAATTGAGAGTCACATTCCTTTTGTGAAAAGGAAGAAAACACTTCTTCCTTTTCACAAAGATTACAATTGTGATTTTTCAGTTAGTAAATGTC
Source organism: Callithrix jacchus (assembly GCF_049354715.1). Taxonomy (NCBI): domain Eukaryota; kingdom Metazoa; phylum Chordata; class Mammalia; order Primates; family Cebidae; genus Callithrix; species Callithrix jacchus. The sequence goes on along the minus strand of NC_133512.1, from coordinate 77,347,057 downwards.
TACACTGAAGGAATTATAATCTTCTCAAACTAGCTACTCAGCTAGTCTATTCATCTTCTGAGGTAACTACATACCTATTTTGTCACCAGTTGAAATGCAACCATATGGCAGGAGGCACAGATCCAAAGATTCAGTCTCCCAAATGGACTCCATGATTCGCAGAATCTGGGCATCAAAACACAGAAATGTTTATATTATAAATATATATATATATTAATGTAATATATTTTTCTTTTCCCTTAAAAATAGCAATCATATTTAGTAACACAAAATATAAAAGTAAATGTAAAACATATAAGCAACAACTGTATGTTTATTGGTCAATCTGGCACTCTAAAGTTTTTCTTCTTTGTGAGCTTGTTAATTTTGGTTTCTGAAATGTACCTTGGGGAAAAGGATAAGTAAATTTCTTTTGGAGTAGGTTTTAGCTGTGGTTCATCACCTCTCTGTTCAAGATGATCTGCTCTAGTTGTGTCTATTTTACCACAAAACTCTAACATCCTTACACATATTTATCACTCAAAGGCAACAAACAAAGCAGCAGTAACTACAATGATGATAATGATAGCGAATATATACTGAGTGCTACTTTATGTGTGATCCTTGCATTGCTCTATAATGAAGACAGGATTATTATTCCTATTCTATAGGTGAAGGAACAAAGCCTTGAAGAGCTTCAACAACTTGTCCTCAGCTGCCAAACTATGTGCCCCAACAAATAAACAAAGTAGGCTGGGCATGATGGCTCACACCTAGACTCTCCAATTCTGGCAACTAGCTGGTTCATGCCTAGAATCCCAGCAATCTTGGCAATTGTCATAGTGTCTTTCACAATCTTGATCATTCCTATAGAAGGATGCAGAGTCTAATGGAGACTGGGGGCCAGTGCCTGGTCCAGAGAAGAAAAGGCTATGTCTTTGTTGAGTGAAGGACAAAGAGGTTTTTTTGATTGGAGACCTATTTTCCAGGTCCGCGCTGTTGGACTTCTTCCTCTTAGGAGGAAGAGAAAGAAAAGGAGAAGAATATGAAAGTTGTGTGGGAGGATTGATTGAGTCCAGGAGTTCGAGACCAGCATGGGCAACATGGTAAGACCTCATCTCTACAAAAAATAAAATTTTCCAGGTATGGTGGTGCACACCTATAGTCCTAGCTACTTCACAGGCTAAGGCAGGAGGATTGCTTGAGCTCAGGTGTTTGAGGCTGCAGTGAGCCATGATCATGCCACCATACTCCAACCTCGGCAATAAAGCAAGACCTCATCTTTAAAAAATTTTAAAATACTGGGTGTGGTGGCTCACACCTGTAATCTCAGCACTTTGTGAGGCTGAGGAGGGCAGATCATGAGGTCAGGAGATCGAGACCATCCTGGCTAACATGGTGAAACCCCATCTCTACTAAAAATACAAAAAGTAAGCTGGGTGTAGTGGCATGCACCTGTAGTCCCAGCTACTTAGGAGGCTGAGGCAAAAGAATCGCTTGAATCCGGGAGGTGGAGGTTGTAGTGAGCTGAGATTGAGCCACTGCATTCCAGCCTGGGCAACAGAGTGAGACTCTGTCTCAAACAAACAAACAAACAAACAAAAAAAACCACACACACAAAGTACATAAAGGGCAAAGGCAAACTTTCACTCAAAATGAGAAGACCAACAGAATAAATTTTGAGTTTTTAAAATGTCTATCTTTGAACAATTGAAAATATTCTACAATTTTATTTGAAATTTAATAAACTTGCAAATAGTTCGATTTCTCTTTTTCTTTTCTAAAATACCTCCTGGACAATACATAGACCATTCCTGAAATGAAAGCAAAGCAAAAGTATTCCTGTTTCTATATTAGAAATAAATAAAAACTGAAACTTAGAATTAGAAACATGACCAGTTTATAATAGGCTACCTTTAAGTCAATGTGATTTGTCTACTTTAAACAAACCATATTAAGTATTAGAAATTATCACATCTACAACATTGAACAACTAAAATCTGGAGAATATTACTTTGTAAACTTGTGAAGCTAAAGTTTATCTAGAAATGTTAGAAAATATGAAAATAATTAGCACTGATGCTTTCACCGTTCTCCTTCTGCGGTAATAATACTTTACTCTTGTCACTAACCTGCAGGATTTCTCTTGTGACCTACTTGTTCACCTTCTCTCTCCTTCCCATCAAATCATTCGCTTGATTTGTGTATGTATGTCAGGGGAGATGTATCTAAAAAGAGTGCCTAGAAATGTGCAGACATGTCTATGAACTAGAATGAATATGGGGAATAAATATGGCTTGGAATGGGGTATATAAAAAAAGACATTAGGTGAGGCAGGTGTATCTGGCTACTTGGGAGTGTTGGATATGCATATTGGACAGAAATATAATACTCATTAGACTGCATATTTAATAGTCTGCAGCCATGCTCCCCAAGTGAAAACTCTCTATTATGTAATATTTGATCATAATTCATCATATGAAAGAAGAGAGCGGGAATACGGCCAGTAGTAGAAGGCATGTTTTTGATGTAATACAGAATTGTGTTTTCAGATAATTGGAAACATTCTTAAAACTAGCATACCTGTAAAATAAGCATGTCTTGGCGCAGATCATCACCATGCTTAAAGATAATTCCAATTGTTTCCTTTGATAGGGCTGTAGGATCAGCACATTTAAACTCAAGCCACAGTGGTTTTTTCTTGGAAGCCATTACTTTACATTTTTCAATCTGTAAGGAAGCAGTCACATGTTCCCCCCACACAATGAATAATCAATATATATGGTGGAGACACAAATACTCTTGCAAAACATCACTGTAAACAAGGACAAAGTCCTAGTTGGAAAATGATTTTCAATATTTGGGTAAAAATACAGATGTTGTTTTCAATAAATCTGGAAACGTCATGTGAGAGTGAATTCACAACTCTTAAACCAGTGCCTCTCAAACTGTGCTCCAAAGAACTGCAAGAGTCTTTGGAGGTGCCTAAGAGGTATGGCAGATCTTATGCTCTCCATGCACACAGAGCTCTGGCACTCCCACACTCTTTTTTTTTTTTTTTTGAGACAGAGTTTTGCTCTTGTTACCCAGGCTGGAGTGCAATGGCACAATCTGGGCTCTCTGCAACCTCTGCCTTCTGGGTTCAGGCAATTCTCCTGCCTCAGCCTCCCGAGTAGCTGGGACTACAGGTGTGTACCACCATGCCCAGCTAATTTTTGTATTTTTAGTAGAGACGGGGTTTCACCTTGTTGACCAGGATGGTCTCGATCTCTTGACCTCGTGATCCACTCGCCTCGGCCTCCCAAAGTGCTGGGATTATAGGCGTAAGCCACCGTGCCCGGCCCATACTCTCTTTGATATACAGCAATCTGGCTATTATATTTAGCCTCCTTCTGAGATTTAATTTGAAAAACTAATTCTAATGGTACCACAATGTCAAAAAACACTATTATTTCAGAATCAGATGCAATAGGCTACAGCTAAGAAGATGAAATTTAATAGAGATAAATGGAAAATCTGGCATTTAGGTACAAAGCACCCTCCCCCTAAACCTCATACATCTAAATAAATTCAAGGTAGGAGAAATGTGGCTTGGCAGTCACTCACTTAAACATAAAAAAGTAGGGGTTTCAGGCAAAGTTGAGTTTACCACAGATCAAAATTGTGATCAGTCTTTTAAAAAAGCAAACACAATTTGAAGCTGTATTAATATGTCATAATTCCTATCAATCCCTAAATAATGGACAGTGGATAGTGTGTGCTTTTGCTACAGGGCCAGTTTGCTGGTAATTGTATATAAAATCAAACATTCAGGGGAAGAACTTCCTCATCTTTTCATGTGGCTTAACTGCTACGGGAGTTGCTGCCCTGCCATAAACAACTAGAAAACTATGTAAAATATAGAAAACTCTTTTCAGACATTGAACAACAGGCAGGGTAGTTTCATGACCCCTGAGGAAAGGAAGACAAATGAAGTGAGCTCTGTAATTGCCCCAGATTACTGCCTGGGGGGCTTTTTCTTAGCTACAGCACAGAGAAAGGAAATCCAGACTGAGCCCACAGTCCAGCAGTCTAAATTACTGTAACTGACGTCTCAGTGAAAAGAGAAAGAGGAAACAAAAAAAATTGGCTGAAAAATTTCCAAATTGGAGAGACCATAAGCTCACAAATCCACGGAGCTCCATAAACGCCAGCAGGCTAAACACAAAGGAAACCATACCAGGGTACATCATAATCAAATTGCTGAAAACCAGAAATAAAAGAGAATCTTAAAAACAGCCTGGGGAAAAAAAAAGGCATGTTATGCAGACATAATCAATGATAAGACTCATCATCAGAAAACATGCAAGCCAGAAAAAAGAAACGCAGTCAACCTAGAATTCCATATTTAGGCAAAATATTTTTCAAAAATGAAAGCAGAATAAAAAGTGTTTCAGACAAAAGCTGAAAGAATTTATTGTCAGCAAACTTGCAGTAGAAAAGATGTTAGAAGCTCAAGAAAATCTGGAACTATGTAAGGCAATAAAGAGTACCAAAAATGGTAAACATGTAGGCAAACAGTTAAAAATTATTTCATCTATTAAGTCTGTTAAGCCTATTCTTAAAAAATTGTTTAGGGCAAAAGTAATAATATATTGTGGTGTTTATATTATACGTAGAAGTTAAAATCATAATAAAAATAATGTGAAGGATACAGGGGGTTAATGGAAGTATACTGTTACCCGTGTAATTACATGTATATTAAGTACTTTGTTATTTAAACATAATCAAGAGTGTGTGGTATTGATGTAAGGACAGACATTTAGATCAGCGGAACAAAACAGAGAGGATCTAGGTGTAGACCCACACATATACGGTCAGTCGATATTTGACAAAGGTGCCAAAACAGTTCAACAGGGAAAAAAAAACCAGTCTTTTCAACACATGGTGCTGAAAAATCTTGACACTGACATCAAAAAATGAACTCTTTCACCTCACACTGTATACAGATGTTAACTCAAATTGGATTGCAGACTTCAATGTGAGAATTAAAACCATAATCCTTCTAGGAAAAAATATCTCCCACATTGAGTTAAACCAGAATTTCTTAACCTTGGCACTGTTTCCATTTTGGGGTGGCTAGTGTTTGTTCTGGGGTACTATCCTGTACCTTTCAGAGTATTTAGCAGCATCTGTGGCCTCTACCCCCTAGATGCCAGTAGCATTCTCCCAGTTATAACCATTAGGAATGTCTCTACACATTGCCAAAAGTCCCTTGGCAGACAGAGGGATCACCACAGGCTGAGGCACTGGATTAGACAGATTTCTTGTTTTTTTTTGAAACAGGATCTTGCTCTGTAGCCCAGGTTGGAATGCAGTGGCAAAAACACAGCTCGCTGCAGTATCAAACTCCTGAGCTCAAGCGATCCTCCCACCTCAGCCTTCAAAGTAGTGGGGACTACGGCACATGCCACCATGCCCGGTAAATTTTTTAATTTTTGTAGAGATGAAATCTCGCCATGTTGCCCAGTCTCGTCTCGTACTCCTTGGCTCAAGTGATCCTCCTGCCTTGGCTTCCCAAAGTGCTGGAATTACAGGTGTCAGATACTGTGCTAGGCCTAGACAGATTTTTTAGATAAGACACTAAAAGCACAAACCATTAAAGAAAAAGTTGCAAATTGGACTTAATCAAAATTGAAACCTTCTGCTCTTTGAAAGACACTTCTGAGAAATTAAAAAGGCAAGCCATGGCCTAAGAGAAAATATTTCTAAAATGTATACCTGATAAAGAGTTTGCATACAGTTTATATAAGTAACTCTCAGAAATAAAAACAAGAAGGCAACCCACCTAAAAACTGGTGAAAGATTTGAATAAAAAATTTTCAGAAGAAGGTACTCTAATGAAAAATAAGCACACAGAAAGGTAATCAGCCTCATTATGGAAACACAAATAAAAACAACAGTGATATTCGACTTCATACTCATGTGAGGACTGATAATAACAAGTGCTTACTAGGATGTGGAACAACTAGTGTGTAGAACTCATACACATTGCTGGTGGGAATTTAAATGTACAACTACTTTGGAAGAATGGCTTCTTGTAAAATTATACACATACACCATCTGACCCAACTATCCCACTGTTAAACATTTACTCAAAAATGAATGGAAAACAAACTGTGGTATATCCATATAAGGGACTACTACTCTGTCATAAAAAGAAACAAATTACTGATACATACAATAACATGGATGAATCTTAAAAGCATTATGGAAAGTAAAATAATTTAGATATAAAACTATATACTGTATGATTCCTCTTACCGAAATTCTAGAAAAGGCATTTTATGATAGAAAGTAGATCTGTGGTATTAGTAGAGAGAATGAGAGGAGAAAAGGACTAACTGCAATGGGACATGACAGAACTTTTTCTATAACATTTCTATGGAAATGTTCTAGATTTTGATTATGGTGGTAGTTATATAACTATACATTTGTGAAAACTTATTGAATTCTACATTTAAAATGGACAATTTTTATTGTGTATAAAGAATATCTCAAGCTGATTTAAAATAATATGGAAGGGAAACTGTCTGGTATTAAGGCTTTTATAACCAGTGATCAGACAAGGGCTTAAGAGAAACCGATTCATAGACTCTACAGTTTCCCTATCTCTGCACAAACATTAGCTTTTAAGTATTGGAACCCAGCAAGCATGTCAGACATCTTCAAGACATAAAGACCACATGGAGATATCCAAATGATACCTACTGCCAGTGCTCCTGCTTTCAGTCCAGGATCATATGGAACTCTAAAGCTTTTGGGGAGATGAGAATTCTGCAGGTTTTCAAGCTTTTGTTTAAGTTGTGCAATAACTGTAATTGTCAAAAGTACACAAGAGTTATGTGAGTTCAAGAAATCATCAATATTATCTATAACATTTTCTGAGAACACACTTATTCACAGCATTCTATATATTTGTTTTGGTGTGGAGCAGGAGAAAAGTGGGTGGGCCCTGCCTTTGAGGAACTAACCACACGAAGTGGCAAGATATGTCAGGCTTATTGTGATCAACATAACCATGTAGACCTACTACAACAGGGGACAGAAATATGTGAATATATGTGGGATAACACATAGACACCAACACAATCAAGTAGAGAAGAATGCTCTGCGGGTAATGTTAAGGAGTTTACACTGTAGTTTTCTTTCTAGCATGTGAAACGTTACCATCTGATTTGAGGAGCAGACAGTTGAAGAAAATAATAAATGGAATTTGGTTAGGGTTCTGTAATTTCTTTTCAAAAAAGGAACTTAGGTTCTGTAGAGAAGTAGAGAAGATGGATGTGACAGTATTAACAGTCTAAAGGCAAACTACATGAATTAAAAATTACTGGGTAATCGACAGAATGAGGGTCCATACAAATGTTTTCCTTTCTTAAAATACAAGTAAAATATTATTATTACCATTATCATTCTTAGGAGGAAGCATTGTAAGAATCAAAGGGAGAAAGGAGAAATTTAAAATATTCAGAAGTTTAAAATACTGACTGAGTACATGAAGTGTCTATGTAATGAGCCATAGCGCTAGGTCTAGGTACATAAAAATGAAAGAGATATTCTCTACATTCAAGGTTCATACAGTTTACCAGGCCAGTTAAGGACTTTAATTTAATGTAGTGTCAATCAAAATCTATAGAAATACAGAGGAGTGACTAATTTTCCTAGGGCAGGGGCAGATTTTCTTAGGGTATGGAGAATATATTAGAAATCTCTTGAGAGAGAAGACAGGGTCTGTGTGTGTGTTTATTACCTTTACACACACACACACACACATACAGAGTCATCTCTGGTCTCTGTAACGATTGGTTCCAAGACCTCCTGCAGATACCAAAATCCATGAATGCTCAAGCCCCTGATATAAAATGGTGTAGTATTTGCATATAACCTATGCACTTCCTCCCATATACTGTAAATCATCTCTATATACCTAAAATATCTGAAACAATGTAAATGCTATGTAAATAGTTATTATACTATACTGTTTAGGGAATAATGACAAGAAAAAAATTCTGTACATGTTCAATGCATATGTAATTTTTTCCCAAATGTTTTCTATCTGTGCTTGGTTGAATTTACAGATGTAGGACCCCAGATAGGAAAGAATGACTGTATCTCTATATATTACTCTGAGATATATACACAAAGAAATGCCAAAAATTTAAAATAGCCTCTCAACAATTCATCATTTTATAAAACTGAAAACTTGAAAACTATATGTGCATATAGTTTTCTTCACATCTTCAGAGATGTGAGGAAAAAGGTAAAGATTTGGAAATATCTAATCTTTGTGTATGCAGTTCTTCTTAAAAAATACATATTATATCTGCATAATGCTATTTAATTCTTCAGTTAAGAATATGTAAATATAAAGTTAAAAATTATGAACTTGTAAAATGAGAACTTTAATGTGCTTACTCTATGCAGACAGAAGACTAAAAATTGCGTTCTTGGTGCCTTCAGAAGGATGCAACTTGGATTCCAGAAAAAAAAGAATTATAGGAACAATGGCATTTGGAGACGAAGGCATTTGGAAAGAGAACCAAGAAAATATAGCCACTGTACCTTGGGAACTGACGTCATATTTTTCAGCAGAGAGCGATTTAATATCAAGGGTGACTTTCTGTAACATCTCAATTACTTGAACTTGTTGGGTAAAGTCATGCAGCATGGCTGTGCCACAGCCCCTCAGATAAGCTTCCAGGATCACGGCGAACCTCTGCTGATAGTGTCTGGACTGGGCTATCTCACTTCTCAAGAACCAAAACAAAAAGTGACCAATTCTTTTGTTCTGAGGGCAGGTACAAGAAAGTTGAAATTATTATGACTAATGCTTTAGGTCTAACTAGTTAATTCTCAGCAACTTAAAATTTTATGCTATTATCAAAATGGAAGTACTTACCCTTAAACCACGCTTCAGCAGAAATCTGGCAAGGGCACTATCATGGTATGGTTCAAATTTCACAGCCTAAAGGAAGAATCATATTGGCATTTGTAGGACTGTACTCTATGTTGTTGAATTAGGGAAAAGGAAATGGAGAAGAACTGGTACTCTGCTTTAGTGGGTCTTCATGGCTAGAAAGATGAAAACCTTAACAGTCACTTAAGTTTAATCCTCTCTTTTAGAAGACACTTAGGACCAGACTGAACCACTTGCTTAAGATCATAGAGTAGCCGATGACATAAGCGGGATTAGAGGCTGAAACTCTTGACTCACAGTCATGTGCTGTTGGTAAATTCAAAGGTGAAGAGGTGAGGGAATTTGCTCTAATTAGGTCTTACTGGTTTTGCTGGAAGGGTAGAGAGGAAAGATGGAGACACTGTAACAAATCTATAAAGTGGAAGGTAAGAGAGGATGTGAGAAAGAAAATGGACAGTGGAGATACAGTATAATACACGTAAGGAGAAAAATATTCATTAGCTGGGAAGATCCTAAAAGCCCTGTAACTTCCCTTTTTGGCATATCACTGGCAAGTTACTGTACTGTCTCATACGTTCTTAACTACAAGTAAACAGTGGGTCTAGGTCAATCCACACAGAGCAATCACTACCCCCTGCCACAATTTGGTGTGCACAGAGCTTCCTGTCCCAAAGTCCCTGATTTTATGTTTTCTTAAGTATAATTTGATCTTCATTTTTAGTGTTTAGTAATTTTCATATCACTGGGCTGATGTTAGAGAATATTGTCTTGGTATAGCTCCATTACTGAACAGGAAGAACCAATACAATTGGTAAAAACACAATTAAATATTTTGAGTGCATGGGTGTTTCATTGTTCTCTGTGCTTTTCTGAAATTTGAAATAGTTCATAATTTCAAAAGCAGAAACACTAACAAACATTGTTCAGATTATTATAAAAGCATGTATAGAGGATAGATGTCATATGTATACATGAAGAGAGACTTAATACTAAATGTCTCTGAGTATGCCCTTTATGAATAGAAATGGCATATCCTTTATCCTGAGGAATGGAAGAAATTCCCATTCTAGTTTATATTTTAGGAATGGGGGCTTCTTGGAAGGATTTACAATTCCTCCTCTGGAGTTCCAGTTTGGAAATGATCAATAGTGACTTCGTTATGTTTCAATTATACAAGTGTTTACAAAAATGCTTTCAAAGGTATTGTCAAATAGGTGCCACTGTAGCTGCATCAAAGGGCTTAATTCTGAGAATGTGGTCATTTAGTCACCAGTACTCATTTTTGAAATGTTTTAAGTTTCTAATCCAGATGTGAGTCTTTTTGACCTTCTTCAGGTTTCACTTCTGTAAAGACAGTACAGATCTCAACTAGGAGACCATTTTAATCAGGAATGAGTCATTCAGCCATTCAAAATGTCTCAAGTAGTTTTACAAATGACTACTCTTCTTCAGATTTAAGACCACAAATTCAATGTTAATATTATTTATTGACCTTTTTCATTTAACACATTTCTAAAAAGAACATTATTCATTTTCCAGCTCTTTAAAATTTACTTGTGAAAACTAATTCATGGTAGTCTTGGGATTTACAATAGAGCTCATCCAAATTTATGTTGTTTTTATTAAGGAGAGCTAGAAAACTGAAAATTCTTTAATTATTCTAAAATTGTTTAGTGTTATACAAATATCTAAACTAGTGAAACAAACTATTGAATATATTTAATGGATGAAAACAAAGCCAAATGTAATGTTTCAAGTATCTGACTAACAGGAAGGTGAAGATTCAGAGTTAAAGTTGAGGCTATCCAAAATGCTTATCAGAAAACTCCAGAGCTTCCTATAAATAATAGATAGTGATTAGACAGCTTAGTGTGTAAAATTTAGCCTGGTTAATTCTAAAGATCTCAGGTTAAACATCACTTACTCAGAACACTCCCTGGGCCCCTTAATCAAAATTATGTGTCCTTTGGATCCCTGGACTGCTTTCTCATAATATGGTATGGTTTACCCTGAAGTATTTGTCACAATTTGGTATTAAACATCTGTTTGTGTGTGTACTCATTTAATGCCAGTCTTCTCAGTACATGTTGTTGAATTAATGAGTAAATAGGTCTGTGCTCTAAAATAGCATTTCTATTCAAATTCATTTACTTCCTTTTCCTTGTCAAGCAGTACAATATAATTTGAGAACTGCTAAAGTGAGCAGGAGAACTGTTTCCCCTTCTTTCTTTAAATTCTTAGCTAAACCTTAGAAAAATCACTTGTCCTCTCAGGATCCCAAGGAATGTCATGAGAAAAAGAGTAGTAATACATACAGTCCTATACCTGTCTGCAGAGAGGAGCTTTCAAGATTCTACCCAGATATGAGATGTTATTCTGTGAACTGTAATAAACAGAGAGAGTAAGACCTTTTCTCTCTAGCCCCAGATTCCTGAGACCAGACTGATGAAGGATATGGTGGTGGGTTTGTGAAAGGTTTGGGGCAGTGAAAAGAGCAGGATCTGGAGGCAGACCTCCTGGGTTTGAATTCTGGTCTGCCTCATTCAGAGTATGTGACCTGGGGCACCTTACTTAGCCTCTTTGTAGCTCAGTTTCCTCATGTACAAAGTGCAAATATTAATTTGACTTCCATCATAGTTATTGGAAGAGTTAAATGAGATAACATTGAAAGCATGTCAGTCACTTGGAGTCACAAGAAGCATTCAGTAAGTGGAATCTATCATTAAAGTAATAAATGAGAACAAAGTATTCTCACAGGGCCAATTCTCGTAAAAACGTGAAGTACTACTGTCTTCAAAATACTTGTCAGCAAACCCTCCAAGACAGTAAAAATGTGCATGGAACAGTTTACTACTTTTTGAGGCTGCTTCATCAGATCTACTTTGGCCAGTGATGAAGCTCTGAACAAAGGGCATTTGATGACAACTGAATGGGGTGCTTGTGCACATGCAAATAAATTCCTTTTGAGAAGGTTTCCATTGATAACAACACCACCACCCCCTACCTGGACCAGCTGTAGAAGGTAATGCAGAACATCATCGTCCTCCAGACTCTCCAGTTTCTGAACTGCAATGGCTCTTACATTTTCATCTGAGAAATTGCAGTCCAGGAGTTGCATTGTTAAGCCAACATCCAAAGCACTTTGATCCCAGACTTCCCTTCTGGCCAACAATTGGTATGTTTTGGCCACAATTTCTTGCTGTCCCCATTTCACTGAGCTAAATAGCTTAGGATATGCTTTTGGGTGCTTAAGGCTCTCATATCTAAAGTGCCAGAGCAATTCTTTGTCCTCTGCTGTGAGAGGGTTAAGTGGATCAGTGGCTATGATTGCCTCCAACTGCTTGCGAAGCTGGTTAGGCATTTCTGCTCGAACTCGGTCACCTTCCGGGTCAGGGGTGGGCTGATGCTTAGGCAGGGCTATTGGGTAGCAGTAATTATCCAGAAGAATGGAGATGGACATTGAGTTCTCCTTGTCTGGGTTGGTTGCAGATGTGAGTTTGTCAGCATTGAAGCTTCCTTGGTCTTCTCCTTTCCCGGATATCTGCCACATGTGGAGAACGTATTCTCCACGGCGCAGGAGGAACCGGTGGTCTATTAGCAGCAGGTTCACATAATAGAGAAGCTGAGCTTTGCCCTTGGACTCAGAACTGGGGGACTCCGCAGGGACCTTGCTGGACAGTGCTGGAGCTTTACCGCAGTAGATCTGGAGGTTCAGTAGAGCCCCTTTGGGCAAGTCTTTGATTTTGATACTGAACTCAAGCCACACATTCCAGAGCACCTCCTCTGTGAAGGGTTTAGGGCTGGTTCTCCTTTGGCAAAGGACTTGCTGTCCATGTTGGATGTTTGCCTCCACAAAAACTGTGAGGTCGGTGTTCCGTGGCAGGACTGGGATATCAATGCCTCTGATCTTCACCCTGAACTTGCGGTCACAGTCCCACAGGGACACAGTGAACACACTCTCATGGTCCTTGCCATGGATGGTCAACTGCTCATGGTAGCCGGTGACTCCCGTGCAGTCGTCCACGAGCGGCCACTCTTCCTTCCTCACCTCATCTAGGGCCGGATCTGGAGGCGTGTCCAGCACCAGGTGAATCTCTTCTCCGTTCTTGAGGCAGTGCCTCACCCACTGGAAGTTTTTGATGGGCGTTTCGCCCACCAGGTACTCATCGCGGCCACAGACGCGCAGCACAAAATCCCGTTCGCTTTGGCTTTCGGGGATATCCATCAGATATTTCTTCTTGGCCATCTTGGTGAAGAAGCTCTGCAGGATGGTGCCAGGGGTGTCGTCGGCCGATACCTTGATGGTCTGGCTGGTGGTGCTGCGGTGAATGACGATGAAGATGCAGTTGTTGGCAATCTTCTTCCAGAGGTACTCTGGGAGGGGCTTGGACGTCACCCAGGGGTGCATGGCGTAGAGCCTGGGGTCGCGGCTGGCCACCTCCGCCATGCGTGGGGTCACCAGGCCACGGCGCGTGAACTCCAGCTCGTCGTCGTGCACGTTGCTGACGTCGGTGACGTCATAGCCAATCAGCGCGGTGAGCTGCCGCTGGAAGGCCTGCGACTCCTCAGAGGGCGCACGCCGCTGCACCAGGTGGATCTGGCCCGGGCTCCGGTGCGTGGCCTTCCAGTAGCGCAGGCAGTCCAGAGTCTGCACCACCTGGTATTTGTCGTAGATCTCGTACCACTGCCCCTTCTTCTGGTAGAGCAGGAGGAAGTGGTCCGGGCCCAGCCGGTGGTAGAAGTCCGCCGCCACGCTCGTCTCCAGTGCGCGCAGCCACACCTGGGCCTTCATCTGCTCCACGTTGCCGTGACCCGCCACGTGCAGCAGCGCGGTTTCGGGGCTCTTGCAGTTGCGCTGGCTGGTGGGCAGCACAAACTCGATGGGGATGAGCTCCATGGGGGACAGGCTGGCCGCAGCGCTGCGCGGCTTCATCCTCCGGCGCCTACGGCGGTTGTCCTCTCTCAGCACCACAGGCTGTTCATAGTTCTCCAGCTCCATGCCCTATGTGACCTGGGAGCGGAGGGACACAGGGTTTTGTCACAAGAAAGGCATTTTCACTTTAATTTTTTCTGGTGAGATGAGGGGAAGAGGAGGTATAATCGGCAGACATGTGCACAGGGACCCAGAGAGACCAAGGCTTTTAAGCTGGAAGCACTACAGCCTTTCAAAACGTGGGCTTTGGAGTCGGGCGGTGAGTCTTGGCCCCGCCAATTACATTCTGGGTCACTTGGGGGCTGTTTAATATCTGAGACTGTTTCTTATCCCTCAAAGGAGTTAGTAATGCCTCAGAGGGTGGAGGTAAGAGTTAAATAAAGTAATACTTGTTCAATATGGGTGACAGACACATGGAGGTTTATTGATTATTCTACTTTGGTATACTTTTGACAGTTTTAAAGAGGTGGGTAAAACACTCATCCTGCAGAGTGTGTGACACGTTATATAGCTCAGAAAGGAAATTGTTCTTAAACATACTGAAACGTATAGATGACTAAAATAGTACAGTTAAGGATCAAGTCCAGGTTTACAAGGTGCAAGATGAGATGCCAGAAAACCTCACTTTGAAAACAGGCCCTTAATTTACTTCCTCTTTGTTCAGTCTCACACTTCTTGGAACCCAGACACTTCACCCAACTTTGCTTCACGTTCCCTGTTCTCAAACTGCCTGGGCCCAGGATCTACTCCCTAGTCAATTTCCTGTCTCTTGGATTCATTTTTTTTTTCTAATTAGGAAAGCAAGTCATTTCATTCATAAAGCTAAAGAATGTTGGAATTGGTAAAGTTACAGTCAAAACTGTTTGCAGATATGTAAAATTTTGAATCATAGAATTTGTCAATATTCTGGCTGTCACTGCTATATTATGGTAGTATCTGAGAAGAGTCACCCAAGACTGTACTCTCCTAATAGGAACATTTAGATAATTTTAGCTTTGTACCAATTAATTTGATCTGTCTCTACTTAATAGTGAGGAAGCCACAGGATGGAGAGCAGGATTTCTGGAATCCAGTGACCTTATGTTTAGATCCCCAATCAATTATTTAACTTTTTTTTTTGCTCTAGTATTTTCATTTTTATAACACATATTCACAAATTTATTCTCATTAACCTACTATTTCCACAAAATTCAATAAGTACCTACCCTTCACAAAGCAAGTAAGCATAAATGTGACATACTGCAATATGAAATCCTTCAAATAATGACTGAAATTGGAAAGGCATTAACACTGAAAGATGAATAGTTAGGTATTTTGCTTTTAATATTTAGTGTTATTATATTGTAATGCATTATACTCTAAACAGGAATCAACTATTGAAACAAAAAATATTTCAGAAAATATCATTTACTCTTTTAAATAACTAATGTTAGACTGACAACTACATTATTTCCTTAAGAAAGAGTGGAGCATTTGATGTATACCAAAAAAGAGAGCTTGATTAAAAGATAAGAAAGACAAATTTCATTTGATCCAAACTTATGTTCAAATCTTGGCTTAACTTTTAAAACCAATATTCCCTCTCTTAAAATATCAACTTATATTTAGTACGTGAGACCAACTGTCCCAAAGAACTGTCTCTTGTGGCTTAAAGCATTCATTTTGGTCTTGTGCTGCATTATAGAATAACTAACAAAGAAGAGAACTGTAAGATATATTGATATTGACACTAACTTGAAATAAAACATATCCAAATTTAGGCAGCATATAAATACACAGCAATAACTTCTGCCTCGGTGATACCAAACGATCTTAAAAGATGCAGAGGAAAACAGGCTGACTAATACTCACTGGTTTCCTTCATAGTTGAGCTATGAAGCTTTCTCCTTTTATGAGAAGATGTTGGAAACACTGTAAGTACAGTAATCTTTAAGCATGCACTTGTAGGAATATGGAGCCTGGCTGCCGTGCCTTCCCTTTTCCTCCCCAAACAAAAACAAAGATCTGATGCACCTGCAAAACTATTGCCGGAACCTAGTGGATATCCACAATACAGGTTGGACTAGACAATGAAACAAAGACATTCAGTGGTAGTATCATCTCAAGAATCGACAACAGTTCCAGATAAAAATAATCTAGCCCAGAAGGAAGTGCCACTATTCCGAGTCAGACCCAACAAAGAGCAAAAATAGAAGGAAGCAATACCTGATAAAGCAGCGGAGGCGATGATGCCGAAGGATCATTTGTTTAATTTTTGAAAACAAAACAAATTCAAACCTACCCAGTGTGCCTGTAAACTCTTCCGCTTTTCTGGGGCTCCCTTCATATCCAGATGCAGAGGAAGTGTTGCAGTTACCAGGAAGGAAGTTTTAACCAAGTTGATTATACGTGTGATTGCTCATTTTAAAAGTGTCAGAAATGCATTTCCTGTTTTAGCATAGGGCAAGAGTATGAGACTGAGCAGTGTTTACCATGGTTTTTTTTTCTTTTTCTTTTTTTTTTAACTCTTTGAACTAATTTTTCAAAAGTTGTGATACTGAGACAAAATGACATAAATCCAAACCAAAAATATCCATTATGAGACATAAACATATGATCTATCTTTGTAGCTGGTTCTAAGTAGAAGAAAAGGCCTGAGAGCTACAGTATTAGATATACTATTAGGAAGACTTTTACCAGTCAAATTAAACTCATTCCCTTCCTGGGAATTCAAATGAATCCTTGTTTGTACACTAACTGGGGAGTGGGGGAAGAGAAACCTAGTCATCTTGAGGACTAAGTTATCAAGCTGAATATTTTTAAAGGCACAGTCTGGGAGCTCACTTCCTTAGCTTGGTGAGAGCTTTCTCTATTTTTTCAGAGCATTTGGGGCCTAAAATATCACTGGCTCAGACTGAAAGCACTGCAGCATGTGCATGTGTATGTATATAAATGTGACATACTGCAGTAAGTAACCCTTCAAATAATGGTTGAAATGCTAAAAGTATTAAAATTGAAAGATGAATAATAAGGTATTTTGATTTTAATGCTTAGTACCACTACATTGTAATACAGTATATTCCAAACAAGTATCAACTATTGAAACAAAAATTAATGCTTCAGAAAATGTCATGTGTTGAGGATGGAGCCTTACTGTCAACAATGATTGATCAATTGACTGCAGACAAAATATCTGGTATCAAGGGGGCAATATTTAGTGTCATGGGAAAATATCTGGTATCCTTGGGAAATATTTGGTATCATGGGGAAATTGGGGAACTGAACACTGTTATACCATCAGGCAGTTTCCATTTTGGGAGATGGCTCCTGATTCCTATGGGAGTAGAGAATGAATAGAAAGGCCATCCTAAATCATGTTTAGGGTAGCTTTGTATTGTTCAGGTGACCTCAGTTCTTTGCAGAACCTCTAAGCAACCTGAACCAGTGCCCCCTCCCCTCCAGCTCAAGAGTTTCCTATACTAGAGTTCATCCTGCAACCTGGGTGTTCAAGGACTCCAGCTGAGCTTCAAGGACAGCAGATAGGATGGAGATGGCCTCACAAGTCTCTTGGAGGTATGTAACTAAGAGTTCCTCTGAATTACTCTGATATCAAGGTAAATGATTGATTTGACTTAATTCCTTTTACATATGCCCCGTGGATTTTAACTTTTAAATAGCACTCTAATAGTTGACATTAGCAGGCAAATCATTTAATTCAAAGGCTGCCTCTCAAATATTTAGAAGGGGCTTATCAGCTTCCCAAAGTATATTCCTATATAGGAATACTCCCTTAGGAGGCTGGCAGCTTTAGAAGTGTCAATGCTTGCCTTCTGTGTTGGTCCAGAGGGAAGATCAACACACTGTAGCCACCAAGTCATGATGTGAGAGCTTGTCAAACTGTGTTTTACCGAGAATGTGTGGGAGGGTTTATTGGGGTGGGTGGAGTGGGAGGAGGTTTGAGAGTAGAAGGGCTGACTTCAGAGAGACCATGAGTTTGGCCAGCTTTGTCCCCAAACCATTCAGCAGATCCCTTCCCTGTCCTGGCTCAGTCACTTCCAGGGGGCCAAGTCCCAATCTGGCACTGGACACACACACACACACACACACACACACACACACACACACACACTTATTCCAGAAATGATAGCCTCAGCCTCTTGGCCCTTCCTGATTCTGAAGGAACAGTTCAGCTAAGTTTGATTATGCAAAGGATTTTCTGTTCTATGATAAACTTGCAAATACGTCAGGTTTATTGGTGGTTTGAGATTAAAAGTACCCTGCTCTTCCCTAAATCTTAATATAGCCGCTAAAATTTGACTATCTGTAGTAAATGCTCCCAGGGTGAAGTAATGGCAAAGATTTCCTTCCTCTGTGGATACTTCCTTCAGGCAGAGTCATCCTTTACAAGTAAGAATATTTTATATCTCCATCTCCAGAATATTTAGAAGATCCTCAGTCCTCATTAATATCCTGTTTTAATAATATATTTATTATTTTTCCCTTCTGTGAATCTGTAGACATACAGTGCACTGTGGCTGGGGAAAAAACACAAAGGCTCTCACCTTCTATATCACATAAATTATCACAGCAATGACAAGATAGAACAGTTAAGAAAATAAGAACACAGTAGGAAGTATTGATAAATAGACATGAGAAGTGAATTATTTGTTATGAGCAAGGCTCTTTGCAATGGCCTTCAGAGAAATTATTTATGTTATACTTGGAGAGACAAAACATGCAGAGGACAGAATTACATGTGCAATGTGTTAGCATATGCAGTCCAAGTGGTTTAACTGTATGATATAACTTTCATTATGTAAGTTTATTGGAGGAGTTCACTTTGGGTGGGATTTTAAAATTTTTGTTTTAAATATGTAGGGGAAGATCTGAGTTTCAAGGCAAGAGGAATCACAGGGGCAGGTCCTCAAGCCAGAAGGCAAGTAGGGAACAGTGAACAGGTCAGTTCACTGAAATGGAGAGTTTGTGAAAGAGCAGTATGAGAGATGGGGAGACACATGACAAGACAAGTGTGTGTTTCCCATATGAATTTCACGTCTTGGCACGTGTAAATAGTAGTGGTATGTGTATGCACACTGGGGTGACTTGAGAAGGCCCCACAAAGAGTGAGACAACAGCTGCATCCCCAAAGCCCTCACCCCTTTGGCATGCTGGCTGGGAAGCTCTGTTACTGGTTATTTACTATTGGAGTAGCTATGTCGCTCAGACTTGAGGGAATCTTTCATACTGAAAAAACATAATCATCCATCTTTTCATATATATATTTTTAGCTCAGCTTCAGATGGTTTATATATTGTGATAAAAATGCAAAAAGGCATTTTAATCTAATGTAACAGTTGAGTTCACCTTCATACCTTGCTTTGTTGTCTGGGCACAAAGGCAAACCTTTATGAAGCTGTGCCTGATATTTTTTGGTCTGTATTTGGTAAGATTTAGGAGAAACATCCTGGTATTGTAGAAACACACATATTCATGAGACCTAGGTTTATTCCTTCACATTCTTTAGGCCTCATATATGCCAGTTACATTTGTCAAACATTTCTTTTGGCTTCCTAATCTACCAAAGGATAGCAACCACCCTACATATTTCATAGGAAGTTGTTATAAATCTTCAATTTTCAATGGAACAAAAACTTACCTTACTGTACTATGTAAGATATTATGTTAGATGACTCTAGAAGGTACACAATTCCAGGTATCACACACCAACATGACACAGAGGAAGAAGAGTCATGTCATCTTGTGTGTTTCTTTTTCAGAGAGAGGAA
Source organism: Callithrix jacchus (assembly GCF_049354715.1). Classification (NCBI taxonomy): domain Eukaryota; kingdom Metazoa; phylum Chordata; class Mammalia; order Primates; family Cebidae; genus Callithrix; species Callithrix jacchus. The sequence continues at coordinate 77,327,421 of NC_133512.1, read as the reverse complement.
GACTTTCCCAAAGGTCTTCTAGTTTCCCTTATGTCTCTGGCCAGAATTGCAGCAAGTGCCCATCGATACCTCAGCCAATCAGTAGGAAAGGGGATAGAATTATGTGAATGGTTTAAGCTAATCAGGATTTGCCCCTTGAGTTCCAGGCTGGCTAGAGAGTGTGGATACCAGAACCAATTGTCAGGGCTCTGACTGTAAGGACAAATGGGCTTAGGGAGGATTGTAGGAGACTCTACCACAGCCTTGATGCCGTTAGGAATGTAGGCTATTATTAACCTGAAGTGGAAGGGAGCCACTTCAGGTTCTGAGAAAAGAAGCTATGGGAAATCAGTCACAGTCAACACAACTCTGTGGACCTTCAGCCAGATCTAGGTCCCTGTGGGACCTTCCACTTCGTTCTCCATTCTTAGTATCAGAAACTGACCATTGAGCACATTTTTCTGTTTCCTTGTTTAGTTAAACTTTGCCAATACATAGTAATAAGTTTAACTTACTTTTCCAAATCCTGGAAAAGATTTCTATAAATTAGTTGTTAAAAATCCAAATTCCTTTGCATGATACTTTATTTTTATTAAATTTTAATTTTTTATTTTTCAGACAGAGTCTAGCTCTGTCACCCAGGCTGGAGTGCAGTGGTATGATTTTGACTCATCGCAACCTCCATCTGCCGGGTTCAAGTGATTCGCCTGCCTCAGCATCCTGAGTAGCTGGGATTATAGGCATGCACCACCATGCCTGACTAATTTTTCTATTTTTAGTAGAGACAGGGTTTCACCATATTGGCCAGGCTGTCTTGAACTTCCGACCTCAAGTGATCTACCAGCCACAGCCTCCCAAAGTGCTGGGATTACAGGTGTGAGCCACCGTGCCTGGCCTGCATAGTACTTCAGACCTTTTATGATTTATTCCTTATGAACTATCCTTAACCCTCTCTTCCAGATTCTCCTCTTCCAAATCCCTTTCATGATTGAATTCCACCAATTTCTACTCTCATACCTTCTGTGTTCCTCCACACCTCTGTGTCTCTGTGTCCTATCCCTATATTCTATCCCCTTCCTCATTCTCTCTCCTTTCCCTTCCCCTTCTTTCACCCCCTCAGCCGTTTGACCAGCTCTTGCTTCATTGGTCCTCAGAGTGAGTAACCTCTAAGAGGGCTTTCTGGTCAGGAAAGCATACGGTTAGGGAAGCTTTCACCCAGTAGTAACCACTATGATAATAATATCTTTACCAACAAGTACAAACTCTTTTTTAGGGAAGGATCTCACTCTGTCACCCAGGCTGGAATGCAATAGTGCAATCTCAGCTCGCTGCAGCCTTGACCTCCCGGGCACGTGATCCTCCCATCTCAGCCTCCTTAGTGGTGAGCTACCACCTAATTTTTTTGTATATTTAGTAGAGATGGGATATTGCCAGGTTGCCTGAGCTGGTCTAGGCTCGAGTCATCTGCCTGCCTTGGCCTCCCAAAGTGTTGAGATTACAGGCGTGAACCATGTGCCTGGCTCATAAACTCTTTCTGTGAATCTTACATTGATCTAAGAACCTTAGTACATTCCTTTATTTGATCCTCACATCCTTCTAAGGAGAGGGGCACTACATATTATCCCTACTTACAGGTGCTAAAAGAAGAAGTTAAGTGGCTTGTCCTAGGTCCCACAGCTGGTAAGTGGCAGACATCATGGCACTTCTCCCTGGGAGAGGATAGCTGGTGACTTCGCTGCCTCCTCTACCAGACTAGATTCTCTGAGTGACTGCTCTCTATTCACTCACTGCATTCCCCAGAGCTTAATACAGTGCTTGGCACATACAAAGCTAGGGCCTTGATAAATTTTGGTGGGATGGTTAGTTTGTATATAGTTTCTCTTTTTGGAAGCCAGTGGACTCCTTTGTATTTACAGGAAGCAATGGGAGTACTAAGTGATATTTCCAAAGTCTCCTAGGCTAACCGAAACCCAGACAGCCTCTCCCTTCTATTTAACCACCTAAATTAAAACTCTCCAATCTGCCTCTTATGCAAATCTTGCAGTGTGAAAATTGGGAGGAAAATGGTCTGTATGGTGTGGAATTTAGGAGGGAACCTAGTTTGATTAACATTATAAGGAATCACAGTGCTTTAGAAACATTTCCTTTATAGCTCTTATTTGGTCCAATTTAGTAGTTTTCTTTGTTGTTTCCATTCTAATATTGATGGAAATATAAGACCAAAGACTGCCAGTACCATGTCCTGTGAACAAGAAATCCTCCCATAGAATGGACATCCAGACCCGTCCCTGAGTCCCTGCCTTCAGAACTACCTACATGCTGCTAAGGAATTTTATCTACCTACCTATGCACCTATCTAATCACTTACCTACCTGTCTCATCCACCTCTCTCACACACACCATGATCCTGACAAAGACAAAGCTGACTGCAATAAGGGAGTAGTTTCTGAACCAAATATGTTTTCTTCCTCATAGGATTTTTCTTGTTCAAGAGCATAGCTGAAGGTCCTAGGAGAGAGGAAGACTGAGTAGACTAGCTTGGATGGAGTCTGCTCTCAAATCACTGGTCCTGAGGCTGGAAGTGAGATTATAATAGGAGCTGCTTCTCAGGCCGTCTTAGGGAACATTGTTTCTTCCAAAGCCCTGGGTTCTCAGCTTTGAGTCTGGCAGGAGTCACATCCAGCTGGAAGGACGCCAAGAGGGTGCCCCGCCTCTCCAGGTTCAGAAAAAGGGCACAGGAACGCAGCAGGCTGGGTGTGGGAAGCGGGTGGCGGGGCTGGCCAGGAGCCAAGTGCTTTCCTGTCCCTCAGGAGGGCGAGCCAGGCCACTGTGAGGCCATGGCCCTGCACCTCCTCCTCCTTCTAAGCAAAAGTCAACTTTATTCCAGTAGCCTCTGCACTGCTTTCTTCTGCAATGGGTAGATGAGGACCTGGCGGGCCATGGCATCTGCCCCCGCAGGAACCTGGGGCAGGACAGGGAGGGATCTCTACCTGCCTTGCTCTATACCTACAAGGAATCCTCTTTGCCTCCAAAGCTTGGCCTGCATTTTCTGGAATTACCCATTGTGTGTGATTGTTGAATCATGTGAGAATTATTGTAGATCAGGAAATGCCCTGCAGGGCGTGTCTCAGCGAGGGCTCGAGTTCCCCGGGGTGTGCCCCACTCCTTCCATAGCGTTTCTCATTTTCTTTGCGAATAAATGTCTGAGCAGTCTCCATTCTCAAGCCTCTTTCGTTCTCTCCCTCTCTCCTCTTGCCTCCTTTTCATTTAAAATATGTACAACCTGAAGGGGAGGAGCTTCTGGATTGCTGGTAGTTTCTTGATGGGGTGCCAGCCTAGCTTATAATCAGTTTGTGGAAGTTCATGAAGCTTGGCACATACAAAGCTAGTGCATTTGATGATCACTTTTATGTATGTAAACATCAAAAAATAGGTTTACCTAAAGTTATTTTTAATCACAAATGCCTAAGATTTAAGCTACTTCCCATGCCTGTTTTTTTTTTTTTTGAGACAGGGTCTCACTGTGTCTCCCAGGCTGGAGTGTGGTGGTACAAACAGGACTCACTACAGCCTCCACCTTCCTGGCTCAAGCAATTCTCCCACCTCAGCCTCCCAAGTACCTGAGACTAGAGGTGGTGCACTACCACGCAAGGCTAATTTTTAAATTTGTCATAGAGATGGGGTCTTGCTATGTTGCCCAAGCTGGTCTCGAACTGCTGGCCTCAAGTGATCCTCTAGCCTTGACCTCCCAAAGTGATGGGATTATAGGCATAAGCCACCACTCCTGGTCATACTTTCTTAAACAATTAAAAGTGTTCTCTGCCCACCCCACCCTGCTTTTCCTGCTACATTCTTGCAGACTCCTTTCCATGTGAACCTTGATGTTTCAATTGGAGTCCAGTTTGGAATTGTTGGGTCTGCCTCTAACAAGCGCTGCCCTTGGCACAGTGGCTTTATGTTTCTATTAGCTGGAGACCATGGGTAATTCAGACTTACTTCGAGGGAAACGGATCTCCCATTCAAGCTGACATTGTGGAATTCCATTCAATTATTCATTGACTTATGCAATAAATGAATGCAATGAGTGCATTGTGTTCATGCATTCATTTAGCATTCATTATTGAATATCTTATGTAATGGCACATGGAGTTTCTGGTGTAAGGAACCTGAAACCTAGCAGGGCAGAGAAGATGTATGCACGTGTCATCATACATGGCATGTAAGATGTGTCCTCAGGGCTATACAGGGAAAGGGCTGCAGGAGTCACAGCAGGATGCTGCCTTTTCCAGCTGAGGCAGAAAGGCTGCAGTAGGCCGCAGTAGGAGTGGCAAGGAGAACAGCACAATTTAGCTAGGCAGGGGTGAGGGGAAAGAGCATTCCAGAGAGGGAATAGTATAAGGCAGCCACAGTTCAGAAGAGAGAAATTCATTCACTCGGGTAGCCTTGAATGGGAGAGAGGCTCAGAGAGAGTGGGCTGTGGTCAAGTCATGGTTTTCCTGAGAAGGCCATGGCAAGAAACATGGCCTTCATTTGTAGACATTGGTAAGTAACTACCAAGAACCAAATTGAGCTGAGTGGAACTGGGAGTAAGTGAAGGAATACAGTACATCTCTAAAGACACCCCGCTTTCTTTTTAAAATAACGGCTTTATTCAAGTATAGGTAACATTCCACCCCCACCCCCGCCAGTTTTTGTCTTTCACATAGTTCTCTGAGACAAATGCAATAGTTACATTCATTAGTCTATGCCAACTGTGCTGATCGCTATAACAAAATCTGAGGCATGTTTCTTTCTCACCCTGTAGTCCCATGCAGATTGGGTGGAAGGAGCTGTTCGAAAAATTCATTCTGGACCTGCCTCCTTCTAGTTAGTGATTCTGCTTTTCCCTTGGTCCTTGAGTCCTCCATTCGGTCTGAGAATGGCTCCCATTTTTGTGCCCATTTTCTATTGGCCCGACTGTCACCATGACCCGTATAGCCATGGGATTGGCCGGAAAATACAGCCTATCTGTGTGCCCAGAGGGAAAAGAAAATAGGTTTGGTAAACCCATAGCATTATGTTTGCCAAAACCTACTATAGCTAATATAACTTCATGAATATGATAAAATTTAAGTACCAGCCTATATCTAATTTCGTGTGTTATGCATTACTTCTATCATGAGACACTTAGACTTATAGCCTTCCAGCCTTAGACAGTCATTGATGTTATGATTATATCTTGTCTCTATGTTGAGTGGTAGTGATAAGTAAAGGCTTTTACAAAACTGGAAACTGGCAGTCCTACCCTGTCGCCTTTTCCAAACTGTTCTACAACGATGAAATTCTTCCTTCACTTGCCAGGAAATTCTGTTCTAATCAGGCAGTGCGGTAACCCAGAGAATATACCTAAAATGAAGAGAAATTAATAGGTAGCTACGGGATTACGTTGTTAGTACTTGTCATTGTCAAGGCTAACCCCAGATTTTTTTTTTCTCTTTTTTGTGAGACAGAGCCTTGTTCTGTTGCCCAGGCTTGTGTGCAGTGGTGCGATCTCACCTCACTGCAACCTCTTACTCCCAGATTCAAACCATTCTTGAGTCTCAGACTCCCAAGACGCTGGGACTACAGGCACCTGCTACCATGCCTGGCTAATTTTTGTATTTTTAGTAGAGACAAGGTTTCACCATGTTAGCCAAGGTGGTCTTGAACTCTGGACCTCGAGTGATCCTCCTGCCTCAGCCTCCCAAAGTGCTGGCGTTACAGCCGTGAGCCACTGCTACCAGCCCCCAGAAACTTTTAAAATTCACACTTTGAAGTGTTTTGCCAATTTATTCTATGCCATCACTATTAAAGTTTATTATAATAGAAGTTTATTTTCATGAATGTTAAAAATGAAACTATTTTTGTAATAGGTTTATATGTACTGTCAGCAGGAAGGGAGACTGGTGGGAATCTGCATGATGTAGTCATTTGGAGACTGGGATGATAGGGGCTCTGCCCTCTTCAACATGTAGCTTTCAAGGAAGCCTCAGACATCAATACCTGACCAGAAGATGAGAGTGGAGGATGGTGCAGGAGGTTTAGGGCTGGGTCTGACAGTGGTAAATGCCGCTTCCATCAACATTTCATTGCCTATTGTGAGGATGGAGGTCAGAGAAATATAGCTCCTGTTGCAGCTCAGCAATGACTCTACCCTATGGTGGGGGTGGGGATAGGGTGGAGACAGGGCTTTGGTCTTTGGTGAATAACTAGTCATCTCTGCCACGGCCCGGCTACCAACTTCTCTTTTTTAAAAAAACTTACATGTAGTACCCTGACTCTGCCCAAATTAGATGTACTAGGCATACTCCTTTTAAGAAAAAGAAAGGAAACTTTTCTTTAATATCATAGTTATAAAAGAATTCAATATTTGTTGTTGGTGGTATGATAATATTAATTCATTGGATTGATAATATGAGTCCCACTCAGGGGGACAGTGTGGATTATTACAGAGGAAATGAAAAGCAAAGGCAAGTGTGGTAGTCAGTTGGGCCTGTCATGGGCACTCCAGTTCTCCTGCAAGAGGGCAGGAGGAGAGACTGTATTCTCCCACCTCTTTGAACTTAGGGTGGGAGACTGTATTCTCCCATCTATTTGATGATGTGATTTACTTTGACCAATAAAACATGAGCAGAAATTTGTCACAATTTGCCATGTTTCCTTCCCTCTGCTGTGGAGACCTTGGAAGCCCTTGTGATGGAACTGTGTTTACTTGGCTCCTGAGAGATTGGGGTCAGAAGAACCCCCAGCTGACCCTTGTTGGACATGTTTTTCAGCAAGAAATACACATTTGGTGGGTCAAGCTGTTGAAATCTTGGGGTTGTTTGTGACCATCAATCCAATTAGTATGTTCTGATTGATACAAAAGATTATTCTTGAAAAAATAGGCTGACGTATTTTGGATCAGATCTTTATAAGGTTGAATTTCACTTGTTAGGGTTTGAAATGTAAGAACTTCTTGGAGGTGGAAATTTAGTTGAAATCAACTTTAAGTGATATAAAAATCATATTTATTCTTTAATGCGATACTTAATTTAAAAATGCTTCAATAGTGTAGTGTTATAAACTCCTTTATTATAAAAACACTACAGAGACAACTAATATATGTAATGTTTAAGGCACATAATTATAGAAAAATATTAGCAAATTTCTTTTATCAGCAGGTTTTAAATGAGATATAATTTTCAGGGCTTAGATACTTTTTTAAAGTAAAGGTAAATTATATTTAAATCTTTTTATCTTTCTGTATGAAACTACTTCTCATTTCCCACAGGGATTTTGTGTGGCTTTTCTTAGAACCTCCTCCTTCTTAATGGTATTGAAATAACTGGAATTAATAGATGATCCTATTTCTCCTTTTGTCTCCTCAGTTCTGTTTTAAAAATTCTGTGATTACCATATTTAAATTGCAGTATCAGTATGTTTGCTAACAGTGTTAAGATTCACTGTGGATACCTTATATTCTTTGCCCCCATATGCCTCAAAATGAATAGAGATGATGACAGTACCACATCGTGTATATACCCCTTAATGTGAGATAATGGGTTATGAGTCTACTTCACAGTATAGCACGAAGTTCAAAGCTTGGTAGGAAACAGGGTGGGGTATGCTAATGGTACACAAATGCCAGTTTATGTCCTGGCTACATCAAAACCCTTTGGGAAACTTGTTAAAAACACAGGTTCCTAGGTTTCCCTCCAATTTCCATGAATCAAACACCCTGAGAAAGGACTTGGGGATCTGTATTCTTTAAGATCTCTCTAGGTAATTTTGGTGGGCAGATGGGTCTGTCTCAGCAAAGGGCATAGAGGACCATCCAGAGGACAGCACATGAAGCACAGTGCCCTCCCTGTCCTCCATTTGCCATGAGGATATGTGCACTTGACTCTGTATCTGGAAGCCACCTTGAGATAGTACTTGGGGTGATACCCTGTGAGAGGGGAGAAAAGGCTCTGATAGGGAGTTTGACCTGTTTGTTTTTGTTTTGAGACAGGGTCTCACTCTGTCACCCAGGCTGGAGTGCAGTGTTGAGATTTTTACTCACTGTAACCTCTGCTCCCAGGTTCAAGCTATTCTTGTGCCTCAGCTTCCCCAGTAGCTGGGATTAGAGGTATGTACCACCATGCCTGGCTCACTTATTATTATTATTATTATTTTGGTATTTTTAGTAGAGGCAGGGTTTCTCTGTGTTGGCCAGGTTGGTACTGAACTCCTGGCCTCAAGTGATATGCCCACATTGGCCTCCCAAAGTGTTATTGGGATTACAGGCGTGAGCCACCAAACCCAGCTGGGAGTTTGAACTTTGACTTAGCTAAATATTTACCCCAAGGAGACCATTTCAAAATTGGTAACCCTGAGATACTTTTAAATGGCAAGTTTAATTTTTTTCCTGTTGGTGGAATGAAGGCCTTAGAAGAAGATGAGATCAGGTATAGAAAATAGATACGTTGGCTGAGCTCGGTGGCTCACACCTCTAATCCCAGCACTTTGGGAGGCCAGCAGGCAGATCACGAGGTCAGAAGATCGAGGCCATCATGGTGAAACCCCATCTCTACGAAAAATACAAAAAAAACAAACAAACAACAAAACTGGATGTGGTGACACATGCCTGTAATCTCAGGTACTCAGGAGGCTAAGGCAGGAGAATTGCTTGAACCTGAGAGGCAGAGATTGCAGTGAGCCAAGATCACACCACTGCACTCCAGCCTGGTGACAGAGTGAGACTCTTTCTCAAAAAAAAAAAAAAAAAAAAAAGAAAAAAGAAAATAAATGTGTTTTTTTCTTTTTGTAACAGAATTATGGTATATATAATATCCCTCTATTCTGTAAGTAACCTATCATTTCCAAACATTATTTGTCAGGATGGTTTTTCAAGTAAAATTTATTGAAAATTCTGTGGAAACTATTGTTCCTTGGAATGTATTTTGGAAAATGTTGCTCCAAATTATTTTGCTTCATGTCTGTGCTTGCATGTGATGTGTTCAAAGTAAATTTATACAATGTTGCAAAGCATTGTCATGCACAATTGGTGCTTCCCCAAGTGGCAAACTCAAAGCACTATTAAATGGCTGATATGGGGGGTATGATGCCACATTGATTTGAAGATCTCGGCTCCTAAAACTGAGATATAGGAGTGAACAAATATGGAATGGAAGGTTCAGTGCTTTACTTTAAATTCCTTAAAAATGGTGGATTCCAAAATTGAGATAAGGATTTGCAAGTCTTTTATTTGGGAAACTATCCCAGGAAGCCTGGTGAAAGAATGAGATGGTGAGACAGAGAAGGGAGAAGTCAATAAAGGATATATTGATGACCACTCTGGGCATTAGGACTCAATTCCTCTGGTATCTTCTAAGAAAATAGGTGAAGCATACATCAGAACTGACCTGTTGATAGAGAAGGAAGTTGATTATTTATTCTTCATTGGTTGAGGGTTGCTTCTGTGCACATTAATTCTTTGGCACTTCTGGTCTCTCCTAAGCTTGGGCTGAACTTGTTGTTGGGCAGAGACATACAGGTGCTTAAAGTTGGAATCTGTTGGTGGGTGTGGGAACTGTTTTCTGAAGACTTCTACATGGGGAGAGGGAGAAAAGAGACTTTTATTAACAGCGTCTGCCATACCCAGGTTAACTCTCATCTTTTAAGGTACTACTTCTGCTCCTGTTGGCAAAAAGCTACCTCTTATGTTCTGGGGTTGTGTGATCAGTTGGAACTGCCTAATTTGACACCAACTATATGATCAGTAGTAGCATGTAATATATTTTTAAAGGATTTGCCTTAGAAACAAATTCTGTAGACATCTTTACATCTTACTTTGCAAGAAACAAATGGTGTTTGATAAAATATGACCCATAAGTAACTTAAAGTCTGAATATAGGATGAAATGTGGACAGGCGTTTCAAGGCCAAGACAGTGCTTGAAAGTCCTTCAGATTAGAATCCAACCTGATGATGGGGTTTTGCTGTGTCCCCACCCAAATCTCATCTAGAATTATAGCTCCCATAATTCCCACATGTTGTAGGAAAGACCCAGTAGGACATAATTGAACCATGGGGGCAGTTTCTGTCATGCTGTTCTTGTGGTGGTGAATAAGTCTCATGAGATCTGATGGTTTTATAAAGGGAAATCCCTTTTGCTTCATCCCCTCTTGTCTGCCACCATGTGAGATGTGCCTTTTGCCTTCTACCATGTAGGAGGTGCCTTTCGCATGCCACCATGATTGTGAGGCCTCCCCAGCCATGTGGAACTGTGAGTCCATTAAACCTCTTTTTCTTTATAAATTGTGCAGTCTTGGGTATGTCTTTATCAGCATTGTGAAAGTGGACTAATACAACTGGTGACCTGTGAAAATGGTCTCAGTCAAATCTAGTCCACCATGCTTAAGCAACCTGACAGCCATCATGGTAACAAACCTGAAATTAAGTATTTGATTTATATTAGCAAACATTTATTGAGTCCTTATGTTTGTAGTAAAGAGGGTGAATTTAAAAGCAGTGTTGCTGAACTTTAGAGTTTCTTGGAATCATGCAGTATGCATTATGACTCTGTTTAATGTAATGGTTAGGAACATGAACTCAGGAATCAGATTGCCTGGGTCTAAATCCTGGTTCCATTTGCAAGCCTGTCTTTGACAAGCAACTTCACATTTCCATGTCTTTATTTATTCTATATAATAGTAACTCCTCATAAAATTCTAAGGATTAAATGAATGAATATATGTAAAGCTTCTAGAACAGAGTCTGACACAGGATAACCAATAAGTTACATTTTAACCATTAACTAGCTCTATCTTGGTTTACAGACGAGGGAACTCCAGCCAAAAGATGCTTGGTGACCTTCTTAAGGTCACTCTGCCTTAAATTCATAGCAGAGTTAGTTTAGATTGGAATTCGTATCTTCGAATTTATTTCTTTTTTTTAAATTGCATTTTAGGTTTTGGGGTACATGTGAAGAACATGCAAGATAGTTGCATAGGTACACACATGGCAGTGTGATTTGCTGCCTTCCTCCCCTTCACCTATATCTGGCATTTCTCCCCATGCTATCTCTCCCCAACTCCACACCCTCCACTGTCCCTCCCCTATTCCCCCCAACAGACCCCAGTGTATAGTGCTTCCCTCCCTGTGTCCATGTGTTCTCATTGTTCAACACCCGCCTATGAGAGAGTACATGCGGTATTTCATTTTCTATTCTTGTGTCAGTTTGCTGAGAATGATGTTCTCCAGGTTCATCCATGTCCCTACAAAGGACACAAACTCATCATTTTTTATGGCTGCATAGGATTCCATGGTGTATATGTGCCACATTTTCCCTGTTCAGTCTATCATTGATGGGCATTTGGGTTGGTTCCAGGTCTTTGCTATTGTAAACAGTGCCGCAATGAACATACATGTGCATGTGTCTTTATAATAGGAGGATTTATAATCCCTTGGGTATATGTCCAGTAATGGGATTGCTGGGTCAAATAGAATTTCTATTTCTAGGTCCTTGAGGAATCGCCACACTGTCTTCCACAATGGTTGAACTAATTTACACTCCCACCAGCAGTGTAAAAGTGTTTCTATTTGTCCACATCTGTTCTCTCCAGATTTTTTAATGATCACCATTCTAACTGGCGTGAGATGGTATCTCAATGTAGTTTTGATTTGCATTTCTCTAATGACCAGTGATGATGAGCATTTTTTCATATGTTTGTTGGCCTCATGTATGTCTTTTGTAAAGTGTCTGTTCATATCCTTTGCCCACTTTTGAATGAGCTTGTTTGTCTTTTTCTTGTAAATCTGTTTTAGTTCTTTGCAAATTCTGGATATCAGCCCTTTGTCAGATGGGTAAACTGCAAAAATTTTTTTCCCATTCTGTGGGTTGCCGATTCACTCTAATGACTGTTTCTTTTGCTGTGTAGAAGCTGTGGAGTTTGATTAGGTCCCATTTGTCTATTTTGGCTTTTGTTGCCAATGCTTTTGGTGTTTTGGTCATGAAGTCTTTGCCTGCTCTTATGTTCTGAATGCTTTTGCCTAGATTTTCTTCTAGGGTTTTTTTTTTTTTTTTGAGACGGAGTTTCGCTCTTGTTACCCAGGCTGGAGTGCAATGGCGCGATCTCGGCTCACCGCAACCTCCACCTCCTGGATTCAGGCAATTCTCCTGCCTCAGCCTCCTGAGTAGCTGGGATTACAGGCATGTGCCACCATGCCCAGCTAATTTTTTGTATTTTTAGTAGAAATGGGGTTTCACCATGTTGACCAGGTTGGTCTTGATCTCTTGACCTCGTGATCCACCTGCCTCGGCCTCCCAAAGTGCTGGGATTACAGGCTTGAGCCACCGCGCCTGGCCTTCTTCTAGGGTTTCTATGGTGTTAGGTCTTATGTTTAAGTCTTTAATCCATCTGGAGTTAATTTTAGTGTAAGGTATCAGGAAGGGGTCCAGTTTCTGTTTTCTGCACATAGCTAGCCAGTTTTCCTAACACCATTTATTAAACAGGGAATCCTTTCCCCATTGCTTGTTTTTGTCAGGTTTATCAAAGATTGTATGGTTGAATATATGTTGTGTTGCCTCCGATGCCTCTGTTCTGTTCCATTGGTTTATATCTCTGTTTTGGTACCAGTACCATGCTGTTTTGATTACTATAGCCTTGTAGTATAGTTTGAAGTCCGGTAGTGTGATGCCTCCCACTGTGTTCTTTTTACTTAGAATTGACTTGGCTATGCGGGCTCTCTTTTGGTTCCATATGAAGTTTAAGGTGGTTTTTTTTCGTTCTGTGAAGAAGGTCATTGGTAGCTTGATGGGGATAGTGTTGAATCTGTAAATGACTTTGGGCAGTATGGCTACTTTTATGATATTGATTCTTCCTAACCATGAACATGGAATGTTTCTCCATCTGTTTGTGTCCTCTTCTATTTCGTTGAGGAGTGGTTTGTAGTTCTCCTTGAAGAGGTCCTTTACGTTCCTTCTTAGTTGTATTCCTAGGTATTTTATTCTCTTTATAGCAATTGTGAATGGCAGTTCATTCTTGATTTGGCTCTCTTTAAGTTTGTTATTGGTGTACAGGAATGCTTTTGATTTTTGCACATTGATTTTGTATCCTGAGACTTGGCTGAAGTTGCTTATCAGGTGTTCTCCAGGTTCTGGAGATACTGCCATTTTGATGCTAGCTGGCTGTTTTGCCCGTTAGTTCATGCAGATTCTTCATTTTGTTGATGCTCTTTCCCATTTGGTATGTTTTTGGAGTGGCTGGTGCTGGTTGTTCCTTTCTATGTGTAGTGCCTCTTTCAGGAGCTCTTATAAAGCAGGCCTGGTGGTGACAAAATCTCTGAGTACTTGCTTGTTCGCAAAGGATTTTATTTTTCCTTCACTTATGAAGCTTAGTTTGGCTGGATATGAAATTCTGGGTTGAAAGTTCTTTTCTTTAAGGACGTTGAATATTGGCCCCCCACTCTCTTCTGGCTTGTAGAGATTCTGCCAAGAGATCTGCTGTGAGTCTGATGGGCTTCCCTTTGTGGGTAACCTGACCTTTCTCTCTGGCTGCCCTTAGTATTATCTCCTTTATTTCAACCCTGGTGAATCTGATGATTATTTGCCTTGGGGTTGCTCTTCTTGTGGAATATCTTTGTGGTGTTCTCTGTATTTCCTGCATTTGAGTGTTGGCCTGCCTTGCTAGGTTGGGGAAGTTTTCCTGGAGAATATCCTGAAGAGTATTTTCCAGCTTGGATTCATTCTCTACGTCACATTCAGGTACACCTATCAAACATAGATTAGGTCTTTTCACTTAGTCCCACATTTCTTGGAGACTTTGTTGATTATTTTTTTGTGCTTTTTTCTCTAATCTTGCCTTCTCATTTTATTTCATTGAGTTGATCTTCGACCTCTGATATCCTTTCTTCTGCTTGGTCAGTTTGGCTGTTGAAACTTGTGCATGCTTCATGAAGTTCTTGTGTTGTGTTTTTCAGCTCCATCAATTCACTCATAATCCTCTCTAAGTTGTCCATTCTTGTTAGCATTTCATCAAATTTATTTTCAAGGTTCTTATTTTTTTGCATTAAGTTAGAACATGTTCTTTTAACTCACGGAATTTTCTCCCTGCCCACCTTCTGAAGTCTGGTTCTGTCATTTCATCACACTCAGTCTCCATCCAGCTTTGTTCCCTTGCTGGTGAGGAGTTGTGATCCCTTGTAGGAGGCAAGGTGTTCTGGTTTTGTTTGTTTTCCTCCTTTTTGCGCTGATTTCTTCCCATCTTTGTGGATTTATCCACCTGTCGTCTGTGTAGTTGCTGATTTTCCGATTGGGTCTCTGAGTGGACGTCCAGATTGTTGATGATGAAGTTATTTCTGTTTCTTAGTTTTCCTTCTAACAGTCTGGCCCCTCTGCTGTAGGACTGCTGAGGTCCAGTCCAGGCCCTGCTTGCCTGGGAATCACCTGCAGCAGCTGCAGAACAGTAAGGGTTGCTACCAGTTTCTTCTTCTGCTATCTTTGTCCCAGAATGATGCCCGCCAAATGTCAGTCTGATCAGTCCTTTGTGAGGTGACTCTTTGGATATATGGGGGCCAGAGAGCTGCTTGATGAGATAGTCTGTTCTTTGTAGGAGCTCAAGTGCTGAGCTGTGAGCTCCATTGTTCATTCAGAGCTGCTAAGCAGGTACATTTACGTCTGCTGCAGCAGAACTCATAACCCTGTCTTTTTTATTACCCAGGTGCTCTGTCCTGGGGAGTTAGGGCTTTTTTTATGAGTATCTGTTGTGCTGCTGCCTATTTTTTTTCAGGGCTGCCCTGCCCAGCAAGGAGGCAGCCTAGTCACTGTCTGCTTGCAGAGGCTTTGCTGAGCTGCTGTGGGCTCTGCCCTGCTGCTGTATGAACCTCCCTGCAGTCCTGTTTATATGGGTGTGGTTAGAACTGCCTCGGCAATGGTGGCCCTCCTCTGTAATGGCGGACTCTCTCTGTTATGGCAGGTTGCCTCGGCAATGGCAGGCTGCCTCAGCAATGGCGGACTACCTCCGTAGGGGTGGAGTGCCTTGGTAATGGCGGAGGCCCCCCCGACAGAGCTGGACCGTCCAGGATTCAGCTGTGCTTGCCATGAAACTGTCAACCCTGAGTGTTTCCAATTGCTGGTTTTTTTTTTGTAGGGGTGGGACCCACTGAGCCTGATCACCTGGCTCCCTGCCTCAGAGCCTTTTATTTTTTTTTAAGTTGAATGATTGACTCCCTCAGGTGTTCTAGTCGCCTGCTGAAAGGGCACTGGGATCTGTGTGATTTCCCTTGCGCCAACCCACTGTGTCGGCTGAAACAACGGTGCTGCCTGGGAATCTCCTTGCCTGGCTCTCAGTTTCAGACCCCTGTTTAATTTAATGGGTGAATCTGCATTTTTGGAGCTCCAATTGCCAGCTTAAAAGGGCAACCAGACCAGTGTATTTTGTATGGAGAGCTGCCGTGCTGGGGTGCCTGCAAAACAGCCGCACCAGCCGAAACAGCTGCACTGGCCAAAACAGCCACGCTGGCGACCCATGGGGTCTGCCTGGGAATCTCCTGGTCTGTGGGCAATAAAGATCCATCTGGAAATGCGGCGTCCACTCACCCTCTGTGCTTTCACTGGGAGCTGCAATCCTGAGCTGCTCCTAAAGGGCCATCTTGGATCTTTTCCTATTTCTTTTTCTTTTAACTTGAGATGGTTTCTTGCTCTGTCACCAGGCTGGAGTGCAATGGTGTGATCTGGGCTCACTGCAACCTCCATCTCCCGGGTTCAGGTGATTCTCCTGTCTCAGCCTTCTGAGTAACTGGTTTTACAGGTGCATACCACCATGCTCAGCTAACTTTTGTGTTTTTAGTAGAGATGGGGTTTCCTCATATTGGTAAGGCTGGTCTCAAACTTCTACCTCAGGTGATCTGCCTGCCTTGGCCTCCCAAAGTGCTGAGATTGCAGGCATGAGCCACTGCACCAGACCTCATGTCTTCTAATTTCTAGAGCTATTTGTTTTCATTACAAGCTGCTGAATGATGGCAGACAATCTCTACAGGTTAGATCTTTGTTATTACTTGAGAGACAAAGGCAATAATATTTTGAGAACAATTTAAAAAGATTATAAACATAGCATAAGACTGGGTATGGTGACTCATACCTGTAATCCCAGTACTTTGGGAGGTTGAGGCAGGTGGATTGCTTGAGCTAAGGAGTTTGAGACTCACCTGGGCCACATGGCAAAATCCTGTCTCTACAAAAAACACAAAAATTAGCCTGTGTGGTAGCATGTGCCTGTGGTCCCAGCTATTTGGGAAGCTGAGGTAGGAGGATTGCTTGAATCCAGGTGGTTGAGGTGGCAGTGAGCCAAGGTTATGCCACTGCACTCCAGCCTAGGCAACAGGGGAGACCCTGTCTTTAAAAATAAATACATAAAAAATAAGCATAGTATAAAGTATTACATAGAATCTATGAATGCTAAATGTAAAAGAAACTAAAAGTAATGTGTGGAAATCGTCATAGTGTCAAATTATTATAGAATCTTTCTGAGAGAGAAGAGCCTTGAAGTTTGTTTGGCTCATGCCTTGTGCCTTTAGGAAGCAATGTATTTGACTGGGAAAGTAAAGAGGGAAAGACTTCCCTGGTATGGAAGGGGGTACAGTGGTAGGAATATGTGGGTGAAACATTAATGCCTGAGGAGATGGGCTGAATTGTGGGGGGACTGAGGCTATAAACTCGTGGCTTGAGGTAGGATCTAGGCCCATATATGTGTTTTGTTTGGCTTACACAGAGTTTCACAAAAACTTGAGTTGGCTACTTTATCAGGAGGGTTCTTCAGAGGAACAAAACCAGTAGAAGATATATGTCTATATATGTATGTGTATATGTATGTTTATATCTGTGTACAGAAAGCATGCATACATACACAGAGAATACATATATACATACATATACATGTGTGTATGTGTATTTAAAGAGAGAAAGAGACAGTGATTTTTAAGGAATTGGCTCATGTGATTGTGAAAGCTGGCAAGTTTGAAATCTGTAGGGCAAATCAACCAGCTAGAAATTCTGAGAGGATTTCTGTTTTATGGCCTTGAGTCAGAATTCTTAATTCCCTCTCTCTGGGAAACCTCAGTTTTCTGCTCTCAAGGCACTTAACTGATTGGATGAGGCCTCCGCACATTATTGAGGATAGTCTCCTTTGCTTAAAGTCAGCCAATTCTAGTTGTTAACCACATCTACAGAATACCTTCACAGCAACATCTAGGTCAGTGTTTGATTAAACAACTTGCCACCATAGTCTAGGTGACACATACAATTCACTATCACAGTTACCAACATTTTAAACAAACCTCTAGATTTTAAGAGGAAGATTTGGAATCTAGCTTCTTTTGAAAAATGAAAGATCTGGCAAGTGTGAAACTGCAAGTCCTTTAGATGAGAAAGGGGCAATGGTGGGAGTGGGTAGGATTTGGTTCCTTTGTGTACTTGAATCTGAGTGGCTCTATATTTCATCTGTTTTATGTTTTGTGCTGCTCATGTGTTTGAAAACCATTCCTTAAGACCAGCATGGCCATTTTACAATGGAAGAAACCAAAGTCCAGGTTCTCAGCTTTGTTTCTTAGGACCAGCTGTCTTAGTCCATTTTCTGCTGCTGAATTAGAATACCAGAGACTGGATAACTTATAAAGGATAGTTTATTTGGCTCATGGTTCTGGAGGTTGTAAAGTCCAAGGTTGTGAGCACCTTTGTGCTATGTCATTCCATGGCAGAAGTGCAAGCGAGTGTGCAAAACAGAAATACCATGGGGGCTGAACATTCTTTCATAAGGAACTCATACCTGAGATAACTAACCCTACAATAATGGCATTAATTCATGAAGGCAGAGCCCTCATAACCTAATTACTTGTTAAAGATCCTACCTCTTATTGTCACAATTACATTTTAACATGAGTTTTTGAGGGGACATTCAAACCACGGCATTGTCAACAGAAAGCATTTGAGCACTCTCCAACTGAGTAGTCATGTATTCACAGAAAAGTCTCAACTTGTGAGAAATAACTGAAGTAGTGAGAGACAGGGAGCCAGAGGATCGGTACAGATGCCATGCTGTTATCCATGTGCAGTGTCCATGTCCTAGACCAGACAGTGGCCCTGAAAATAGAGAAGGAAAATGAGTTATCACTGTAGACAGCTGATTATCACTAAGCAAGAAATGGGCAAAGGCAAAGGCATCTCTAAGGTGTTGAGCTGTGGATGAGGAAAATAATAACACTATTGGCAGAAACGGGAAAGCTGGAAAGGGAGTCCGTTTGA
The DNA here is from genome assembly GCF_049354715.1 of Callithrix jacchus. Lineage (NCBI taxonomy): Eukaryota > Metazoa > Chordata > Mammalia > Primates > Cebidae > Callithrix > Callithrix jacchus. The sequence goes on along the minus strand of NC_133512.1, from coordinate 77,309,163 downwards.
AGGACCTACATCTTTAGCATCACTTACTGCATTGGGGCTCACTTTTTTTTAATAGTAAAATTGCCTGAAACTGGGTAAAATACTTTTCAAAAAATAATTCACTTAAAAAAAACTATACTTTACTTTCATCTATCCTCCATTTCTTAAAACAAATCGATGTTTTACTTTGGCTCTGAGAATTTGCTGACAGCAAGTGCCAGGATAAACCTGGTATCTGATAGGAATGATTGAAAATTTGACAATCTTATAAATGTATATTTTCAACTATACCTTGGATTCTAAAAGATTTCTATAAAGGATTTAGAATCTTGAAGCTTGTAGATAAAAACATAGAATTTTAAAATATAGCAAAATAAGCATAGGTAATATTAAATAAATTCTTATTAAAGAAAATGTGTGAAATGAATAATACACTTTTAACCTCTGTGATGAATTCTTTAGAAATAGCTTTAATTGGCTCCAGTACAACTGCCTTTTTAATATATGTAAATTAGCACCTAGCACAGTGTGCCCCAAGGTTAGCTATTCAATTTTAATATAATTTTCCCTTTAAGTTAATGCTCTCTTAATTGAACTAGTTTGGAAATGTCCTCAGTCGGAATTAAACTCTGCACAATCTCATCCTTAGATAATCCCCAGACATCTTCTATCAAAATGCTTTGTTTATATATACCCTAAGTAAGAATATCCTCTTTAGCTCCAATATAAAAGCATCCTCTGAACTGATCACTGACTTGAATGGGTGCATTCTCACCAATACACGTGTGTAATATTTTAGTGTTCTATACAACAATAACATTTAAAGACGGTATAAACTATACCACCAATTAAAAGACTTTAGGAGAACAGAGAAGTAAATAAGACAGGGATGAGTGTAGTAGAAAGACTGAAAAATGAAGATGGAATTAGGAGATAACTGTAGGAGATAACTACAATGGGGAGCTGAAGAAGGGAAATCTAGCCATACAGAAATAAAGAAGAAATATAGGGAGAGAGTCAGAGGAACCAACACAACCTTGTTGTCTTAGTCCATTAGGGCTACTACAGCTAAATACCATAAACTGGGTAGCTTTATTTATCTTTTATTTTATTTTGAGATGGAGTCTCCCACTGTCACCCAGGCTGGAGTGCAGTGGTGTGATCTTGGCTCACTGCAACCTCCGCCTCCTGGGTTCAAGTGATTCTCCTGCCTCAGCCTCCCAAGTAGCTGTGATTACAGGCGCCTGCACCATTCCTTGCTAATTTTTTTTGTATTTTTAGTAGAGACAGGGTTTAACTATGTTGGCCAGGCTGGTCTTGAACTCCTGACCTCATGATCTGCCTACCCTGGCCTCCCAAAGTACTGGGATTACAGGTGTGAGCCACTGCCCCCGGCCCTATTTAATTTTTTTTGAGAGACAAGGTCTTATTTTGTTACATAGGCTATAGTGCAGTGGAGTGATCACGACTAACTGCAGCCTCCCACCTCAACGTCCCAAATAGCTGGGACTAAAGATGTGGGCCACTAGCCTGGTTAATTTTTTGTATCTTTTAGTAGAGATGGGGTTTTGCCATGTTTCCCAAGCTGATCTCAAACTCCTGGGTTCAAGGAATCCACCTTCCTTGGCCTCCCAAACTGCTGGGGTTTCAGGCATGAGCCACTACATCCAGCCAACTGGGTAACTTTAAACAACAGAAATTTGTTTCCCATGGTTATGGAGGCTAGGAAGTCTAAGATCAAGGTACTAGCAGATTTGGTGATGGCAGTCTTCTCGCTACTTCCTCACCTGGCAGAAGGAACAAGAAAGTTTTCTGGTCTCTCTCACTCTCTCTCTTTCTCTTTTTTTTTTTTTTTTTGAGATGGAGTCTTACTCTATTGCCCAGGCTGGAGTGGAGTGGTGTGATCTTGGCTCACTGCAACCCCCACCTCCCAGGTTCAAGCAATTCTCCTGCCTTGGCCTCCCGAGTAGCTGGGATTATAGGCATATGCTACCACACCTGGCTACTTTTTGTATTTTAGTAAAGATGGGGTTTTGCTATGTTGGCCAGGCTGGTCTCAAACTCCTGACCTCAAATAATGCTTCTGCCTCAGCCTTCCAAATTGCTGGCATTGCATGCGTGAGCCACTGAGCTTGGCCTGGAGTCTCTTTTATAAGGACCCTGATCCCATTCATAAGGACTCTGCCCCCATGACTTAATAACTTCTCAAAGGCCTCATCTTCTAATATCATCAACTTGGGAGTTCAGCTTTCAACATATGAATTTGGTGGTGTTGTAGGGGAATGGCGGGGGCATCACGATCATTCAGACCATAGCACTGGTGTCAGAGAAACCAAAGGAGAAGAGCTTTCCAAAAGATCAAAGTGAATGGTGATCAACCAGGTCAGAAACAGCAGACCAAAATGCTGAATGGTCATGAACTTAGCAAATGTTTGGTCCTGATGTGGAGAGAGCAATTTTGGGTGGATTGACTATCTTCTTGAGATGCAAGTGGATTTGAGAGAACAGAGAAGCGGGAATAAAGACACAGGCAATTCAGAGAAATTTTACCACCTTTAGAAAATGCTGAATGGTCATGAACTTAGCAAATGTTTTGTCCTGATGTGGAGAGAGCAATTTTGGGTAGAATGACTATCTTATTGAGATGCAAGTGGATTTGAGAGAACAGAGAAGAGGGAATAAAGACACAGGCAATTCAAAGAAATTTTACCACCTTTAGCCAAGAGCTCACTGTTGACTCCCTTGAAATGCCTCATTTACTTCAGTTAATGACTAACGCAAACTATTGGTATCTGTAAATTATACTCAAAACAGTGACTTAATATTGTTTCCATTAATTACCCAAGATAGGAGTTCATTAGCTAGTGAGAACACACTAACGATTGGCCCAAGTAGCTGTAATTGTGATGTTATTAAAATGCTTGGGTTAATATCTCCTTTACCATGGATTTATCTGTTCATAGAGTTGGGACAGTGGCTGGCTGTCAATTACAGAAACAGATTTTTTTTTTCTATATCTAGGAATCTTTTTACTCTAAGGCTGGCAGTAAAATTTTAAAAACGAAACAAGTCATAGAGGTTTTCTAAATTCTAACAAATGCGAAACAGAATCACCATGGGAATATTCTAGTAATTATCTTTGACGTCTTCTCACTAGTCCTTCCATTACAGCCTTCTGCTGCATCGAAATTGCTGGCCATTTTCTCAATTGAAAATATATGCCCTTGGTTTATTTGGTACCAGCCCTTCTCTGGTTTCTTCTTCTCTCCCAAACCAAGCTCACACTCTCCCCACCCAGTGCTTCATTCATTCCCCACCAGACCTGTTCCACTTCTGTTGGTTGATGGCATCAACATCTACATGGCTGACTGAGCTAGAGACCTCAGAACCATCCTCAGTGCTTCTCCCTTCCTGCCTCTCACATCCAGTTGGTCTCTGAATTGTGGCCATTCTGCTCTGTGACATTTTAATCTACCTACTTATTTATCTATATGCATTCAACAAATGAGTCTATTGTGTGCCAGGCACTGGAGTGATGGCAATTTAGCAAAACAGATAAAGTCCATGCTCTTGGAATTCATATCTAGTAGGGGAAGGTAGGCAGTAAACAAAAAAAATGCACACTGTATTGGTAGCTGGTATTAAGTGCCAGGGAAAAGAAGCAGAGTAAGGGGACAAAAAGTGGTGGAGGGGGATTGTGCCTCCAAAAGTGCTGGGATTACAGGCGTGAGCCACTGTGCCCAGCTATGGCAACAATTTGATCTGAAACTTCTATTGTAACATCCACCTGGTAATGAGTTTGTAGAGGTGACCACCTTTCTTCCAATCTGACAGTTGTTGATTGACCAAATTAACTTAGGTTGGTATGCAACACTGAATATTGATACCCCTGCCTTATAAAGGCATGCTCAAATATTTCAGGTTACATTGGGTTTCAATTTCAGGAAAAAGGGGATTATTTTTCTCAGACAGTATGTCTACATAGGGGCAGTTGCTGTTGATGTGATAGAAAATGTACTGCAAAGAGTTTATTAATCAACAAGAAGCCACATTGCTTCTCTGAATCTCCTGTAAGATGATGCAAGTACAACCTAGCCTGGGGTCTAGAATTACAGATTGAGTATGCCAAGTTGGTTAATGAACAATTTCAGAGAGACACCTTGTGAGATTTGTGAATATCCAACTAAATCATGAGTTCTGGCTTCACTTAGTATGGAATAATCACTTATATACCCTTGAATGCCATTTTGTTCTGCTTTCCATGTTATTAAAAGACTAATTTTGACTTTCAGACTATAATGGATGTGGAATTGGCATTTCACTTTCCAGCTGTGCTATTTGTCTGGACAATGCAAGTGAAAAGTGAAGCAGAATATGTTAATGGCCTACAGCTACTCTACAGATGTTTGCCCCCCAGCAATGGACTTAATCACCAATCACTCAGCCCATCTTTAGGAGACATCCCTGGCTGCTGAGAACAAAGGGCTGCACAGCTAGTCACTCTTCTCATAGCTGGCTGCCTCCTCTTCTGATTTGCAGCAGTGTCCTCCAGTCTGAGAGGCTCCACGGGCATCTCAAAACCAATGGTCTAGACCCGAACATTGCATTCTTCTCACTCATACCCTCTCTTCTTCCCGCACGTCCTGTTTCAGTTAATGACACCACCATCTGCCCAGATGCCCATGCCAGAAACCTAGGGCTTCTCTTTGGCCCATCCTGCCTCTCACAAACTGCATCTAACCAGCGTCAGGTTCTGTTGAAGCTAACTCCAAAATAACTCTTGGAGTGGATCCACTTTGTTGTGTGCCCCATAGCCGAAGCCCCAGTCCAGGTTGCCACTGTCATACCTAGATGACCCAGTACTCTCAATTGCCTTCCATTCTCTTCCTTCCAGTAGGATGTCATTTGAGATAAAAACATATATTTCTGTATTTTTCTTTTTCCATTCCTTCCATTCAACCATGCACAGTAATATCTGCAGTAAATATCTACCATAAAAAATGGGAGAAGTAGGTTAGAAAAATCTCATACTTAAACTATGGGGTTAGGTTATTTCATGGTCCATGAAATGTGTGGGGTGAGTCTGTGTGGTAGCTGATCAGCTGTTCCTTGGGTCTGACTATCCTTGTGGTAGTGGTTCACAACAGCTCAAATGTCAACAGGGCCTATTCTGAGTGTCTCACTGGGACTTCCAGGACTACAATGGTGATGGCAGAAATTTCCAGGTTTGTTGGTAGAAATCTCCCCTCTGCCTCCCTGCTCTCTTATCTGGGGTTGTCTGCTGTCTATCCATTCAGCCTGTCCTTCCTTCCATGTCATTCACCAATCCCTCCCAGGATGTGTCATAATTATCCTATCACTGCTAGAGAATGGCAGCTAGTTGGAGACCTGGAGTTCATGGTAGTCATGCTATAGCAAAATGATGATATCACAAGTGTGTTTTCATGGATTTTTATTTTGCGATCACTGCTTTAGGGGAGGTATACAGAACGTAAGACATTCTTGATTTTGTTCCCCAAATTTTTTAGATTGTGATGTTGACTATGGAAAAGACAACTTGTCTAGGTCAAAGCAATGGGAGAAAAGACTTTACCCCAGGTAAAAATACAATCTCCCTAATCCCAATTCCTGATGGAAAGAGAGAAACGAGAGAGAGGTATGTGAATAAAGTAGAAGGGGCTAGGCTCAGCATTCTGGAAGTACCCAGGGAGGCAACAGGACCCCAGAATGAAGCTGTTGCAGATACATCCAGGCAGAGGGGGCAAGAGTACCCTCTTACACATACCCATGTCCTGTGCGATCTTGGAAAAAAACTGATAAGTGCAATTCTATTGGTTATAAATAAGAGAAAACCTCAAATGTTGTACCTTTCTCAGAGAAATCTTTATTTTGTGTTACTAAATCTGTATGAAATTATGGTGCAGTTTTGTGACATGCATAGATTGTGCAGTAGTCAAGTCAAGGCTTTTAGGATATCTATCACTTGAATAACATACATTGAATCCATTAGAGATCTTTATTTTAATGTGAAGCAAATAAGTCTGTAGTCTTGTAACTGTAGGCCTGAAGATGGGGTGGGAGAGAAAAGGTGGCTAAAAGGGCTTCCTGGCTCTCCCAGTCCCTAAAATTAGCCTTCTGTGCTGTCAGCACAGGCAAGCAAGGTTTGGGGTAAATGCACAGCGTGGGGCCTTTCCTTCTGATTTGCATTCCCTAGGGAGGTAGAGACTCAGTTAAAAATTACTGCAAAAATGAGTCACTATTGCTGATGGGAAGGAGTGTATCTCTCCTGTGTGTCAGAAAATAAGTTAGCAACTGTAACTATTATGTTTGTAAAGAATTGAGGATAATCCGAGTAAAAATTTTTTTCAATGGTACCACAGCTGAAAGTTCTCACTACTATTTCAGAATCAACATAATTATTTGTATTCTTTAATACAACCGAGGTGTATCTGGAAGTGAGATAAACTGAGTATTTTTAGTTAGTATACGTCAAATCATGGGAATCATGAATAACAAGAAATCTCAGAGTCATTCTGAGTGATTTGTGACCCTAGTAGCTAATTTTCTGACCATACCTTGACAACTCTTATATCTATGCATCTCGCTTATACGCTACTAAATTGTGACAATATTAAGGATACCTTAGTAGGTAAGATTGCCCACAGGTGTGAAAAAATTAACTACCAACTGCTTCTTGCTTACCATTTAGATAGACAGATACATAGATACACACAGATACGTAATATATGTGTGTGTACATATGTAATATATATCAACATTTCTAGATATAACTTCTGCATTGAGAAAACTAAGTATATACCTAAAATTGTAAAGTTCATATGTGTTATTGTAAACATTTCATTTTAAAATTACTTTTTTTAGTTGACACCAATCACTATGAAGCTGCAAATCCATCTTATTTAAATTCTTGTTTGAATAAGTTCCTGTGACTGCATCACAAATAAGTAGCAGGGTGTTCCCCCAGGGTTGCCCTAATGTCAAGAAAGGCTCAGAGCCTCAGTGAAGTCAACTGTGCAACATGTCTCTGGTTAACTGTCTTGGTGGGACAGTAAATAGAGTGTAGTTCTTTCCAGAAGTGTGGTCCCACTAAAATGGGAAAAAAAAAAGCCATAAGCAGCCAAGTAAAGATCTTTGGATGATTTTGAACTAAACAATTTAAATTGGATATGGAAGTGTGAAGACATGCATTATCAGGAAAAATCATGACCAAGATGAAAGCCACCATTCTACCTCCAACATTACAAGTATGCTTGCTCCTTAAATGTGCTCTCCTGCCTCAGTGAGAGTGAACAGAATTTTCATAATGTAGATCACACTTTAAATGAGCCGGAAAAGTTAATGATACAAGGAGTCCTAAAGGGCAGTCTTTTCTAATTTGAATACTTAATTATACATGCAGGACTATGTGTCATCTTTGGTGCCATTATTCATAGGTTTCATTTTTAAATGAAACTAAGAATCCATAGATTGTTAGATGCACCATTAGTTTATGTTCCACCAAGAAATAAAATACTGTGACAAATGAACTCTGATATATTGCTTTATTACTTTTTTTGTATGTGTTGAAATACCTCCTAGACTAATTTGGACATAGATTTTTACTTTATATCAATCGAATACAGAAGTTCTCATTAAAAAAAAATCTCAGAATCATTTTATACTCTTAAAAGGATGCTGAGATATTGTTTAGGAGCCCCAAAAGCTTTGGTTTATGTGGATTTACAGTATTGGAAATTAAAATTGAGAAAGTTTAAAATTTTTTATCAATTGATTTAAAAATAATAAATTCATTATGCATTAAAACATTTTATACAAATATATTAAAATATGTTAAAATATGAATGTAGTGTTGCTTTATATTTTTTCATATTTCTTTAATATTTGGCTTAATAAAATTTAGCTGGATTTTCCTATCTATTTCTACATTCAATAACTCAATAATAGCTTTTTCAAGAATTGTGAATATTCAAGACTTGACAAATGGTAGTTCTTTAAACATTAGTTGCAATATTGTTAGCAGCGGAAAATCCATATAGGTCTGCAGCAACCTGAATTCTTGCCTCTTCAGAAGACAGAATTTGACCGAGGGGCATAAGGCAGAGTGAAAGAGAGACTTAGGCAAGTTTTAGAGCAGGAGAAAAAGTTAAGTGAAAAGTTTTAGAGCAGGACGAAAGTAAAGTGTAGTTGGAAGAGGGCCAAGTGAGTGACTTGAGAGATCAAGTGCATGGTTTGACCGTTGACTTGGGGTTTTATACCTTGGCATGCTTTAGTTGGGGGTGGGTGGGTGTTGCGTCCCTTCTCCCCTGATTCTTCCCTTGGGGGGGGCTGTCCACATATGCAGTGTTCTGCTAGCACTTGGGAGGGGCTGCAGGCCCAGTGTGTTTACTGAAATTGTGTGCATGCTCACTTGCAGCGTTTTTCCCTTTCCATTCAAATGCTCCTAGAGGGAGCCCATTAATGTGCGTGTTTGAGCCAATATACCCAGCTCCTGAGATCTTATTGAGAAGCTGCTGATCACCAGTTTCAGTTGTTTTTATCTATTGAGAGACTGCCTTTCCCTGGCGCTGCTTATGCCTGACTACCTACTGTAACGATATCAAATCTGAAACTATATCAATGAACTTAAATAATCTGTTACATTAAAGTTTATTGGTCTATCTTGCACTTCAAATGGATTTTATTTATTCATGCATGATTTTGTAACATCATGCGGTGGTCATTTAGAAAATACAGATCCACTGAATTATGCCAGTTTTCCAAATGTTGACACATTTTATTATACAATATCCCCCCAAAAATCACATTTCTTACTATTACCATCAACCTTGTCAGAAGAATCCTGAAGTATTGGGAAGGTATGAAGTTCACAGTGATACAAGTTTAACATTTGATTTTGGCTTGAAAGTATAATATTAATTGCAAAAAAGTGCTTATTTTCAAGATAATGATAATACTTTGTTATGCAGAAGTACTTTTTGTTTCATTAAGAATATTATGAAAATCCGGCTTTTAAAAAGTTGTGGTGTGCAGTGGAAAGAATCCAGTGATTACTGGTAAATTTGGTGCCACCGGCTTGACATATGCTAAGGCACCATCAATTATATCCATCAGTACTTTTTACCATCTATACAAATGTTAACACACTGAAAAAGACAAATAACACCTTGGTATTATTATGAAAACAGAATTTGTTGTTGTGGGCCCCCAGAAAGGGCTTTGGCACTCTCAGGAACTTTTAGACCACCCCTTGAGAGCCGCTGTCTATTATGTAAAATAAAAACAAAAGTGAATGTTTAGCGTATTACTAAAATTTCTTTACAGTCAGAGTCTGATTTTTTTTGATGTACTTTTAGATCTAGGGTCAATAATGCACACAATATTATATACTTATATCATACAAATTACTATTGCATATATTGTGATCCTTCCACCTCTTAAAGCAATATCCAGAATCATGTAGCAAAATGAAAAATTGGTATCAGTTTCATGAATGTTATATCCAAACCTACAAATTTATAATTTTGTAGTAATGTGCATTGGTTAATATTGCTAAATATATATTCCTAAGGGGCCATATGCAACTATTATGAATACCATATGAATCTGTTAGTACCTTAGAACCAAACTCAACCCTCTGGAATTGGAGTGCTAAGAGAAACTTTGACACTATTGGAAAATGCTACTTAGTGTAAGAATCTGGTGCATCAGCTGAATTCTACCAGATGTACAAAGAGGAGCTGGTACCCTTCCTTCTGAAACTATTCCAAACAATTGGAATTGTACCATTCCTTCTGAAACTATTCCAAACAAAACAGAAAGAAGGAATCCTTCCCAAATGATTTTATGAGACCAACATTATCCTGATACCAAAACCTGGCAGAGACTCAACAAAAAAAGAGAAAACTTTTAAAAGGCCTATATCCATGATGAAGATAGATGCAAAAATCTTCAATAAAATACTGGCAAACCGATTGCAACAGCACAACAAACAGCTTGTCCATCATGATCAAGTAGGATTCATTCCAGGGATGCAAGGCTGGTTCAACGTACGGAAGTCTATCAACGTAATGCACCACACAAACAGAATCAAAGACAAAAACCACATGATTATCTCAATAGAGAAGCCCTTTGATAAAATTCAACAGTGCTTTATGCTAAAAACTCTCAATAAACTAGGTATCAAAGGAACATATCTCAAAACAATAAAAGCTATTTACGACAAACCTACAGCCAATATCATACTGAATGGACAAAAAATGGAAGGATTCTCTTTGAAATCCGGCACTAGACAGGGATGTCCTCTATCACCACTCCTATTTGATATATTATTGGAAGTTCTAGCCAGAACAATTAGGCAAGAAAAAAAAAAGGGTATTCTATTAGGAGAAGAGGAAGTCAAATTGTCTCTATTTGCAGATGACATGATTGTATATTTAGAAGACCCTGTCATCTTAGCCCAAAATCTCCTTAAACTGATAAGCAACTTCAGCAAGGTCTCAGGATACAAAATCAATGTGCAGAAATCACAAGCATTTTTATTTTTAAATTGCACTTTAGGTTTTGGGGTACACGTGAAGAACATGCAAGATAGTTGCATAGGTACACACATGGCAGTGCGATTTGTTGTCTTCCTCCCCTTCACCTATATCTGGCATTTCTCCCCATGCTATCTCTCCCCAACTCCCCACCCCCCACTGTCCCTCCCCTATTCCCCCCAACAGACCCCAGTGTATAGTGCCCCCCTCCCTGTGTCCATGTGTTCTCATTGCTCAACACCTGCCTATGAGTGCGAACATGCAGTATTTCATTTTCTGTTCTTGTGTCAGTTTGCTGAGAATGATGGCCTCCAGGTTCATCCATGTCCCTACCAAGGACACGAACTCATCATTTTTGATGGCTGCATAATATTCCATGGTGTATATGTGCCACATTTTCCCTGTTCAGTCTATCATTGATGGGCATTTGGGTTGGTTCCAGGTCTTTGCTATTGTAAACTGTGCTGCAATGAACATTCATGTGCATATGTCCTTACAGTAGAACGATTTATAATCCTCTGGATATATACCCAGTAATGGGATTACTGGATCAAATGGAATTTCTATTTCTAGGTCCTTGAGGAATCGCCACGCTGTCTTCCTCAGCTGTCAACCTCGTGTAAATGGTTGAACTAATTTACACTCCCACCAGCAGTGTAAAAGTGTTCCTATTTGTCCACATCCTCTCCAGCATCTGTTGTCTCCAGATTTTTTAATGATCGCCATTCTAACTGGTGTGAGGTGGTATCTCAATGTAGTTTTGATTTGCATTTCTCTAATGACCAGTGATGATGAGCATTTTTTCATATGTTTGTTGGCCTCATATATGTCTTCTTTTGTAAAGTGCCTGTTTATATCCTTTGCCAACTTTGGAATGGGCTTGTTTGTTTTTTTCTTGTAAATCTGTTTGAGTTCTTTGTAGATTCTGGTTATCAGCCCTTTGACAGATGGGTGAACTGCAAAAATTTTTTCCTATTCTTTTGGTTGCTGATTCACCCTAATGACTGTTTTTTTTGCCGTGCAGAAGCTGTGGAGTTTATTAGGTCCCATTTGTCTATTTGGGCTTTTGTTGCCAATGCTTTTGGTGTTTTAGTCATGAAGTCCTTGCCTATGCCTATGTCCTGAATGGTTTTGCCTAGATTTTCTTCTAGGGTTTTTATGGTGTTAGGTCTTATGTTTAAGTCTTTAATCCATCTGGAGTTAATTTTAGTGTAAGGTGTTGGGAAGGGGTCCAGTTTCTGCTTTCTGCACATGGCTAGCCAGTTTTCCCAACACCATTTATTAAACAGGGAATCCTTTCCCCATTGCTTGTTTTTGTCGGGTTTGTCAAAGATCGGATGGTTGTAGATATGTTGTGTTGCCTCTGATGCCTCTGTTCTCTTCCATTGGTCTATAACTCTGTTTTGGTACCAGTACCATGCTGTTTTGATAACTGTAGCCTTGTAGTATAGTTTGAAGTCCACTAGTGTGATGCTGCCCACTGTGTTCTTTTTGCTTAGAATTGACTTGGCTGTGTGGGCTCTCTTTTGGTTCCATATGAAATTTAAGGTGTTTTTTTTCCCCAGTTCTGTGAAGAAGGTCATTGGTAGCTTGATGGGGATAGCATTGAATCTGTAAGTTACTTTGGTCAGTATGGCCATTTTCATGATATTGATTCTTCCTAACCATGAACATGGAATGTTTCTCCATCTGTTTGTGTCCTTTCTTATTTCGTTGAGCAGTGGCTTGTAGTTCTCCTTGAAGAGGTCCTTTATGTTCCTTGTTAGTTGTATTCCTAGGTATTTTATTCTCTTTGTAGCAAATGTGAATGGCAGTTTGCTCATGATTTGGCTCTCTTTAAGTCTGTTATTGGTGTATAGAAATACTTGTGATTTCTCATAACAGACATAACAGACTAACAGAGAGCCAAATCATGAGCAAACTCCCATTTACAATTGCTACAAAGAGAATTAAATACCTAGGAATGCAACTAACAAGGAACATAAAGGACCTCTTCAAGGAGAACCACAAACTGCTGCTCAGGGAAACAGATGGAGAAAAATTTCATGTTCGTGGTTAGGAAGAATCAATATTGTGAAAATGGCTATACTACCCAAAGTAATTTGTAGATTCAATGCTATCCCCATCAAGCTACCAATGACCTTCTTTACAGAACTGGAAAAAACCACCTTAAATTTCATATGGAACCAAAAGAAAGCCAGCATAGCCAAGACAATCCTAAGCAAAAAGAACAAAGCTGGAGGCATCACACCCCCTGATTTGAAACTACACTACAAGGCTACAGTAGTCAAAACAGCATGGTACTGGTACCAAAACAGAGATTTAGACCTATGGAACAGAACAGAGGCCCTGGAGGCAATTCCACACATTTATAACCATCTGATCTTTGATAGACCTCACAAAAACAAGGAATGGGGAAAGGATTCCCTGTTTAATAAATGGTGTTGGGAAAACTGGCTAGCAGTGTGCAGAAAGAAGAAACGGTACCCCTTCCCAACACCTTACACTAAAATTAACTCCAGATGGATTAAAGACTTAAACATAAGACCTAACATCATAAAAACTCTAGAAGAAAACCTAGGCAAAACCATTCAGGACATAGGCATAGGCAAGGACTTCATGACTAAAACACCAAAAGCATTGACAACAAAAGCCAAAATAGACAAATGAGATCTAATTAAATTCCAGAGCTTCTGTACAGCAAAAGAAACAATCATTAGAGTGAACTGGCAACTAACAGAATGGGAAAAAATTTTGCAATCTATCCATATGACAAAGGGCTAATATCCAGAATCTACAAAGAACTCAAACAGATTTACAAGAAAAAAAACCTATCCAAAAGTGGGTGAAGGATATGAACAGATACTTTTTAAAAGAAGACATATATGAGGCCAATAAACATGAAAAAATGCTTATCACTGATTATTAGAGAAATGCAAATCAAAACTACATTGAGATACCACCTCATGCCAGTTAGAATGGCAATCATTAAAAAATCTGGAGACAACAGATGCAGGAGAGGATATGGAGAAATAGGAACACTTTTACACTGTTGGTGGGAGTGTAAACTAGTTCAACCATTGTGGAAGACAGTGTGGTGCTTCCTCAAGGACCTAGAAATAGAAATTCCATTTGACCCAGCAATCCCATTACTGGATATATACCCAAGGGATTATAAATCCTCCTATTATAAAGACACATGCACATGTATGTTCATTGCGGCACTGTTTACAATAGCAAAGACTTGGAACCAACCCAAATGCCCATCAATGATAGATCGGACAAGGAAAATGTGACACATATACACCATGGAATCCTATGCAGCCATAAAAAATGATGAGTTTGTGTCCTTTGTAGGGACATGGATGAATCTGGAAACCATCATTCTCAGCAAACTGACACAAGAACAGAAAATCAAACACTGCATGTTCTCACTCACAGGCGAGCGTTGAACAATGAGAACACATGGACATAGGGAAGGGAGCATCACATACTGGGGTCTGTTGTGGGGGGCAAGGGATGGACAGTGGGGCAGTGGGGAGGTTGGGGAGCGATAACATGGGGAGGTAAGCCAGATGCAGATGATGAGGGGATGGAGGCTGCAAGCCACATTGCTATGTGTGTACCTATGCAACAATCCTGCACGATCTGCACATGTACTCCAGAACCTAAAATACAATAAAAAAAAAGAATCTGGTACATTCAAGCTGAAGTGAAAGATTTGAAAAATTAATTCATTTGTATTTTACTTAGATGTTTTCATCTCTCAGATATCCCTGATGTCAAACAATAGCTCAAAAGTCAGAAAAGATACATCCCAGAAACCTTCTAGTCATTCAGCAGGAATCAACTTTCTGCTGCTTTGAGATCATAGGGCATACACAGGGCAAGACATACAAAGAAGTGTTTCACTGGGGCCTGAATGGTGTTGGTCATGAGAATAGATGTTTAGGATCACAGCTTATATTGTGATATTGTGTCAGTTCTGAACACCGGGTTCCCAGGAACAGAGGTGACCGTGTGTTCTCTGATAAGTTTTTTTTTTTTTTTAGTTTTGGTAACATTTGGGGCCTTTAGAGCATGGGGCCCAGCTTTTTGAAAGGAGAACAATGAAGAGTTAATTGATCTACAGTGTTCTTTTATCTGAGGATGAGGAAGCATTGGTATGTGCTTGGAGGAATAATCAACCCAGAGGATAGAGGCACACTGAGGAAAACACACACAGTCTGATTCCAGTGACAGAGAGTAAAAACTACTGCCCAGGGGGTCCCAGAAATTGGTGGATCAGTCTTTGGACTGGTGCCTTTTTTTGTTTGGATTTATATGATGTTAGGGGACTCTTTTGACATCAACATTATTTATAGACATTATTAAACCACACACACACACACACACACACACACACACACAAAACAACTAAATTTGGCATGGTAAAAGTAATCACAACAACTTACGGAAACTGCTTACCATTTATGCATAATTACGATGCAGCAGTATGTTAAATAGACACATCGCTGAAGGTGCCGAATTAGCTTTTCTGCAGTTTTGATAACACTAAACTCTGTTCACATACACACAATTAACAGTTATTGCACATGTCACGTGGTTGTCTGCATAGAGTATGTACTATCTGTGACTACATTAAGTTGCCAACATATATTTATCACCATAGATATTTTGCCACAAAAGTTAGGACTAGGTGGTTGAGAATGTATGTTTGACTGTGGACCAAATCCATGATACCCTGAAAGTCCAACTGAAGCCCCTCAAATGTAAGGGAACAGCCAGGGTGGAGTTACAGATGAGCTGAGGGATTTAGTAGAATAGTAAGATTTTATTGTCTTGAGTGTTGGCAGCAAAAGTGACTATGGTGGCCATGGCTGTCCACTTAAGTCCACATAAGCAAAACCTGCTTTGGGAACAAAGTCTCTAGAGACTTAGACTCTAAAACCAGTTCATCAGAACTAATACCAGAGAGGGCAATCCCATGAAGATGAAGTATTAGTGTTACAGATAAGACCAAACAGGACTTAAGGAGAAATGCATACAGATAAAAAGAAATGACAGATTTCTTTATCAGAATGCTCTTAGTTAATATGCTTTTGGTGTTGAGAGTGACACAGAGAAGATTTTACTAAAATAATGGGAGAGGAATGAAGCTGTGGAAACTACACACTTGAGACTAGAAAGTGTAAAAATGGGTAAAAATGGAGGACTTTACTTTTTCTCACTACAGCTAATTTCAGCTACTGCTTATAAAAGTTGTCATCCTTTATTTCTTTAAATGTTGATTATAATCATAAAGGCATTACTGAAAAATACCTTCTCCCTGTATAGTTCCATATGGCAGAAAATGTTTCATAAGTTGTTGTCCTTTTTATTAGAGTTGATTTCAGAAAATTATTTTAACCTGTGTTCAAAAATGCTGTCATTATCTGTTTCTATATCTACCAATGTACTTATTAGTCAGGGTTGTCCAGAGCAACAAAACTAATATGATATAGTTATAGTTATAGATATAAGAGAGGCAGTTATTGAGAGAATTGCCTCATGCTATTATAGAGGCTGAGAAGTCCTACTACAGGCCACCTGCAAGCTGGAGACTATGGGATGCTGATGGCATGGCTCAGTCCAAGTCCAAAAGTTGAGAAACCAGTGGTGTAATTCCCAGTCCAAGCCCAAAAGCCTGAGAACCCAGGAGGCCACTGGTGTAAGCCCCAGAATCCACATGCTTAAGAACATCGAGTTCTAAAGTCCATGGGCAGAAGAAGAGTATCCTAGCTCTAGGAAAGAAAGAGATTGAAAATCATCTTTCCTCTGCCTTTGTTTCTTCTATTCAGCTCCCCAGCTGATTGGATGGTGCCTGGCCACATGAAAAGTGGATCTTTCCTACTCACTCCAGCGACTCATCAATCTCCACTGGAAACACAATCATTGACACACCCATGCTTTACTAGTTCTCTAAGTATTCTTCAATCCAGTCAAGTTGACACCTAAAATTAACCATCACAAGTCCACCCTCTTGTCAGCTTGGCACCTACACACATCTCTGTAAACTGTACTTAATCTCCAAATAATGACAATAACAAGGTAATAGTCCCACCTAACCTGATACAATGATCCTGTGTACAACAGAAAACACACTAATCCCTTACCTGGAAGAGGAGGTAAAGTCCTTGAATGATGTTTACTTGTCTCCTGATATCTCGTAACTTAAATATTATGATGTAAAATTAACAATACTTAAATACTGATTTTAAGTCAATATTTCTTATGTTAAATGAGAGTAATGAAAATGGAGATATTTGTTTAATATATGTATATATACATGCAAATGTGTTCTTAACAAAATAGGGAGGAAATACTCATGACAATTATAGTTCTCATTTCTGTAACTGGTCACATGGTTGTAACTGGTATTTATAACTACCTTCTTCCAATACCTATTCTGTATTCCCTTTGCCTTCAGCAAGCACCTCAGCTGGTCATGGTTCTTCACCTGGTGGGGTGAACCTTCATTCCTGAAGGGCCTGAGTCAATTGTACACCTGCTGAGATTGGATTGTTATAATTTTCCATTGACTTTAATCATAGGGTTTGGTAATACTAAGAGATACCGTAAGGGATCTCCTGTATTCCACATACTCTTCCTTAACTGCAATGTAGAGTGCTCATCCAGTTTCCCCTTGGTAGTCTAGATCAATTGCCCCAGCCAACACAGTAATTGATGTTTGCCTGTTGACTCATAGGCATGAGGAGCCCTAAGGGACTGGGTGGCAGTCTTAACTTCCAGTTGAATAGAATCATTGTTGTGTTTCATGGTGGTGGCACTTTTCTCTGGTGTTAAGACCTGTAGGCCAGCAGATCGTAAAGTCACAGGTACAGGAAGCAACATTTTGCTAGTGAGTCACTAGGGAGAATGGTGAGTGTTGCCACTCCCTTTTCTACTCCTCAGTTCCTGGAACTGTGAATTCTGGCTGTGGGAGAAACAGTACCGTATATTGGACACTGGTTCAGAAGATATACAGCATTCTGGAGAACCTGGTCCCAGTCCTGTAAAGTATTATCACCTGGTTGGTGCTGTAATTGTCACTGAAAATGCCATTCATCAAGCCAGTTGCTTCAGGATAATGGGGAACTTGGTAAGGTCAGTGAATTCCATGAACATGAGCTCACTGCTGCATTTTTTTGGCTGCAAAGCGAGTTCCTCGGTCAGAAGCAATGCTGTGGGGGAATGCCATGTTAATGGATACACATTCTGTAAGTCCACAGATGGTCGTTTTGGCAGAAGCATTGCAGACAAGGAAGGCAAATCTATATCCAGAGTAAGTACCAGTAAGAAGAAAATGTTGCCCATTCCATGATGGAAGTGGGAGTGGCACCACTTGCCATTATCCCTAGTGACCCGCTAGCAAAATGTTGCTTCCTGTACCTGTGACTTTACGATCTGCTGGCCTACAGGTCTTAACACCAGAGAAAAGTGCCACCACCATGAAACACAACAATGATTCTATTCAACTGGAAGTTAAGACTGCCACCCAGTTACTTTGGGCTCCTCATGCCTAGGAGTCAACAGGCAAACATCAGTTACAGTGTTGGCTGGGGCAATTGATCTAGACTACTAAGGGGGAACTGGATGAGCACTCCACATTGGAGTTAAGGAAGAGTATGTGGAATACAGGAGATCCCTTACGGTATCTCTTAGTATTACCAAACCCTGGTGATTAAAGTCAATGGAAAATTATAACAATCCAATCTCAGCAGGAGTACAATTGACTCAGGCCCTTCAGGAATGAAGGTTCACCCCACCAGGTGAAGAACCAAGACCAGCTGAGGTGCTTGCTGAAGGCAAAGGGAATACAGAATGGGTATTGGAAGAAGGTAGTTATAAATACCAGTTATGACCATGTGACCAGTTACAGAAATGAGGACTGCAGTTGTCATATTTCTCCCTATTTTGTTAAGAATACATTTGCATGTATACATGTATATATTAAACAAATATCTTTGTTTTCATTCCTCTCAATTATTTAATATGAGATATATTGACTTTAGGGGCCTGGAGCAGTGGCTCAAGCCCATTATCCCAGCACGTAGGGAGGCCAAGGTGGGCAGAACACTTGAGGTCAGGAGTTTGAGACCAGCCTGGCCAACATGGTGAAACTCCATCTCTACTAAAAATACAAAAAATTAGCATGGTGGCATGTGCCTGTAATCTTAGCTTCTCGTGAGGCTGAGGCATGAGAATCACTTGAACCCAGGAAGTGGGAGTTGCAGTGAGCCAAGATTGTGCCACTACACTCTGGCCTGTACGACACACTGAGACTCCGTCTCAAAAAAAAAAAAAAAAAGATAATTGACTTTATATCAGCATTTAAGTATCGTTCATTTTAATAATGTATTTAAGTTACAGCATATCAGGAGACAAGTAAACATCATTCAAGGATTTTACCTCCTTTTCTGGGTAAGAGATTAGTGTGTTTTTTTATTGTATTCAGGATCATTGTATCGGGTTAGGTGGGACTATTACCTTGTTACTGTCTTTATTTGGAGATTAAGTTCAGTTTACAGAGATGTGTGTGGGTGCCAAGTTGACAAGGAGGTGGTCTTGTGATGGTTAATTTTAGGTGTCAACTTGACTGGATTGAGGAATACCTAGAGAACTGGTAAAGCATTAGTTTTGGGTATATCTGTGAAGGTGTTTCTTGAGATTGGAGTAATCAGCCTGCCACAAGGTAGCTGGCTAATCCACCTGAGCAATGATGCTGTATCAAGGGCTTAGTATGGGTCTTGGTGCTGGCAGATTGAGCCCTCAGAGATGACTGTAGCCAGGTCAGCCTTGTTAAGTGGAAGTCTATGTTGCTGGACATAGCTTCTATCTCTGATGCCCTGGGCACTTTGTTCTTGAACCTGTTGGGTGATGACAGGGGTAGCTGGGGAAAGAGGCTGACTAGTATCTACAGAGTGAGTCGTCCCATCTCCTTAATTATTAGTCCTCCTCTGCTGAGGTCACCCTTTGGTGAGCATTGACAAGGGACATAAACATCTTCATATCTTTTGCTCACTCAGGTCCATCCACATATCTCCCCAAATTTCTTTGTCACCAATTTTCCAATTATGTTTCTTTCAAGTCTCTGACCATCTGGCTAAACCGATGGTTACAGTTCATGAATTGATATATAATTCCACGTCTGGCCATTTTTCCTTCCAAGCAAAGTGCACAACCTGGTGCACTGCCCAAAGTTCTACACACTGAGATTTCTCTTCACCACTGTCCCCTAAAGATGTCCCACAAAGGGGCAGTATTGCTGAAACTGTCTATTTTTGGATGGTGCCTGCATATTATGCAGAACCGCCTGTAAACTAGGACCTCTATCAACTGATTATAGGATATCCCATGAAGCCACTGGTGCAGGCTGGAACAGAGAAGGCAGTGTAGTTGGAACCAGGGGCATTTGGGCCACTTTGTGTAATTTACTTGTGCTTCAGAATCTGCTTGGGTCCAGTTATGTGTATGTCACTTCCATTTGATGATAGAAGGCTGCTGTATATGCCCACCTTTATGGTTTGGTAGGTCAGGTAACACCTAGTTAATGCTGGGCAGCTCAGGTTGCATGGTTACTTGGTGGCCCATGGTTTGTTCAGTTTCTACTAAGGCCTGGTAGCAAGCCAAGACTGCCTCTCAAAAGGAAAGTCATTATCTGTGGATGATTGCAGGGCCTTGCTCCCCAAATCCTGAGGGCCTCTACTATGATTCACCTATGGGGACCAATGAAAGACTTCAAACAGTATCCCTATCTGCCACTAACCCCTCAAGGACTATTGCATCTGCTGGGTCATGTGGTCCAAATGGCAGAGCAGCTTGCACAGCAGCCTGGACCTGTTGCAGAGCCTTATCCTATTCTGGGCCCCACTCAAAACTAGCAGCTTTTCAGGTCACTTGGTAGATGAGATAGAGTAACACACCAAAAGGAGAAATGTGTTGCCTCCAAAATCCAAGTAGGTCTGCGAGGTATGGTGCCTCTTACTTGGTTGTAGGAGGATCCATATGGAACACCTGATTTATCACCTTGGAGGGGATATCTCAGCACGCCTCACACCACTGGACCCATAGAAATTTCACTGAGGTAGAAGGCCCTAAATTTTAGTTGGATTTATTTTCCACCCTCTGACATACAAAATGCCTTACCAGTAAGTCCAGAGTGCTTGCTACTTCATGCTCACTGGGTCCAATCAGCATAATATAATGGGTCAGAATGATATCTTGTGGATAGGAAAGGGATTAAGATCCTAGTGAACAAAATTGTGACATAGAGCCGGAGAGTTGATATAAATCTGAGGTAAGACAGTACAGGTGTATTGCTGACCTTGACAGATGAAAGCAAACTGCTTCTGGTGGGCCTTATGGACAGGGATGGAGAAAAAGCCATTCTCCATATCAACAGCTATATACCAGCTATCAGGAGATGTGTGAATTTGCTTAAACAATGAAACCACATCTGGTGTAGCAGCTGCAATTGGAGTCACCACTTGGTTAAACTACAGTAATTTACTGTCATCCTCCAGGACCTATTTGTCTTTTATCTTCTACACTGACTAGATAGAAAAGTTGAATGGGATGTGGTGGGAATCACCACCCTTGCGTCTTTCATGTCCTTGATAGTGGCGCTAATCTCTGCAGTCCCTTCAGGGATGTAATCGGTGGATTTTGATTTACTGTTTTCCTAGGTAGGGTCAGCTCTAATGAATTCCATTTGGCCTTTCTCACCATAATAGGCCTCAATTCCACAGGTTAGGGAATGTGGAGATTCTGCCAGCTGGCAAGCATGTCTGTTCTAATCATGCATTCTGGAACTAAGGAAATAACCACAGGATGGGTTCACCAACCCATCAGCCCTACTGGGAGTCAGACCTGAGCCAAAACTCCATTGCTAACATAACCTATAAGCCCTTACTGTGACTTGTGGACCACAGTGACTTTTTAGGTCTCCTGGAATCAATATCAATTCAGAGCCAGTGTTCAATAGTCTTGAAAGATCTGTATTTCCTTTTCCCCAATGCACAGTTATGCTGGTAAAAGGCCATAGGTCCCTTTGGGGAAGGATGGGAGAAAGTTTAATAGTATAAATTTTCAGTAGAGTACCAGGATACTTCCTAAACAGAACCTGGCCTCCCCTTCATCAATAATTTCTGGGTCTGTAAACTGGCTCAGGTCTAGGAATTGACTGAGAGGTCATGATTCTCTGTTTTTATGTTTCAAATTAGACTTGTTCACTTGATCTGATAGTTTTCTGTTTACACAGATCAAGTAAGAATTTAATAGGCTTCCTATCTATCTTACTTTTAGGAACACCATGGTTAACTAGTCAACACCCTGGATCTACACAAGTCATACCATTCTGATTGTTGCTTTGCCTCAGCTGTCTAAGATGGTAACTACTCCCATGTTGCCTTTGATAGATGCGTGCCACCACAGAGCCCCTGCCACACCAGGTTCCAATTATCTCTACTGCATTTAAGTTTTTCAATTGAGTGACTGCAATTCTGTCATGACTGGTGCAAAATTAGAAATAATCAGGTCCATATGTGGTTTGTCTGTCCATGGTGTCAGGCTTTTATTGATACTGTTCCAATCACAAAAGCCAGAAGCTACATGGAGTTCTCAAGGAAACAATTCTTAGTACTTCCTGTTCACTCAGGGGTCAGAGCTTCAGGCACAGAGGCTCAAGCCATTCCACAAGTCAGTCAGTATTGCAAACCATACACAATAGTATACTTAATATATAAATGTTACCAGTTAAACATTCCACAACACATCACATTTAAAATCAAGAGGAAAAAAGGATAGGAGAAAGTGTTAATAAGCCGATCCTGGGAGAGTTAAGAAGACAAAAGGAATCATGGTCTGAGCCAGTCTGTCAGTCTTGCCAGGAAGAGTCCTTGAAGTGGCAGAGCTTTTGGGTGCAGATGCCAAGTTCTTATTGTGAGCAACTGCAAGACTGTTGTTAAGGCGACCATTTGGAGCTACAGCATTCCTGATCTTTTATAGTCATAGAGTCCTCTGATGAGAACTGACGGTGGAAGGGTGTGCTTGTTTGTGTCTTTATCTCATTGGATGTGGTCTTTATTTTTTGACTTGTTTATTAAACAAAACATCTTATCCTTGTTCACAAATCACAAAGTGCCCTGTGAAATATAAAATGAAGCCTTTTTCTAAGATGCAATTTGTTATGTCAAGAGTGCTCTATGCAGGTTCCCACTGTAAGGTCCAGCCTACAGAAAAGCACAATCGTAGCACTGTTCAGGGATGCTGGGGCTTCCCCCACATATCTATTTCTCAAAGTATTTGGTGAAAGGAATGTCTTCTGGACCCTCCCAATGTGGGTGAGTAGGTTTTAAGTGACAAATCCATTCTAGCATGCCAATCTCCTTTTAACCCTTTCCTCTACATTAACCCAAGGGAGATTGGATCTCCAGCTTGTCCTGGTGAGCCATCTTTTAATCTGAGTTTCAGATGAAGAGGAGAAAATACAGTTTCTCTTCTCAACCCTAATGAGTTTGTAGATAGGACACTCCTGTCACAAAAGACAGGTAAGAGATAAACAAGCTTTTTTTTTTTGAGATGGCATCTCACTCTGTTGCCCAGCCTGGAGTTCAGTGGTGCGATCTTGGCTCACTGTGACCTCCACCTCCCGGGTTCAAGTGTTCCTCTTGCCTCAGTATCCTGAGTAGCTGTGGCTACAGGCACATGCCACCATGCCCAGCAAATTTTATATTTTTAGTAGAGACAGTGTTTCACCATATTGGTCAGGCTTGTCTCGAATACCTGACCTCAGGTGATTCACCTGCCTTGGCCTCCCAAAATGCTGGGATTACAGACATGAGTCACTGCACCCAGGATTTTTTTTTTCTTTTTTAGATGGAGTCTTACTCTGTCACCTAGGCTGGAATGCAGTAGCACGATTTCAGCTCACTGCAGCTTCCGTCTCCCAGGTTCAAGTAATTCTCTTGCCTCAGCTTCCCAAGAAGCTGGGAGTGCTACTATGCCTAGCTAATTTTGGCATTTTTGGTTTTTTTTGGTACAGATGGGATCTTACCATTTTGACAAGGTTGGTTTTGAACTCCTGACTTTAAATGATCTATCTGCCTTGGCCTCCCAAAGTGCTTGGATCACAGGTGTGAGCCACTGCACCCGGCTAACCCAAGCATTTTAATTTAAGTATACAGTGTACATTATGCAGGAGAAATATCAGTTCAAAAGTGTTTTTCAAGATGGTGGCTTAACGTCTCAGCTTAGCACATCTAATAAAGACCAATAAATTTAGATGCAACAAGACAAAAAAAAATAAGCAACTTTACCCAAAAAGTGAGAAAATTATGAGACAGTAGTCAAGTTTGCTCCCAGAATCCTCTGGCCCTGCTGGTGCCAGTGTCTGAGCTGACAAGCAGGAGAGAATTGATATCTCTGTCTTTAGGTAGAAAGGGAGGCAGAAGCCCCCCTGCATCCTTTTCCCTGGAAGTTTTATGGTCTGCCAAAGGTAAGAAAGAGCAGGTTGGATAGCTCTTTCTGTGACTGTTGCTTTCCAGTTGCCTCTGGCTTAAAGATATTTTTGTCAAGAAGGTATATTTTGGAGTGAAATATTCTGGTTTCCTTCACAGCCAACCAATCAACCAAACTGCTAGCACCTTTCCTAACTCCAACTACAAAATTAAATGCAGAATCTCTGCTTAGTGGACCCATATTAATAAATTTGGCCCAATCCAAATTTATGTTCCTTCCACCATTATCCCACAGCCTTAGTATCCATTTCTACGTATATTCCCTGGATATCTGCTAGCATAAATTAGAAAACTCAAGTAGTTCTTTTGGAGTGTGGTGCATCTCCTCATGGGTCATGCTTTGTCCCTCACTTGGGGACTTGCTGGGACTTGAGTGCAGATATAGGTCTAGAAGCAAAGACGGGGTGAGAGGGAGGTGAATCAACACTTTTTTGCTTAGCAATTGCCTCAGCAGAGGCCATTACCATTTTCTCAGGCTATGCAGAGTCAACCCTGCAGACAGAGGTGGAAAGGCCATGTCACTGTGGATGGGGATGCTGGTGCCACTGGGGGTGGGGGTAGGGAGGCCACTTTTGCTGGCAAAGAAGACTCATCAGAATTTAGGAACTCAATGTCCCAGCTTTATCAGCGTCTTCCCACAAATTCCTACTTACAGGATCCCATTCTTGCACAACCCATGCCCTCATTATGAGACTGAGAGTTCAACTTTTGTTGTGATTCAGCTGATCACCTGACAATGGCTTGTATTTGATTTTCAGCAATTTTAGCCCTGTGACTACAGGACAGAAGATGTTACCTTAGGGGCACACTTAGAAGCTCTTAGGCTATTTATGTGGAACTGGAGCTAGAAATGTGAATCCCTGAGTCCATCTTTTTCTTACATCACTGTGTCCAGTGACATTAGAAGCAGCCAACCATCCTCATTATATTCCTTGGTTTTCTACAAATATTTGAAAGTATGATATAGTTACCAAGTTCCATGCCTCTTATAAGTGGTTGATTAAAAGTATGAAATGTAGAGATTTTGTGTATCTCTATAAACAGTTCATGTCATGGACTATCCAAGGCTCTCTGTGCTACTAGAGGTGGAGTTTGTAGGATTTTTAGGTCAAATCAAATCAGAAAGCCAATTCTAGAAAACCCCCAAAACCTATAAAGGAAACTCATCCTTAAAATTCTGTTCCTCCAGAACCACTCCTGGTACCAATATCTGTATTAGGATTGTCCAAAGAGAAAGAACAAGTAGGATGTATGTATATAGATAGATAGATGGAGGTCAAAATAGAGATACAGATACATAAGAAGGGATTTATTGGGGGAATTAACTCATGCTATTATGGAGGCTAAGTCCTACCAAGGACTACTGACAAGCTGGAGACCCTGGGTAACCAAAGCATGGCTCAGTCAAAGTCCAAAAGCCTCAGAACAAAGGAAGCTGATGGTGTAATTCTCAGCCTGAGGCAGAAAGATCTGGCTTAAGTCCCAGAGTCCAAGTGCCGGAGAACATGGAGCAGTCCAAGGGCAGGAGAAGAAGAAGAGCATCCCATCCGCATGGAGGGAGAATGTGTGTGTGTGTGTGTGTGTGTGTGTGTGTGTGTGTGAGAGAGAGAGAGAGAGAGAGAGAGAGAAGAGAGAGAGGTTCTATCAAGGCACCCAGCTGATTGGATGGTGCCCAGTCACATTAAGGGTGGATCGTTCCCACTCGTTCTACCAACTCACATGCCAATCTCCTTTGGAAACACCCTCACAGACACACCCAGAGATAATGCTTTGCCAGTTCTCTAGGTATTCTTCAATTCAGTCACGTTTATACCTAAAATTAACCATCACAGCCAGTTATGGTTGGGATATGACCTTTGACTTGGTGTCCTATTTTGCCAGCTGAGTAGAGGAAAACGGATTGTGGAGAAAGTGTAAGCTAAATAAAGGGCATTTGAAGAAGCAGACCTGGCATTTAGATGAAGCACAATTTAATCAAAATCAGATGTGCAAGAATGCATTCATTTTTGCTAATGATATCCTGAGGAATGCCAAGTAAATTTATTTTACCTACATTTTGACTGAGAATGATGATATTAGCAGGGAGTTATGAGAAGCAGGTGGCATTAAAGCAAGTGCATTTAAAATTTTTCTTTGTTACAGTTTCATGGTTGTTAAAAGAGCAATGCTTTTCAAATCATAGCCTTAATTCAAAGAAGTTTAATTCTGGATGGCTAATGGGAACTGACTCAGTTATTTCTTTTTTCCAGTGGTTTATAATTATTGTTTTTGAAATTAGTTTTGAAGCTGAGCTCTTCCCACAGTGCTCTCTGGGTAATTAGTTTTACCATAGATTCAGGTGGCAAATCTCTATCCATTGCTGTTTTGAATATAATCAAGAGAAATGTGGTTACAATTTTTTATTGTGACATTTTCAGGGTATAATTTGAGTTTGTCTGAAATCTTACAGTGCACTCATTCAATCACTCAGTGTCTTACTTGGATCAGCCTCCTCAGAGCACAGCCTGGACTGAGGACTCATGGGCAACTGAGCAGGGAATTGTACTCCCATGATGCAGTCATTGGTTGCAGGGTGCCCAAGGGAGATATAAGCGGCCAGTCACTCCCATCTCCTGCACGAGGTGGCAAAAGAGCTCCAGAAGCTCCACAGCAGTGCTCCAAAGATGAATTGGTTGTGTGGGACCACTGGAACCAAAAGCACAGAAAGGGATACAGAGGAACAATACAAGGGTAACAAAGATGTGGTAGGATCGGGAAGGAGCATCGATGGTGTCTGCTGTACTCAAACAATATATTGAGCACCCACTGTATGTTGAACAGTGTTCAGAGCCCCGAGGATTCAGTGAGTATAAGCCAGTAGGGCTTTCCAGCTAGTGGGAGAGATGGTTAATATAATAAGTAAGCTAATACATGAATAACATAATAATAGCCTAATGATCCATGCTATGAAGAATAGAATAGGAAGCACTATAAAGGAATAGAGAATGATTAGGGGTGCTGTATTAGATAGGGTAGTCAGGATAAGTTAAACAAATGCTATGAAAAATGTATTTGGGTTTCCATGGGGCTCTTATCCTCTGGGAAGTACTCGCATTGTGTATTGTTTCTTCCTAACCCTGGGAACTTCTTTCACATCAAACTCATAGAAGGGAAGTGTGCCTCCTATTTGAATAAAACTATCACAATAGGTATTCTTGACATAGGAACAACAAGCATGAAGTAAAAGACACGTTTCTACCCTCTGCATTTATTTCTAAATGTTCTGAAGTCAAATATTTGGGGAAGCAAAGAAAAAAGAAAAATTGGCTTTGTATGTTAAGAATTCTGGTAATGTATATTGGTAAGTATCCCAATCTAATTAAGAATATTGAGAAAATCTAATATTATTTATTAGGGGGAAATGGATAGAAAAGAAGGAGGAAAACACAGTCTTCTGGCTTGTAACATAAAACTATCTTTGATGTTTTTAACCTAAAATCCAAGAGAATCTAAAAAGACACAGTAGACTTTCTAAAGAAAGATATGAGGTCATGGTGTTGCAGAGGTGATCGTCAAGGTCAGTTACTGGACGTTCTGTTGCAGAGGTGACTAGACTCTTGTCCCTGTTTCATGCTGAAACTCACAAATGACTACCAATCTATGGACATCTGAGTTTATGTTTTGGGGGTTCTTAATGGGAAGTGCTGTTTTACAAATTCTTTCTCCCAATTATTTCATCTGATGCAACCTCTGGTAACCGCATTCAACTATCTTCTTACTGTCCCCCAATTTCTTTGGTCTTTTGCACCAGAAGGATGGACAGGAGGTGGTGGTGGAAGAAGCCAAATAGAAATTGCTAGCAGGAATAGAAGGTGACTCATTTTCTCCCTTCCTTTCTTACTTATTCCCCATAATAAATGTTCCAGAACTTTTCCAGTAAAAAAGACAGAAGATGAGACATAAGTTATAATGGTCCCACTGCGTAATTTTTAGTAGGTAATGAATGTTTCACAGCTTTGTGTTGTTAGAAAATATACATGCTATATTAATACAATGGGTTGTGGAGTTGGAAATTTCATCAATGAACATTAAATATCATTATCAAAAGGCTAATCATTCATTATAATTTTAAAATTAAACATGCTCTCATCAAATTATTTAAATAATTTAATCTAGTAATGTTGAGATGAATTGTGGGGCAATGCTCTTCAGTGCATACTATTTTATTTTGTTTTTTAAAAATTTTATTTATTTATTTATTTATTTTGAGACAGTCTCACTCTGTCACTCAGGCTGGAATGCAGTGGCGCGATCTTGGTTCACTGCAATCTCTGCCTCCTGGGTTCAAGCAATTCTCATATCTTGGCGTCCTGAGTAGCTGCAATTACAGGTGTGTCCCACCATATCTGGCTAATTTTTGTATTTTTAGTAGAGATAGGGTTTCACCATGTTGGCCCGGCTGTTCTCAAACTCCTTGCCTCAAGTGATTCACCTGCCTCAGCCTCCCAAAGTGCTGAGATTACAGTCATGAGCTACGGCACCAGGCCCATACTATTAAAAAAGAAATCACTGTTAATGGACAATGGAATATGTAACAGTGTCTTACTTTATTCTATGCTGCTATAGCAGAATACTTAAGACTGGGTGATTGGCAAAAACCGGAAATGTAGTTTTTTATAGTTCTAGAGGCTGGAAAGTCCATGACCGAGGCATCAGCAGGTTCAGTTGTGTGGTGAGGGCTGCATACCAGAGAGGCACTTGGAGTGGAGGATGATGAATTTAGATTGGAGTGGTAAAGGAAGACTCCTCTGAGGAGGCAACATTTGAGATAAAAGGAGAATGATGATAGGAATCCAGTCTTGTGAAGCTTGAGGGAATAGCTTTCCAAGCAGAAGAAATAGCTTGATCAAAGGTCCCTATGGCAGGAACAGGCTTGGTGTATTCAGTATTCCATAATGGTAAAAATGTACATTTAAATCACTCTTATCTTTTAAAATTGTCTTTAAATTATTATTATTATTATTATTTTTTGAGATGGAGTTTCGCTCTTGTTACCCAGACTGGAGTGCAATGGCGCGATCTTGGCTCACCGCAACCTCCGCCTCCTGGGTTCAGGCAATTCTCCTGCCTCAGCGTCCTGAGTAGCTGGGACTACAGGCATGTGCCACCATGACCAGCTAATGTTTTGTATTTTTTGGTAAAGATGGGGTTTCACCATGTTGACCAGGATGGTCTTGATCTCTTGACCTCGTGATCCACCCGCCTCAGCCTCCCAAAGTGCTGGGATTACAGGCGTGAGCCACCGCACCTGGCCCGTCTTTAAATTATTATATCATGCCTGTAGTTAGTATATAGATAGCACAGTGAGGTACCATCCAGTGAGAGCAGTGTTAAGGGGACAGGCCAACCACAGATAGAAAGATGGGCACCATTTTATAATAGGTGTTACAGCATCACTGGAAAATATCTGGAATGTGGCACTGCTAAACTCAGGTCTCCATGTACAAGTGCTTCTTTACGTAGTGAAGCTTAGGGACGAATGCAATGGTGAGGTATCTGATTGATGGCTGTGAAGTCTCTGAAGTCTTTTTGGTGCTCCTTGTCAAGTGCTTTCCCAACAGCTTCTGCCAGTAGGATCCAAGGATGCAAGGATCCAACCCTAGTTGGAGCTGTCATACCCTGGGAAGGAAGGAATGAGTTATAGAGCATGAAGACTGAGCTTGTGTGTGATTTTCACTCCGTTGCTCAGTCTTTCTTCTCTCTCTGCTGGGTGTGGCAGCCAGAATTTAGTCAGGAGTGCAACCCATGTGAGGAGCTTGTGGCAAACCCTCAACTGCTTTATTTAGCAGCAGACCTCACTGAGGCTGGGGAGGAGGAAGGATGGGGCTGGATGCTCTGCTTAGCTGTACATCACCCTTTTTTTTTTCCTTTCATTTGCTCTTTCCTCATGGCTCACCTTGTTTCCAGATCTTGCTGCTTTTGAGCTAGAGGTTTTTCTGGAGCTCTGTTAGGAAAGGTAACTTACTTAACAGCATGATGGCTCTGGTTGGCTTTCCTTTAATCTAATCCCACACTTTTCATATTTTCCAAAAAGCCTCAAAGTCTCTGGAGTAAAATGGTGTCTGTGGCAGAGACTGCTGGTTGTCTCTCCCAAATATCTCCGCTTTAGTAATAGGACCCAAAATTCCAGCTGGACACATGACTGCCAAGCTAAACAAACAAACAAACCAACCAACCCATGAAAGAACAACAACTCTACATTTTCCAAATTCTTTGCAGTCAGATATGACCCTGTAATTAAGTTCTGACCAGTGAAATATAAGCAGAAATCATGTGTGGGAGTACGCATTAATATCTTTAAAAGAGAGAGAACATGTCTTCCTTTCCTTTTTCTTCGTCTTTTCGCCTGAGACATGAGTGCAATAGCTGGAGCTCTAGGAACCACAAAGGAGAGGTTCACATCCTGGGGATGGTGGAGGTAAAAACTGGAAGGAGCCAGGGACTATATAATTGCCACAGCTGCTTTGAAATGCTTATTTCTAGATTTCTGCTATATGAGTGAAAAAGAAACTGTTTTGTTTAAGCTACTGTCATTTTGTGCTGGTTTTATAGCTAAATCGAATTCTAACCGATATAGTTCCCTTTTTGTTTTTTAAGAGCTTATTCAGAATTACACACACACATACACACACACACACACAAAATGTGTGTGTGTGTATATATATGCACATGTACATATATATGTGTATGTATATATAGTGTGTGTATATATATATATGTAATGTCATTTCACTGGGAAGTGAGGAAAACTTCTTGAAATGGAAAGCTGCATGCAAATATTGTCTCAAAAAGAATGAAAAATTACTTGAATCATGATTTTGTATTTTTTCTTCATAGTTTTTTCATCCTCCTATATCCTTTCATAGTAAGTGCTTAATAAATCTTTTGACTTTGAAAACATTGCAGGCTCATCTTTATTTTTAAAATGTAATTTGAAAAATATTAAAAGTATGTAATAAAACAATTTTAGACTTGAATTCAGAAGACATGGTAGATGGTGGTGGTGCTTGGTCCAGAAGCCCGTTACTTGGCCATGGTACCCACCTTCCAGGTGCTGTAGACCCAATGAGTTTAAGCTCTTTACCAAGAGATGCAGCTTCCATCCACTGAGGGTGGGGTGGGGTTGGAGGACTAGAGGCAATGAATGACTGATAAAGGGATAGAAAAGCCTGGCTCTCTTGTCTCAAGGCAGGACAAATTTGTGGGTCACTCATGCTCCAGAGCTCCCCATGGCATCAGGCTAGTGACAAACTCTAGCTGACCCATGTCTTAGCCCAGCCCCTTCCCCTGTCCTCTTCTACCTCCCTCACACACATATAGGTTTTCACTCCCACAATAAATCACTTGCATGAGAATCCTCATCTCAGGCTCTGCTTCTAGGAAACTGGACCTAAGAGGAGGAAAGATGTAGGTGGCTGTCTCAGTTTTGCTGTATAGCCTTAGGAAATCCACTGGATTTTTTGAGCTGTTTTCTCATAAATCAAAATGAAGACAGTAACACTCTGCTTATAGGCTTTTTATGAAGCTTAAATGAAGTAATTATATGTAAAAGCATTTTTCTGGGTAAATAGATTATTTCTAGTATTTAGAAAAATAGAATGTCGTTGTGAACAAACTTTCACAGAAATAGATTTTAGGCGTCAAGTACTTATGCTTTATGATAACTCTTCATATTTTTACTATTTAGCATTCTATTTCATCTGTAACTTACTGTGCTGTGTATAATACTAATGCTTAGTCACCTATTTGTTCCTTGCCAACTGCTTCTCAATTGTATTCATCAGTCTTATCAATATTTATGGAAATTTGTCATCTTTTTTCTGTGTATATTTGACAAACTGTTATTACATAAAAACAGTTACATTTTTATGTTACTTAGAAGCAGAAAATTATTGCAAGACCCACAGATTTAAAGTTTTATTTCTGTGAAAGCCTCTGGCAGCTCCTGGCCAGGAATCTGACACAGCTGGGGCCGGGGTCAGAATGTGTCCCCCCTGCTCTCCTGGAATTCACCTGTTGAAATCCGAAGCCCCAGGGTGATGACATCAGGAGGGGGAGCCTTTGGGAGGCTTTGCTCTCATGAATGGGATAAGTGCCCTCATCAAAGAGATCCCAGAGAGCTACCTTGCCCCTTCTACCATGTGAGAATATAGGGAGAAGCTGCCATCTATGAACCAGGAAGCAGGCCCTCACCAGCCATTGAATCTGCTGATTCCTTTGATCTTGGACTTCCAGCCTCCAGAACTGTGAGAAATAAATTTCTGTTGTTTGTAAGCTATCCAGTACATGATATTTTATTGTAGCAGCCCCAAATGGACTAAAACCGCTAGTCCTCAGAAGAATTTCATTATATTGCCAAAGCCCTAGGAGTAGCACAGTTGCTGGTTCATTCATGAATTGGTTCTATTTGCTACTGGTTTTCTTGTCTACCTGCTCCCCTATCACGTGATTTGTGCCACCACAATTCTTAGCCTGAGTTCATGCCTCCTTCATGTTGCTAGGCCATGCACCATTCCCTGGCCACCTCCTTTGCTCCTCATCCTTTAAATGTGAGGGGAGATCCAGGTAAGGAGGGAGGGAAAGAATACCTGACATTGCCCTGCACTCAAACATCATCAGTGTGGAAACTACCCAGATAGACCACTACCTCACTTTACCCAAGATGAGAGCTAAGCAGACTATAAACCAAAAATAAAATTCCAAGGCCCCCTGCAACCATCTGAATGGACAACCTCCTGGCCAGGGCACACTAATGTTGAACCTGAAAGACTGGTTCAGGCCATGACAGGAAGTGGAGGTCAAACATGCTTCATTATACCCCTCCGGCATTATCATCAACACAGACTTTAGTCTAATAAGACACATGTACAGTCTGTTCTCTCTAAAACCTGCTATTTGGCTTTAAGAGGCTTCATTTGCGTGTTAAAACCTAGGTCTCCACAATCCTTTATTATAATTCAGACATTCCTTCCTACTAATAATAACTCCTTCAACCAGCTACCTCTGAGAATACCTATGACCTGGAAGCCCCCCCTACCCCTTCCAGCTGGAACCAATGTAAATCTTACATGTATTGATTGATGTATTATTATGTCACCCTAAAATATATCGAAGCAAGCTTTACCCCAGCTTCCTTGGCTACATGCTGTCAGGACCTCCCGAGTCTGTGTCACAGGCATGTTCTTAACCTTGGCAAAATAAACTTTCTAAATTGATTGAGACTTGTCTAAGATGCTCGTTGGTTTACAAGACTAAGAACAAACCCTCAACACACACTTGTCTCAAAGCTTTTCTTTTTCACAAAGGAGATACCATCAAGAATATGGAAGAAAAGGCCAGGTGTGGTGGCTCACGCCTGTAATCCCAGGACTTTGAGAAGCCAAGGTGAGCAGATCACTTGAGGTCAGGAGTTCAAGACCAGCCTGACCCACATGGTGAAACCCTGTCTCTACTAAAAAAATACAAAAACTAGCTGAGCGTGTTGGCATGCACCTGTAATCCCAGATACGTGGGAGGCTGAGGCAGGAGAATGGCTTGAACCCAGGAGCTGGAGGTTGCGGTGAGCCAAGATTAAGCCTTTGCATTCCAGCCTGAGTGATAGAGACTCCATTTCAGAAAAAAAAAAAAAAAAGAATGTGGAAGAAAGGACAAGAAAGAAACATTTGCATCTGTGCATTAATGTGACTTCCTGACTCTATGGAAAACGACTTGCGTCAGTATTTTCTTCCTCATGATGGTTTCAACAGTGTGAAAATTAACGTTAGCCCCTGAAGAATGTGTGGAAGGACTTGATGTAATGGGTTCCTCTTTAAATCAACAGGTGTTAACTAAACGGGAGCATGCCCTCAGCTTTCAGGTAAGTCCTCAGCAGGAAATTGGCTGTAGGACTAGATGCTTGCTCTGGACAGTCCCACCTCTCCCAATCCCTGATTGTTCAGAAGTGGTTGATGGTCTTACTGAAGCTTCTGATGAAAGGCCCAGGTGAGGGGACATGATCTAATGGGGGAGGGGAGATGCATTCTAGGTTGAGGATGGATCCCTCTGGGTAAGAGGCACAGATTTCCAGAAGGTGGTGGAGGTTTTCCTCCTGAAAACTAGAAGCAAGATTCTCTTTGAGGATGAGCTATGAGGAGATTGGAGTCAGGTTACAAACAGGTTGCTCCTGAGTGGAAGCAGGATCCCTGTTGTGAAGTTAACATCTCCAGTTTTTGTTGCCTTGGGATTCTGAAAAAAAGCTAAATCTAGCACTTGGTTTACATTTTCCTTGTTAAAGTTTCTTTTGAAATTACCTTGATCCTTCAGTAAAGAAGTTGTCCCAAACAGGCTGGTATCGGTGGTTTGGGGAAGCTGGATTAGTCAAGGTAGCAAAAGGGAAGGGCTGTGATTGTGTCTGCAGAGAAGCCTCAGTAACTTGGAGTCCCACTTCCTGGGATTTGAGTTGAGGAGCAGAGGGACCATAAGTGGGACTCTTGGAAGACAGAAGAGCATCGTGAGGTCCTGAGACAGAGCTCTTTGTCTGCAGAACTTCTCAAAGCCTCACTCTTCTGTTGAAACGTTGTGTGGGGAGAGGGTGGGAGTGCAAAAAGTAGGATGGGATAAATTCAAGTAGAAAGTATAGTTGATTGAACCTGGAACCAACCCAAATGCCCGTCAATGATAGACTGGATAGGGAAAATGTGGCACATATACACCATGGAATATTATGCAGCCATCAAAAACGATGAGTTCATGTCCTTTTTAGGGACATGGATGAAGCTGAAACCATCATTCTCAGCAAACTGACACAAGAACAGAAAATCAAACACCACATGTTCTCACTCATAGGTGGGTGTTGAACAATGAGAACACGTGGACACAGGGAGGGGAGCATCACACACTGGGGTCTGTTGGGGAGGACTAGGGGAAGGACAGCAGGGGGTGGGGAGTTGGGGAGAGATAGCATGGGGAGAAATGCCAGATACAGATGATGGGGAGGAAGGCAGCAAATCACACTGCTATGTGTGTACCTATGCGACAATCTTGCATGTTCTTCACATGTACCCCAAAACCTAAAAAATTTAAAAAAGTATAGTTGATTGATAAAATCACTTGAATTTTATGATTAAAACCTTAAATTTTAAGAATGTTATTCTGGTGTCATTCGGACATTAGCCAAGATGTTAGGTAAGAAAGGATGTATTCAGGAGTGAAAACTGGCTTAGACTTCAGGAATCATGTCTCCTGGGACAAGACTCACTTAGCTCATGAGACAATCCTTCGAAGGCAATAGCAGGTTTTACTACCGAAACCAAAGAAGCCTACGTGTGTAACTGGCCTCCGTGGTTAGTAGCAGGAAAATGTGGCTGTATTTCATGTATAAATCATGAATTTCTGCCTGTCCTCCCAAAGGAGGTCTTTTTCCTTGGAATAGGAACGCTCCAAAGAGCATGTGAATACATTTAACAGAATGAGATGCAATCAGAGGTGATTAAAAGCATCAGTGATGCTGATTACAAGGCAGGTCCACGAGGAGGTATGTTTTCTTTAAATATATCGGTGTTGCTGCTGTGATCTATTTCTACCTGTTAGTGGATTTGATACACAGTCATGCACAATAAAACCCTATTTTAAAAACTACACTCACTGTAGTCAGTTATTACAAACACTGCCTTACATACTGCTTTTGATTCACAATAACTGTCTAGCAAAGCTGTAGCCCTGGATAAATTCAACTCTGCCCGACACCTGTGCAGCTGACTGTGGCAAGTGAGTAACATACCACTACCCTGGTGTCAATTGAATGAATGACCATAAACCTCAAGTGGGCCTTTAATGCCACACTTCTCTCCTCTATTCACTCTTCCACTTGCCTGGGTGACTTTACTCCTTCCCCCCTTTACCTTCCCCTCCTCTTTCTCCTTCCATTCGAATTGAGGTGTAATTTATTCTCCGTGAAATGCACAGATTATAAATGTGTAGTTTGATGATTTGACAAATGCATTCATCATGTAACCCATACCCCAGCAAGATATGGGACACTACCATCACCCAGAAAGTTCCTTTCAGTCACTTCCCAGCCAGTTCCTGCACCAGCATCCCCAGAGGCCACCATTGATTTTTATCCTGGATGACCATTTCACTCACACCTTTTCCTTTCCTCAAATCTCCTACTCCTCTTCCCCATTCTCATTCTCAGCTGATGGTCTTGTTTTCTACTTTACTAAACAAAGGAAAGCAATAAGAAGAGAGCCTCCACGTGGTCCCCACCAGCTCCTAACTTCTACAAATGTGTCAGCATTTGCATGCTTCCCGTCTGTTAGACCTGGGTGGTCGAACTGTGCTCCTGACTAAAACTAGGTCCTCCCATCAACATTCTGATAGTCAAGGGTAGCACATCAGCAAGTCTTTCTTCTTTCTCTTGTATAAATTTTCACACATTACTGGGCCTATTCTAATTAACTTTTATTTCTAAGCTATTTGCATCCCATCTTAAAAGAAGAATAAAACAAATACTTTGACCCTACTTCCTCTGCTAGCCCCATTTCTATGCCTCATTTTGTAGCAAAACTCAAAATGCGGTTTATACTTTCTGACTTTAATTCTTCCCTATTCTCTCTTAAACTCATATTATCCAGGCTTTCACTCCTGCCACCCCATGGAAACTATTCTTCTTGAGGTCACCTCATGACTTCTACATTGCTACATCTAATGGCAAAGTTCTCAGTCTCCAGTACATATGACATCATTGGTTCCTCGCTGCTCCTTTGATGAGACACCTTCACTTGGCCTTCATAACACTGTCTTGGGTTTCCTCACTGCTCAATCCTTCTCAATCTCAGTTTCCCCAGCTGATTCTGTGTCTTTTTCCTTAACGACTCCTATTGGCTTGGCTCAGCTCAGCCTTTGGTCTTCTGCCTTTCTCTGTCTACACTTACTCTTAGTGATCGCACCTGGCTTAGGGCTTTAAATGCCAACCATATGATGATGTGTTCCAAATTTATGCCTCCAGTCCTGGTATCTGACCTGAAATCCACACTATATTATCCAGTTTTCCACTTGACATCTCTACATGGATGTCTGATAGGCAGCTTACCCTGAACATGTCCCAAACTGAACTCCTAATCTTCCACTGTAAATTACTTCACTAATAGCTTTACCATATGGGTTGATGGTTGCTCCATTCTGGTGGTTGCTCAGGCCAAAATGTTCAAGTTTTTCTTGACACTTTTTTTCACTCATACCTCACATCCAATCTATCAGGAAATTCTGATGGCTCTGAATGGCTGATAGTAGATAGTATTACTTTCCCCTAAATAATCTAGTTTTTCCTCCTGCTGTGCCTCTCTCTGCAGAAGGATTAAATATCCCCACTCTGTTGAAAATAGGAGTGACTGTACAACTTGCTCTAGCTGAAGAATGTGAGAAGAATTGATGGACATCATTTCTGGTGGGTGACTTAAGATCCAGCACGTAGTTTGCACATGTCCTTTCTCCCTCTGTCACAATAGCTTAAGATGATTCAGATGGAGGCTGCCCTGCCAGCCTGGACACAGAGCCATGTTAACAAGGAGCAGAGTCATAGCCAACCCTCCCTGGTCATGAAGGGTTGTAAGCTGCTGAGATTTGGGAGTCTCTTGCTACTGCAGCTTAGCTACCTATGCTGATTGAAACACACTCTTTTCCAAATTTAGCCAGAATCTGATCACTTCTACTACTGTCCTCATTCAAGACATCATCATCTTACTGGGCTCCCTGGTTCTTTCTTCATCTCCTGCTATCTATTCCGATGCAGCAGCCTGAGTGATCCTGTTAATACCTGTCTCATTTCTCTGTCCAAAAGTCTGTAATGGTTCCCATTTCATTTAGAGCCAGAGCCAGTCCTTTCAAGACCCAAGAGTTCCAGCACAATCTCATTATGTGTCACCATTCTCCTCCTTGCAATCCTACTGGCCTATGCCTCCTGCCTTCACTCAGCGGATGTGTTCTCACCTTTGGTCTTTCCTCTGGGCTCTTCTCTTTGCCTAGAATGCTCTGCCCCAGGTACCTCATATGTAACTTCCTTGCCTCCTTCAAGTTTTTGCTCAAATACCGCCCTTTCAGTGAGCCCTACCCTGACACTCTATTTATATTGCACCCTTCCCCTCTCCACCTTAGCACTCTTAATCTCCACTACCTGCTCTACCTTTATTCTCAGTAGCCCTTAATCACCTTTGTAAGTCCCACAAGAGCAGAGATCTTTGTCCGTTTTTTTCACTGATTGTACTGTTTAGCTATTTCAGTGACAGCATTTAATACCTAGGTGAATTACAGAACATATTTATTGTAGGAATATGGAAGTTAGAAAGTGGTGGTGCTAGAAGGAAGAGATAGTTAAGCAAATCAAAAGGATCAGGGCCCAACCTCACACAGCTCAGAGTGCCAGGAGTGGCTCTGGATGGGTGACGAGCTGTAGCAGTGGTAATAAGCTGTGGCTCCTCTCATTGGCAGTAAGACAAAAACAGCTTGCTCTACCTTCATAGCCCTTGGGTTTCTTGTTCTTTAGATATCCCATGGGTAGTTATATAGGGTGCTAGTTTTAGAGCCAAACTCATGTCACATAGCGTTTTTCTTGAGTATGAATATGCAACCCATCCCTGCCTCTCTTGTCTATTCATAACCATAGATCTAGTAGAGGCTGGGTCCTTTCATGGTGGGTAAACAGCATGGTTTACTAATCTTTTGGCCAAGAACCCAGAATAGTACCTGGCACATAGTAGTTGCTCAACAAATTTGTTGTCTAAATGAATTTAGGAGAACCAGTTCCAGGAATAAAAGAAGCATTTTCTCAAAGTAAATCCTCACTTTTCAGTCTGGCTGCATGTAGACTTTGACAGATAAAGCTCTGGACTATGGTAATTATGAGTGAAACAAATGTCTCATTGAGGCTTAGCTGTGGGTTTATTTTCCAAGAAAACGCTCTAGAATATTTGGGACCTTGATCAAAAGCTTAAGTGCAGTGTTACTTAAGGTCTTTAGATGACTAAAATGTTATAATTGTTCACACAACACTGGTTAATTTGCAGTTAGTGGTTGAGAAGATGGACTCTGGAGTCTGATTAGGTTCAAATCCCAACTCTGCCACTTACTATAATAGCTGTGTGACCTGAGGCCAGTTACTTAATCTCTCTGTGATTCATTTTTCTCGTTTCTAAAATGGCGGCAATAACAATACCTACCTCATAGGGCTGTTCTGAGGCTGAAAAAGTCAATGAATGTAGTGTTTATAAGAGTGCCCAGCACAGAGGAAGTCATATTTGTCTGCTTTATTTTCATTATTATGTTCATTATCCCTCCATTTTCTTAATTATCCACTTGTGTTAAGTAGATTCTGAAAGCCAGAAAAAAGACACTGAGTTCCTTAGAATGCTGTCACCCAAATGTCTGTTTCCTATGGAGGTGCTTGGTCAAAGTTACACTATTAGTTTCATATTTGTATAATTTTTGATAGGTTGAAGTAAGTAGCAGAATAAGTTTTGTTCTTTAAAAACAGACTTCAGATTTTCTCTTTCCCTCAAATCCCCTTCTTACTCTGTAGTAATAGCCTGAACTTTTCAGAAAAGAGAGATCCACTGGATAGAGAAAGTCATTGACACAGCCACAGAAAGAGGGACACCTTTAGGATATGTGAGAATGTGCTTTAAAGATGAAATGAGGACTATAGCTAAGTGTTCTTTTAAATGTTATTTCTCAAAATATGCCTAGTAAACATGTATAGTTTATTTTTTTTTTCCTTTATTTATTTTTTATTGCATTTTAGGTTTTGGGGTACATGTGCAGAACATGCAAGACAGTTGCATAGGTATACACATGGCAGTGTCTTTTGCTTCCTTTCTCCCCTTCACCACATTTGGCATTTCTCCCCAGGCTACCCCTCCCCAGCTCCCCTCCCCCACTGGCCCTCTCCTTTTTACCCCCAATAGACCCCAGTGTTTAGTACTCCCCTCCCTGTTAGTACGTTCCATCGATACCGGAGTCATTTAGAACAATAACTCCAGTTCTCATTGTTCATCAGTCACCTATGAGTGAGAATATGTGGTATTTCATTTTCTGTTCTTGTGTCAGTTTGCTGAGAATGATGTTCTCCAGATTCATCCATGTCCTTACAAATGACATGAACTCATCATTTCTGATTGCTGCATAATATTCCATGGTGTATATGTGCCACATTTTCCCTGTCCAGTCTGTCATCAATGGGCATTTGGGTTGGTTCCAGGTCTTTGCTATTGTAAACAGTGCTGCAATGAACATTCGTGTGCATGTGTCCTTATAGTAGAATGATTTATAGTCCTTTGGATATATACCCAGTAATGGGATTGCCGGGTCAAATGGAATTTCTATTTCTAAGGCCTTGAGGAATCGCCACACTGTCTTCCACAATGGTTGAACTAATTTACACTCCCACCAACAGTGTAAAAGTGTTCCTTTTTCTCCACATCCTCTCCCGCATCTGTTGTTTCCAGATTTTTTAATGATCACCATTCTAACTGGCATGAAATGGTATCTCAATGTGGTTTTGATTTGCATCTCTCTAATGACCAGTGATGATGAGCATTTTTTCATATGATTGTTGGCCTCATATATGTCTTCTTTCGTAAAGTGTCTGTTCATATCCTTTGCCCATTTTTGAATGGGCTTGTTTGTTTTTTTTCTGTAAATCTGTTTGAGTTCTTTGTAAATTCTGGATATCAGCCCTCTGTCAGATGGGTAAACTGCAAAAATTTTTTCCCATTC
This sequence comes from Callithrix jacchus, assembly GCF_049354715.1. Lineage (NCBI taxonomy): Eukaryota > Metazoa > Chordata > Mammalia > Primates > Cebidae > Callithrix > Callithrix jacchus. The sequence continues at coordinate 77,268,281 of NC_133512.1, read as the reverse complement.
TGTTGGTTGCCAATTCACTCTAGTGACTGTTTCTTTTGCTGTGCAGAAGCTGTGGAGTTCGATTAGGTCCCATTTGTCTATTTTGGCTTTTGTTGCCAATGCTTTTGGTGTTTTGTTCATGAAGTCCTTGCCTACTCCTATGTCCTGGATGGTTTTGCCTAGATTTTCTTCTAGGGTTTTTATGGTGCCAGGTCTTATGTTTAAGTCTTTAATCCATCTGGAGTTTATTTTAGTATAAGGTGTCAGGAAGGGGTCCGGTTTCTGCTTTCTGCACATGGCTAGCCAGTTTTCCCAACACCATTTGTTAAACAGGGAATTCTTTCCCCATTGCTTGTTTTTGTCAGGTTTATGAAAGATTGTATGGTTGTAGATATGTTGTGTTGCCTCCGATGCCTCTGTTCTGTTCCATTGGTCTATATCTCTGTTTTGGTACCAGTACCATGCTGTTTTGATTACTGTAGCCTTGTAGTATAGTTTGAAATCTGGTAGTGTGATGCCCCCTGCTGTGTTCTTTTTGCTTAGAATTGACTTGGCTATGTGGGCTCTCTTTTGGTTCCATATGAAGTTCATGGTGGTTTTTTCCAGTTCTGTGAAGAAAGTCAATGGTAGCTTGATGGGGATAGTGTTTATTCTGTAAATTACTTTGGGCAGTATAGCCATTTTCACGATATTGTTTCTTCCTAACCATGAACATGGAATGTTTCTCCATCTGTTTGTGTCCTCTCTTATTTTGTTGAGCAGTGGTTTGTAGTTTTCCTTGAAGAGGTCCCTTACATTCCTTGTGAGTTGTATTCCTAGGTATTTTATTCTTTTTGTAGCAATTGTGAATGGCAGTTTGTTCTTGATTTGGCTTTCTTTAAGTCTGTTATCGGTGTAGAGGAATGCTTGTGATTTTTGCAGATTGATTTTATATCCTGAGACTTTGCTGAAGTTGCTTATCAGTTTCAGGAGTTTTTGGGCTGAGGCGATAGGGTCTTCTAGGTATACTATCATGTTGTCTGCAGATAGAGACAATTTGGCTTCCACCTTTCCTATTTGAATACCCTTTATTTCTTTTTCTTGCCTGATTGCTCTGGCTAGAACTTCCAGTACTATATTGAATAGGAGTGGTGACAGAGGGCATCCTTGTCTAGTGCCGGATTTCAAAGGGAATGCTTCCAGTTTTTGCCCATTCAGTATGATATTGGCTGTTGGTTTGTCGTAAATAGCTTTTATTACTTTGAAATACGTTCCATCGATACCGAGTTTATTGAGAGTTTTTAGCATAAATGGTTGTTGAATTTTGTCGAATGCCTTCTCTGCGTCAATTGAAATAATCATGTGGTTATTGGTTTTGGTTCTGTTTATGTGGTGAATTACGTTTACAGACTTACATATATATGTTGAACCAAACTTGCATCCCCGGGATGAATCCTGCTTGATCATGATGGATAAGTTTTTTGATTTGCTGTTGCAATCGGTTTGCCAATATTTTATTGAAGAGTTTTGCATCTATGTTCATCATGGATATTGGCCTGAAGTTTTCTTTTCTTGTTGGGCCTCTGCCGGGTTTTGGTATCAGGATGATGTTGGTCTCATAAAATGATTTGGGAAGGATTCCCTCTTTTTGGATTATTTGGAATAGTTTCAGAAGGAATAGTATTAGCTCCTCTTTGTGTGTCTGGTAGAATTAGGCTGTGAACCCATCTGGACCTGGGCTTTTTTTGTGTGGCAGGCTCTTAATTGCTGCCTTGACTTCTGACCTTGTTATTGGGCTATTCATAGTTTCAGCTTCCTCCTGGTTTAGGCTTGGGAGGACAGAGGAGTCCAGGAATTTATCCATTTCTTCCAGGTTTACTAGTTTATGTGCATAGAGTTGTTTGTAATATTCTCTGATGATGGTTTGAATTTCTGTGGAATCTGTGGTGATTTCCCCTTTGTCATTTTTTATTGCATCTATTTGGTTGTTCTGTCTTTTCTTTTTTATCAATCTGGCTAGTGGTTTGTCTATTTTGTTGATCTTTTCAAAAAACCAGCTCTTGGATTTATTGATTTTTTGAAGGGTTTTTCGTGTCTCAATCTCCTTCAGTTCAGCTCTGATCTTAGTTATTTCTTTTCTTCTGCTAGGTTTTGAGTTTTTTTTGATCTTGCTCCTCGAGCTCATTCAATTTTGATGATAGGGTGTCAATTTTGGATCTCTCCATTCTCCTCATATGGGCACTTATTGCTATATACTTTCCTCTAGAGACTGCTTTAAATGTGTCCCAGAGATTCTGGCATGTTGTGTCTTCGTTCTCATTGGTTTTGAAGAACTTCTTTACTTCTGCCTTAATTTGATTGTTTATCCAGTCAACATTCAAGAGCCAGTTGTTTAGTTTCCATGCGGCTGTGTGGTTCTGAGTTGGTTTCTGAATTCTGAGTTCTAACTTGATTGCACTATGTATGGTCTGAGAGACTGTTTGTTATGATTTCTGTTGTTTTGCATTTGCTGAGGAGTGCTTTACTTTCAATTATGTGGTCAATTTTCGAGTAGGTGTGATGTGGTGCTGAGAAGAATGTATATTCTGTGGATTTGGGGTGGAGAGTTCTGTAAATGTCTATCAGGTTTGCTTGTTCCAGGTCTGAGTTCAAGCCCTGGATATCCTTGTTGATTTTCTGTCTGGTTGATCTGTCTAGTATTGACAGTGGAGTGTTAAAGTCTCCCACTATTATTGTGTGGGAGTCTAAGTCTCTTTGTAAGTCATTAAGAACTTGCCTTATGTATTTGGGTGCTCCTGTATTGGGTCCATATATGTTTAGGATCATTAGCTCTTCTTGTTGTATCGATCCTTTTACCATTATGTAATGTCCTTCTTTGTCTCTTTTGATCTTTGTTGGTTTAAAGTCTATTTTATCAGAGATGAGAATTGCAACCCCTGCTTTTTTTTTGCTCTCCATTTGCTTGGTAAATCTTCCTCCATCCCTTTATTTTGAGCCTTTGTGTATCCTTACATGTTAGATGGGTTTCCTGGATACAGCACACTGATGGGTTTTGGTTTTTTATCCAATTTGCCAGTCTGTGTCTTTTGATTGGTGCATTTAGTCCATTTACATTTAGGGTTAATATTGTTATGTGTGAATTTGATACTGCCATTTTGATGCTAGCTGGCTGTTTTGCCCGTTAGTTGATGTAGATTCTTCATTATGTTGATGCTCTTTAGCATTTAGTGTGATTTTGGAATGGCTGGTACTGGTTGTTCCTTTCTATGTGTAGTGCCTCTTTCAGGAGCTCTTATAAAGCAGGCCTGGTGGTGACAAAATCTCTGAGTACTTGCTTGTTCGCAAAGGATTTTATTTTTCCTTCACTTCTGAAGCTCAGTTTGGCTGGATATGAAATTCTGGGTTGAAAGTTCTTTTCTTTAAGGATGTTGAATATTGGCCCCCACTCTCTTCTGGCTTGTAGAGTTTCTCCCAGGAGATGTGCTGTGAGTCTGATGGGCTTCCCTTTGTGGGGAACCCGACCTTTCTCTCTGGCTGCCCTTAGTATTTTCTCCTTTATTTCAACCCTGGTGAATCTGACGATTATGTGCCTTGGGGTTGCTCTTCTTGTGGAATATCTTTGTGGTGTTCTCTGTATTTCCTGCATTTGAGTGTTGGCCTGCCTTGCTAGGTGGGTGAAATTTTCCTGGATAATATCCTGAAGAATATTTTCCAGCTTAGATTCATTCTCTTCCTCACATTCTGGTACACCTATCAAACGTAGGTTAGGTCTCTTCACATAGTCCCACATTTCTTGGAGACTTTGTTCATTCCTTTTTGTGCTTTTTTCTCTAATCTTGGTTTCTCGTTTTATTTCATTGAGTTGATCTTTGACTTCTGATATCCTTTCTTCTGCTTGGTCAATTCAGCTGTTGAAACTTGTGCATGCTTTGTGAAGTTCTCGTATTGTGTTTTTCAGCTCCTTTAATTCATTCATATTCCTCTCTAAGTTATCCATTCTTGTTATCATTTCCTCGAATCTTTTTCAAGGTTCTTAGTTTCTTTGCATTGATTTAAAACATGTTCTTTTAGCTCACAAAGGTTTCTCATTATCCACCTTCTGAAGTCTAATTACGTCATTTTGTCACAGTCATTCTCCGTCCAGTTTTGTTCCCTTGCTGGTGAGGAGTTTTGGTCCTTTGTAGGAGGTGAGGTATTCTGGTTTTGGGTGTTTTCCTCCTTTTTGCGCTGGTTTCTTCCCATCTTTGTGGATTTATCCACCTGTCGTCTGAGTAGTTGCTGACTTTTTGATTGGGTCTCTGAGTGGATGCCCAGATTGTTGATGATGAATTATTTCTGTTATTTGGTTTTCTTTCTACCAGTCTAGCCCCTCCACTGTACGACTGCTGAGGTCCACTCCAGGCCCTGCTTGTCTGGCATGCACCTATAGCAGCTGCGGAACAGTGAGGGATGCTACCAGTTTCTTTTTCTGCTATCTTTGTCCCAGAATGATGCCTGCCAAATGTCAGTCTTCTGGATATAGAGGGGTCAGGGAGCTGCTTGAGGAGACATTCTGTACTTTATAGGAGCTCAAGTGCTGATCTGTGAGCTCTGTTGTTCATTCAGGGCTGTTAGGCTGCTACGTTTAATTCTGCTGCAGCAGAACTCATTAAAAAAACCCTTTTTTTCTCAGATGCTCTGTCTCAGGGTGTTGGGGCTTTCTTTATGAGTGTCTGTTGTGCTGTCCTGCCTAGCTAGGAGGCAGTCTAGTCACTATTTGCCTGTTGAGGCTCTGCGCTGCTGGTGTGAGGTCCGCCCTGTTGCTGCAGGCTCTGCCCTGGTGCCGCGGTCTCCGCCCTGCTGCCACGGGCTCCACCCTGTGGCGGAGTCTCTCTGTTGTGGCGGGTTGCCTCAGCAACGGCAGGCTGCATCAGCAATGGGAGTGTAACCTTAGTAGGGGCGGATTGCCTCAGTAATGGCGGATTCCCCTCCCCCATCGAGCTGCACCATCCTGTGTTCAGCTGTGCCTGCAGTGAAACTCTTCACCCGGAGCATTTGGAATCGCCGTTTTGTTTGTCCCACTGCGCTGGCCTAAACGCTGTTTCCCTGAAATCTCCTTGCCTGGCTCACTGTCCAAGTCCCGTTCAATCAGATGGATATACCAATCTGCCCTCTCAAGTCTCAGATTGCCGGTTAAACAGGGCACCCAGACCAGTGCGCTTTGTGTGGAGCGCTGTGGAGCACCGCTGCACTATAGCGCCAGCCGCCAGCTGCACCGGCCGCCAGCTGCACCAGCCAGAACCGCTGTGCTGGTGTCCCATGTCTCTTTTATACCTGGGAATTTCCCCATTCTGTGGACAATAAAGATCCATCTGGAAATGTGGCCCTAACTCACTCTCCGTGCATTCACTGAGAGCTTCAATCCTGGGTTGTTCTCACCACGCCATCTTTAGTCGGTCCCACATGTATATTTTAAACATTAGAATAAAATACAATCTAAGATAGAAAATTAAAAATCATGCCAAAATTCCTAATTAAATATCTGCTACAGAGGGTCATAGACAGCAGATAGAATGGGGTGGAGATGAAGTCAGCAGCTAGTATAGATTTTGGAACATGATGGTGCATCGCTGGGAGATGTGTGCAGCAGGAGTGAGCGGTGGGCTTCCCTGCACACCTCAAATCATCTAGAAGAGGGAAAGAAAAGTCAGAAGGTCAGAAAGACTCTCAGCTGACCAATAAACAACATTTGAGCACCTACTGCATGCAAATTACTGTGCTAGATACAGTGAGAGGTATAGCCATAAGTAGGACAGGGTCCCTATCCTATTGTTAGAGAGACATGTGAACCAGAGTGACTCCGTCTTGAATAAGATCTGGGTAAAATGAGGCTGAAACTTACTGGGCTGCCTTCCCAGACACTTAAGGCATTCTAAGTCACAGAATGCCATAAAAGGTCAGCACAAGATACAGGTCATAAAGACCTTGCTGATAAAACAGATTGCAGTAAAGAAGCTGGCCAAAACCCACCAAAACCAAGATGGCAACAAGAGTGACCTCCGTTGTCCTCACTGCTACACTCCCACCAGCACCATGACAGTTTACAAATGCCATGACAACATCAGGAAGTTACTTTATATGGTCTAAAGAGAGGAGGCATGAATAATCCAACACTTGTTTAGCATATCATTAAGAAATAACCATACAAATGGGCAACCAGCAGCCCTCAGGGCTGTTCTGTCTATGGAGTAGCCATTCTTTTATTCCTTTACTTTCCTAATAAACTTGCTTTCCTTTACTCTTTGGACTCACCTTGAATTCTTTCTTGGGTGAGATCCAAGAACCCTCACTTGGGGGTCTGGATCAGGACCCCTTTCCGGTAACATCTTTTTGGTGACTACGGAGGGACTATAGTGAAGAAACCTGTGGTAAGTGTTGGGGTCCTGTAACATCTTTCTGGTGACCCCAGAAGGGGCTATAGTGTGGAAACTCCCTTCCCAAAGATTACCTTCGGGTAAGTGTTGGAATCCTGTAACATCTTTCTGGCAACCATGGAAGGGAATATAGTGCAGAAACCCTGACCCAAACGGTTACCTTTGGGTAAGTGGTGAGGTCTTGTAACATCTTTCTGGCAAACCCTGAAGGAATAATACTGAGGAGACCCCCCCCCCCGACCCAAAGGAAATAGACTGCAGCACTGTTTGGATGGCTTTTGGAAAGTGGTGGGGTACCCAGGTAAAGAATGGGATTTGAGTTAGAGGCCCAATTTAGGGGATTTAGAATCTCTTCTAAGAGAGAGTTAAAAGCTCCTCTCAATAAAAGGCAAGGACACTTGACCAACCTTGGGTTAGAGGCCTGACTTAGGAGAGTTACAGTTCCTTCTAAGATTTTGGGGGTTAGAGACCCCCTCAGTAAAACTCCTCTCAGCAAAGTCCCTCTTGGTTAAGAATGGGTTTGGCACTGCAGGTGTTAACTACTATTCTCTTTGGATTAATCTGCCTTGTACTCTTTGCTGATGGCTGTGGATGACAGGGTTAGGCATGTACAGGATCGTGAAACATGGAGAGCTTTTTCCTCCCTAAAAGGGGAAACTTGAGAGCTGATGACACTGCTGGAAAAGATCCCTTTGCTACCAACAAGCAGCCACCTGAACTTTTGATTCACTCTTGCTGCAATGGCGTGTTTTTCTCTGGCCTCCCTGAGCAGCTCGCCTTCCCCACACTGTCATAGGCAATGCTTTTCTCTCTCTCCTTTCCATTTCTTATTTTTTCTATTACTTAGGGTGACCATCTTGCTGAGAGACCATATGTTGAAACTTGTGGTTGGAGGTTGAATTAACGATGATGGGGACAAGTTTGAGCCTTGCCAGTTTGATACTGGGTGCTAAGCAGAGTGGCTAATGTCTGTGTTTTGTCACATGTATTTTTCTCTGGCCAGAAAGGAAGGAGTTAATTTTCCTTTGTGTTGCATCTTGGTTCCCAGGGCTGTGGTGCAGCCAGCTGGGTCACTAAGGGCCTTTCAGGAAAAGGGAACCCAGAAGCCTGGCATGCTGGCAAAGTGTAAGAATTTCTTACCAGTCAGACTTCTGGCCTCTTTCTCTCTCTCTCTGTCTCTCTGAGTTTGTGTGTAAACTGGATGAGGTTTCCCTCTGGTCAGTCATGTTCTTGGGAGCTTGACCTTGTAACCATGTGGTAGTACTTTCTCTTGGTCTCTGCCATCACAATGATGGCCTGGACCCAGGGTTCATTCCTGGCTTAGAAGATGAGTTCTTTGTCTTCTTCTGTTTGTGTATTTATATGTATTGTGTGATGTTTATATATGAAAGAGCTTCAATTGATTGGCTTAAAAATAAGAGCTTAAATAAAATATTTTGTCAGAAAAGTAAAAAGTGTAATGCCTTTTAGTTAATGTGACTTTAGTAATGTTTTGGGAAATAAAGACAGTTTTAAAGATTATTGGTAAAATAAAGACATTTGGTCTAAATTATGCAGGTCAGATATTAAGTTTGCTAAATATTTTAAGGTCATAATCTGAGTCTTTGACTTTCAAAAATTGTTCAGTTTATTTTGGAGCATTAGATTCTAGTTGAGGCCTGGGACATGGGAAGTTAGATGCTGGAAAGAGTCAGACCTTATCTACATTTCTGTTTCGGTCCCAGGCTCCATGTCTAGTACATAATTAAAATCGCTTACTAACCAGGGTTTTCACCAAAAGTAAAAGTCACTAACAGTTAACAGTGTAACATTTTTTAAGACTACTGAAAGAAAAGTTCTACATGCAAGGTGTGTAACGAAAGTAGAATGTTTTTGGTAAAAGATTTTAAGAATGCATAGGAATGCAGATTTTTTTTTTTTTTTTGCCTAGATTAAAGGGTTAAAGAATTGTTTTAAGTTAGGATAAAGCTGAAGTTTTAAACAAGTTGTGAAATGTTTGTGAAAAATTAATTATAAAAGAAATTCTATGTGTAAAGCTACTGGCTAAAGTTAAAGGGGTATTATACAGTTTTTCTGCAAATAAACCATTGGAATAAAAGCACAACAGGTTTTTTTTAAGAGCAAAAACCTGCCTATATTCTGCTCTTTAACAAAAATTTGTAAAGGATTATAAAAGGTTTATGAAAATCTTACCTCATAGTCAAACATTAAAATTGGGTAGATATAACTACAAGGTTTTATTAGGAATTGAGTTTAATATAAATGGTATACTAATGTAAAGGTAAAATTTGGGTTTTGGTATATTAAAATCATACAGAAAGCATTATCAAATGTAAAATAGTGTTTGGCTTTCTTTGGGCTGCATTTGTATAAATATGCTATTAGTATTTGTTCCAAAATTATTTTTAAAAACTCATATACTTATAATATGGCTTAGTGTAGGTTAATAATTTTAATTGTTACATAAAATCATTGCATGCCACCAAGTTAACCAAAATTTCCTAGTTAATTGTGGCTTTAATAGTTGCTGTCCTAAGACTTTTTGTCATCTACAGACAACTGTCTTGCTTAATCCTCTTTAGAAGGTTGTTTATAATCAACTATAGAGCTCTGAGAGGTGCTCTTGAATGCAAGTTTCTAATAACTTTGGTGATTGTGACATTGGAATAGAGGAAAAAACTTTCAGCATTCTCATGGAGAGCTGAAATGTTGATGAATATCAAGCTGAACCAATAAAAACTGAAATAATCTTTTTAACTTTTTGCTTAAAATGTTGCTGATCCTTTGTTTTGTTTTTCAGAGTCAAGAAAAACTTTTCTTTTAAGGTATTTATAGTGTTTAACAATTGAGTAAATGAAAATATATTTCCTATGAACAAAACTTGGGGCATATTTGTTTCTGTCTACCTGATTTCTCCAGAATTTGGAAATGATTTCTGAGCATTCTTAATTTATGGCAATATAGTTATTTGCATAAGTGCAGTAAGAACCTGTTTTCTTTTGCAACAGAACACAATTGGAGAAATTGGTTATTTTACCCAGGCTTTGACTGGAATGGCATGCTTTCCTTTAAGGAATCAAACTTGACCTGTAAAGCCAATAAAAGCCCCTTAGGGAAACACCTAATACATTGCTTACAACAGTTCCTGTATAAGGTTTCTGACCTGTGGTAAGTAAAGAATGTCACTTTCTAACAGGCCTCAAAGCACCAGGTTATCTTGGGACCCCAAGAGGAAGGGAATTTACTCAACTCATAGGTATTTGAGGGTGCAATCCCATGGCATGGCTCGGCTTTAAAACAAGTTTTGTCTAAGTTCCTTCTATGGAACATAGTCCCATCAAAGCCAATTTAAAAAGAGCTTATGTGAAAAATAATTATTCTTGCTGCACTTTATGCAAATAATCAGACCAAGTATAATAAAGCAAATCAGGCCGGGCGTGGTGGCTCAAGCCTGTAATCCCAGCACTTTGGGAGGCTGAGGCAGGTGGATCACGAGGTCAACAGATTGAGACCATCTTGGTCAACATGGTGAAACCCCGTCTCTACTAAAATTACAAAAAATTAGCTGGGTACGGTGGTGCGTGCCTGTAATCCCAGCTGCTCGGGAGGCTGAGGCAGGAGAATTGCCTGAACCCAGAAGGCGGAGATTGCGGTGAGCCGAGATCGCGCCATTGCACTCCAGCCTAGGCAACAAGAGCGAAACTCCGTCTCAAAAAAAATAAATAAAAAAAAAAAAAATAAAGCAAATCAGTCTTACCATGATTTGTCTTTTGTAAAAATGGGAAACTGGAGAGAGAAATATTATGTTTCATGAACTGTGTTACACTTGTTATTAGATTCTAGTCTCATCAGTTGTTTTTAAGTTTGTTTCTATAATTTAGGCTAACCCTGCTTATCCCTGTGAACCAACCAGTGATCTCTGCAGCTCAGAAGAAACAAGAGGGATAGATATGTAAAAATCTGAATCAATATTCTAATTCTGGGCATATACTGGAATCACGTAGCAACTCCATATCAGCTTGGTTCCAACAGTTGCCTGGTTCATGGAAAGCCCTCTAATTTAGTTTATTTGGAATAATTTTGCTTATTTTTGCTTTACTGTTATGAAATATATTGCTATTATACTCTGTGTAAAATGCAGGACAAGCTTACTGAGCATTTTCTTAAATTGAACACTTATTAATCTTCCAAATACCACTTTTTGTCAGAACTTGGAGTTATGAACAGACCTCAGCATATCAATGCTTTCTGACTGTGCTCCTCTCTACCCTGAATACAAGAGACCCTAATAGTTAGGCAGGAATGTCGTCACCCCTATTCAGCCTGAAGAAATTACAGAAGATGGATATTCATTCCTTGGCAACCATTAAGATTAAGGATTCTCTTATAAAAGGGAGGGGAGAAATGTCAGAGACACGTGAACGGGAGCAACTTCATCTTGAATAGGAGCTGAAACCAGACTGTTAAAGCATTCTAAGTCACAGAATGAGATAAAAGGTTAGCACACAATATTGGCCATAAAGACCTTGCTGATAAAACAGGTTGCAGTAAAAAGCTGGCCAAAACCCACCAAAACAAAGATGGCGACAAGTGACCTCTGGTCGTCCTCACTGCTACACTCCCATCAGTGCCATGACAGTTTATCAATGCCATGGCAACAACAGGAAGTTACTTTATATGGTCTAAAAAGGGGAGGCATGCAGAATCTACCCCTTGTTAACATATCATCAAGAAATAACAATAAAAATGGGCAACCAGCAGCCCTCAGGGCTGCTCTGTCTATGGAGTAGCCATTCTTTTATTCTTCTTCTTTCTTAATATACTTGCTTTTACTTTGCAGACTCATCCTGAAGTCTTTCTTACTCGAGATCCAAGAACCCTCACTTGGGGTCTGGATCAGGACCCCTTTCTGGTAACATCTTTCTGGTGACCACAGAAGGGACTATAGTGTGGCAATCCCCTTCCCAAATGCTCCCTTAGGGTAAGTGTTGGGATTCTGTAACACTATCACATGCACTTTAGAGGAGGAAATAGACTCTACAGCAAGTGTGTCATCTGTGCCATCCCCTTCTTTTGGAGAGAAGAAATCGTTTACAGTCATAATGCCAGCACTTCTCTAAGTATCCTTTTGCAGACCAAGTGCATGAGGAGTGCCAAGACTGATAATGAAAATCCAGACTCCTGCCGGGCGCGGTGGCTCAAGCCTGTAATCCCAGCACTTTGGGAGGCCAAGGTGGGTGGATCACAAGGTCAAAAGATCGAGACCATCCTGGTCAACATGGTGAAACCCCGTCTCTACTAAAATACAAAAAATTAGCTGGGCATGGTGGCACATGTCTGTAATCCCAGCTACTCAGGAGGCTGTGGTAGAATTGCCTGAACCCAGAAGGCGGAGGTTGTGGTGAGCCGTGATCGTGCCATTGCACTCCAGCCTGGGTAACAAGAGCGAAACTCCGTCTTAAAAAAAAAAAAAGAAAAAGAAAATCCAGACTCCCAGCCCTCTCCGTTCCTGCTGACTCAGAATAGCTAGAGCCCAGAGCAAACAGATCTGCCTTTTAATTAAATGCTTCAGGTGATTCTTAGGCACAATTTAAAATGGTGGAACACCTAGTGCTAAGTGATAGGTATTAAATGAAGAAGAATTGCTATAGTTTTGACTGGAGTGGTGATGGAGATGGAGAATTTCATGGAAGAGAGTTTGAACTGAGGCTTCAGCTGGGTTTTATTAACTGTGGAAAAGGGGTGGTGGGATTCCAGGAGCAAGGAATGATGGTCAAAGGCAATGAAGTGCACAGAGTGTCAGTGGCTCCAGCATAGAGGAGAGAGAACTGCCCTGAAGTCTGTCACAGATGTCTACTCCAGGCCAACTGGACAATATCTCTTGCCTTCTCCAGGGCCATTCTGCAGCCCCTCAGGTCTCCCTTCCATGTGCAAGCGGGGTGACACTGGAGAGGAATTGAACCACGGAAAGTTAGTTTTGCTTTGTGCTCACTAGTCACTGAGTGAGCTAAGCTGGCCAGCTTTTTGCCTTCTGTCAAGTCAGCTGCTCTCTGAATTCAAGCAGAAGTATGAGAAATTGGTTGCCACTCAGGCTTGAATTTTGCTGTTCTCACTTCTTGAGAGAGCCACAAACTGACTCTATTTCCAAATGGCAAACAGCACTCTCAAGGCTACCCTCACCTAGGGCAGGACTGCACAGCACAGAAAGCCCAGCGCTTAGCACACCAGGCATATGGAGCAGCTCGGGTGCCTCTGGGTGAGTAAGTGGCACACAGCGGGAGGAGATCAGATGTTACTAAACAGCACGAGGTCTGGGCCAACTGTTGCATCCTTCTTTATTTGGCCACCTGGAAGTTGTCAATCAACTGAATAACAAGCATCTAATGGCTGACAGTACTTGCAGCTGGTACAATCAGCCTCCAGCCCTTTGTTTATTTCCACTTGATGTTATTTGATGAGATGTCCCTTTGGATGAGACCCTGGTATTAATTTCCCCAGGAAGTCTCAGGTCTGGGCTCACCACTCCACAACCCCCTGCCCTACCCCACCCTATAACTCTATCAAAGACTATGACAGCCTCCCTACTGGCCCTCTCCCAGCGTGGTGTAGCAGAGAGAACATGGTTTGCTGGAACCGAGTAAGACACAGGTAGGGCATAATGGACATGGTGATGCCAGATACCCCTCCCAGGAAGGACTTGTCCTACTTCTGGGAGTGCTCTCAGCAGACAGTTGTCAGGTACCAACCCTTCAGGGTCCACCTCAGCTGCAGAGAGCTGCCTTTCCCAAGGCCATGTCCTCCTGTGAGGTTCCTATCCAGTGACAGATTGAGACAGGTGTAGAAAAGCCTGACTTTTTTGCCCAGTGCTGGCCAATCCTGCTACCCTCCCCTTCTTTCTATAGCTATTAATCTTAAGGGCATGTCTTAGCAAACACCTACAAGGTGAATTCCCAGAGAACCCACCTTGCCAAACGTGAATTTGAATTTCAGCTCAATGGCGCATGAGGCCTGTGGCTTTGGGGAAACAATCATTTATTTTTTGTAAGACTTAATGTCTTCATCCAAGAAGTAGAAAAAATAGTAACTTCATAGGATTGTTGTGCATGCAGAGTAATCCCTCATAAATATTAGATATCATATTCTTGGGCAAGTTTATGGCTTCTTGGAGCCTTGGATCCTTTATCCAAAAATGAGAACTGTACTGCTTACATCTCAGGATTTTGGTAAAAACTGTATTACATAATGTATATCCGTGTTAGATCTCAATAGATAAGAGCCCCCCACCATTTTCCCTTTAAAATATCCACAGAACCTTTATATAGTGAATTTTAAAAATAAGTCATTTATTTTCTTTCTCTGTATTACTTGCCTTTTATCAGCATATAGGACATTTGTATCTGCAGGAGAAAAACTGAATGCAGAACAGAAAGGCAGGAGCTAAGATGCAATCCTGGATTTGTGGCTCTGTTCTCTTTCATCATAGCTCAATGGCTACCTCCTCCAGGAAGCTCACCCTGACTTACTCAACACATTCTGCAAATTATTCATGCAACCATTGATGACCATCTTTATTTCCTTGATTCACTTTTTTAGTCTTTATAATAATAGATTTTCATAAATCCCAGGATTTCTATTTTCTTATTGTAAGCCTCTGAGAAGCAGAGATAATGCCTGTTTTTTAAAATAGGGTATGCCTGGCTGAATACTGCTATTTTCCCTGGGAGTGTTCATTGGTCATTGTGCTAGTTACCAGCAACAAACTCTCCTAACAATGCTGAGTCCTGCTGCAACCCTGAGATGCTGCAGGAATTCCCGCTGAACTGACAAGAAATCTGAGAGCCAGATGGGGTCTTCTGAGGCCCCCTGGTCCAACTCTGATCATCTCATCTTTCTGGAAACGTATTTTAGGTCATCTCCCTCCTTAAATATTGGCATTTAAAAGCTCATGTGAAATTTTTGCAAACCCATCTTTATTATATCTTCTCTATTTTATAATTTGATAACTCAATTTTTTAAATTTAAAAGCTGAGTCAGTTCTAGGAATATTGTCTTACACTGACACCTGCTGGGCAGGTGGAAAAATAACAAATACCTGTAACAAGTGTCTTTTAGGACTAGAAGCAGAGAAACTCCATTCATCTTTAATGAGCATCTTTCTTACAACTATCCTAATTTTAAGCTTTCCTTTTCATCATCTCCTACTAAACCTAAAGTCTGGATTTTATATTTCTTGATGACTCTATTGCTAAAAGCTCATAGGACCTTTAAATAACATTGTTTCGTAGATAATACTTAATAATGAACAGTAATCACACTCATTACATGTGACCTTGGTTCTGCAAGCACTACACTTCCAGACAACTGAGCTGTCATGTGAGCCCCATGAAAAGTCAGGGGCCATTCTTAACCATGGATTCACCCAGTTGGCCAGAACTGTGAGCCCATCTGATCTGGATCAGAATGTCTCAGTGATGGAAGGAAGAATCATTCAGTATGAATGTTAGAAGTTCTTATTTTGGAAGTTTCTCCAGGGATCATGACCCAGTAAAAATGTATTCAAGTGTTTCATCATCCTAATGAGACTTTGTTATAAACCATCTCTCTCTCTCTGCTTTTATTTAAACACTTTTTTTTTTTTTTTTTTTTTTGCTGTCCAAACTAATTCCAGCTCTAATAGTCCTTCTATTCCAGGAAAGGATGGAAAAACAAGTAAATAAAGTATATGATTTGTCAAATGATCATAAATGCTAAGTTTTACAAAAGGGAAGGAAGAAAGATAGGCATTGCATGTGTGTGTTTGGGGAGGTGGTTGCTTACTGCTCATAGAGCTGTGTGGGGGATGAAGGCTGACCCAGGAGCCTTGGGCTTCTTGTAGTGTTACAAACAAGGTTAGAAAGCATGCTGAGGCTGAGGTGGGAGGATCACTTGAGCCCAGGAGGAGGAGGTTGCAGTGAGCCAAGATCCTGCTGTTGCACTCCAGCCTGGGTGACAGAGACCCTGTTTTAAAAAAAAAGTATTCTGAGGTTTAGAAAAGTCTAATCAATATCCTATTTATCAATACTCACAAAAACTTTACCAAATATACCAGTAGGTTATATTCTAATTTATACCCCTTACCAATCCCTTTCACTGTACTTTTTTAGGGGGTTATTTAATAATTTAATAATTCAAAATACTTTCTAGTTGGTTCCATACTTTCTTCCTGGAAAAGTATTGATTTAGAGAAGAAGACAGCACCCAGGGTCTGAGCCTGTGACATTTGCTAGCACTGCATGGGAACTAACTGATCCTTTATCTGGAGCTTGGAGAAGGAGGCTCTGAGGAATGGAGACAGTGCACAGAGGAGGGGGCTTGACGCCTGGGATGGATGGGCCAAGCAGTCTCAGTGAGAGGAAGGGACGTGGATTTTAGATCCAGGTAAACTCAAGGTTTGAAAAGTGGTTCTACTTCTTACCAACTGTGGATCTTGGGCAATTATTTCTCTTTTCTTTGCCTCAGTTTCTTCATTAGTATATGGGGATAACAATTCCATCTTGAACAGTGCTTGTTGACATGGTGCTTGGCACGTAGTAGATGTGAGTTTCTTCTATTCCCTGTTTCAGAAGGAACACTATTTTGCTTATGTCTGGCCTTGTATCTGCTCTGAGTAGCCCCACTGCTAATTGTCCTTTCACTCGATGCAGGCCAGTTCTGAAAATCTCTAGAATTCAAGCCTTCCCCTCTTCAAGTGTTCTGTTTGCTACAAATGATCGCTCTTTTCTTAAACTTCTCAGACATCCTTTCATCCTGGCATTTTCAGACTTCAAAAAATGGTCCTAGATATTTATTGATTTAACAGATGTTTTTTAAGCTCCGAAAAAGTGCTAACACTGAAGATAGAACAGTGAACAAAACAAACTAAAATTCCTGCTCTTGAAGACCTTTTATTCTGGGAGAGAATGGAAAACCAAGTAAATAGAGCATATGAATTATTAAATTAATCATAAATCCTAAGTAAAAAAAACAAAACCAAAATGCAGTACAGGAGGGGTAATTAGGATCATCTGTGTGTGTCTGAGGAGGTTGTTGTTCATTCTCATAGAGCTGTGTGCGGTCTGAGGACTGACCTCGGAGTCCTGGGCTTCTTGGGGTGACATAAACAAGGTTAGGAAGCATGCTGAGGTTGATCCTGGTGGCCTCAAGGAGGATAGTGCTGTGGAGTGTGAAGGCTGGCGAGTTGGTAGGATGGGCTCCAGTCAGGAGCATACTCTCTTCCTGCCAAAGGCACCCTAGAGGAGAACATGGGAGGGACCTCCTGATTACACCTGGACCACAGAGAGTCAGTGGGCTTCCCTCTCGTTTGCTTCCTTCAGTCCTGATGACAAGATAAGCAGTGGGGACGTGGTAAATGTTGACTTCTTAAGACTCAGCCCCTGACAAGTATTAAAAAAAATAATAAAGAAAGATGAGATGTTGCTCCCTTCAAGAAGCTCATCCTGTTTCTTTGGAACACAAGAAAGCTGGAGAGGAAATGAGCCTTCTTCCTTGAACAACTATTCTAAGATGTGAGATCAAGAAATATTGGTGAGAAAAGATTTAGCCAATATGGCAGAGTAGAGGGGGCATTTTCTGGGATTAGAAAGTGCATTCTCTTCCTGGCTGCCCAGCTCGTGGCATATTGCGTACCCTTCCGAATCTCTATTTGTCCTTTATCTCTAGGAGGAGGAGGAGGCTGGCCTGTATCCATTTCTGCTAAAAATAAATTCCTTGATTTTAAGAAGTTGCAATTGTATCTCTATTGTTGGAGTTTTGAACAGAAAATAGAGAATTTTAAGGTCTAGATAGAATCTTTGGTTTATTTTTTCATTGTAGTTGGCTTTGGAAGAAAAAGATGCAGGAAAGGAAGAGTTGGCTTCTGTTGCTGGTTTAGAGGAGCGAGATTAGGTTTCTTGGGTAGTGAAGGGAGAATGGGGGGAGTGGATCTTTCAAAGACTGGGAGGAATTTGTTTGGCAGGAGATTTGCTGACTTGATCTAGAGGGATTTTCCACTCTATTCTTCTGGGAAACAGAGAAGAAAATCCTGGTAAAATCAACTTAAATGCTCCCTTTGTGGAGATTGCTGACCCTCAGGGTTGAATTAGTTGCTTCTGCCTCTGTTTCCACAGAAAAGTGGGAAGAAGGATGGAGCCAAAGAGTAGGATAGAAGCCAATGCCCTCCTGCAGGAGCAGCAGTGCACATACAATGAACATTTAATAAGTGTGCAACGAATGAAGGAATAAATGAAAGACAGACAATAAGACAAACTGGATTCAGCCTTGCTATAAGGGAATACATGAGACTGGGTAATTTACAAAGAAAAGCAATGTAACTGGCTCACAGTTCTGCAGGCTGTACAGGAAACATCGCACCAGTATCTGCATGTATTCTACACAGAAGCCTCAGGGAGCTTTTACTCATGAAGAAAGGCAAAGTGGGAGTAGGCACGTCACATGGCGAAAGCAGGAGCAAGAGAGAGTATGGAGAGAGGTGCTGCACACTTAACAATTCTTTTAGTTATTATTTTTGATATGGGGTTGCAGTCTTGTTCAGGCTGCAGTGCAGTGGCTTGATCATGGCTCATTGCAGCCTTGACACTCCCCTCCTCCTCTCCTACTGGGCTCAGGTGATCCCACCCACCTTAGTTTTCCAGGTAGCTGGGACTACAGGCATGCACCACTTCGCCTGGCTAATTTTTTTGTATAGATGAGGTCTGCCATGTTGTCCAGGCTGATCTCAAACTCCTGGACTGAAATGATCTGCCTACCTCAAATGATCTGTCTACCTCAGCTTCCAAAATCCCAAAGTGCTGGGATTTCAGGTGTGAGCCCTGTGCCTGGCCTAGGTGCTACACACTTTTAAACTACCACTCACTATTGCAGGGGCAGCACCAGGCCATGAGCTATCCATCCGATGATCTAATCTCCTCTCACCAGGCCCCACCTCCAACAGTGGGGATTACAATTCAACATGAGATTTGGTGGGGATACAGGTCCAAATCATATCACAAACCAACAAGTAAGAAGAAATGGGGAGATACAGGAAAACTGGCTTTAGCTTTGTATCAATCCCAGACAAATTTTAAGAATGGACTATTAACTATGGTACATGATTATTACTTAAAAAATGACTTTTTCATGATTTATTTTGAAAAAAATTATAGTTCCATAGGAAGTTATAAAAACTCTATAGGTCACGAGGTCAGGAGTTTGAGATAAGCCTGGCCAACATGGTGAAACCTGTCTCTACTAAAAATACAAAAATTAGTCATGTGGTGATACATGCCTGTAATTCTAGCTACTGGGGAGGCTCAGGCAGAAGAATCACTTGAACCTGGGAGGCAGTGGTTGCAGTGAGCCGAGATTGCACCATTGCACGTTAGCCTGGACAACAGAGCAAGACCCTATCTCAAAAAAAAAAAAAAAAGTGTATAGAGAGGTTCACTTTGTTTTCCCCAGCACTAATATCCTGCCTAACTATAGTGCAACACCAAAACCAGGAAATGGGCAGAGCTTATTTACATTTTAGCAGTCTGATGTGTTCTTGCATGTGTGTGTGTATATATAGTTCTGTGCAGCTTTACTAATGTATAGGTTCATGTAGCCACCACTACAATCAAAATATAGAACTGTTCTACTACAAGGCTGTGTCGCTATCCTACATCCACTACTCCCCTGATGAACAATCAGTAATCTGTTCTCCATCTTTAGAATTTTTCATTTCAAGAATGTTATATAAATGAAATCATATAGTACATAACTTTTCAAGATTGGCTTTTTTAGGCTGGGTGTGGTGGCTCATGCCCATAATCCCAACACTTTGGGAGGCCAAGGTGGGTGGATCACTTGAGTTCAGGAGTTCGAGACCAGCCTGGGCAACATGGTGAAACCTCAACTCTACTAAAAATGCAAAAATTAGCTGTGGTGGCTTGTGCCTGTAATCCTAGCTACTAGGGAGGCTGAGGTGAGAGGATCACCTAAGTCCAGGAGGTTGAGGCTGCAGTGAGCCAAGATCACACCATTGCCCTCTAGTCAGGGCATCAGAGCAAGATCCTGTCTCCAAAGAAAACCAAAAAACAATGTTTGTCTCTTTTCACCCGGCATAATTCCCTTAAGAGCTATCCAAGTTGCTGCATTTATCTGTATTTGTTCCTTTTTACTGCTGAGAAGTATTCCATTGTATGGGTAGACTGCAGTGTGTTTAACCATTCACCTGCTGAGGAATATTTGGGTTGCTTTTGTTTATTATGAGTAAAGCCATCATAAACATTCTTATATTGGTCTTTGGCTGATATAAGTTTTCATAGCTTTGAGATAAGTACTTGAGAGGGCAGTTATTAGATTATATGGTACTTGTATCTTTAGTTTTAGAACAATTTGGCAAATTTAAAAAGAGTGCCTCCGACTACTAGCGAGAGGTGGGACTCCTTTGGATTGGGGTTGGTCTGGTCATTATTCTGCCAGCAACCATCTATGGGACAATGGACAATTCATTCAGCCTCTCTGTGCCTGCTTTTTCTTTTCTGGTACTTAACAAAAATAGTGCCTTCCCCACAAACTCCACAGGCAGTTATGAAAATACATTTATGTGAAAGTTCGTTAAGTGAAACATAAACATATGACATTATTATTTCATTGCAGACCAAATATGCCCTTAAAAACTAGCACAATTCATCTCTCTCTCCGACTCCTTCACCTTACTTAATTCCTTCGATTTTCCGGTTCCCCTCTTTACCTTTTTGAGTTGTGTCTCAAATTGCAGCATGGATGGCTCTAACAGAGGTGCTCTTTTGTCTTGAACACTGCTTTTCTAGTCTAGATTATTAAGCTTTCTCTCCTCTCCTAAATCTGCCCTATAGGAAACTGACCTTGTTTATTCACCCTATGTTCTTGAGACTTCTTAGATGTCTTTATGTCTAAAAAACACAAGCCCCAGACAAAGGACTACTGTCCAAAGTACTATTTAGCTGAACCCACTAAAAAATACAAGCTTTAATTTGTCTTAAAGAATAGATAAATATCTGTTTAAGCTCCATAATGAAATATGCATAGATTCACTTGACTCACAGTTCCACTGAAAATTGTGTATGTACATATGTATGAAATAGGTTGAAGGGGGGCTATTTTTTTAAGTACCATAAATTTGTCTATATTTTTGCAGAGAACAGTAGGATATTCTTTACAGTTTGCTATTATGGTCATTATTACTTTTAATTTTTAACTATGTGGTTAATCACTAAAGGGATTGGGTTCACAGGTGTATGTCAAAAATTGAGAATTAAAGAATTAATCCTTTGGGGAACATTTTAAGGGAAAAAAAAACTAGTGACCACAAAATCTTTAAGTATGAAAACAGTTAGGATTTCTAACAGTGGACTAAATAGAGACCCTGGAATACTTGCAAGTTTTCTTAATTTGATTGCTTTTTTGCTATTTATATTTGATTCTCCCCACCCCTGTAACCTCATTAAGAAATAGGGTGATGTGTGTATCAGAAAAAGAGAGAAAAAAATGTATTTCCATGATTTGAGGAGGCACTAGGAAGAATGTCTTGAGGAAAATACCTTTCAAAAGTCTGCCACATAATCCTGAAATCTACCATTAGAGACATTACTTTGTAAGCACTAGTTCTCTGGGAGGGAGAGATATTCAGCTGCTGCCAGTTGAGAACACAGAAACAAGGCCACTATAGGGTGTACTGCAAAGCACAGGCTATCCAACCAAATGGAGGTACGGTTGAATTTGGCTGTGGCACTGACTAGCCATGGGATCCTGGGCAAATTACTTTTCTCTTAGTCCCAATTTATTCATCTTTAAAATGGGTTTAATAATGGCTATCGCATGAGAAGTACAATTTAAATGAGTGCATGCTCTCTCTCCATATATATGTATTGAGGAACTTAATACAATAGGTTCCCAGTACATTGCAATGATAATTATTAGCAATGATAGAAATACTTAATTCAAAATGAGATTTCCATAGCTTTAGGGGTACATGAAGACATCCCAAGAGCTATGCAGACTCAGAATCAATTTCCAAATTCTCACTCTATATATATTTCTATATTTGTTTGCTCAAAAGTACACCTGAATCAAGCTGCTTCTCCTTATCCACCATTTCTTTTATAGCTCTTTTTCTTCTGTCCTGCAAACAAAGTGACAAATTTTTCATCCAACTCAGATTATAGTGTAGTACCTTGATTGCCCTGGGTATAGAAACCTCTGGAACACCAAGCAGAGGAAGGTCAAACTATGGGTATTTGAGAGAGAGAGAGAGAAAGACTCTCAAAGGAAATACTCTCTGTCAAAGGAAATACTACGAGTATTTTCCTTTAATCAAACCGGCATAAACCAAAGGTGCAGGGCATCGTCTCTTCCCCTGTCTTATGCTTATCTCTCTTAGGGACAAAGCATACCTGAGCAGGTATGCTCACCTGGGTGGGGTGTTTGGACGTCAGGAGTATCATGGAATTAGGCAGAAATGATGGCATTTCCCACCCCCATCTTCACTACTGACAAAGAAGGCATTGTTCCTGAGGGAAGAGACGCTTGAGAATAAATCAGGCTGGGTGCGGTGGCTCACGCCTGTAATCCCAGCACTTTGGGAGGCCAAGGCAGGCGTATCACTTGAGGTCAGGAGTTCAAGATCAGCCTGGCCAACATGGTGAAACCCCATCTCTACTAAAAATACAAAAATTACCTGGGCATGGTGGTGGGCACCAGTAATCCCAGCTACTTGGGAGGCTGAAGTAGGAGAATCGCTTGAACCTGAGAGGTGGAGGTGGAGTTTGCAGTGAGCTGAGATTGCGCCATTGTACTCCAGCCTGGGTTTCAGAGTCTCGCTCTTCGTGAGACTACCTCTCAAAAAGAAAAAAAAGAAAGACAATAAAACAAAGAGAACATCTCTTAGAAATATTGAAGATGGCATTAAGTTATTCATCCAGACGGCAAACTCATGAGAGGTCTCTTTCTATCTTGAAATAGTCAAGATTTGTAAGAAGTTGTACTGGGAAACGCCAATGAACTATGAACCACACTTTCTCTGGAATTTCACCATCTCAGTAATGAAAACAAGTTCAGTGAATACTCTCATTTATCTGCATTTTGCTCTATGTCTCAGTAGTTTAATTTGCATAATTTCAAGGTGAAAAGACCTACAATTTCTTCCAACAAATCAATGCTATATTTTCTAATAAAAGAAACATATTAGAGGTAAGTTAGTATTTTATATTTTATTAAATTTTTACTCAGATTCATAGGAGAAACACTTCCATTAATTTTTGCTAAAAGTTAGCAAAATATGAAATCTATATTTTTTATGAAGGTACAAGTCTTCTGCTCACTATCACTCATGAACCACTTTTCTGTTCATGTATTATTCCTGCCACATAGTTATTAGGTATACAAGTCAGCTTAGATTACCATAACAAAATACCATGCAGCACGTGGCTTAAACAACAGACATTTATTTTCTCATAACTCTGGAGGCTAGAAATCCAAGATTAGGGTGTCAGCATGGTCAAGTTCTGGTGTGGGCTGTCTTCCTGGCTGGCAGTTGGCTGCCTTCCTGTTATATTCTTACATGTGGGGTAGGGGGGGGAGAGAGAGAGAGAGAGAGAGAGAGAGTGAGAGAGCGAGCGCACGGGTGAGAGTGTCTGGTGTCTCATCCTCTTCTTTACAGGGCACCAGTCCTATTGAAGTAGGACCCCAACCTGTGTCCTCATTTAACCTTTATCACCTCTTCACAGGCACTATTTTCAAATATAGTCACATTGAGGGTTAAGCCTTTGAAATATAAATTTTGAGGGGACAAAGCTCAGTCCACAGAATTAGCGTTAAGTAGTTTAACAGGAATATGTTGCAGATTATACTCTAACTAATGTGCTTAACAGTCCTTAATGTGCTTTCCATAATCTTGTTCTGTACTAATTGGTGTCTAAGTTCTTTCTCTTGCTGTCAACTTGCATAAAATATTTAAACTATTCTGTCAAAAGCAGAAATCTATTGGTTCAAAAGCAAATAAATTTTTTTCCCAAAATGTAAATCTAATATGCAATGATCTGAACTTTAGAAAACTGGCTTGATTTAATTAGAATTAATGTATCCCTTTCAGATGTTAATATACTGATTTCACTTCTTTTAAGTGCATTTTCAGTCATATTTGGGAAGAAATTATTAATATATACATGAATATCCCCAAGTGTCTGTCCTTCTGTCATTTCTTTACTCTGCATTTGCAGATATCCTTAAAAAATAAAATTTGGCATTATATATAGGTCTCTGTTCACAGTCAAGGAGAAAAGTCCCCAAATGCACAATTTACAATTTTATGTTTTTGTTTCTAACTCCAGTTTCACCTATTTTAGCTCCATAAGCAAGATACCTGTAAGTAAAAGGCTGGCAGTAAAGTCAACAGCCATGTGGTAAGTCTTGGCCAAGATGTTTTGTGTCATACTTCTTAGAAACTTAAAAACTGAACTCTAATGATCAGGTAACACATTTCTTCTTCCTCCTCCTTTTCTTCTTCCTCTTCTTTCTTCTTTCCTCTTTTTCTTCTTCCTCTCCTCCTCCTCCCTCTTCTTGTTTTTCTTTTTGTAAGTTAGGTAGTTTTCAATTCTTTGCTTTCAGTAAAATTAAAGGAGGACCTAACAGAGTTGTCAACAAATAGGTCAATAGTTTTTGATAATAGATCACTATGTACTTTTTAACTTATAATCAAGAAGGCATTCAAATAACAGTGTGACATTTTCATCAGAAAATGCTCACATTCTCATTATTTAATTGAACACATTTTCTCAGAGCTTATGTTTAAAAAAATAAAAAATAAGGATAGAATTGATGCCAACTTCTGTCTCATTTTAATACTGAGGAAGAGCCACAGGTACATGAACTAATTTAAAGAGATCCATTGATTTAGTTTTATTTTTCAGTAACACTTAACTTACTGTGTTTTATAATTATGTATCAAAATATGCTATATATTTATGTTGCTTTGGTTAGTTGTGTACTAAAAATCATTGTAAAGATAATCCAGAAAACTTCAAAATTTTAAAAAGGAATGATACAGATTTTTTTGGTTGTCAAAAAAGAGCTTGTTGGTGAAGTTTTAAGACTGAGGGTGGGAGAGTAAGTGTCAAATTGCTTTGGTATTTAGAGTCTGTTGGATACAAAGTGTGATATATTTTATTTAAAAATCAATATTTACAGTATGCTAGAAAGTACATACTTTGAAGTTATTCAGATTTATGATGAAAAATCTTAGGTGTTTACTTGAAAATATGCAGAGTGATACATAGATTTTCAAAGTTCCTTTAGGAAGTATGAGAGAAATTAGTTCCAAAGATCACTTACTTAGCTGATCAAATCTTTATAGTTTTAACAGTTGATGGTGACAGACTTCATGGAGAAAAGTGGATAAAAAGAAAGGCATACGTGGGTGTGTTGTTAATATATGGCTCTTGTGACAGAAAAGTAGACCTGGTGAAAAAAAAAAACACATAATTCCCAAGTTTTTAATTTTTTTGGCCAGCACCTTTGAGACATAGCATATCTACTGTTTATGAACTTTGCAAAGTAGGTTTGGAAAGTTGGTTTTTTTGTTTTTGGATGGGCCTAATTATGTTGGAGACCAATAATCTACTGTTATAACTGATTACCACGTGCCTCACACTGTGCTAATTATTAGAGATACAGAGATGAACAAGGAGAGATCCCTCAAAGATTCGACAGGATAGAAGAAAAGGGAAGTCAAACTAGACTAAGTTGGAAGTTAATGATGATGCACTTTAAGTATTTTTCATTTGTATCCCATATTTGACTACACAAAAAGCTTGAGATTGGGTAAAAATCTCCCTCACCAATGCAGGCGGGCATCATCACACCTGTTGAGGAATGGAGCAGGATGGAACAAAATGGTGGAAGGAAGGCAAATTTGCTCTCTCTTTTCTTGAGCTGGGACATCTCTCTTTTCCTGCTCTCTGACAATGGTGCTCTTAGTTCTTGGGCCTTTGGACTTGGACTGAATTGTACCACCAGCTTTCCTAAGTCTCCAGCTTGCAGGCAGCAGATTGAGGGACTTCTCAGCCTCCATAATCGTGGGAGCCAATTACATGTTTTTCTATCTCTGTCTATACCTCCTGCTGATTCTGTTTCTCTGGAGAACCCTCACTAATACAAATGGTTTATGGTATGAGGTTCCCTGAATCCTTGGGGTTTGGATCTTGATGTTTAAAGTTAATGCTCTAAAATTTAAAAGAAAGAAAAAAAGAGAATCCCTTTTTTTTCTGTCAGAATACCACCTGAATGTGCCCAATTTCATCTGATTTAGGAAACTAAGCCCAAATAGGGTTGGGCCTAGTTATCTAGATGGGAGAAAGCCAGGCCCCTGTAGACCATAGTTTCTGCTGTTCATTTACCAAGCTTTCCTCTGTAGTTCATAATCCATAGCTTTTGTTCTGCCTGGATGGTCCTATCCTGATAACCCAGAAAGTGTCTGCTGAATGCTGAATGGTGGGTGAAAAAAAAGGGCAACAGGAATTAGAAAGCATGTGGTTTAATAATTTTTTTAAATTCCCAGCCTTAATTAGGAAATGATGTGTGTTTCTGGAATTTTCATCAAGAGCTCATGGTGTTTCCAGGAAGTTGGCTAACTATGCCTGATATAAAAAAGAAAACTGCAACCTACTCAATTACATTGTAACTTGCCAGGAATTAAGTAATGGTGTTCTTGGAATTGGAGAGTACAATGTGATCAGTGTTTATCTGACACTGTACTGAAGAGTCTGGGCTTAGCTTCCTGAGGAAAGATGGTAAAGTCTCTAGAATGGAGAGCAGCCCATCCAAGGGCCCAGCTTTTGGGGGCATAGAGTTGATGGACTTCATGGGAAAGGCAGGACCCTTCACTCTAACTGCTAGCTGTTTGATAGCAATTCTCAAACTTTAGTATAAATACAAGTCATTTAGGAAGATTGTTTAAAAATGTGGATTCCTAGAAACTCCATACGGATGATCTGATTCATAGGTCTGAGTTGGGGCCTAGGAATTTATATTTTTTACAGACTTCTTCTGCATCATGTTTTGAGACTATTAGACTTCTATTTGGAGAGCCTATGATAAATCTTTAATGATCATTGAAAATACCACCCTTAGATCCAGGCCAGAGGGGCTCCTGCCCTGGGGTCTGTGGTTTATAGGGTCCTGCTCTGACCCTCCCCTGGCCATGATGGTCCCCTGGGATGAGGAGTCTGGAGGGATCAAAGGGATACGCCAAATTTGAGAATGTGAGAAGACTTCTAGACTGTGATCTGGAGAGAGAGCGAGAGAGCGAGAGAGCGAGAGCGAGAGCGAGAGAGAGAGAGAGAGAGAGAGAGAGAGAGATTGATTTTGAAGAATTGGCTCCTGTAATTATAGAGACTGAGAAATCCCACAATCTGCTATGTGCAAGCTGGAGTCCAGGAAAGCCAATGGTGTAATTCAGTCCAAGTCAAAATGCCTGAGAACCGGGGAAGCCAATGGTGTGAATCTCAGTCGAGGGCCAGAGAAGATGTGATGAGATGTCTCTGTGCGAGCAGGCAGGCAGCAAGCAAGTAAGGGCGAATTCCTCCTTCCTTTGCCTTTTGTTCTCTTCAGGCCCTCAGTAGAGTAGATGGTGCCCACTTACACTGGGGCGGACACCAACTTTACCGATCCATGGATTCAAATGCCAATCTCCTCTGGAAACACCCTCACAGCCACACCCAGAAATCAAGTCTAATCCAAGCACCTGTGTCCAGTCAAGTTGCCGTGTACAATTTGCCATCACAGGCTCTGAGCTGGCTCCTGGCTGTGCATGGCTTCTTTCCTGGTCTGACCTCCTGAGGGCATACCCTGCTGGGCGTGTCCTTATGTCTGAGTAGTGGCCAAGGGGCAGCTGTTTGTGGGGGTGTGGATGGAGTTGACTTGTGAGCTGCAGCGTGCGCTAGTGGCCGCAGGAGGCCCGTCATTCATGGAGGGCTGGCTGTGGGAAAAGAAGGAGCATGGGCTACTGGCCAGGAGTTGGCACTCCCTGTGCCACCGCACTCCTACCTTGGGTTTCTGGGTTGTTTGAGGGTATATTTATCAGGTAAGAGAATAGGACCTTTTGTTCAGCAGTTTGTTGGTTTTGATTTGTAACTTCCAAATAACTAGACGTATGGTTTGGGGACCTTCGTCTGTTCTCTTGCTTTGGGCCCCACAGATGTTAGAGGCAGACCAGACCAACATTTCCAGACTAGTAACATCTTAGACTTGATTTCTTCTGAACAAGAATTGCCCTTCAAGCCAGGCCGCAGGAAGGGAAAAGTGGACAAAAGGTAAAGAAAATATGACCTCCAGGGTGGCAGGGCCCAGTGAGGGAAAGCCCGACCTTAGCGTGTCCTTTGCAAGCCCTGTCTGCATCTCAGGTGAAAAGTGAGAGAATGGGAGTGGGGCATAATTCTGTTTTTGCAGAACTGACAGATTTGAGCTATCTTGGGGGACCCAAAATCCAGGTTTTTCTAATTTCATTCTCTCCAGGACTCTAGCCTCTCCAGCATGAGTCAAGTTGTCCTAATTTTTCTTAGAATGAGATAATAGTCTGAAAAAGTGAACACTTTTCTGGCTACCTTTAACATATTTTCAGAAACAATTGCACATAAAAAAGACTTGTTCAATTATTTTATAAGGGGATTAACAAAGGAAACTTTAAAAAATATATTTCACACACACTGGAATGTGTAAAATGTAGTGACATGACAGTCACTACTTCAGGCCATATTCCACATACTTCAATAAAAATATTCCTTAAAACACCTAATTACTTTCCTCTCATTAGATCTGCTATGTACAGTTGTCTAAGTTGTTGACTGTGTGAGAATACTTATCCCAAGAAGTAAATGGGATCTAAAATCCAGTCTACCGTCTCCTTGTCAAGCTGAGTGCTCTGACATGGCCTACATTCACCAGGAGGAAGGATACTTTTTTCTAATCACAAAAGTGACAGTCTTCTTGTCAAATGATACACCTTGCTCATGATCGGGACATGTTTGCTGAGGTTACCCTCAAAATAACAGAGCTGAGGATACTAAAATAATGCCATATATTTTGGAATAGTGAAAACTTTCTAGGGAGATGGTCATCTGGGAATTCGATTACTTGCCCTCTTTCCACCCCTGACTGCAGTGAAGAGAAAGAATGCCTTTCTGGAAAAAAAATTACTGGCTAAAAACCAAACCAAAACTAAACAAAATGCCAAGAAACCCTACAACAACACAGCTGCTATGATTTCTGTGAGTCCCAGAGAAAAGAGGAGTTCACTGCTGCTTCAGCCTGTAAATGCCAGGTCCTGGGACAGAATTAACTAGAGTTAGAAAATAGAGTTAATAAGGTTGAGTGCAGCTGGAGATGGAACATTTACTGCTTTTGATGTACTAACTTGGAGTCAAGGAAGTAATTAGTGCAATATGGATCAGCATTGGTCATGGACTAGAGGAGGACATCCTCTACCCTTGCCCAATCCCAGACTCCCTCTCGGGTCCTGCTGGAAGTCACAGTTCATTATTTGCAAAACCCAATAGTGTCAGCCTTGGCTCCGACTCTTCCAGCACCATCTCATTCTGATGAAAACCTGGCTGTCCCCTGGGAATACTGCCTTCCGATTCTGCCGGTATTCCCCTTGTCCCATGGTGACTGTGGTTTGCTCCTCCAAGTTGTACCATGGGGCCTGGAGGCAGGGTGCGCTTGTTTTTCACTCCTCATTACCACTTCTGCATCATCCTTTCTCTCTTCCCTAAAAATGTCCTGCATTGAATCTCAGGTCATCAGGATATGTGACCTGACTTCTCATTTTGCTGACATCTGTTATCCTGAGGTCATTCCCCCTGGTTCCTTGGTGTTCCTGCCTCACCATTGCATTCCTCTTCCTGTCTTAACTCTGGGCAAGTTCAATGTATACATAGATTGTCCCTCCATTCTCCTGGTCTCTCAGTTCCCTGCTGACCTTCCCTCTCACAGTCTGGTCCTTCCCCTTTCATTCCCATCATTCTGGACCCTGTCATTTCCTGCAGCTGCATGGCCTCCACAGCTGCAAGGCATGCCTCTCACTCTAGGACCCCTGCTTCCTCTCTTCCTAGCATGCTCCCTCAGTCACCCTGTCTGCTAGGGCTGTCAAAGCAAAGTCCCACAAATTAGGTGGCTTAAAGAGTAGAAATGTATTCTCACACAGTTCTGGAGGCTGGAAGTCTGAGATCAAGGTGTTGATGGGGTTCGTACCATGTAGGGGGCTGCCCCAGGATGCTGTCTGGGACTCCGGTGACTTGCTGGCAATCCTTGGGTTGTGGATTCATCACTCCAATTTCTGTCTTTGTGTTCACATGTGTACCTGTCTGTATCCAAATTTCCTATTTTTATGAGGGCACCAATAATTCTGGCTTAGGGCTTCCTCACATCTTAACTAATTAGGATATATCAGCAATGACCCTATTTCCTAGTAAGGTAACATTTTGAGGTACGAGAGGTTAGGACTTCAACATTTAAATTTTTTTGGGGTAGGGAATACAATTTAACCCCTAACATGCTCCATCTTCAGCAATCCTTCCACTGTCATCTTAAATTCATGAACATAAAGCTTTAATGCTGCTTGGCAAACATACTCTCTGATATGGTTTGGCTGTGTCCCCACCCAAATCTCATCTTGAATTGTAGCTCCCATAATCCCCATGTGTTGTGGGAGGGACCTGGTGGTAGGTAATTGAATCATGGGGACAGGTTTTTCCTCTGCTGTTTTTGTGATAGTGAATAAGTCTCATGAGATCTGATGGTTTTTTATAAAGAGCAGTTCCCCTGAACACACTCTCTTGCCTTCTGCCATGTAAGATGTGCAGATGTTCCTCCTTTGCCTTCTGTCGTGATTGTGAGGCCTCCCCAGTCATGTGGAACTGTGAGTCCATTCAGCCTCTTTTTCTTTATAAATCGCCCAATCTCAGATATTTCTTCATAGCAGTATGAGAACGAACTAATACACTCCTCTTTGTCATCAGTTTTTCCTCTCTTGTACTCATCATTACTAACATCATATAAAGATGCTCTTATTTCTTTCATATTAATTATATTAAAAACTTTCTTGACCCCACGTGCACGCATAGCTCTCCCTCTGGCTCTACTATCTCTGCCACTCTTCACTGCACTATTCTGGGGCTGTCTATACTGACTGCCTTCAATTCTTCTCCTCCCATTCCCTTCAGTCCCTTCCAATCAAGCTTTTGCCCCCCGACTACTCTTTTGAAAGTTCTAATCTCAATGTTAACATAGTGTATGGTGTTAGCAAATTTCTTCTTTTTTATCATGGTTATCCTCTATGAAAAACTGAACTTACTCCCATTTATTGCATGTGTTAAATGATAAGGTTTGTCCACAGCTCAGGAAAATAACAACAAGAAGGTTAAATTATAAACACTATATAGATTGGCAGGAAAAATACAGAAGGAAACAATTGTTTGGAAGAAAGTAATCCCTTTATAGTATTGGCCACTCGATAGAGATTCGATTTCTAGCATTTATATTTACACATTTTAACGAATTACTTTGCCCACTTGGAGCACATGGATGTGTTCATATCAACCACTCTCTGTCCTTCCATGTTCTCCCTGTATGGCAGTCTTGATTTCTGGCAATTTGGAATCCCAAGCCCTGTCTGGGATTATTACCCAGCCCCTAGGTCAGCCCTCTCTAGGGATCCAGGGTGGAGGGGGGAGGGAGAGGAGGTGGTGGTGGTAAAGAGGGTGGGAGCAGGAGGATTTAGTGGAACAAAGGATGAGAGAAAATAAGAAAGAAGAAAAAGCAGCAGATCCAGGCAACACATGCTGTAGTCATAAAAATGGTTTTCTGTACTGTCTGTTGCAATTAAAATTTTAAAACATGCTTACCTTTTTTTTTTTTTTAAATGAGCAAACTCCTTCAAAGGAGGTGGATTGTATAGTTTCTGGCATGCTACAGGGAAGAAAAAGTCCATCTCAATACTTTATAGGCATGCTTTGAATTCAGAACTTTACAATTCTTCAGAAACAACTAATGAAAAAAGGAGCATGTTGGGATGACTGTGAGTCACGTCCCCACCCTATGATTCACTAAGTCACAAATGCTGGGCATGTGGTCAGGGGAGAAGGACTTTTGATTTTGAGGATTCATGAGCTGATTCAGTTCTGTCTTTATGTTTTGATACTATCTATTCGAGTCTGAGCTTTGAAGTGTTTTGGCTCCATAAAGCAGCATCAAGGTAAGGGATCAAAGGATGGAAAAAGCCAGGATGAGTGAGGGTTTGTTAGCTAAAAGCATCCAGTTCTTGCATAATGTCAGAAAGCAAGGTTAGACAGCTACTGACAGCATGGATGCTGAAGAAAGCAGAACTGTTTTCAAATCCGGATAACGCCAGTTGCTTGCTTTCCTATGAGTACTCTTAACTGAAATATTTACAGTGGCTCAAGAATGACAGCAAAATAAATATCCTTGAGCTCCCCACTGGTTTAAATCCCTCCAAAAAAAACCTTGTCACTGATATTTGTTAAAATTCATCCAAAGAAACATTGATGAATGCTATGTATTTAGAAAACATTGTATAAAATATACAAATAAATAAGCCATACAGTAATTGGTCTCTTAAATTATTATAAGGAGGTAAAATTTTCTATCATCTTAATTTCTACCTGTTAGAGGCGTTTGAACCAGAGCAATTCCATCTTGATTAGGGGGTGGGTAAAATAAGGCTGAGACCTACTGGGCTGCATTCCCAGGAGGTTAAGGCATTCTTAGAGACAGGATGAGATAGGAGGTTGGCACAAGATACCAGTCATGAAGACCTTGCCGATGAAACAGCATGTGTAAAGAAGCTGTCCAAAACCTACCAAAACCAAGATGGCAATGAAAGTGACCTCTGGTTGTCGCACTGCTCATTATACGCTAATTATATATACATTAGCATACTAAAGACACTCCCACCAGTGCCATACAGTTCACAAATACCATGGCAACATAAGGAAGTTACCCTATATGGTCTAAGAAGGCAGGGGGAAACCTCAGCTCCAGGAATTGCCCACCCTCTTCCTGGAAACTCATGAATAGTCAACCCCTTGTTTAGCATATAATCAAGAAGTAACAGTAAGAACAATCAGCCAAGCAACCCACACTGCTGTTCTGCCTATGGAGTAGACATTCTTGATTCCTTTACTTTCCTGACAAACTTTATTTCACTTTACTGTATGGACTTGCCCCAAATTCTTTCTTGCATGAGGTCCAAGAACCCTCTCTTGGAATCTAAATTGGGACCCCTTTCCAATAAAAACATTTAACTTTGCTACTAGGTCATGACATTCTGGAAGGTTTCTTTGGAACAATGTCCTAGTTGGAGCCCCCAGTTTGATAGTTGAGTATCCTTAATCAAAAACATCTGAAACCTGAAATGCTCCAAAATTTGGAATTCTTGAGTGCCAAAGAAAATGCTCATTGGAGCATTTCAGATTTTGGATTTTTAATTTAGGAATGTTCAACCAGTAAGTGTAATGCAAATAGTCCAAAACTGGAAAAAAATCAAAATTGGAAACACTTCTCATCCCACGCATTTCAGATAAGGGATACACACTTTGTAAAACTTGAATATTCTTGTTAGTAGAGTGTTTGATGTAATGAATGAGATGAATGTACCTTTTTTTGGTTTGTTTTTCTGTTTTCAGAAACTAAATGTTCAGAAATTATTAGCATACAATTACACAGATGTTAAATACTAATTGGATTGCAACACTGATTTTATTTTCATTTACCTACGACATTATTTCATATCATTACTCGCAAGAAGCCTACCTTTTTGCTTGGTAGTGAGTGCAAAGTAGCTGGAAGAAATGGAGATATCTGAGAAACTACCAGCTGGTAACCAGTATATACACTTGAGACACATCTATGTATTTTTCAGATTGGAACTGTGAGTGACTATAGGTGCCAAAACAGGAAATTTGGTGTTAAATCCCTCATAAGTATCTTGTGTGATAGCATATTTTAGGATTGCTGAATTCATGGGGAGAAAAAGCATACTGCTAAACCAAAATGCATGAGTACAGTTGAAAAGTTAAAAAGCTATATTCCTGTTTTTGAAATTTTACCCCAAATTTTGACAACAACAACAAAACTGCTTGGTTAAGTTTATTAGATTAAAAATATTGCTAAAATCAGGCTAAATATGCATGCAAAGTTCCTTCTGATACGATCTGGCCGAAAAACAGTAAAAATCAATAGATTATAAACTAAATCATGCCTTGAGCTGTGAAAGAGGAAAGGACCATCACAAGTAAACTGATAGGCACGAGGTCTCAATAGGCAATGACTTACATATGTTAAAATATGGAAGAAACATTATAGATAATTGGAGTTCAGGCCCTTCACAAACATTAGAAACCAAGAGATTGAGGTGCAAAGGGATTGCTTGACTTGCCCAAGGTCCCATGACTTGTTAGTGGCAGAGCCAGACTGGAATTTTACCCTGGATTTCAGGAAAGAACAACTTTATTATACTATGGCAGGCCAGCACCAAAATTCCAGGGCTGCTTTTGCAAGTATTAGGTTTAACCATGGTTCTTAATTACTAGCTGGTAGGGAATTTGCACAGAACCATTTAGATATAGATCAAAATCACATAATTAAATGTTTCACAAGTGGTGAATTATATATATACATATAATTACATATATGTGTACATATATATACATATATGTGTATACATATGAATGAGAGAATTAAATTTACTTAAAAATATATTTAATTATTTTAAAAAAAAGCCTTGAGATCATCTATTGAGATGATCAGTACTGGGAAAACAGTGATGTCATAAAAAGGTGACCAGATGTCTGCAGGAACTGACCTCCCATCTTGCCCTGCCATGCATTAGCTGTGGAATTGCTTCATTTTCCAGTCAGTAAAATAGGGATGTTGACAATTGCTCTACCTCCAAGGAACACTCTGAGGTTAAATAAAGTAGAATAAGTGGAGTGTTCTGAGGGTTTCATAGAATTAGGCATTAGACCACAACTTGTTTAACTTATGGTGCTGATGACGACAAGTTTTCTCATAGTTATGAGTCAGTGATTCTCAGGAATTCCTTTTCATACCACTTAACCTTTAAAATGTTTGCTTTATTTAACCTTAGATTTAAAAGACAGAGAAATCACTTAGAAATTTCTTCTCTCAATTTAAGTACCCCCTCTTAAAAATGCTGATAAAGAACTTATTCCTATACAAGGTGGTTTATTCCATGGCAGGAAAGGCACAACATAGAAAAATGTTCATGTTATTGAACAAAAATTTATCTCAGTGTAATTTTTTTGTCATTCATTTTTATTATTTTTATTTTTCCATAGGTTATTGGAGTACAGGTAGTGTGTGGTTGCATGAGTACGTTCTTTAGTGGTGATTTGTGAGATTTTGGTATGCCCATCAACCAAGCAGTATACACTGCACCCTATTTGTAGTCTTTTATCTCTCACCTCCCTCCCACCCTTTCTTCCAAGTCCCCAAAGTCCATTGTGTCATTCTTAGGCCTTCATTTTCCTATAGGTTAGCTCCTACATATCAATGAGAACATATGATGTTTGATTTTCCATTCCTGAGTTACTTAACTTAGAATAATAGTTTCCAATCTCACCTAGGTCACTGCGAATGTTGTTAATTCATTCCTTTTTAGGCTGAGTAGTATTCCATCATACATGTATGATGGAAGCCATCATACATATATGTGTTGTGTGTGTGTGTGTGTGTGTGTGTATGTATATATATATATATATATATATATATATATATATATACACACATATCTCACGGTTCTTTATCTACTTGTTGACTGATTTGCATTTGGGTTGGTTCCATGATTTTGCAATTGTGAATTGTGCTGCTATAAACATGGCTGTGCAAAAGTATCTTTTTCGTATAATGACTTCTTTCCCTCTGGGTATACACCCAATAGTGGGATTGCTGGATCAAATGGCAGTTCCACTTTTAGTTCTTTGAGGAATCTCCACATTGTTTTGCACTGTGGTTGTACTAGTTTACATTCCCACCAGCAGTGTAGAAGTGTCCCCTGATCACCACATTCATGCTAACATCTACTGTTTTCTGATTTTTTTGATTATGGCCATTCTTGCAGGAGTAAGGTGGTATCATATTGTAGTTTTGATTTGCATTTCCCTGATCATTAGTGATGTTGAGCATTTTTTCATATGCTTGTTGACAATTTGCGTATCTTCTTTTGAGAATTGTCTATTCGTGTCCTTAGCCTACTTTGTGATGGGATTGTTTGTTTTTTTCCTGTTGATTTGTTTGAGTTTGTTGTAGATTCTAGATATTAGTCTTTTGTCAGATGTATACATTATGAAGATTTTCACCCACTCTGTGGTTGTCTATTTACTCTGCTCACTCTTCCTTTTTGCCATGCAAAAGCTCTTTAGTTAAATTAAGTCCCAGCTATTTATCTTCATTTTTATTGGATTTGCTTTTGGGTTCTTGGTCATGAAATCTTTGCCTAAGCCTATCTCAGTGTAAGTTAAAAATTAACTGTAGTCATAGTTTTTTTTGGTTTCAGATTATTGATTTTATCAATTCTTAAATTATGTGAATTCAACTATCAAGTTTCTCCTAAATTTTCAATGTTATAGAAAGAAGATAGCAGTATTAAGTGGCTACTGTGCAATATTAACACTTTTGTCTAGGTGTTTTCAATTAAAACTCAAAATAAGTTAAGGCCAAGTAGCCTCCATTTCTGCATTGATAAGACTAGCAAAGTGGCTAAAATCACAAGCTCTGGATTTAGACACACCTGGATGTAAGTCTTGGTTCTACTACCTACTAACTGTATAAACTGAAGAAGTTACTTAGCTCCTTAAGTCTTAGCTTCCTTGTTGGTGAATTTTAGAAGTAATAACTCTAATGATAAAGTGGTTGTTGTGAGGTTAAAAAATATAATGCCTGTGCAAAATGATGAAACTCCATCTCTACAAAAAATATAAAAATTAGCCAAGCATGGTGATGTGCTTGTTGTCTCAGCTATCATGGGGCTGAGGTGGGAGGATCACTTGAGTCTGGGATGGGGAGGTTGCAGTGAGCCAAGATGGCATCATTGCACTCTAGCCTGGGCAACAGAGCAAGAAGCTATCTCAAAAAATATATATACATACATATATATATATGTATGTATCATGTGACTGCATATATACACATATATATGTATCATGTGACTACATAATGCATAATGACTATTCAATAAATGTAAGCTATTGGTATTATTAGTCTCTTTTCTTTTTTTTTTTTTTTTTAGTCTCAGCACAAGACCTTAGGTTTATCCCAAATAACTTGTGTTTTCTTTGTTTTGGGCCTGATTTCTATGTGAAGAAATAGTTTTGAATTGTCTCCTGGTGTGTTAGCTCTCTCTCCCAAAGTTTTTAATTCAAATATTTATAAACATACATTCTGTGGTTTTCATGTTTTTGACAAAAATATTGAACAGAAATAAGCAAATCATAAATTCTTGGAGTTGCCTTTTAAGATTGAAGTCAAGTCTTTGGCCAATATTCTTTGGGTGACATTGATTGCCTAACTATGAAGCAAACCACCAGTCATCTTGCTCTTACCTGGCCCTCATTCCTCCATCTTAACAACAAAAGATGTGCATCATGATATTTGGCTATGCCATGCTAAAACAAAGCCATACCCTGTACGTGCCTTCTTCCTGACACAGAGGCAACCAAATCTAAGAAAAGATGTGACTGGTTGGCATGACTTGTTCTTAGTGAATTCACACTCGTTGCCAGTGCTTAGTATTTGCTTACTGTATCTTGCTTACAAATCATCCGTTTTAGAATTTTGTTTGGCATCTGTGTAAGGCTCATCAGTTTACATACAAATCTCATTCTTCCACTATTTTTAGAAGTAGAAACATTTTCTAGCCGTTAGTCACCTTTTCCATTCTCCTTGATTCTCAGGAACAGTTCTCTGTTCTCATCTGCAAACTCTTTTGATGTTTTGGGATAGAATTTGTATTAACTGAAATTTTGCACTCATTTAGAGTAAGTGAAGATTTCTCTTACTATCTCTTATTCTATTGTAGGTTTTAATTCTCTCTTCATAATGTCTGCCTCACAAATGATGTTCATTCTCTCTTCGAATATGGAAATAAAGCAGAAAATTGAATAGTTTTTTGATTATGCTATCATTTGTTAAAGTTATATATTTTTTTGTTTGTTTTTGAGATAAAGTCTTGCCCTGTTTCCCAGGCTAGAGTGCAGTGGTGTGAACATGGCTAGTGAGGGTTTATTTCCTGGGCTCAAGTGATCCTCCTACCTCAGCCTCCTGAGTAGCTGGTAACACAGGCGTGTGCTACCACACCTGACTATTTTTTTTTACAATGTTTTTGTAGAGATGGAGTCTCACTTTGTTGCCCAGGCTGGTGGGCCAGCGATCGTCCTGGGCTCAAGTGATCCTCCTGTCTTGGCCTCCCAAAGTGTTAGGATTGCAGGTGTCAGCCACCATGCTCAGCCTAAGGTTATATTGTCTGAGATACAGCATAGCCTTTTCTTCCCAGATATTTTCTTGGCTACAGTGATTAAAAAGAAAAACGGCTTTCTTGTTGTCTTTTGTGTTAGCTCAGCCCCTACTTTAAGACTTTATTCTTATAATACTCTAAACAGTTTTTCCCTTTCTTTTATTGCATGCTTGGCTCTGTCCACCCATTCATCCTCTGAGCCACAGGAACCTTGAGTCTTCTGACTCCGTAACCAACACTCCTCTCGCCTCCTCTCTGAGAGCTGCCTGCTCCCAGACTACTTCTCTATTCTTGCTGTTTATGTTTTCAGCACAAGCTTAGGACCTCATTTATGGTCAATTATCTGAGATTATCCCTATTATATTTTCTTTTCAGACAGGATATCTTTCCTCCTAAACAGGGTCCTTTTGTAATGTGGAAGTAATCCTGTTTTCAGAGTCTACATTCCTCTTCTAAACATATTCCCTTGGGCACTATTAATTTTCCTTACTTTTAATGAAGCCTCCTTTCTTAAGGCCTAACCATTCCCCTTTTCGCTGTTAGAAAACATCAAGGCCCATTTTATCCCAAGTTATTTTTTTTCCTTGTTTCTACATTTGATGACGCCTTCTTTCTTGTTGGAATCCAGGATAGAAGTTTCCCAAATGTATTCCTTTACCTGTGGAGGGAAAATTGTCAGCAGCATACGCCAAGAACAAACCCTCCATCTGCTGTGTGCTGGGTTGAATGTATGGCTTTCCCCAGCTTAAGTCCACCTGGAGCCTGTGAACATGACCTCATCTGAAAATGTAGTCTTTGCAGATGTAATCAAGTTAAGATGAGGTCATATTGGAATAGAATGGGCCCTAAATCCCTAAATATAACTGGATCCTTATAAAACGAGGGCCATTGGGTTGCAGGGACATAGACAGGGAGAAGATCGTAGGTGGAGACTGGAGGGATGTATCTAGAAGCCAGGGAGCACCAAGGGTGACAAGCAACTGCCAGAAGCTAGGAAGAGGCAAGGAAAGTTCTCTAGAGGTGTCAGAGGAAAACATCATCCTGCCAGAACTTTAGTTTCAGACTGCTAGCTGCCAACACTGAGTTAATAATTTTTTGTTGTGTTAAACCACCTAGTTTGTGGTAATTTGTTATGGCAGCATCACATAACCAATACATGTGGTTAATAGCAGGATACCACTAGCAGGTTCCAGGTGCCCAATGCTATAGCAGTTTTGCTACATCTATCAGAAGATAGCATGGCTATGTGACAAGGACATAGACTTTAGACTTGAAGACCCATGCTCAAGCCTTGAACCTACCACCTTGGTGAGGTGAGTGATCTCGGCTTGTTAAACGAAAAATTCTGGACAAACTAAATTTCAGAGAGTTTAATTTAGAAAGGAATGATTCATAAACTGGGAATCCCCAAACCAGAATAGATTCAGACAGACTCACGTGAGAAGGATTTAAGAACAGAAAAACGAAAGTGAAACAGAAGTGAGGAATAGAAACAGCTGGATTGTAACAGCTTGATGTTTGTCTTATTTGAACGTGGTTTAATCAGTTGGCCATCTGTAATTGGCTGAAACTCAGCGATTGGTACAAGAGCAGGTTACAGTCTGTTGATACATCCAGTTAGGTTACAGTTCACTATGTGCAGAGAAAACCTTTAGCCTGAACTTAAAAGTATGTAAGAAGGCAGTGTTAGGCTAAACTTAATTTAACAGGGCACGGTCAATTAATCACTTATAACTTCCATAAAATGATGATAATGTATTATTCATCTGATAAGGCTTCTGAGAGTTTGAAGCAAATGTGAGAAAGCACATTTTAAGTTATAAAATTCCAACAGAGGCTATTGTATAGAGCACCCTTGACATAAGTAACTCCATCTTAGAAAAAGACTCTGTCTTACATTTCACGGGACACTTTGCCAACAGGGATATGATGTTTTCCTAACAAATTTATAATAAATAAAGACTGCATCCAACCAGATGAGGACATAAGCAAGCATGCTCTTCCACTATCTGTCCTCTGATGGCCATAAAAAGAGCAGGGCTTCAGCAGCTTGAAGCAGCCATCTTAACTGACACTCCCTTGCTGTCACTAGTTATCAACACCTGGCATCTGCTACTGAAGGCTCTGCTCACATCAAAGACTTTTCCTTTCAAGACTTATGGACCACCCAGTACAGACCAGGAGATTCTTTCTGTCTTCATCGTCACTGTCCATGGACTAGTTCATTAACCCTTTTTCCTATCCCCTTTCTCTTGATGTTAAATATTACTTTGATGTGGAATGTTTAATCTTAAAATTTATATATTGATGAAATACTACTATGTATAGTTTGCAATATTAACTGACTCATGAAGTGGCTTGAGCTTGTGTGCTCTGACTACTTAGTGAACAAGAAGTCTTAGGAGAGAGTTGCTTCTTTGAAAACGTGTGGCTTTTATGATTAAAAGAGCATCTGTAAAAATCTGACATTGTGAAAGACACAAACATGCAAAGACACAAACATGACCTTGCCCTGCTCATGAGAGCGATCTAGCATTGTTTTACCCAACTTCCTTCATCTGGCTGGCTATCTGTATGATAGTCCTTTAAAGAGACTACTTCCATTTCTTTCTGGGTTTATCCGCTTTTAAATACTTCTACCCTCAGATTTTAAATTCTCATTGGAATATATACATTCTTGACATACAATTTTCCTATCTTATCCTTTCATTGAAACATTTTCCTTTTGAACAGGGTATACATGCTCTTTCATTGTTGTATTCCAGGCATGAGTCTCATTAATAAATCTCAATGACCCTGAGACTGTATTTACCAATCCTTATTTAAAAATCTTCAAGGTATGGATACTGTGTGCATTTGACATATACACATTTGAGTTCTAGAGTTTTTTAGATCTACTTCTATGACATCTTCTCTTGATAATTATAAGGTTTCTCTTCTATGAGATGCTTGCAGTCTTTCATTGTGTCTGGTTTAGAGTAGTTTATGTCTGATTTATCTTTTTCTGAGATTTGATCTCTTTTTCATTCTTGTGATGGGTGCATCTTTTTGCCCCACCCTCTCCCCCAGCCCCCACCATCCAGTGGATTTGAACATAACCTTCTTCAGATTTTCTTCTGGCTGATTTTCCATTATTTTACTTCATGCAGTTTTGTTGTTGGGCAGATACTACTCTGAGTTAGAATATCATTGTATAGTTTTTAAAAACTTTTCTTAAAAAGCCCCCCCTTTTTTCCTTGAAACCTAAAAAAAAGTAGATTTAAGAAGGAATCCCCCACCACACACCGCCCCAATATCTGAGAGGCTGTCATGTGGAGAAGGGATTAGACTCATCCTACATAGAACAAGGTGTGGAGATCAGAGGCAGATGTGATCCTAACAATAATAAAACTTTTCTAATGATCAGAGCTGTCCAAAAACAGAATGGCATGCCTTGTGAGGCAGATAGCTCTATATCTGGCAATGTTCAAGGGAAGTGTCTTAGGTCAGGTTCTCTCCAAGGAGAGCCTATAATGGAGATTCCTGTGCAAGTGACTCATTGAGGAGTGGGCTCAGGAAAAGCCAGTGGAGGAGTAAGCTGAGCAGGGGAGGGCAGATCGGGGGAGGAAGCTGGGCAAAGATGTGGGTATGCTAAAGTTTGACCCCAACCTGATCTCACAGGAGTTTTGGGGCATGAATAGTATCATAGAATTGTCCTCTCTTGGATCTTTTGTGCTTCTTTATCAGTCAGTCATTGCCTGTATGCTGCCCATGGAGAGTGTGTGTATGGGGTAGGGAGGCATACACCTTGCAGGCATTTCCAGGCAAGGCAGTTGTGCTGAAGGCAATTCTTAGGTGAAAAGTACAGCTGTGAGTTGCCAACAGCTAACATTCATACAGCTGGGAAATGCAGGCATTTACCAGATAAACAGGATCTGAGTAGGCCCTAATAACATTTACTACAAAGAGGAAGAATTTTGCAGTAGCTTTATTATTATTTTTTAAACAGGATCTTCCTGTCGCCCAGGCTGGAATGCAGTAGTGCAATCATAGCTGGCTGCAGCCTCGATCTCTCAGGCTCAAGTGATCCTCCCACCTCAGCCTCCTGAGTAGCTAAGGCCATAGGTGCACCACCATGTCCAGCTAACTTTTTTCATTTTTTTTTTTTTTTGTAGGGATAAGGTCTCCTTATGTTGCCAAAGCTGATCTTGAACTCCTGTGCTCAAGTAATCTTCCCACCTCAGCCTCCTAAAATGTTGAAATTAAAGGTGTGAGCCATTGTACCTGGCCAACACTGCCTTTCTTTTATATATTTTATTACGCTTTAGGTTTTGGGGTACATGTGAAGAACATGCAAGGTCGTTGCATAGGCACATACATGGTAATGTTGTTTTCTGCCTTCCTCCCCATCACCTGTATCTGGCATTTCTCCATGTTATTCCTCCCCAACTTCCCACCCCCTTCTGTCCCTCTCCTAGTTCCCCCCAACAGACCCCAGTGTGTGATGTTCCCCTCCCTGTGTCCATGTGTTCTCATTGTTCAACACCTGCCTGTGAGTGAGAACATGCAGTGTTTGATTTTCTGTTCTTGTGTCAGTTTGCTGAGAATGATGGTTTCCAGGTTCATCCATGTCCATGCAAAGGACATGAACTCATTGTTTTTTATGGCTACATAATATTCCATGTTGTATATGTGCCACATTTTCCCTGTCCAGTCTATCATTGATGGGCATTTGGGTTGGTTCCAAGTCTTTGCTATTGTAAACAGTGCTGCAATGAACATTCGTGCATTGTGTCCTTATAATAGAATAATTTATAATCCTTTGGGTCTATACCCAGTAATAGGATTGCTAGGTCAAATGGAA
Organism: Callithrix jacchus; assembly: GCF_049354715.1. Taxonomy (NCBI): domain Eukaryota; kingdom Metazoa; phylum Chordata; class Mammalia; order Primates; family Cebidae; genus Callithrix; species Callithrix jacchus. The sequence goes on along the minus strand of NC_133512.1, from coordinate 77,225,488 downwards.
TTTCTATTTCTAGGTCCTTGAGGAATCGCCACACTGCCTTCCACAATGGTTGAACTAATTTACACTCCCACCAGCAGTGTAAAAGTGTTCCTATTTCTTCACATTCTCTCCAGCATCTGTTGTCTCCAGATTTTTTAATGATCGCCATTCTAACTGGCATGAGATGGTATCTCAATATAGTTTTGACTTGCATTTCTCTAATGAGCAGTGATCATGAGCATTTTTTCATGTGTTTGTTGGCCTCATATATGTCTTCTTTTGTAAAGTGTCTGTTCATATCCTTTGCCCACTTTTGAATGGACTTGTTTGTTTTTTTCTTGTAAATCTGTTTTAGTTCTTTGTAGATTCTGGATATTAACCTTTCGTCAGATGGGTAGATTGCAAAAGTTTTTGCTCATTCTGTTATTGCCGATTCACTCTAATGATCTTTATACAATTCACTGTGAGATAGTGATACCAATGGTGAGAATATAGATTTTGATCTTGCTAAGAGCGTGTGTCTTAGTCCGTTTTCTGTCTATAAGCTCAGTAAAGATGAGTATTTATTTTATAGCAGCTTTGTGGCAGATCACATGACAAATTTAAAAAATGAGAACTCCAGTTCTAAATAATTAATGATACACAGTCATGAAACTTTCATGCTCTTCATAACTTGAGTTGTGGTCAGCAGATTCTCCTTTTAGTAATAATTCAAAAAGTCAGCCCACCATGTTGTATAGCAACTGAAAAAAAGTTCGTTTGATTTTTGCATTTATAGGTTATTTCCTGATTATCTATAGCAATTCAGTTTATTCTAAAATATATTTCTAAATTATTGGGATATTTTCTGGGAGATTGGGGGTAAAGAATCACCCTCACAAAATTAAAAAAATCAAGAAATGCCAAATGTCTTTTACTCTGTATTACCTTGACTAAGCAATTCACAGAAACGGCATCGAACATCTATTTGAACAGTTTGGAAAACTCTCTTCTGTGTTTATATTTAATATATGCAATACTCTATTGGGAATTTTTCTTTGCTATTATTGTATTTGGTCTTTAGGGTCTGAAATCTCTGTGGCTCTCCTGCTTTTAGAATCCCCCATCTTGGTCCCTAGTTCACTGTATTCTAACATCAACAGATCCAATAATGGCATTAGAGATTCAACATTTTATAAAAGGCTTTTACTATCTAAAGCTAAGTTTATATATGTATTTCTTACCTTTTGCTGGAATATGTTCTTGAAGACCATAATAAACTAAATGATCAAAAATGCAGATTTTACTTTTCCGTAGAAACATTATGTTTGAAAACTATGCTCATGAGCTAGCATTTGGCACTGAGTACATTTAGGTTCAATTAATAATTTACCATGAAAGCAATGAAACAACTGTTATAAATTTTATTATTTAGAGTATTAAATTTATTTTAGAAGCCTTCTGTGCAAAAATGATCATACCTAATGGGGACATTGAAATGTAATATTCGTATATAATACTATATGTAATCTATTTCATGTATGTCCAGCATATTTGTATGTTATATATACTACAACCTGAAAATAACATAAACCAGCAAAAATAGTCATGCATTAAACATTTAGCTAACAGTGAAACTTGCCTTCTTAGATGTAGGAAAGTTTTAGGGGGTAATTTGGTTAGACTATATATCATTTACAAAAACACTTTGTCCTTGAAGCTCTGGCCCATATAATAAGGCAAAAATAATATAAGACAAATAACATGTAAGTTAATAAATAACCAATAAGTATTAGAAAGGAAATATATTAATAACTGGAAAGACATACCATGTTCCCAGATGGAAAGACCCAGAATTGTATAGCTGCTTAGTATCTTGAATTAGTTTGTAAAGTCAAGGTTCTAATCCAAACAGGATTATTGAGCTTGAAGAGTAGATTCTGAAGTTCATAAAGAAGAGAGAATGAGCAGAAATAGCTGATAAAACATTGCATGGGGAGGGGAATGAGCAAATAGAGGACTTGCTCTATTAAATAGCAAAATTGCCAACTAATACAATGTGTTTTGGTTATTGCTATGTAGCAAAATTCCCCCAAATTGTGTGACCTCTTAATACAAACATTTATTGCCTGTCACAGTTTCTGAGAATTGGGAATCTTGGAGTGGCTTCCTGGCTCAGAGTCTTTCATGGCTCACTGGAGTGACTGACGCAGAAGACTTCTGTTTCTTGTCACTTGGGCCTTTCCACAGGGCTGCTCAGTGGACATGGCATCTGGTTTCCCATAGAGCAGGTGAGGGGAGAGAGAAAATCCCAAATAGAAGTGACATCCGATCACTTCTGCATGCGCTGTTGGTCACACAGACCAACACAGGTACAATGTGGGAGGAGACTACACAAATGTGTGAATGCCAGGAGCCAGTGACCAATGGGAGCCACCACAAAGGCTAGGCAGCCACACAATATGTAAACAGTGTGGCATTAGGAAGAGATAAATGAACCAACAGTTAGCATGGAGATTCAGAGATTGACCATGAATACATGGGAATTTAGTTTATGTTAAAGGTGCAAATTCAAATGAGTGAGAACTGACATTTCAACACATTGTGTTATGAAATTCACTACTCTTCTATAAAAAGAATCATTAGACCCATACCTTGTACTATACTCCGAGTAAATTTCAGAAAAAAATAGTGAGGTAGAAAGCACATATTTAAGACAAATATAGGACATTTTATGTTTTGAGAGACAGGGTCTGTTTGCGTTCCCTAGGCCAGGTGTAGCAGTGACATCATGGCTCACTGCATCACTGGCCTTCTGGGCTCAAGAAGTTCTCCCACCTCAGCCTTCTGAGTAGCTGGGACCACAGGCATGCACCACCATGCCCAGCTAATTTTTAAATGTTTTGTAGAGATAGGTTCTTAGTATGTTGCCCAGGCTGGCCTTGAACTCCTGGCCTCAAGCAATTCTCCTGCATCAACTTTGCAAAGTTCTAGGATTACAGGTGTGAGCCACCTCACCCAGCCAGGAAAATATTTTTAATCAAAAATTTTAATCATTTTACAGTAGGGATGACCTTTCCAATGTACAAAATGCACAAAAGTCAGAAGCTTTACAGTGAAATATTGACATAGTTCATTACAGTAAAGACACAACACAAACTTCTACAGTACAAAAGAGAAATTAAAGACAACTGAAAACTGATGAAAATATAGTTAGGATACGTCTTACAGAAAACATACATTACCCCAGATGGTACAAAGAGCTCCACCATTAATAAGGTACAGGGACAATATCATTAGTAAAAAGGGCAAAGCATGTAAGCAAAATAACTTGTGGAAGAGGAAATATAAATGGCAAATGAACGTAAAATATACATTTCATTGGTAATCAGGGCAATACAATTTTTTAAAAAGATTGTTTTATCTATTATAGTGGCAGAAATTAAAAATATAGATATGATCATGAGTTGGCAGGGTACTCTCTCCTCAAGCAGAGAGTAAAGAAAAAAGAGTTGGCAGGATACAAGAAATGAGTGTGCTTATGTTATCAGAGGATTGTATGTAAATGAGGCCTTTTTGGAAGGCAATTTGGAAATAGCTATCAAAAAGTTAAATGTTAGTAACTCTGAGGCAGGCTTACATGTCTAGAAATCTATCCTATGAAAATACATGTGCACAAAGATGTATGTGCAAGGATGTTCATTGTAACGTTGTTTCAATTAAGTAACAAAATAATTGGAAATAGACAAATAACATGGACATGAGATAATACATTATAGAAAATTTATACTACAGAATACTATGAAGCCATTTAAAAGAATGAAATAAACTTATATCCATTGAACAGAAATATCTATAAGAAGCATTGTATGTAAAAACAGTATGTTGGCCGGGCACGGTGGCTCAAGCCTGTAATCCCAGCGCTTTGGGAGGCCGAGGTGGGTGGATCACCAGGTCAAGAGATCGAGACCATCCTGGTCAACATGGTGAAACCCCGTCTCTACTAAAAATAAAAAAAATTAGCTGGGCATAGTGGCGCGTGCCTGTAATCCCAGCTACTCAGGAGGCTGAGGCAGGAGAATTGCCTGTTCCCAGGAGGCGGAGGTTGCGGTGAGTCGAGATCGCGCCATTGCACTCCAGCCTGGGTAACAAGAGTGAAACTCCATCTCAAAAAAAAAAAAAAAACAGTATGTTACAAAACACTTCTTATGGTATGAGCCCACTGGCTACATGTAAATGTGTTATGTGTATTTGCAGAGAAAAAGAACTAGAAGTCTGCTCATGGAACTTTCAAAGTAGTACTCTCCTAAGAAGGTTTTAGGAGTGAGGATGGGTAGGCAAAGGAATATGTTCATGTTTTAGTTTGTGTATTTATATATTTTAATTTTTTTGTAATAGGAAGATTAATATATTATTTATATACTTTTAAGAGGAACATTTTAAAAAAATCAAAATAGTTTAATACATCAGATTCAAGATGGCCCATTGGGCATCTTCATCACCTCCCTTTTCTCTCTAGGCTTTATTGAAAGTGCAGAAAAACTCATTAGCCTGATTCCAAACCTTCCTTACATAGTGCCTGTGGAATGTCTAGCACTGTAGCCAAATCCGAGGTACTCCTGTAATCACCCAGCAGCTTCTTCCTGCCCACTGCACAGACAGAATTGGTTCACTGACACTGTGGCAATTGTAGTAGAGAAAGAGTTAAAGTGACACGAGGCCAGCCCACATGGGAGAACTAGAATTATCACTCAAATCAGTCTCCCTGAAGGCTTGGAGGTTACGGAGTTTTATGGACAATTTGGTGGGCAGGGGGCTAGGGAATGGACACTGTTGACTGGTTGGGGATGAAGTCTTAAGGGTGTGGAAAATGTTCTCTCAGGCTAGTCCACCATTGGGTGAGGCCAGAGGATCAGTTGAGTCATGAGTCATCAGTCTGGGTGGGATCAGTGTGAAAAATATCTAACAAAAAGCAATTTTAGGTTCTACATTAGCGATGTCATCTATAAGAGCAACTGGGAAGGTCGCAAATCTTGTGACCTCTGGCCACATAACTGCTGAGCAGTGAGGGATTATAGAAAGTACACCTATACTGTGATCTTTCTCAATCTTCTAACGGCAGTTTCAGCCCTGGAACAGGGAGGGGATTCGTTTCAGGAAGACACTATTATCCTTTTTTTTTTTTTTTTTTTGAGACAGGGTCTTGCTCTGCCACCTAGGCTGAAGTGCAGTGGCACAATCACAGCTGACTGCAGCCTTGACCTCCTGGACTCAGTCTGTCCTTCTACCTCAGCCTCCTGAGCAGCTGGGACTATAGGCATGTGCCACCATGCCTGGCCAATTTTTGTATTTTTTTATAGAGATGGAGTTTTGCTGTAACACCCAGGCTGGTCTTGCACTCACTTGAACTCACTCAAGTGATCCACCTGCCTCTGCCTCCCGAACTGCCAAGATTACAAGCATGAGCTGCCACATCCAGCCTATCATTACTCTTGTTTCAAAGTTAAACCATAAACTAAATTTCTCCTGAAGTTAACATAAACTAAATTTCTCCTGAAGTTAAGAGGAATGGCCTATGCCCAGGAATGACCAGGGACAGCTTGGAGGTCAGAAGCAAGACAGAGTCAACTATGTCAGATTTCTCTTGCTGTCATAATTTTGCAAAGGGAGTTTCATTCTCATCTGAAGAAAATGATAGGTTTGCCTGGAGAGGAGAGGGGTTCCGAGATGAATGCTGGGGCCTGATGATTATGTGGAACTGAGAATACTGGTGTCCACAGCAGAGACCAAGGAAAGAACAATTAGAATAAAAGTGTGTTTTGCCCAAAGCTCCCAGCTTTGGCTATTTCCTGAACATGAGGCTGCAGGGGAGTCAGCCTAATGAAGTACGGGAACACGGAGCTGGCAGTCAGTCCTCCTGAGAGAAAGCAGGTTGTAGGGTAGTATGCTAATGCTAGTTTTAGTTAAAAAAAAAAAAGGGAGTCTAGCTTTCTGAAGATCTAGAAGAATATTCCACAAACTATGGACAGTATTTACCCCTAGGGAATAGGAGTTTAGAGAGAGGGTGAGAGGGGATAAGGGTAGGTCTTTCACTTTTTACTTCAAACATATATAGTTTGAAATTTGTGTCCATGAACAAATCTGTTGTTTTATAAATAAAAATGTTAAAATAATAATTGCACTAGGAAAATGTGGTTAGAAACATACACATATTTGTGTCTGAAAAGATATACATCAGAAATATCTGCAGTGTTTCTCTCTAAGCGGTATGCTTACAATAGAGATTTACATCCCTTATGCTTTTCTGCATTATCTAATATTTGGGATCCTGCTGTCAGAAATAGCTATTAGAGCATCTAGACATTTGAGGCCATCAGTTAAATATTAGGGTTAAAAGCAATGATGTGCTGGTGTTTAACAAGGGGCTCCCTGAAAAGAATGAGCACGCTGATTTGTGAGATTTGCTGACTTCTAAATATTTCCACCACAACAGATGCCACACGACCAACATGGAGTCGCCAAGTGGAACAGGGAACAGATGTGCACAGTGGCCTCTCTCCAGCTTGTGTGAGGCGGCTCCACCACACCTCCTGTGGAGCGGAGTTTGGTGAGTTGAGATTTCTTGACTCAGATCCTCTGGCTTGATTTTCTTCTCTAGCCCACTCTCCTCGGTTACATGGAGAGCAGACCCGAAAAGGTGAATTTGGGAGAGGTGGCTGGCAGATGAGTGTGGAAAAGTTGAAGAGGAAGCTGCACTCTCTGGCGTCCTGATGGAGGGGTTAGTCATGGGTCTATTGCAGAGAGGGGCCTTCATTTTGTTTTTATTAACAGAACAATCAGAATGGCTGACCCCTCTTCTCACCACTGTTGCAGATAAGGCACTTAGGAAGTAGAGGTATGGATGCAAGCAGCAGATAGATGAAACAAATTAAAGTCAACAGGAGCACTGAATACAGGAGGCCCAGCTGTATTCATTTCCAGGAAAGTTTGTCTGTTCTGTGCAAACAACTCAGTCACCCCCTCTTTTATGATCACCATAAGCATCCCATGCTATGCTCTGGTCTTGCTTATCCTGCAGTGCTGCCTTATATTTAGAAGGAAAATGGACTACACTGGAAAGTATGGCTGGCTGTGCCTTTCAAAACTGTAAAAACAGGAAAAAAAAAATTAGCCGCCATTTCTCTCCCTGTCTGTCTGTCTATTTATTGCCAGCATCTCCCCTTCTCCTCAACCCGTGGAAACCTCTTGATTTCCATTGACTTCGCATCTCACATGACATCCTTTCCATGGAAGACTGTAAGCATCATCTGCTTTCTCTGAATAGAGAAAACCCTGTCTTTCCACTGGGCCGTGTACCACTAGTCCCTCTCCTCCATAGAACATAGTGATTTTGTCCTACATAGTATCCTCATTGCTCCTGAGTTTTCTTCAACGTGGCCAAATGGTGGAAGATAAAATGATCTAGTTGAAAAGCAGAGATTAGAGAGAGGTAGCTAGGGTAGTCATTATTTCTACATAAAGAAACCACAGGGGAAAAAATGTAATAACCTAGCAGCTTTGGTTGACTTCTGGGGAGTTTTTGCACTAGCGTAGGATGAGCAGCACCCTTAAAAGAAAGCTTTGCATTTTTCAACACTTAGATTACATTAAAAAGTATTTGGGTCAACAACCATTAGTATTCATTGGTATAGCTTTATTGTTTTTTTAAAGGGAAGCATATATGCAGGTTGGTAAGTTGATAAACATTTGCATGCATTACAGAAATAGAAACATTTTATCTGCACACACATTATATTCCAAATATTAATATGCTTACATAAAAGTAAAAATTTCCCCTTAATTTTTAATTTAGATTTGAATATATTGGTTATCACTGAGAGGGGGAGTCAAGATGTTTTTGCTGTTTAGAAATAGGTTCTGGACAACAGCTCTATTTTCTTAATAGAAGCAGTAGACCGTTTGTGAGATGTGATGGTGAAAATAACAGACTTATATCACGAACCCACAGTTCTCATATTAGTTTACTTCTGCACATGCAGGAAAAGTGTGATGTGGGCTCTTCAGAATAGTGGACTACCATGACAAAGGGGGTAGTGTAAGGGGAGGTCACAGGGCTTAAAAAAGCTGAACAAAATAAGGTGGTGGTGGGAGGTGCAGAGAAAAGGGAATATTAAAACTCAATTTTATCTGAAAGTTAAGAAATTAGATTTATTGATATTGTATGTATAAATTGACAGGCATTCATGAAGATCATTTGCACTTAATTTAAAACATATTTATTGGACAGGTGGGAACAGGTGCATTGGACTACTATGTAGCAGGTGGGATGCATACATTAGTGAACCATGGGCAGAAAGAGACAGAGAATAAAGATTATCTGGTGGTGATAACATCAGGAAGAAGAATAGGCCAGGTTGAGGGGGATCACTATTTTATAAGGAAGGGTTGAGGAGTGCCTCTCTGACAACAGAATGAATTTGAGCAGAGATGTAAAGAAAGGGACCAAACCACACAGATATCTGTGAGGAAAGAATTTTAGGTGGAGGAAGCAGCAAAAGCAAAGGTCTGGCTCTAGGTGTACTTAATACATTCTAGGAACAGCAAGGCGGCCAGTGTCACTGTGGAGGTTGGTTGGAGAAGTAGCTGGCCTCCACATCTGTCAGGCCCTGAGGCCATTGCCAGGACTTTGGCTTTGCTTTGAATGGAGGGGAAGTCATGGGAGAATTTGGAATTTGGAGCAAAGAGCTGTTCTCATTTGACTTACATGCAAAAGGACTAACTCTACTCTATTAAGACTCAACAGTGAGGGCAATGATGTGAAAGACCAGCTGGTAGTTCACTAGCCCCAGGAGCAGTTGTCCTGGCTTAAATCAGGTCAGTAGCAGTAGAGATGGTAAGAAGTGGTCAGATGCTGCTTCTAGTTTTAAGATACTGCCAATAGTGCAGGGCTGGGACTCTGGGAGGCAAGTGAGACACCTTGGATAAAAGATTTAAGAAGGCATTCACCTGGCAACATGTCATTGAGTAGGTAAGAGGGGATGAGACTTAGTGCAGCAGTTGGCTTATTAGAGCACAGACAATTACTTCATCTGTAGTAACTGGAGGGAGGGCAGAGTATATGGGCATGGAGCCAGTGGTTGGCAGATGTGTGCATGGGAGGAAATGGGGCTTCTTTTGATTACTGTAGTTTTTCAGCGAATTAGAAAGCAGGGTTATCAGCTGGGTAAGCTTCAAGGGAGGTGGAATTTTGCAATGAATGAAGAAGAAGTGAAATAATCACGTGGGAGGATGAAAATGAATGAATGAAGTATATGCAGCAGGATTTTTTCAGGTGTTACTAGGGGGTCCTTGAAGTTACCAGTTGTAGGGCTGGCACTGGAGCTGTATGCTCAGAATTATTTACCCATTTCTTTATTTTACCCATAGCATGGAAACAATAGCTCTAGATCATATAAGATCTTCAAAATTGGCTTTACAATTCATGCTTGAAAGTCTGCTTTAAAAAATTTCAACAATAGCTGCCACTCTTTGTCTAAATAAATAATGTCTGAAAATAACCATTTGAAAAGCATTAGTTTAAAAAAGAAATCAAGAACAATCCTATTTACAATAGCATAAAAATTATTAAATACTTAGGAATAAATTTAGCCAAGGAAGTAAACATTTAGTACACTGAAAACTGTAACATTGATGAAAGAGGTTAAATACAGTGTACTGTGTTTGTGGACTGGAAGAATTGATATTGTTACAATGTGCATACTACCCAAAGCAATATACAGTTCAATATGATTCAATAAAGTCTTATGAACATTTTCCACAGAAATAGAAAAAGCAACTCTAAAAAATATATAGAAACACAGAAGACCCCAAATAGCCAGAAGAAGCTGGAGAGAGAAAAACAAAGTTGGAGGTATCACACATCCTGATTTCAAACTATATTACATAATTGCAATCAGAACAACATGGTACTGGCTTAAAAACAGACACAAAGACCAATGGAAGAGAATAGAGAGCCCAGACATAAACAAAAACATATATGGTTAGTGAATTTTCAACAAGGCCATGAAGAAGACACATGGAAAAAGTATAGTTTCTTTAATAAATGGTGTTGAGAAAACTGGATATCCACAGGTAAAAGAATGAAATGGGACATTTTATCTTGTACCATGCACAAAAACTCAAAATGAATCAAAAACTTAAATGTAAGACCTGAAATCACAAAACTCCTATAAGGAAATAGGAGAAAAGCTCCTTGATATTGTCCTTGGCAATTGTATTTTGGATAGTGCACCAAACACATGTGCCATAAAAGCAAAAATAAACAAGAGGAGCTATATCAAATTAAAAAGCTTCTGCACAGAAAAGGAAATAATCAACAAAATGAAAATACAACCTACGGAATGGGAGAAAACATCTGCAAATCAAAAGGGGTTAATAGCCAAAAATATAAAGAGCTCATGCAACTCAAAAGTAAAAATCAAAACAAATAACCTGATTAAAAAATGGGCAAATAAACTGAATAGACATTTTCCCAGAGAAGACACAAAAATGGCTAACAGGTATATAAAAAAATGCTCAGTATCCCAAATTATCAAAGAAAGGGAAATGAGAGCCACAATGAGATATTACTTCACACATGTTGGTGGGAATTTAAATGATGCAGGCACTATGTAAAACAATATGGTGGTTCTTCAAAAAATTAAAAATAGGATTACCATGTAAATCAAAAATAAAATTCTGAGCCCCCCCAACCAACTGAATGGACCCCTCCTTTCATCCAGGAGCATTCCAAAGTTAACCTGAAAAACTAGCTCAGACCATAATGGGAAAAGGGGGTTGGATATGCCTCATTATGCTCTCCTCCCTTTGGAATTCAGGAACAACTGACTAACATTAATTCTGGGTCTGTCCTGTAGACGCTGGCTGAGCGACAGAAGAAAGGAGCACTGAGACATAGGTAGGCAGTGTAAGAGCCACTAGGGGACTGTTGGCACAGTGAGTAGCCCTAATAAGCTGGAGCTGCTAGCTTTTACTGAGTACAGACATAATACTAAAAGCCTGGAGCCAACGCAATATGTGGGTAATTAACATTGTTGTTCCCCCTTGCAGGGATCAGTCTCTCGCTGATGATCAAAGGTCGGTTTCTGGACAACATAAGTAAACAAGCCTATTAGGTAAACTCCTCTACATTCCCTTGTACCTACTTCTCACCCTTTGCCTCAGGGTAAGAGAACAGCTGCCTTCAGCTTATTTTCTCCTGAAGCTTTGCAAAACCGTCTGGTCTTTCAAGGTTTGTGTCTTTCCCTATAGCTTCTCCCATCACCCTGACCAATCTCCTATACATTAACATTAAAACAGACAGCTTAAGGCTGGCAAAACCGATTCTGTAGCAATAAGACACCGAATTCCAACCTGAGTCTAGAATAGCATCACATGATGGATAGTAGGACCTGAAAGAAATGGAAGTATTTTACTCCCAGATATATTTCTTTGATGTATTTTGAAATGGCCCTGAAAAGCTGTCTCTTATGGGGAAAGTCTACATTCTGTAGAGAATTCCCTTCTCCTCTTCCCTTTCCAGGTCTTTTCCCTGATCCAGGAGAGAATTAACTAAGTGTGTGGGACCTTTAAAATCTTGTTTGTTTGTTTGCTCCTTTCTTACTTTTAACTTTTATTTTAGGTTTGGAGGTACATATGAATGTTTGTTACATAGGTAAACACATGTCACAGGGTTTTGTTTTACATATTATTTCATCACCTGGGTATTAAGCCCTGTACCCAATAGTTATCTTTTCTACTCTTCTCCCTCTCCCACCCTCCCCCATCAAGTAGACCCCAGTGTCTGTTGTTTCCTTCTTTGTGTTCATGAGTTCTTATCATTTAGCTCCAATTTTTAAGTGAGAACATGTGGTATTTGGTTTTCTGTTCCTGCATTTGTTTGTTAAGGTCAATAGCCTTCAGCTCCATCCATATTCCCACAAAAGACATGACCTTGTTCTTTTTTATGGCTGCATAATCTTCCATGGTGTATATGTACCACATTTTCTTTATCTAGTCTATCATTGATGGGCATTTGGGTTGATTCCATGTCTTTGCTATTATGAATAGTGCTGCAAGGAACATTCATTTGCACGTGTTTTTATGGTAGAATGATTCATATTCCTCTGGATACATACCCAGTAATGGGATTGCTGGATCCGTAAAATGGTAATTCTGCTTTTAGCTCTTTGAGGAATTGTCATACTGATTTCCCCAGTGGTTGAACTAATTTGCACTCCCGCTAACAGTGTATAAGTGTTCCCTTTTCTCTGAAACCTTGCCTTTTAAAATCTCGTAAGAAACATTTAAAATATATTCTCTCTGAAGCCTGCTACATGGAAGCTTCATCTGCATAATAAGAACCTTGGTATCCACAATCTGTTATCATAACCCAGACACTTCCTTCTATTGATTCTAGGTCTTTAGGTAATAACTAAAATCTCTCAATCAATTGCCAGTCAGAAAATCTTTGAATCCTCCTATGACCTGGAAGCCCCCTCCTCTACAGCTGCTTGGAGTTGTCTTGCTTTTCCAGACAAGACCAATGTGCATTTTACATGTATTGCTCTGTGTCTTATGTTTCCCTAAAATATGTAAAACCAACCTGTAGCCCAATCACCTTGGATGCATGTGCTCAGATCTCCTGGAGCTGTGTCACAGGCCAGGGTCACTTATATTTGGCTCAACATAAATCTCTTCAAGTATTTTACAGAGTTTGACTCCTTTTATCAACAACCATCTGATCTAGCAATACCTCTTCTGGGTATTTATCCAAAAGAATTGAAAGTAAAAGAGATATTTGTACACCCATGTTCGTAGCAGCACTATTCAGAGTAGCCAAAAGGCAGAAGCAACCCAAATGTTCATCTGTAGATTAATGGATAAAAAAACACAATGGACTATACTACTACTACTCAGCCTTAAAAGGGAAGAAAATTCTGACATACGCTACACTATGCATAAACCTTGAGGACATTATGCTAAGTGAAGTAAGCCAATCCCCAAAAGACACATACTATATTTCATTTATATGAGGTATTTAAGGTAGTCAAATTCATTTTATTTGTTATTTTATTTTTGAGATGGAGTCTTGTTCTATCACCCAGGTTGCAGTGTAGTGGCATAATCTTGGCTTACTGCAACCTCCAACTCCTGAGTTCAAGCAATTCTCCTGCCTCAGCCTCCCAGTTAGCTGAGAATACATGCATGTGCTACCACACCTGGCTATTTTTTTTCTTTATATTTTTAGTAGAGATGGGGTTTTGCCATGTTGGCCTGGCTGGTCTCAAACTCCTGACCTCAAGTAATCCTCCCAGCTTGGCCTTCCAAAGTGCTGGGATTACAGGCATGAGCCATGATGCCCAGCCTAAAGTAGTCATATTCATAGAGACAGAAAGTAGGTAGTTACTGAGGGCTGGGGGAGGAGGAATTAGGGAGTTGTCAAATGGGTGCAGGATTTTAGTTTTGCAAGATGAAAAACTTGTAGAGACTGGTTACATAACAATGTGAATAAACTTAACACTACTGAACCGTATAGTTAAAGAAGTTAAGATGGTAAATTTTATGTTATGTTTATTTCATTTTGTGAAGTAAAAGATAAATCTACAAGTGTTGGCCAGAGTTGGAATGAGAGATCCCTCACTCACTGGATTAACTGTTACCTAAAAAAAGAAGGGAGTTACTTGCTCTACATAGATCAGACCCTTCCAACAGTCAAGGTAGCTTTGTGTTTATTTATTTTTTAAAAATCACAATGGCTGGGCGCGATGGCTCACGCCTGTAATCCCAGCACTTTGGGAGGCCGAGGCGGGTGAATCACGAGGTCAAGAGATCGAGACCATCCTGGTAAACAAGGTGAAACCCCATCTCTACTAAAAATACAAAAAATTAGCTGGACACGGTGGTGCGTGCCTGTAATCCCAGCTACTCAGGAGGCTGAGGCAGGAGAATTGCCTGAACCCAGGAGGCGGAGGTTGCTGTGAGCTGAGATCACGCCATTGCACTCTAGCCTGGGTAACAAGAGCGAAACTCCATCTCAAAAAAAAAAAAAAAAAATCAGAATGGTATGCAGCATGTTCTATCTACTAACCTTAATGTTTTTGTAGGAAGGCTTCTTTTTAAATTAAAAATATTTGCAATACCACTCATATCCAGGAGACATCAAGAAATATACTCAGAATGAGTGTTTTGACTCTGGTGGATAGCTGAGTGGTGGGAAGTATAGCATTTGGTTTTGTCAGCAAAGCATTGTGGGTTTTTTTTTTTTTTGACTCCAGAATTCCTGTAGACTGAATTGGCTCCTTCCACCAGTCAGTCTACTCAAATCTAGCTTAGCTGCATATCTCCCCATTTCCTTTTCCTACCGCTTTTCCCCTTTTACTTCCAGCAGCGCACCAGGTAGCACACCAGCAGCCTATATCAGCATCTGTTAGAGGTAGCAAATTGTTAGCTAGAATTTCCTGGAACTGCTTCTTGATTTAGAAAAAAAAAAAAAGTAGAATTTTCTTCACTGAGGGACAGAAGATCAACATAGAATCAACGGCTCCTTTTAACGTATTCCTTGTCTCTGTTCTTTTGCCTGCCAAGTTCTCTATAGCCTCTCAGGTCTTGTGACTTTGCTGGCACCTGTTCCCTTGCTCTGACATTTCCTGCTAAGTGTCCCCTTTACCTGCACTTCCTCTGCTTGGGGTTAGCTCTGCATTCTGCTACAAGCAGTGGAGATAGGTTAATCCCAACTCCAGATTATATACCTGATTCTAGACACTTCTAGATCCTTCCCTTTATGAAGAGTCTTCAGGTCACAGCTGTTTCCAACTCATGGCTTCTAGTAGCAGGTATACATCAAAATCACCACGGTAAATATTTGAAATTTTTTTAAAAAAACAGATGCCTTTCATGAACAGCTCCAGAGTGGGGCTTGGGAGTATGTCTTGCTAAAAAAAAAAAAAAAAAAAAACCTTACAGGGAAAACGTTTTTGGGATTTCTCAAAGAATTAAAAATAGAATTCCCATTTGACTCAGTGATCTCATTACTGGGTATACACCCAAAGGAAAATAAATCGTTCTCCCAAAAAGACACATGTGCTCATATGTTCATGGCAAGATTATTCACAATAGCAAAGTCACAGAATCAACCTATGAGCCCATCAACAGTGGACTGGATAAAGAAAATGTGGTATGTATATACCATGGAATACTATGCAGCCATAGGAACAAAATCATGTCCTTTGCAGCAACGTGGATGCAGCCAGAGGCCATTATCCTAAGTGAATTAACACAGAAACAGAAAAGCAAATATTGCATATCTCATTTATAAGTCAGAGCTAAACATTGGGTACACACAGCCATAAAGATGGGAATGATAAACTCTAAGGACTCTGAAAACGGGAAGGGAGGGAGGGGGTAGGATTGAAAAATTTGGCTACTTTTGGGTACTATGTTCTCTCTTTGGGTGACAGGATGAATAGAAGCCCAAGTCTTAGCATCATGCAGTATACCCATGTAACAAACCTGTGCATGTGCCCCTGAATCTAAATAAAAAATGAATGAAAAACCCACCGGGGATTCTGATGACATGTTTAGAGTTGGGAATCAACTTGCTTGAAAGGAATCAGTTGTTGAAAGGACAGTCCAACATTTGTCCTTTCCCTGACTTGGCCTCCAGAGCTATTCTGCTCCATTGACTCTCACCCTTTAGAGCCCCTGCTATTACAGACTTCCCTTATACAGGGTCAGGTAGAAGGAGATAATATTTAGTTTAAATTAGGGATAATATATTTTTATCCCATGGCCCTTCCACCATTATAACTAGTCTCTGGATCTGAGCATTAGTGACTCTGGGACAGTTGGGTCACAGAGAACAAAAGGCAGATTTGTGGCTCTTGATTTCTAAAATAGACACTTGAAATTTATGCCAGAGACAGTAGACTGGAAAGCCAAAGAATTCAATAGCAAGGGTCTGCTCTTTTGGGGGTCTATTCAGATCCAAAAAATTAAGAACTCAGTTCATAAAGTTTATGCCATAAACAAAAGAGCTGGGAAAATTCCTTGATGAAGGAAGAGCCAGTGTTTCCACCTAAAAGGAGCTAACGTTAGTCCAGCAATAAGGGAAGGAGAAGATGTAATCACTGCATCTTCAAGAAGGGATCTTGTGCTGCATCCCCGACTCGGCACAGCCATGGGACCGAAGAGAAACTTGAGAGAGGTTTATGTCAATAACCCAGTGGGGCCAGGGAACTGACAGGCTTCCCAGAGAAGCCCTCTGCTTCAACAGAGTGCAGTAGGCTGTGAACGAGGTGTGTCAGCAAAGAGGACACATACCAGTCTGAGTCTCCTGTAGACCCAAAGGGCAGAATACTTCCCACAGTTCCCTCACGCCTCCAGGAAGGTTGCAGAGGAAGCAGCGAGAGGGATGATGGAGAAGGGAATCTGAGGCCATGAGGAGAGGATGCCATCACAGGGAGTGGCCTGAAAGATACAGACTGGAGCTCACAGCTGGACATTTAGCTTCTGCAGCAAAACAGATGCTACTGACTAAAGACTGGTAAAGGCCAGGCACAGTGGCTCACATCTGTAATCCCAGCACTTGAGGAGGCTGAGGTGGGTGGATTACTTGAGATCATGAGTTCAAGACCAGCGTGGCCAACATGGCGAAACCCTGTCTCTACTAAAAATATAAAACCTAGCCGGGCTTGGTGGAACATGCCTGTAATCCCAGCTACATGGAAGGCTGAGGCAGGAGAAAGGCTTGAACCTGGGAGCTGGAGGTTGCAGTGAGTTGAGATTGTGCCACTGTACTCTAGCCTGGGTACTAGAGTGAAACTCTGTCTCAAAAAAAAAAAAAAAAAAAAGAGTTAAAGACCAGGCAGAAAAGTCACATCTCAGCAGAGACTGGAGTGGACAGAGAACCATAGGATATGATGCCCCCTTCACACAGGTGCATACGGTCCTCCCTTCACTCACCTCTGTTACTTTCTGTTTCTATAGATTTATCCATCTTGGACATTTTGTAGAAATGGAATCATACAATATATGGCCCTTTGTGACTGCCTTCTTTCATTTCCTATAGTATTGTCAAGATTCACCCACATTGGATCATGTATTAGTACTTCATTCCCTTTTGTGGCTGAATAATATTCTATAATATGGATATATCACATTTCGTTTATCCATTCTTCTGCTGATAGACATTTGGTGTGCTTTCACCTTTTGGCTATTGTGAATAACATTTCTATAAATATCTGTATACTGTGTAAGTTTTTGTGTGGACAAATATTCTCATGATTTTTTGGGGTATACCGTGAAATTGCTGGGTCATATAGGAACTATGCTTCTTATGTGGATTTTGAAGATGAGAAGATAACTCATTTCCAGGAGAAGGAAGAATAGTTTACTAGTAAAGTATGGTGAAGAGGAAAGAAAAATTTGGGTTTCAGAAGGTAAGAAATGACTGAAATTAAGTAGAGCCAGAAATTATTAGTTCACAAACGATTTTAAAGTTCACATCCAGCAGTACTAGTTTATCAGGTTCGCATTCCTTGGAGATAGTGTCAACAAAGGGTCTAGGCTAGAGCTGATAAAATAGGAGAATTTCAGTAAGAAAGGAAATAACTGATTTGGAATATCCCGTAATAAAAATAAGGGAAGTAAGTGAAAAGGAATTGGTTAGTGGCAGTCCTTTGATTTCCTTTAGAGTCAATGATTGTAAACTCTCCAATCTTGAAGGTTTTACAGTCAGAAGAAACAATAATTTAGAGTGGCCAAGTGTGGTGGTTCATGCTGTAATTCTAGCACTTTGGGAGGCTGAGGTGGGTGGATTGATTGAACTCAGGGGTTTGAGACCAGCTGAACTACATATTTTGTAGATATGGAGAAACCCCATCTCTACAAAAAATACAAAAAACTAGCCAGGTGTGGTGGCACACCTGTAGTCCCAGCTATTTGAGGGGCTGAGGTGGGAGGATCACTTAAGCCCAGGAGGTTGAGGCTGCAGTGAGCCAAGATTGTGCCACTGCACTCCAACCTGGACAAAGTGAGATCCTGTCTCTAAAAAAAGAAAAAAAGAAAAAGAAAACAAAAGAATTTAGGTTGATTCAAAAACTCAAATGCCCATGGGGTCAGGAAAGTAATGCAAATTAGTGAATCAGTCTTGACCACAAAACAGTAGGGAGTGGCGGGCAATGTGGTGGTCTGGAGACACATGCTTATCTAAAGCCATTGAAATTCAAACTTTTTAAAAATACACTGACAGCAAACCAAAACATGTCTACAGGTGAACCCAGACTTCAATAACTAGTTGTAATTCCTAAAATAAAGAAATGGGGAAGGGAGGGATATGGCACAATTAGGGATATTTTCCCTTTCTAAGCCAGATCATTCTTTGAATTTTATATATATAAGATATTTCAAGATATTAAGAGGGAGGAACCAAAGGGGTCACTGTTCCCAGCGTGTGGCCAATAGGATGTGGTCCTTAGTAACATGCACTTCTGCGTTACGCCTGTCAAAGGAAGAATGTTTTCTCCCTTTCTTTCCCTTCTCTCTGGCTCACCAGACAAAATGGTGAGCTATTTTGGACCATGCAGACAAGAGTACGCTGGGATGTCAGAGCAAAAAAAATAGAAAGGGCCTCAACTTTGTAGTATAGACTAGCCATACCCACACAGGCATTTATTTTAGAGAGAAATAAAATTGTAACTTTTCAAAGCAACTGCTGTTTTGGATCTAGCAAATGCAATTAATCCTGTATCTTTAGTAGAATATAACCACACTGCTAATTTCATTTATTATATTAGTTAAGGTTCAGTTTCAGAGAACAGATTTAGGAAGATTATGACAAGGAATTAAATGGTTTGTAGGAATGTTGTGAAGAGCAGATGCTAGAGTGAGCTTTCAGAAATGTCTCCGAAAACCACACAGCAAAATGGTGTCACCATGGCAGCTGCTATGTCTTCCACATCAGAAAGACACTGCTACAGAAAAATACAGGCCTGGTAAGGATTCCATAACAAACAGGGAATTGTCATTACTGCTGTGGGCTCTAGAACCACAGCCTCTGCTATGATCTCTCCAGTAATATGGCACCTTGTGCCTATACATGACATCCACAAAACTAATGACTGTCCTAGGACTTCTGCTAATTTAGCTGGAGAGAAATTAATCACTTCCAACTCAGCTTGTCAGCAGAAGCAGCAGAAGCTCTGCCTCTGCTGTTTTTCTGCCTTCCAAAAACTTGCATGAATGCATCTGATTGGCTAATTCTAAATCCCCTTTAAAATCCTGTTTGCAAGGGTATCTGGGAAATGTAGTTTTCAGCTTTCTAGGCTCTTCAGTTCAATAAGGCACACTAGAAACACAGTACAATGAATGTTCAGTACCAATCTACCATAGGTACGCAGTATCACCTCATAAAAAAACAATGGTGCCTGCCAGAACTTCTGAGATATACCGAGACCGTATTCAAAGGAAAACTTATACCCTTATGTACTCTAATTAGTAACCAGAAAGAGAAAATAAATGAACTAAACTTTTAACTCAAGAAGCAGGAAAAAGAACAACAAACTTAACCTAAAAAATAGGGACAGATAAATTATTTTTCAATAAAAGCTTAAACGACTTTTAAAGCAGAATAATTAGCAAATTAAAATCTTGTTAAAAACACAACAAAATAAAAAAAGTCTCAGAAGACTAATCTAGAAAAAAATGAAAACATACATAACATTCAGAATGGTAAAAAGGATACCCCATATACACAGAGGGGAAACTTGTAGACATTTCAGTATTTAAAATAGTCTAATGAACTTGTATGTACCCATCAGTCAACTTCAACGGTTATCAACACATTGCCATTCTTGTTATTTATTCCTCCCTCCCTCTTTCCCAGCTCTCCCCAGCTTATTTTTTCCCTTGGAGCATTTTAAGGAAATTAATACAACATAGTATTTTACTCATAAATACTTGAGTATATATTGCAAACAAATTAGGACTTTAAAAATTTGAAACTTAACCAAAATAAATATTATTACACTGAACAAAAGTAATAGTAGTTTCTTTATATCATCTAATACCTAGTCTGTGTTAAACTTTACCTAAAGGTCTCAAACTCTTTTAATAACTGTTTTGTTCAAATCCATGTGCAAACAAGGTCTACACACTGCGGTGAGTTAATCTGTTGTTCAGTCTTCAAGTCTAGAATAATTATCCTGCCCTTTTGTCCCATACACCATTTTTTTGGTTACAGATACATAGTCATATGTACACTGAATTTTCTACATTCTCAATTTGACTGATTGCATCTTCATAAAAAAGATAATTTTTGAAAGGAGGGCTGGGCCTGGGGTCTCATGCCTCTAATCACAGCACTTTGGGAAGCTGGGGTAGAAAGATTGCTTGAGTCCAGGAGTTATAGACCAGCCTGGGCAACATAGTTAGACCTCATCTCTATTTAAAAAAAAAGGATAGAGAGAAAATGTTAAATATAATTCTATGATAATAAATGTAAGTACCTAGGGAAAATAAGGGATTTTCTAAGAAAATTAAAAGTTCCAAAATTTACTCATAAACAGGTGGAAATTATGAAAAAAATCCCAAAAAGACACTGGAAAAAATTTAAGGAATTATCAAAAAAAGTTCCCATACCTAGAAGGTTTTATAAGTAAGTGCTTTCAAATACTCAGGGAGAAAATAATTTGTTTTTATTTTTAAGATCTTCAAGAGCATTGAGAGAATATAAAAATCTTCCCAATTCATTTTATGAGATTACCCAGAAAATGATTAAAAAATTTGAGAGAAAGAGCATAAAGATGAAAACTACACACCATTATCTTATGTGTGTGTGTGTATATATATATATATATATATATATATATATATATATATTTGGAAAAGGGAATAATAGCAAAATATTAAAAGAACTATGCACTATAGGCAAATATGTTTTATCCTAATGATTAAGACAGGATTCATTATTGGGAAAATTTATTAAATAATTTAACACATCAATAGATTAAAGGAGAAAAACCATAAGAATATCAAAATAGATGTTAAAATGTCATTTAATAGAATTGAACGTTCATTTCTCAGAAACACAAATTTTGTAGACTGGGCATGAAAACATAATAACAAATTTCAATCTTAAATGAAAAGTCAATACCATACTACTCTCAGCTTATGATCACCACTATTATTTAACATTTTCCTTGGAGGGCTAGCAATTATAAAGCAAGAAAAAGAAACTGTGTAAGCTTGAGAAAAACATATAATTATTATGTTTATAGATAACACATTTGTCTTCTTGAAAAATTATAAGAGAATCAACCAAGAACCATTTAGAATTAGGAAAAAAGTTCAATCGTTTTCTTTTATATCATTAATCTCAGAAATGTAATAGGAAAAAATCTCATTCATAGTAGCAAAAAAAAAAAAATACAATACATAGGAACAAATATAGCAAGAAATGTATATAGCCCCAAATGAAGAACACTGCAAAACATTATGAAGGTTTTACAAAGACAGTCACCAGGCACAATTAAAAAATTAGCTGGGCATGATTGTGCACTCCAGCACAACTTGAGCCCAGGAGGTTGAGACTGTAGTGAGCTGTATTTGTGCCTCTTCACTCTAGCCTGGGTTACAGAAAGACCTTGCCTCAATAAACAATCAATCAATCAATCAATCAATCAATACATGGAGATATATTCATGTTCCTGAATCAGAAAATGATGAGGTAAAGATGCAACTTCTCCCTTAAAATAATCTATCAGTTTTAGCAGAAGGATAAAGGATGCAGACATTAGCAGAGGAAATGGAATCCAGGCAAATTGAGCTGCAATTCATTTTTTGTTTGTTTGCTTTTACCATCACGGTTTGAAACTTTTACAGTAAATAATTTTAGATGGAGCATGCGCTATATTATTCTGGCCTTCCCTTTTGTTTTATACCCCATGGCTCCACACATTTAGGATACCCATATGACTGCTGATTTAATGCCATCCCTGCTTAATCAAATCCAAGCATGGTATTTTCTAGATAATAACAACATGATAATTTACTTTTTCTGAAAGAATAAACAATAGAGACTAGTTAGGGCTGGCTACAGAATTTTCAGGGCCCAATACAGAATGAGATTGTAGAGTCCCCTGGTACAAAAAGAGAAAAAGTTCTGTTACAGTTCTTAAAATACAAAACCCATTTCTTGCTTTTCTTCAATAGTGTCTTTCCCAACTAGTCATTCGTGATGTTTTAAATTTACTATTTAATGTTGTTCTAGGTAAAGAAAATTGGAATTTTAAATTATTAGTATGAAATTTTCTGTTCATCTATTTTATTTTATTTTGTGATTTTATTTTATTTTAAGACAGTCTCACTTTGTAGCCCAGGCTGGAGTGCAGTGGCATGATCTCAGCTCACTGCAACCTCTACCTCCTGGGTTCCAGCGATTCTAGTGCCTCAGCCTCCCAAGTAGCTGGAATTACAGGCACCCACCACCATGCCCAGCTAATTTATTTTTTCTTTTGTATTTTTAGTAGAGACAGGGTTTCACCATGTTGGCCAGGCTGGTCTCAAATTCCTGACCCTAAGTGACCCAACCACCTCTTCCTACCACAGTCCTGGGATTACAGGCATGAGCCATGGCACCCGGCCTTCTGTTCATCTTTATATTTCACAATGCCAATTTTAAATGCAAATATAGTAGCATTTTACTCATATGTGGAATTATCAAGAATATACAATTTGTATTTTGTAGCTTGCACATGCATGTTTTTACATGTTTTTACTGTTATGCAACAGTGGAAATGCTGCATAAAACATTCAACTCTTTTTATTTCAACTCTTTATATCACTTCATGCACATTCTACCAACACACTCTACCCTCAGCTTACTGATGAGGAAAGAAGGACTGAAAGGACATAGAACATGGGTTGTCCTATCTTTCTGTTTTCTTTGATGTCATCATTTTTAGTATAAGTGATCAGCTAATACAGGGAAATAACGTCAGTAAGAAAGTATGCCATAGTGGTTTTTGGTTATTTGCATTATTAGAATGCCTTCTTTCTGTATTTGAAGAATGAAAAGCATTACCTTTTGCAACACATCTACTTTGTACTTGCTTTGAGTCTCACCGAACTTTTGTGCTTCATGGTCCCACCAGAATTCTGTGCTCAAGGGGAATTGTGACTGTTATATACCAATGGGACAGCAAGGAATGATGGGCACATGCATATGTATATCCTTTCTGTTCACATGCATGCACCTTTGTCCCACTGGACTTCACTTATAAAACAAAGTTGAAAAATAAAGTTATTAAGAATTTCAAGGCTGGGCATAGTGGCTCATACTTGCAACCTCAGCACTTTAGGTGGCCATGGCTGGAGGATTGCTTGAAGCCATGAGTTTGAGGCTGCAGTGAGCTATGATTGTGCCATTGCACTATAGCTTAGGTGAATGAGAGAAAACCTGTCTCTAAAAATTAAAAAAAAATTTATAAAAATAAAAGAATTTTAAGACAGTGACAGAGCACTGTCTTGAAAACCACATATGGGGCCCTATGAGCCCTGCACCCTGTTAGACCGCATAGGTGACACGCCCACGAAGCAGGGTCTGAAACTAGCTCAACATTTTTAGAAAGGAAGAGTAATGATAGAAGGGACTTGGTTTATGTAATTTTAAATAATACTATGTAGTAAGGAATTTGGTTCTACTCAAGTGAGGTCTGGCTTTTGCCCTTGGCTTCTAGGAGGTAGTCTATGACAAAGTGTCTTTATTTAGGGTGTGAACTGACCACTCCTAATTTTAGGGTGGGCCTGGCCATGTCAGAAAGATCAACCATGTGATTTAGGGTGGAGGCCTTGGTCATCCGGTATCAGTCCACCTTGAGACTGAGTTTAACCACGTGGGCAATCAATCAATCAATCAGTCTTGCCTACATAACAAAAAACAATAAAAACTCTAGACACTGAAATTTGGATGATCTTTCCCAGTTGGCAGTACTCCATGGGTATTGTCACACATTGATGCCAGGAGAATAATGTGTCCTGACTCCTCAGGAAGGACAATGGAAATTTTGCATTTGGAACACTCACAGACTGCCCTGTGTCTCTCTTCTATTGTCTAATTTTAATCTGTATTCTTTCTGTGTAGTAAACTATAACTGTGACTATAGTAGTCTCCAGGGAGTTCTGTGAATCACTCTAGAGAATTATTAAATCTAAGGGTCATTTTGCAAACCCCTCAAACTTGCAGTCAAAGGTATCAGAGGTGAGGGTAGTCTTGGAAACTATGCCATTAAACTGCAGTTTGGCTGACTCCAGGTAAATACTACAGAGCAAAACTAATGAAAATGGTATACTGTTGGTGAAAGAGTAAATGAATGAATAGCATAATGCAGAAAATGTAGAAACATTCAACTCTATATAAAAAATTAGTATATGACAAAATAGCATTTATTTTATTTTTAAATTTTTTTTTATAAGAAAAAGTTCTTTAGCAGTGATTTCTGAGATTTTGGTGCACCCATTATCTGAGCATTGTATATTGTGCCCAATGTGTAGTCTTTTATCCCTCACCCTCCTTCCCTGCTTTCCCCCAAGTCCTGAAAGTCCATTGTGTCATTCTTGCACCTTTGCATCCTCATAGCTTAGCTCCCACTTATGAGTGAGAACATAGGATGTTTGGTTTTTCATTCCTGAGTTACTTCATGTAGAATAATGGTCTCCAATTCCAAACAGGTTGCTGAAATGCCATTATTTTGTTCCTTTTAATGGCTGAGTAGTATTCCACGGTGTGTGTGTGTGTGTGTGTGTGTGTGTGTGTGTGTGTGTGTGTCATATTTTTTTATCCGCTCATTGACTGATGGGCATTTGGGCTGGTTCCATATTTTTGCAATTGTGACAAAGTAGCATTTTAAACCAATGAGGACAGGAAGGGACTTTTAATAAATGATGCTGTAACAATTGGCTTGCCATTTAGAAAATTTTTCTGCATTAGAACACACAAGTCCACATAGATAAAATATAGAATAAAAATATAGAAAATAAAAATATAGAAAAGACATCATCTGTGTAAAGAAGTTACTTCTATGCTTAATGGCAACATTTTTTTTTTTTAACTGAGAGATTTGGAGACAATCCAAGATGGTCAAATAGGAACAGCTCTGGAGTGTAGTTCCCAGTGAGAGCACAGAGGGTGAGTGATCACCGCATTTCCAAATGAGTTTTTACTGCCCACAGACCAGGAGGTTCCAGGCGGAAAAGCGCTATGAGTCTCCAGCACAGTTGTTTCAGCTGGCGCAGTGGGTCTCCTCACAAAAACTCACGCAAATCTGGGCACCCATTTCAACTGGTGCCTGGAAGGCCTGGGAGACAGAGTTACCCACCCATTCAACTGAAGAAAAGGGGACTGAAACAGGGAGCCAGGTGATCTGGCTTGGCGGGTTCCACTCCAACAAAAACCAGCAATCTGAAATGCTCTGGATTGGGAGTTTCACAGCAAGCACAGCTGGACCCAGGACAATCTATCTTTGTTGGGGGAAGAGCTTCCACCATTACTGAGGCAGCCCACCACTACCGAGGCAGTCCACCACTACCGAGGCAGTCCGCCACTACCGAGGCAGTCCGCCACTACCGAGGCAGTCTGCCATTACCGAGGCAGTCCGCCATTACTGAGGCAGTCTGCCATTACAGAGGCAGTCCACTATTACAGAAGCAGTTCCATCATTACTGAGGCAGACCGCCATTACCAAGGCAGTTCTAACTATACCTCTATAAACAAAACCACAAGGAAGTTCACACAACAGCTGGGCAGAGCCCACGGCAGCTCAGCAATACCTCTGCTGGCAGTCTGTGAATAGGTTACCTCCTTTCTGGGCAGGGCATCTCTGAAAAAAGGCAGCAGCATGTCAGGAACTTATAAATAAAGCCCCACCTTCCCAGGACAGAGCACCAGGGGAAAAAAGGTGCTTATGAGTTCCACTGCAGCAGACTTAAATGTACATTCCCAGCAGCTCTGAACAGAATAACGGTGCTCACGGCTCAGTGCTTGAGCTTCTATAGGGACAAACTGTCTAAGCAGCTCCCCAACCCCTGTATATCCAAAGAGACACCTCATAAAGGAGAGCTGAGGCTGACATCTTGTGGGTATCCTTCTGGGACAAAGATAACAGAAGAAGAAACTGGCAGCAACCCACTGTTCTGCAGCCACCACAGGAGATCCCCAGGCAAGCAGGGTCTAGAGTGGACCTCCAGCAGTCCTATGGCAGAGAGAGCTGAGTGTTAAAAGGAAAACTAAAAAATAATTTCATCATAAGCAAAAAGAACGTCCACTCAGATCCCATCTGAAAGTCACCAACTACAAAGACCACATGTAGATAAATCCACAAAGATGGGAAGAAATCAGTGCAAAAAGGATAAAAACACCCAAAACCAGAACACCTCTCCTCCTGTGAGGGATCATAACTCCTCACCAACAAGGGAACAAGGCTGCATGGAAAATGAGTGTGATGAATTGATAGAAACAGGCTTCAGAAAGTGGGTAATAACAAACTTCTCTGAGCTAAAAGAACATGTTCTAACCCAATGTAAAGAAACTAACAACCTTGAAAAAAAGTTTGACAAAATGTTAGTGAGAATAAACAGCTTAGAGAAGAATATAAATGAATTGATGGAGTTGAAAAACACAACATGAGAACTTCGTGAAAGATACACAAATTTCAGTAGCCAAATAGGCCAAGCAGAACAAGGATTTCAGAGATTGAAGATCAACTGAATGAAATAAAATGAGAAGGCAAGATTAGAGAAAAAAGAGTAAAAAGAAATGAACAAAGCCTCCAAAGAAATATGGGATTATGTGAAAAGATCTAATCTACATTTGCTAGGTGTACCTGAATGTGACGGAAAGAGTGAATCCAAGCTGGAAAACACTCTTCAGGATATTATCCAGGAGAACTTCCCCAACCTAGCAAGGCAGGCCAATATTCAAGTGCAGGAAATACAGAGATCACCACAAAGATATTCCTCAAGAAGAGCAACCCCAAGGCACATATTCATTAGATTCACCAGGGTTGAAATGAAGGAGAAAGTGCTAAGGGCAGTCAGAGAGAAAGGTTGGGTTACCCACAAAGGGAAGCTCATCAGACTCAAAGCAGATCTCTTGGCAGAAACCCTACAACCCAGAATAGAGTGGGGGCCAATATTCAACATCCTTAAAGAAAAGAATTTTCAACCTAGAATTTCATATCCAGCTAAACTAAGCTTCATAAGTGAAGAAGAAATAAAATCCTTTATGAACAAGAAATTGCTCATAGATTTCATCACTACCAGGCCTGCTTTACAAGAGCTCCTGAAAGAAGCACTAAACATAGAAAGGAACAACCAGTACCAGCCACTCCAAAAACATACCAAATGGTAAAGAGCATTGACAAAAGGAAAAAACTGGGTCAACTAATGGGCAAAACAACCAGCAAGCATCAAAATGGCAGGATCAAATTTACACATAACAATATTAACCTTAAATGTAAATGGGCTAAATGCCCCAGTCAAAAGACACAGACTGGCAAATTGGATAAAATATCAAAAACCATCGGTGTGCTGTATTCAGGAAACCCATCTCACATGCAAGGATACACATAGGCTTAAAATAAAGGGATGAAGGAAGATTTACCAAGCAAATGGAGAGCAAAAAAAAAAAAAAAAAAAAAGCAGGAGTTGCAATCCTAGTCTCTGATAAAATAGACTTTAAACCAACAAAGATCAAAAGGGACAAAGAATGGCATTACACAATGGTAAAAGGATCAATGCAACAAGAAGAGCTAATGATCCTAAATATATACCCACCCAATACAGGAGCACCCAGATACATAAAGCAAGTTCTTAATGATCTACAAAGAGACTTAGAGTCCCACACGATAATAGTGGGAGACTTACACTCCACTATCAATATTTGACAGATCAACAAGACAGAAAATTAACAAGGATATCCAGGACTTGAACTCAGATCTGGACCAAGTAAACCTAACAGACACTTACAGAATTCTCTACCCCAAATCCACAAAATATACATTCTTCTAAGTACCACATTGGACCTACTCCAAAATTGATCACATAATTGGAAGTAAATCACTCCTCAGCAAATGCAAAAGAACAGAAATCATAACAAACAGTCTCACAGACCACAGTGCAATCAAATTAGAACTCAGGATTAAGAAACTAACTCAGAACTGCACAACTTCATGGAAACTGAACAACTGGCTCTTGAATGTTGACTGGATAAACAATGAAATGAAGGCAGAAATAAAGAAGTTCTTCAAAACCAACGAGAATGAAGACACAACATACCAGAATCTCTGGGACACATTTAAAGCAGTCTCCAGAGGAAAATATATAGCAATAAGTTCCCACATGAGAAGAGTGGAGAGATAAAAAAATTGACACCCTATCATCAAAATTGAAAGAGCTAGAGGAGCAAGATCAAAAAAACTCAAAAGCTAGCAGAAGACAAGAGATAACTAATATCAGAGCAGAACTGAAGATGATAGAAACACAAAAACCCTTCAAACAATCAATAACTCCAGGAGCTGGTTGTTTTGAAAAGATTAACAAAATAGACCACTAGCCAGATTAATAAAAAAGAAAAGACAGAAGAATCCAATTAAAGCAATAAAAAATGATAACGGGATATCAGCACAGATTCCACAGAAATACAAACTACCATCAGAGATTACTACAAACAACTCTATGCACATAAACCAGTAAACCTGGAAGAAACGGATAAATTCCTGGACACTTGCATCATCCCAAGCCTAAACCAGGAAGAAGCTGAAACTGTGAATAGACCAATAACAAGGGCAGAAGTTGAGGCAGCAATTAAGAGCCTACCCACCAAAAAAAGCCCAGGTCCAGATGGCTTCACAGCTGAATTCTATCAGACATACAAAGAGGAGCTGGTACCATTCCTTCTGAAAGTATTCCAAAAAATCCAAAAAGAGGGAATCCTTCCCAAATCATTTTATGAGACCAACATCATCCTGATATCAAAACCTGACACAGACTCAACAAGAAAAGAAAACTTCAGGCCAATATCCATGATGAACATAGATGCAAAAATCTTCAATAAAATACTGGCAAACCAATTGCAACAGCACATCAAAAAGTTTATCCTTCACCATCAAGTAGGCTTCATCCTGGGGATGCAAGGCTGATTCAACATATGCAAGTTTATAAACGTACTTCTCCACATAAACAGAACCAAAGACAAAAACCACAGGATTATCTCAATAGATGCAGAAAAGGCCTTTGACAAAATTCAACAGCACTTTATGCTAAAAACTCTCAATGAACTAGGTATAGAAGGAATGTATCTCAAAATAATAAAAGCTATTTACTACAAACCCACAGCTAATATCATACTGAATGGGCAAAAACTGGAAGCATTGCCTTTGAAATCTGGCACTAGTCAAGGATACCCCTCTCACCACTCCTATTAAATATAGTACTGGACGTTCTAGCCAGAGAAAGCAGGCAAGAAAAAGAAATAAAGGGTATTCAGTTAGGAAAGGAGGAAGTTAAACTGTCTCTATTTGCAGACATGATTGTATATTTAGAAGACCCTATCATCTCAGCCCCAAATCTGAAACTGATAAGCAACTTCAGCAAAGTCTCAGGATACAAAATCAATGTGCAGAAACACAAGCATTCCTGTATACCAATAACAGACTTAAAGAGAGCCAAATCAAGAACAAACTGTCATTCACAATTGCTACAAAGAGAATAAAATTCCTAGGAATACAACTAACAAAGAATGTAAAGGACCTCTTCAAGGAGAACTACAAACCACTGTTCAAGGAAATAAGAGAGATGGAAAAACATTCCATACTCATGGTTAGAAACAGATGGAAAAACATTTCATACTCATAGTTAGAAAGAACCAAATTGTGAAAATGGCCATACTGCCCAAAGTAATTTATAGATTCAATGCTATCCCCATTAAGCTACCTATGACCCTCTTCACAGAACTGGAAAAACCACCTTGAACTTCATATGGAACCAAAAGAGAGCCCACATAGCCAAGTCAATTCTAAGCAAAAAGAACAAAGCTAGAGGCATCACGCTACCTGATTTCAAACTATACTGCAAGGCTACAGTAATCAAAACAGCATGATACTGGTACCAAAACAGAGATATAGATCAATGGAACAGAACAGAGGCCCTGAAGGCAATGCCACTCATCTACAACCATCTGATCTTTGACATACCTGACAAAAAACAAGCAATGGGGAAAGGATTCCCTGTTTAATAAATGGTATTGGGAAAACTGGCTAGCAATATGCAGAAAGAAGAAACTGGACCCCTTCCTGACACCTTACACTAAAATTAACTCCAGATGGATTAAATACTTAAACATAAGACCTAACATCATAAAAACCTTAGAAGAAAACCTAGGCAAAACCATTCAGGACATAGGCATAGGCAAGGACTTCATGACTAAAACACCAAAAGCATTGGCAACAAAAGCCAAAATAGACAAATGGGATCTAATTAAACTCCAGAGCTTCTGCACAGCAAAAGAAACAATAATTAGCATGAACCAGCAACCAACAGAATGGGAAAAAATGTTTGCAATCTACCCATCTGACAAAGGGCTAATATCCAGAATCTACAAAGAACTAAAACAGATTTACAAGAAAAAAACAAACCAACCCATTCAAAAGTGGTCGAAAGATATGAACAGTTTTCAAAGAAGACATATATGAGGCCAACAAACATATGAAAAAAATGATCATCATCACTGCACATTAGGGAAACGCAAATCAAAACCACATTGAGATACCATCTCATGCCAGTTAGAATGGTGATCATTAAAAAATCTGGAAACAACAGATGCTGGGGAGGATGTGGAGAAATAGGAACACTTTTACACTGTTGGTGGGAGTGTAAATTAGTTCAACTATTGTGGAAGACAGTGTGGCGCTTCCTCAAGGACCTAGAAATAGAAATTCCATTTGACCCAGCAATCCCATTACTGGGTATATATCCAAAGGATTATAAATCTTCTTATTATAAGGACACATGCACATGTATGTTCATTGTGGCACTGTTTACAATAGCAAAGACCTGGAACCAACCCAAATGCCCATCGATGATAGACTGGACAGGGAAAATGTGGTACATATACACCATGGAATACAATGTAGCCATAAAAAATGATGAGTTTGTCATACCCTTTTTAGGGACATGGATGAACCTGGAAACCATCATTCTCAGCAAACTGACACAAGAACAGAAAATCAAACACCGCATTTTCTCACTCATAGGCAGGTGTTGAACAATGAGAACACATGGATACAGGGAGGGGAGCATCACACACTGGGGTCTGTTGGTGGGGACTAGGGGTGGGACAGCAGGGGGTGGGGAGTTGGGGAGGGATAACATGGGGAGAAATGCCAGATATAGGTGACGGGGATGGAGGCAGCAAACCATATTGCCATGTATGTACCTATGCAACAATCCTACATGTTCTGCAGAGGTACCCCAGAACCTGAAGTACAATAAAATATTTTTAAAAAGGGGAAAAAATTGAGAGATTTGATGATTTAAAATGAAAACATTTCTGATCAGATAATCTAAAGAAACAAAATTAAAAGTCGGATGAAAAACTGGAAAAATATATTTGGTATACATAATACAGAAGAAGGATTAATATGTTCACACACACATATTTCATATATATATTTTAGACAGGGTCTCATTCTGTAACCCAGACTGAAATGCAGTGGCACAATCTCAGCTCCCTGTAGTCTCAACCTCCTGGGCTCAAGTGATCCACCTTGGTCTCCCAAAGTGTTGGGATTACAGGCATGAGCCACCATGCCTAGTATATTCAATATATTTTTTAAAGCCCTTACAAATCAACAATGTAAAAAACTTGAAGGGAAACTGAGGGAATTCACACATACAAATAAAAAACCAAAATATCCAGTAAACACACACAAATGAATTCAACCTCAAATGACAAAAAATACAAATTAAAACAATTAGAAGATACTAATTTTTACTTATAGCAAATATTTTTTAAATGATAATATCCAGTTTTGATAAACATTCAAAGAAATAAAACTTTCTCACTGGACCAATAAGAATAGATACTAGTACAGTTTTTTTGGAGGGCAATGTGATAATATGTATCACATGTCTTTAAAACATTCATGTCCTTTGAACACATAGAACGTTAATAAGTAATTATGAATTATTTGTCTATGAAGTGATTCATATAACACACTTGGAAACAACCAAATGTCTGATAATATGGGAACAGTTAAATGCAGTTACCATGTAGCCATGAAAAATGATAATGTTGAAGAATAACAGCATAGAAGGATGATGTCTGCAAGATGGCAGAATGGAAAGTCCCAGCCCTCATTCTTCTACAGAAACACAGATTTAATAATGATATAAGTAACAAAATACCTTTATGAGAAGTCTAATACTAATTAAGAATTTGCAGTACCCTTAGATAGGCACAAAACCAAGATCAGCTGTACTGAAACAGATAACAAAATGAATTTCACTTTATTTATATCAGCCCCTTGCCCAGATCCATTTTGGGGAGCTGGGGAGAGTAGGGAAAATGTCCAATGTTCCCAGCCTTTCAATATGCTCCCCGAAAGTCTAGTTTACCTCACACAGAGTGTTGAAAGGATTGGTATTGTTACAGGTGGTTAGATAGGCATGAGCAAGGGAGGAGAGCACTCTTCTACAACCCACCAGGAATGGCAGGTGATGGTTTGGCAGTTACCACACTGCCTCTCTAAAAATGAAAAATTGGCAGCCCGCTCCAGAGAGAGACAGGCTCCTGATAATCCACAGCTGTCACACTAAAGTGTTAATTGAACACAGGTGCCAGGGAGAGGCAAATTCCCAAACAGATGAAAACACTTGAGATTGGTAATCAGCTTCCAATAAAATCTCAGGAATTGGGCAAGTGCCCGGGCATGTGCATCAAGAGACAAAATGGTGGAGTATGATCTTCTGGGTAAATGCCACTGGAAAAGGGAAAAAAGCCTCAGATGGGCATGCCTACAACTTCCTAAACACACTGAGCATGCTCACTTCCCAAGTGTAAAGGGGGCACTGTGCTTGCAGCAGCTTGCCCTTAGGGAAAATAAAGGGAAAGGGGCACAAGACGCCAGGAGTGGGCCAGCATATAAAGTCCTAGTTTAAAGGGCACACTTGTCTTTCAAGTTGCCTGCTTGCATCTTTTCCAAGTGTGCTTTCCTTTTCTGCTTGCTCTAAAGCTCGTTAAATAAACTTCCACTCCTGCTCTGAAACTTGCCTTGGTCACTTTTTCTGTCTTATGCCCCTCAGTCAAATTCTTTCTTCTGAGGAGGCAAGAATTGAGGTCGCTGCAGACCTGAACAGATTCACCGCGGAGAAATTGGATACCTTTTACCTCTAACAGCATAGTCTAGATGCCTGGGGCCTCAAAGGGGGATGGGCACTTTACTGTGGGGGGCATTACTCTTAGAGCCTTGAGAAGGTACATAACTGAAGCCTCTTCTCCAGGAAGGAGGAAGGAGTGAGGATGGCTGCACACACATTTCAGTGTGTTCCCAAGGGGCTGGTTTATGCTCTGCCTCACAAAGAGCACTGAAGAAACTGAAATAGTCCAGATTCCTGGGGCAGCTGTTGCTGGCATGGCTCTGAGAGATTGCGATTATGTGCATAGCTGAGGCTTCTCCCTAAGGAAAGAAGGGAAAGAGTGGAGCATACCCCCAGCATCCCAGCCTTTCACAGTGCTGATTGAGGAGCCAGTTTCTATCTTGCCTCACACAGATCACTGATGGAACTGACAAAGTGAAACACCAGAGGGAGCAAGAGATCCTGAAAGAAAAAGGCTGAATGCCTGGAGCAGCTAGGAATGAAGGCCAGAATCTCTAGCTGAGCTGATTGATGAAGGCCTTTCCTAATAAAAGCCAGTCTGTAAAGACTGGGAAAAGGAACTGCTTCTTCAGGTATACAGACACCAATGCAAAGCTACAAGGACATGAAGAATCAGGAAAACTTAACACAATTAATAGAACAAAATAAATCTCCAGTAACTGATCCTAAAGAAATGTAAACATATGAACTGCCTGACAAAGGATTCAAAGAATCGTCGTAAGAAAGCACAGCAAGATGCAAGAGACAACAGATAGACAACTAAAGGAAATCAGGAAAATGATACATGAACAAACTGAGAATATCAACAGAGATGGAAATTATAAAGAAGCACCAAATGGAAATTCTGAAGCTGAATATAACAACTAATGTTAAAAATTCACTAAGGGATTCAATAGTGGACTGGTCAAACAGAAAAAAATAATCAGGAAACTAGAAGACAGGTCATTTAAAATTATCCAGCCAGAAGAGCAAAATGAGAAAGAGTGAAAACAGTGAATAAAGCATAAGGGAATTATGGGACACTATAAAATGAAACAGTTTATGCATTAGGAGAATCCCAGAAGGAGAAGAGTGAGAAAAAAAGAAGCTTATTTTAAAAAATAATGGCTGAAAACTTCCCAGATCTGGGGAGAGAAATAAATAGCCAGATTCCCGGAGCTTAAAACAATCCCAAATTTGATGAACCTTATTATATACAGAGACATATTATAATCAAATTATCAAAAGCTGAGAACAAAGAAAAATTTAAAAACAAGAGAAAAGTGATTCATCGTTTATGAGAAGCCCCCATAAGACTGTCAGTGGATTTTTGAGCAGAAACGCTGTGGGTCAGAGGGGAGTGAGATAATCTATTCAAAGTGCTGGGGGTGGGGAGGGGAAACAAAACCCTGCTAGCCAAAAATATATTACCTGTCAAAACTGTCCTTCAGAAATGAAAAAGAAATTGTTTTCCAGGCAGAGAAAAAATGGAGAAATTTGATTAATACTAGACCTGTCTTACAAGACATACTAAAGGGAGTTTTTCAAGTTGAAATGAAATGACACTAAACAGCAGTATGAAAGCATATGAAAGTATAAAACTTAGTAGTAAAAGTAAATACATAGACCAGCACAGAAAACTGGTAATGTAAGATTGATGTGTAAATTTAGCTCTAGTATAAAAGTTAAATGACAAAAGTTTAAAAAATAACTATAAATACAAAAGCTTGTGAATAGATGCACAATATTAAAAGAGATTATAAGCTGGGTACAGTGGCTCACACCTATAATTCTAGCACTTTGGGAGGCTGAGGATTGCGTGAGCCAAGGAATTAGAGAGCAGCTGGGAAACATGGCAAGATTTTGTCTCTAGAAAAGAAACAAAAAAATTAGCTGGGTGTGGTGGCACATCCCTGTAGTCCCAGCTACTTGGGTGGCTGAAGCAAGATGATCACTTGAGCCTAGCAGGCTGAGGCTGCAATAAGCCATGTCCAATCTAGGTGACAGAGCAAGACCCTATATCAAAAAAAAAAAAAAAAAGATTTAAAGTTTGATATCAATAACATAAAGTGTGTGTGTGAGAGGTGTAGAGTTTCTGTATACAATTAAAGCCAAATTGTTATCAGCTTAAAGTAGACTAGTGTGTTTCACATAATCAAGGTAACCACAAGAAAAATTCCCGTATTAGACATACACACACGAAAAAGAAAGGAATCAATGCAAGTCACTATAAAAAAATCAATAAATCACAAACAGGAAAAAAGGGAAAGAGAAACAACAATACAAAACAGAAAACAATGACAATAGTAAATCCTTACTTAAGAATAATTACTTTAAATATAAATGGATTAAACTCCTAATCAAGACATAGAGTGGCTGAATAGATAAAACAAGACTTAACAATATGCTGTCTACAAGGTACTCACTGTAGAATCAAAGGCACACATAGGCTGAAGGTAAAGAGATGGAAAAAGACATTCCATACAAATGTAACTAAGAGATAGCAGGCTGGCTATACTTATATGAGAACAATAGACCTTAAGTTAAGAACTATCACAAGTGACCAAAAGGTCATTATATAATGATAGAAGGGATAATTCATCAGGAGGATATGACAATTATAAATGTATATGCACTCAACATAAGTGCATCTAAATATATAAAGAAAATATTGAAAGGTTTGAAAAAAGACATAGCAATACAATAATAGAGGAGGATTGGCACATGTTCTCAGGACCCCCTGAGGTGGTGCACTCCTGTAGTCCCAGCTACTCTGGAGGCTGAGGCAGGAGAATTGCTTGAACCCATGAGGCAGAGATTGCAGTGAGCCGAGATTGCACCACCACACTCCAGCCTGGCACCTGGTGACAGAGCAAGACTCTTGTCTCAAAAAAAAAAAAAAAAAAAAAAAAAGGAGGACTTCAATACCTCACTTTCAACAATGGATAGAACATTCAGACAGAAAACAAATAAGAAAACAGTGCACTGAAACAATACTATGGACCAGATAAATCTTACAGACATATATAGAACATTCTACCCAATAGCAGCAGAACACATTCTTCCCAAGTGTACAAAGAATATTCAGCAGGACAGATCACATGTTAGGTCACAAAACAAGTCTCAACACACTTAAGACTGAAGTCACACCAGGTATCTTTTCTAACCACAATGCAATGAAACTAGAATCAATCATTATACAAAATCAATTTAATTTATTTTGTATAATGGGTACAATAGAAAGGTAGTGATAGCCCTAATGAAGAACAGAAAGCTCTGAACTGAGTCCAGTAGGATGAGAAGGAGTTATCCAAATGAAGATGTCTAATGGCAGTTAATACCAAACAAAGTGAGCAGTATTAACAGGAAAGTATGGAAGCAGACTTTCTGCTTAAGATTGAACAGAAGGAAAAATGGAAAATTTTCAAATATGTGATTTTCTGTGGTTAAATTTTATTTATCCTACAAGGCTCAGTTTAGGAGATGCCTCTTTTGGTTATCTTTCTTCATCCTCCCATGCTCATCCTAACAGTTCTCATAGCTCTTCCTTTCTATGAAGGGATCACTGGATACCCTGCACAGCTCTTGATCAAGATGCTTATTAAACTATACTGTGATTCAGTTTCCTTAGAATATAAAATCTTTGAGGGCAGGAACTGAGATGATCACTTTTGTATTTGCAGTCCCTAGCAAGTGCCAGATGCTAGAGTTCAATGAATGTTTGCCAAACAAAGGAATCATTCTCAATGTTAAATCCCACACTCCTATTTAAGAACTCCAAGTATATCTTACTTCATTTTAAATTCTCTCATTATTCCAAACTCAAAACTTGTGAATCAGGCTAGTGTTGGGCCTCTGGTGAAATGTCCCTCTAAAGGCATTCAAATTTTAGAAGTTTTGTTTTTTTATTTTTATTTATGGTAAAAAGATATAAAATTTATCATCTTAATCAAGTTTCATGTGTCCAGTTCAGTAGTGTAAAGTATATTCCCATTCTCGTTCAATAGATCTCTAGAACGTTTTCATTTCACAAAACTGAAACTTTATACATGTTAAACAACAATTCTCTATTTTTTCCCTCTGACCACCCCCTGGTAACCACCATTCTATTTTCTGTTTCCATGCATTTGACTACTTTAGATAACTCGTAAGTGTGGAATCATGCAGTATTTATCTTTTTATGACTGTCTTAATTCACTTTGATAATGTCTTCAAAGTCTGTCTATGGTGTAACATGTGACAGAATTTTCTTCTTTTAAAAGGTGAGTTAATATTTCATTTTGTGCATATAACAAATTTTGTTAATCCATTTATCTGTGGATGGACATTCAGGTTACCTCCACCTAGAGGCTATTGTGAATAATACTGCAAGGAACCTGGGTGTCCAAATATTTTTTTGAGTTCCTACTTTGAATTCTTTTGAAAAAACGTATTTTTTTAAAAACCCATTGCAGGCCAAATAAAATATAGCTTCTAGCCAGAGGCAGACTGTAAACTACCAATTTGCAATTCCTGTTATTTTTAATTTATTTTGTATAATGGGTACAATAGAAAGGCAGTGATAGCCCTAAAAAAGAACAGAAAGCTCTGAACTGAGTCCAGTAGGATGAGAAGGAGTTGTCCGAATGAGGATGTCTAAGGGCAGTTGATACTAGACAAAGTGAGCACATTAAGAGGAAAGTATGGGAACAGACAGATGACTGGAGCTATCTGAATCTTGGCTGAAAGTGGTAACAATGATGAGAGGCAGGAAGGTGGTATTAGTAGTTTGAAAGGTGCATATCATTGAGAGTATCATCACTTATATTCCAAGGTCAAAGGAGTCTGCTGGTGGGCGAAGGTGCCAAGCCAGGTATTAAAGCTCCCAAAAAGCAGAGCAGAGCAGAGAGAACAGACGCCATTGACAGCAGCAAGCAATTGTGGATGAAATTATCAACTAAGAGAGTTTCACATTAGCATGAGGCGATAATCAAGATGTGGCAATATGGAGAAAGGTTAACGCTGTGACTGGGAGGAAGTGCTCTAAGAGGAACATTCCCTGGCAAAGTAGAGCCCTAGCAAATTGAGCTTCACCCAGTCTTGTCCTGCAGAAAAGCGAAGTCTCTGCTGGATACAAAGAGACACCCTTCTGCCTCGATGGTATCTGTTAGGTAGGAGAAGGGCTCATGAGGGAGAAAAGATGGGGTCAGAAATGTATGGTGTGGGAGTGTTTTGGTGGCGAGTCGTGGGGTGGAAACTCTTGTGGTATCCCTCATGGGAGAGATGGATCTCCCACACAAAATTTGGTTTAGATGTCAAGACTCATGATACCACATGCTCATAAAAAGGTTTATTGCACATGGGATTAGGCTTTCTAAGAGAACAGGGCAGGCTCCCAAGCAGATCTGAAAATGCCTTGAAAGAGCAGTGAAGTAAAAGGATCAATAAAACAAGAAGAGCTAATGATCCTAAACATATATGGACCCAATGCAGGAGCACCCAGATACATAAGGCAAATTCTTAATGACTTACAAAGAGACTTAGACTCCCACACAATAATAGTGGGAGACTTTAACACTCCACTGTCAATATTAGACAGATCAACCAGACAGAAAATCAACAAGGATATCCAGGGCTTGAACTCAGACCTGGAGCAAGCAAACCTGATAGACATTTACAGAACTCTCCACCCCAAATCCACAGAATATACATTCTTCTCAGCACCACATCACACCTACTCAAAAATTGACCACATAATTGGAAGTAAAGCACTGCTTAACAAATGCAAAACAACTGAAATCATAACAAACAGCCTCTCAGACCATAGTGCAATCAAGTTAGAACTCAGAATACAGAAACCAACCCAGAACCGCACAGCTTCATGGAAACTGAACAACTGGCTCTTGAATGTTGACTGGATAAACAATGAAATGAAGGCAGAAATAAAAAAGTTCTTCGAAACCAATGAGAACGAAGACACAACGTGCCAGAACCTCTGGGACACATTTAAAGCAGTCTCTAGAGGAAAGTATATAGCAATAAGTGCCCATATGAGGAGAATGGAGAGATCCAAAATTGACACCCTATCGTCAAAATTGAAAGAGCTAGAGGAGCAAGATCAAAAAAACTCAAAACCTAGCAGAAGACAAGAAATAACTAAGATCAGAGCTGAACTGAAGGAGATTGAGACATGAAAAACCCTTCAAAAAATCAATAAATCCAAGAGCTGGTTTTTTGAAAAGATCAACAAAATAGACAGACCACTAGCCAGATTGATTAAAAAGAAAAGAGAGAACAACCAAATAGATGCAATAAAAAATGATAAAGGGGAAATCACCACAGATTCCACAGAAATTCAAACCATCATCAGAGAATATTACAAACAACTCTATGCACAAAAACTAGTAAACCTGGAAGAAATGGATAAATTCCTGGACTCCTGTGTCCTCCCAAGCCTAAACCAGGAGGAAGCTGAAACTATGAATAGACCAATAACAAGGTCAGAAGTCGAGGCAGCAATTAAGAGCCTACCACACAAAAAAAGCCCAGGTCCAGACGGGTTCACAGCCGAATTCTACCAGACACACAAAGAGGAGCTGGTACCATTCCTTCTAAAACTATTTCAAACAATCCAAAAAGAGGGAATCCTTCCCAAATCATTTTACGAGACCAACATCATTCTGATACCAAAACCCCGTAGAGACCCAACAAGAAAAGAAAACTTCAGGCCAATATCCATGATGAACATAGATGCAAAAATCTTCAATAAAATATTGGCAAGCCGAATGCAACAGCAAATCAAAAAACTTATTCACCATGAGCAAGTAGGATTCATCCCGGGGATGCAAGGCTGGTTCAACATACGCAATTCTATAAACATAATTCACCACATAAACAGAACCAAAAACAAAAACCACATGATTATCTCAATTGACGCAGAGAAGGCATTTGACAAAATTCAACAGCCCTTTATGCTAAAAACCCTCAATAAACTCGGTATCGATGGAATGTATCTCAAAGTAATAAAAGCTATTTATGACAAACCAACAGCCAATATCATACTGAATGGGCAAAAACTGGAAGCATTCCCTTTGAAATCTGGCACTAGACAAGGATGCCCTCTTTCACCACTCCTATTCAATATAGTTCTGGAAGTTCTAGCCAGAGCAATCAGGCAAGAAAAAGAAATAAAGGGTATTCAAATGGGAAAGGAGGAAGCCAAATTGTCTCTCTTTGCAGACGACATGATAGTATACCTAGAAGACCCCATCTCCTCAGCCCAAAAACTCCTGAAACTGATAAGCAACTTCAGCAAAGTCTCAGGATATAAAATTAATATGCAAAAATCACAAGCATTCCTCTACACCAATAACAGACTTAAAGAAAGCCAAATCAAGAACGAACTGCCATTCACAAATGCTACAAAAAGAATAAAATACCTTGGAATACAACTCACAAGGAACGTAAGGGACCTCTTCAAGGAGAACTACAAACCACTGCTCAATGAAATCAGAGACGACACAAACAGATGGAGAAACATTCCATGTTCATGGTTAGGAAGAATTAACATCGTGAAAATGGCTATACTGCCCAAAGTAATTTACAGAATCAACGCTATCCCCATCAAGCTACCATTGACTTTCTTCACAGAACTGGAAAAAACCACAATGAACTTCATATGGAACCAAAAGAGAGCCTGCATAGCCAAGTCAATTCTAAGCAAAAAGAACACAGCGGGGGGCATCACACTACCGGATTTCAAACTATACTACAAGTCTACAGTAATCAAAACAGCATGGTACTGGTACCAAAACAGAGATATAGACCAATGGAACATAACAGAGGCACCAGAGGCAACACAACATATCTACAACTATACAATCTTTGATAAACCTGACAAAAACAAGCAAGGGGGAAAGGATTCCCTGTTTAACAAATGGTGTTGGGAAAACTGGCTAGCCATGTGCAGAAAGCAGAAACTGGACCCCTTCCTGACACCTTACACTAAAATTAACTCCACATGGATTAAAGACTTAAACATAAGACCTGGCACCATAAAAACCCTAGAAGGAAATCTAGGCAAAACTATCCAGGACATAGGAGTAGGCAAGGACTTTATGAACAAAACACCAAAAGAATTGGCAACAAAAGCCAAAATAGACAAATGGGACCTAATGAAACTCCACAGCTTCTGCACGGCAAAAGAAACAGTCACTAGAGTGGATCGGCAACCAACAGAATGGGAAAAAATTTTTGCAGTTTACCCATCTGACAAAGGGCTGATATCCAGAATTTACAAAGAACTCAAACGGATTTACAGGAAAAAAACAAACAAGCCCATTCAAAAGTGGGCAAAGGATATGAACAGACACTTTACGAAAGAAGACATATATGAGGCCAACAATCATATGAAAAAATGCTCATCGTCACTGGTCATCAGAGAGATGCAAATCAAAACCACATTGAGATACCATCTCACGCCAGTTAGAATGGGGATCATTAAAAAATCTGGAGACAACAGATGCTGGAGAGGATGTGGAGAAAAAGGAACACTTTTACACTGTTGGTGGGAGTGTAAATTAGTTCAACCATTGTGGAAGACAGTGTGGTGATTCCTCAAGGCCTTAGAAATAGAAATTCCATTTGACCCGGCAATCCTGTTACTGGTTATATATCCAAAAGACTATAAATCGTTCTACTATAAGGACACATGTACACGAATGTTCATTGCAGCACTGTTTACAATAGCAAAGACCTGGAATCAACCCAAATGCCCATTGATAATAGACTGGATTGGAAAAATGTGGCACATATACACCATGGAATATTATGCAGCAATCAGAAATGATGAGTTCGTGTCGTTTGTAGGGACATGGATGAATCTGGAGAACATCATCCTCAGCAAACTGACACAAGAACAGAAAATGAAACACCGCATATTCTCACTCATAGGCAGGTGATGAAAAATGAGAGCACATGGACACAGAAAGGGGTGTACTAAACACTGGGGTCTATTGGGGGTAAAAGGGGAGGGCCAGTGGGAGGGGGAGGTGGGGAGGGATAGCCTGGGGAGAAATGCCAAATGTGGGTGAAGGGGAGAAGGAAAGAAAAGCACACTGCCATGTGTGTTCCTACGCAACTGTCTTGCATGCTCTGCTCATATACCCCAAAACCTAAAACCCAATAAAAAAAAAAAAAAAAAAAAGAAAGAGCAGTGAAAGGAAATCTCCCTGCTTGGGGTTTTATAGTAGTTAGGGGGTGAGGCTGGGGTGATGGTTTCCTCATGCTGGCCAAAGTTTGTATGATTTGAATTTCCTATCAGTGCCAAGGGAGCACCCAGACTTTTGATCAGCTTGCTTGGATGTGGGGCACAAAGGGAAGGGGGCGGGGCAGGGCTTGACAACTGTCAGCTGTCAAACATCAACAATGTAGTCAGACTCCTTTTTATTGAGTACTAGCGAGAACTGGTGAAATTGCACCTCAAGAGAATTAAAAGCACAGGGCTGCCCATAGGACATCCACTTAATTCCTCAGAGGAAATTGGTATCCAGTGACTACAGAGGGCAAGCCTTTACAGCCTATGTTAAATTTTGGGACTTTTGTAATTTTCCATGTTTCTCATTTGTATTATTTCCTATTTTCTGTTTGGGTTATTAGAAAAATTCATATAACAAAAAGGGCCAATAATCTTGTCATTTGGAATAGTGTGTGTACATATATGCACATGTATGCATTTAAGTGTGTGTGTTTGTATGCTGGATGTAGCTGATTGGTACTCAGCCGTTTCCAGCTCTTTTTTTGAATGCTGGAAACCACATTTCCCTGACTCTTTTGGATGAATTTATTAAATACACTTTGTTTTATGTGTAGAAAGCAGAAGTGAAACAGAAGCCACCTCCCTTCTGTTGTCTGACTGTTTTTCTGTGGGTGAACAAGATCTTGAACCATCTCCAAGATCTCCAGTTTTTCTGAAGTGGTGTTCTAGTATTCAGCTAATAGCTTCATAAATGTTAAGAAGCAATTGTGGTGTGCCAGCAGTAGCTTCCCGATCCTGACTTTCTGATCCTGGGACACAGCTATGCTCGTGGGTTCATGAACTCAGAAGTTCCAGTGTCAGCCTGCTTATTGCTCACCATCCTGATTGTTGCAGAGCAAGTAGCTTGTCTGGACAGTCAGTTCTGCATTGTTCTGGGAGTTATTCCTGGAGGTGGAACCTAGAGCCGGCTCCTCCAGCCATTCTAGTTCACATGTAAACACCCAATTTCCTTTATTAAATTCCTTTGTGCTTAATATAACTAGACTGGTTTCTATATATTGCCCTGAACCCTTATTATCTTTGTGTGTTTGTGTTAGTAGAAGGGACTGGTATGGGTAATGAAAGTGGGAGGAGGATGCTCAGCTCTAAATCTTACTTTGACATAAGGGGAGTGTAGGGACCCCACAGGGGAGAGAATGGAAAGATCTGCTGGGACTGAGAAGATCCGCTGGATCAGAGGTGGAATGGAAGGAAAAGGCCTTTGGGGTTCCCAGAAATCCTCCCTCTAACTCTACTGAACTTGGGGTTACAAAGAAAGAGGGTCTTAGATGAATTTCTTGAATTAGTAGTTAGAAGTGTTTAATATTTATTGTTTTATATATGCATTGATTTGATTCTAAATTTCTTGGAGCTTATTCTCCTAAGCAGTTTTTATACTCTTAGTGCAATGATAGTACACTTGGAAAAACCAAATTTCTTTTCCTTTCCTTTTTTCATCCATAGATGAGAGGTAACTTGAGTATGGTCTCCATTGAAACTCATAGACCTATCCCTAAATTCAGTAGAAAAAGAAAGACACTTGCCTAAGGCAAAGATGGTGACAGTCTCCAAGATTATTAAAGTAACATTGAGGCCTTAGTGTCTCATACAGTGCTAGCAGGTGAAGTAATTATTTGATTCAATTCAACAAATACTTTTGAGGTGTATTAAGCTTTTTCACTTCCTAGGCCTCCACCACCTCTCCCTCTTCTCCACCTTAGCCACTCACTTTCATGACACGCCTTGGAACTTGTCATCACCCGGAACCGTACCACCTCTGCAGTCTTTACCTCTGAGGTACAATTATCTGATCATAAACTCTTTCTTGGCAGATGGATTTGCCTTGTATTTCAGTGAGAAAGTTGAGGTTTCTAGTTGGGAATTTCCTCAACTTTTCGACTTTAACCAATGACCTTATTTATACTCATAACCTGATACCCATTACCACTTCTTTTCCTCAGTCTTAAGTTCATCATTTAAAAAAATTTTTATTAAGATATAATTCAGATAACATACAATTTCTCCATTTAAAGCATACAATTCAGTGATTTTTAGTATTCTCACAGAGTTGTGCAACGATTACCACAATAAATTTTAAATCATTTTCATCACCGCAAAGAGAAATCTCTTGGCCATCAGTCCTCATTCTCCCATTGCTCCTAGCGCTAGGAAACCACAAACCTACTTTCTTTCTCTGTGAATTTGAGTATTCTGGACATTAAATA
The DNA here is from genome assembly GCF_049354715.1 of Callithrix jacchus. Taxonomy (NCBI): domain Eukaryota; kingdom Metazoa; phylum Chordata; class Mammalia; order Primates; family Cebidae; genus Callithrix; species Callithrix jacchus. The sequence goes on along the minus strand of NC_133512.1, from coordinate 77,180,584 downwards.
TAAGGGAATCATACAATATGTAACCTTTTGTGACTGTCTTTTTTCACTTAATGTTTTCAAGGTTCATCCACATTGTAGCATGTATCAGTTCTTCATTCATTTTTGTGGTTGAATATTATTATATATATTATATGTACGCTTGAATATTATTATATTCAAGTGTATGCATATACCACATTTTATTTATGTATTCATTAGTTGATGGATATTTGCGTTATATCCACCTTTTGGCTATTATTATGAATATTCACACACACAAGGTTTTATGTGGACATATGTTTTCATTTCTCTTGGATATACACCTTGGAAGGGAATTGCTGAGCTATATGGTAACTCTGTATTTCATTGTTTTAAAACTTCCAGACTGTTTTCCAAAAGATGTATATTCATTTCCATGAGGAGTGCATGAGGGTTCCAATTTCTTTTCATTTTTGCTAACTTGTTATTAAGTAACTTTTAGATTAGAGCCATCATAATGTTCATGAACTTAGCAGCCCACTGTAGGTTTGACTTGCATTTCCCTGAGGCTAACTATGTTGATCATTTTCATGTGCATATTGGGCATTTATATGTCTTTGCAAAAATGTCTATTCAGCTTCTTTGCTTGTTTAAAAATTATGTTGTCTTTTTTTTTGAGATGGAGTTTCGCTCTTGTTACCCAGGCTGGTGTGATCTCGGCTCACTGCAACCTCCGCCTCCTGGGTTCAGGCAATTCTCCTGCCTCAGCCTCCTGAGTAGCTGGGATTACAGGCACACGCCACCGTGCCCAGCTAATTTTTTGTATTTTTAGTAGAGACTGGGTTTCACCATGTTGACCAGGATGGTCTCGATCTCTTGACCTCGTGATCCACCCGCCTCGGCCTCCCAAAGTGAAAAATTATGTTGTCTGTTTATTGTTGTGTTGTAAGAGTTCTTTATATATTCCAGACACAAGTCCTTTATCAGATACATGATTTGCAGAATGTTTTTTCCATTCTATGAGTTGCCTTTTAAATTTCTTAATTCTGCGTTTTGAAGCACAGCTTTTTTTTTTTTAATTCTGTGATACCCAATTTATCTAATTTTTCTTTTGTTGCTTATATGTTTGGTGTCATGGCTGAGAAACCATTGCCTACTACAAGGTCATGAAGATTTACCTCTTTTTTTTTCTTTCTTTCTTTCTTTTTCGAGATGGAGTTTCGCTCTTGTTACCCAGGCTGGAGTGCAATGGCGCGATCTCGGCTCAACGCAACCTCCGCCCCCTGGGTTCAGGCAATTCTCCTGCCTCAGCCTCCTGAGTAGCTGGGATTACAGGCACAGGCCACCATGCCCAGCTAATTTTTTGTAATTTTTAGTAGAGACGGGGTTTCACCATGTTGACCAGGATGGTCTCGATCTGTTGACCTCGTGATCCGCCCGCCTCGGCCTCCCAAAGTGCTGGGACTACAGGCTTGAGCCACCGCGCCCCGCCAATTCACCTCTTTTTTTTTTTCTAAGAAGTTTATAGTTTTAGCTTTTACACGTAGCTTGGATCCTATTTGAGTTGATTTTTGTAGGATGTGAAGTAGGATTTAACTTTTTCTTTTCAGATTGTGTCGGCACCATTTATGGAAAAGACTTTACTCTTCCCATTGAATCGATTTTCCTTACTGGAAATCAATTGACTATAAGTGTGAGGGTTTACTTATAGACTTTCAGTTTTGTTCTAATGATCTATATGTCTTACCTTATGCCAATACCACACTGTCTTGATTACTATAGATTTTATAGTAAGTTTTGAAATGGGGAAATGTGATCCTCCAACTTCGTTGTTTGTTTTCAAGGTTGTTTTGGCTCCTCTGTAACTCTTGCATTCTCATATAAATTTTAGGATCAGATTATGAGTCCAGAATTTTGATGGGAATTGTGTTGAATTTATAGATCAATTTGGGGAGTATTGCCATCTTAACAATATTAAATTTTCCAATCCATGAACATGAGATGACTTCCCATTTATTTGGGTGTTCTTTAATGTCTTTCAGCAATGTTTTGTATTTTTCAGAGTATAAGCTTTATATTTCTTTTGTTAAATTCATTCCTAAATATTTTATTAATTTTGATGCTATTGTAAATTTATTCATTTTCTTAATTTCATTTTTAGTGTATTCATTGCAAGTGTATAGAAACACAATTGATTTCTGTAAATTGATCTTTTTTCCCCTCTTCACCCTCATCTTTGATGTAAATTTATCTTTTATTCTGCAACTTTGCTGAACTCATTTATTAGTTCTAATTGTGTTTTTAGTGGATTCCTTAACATTTTTTATGTACAAGATCATGTCATTTGCAAATAGAGATAGTTTAACCTATTCAACTTTAAAAGCAAAAAAGAATTAAAATGTACTTATGTCTCAGGCACTGTACTATGTTGTTTACATTAACTCTGACCTTAGAGTAGTGGAGAAATTTGGAAGCTCTCCTGGGCCCCAACAGTTTCCCCCACACAGAGTTTAATGTGGGGGAAACTGTTGGGGCCCAGGGGAACATGCATAGAGCTGACTCCATTTCATCTGAATGACAAAGAGATCAACCAATGAAAACTGACACGATTTCTTTTGTCGTATAGTTTGGCACAAACAAGACAGAAAATGTGTCTATTGTTCCAGAAAGGAGAAGGGCAACACCATGCTGATAGGAGAATCATGACTGGTTTTCAATACAAGATTAGACCTTGTCTGGCTCATCTTAGTAGGGAATACTTCTGTCACAGGCACTGGATAAGTTACAGTTCTTTCTAGTGGAAACCCCAAACTGGGTTTAGAGCTCTTGTGTTTACTCTTGCTCAGTTTGAACCCAGATTTTTCTGTTATGCCCCTTCAGAGGCCAGTGATGATTGCCAGAGGAGAGCCTTGACAAGTGTTTGACTGCCAAGTTGTGAGGCTTTGTGTGCACTAACTAACATGGGATGTCTCTAGGGGTGGCACAGCCTCCTACAAGAGAACATGGGTTTTTCTGAGGGAAGTGAGTTGAGCCATCAAACAGAGAGTCTTAAAGGGGAGACTGGATACTGGGCAATCTGAAATCAAACTGGGGCAGAGAGGTTGGAGTACAGGTTAGCAGGCAGAGAGGAGGCAGCCTCCTTATAAAAGCTAGTCTAGAAAGCTTCTCTCGGGAGGTAAAAGGAAATAGCTGTGTTCACCATGAATTTATTCTTTATTTGCACTACAATGTTGTTGTTGATGGGATTGCCTGGAAGTTGATACACAGAGTTTAGGATGTCAAATACTTCTTAGCGATCAGCATCTGTAAAAGGAAGGGAAAAGAAACTGGATGAGGGTAGAGGTGAATTCAGGTCCAAAAAGCCTCAGCAAACCTGAATGGAAGCTCCAGAACAAATGTTTGATAAGAGGGTTGTCTCACATATGACCAAAATGACAGAACTGTAGACCCCTGTTTCGATGAGTCACTAGATGCAGGCTGCTTGGAAATGTGAGAGATCAGGTGTGAAGGCTCTCTGAAGTTTAGGCAAATGCTGAAAAGTAAGTCAGCTGGAGACAGTTGTTTGCACTCATGGCTGCTTGGCAGCAAGTCTGTCCTTGGGGGGGAATCTGGATACCTACATATCTCTATATCTACCATAACTGTATCCTGTTTAATCCATAATAAGTAGAACTAAATCTACTTACTAGTCTGAAGTGTTTGGTATAGTGAAGGCTGTTGGGTCAGGCTACTTCCCCATTCCTCCTCCTGTGAGCTTTTGTGGAAAATGAAGACCTAGTCCTTTTCCCCTTTCACCGTGCATGGATTTTGATGTGAAAGCCATGTCGTTTGTGGGCCATGAGAGACATGATCAACCCTTAGGTTGGGAGAACCTCTCTCTTCCTCTCTATGGTTCTGGAAACCCTTTAACAGTCTTAAGGAATTACCATAAAGGACGCATCAATTTTTCTCTTCATTCCTTTCTTGGCTCCTCCTCCTGTTTTCCTGCCAGTTGATGTCACTGCATATGTATGGCCTTAACTCTTGGCTCTTGCCCTCCTGCTACTTGCCTCAGAAATGGGTAAGGGCTGAGACCTTTCTCATATCTTATCTCCAGTGCTGTAAGTAGACTGGGTAGAGTGTCCCCTCTAGCTCCTCTGCCTGGCTGGGAATGCACATTCAATACAAGGGAAAGACATTTTGACCTCAAGCCAAAACTATTTTCTTCATTCCAGCTTTACCATGAATTAAGCTGATACTTTGATATTTATTGGTTGCATGAGTCTGTTCTCAATTTGGAAGAAGCTGGGAGAAATGAGGTAGTGAATGACTAGGTTCTCCCAAATTCTAACACCCAGGAAGATCCTAGGTAAAAAAAGTGAGGTTAATTCTTTTGATTTTCATCACAGTGGTGAGTGCCTGGCCATATCAGTTTGCAAATATAATAAAAATACAGGTGTGCATAAATCCATTTTAACAGATGAGGAAAACTGAGGCCTTCAGAGGTTACTTCACACTTAAGAGGAAGATAATCTCCTTGAAATCAGTTTATCCTTCACAGTCACTTTGTAACCCATTTCAAGCAAGCATCCTTCATAACAACTTCACTGAAATTGCTCCTGCCAAGACCACCAAAAAATCTTATTTTTGCTAACTCTATCAGACACTCTTTAGCAATCCCCAACATTTTTGGCATCAGGGACTGGTATCTTGGAAGACAATTTTTCCGTGGGTGGGGGTGGGAGATGGAGGGGATGGTTTTGGGATGAAACTGTTCCACCTCAGATCATCAGGCATTAGTTAGAGTCTCATAAGGAGAGCTCAACCCAGATCCCTTGCATGCACAGTTCACAACAGGGCTCCTGCTTCTATGAGAATCTAAAGCCACCTATAATCTGAAAGGAAGTGGAGTGCAGGCAGTAATACAAGCAATGGGGAATGGCTGTAAATACACATGAAACTGCTCGCTCACCAGCCACTCGCCTCCTGCGGCTCAGTTCCTAACAGGCTGTTGAAACATTCACTTCTTAGCAGCTTCTAACATTGACCTTTCTTTACTTCTTGCTGCTTTCTTCTGCTGCTTCCTTTTCCGCTGGCTTGCCTGCTGTAAACTACGGTGCTTACCTCTCCGGCTGTACCTTCTTTGCCTCCTTACTAACTTCTCACACTTTCAGTGTTCATGTTCCCCAGTGTTCTGCTTCTAATCTTCATGGTAGGTAATAGGGTCTGGCTTACTCACCACACATTTCAGTTCAGCTTCCTTGTAATGTGTGAAAGATAGAAAGCTCAACACACATAGCCAAAGCAGAAGAAAACAAGCCATTTTTCAAATGTCCTAGAATTCTGGGCGTGATTTACCTTCTGACAATCAGACAGATACATTGTATGAGACTTAAATTTGGAGTTAATTTGCAAGGAGAGAGTCAAGACACAGGATCATATTTTTGCTGGTGGAGATTTTAGTGAATATGATGTGGTTTTGAAGCAGGTAGTATTAGTTTCTGATATGGCAAACAGTTTGCTAATTTTACAGATTCCTGATCATTTTTAAGGCAGCAGCTCCTTCAGCTACCCAGTTCTGTAGTGTGGCTTTGGGAATTGTTTCTAGGACCTTAGAATAGAGTCTTTTTCATTAGCCTTTTAAAGTTAACCATTTAATATTCTGTAACAAATCCCTTTCCTCTTAAACCAGTTATAGTGGATTCTGTTTCTTGTAACTGAATACTGACCAATACGGTACAGGTTAGTTTGGGGGTTTTAATGTTTTCCTTAAAAAAATTCAATGAGCCATTGATGGGCAATATTACCCAGTACCACACACGGATGTCTGCTAATTTCTTATCTTCACACTAGGCAACTTTACTAAGCTCCAGGTTCATATATCCACATGCCGACTGGACATCTCTATCTGGTTGTCAAATAAAATGTCAAATACAGTGTATCCAAAACTAAACTAATATTTTCCCTTAATCTTTTATTTGCTTCCCTTCCAAATATATGACCTAGAAATTGTATTGCTCTCCTCTGCTTTGCTGCCATCTTTCTCAACTTCCCATTAGTTTCAAGACCTGGTGATTCTGGTTACTAAATGTGCCTTGTGTTCAACCCCTTCTCTCTCTCTGTCTTTCTAGTACTAGTGCCTTAGTTCTTATCTGGATTGTTAGAACAGGTTTTTCTTGTTCATCTCCCTTTTCTCATCCTCCTTCTCTTCTTCTACATTAAAAAATATGTCTTGAAGATAATTATATTTTTTGTTCTTATATGTTAACATGTCTAAAATTGGGATGGGTCTTATGATCAATCATGTTTTGTACTTGCTGTCAGCCAGGAAGTCGTTCTAACATAGTGATCATTATCTACTTGCATAGATTTGGTTTTTAAGATGATATAAGTAGACCACAGCAACTCCTTGATATTTTTTTATTCGACAATCATTGAAAGAATATGGTCCTGACTGTTGTATAATAAACTTGTATTAACACTTTCTGGTAGAGTCAAGATATGAAATCAGCAAAAGCTACAGAATGGATGTCAGTAGCCTGGGAGAAAACCTCAAAGACAGTATTGGAGCACTCTTTGAATAGATGCTGCACATCACTAGTACTCTGGATAGTACAGGGATCAATATCAGGTGATTTTAGGCTGTGGAGTGGGGAGATGGGGTGGAAGTGCAATTTTTAAAGTGAGCATAAAATATCTTTTCTCTCAGAAAGATTACATCTATCCCTAATCAAAATATGTTTTTTTTTTCTTTTTTGAGATAGAGTCTTATTCTGTCACCCAGGCTGGAGTGCAGTGGTATAATCTTGGCTCACTGAAACCCCAGCCTCCCAGGTTCAAGCAATTCTCCTGCCTCAGCCTCCTGAGTAGCTGAGATTACAGGCATGCACCACCATGCCCATCTAATTTTTGTATTTTTTGTAGAGACGGGGTTTTGCTATGTTGCTCAGGCTGGTCTTGAACTCCTGAGCTCAAGTGATGTGCCCAACTTGGCCTCCCAAAGTACTGGGATTACAGGCATGAAAGATCCTTAAGACCTAAATTTTTATCTTGAGTTAGCTTTGGCTTCTGTTTCTATGTGGTAAAAATTGTTTTTAAAGAATAATCTCAAGTATTCTGGGAGACAGGTATCACCAAATTGATGAACATTCTTTTCTTCAAGAATTTTCAATAATGATGATTTTGTTTCCTTCATCTCCAGTGGGCAGTCATGGCAACTTGGTAACTTGAGTCATATGTCTGAAAAATGATAATGAAATGGTAGTTTACCTTGCACAATAAAGACAGTGGCAATTAAATATTTTTAAATGGTGCAAAAGTATTTATCGCCAGTTGCCAGCAGTCATGCTTAGTAATTTCCTCCCTGGCTTTGCTCTGCCCAGGTATCTTTAACAGAATGCTATTAATGTCGCAACTCATTATGAAGCTGAACGTATTACAGCATTAAAAAAAATGCTACTTTTCTAGCCATAGTAAAAAGTTGTTTAATGCAATTCTTTTAAATATTTGTTTATCTTCTTTCATCTTCTATCCACTTCTGCACCCTTCCCCCACACATGACTATTAACTAAGTCACAATGAATGCTTCTACTGCCTCCTACTCAGCTGAATCAACACTTCCGGAGGCTGTGACTAATAACAGCCACAGTCCGTGGTATACTTGACTTTTGAAAATCCTGATTAGCTTTAAGGGCATAATTATGTGTACCCATACTTATAGAATGAGGAAGTTGATTTGAGCTGTGTCTCTAAATTACACAAAACCTACAAAAATGAGTCAGACTTCATTAAGATTATTAACTTACTTGGCTTTTAAAAAAATGTATTGACTGATTACTTAGGTATTCTGAAGTAATCATGGTATAAACTAAAGCATTTGGCTAACAGGATACTTAATGGTCCTTTGCTTTACTATTCATTGCTCAAAATAAAGGAAAATGTAGAAAAGGAAAGATCTAATCTCTGAAAGGCAATCTAACAGATACTATATCTCTGAACATAATTTTCTTGGATAATTACCGGAGAGATCAATTAATCCAAGAAAAAGGAGAGCTCTTCATAACTCCAGAAACAAATGGGTCTCCTCCAGTAGTGTCACTGTGTATTTGTCATTAAACTGTGAGAAGACTTTTAATTTCTCCCAGAAAGAGGTCCCGTCAAGAAAAAGCGAATTGTGTATTACTTTGGGTGCTCCCTTTTGATTGACAGCTGTGCCCATAAGGTTTGCTTCCCTTGGCTTAGTGTCCACTCCTGTCCACTAAGCCAGGCAAGAGCACTGTATTCTGGCCTCTCAGAGGAGACCATGGGCTTAGCAGAAATGATAGGTAGGATTAAAGAATTTACTTATAGTTTTCCAATCACAGCCAAGTGCTTTGAAAATGTAGTGCGCCTCATATGTGAGAGTTGAACAATGAGAACACATGGACACAGGGAGGGGAACATCACACCCTGGGACCTGTTGGGAGGTCGGGGACTAGGGGAGGGATAGCATTAGGAGAAGAAATACCTAATGTAGATGATGGGTTGCTGGATACAGCAAACCACCATGGCACATGTACACCTATGTAACAAACCTGCACATTCTGCACATGTATCCTACCACTTAAGGTATAATTTAAATAAAGGGGAAAAAAAAGAAAACGTAGTGTTCAATTTTCTGTCTTCAGTTTCCCATATCCCCTTAGATTCTCAGCATTTTGTTCTCTGCTTCTGTCCCCGACACTCAACTGAACTTCTCAAAACAACTCTTACTGATGCCAAATACAGTAGACCGTTTTCTGTCCTTAAGTTTCTTGAAGTTGTTTAAACAGTTGGCATAGTTGACAAACCTTAGATTTCTCTGGAGGTATCCCTTCTGACGCTTCAGTTAATTCTTAGTCTCTTTTCTCCCTTTTGTCCACTCTCAGAGGTGAAGACACTATGTTTATCTTCTCTGTCAACTCCCAGGGCCCCTTTGGAAATATAATTCTGGTGGTTATATGAATTAAGCTTGAAAACAAAATCCTCTTAACTATTTTCTAAGTTAAACAAATATCAGACCTCCAGGACACACTGCTTGGTTTCTGGATGTTCTACCACCACTTCAAATAAAACATGTCTGCCAGGCCAGAATGCTGGGTGCCATCTTGTGCTCCTTGTCCTCCTCATCTCCTATGTTCAGCCAATCCTGTTGATTCTGTTATCTAAATGTCCTTAAAAACCAGTCTCTCCGCATATCCCTGGTGGCGTTGCCCCTATTGGAGCCCTGCCCTCCTCTCTCCCCTGCTGTTTCCTCCAGAATTGCTTCCTCCAATTTGTCTTCTGCACTGTTCTTAGAGGGATCATTTAACTATAGATCTGGTTACATTTATCTCTTACTTATAAAATGTTTTGATGTCTACCTTTCCAGTGATTTTATGAGATGCTCGACCTTCTTAATGTGTTGGGCAAAGCTTTTCATACTCCTCCTTGGGTTCTCTCTTGCCTGTCCCTTGCTATCCTGTACACCTACCATACATATTTTCTCTAGCTTCTGTGTCTACTTGTACATGTTGGTTTCTCTGTCTATAATGCCTCTTTCTCCATCTGCCCTTTCCCACCTATAACCTTCATCAACATCTACTCATCAGGGAAATGCAAATTAAAGCCACAGTGAGATACCATGATGTATCTACCATAAGGGCTAAAATTACAATGACATACAGTAGCTAATGTTGGCCATGATGTGGAATAGCTAGAACTCTCATACATTACAGGTAACATAATATATTGGCTCAGACACTTTGGAAAGTGGTTATGTATGAAAGATAAACACATTTAAAACCATTTAAGAGGCCGGGTGTGGTGGCTCAAGCCTATAATCCCAGCACTTTGGGAGGCCGAGGCAGGTGGATCACGAGATCAAGAGATCGAGACCAGTCTGGTCAACATGGTGAAACCCCGTCTCTACTAAAAATACAAAAAAAATTAGCTGGGCATGGTGGTGTGTGCCTGTAGTCCCAGCTACCCAGGAGGATGAGGCAGAAGAATGGCTCGAACCCGGGGGGCAGAGGTTGCAGTGAGCCAAGATTGCGCCACTGCACTCTAGCCTGGGGCTTGGCGACAGAGCAAGACTCTGTCTCAAAAAAAAAAAAAAAAAAAAAAGTAAAAAAAAAAAAACCATTTAAGAATCATCAGCTCCTGTTAGAAGTAGTTGGCTGCAACTCCATGTTCTCATAGCATTTTACTATGGCATTATGACACTTGCTTATTTTCTTATTTGCTTTTCTCACTAGACAGTGGCATCTTTCAGAAGCAAGAGTTGTTTTTATGTCCATATTTTGAGAGATTAGTACAGGTCTGGTACATAATGGGTATTCAATAAATGTTTGTTGAGTCAATTACAAATGTACTTCGAAGAAACAGAAATAGATAACGATGGCAGTTCTATGTCAAATTTATTAATTTATGAATGCATAGGATTTCTTCTGATTGATAGAGAATGAAAACTGTATAGCTCGATGTACTTCCCCTTTGGCATTTTCAGAAAACCCTACAACTTTAAAACTCAGATTTGAAAATATCAACACCAAGCCATCTTTATATAAGAGGGAAAAATGCAATTAAATAAAATCAGCACATCATACCACTCACCTAGCAGAAATCACCAAAGATAGTAAAGTAGCATTAAGAGCCACTTTGAGACAGGTCAGCCTGGATTAGTGAAAGTTTATAGGAACATCGAGGGAGTTGAAATTTAGATTCATACCTGATGGCTTCTTGCTTAAAATGTAACTCAAGTACAAATTGGACACATTGGCAACCAAACTTGGTAAAGATCATCTAAGGAATCAAAGGGAAGAGATACTATCAGCTATCTCAAGTGAGTCATCTGATATAACAGAGTGCTGGCCTTACCTCTGAAATTCCTAGAAACTAAGACAAAAGAAAAGCAATTAAATCTCACAGCTTTCCATTTTTGTGGAAAGGACATGTAAATTCATACACGCAAACAAAATCAACCAGTTTGTAAGTGACAGAGCCAGAATTTGCACTGACCTGTCCCCAGAGCTGGTGTTCCCTCCGCACACCAGGCTTCCCCCTTCTCGCAGAGGGACATTCTCTGTGCATCCATCCACACTGTCAGGGTGTATCTAACTTAGACAGCAAGGCTGTCTCTCAGAATAGCTAGACTGGTTACATAAACTTCAGATTTTATCTGTGACAAGGGGTTTATTTTGAAAAACTTGATAATCTCGTAGATAGATAATAAAGGATATCAAGTTTACCTAAACTCCTTCTATAATGTTTGATGAAAGAGTGGAGTCATAAAATTCATGGTTCTTGTATGTTCTCTAATTTTTCTAAGGGCAAATGAAGGATCTGGGTAAGAGACCTTATATCATGAGTGCACCGAGAAGAACATTTCTCTCTAGTCAGTGCATTTGTACTCTAAAAAGAGGAAAGGAAAGAAAAAATGGTTTGCTGAGAGATATGTTTATTATCCCATTCTTCCTTATGAAAATTATTTTCTACTTAGGTTACTGGTGTTTTCCTCCAATCCTTTGCTTCTGGAAGATTTTGGTTAATAAAGTAGTTCAGACACTGAGACAGATATCTTTCTATATTACATCTACATTCTTTTACACCGTACTGTGTACCTGATGGCAACTGGAGCACTTCTTGATGTCACATCAGTATAAATGCAGTGAGAAAAGAATGCCAGTAAAGCAACCCTAAGTTCTCCCCTGATACAAAAGTGCATACAGACTGACTGTAGAGCAGGCTCTATCAGATAAATGCATTAGACAACTTGTTTTCTACTTTGCTGTCAACTACATTCTCCTTCAGAAGAATGTCCTTTTATGCTTGAAGCCCAAGGTATACTTGAGAACAGAGTGTCTGTATAATGTATGTGTGGCTGAATGCCATCAGGATCAAGCGGGAATGAAAGGAAGAATATACTCTTCTATATAATCCTATTTTTTCACTGTTGAAAATAAAACAGAATTGTCTAGTTTGATGGAATTAAACTAATTATCTAATAAATTAGGTTAAAGTACTATCTTGATCATCTAATACCAAATTGGATTTTAAAATATCACCTGTATAAAACATCAACCTAATTTAAGCTTCTAATCTTACTCACCCTACATTTATTGCATAATGTTGTAATTTGTGATTGGTAATGCATTTTTGAAAATCATATATAAAACAAGGAATTACATTTCATCTTTTAAAAACCCAAGAAAACATGGCACCTATTAATCTCTGCTAATTCCACTGAAGTATCAGTAAAGGGAATTTTTAAAGGCATAAACTTAAAAGACAAGGAGAATGGAAGAGAAGACAGTTGTACCAAAATTTGGGGAGCATGAAAGCAAATGATGAGATCAGAGAAAGGCCAAGACTAAATGAAGTGACAAATGCCTAGGGGAAGGTAAACTTTTTCTGCAGAACCTCAGAAAAATCCAGAAATTGGACCTGGAAGTGGTCTGAGTTGCAACTCCAAAGACGAATCAGCTAGACCCCTAGATTCCCTTCCCATGCTCTTTATAAGGCAACTGTCCTCTCCCAGCAGGGCAGAAGATGGGAGGTGATACTCTAAGGCTCTGGCCTTAGAGACATAGACACAGCTGTGGGAAGAGCACCACAAGGTAATGCTATGTGCTAAACAGATAGAATCCTTCCTCCCTGCAGCCTGTCTTTTCTTACTCAGCTCCAGGAAAATGTTGACAGACAGGTTTATACATCCCAAGCCAATTTGAAGGATTTCTCTTCTGGGGACTTTTAAAGAGAAAAATTAAAACATATTGATTATTGAGGATTCCCAACAAATGGCTGGGTCTGTAACTATTAGTGAAGTTAAAAACCCCAACCACTCACCCTCTATTTTTCAGTTCTCCATCCTTGCATATGAACAAAGATCTAAGGATGACTGGATACCTCAGCAAACTCTTTAACATAAAATAGAGTGTATGGAACAGAAGAAAAAAGACTTGGAGGGTACACAGATTAAGGCAGGGAACAGAATATACTAGAACATTATAAGTAAAATTTGAGAGGTAAGCAAAGATAATGGATATGTAAAGAAACATTCAGAGAACAGCAATAAAAACTCTTAAAAATTAAGTATATGATAGCAAAAGTGAGAAATTTAATTGAAGAGTTAGAAGATAAAGATGAAACCTTTCAGAAGGCAGAAAAATAGTAGAGATGAGAAAAAGGAGAAAAGACAAGAAAATTAGACAAAGGAAAGGAGTTCCAGAAATAAAGAGGTGGGAAAACAAAACAGAGAAAATTAACTAAGAAGTAGTACCAAAAAAACAAAATCCCAGAACAGAAAGACTTGAGTTCTCACATTTAGTACTTAGTACAATGATGGGAGGACAATGGAGTATGACAAATAGTTATTAATTTTTAGAATTCTGAGAACAAAATAAAAAACATGTTTAACTTTCCAGAAAGAGAAATAAAACAGGTCATATGCAGAGTTTCAGGAATCAGAACAGTACTGGGTTCCTCAACAGCAATGTTGGAAGATTTAAAAAAAAAATTCTGGGTTCAGTGGCTCAAGCCTATAATCCCAGCATTTTGGGAGGCCTAGGTGGGTGAATCACTTGAGGTCAGGAGTTCCAGACCAGCCTGGCCAACATGGTAAAACCTTGTCTCTACCAAAAATACAAAAACTAGCTGGGTGTGGTGGTTAGTGCCTGTGATCCCAGCTACTTGGGAGGCTGAGGCATGAAAATCGCCTGAACCTGGGAGATAAAGGTTGCAGTGACCTGAGATTGCACCACTCCACTCCAGCCTGGGTGATAGCAAGACTCTGTAAAAACAACAACAACGACAGAACAATCTCCTTATAATTCTGAAGAGAATGATTGCCAACTCAGCATTCTATACCCACTTATACTTTTAATCAGTTGTGAAAGTCAGGTATAAAAACTCAAAAAATTTAGCTAACATGCACCTTTTTGCAAGAAGCTACTGGAGGAAATTTTCCACTCAATGAAGAAGTAAACTGGGAAAGTTGGTGCCTTAGGTCCGAGATACTGAAAGGTACCCAGCACAGGAACAAAACTCAGGGAATTCCCAGACTGGTGTTAAAGAGACAAACCAGGGTGATGGCAGAGAAGCAGGTCAAGAGAAACACTAATTCATATTGACACAAGAGGGTTAAGGAGGGTGTCTCTAAGAAGTAATAAAACTGACATTTTAACAGGTGCATTTGACAGTTTTGAGAGAGTACTTATAGTTCTGTTTTAAAGTCTGGATAGAAGTAAGAGCTATACATAAAAAACTAAAAAAATAAAAAAGAAGCTACTAAAAACTCAAGAGATAGAAAAAAATCAAGCAAAGAAATACATTATGCCTCTGTGTTCAGCTGGAAATGATCGTTGTATAATCATATAATGTAAAAGTGAATATTGATTTAGCTATAATTATGACATTAATGGGATTGGATTGGGGAAGTGTGTGTGTGTGTACAGTGTGTATTTTGTGAGAATTACTCATTTTTCATTGGAAAAATCAATAAATAATATTTAAGATTAAAAAATTGAGACAGTATAAGCATGGTATTTAGAAATTACGGAACTCACCATCAGAATAACAATTATAAAGTGGAAAACTAGTCTGTCTAATCTCAAAATAACTAAACATTTCCTACTTTCCCCAGGGAGTAGAAATTTGGAAGAGAAGAGGTAACATTTTGAATTTTGATTCTTTACAAAAAATTATTGAATTGAGTCTTAAAACTATGTATGGTTTACAGTTTTTGGTTTAGTATGTAAGATGCTTGGAAGTTGCCACCTTGTCTAGTAAGTAAAAAGCTGAATACACTGAAAAAAAAATCAGCTTGACTTAGATTCATAAGAGAAGTGATGTCACAGGGCAAACCTCTGCTCCCCAAACTGGAGAGACCATCAGGTGAATACAGAAAGTCACAACTTACTGGAGCAGACACCTCTGCAGTAACCAGTGCTGGGGGAGGGAAACCTGAATTGTGATTGAAGGGTGGCTGGAGGCTTAGTGTGGACGAGTCTAAGAAATAAAAAGCCCAAGGGAACCCAAGCATCAGGGGCTACCACAGTTTTGTGAGTTTTACCAGTTTCTCACAGTGAATGTCAAAGAAATATCTTCTCGTACTTCTAGCAGGGGTGGGGAGTCAGGAGAAGGGACCATTTTGAAAATGCCAGACCATTCTGTTCTTAACAAGATCTTCTTTCAGAAGAAACTAACCAGAGCCTAACCTGCTGGGGTTTTACTGGAGCCTACCTGAGCTGAAGTCAAACTTCAGCTGACTTTAGTCATCCCGTCCAACCTCAGGGTGAAAAAAAACTGAGAAGAACCTGTGAAGTTCATAATCTGGAGGCACAGGTTCCCTAGCAGACTGAGACCTAATTAATCATAAAACTATAGAATGCTTCCCCTCCCTACCTAGCTTACTACCCATTACTGAAGTCCTATTTACAGCAGTTCCTTTTACCCAGTCCATCATTTATGGCTGTCAACAAAACAACAAGGCATACTACGAGGCAAAAAACAGTTTGAAGAGACAGACCAAGTGTCAGAACCAGACTGAGATATGGCAGTGTTAATGGAATTATCAGACAAGGAAGTTAAAACAACTATAATTAAAATGCTAAGGGATAAATGAATAAAGTAGACAGCATGCAAGAACAGATGGGCAATGTAAGCAAAGAGATAAAAATTTGAATAAAGAACCAAAAGAAATGCTAGGGGTCAAAAAGACTGTAATAGAAATGAAGAATGCCTTTGAAGGGGTTATTAGTAAACTGGACACAGCTCAGGGGTTAAAAAAAAAGAAAACAGCTTGAGGATATTTCAATAGAAACCGCTGGAACCAAAAAGAAAAGAGAAAAAAATACTGAAAAATACCAGAACAGAATATCTAAGAACTATCGGAAAACCACAGAGGGTATAACATGTGCACAGCAGGAATACCAGAAGGAGAAGAAAGAGAGAAAGGAAGAGAAGAAATACCTGAAACTTTAATGACTTAGAGTTTCCCCTCAGTTAATGTCAGACACCAAACCACAGATCCAGGAAAGTCAGAGAACACCAAGGAGGATAAATGCCAGAAAATTGAACCTCAACATATCATTTTCAAACAACATAAAATCAGAGATAAAGGAAAAATTCCAAAAGAAGCCAGAGGACAAAATACCTTACCTGTAGAGGAGCAAAGATAAGAGCTACATCTGACTTCTCCTCAGAAACCATGTAAGCAAGAAGAGTGGAGTGAAATATTTTTTAAAAATCCACCAATTTGCAATTCTGTACCCTGAAAAACTATCCTTCAAAAGTGAAGGAGAACTAAAGACTTGATCAGCTAAACAAAAACTGAGGAAGTATTTATTGCCAGTAAGTGCACCTTACAAGAAATGTTAAAAGAATTCCTTTAGAAACAAGAAAAATGATATCAATCTGTAATTCATATCTACAAGAGGAAAGAAAAAGCACTGGAAATGAATAAGTGAAGGAAAAATAAACACTGGTATTTTTCTTATCCTTAAGTGATCTAACAGGTAACAGTTTGTTCAAAATAATATAAGCAACAGAGTATTTGATTGTGTATATTTTTATTTATATATAAGTGAAATGCATGACAGCAACAATACAAAGGATGGGAGGAAGGAATTTGGATTATTTGGTTATTATAAGTACGGGCACTACACTTGAAGTAGTATATTGTTACTTGAAAGTGAACTTGGATTAGTCATAAATGTATATTGCATACTCTGGGGCAACCTCTAAACTAAAAAAAAGTGTAACTGATATATTAAGAAAGGAGAGAAAGTAGATTATATAATATGATCAATTAATACCACAAAAGGCAAAAAAAAAAAAAAAAAAAGAGTAAAGGAGAAAAGTAGAAACAGAACAAGGCCATAAATACAAAACTAACAAATTTGGTAGATATTAATCTCACTATATCAGTGATCACTTTGAATGCCAGTGGTCTAAATTTGCCAATTAAAAGAGTATCAAAGTAGATCAAAATACAAGATCTAAGTATGTGTTGCCTATAAGAAATGTACTTTAAATTTATAAAGACACATGTGGATTAAAAGAAAATGGATGGAGAAAGATATACTGTGTTCACATTAATCAAAAGAAAGCAGTGACAACTATATTAATTTCAAACATAGCCTTCTTCAGAGCAAAGAAAGTTATCAGAAACAAAGAGGGCCATTACAAAATGATAAAAGGGTCACTTCTCCAAGAAGACATAATAATTTATAATGTGTATGCATCTAACAACAGCATCAAAATATGTGAGGCAAAAAACTGATAGAGTGGCAAAGAATAGTTGAACACATTATTATTAGAGACTTTAATATCCCTCCGTCAGAAATGAACAGAACAGAACATTAGTAAGTGTATAATTGAACTAAATAGCACCACCAATCAACTGGATATAATGGACATGGACTACTTTTTCTAACAACAGCAGAATATATAGTCATCCCTCAGTATCCATGGGAGATTGGTTCCAGGATCCCACCTCAAAATCCATGAAGGTGCAAGTCCCTGATATAAAGTACAGCATTTGCATATGACATTTGTGCATCCTCCTGTATACTTTAAATCATCTCTAGATTACTTATACCTAGTACAGTGTAAATGCTATGAAATAGCTGTTATACTGTATGATTTAGGGAAACATGAAAGAAAAAAGTCTGTGCATGTTCAGTACAAACAGAATTATTTCAAATATTTTCTATCTGTATTTGATTGAATCCATGAATATATCCACACATATGAAGGGCTGATTATCTATTCTTTCCAAGCTCATAAAGAACACTCACCAAGACAGAGCCACATTCTGGGCCATAAAACATATTTCAACACAATTTAAAAACAGAAATCATACAATGTCTGCTGTCAGACTACAGTAGAATTAAATTAGAAAACAGTAACAGAAAAATAGCTGGAAAATCCTCAAATATGAGATTACAATAAATTTCTAATAAGACATGAGTGAAATTAAAAAATCTCAAGATAAATTTCAAAATACTTTAAAACAAATGAAGATATAACTTACCCAAATTTGAGGGATGCAGTTAAAATGTACATGGAGGGAAATTTATGGCATTGAATGCATACATACATTTGAAAAAAGATTTAAACTCTATCACCTAAGCTTTTACCTTAGGAAGTTATAAAAATAAATTAAATTACCCAAATTAAATTCAAAGTAAGCAGAAGGAAGGAAATAAATATTAGAGCAGAAATCAAAGAAATTGAAAACATAAAATAGAGAAAATCAATGAAACCAAAAGCTGGTTCTTTGAAAAGATCAATAAAATTCATAATTCTCTAGCCAGTCTAAGAAAAGTGAGAGAAGATATGAATAGCTAATATCAAGAATGAAAGAGGGGACATCATTGCAGATCCAATGGACATTAATAGAATAATAAAGGAATACAATGAATAATTCTGTGCCCACATTTGATAACCTAGATAAATTAACCAATTCCTTGAAAGATACAATCTTCCAAAACTCCCACAAAAAGAAATAAACAATCTGAATAGCCCTAGATTTATTAAGGAATTAAATCAATAATTAATAAACCTTCCATGGCAGAAAGCACCAGGCCTAGATGGGTTTACTGGAAAATTCCACTAAGTATTTTATTTTATTTTAGAATTTCTTTTATCATTATTGTTTTTGAGACATGTCTCACTCTGTTGCCCATGCTGGAATGCAATGGCAAGATTACTGCAGCCTTATTCTCCTGAGCTCAAGAGATCTTCTCACTTCAGCCTCCCAAGTAGCTGGGACTATAGGCATGTACCACCATGCACAGCTAATTTTTGTAGAGATGGGGTTTTGTCATGTTGCCCAGGCTGGTCTCAAACTCCTGAGCTCAAGCAATCTGTCCATGTCAGCCTCCCGAAGTGCTGAGATTACAGGCATGAGACACCATGTCTAGCCAATTCCACCAAACATTTAAGGAAGAAATTATACCAATACTCTACAATCTCTTTCAGAAAATGGGAGCGGAGACAATATTCTGATTCTAATTGATTCAATGGGCTAGTAGCACTCTAATTCCAAAACTAGGCAAAGATAATACAAAAAAACAAAACAAAACAAAAAAAGCCACAGACCAACAACTCTCATGAACATCAATGCAAAAATCCTCAACAAAGTATTAATCAACTACATCTATAATGTATAAAAAGAATTATATACCAAAAACAATTAGGATTAATCTTAGGCGAGCAAGGCTATTTCAACATTTAAAAGTGAATTAATGAAATCCATTACATTGCTGAGCGCAGTGGCTCACGCCTGTAATCCCAGCACTTTGGGAGATCAGGGTGGGCGGATCATGAGGTCAAGAGATTGAGATCATCCTGGCCAACATGGTGAAACCCTGTCTCTACTAAAAATACAAAAATTAGCTGGGTGTGGTGGTGTGTGCCTGTAGTCCCAGCTACTTGGGAAGTTGAGACAAGAGAATCGCTTGAACCCAGGAGGTGGAGGTTGCACTGAGCTGAGATCATGCCACTGCACTCCAGCCTGGTGACAGAGCAAGACTCCATCTCAAAAAAAAAAAAAAAAAAAAAAAAAGAAAGCATCGCATCAAAAGGTTAAATAAGAATAATCATATGTGACATCAATTGTTGTAGAAAAGGCATTTGACAAAGTTAAACCCTCATTGATTCATTCATAAAAACTCACAGTAAACTAGGGATAAGGAGAATTTCCTCAACTTTATAAATAATTTCTACAAAATACCTACAGCTAACATTATACTTAATGGTGAGGAACATAAAGCCTTCCTTCTAAAACCAGGAACAAAGTGAAGATACCCCTTCTTACCACTGCTTTTCAATATTGTATTGGAAGTCCTAGCTAATACAATAAAAAAGGAAATAAAAGGTATACAGATTGGAAGAGAAGAAATAAAACTGTCTTTATTTGCAAATGACATGATCACCTATATAGACAATCTGAAAGAATTCACAAAAAAGATTTCTGGCATTAATAAGCAATTATAGGCCAGGTACTGTGGCTCATGCCTGTAATCCCAGCACTTTGGGAGGCCGAGGTGGGCAGATCACTTGAGGTCAGGACCAGCCTGGCCAACATGGTGAAACCCTATCTCTACTAAAAATAAAAAAAATTAGCTGGGCATGGTGGTGCACGTCTGCAATTCCAGCTACTCAGGAGGCTGAGGCAAAAGAATTGCTTGAAACTGGTAAGCAGAGGTTGCAGTGAACTGAGATCGTGCCACTGCACTACAGCATGAGTGACAGAACAAGATTATGTCTCAAAAAAAGAAGAAGAAGGGAAAAAAAAAGCAAAGCAATTATAGCAAGGTTTCAGGATGCAAAGGTAACATACAAAATCAATCACTTTCCTATATATCAGCAATAAACAAGTGATATTTGAAATTAAAAACATAATACCATTTATGTTAGCATCCAAAAAGATGAAATAAAGTTGGCTCTCTGTATCTATGAGTTCTGCATCTGTGGATCCAATCAACTGCAGATTAAACATACTCATTAAAAAAAAAAGTAACAGTAAAATACAAGGCAAATAGAAATACAGTATAATATAGTATTTACATAGCATTTGCATTGTATTAAACATATGTAATCTAGAGATGATTTAAAATCTACAGGAGGATGTGCATGGTAATATGCAAATGCTACACCATTTTATATTTAAAAACTTGAGCAGCCTTGGAGTTTAGTATCTGTGGGGAGTCCTGAAACAAACATTCCATGGATGCCAAGGGACAACTGTGCTGAGAAATATAACAAAATCTATATACAACCTTTATGAGGAAAACCAGAAAACTCTGATAAAAGAAACCAAAGAAGAATTAAATAAATGAAGAGATATTCCATATTCATGGATAGGAAGACTTAATATTATCAAGATATTAGTTCTTCTTAGCTTGATTTATAGATTCAATACAATCCCAATTAAAATCTCAGCAAGTTGTGTGGATATTAACACACTGATTCTAAAGTTTACATAAAGTCACACACACACACACACACACACACACACACACACACACACACACACCCAGGATAGCCAATACAATATTGAAGGAGAACAAAATTGGAGGACTGACTCTATCTGAATTTAAGACTTACCATAAAGCTACTATAATCAAGACAATGTGGTATTGGTGAAAAATAAACAAGCAGATCAAAGGGTGAGAATAGAGGGCCCAGAAATGAACCAACATAAATATAGCAAGCTGATCTTTGACCAAGGAACAAAAGCAATACAATAGAACCAGAAATCTTTTGAACAAATACTGCTAAGGTAACTGGACACCCACACGAAAAAGTATGAATCTTTACAGACCTTACATCCCTCACAGAAATTTAACTCAAAATGGATCATTGACTTAAATTAAAAACTATCAAACTCTTGAAAGAAAACATAGGAGAAAATCTAGATGAGCTTCAGTTTGATGTTGACTTTTTAGATACAAAACTGAAGGCATGATTCATTAATAGAAGAACCGATAAGCTGAACTTGATTAAAGTGTAAAATTCCTGTACTACAAAAGATACTGTCAACAGAATGAAAAGGCAAGCCACAGACTGGAATAAAATATTTGACAAGGGACTGTTACCTGAAATATACTGAGAATTTTTAAAGCTCAACAATAAGAGAACAATCAGATTAAAAAGTGGACCAAAGACCCTAACAGATATCTTACCAAAGAAGATACACAAAATGAGAAATAAGCATATGAAAAGATGCTTCATATCATATGTCATCAAGGAAATGCAAATGGAAACAATGAGATCCCATTACACACCTATTACTATGGCCAAAATCCAGAATACTTACACCACCAAATGCTGGCAAGGATGTGGAGCAATGGGAACTCTCATTTATTGCTTGGTAGCATTGCAAAATTTAATGGTCACCTTGGATGACAGTTTTGTGGTCTCTTACAAAATGAAGCATATGATCCAGTAGTTACACTTCTGGGTATTTACCCAAAGCAAATAAATTTTATGTCCACACAAAAACCTGCACACATATGTTTATAGAAGCTTTGTTCATAATTTCCAAAACTTGGAAGCAACCAAGGTGCTCTTTAATAGGTGAATGTATACATAAACTGTGGTTCATTTAGACAGTGGAATATTGTTCAGCCCTCAAAAGAAATGAGCTACCAAACCATGAAAAGACATGGAGGAAACTTACCTGCACACTACTAAGTTAAAGAAGCCAATCTGAAAAGGCTACATGCTGTATGATTCCAACTCTATAACATTCTGGAAAAAGTACAACTATGGAGACAGTAAAAGGCTCAGTGGTTGCCAGGATTTAAGGAGAAGAAAGGGATAAATAGGCAAAGGCAGAGACTTTTTAGGGCAGTGACACTACTCTGTAGGATACTATAATGATGGATACATGCCATTATACATTTATCTAAACTCATAGAAAGTAGAACAGCTAGAGTAAAACCTAATGGAAACTATGGACATTGTGTCATACGGATGGATCAATATCAGTCATCAGTGGTAACAAATGTACAACTATGGTGGGGGCTGGTGATAGTGGGGGAGGCTATGCAGATGCAGATGCAGGGGGTATATGGGAAATCTCTGAATCTGAACCTAAAATCACTCTTAAATAATCTATATAGAAGCATAACTGGCATAAATTAACTTAAAATCATACAGAAATTAGAAAATTTGAGAATTGTATTATCTTTGTGTTGGAAAAGATTTTATTAGATCATTCAGTGACTTTCGAACTTTTTGGACTACTGCTCACCATTAGAATGTAAGTCACATAACAATCTAGGACACACACACACACACACACACACACACACGCACACACACACACTTTGCCCCTATAAAACCATAATATATATTTCATTAAACAATACGTAGGCTTACTATGTGTAATCTGCTGATATTTTTAATACTATTTTTCTTTATATTTCAAGAAAACATGTTGGATTGTGACTCACTAATTAATTTTGTGAACTGTGATATTAAAAACACTAATCTAATCCAACATTTGGTGTTTTGGACCCAGCCCCTCACAGAAAACTTCCTGATTCCCACTCAGCACTGATCGTTGACCATGTGTACGAACAGGACTCTGGAGATGGTTTAGGGGAGGGCAGGGTTCAGTGGGATCATCTCACATTGTGGCAGACAATCTCCTCCAAGTCCTCTGGAGCCAAGCTTGGAGGCTGGAATATGTCTCAGTGAATGCAATAGCTTTCTGGGTCCTACAGTGATAATAAACATTTCAATCAACACTTGTGCATATAGGAGTACTTAATAAATACTTGCTTTGCTGATTTGGCTTAATGTGTTAATAAAAGCCCCCTAAATCCTTATCATAAGCATGCACTTATTCTCCTAGTATCTTTGGCTATTTAAACAGAGCTGTTGGCATGTTAAATGGTTTGCATTTGTGTTCCCATTTGACTTGGTAGATACTGCTCCATTGCGTCTTGAAGAGTTCAGAGTTCAGAATGATGCTGAAGCTCTATCACTGGTGTCATTCTTTTGAAGGGTCCTCATATATCATTTCTCATTCAAGCACATTCCACTTCATTCAGAGTGAATGGACTTGAGTGAACTAGCCATGCAGAGCTTTTTTGTTCACACCAAAAGGATGCACGTCTCAGACATCTCAATGGACCAATCCTCAAAAGAATGAAAAGTATTTGAAAACAGGAAACAGAGAATAGTGGAAGAGTTGGTTTAGTGAAAATATAAGACTCTGGAAACTTTATTGTGCTCCATTTCCTTTAATTCCTTTAATTATTGAACTTCAAATACAGCAAATGAACTGATAATGTTATTAAGCTTAGACCCTGTCTCTGCGGAACAGTTATAGCTACAAAGCCATTGAAGATTATCAGAAGCTTGTCTGGTGTGTGGTGAACTTAGGATATAATCTTAGCTGATGTAATATTTTGTCACTTGTGAATTTTCTGGAACGTTTTCTAAAGGAAACACTGATCACAAGTTTTTAAGGGTTTTTTTTTTTTCTTGTTTGTTTTGTTTTTAAACTAAGCAGAAATTCATAAACATGTATTCTAAAGTTGTCATTCATTCTAGTGGCTGTTTTTTCTTTTCAATGTTGTAGAAATTATACATATTTTTAATGCTTTCAAATAAAACATACCTTAAAGGAAACAAATTTTTTTCCTCAGAACAATTTAAAAGCCCATTAAACAGCTTTCTACACTCTTAAATTCCCACCAGAACATATCACAAAAACTGCTGGTCAAGAGGAAAGCACATGGGAGACTTGTTTTAAAACAAGAGTAGTAGTTGTATTTCTGTGCCTATTTTTGTAACTCGGTTCAAAACTGAGTTATAAAGAAAGATACTTAAAGAATGTATGGAGACCTGGAATATGGGAGTGAAAGATCACTGGTAGATTGCTGCTATTAAGAAGGTGCATAACAACATATAATTTAACCTCTGATGAAGTGTTTCTCAAAGTTTTATCCCTGGGCCAGTTTCATCAGAATCACTTCAGGTGCTTGTTAACCTCTGGCTCCTCATATCTGGGAGTAGAGTCCAGGAAGGTATGTCCAACAAGTTCCGCAAGTGGTTTTAATGAACACTTAAAGAAAGAACCGCTGCTCTGATGATGGAGGTTTGTGCATGAAAGCTGGGGAGAGTAGGAAGTTCAGAAAGAGAGGGAGTTGTGGAGAGGGAAGGGGCAGAGAGAAGTAGGTAGAGGGAGAATGAGAAAGAGAACCTGGCCACTATTTATAAATGTAACAAATAAATATTCTAGTGCTACTCCAGAAACTTAAACACAACACACACACACACACACACACACACACACACACACACACACAAAGTGATTGTTGTTCTAGGTTATCTAGAAAGAAGCTTGTCTGGGAGATTTATACAGTGTATCTGAAATCCTTCTTGGGATCATGGAATTCTCTAAAAGCCACCAAAATTCTCTCCTCCCTTTTCCTATCATCAGGCCGCACGTGTGTGCCATTTTCTTTGTTTCCTTCTTTGTCCTGTGTATCATGGTACTCGCATGACCATTCTCAATCCATGTTCTTAAACACTGACCATTTTGTACTATGAACAACACTTTCAGAAGTGCAATTCTTCTTACAAACTATTTAAATCTGTTATATATAAATCACATAGGTTATATAATGTCAAACAATGACATTATATGTCAGAAAGGGGAGCAGATCAAATTCTTTACAGACTGTGAGTTATCCAAATCTACTGATATTGCACAAATGCTGTTTTACCCTAAAAGTGAGGAACTTGTGGTTTTTGAGTAAAATCTTACTCTAAACACTCCACTTTGTGACTCACTGTGTGGTTTGCAGACCAGTAGAATTGCCATCACCTGGGACATCGTTAGGACTGCAGAATCTTGAGTTCCCCCCAGGCAGACTTAATCCAATTCTATAGTCTAAAAATATCCCCACCTGATCTGTATGCACTCTGAAGTTCTAGAAGCACCGTTTACCACTCAATTCATTTAAAAATGATGAGAAGTTCTGTTACTGCACAACGGAACACATTTCTCCTAAGTAAAGGTACAGTTTTTATACTTGTGGAGTTTTACTCTAGCCATCTGAAATGTTAGAGCAGGAAAAGGTGATATAATCTCAAATTTGTAAATTCATGGCCCTGGGCCTTTTGCTAGCTCAACTAAAAACTTTGCAGAAACCTTCAAAAGCTGTTAAAACTATGAGAAGTGTAACTCTTTCCCCCAATTTGACTGCTTTTCTCTAGAGCAGCAATCTTCTGGAATTCCCGTGCATACATTCCTCCACCTTGCTGTAGAAGTAGGCTTTGGACATGCCACCCATGTCCAGACCCTTCCCAGTCTTGCAGGAAACTGATTGTGCCTGTCCACACACACTGGTCACTGTTATAATTCAAATTCAGCTGGCATATTTCATGTCTAATCACTATTATATGATAGGTGAACAAAGTAGCAGAAGGGCCCTGGTGGCATTAGTAAGAAATAGTGTCAGCCGTTTAAATGGGAAATATGGGTGACTTGGCTTGTGAAAAACAGCTTTTGTTTTCCCCAAGCCATTTAAGGTAATGATGTTGGAGTTTCAGAGTGACATGGTTAGAGGGTTGTAAGAGGCTTGTTTGGGTCTCACTCTCTGTTTCTTGCAACTGGGGGGACCTCATCTAGAACAGGCAGATTGTCTTGTCATGACCTGAGTTCTCTCACTCGAAGGCACAGGAAATCACACAGCAACTGTGGTGTACTTGGCTAAGAATCTATCTTTCATGCTTATTGAAGTACACTGTATCTTCTGTCAACTACATGGGCCAGAATGGACCTTTTGCCAAGCGCAAGACCTCTGCCCTGGGATGACTTTAGCTGTCTTTAGAGGATGCCAAGTAAAAAAAAAACCCTTTTATTTATTTTCTCAAGATGGTAGGGAAAACACACACACATTCTCTCTCACACAGACTTGAAACTAAGGAAGAGATCAATTATTTAGATTGTTTTAGAATCCAAGTTTAAAAGATTTGAACATTTAGTAATGAATAGTAATGAGTAATTTACTAATCTGGTAATGAGTAGTAGTACTAGAACATAAGTGGTAATGTGATTACCCCAGAAGTTGCCTGCTGTATAATTAGTGAATTGATATATTCATTCAACAAATATTTACTGAAAACCTAAATGCCAAGTACTCCATTAAGAGCTGGGGATTTCAAGGAAATTGGAGTTGATTCATGACTTCAAGCTTTTAGAAAAGAGAAATATAGAAGCAAGTACAAAATAATGTAATAAATGCTAAAATGCAGGTATGGGTTTAAAGTTGCATAACTGCTGGGGGCTGTGGTTCATGCCTATATTCCCAGTACGTTAGGAGGCTGACATGGGAGAAGCCCAGGAGTTTGAGACTGGCCCAGGCAACGTAGTGAGACTGCATCTTTACAAATTCTTTTTTTAATTAATAAGAAGTAGTGGAGGAAGATCCAAGATTGCCCTTTAGGAGCAGCTCAGGATTGCAGCTCCCAGTGAAAACGCAGAGGGTGAGTAGACACTGTATGTCCAGATGGATCTTTATTGCCCACAGACCAGGAGATTCCCAGGTGGAGGAGCCCCACAGGGCACCAGCACGGCTGTTTGGCCAGCATGGCTGTTTCAGCAGGTGCAGCTGTTTTGCTGGTGCCATGGCATGGCGGCTCTCCATACAAAATACGCTGGTCTGGTTGCCCTTTTAAGCTGGCAATTGGAACTCTGGGAAGGCAGATTAGCCCATTCATCTGATTAAATGGGACTGAAACAGAGAGCCAGGCCAGGAGATTCCCAAGCAGCGCCGTTGTTTCAGCCAGTGCAGTGGGTTGCTGCATGGGAAATCACAGATCCCGGCACCCTTTCAGCAGGCAACTGGAACACCTGGGAGAGAGTCAACCGTTCAACTTAAAAAAAAAGGCTCTGAGGCAGGGAGCCAGGTGATCAGGCTTGGGGGGTCCCACGACCCACAAAAACAAACAAACAAACAAAAAAAAAGCAATTGGAAATGCTTGGGGTTGAGAGTTTCACAGCAAGCACAGCTGAACC
The DNA here is from genome assembly GCF_049354715.1 of Callithrix jacchus. Lineage (NCBI taxonomy): Eukaryota > Metazoa > Chordata > Mammalia > Primates > Cebidae > Callithrix > Callithrix jacchus. The sequence goes on along the minus strand of NC_133512.1, from coordinate 77,153,100 downwards.
CGGGATGGTCCAGCTCTGTTGGGGAGGGGCGTCTGCCATTACCGAGGCATTCCACCCCTATGGAGGTAGTCCGCCATTGCTCATGCAGCCTGCCATTGCTGAGGCAACGTGCCATAACAGGGAGAGTCTGCCATTACAGAGGTGGGCCACCATTGCCGAGGCAGTTCTAACCACACCCATATAAACAGGACTGCAGGGAAGTTCACACGGCAGCAGAGTGGAGCCCACAGCAGCTCAGCAAAGCCTCTGCAGGCAGACAGTGACTAGGCTGCCTCCTTGCTGGGCAGGGCAGCCCTGGAAAAAAAAAAGGCAGCAGCACAATGGACACTCATAAATAAAGCCCTAACTCCCTGGGACAGAGCACCTGGGGAAAAAAAGGGGTTTATGAGTTCTGCGGCAGCAGACTTAAATGTACCTGCCTAGCAGCTCTGAATGAACAATGGAGTTCACAGCTCAGCACTTGAGCTCCTAAAAAGAACAGACTGTCTCCTCAAGCAGCTCCCTGACCCCTGTATATCCAAAGAGTCACCTCACAAAGGACTGATCAGACTGACATTTGGCAGGCATCATTCTGGGACAAAGATAGCAAAAGGAGAAACTGGCAGCAACCCTTACTGTTCTGCAGCTGCTGCAGGTGATCCCCAGGCAAGCAGGGCCAGGAGTGGACCTCAGCAGTCCTACAGCAGAGGGGCCAGACTGTTAGAAGGAGAACTAAGAAACAGAAATAACTTCATCATCAACAATCTGGACATCCACTCAGAGACCCAATCTGAAAATCAGGAACTACACAGATGTCAGGTGGATAAATCCACAAAGATGGGAAGAAACCAGTGCGAAAAGGAGGAAAACACCCGAAACCAGAATACCTCGCCTCCTACAAGGTATCACAACTCCTCACCAGCAAGGGAACAAAGCTGGATGGAGACTGAGTGTGATGAAATGACAGATTCAGACTTCAGAATGTGGGTAGTGAGAAACTTTCTTGAGCTAAAAGAACATGTTCTAACTCAATGCAAAGAAACTAAAAACCTTGAAAAAAGACTTGAGGAAATGATAACAAGAATGGACAACTTAGAGAGGAATATGAATGAATTGCTGGAGCTGAAAAACACAACATGAGAACTTTGTGAAGCATGCACAAGTTTCAACAGGCAAATTGACCAAGAAGAAGAAAGAATATCAGAGGTCGAAAACAACTCAATGAAATAAAACTAGAAGGCAAGATTAGAGAAAAAAGCGCAAAAAGGAATGAACAAAGTCTCCAAGAAGTGTGGGACTATGTGAAGAGACCTAATCTACGTTTGATAGGTGTACCTGAATCTGATGAAGAGAATGAATCCAAGCTGGAAAATACTCTTAAGGATATTATCCAGGAAAACTTCCACTATCTGGCAAGGGAGGCCAATATTCAAGTCCAGGAAATACAGAGAACACCACAAAGATATTCCGCAAGAAGAGCAACCGCAAGGCAAATAATCGTGAGATTCACCAGGGTTGAAATGAAGGAGAAAATACTAAGGGCAGCCAGAGAGAAAGGTCGGGTCACCCACAAAGGGAAGCCCATCAGACTCACAGCACATCTCCTGGGAGAAACTCTACAAGCCAGAAGAGAGTGGGGGCCAATATTCAACATCCTTAAAGAAAAGAACTTTCAACCCAGAATTTCATATCCAGCCAAACTAAGCTTCAGAAGTGAAGGAAAAATAAAATCCTTTGCGAACAAGCAAGTACTCAGAGATTTTGTCACCACCAGGCCTGCTTTACAAGAGCTCCTGAAAGAGGCACTACACATAGAAAGGAACAACCAGTACCAGTCACTCCAACAACATACCAAATGGTAAAGAGCATCAACAAAATGAAAAATCTGCATCAACTATCGGGCAAAGCAGCCAACTAGAATCAAAATGGAAGTATCAAATTTACACATAACAATATTAACCCTAAATGTAAATGGGCTAAATGCACCAATCAAAAGACACAGACTGGCAAATTGGATAAAAAGCCAAAACCCATTGGTGTGCTGTATATAGGAAACCCATCTCACATGCAAGGATACACAAAGGCTCAAAATAAAGGGATGGAGGAAGTTTTACCAAGCAAATGGAGAGCAAAAGAAAGCAGGAGTTGCAATTCTCCTCTCTGATAAAATAGACTTTAAACCAACAAAGATCAAAAGAGACAAAGAAGGACATTACATGATGGTAAAAGGATTGATACAACAAGAAGAGCTAATGATCCTAAATATATACGAACCGAATACAGGAGCACCCAGATACATAAGGCAAGTTCTCAATGACTCACAAAGAGACTTAGACTCCCACACAATAATAGTGGGAAACTTTAACACTCCACTGTCAATATTAGACAGATCAACCAGACAGAAAATTAACAAGGATATCCAGGACTTGAACTCAGACCTGGAACAAGCAAACCTGATAGACATTTACAGAACTCTCCACCCCAAATCCACAGAATATACATTATTCTCGGCACCACATCACACCTACTCGAAAATTGACCACATAATTGGAAGTAAATCATTCCTCAGCAAATGAAAAATAATGGAAATCATAACAAACAGCCTCTCAGACCACAGTGCAATCAAGTTAGAACTCAGAATTCAGAAACCAACTCAGAACTGCACAGCTTCATGGAAACTGAACAACTGGCTCTTGAATGTTGACTGGATAAACAATGAAATGAAGGAAGAAATAAAGAAGTTCTTCGAAATCAATGAGAATGAAGACACAAGGTACCAGAATCTCTGGGACACATTTAGAGCAGTCTCTACAGGAAAATATATAGCAATAAGTGCCCACATGGGAAGAGTGGAGAGATCCAAAATTGACACTCTATCATCAAAATTGAAAGAGCTAGAAGAGCAAGATCAAAAAAACTCAAAACCTAGAGGAAGACAATAAATAACTAAGATCAGAGAAGAACTGAAAAAGACAGAGACATGAAAAACCCTTAAAATATCAATAAATCCAAGAGCTGGTTTTTTGAAAAGATCAACAAAATAGACCACTAGCCAGATTAATAAAAAAGAAAAGAGAGAATATCCATAAAGATGCAATAAAAAACGATAAAGGGGAAATCACCACAGATCCCACAGAAATTCAAACCATCATCAGAGAATATTACAAACAACTCTATGCACATAAACTAGTAAATCTGGAAGAAATGGATAAATTCCTGGACACTTGCGTCCTCCCAAGCCTAAACCAGGAAGAAGTCAAAACCATGAATAGACCAACAACAAGATCTGAAGTTGAGGCAGCAATTAAGAGCCTACCACACAAAAAATGCCCAGGTCTGGATGAGTTCACAGCCGAATTCTACCAAATACCCAAAGAGGAACTGTTACCATTCCTTCTGAAACTATTCCAAATAATCCAAAAAGAGGGAATCCTTCCAAAATCATTTTATGAGACCAACATCATCCTGATACCAAAACCTGGCAGAGACTCATCAAGAAAAGAAAACTTCAGGCCAATATCCATGATGAACATAGACACAAAAATCTTCAATAAAATACTGGCAAGCTGATTGCAACAGCACATCAAAAAGCTTATCCACCATGATCAAGTAGGATTCATCCTGGGGATGCAAGGCTGGTTCAACATACGCAAGTCTATAAACGCAATTCACCACATCAACAGAACCAAAAACAAAAACCACATGATTATCTCAATTGACGCAGAGAAGGCCTTAGACAAAATTCAACAGCCCTTTATGCTAAAAACTGTCAATAAACTCGGTATTGACGTAACATATCTCAAAATGATAAAAGCTATTTATGACAAACCAACAGCCAATACAATACTGAATGGGCAAAAACTGGAAGCATTCCCTTTGAAATATGGCACTAGACAAGGATGCCCTCTCTGATGACTCCTATTCAATATAGTACTGGAAGTTTTAGCCAGAGCAATTAGGCAAGAAAAAGAAATAAAAGGTATTCATTTCTAAAAGGAGGAGTCAAATTGTCTCTATTTGCAGATGACATGATAGTATATCTAGAAGACCCCATCATCTCAGCCCAATATCTCCTGAAACTGATAAGCAACTTCAGCAAAGTCTCAGGATACAAAATCAATGTGCAAAAATCACAAGCATTCCGGTACACCAATAACAGGCTTAAAGAGAGCCAAATCGAGAATGAACTGCCATTCACAATTGCTACAAAGAGAATAAAATACCTAGGAATACAACTAACAAGGAATGTAAAGGACCTCTTCAAGGAGAAATACAAACCACTGCTCAACGAATAAGAGAGGACACAAACAGATGGAGAAACATTCCATGTTCATGGTTAGGAAGAATCAATATTGTGAAAATGGCCATACTGCCCAAAGTAATTTACAGATTCAATGCTATCCCCATCGAGGTAACAATGACCTTCACAGAACTGGAAAAAACCACCTTAAACTTCATGCGGAACCAAAAGAGAGCCTGCATAGCCAAGTCAATTCGAAGTAAAAAGAACACAGCGGGAGGCATCACACTACTGGACTTCAAACTATCCTACAAGGCCACAGTAATCAAAACAGCATGGTACTCATACCAAAACAGAGATATAGACCAATGGAATGGAACAGAGGCATCAGAGGCAACACAACATATCTACAACCACACAATCTTTGATAAACCTGACAAAAGCAAGCAATGGGGAAAGGATTTCCTGTTTAATAAATGGTGTTGGGAAAACTGGCTAGCTATGTGCAGAAAGCAGAAACTGGACCCCTTCCTGACACCTTACACTAAAATTAACTCCAGATGGATTAAAGACTTAAACATAAGACCTAACACCATAAAAACCCTAGAAGAAAATCTAGGCGAAACCATTCAGGACATAGGAGTAGGCAAGGACTTCATAATCAAATACCAACAGCATTGGCAACAAAAGCCAAAATAGACAAATGGGACCTAATCAAATTCCACAGCTTCTGCCTGGCAAAAGAAACAGTCATTACAGTGAATTGGCAACCAACAGAATGGGAAAAAATTTTTGCAGTTTACCAATCTGACAAAGGGCTGATATCCAGAATTTACAAAGAAGTAAAACAGATTTACAAGAAAACAACAGAGATGGGGACTGGAGCTTTCTAAGAGCAGAAGTCTAAGCTCATGCTCCGCCATTGTTGGTGTGGGTAAAGGCTCCCAGGGCGATGTGACATTTGCCAGGAGAGGAAGGCTGTTTGGCAAGAATCCTGACAGACACAAGCTGGAGGAGGATGGAACAAGATGGCAGAATAAAATGCTCCACTGATCATATCCTGCCCCCACAAGGACACCAGGTTAACAACTACCTACATAGAAGAAATACCTTCATAAGAACCAAAAATCAGACTTAATGAAAAAGAAAATGTGTCTAACTGTATCCAGTTGAAAACCTCAGTTATTAAGGGTATTAAGAATCAGTTGATAGAGCAATTTCCAGGTATTGAACCATGGCTTAATCAGATCATGCCTAAGAAAGATCCTGTCAAAATAATCTGATGCCATGAACATATAGAAATCCTTACTATAAATGGAGAATTACTATTTTCTAGACAAAGAGAAGGGCCTTTTTATCCAACCCTAAGGTTACTTCACAAATATCCTTTTATCTTGCCACACCAGCAGGTTGATAAAGGAGCCATCAAATTTGTACTCAGTGGAGCAAATATCATGTGTCCAGGCTTAACTTCTCCTGGAGCTAAGCTTTATCCTGCTGCAGTAGATACCATTGTTGCTATCATGGCAGAAGGAAAACAACATGCTCTATGTGTTGGAGTCATGAAGATGTCTGCAGAAGATATTGAGAAAGTCAACAAAGGAATTGGCATTGAAAATATATTATTTAAATGATGGGCTGTGGCATATGAAGACATATAAATGAGCCTCAGAAGGAATGCACTTGGGCTAAATATGGATATTGTGCTGTATCTGTGTTTGTGTCTGTGTGTGACAGCATGAAGATAATGCCTGTGATTATGCTGAATAAATTCACCAGATGCTAAAAAAAAAGCCCATTCAAAAGTGGGCAATGGATATGAACAGACACTTTACACAAGAAGACATACATGAGGCCAACAAACATATGAAAAAATGCTCATTGTCACTGGTCATTAGAGAAATGCAAATCAAAACTACATTGAGATACCATCTCATGCCAGTTAGAATGGTGATCATTAAAAAATCTGGAGACAACAGATGCTGGGGAGGATGTGGAGAAATAGAAACACTTTTACACTGTTGGTGGGAGTGTAAATTAGTTCAACCATTGTGGAAGACAGTGTGGCGATTCCTCCAGGACCTAGAAATAGAAATTCCATTTGACCCAGCAATCCCATTACTGGGTATATATCCAAAGGACTATAAATCGTTCTACTATAAGGACACATGCACACGAATGTTCATTGCAGCACTGTTTACAATGGCAAAGACCTGGAATCAACCCAGATGCCCGTTGATGATAGACTGGACAGGGAAAATGTGGCACATATACACCGTGGAATATTATGCAGCAATCAAAAACAATGAGTTCGTGTCGTTTGTAGGGACATGGATGAACCTGGAGTACATCATTCTCAGCAAACCGACACAAGAACAGAAAATGAAATACCGCATGTTCTCACTCATAGGCGGCTGTTGAACAATGAGAACACATGGACAGAGGGAAGGGAGCACTACACACTGGGGTCTGTTGTGGGGAATAGGGGCGGGACATTGTGGGGTGGGGAGTTGGGGAGAGATAGCATGGGGAGAAATGCCAGATATAGGTGAAGGGGAGGAAGTCAGCAAATCACAGTGCCATGTGTGTACCTATGCAACTATCTTGCATGTTCTTCACATGTACCTCCAAACCTAAAATGCAATAAAAAAAAAGAAGTAGTGCCAGTAGTCTTAACTGAAAAAGATGAGAGAGTTCCTTTTTTACTGTAAATCTACCTACTTCACATGGGTAGTAATGCTGAATTTTTCTACAGTATTTAAAACATATTAAAGAACGACATCAACTGATTAGTGTTCAAATTGTTCATTGTAGACATTTTGATTTAATGTTTGGACAACAGGCACTGACATGCTATTATTAATATGACTCTATGTTGAGGTCACTGGTTTTCAAAGTGAGTCCTCAGTGTCTTTAGTAATTTACAAAGGTCCTTAGGGAATTTGGGGAAATGATATCCTGTGGTTTTAATTCTGTAATGTAGTTATACTTTTTCTAGTATAAATTCCTCATTTACTTAATATATTCCTCACTGGTATCCTATCATTGAGTTTGTCTTACCTTTTTAAGGGAATAGATGGCCTATAGGGACTTTTAGCTCATAAATATTGTCCAAAACTTTTTGCAAACTATCAAAAACAGAAGACCAGTTTCAAGATCATAGAGTTAAAAATATGAATGTGCTAGATGTCATTATGAAAAAGATCTGTCCATTAGAGAGTGTAAGTATTCTGTGTTTATTATGATTTCTGAATATATAACTTGTTCCTCAGAGTTCCAAATGTATCTATGATTCCTTGAAGCTTCTCAGAGCCAGATAAATAGTGAAGGGGACAGGGTGTCAAATAGTACCACTACTATTAAGATTATGAGTTTTGATTTGATAACCTTGAAATTTCATGGAATCCAAGGACTCCAAATTCAAATATGTTACTGAGCATACAGGTTACAAAAATCCTTGTGATCATGTTTGAATGAGGACCCAGTAAGGACAGATGTAAGAACTTTTCAAAAACAGCCAGAATTTTTTGTAAACTTTCAGGATTATTAAAATTCGGTGGAGTTCAAACAAAGCGAATCTGTGGCTTTGCAACTCCTAGTCAAGGCTACAATTCTATATCAAAGCAGGAATTCCCCTAAAAAAAATCTGAGAAAGTTCATGTTTTTTGCATTTTTTTCCCTTGGTTATTATGGCATATTACTTAAATTAATGGAGTAAAACATCCCACTCAGAGGCTGGCCCTGTGCTAAACAAAAGATAATACCCTTTACTCCTCCTCCATATTATGCTATGAGAGAAATTGACAGACTAAATTAAGGTACTTTCAAGTGAAAGAAGGACGCATCAAAGTAAAGTGAAATAACAAATATATTATGAAATCCCAGAATAATAGTTATCACAGAGGTGATACTAATGCTGCAGGTCAAAATATTTTTGAAAGTTTAAATAAAGGCCCTGATTGATGCTGGTATATCTCTTATTTACATAAATTTTACCTGGTGTTCTATGTAGAACACTGTTTCCTGCTCTGTTCCCAAGTTCTGTCTGAACATTATGTAGCCTTTGATGTAACAAAAAATCATGTATCTATCTAGATATATATGGCATCTCAGTAGATAGAATAAAAATATCCTGAATCTAGATTAAAACTTATCTCATTCTCAACATCCTTAAAGAAAGGCCAATATTCAACATCCTTAAAGAAAAGAACTTTCAGCCCAGAATTTCATATCCAGCCAAACTAAGCTTCACAACTAAAGGAAAAATAAATTTTTTTTTGAACAAGCAAGCACTCAGAGATTTCATTACCACCAGGCCTGCTTTACAAGAGCTTCTGAAAGAAGTATTACACATAGAAAGAAACAACCAGTATTAGCCTTTTCAAAAATATACCAAAAAGTAAAGAGCATCAACATAATGAAGAATTTACATAAACAAATGGACAAAACAGCCAGCTAACATCAAATGGCAGTAATCCTAAATTTAAATCGACTAAATCCCCCAATCAAAAGATACAGCCAAAACCCAACAGTATGCTGCATCCAGACCCATTTCACATGCAAAAATACAGAAAGACTCAAAACAAAGGGATGGAGAAAGATTTACCAACCAAATGGAGAGCAAAAATAAATAAATAAGTAAAAAGCAGGAGTTGCAATTCTCGCCTCTGATAAAATAGATTGTAAAGCAACAAAGATATAATGGTAAAAGGATCAATGCAACAAGAAGAGCTAACAATCCTAAATACATACGCACCCAATACAGGAACACCCAGATACATAAGACCTATAAAGAGACTTAGACTCCCTAGGCTCCCACACATTAATAGTGGGAGACGTCAACATCAATATTAGATAGATCAACGAGACAGAAAATTAACAAGGATATCTAAGACTTGAACTCAGATCTGGAACAAGTAAACTTAATAAACATTTATAGAGGAGAGGACTCAAGATGGCGCTGTGAGAACAACCCAGGATTGGAGTTCTCATTGTGTCTTCGGAGAGGTGAGTCTGAGCTGCATTTCCAGACTGATCTTTGTTGCCCACGGAATGGGGAAATTCCCAAGTGAAGAGGAGACGCGGGATGCCAGGCAGATATTCCACCTGGTGAAGCCGGCAGCCAGGGTGGTGGCGGCCGGCCCTACCCAGCACTCCCCACAGGGCGCACGTGTCCGGGTGCCCCGTTGAACCGGCAACCAGAGACGTGAGAGGGCTGGACTTGAGACTGAGCTAGACTTGGAGAGTGGGCCAGCCCAGGGGATTGCAGGAACAGAGCGTTAGGGTTGGCCCAGTGGGATGAACAAAACCGCGATTTCAAACAAGCCCCGTGCAGACGGCCCGAGACGCTCTGAGGGGGAGGGGCGGCCACCATTACCGAGGCAACCCGCCCCAACTGAGATACACGCCCATTGCTGACGCAGCCAGCCGTTGCCGAGGCAACCCGTCCCTACTGAGATACACGCCCACTGCTGACGCAGCCTGACGTTGCCGAGGCAACCCGCTACAACAGAGAGACTCTGCAGCAGGGTGTGGTGGAGAACAGCAGATCAACAGAGCCAGGGCGAGCCTCACAACAGCAGGGTGGAGCCTCGGCAGGCAAACAGTGGCTAGTCTGCGTCCTAGCTGGGCAGGACCTCAACGGACATCGAAAAATAAAGCCCAAACCCCTCAACAAAGAGCATTTGAGTAAAAAAAGGGTTTTTTAAATGAGTTTTGTTGCAGCAGAATCAAACTTGGCAGCCTAACAGCCCTGAATGAACAACAGAGCTCACAGCTCAGCAATTAAGCCCCTATAAAGTACAAACTGTCTCCTCAAGCAGCTCCCTGACCCCTCTATATCCAAAAGACTGACATTAGGCAGGCACCATCCTGGGACAAAGATAGCAGAAAAAGAAACTGGTAGCATCCCTCGCTGTGCCACAGCAGCTAGAGGTGCACCCCAGACAAGCAGGGTCTGGAGCGAACCTCAGCAGTCGTACAGCGAAGGGGCTAGACTGGTAGAAGGAAAACCAAGCAACAGAAATACTTCATCATCAACATTCAGGGTGTCCACTCAGAGACCCAATCGAAAAGTCAGCAACTACACAGACGACGAGCAGACAAATCCACAAAGATGGGAAGAAACCAGCGCAAAACGGAGGAAAACACCCGAAACCAGAACACCTCGCCTCCTAGAAAGGACCAAAACTCCTCACCAGCAAGGGAACAAAGCTGGACGGAGAATGACTGCGACGAAATGACGGAATTAGACTTCAGAAGATGGATAATGAGAAACTTTTGTGAGCTAAAAGATCATGTATTATATCAATGCAAAGAAACTAAGAACCTTGAAAAAAGATTTGAAAAAAAGATTTGAGGAAATGATAACAAGAATGGATAACTTAGAGAGGAATATGAATGAATTAAAGGAGCTGAAAAACACAATACGAGAACTTCGCGAAGCACGCACAAGTTTCAATAGCCGAATTGACCAAGCAGAAGAAAGAATATCTGAAGTGGAAGACCAACTCAATGAAATATAACGAGAAACCAAGATTAGAGAAAAAAGCGCAAAAAGGAATGAACAAAGTCTCCAAGAAATGTGGGACTATGTGAAAAGACCTAACCTACATTTGATAGGTGTACCAGAAGGGGATGAAGAGAATGAATCCAAGCTGGAAAATACTCTTCAGGACATCATCCAGGAAAATTTTCCCCACCTAGCAAGACAGGCCAACACTCAATTGCAGGAAATTCAGAGAACACCACAAAGATATTCCGCAAGAAGAGCAACCCCAAGGCACATAATCGTCAGATTCAATACGGTTGAAATAAAGGAGAAAATACTAAGGGCAGCCAGAGAGAAAGGTCAGGTCACCCACAAAGGGAAGCCCATCAGACTCACAGCAGATCTCTCAGCAGAAACACTACAAGCCAGAGAGGGTGGGGGCCAATATTCAACATTCTTAAAGAAAAGAACTTTCAACCCAGAATTTCATATCCAGCCAAACTGAGCTTCAGAAGTGAAGGAAAAATAAAATCCTTTGCGAACAAGCAAGTACTCAGAGATTTTGTCACCACCAGGCCTGCTTTACAAGAGCTCCTAAAAGAGGCACTACACATAGAAAGGATCAACCAGTACCAGCCATTCCAAAATCACACTGAATGCTAAAGAGCATCAACATAATAAAGAATCTACAACAACTAACAGGCAAAACAGCCAGCTAGCATCAAAATGGCAGTATCAAATTCACACATAACAATATGAACCCTAAATGTAAATGGACTAAATGCACCAATCAAAAGACACAGACTGGCAAATTGGATAAAAATCCAAAATCCATAAGTGTGCTGTATCCAGGAAACCCATCCCACATGCAAGGATACACAAAGGCTCAAAATAAAGGGATGGAGGAAGATTTACCAAGCAAATGGAGAGCAAAAAAAAAAGCAGGAGTTGCAATTCTCATCTCCGATAAAATAGACTTTAAAGCAACAAAGATCAAAAGAGACAAAGGAGGCCATTACATAATGGTAAAAGGATCGATACAACAGGAAGAGCTAACAATCCTAAACATATATGGACCCAATGCAGGAGCACCCACATACATAAGGCAAGTTGTTAATGACTTACAAAAGGACTTAGACTCCCACACAATAATAGTGGGAGACTTTAACACTCCACTGCCAATACTAGACAGATCAACCAGACAAAAAATCAACAAGGATATCCAGGGCTTGAACTCAGACCTGGAGCAAGCAAACCTGATAGACATTTACAGAACTCTCCACCCCAAATCCACAGAATACACATTCTTCTCAGCACCACATCACACCTACTCTAAAACTGACCACATAATTGGAAGTAAAGCACTGCTCAACAAATGCAAAACAACTGAAATCATAACAAACAGCCTCTCAGACCATAGTGCAATCAAGTTAGAACTCAGGATTCAGAAACAGACCCAGAACCACACAGCTTCATGGAAACTGAACAACTGGCTCTTGAATGTTGACTGGGTAAACAATGAAATGAAGGCAGAAATAAAGAAGTTCTTCAAAACCAATGAGAATGAAGACACAACGTGCCAGAACCTCTGGGACACATTTAAAGCAGTCTCTAGAGGAAAGTATATAGCAATAAGTGCCCATATGAGGAGAATGGAGAGATCCAAAATTGACACTCTACCGTCAAAATTGAAAGAGCTAGAGGAGCAAGATCAAGAAAACTCAAAACCCAGCAGAAGACAAGAAATAACTAAGATCAGAGCTGAGCTGAAGGAGATTGAGACATGAAAAACCCCTCAAAAAATCAATAAATCCAAGAGCTGGTTTTTTGAAAAGATCAACAAAATAGACAGACCACTAGCCAGATTGATTAAAAATAAAAGAAAGAACAACCAAATAGATGCAATAAAAAATGATAAAGGGGAAATCACCACAGATTCCACAGAAATTCAAACCATCATCAGAGAATATTACAAACAACTCTATGCGCATAAACTAGTAAACCTGGAAGAAATGGATAAATTCCTGGACTCCTGTGTCCTCCCAAGCCTAAACCAGGAGGAAGCTGAAACTATGAGTAGACCAATAACAAGGTCTGAAGTTGAGGCAGCAATTAAGAGCCTACCACACAAAAAAAAGCCCAGGTCCAGACAGGTTCACAGCCGAATTCTACCAGGCACACAAGGAAGAGCTGGCACCATTTCTTCTAAAACTATTTCAAACAATCCAAAAAGAGGGGATCCTTCCCAAATCATTTTATGAGACCAACATCATTCTGATACCAAAACCCGGCAGAGACCCAACAAGAAAAGAAAACTTCAGGCCAATATCCATGATGAACATAGATGCAAAAATCTTCAATAAAATATTGGCAAGCTGATTGCAACAGCAAATCAAAAAACTTATTCATCATGATCAAGTACGATTCATCCCGGGGATGCAAGGCTGGTTCAACATACACAAGTCTATCAACGTAATTCACCACATAAACAGAACCAAAAACAAAAACCACATGATTATCTCAATTGACGCAGAGAAGGCATTTGACAAAATTCAACAGCCCTTTATGCTAAAAACCCTCAATAAACTCGGTATCGATGGAACGTATCTCAAAGTAATAAAAGCTATTTATGACAAACCAACAGCCAATATCATACTGAATGGGCAAAAACTGGAAGCATTCCCTTTGAAATCCGGCACTAGACAAGGATGCCCTCTTTCACCACTCCTATTCAATATAGTACTGGAAGTTCTAGCCAGAGCAATCAGGCAAGAAAAAGAAATAAAGGGTATTCAAATAGGAAAGGTGGAAGCCAAATTGTCTCTACTTGCAGACGACATGATAGTATACCTAGAAGACCCCATTGCCTCAGCCCAAAAACTCCTGAAACTGATAAGCAACTTCAGCAAAGTCTCAGGATATAAAATCAATGTGCAAAAATCACAAGCATTTGTCTACACCAATAACAGACTTAAAGAAAGCCAAATCAAGAGCGAACTGCCATTCGCAATTGCTACATAAAGAATAAAATACCTTGGAATACAACTCACAAGGAACGTAAGGGACCTCTTCAAGGAAAACTACAAACCACTGCTCAACGAAATCAGAGAGGACACAAACAGATGGAGAAACATTCCATGTTCATGGTTAGGAAGAACTAATATCGTGAAAATGGCTATACTGCCCAAAGTAATTTACAGAATCAACGCTATCCCCATCAAGCTACCATTGACTTTCTTCACACAACTGGAAAAAACCACCATGAACTTCATATGGAACCAAAAGAGAGCCCGCATAGCCAAGTCAATTCTAAGCAAAAAGAACACAGCGGGAGGCATCACACTACCGGATTTCAAACTATACTACAAGGCTACAGTAATCAAAACAGCATGGTACTGGTACCAAAACAGAGATATAGACCAATGGAACAAAACAGAGGCACCGGAGGCAACACAACATACATACAACTATACAATCTTTGATAAACCTGACAAAAACAAGCAATGGGGAAAGGATTCCATGTTTAACAAATGGTGTTGGGAAAACTGGCTAGCCATGTGCAGAAAGCAGAAACTGGACCCCTTCCTGACACCTTACACTAAAGTTAACTCCAGATGGATTAAAGACTTAAACATAAGACCTGGCACCATAAAAACCCTAGAAGGAAATCTAGGCAAAACTATCCAGGACATAGGAGTAGGCAAGGACTTCATGAACAAAACACCAAAAGCATTGGCAACAAAAGCCAAAATAGACAAATGGGACCTAATGAAACTCCACAGCTTCTGCACGGCAAAAGAAACAGTCACTAGAGTGGATCGGCAACCAACAGAATGGGAAAAAATTTTTGCAGTCTACCCATCTGACAAAGGGCTGATATCCAGAATTTACAAAGAACTCAAACAGATTTACAGGAAAAAAACAAACAAGCCCATTCAAAAGTGGGCAAAGGATATGAACAGATACTTTACGAAAGAAGACATATATGAGGCCAACAATCATATGAAAAAATGCTCATCATCACTGGTCATCAGAGAGATGCAAATCAAAACCACATTGAGATTCCATCTCACGCCAGTTAGAATGGCGATCATTAAAAAATCTGGAGACAACAGATGCTGGAGAGGATGTGGAGAAAAAGGAACACTTTTACACTGTTGGTGGGAGTGTAAATTAGTTCAACCATTGTGGAAGACAGTGTGGCGATTCCTCAAGGCCTTAGAAATAGAAATTCCATTTGACCCGGCAATCCCATTACTGGTTATATATCCAAAAGACTATAAATCGTTCTACTATAAGGACACATGTACACGAATGTTCATTGCAGCACTGTTTACAATAGCAAAGACCTGGAATCAACCCAAATGCCCATTGATAATAGACTGGATTGGAAAAATGTGGCACATATACACCATGGAATATTATGCAGCAATCAGAAATGATGAGTTTGTGTCGTTTGTAGGGACATGGATGAATCTGGAGAACATCATCCTCAGCAAACTGACACAAGAATAGAAAATGAAACACTGCATATTCTCACTCATAGGTGGGTCATGAAAAATGAGAACACATGGACACAGGGAGGGGAGTACTAAACACTGGGGTCTATTGGGGGTAAAAGGGGAGGGCCAGTGGGAGGGGGAGTTGGGGAGGGATAGCCTGGGGAGAAATGCCAAATGTGGGTGAAGGGGAGAAGAAAAGCAAAGCACACTGCCATGTGTGTACCTACGCAACTGTCTTGCATGCTCTGCTCATGTACCCCAAAACCTATAATCCAATAAAAAATTAAAAAAAAAAGCTACATAAAAAAAAATAAATAAACATTTATAGAACTCTCCACTTAAAATACACAAAATATACATTCTTATCAGTATCACATCACACCTACTCATAGGTTTAAATGAAATATTGATTAGCCATTATTAAGCACAATTATTGGCATAAAAGAGGTTTTCAATACCCATTTTTAGAATAAAACAACATTCCTGTTCTCCCTCTTTTTCTTCCTCTGTCTTCCTCTCCTTCATTCCTTTTTCTTTCTTTCTTAAAAAAAAAAACAAACAAAAGAAACTTATCTCATTTTTTGTCACCTTGGAAAAGACCGAACCATCATATATTTAATAGTGTGAAATGTGTGTGTGAAATCCGCACATTGAGGCTGGGTGTGGTGGCTCATGCCTGTAATCCCAGCACTTTGGGAGGCCAAGGTGGGTGTTGATCACCTGAAGTCAGGAGTTCAAGACTAGCCTGGACAACATGGCGAAATTCCATCTCTACTAAAAATACAAAAAAATTAGCTGGGCATGGTGGTGGGTGCCTATAATCCCAGCCACTCTGGAGGCTAAGATTATTCAAGTGAATTGCTTAAACCCAGGAGGCAGAGGTTGCTGTGAGCCCAGATCATGCCACTGCACTCCAGCCTGGATGACAGAGTGAGACTCTGTCTCAAAAAAAAAAAAATAAATTCACACATGAGGATGATGACAAAATGCCCATTGGAAGCCTAAAGCACTGGAAAGGGTTTGGTGCTCCTCTTTGCTAATCTCTACAACCTACATTGCTAAGTAAGAGTAAGGAAGTCTAATAAAGTTCCGTTTTACATACCCCATAGTCACTATTTTGATGCTCCTTTGAAAAATATTAGATGCCACATTCCTTCACAGTACACATTCCCATTATTATTGCCTTGCTCTGCATTGCCATCTGTTATTCTGGATGTGTCTCACTTAATATTACATGTATCCCTAAAACTTGTGGCTGAACTGGAGTTGAAGGTCCAGGCTGGCCAACGTGGTGAAACCCCGTCTCTACTAAAAATACAAAATTAGCTGGGTGTGGTGGTGGGTACCTGTAATCACAGCTGCTTGGGAGGCTGAGGCAGGAGAATTGTTTGAACCCAGGAGGTGGGGGTTGCAGTGAGCCAAGATAGTGCCATTGCATGGGGTGACAGGGTGAGACCCTGTCTCAAAAAAAAATTGTGGCTGAACTGAAACATAAATTGTGTAGAATAATACATTGTCATGGTGAATTACTTTATCAGAAGATGATTTTATAATATTTCCCAATTTTCAGTTTTTACATTTTGAATTTTAATATACCACATATTCTCAAAGTGGGTCTCACCTACATTTTAATTTGAAGTTGACAGAATCAACCAGTCAGTGGATACCTATAGTCTTGGGTTGGCACTGTGATGAAAACCAGGGAATTCAAAGTAGAAGACACAGCCTTTCTCAATGAAGTGATGAGACAGATGTGTGTTTATACATGCCCCTAACAAAACAAAAGTTGTACACAGTAAGTGCCAAATGATTGATGCAGTTACTAAATCAGTTGTAGTAGAGAGTGATCACTTGATGGAGAGGATTTAGACAGATAGAAAGAAGTGTAAGAACAATGTAGGGCCAGGCATGGTGGCTCACGCCTGTAATCCCAGCACTTTGGGAGGCCAAGGCAGGTGAATCACAAGGTCAGGAGTTCAAGACTAGCCTTGCCAACATGGTGAAACCCCGCCTCTATGAAAAATACAAAAAATTAGCTGGGTGTGGTGGCAGGCACCTGTAGTCCCAGCTACTTGGAAGGCTGAGGCAGGAGATCGCTTGAACCCGGGAGGTGGAAGTTCCAGTGAGCCAAGATAGTGCCACTGCACTCCAGCCAGGGTGACAATGTGAGACTCCATCTCAAAAAAATAAAATAAACATAGATTGAGAAGGCAATTGGCACAAAGATGTCTAAGGGAATTGACTAGGAATCTAGAACAGTGATTCTTTCATTAATCTATTGTTCACCGAGTTAGTCTTTACCAGGAAGATATTCACACACACATTTAACCGTGTGTCTTTGATTCTAGGGACACACAATTAAATATGACATAGTCCTTCTAAGGACATGTCAGAATATACGAGGTAGATGAAGTCATGGGTTTAAGGTAGATCATAAAACTATAAAATTTGCTAATTTATTTAATCTCACCTAATGCAAAAATCTTCTATGATAGATTCTTAAACTACAATAGATTCTTAAATGTAGTAATCAACATCTGTTTGAATACTTTTATTGACATTCAGTCATTCAAAAAGCATTTAGAGATTTCCTCACAAATGCAAGCATTGTTGAAGGCACTGGAGACATAAAGATAAATAAAATAAAGCATCTGTCTTCCAGGTATATTCATATTTCAGAAGCTCACTAGCTTACAAGACACATTTCTACTTTTGGATGACATTAACTGTTAGAAAGTTTGCTTTATTTACATAATCATAGCAATGTAAGTGCTGCATACAAACAGCAAAAGTAAGTGATAAAAATATATTAGGAGGTAGAAAAAGGAGAGTCCTCACCTTTTATAGTAAGAAATACATACATATAATACTTAAAACTGAAGAATCAAGAAACAGTAGTATAACTATGTTATTAGAAACATGAGCAGAAGAAATGCTGGCAGAGTTGAAGTGGTTGCTTCTAGGAAATGAAAATTGGAAAGTGAGAGATACAGTAGGCAGAGACTGCTATTTTTTTGTTTAAACCTTATGTAACTTGATGAATTGAAAACTCTGCAAGTATCTCTTTTTGATTAAAAATGTCTTTAAAATGAAATAGAATAAATTGGAAGCACAGAGAGAAGAAGAGATGGGAAATGGAGATCAAAGACTTCTAGGGTGCTTACCCTGCTTGGCCTCACTGTTGGTCCTTTTCTGAGGATTGGGTTCTCAGAGATGCCAAGCTACCCATCAAATATCCTCTTTCTGCTCAATTGAAACCAAGTGAGTTTCTTTTTTTCTTTCTTTCTTTTTTTTTAACAAGCAGAAGCATTCTAATATATACATACTCTTCTGCTCAACTGAAACCAAGTGAGTTTCTTTTCTTTCATTTTTTTTTACAAGCAGAAGCATTCTAATATATACATACTCTGTGTCAGATGACTAAAGGGTAAACAAATAGTGTAATAATTGAGAAGATAAAAATTACAGGCATTCACCTTTTAAAATCTTAAGTGTCACTCCAAATCCTGATGTTTGTCAGTAGATTATTAAAACTATTATAGAACAGGGGTTGGCAGACTTTTTCTGTGATGGGCTAGGCAGTAAATATTTTAGGCTTTGTGGGTCATATAGCCACCTTTCAGCCCTGCCATTGTAGCAGGAAAGCAACTAGACAATATGGGTGAATGTGGCTGCATTGCATATGCCTGCCCAGAGAAGAAGAAACCCTTCTCAACTCATTTGCCCAATAGAGATGCTTTTTTCTTATATTACAAATGGCTCCGTGGCTGGCTGCTGCTCTACATAAAACCTTAGAGAAAAAGCAAAGTTAAAATTCTGGGATATATATCCAAAAGACTATAAATCGTTCTACTATAAGGACACATGTACACGAATGTTCATTGCAGCACTGTTTACAATAGCAAAGACCTGGAATCAACCCAAATGCCCATTGATAATAGACTGGATTGGAAAAATGTGGCACATATACACCATGGAATATTATGCAGCAATCAGAAATGATGAGTTTGTGTCGTTTGTAGGGACATGGATGAATCTGGAGAACGTCATCCTCAGCAAACTGACACAAGAACAGAAAATGAAACACCGCATATTCTCACTCATAGGTGGGTGATGAAAAATGAGAACACATGGACACAGAAAGGGGAGTACTAAACACTGGGGTCTATTGGGGGGAAAAGGGGAGGGCCAGTGGGAGGGGGAGGTGGGGAGGGATAGCCTGAGGAGAAATGCCAAATGTGGGTGAAGGGGAGAAGGAAAGAAAAGCACACTGCCATGTGTGTTCCTACGCAACTGTCTTACATGCTCCGCTCATGTACCCCAAAACCTAAAATCCAATAAAAAATTAAAAAAAAATTCTTACAGACTATTAATGACATTCTACATGAGACTTCTATTCTCCAGGCAAAAAATCCCCAGACATCTATCCATTCTTTCCATGACCTAGTGTTGAGTCACTTTATTTTCCTGGTTCTTCCCTTGGGAATAGACTCCAGTGTCCCAGAACTATACACAGTACTCCAAGAATGGTCAAGAGAGTGCAGAACAGAGCTATTATTAATAAGTTAGCTGTAGAGTCACAGTAGTTTTTTAGCAGTGAATACCTGAATACCTATACAATGGAAAGCCCTTTATCATTTAAAAATCACTGCTATTAAGATACAGATCTTATAGTTTTAGGTTAGTGCAAAAGTAATTGCAATTTTTGTCATATGGTAGTTGGTTTTGTTTTACTTTTTTTTTTCTCTAGGTAATTTTCCATCCAAGTAGTAGGGTTGTTTGTTTGTTTGTTTTTTGGTTGTTGTTTTCTTATTTTAAGAGACAGAGTCTCACTCTGTTGCCCAGTCTGGAGTGAAGTGGTGCAATCATAGCTCACTCTAACCTTGAACTCATGGGCCCAAGTGATCCTCCCACCTCAGCCTCCTGAGAAGCTGGGACTACAAGAGCAGGCTATCACACCCGGCTTCTAAGATCTAGTTCTTTTATAGTATACTTCCACCGTTGTTTCTGAACCCTACTTTGAGATTTTATACTTTTTTATGTGAAATTACATTTTGTAGAATTGGTTCACTGTTTCAGGTAGTTTAGAAGGAGATATTAGCTCTCCCTTTGCACCATAGGAACTCTAAATCTGAGAAGTCTTCTGGGCATGGTGGCTCATGCTTGTAATCCCAGCATGTTGGAAGGTCAAGGCAGGTGGAGCACTTGAGCCTGGGAGTTCAAGAGCAACTTGGGCAATCCGATGAAACCCTGTCTTTGCAAAACATATAAAAATTAGCTGGGTGTGGTGGCACACACCTGGAGTCCCAGCTACTGGGGAGGCTGAAATGGGAGGATTGCTTGAGCCTGGGAGGTCAAGGCTGCAGTGAGCCATGATTGTGCTGCTATACTCCAGCCTGGGTGACAGAGTGAGACTATGTCTCTGAATAAAGAAACAAATAAGACTGTCAACTAACATCTAAATTACTCATTAAAATGTCAAAAAATGGTAAAAACCATAGAAGGGTAAGAGATCATGAAAAGACAATGCAAATAAGTGTAGGTCAAGATATATAAAATTAAATGCTTATTCTCACTAATAATAGAATAAATGCAAACTAAACTAATAATAATGACAGGAATAAAATATATAAAACACCTATAGCTGAAAAGGTCGGGGTGAGACATATGCTCATATTGCTGGAAGTGTAATCTGCTTAGAAATCAATATGGCAATATGAATTGAGGTTTCAGATTTCTTCTTACTTCTCAGCCCAGAAAATCTATCTTAGGAACATAGTGAAAAGAAGAAAAATAAAAGTTCAGAAGGTACATTATTATAATCCATATTTATATAAACAAATTATTTATAATCTATTATTTATAATCTATACAAGCTGCAAACAATGTCCCCATACCTTCAGTGTCTCATAGATACTGTATTTGAGTAGGCTGGTGGGAGAAATATGATATGATGAAGAGCCAGAATCAAAAGCATTGATTGTATAAAAACATACAGAGAAATACTTATACATTAAGTGAAAAAAACTATATGACAATATAAAATTGACAAAAACAAGAAAAGAACTAAGAAACTATGAAAATAGATATTTAAATATTGATACTGCCAAGTAAGATTTTTATTTTTAAATTTTTAAATTAATGTTACTATAATGTCATCTTCATAAGAAATGCATTTTATATTAAAATTTACTACTATATAAAACATATTGTTCTATCTGATTTTTTTTGTTTCCCATTCGCATTCTTTTATTATTTATTTATTTATTTTTATTATATTTTAGGTTTTTGGGGTACATGTGAAGAACAAGATTGTTGCATAGGTACACACGTGGCAGTGTGATTTGCTGCCTTCCTCCCCATTACCTATATCTGGCACTTCTCCCCATGCTATCTCTCCCCAACTCCCCACCACCTGCTGTCCCTCCCCTATTTCCCCCTGACAGACCCCAGTGTGTGATGCTCCCCTCCCTGTGTCCATTTGTTCTCATTGTTCAACACCCACCTATGAGTGAGAACGTGTGGTGTTTGATTTTCTGGTCTTGTGTCAGTTTGCTGAGAATGATGGTTTCCATGTTCATCCATGTCCCTACAAAGGACACGAACTCATCATTTTTTATGGCTGCATAGTATTCCACGGTGTATATGTGCCACATTTTCCCTGTCCAGCCTATCATTGATGGGCATTTGGGTTGGTTCCAGGTCTTTGCTATTGTAAACAGTGCTGCAATGAACATTTGTGTGCATGTGTCCTTATAGTAGAAGGATTTATAATCCTTTGGACATATACCGAGTAATGGGATTACCTGATTATTTTGAAAAATCTTTATGAGAGGAAAATGCAAAAAAAAAAAAAACAAACCAACAAAACTGGGAAAATGATTTGGGAGAGGATCCTTCGTCCTTTTCATTTATATAGAAAGGAAAAGAGTCATTAAACTATAGCTTAGTTATTAGACAAAGAGTGGGAGATGGTTGATGAGACAGTGGAAATGTCTTCCTGGCCAAAATTTGGAGAAAATTGTTCCAATAAATCTAGACACAAATCTTTGAAAATAAGAGGTAAGTAATTTACATGAAAACATTTTTTTTTAAATTGCATTTTAGGTTTGGGGGTACATGTGCAGAACATGCAAGACAGTTGCATAGGTACACACATGGCAGTGTGTTTTGCTTCCTTTCTCCCCTTCACCCACATTTGGCATTTCTCCTCAGGCTATCCCTCCCCACCTCCCCCTCCCGCTGGCCCTCCCCTTTTCCCCCCAGTAGACCCCAGTGTTTAGTACTCCCCTCCCTGTGTCCATGTGTTCTCATTTTTCATCACCCGCCTATGAGTGAGAATATGGGGTGTTTCATTTTCTGTTCTTGTGTCAGTTTGCTGAGAATGATGTTCTCCAGATTCATCCATGTCCCTACAAACGACACAAACTCATCATTTCTGATTGCTGCATAATATTCCATACTGTATATGTGCCACATTTTCCCAATCCAGTCTATCATCGATGGGCATTTGGGTTGATTCCAGGTCTTTGCTATTGTAAACAGTGCTGCAATGAACATTCATGTGCATGTGTCCTTATAGTAGAACGATTTATAGTCCTTTGGATATATACCCAGTAATGGGATTGCTGGGTCAAATGGAATTTCTATTTCTAAGGCCTTGAGGAATCGCCACACTGTCTTCCACAATGGTTGAACTAATTTACACTCCCACCAACAGTGTAAAAGTGTTCCTTTTTCTCCACATCCTCTCCAGCATCTGTTGTCTCCAGATTTTTTAATGATTGCCATTCTAACTAGCGTGAGATGGTATCTCAATGTGGTTTTGATTTGCATCTCTCTGATGACCAGTGATGATGAGCATTTTTTCATATGATTGTTGGCCTCATATATGTCTTCTTTTGTAAAGTGTCTGTTCATATCCTTTGCCCACTTTTGAATGGGCTTGTTTGTTTTTTTCCTGTAAATCCGTTTGAGTTCTTTGTAAATTCTGGATATCAGCCCTTTGTCAGATGGGTAAACTGCAAAAATTTTTTCCCATTCTGTTGGTTGCCGATCCACTCTAGTGACTGTTTCTTTTGCCGTGCAGAAGCTGTGGAGTTTCATTAGGTCCCATTTGTCTATTTTGGCCTTTGTTGCCAGTGCTTTTGGTGTTTTGTTCATGAAGTTCTTGCCTACTCCTATGTCTTGGATGGTTTTGCCTAGATTTTTCTCTAGGGTTTTTATGGTGCCAGGTTTTATGTTTAAGTCTTTAATCCATCTGGAGTTAATTTTGGTGTAAGGTGTCAGGAAGGGGTCCAGTTTCTGCTTTCTGCACATGGCTAGCCAGTTTTCCCAACACCATTTGTTGAACAGGGAATCCTTTCCCCATTGCTTGTTTTTGTCGGGTTTATCAAAGATCGTATGGTTGTAGATATGTTGTGTTGCCTCCGATGCCTCTGTTCTGTTCCATTGGTTTATATCTCTGTTTTGGTACCAGTACCATGCTGTTTTGATTACTGTAGCCTTGTAGTATAGTTTGAAATCCGGTAGTGTGATGTCTCCCGCTGTGTTCTTTTTGCTTAGAATTGACTTGGCTATGTGGGCTCTCTTTGGGTTCCATATGAAGTTCATGGTGGTTTTTTCCAGTTCTGTGAAGAAAGTCAATGGTAGCTTGATGGGGATAGCATTGATTCTGTAAATTACTTTGGGCAGTATAGCCATTTTTATGATATTAATTCTTCCTAACCATGAACATGGAATGTTTCTCCATCTGTTTGTGTCCTCTCTGATTTCGTTGAGCAGTGGTTTGTAGTTTTCCTTGAAGAGGTCCCTTACGTTCCTTGTGAGTTGTATTCCAAGGTATTTTATTCTTTTTGTAGCAATTGTGAATGGCAGTTCGTTCTTGATTTGGCTCTCTTTAAGTCTGTTATTGGTGTAGAGGAAGGCTTGTGATTTTTGCACATTGATTTTATATCCTGAGACTTTGCTGAAGTTGCTTATCAGTTTCAGGAGTTTTTGGGCTGAGGCGATGGGGTCTTCTAGGTATACTATCATGTCATCTGCAAATAGAGACAATTTGGCTTCCACCTTTCCTATTTGAATACCCTTTATTTCTTTTTCCTGCCTGATTGCTCTGGCTAGAACTTCCAGTACTATATTGAATAGGAGTGGTGAAAGAGGGCATCCTTGTCTAGTGCCAGATTTCAAAGGGAATGCTTCCAGTTTTTGCCCATTCAGTATGATATTGGCTGTTGGTTTGTCATAAATAGCTTTTATTACTTTGAGATACGTTCCATCGATACCGAGTTTATTGAGGGTTTTTAGCATAAAGGGCTGTTGAATTTTGTCAAATGCCTTCTCTGCATCAATTGAGATAATCATGTGGTTTTTGTTTTTGGTTCTGTTTATGTGGTGAATTACGTTTATAGACTTGCGTATGTTGAACCAGCCTTGCATCCCCGGGATGAATCCTACTTGATCATGATGAATAAGTTTTTTGATTTGCTGTTGCAATCGGCTTGCTAATATTTTATTGAAGATTTTTGCATCTATGTTCATCATGGATATTGGCCTGAAGTTTTCTTTTCTTGTTGGGTCTCTGCCGGGTTTTGGTATCAGGATGATACTGGTCTCATAGAATGATTTGGGAAGGATTCCTTCTTTTTGGATTATTTGGAATAGTTTCAGAAGGAATGGTACCAGCTCCTCTTTGTGTGTCTGGTAGAATTCGGCTGTGAACCCGTCTGGACCTGGGCTTTTTTTGTGTGGTAGGCTCTTAATTGCTGCCTCGACTTCTGACCTTGTTATTGGTCTATTCATAGTTTCAGCTTCCTCCAGGTTTAGGCTTGGGAGGACACAGAAGTCCAGGAATTTATCCATTTCTTCCAGGTTTACTAGTTTATGTGCATAGAGTTGTTTGTAATATTCTCTGATGATGGTATGAATTTCTGTGGAATCTGTGGTGATTTCCCCTTTATCATTTTTTATTGCATCTATTTGGTTGTTCTCTCTTTTCTTTTTAATCAATCTGGCTAGTGGTCTGTCTATTTTGTTGATCTTTTCAAAAAACCAGCTCTTGGATTTATTGATTGTTTGGAGGGTTTTTCGTGTCTTAATCTCCTTCAGCTCAGCTTTGATCTTAGTTATTTCTTGTCTTCTGCTGGGTTTTGAGTTTTTTTGATCTTGCTCCTCTAGCTCTTTTAATTTTGATTATAGGGTGTCAGTTTTGGATCTCTCCACTCTTCTCATATGGGCAGTTATTGCTATATAATTTCCTCTAGAGACTGCTTTACATGTGTCCCAGAGATTCTGGCATGTTGTGTCCTCGTTCTCGTTGGTTTTGAAGAACTTCTTTATTTCTGCCTTCATTTCGTTGTTTATTCAGTCAACATTCAAGAGCCAGTTGTTCAGTTTCCATGAAGCTGTGCGTTTCTGGGTTGGTTTCTGAATTCTGAGTTCTGACTTGATTGCACTATGGTCTGAGAAGCTGTTTGTTATGATTTCAGTTGTTTTGCATTTGCTGAGCAGTGCTTTACTTCCAATTATGTGGTCAATTTTAGAGTAGGTGTGATGTGGTGCTGAGAAGAATGTATATTCTGTGGATTTGGGGTGGAGAGTTCTGTAAATGTCTATTAGGTTTGCTTGTTCCAGGTCTGAGTTCAAGCCCTGAATATCCTTGTTGATTTTCTGTCTGGTTGATCTGTCTAGTATTGACAGTGGAGTGTTAAAGTCTCCCACTATTATTGTGTGGGAGTCTAAGTCTCTTTGTGAGTCATTAAGAACTTGCCTTATGTATCTGGGTGCTCCTGTATTGGGTCCATATATGTTTAGGATCGTTAGCTCTTCTTGTTGTATTGATCTTTTACCATTATGTAATGGCTGGGTTGAAAGTTCTTTTCTTTAAGGATGTTGAATATTGGCCCCCACTCTCTTCTGGCCTGTAGAGTTTCTGCCGAGAGATCTGCTGTGAGTCTGATGGGCTTCCCTTTGTGGGTGACCCGACCTTTCTCCCTAGCTGCCCTTAGTATTTTCTCCTTCATTTCAACCTTGTTGAATCTGACGATTATGTGCCTTGGGGTTGCTCTTCTTGCGGAATATCTTTGTGGTGTTCTCTGTGTTTCCTGCAATTGAGTGTTGGCCTGTCTTGCTAGGTGGGGGAAATTTTCCTGGATAATGTCCTGAAGAGTATTTTCCAGCTTGGATTCATTCTCTTCGTCACATTCTGGTACGCCTATCAAACGTAGGTTAGGTCTCTTCACATAGTCCTACATTTCTTGGAGACTTTGTTCATTCCTTTTTGCGCTTTTTTCTCTGATCTTGGTTTCTCGTTTTATTTCATTGAGTTGATCTTCGACTTCTGATATTCTTTCTTCTGCTTGGTCGATTCGGCTATTGAAACTTGTGCATGCTTCGCGAAGTTCTCGTATTGTGTTTTTCAGCTCCTTTAATTCATTCATATTCCTCTCTAAGTTATCTATTCTTGTTATCATTTCCTGAAATCTTTTTTCAAGGTTCTTAGTTTCTTTGCATTGATTTAATACATGTTCTTTTAGCTCACAAAAGTTTCTCATTATCCACCTTCTGAAGTCAAATTCCATCATTTTGTCACAGTCATTCTCCATCCAGCTTTGTTCCCTTGCTGGTGAGGAGCTTTGGTACTTTCTAGGAGGTGAGGTGTTCTGGTTTCGGGTGTTTTCCTCCTTTTTTCCCTTGTTTCTTCCCATCTTTGTGGATTTATCCACCTGTCGTCTGTGTAGTTGCTGACTTTTCGATTGGGTCTCTGAGTGGACACCCAGATTGTTGATGCTGAAGTATTTCTGTTACTTAATTTTCCTTCTACCAGTCTAGCCCCTTCGCTGTACGACTGCTGAGTTCCACTCCAGGCCCTGCTTGTCTGGGGTGCACCTATAGCAGCTGCGGAACAGTAAGGGATGCTACCAGGTTCTTTTTCTGCTATCTTTGTCCCAGAATGATGCCTGCCAAATGTCAGTCTTTTGGATATAGAGGGGTCAGGGAGCTGCTTCAGGAGACAGTCTGTACTTTATAGGAGCTCGAGTGCTGAGCTGTGAGCTCTGTTGTTCATTCAGGGCTGTTAGGCTGCTATGTTTAATTCTGCTGCAACATAGCTCATAAAAAAACCTCTTTTTTTCACAGATGCTCTGTCTGGGGCGGTTGGGGCTTTCCTTGTGAGTGTCTGCCGTGCTGTCCTGCCCAACTAGGAGGCAGTCTAGTCACTATTTGCCTGCCGAAGCTCCGCCCTGCTGGTGTGAGGTTCGCCCTGTTGCTGCAGGCTCTGCCCTTCTGCTGAGGTCTCTGCCCTGCTGCCATGGGCTACGCCCTGTGGTGGAGTCTCTCTGTTGTAGCGGGTTGCCTCAGCAATGGCAGGCTGCGTCAGCAATGGGCGTGTACCTCAGTAGGGGCGGTTTGCCTCAGCAATGGCCCCTACTGAGCTGCAGCCTCAGGGAACTCCTCCACAGGGAGAGTTTGAAATCGCCGTTTTGTTTGTCCCATTGCGCTACCCCAATTGCTGTCAACCTGGAATCTCCTTGGCTGGCTCACTGTCCAAGTCCCATTCAGTCTCAAGTTCAGCCCTCCCAAGTCTCAGGTTGCCGGCCCAACAGGGCACCCGGACGAGCGCGCTTTGTGCGGAGCGCTGTGCAGTGCTGCCACAGCGCAGGCCACTGCCGCACCGGCCACCGGCTGCACCAGCCAAAACCTCTGCCTGGCATCCCACGTCTCCTCTATACCTAGGAATTTCCCCGTTCTGTGGGCAACAAAGATCCATCTGGAAATGCAGCCCTGACTCACCCCCTCTGCGCATTGACCGCGAACTTCAATCCTGGGTTGTTCTCACAGCGCCATCCATGAAAATATTTTGTAAGTGACAGAACCCTGTAGTCTCTTTGGTCTTTCCTTCTCCAACATATTTTCCACATTAATCATGTATTTATTGCTCTACACAGTGATTATTTATTATGTTTCTACCTGAAGATGGAAGAATTTCTCAAGAAAGTAATTTCCACATATTTTGAAATCTGAAACAGTTCTGAGAAATCTCTAACATTGGCAGTCATTGGGTTCGTGGTAGGGTCGGGGACATCCTTGATGGGGTGAAGAGCATGTCAGAATCTCCTGGGGATCTGTATCAGTATGAGTACAGCTGCAAGTAACAGCTGGCATCAGGACATTTAAGGACATTTACTGATTCATTAATTAGGTGTCTGAGCTGGACAGTCTCAGGGTTGATTTGATGGTTTAACAATGTTGCTGAGGACCTGCAGTCTTTCTAATCCTCCCCACCATCCTGTGCTTAGATTTTATCAGGATTTTGCATCAGTTGCAAGAGGGCTACATACGGTCCAAGCATGGTGATCTCTCATTCTCAAGTCCAAAGCAGGAAAGAACAGGTAGTGTGTCATATCCCTTGGATGTTGATTTGAGCTGGATAAAATGTTGTTTGTAATGGTGAGGTAGTAAAGATAAGCCTCTTAGCAAAGTCTGCTGTGGCCCTCTCTCTTTGTCTGTGGACAGTAAAAAGCTCCTCTAAAAGAGGAAGTTAAGTTTGGCTAAGTAGGAGCAAGTTCTTGTATGGGGTAGGGTCTGAGAGGAGTAAATCCTTTTTCTTTTTTGGTAGCAGAAGTTCACCATTGACTAACAGGCATATACTCAATGCCTGAGCCAGCATAAACTTGAGCTTATACCTAAGGTTGCTTGTAGCTCTTACAGAGGACCACGAACTGGGATCTAAGCTAACCTCCCTCTTTCTTTTCCTCACTCATACCAAATGTGATTCCCTGAGAATTGTCTACTAATTGTGTGCCCAGGCTAGGATGTGGTAGCTGCTGCCTGAAGGAAGCCAGTGCTGTGGGAGCCCTTTCCCCAGCTGGAGGGTGTTTTGTGTTCACTTGGGCTGGCACCTCCCCCACTGGACACATCTATGAGGGGCCCCTGGCCACAGACCCTGGGCCACTACATCAGCTGTGTAGGCTTGGTCATAGACTTGGTTTCCCCTATGGTTGAGAACCACTAAGCTTTACTTTTCTATGTATTCCCATCTTTTAAAAATACTTACCTTATACCTCTTTTGTTCAAAGAATTTTAGAGCTTGATGATATCTTAATAGATTAGTTTGTTTATATCAAACAGGACTTAAATTAGAAAAAGATTAGAAAAATTAGATTTTTAATTAGAAAAAAGCCACCAAGTTTGTGGTAATTTGTTACAACAGCAATAGGTTGGAAAGGGTGAAGTTCCACAGATAGCCAAAGAAGATTCTATAATGTTCAACATTAAAAGATTTGTTTCAAAAACAATTGTTGAGTGGTTTTACTATGAGCAAGGAGAAAAAGGGCTGAAAAGAGTGCTGGTCTTTGAATCAGAAAATTTTGATTCAGGATTCAGTCTTATCACTTTAACCGGAGCACATCAGTTAACTTTACTGAGCTTCAGCTGAAGCTTATCCATGAAATGAGAGTATTTTTTCTTGTTTTCCTCACCTGGCACTTTGAAGATCAAAGTATTTTTTAAACTATAATGTACTATCTTCAGAGAAAATACTAAGGTATTACTGCCACAAACAGTGACAAATAAAAAGATGAATAAGATACAGCATTTCTGTGAGGGAGTTTATAATCTAGGTGATTCACAATTATTCTTCTGCTCTAATAGAATTTAGAGATACAACCCATTCCCCCCAGTAACAGTGGTTCTTCTGGGGGTAAGGATAAGGTGGAGGTATGGGTGGGTGGGGATGTGTGCTGTAAGAGAAATGAAAATAAAACGGCTCCAGCCTTCAAAGAAGGAAGAGAACATGCAGGGACCAATGGCTTTGTTGAGGAGTCTCAAAGGATAGGTAAAATTTGGAAAGGGGAAAGAACAGCCCCTATGTGCCCAAGTGTGAAGTGGGGCATAGTACTTACCTCATGGGATTGCTGTGATGATTACATGAAGTAATCCATGTGAAGTACATAGCACAGGGTCTGGCATAGAATATGAGTATTCACATATGTTACACCTGTGTAATTTCTAGTTAAGTAGTTCCGTAGGCAGAAAAATGGGGCCCCAGAGATATTAATATCTTAATTCTCAGAACATGCAAATATATTAAGTTATATGAAAAAGGGGAATTAAAGTTGCAGATGGAATTATGTTGCTAATCAGCTGACTTTATAATGGACTAACCTGGATTATCTGGTAGGCCTAATCCAATCACAAGGGTCTCTAAAAACGAAAGAAGGAAGCAGAAGAGAATCAGAGGGATATGTGACTATTTAAGGACGGTCAGAGAGATTTAACGTTGCTAGCTTTCAAGATGAAGGAAGGGGGCCATAAGCCATGGAATGTGGGTGGCTTCTAGAAACTGGAACCGGTGAAGAAACAGATTCACCTCTTCAACCTTCAGAAAAGAACACAGCCCTGCTGACGTCTTCCTTTCAGCCTCGTAAGATCTATACTGAGGCTGGGCATGGTGGCTCATGCCTATAATGCCTTGGGAGGCCAAGGCAGGGGGATGGCTTGAGCTCAGGAATTTGAGACCACACTGGGCAATATAGAGAGCCCTCATCACTGCAAAAATTTAAAAAATTACTGAGTGTGGTGCATGCCTGTAGTCCCAACTACTCAGGAGGCTGAGGTGGGAGGATCAACTAAGCCTGGGGAGACAAGGGCTATAGTGAGCCAAGCTGGTGCCACTGCACTACAACCTGGGAGACAGATAAGACCTTGTCTCAGAAAACAACAACAAAAAAAAGAGAACCATATTGAATTTCTGACCTCCAGAATGACAAAATGATACATTTTTGCAGTTTTAAGCCACCAAGTTTTTTGTTAAAACAGCAATAGGTAACTAATATACTAGTCTACATGCATCTTGAAGCAAATTCCCAATACAATTTGCTCACAGTTTATTCCCAGCATTCCAGCTATAGCAGACTCTCAATAAATTATTTGAATGACTGAATGAACAGGCATTCTAGGAACATGTTGTGGTAAAGTTTGGTGGGAAGTTTGGCTCTGGCCTAGGCGTAAATGGGTCCTAAAGGTTGAAAAGTCTCATAATTTGAAGGCTTTTGAATAGCAGGTTAGAGTTTGTTCTCAATTTGGTAGGCAATGTAGATCCACTCAGAATTTCTGAGCACTAAAGGGACAGGACTGTGTTTTAGGGGTTTAATCTGGGTGGTACTAAGTAAAAATTTTTTAAAGATCACTTTATGATTCTGGAATTTTATATGCCTATTTATGCATCCTACTTATGTGTCTAAAAGCATCATATTGTTTTTAAAGTAATATGAATTCACTGATGCTTATTTATGTAACTGTAGTATTTTGATCTTTTTTCAGTATTTATGATTTAATATGTTAATATTCTTCCAATATGATACTAATAGTGTCAAACTGGGTAGTTATTTTTACATGTAATCAGAGTTGAGCTCCAAAATTATTAAGCAAAAGGAGAGTACAAGCGTGGTCTACAATTGAGATCAAACAGTCTGAGAGCTTATAAAAAATTATGGGATGACTTCAATTTATTTTTAATAGGTTTTTCAGGTTTAATAGGTTAGGGGAAAACTCATAGACACAGCATATTTCGATTTCAAGAAAAATGTGACAGTGTTTCTTCTAATACCTTCCTGGATAAGAAATTGTGAGCTGGATGATAAAAGTCTTCAGGCTAATGGGCAAACCATACACAAAAAGTGCTTACAGATGGGTGTGTATCAGCATGATCAAGTCTCCAGTAGAGTGACAAAGGTCTTTGTCATTGAGTCTTTTCCAGTTGTTAGTGCCATTGGAGACTTGGTTTAAGGTGGAAGGATGCTTGTTTAATTTACTAAAAGGATTAATCAAAATCAGATATTATAGAATTTAGATCTGAAAGTACCACAAGAGGTGGAATGTTGTACTGAAATCAACAAAATGAAATTTAATAGGGATAAATGTAAAGTCATCAACCCTAGGCCGTGGACCGGTACAAGTCTGTGGTTTGTTAGGAACCAGTCTGTGCAGCAGCAGGTGAGCAGCAGGTGAGCAGGCATTACTCTCTGAGCTCCGCCTCCTG
Organism: Callithrix jacchus; assembly: GCF_049354715.1. Classification (NCBI taxonomy): domain Eukaryota; kingdom Metazoa; phylum Chordata; class Mammalia; order Primates; family Cebidae; genus Callithrix; species Callithrix jacchus. The sequence continues at coordinate 77,120,851 of NC_133512.1, read as the reverse complement.
TCAGATCAGCAGTGGCGTTAGATTCTCATAGGAGCATGATCCCTATTGTGAACTGCACATGCAAAGGAATCTGGGTTGCACGCTCCTTATGAGAATCTAACTAATGCCTTATGATCTGAGGGGTCCACGGAAAAACTGTCTTTCACAAAACTGGTCCCTGTTGCCAAAAAGTTTGGAGACCCTGCTCCAAGTACAGTAAAGTTCAGGGTACACTTAATTTTGCAGTAATTCATATGAGAAAAAAATCGTTTCTAGTTGATGTTAAATTTAATATCAGTTAACAATATAAAGAAATTGCTTACGTTGCAGTTTTGACATAATCTAAAATTTATGGAGATCGGTTTTATGAAGTTCTAAGAGACAGGGCAATGGGTAAAATAAAACGGAACTAGGTTTTGGATTAAACATGAGGAAAAATCTTTGTTCCTTAGGATTTTGATTAACATAAGGCCTAGCTAATTTCAAGTCTGGTCAATTTCTTGGTACATTTCCAATTTGGTCAATTTCTGATCAATAATTAAGTAAACTGATACAAAATATTGTTATAGCCTAATCCTTTCACTTTGTTTTCTGTTTATTCTCTCATTTTCATTTCTCTATTTTTTTCTGTGTATTACTTAAACTTCTTTTTTAGAATTCTAGTTTGATTTATCTGTAATGTTTTAAAAATATCTTTCGATAGCTTTTTCAGTGGTTGATCTAGGTGTTACACTGTACAATTGACTCTTGAACAACACAGATTTGAACTGTGGGAGTCCACCTCTATGTGGATTTTTTTTCAATGAAAGTTACAAGTGTGCCTGCCTTTCCTATTTTCCTTTCCCTCTCTCCACCTCTTTTCACCTCTGCCACCTTGAGATAGCAAGACCAATCCCTCTTCTTCTTCCTCCTTAGCCTACTCAATGTGAAGATCAAGAGGAGGAAGATCCTTATGATGACCCACTTCCACTAATGAATAGTGAGTGTATTCTCTCTTCCGTATGATTTTCTTTTTTCTTTTTTGAGATGGAGTTTCGCTCTTGTTACCCAGGCTGGAGTGCAATGGTGCGATCTCAGCTCACCGCAACCTCTGCTTCCTGGGTTCAGGCAATTCTCCTGCCTCAGCCTCCTGAGTAGCTGGGATTACAGGCATGTGCCACCATGCCCAGCTAATTTTTTGTATTTTTAGTAGAGACAGGGTTTACCATGTTGACCAGGAAGGTCTCAATCTCTTGACCTTGTGATCCACCTGCCTTGGCCTCCCAAAGTGCTGGGTTTACAGGTGTGAACCACCGCACCCGGCCCCATATGATTTTCTTAATAACATTTTCTCAAGTTTGCTTTATTGTAAGAATACAATATATAATATTTATGCAAAATATTGTTAACCAACTCTATGTTATCAGTAAGGTTTCTAGTCAATTGTCAGGCTGCTAATGTTAAATTCGATGGAATCAAAAGTTAAACTTGCATTTTCAACTGCATAAGGAGTCAGTGCTTCTAACCCCCATGTTGTTCAAGGGTCAACTGTATATATATAACTTATCCCAGACTACTGGTGTCATTTTTACCAATCCTAGTGAAATATAGAAACCTTATATCTTTTTATGTCCCTTTATCCTGACTCTAACATATTTGTTTAAAATACTTTTTCTACATACATACAGAGCCACATCTGTGTTACTAATTTTCACTTCAACCATTGGATTAGTCTGTGTGGGCTGCCATAATAAAATATCACACACTGTGTGTTTTAAACAATAGAAATTTATTTTCTCATAGTTCTAGACACAGGGAAGTCCAAGATAAGGTGTCAGCCAATTTGGTTCCTTGTGAATGCTTTCTTCTTGGCTTGCAGATGGCTGCCTTCTTGCTGTATCCTCATAAAATGGAGGAGAGACCTCTGGTATCTCTCTTATAAGGGCACCAGCCCTTCTAGATTTGAGTCCTACTCTTATGACCTTTATTTAACCTTTATCACCTCTTCATAGGCCCTATCTCTAAATACAGTCACACTGGGGATTAGAGCTTCAAGATATAATTTTTGGGAGGACACAAACATTCAGTCCATAACAAACATCAAACATAATTTTGAAAACTAAAGAGGAGAAGAAAAGTCTATTCTGTTTACCCGGGTTTTTGCTTACCATGATTTTTCTTCCATTCTAATATTTCAAGAATCCTTCTTTTACTGCTTCCTATTTAGAGAACTTCCATTAGCCATTCTTTAGGGTAGGTCCATGGGCAACAAATACTGTTTTCCTTCACGTGAGAATCTCTTGATCTCCTATTCATTCTTAAAGGATATTTTCAGTCAATAGAAATTTGAGTCAACAATTCTTTTCTTTCAGCATGTGAAAAAAGTTGAGCCACTTCCTCAGGCCTCCATGGTTTCTGAAGAGAAATCTGCTGACATTTGAATTGCTTTTCTCTCATAAGTGTTGTTTTTTTATCTAGCTGCTTTCAATATTTTTTTCATCTCCAGTTTTCAGAAATTTGATGTGTTTTGATGAGGATTTCTTTGGGTTAATCTTATTTGGATTTGTTCTTGAATCTGTGTATTTATGTCTTTTGCAAATTTGGAACATTTTCAGCCATTCTTTCTTTAAGGACTTTTTCCATTCTCATCTTTTTTCTCCTATCTTTCCAGATCTCTAATGACAGAAATATTAGATCTTATAGTCCCAGAGGCCCCTGAAGGCTTTTATTTATTTATTTTTTTGAGACAGAGTTTCACTCTTGTTACCCAGGCTGGAGTGCAATGGTGCGATCTCAGCTCACCACAGCCTCTGCCTCCTGGGTTCAGGCAATTCTCCTGCCTCAGCCTCCTGAGTAGCTGGGATTACAGGCACACGCCACCATGCCCAGATAATTTTTTGTATTTTTAGTAGAGACGGGGTTTCACCATGTTGACTAGGATGGTCTCAATCTCTTGACCTTGTGATCCACCCGCCTCGGCCTCCCAAAGTGCTGGGATTACAGGCGTGAGCCACTGCGATCAGCCTATTTGTCCTCTGTTCAGATTGAATAATATCTATTATTCTATCTTTAAGTTCACCAATTCTTTCCTCTGTCCTCTCTCTTCTAATGTTGAGCCCATCCACTGAGCTTTTTATTTTGGTTGTTATATATATATTTTTCAGTTCTAAAAATCTTATCTAGTTCTTTTTTATATCACTTGATTCTTTGCTGAGACTTTCTATTTCTTTGAAGTAGCTTTTTAGTTTTCATTTGTTTTAAGAATGTTCATAATTGCTTATTGAAATATTTTTTGATGGCTGCTTTTGTTATATAATTATAACCTTTATTATATAATTCTAATATCTTTCTCATCTCATTGTTGGCATCTATTGATAATCTTTCTTTATTCAGTTTGGGGGCTTTCTGGCAAATAATTTCTTATTGAAACATGAATGTTTTGGGTATTACATTATAAAACTTTGGATCTTATTTAAATTTGTTGTAGCTGGTTTTCTAACACTGTTCTAATGGAGGTGGGGTGAGCACTGCCTCAGTACTGCCAGGTCAGAGTCCAGATTTCTCTGTTTCCACTGACACCTGAATTGGGGAAAGGAGCTCCTTATTATTGCTGAATGAGGGTGGGAATTCTGGCTTCTCACTGGGGCTTGGGAGGTGGGTAGGATTGTCTTGTTATATTTCCCACATGTTCTCCACTGACACTGCCAGTAAGGATTGCCTGTTTACTGCCTAGCAAGGATTAAAGTCCCGATTCCTTATCCAGCCTCCTCTCATACCACCCGAACAGAGGTGGTGGGGTGCCTTTTTATAGCCTGGCAAGGGTAAAAGTCATAGTATTTTTTCTGTGATGTTTTGCAGCAGTAGGAAAATTATTTTCTAAAAGCATTCTGTTTTGTTAGGCTGCCCCTCCTTTCCTGGTCCTATAGCTAGAGAAGATTTCGTTGGGGCTTTTTATGTTGGCATCTGTTGGCATTTTTTGGTTGCTGGCTTATCTAGCACTCAGTCTCAGATGAAGAAAGGAAACTCAGGGAACTCACTGCCATGCCCTTGTTTTGGTTCTCTGAGGTCTCTAGCCTATCTGCCTTCTCTTCTCCATTTTTCAGAGTCTTCTTATATATGTATTTACATATAACATCCAAGGTTTTTAGTTGCAATTAACAGGAAAAATAGGGAAAGTACATGTATTCCTATAAGCAAAAGAATGTCCTATTGTCTCAGTTTATATGGTCTTTATGTATTTCACATGAAGCAGTTTTAGAGCATATTGGGGTTTAGATAACTTTTATATAAAAATCTAAATTACTTTTAGAATAGGTCTAATGACAAGGCTGAATTTTTTCTTGCTGAATCATGCAATATTTAACATCATTTGCGCTAACAATTAATGCTATCCCTTGGATTAAGTACAAAATGTAGAATGTTAGAAACAATTCTGCACTAGAGTTAAGAGATCTAGGTTCTAGCTGAAAGTTTTCCACTATTCAGCTCTGTGACCTTGGGCCGATCTCTTGGCATCTCAGAATTCTTGTCTGAATTAACAGTGTTGGACTCATTAGATGATCTCTAAGTTTCCTTCTAGCTGTAAAGTTTTTTATTTTCCTTTCATCAGTGCTACTACTTTTAAAACAAATGTGTAGATACTCTATAATGCAGGATTTAAAATATGTTGATGAAACCAAGTAACATCTTCAAAAATAAATAAGACAAATAGGAATTGCTATTATTTATTGAATGCTGTGTTCCAGACACTACAGTAAGCGTTTTATGAATATTCTCTCATCCAATTCTTAAAACTTTGAAGTTAGAGTTTACACTCACTTTACAGATGAGAATGCTGAGGCTCAGAAAGGTGAAAAGTGTGTCTAAGAATATTTTGTTATAAAGATATAATTGACCCCAAGTTTATTTGATTCCAGAGCTGATGTTTGCAACCACTTAAATAGACTTTTCAAATTTTTTTTGGCTACTTTTCAAGAGGCAAATAATTTTATAGAAATTGAATTCTAAAGCAATGCTTCTGGGTAGCTAAAAGATACATTTTTCCCATGACTTTATTCTACTTGGATTTATTTTTTAACTATATAAATTATGAATACAGAAAACAAACAGATTTTTTTGTTTCTTACTATTTATCACTAATTTAGCAGACATAGGAAGCATTATCACTTTTGAGATGTAAAGGAATAAACTGAGGATTGTTAAATATCATTATTCTAGAGCAAAAATTTCATTTACCAACTTTCCATAAACTTCAGAGTATCTCAAGAGAGTCTCAGGAACTAGAATAGATATGTTATTTCTATGTGTAAATTTTGCTCATTAATGGAGATTGAATAAGGAATCATTTGCAAGACTATTATTAAAGTTAATTTAAAAGGTGGAGGTCAAGAAAAAATTAAAAATAATAGAGGAGACAGAATAGAGCAAATAATGTCAAATATAAAAGTATACAATAACATAAGGACTTCATCATGATGTTAGTTCCTAAAAATATTTCAAAAAATAGTGTTTGGTTTTAAGTAATTTAAATCACATGCATTATAAAACAAACTCTTGAATACTTGGCAATTTGTTGAGAGCTTATGTTTTATTAGAACCAAAACTGTGATTAAAAAAGATTTATCGGCCGGGCCCGGTGGCTCAAGCCTGTAATCCCAGCACTTTGGGAGGCCGAGGCGGGTGAATCACGAGGTCAAGAGATCGAGACCTGGTCAACATGGTGAAACCCCGTCTCTACTAAAAATACAAAAAATTAGCTGGGCATGGTGGCGCGTGCCTGTAATCCCAGCTACTCAGGAGGCTGAGGCAGGAGAATTGCCTGAACCCAGGAGGCGGAGGCTGCGGTGAGCCGAGATCTCGCTATTGCACTCCAGCCTGGGTAACAAGAACGAAACTCCGTCTCAAAAAAAAAAAAAGATTTATCTTCTTAACTGAAATAAGTTCTATACATTTGTGTAAATGCCTGGAATGTGTGTGTGTGTGTGTGTGTATATATATATATATATATATATGGCAAAGTCCCTGAAGATTTTATAAAATGATGATTATCAAGGAAGGAAGGGGATTCCATTATGAAAAGCCGGTCTACTTTAATCCTTGTTTTTCATTATGAAGTCCCCCTAACTTTCCCATGGCTTACTGATTTTCTATGTCAATCTGCAGGGGTATTCCAATGGAAATTATTCAAATTTTACTTTACTATGTGTTCTCAGAATTATGGAAAGAGCAAATTGTGATGTAAAGAGTTGTTGCTATATCATTCTTTTATAAGGATTTAGGAAGCTGGTAATTGGCTCTGTAATCTTGTTCTGAGATCAGAGTGTGCTTTTCTAGGAAAACGATTTTCTCTTCAGAAAGTTACCATGATTTTGGTAGAGAGCTGTTTCCTGGTCAGTTTTATTTTTGCCATAAACTCATTGTGTGGTGAGAGCCTTCAAGAATTTGAAATCTCTGGTGTAGAGCTTTCAAATTATTTACTTTAGGTTTTATTGAAACTGAACAAACAAAATATTATTCATAAACTCATTATGAGACAGAGAAAAACTGCTCAATTCTGGGTGGGGTAGAAGTAGGAACAGGGGTACGGCTCTGTCCTTGGTCATTCCACTCATGCATAAAGCATGTTCTGTTGAATTCTTTAGAGCCTGGACAACACAGTTTGAAAAACCTTCAGGGAAATACAAAGATCACTAGCTTAGAAATGGAAAGATTTAGAATCCCAGTTCTGCTATCAGCAAGCTGTATTACTGAACCTCTACTGGTACAGATTTCCTCATATGTTAAATAAGGAGAATGAACTAGGTCTCTTTCAGCTCCAATATTTGAGGAAACCATTAGCAACTATATGTAAATCACAAAACTTCTGTGCTTTATTTGTTCATTCCTGCAAAATAAGATGCTTCCTGGGTAAAATTCCCATGCCTACCTCAAAAAGTGTCTGGAGATTTTTTTTTTAACCTTAAGAAATTTAAAGGAGTTCTGTGAAAATAGCAATATAAATTATACAATATAAAATTGTCCTGTTCTAAGCCATTTCTGACTCCATTTGGGATAAGCAGTGGTTTTCATTGATTCATGCAACAAACATATTGAGTACCCACTACCTGACAGGAATTGAGTTAGGTATAGAGGACAGAAAGATGACTAAAGAATGTCCACAAAAAAAAAAAAAAAAAAAAAAAAGAATGTCCACAACTCTCCTCTCAATACAAAAGGTAATGTGTTCTTAACAATGTTTTTCAACAAAAACTTATCACTGATCCATGCAGCAAACACATTGAGTACCCACTACCTGACAGGAATTGAGTTAGGTATAGAGGACAGAAAGATGACTAAAGAATGTCCACAACTCTCCTCTCAATACAAAAGGTAATGTGTTCTTAACAATGTTTTTCAACAAAAACTTATCTATTGTTTGCAATGATGCATCCTTTCTAAATGATAGGGATGGCTCTGATATTTTAAAACTAAATGAAGAATGAACTGGCACTCTTAAAGAGCTGTGTATTTAAAACTATGTATATTACACAGAATGGCTTTATTGCAATTGATCTTTGATCAATTTGAGCAGAGTGTTTAGTTTTATAGGGTATGAGATGCTTTGCTTTCTGGATAAGCAGAGTCTGTCTTAAATATGAAGATGGCTCCACTGTCCAGAGGGAGACTCCAGTCTCTCAGCTGCCACCCACGCACATTAGCTGAATGATTCTGGATTACTACTGGCTTCTTGAGAAGGACTGGGGTCAAGACAGAAGAGTTTTGAATGAAGATGCCAGAAGAGGCCTTTGAGAGGGTGAATGGGAATCGTGAAAGGCCCATTTCCCCTAGACTTAAACCCAAATTCCCTATCCGTGATACCAGCAACATCCTTTAGGCAAATCTCCCTTTGTTATTCACACTGGTAGAGCTCCCAGCTCAATCCACAACTGCACACCACCTCACTCTGAGAGTCTCTCTTCCCAAGGTGGAGCCAACATTCACCCTCTTACTCTAGACATGGCAACGCTCCTAGAACCACCCAACCATTGACTTACGTTCAAAGGCCATCACCATCACCCACCCCAGCACCATCTTCCAGGAACTGGCCTTTCCCTCATCAGTCCCCGCCCCTCTTCTGAGAGCACCCAATGGGTGGAGTCGGGGCTGTGGTGGGAGGGGCCTGAGGCGGGCACATTTAAAGAAAGGCAGCCGGTGAAAAGAGGCAAGAGAGGAGAAGAAAGAGAAACTAGGGGGGGTGAGGCGCCGTCCAATGACAAAGCCCAGGGGTGGGCGCTGGCCGCCATCTTGTACCGGGCGGCAGGATATTCGCCCGCGTCCTCCGCCCTCAGAGGGGGAGGGGCGGCGGCAGAGGCGAGAAAAGTAGCTACAGACGCCAGCAGCGGCCACCGCCGCGGAGCCGACGCGGAGTGGGACGGCAGCGGCGGCAGCGGGACCCGGCGAGTACGAGCGGCCTTGGATGCGTCGCAGCATGAAGAGGCGGCGGCGCCGTGCCCCGGTCGCCCCAGCTGCGGCCGCCCGGGGCGGTGGCTTTAGGGCAGAAGACGGGGCCGGGCTGGAGGCGCAGGAGGAGAAGGTGGTGTACTCGCGGTCGCAACTGTCGCTGGCTGACAGCACCAAGGCGCTGGGCGACGCCTTCAAGATCTTCATGCCCCGCAGCACGGAGTTCATGAGCTCGGACGCGGAGCTCTGGAGCTTCCTCTGCAGCCTCAAGCACCAGTTCTCTCCGCACATCCTGCGCAGCAAGGACGTCTACGGCTACTCCTCCTGCCGGGCCCTGGTGCCCGACCCCCCGTTACCCCCCACCGCCCGCAGCCAGGCGCGCCGGCCGGCACCGCGCGCCATGGCCAAGAGGAGGCGCCGCGGAGCCCGGGCGACTGCCGCCCGCAGGAGAAAGCCCCAGCCACCTCCCGCGCCGCTGCTGGCCCCGGAGGAGAGCTGCCGGGACAAGCCTGTGGCCCCCGGGCCCTGCTTCGGGGGCCGCACCCTGGAGGAGATCTGGAGGGCTGCTACCCCGACGCTGACCACCTTTCCCACCATCCGCGTCGGCAGCGACGTGTGGGGTGAGCGCAGCCTGGCGGCGGCGCGGCGCAGAGCACGCCAGATCCTGCAAGTGAATCTGGAACCCATGGTGAGGCTCCGCCGCTTCCCGGTGCCCCGAGCGTGAGGCGCGGCCCCCGTAGCGCCTCCTGCCGGCTCCGATCGGCGGAATTGACAGAGCTTCCTCCCGGAGGAATGGACAAGTGTCAGTCGAGTGTTTACAGATCCGGCCAGGACCCCGGCCCCCAGTGCACTTTATGCACGAAGAAGTCACCGGATGGTTGTCCCTGCCCTGCGCCCCCGGGCCGTGGCGCCGTCGTCTTGGACTCCGGGGCAAGTGTGGCCTCTGCTGCCCCCATCACCCGGCCTGCAGACGGAGGGGACAGCCGGACCCATAGGGGAGGTCCCTTCCTGACCCCAGATTGAGACGTCTCCAGGACCTTAGGGGCAGATCCGTTTTCTCCCTGTTGGACTCTACCTCACTGGTCTGGAAGTCCTCCGAAGAAGACATTATTTTTCCAAAGGAATTTGGTTTTGTGCTTGTGTAATAAAGCCAGAATTTACTTGCTCTTTATTCCCCCCTTTTTTTCACTGCCACCCCTCTTTCTGGACAGAAGTTCGAACATGTGGTGTTGCACTAGTTTGTGCTCAGGGTATTCTGAAGCCCACTCGTTTCCTAATTTTTACTGGATTCCAAAGCTTTGATGGAGGATATTTTTTAAGAGGTTCAAGCTTGTGAATGTTAGTAGTGCAAGGATTTGGATGGGCTCAGTGATTACAAACAAAGACATGCAAAATATAACTTTAAACATTTTCAAGGTGTTTCTAAAGGTTTTATATATTGAAACTTAATGTTTATATTTACTGAGCTCCTAAAAATGGTAGAATACACGTGAAAACTTTTGTTTAGGAAAAATTAACTTGTTAAATTCTCTTGAATTGAATAAAAAAAATGCATTGAAACCATATGGCGTGTGATTAAAAAAATGAGTGAATTGTGAAGAACTGGCTTTGGTTGCAGGAGTGACTGGAATCTGACTGGAGATCATTTGGCCCCTCTCCTGGTCTAACATACAAATCCAGGAATATTATGCATTAAAGTATGTATTTTGAAATACATTACGAGGAAAATGTATTTTAAAATGGGACTTGCATAGGAGAGATGCCTGTGTGTAAACATTATGACTAAAATGATATACAGAATACCCATTTGAGTTCTGAGAACTATTAATGAAGAGGGGTGGAGGCATTTCTTGGTATCAAATAACTGGTTGAGGTTACTTTGGGCAAAATCTATTTCCTTTTTTTTGTTGTTGTTGGATAACAAGAAATGTCTAGACTAATATTCACTTTTACAAACATCATGAATATTAGTTGACTTTAAGTTGACTTTTTGGTCACATCATTTTTTTAACCTTCTTGCCACTCATGTCTCCAGTTCTAGGTCTTTGACAGCTGAAGACCACAGGAATTAAACAGGCGAGCCACACAGGCTACTGACCCTGCTTTACGCTTTTATAGTGTTTATACCATATAGCCCAGTGTGGAATTCTTGATTATCCAAGTGCCTTTGGTCATTTGTGGCAGGAAGACTTAATAGTTTTTAACCAGTGGTGCCACAGCCAACTTTTACTGCAATACCTAAAGGGTCAAGTAGTGTTTTTGTACCACTATTATTTGAAATTTAAATATTCTGCCATAAAACGATCCATACTGGGCTGGAACTTGACATGTGAAATCCTTAATACTAAAGTTTATCTCTGCTTGGCAGCTTCTTAGGACAATAATGAGAGTTGCAATTTTAACTCTTGTGTTCCTAGAATTCAAATGGCATAGCTTTCTGAAATGAATATTTCAAGTTTAGTAGTCCATATAGGAGTGTTGTGACTTTAATTTCAGTATTCTTGTTTTGTTAAAAGAATATATACACACACACACACACACATATATATAACTTTATGCCAGTTTTCTAGTAAGCCTCGGTCTTTTATTCACTACTCAATGATAATGCATTGTTACAAACACTGTCACATGAGTAAACAAAAATGAATAATTCTTTAGAAGATAGAGAATGTTAAATCATATTTGTGATAGGAAGCTGATACATATTCTTTTGGTTATTAGCTTCCATTGCCAATTGTATTTCAGATGCATAGGGTTTTCTTCCCAAAAATATATTGTTAACTTTTATAGCTAACTAGCACCTGGAAAAAAATGTATTTGTACAACTTCACTATTGTATATAGTTTTATAATAATTACAAATAAATCCAATGGCCATATTAGAATGTAATTTCAACATATAGCTTATCTAGATAGTTTTCCAGAGGATTTTGAAATTCGGCTTAGCTGGGAGGGTAGCTGGTCAGCACACAACTGAAACATAAGCCTTGACACCATTCATTTATTGTAACTGAGATTCTTGACATTTTTCTCTCCTATGCCTTGTTACTTTAGTAACATAAACGAACTTGAACTCACATAAATGCTTATTTGAATTATTTGGGGTATCTGATGCCATTTTGGATCTGATTTTTCATCTTGAATTCAATATGGTGTTCATCTGGGCTATTAAAAAATTAGGCCATTTCTAGTCTGTGAAATAAGATGTAAAATATCTTTATTTTTGCTGTTTCCTCTGGTAAAAACCTATGTTACAACTTTTAAAATGTGAAGCAACATCTTATATAGTTGACTGGTACACTAATAGGAAAGTGAAAGTATTTCATGGGTACTTTGGGACCGAATGTGAAAATAAACTTGGCATAGTGGCCTTTATGATGAGGCATCCCCTTACTGTCCTCTAAAGTGAAGTCTGTAGTTTACGTAGCTTGTAGAGTTTTTGAAAGAAATCCCCTGATCTTTATTCATTCTCTTGCCTTCTCTTATATCTCATATGGCACAAGTAGAAGGGGAAGCCAGGAGGAAATTCATCACCTTGCTATGCTTTTATTTGATTTTTAACTCCTGAGTGCCTAAATGTGGTGACTGGCACCTCACATAACCTTTTGAGATTCCTAATGTCATTTTTATCCTTCTGGTCAACCAGCAACATATCTTTATGTTACTAAAACCAGTAACGTCATAATTGTTGACGCCAAGTTTCATTGTTGATAGTGCAAAGTGTTGCTGTTGTGGTGTGTATTTATTTTGTTCAAGTTTGAATATTGACAAGCGTAACTTAAGCAGGTGACTGACACCTATGGATCTGCTATGTGCAAATGATAGTACTATTTTTTAAAAAACTTTAGTAAATTTTAAAAATATTTGAATACAAAATATCTGAGCAGTTTTGAACTCAAAAGTTTTTCATTGTTTTAAGGGTTGCCACAGGACTCTTTAATGGTTTTTGATGGACGTATATGCCTAATATTTACTTTATTGGTGTGTTTAAAATATTTTTTGATAGACTATTATGTCTTAAGTGCACTAGAAAACAATTGTTTGTAATGGAATCGAAGTGTTTCCCTGGACAGTTTGATGTGCATATGGTTAAGATTTATAATCTGCTTGTACTTTGCTTTTTAACTTATTAACTGTAAATAAATTTTAGAGAATACGCAGTGTCTAGTTTTCCTAATGATTTGTTTGGAAATAGTATTTGTGTTTGCATGTGACTCAGAAAACATCTTAATTTACAATTTGATAAATTTTGACTTTTTCGTGAACTTCGAACTCCCAGAAATCTTGAGATTTGTTTTTTGTGCTAACTCAGGAGTCTGTGTTCCATCAATTCTTAAATTGTCTAGTGAATTTCTAGAATGGTGCTGCAAGTCCAAGTTATTAACCAGTTTGCCAGCAATAGAATATCCTACAAAAAAATGCATCAAAATTCGCAATTCTCTAAATCCTGACCCGAGGTGCCCCTGTTTAAAGCTCCTGTTCTTTTATAGAGTGAAGGAAGTGAGAGTGCTCCATTTGAGTGCCAGCTGTAAGGGCTGTTCCACAGAATAAGGGTAGGGGGCTAGAATTTCCATTAGAATCTAGAAGACAGAAGTAGAGTATTAGTGAACAGCACAGCAAGGGCCAGATTCACAGATAGTATTGTGAGGGTTGAATTTGTCTTTGTACCTGAGCTCCTATTAGTTGGAGACAGTGTAGTGTAATAGGTGCGGAGTAACAGAGCCTGGGATGGAATTGTTATGCATACCTCCCTGACTTGCAAGTGTTGAGACTGTAGGTAAGTTACTTAAAATCTTTGTGCCTTAGCTTCCTCAACTATCAAATGTGATTAGTGAAAGAAACGATTGGGATATTGTAAGGATTAATAACTACCCCTTTCAAAGGGTAGAAATGCTAGACACATAGGAAGTATTAAATAAATGCTCTTAATTAGAGGTGTGCACAGTGAGAATAGGTATATATATATATATATACTGAGAGTGGTTCATTGGGAGTTTAGCTCTCCAGCTTTCTCAGCATCCCAAGACTATTGTGTGGTCTGAGAAAGCTGTAAGATAAATTAAGAGAATTTGTGCATGAATAAAAATGAAGACATAAATTATCTAATTTTTTAGCTTGCTGACTATGCAGTAGGAGATTATATAGTTGATTTATTACAATTTTCACTGCTAAAGTTTTTTTTAAATCAAGTCTTTTATTCTCTAAAAGACATTTAAATATTCTGCTATGTGTTTTACACTATCTGAGAATTTATAACAGTAATAGATTAAAGTTACTGATCCAAGAACTTACAAAGGTTTTGGACTACATTTTTGCTTAAACTCAGTAAGTGTTGCTTATAAACGATGTTAATTTATATGCATAGAACCAAGCTAGAATTAGTTTGTATAAAGTTTATAATTCAGGTGTTAAAGGAAACAAAGTGAGTACAGTAGTTATGCTTTAAACACCAGAAAATTATTACTGAAAGTAAAAACATCCTTGAAGCATTCATTGGCACACTTATTTTTGGATGTCAAATATAAAGTCTGTAATTTAGATCTAATTACTCATAGCACAAAGAATAGTAGAACATCCCCTAAATTGGTGAGCAAGCCAAAGTTGTAGTTATCTGAAAGTGACACAAAATAATTTCCTGGAAAATTATTAGATGAAAGTCATACAGGAGCAAGAAGCTAGAAATTGAGCCTAATTGCAGATTTCACAAAAGTGATGATTTCTCACTGTTTTCACTCTCTTGTGTCTTGGTAAGTGTCATTCTAAACCAAGATCTACAACATAATAAACATATCCGAAGCCAGTTGGAAAGTGATGATCATGGCAATGCCAAACATGTTTAGCTCAGAAAACTTGAATAAGTAGTCTACCGGACTCAGATCTGGACTCATTTAGCTTCTGAAAGTATTCAGAGAAGAGTTGGAGGTTCTTCCAAGTAGTAAAATTAACTGTGTACAAAATAAGTACAAAAATGTGTATATATTTCTCTTTTCAAGGATTTTTTCAAGTACATATTCTTTAAAGAATACAGAAAAAAAAAAGAGTATGACTTAGGGTCCTAAATCTTACAGAGTAAAAGAATTATTAAAGCAAAAACATGTATAAAAAGTACATATAAATGTACAGTTTGATGAATTTTCATAAATTCAATAGGCTCATGGAACTAGCACTCAGATTTTAAAAATACAATGATGAGTGCCTCTGAAGTTCTCCCTAACACCCCATCAGTCATTACCTACTTATCTTCCTGCCCAAGATAACCATTATTTTGACTTCTTATAGCATATTTTTTGCCTATTTTTGAACTTTATGTAGATGGAATTATTGGTCATGTGCCTAGCTCCTTTCACTTGAAATTATGTTTGTGAGATTCATTTATATCGTTGTATGTACTGTAATTGTAGATCATTTATTCTCATTGGTGTATAGAATTCCACTGTGTGAATATTGCACAATATATTCAAGTGTTGAGGGGCATTTGGGTAGATTCCAGTTTGAAGCAATTATAAATAAAGCTTGATGAATATTCTAGAATATGCCTTTTGATGAACATATGCATGTGTTTATTTTTTATTTTTATTTTTTGGCCTATATAGCTAGGAATGAATTTGCTGAGTCACAGGGTCACAGCGAATAATCATCTTTGGTGGACATTGCCAAACAGTTTTCCAAAGTGGATACATCAATTTATGTGGACTCTTGTAAAACTGAACTTCAAAAAGTTTGCTTTTTGTTATTCTTCTTTCCTTTCTTTCTTTTTTTTTCTTTTGAGACAGAGTCTCACTCTATTGCCCAGGCTGTAGTGAAGTGGCATGATCTTGCCTCAGTGCAACCTCTGCCTCCCAGGTTCAAGTGATTCTCTTGGCTCAGCCTCCCGAATAGCTGTGACTACAGGTGCATGCCAATGCGCCTGGCTAGTTTTTATTTTATTTTATTTTTAGTAGAGACGGGTTTTTGCCATAATGGCCAGGCTGGTCTTGAACTCCTGACCTCATGATATGCCTGCCTTGGCCTCCCAAAGTGCTGGGAGTACAGGCATGAGCCACCGCACCTGGCCTATTCTTCCTTTGTTCTTCAAACCTAAAGAAGTTTTGTTCCTTCTGCTCTTAACATGAAATGAAAAGACATTTCCCCCATGTTTTCCTCTTACTATTTTAAAGTAGAGCTTTTTGAGAAAAGTCTTTTATGTATTAGTTATTTTCTTCTCCATCCTTTATACAAAACCAGCTCTGAGAATAACGTTACCTATGTTAACCCAAGCCCAGAAAACTTAAATTGTCATAAAACCAAGCATTTGAGACTTGGATTCATAGTGTTCCTCTTCTACTCCTTGGGCCAGGATTCCACTGAAATTATCCATAACATAATGGAGACCCTGCCTCTGGAAAGAATTGTCTGATTCAACCTTATATGTTGTTTTTTCTAGAAAGTTAGACATTGAGAGGACTGGGAGTTGGATGACAGAGAGGGAGGCTTTGAAGTAGTGCCGAATATTCAGGTTTGCTTGAAGTCAGCTGAGAAAAGGAGACTCCTATCTTGGGAGGTGCTGGCTCAGCAGGGCTCAACTCTCAACTGTGAAATGAATGAAAAATGTACTCATGAGAGCCCACTGGAAGGATGCCTCCAGAACTCTAAAAGGGAGTTGTTCCTTTTCCTCATTAAGTAAAGCGTCTTGGAGGATATTTATTTTACCCTTGCATGTCCACAGCACTTCACACCGAGCGGTTGTGTTGTTATTATTATACTTCCTTATGTATTTCTCTCATCTTCCCTCCTAGATTGTGAATTCCTCATTGGCAGGACTTGTCTTTCTCATCTCTGTATCATTACAACATTGCTGGTCATGTGCACAGTGCTCAGTGGTGTTGAATGAATAAATTGTGTTTATGGAGTTCAGACAAACCTGGAACACTGGCTCCCAAATCTTACAGAAGAACTAGTTGTGTTGCTTCAGTTTTATGTGTAACAGAAGCAATTTGTAAATGGAGCTATATATTTTTTTTTTACAGAA
Organism: Callithrix jacchus; assembly: GCF_049354715.1. Taxonomy (NCBI): domain Eukaryota; kingdom Metazoa; phylum Chordata; class Mammalia; order Primates; family Cebidae; genus Callithrix; species Callithrix jacchus. The sequence goes on along the minus strand of NC_133512.1, from coordinate 77,104,447 downwards.
ACCTATCAAATAAACTTTTGATGAATTCCAACCATTTTGTGATCAAATGAATTGGCTGTAGACTCTGATGTATCTTCCTGTAACTGCAAGCCAATACTACTTCCCATCACTACTTCAGAATCTCTCAGTAAGAGGCAGTGCGGTGCAGTCGTTAAGAGGCTGGCCCCGGTGGGGCAGGGTGCCTGATTTAATACTTCTTCTTCCCTTTCTTGCTAGCAGTAGACCTTTTAGCAAGCTACTTAACCTCTCTGTTCCTCAGTTTACTCAGCTGTAAAAACAGGCACAATATAGCACCTACCTCATAGAGCTCTTAGGAGAATTGAATGAGGTAACACATGTAAAACACCTTAGAATAGTGCCTGGAACATGGTTTGCCTCAAGTCAATAAATGTTAGCTTTTATTAGTAGTAATGTAAAAAACTTTAAAAAGCCTCAGTTTGCTTACTCGAAATTTTTATATTGGCATGTGTTAGCCTGCAGTCCATAAAATGTCAGTTAGGGCCAAACTTATGTAGGAGACTGAGTTCCAATTCACTAAAAGTGGTATGTGTGAAAGGATGTTGTAGGTGCTGTGAGGAGTGCAGGGATGTACAATGTGCCACACAAGCTGGTAGCAAAATAATCAGGAAAACACAGGGTGATAGAAGAAGCAAACTAACATTGACTTAATTCCTACTGTGCACCAGGTGCTATTCCAGGCACTTTATGCTTGTTGTTTTTTTAAAGTAAACCTCAACAATCCTATGAGATAGATATTATCATTCATATTTAATAAATGAATAAACTGAAGCTTCGAGTGGTTAAGAAATGTGCCAAGTATCACACATCTAAGTGGCAGAGCTGAGATTTGAAACCGCATCTGTCTCATTTCATTTTCTCTGCTAATCTTTATAAACACTTTTAGAGGAAGTGGAATAAATGAATCACCCCCTGGAGGAACCTCCTCTAGGACTGTGAAATCCCAAGATGGGAAAATCAATTTAGGAGCCCTGTTTTGTTCACCTTTGCATTGCTCATGGTGTTCAGCATAGATGTTCATTCAGTGCTGGGGAAATGAATAAGTCTATGAATGAATGAACAAAAACACAAATTCTTTTGTTCCTGTGATTAGATTGTTTAGTTTGGTGGAGGGTCTCAGAGCAATCTGCATGGTCTAACGTCATTCTGTATGTCTCCTCCTCTAATTGCCACAGTGGGTAAAAAAGGTTATTTAATATAACATTTGTCTCAAATCACTTGTAAAGTCCGTAAAAAGTAGACTTCACAAATCTAAACATGGGGAGTCATAGAGATTTAAGCCCTCCATCCCCACAGTTGCCGTCCTGGAGCCTCTCTGTGTTGGAATTCTACAGCTCCCATTGCAGACACTTCTTCCAATGTATTATGGTATCTACTCTGCGGACCACTATCAGACAAGGCGGACAAGGTTCTGAGTCCATTCTGATTCTCTTTTCCCTCCTAAACACCTTCATAAAATTCTAATTTTCAGGTTTTACTTAGATAAACTAGAGCATGAACAAACAACAACAAAAAAAAAACCTCAGAATAATGGACATAGGGCCAAAAAAAAAAAAAAACTCAAATAAAAACAAGGTAAGTGTGAGTAAATGGGGTGCTGACACAGGAGGAGGGGGACTCCTAGAGGCTTTAAATGCAAGTTCACTTCCTAACAGAGGTGGAGGGTTGACCTTTCTATTCCTTTGTGCCAGAACTTCTTGCCCCCAGCACATGGTATCCATTTATACACATTTCAGAGCTGTAGGATGGATCAACTGCCCTTTGCAATCATGAGAAAAAAATACCACGAATAGAACTTGCCCTGTAATGTTTATCTGATGGTTGGTTGTGCTAAAAGCATGTATTTTTCCTTATAATTCCATAGAACAGATAGATTTACATCAGCCATCTTTTGCTTTCTTTCCTCTTCTCAGTTCATTTATCCGCCTATGGTTTTATTGAGAAATTCAACAAAATTTTATTGAAGGCTTCTGTGATGGAATGGATTATAGAGCCCCCAAATTTACATATTATAGCCCTTACCACCAATGTGATGACATTTGGAGACAGGGCCTTTGGGAAGTAATTAAGTTTGGATGAGGTCATGGGGGTAGGGCCTTCATCATGAAATAAATGTCTTTAAAAGAAGAGTCACCAGAATTTGTTTGCTGTCTAACTCTCTGTTGTGTGAGAACACAGTGAGAAGGCAGCAGTCTGCAAGTCAAGAAGGGAGCCCTCATCAGAGCCTGACCATGCTGGTGCTCTGATCTCAGACTTCCAGAACTGTGGGAAATAAATGTCTATTACTTAGGCCACCCAGTGTATGGTATTTTGTTACAGCTTCCTGAGAAGACTAAGCATGTATGTGCAGGATCTATTCTACAAATAAAACCCCTGCCTCGGGGCTGGGTGCAGTGTCTCACGCCTGTAATCCCAGCACTTTGGGAGGCCAAGGCAGATGGATCATAAATTTAGGAGATCAAGACCATCCTAGCCAACATGGTGAATCCCCATCTCTACTAAAAATACAAAAATTAGCCGGGCATGGTGGCGAGCACCTGTAGACCCAGCTACTCAGGAGGCTGAGAGAGGAGAATCACTTGAGTCCAGGAGGCAGAGGTTGTAGCAAGCCAAGATCGCCCACTGCACTCCAGCCTGGGTGACAGAGAGAGACTCTGTCTCAAACTAAAAAACCAAAAAAACCCTGCTCCATGGCACTTGCAGGCTAGTAGGTGATTCTTATGTTCTGTTATGTTCTGTATCTACAGCCACTACACCAGGTGACCTTCTCTGTGACCTTCTGCTGCTTTTTCATTGTCACTGGTAGGTGACTGCCTGCTTCTTTTCTTTAATTATGTATAGGGTGGAATCCAATGCTCTGGGGATACAGATGGCTATAGTGAAAGGACTTCTGGACATGAATATTACCTTGGCGAAACATCCTTTTTTTTTTTTTTAAATCTAGTTTGTTTTTGAGTTGGATATTTAAAACAAAACAAAACAAGCCAGAAGGGGCTCATCAAAATTGTATGTCTTAAGGGTTTGACAAACATTCAATGACTTTTTGCTGAAGTATTTGGTTAGGAACAAATTAGTTTAGGGTAATTCCCCAAACCTGAGGAACAAATGCAGATCGGACTACAGAGCCTGCGAGCGTGGAGCTTGACAGCTGACTTGAGGGTTTCATAGTGTCTTCTCAAAAGCATAGCAAGAGGAGCTGCTGCCAGCGTGTACCTACCACATCCACCGCACCTGAAGTATCTCCATCACTCACGGACTCCCTCATGCTGGAGGGCTGTTTATTCCAATTAAGGTATAGCCTTTCTAGACTATGAGAGGTGTGGCTCAGCACAACCTCCAGAAACAACCCAGCCCACCCACTCCTTTCACTGCTATGGTCCAAAGAGATAAAGGGCTTGCCCAGGGTTGCTCAGCTAGTGAGTGGGATAGCTGGAAAGAGAAGAATCCACACCATCTAATCCTCTGTCCATTGTTTCTTTTGCTGATTCATTTGGCTGGGAAGACTTAGCTTTTCTTAGACTTTTGTTTTTAGAGTGTTTTTGCTGTGGGAGTCAAACATGAGATAGGCCTTCTCAGGTAATTGGAACTGAGGACAGTAGGGAAACAAGAGGTCTGGAGACCTGGAAGGAGAGAGGACGGAAGGAGAGAGAAATGCTAGGAGTGGAGAGCAGATCAACGGACATATCGCCTCCTTCAGTTTTGCTTTGGGATGGCCTTCTTGTTTTTTGAGATGGAATTTTGCTCTTGTTGCCCAGGCTAGAGTGCAATGGCATGATCTCTTCTCACTCTGACCTCTGCCTCCTGGGTTCAAGCGATTCTCCTGCCTCAGCCTCTTAAGTAACTGCTCGTCTCACTCTGACCTCTGCCTCCTGGGTTCAAGTGATTCTCCTGCCTCAGCCTCTCAAGTAGCTGGGATTACAGGCATGAGCCACCACGCCTAGCTTTTTGTATTTTGAGTAGAGAAGGGGTTTCACCATGTTGGTCAGGCTAGTCTCGAAATTCTGACCTTAAGTGATCCACCTGCCTCGACCTCCCAAAGTGCTAGGATTATAGGCACAAGCCATTGCACCTGGCCTTAAGAATTTCTGAGCTGCATGGTCCTGAATCCATGGCATTTGTCCTGAGAGGAAAGACTTAGCTTTGTCTAAAACCCAACAGTTGGCTTGGGGAGATTCATGGCTTTGACATTGCCTTGGGTAGGTTTCTTGGTGGTGTGTCCACTAATAGTCTATGGGAAACACTCTGTGTGTGTGTGTGTGTGTGTGTGTGTGTGTGAGAGAGAGAGAGAGAGAGAGAGAGAGAGAGAGCGTGGGGGTGGGTGGGGTGGTGGAGGAGAGGGTTGGAGAGAGGGAGAAAGGGAGGGAGGAAGAGAAGATCACAGTGGAAGAATCTCTTATTTATTCTGACTATTCAAAATGTAGCATTTTCCTTTTTAAAAAATGTCCTAAAAATATCGGATAATAAAATTGGGTGTAGAAATTGATGTACTAGTAGTGTATATTGTTAAAAAATTCTAAATATGTTTCTTTGATTTTAGAAGTTGACTTTGTCTCCTCAGAATCCTGGAAGATGTAACAGAATATTAAGGATGGTTTAGAATCACTTTCATTGGTGTGATTTTAATTTATTTCACAGACTGAGCATTCTGGCGGGAGAAACCTCACATGTACAGTCAAATGCATTACTCCAGCCAAGGTAGAGCAGAGAGTGAGGTAGAGTGGGGTGAGCCTGAAGAACCCAAAGCTTGGAACCTCAGTTCACAGTCTGTATGACTGCCAGCCCACTGTGAGCGTTCAGGCAAATCGAGGTTTCTTCCATTTTGACTAAAGTTCTACATGAATCTACCGGCAAAATTCATGCCTGAATAAATAATTCAGGAAAAAGGGTTTCAGATGAAGCTATTCAGACAAACATTGTTTATCTTTAAAGTCTGCAATGAAAGATGATAATCAGAACTCCAGGATCACATGACCCAGGTTCAGAAATTTTATTTACTCACCATGAAGACATTTTGAAACTGAATTTAGCTTTGTTAAGAGTTATTGTTCTATTTTGGTTACTTTATACCTAAAATGTTAGGTAAGCAATGTGTTTATCTTAGTTGTAGCGGAGCTAATGTGTGAATAGGGACATTGTTAGAAACTCAATAAGGTTGTTTTTTTCTATTAAGAGGAAGAGTCATCTATTAGCATAAACTATGCCTTGAATATGGCATCAGCACGTGAAAAAATATTGTGAGCTTAGGATTTCATTGTGAAATATAGGGTTTGTGACACTGAAAGATTCTTGTGGAAATTCTGGCATTCTTACTTGTGGGCACTAATGTTTAAAAGGGTTAAAAGAAGGGAGGCATTTTAGTTGAGATAAATGATTGCTCTTGAAAATGCAAGTGTAAATAGGATTTTGATGAATTATTTTGCTAATTGTTCTTCATTATGCAAAGCAACATATTATAAATGGAAAAAGTTATCTCTCTTCTAAAGGGAAAATGTTATTAAAAAGCTGATTGTAGAGGACCTCTGGAAATTTCACAGAAGACTCTTTTCTGTAGACTTTTTAATTTTCCCATAAACTCAGAGTAATTTGAATAAACCTCTATTTCTATTATTGCTTCATGTTCTTTAAAAAAGGATATATTTAAGATTTTTATTATAGGGAGGCCGAGATGGGTGGATCACGAGGATGAGAGATCGAGACCATCCTGGTCAACATGGGGAAACCCCGTCTCTACTAAAAATACAAAAAATTAGCTGGGCATGGTGGCGCGTGCCTGTAATCCCAGCTACTCGGGAGGCTGAGGCAGGAGAATTGCCTGAACCCAGGAGGCGGAGGTTGCAGTGAGCCGAGATTGCGCCATTGCACTCCAGCCTGGGTAACAAGAGCGAAACTCTGTCTCAAAAAAAAAGAAAGATTTTTATTATAGACCTACTCTTCCCATGGTAGGTGTGTAAGCTTGTCTGGGAAGAAAATTGGCAGTAAATTTTAAGAAACTTAAACTAGCACTCATACCCTTGGCTCATGTCTAGAATTTGTTTGAGTGCAATAATGAGACAAAAGTCTGAACTGCTATACAAAGATGTTCATGTGAGAATATATGTTAAAAAATTGTAACTAAATGATGTTCAACAATAGAACGATAATTAAATGAGTTACCATATACTCACACAGAAAAATTTGATGTAATCATTAAAGTCATGTTTCCCTGGTATATTTAGTGCTGTGATGTTAAGTGAGAAGAAAGGCAGTATATAACTAATATAGAAGATATGGTCTCAGTTTTATTATTTAAACTCAGGTTTATTGAGGTACAATTTACATATGGTAAGATTCTTGCTTTTCAGGTATACACTTGTATTAATTTGGACAAATGTAAACTTTCTGGGGTGGTGGAAAGAGTCTATGTCTATGACTCTTTCCACCGTCCCAGAAAGTTTCCTCATACACCTCTGTAGTCAATATCTTCCCTTTACTCCCAGTTTCTGGTTGTCTTAGTTTGTTTGGGCTGCTCTAACAAAATTCCCTAGCCTGAGTAACTCATAAGTAATAAAAATTTATTTCTCAAGGTTCTGGAGGTTGGGAAGTCCAAGATCAAGGCACTGGCAGATTTGGTGTCTGGTGAGGGCTCTTTTCCTCATAGACAGTGCCTTCTTTCTGTGTCTTTATGTGTTAACAGGGACTAACTAGTTCTCTCAGGTTTCTTATATAAGGGCACAAATTCTATTCATGAGAATGGAGCCCTCATGAGCTAATCACCTGCCCAAAGCCTCACCTAATAATATCATATTGGAGATTAGGTTTCAGCATATGCATTTGGGGGAGTCACAGACGTTTAGACATTTTATAACACTAGAAAACTAGAGTTTTTCATTTTCCAGCATATCAGATAAATAAAATCACATTTTATATATGGCTTTTACATCTCAGTTTTTTATTTTTGAGAGTTTTTAAAAATGTTGTATGTATCAATACCTCATTCCTTTTCTTGCTGAAAAGCATTACATTGTGTGGATGTATCACAATCTACTCATTTACCAGTTCCAACCATTTGGATTATTTCCAGTTTCTGATGATTATGAATATTTGTGTACAGGCCATATGTTTTAGTTCTCTTAAGTAAACACCTTAAGAGAGAGATTATTTGGTTGCATGGTAATGTATAAGAAACAGCCAAACTCTTTCAAAAGGTCTGTACCACTTTGCAATCCTACCAGCAACACATGGGAGTTCCAGTTGCTTTGCATTCTCTCCGCTCATAGTACTGTTTTTAAAGTTGAGCCATGCTTATAGGTATGTAGTAGTATCTCCTTTCCCTAATGACTAGTATCAACTGTCTTGTCATGTGCTTATAAGCTATCCATATGTCTTCTCTCAAATTGGAATTATTTTCTTAATACTAATTTTTGAGAGTTCTTCATATATGTTGCATACAATTCCTTTGTCAGATATGTGATCAGCAAATATTTCTTCCCAGGTTATAATTTGTCTTTTCATTTTTGTAATAATTGTCTTTCAAAGAGCAAATGCTTTTATCTATTTATTCATTTTTAAATTTCATGGTCAATGTTTTTTTTTAATTTTTATTTTTTATTGCATTTTAGGTTTTGGGGTACATGTGCAGAACATGCAATACAGTTGCATAGGTACACACATGGCAGTGTGTTTTGTTTGCTTTCTCCCCTTCACCCACATTTGGCATTTCTCCTCAGGCTATCCCTCCCCACCTCTCCCTCCCACTGGCCCTCCCCTTTTCCCCCCAATAGACCCCAGTGTTTAGTACTCCCCTCTCTGTGTCCATGTGTTCTCATTTTTCATCACCCGCCTATGAGTGAGAATATGCGGTGTTTCATTTTCTGTTCTTGTGTCAGTTTGCTGAGAATGATGTTCTCCAGATTCATCCATCTCCCTACAAACGACACAAACTCATCATTTCTGATTGCTGCATAATATTCCATGGTGTATATGTGCCACATTTTTCCAATCCAGTCTATCATCAATGGGCATTTGTGTTGATTCCAGGTCTTTGCGATTGTAAACAGTGCTGCAATAAACATTCGTGTGCATGTGTCCTTATAGTAGAATGATTTATAGTCCTTTGGATATATACCCAGTAATGGGATTGCTGGGTCAAATGGAATTTCTATTTCTAAGGCCTTGAGGAATCGCCACACTGTCTTCCACAATGGTTGAACTAATTTACACTCCCACCAACAGTGTAAAAGTGTTCCTTTTTCTCCACATCCTCTCCAGCATCTGTTGTCACCAGATTTTTTAATGATCGCCATTCTAACTGGCGTGAGATGGTATCTCAATGTGGTTTTGATTCGCATCTCTCTGATGACCAGTGACGATGAGCATTTTTTCATATGATTGTTGGCCTCATATATGCCTTCTTTCGTAAAGTGTCTGTTCATATCCTTTGCCCACTTTTGAATGGACTTGTTTGTTTTTTTCCTGTAAATCTGTTTGAGTTCTTTGTAAATTCTGGATATCAGCCCTTTGTCGGATGGGTAAACTGCAAAAATTTTTTCCCATTCTGTTGGTTGCCGATCCACTCTAGTGACTGTTTATTTTGCCGTGCAGAAGCTGTGGAGTTTCATTAGGTCCCATTTGTCTATTTTGGCTTTTGTTGCCAATGCTTTTGGTGTTTTGTTCATGAAGTCCTTGCCTACTCCTATGTCCTGGATAGTTTTGCCTAGATTTCCTTCTAGGGTTTTTATGGTGCCAGGTCTTATGTTTAAGTCTTTAATCCATCTGGAGTTAATTTTAGTGTAAGGTGTCAGGAAGGGGTCCAGTTTCTGCTTTCTGCACATGGCTAGCCAGTTTTCCCAACACCATTTGTTAAACAGGGAATCCTTTCCCCATTGCTTGTTTTTGTCAGGTTTGTCAAAGATTGTATAGTTGTAGATATGTTGTGTTGCCTCCGGTGCCTCTGTTTTGTTCCATTGGTCTATATCTCTGTTTTGGTACCAGTACCATGCTGTTTTGATAACTGTAGCCTTGTAGTATAGTTTGAAATCCGGTAGTGTGATGCCCCCCGCTGTGTTCTTTTTGCTTAGAATTGACTTGGCTATGCGGGCTCTCTTTTAGTTCCATATGAAGTTCATGGTGGTTTTTTCCAGTTCGGTGAAGAAAGTCAATGGTAGCTTGATGGGGATAGCGTTGATTCTGTAAATTACTTTGGGCAGTATAGCCATTTTCACGATATTAATTCTTCCTAACCATGAACATGGAATGTTTCTCCATCTGTTTGTGTCCTCTCTGATTTCATTGAGCAGTGGTTTGTAGTTCTCTTTGAAGAGGTCCCTTACGTTCCTTGTAAGTTGTATTCCAAGGTATTTTATTCTTTCTGTAGCAATTGCGAATGGCAGTTCGTTCTTGATTTGGCTTTCTTTAAGTCTGTTATTGGTGTAGAGGAATGCTTGTGATTTTTGCACATTGATTTTATATCCTGAGACTTTGCTGAAGTTGCTTATCAGTTTCAGGAGTTTTTGGGCTGAGGCAATGGGGTCTTCTAGGTATACTATCATGTCATCTGCAAATAGAGACAATTTGGCTTCCACCTTTCCTATTTAAATACCTTTTATTTCTTTTTCTTGCCTGATTGCTCTGGCTAGAACTTCCAGTACTATATTGAATATGAGTGGTGAAAGAGGGCATCCTTGTCTAGTGCTGGATTTCAAAGGGAATGCTTCCAGTTTTTGCCCATTCAGTATGATATTGGCTGTTGGTTTGTCATAAATAGCTTTTATTTGAGATACATTCCATCGATACCGAGTTTATTGAGGGTTTTTAGCATAAAGGGCTGTTGAATTTTGTCGAATGCCTTCTCTGCGTCAATTGAGATAATCATGTGGTTTTTGTTTTTGGTTCTGTTTATGTGGTGAATTACGTTGTTAGACTTGTGTATGTTGAACCAGCCTTGCATCCCCGGGATGAATCCTACTTGATCATGATGGATAAGTTTTTTGATTTGCTGTTGCAATCGGCTTGCTAATATTTTATTGAAGATTTTTGCATCTATGTTCATCATGGATATTGGCCTGAAGTTTTCTTTTCTTGTTGGGTCTCTGCTGGGTTTTGGTATCAGAATGATATTGGTCTCATAAAATGATTTGGGAAGGATTCCCTCTTTTTGGATTGTTTGTAATAGTTTTAGAAGGAATGGTACCAGCTCCTCCTTGTGTGTCTGGTAGAATTCGGCTGTGAACCCGTCTGCACCTGGGCTTTTTTTGTGTGGTAGGCTCTTAATTGCTGCCTCGACTTCTGACCTTGTTATTGGTCTATTCATAGTTTCAGCTTCCTCCAGGTTTAGGCTTGGGAGGAGACAGGAGTCCAGGAATTTATCCATTTCTTCCAGGTTTACTAGTTTATGCGCATAGAGTTGTTTGTAATATTCTCTGATGATGGTTTGAATTTCTGTGGAATCTGTGGTGATTTCCCCTTTATCATTTTTTATTGCATGTATTTGATTGTTCTCTCTTTTCTTTTTAATCAATCTGGCTAGTGGTCTGTCTATTTTGTTGATCTTTTCAAAAAACCAGCTCTTGGATTTATTGATTTTTTGGAGGGTTTTTCGTGTCCCAATCTCCTTCAGTTCAGCTCTGATCTTAGTTATTTCTTGTCTTCTGCTGGGTTTTGAGTTTTTTTGATCTTGCTCCTCTAGCTCTTTCAATTTTGACGATAGGGTGTCAATTTTGGATCTCTCCATTCTCCTCATATGGGCAGTTATTGCTATATACTTTCCTCTAGAGACTGCTTTAAACGTGTCCCAGAGGTTCTGGCATGTTGTGTCTTCGTTCTCATTGGTTTTGAAGAACTTCTTTATTTCTGCCTTCATTTCATTGTTTATCCAGTCAACATTCAAGAGCCAGTTGTTCAGTTTCCATGAAGCTGTGCGGTTCTGGGTTGGTTTCTGTATTCTGAGTTCTAACTTGATTGCACTATGGTCTGAGAGGCTGTTTGTTATGATTTCAGTTGTTTTGCATTTGCTGAGCAGTGCTTTACTTCCAATTATGTGGTCAATTTTAGAGTAGGTGTGATGTGGTGCTGAGAAGAATGTATATTCTGTGGATTTGGGGTGGAGAGTTCTGTAAATGTCTATCAGGTTTGCTTGCTCCAGGTCTGAGTTCAAGCCCTGGATATCCTTGTTGATTTTCTGTCTGGTTGATCTGTCTAGTATTGACAGTGGAGTGTTAAAATCTCCCACTATTATTGTGTGGGAGTCTAAGTCTCTTTGTAAGTCGTTAAGAACTTGCCTTATGTATCTGGGTGCTCCTGTATTGGGTCCATATATGTTTAGGATCGTTAGCTCTTCTTGTTGTATCAATCCTTTTACCATTATGTAATGACCTTCCTTGTCTCTTTTGATCTTTGTTGCTTTAAAATCTATTTTATCAGAAATGAGAATTGCAACTCCTGCTTTCTTTTGCTCTCCATTTGCTTGGTAAATCTTCCTCCAACCCTTTATTTTGAGCCTTTGTGTATCCTTGCATGTGAGATGGGTTTCCTGGATACTGCACACTGATGGCTTTTGGCTTTTTATCCAATTTGCCAGTCTGTGTCTTTTGATTGGTTCATTTAGTCCATTTACATTTAGGGTTAATATTGTTATGTGTGAATTTGATACTGCCATTTTGATGCTAGCTGGCTGTTTTTCCCGTTAGTTGTTGTAGATTCTTCATTATGTTGATGCTCTTTAGCATTTAGTGTAATTTTGGAATGGCTGGTACTGTTTGTTCCTTTCTATGTGTAGTGCCTCTTTCAGGAGCTCTTGTAAAGCAGGCCTGGTGGTGACAAAATCTCTGAGTACTTGCTTGTTCGCAAAGGATTTTATTTTTCCTTCACTTCTGAAGCTCAGTTTGGCTGGATATGAAATTCTGGGTTAAAAGTTCTTTTCTTTAAGGATGTTGAATATTGGCCCACACTCTCTTCTGGCTTATAGAGTTTCTGCCAAGAGGTCTGCTGTGAGTCTGATGGGCTTCCCTTTTTGGGTGACCCAACCTTTCTCCCTGGCTGCCCTTAGTATTTTCTCCTTTATTTCAACGTTGTTGAATCTGACGATTATGTGCCTTGGGGTTGCTCTTCTTGCGGAATATCTTTGTGGCGTTCTCTGTATTTCCTGCAATTGAGTGTTGGCCTGTCTTGCTAGGTGGGGGAAATTTTCCTGGATAATGTCCTGAAGAGTATTTTCCAGCTTGGATTCATTCTCTTCGTCACATTCTCGTACGCCTATCAAACGTAGGTTAGGTCTCTTCACATAGTCCTACATTTCTTGGAGACTTTGTTCATTCCTTTTTGCGCTTTTTTCTCTGATCTTGGTTTCTCATTTTATTTCATTGAGTTGATCTTCGACTTCTGATATTCTTTCTTCTGCTTGGTCAATTTGGCTATTGAAACTTATGCATGCTTCGTGAAGTTCTCGTATTGTGTTTTTCAGCTCCTTTAATTCATTCATATTCCTCTCTAAGTTATCCATTCTTGTTATCATTTCTTCAAATCTTTTTTCAAGGTTCTTAGTTTCTTTGCATTGATTTAAAACATGTTCTTTTAGCTTGCAAAAGTTTCTGATTATTCACCTTCTGAAGTCTCATTCCGTCATTTTGTCACAGTCATTCTCCATCCATCTTTGTTCCCTTGCTGGTAAGGAGTTTTGGTCCTTTCTAGGAGGCGAGGTGTTCTGGTTTCGGGTGTTTTCCTCATTTTTGTGCTGGTTTCTTCACATCTTTGTGGATTTATCCACCTGTCATCTGTGTAGTTGCTGACTTTTCGATTGGGTCTCTGAGTGGACACCCAGATTGTTGATGATGAAGTATTTCTGTTACTTGGTTTTCCTTCTACCAGTCTAGCCCCTTCGCTGTACGACTGCTGAGGTCCACTCCAGGCCCTGCTTGTCTGGGGTGCACCTATAGCAGCTGCGGAACAGCGAGGGATGCTACCAGTTTCTTTTTCTGCTATCTTTGTCCCAGAATGATGCCTGCCAAATGTCAGTCTTTTGGATATAGAGGGGTCAGGGAGCTGCTTGAGGAGACCGTCTGTACTTTGTAGGAGCTCGAGTGCTGAGCTGTGAGCTCGGTTGTTCATTCAGGGCTGTTAGGCTGCTATGTTTAATTCTGCAGTAACATAACTCGTAAAAAAAACCTTTTTTTCTCAGATGCTCTGTCTGGGGGTGGGGTTGGGGTTTCCTTGTGAGTGTCCGCCTCACTGTCCTGCCTAGCTAGGAGGCAGTCTAGTCACTATTTGCCTGCCGAGGCTCCGCCCTGCTGGTGTGAGGTTCGCCCTGTTACTGCAGGCTCTGCCCTTCTGCTGTGGTCTCCGCCTGGCTGCCACGGGCTACGCCCTGCGACGGAGTCTCTCTGTTGTACTGGGTTGCCTCAGCAATGGCAGGCTGCGTCAGCAATGGGCGTATACCTCAGTAGGGGCTGATTGCCTCAGTAATGGCGGACGCCCATCCCCCACGGAGCTGCACTTTAAGAAAACCTCCTCACTGGGAGTGTTTGGAATCGCCGTTTTGTTTGTCGCACTGCGCTACCCCAAACGCTGTGTCCCTGGGATTTCCTGCGCTGGCTCACTGTCCAAGTCCTGTTCAGTCTCAAGTTCAGCCCTCTCAGGTCTCAGTTTGCCAGTTCAACAGGGCACCCGTAACAGTGCGCTTTTGTATGGAGTGCTGTGGAGCGCCTCTGTGCTCCAGCGCGGGCCGCAGCCACACCGGCTGCCGGCTACACCAGCCAAAACCTCTCCCTGGCGTCCCGCGACTCTTTTATACCTGGGAATTTCCCCGTTCTGTGGGCAACTAAGATCCGTCTGGAAATGGGTCCCCGACTTACCCTCTCCATGCATCCAGCGAGAGCTTCAATCCTGGGTTGTTCTCACAGTGCCATCTTGAGTCCTCTCAGTCAATGCTTTTTTAATATAAAGTTTTTAGTTTAGTTTTAGATTTATAGAAAACTTGCAAAAATAGTATAGAAGGTTCTCAAATACTCCACACCCTATTACCGCCACACCTCAAATACCTTTCTCTATTATTAACATTAGTATGACACATTTGTCACAGTCAGTGAATATGGTTTATACTTTTTGTGATCTAAAAAATCTTTACCCCAATGTCATAATACTTTTCTATGTTTTTTTACATAAAAATTTTATACCTGTTGCTTTTAGGTTTAGGTCTATGATACATTTTAAGCTAAGTTAATTTTTGTGTGTGATCTGATACAGTGTTGAAGTTCATTTCTTCCTTCCTTTCTTTCTTTCCTTCCTTCCTTCCTTCCTTCCTTCCTTCCTTCCTTCCTTCCTTCCTTCCTTCCTTCCTTCTTTCTTTCTTTCTTTCTTTCTTTCTTTCTTTCTTTCTTTCTTTCTTTCTTTCAACACAGAGTCTCACTCTGTCACCCAGGCTGGAGTGTGGTGGCATGGTCTCAGCTCACTGCAACCTTTGCCTCCCAGGCTCAAGTGATTCTTATGTCTCAGACTCCCAAGTAGCTGGGATTACAGGCATGCACCACCACACCTGGCTAATTTTTTGTATTTTTAGTAGAGATGGGTTTTCACTATGTTGGTCAGGGTAGTCTCAAACTCCTGGCCTCAAGTGATCTGCCTGCCTCAGCCCCCTCAAAGTGCTGGGATTATGGGCACAAACCACTGAACCTGGCCTTTTTCTTTCCTTCTGTGTCGATATTCAACTAGTTGTAGCACCATTTGCTGAGTAGATCTTTCTATTTTTAAAAATATAGTGTATGTGTAGAAAAATATACTGAAGATTTTGAATGGTGGTTTTACCTTTTTTACCTTCTATTTCTATACATCTCTACAATTAGCACAAGTGAGCAGAATATTTGAATGAGCAGACACAATATGGTGAAGAATGACAGTGAAAATAAATGCAATAGAAGCCAACTTCTGAAAGAGGAATCAGCAGGTCATGTTGCTGAGAGGCTGATGGATAACAGTCACTGATTTGCCAATTTCTGAACTAATCACATTGTCTGGGAGACCTGGCTTTGCTGTGGTTCATTTGTTTCTCTGAATTCTAATCTAGTAGTTGAGAACCCTACATTTTTCTACATTCACCCTTACAACAAATACCCATTACTTAACACAGTTTGAATGGGTCTCTGTTTCTTGAAACCTGAAGTAAAATTACCAGCAAGCCTATATATAGACAAAGCAGTCAGCTCTTCATGTACTGTGGATGAGTAATTGGAGAAAAACAACTGCTTGCCCCAAAACTTACCTTTTAGGGTTTGGCCTCAATGGATGAAATTAGACACAATATGTCTTTCTGTCATATTATATTTCTGGTCACTGTAAATAAGTTGCTAAGATCAGGGAATAACATGCTGATATATTAATCCAATTATTTTTCAAATTTAGTTTTCATATCATATTAGCTCAGGGATCAGAGTTCTGAAAACAAGTAAATTATGAATTGGAGTGGAGAGAGAGAACTACAATTAGAAAATTTCTGAATTTAGGTCAAGACCTGTACTTGTGAAACTGATCATCAGAAATGGTGCAAGGATCATTGTCTTAGTCTATCTTCTGCTGCAGACTGGGTAATGTATAAAGAAAAATTTATTTGGTCCACAGTTCTGGAGGCTGGGAAGTCCAAGATCAAGGGGCTGTATTTGGTGAGGGCCTTTTTGCTGTGTCACACATGGCAGAAGGCATCACATGGTGAGAAAGAGTGTGCACACAAGAGGCAGTGAGTGGGAGAGACAGGAGGGAGGAATGAGGGCCAAACTTCATCCTTTTATCAGGATTCCAAATAACCAGCCTACTCCCCGATAATGGCATTAATCCATTTATAAGGACAGAGCCCTCATGACCTAATCACCTTGTAAAGGTTTCACTTCTTAATACTGTCACAGTGGCCATTACATTTTAATATGACTTTTGGAGAAGACATTAAACCATAGCAGTCACCACATGAGACAGTATGTTGTGGGTTAGGTCGTGGGCTGTGGAGTCAGAATGATTGGATGTAGAGCTCGCCTGCATGACTTTACAAGCTGTGTGAGCTTGGCAGAACACAAAGCTTCCTTAAGCTTGAACTTCTTCTGCAAACAGAGATGATTGTGAGGCTTCTATCAGGTAATGTGCCTGGCATAGAGTAGGTGCTCAATAACAGTTAGCTCTTCTGCTTGACCCCTAATTTTCTCAGTACTAGTGCTAGGACCTGCAGGCCTTGTGTGTGCGTTTGAATTTCCAGGCTAATTGTTTACTTTGCAATGAAGGCATCCTGTTTCATGGCAGCTCTGAGCCACCCCATCTGTTCAGCCATCTCTGTCTCCCTGTGTGGTTTCCCTCCTCCTTTTTAAGACCCTTAATTAGTTTTGGTGATAGAATGATCAGCACCACCTGAGCTTCAGCTATTAGCAATAAATGTGGCTCCTCTGAGTAACTATGGCATACTAATTATTTCCAAATAAAGGTAGTTTTCTGCTGCAGCTCTGATTATCTGCTAAATTATACCGGTGCATATTTTTTGTTTGTTTTAAAATCACTTGCCTCACGATTGTCTAGTTAATCCAGGGGCACCTGCAATAACATTGCGATAAAATACTTTTATTTTTCTTTCAATTTTTAACCTCAGTGCATTTTTTTAATAGCCCATTGGGAAATTCTCTTTATTCTGTTTTCTGGATCATGTTTCTTAAATGACCAATTAATTGTTTAATAGGTGCTATCTCTGGGATGCTGTTGCTCTTTTCCAGGCATTAGGATTGTTGTGTCAGCATGTTAACTCTTTGACTCACATTTTCTCCAAGTCCATGTGACAAAGGCAACAAGTCAAAAGAGCTACTGAGTTGAAACAGCTAAAAAATTCAATTCAACTAGGACTAGTTTAGCACCTGCCAGAAGCCATGGGCATAGAGGTGAGGTCAGGAGATACAGAAATGAAACACAAATGAATACAATAGGCTGCATATGGAAATAAACTCTATTTCTGGCTGGGCATGGTGGCTCATGCCTGTAATCTGAGCACTTCGGGAGGCCAAGGCAGGCAGATCACGAGATCAAGAGATTGAGACCATTCTGGTCAACATAGTGAAACCTTTTTTCTACTAAAAGTACCAAAAAAAAAAAAAAATTAGCGTGTCTAATTTTGGGGCATGGTGGCGTGTGCCTGTACTCCCAGCTACTTGGGAGGCTGAGGCAGGAGAATCACTTGAACCCAAGAGGCAGAAGTTGCAATGAGCCGAGATTGCACCACTGTACTTTAGCCTGGCAACAGAGTAAGATGCTGTCTCAATAAATAAATAAATAAAATTAAAAAAACTATTTCCAGCACTATAATGAAGCTGTATTTCTGTTAAGATATGGTGTAAGTGTGTAACATAATACAAACATATGTTCTTTTGGATGCTTAATTTTCATGATGGTCTCAGTTTGGGGAAACCATAAGGAGTGGTATACCTGCCCAGTCTCAAGTGGGTAAAGCTATTTAGATGTGACTGATTTTGTTTTTCTTTATAACATTTTGTACAATGGAAATAAATATTTCATAATAATTCATGAAGAAAACAGAGTTGAAGATTGTAATTGAAGACAAGTCTAGTTGGGAATCACTTGCAGTGGTCCAGGAGAGGCGAAAATTACACAAATGAGAGTCGGGGCAGGAGATGTATAGTAGAAAGATGAGGACAGGTTTGAGAGTTTTAAAATGCTTTTTTAATAGCTTAATTAACATACTGTGAAATTAACTTTGTTTGGTGGGCAGTACTGTGAGTTTTAAATTTTGGAAGGTGAGGAGGGACAGGGTTTAGCTCTGCCACCCAGGCTTGAGTGCATAGCACTTCAGTCCACTGCAGGCTTGAAGTCCTAGGCTTAAGTGATCCTCCCACCTCAGCCTCCTGAGTCGCTAGGACCACAGGTGTGTGTCACCATACCCAGCTTTATTTTTTGTAGAGACAGGGTGACACCATATTTCTCAGGCTGGTCTCAACATCCTGGGCTTAAACAATCCTTCCACCTCAGACTCCCAGTGTTGGGATTATAGGCATGACCCACCATGTGCAGAGCCATATAACCTCCACCCCATCAAAATATGGAGCAGTTTCATGAACCCCCCAGATTCCCTCATGCTGTCCCCCTTTGTAGTCAACCCCTCCTCGATCCTAACCCTGACAACCCCTGAACTCCATCTCTATAGCTTTGCATTTCCACAATATCATATAAATGGAATATTATTTAATTTTTAGACTTTCTTTCATTAAGCATATTACCTTTTTGAGATACACTCATATTCATATATCAGAAGTTTGTTCCTTTTTTTCCTGAGTGAAATTTCATTATATAGGTATTCCAAAACCATTCACTTGTTGAATGATATTTGTGTTATTTCCAGTTTTGGTCAATTATGAATAGAGCTGCTGTAAACATCTATGTATGGGTTTTTGTGTGAACGTGTTTTCACTTCTCTAGAGTAAATATCCTGGAGTGAGATCCTATGATAAACATATGTTTGACTTTGCAAGGACCTGCCAAACTGTTTTCCAAGGAAGTTGTACCATTTTGCATTCCACCAGAAGTGCATGAGAGTTGCAGTTGCTCAATATCCTTGATAGTAGATAAATGGTAGATATCATTTATATTTTGAAAGACAATATGGAATACTAAAAGAATGGCTAAATATATAGATAGGCCATCAGCAAGCTGAAGAGTCACTGAAAACAGATTTTGCTTTAAACAGTTCATATATTGGAGCTTCTTAAATATAGCTTCAATGTAGACTCCACCTAACAACAAATAAATAGCATAGGGAATAAAACAGAATCACAACAATGATAGCAATCTTTTCAGTAAAGCAGATGTGTGTGTGTGTGTGTGTGTGTGTATGCTTGTATGTATAATATTCTGGATACAAGATCGTTGCTAGATATGTGATTTGCAAATATTTTCTCCCAGTCTATGGCTTGTCTTTTCGTTCTCATATAGGTGATCTTCTTACAACAAAAGTTTTAATTTGACAAAGTCCAATTTATACATCTTTTTGTTTTAAATAAATACGATTCATAATGCTTATAACTTCAGGTGTAAAATTTGTGCTCTTTGTCATGTGCATTTGTTGTTATATACAAATGTCAGAATCTTTGGGGGGTTTTTGCTTATGGTTGCACAAGTTGCACACTGCACATCTCTAGGAGGCATGATTAATGTGGAATACAATGTAAATGGCAATCCCTAGAGTTGTCAAGTGCACAGCTTATGCAGCATATATTATCTCCCTGGTATCTTCTTAACTGGAAATATCGCTGTCATTGTGATTCTGTTTTACTCACTGTGCTATTCATTTGTCATTAGGTGGAGTCTACACCGAAGCTATATTTAAGAAGCTCCTATATATGAACCACTTAAAGTGCAACCTGTTCCCAGTGACTCTTCAGCTTGCTGATGGTCTATCTTTGAGGTTCCAGAAATATTATGCTTTCAGGCTGATTTCCTTAGCTGACTCTTTCCATTAGCTTCCATTTGTGGAAATTGGAAACTCCCTGCATTCAGCCAGTTTTAGCTGTCTAGACAACTATGGTTTTGAAACTGACATCTGAACAAATGACTAACAATGAAGATCTGTGGCATCACCCATTACTTATGCAACTCTGGATCACCCCTGCAGCACCAAAAAAAATCAACAGAATATAAAGACAGACATGCTATTTACAGGTAATATTTTGGCTATGTGTAATGTTACCTGAAAGGGGTCCAGATCCAGACCCTAAGGGTTCTTGGGTCTTGTACAAGAAAGGAGTCGAGGCTAATCCATAAAGCGAAAACAAGTTTATTAACAAAGTAAAGAAATAAAAGAATGGCTTCTTCATAGGCAGAGCAGCAGCATGGGCTGCTCCGCTGCTTATAATTATTGTTACTTATTGGTTATATGCTAAATAAGGGGTGCATTATTCATGAGTTTTCCAGGAAAGGGGTGGGCAATTCCCAGAACTGAGTGTTTTTTACATTTTTAGACCATATAGGGTAACTTCCTGACATTGACATGGCATTTGTAAACTGTCAACGGCACTGATGGGAGTGTCTTTTAGCATGCGAATGCATTATATAATTAGTGCATAATAAACAGTGAGGATGACCAGAGGTCACTTTTGTTGCCATCTTGATTTTGGTGGGATTTGACCAGCTTCTTTATTTTATCAGCAAAGTCTTTGTGACCTGTATCTTGTGCCAACCTCTTATCTCATCCTGTGGCTAAGAATGCCTTAACCTCCTGGAAGTGTAACCCATTAGGTCTCAGTCTTATTTTTCCCAGCTGCTATTCAGGAGGCAGTCACTCTGGTTTGAATGTCTCTGACAATAATGAAGAAGTAAACTCCGAGACGGCACATGACTTTCCTCTGATGACTCAAGGTACCCTTCGGTGTCTGAGAGTTTTGTACTCTAAATATCTGACTAGCTGCATTTTCTTGCACCTAATTAAAGACAGAATCACAAGCTGTTGACTGGTCAGCAGTTAGTGTCAGAGCTGAACCAGAAAAGCTTCAACAGGCCAGAATTGTTCTTTGCGTCCTGATATGTTATCAACTCTATCAATTAATATAGGCTCTAAAGTGCTGTGCTATGGGAAAAAGAAATATGTATCCTATTTCTGAGTAGTTTTTATTCAAAACCAAGATGATTATGTTCTTATGTAGGGAAGCCATAGAATCTGTATCTTGTGAATGTTATAACTTAAATGGGGAAGTTGTTAAGAAGGGTACCTTGGAAGGTGTGGACTTTGAAAGTTGAAAGTTTGGGAGGAGTGGGTGTGTTACATTACAATTAGGTAGAAAGACTGTTCAAAGATGGATCCCTGCTTAGAGAGCCCAAATGAATTGTTTGATGGGTGAGGGAAGGAAATTATATATTTGGGAGCTATTGATCCCATTCTAAGAAGTGATAATACAGAAAGAAGAGCCAACACTTTTTTTTTTGGTTTTGGTTTGTAAATTTCTAAAGAGATTACAGAGAAAATTATCTTTCTGGATTTCTTTCAACTACCTGGCTTCTTTATAATAGGCTATAGTATAATTTCAGAAAGCATTTTATTTCTCACCATTAAATATAATTTTTGTTGGCGTGTCTTACATGCTCTTTATCAAGTTGAGGAAGTCAACCCCTATTCTTCGTTTGCTGAGAGTTTTGGTTTTGTTCTCTTTTTAAATCATGCAAGGTTATTAGTTTTTCCAAATGCTTTTCTACATCTATGGGTATGACCAAATGATTTTTCTTCTTTTGCCTGATGCGATAGATTACATTGACTGGTTCTGAAATGTTAAAGCAGCCTTGCTGTGATGGTTAATACTGAGTGTCACCTTAACCTTAACTGGTTTGAAGGATGCAAAGTATTAATCCTGGGTGTATTTGTGAGGGTGTTGCCAAAGGAGATTAACATTTGTGTCAGTGGGCTGGCAAAAGCAAACCCACTCTTAATTTGGGTGGGTACCATCTAATCAGCTGCCAGCACGACTAGACTATAAAGCAGGCAGAAAAAGGTGAAAAGGCTAGACTGGCCTAGCCTTCCAGCCTACATCTTGATCCTGTGCTGGATACTTCGTGCTCTTGAACATTGGACTCCAAGTTCTTCAATTTTGGGACTCAGACTGGCTTTCCTTGCTCCTCAGCTTGCAGATGGCCTATTGTAGGAGCTTGTGATCATGTGAGTTAATACATAATAAACTCCTTTTTATATAGATATCTATCCCATTAGTTCTGTCCCTGTAGAGAATCCTAATACACTTTATTACCTGGAAGAAGTCTCACTTGATCATGTTGTAGAATTCTTTTTATACATAGTTGGATTTAATTTACTAATATTTTATTGAGAAAATTTGCATCTGTGCTCAAGAGAGATATTGGTCTTGGTAATGTTGGCTTTGTAAAATGAGTTAGACATGTTCCCTCTGCTTTTGCTTTCTGGAAGAGATTGTAGAGAATTAGTATCATTTTTACTTAAATGTTTGATAAATTCAACCAGTGAAACCATCTAGGCCTGGTGCTTTTTTAAAAAAATTATTCTTGATTAAATTTATTTAATAAGGTAGGACTGTCCAAATTATCTACTTTTCTTCATGTGAATTTTAGTAGTTTATGTGTGTTAAAGATTTGGTCTGTTATCAAATTTGTGAGCATAGAATTGTTCATAGCATTCTTTTATTATTATCCTTTTAATGTTCATGGGATTGGTAGTGGTTATTCCTGTTTCATTTGTGATACTAGCAACTTATGCCTTTTTTTTTTCCTTTTTTTTTTTTTGTTAGCCTGGCTACAAGTTTATCAATTTGATTGATGTTTTCAAAGAACCATCTTTTGGTTTTACAGATTTTTCTCTGTTAATTTTCTCCTTTTAATGTCATGGATTTCTGCTTCAATTTTTATTATTTATTTCTTCTGCTTGCTTTATTCCTTGTTTGCACTTCTTTCTCTAGTTTCCTAAGAAACAGTTGAGGAGATGTTCTTTGTAATTCTTAATCTTTATAGGAAAGTGTGTTTTCTTTCTTAGAATTTTTGTCTCTGCTTATATTTCCCATATGTTCTTGCTTATTGTCTAATTTTGTTCCCATTAGAGCCCATAATGTATTAACCACAGTTATTTAAATCCACTATCTGACAATTCCAAAATTTGTGACATATTTGAGTCTAATTCTAATGCTTGCTTTATTTTTTTATGCTGTTTTTTAACAGGACTTTTAGTGTGCCTTGTAATTTTCTGTTGAAAGTCAGACATGATACACCTGTCATAGGAACTGAGGTCATAAAGCTTTTAGTGTGAGGTTTTATGTTAATCTGGCTAGAAGCTAGGCTGAAACTCTAGGTGCCAGAAGCCTCAGTTTCCTTTTTCTGTGTCCTTTCTTTCCTTTTGTCTTTGGGTTCCCTTTAGAATGTCTTCCTAAATAGAGTTTGTGTCTTGTGTTATTCTCAGCTGTCTACTGTTATTATACTAGAGCTCTACTGACTCGGTCCTAAGACGTTGGAGGCAGGAAGCTCTGAGTCCCTGGGCTACAACTTTTGAAACATTTCTTAATCTTTTTTCTCTCTCCCTATGTAAGACAAGAAGGTTAGAGAATACTGGAGCTGTGTAATTTCCCTCCCCCAAGTTTAAATAAGGCTTTGGTAAGGTAGTTTTCTGTGGGACAGGACTTTGTTATGGAGAAGCTCTCAGTATATTTCAAAATGTTGACTTTTCCCTCCCCCTGCCAGAAACATGAGGGGATTTTGTTTTCTCCAGTCTGAACCTTGTTAATCTGGTTGGGATTCTGGGGGTAAAAATCCATGAAAATGTAGGAGTCTCCTTATGATCAGGGCCCTAGGGATTTTTAACTCAATTTAGTCCACACTTAGTCTCTAGGAATTCATCAATTGTGATTTCAATGTTTCTGCTGGTTACTGGCTCCAGTGGCTTCTGCTGCCAGTAAGCTGAGATCAACTGTAATTCTTAGTCTTGCTCTGTCATCCAGGCTGGAATGCAGTGGTATGGTCACAGCTCACCACAGCCTTGACCTCCTGGGCTCCAGTGGTCCTCCCACCTCAGCTTCCTAAGTAGCTGGGACTACAGGCACACAACACTACACCAGCTAATGTTTTCTATTTTTTGTAGAGATGAGTTCTCTCTTTGTTACCTAGGCTGGTCTCAAACTCCTGGGCTTATGTAGTCCTCCATCATTGGTCTCCCAAAGTGCTGGGATTACAGGCATGAGCCACTGTGCCTGGCTGACCTCAATTTTCTGATGCATTTCTGAAGTCACTGGTTTTCAGTTTGTTCAATTTTTTTTCTTGTTGTGAGGACAGGAATGATGACTTCCAAGTTCTTAACATGTTGTAGCTCAAATCCATGTCCCTGTTAAATTTTGTTTCTTTATTACTCACTTTTAAGATGTACATATGGTAAACTTTACTCTTTTGGTGTAACATTGTGTGAGTTTTGACAAATGCACAGAATCTTGTAACCATCATCACTAATAAGACATAGGCATTCTGCTACCCCTGCACTGCCAAATTCCCTTGTGCTGCTTCTTTGTAGTTAATTTCTCTCCCTGGAATTGCTGGCAAGATGGCCAAATAGAAACAACTCTGGTCTGCAGCTCCCAGGGAGATCAACACAGAAAAAGGGTGATTTCTGCATTTCCAACCAAGGTACCCATTCATTTCATTTGGACTGGTTGGACAGTGGGTACAGTGCACAGAGGGTGAGCCAAAGTACAGTAGGGTGTTACCTCAACCAGGAAGCACAAGAGGTCAGAGAGATTGCTCTCCTAGCCAAGGGAAGCCCTGAGCGAATAAGCTATGAGGGACTGTACTGTGAGGAACTGTGTTCTCCAGCCCTGATACTGCTCTTTTCCCATGGTCTTTGCAACTTGCAGACCAGGAGATTCCCTCTGGTGCCTATGCCACCAGGGCCCTGGGTTTCAAGCACAAAACTGGGTGGCCATTTGGGCAGACACTGAGCTAGCTGCAGGAGTTTTTAGTTTAGTTTAGTTTAGTTTTCATACCCCAGTGGCAGCTGGAATGCTGGCAAGAGAGAACCGTTCACTCCCCTGGAAAGGGGGCTGAAGCCAGGGAACCAAGTGGTCTAGTTCAGCGGGTCCCACCCCTTGGGGCCCAGTGAGCTAAGATCCACTGGCTTGAAATTCTTGCTGCCAGCACAGCAGTCTGAGGTAGACCTGGGACACTCAAGCTTGTTGGGGGTGGGGTGTCCACCATTGCTGAGGATTGAGTAGGCAGTTTTATCTCACAGTGTAAACAAAGCCACCAGGAAGTTTGGACTAGGCAGAGCCCACCGCAACTCAGCAAGGGCAGTGTGGCCAGACTGCCTCTCTAGAGTTCTCCTCTCTAGGCAAGGCATCTCTGAAAAAGACAGCAGCAGCCCCAGTCAGGGGCTTATAGATAAAACCACCACCTCCCTAGGACACAGAATGTAAGGAAAGGGTTAGCTGTGGGCACATATTCAGCAGACTTAAACATCTCTGCCTAATGGCTCTGAAGAGAGCAGTGGATCTTTCAGCACAGCATTTGAACTCTACCTGGAGTCAGACTGCCTCCTCAAGTAGGTCCCTGACCCCCATGTCTCCCAATAGGAAGACACATCCCCAGTAGGGCCCAAGAGACACCTCATACAGGAGAGCTCTCACTGGCAGCTGATGGGTGCCCCTCTGGGATGAAGCTTCCAGAGGTAGGAACAGGCAGCAGTCTTTGCTGTTTTGTACCCTCCACTGATGATACTGAAGCAAACAGCGTCTGGAGTGGACCCTCAGCAAACTCCAGCAGACCTGAGCAGAGGGGCCTGACTATTATAAGGAAAACTAACAAAAAGAAAGGAATAGCATCAGCATCAACAAAAAAGATATCCACTCAGAGACCCCATCCGAAGGCCACCAGCATCAAAGACCAAAGGTAGATAAAGCCATGAGGATGGGTAGAAACCAGCACAAAAAGGCTGAAAATTCCAAAACTTACAATGCCTCTTCTCCTCCAAAGGATCACAACTCCTCACCAGCAAAAGAATAAAACTGGATGGAGAATGAGTTTGTTGAATTGACAGAAGTAGGCTTCAGAAGGTGGGTAATAACAAACTCCTTCAAGCTAAAGGAGCATGTTCTCACCCAATGCAAGGAAGCTAAGAAGCTTGAACAAAGGTTAGACAAATTGCTAACTAGAATAACCAGTTTAGAGAAGAAAATAAATGACCTGACGGAGCTGAAAAACACAGCATGAGAACTTCATGAAGCAAACACAAGTAGCAATGGCCAAATCAATCAAGCAGAAGAAAGGATATCAGATATTGAAGATGAACTTAATGAAATAAAGTGAGAAGACAGGTCTAGAAAAAAAAGAATGAAAGGAATGAACAAAGCCTCCAAGAAATATGGGACTATATGAAAAGACTAACTCTATGTTTGATTATTGTACCCGAAAGTGAGAGGAGAATGGAACCAAGTTGGAAAACATTCTTCAGGATATTGTTCAGGAGAACTTCCTCAATCTAGAAAGATAGGCCAACATTCAAGTTCAGGAAATACAGAGAATATCACAAAGATACTCCTCAAGAAGAGCAACCCCAAGACACATAATTATCAGATTCACCAAGGTTGAAATGAAGGAAAAAATATTAAGGGCAGCCAGAGAGAAAGTCGGGTTACCTACAAAGGAAGCCCATCAGACTAACAGCAGATCTCTTGGCAGAAATCCTACAAGCCAGAAGAGAGTGGGGACCAATATTCAACATTCTTAAAGGAAAGAATTTGCAACCCAGAATTTCCTATGCAGCCAAACTAAGCTTCATAAGCAAAGGAGAAATAAAATCCTTCACAGACAAGCAAATGCCAAGAGATTTTGTCACTACCAGGCCTGCCTTACAAGAGCTCCTAAAGGAAGCACTAACCATGGAAAGGAAAAACTGGTAACAGTCACTGCCAAAACATGCCAGATTGTAAAGACCATTGATGCTATGAAGAAACTGCATCAACTAACAGGCAAAATAACCAGCTGGCATCATAATGGCAGGATCAAATTCACACATAACAACATTAACCTTAAATGTAAATGGGTTAAATGCCCCAATTAAAAGACAAAGACTGGCAAATTGGATAAAGAGTCAAGACCCAACACTATACTATATGTGGGAGACTCATCTCACATGCAAAGACATGCAAAGTCTCAAAATGAAGGGATGGAGAAATATTTATGAAGCAAATGGGAAGCAAAACAAAAGCAGGGGTTGCAATCGTAGTCTCTGATAAAACAGACTTTAAACCAACAAAGATCAAAAGAGACAAAGAAGGGCTTTACATAATGATAAAGAGATCAATGAAACAAGAAAAGCTAACTATCCTAAATATATATAGAGCCAATACAGGAGCACCCAGATTCATAAAGCAAGTTCTTAGAGAGTACAAAGAACTTTAGACTCCCATACAATAATAGTAGGAGACGTTAACACCCCACTGTCAATATTAGACAGATCAATGAGACAGAAATTAACAAGGTTATCCAGGACTTGAACTCAGATCTGGACCAAGCGGACCTAATAGACATCTAAACAACTCTCCATCCCAATATATATTCCACAGAATATATATTCTTCTCAGCACCACATTGCACTAAATTGACCACATTTCTAAAATTGACCACATAATTGGAAGTAAAACACTCCTCAGCAAATGGAAAAGAATGGAAATCACAACCAACAGTCTTTAAGACCACAGTGCCATCAGATTAGAACTCAGGATTAAGAAACTCACTCAAAACTGCACAACTACATGGAAACCAAACAACCTGCTCCTGAATGACTACTGGACAAATAATACAGTGGAGGCAGATATAAAGATGTTCTTTGAAACCAATAAGAACAAAGACACGATGTACCAGAATCTCTAGGATACATTTAAAGCAGTGTGTAGAGGGAAATTTATAGCACTAAATACCCACAAGGAATAGCAAGAAAGATCTAAAATCGACACCCTAACATCAAAATTAAAAGAACTAGAGAAACAAGAGCAAACAAATTAAAACCTAGCAGAAGACAAGAAATAACTAAGATCAGAGCAGAACTGAAGGAGATGGGGACATGAAAAACCCTTCAAAAAAATCAGTGAAGCTGGGTGCGGTGGCTCATGGCTGTAATCCTAGCACTTTGGGAGGCTGAGGCAGGTGGATCACCTGAGGTCAGGAGTTTGAGACCAGCCAGGCCAACATGGCGAAACCCTGTCTCTACTAAAAATATGAAAGTTAGCTGGTTGTGGTGGCACATGCCAGCTACTTGGGAGGCTGAGGCAGGAGAATTGCTTGAATCCGGGAGGCAGAGGTTACATTGAGCCAAGATCTCACCACTGCACTCCAGTCTGGGCAACAAGAGGGAGACTCTGTCTCAAAAAAATAAAAAAGAATTCAGCAGCTGTTTTTTTGAGAAAAGATCAACAAAATAGATAGGCCACTAGCCAGACTATTAAAGAAGAAGAGTCACATAGATGTAATAAAAAATAATAAAGGGGATATCACCGCTGTGATCCCACAGAAATACAAACTACCATCAGAGAATATATGAACACTTATATGCAAATAAACTAGAAAATATAAAAGAAATGGATAAATTCCTGGACACATACACCCTTCCAAGTCTAAACCAGGAAGAAGTCAAATCCCTGAATAGAAAAATAGCAAGTTCTGAAATTGAGACAGTAATTAATAGCCTACCAACCAACCAAAGTCCAAGACCAGATGGATTCACAGCCAAATTCTACTAGAGGAACAAAGAGGAGCTGGTATCATTCCTTCTGAAACTATTCCAAACAATAGAAAAAGAGGGAATCCTCCCTAACTCATTTTTTAAGGCCGGGATCATCCTGATACCAAACTTGGCAGAGATACAATGAAAAAACAAAATTTCAGGCCAGTATCCTTGATGAACATCAATGCAAAAATCCTCAATAAAATACTGGCAAACGGAAGCCAGCAGCACATCAAAAAGCTTATCCATTACGATCAAGTCAGCTTTATCCCTGGGATACAAGGAAGATTCGACATACGCAAATCAACAAATGTAATCCATCACATAAACAGAACTAATGACAAGAACCACATGAGTATCTCAATAGATGCAGAAAAGGCCTTTGACAAAATTCAACACCACTTCATGCTGAAAACTCTCAATAAACTGGGTATTGATGGATTGATGGAACATATCTCAATAAGAGCTATTTATGACAGACACACAGCCAATATCATAATGAATGAGCGAAAAATGGAAGCATTCCCTTTGAAAACTGGCACAAGAGAAAGATGTCCTCTCTCACCACTCCTATTTAACATAGTATTACAAGTTCTATCAAGGGCAATCAGACAAGAGAAAGAAATAAAGGGTATTCAGATAGAAAAAGAGGAAGTCAAATTGTCTCTGTTTGCAGATGACATGATTGTATATTTAGAAAACCCCACCAGCTCAGCCCAAAATCTCCTTAAGCTGATAAGAAACTTCAGGAAAGTCTCAGGATACAAAATCAATGTGAAAAAATCACAAGCATTCCTATATAACAATAACAGACACACAGAGAGCCGAATCATTCATGAACTCCCATTCACAATTGCAATAAAGAGAATAAAATATGTTGGTGTGGGTAACACCCCCAATGGGTACTGAGGAAGGAGAACTGTCCAAACCTCAGGCACAATTAGTGCCTGAAGAATGTCTTAGTTTATAGTGTGTTATTGCTCAGCTGTTTCCTTTATATAATCCTTCATATATAATCATATATTCGTTTATAGAATTAGTACTTGAAGAGTAACTTACTGCTTACATATATCTAGCATACTTAGTTCTATATAGTCTTTCTATATAATCATATAGGTATTGTAGTCAGAACTGTACTGACACACTTAGTGCTGATTTATATAATCCTTCTATATAACCATATAGTAGTTTGTAGTAAGAGGAATGCCTAGAGCAGTCACAGAACAGAAGCAGTACATGGGAAAACAGCCAGAACAGGATGAGAACAAAAGATCCAGGCAGTGGCGTCCCTGCCTGAAAGGGCATATACTGTATGGCAGGCTTGGAGCAAGAGCCTCTCCTCCTGATAAAGGAGTTGTAGTACCTTGCATCCAGTTCCTGTGGAAAGTAGGCCTCAGGCCTGAGATCCTGAAAGTTACCAAGGGAGAAGAGCCCCTCTGGTGTGACCAGTCACTACAGCTGTACACCCTGTCAATGTTTTCTCACTTCTGTGCTAGCTCAAAGAGAAGAACCCCTCTGGTGTGACCAGTCACTGCGGCTGTACACCCTGTCAGTGTTTTCTCACTTCTGTGCTACCTCCCATAAATATCTTAAGAGAAGAGCACAAGTCTGTCAGCTCCCACTGCATTACACTTACAGTATCCTTCTATTAGAAATCCTTTGAAGTCTCCAGCCCCCAGATTAGACATGTTGTGCATGACACCTGTTGCACACAGCCCACCTCCTTGCCTTGGTGACCTAATGGGGATGGACCTCTTTTCTGTACATGACCCTCTACTACTGTGCATGGCATGGCCCCCTGCTTCACATGGCCCACCTCTCTGCCCAGGTGACATAATGGGGTGGTCCCCTCGCTTATAACTCACGTAATTATTTATGCCCTATTACTAAGCCTATAGATGATGAATTCACCCACAACCCTGCCCCCTGCTTGTACCTAATAAATACAGATGCTCTTGGGCATTTGGAGGCCGCCGCTGATCTCTGCTCACAGATGGTGTGGCCCCCTGAGTCCAGATGCTCTTCACCAGTTCTTCAGTGTCCTGTCTCTTTGCCTCTTGGATCCTGCACCTCAACACAGCATAAGGGTCACCCCACGACCCTGTGGGGTCTCCACAGCCCTACACCTAGGAATACAACACTACAAGAGATGTGAAGGACCTCCTCATGGAGAACTACAAACCACTGCTCAAGGAAATAAGAGAGGACACAAACAAATGAAAAACATTCCATGCTCATGGATAGGAAGAATCAATATGATAAAAATGGCCATAATAGCCAAAGTAATTTATAGATTCAATGCAATCCACATCAAGCTACATTGACTTTCTTCACAAAATTAGAAAAAAACTACTTTACATTTCATATGGAACCAAAAAAAAAAAGCCCACATAGCCAAGACAATCCTAAGCAAAAAGAACCAAGCTGAAGACTTCACGCTACCTGACTTCAAACCATACTACAAGGCTACACTAACCAAAACAGCATGGTACTGGTACCAAAACAGATATATAGATCAATGAAACAGAACAGAGGTCTCAGAAATAACACCACACATTTACAACCATCTGATCTTGGACAAACATGACAAAAACAAGCAATGGGGGAAAGATCCCCTGTTTAATAAATGATGTTGGGAAAACTGGCTAGCCATATGCAGAAAACTGAAACTGAATCCCTTCCTTACACCTTATACAAAAACTAACTCAAGATGAATTAAAGACGTAAATGTAAGACCTAAAACCATAAAAACCCTAGAAGAAAACCTAGGCAATACCATTTCGGACATAGACATGGGCAAAGACTTCATGACTAAAATACCAATAACAATGGCAACAAAAGCCAAAATGGACAAATGGGATTTAAACTAAAGAACTTCTGCACAGCAAAAGAAACTATTGTCAGAGTGAACAGACAACCTACAGAATGGAAGAAAATGTTTGCAATCTCTCCATCTGACAAAGGGCTAGTATCCAGTGTCTACAAAGAACTTAAACAAATGTACAAAAAGAAAAAACAAAAACCCCATCAAAAAGTGGGCAAAGGATATGAACAGAAACTTCAAAAGAAGACATTTATGCAGCCAACAAACATATGAAAAAAAGCTCATCATCACTGGTCATTAGAGAAATGCAAATCAAAAACCACAACGAGATACCATCCCATGCCAGTTAGAAGGGCAGTCATTGAAAAGTCAAAAAACAACAGATCCTGGAGAGGATGTGGAGAAATAGGAACGCTTTTACACTGTGGTTGGGAGCGTGAATTAGTTCAGCCATTGTGGAAGACACTGTGGTGATTCCTCAAGGATCTAGAACCAGAAATACCATTTGACCCAGATATTGCATTACTAGGTATATACTCAAAGGATTATAAATCATTCTACTGTGAAGACACATGCACACATATATTTATGGTGGCACTATTCACTATAGCAAAGACTTGGGACCAACCCAAATGCCCATCAATAATAGAGTGGATAAAGAAAATGTGGCACATATACACCATGGAATACTATGCAGCCATAAGATGAGTTCATGTCATTTGCAGGGACATGGATGAGGCTGGAAACCATTGTTCTCAGCAAACTAACACAAGAGCAGAAAACTAAACACCACATGTTGTCGCTCATAAATGGGAGCTGAACAAGGAGAACACATGCACACAGGAGGGGAACATCACACACTGGGGCCTGTCAGGGGGTGGGGGGGTTAGAGGAGAGGTAGCATTAGGAGAAGTACCTAATGGAGATGATGGGTTGGTGGATGAAGCAAACCACCATGGTACATGTATACCTACCTATGCAACAAACCTGCACATCCTACACATGTATCCCAGAACTTAAAGTATAATAATAATAAAAAATTTCTCTCCCCACTTGCAACCCCTGACAAATACTAGTCTGTCTTTGAACTTTGGTTCTCTTTTTTTTTCCATTTCCCCCCCTTTTTTAAAATTGCATTTTAGGTTTTGGGGTACATGTGCAGAATATGCAAGATAGTTGCATAGGTACACACATGGCAGTGTGTTTTGCTGCCTTCCTCCCCTTCACTCACATTTGGCATTTCTCCCCAGGCTATCCCTCCCCAGCTCCCCCCACCGCTGTTCCTCCCCTATTCCCCCAATAGACCCTAGTGTGTAGTACTCCCTTCCCTGTGTCCATGTGTTCTCATTGTTCATCACCCACCCATGAGTGAGAATACGCAGTATTTCATTTTCTCTTCTTGTGTCAGTTTGCTGAGAATGATGTTCTCCAGATTCATCTATGTCCCAACAAATGACACGAACTCATCATTTCTGATTGCTGCATAATATTCCATGGTGTATATGTGCCATATTTTCCCTGTCCAGTCTATCATCGATGGGCATTTGGGTTGGTTCCAGGCCTTTGCTATTGTAAACAGTGCTGCAATGAACATTCGTGTGCATGTGTCCTTATAGTAGAACGATTTATAGTCCTTTGGATATATACCCAGTAATGGGATTGCTGGGTCAAATGGAATTTCTATTTCTAAGGCCTTGAGGAATCGCCACACTGTCTTCCACAATGGTTGAACTAATTTACAGTCCCTCCAACAGTGTAAAAGTGTTCCTATTTCTCCACATCCTCTCCAGCATCTGTTGTCTCCAGATTTTTTAATAATCACAATTCTAACTGGCGTGAAATGGTATCTCAATGTGGTTTTGATTTGCATCTCTCTAATGACCAGTGATGATGAGCATTTTTTCACATGTTTGTTGGCCTCATGTATGTCTTCTTTTGTAAAGTGTCTGTTCATATCCTTTGCCTATTTTTGAATGGGCTTGTTTTTTTTTCCTGTAAATCTGTTTGAGTTCTTTGTAAATTCTGGATATCAGCCCTTTGTCAGATGGGTAAACTGCAAAATTTTTTCCCATTCTTTTGGTTGCCGATTCACTCTAGTGACTGTTTCTTTTGCTGTGCAGAAGCTGTGGAGTTTGATTAGGTCCCATTTGTCTATTTTGGCTTTGGTTGCCAATGTTTTTGGTGTTTTGTTCATGAAGTCCTTGCCTACTCCTATGTCCTGAATGGTTTTGCCTAGATTTTCTTCTAGGGTTTTTATGGTGCCAGGTCTTATGTTTAAATGTTTAATCCATCTGGAGTTAATTTTAGTGTAAGGTGTCAGGAAGGGGTCCAGTTTCTGCTTTCTGCACATGGCTAGCCAGTTTTCCCAATACCATTTATTAAACAGGGAATCCTTTCCCCATTGCTTGTTTTTGTCAGGTTTATCAAAGATTGTATGGTTGTAGATGTGTTGCGTTGCCTCTGATGCCTCTGTTCTGTTCCATTGGTCTATATCTCTGTTTTGGTACCAGTACCATGCTGTTTTGATTACTGTAGCCTTGTAGTATAGTTTGAAGTCTGGTAGTGTGATGCCGCCCACTGTATTCTTTTTGCTTAGAATTGACTTGGCTATGTGGGCTCTCTTTTGGTTCCTTATGAAGTTCATGGTGGTTTTTTCCAGTTCTGTGAAGAAAGTCAATGGTAGCTTGATGGGGATAGCGTTGATTCTGTAAATTACTTTGGGCAGTATAGCCATTTTCACGATATTAATTCTTCCCAACCATGAACGTGGAATGTTTCTCCATCTGTTTTGTCCTCTCTTATTTCATTGAGCAGTGACTTGTAGTTTTTCTTGAAGAGGTCCCTTACGTTCCTTGTAAATTGTATTCCTAGGTATTTTATTCTTTTTGTAGCAATTGTGAATGGCAGTTCATTCTTGATTTGACTCTCTTTAAGTCTGTTATTGGTGTTTAGGAATGCTTGTGATTTTTGCACATTGATTTTCTATCCTGAGATTTTGCTGAAGTTGCTTATCAGTTTCAGGAATTTTTGGGCTGAGGTGATGGGGTCTTCTAGGTATACTAGCATGTCGTCTGTAAATAGAGAAAATTTGGTTTCCACCTTTCATGTTATTTGAATACCCTTTATTTCTTTTTCTTGCCTGATTGCTCTGGCTAGAACTTCCAGTACTATATTGAATAGGAGTGGTTAAAGAGGGCATCTTTGTCTAGTGCCGGATTTCAAAGGGAATGCTTCTAGTTTTTGCTGATTCAGTATGATATTGGCTGTTGGTTTGTCATAAATAGCTTTTATTACTTTGAGATACCAGTTTCATCGATACCGAGTTTATTGAGGGTTTTTAGCATAAAGGACTGTTGAATTTTGTCGAATGCCTTCTCTGCATCAATTGAGATAATCATGTGATTTTTGTTTTTGGTTCTGTTTATGTGGTGAATTACGTTTATAGACTTGTGTATGTTGAACCAGCCTTGCATCCCTGGGATGAATCCTACTTGATCATGATGGATACATTTTTTGATGTGCTGTTGCAATCGGTTTGCCAGTATTTTATTGAAGATTTTTGCATCTATGTTCATCATGTATAGTCTGAAGGTTTCTTTTCTTGTTGAGTCTCTGCCAGGTTTTGGTATCAGGATGATGTTGGTCTCATAAAATGATTTGGGAAGGATTCCCTCTTTTTGAACTATTTGGAATAGTTTCAGAAGGAATGGTACCAGCTCCTCTTTGTGTGTCTGGTAGAATTCGGCTGTGAACCCGTCTGGACCTGGGCTTTTTTTGTGTGGTAGGCTCTTAATTGCTGCCTTGACTTCAGACCTTGTTATTGGTCTATTCATAGTTTCAGCTTCCTCCTGGTTTAGGCTTGGGAGGACACAGGTGTCCAGGAATTCATCCATTTCTTCCAGGTTTACTAGTTTATGTGCATAGAGTTGTTTGTAATATTCTCTGATGATGGTTTGAATTTCTGTGGAATCTGTGGTGATTTCCCCTTTATCGTTTTTTATTGCATGTATTTGGTTGTTCTGTCTTTTCCTTTTTATCAGTCTGGCTAGTGGTCTGTCTATTTTGTTGATCTTTTCAAAAAACCAGCTCTTGGATTTATTAATTTTTTGAAGGGTTTTTCGTGTCTCTATCTCCTTCAGTTCTGCTCTGATCTTCGTTATTTCTTGTCTTCTGCTAGCTTTTGAGTTTTTTGATCTTGCTCCTCTAGCTCTTTCAATTTTGATTATAGGGTGTCAATTTTGGATCTCTCCACTCTTCTCATATGGGCACTTATTGCTATATATTTTCCTCTGGAGACTGCTTTAAATGTGTTCCAGAGATTCTGGTATGTTGTATCTGCGTTCTTGTTGGTTTCGAAGAACTTCTTTATTTCTGCCTTCATTTCATTGTTTATCCAGTCAACATTCAAGAGCCAGCTATTCAGTTTCCATGAAGCTGTGCAGTTCTGAGTTAGTTTCTGAATTCTGACTTCTAACTTGATTTCACTATGGTCTGAGAGACTGTTAGCTATGATTTCCATTGTTTTGCATTTGCTGAGGAGTGCTTTACTTCCAATTATGTGGTCAATTTTAGAGTAGGTGTGATGTGATGCTGAGAAGAATGTATATTCTGTGGATTTGGGGTGGAGAGTTCTGTAAATGTCTATATGGTTTGCTTATTCCAGGTCTGAGTTCAAGCCCTGGATATCCTTGTTAATTTCTGTCTGGTTGATCTGTCTAATATTGACAGTGGAGTGTTAAAGTCTCCCACTATTATTGTGTGGGGGTCTAAGTCTCTTTGTAAGTCATTAAGAACTTGCCTTATATATCTGGGTGCTCCTGTATTGGTTCCATATATATTTAGAATTGTTAGCTCCTCTTGTTGTATCGATCCTTTTACCATTATGTGATGACCTTTTTTGTCTCTTTGATCTTTGTTGCTTTAAAGTCTATTTTATCAGAGATGAGAATTGCAACTCCTGCTTTTTTTTTTTTTTTTTTTTTTTTTTTTTGCTCTCCATTTGCTTGGTAAATCTTCCTCTATCACTTTATTTTGAGCCTTTTTGTATCCTTGCATGTGAGATGGGTTTCCTGGATACAGCACACTGATGGGTTTTGGTTTTTTATCCAATTTGCCAGTCTGTGTCTTTTGATTGGTGCATTTAGCCCATTTACATTTAGGGTTAATATTGTTATGTGTGAATTTGATACTGCCATTTTGATGCTAGCTGGCTGTTTTGCCCATTAGTTGATGCAGATTCTTCATTTTGTTGATGCTCTTTAGCATTCAGTGTGATTTTGGAATGGCTGGTACTGGTTGTTCCTTTCTATGTGTAGTGCCTCTTTCAGGAGCTCTTGTAGAGCAGGCCTGGTGGTGACAAAATCTCTGAGTACTTGCTTGTTCGCAAAGGATTTTATTTTTCCTTCACTTCTGATGCTCAGTTTGGCTGGATATGAAATTCTGGGTTGAAAGTTCTTTTCTTTAAGGATGTTGAATATTGGCCCCCACTCTCTTCTGGCTTGTAGAGTTTCTGCCGAGAGATCTGCTATGAGTCTGATGGGCTTCCCTTTGTGGGTGACCCGACCTTTCTCTCTGGCTGCCCTCAGTATTTTCTCCTTAATTTCAACCCTGGTGAATCTGACAATTTTGTGCCTTGGGGTTGCTCTTTTTGCGGAATATCTTTGTGGTGTTCTCTGTATTTTCTGGACTTGAATATTGGCCTGTCTTGCTAGGTTGGGGAAATTTTCCTGGATAATATCCTGAAGAGTATTTTTTAGCTTGGACTGATTCTCTTCATCACATTCTGGTACACCTATCAAACGTAGGTTAGGTCTCTTCACATAGTCCCACATTTCTTGGAGACTTTGTTGATTCCTTTTTGTGTTTTTTTCTCTAATCTTGATTTCTCGTTTTATTTCATTGAGTTGATCTTCAACTTCTGATATTCTTTCTTTTTCTTCGTCAATTTGGCTGTTGAAACTTGTGCATGCTTTGCGAAGTTCTCGTGTTGTGTTTTTCAGCTCCTTCAATTCATTCATATTCCTCTCTAAGTTGTCCATTCTTGTTATCATTTCCTCGAATTTTTTTTCAAATCTTTTTTCAAGGTTCTTAGTTTCTTTGCATTGATTTAGAACATGTTCTTTTAGCTCACGGACGTTTCTCATTACCCACTTTTTGAAGTCTGTTTCCATCATTTCGTCACATTCATTCTCCATCCAGCTTTGTTCCCTTGCTGGTTAGGAGTTTTGGTCCTTTGTAGGACGTTAGGTGTTTTGGTTTTGGGTGTTTTCCTCCTTTTTGCTCTGGTTTCTTCCCATCTTTATGGATTTATCCACCTGTTGTCTGATTAGTTGCTAAGTTTTCGATTGGGGCTCTGAGTGGATGCCCACATTGTTGATGATGAAGTATTTCTGTTACTTGGTTTTTCTTCCACCATTCTAGCCCCTGCGCTGTATGACTGCTGAGGTCCACTCCAGGCCCTGCTTGTCTGGGGTACACCTGTAGCAGCTGTGGAACAGTGAGGGATGCTACCAGTTTCTTTTTCTGCTATCTTTCTCCCAGAATGATGCCTGACAAAGGTAAGTCTGATCAGTTTTTTTGAGGTGCCTCTTTGGATATACAGGGGTCAGGGAGCTGCTTGAGGAGATGGTTTGTACTATATAGGAGCTCTAGTGCTGAGCTGTGAGCTCTATTGTTCATTCAGGGCTGTTAGGCTGATACGTGTAAGTCTGCTGCAGCAGAAGTCATAAAACCCCTTTTTTTTCCTCAGATGCTCTGTCTTGCGGAGTTAGGCCTTTATTTATGAGTATCTGTTGCGCTGTCCTGCCCAGCTAGGAGGCAGTCTGGTCACTATTTGCCTGCCGAGGCTCCGCCCTGCTGCCATGGGGTCCGCCCTATTTCCATGGGCTCTGCCCTGCTGTCATGGGCTCCGCCCTGTTGCCACGGGCTTTGCCCTGTGGCGGAGTCTCTCTATTGTGGTGGGTTGCCTCGGCAATGGCAGGCTGCATTAGCAATGGGAGTGTATCTCAGTAGGTGCTGATTGCCTTGGTAATGGCGGTCACCCCTCCCCCACCGAGCAGCACCGTTCTGGGTTCCGCTGTGTCAGCAGTGAAACTCTCATCCCCAAGCATTTCGAATCACCATTTTGTTTGTCCCTGTGGGGGTGAAACCCGCTGAGCCTGATCACCTGGCTCCCTGCCTCGGAGTGCTTTTTTTTTTTTTAATTTTTTATTGGATTTTAGGTTTTGGGGTACATGAGCAGAGCATGCAAGACAGTTGCGTAGGTACACACATGGCAGTGTGCTTTGCTTTTCTTCTCCCCTTCACCCACATTTCGCATTTCTCCCCAGGCTATCCCTCCCCCACTCCCCCTCCCAATGGCCCTCCCCTTTTCCCCCCAATAGACCCCAGTGTTTATTACTCCCCTTTCTGTGTCCATGTGTTCTCATTTTTCATCACCCACCTATGAGTGAGAATATGCAGTGTTTCATTTTCTGTTCTTGTGTCAGTTTGCTGAGGATGACGTTCTCCAGATTCATCCATGTCCTTACAAACGACACAAACTCATCATTTCTGATTGCTGCATAATATTCCATGGTGTATATGTGCCACATTTTTCCAATCCAGTCTATTATCAATGGGCATTTGGGTTGATTCCAGGTCCTTGCTATTGTAAACAGTGCTGCAATGAACATTCGTGTACATGTGTCCTTATAGTAGAATGATTTATAGTCTTTTGGATATATACCCAGTAATGGGATTGCTGGGTCAAATGGAATTTCTATTTCTAAGGCCTTGAGGAATCGCCACACTGTCTTCCACAATGGTTGAACTAATTTACACTCCCACCAACAGTGTAGAAGTGTTCCTTTTTCTCCACATCCTCTCCAGCATCTGTTGTCTCCAGATTTTTTAATGATTGCCATTCTAACTGGCGTGAGATGGTATCTCAATGTGGTTTTGATTTGCATCTCTCTGATGACCAGTGACGATGAGCATTTTTTCATATGATTGTTGGCCTCATATATGTCTTCTTTCGTAAAGTATCTATTCATATCCTTTGCCCACTTTTGAATGGGCTTGTTTGTTTTTTTCCTGTAAATCTGTTTGAGTTCTTTGTAAATTCTGGATATCAGCCCTTTGTCAGATGGGTAGACTGCGAAAATTTTTTCCCATTCTGTTGGTTGCCGATCCACTCTAGTGACTGTTTCTTTTGCTGTGCAGAAGCTGTGGAGTTTGATTAGGTCCCATTTGTCTATTTTGGCTTTTGTTGCCAATGCTTTTGGTGTTTTGTTCATGAAGTCCTTGCCTACTCCTATGTCCTGGATAGTTTTGCCTAGATTTCCTTCTAGGGTTTTTATGGTGCCAGGTCTTATGTTTAAGTCTTTAATCCATCTGGAGTTAATTTTAGTGTAAGGTGTCAGGAAGGGGTCCAGTTTCTGCTTTCTGCACATGGCTAGCCAGTTTTCCCAACACCATTTGTTAAACATGGAATCCTTTCCCCATTGCTTGTTTTTGTCAGGTTTATCAAAGATTGTATAGTTGTATGTATGTTGTGTTGCCTCCGGTGCCTCTGTTTTGTTCCATTGGTCTATATCTCTGTTTTGGTACCAGTACCATGCTGTTTTGATTACTGTAGCCTTGTAGTATAGTTTGAAATCCGGTAGTGTGATGCCCCCCGCTGTGTTCTTTTTGCTTAGAATTGACTTGGCTATGCGGGCTCTCTTTTGGTTCCATATGAAGTTCATGGTGGTTTTTTCCAGTTCTGTGAAGAAAGTCAATGGTAGCTTGATGGGGATAGCGTTGATTCTGTAAATTACTTTGGGCAGTATAGCCATTTTCACGATATTAATTCTTCCTAACCATGAACATGGAATGTTTCTCCATCTGTTTGTGTCCTCTCTGATTTCGTTGAGCAGTTGTTTGTAGTTCTCCTTGAAGAGGTCTCTTACGTTCCTTGTGAGTTGTATTCCAAGGTATTTTATTCTTTTTGTAGCAATTGCGAATGGCAGTTGGTTCTTGATTTGGCTTTCTTTAAGTCTGTTATTGGTGTTTAGGAATGCTTGTGATTTTTGCACATTGATTTTATATCCTGAGACTTTGCTGAAGTTGCTTATCAGTTTCAGGAGTTTTTGGGCTGAGGCAATGGGGTCTTCTAGGTATACTATCATGTCGTCTGCAAATAGAGACAATTTGGCTTCCACCTTTCCTATTTGAATACCCTTTATTTCTTTTTCTTGCCTGATTGCTCTGGCTAGAACTTCCAGTACTATATTGAATATGAGTGGTGAAAGAGGGCATCCTTGTCTAGTGCTGGATTTCAAAGGGAATGCTTCCAGTTTTTGCCCATTCAGTATGATATTGGCTGTTGGTTTGTCATAAATAGCTTTTATTACTTTGAGATACGTTCCATCGATACCGAGTTTATTGAGGGTTTTTAGCATAAAGGGCTGTTGAATTTTGTCAAATGCCTTCTCTGCGTCAATTGAGATAATCATGTGGTTTTTGTTTTTGGTTCTGTTTATGTGGTGAATTACGTTGTTAGACTTGCGTATGTTGAACCAGCCTTGCATCCCCGGGATGAATCCTACTTGATCATGATGAATAAGTTTTTTGATTTGCTGTTGCAATCGGCTTGCCAATATTTTATTGAAGATTTTTGCATCTATGTTCATCATGGATATTGGCCTGAAGTTTTCTTTTCTCGTTGGGTATCTGCCGGGTTTTGGTATCAGAATGATGTTGGTCTCATAAAATGATTTGGGAAGGATTCCCTCTTTTTGGATTGTTTGGAATAGCTTTAGAAGGAATGGTACCAGCTCCTCCTTGTGTGTCTGGTAGAATTCGGCTGTGAACCCATCTGGACCTGGGCTTTTTTTGTGTGGTAGGCTCTTAATCGCTGCCTCAACTTCTTACTTTGTTATTGGTCTATTCATAGTTTCAGCTTCCTCCTGGTTTAGGCTTGGGAGGACACAGGAGTCCAGGAATTTATCCATTTCTTCCAGGTTTACTAGTTTATGCGCATAGAGTTGTTTGTAATATTCTCTGATGATGGTCTGAATTTCTGTGGAATCTGTGGTGATTTCCCCTTTATCATTTTTTATTGCATCTATTCGGTTGTTCTCTCTTTTATTTTTAATCAATCTGGCTAGCGGGCTGTCTATTTTGTTGATCTTTTCAAGAAACCAGCTCTTGGATTTATTGATTTTTTGAAGGGTTTTTCGTGTCTCAATCTCCTTCAGCTCAGCTCTGATCTTAGTTATTTCTTGTCTTCTGCTGGGTTTTGAGTTTTTTTGATCTTGCTCCTCTAGCTCTTTCAATTTTGACGGTAGGGTGTCAATTTTGGATCTCTCCATTCTCCTCATATGGGCACTTATTGCTATATACTTTCCTTTAGAGACTGCTTTAAATGTGTCCCAGAGGTCTGGCACGTTGTGTCTTCGTTCTCATTGGTTTCAAAGAACTTCTTTATTTCTGCCTTCATTTCATTGTTTACCCAGTCAACATTCAAGAGCCAGTTGTTCAGTTTCCATGAAGCTGTGCGGTTCTGGGTTGGTTTCTGAATTCTGAGTTCTATCTTGATTGCACTATGGTCTGAGAGGCTGTTTGTAATGATTTCAGTTGTTTTGCATTTGTTGAGCAGTGCTTTACTTCCAATTATGTGGTCAATTTTAGAGTAGGTGTGATATGGTGCTGAGAAGAATGTGTATTCTGTGGAATTGGGGTGGAGAGTTCTGTAAATGTCTATCACGTTTGCTTGTTCCAGGTCTGAGTTTAAGCCCTGGATATTTTTGTTGATTTTCTGTCTGGTTGATCTGTCTAGTATTGACAGTGGAGTGTTAAAGTCTCCCACTATTATTGTGTGGGAGTCTAAGTCCTTTTGTAAGTTTTTAAGAACTTGCCTTATGTATCTGGGTGCTCCTGCATTGGGTCCATATATGTTTAGGATCGTTAGCTCTTCTTGTTGTATCGATCCTTTTACCATTATGTAATGGCCTTCTTTGTCTCTTTTGATCTTTGTTGCTTTAAAGTCTATTATATCAGAGATAAGAATTGCAACTCCTGCTTTTTTTTTGCTTTCCGTTTGCTTGGTAAATCTTCCTCCATCCCTTTATTTTGAGCCTTTGTGTATCCTTGCATGTGAGATGGGTTTCCTGTATACAGCACACTGATGGGTTTTGGATGTTTATCCAATTTGCCAGTCTGTGTCTTTTGATTGGTGCATTTTGTTTAGTTACATTTAGGGTTAATATTGTTATGTGTGAATTTGATACTGCCATTTTGATGCTAAGTGGCTGTTTTGCCTGTTAGTTGTTGTAGATTCTTCATTATGTTGATGCTCTTTAGCATTCAGTGTGATTTTGGAATGGCTGGTACTGGTTGTTCCTTTCTATGTGTAGTGCCTCTTTTAGGAGCTCTTGTAAAGCAGGCCTGGTGGTGACAAAGTCTCTGAGTACTTGCTTGTTCGCAAAGGATTTTATTTTTTTTTCACTTATGAAGCTCAGTTTGGCTGGATATGAAATTCTGGGTTGAAAATTCTTTTCTTTAAGAATGTTGAATATTGGCCCCCACTCTCTTCTGGCTCGTATGTTTCTGCCGAGAGATCTGCTGTGAGTCTGATGGGCTTCCCTTTGTGGGTGACCCGACCTTTCTCTCTGGCTGCCCTTAGTATTCTCTCCTTTATTTCAACCCTGTTGAATCTAACGATTATGTGCCTTGGGGTTGCTCTTCTTGCGGAATATCTTTGTGGTGTTCTCTGTATTTCCTGCAATTGAGTGTTGGCCTGTCTTGCTAGGTGGGGGAAGTTTTCCTGGATGATGTCCTGAAGAGTATTTTCCAGCTTGGATTCATTCTCTTCGTCCCCTTGTGGTACACCTATCAAACGTAGGTTAGGTTTTTTCACATAGTCCCACATTTTTTGGAGACTTTGTTCATTCCTTTTTGCGCTTTTTTCTCTAATCTTGGTTTCTCGTTTTATTTCATTGAGTTGGTCTTCCACTTCAGATACTCTTTATTCTGCTTGGTCAATTCGGCTATTGAAACTTGTGCATGCTTCGTGAAGTTCTTGTATTGTGTTTTTCAGCTCCTTTAATTCATTCATATTCCTCTCTAAGTTATCCATTCTTGTTATCATTTCCTCGAATCTTTTTTCAAGGTTCTTAGTTTCTTTGCATTGATTTAATACATGATCTTTTAGCTCACAAAAGTTTCTCATTATCTATCTTCTGAAGTCTAATTCTGTCATTTCATCGCAGTCATTCTCCATCCAGCTTTGTTCCCTTGCTGGTGAGGAGTTTTGGTCCTTTCTAGGAGGCGAGGTGTTCTGGTTTCGGGTGTTTTCCTCCTTTTTGAGCTGGTTTCTTCCCATCTTTGTGGATTTGTCCACTGGTCATCTGCGTAGTTGCTGACTTTTCGATTGGGTCTCTGAGTGGACACCCAGAATGTTGATGATGAAGTATTTCTGTTGCTTGGTTTTCCTTCTACCAGTCTAGCCCATTCGCATTATGACTGCTGAGGTTCGCTCCAGACCCTGCTTGTCTGGGGTGCACCTCTAGCTGCTGTGGCACAGTGAGGGATGCTACCAGTTTCTTTTTCTGCTGTCTTTGTCCCAGGATGATGCCTGCCTAATGTCAGTCTTTTGGATATAGAGGGGTCAGGGAGCTGTTTGAGGAGACAGTTTGTACGTTTTAGGGGCTTAATTGCTGAGCTGTGAGCTCTGTTGTTCATTCAGGGCTGTTAGGCTGCTATGTTTGATTCTGCTGCAACAGAGCTCATTAAAAAAACCCTTTTTTTTCTCAAATGCTCTGTGTTGAGGGGTTTGGGCTTTATTTTTGGATGTCCGTTGAGGTCCTGCCCAGCTAGGATGCAGACTAGCCACTGTTTGCCTCCCGAGGCTCCGCCCTACTGTCTTGAGGCTCGCCCTGGCTCCGCTGTTCTGCTGTGTTCTCCGCCACGCCCTCCTGCAGAGTCTCTCTCTTGTAGCGGGTTGCCTTGGCAACAGCAGGCTGCGTCAGCAGTGGGCGTGTATCTCAGTAGGGACGGGTTGCCTTGGCAACGGCTGGCTGCATCAGCAATGGGCGTGTATCTCAGTTGGGGCGGGTTGCCTCAGTAATGGTGGCCGCCCCTCCCCCACAGAGCGTCTCGGGCCGTCTGCATGGGGCTTGTTTGAGATCATGGTTTTGTTCGTCCCACTAGGCCACCCCTAACGCTCTGTCTCTGCAATCCCCTGGGCACTGTCCAAGGGGCAAAGCCCACTGTCCAAGTCTAGCTCAGTCTCAAGTCCAGCCGTCTCACATCTCCGGTTGCCAGTTCAACAGGGCACCCGGACAAGTGCGCCTTGTGGGTAGTGCTGGGCAGGGCTGGCCGCCGCCACCCCGGCTGCTGGCTTTGCCAGGCGGAGGTTCTGCCTGGTGTCCCGCGTCTCCTCTTCACTTGGGAATTTCCCCATTCCGTGGGCAACAAAGATCAGTCTGGTAATGCAGCTCAGACTCACCTCTCCACGGACACAACGCAAGCTCCAATCCTGGGTTGTTCTCACGGTGCCATCTTGAGTCCGCGCTTTTTTTTTAAGTTGAACAGTTGACTCTCTCCCAGGTGTTTCAGTCACCTACTGATCGGGCACTGGGATCTGTGTGATTTCCCATGCAGGGACCCACTGAGCTGGCTCAAACGCCGCTTTTCAGGAATCCCCTGGTCTGGCTCACTGTCCAAGTCCCATTTAA
Organism: Callithrix jacchus; assembly: GCF_049354715.1. Taxonomy (NCBI): domain Eukaryota; kingdom Metazoa; phylum Chordata; class Mammalia; order Primates; family Cebidae; genus Callithrix; species Callithrix jacchus. The sequence goes on along the minus strand of NC_133512.1, from coordinate 77,059,698 downwards.
TCAAATGGATATGCTAATCTGCCCTCCCAAATCTCAGATTGCTGGTTTAACAGGGCACCCGGACCAGTGTGTTTTGTGTGGAGTGCCGCTGCGCTGCGGCGCAGGCCGAAGTGGCCCTGCCCACTGAAACAGCTGTGCTGGCATCCCGTGTCTCTCCTACACTTGGGAATTTACCCGTTCTGTGGGCAACAAAGATCCGTCTGAAAATGCAGCTTTTACTCACCCTCTGCGCCTTTACTGAGAGCTGCAATCCTGAGTTGTTCTTACCACATCATCTTGAATCGGTCCCCTGAACTTTGGTTCTTAAGTCATTTGTGGGATTGAGAAGTCTCTGGAACTGTTATGGAATGTACATTTTTAGGGCATGAATAGATCAAAAAAGACACTTCCTTTCTATGAATCCCAAATGATGTAATAAACTATAGCTCTCACCTTTGTGCTTTTTGTTGCTAAAAAGAAAAAAAGTAAACAAGGGCTGTTGTGGCTCACACCTATAATCCCAGTACTTTGGGAGGCTGAGGCAGGTGGATCACCTGAGGTCAGGAGTTTGAGACCAGCCTGACCAATATGGTGAAACCCCATCTCTAAAAATAAAAAATAAAAATAAAAAGTAAGCAATTAGAAAACAAAGTAAGAATAAATTTTGCAAAAGTAAATAAAAGTAGATGAAATGGTTTTTTAAAAAAGTTAAGTTGTAAAGCCAATTGCACATCCCTTTCTTTGAAATATTCAGGTATACAGAAGTGGGCAGATGCCTTGCATAAAGGCAGTAACTAGGATCACTACTCTCTCAAGGGCATCTTAAGCTCACAGAGCTGGATGAACTTTGGAAATGACCTATTGATCTATGCAGGAGTCTGCAAACTACAGCCCACCAGCCACACTGGCAGACCACCTGTATTTATATGGCCATGGAATAAAAATGGTTTTTATATTTATAAAAGACTGGGGAAAATGTAAATAAGATTATTCCATGACACATGAAAGTTATGAAATTCAAATTTCACTACCACAAATAAAATTTATTCGAACCCAGTCATGCTCACTTACTTCCCTATTGTCTGTGTGCTTTCACACTAAAATGGCAAAGTTGAGTGGGTGAGTGCTGTGGCGGAGACTGTATGTGGTGCTCATCCCTTAGCACTACTGCTTGGAATGCTACAAATTGCAGAGAAAGTTAAAATTCAACTGCTTTTCAAGCATCATACAGTGACATTCCTCCCTCCCTCCTTCCTCCCTTGCCAGCTCTTTCTTTCTCCTTCCTTTCTTCCTTCCTTCCTTCCTTCCTTCCTTCCTTCCTTCCTTCCTTCCTTCCCTTCTTCCTTCCTCCCTCCGTTCCTCCCTTCCTTCCTTCTCTCCCTCCCTGCTTCCTCTTTCTTTCTCTCTTTCTTTCTTTTATTTCTTTCTTTCTCTTTCTTACTTTCTCTCTCTCTCTCTCTCTCTTTCTTTCTTTCGATGGAGTCTTGCTCTGTCACCAAGGCTGGAGTGCAATGACACGATCTTGGCTCACTGCAAACTCCACCTTCTGAGTTCAAGGAATTCTCCTGCCTCAGCCTCCTGAGTAGCTGGGCTTATCAATGTGTGCCTCCATGTCTGGCTAATTTTTGTACTTTTAGTAGAGACAGAGTTTCACCATATGATCTGATCTGCCAGCCTCAGCTTCCCAAAGTGCTGGGATTACAGGTGTGAGCCACCACACCTGGCCTCTTTTCTTTCTTTATTTCTTCCCTCTCCTTTGCCTTCTCCTCCCTTCCCCCTGCCCCCCTCCCCTCCCTCACTCCCTTCCTTCCTCCCTTCCTTCTTTTTCCCCCTTTTAAATTTATTTCTTATTATTACCATAACTACTCATCAAGTGATACTAAGAAAGGAAAAGTAGACTTTGAGTATCATGCTTTTAAGACACAGTGGGATGTGAATTATTTTGTTTTATAATAGAATTAGTTGGCAAAGCATTTTGCTTACTATACAATGACACCATAGTTATGCTAAAAGAATACAATAGATGTCAACATAACCAGGCTGAACGGTCATGAGGATATTCTTAGCTCACAGAAAAGCAATGATTAGAAAAAATGAAAACAGAATTTCTCATCAGAGCAGAATTTCTTCACAAAAATAAAAAATGAGCTTGTAATCAAAGAAAGTTTCTGAGTGGCTTATTTGTTAGACAAGCAAAAAAAAGCTGTTTACCTATGGTGAGTTAACTGAATTGAGATTGATTGCAACAGCCAAAGAAACGTATCCAGAGAAAACAAACTTGTTTGAGACCTTTAGCCTTCCAGGAAGAACAATTGCTCAGAGAGTTAAGGCCATTGGAAGCAACATCAATAGTCAATTAAAAAAACCAAGACAAATAATTTGGAGTGGTTTTTCTTGGTTCCTGATAAGTCCACGATATTACTGATACTGCTCAGCTGTTATTTATTCAAGGAGTCAATGCCAATTTGGAAGTGACTGAGAATTAGCTTTTATAAATAATCTGCATGGAGCGACTAGAGGTGAGAATACTTTCAAAGAATTTGAGAAACACTAATTTAATACAACCTGCAGTAGAATCTGCTAAGATATATCAAACCCGATGGCAGTAAAAATACATGTGAAGTTGTAAGAGATTTTCAAAGGATTTGAGAAAATACTAATCCAGTACAATCTGAGATGGAATCTACTATGATATGTCATACTTGATGGTAGTAAAAATATATATAAGCTGTAAAATGCATAGTTGGATGAATTTATAAAACTTGGGAAAATGTAAGGCATTTAAAATCTACAGTTATTTATTGTGATATATATTAGTGGGTTCTTTGCTGAAAATATTTGTATCTGTCATGTGTCATCGATCCAAGTTTAATGGTAAACTCATTTCCTCTCATGGACATAGCCATAATCAGTTCCATGAATTTTTGTTAGAAAGAGAGGCTGATTATTCTGAATTGCTGTACTACACTGCAATTCAGTGATTCAGCAGTGGTAAAGTTTTTATTTTGTTTTGTTTGAGTTGGAGTCTTGCTCTGTCAGCCAGGCTGGAATGCATTGGCATGATCTTGGCTCACTGCAACCTCTGCTTCCCAGATTCAAGCAATTCTCCTGCCTCAGCCTCCTGAGTAGTTGGTATTACAGTCACGTGACTCTACACCTGGCTAATTTTTGTATTTTTAGTAGAGATAGGGTTTCACCATGTTGGTCAGGCTGATCTCAAACTCCTGACCCTGTGATCCACCCGCCTTGGCCTCCCAAAGTGCTGGGATTACAGGCGTGAGCCAACGTGCCTGTCCAGTAAAATTTTATTGTGATATGATTTTGAGCTCAGGGCAGAAGTTGACATTGTTTAAAATGACAACTGTCCTCATTCATTACTAAGGAACACTGAATGGCTTTGGAAATTAGTTTTTGCTGCAGACTTTATAGTGTTTCTTAATGAATTTCATCTAAAATTACAAAGCCAAACAGTGCTCATGTAAGAAATTTATACTGCAGTAAAGTCATTTCAACACTAACGTCACTTGAATGTCAACCTGCCTTACACAGTTCCAGTATTACTGAAAGATAAAATAAGAATTGAGATCTCCATGCAATTTTCCTTACAAATTTGCAGTGGATATATTTTATCAATTCTACCTACAGTCTTAGTAGCATCTTTTGGTCTCAATGCAAATTTTCCATATTTCAGAATCCATTTAACTGAACAATTGAAGGGTTTCCATCTATCCTTCAAATGGAAGCTATTTATTAGCAATGTAATGATATGCTAAAAATATCAAGGGAAACATTTAATAGAACCCTACAAATGCCTTTCAAGTGATCAATATGCTCAATTAAAATCATATGCTCATGAATCAATAATAGTATTTAGCAGTACTTATCTGTGTAAAAAGACATTTTCAAAGATGAAATACTCATTCACCCGTGGAACTGCAATACTCAATGAGATACAATCTCAGCATAGGTCAGCATTAACAAATGAACATTGGCAATCAACATCGACAATGGGCCAAACACATTTGAATCCCAATGCAGTGAAATGTTATTGCCCCCAAAAGAATTCCAGTCATTATTAGACCTATACTACAAAAACAGTATACTCAGTTATTTTTATATTTTAAATTTTGTCAGCAAAAAAATGCATTTTCTTTCTTGTTTTATGAGTAGTTATGTAAGATTTTGCCTCTTGGTCTACTATCTGTCTCTTTACAGAAACTTTTTCAATCCCTGACCTAGCGCACTCAATTTCCTCTAGGACAGTCTGAGGTTTCAACTGGAAAAGCGTCAGGGACAGGGTCAGTAATTTCTAAAGATCCTTGTGTGTTACAAAAGGAACAAACAAAGCTCTTATGGGTTGTCAGCTGATAGGCAAACTGTCATTATGAAAATACTGGACTGGAACTCAAAAGTGGGTGCCTGTTTTCCACCACAGCTGTACTAGTTTTCTAGAGCTGCCATAACAAAATACCACAAACTGGAGGCTTAAGAGAAACAAAAATGTGTTCTCCCACAGTGCCAGGAGCTAGAAGTCCAAAATCAAGGTGTCAGTAGGACCATGCTTCCTCTGAGGCCTCTAGAAAGTTCCTTCCCTTTTTCTAGCTTCTGTTAGTTGCCAGCAGTCCCTCCGTGTTCCTGGGCTTGTAGCTGCATCACTTTGATCTACCTCCACTGTCTCACAGCCTTCTTTCTTGTGTGTCTGCCTGGGTCTAAATCTTCCCTTCTGGTAAGGACATTAGTCACACTGGATTTAGGGTCTACCTAAATCCAGTATGACCTTACCTTAATCTATCTAATATACCTGCCAAAAACTATGTGAAAATTATGAAAAGAATCCTTTATTTCAAAAATGAATTATGAGAGCTACAAGTTTCTTTGGACTCAATTTTATCTATTTTAAAGCAGAAAATTATAAGGCAAGGGAGATTCAGGAATTGCATCCTCAGAGATTCTAAGCAATAGGAAGAACAAGAAGATGTTTATCTTCTATTTCCAAAAAAAGGCACATTCTGAGTTCCTGAGTGGATGTGGTGAGGAGGCACATTTGACTCAATACCTTTTAGCAGTGAAAGGAGCAAGTCATCAAAATGGTGCTTAGCTCGAAAGCTTCAGGATGCATGGTAGACAGAATTATGCCCTTCTCCTCAACCACCACCAAAGATTCATATCCTAATCCCTGAGACCTGTGGATATGCAGACTTACATGGCAAAAAGGGACTTTATGATGTGATTAAGAATCTTGAGATGAGAAGATTATCTTGGGTTATCTGAATATGCCCAACGTAATTACAAAGGGCCTGATAAGAGGGAGGCAGCAGAATGAAAAGCAGAAGAATGAGACAGAACAATGCAAGCAGAAGTTGGAACAATGGAAGCAGAGGTTGGAATGATGGAAGCAGAAGTTGGAATGATGGAAACAGGTTGGAATGATGGAAGCAGAGGTTGGAATGATGGATGCAGAAGTTGGAATGATGGAAGCAGAAGCTGGAATGATGGAAGCAGAAATGGAATGATGGAAGCAGAAGTTGGAATGATGGAAGCAGAAGTTGGAATGATGAAGCAGAGGTTGGAATTATGGAAGAAGTTGGAATGATGGAAGCAGATGTTGGAATGATGGAAGCAGAGGTTGGAATGATGGAAGCAGAAGTTGGAATGATGGAAGCAGAGGTTGGAATGATGGAAGCAGAGGTTGGAATGATGGAAGCAGAAGTTGGAATGAAGGAAGCAGAGGTTGGAATGATGGAAGCAGAGGTTGGAATGATGGAAGCACAGAGGTTGGAATGATGGAATCAGAAGTTGGAATGATGGAAATGGAGGCTGGAATGATGGAAACAGAAGGTGGAATGAAGGAAGCAGAGGTTGGAATGATGGAAGCAGAGGTTGGAATGAAGGAAGCAGAGGTTGGAATGATGGAAGCAGAGGTTGGAATGATGGAAGCAGAAGTTGGAATGAAGGAAGCAGAGGTTGGAATGATGGAAGCAGAGGTTGGAATGATGGAAGCACAGAGGTTGGAATGATGGAATCAGAAGTTGGAATGATGGAAATGGAGGCTGGAATGATGGAAACAGAAGGTGGAATGCTGTGCTTTGAAGATGGAAAGAGGGGCATGCCCGCAGCCTCTAGAAGCTGGAAGAGACAAAACAAACAAAAGACAGATTATCTGTGGGCTTTTCCAGAGGGAATGAAGCTCTGCTGACACCTTGATTTTAGTCCTCTAAGAGCCATTTTGGATTTCTGACCCCCAGAAATGCATTTGTATTGTTTTAAGCCACTAAATTCTGGTAATTTGTTGCAGCAGCATGAGGAAGCCAATACAAGGAGGAGAACTAGCTAAGTGGATTTCTCCAGCTCCACTGGGTGAGACCTGGCTGGGGATGAAGGAGAGAGCAGCAGGGGAGAAACAGGGCAGGACCAATGCAAACAGACTCCAGGAGAATGGGCAAAATGAGAAGTCAGAGCCAACTTCTGCATTTCTGCTGTTTTACAGGCATGATTTGAAAGGGCGGGCAAATTCTGTTTGTGGCATGAAATTGTAAAGTTTGTAGAAAAGAGGTGGTGGTTTCTTAAATTAATGACAGAATGTGGCATTTATGTGCAGGTTTTCAGATTCAAAGTGATCTCATAATCACTGTTGCTTCCAGATGGTCCCCCGCAGATGCCCTCCTTCACTTTCCAGAACTGGAGAGTGCCCATCAGAACCCTCAGAGTTTTGCATCCCAGGGTGTTAAAGGCTCCACTTTGGCTTGGGAGCTAAGAAATATTTGTAACCAAACAAACGTTTGATAGCTGGGATTTTTCCTGAAAAAAATGATTTGTCCAAGACCCTTGAAAAGTGTTGGAGCAGAAAAAAGAAATTGAGTATTATTACTTGCTATCAGGCTTGCATCAGAATCTCTAGGCTAAAAATAAGCTATTTACAGGCCAGCTCATTCTGTTATGACCCCAAACTTCTTAGGAAACAGTAATGCTAGAACTATTTCTCAAAGACATAGCAAATTAAAGGAACATCGTGCCAAACAGAGGACAAAAGATCAGATGCCTAGAAAAAGACTTCAAAAACAAGTAAAAAATCATAAAAATAATCTTTTGTTTGAAAAATGAATTAGAACTACAAGGATTTTTTGACACTTGATTTTTGTTTATTTTAAAGCAGAAAATTACTTTATAAGGCAAGGGAGATTCAGGAATTGCATCCTCAGAAATTCTAGAGAAATAAGATGTCTATCTTCTAGGCATGGGTGCAGGAAGTCACCCATTTATAGGTAAGTAGACGTGGTCAGAGCTTTTCAACTCTGGCTGCTAGTGGTTTTGAAGTCCTTTTTTCTTCCTAGAGAGCTTTAAAAAAACACTGATGCCCAGGCCCCAAATCCTGATATTCTGATACAATTGGCTAAGAGACAGGACTAGATGGAGCCTGGAGTCCCTTGAAAATGTAAAAATTCCTTGAATGACAGGAATTTATAATTAGAATGAAAGCTTTAGTCAGCTGATTCTTTAACATATTTTATTTAGCAATCATTTATTATATACACACTATGCAGCTCTACTCTTTAAAAATCCCACGCTAGTAGGAAGTGGGCATTTAAACAATAAGAATTCTCACATTGTGTAACAGGCACCAGCAGAGGATCATGTTTAACTTAAAGAAGTAGTAGAGAGGGAGGAGAGGTCAAATTAATTCAGGAGTGTGGAGTGGGGGTGGGGGGGTAGATGTAAAGGTAAGAGCAGGCTCTGGTCCTAGCTGAGTTGGAAAGCTAACTAGAGTTTGCCAGGTTGTCATGCACGAAGAACATTTCCTGATTCAGGGAAACTGTGTGGAAAGTCACAGGCAGGCATGGCATGCTCAGAAGATGACCAGTAATATCACTGGAGGGTAACATTTAGGGGATGAAGCTGAGGAGAAACCTGCTGAGAATTGGCAGAAGAGGAGGATGGGAGATGAGGCTGCAAAGAAGGCTGGCACTGGAGATCCCGGGGACCTGTCAACCTTCAGGCCTTGGAAGGTACGTGCTGGCACTGATGGACATTGAGTGGAGGGGTCTGAGAGCCGGGATATGATCAGATTTTCTTTTTTTGCAGGATCCCTGTGGCAGGCCTGGGGAAGATAGGCCTAGGAGGAGTGGGACAAAGAGCAAGGAGTTGAGTAAGGAGGTTGCAAGAGAAAGACAAATTGAAGTGCAAGACAGGAAAGGATAGCTCTAAAAGATATTGAGATGGCAGAATGAACAAGATCTGGCCATTGAATGACAGATACAAAGACAGGGAGTCTCCACTGACTTCCAGGCTTTTTTTGTTTGTTTGTTTGTTTTTGAGACAGTCTTACTCTGTCACCAGGCGCCAGGCTGGAGTGCAGTGGCGTGACCTTGGCTCACTGCAAATTCCACCTCCTGGGTTCAAGTAATTCTCCTGCCTCAGCCTCCCAAGTAGCTGGGACTACAGGAGCGTGCCACCACGCCCAGCTAATTTTTTTTGTATTTTTAGTAGAGACGGGGTTTCACCATGTTGGCCAGGATGGTCTCGATCTCTTGACCTCATGATCCGCCTGCCTCGGCCTCCCAAAGTGCTGGGATTACAGGCATGAGCCACAACGCCCGGCCAACTTCCAGGTTTTTAATTTGATGAGCCAGATGGCTTGTGATACCCGTCAACCACAGAACATGGCACCACAATTTATTTTATAGAATCAGAGCGTTATACAGGAGCAGATATCTTGAGGCTTAACTCTGTACCATGTCAAGTGAACCATGCTCTGCAGGTCACCCCAGCCTTTGAATGTACGGTTGTGGGGGCTGGAGTGTGGGATATGTGTAGGTGTGCAGAGTGGAATATGGGTTGAAGCAACAACCTTTTGCTCTAGATTCCATTAGCTAAAGCAATTGCAGCCCTCAAATCATTCCATATGGTTAAATGGTCTGTGGGGTTTTCCTAATGAGGCTTAGGATGGTGCAATTACCATTGTTTTCTTCTGGTCAATATTTTATATCCCTCCTAGATGTGGATGCTGCTTTACTGCTGAGCCAAGGTCACAAACGGCTGCTCTAACCCAGAATTGTGGCTACTTCTTGCCCTGCTCCAACAGTCATCATGCCCAAGCGGGGCAACAACCCTTCTTCTACCGGTCCATCAGCCCCCAGCAAAGCCTTGCATTCATAGCCTCTTCTCCACTGGCGGCTCAACCATTTGACTTGTGTTTCAGTCCATTGTCATGCCCTTTCTAATTACCCAGTGCAAGAAGGAGGGCCATAAAATGGGGTGAAAGTACAAAATCGGGCTGTACTCTAACACTGTCCCCATTTTCAGGCTAAGCCTGGTTCCCTTTACTCCCTCCCTCTTCCCTCGTGCCAGTCACTTCTCCATCTGTATACTGTCCTGGAGATGAAGGAGCAGTCCCTGGGTTTCCCCCACTTAGAGCCTTAGCCCTGGAGACTTCCACAGGATCCAACCACTGTCCACATGAGGCTTCTCAGGGCTTCCCTACAAATAAAACCATGGTGCATCCTGAATTCACCAAGGGTATGAGTTCAGGCCTTCCCTCTTGTCCCTCACTTTAATTTTGCAGAGATTTCAGGCAAGACTGCTAGAATTTAAACATGTGTCTTTTGTCTAATATAGAAGTTATTCCTTTTGAGGCCAGGTTTGGTGGCTCATACCTGTAATCTCAGCACTTTGGGAGCCTGAGGAGAAAGGATTGCTAGTGGCCAAAAGTTTGAGACCAGTTGGGGCAACATAGGGAGATCCTTGTCTCTATAAACAATTGAAAAATTAGCCAGGTATGGTGGTGCACATGTAGTCCCAGCTACTTGGGAGGCTGAAGTGGGAGGATCACCTGAGCCTGGAAGTTCAAGGCTGCAATGAGCTGTGATAGCACCATAGCACTCCAGCCTGGGCGACAGAGCAAGGAGGCTCTGTCTCTTGAAAGAAAGAAAGAAAGAAATTGTTCATTTTTAACTGTCACATAGACCTGGAAAAACAGGTTCTTCCAGTATATCAAGGTAATGTAAGTCATTTCCAATTTACTTCCGTGCTCAGACCCAAGGCTTGGGGTTTCTATTAGTTTCCTCAGATTGTTGTAACAAATTACCACAAAGTGGGTGGCGAAAAACAACAGACACTTACTCTTCACAGTTCTGAACACTTGAGTCTGAAATCAGAATGTCAGCAGGCTGAGTTCCTTCTGGAGGCTCTAAGGAAGAACTCGTTCCCTGCCTGTCTTCTCAGTTCTGGTGGTTGCTGGCAACCCTGTCATTCCTTGGCTTGTGGCAACATAACTCCAGTGGCAGCTTCACCTTCACATGGCCTTCCCAGTGTCCCTGTGTTACAGTTCCCTCCTGTTTCCCTTAGAAGCATGTCAGTCGTTGGGTGTAGGGCCCACTCTAAATTTAGGATGATTTCATCTTAAAATTTTTTATCTTAAACACACTTGCAAGATCCTATTTGCAAAGAAAGTCACATGCACAGGTGCAGGAAATTATAGCTTTGATCTGTCTTTTTGAAGCCACTATTCAACTGATTATAGGACCCAGCATCATCTCTTCATTGGTTGCTCCACCATGGTGGTGACCTAGAAAAAATATTTATCTGATAAATGCAGCTGTTTGAAATAAACTGGGAAATGGCTCCCTTCTGAATTTAAGGTTGGTAAGATCATATTTGATGTTCTGAAGAGTACTTAGTATTAATGAAAGTATAGATACACACACACACACACACACACACACACACACACACAGTCCAAAAATAATATTATTGTAATTTTCTGCTTTAAATTAACCTCCCATTTTCCAAGGTAGAATTTCCTCTCAGGTTTCCATAAGCCACTCTATCCTAATACCTTTCCCCCAGAATTTGATAAATGATTTACCTTTTCCAGTAGTGTCTCCTACATGTATTCCTCAAAGCACAGGTAGCCCTGGCGTAGGAAATGCCTCTTCTCAGCATGTTTCTTCTCTGAATTTGACAGTGAAAGGATTCCTGATGTCTCCACCCTCTTGCCAGATCCAGCCAGGGCCACATGCTCTTCCTGCTTGCAGGTCAGCAGGAAATGGCCACTGGGATGCTGGAGCTGTTTAGAGTGGTGTCGTTAGTTCTCATACCACTTGTCCTACACGCTTTGCCGGTTGGCAAACTTAGAACATTGCTTGTGAATATCGGTTTTCACTTAGTGTCTGAGAGACATTACTACTCACATCATGTGTGAACTTCTTCAGAAAATGAGACTTGGAGATGAGATCTATTGCCCTTCTCAAGCACTTCCAGAGCAGATACTACTCACTCCTAGAAAAGAATGTAAAATAAGACTCTCCTCAGCTCTCTCTGAAGTCAACAGAGACAAGATACAAATATCCACTAGGAAACAAAGTCTGCTGGAATAAAGAAGGAAGATGTGAAGGTCAGACAGAGACAGCTGGCAACAATGCCAGCCCTGTTCCCAAGAACACCTGCCCTGCTTACCACAAGGGAGCAGAGGCCAACATGAAGATGACATTTCCAGTTCCTTTTCCTTTTCTCCAGGGCTCCTACCTGCTCCGAGTTAGGTAATGCCAATGTCTAGGAAAACAGTATTGGCTGAATCCCACTGGAGAGTCCCTTGGCCTCCGTGGTGACACATAAGAAGTCTGCTTTAGATACCTTCAGAATTGGCTGGGCAGCAGGTTGGGGTTGGCTTTAGCAAAAATTAATTCTGTGAGACTGAGTTAAAGAGAAAATGAAACTAGCTTACCAGGAATAATGCAAGATATGAAGCTCTGCAGAAAGGGTGAGACCTGGAAGGGAGGTGGAACAATTTATATAAAGAGGTACAGCACCCCCTGCATTCCTTGAACTGAAGTAGCTGCAAATGAGGCACAGCTTCATTTTACCTCCTTAAATGAAAGTGGTCAGATGTTCCTTATCCTCATGCGAATAAAACAATAATAATAACTAAACACGTATTTAACTTCCCAGAAAAGTGGCTAAAAAATTTAGTGACAAATTGTTAAAGAACTCCCTTTCCTGCCTGAATTTGCCTAAAGGAAGGAAGCACAATATCACAGTATTATCTACTGCCCACTGTCTTCTGGAAAATATTCCCTCAGTATGAAGAAATTAGTGAATTTGAACAGCCCAGGAATAATTGAATTTATCTATCCATCCATCCATCCATCCATCCATCCATCCATCCATCCAGCAGTCCATTCATCATTCTATAAACACATTGAATATCTGTCACATATTGGGCACCATAAGAGATGTAAGGATGAATAAGACATGGTGCTGAAATCACATGTCTTTCAACCTCAGGATCCTGTGACACTATAGTTTTCTCCATTAAATGATAAATATACAAATCTTCCTTTAGCCACAGTAAACAGTTGACTACTAGAGAAAGAGGTATCCGAAGTCAGAGTTTAGGTTCAAATCCCAGCCCCATCATAAGTTGTATGATTGTGGATAAATTAAACTCTGTGGGCCATAGTCTCCTCATCTATAAGTGGGAAATAATTCCAACTCCAGGAAGTTTTTATATGGAATAAATGAAATGCATAAAACTCCTGGATATAGTAGTTCTCTTTTCTTGATTTTTTAATGGGAAAATCTTTCCCTCTAACAGGAGTGTGGCATTCCTCTTTAAAATAGTTAGAGTTTATAACTTTAGTTTGAGGCTCATAAAGAAAGGAATTTGATTGTATACTCCAAGTCAGGCTTACCTGGCAAGTCTCCTAGTTTTTTTCACGATAGCCCTTTTCCAGGATTCTTGGAATGTCCAATTTAAAGAGGTTTCAAAGCTCTCAAGCAGCCTCCTGCTTCATGCCAGGTCAACCTGGATTTCTCTTCTTAACAGTGCTGAATCTCCTTGCATATTTTACTTTTAGTGCATACTAGTGCATTGAGAACTGCCAAAGGGGCCATCACTGCTCTTACTCATGCTTAAACATTTGCTCACCCAGCCTACAGACTCAGACTCAGTGACACATACCAGAGAGCCACACACATTTCTCAAGTATGTAAGTCAAAGGCTAGTGTTTATTTATTACTGGGTCAGACACATACTATTTATAAACTTAATTTAGTTAGTTTTTTTTTTTTTATCCTAAAGTCTCTCCAACCAAACTTTAGGATCAGAAAACATTGAATTCTATAATTTTTTTTAATGAAACAGGGTCTTGCTTTGTCACCCAGGCTGGAATACAGTGGAATAGTCATAGCTCACTGCAGCCTTGAACTCCTGGGCTCACATGATCCTCCCACTTCACCCTCCCAAGTATCTGTGACTACCACCACCACACCTTGTTAATTTTACTTTTATTTTTGTAGAAATGGGGTCTTGCTATGTTGCCCAGTGTGGTCTCACACTCCTGGGCTCAAGCAATCCTCTGAAAGTGCCGGGATTACAGGTGTGAGCCACTGTGCCCAGCTTAAATGATCTTCATTATTTAAAACTGCATTTATGATTCTTATGAAAAATAAGATAAATATTGGTAAATGTCATTTCAGCAAAGATGGGAAATATCAAGAGAGGTAGAAATTCTGCAATGTGTTGATAACTTCACAAAGATTACATTGGGCAAATTATAGAACCTTTAAATATCTTGTTCCACCAGTCTTTCTTGCTAACTGCTGGTGCCCTTTATTAGCTCTGTAACCATGAGCAAATACTCCTTCAGTGTTTTATTTTTCCCATTTGTAACATGGGGGCAATAATACCTATATTCAGGATGACTGCAAGATCACAGATAATGCCTATAAAAGATGTAGCAGAAAGCCTGGCACATGACACTCAATAAACATTATATTACAGGCATGCCTTATTTTATTGCACTTTGCTTTATTCCACTTTGCAGATTTTGTGTTTCTTTACAAATTGGAGGTTTCTGGCAACACTGCATCAAGGCAAGTCAATTGGCAACATTTTTTTTCCTAACAGCATGTGTTCACTGTGTCATATTTTGGTAATTTTCAGAATATTTCAAACTCTTACATTATTATTATATCTGTTATGGTGATCTCTGATCAGTGATATTGAATGTTACTGCTGTAATTGTCTTGGGGTTCCATGAACCATGCAAGTATAAGACAGCAAAGTTAATCAATAGCTGTTGTCTATGTTCTGACTGCTTCACTGGCTAGGCTGTTCTATCTCTCCCCGTCTCCTTGGGCCTCCCTATTCCCTAAGACACAACAATATTGAAATGAGGTCAAAATGGCCTCTAAGTATTAAAGTAAAAGAGACAGTTGCATATTTCTCTCTTTAAAGCAAAAGCTAGAAATCATTAAGCTGAGTAAGGAAGGCACATAAAAAGCCAAGATAGGCTGAAAGCTAGGACTCTTGAACCACAGGTAGCCAAGGTGTGAATGAAAAGGAAACATTTAAAAATATATATTAGAAGTGCTACTCAAGTGAGCACATGCACAAGAAAGTTAAACAGCATTATTGCTGATGTGGAGAAAGTTCAATTGGTATAGCTGGAAGACTAAATCAGCCACAGCATTTAATTAAGCTAAAGCCTAATTCAGAGTAAGGCCCTAAGGTTCTTCAATTCTATGAAGTCTGAGAGAAGTGAGAAAGTTGCAGAAGAAAAGTTTGAAGCTACCTGAGGTTGTTTCATGAAGTTTAGGAAAGAAGTCATCTTCATAACATAAAAGTGCAAGGTGAAGTCCTGATGTAGAAGCTACAGCAAGATATCCAAAAGATCTAGCTAAGATAATTGATGCGGGTGGCTTCACTAAACATAGCTTTTCTGTGTAGACAAATAGCCTTCTATTGGAAGAAGATGCTATCCAAGACTTTCATCACTAGAGAGGAAAAGTTAACACCTAGCTTCAAAGAACAAGCTGACTCTTGTTAGAGTTTAATACAGCTGGTGATTTTAAGTGGAAGCCAATGTTCATTTACCATTCTAAAAAATCCTAGGGCCCTTCAGAATTATGCTAAGTCTACTTTCCCTGTGTTCTATAAATGGAATGACAAAGCCTGGATGACAGCACACTTGTCTGCAGCATGATTTACTGAATACTTTAAGTCCACTGTTGAGACCTACTGCTCAAAGGAAAAAGATTTCTTTCAAAATATTACTGCTCATTGACAATGTACCTTGCCCCTCAAGAACTCTAATGGAGATATACAAGGAGATTAATGTTATTTCCCTGCCTGCTAACATAAGATTTATTCTGCAGCCCATAGATAAGGAAGTAATTTCAACTTTCAAGTGTTATTGCTTAGGAAATACATTTTGTAAGCCTATAGCTGCTACAGTGATCCTTCTGATGGATTGGAGCAGAGTGAATAAAAACCTTCTGGAAATTATTCACTACTCTAGATGCCAATTAGAACATCCGTGATTCGTGGGTCAAAGTGTCAAGATTATCAGAAGTTTGGAAGCTGATTTCAACCCTCATGGGTGACTTGGAGGGGTTCCAGTGGAGCAATTAACTGCAAATGTGGTGAAAGTAGCAAGAGAATTAGAGTTAGAACTGGAGGCTAAAGATGCAGCTGAATTGCCACAATCTCATGATCCAACTTGAATGGATGAGGAGTTCAATAAGCAAAGAAAGTATTTTTTTTAGTTGAAACTTACCCCTGGTGATGATGCTCTTAACATTGTTGAGATGCCAACAAAGGATTTAGAACATTACATAAACTTAGTTGATAAAACCAGCAGCAGGGTTTGAGAAAATTGACTCCAGTTTCGAAAGATGTTCTATTGCTATCAAACAACATCTCATGCTACACAAAAGTCTTTAGTGAAAGGAAGAGTAAACTGTTGCAGCAAACTT
Organism: Callithrix jacchus; assembly: GCF_049354715.1. Classification (NCBI taxonomy): domain Eukaryota; kingdom Metazoa; phylum Chordata; class Mammalia; order Primates; family Cebidae; genus Callithrix; species Callithrix jacchus. The sequence continues at coordinate 77,043,966 of NC_133512.1, read as the reverse complement.
CACTGCTGTCTTACTTTAAGAAATTACTGCAGCCACCCCAACCTTTAGCAACCATCTTGCCGATCAGTCAGCAGCGATTGACATGGAGGCAAGACCTTCTACCAGCAATAAGATTAGGACTTGCTTGAGGCTGAGATGATGGTTAACAATGTTTTTTTCAGCAACGAAGTATTTTAAATTAAGCTATGCACATTTTTAGATACAATACTATTGCACATTTAATACTCTACAGTGTGACTTAATTATAACTTTTATATGCACAGGAACACAAAAAATTTGTGTGACTCACTTTATTGCTATATTCTCTTTATTGCAGTCATCTGGAACCAAACTTGCAATATTTCCAAGTATGCCTATATTAAGATTTATTTTCCAAACGATTTCTCTCTGCCTCTGTGTGTTACTATGTCTTAAAGATGAGGGCTTTTGTAGGTCAAAATGTCATCCATGTTCAATATAAAGTACCTAAAAATGCAATATTTGTCTTCTGTCCTTGGGAAAAGCAACCCTTCTTTTTTTTTTTTTTAACCCTTCCCTTTATTAAGCATATAAAAAAGATTACTTATGAATAACTGATCAAATTTACTAAATTTTAGTGTTAGAGTTGGTTGAGAACTGGAATCCATATTGGAGTGGGCACAGAGAGGTAGTGAGAATTTCCTCAATTTCATGCATTGAAGCTGTATTTATTGCACATCTTCGGTGTCAGGTGCTGTTAGGTTTGGGTATGGAGTGATGAACCAAACACACCTGGTCCATATTTTCATGACGCTTAAAGCCTTAAACAAACACAAAATTACATATATAATTATAAATGGTGTTAAGTGCCATAAAATAAAAGACAAGGATCCATAGAGAGAATGACATGCAGGACAAAATTTTAGATTGGGGGATTGGTCTGTGGGGAAGAGACATTTAAACTTTGAACATTGATATGTTAGGAGCTAGCCAGACAAAAAGTGGGTACAAAGTGCATTGTAAGAAGGTTGTTAAGAATGGATCCAGTTTAAGGAACGAGGAGAAAGGTGTGGACACAATCACTGAAAGAAGGGGAGTATGAGGAAAGATGGCATTAGAATGGGTACCAGAACAGGAACCCCAGGGCCTTGTCGGGTTACAGATTCTATATATTATTATACAGGGCACAGTGGGGACCTTAGGAATGTTTTAAGCAGGAGAATAATCTCCTTAGATTCAGGATTGTTAGATGATATTCTAGCTGCTATGTAAATAAGGTATTGGGGCTGGGGTGCGAAGGTTGAGGAGGCACAGAGGTTAAGAAAGAAAGCAGGAAGACCAGTTGGAGGGTGGTGAGAGATCAGGTGACTTGGCGGAGGGTGACGGGGATGGAAAGAAACAGAGGCAGAGCTGAAAGTACTTGGTGATAGATAGTAGGAGAGATTGATGAGTGGGGGATGGAGAGTGACTTTCAGGTTTTGTGCTTGAGCAGCTGGGAAGAACAGGGCATCGTAAAGATGGTCTTAAGTTGGTTGTAGATTTTAGTTGCTGTTATTTGTGATATTAATTCATACATTTAGAGAATTCTGGTTAGAATTTTCCATTGATTGTTTTGTTTTTATCCAATTGCTTAGTTGTTACCACCTCAATTGGTCAGAAGATTGTCTCTAATTCTTTGCTGTCATCAAGGTCTTTTTACACTGGAATATAAAACTAGTGGGTTATGTACATCATCTTTTGCTCTGTCTTTAGTTGCCATTGCAAATCTTTTTTTTCTTGTAGAGACAGGTCTTGCTATGTGGCCCAGTCTGGTCTCTAATGCCTAATCTCAAGTGCACAAACCTTTAATCACCATGCTTTAGAAGCGTCTCCCACTCCAATAAAATTGGTCTCCTCACTGTTAACTGAACATCTTCCCTTCTTTTTTTCTGTAATTTGCTCTTGTCTGAAATGCCCTTCCCCTTCCTGCCTACTGATTAGCCCTCATCACACTAGAAGTTGAAGGCATTCAACTACCTGGCTAGATATAAATAACATTAAATTTCTAAAGTATTCTGCACATATGATAAAATAATTGTGTTTATGGCCTCTGTTCTTACCTATCTTCCAATGATTGGGGATTAGAATAGAAGAGGAAACAACCTTTAGAGCTTTGTGATATTTCCATACTATTTGTTGCTCTACTTTCTAGATCCATGCTGTCCATTTTTGTTTTTCATTCTCTGAAACACATTTATCAAGATAGCTTCTGGACATGAGTCCAAAAAACAGTTGCAAGAATTCAGAGAATTAAATAGCACCAACCAAATTTTCAATTGCAACAATAGTTATTAAGTAGCAGGCCGTGATCTGGACCAAGGAAAATTAACTCTTGCCTTTTTCAAAGTCTCACTATTTGTAGAACGGGGACACCAAAGTCATATCTGTTTAAATTTTTCATAGCCTAATTTTCCACCCAAGGTGTGCTAAATTATGACACATGTATCTTTAAGTCACATCTAAAGTAAACTTCCTTTGAGACTTTGGGGACTTTTCAAAATACTCTAGAAGCCACTTACAGTATCATAAAACCAGTACACATAATCTTTTGGTTTAGGAGATTGAAGTAAAAATACGAAAGATAAAGTCAATACAAACACAATCTAATTTTTACATTGTTTAATTGCCTCTTTCCAGAAAGCAATTCATTGAGAATCCCCTAAACTGGATTACTCTCATTTTTGTCTGGTGGTGGTGGTGGGGGGTCTCAATATCTAGCACAGTGGTTCTTAACTCCAGCCTAGATTAGAATTAACTGGTTCCTAGGCACCAGAGTGATCCTAGTGTGCAGCCAGGGTTCAAAACCAAGGCAGCTAAACTAAATAAGAGAGCTGTAAATGATATGCTTCTATCTACACCCGGTGAAACAGGAGTGCTTCTAGCAGCCTTCATTATAACAGCTGCAGCCTAGAAACAACACACATGTTTACACACAGTGGTATAAATAACTAAATTGTGGAACACTCATACAAAAGAATAGGATACAGAAATGAAAATAGCTGAGACGCTATTGTACCAAACAGCATGGATACAACCCCAGTAATGTTGAGTGAAAGAAGTAAGACATAAAAGAATACATACGGTTTCATTTTCATTTTATTAACTTCAAATACAGGCAAATCTAATCTATGGTGTTAGAAGTCAGGGTATTGGTTAAGTTTGGGGAGGGAGATGGAGGCAGTAATTAAGAGTGATCACAAGGGAAAGATTCCATGGTGCTAGTAATAGTCTATTTTTTAAGATTTGTGGAAGTTAGAGGCCAAAGGTTATACAAAATAAAATATGTTTTTATCATTTCAGTATGTTCTAAAATCTATACACTGAAATGATTAAAGAGATTCACTTATAATATCAAACACTATAATATTTTGGAGGAAGATGTTTGGTTAAAAAATAATCAGATTTTACAGTGACATTTATTATTGCAGGTCTTGATTTTCTACTAGTTCTTGATCTTTTAATATAATATGATCTTTGAGACAGAACTGTTACCTCGGGAACTCAAACTGTCAGCGCAACTGTCCCATGTTAATTCTTAGGCCTCAAAGCAAGAACAGTGGGTTTGTGTCTCACCTGAATATTTGGAATTTTATTTGTTCAAGTATAGTTTCCAATGAAACATCAAAAAATATATACATATATTTTATAAGATAATATTAAGACCATATTTTTCAAGTTAATTCTAGCAAATGGGGTCTTAGGTAAATCTGCTCATTTATTCTGCTCCAAAGTAAATAGCCTGTGATGTAAAGCCATTTAAATAATTTTCAAATAACTGTAATATCTTATGAATTCATATTGCAATATAGACCTGAACAGCATTAACACTGGGCTATTTTAAACCCTTTTAACATCATGAGAGTGCCTAATAAATTTGTTAATTGAAATATGTTATTGAAGATGATGATATCTGGGACTAAATTATTTAATTCATTTACAAGTGTTATTTTCTAATTATAACAGTAATAGGTTTATTGTAAAAAAAAAAGTTGGAAAATAATTTAAAAATTAAAAATGCTTTTATTCAACCACTTAGAGGTAAGCACTTTTATAACACTGTGGTATAATTCTCTGGGGAAAAGAAAGGATGTGTATATGCATGCAACAAAATTAGCTACACAGCTCCAAGTTCCATCTTTTCCATTTAGTAATATAGTATAAGCATTTTCCTGAGTCATAAATGTTCTTCACAGGTATGAATTTTAAATGTTAATTTCTTTAAACTCTGTTGCTGGACATTTAGGTTATTTCCACTTTCTTGCTTCCATTAGATGTTAAAAATGGAATGAGAATTGTTGGTGGAGAAAACAGGCTGACGACTTAGGCAGGTAATGTGCGAGGGAGGAGCTTGCATGGCCAAGCTTTGCAACGGCTTACACCTTGTTGTCAGTGTTTGCAGCCTTCTCTGGCTCCTCCTCCTCTTCTATCCTCACACCTTCTCATCACACCTAACCATACCTCTTCCTCCTCTCCTTTTTCTCCTCCTCCTCCTCCCTCCTTTTCCTCTCTCTCCTTCTTCTCCATTCCAGCCACACTAAATTCCTTGCTATCAACATACCAGGTCCTTTTGTGCCCTCGGGAATTTTGGCTCCTTATGCCTGAATTACTTTTCTCTCCTGTCACAAGTGTCTCCTTCACACCTTCACTTCCTTGAGGGGCTAAATAATTGTTCCCAGGTCAGATACTTAAAAGGTGAATCCAGGTCTTCCAACTTTGATTCTTTAATTAGGAGATAGCCCAGGGCTGGGATAGCCTGGTGAGAGAAGCTGGTGGGCCTGTAGGCTGGTCCTCTGTCCAGCTCCTATTTGACAATCCATGGTTGCAGATTCATCTCTGTATTTAAGACATTCTTCCAGTATCTCCCTCTAGAAGAGATAATACACAGAACTGTACATGGAATGTTGAATGTCAGGCACTGTACACAACTTTCCATGCACCATCTCAGTAAACTGTCACGTTGACCTCTCACATGGGAGTTCTTATTCCAGTTTCCAGGTAAGGAAACTGAGACCTTATGGAAGTGAAGTGACTTTCTCAAGGTCACATGGCTAGCTGTGGCAGATTGTGACTATTACCCTCTACTCCTGTTCCAAGTCCTCTGTACCACAATTAGATCCCTCACAATGAGTGATTCTCAGGTAACCATTTGGAAGAAGTGGTAAAAAGATATACTTAAGATTTCTAGTTCTCACCCAGGCACTGTTCTCTGGGTGATTTTGAGATTGTTATCTAACAGTTCTGGTGTTTCTCTCTCTGAAAAACAGACATGACATATTTATGAGCTTTGTCTTTGATAGGTTGCTGGGAGGACCAGTAAAAATTAGTAAATCTCACTGACAGATTAAAGTTACCAAGTTGAAGCAATGAGCTTGAATCCTTCTACAGTCACAAATTCATTCCAGTAGAGGTGAGAGGTGGGATTTCAGATGGCTCTGATACTCTCCATCAACATCTTTCCCCAGATCTGGCCATTTGTTCTCATTTCATTCTCAATTCTTTCTCTTTGTTCTTTTTAAACCATATTTCCCATATGTCAGCTTGTTCCCTGTAATTTCTCCTCATGTCTAGCAATTGTCATTTCCCATATGTCCACATAAAATCTACCATCTAAGAAGGAAAAGAATCAGAAAACAAAACCGGAGAAGTAAGACTCAACATTAAAATTTAATTTAAAGTTAACACTTCCACTCAAAATATAGCAATAGGGACTGAATTTACATTCCTGCTGGAAATAACTAAAAAACTAGACAAAGTTTATGAAACAATAGTTCTCAAGACATAAGACGTCAGTCAATGAAGGACAGTGATCCCTGAGAGATGGAAAATAAATGAAGAGATACATAAAATTGCCCTAACTTACTGACTGAACAAACTTTACAGGCCATGGTACAGGGAGGAGGAAATGAGGCAGAGTTTAGGAGTTTCCCTGAATTGTGGAGATAGAGTCAGTAGTCCATGGAGGCTGCTGTATTTCATATGTAATGTGTATTAGGAAACTAGCTGAGACCAAGAGGAGAAACACCCAAAAGGATTAGAGGGAACAATACCCAGGATCACATGGGGCCAGGAATAATCCCTGTTCTCAGTAGCTGGTGTGGAAGACCTCATAATTCACATGCCATTTGGTAGAATGCTAAGGAGAGTTTCGCCACAGCAGTGGAGAAAAATTATCCCTCCACTAACTACTGCTCTGGTCTTGCCTAAAAAGGCTTAAAAACATGACCTGAAAGAATTAAACTATTTCCAAGGAACTTAACTGTGTCCCTAAACAAAGTTCAAGAATATTTATGAGAATGCAAAAATATCCAGCACCCTCTAAGGTAAAACTCACAATGTTTGGCATCCAATCAGAAATTACCAGGCATGTAAGCAAACTGGAAAATACAACACATAGTAACAGGGAAAATTAGACAGTCCAAAAGGACCCAGGAATTATGCAGATAATAGAATTAGTAGAGAACATTAAAAGGGTTATTATAACCATATTCCATATGTTCAAGAAGTTAGAGTGCAGATTGAGCATGTTATGTAAAGACAGGCAAGTTAAGAAATTCAAAATAAACTTCTAGAGATGAAAACTGTAATGACTAAAATGAAAAATCTCATCTAAGATTTCTAGGTAGGATTAATGGGAGATTAGACATTTTAGAATAAAAGATTAGAGAACTTGAAGACATAGAAATGGAAGCCATCTAAAATAAAACATACAGAAAAGAATACTTCAAGTGTAATTGGATCACCATGGGCTAAGACAGGTAGAAAAAATAGTTAAATAAGTAATGGGTATGAATTTTTAAAGTTGATTAAAACTATAAATGTATAGATTTAGTAAGCCCAGTGAACTGTAAACACAGGAAAATATGAGGGAAACTATGCTAAGTCACTTCATTTATTGATTTATTGCTTAAATTTGAAAAGAAAATCTTAAAAGAACCCAGGAAAAAATACAAATAAAAGCAGATTTCTCAACAGAACTGATATCATCTAGAATACAATAAAGAAACATCTTTCAAGTATATTAAAAATATTTTTGTGACCCTGGATTAGGCAGATTTCTTTTTTTTTTTCCATGTTGCTGCAAAGACATGATCTCATTCTTTTTTTATGGCTGCATAGTATTCCATGGTATACAATGTTTTCTTTATCCAGTCTATCATTGATGGGCATTTAGGTTGATTTCATGGCTTAACTATTGTAAATAGCCATGAACATTTGTGTGCATGTGTCTTTATGGTAGAATGATTTACATTCTGTTGGGTATATACCCAATAATGGGATTGCTGAGATGAATGGTAATTCTATTTTAAGTTCTTAAGGAAATCACCACACTACTTTCCACAATGGCTGAACTAATTTACATTTCCATTACCAGTGTATAAACATTCTTTCTCTGCAATCTCACTGGCATATTATTTTTTGACTTTTTAATAGTAGCCATTCTAGGCCAGGCATGGTAGCTCACACCTGTAATCCCAACATTTTGGAAGACTGAGGTGGGTGAATCACTTGAGCCCAGGAATTCAAGAACAGCCCCAGACTGGGCAACATGGCAAAACCCTGTCGCTACAAAGAAATACTAAAATTAACCAAGTGTGGTGTTGTGCACCTATAGTCCCAGCTACTCAGGAGGCTGAGGTGAGAGGATCACTTGAGCCCAAGAGGAGGAGGTTGCAGTGAGCAGAGACTGTACCAATACACTCCACCCTAGGGAACAGAGCGAGATTCTGTCTCAAAATAATAATAACAATAATATTAGCCCTTCTGACTGGTATGAGATGATATCTCACCATGGTTTTGATTTGCAATTCTCTAATGATTAATAATGTTCAGTGTTCTTTCAATACTTCTTAGCTGCTTGCAGGTTTTCCTTTGAAACGTGTCTGTTCATGTCCTTTGCCCACTTTTTTTTTAATTGCATTTTAGGTTTTGGGGTACATGTGCAGAACATGCAAGATAGTTGCATAGGTACACACATGGCAGTGTGTTTTGCTGCCTTCCTCCCCTTCACCCACATATGGCATTTCTCCCCAGGCTGCTATCCCTCCCCAGCTCCACCCCCCTGCTGTCCCTCCCCTATTCCCCCCAACAGACCCCAGTGTGTAGTACTCCCTTCCCTGTCTCCATGTGTTCTCATTTTTCCTCACCCGCCTATGAGTGAGAATATGCGGTATTTCATTTTCTGTTCTTGTGTCAGTTTGCTGAGAATGATGTTCTCCAGATTCATCTATGTCCCTACAAAGGACACAAACACATCATTTTTGATTGCTGCATAATATTCCATGGTGTATATGTGCCACATTTTCCCAATCCAGTCTATCATTGATGGGCACTTGGGTTGGTTCCAGGTCTTTGTTATTTTGTCAACAGTGCTGCAATGAACATTCGTGTGCATGTGTCCTTATAGTAGAATGATTTATAGTCCTTTGGATATATACCCAGTAATGGGATTGCTGGGTCAAATGGAATTTCTATTTCTAAGGCCTTGAGGAATCGCCACTGTCTTCCACAAGGGTTGAACTAATTTACAGTCCCACCAACAGTGTAAAAGTGTTCCTATTTCTCCACATCCTCCCCAGCATCTGTTGTCTCCAGATTTTTTAATGATCACCATTCTAACTGGCGTGAGATGGTATCTCAATGTGATTTTGATTTGCATCTCTCTAATGACCAGTGATGATGAGCATTTTTTCATATGTTTGTTGGCCTCATGTATGTCTTCTTTTGTAAAGTGTCTGTTCATATCCTTTGCCTGTTTTTGAATGGGCTTGTTTTTTTCCTGTAAATCTGTTTGAGTTCTTTGTAAATTCTGGATATCAGCCTTTTGTCAGATGGGTAAACTGCAAAAACTTTTTCCCATTCTGTTGGTTGCCGATTCACTCTAGTGACTGTTTCTTTTGCCGTGCAGAAGCTGTGGAGTTTCATTAGGTCCCATTTGTCTATTTTGACTTTTGTTGCCAATGCTTTTGGTGTTTTGTTCATGAAGTCCTTGCCTACTCCTATGTCCTGAATGGTTTTGCCTAGATTTTCTTCTAGGGTTTTTATGGTGCCAGGCCTTATGTTTAAATGTTTAATCCATCTGGAGTTAATTTTAGTGTAAGGTGTCAGGAAGCAGTCCAGTTTCTGCTTTCTGCACATACCTAGCCAGTTTTCCCAACAACATTTATTAAACAGAGAATTCTTTCCCCATTGCTTGTTTTTGTCAGGTTTATGAAAGATTGTATGGTTGTAGATATGTTGTGTTGCCTCCGATGCCTCTGTTCTGTTCCATTGGTCTATATCTCTGTTTTGGTACCAGTACCATGCTGTTTTGATTACTGTAGCCTTGTAGTATAGTTTGAAATCCGGTAGTGTGATGCCCCCCACTGTATTCTTTTTGCTTAGAATTGACTTGGCTATGTGGGCTCTCTTTTGGTTCCATATGAAGTTCATGGTGGTTTTTTCCAGTTCTGTGAAGAAAGTCAATGGTAGCTTGATGGGGATAGCGTTGATTCTGTAAATTACTTTGGGCAGTATAGCCATTTTCACGATATTAATTCTTCCTAACCATGAACATGGAATGTTTCTCCATCTGTTTGTGTCCTCCCTTATTTCATTGAGCAGTGGTTTGTAGTTTTCCTTGAAGAGGTCCCTTACGTTCCTTGTAAGTTGTATTCCTAGGTATTTTATTCTTTTTATAGCAATTGTGAATGGCACTTCGTTCTTGATTTGGCTCTCTTTAAGTCTGTTATTGGTGTATAGGAATGCTTGTGATTTTTGCACATTGATTTTATATCCTGAGACTTTGCTGAAGTTGCTTATCAGTTTCAGGAGTTTTTGGGCTGAGGCGATGGGGTCTTCTAGGTATACTATCATGTCGTCTGTAAATAGGGACAATTTGGCTTCCACCTTTCCTATTTGAATACCCTTTATTTCTTTTTCTTGCCTGGTTGCTCTGGCTAGAACTTCCAGTACTATATTGAATAGGAGTGGTAAAAGAGGGCATCCTTGTTTAGTGCTGGATTTCAAAGGGAATGCTTCTAGTTTTTGCCCATTCAGTATGATATTGGCTGTTGGTTTGTTGTAAATAGCTTTTATTACTTTGAGATACATTCCATCGATACCGAGTTTATTGAGGGTTTTAAGCATAACGGGCTGTTGAATTTTGTCAAATGCCTTCTCTGCATCAATTGAGATAATATGTGATTTTTGTTTTTGGTTCTGTTTATGTGGTGAATTACGTTTATAGACTTCTGTATGTTGAACCAGCCTTGCATCCCCGGGATGAATCCTACTTGATCATGATGGATAAGTTTTTTGATGTGCTGTTGCAATCGGCTTGCCAGTATTTTACTGAAGATTTTTGCATCTATGTTCATCATGGATATTGCCCTGAAGTTTTCTTTTCTTCTCGAGTTTCTGCCGGGTTTAGGTATCAGGATGATGTTGGTCTCATAAAATGATTTGGGAAGGATTCCCTCTTTTTGGATTATTTGGAATAGTTTCAGAAGGAATGGTACCAGCTCCTCTTTGTGTGTCTGGTAGAATTTGGCTGTGAACTTATCTGGCCCTGGGCTTTTTTTGTGTGGTAGGCTCTTAATTGCTGCCTTGACTTCAGACCTTGTTATTGGTCTATTCATAGTTTTGGCTTCCTCCTGGTTTAGGCTTGGGAAGACACAGGTGTCCAGGAATTTATCCATTTCTTCCAGGTTTACTAGTTTATGTGCATAGAGTTGTTTGTAATATTCTCTGATGATGGTTTGAATTTCTGTGGAATCTGTGGTGATTTCCCCTTTATCATTTTTTATTCGTCTATTTTGTTGTTCTCTCTTTTCTTTTTTATCACTCTGGCTAGTGGTCTGTCTATTTTGTTGATCCTTTCAAAAAACCAGCTCTTGGATTTATTGATTTTTTGAAGGGTTTTACGTGTCTCTGTCTCCTTCAGTTCTGCTCTGATCTTCGTTATTTCTTGTCTTCTGCTAGGTTTTTATTTTTCTTTTATCTTGCTCCTCTAGCTCTTTCAATTTTGACGATAGGGTGTCAATTTTGGATATCTCCACTCTTCTCGTATGGGCACTTATTGCTATATATTTTCCTCTGGAGACTGCTTTAAATGTGTCCCGGAGATTCTGGTATGTTGTGTCTTCATTCTCATTGGTTTTGAAGAACTTCTTTATTTCTGCCTTCATTTCATTGTTTATCCAGTCAACATTCAAGAACCAGTTGTTCAGTTTCCATGAAGCTGTGCGGTTCTGAGTTAGTTTCTAAATTCTGACTTCTAACTTGATTTCACTATGGTCTGAGAGACTGTTTGTTATTATGTCAGTTGTTTTGCATTTGCTGAGGAGTGCTTTACTTCCAATTATGTGGTCAATTTTAGAGTAGGTGTGATGTGGTGCTGAGAAGAATGTATATTCTGTGGATTTGGGGTGGAGAGTTCTGTAAATGTCCATCAGGTTTGCTTGTTCCAGGTCTGAGTTCAAGCCCTGGATATCCTTGTTAATTTTCTGTCTGGTTGATCTGTCTAAGATTGACAGTAGAGTGTTAAAGTCTCCCACTATTATTGTGTGGGAGTCTAAGTCTCTTTCTAAGTCATTAAGAACTTGCCTTATGTATCTGGGTGCTTCTTTATTGGGTCCATATATATTTAGGATCATTAGCTTTTCTTGTTGTATCGATCCTTTTACCATTATGTAATGACCTTGTTTGTCTCTTTTGATCTTTGTTGCTTTAAAGTCTATTTTATCAGACACGAGAATTGCAGCTCCTGCTTTTTTTTGCTCTTCATTTGCTTGGTAAATCTTCCTCCATCCCTTTATTTTGAGCCTTTGTGTATCCTTGCCTGTGAGATGGGTTTCCTGGATACAGCACACTGATGGGTTTTGGCTTTTTATCCAACTTGCCAGTCTGTGTCTGTTGATTGGTGCATTTAGCCCATTTACGTTTAGGGTTCATATTGTTATGTGTGAATTTGATACTGCCATTTTGATGCTAGCTGGCTGTTTTTCCTGTTAGTAGATGCAGATTCTTCATTTTGTTGATGCTCTTTAGCATTTGGTGTGTTTTTGGAATGACTGGTACTGGTTGTTCCTTTCTATGTGTAGTGCCTCTTTCAGGAGCTCTTGTAAAGCTGGCCTGGTGGTGACAAAATCTCTGAGTACTTGCTTGTTCGTAAAGGATTTTATTTTTCCTTCACTTCTGAAGGTCAGTTTGGCTGGATACGAAATTCTGGGTTGAAAGTTCTTTTCTTTAAGGACGTTGAATATTGGCCCCCACTCTCTTCTGGCTTGTAGGATTTCTGCCAAGAGATCTGCTGTGAGTCTGATGGGCTTCCCTTTGTGGGTGACCAGACCTTTCTCTCTGGCTGCCCTTAGTATTTTCTCCTTCGTTTCAACCCTGGTGAATCTGAAGATTATGTGTCTTGGGGTTGCTCTTCTTGTGGAATATCTTTGTGGTGTTCTCTGTATTTCCTGCATTTGAGTGTTGACCTGCCTTGCTAGGTTGGGGAAATTTTCCTGGATAATATCCTGAAGAGTATTTTCCAGCTTGGATTCATTCTCTTCATCACATTCTGGTACACCTATCAAACGTATGTTAGGTCTCTTCACATAGTTCCACATTTCTTGGAGACTTTGTTGATTCCTTTTTGTGTTTTTTTCTCTAATCTTGGTTTCTTGTTTTATTTCATTGAGTTGATCTTCGACTTCTGATATTCTTTCTTCTGCTTGGTCAATTTGGCTGTTGAAACCTGTGAATGCTTCGTGAAGTTCTCGTGTTGTGTTTTTCAGCTCCTTCAATTTATTCATATTCCTCTTTAAGTTGTCCATTCTTGTTATCATTTCCTGGAATCTTTTTTCAAATCTTTTTTCTAGGTTCTTAGTTTCTTTGCATTGATTTAGAACATGTTCTTTTAGCTCACGGAAGTTTCTCATTACCCACCTTCTGAAGTCTGATTCCGTCATTTAGTCACACTCATTCTCCGTCCACTTTGTTCCCTTGCTGGTGAGGAGTTTTCGTCCTTTGTAGGAGGCGAGGTGTATTGCTTTCAGGTGTTTTCCTCCTTTTTGTGCTGGTTTCTTCCCATCTTTGTGGATTTATCCATCTGTCGTCTGAGTAGTTGCTGACTTTTCGATTGGGTCTCTGAGTGGACACCCAGATTGTTGATGATGATGTATTTCTGTTACTTGATTTTCCTTCTACCTGTCTAGCCCCTGAGCTGTGCAACTGCTGAGGTCCACTCCAGGCCCTGCTTGTCTGGGGTACACCTGTAGTAGCTGCAGAACAGTGAGCAATGCTACCAGTTTCTTCTTCGCTATCTTTGTCCCAGAATGATGCCCGCCACATGTCAGTCTGATCAGTGCTTTTTGAGGTGACTCTTTGGATGTATAGGGGTCAGGGAGCTGCTTGAGGAGACGGTCTGAACTTTATAGGAGCTCAAGTCCTGAGCTGTGAGCTTCGTTGTTCATTCAGGGTTGTTAGGCTGATAGGTTTAAGTCTGCTGCAGCAGAACTCATAAAACCCCTTTTTTTCCTCAGATGCTCTTTCCTGGGGAGTTAGGGCTTTATTTATGAGTATCTGTTGCGCTGTCCTGCCCAGCTAGGAGGCAGTCTGGTCACTATTTGCCTGCCGAGGCTCCGCCATGCTAGCATGGTTCTGCCCTGCTGCTATGGGCTCCTCCCTGCAGCGGAGTCTCTCTGTTATGGCAGGTTGCCTCGGCAATGGCAAGCTGTGTAAGCAATGGGAGTGTACCTCAGTAGGGGCGGATTGCCTCGGTAATGGCGGACGCCCCTCCCCCACCGAGCTGCACCATCCTGGGTTCAGCTGTGCCCACAGTGAAACTCTCAACCCCGAGCATTTTGAATTGCTGTTTTGTTTGTCCCTGTGGGGGTGAAACCTGCTGAGCCTGATCACCTGGCTCCCTGCCTCAGAGCGCTTTATTTTTTTTTTTAAGTTGAAAGGTTGACTCTCTCCCAGGTGTTTCAATCGCCTGCTGATAGCGCACCAGGATCTGTGTGATTTCCTGTGCAGCGAAACACTGCGCTGGCTCGAACGCCGCTTCCCAGGAATCTCCTGGTCTGGCTCACTGTCCAAGTCCCGTTTAATCAGATGGATATGCTAATCTGCCCTCCCAAGTCTCAGATTGCTGGTTTAACAGGGCACCTAGGCCAGTGTGTTTTGTGCGGTGTGGGCGGAGTGCCACTATGCTGCAGTGCTGGCTGAAGCAGCCCCGCCAGCTGAAACAGCTGCGCTGGCATCCCGTGTCTCTCCTACACCTGGGAATTTCCCCATTCTGTGGGCAACAAAGATTCATCTGGAAATGTGGCTAGGACTCACCCTCTGCGCCCTCACTGAGAGCTGCAATCCTGAGTTGTTCTTATCGCGCCATCTTGAATCGGTCTCGGCAGATTTCTTAGTTACAACACCAAAAGCATGATTCATTACAACAAAAAAATGGACCTCCTCAAACTAAGAACTTCTACTTTTTAAAGTATCAGATGATAAGACACAGGCTGGGAGGAAATATTTACAAGTGATGTGTGACAAGGGGCTTGTATCCAGAACATAACTCTCAAAATTCAATACTGTGAAGATAATCCAATTAAAAATGGGCAAAAGATTTGAACAAACACATTACCAAAGAAGACTTATGAATGCCAAGTAAGTGCATAAAAAGCAAAAAGCTGCTCAACATCATAAGGCCTTAGGGGAAATGCAAATAAAAGCTACAATGAGATAATACAACGCATCTATTAGAATGTTTAAAACATTGACCTACTGAATGACATGGTAACTGGAACTCTCATGCACTGCTAATGGGATTGTAAAAACGTAACCACTATGGAAAACAGATAGGTAGTTTTTTAAAAACATTTAAGCATACACCCTGCATGTGACCCAATTTACTTCCAGGTATTGTCAAAAAAGATCAAAGCATAGCCATACAAAGCATTTTACAGGAATGTCTATAGAAGCTTAATTTATACTAGGCAAAATGTGGGCACAATCCCAATGTGTACGATGTTTTAATGAATAAGAAAAACAGTGATGAATTCTTGATACATAGAACAGTGTGGCTAAAGTTCAAAATAATTATTCTGAGTGAAAGAAGCCAGATTCCTGACAAGAGAGAAAGACAGAGAATGTCCTGTATAATTTTGTTGATATGGTATTCTAGAAAATGTAAGATAATCTATAGTGACAGGAAACAGACAAGTGATTGCCTAGGGCTGGGCGTTGGGAGGTGTAGGATGGAGGGATAACAAAGGACATTTTTAGAGGTGACAGATATGTCCTTTACCTTGATATGGTGATGTTGACATGGGTATATGCATATGTCAGAACTTATCAAATTGGGTACTTTAAATATGTACAGCATCTTAGTCCATTTTATGCTGCTATAACAGAATGCCACAGACTGGTAACTGATAATAAACAGAAAGTTATTTGGCTTATGGTTCTGGAGCCTGGGAAGTCCAAGAGTACCTGAAGATGCCAAAGAAGTCCAAAGGCATCCAGTGAGGGTTTTTGTGCTGCAGCATCCCACTGAGAAAAGCAGAAGGGCAAAGAGCACACAAGAGAGCAAGAGGGGGCCAAACTCGTATAAAAAGCCCACTCCCCAGGTAACAAACTTACTCTTGGATGAACAACACTAATCCCATTCATGAGGGCAAAGCGTTCATGACCAGTTACCTCTTATTAGTCCCCACCTCCCAACACTGTTGCAGTGGAGATTAAGTTTCCCACCCATGATCTTGGGAGACACATTCAAACCAAAGCAAGCGTTTACTGTATGTTAATTATACCTCAATGAAGCCATGTGTGTGTGTGTGTGTGTGTGTGTGTGTGTGTGAAGTATGCTATTAGATCCCGTTAACCTCCAGGACTACTATGGCATTGCTCAATTTTGAAAACTGATCCTCAGGCATCCACTGATTCCCTGAATCCTCAGTATTCCTTTTCTTGAAAAATAAATGCAGTTGGGAGAAAGGGAAACGCTCTGGCAGTTATGATATGTAGCAATTAGAGAAATGTGTCATAGTTCTTGGAACTGTGGTATAGAGGCATAGTGTGTGTTTGCCTTAGGCAACTCTGATGCGGCTGATCCATTCATTATTTGTTTCCCAGGTATCTTCTGCCTCTTCCTGCTACATAATGAGCAAAACCTGGTTTGTTTTGATCACCTTTGCATTTATAGTAGAACAATAAATACCACATAGGAGGTGCTCATTACATCTTTCTTAAATAAATGATTGAAATATATTGTTGCTGTATAGAGTGTATATCCAGATATTTGATACTACTACCAATAAAGGTTCCCTAAGCCATCATAATTTCACTGATTTCAATACTCTAATTTTAAAACAATTTGTAGATTTTGTTAAAAACAACCACAAGCAGCGGGGCGCGGTGGCTCATGCCTGTAATCCCAGCACTTCGGGAGGCCAAGGCGGGCAGATTATGAGGTAAGGAGATCGAGATCATCCTGGCTAACATGGTGAAACCCCGTCTCTACTAAAAATATAAAAATTAGCCAGGGCCGGGCGCGGTGGCTCAAGCCTGTAATCCCAGCACTTTGGGAGGCCGAGGCGGGTGGATCATGAGGTCAGGAGATCGAGACCATCCTGGTCAACATGGTGAAATCCTGTCTCTACTAAAAAAAAATACAAAAAATTAGCTGGGCATGGTGGCGCATGCCTGTAATCCCAGCTACTCAGGAGGCTGAGGCAGGAGAATTGCCTGAACCCAGGAGGCGGAGGTTGCCATGAGCCGAGATCATGCCATTGCACTCCAGCCTGGGTAACAAGTGCGAAACTCCGTCTCAAAAAAAAAAAAAAAAAAAATTAGCCAGGCATGGTGGCACACCCCTGTAGTCCCAGCTACGTGGGAGGCTGAGACAGGAGAATAGCTTCAACCTGGGGGGCAGAGGTTGCAGTGAGCCAAGATTGCACCACTGCACTCCATCCTGGGTGACAGAGGTAGACTCCGACTCAAAAAAACAAAACAAAACAATCACAAGCTACCTAGCCTTAAAATTTTATTTTCTGTACCAGACAATGCCCCTATTTGTCCTTCATTCACACTCTTACGTAACTGAATGAAGAAGATTCTAAAATACGTTTCTTGTTTAGGAAAGCCAAATTCTTAATTTTTTCACAGTCAGACAATGAAATCTGACATGTGAAACTCTACGTGAAGATTGACTTAGCAGTCATTTTATTCCCCCTTAAGAATGGATCCCGGCCAGGCGCGGTGGCTCACACCTGTAATCCCAGCACTTTGGGAGGCCGAGGCCGGTGGATCATGAGGTCAAGAGATCGAGAGATGGAGAATTGAATTGATTCAGGTTGACCTCCCTGGGCTGATCCTTGTAAGCTGCTTGGAACATGAGTGCAGTTAAATGAAAATGCATTCATGAATATGCTTACTGCTTGCTCAAATAACAAAAATCCAACACTTAAACAAATAAGTCATTTTTCCAGAAAGTAGTTTTGTAAGAGAGATAGAGGGGTAGAGAACTGATGAATTCTTCACTTGAGCCTTTCCTCCTGGAGAGACACAGCTCACCATCTTGGGGGTGAGAAATATGAAACCTGGGAACTTGTTGAAAGAGAGGATTGTCTTAGTAACAACATTCTCTGGATTGTGCCTTAAGCATTGACATGGCAATCAAAGGCAGTCACTTAATACTTGTAAGTGGCTCAGAAGCTGACAGTTTTTACATGCTTCAACAACTATGTTTCATCATGTTTACTTTTTTCATGTTCACTTTGTACGTGAAGATTGACTTAGCAGTCATTTTATTCCCCCTTAAGAATGGATCCCGGCCAGGCGCGGTGGCTCACACCTGTAATCCCAGCACTTTGGGAGGCCGAGGGCGGTGGATCATGAGGTCAAGAGATCGAGACCATCTTGGTCAACATGGTGAAACCCCGTCTCTACTAAAAATACAAAAAATTAGCTGGGCATGGTGGTGCGTGCCTGTAATCCCAGCTACTCGGGAGGCTAAGGAAGGAGAATTGCCTGAACCCAGGAGGCGGAGGTTGCGGTGAGCCGAGATTGCGCCATTGCACTCCAGCCTGGGTCACAAGAGCGAAACACCGTCTCAAAAAAAAAAAAAAAAAAAAAAAAAAGAATGGATCCCTCCCATGTATTCCAGTAGATTTTCAAGTTTAGCCTTCCTGAGCTGGGGAGTGGGCAAAAGGGCATTCCTTGATATCCATCTTTCGTTTTATTGAATACTCAGGGACCTACACTGTAAAAAGATTCCGACTTTTCTCAGTCTGTGGTCAGTTTGCATTGAAAGCCCACTCTCTACAGTCAATTCCACTTAACAAATTTGTTATTATCTTCCAGGCATTGGAAGATATATAACTGAAAAAAAAAATGGCTTTTCTAAGGTCATTTGTAATGGGTACAGTAGATTGAGATTGACCCTTAAAATCAGCCTGCCTTCCTAATGATACCTCATTTATTGGAAGATCATGAAACAATTTAGTGGGTCAAGATCAGAGTGATTTAAAATAAAATAGAAACTATTTCAAAATGTGTACATATATCAAAACATCAGGCTGTACATCTTAAATGTACATTAATACAATTCCTCTTTATCTGTTCTATTTCAATAGGTTGAACTTTTTAAAAAATGAAATAGAACCATAATGAAAATATCAGAATACATTGCACTTAGTAAGGATAAGTAATGTTTTATAAAAATTTTATTTCATGTACTCATATATGTGTGCTTATACTGGGTATGATAAAATATGCATTTCCTATAATGATGTGGGGTCAAAATGTTTGAAAGACACTGTTCCCATGTGTCTTTCTAAGCTGCCTGATTCTCTTATACCTGGAGTTCTGGATAGGACTTAGGTTCAGCCGATCTAATATATAGTACTTGCCTGAGATTTGAAAGGTATGATGGTTAATTAAATGTGCCCAGATATTTGATCAATCATTATTCTAAGGCCAGGAGCAGTGGCTCATGCCAGTAATCCCACCACTTTGGGAGGACAAAGTGGGCAGACTGTTGAGCTCAGGAATTGAAGAGCAGCTTGGGCAACATGGCAGAACTCTGTCTCTACCAAAAACACAAAAAATTAGCTGGACATGGTGGCATGAGTCTGTGGTCTCAGTGACCCAGGAGGCTGAGGTGGGAGGATTATGTAGGCCAGAGAGGCAGAGGTTGCAGTAAGGCAAGATCTCACCACTGTACTCCAGCCTGGGTGACAGAGTGAGATCCCATCTCAGCAAGCAAACAAACAAGCAAACAACAGTGAAAAACACCTCATCATTCTGAGTGCTCCTGTGAAGATGTTTTTGGATGAGATTAACATTTTTATTAGTGGACAATAAAGCAGATTGCCCTCCCTAATGTGGGTGGGCTCATGCAATCAGTTGAGGGCCTGAATGGAACAAAATGGCTGATACTCCCATGAGTAGTAGGGAATTCCTACTGCCTGACTTCTTTCAAACTAGGGCCTCAATTTTTATTGTTTTGTTTTTTGTTTTTTTTTTTTCCTTATTTTTTTATTGCATTTTAGGTTTTGGGGTACATGTGCAGAGCATGCAATACAGTTGCATAGGTACACACATGGCAGTGTGTTCTGTTTGCTTTCACCCCTTCACCCACATTTGGCATTTCTCCCCAGGCTATCCCTCCCCACCTCCCCCTCCCACTGGCCCTCCCCTTTTCCCCCCAATAGACCCCAGTGTTTAGTACTCCCCTCTCTGTGTCCATGTGTTCTCATTTTTCATCACCCACCTATGAGTGAGAATATGCAGTGTTTCATTTTCTGTTCTTGTGTCAGTTTGCTGAGAATGATGTTCTCCAGATTCATCCATGTCCCTACAAATGACACGAACTCATCATTTCTGATTGCTGCATAATATTCCATGGTGTATATGTGCCACATTTTCCCAATCCAGTCTATCATCAATGGGCATTTGTGTTGATTCCAGGTCTTTGCGATTGTAAACAGTGCTGCAATAAACATTCGTGTGCATGTGTCCTTATAGTAGAATGATTTATAGTCCTTTGGATATATACCCAGTAATGGGATTGCTGGGTCAAATGGAATTTCTATTTCTAAGGCCTTGAGGAATCGCCACACTGTCTTCCACAATGGTTGGACTAATTTACACTCCCACCAACAGTGTAAAAGTGTTCCTTTTTCTCCACATCCTCTCCAGCATCTGTTGTCTCCAGATTTTTTAATGATCACCATTCTAACTGGCGTGAGATGGTATCTCAATGTGGTTTTGATTTGCATTTCTCTGATGACCAGTGACGATGAGCATTTTTTTCATATGATTGTTGGCCTCATATATGTCTTCTTTCGTAAAGTGTCTGTTCAATTTTTTTTTGGTCTTTGGACTCAAACTGAAACATTGACTCTTCCTGGTCCTTGAGACTGCTGGGCTTCATGCTGAAATTATGTCATCAGCTCGCCTGGGTCTCCAGCTTGTCAGCTCACCTTGCAGATCTTGGGACTTGTCAGACTCCATAACCATGGGAACCAGCTCCGTATAATAAATCTCTTTCTCTATAGAAATGTATCCCATTGATTCTGTTTCTGTGGAGAACTCTGACTAATGAAAGGTATATCTATTGGCTATATCATTGTTTCTGGCAAGCACAATGTGGTAGGCAAAATTTTAAAACTAGCCCCCAAAGTTCTATACCCTAATCCCAGAACATCTGATTATGAAGAGACACTACTGCTGTGATCATGCTGTTATCTGGCACAGTTGATTTCAAATACAGGGATGATCTGCGCAGGCCTAATCTCATCACATGAACCCATTTAAAAGCATGGAATTTTCTTGGCCAGAGGCAGCAAAGGAAGTCAGAGAGATTAGTGTTGGGGGGCTGGGGAATCCCACATGAGGGATCTTGCTGCCAGCTGTGATGCTGTGAGAGGATCTGTGAAAAAGTTCATGCAAGGGAATGGTCTCTAGAAAGACCTTAGTCCTACAATAGCAAGGAACTGAATTCTGCCAAACCTGAATGAGCTTGGAAGTAGATTCTTCCCCAGAGCTTCCAGGTAAGAACCCAGCCTGCTGCACCTTGACTTCTGCCTGGGGAGGCCCTAAGCAGAGAACCCAGCCAAGCCCACCTGGACTTTTGACCTGTAGAAATGAGATAATAAATGGATATTGTTTTAAGCCATGAAAGTTGTTGGTAATTTATTATACAGCAATAGAAAACTAATGCACATGGTCACAGAGGTGTGTTTTTCTGCAGCAGCATTAGCAGAGATTCTAGGGGCCAGTCACTGGTATCAAGAGGCAGGTATAGGGCACCTGTCTGGGCTCATGCAAAGCTAGCAGGTTATCATGGCTCTGAAGCCGACAGCTCCAGTGGCCACCATCTTGTTTTTAGCCCTCCCATTGTGGAAGAGATCCAGGTTACACTGGCAGTACAATTCTGAGTGTTGTTCTGGGATTCCAGGGGGGACAGCCTAGAGTCCATTTATTCAGCCCTTCTAAAGATGTTATCAGCATCTAATTCCTCATATTAAATCACTTTCTGCTTAAATATAAAGTGATTTCTGTTATATGCTGCGGAACCTCAGCTATTACATCTCTAAGTCTTTCCTACTTGTTATATACAATGACTTCTGTTGGCTTATTTACATCTTGAAAGTATTGAGCATCTCTTACTTCCTGAAAATCCTTTCTCTTTTCATTTTGACAACACCTGCTTTCCTAGTTTCTATTACACATTTTCCTCCATTAACTTTCATTTCATTTTCCTAGTTCCTTTTCATTTAAAACACAGGTATTGAGCATCTACTGGGTTGAAGATTATGGGTGAGCAAAGTGCAGGAGCCCCATCTAGGAAGTGATCATGGATCTTGTCCTCCTGGGACTTGCCAGTCTGTAAACAAGTAACTATAGTGATGTGATAAAATCTGTACTAGAGATGGGTAAGATATACTTTGGAAGCCCAAAGGAGAAAAGGTGTTACTCTGTCTGAGACAGTTAGGGAGAGATTCACAAAAAGATAGCACTTAAGGCTAGTCTAGATGCAGGAGTAAACATGTTTCAGATCAAAAGGACATTCCAGGCAAAAGGACCAAAGAGGACAAAGAAGTGGAAGTTTGGATACGTGGCATATTAAAGGAATAGCAAAGAGGCTGGATTTCTGAGTACAGGTGGAAGATTAGCAGAGAAATGAAGTTAAGATTGGTATAGAAGGTGACATGTGAATTGGATCCTAGAAATAGAATTCATTGGAAATGGTTATCTTATCTCTTAACTTTTGTTCATTATCCATTCTATTCAGATAAAGTATGAACTCGTTAGTTTGACTAAAAATGTCTAGCATTGCTTTCATCGCAATATCCTCTCCCCTACTATTCATTCACTCATTTGCTCATTCATTCATTTAGTCAAAGAGGTTGTGGAGGACAGATCATGTAAGATGCAAAGGTCATAAAAAGATTTGGGCTTTTAGTCCAGGTGAGATGGTAAATCAGTTGAGTGGCCTGATCTAATTTATATTAAAAAAGAATGACTCTAGTTACTGTCTGGAGAGTAGAATGGGGTGAGAGGTATGAACTTAATCAAAGAGACAGATAAAGAGGGCATTGTAATAATCTAGAAATGTCCTTGGCTTGAATAAGGATGGAAGTGGTGGAGATGATGAGAAGTGTTATGATTCTGTGTATGTTATGAAGGTAGAGATAATAGGATTTGCTGGTGAACTGAATGTGGGATCTGAGAGAAAAAAAAAGGTATCAAGGATGATGTCTGGGTGCAGTGGCTCATACCTGTAATCCTAGCACTTTAGGAGGCAGAGTTGGGCAGATTGCTTGAGCTTAGGAGTTAGAGACCAGCCTGGGAAACGTGGTGAAACCTTGTCTCTACCACAAATACAAAAACAATTTAGCTGGGCATGGAGGCATGCACCTGTAATCCCAGATACTTGGGAGGCTGAGGTTGGAGGATTGCTTGAGGCTGGGAGGTGGAAGTTGCAGTGGTGAACCAAGATCACACCACTGTCCTCCAGCCTGGGTACAGAGTGATACCCTGTCTCCAAAAAAAAAAAAAAAAAAAGACACTAAGTTTTTTGGGCTGAACCATAGGATGGGGATAGTTTCCATTTATTGTTAGACATCAAGGAAAGGTGGTTTTTAGGAAAAATATTAGGAGTTGGTGTTTTAACTTGGTGATTTTAAGATGCCTATCATACATCCAAGCTTCATTTTGGGTATAGACTTGGATTTAGGAGCCCAGAGTTCAGAGGGCAGCTTCAGGAGAGAATCATCAGTGTTTTACTTGGCACTTAAAGCTGTGAGCTTGAATGAAATCACCTATGGAATGAGAGCAGTAGACGAGGAAGAGAAGTATAAGAATTGAGTCCTAGGAAAGATGCAGAGAAATGAGCCAAGGACACTGGAGTGGGTGGAGAAACTCAAGGAGGAGGAGAAAGAGGACTATCAGGAGGGAATCAATTCCTCAAGTCAAGTGAAGAACAAGTTTCAAGGAGAGAGGGATCAAATGGGTCAAAAGCTAATGGCCGGTCAAGTAGGATGAGGTCAAAGGAATGGCGACTGGGTTTCACAATATAGAGATCATCAGCACGTGACAGAAGCAGTTTCAGCAGTATGGAGGAAAAGCTTAATTGGAGTGAGTTCAACAGAGAATTGGAGACAGGCACTGTAGACAGTGGATGAGACAATTCTTTCAAAGAGTTTTGCTATGAAGGGAAGGAAAATGAGACAGTAGCAGGGTGGGACTGATTATGAGTTCCAGAAAGACTTTTTTTTTTTTTAAGATCTGGGAAATAATAGCATTTTTACATGCTTAGGGAAATAATGATATGGGAGGGTGGGGAGATTGCTTGCATCAATGGCCTTGAGAAGGCAAAAATACCTCATGTCTAGTGTTCAATGAGTTAGCACAGAGAGGGATTAACAGTCCATCTGTATTAACCTCAGTGAGAGCAGAATACATGGGAATAGATGAGGTGGGATGGTAGATGTGCGGGCCGGTGATTTTGCACGTTCTCTTCTCACTGATACAATTTTCTCAGTGAAATAGTGAGCAAAGTTGTCAGATATAGGCTGATAAAGGGGCTTGGGAATATTTGGAGGTATGCAGAGAAAGAAGTTGTAGAATTAGTTGTCTATAGCTGTGCATGAGTGAGTGGCTTGGTGACCTCCCTTAAAGTCAGTGCCCTTGAAGTAAGGGAAATGTGGTTTTCTCCAATTGCATTGGGTGTTAAATGATGACAGGGGAGTTAAATTGAAATTCTTACAGTTCCCCACTCCTTTACCTTTGCACAGGCTGATCCATCTGCCTGGAATGCCCCCTCAACCTTGTTAATTCAACTTCTGACTCAACTGCCACTTACTTAAGCCTATCAGGCAGACTTAATTATTCCCCTCTTGGAACTACGGAGGTACTGTGTGCAACCCTCTATTGTAATAGCTGCCATATTATAATAATTTGCTTTTCTGTCTCCCCAGTTAGTCTAGCCACTCCTTGGGGGTGTTAATTTATGGTGTTTGGGCTGTGGCTGACATCCATTAATTGCCTATTGAATTTCATTGAATTGAATTCTATGCAGAGAATCAGTAGAAAGAGCTGGCAGATGGGAGAAATAGGATCCAGAGAAACAGAGAGGGTGGTGACTTTTAGAAGTAGGCTTCGCTGCTCTGCAAGGAAGGGAGCTCCTGTCCCTGAGGGTGAGTAATATAACTGCTAACTCAACTCTAATGGTGGAGTGAAATGGGACCTCAACCTGAAGTCAGGCCTGTGTAAATTGGGTGAATAATACTTCTTTGGAGTTTTCTTTGAGGATAAAAAGAATTCATGGACCTGGAAGAATTTTGTACAGTTAATGAAAATGTACTCTACAATATAAGATAGTATTTTTGTAACACTCTAGGGTGAAATAACAGAAATGTATTGAATTTGTATATTTTATTAGAGCACAGGCTACATAACACAGAGAGAGGAAAATGCGTTAATGATAAAAAGAAAGATTGTAGCTGTCACCTTCTTGTTGATCTCTAGTCTTAAGTCTGTACGGAAGATGTTATCACAGTCTCTCTCTCAGTTACAGCATGTTCCAGTGCCTGTCATTGTCTGAGCCAAGAGCCTTGTCTGACCTACTTTGTTAAGCCAGGTGGTATTGTAGACAGACAAAAGTGCCAGCAGATTCTGCAGGAAGTGGAGGATGAGGAACCTGCTGATCTGACAGTCACCATATGACTGGCTGATGTCATAATGAACAGGTCTGGGAAAGTTGTATTGCTTTCTGAGTACTCAGAAGAAGCCAACCTTCCACAAGATTCCAACACTCAAACAAACTTTCTAATGCTTTGGCAATACTAACAATAAAGCAACAGAGAGTTGGATCCTTGATGCTGAAAGAAAGTAGTATTGATTTAACACAGGTTCTGACTTTTCCTTGTTCATGTCTACTTGTCTTAGTTCTCTCTTAAGATTCTTAAGGATAGGGACCATATTTTATATGTGGTATTCTCTATCCACACATCTAGTACAGTATTTTAGGGGTACTCAATTACCATATGTTGTTGATAGAATTGTTTTAGCAGATGTCAGGCAGTTTTTATGACAGCCAAGTACAGACAGAGCATGAAGAGGAAGGCAAGAACAGAGAATTTCATTTTATTTTTTTGAGACACGGTCTTGCTCTCTTGCCCAGGCTGGAGTGCAGTGGTGCAAACATGGTTCACTGCAGCCTCAACTTCCTGGATTGAAGTGATCCTCCTGCCTCAGCCTCTCATGTAGCTGGGATGACAGGTGTGTACAGCCACACTCACCTAATTTTTTGTAGACATGGGTGTCTCACTTTGTTGCCCAGTCTGGTCTTAACCTCTGGGCTTAAGTGATCCTTCTGCCTCAGCCTCCCTAAGTGCTGGGATTATAGACATGAGCCACCATGCCCAGCCAGAACAGAGATGTTTTTGATGGTATAACCCACAAATTGCTTAAACTGAAACCCTGGGAACGTAGGCTTTCTTGCATGAATGACTGTCGGCTTAGGACACTTATTCTACTCTTTCTTCCCAACAATTCATCATATCTGTATTTCTGTTTATCTTTCACTTTCTAACTTAAAACAATTTGCTCTTGAGATAACTGCTTATGTGGAATTTAAACTCATAAAAGAAGCAGCTCTAGAAAATACATGGGTATGTGCTTTGAGGTACACCAGCGAGGCTTCCTTATTTATTGACTTTGTAGGGCAGATTGGATTATGCCATCATTTATCTAGGAGGATCTTTTGCATGCAAATATATTTCTTGGACAAAGTAGCATGTCAGTTCATTATCATTGCTATGGTGTGAATATTTGGCTTGGTTGTTTGGCCCTACCAAGTCTCATGTTGAAATTTGATTTCCATTGTTGAAGATCGGGCCTGGTGGGAGGTGTCTGGATCATGGGGGTGGGTCCCTGAAGAATGGCTAGGTGTAGGAGTGAGTTTGTTCTGGTTCTAGTTTCCGACAAGAACTGGCTCTTGTAAAGAGCCTGGCACCTCCCTCCCCTCTCTCTCTCTCTTGCTTCTGCTCTCTTGCCATGTGATCTCTGCACACAATCCTGCCTCGACCCTTCTTTTACCTTCTGTCATGAGTGGAAGCAGTCTGATGACCTTGCCAGGTGCAGATATTGGCACCATGCTTCCTGTAAGCCTGCAGATCCATGAGCCAAATAAGCCCCTTTTCTTTATAACTTACCCAGCCTCAGGTATTCCTTTATAGCAAAAAAAAATGGACCAAGACCGTTATCTAGCAGAGTTAATCATGCTAGTTTTTCATTAAGGAAATGAAAAACAGGACAGATTTGGTGTATGAGAAAAGGCATCGTAGCATTCTGTGAGTGTAGAGTGATACCCAGAGAAACAGAAAAATGTTTCCCTAGCACAAGGCTAGGGACTCAAATCAAGAATCATTCCGGAAAGCCGAGTCAAGGCATCAGAAGAAAGAGCAAAGATAAAGACTGCCTAATCTCTAGAGGTTGGAGAGGGTGCTCCAGTATGAAGAAAACTTCAGAGTTAGGGAGAGGCCAGTTAGTAGTCTACAGACTCCCCATCACCACCCCAGACCATTACCTTCCACCTCTCATGCAAAACGCCTTTCCCTTTTCCCTTGAGATTCCTGCCTCGATCTGCCTCACTCCGTCTCCTCCATCCCTGGGCAAATCCATTGTTCACTGGACTCCCTGGAACCCCATTCCTATTCTTCTTCTCATCCTCTTCCTGCCTTTATTGTGGGTAATCTCAGAATCCTGGTACCATAGGTTCAATATGCAGCTTTAAAGTTCTCTAATTTTCTGATTCCTACAACCTTAATTTCCTGGTCCCTTTAGCAACCTACTTCCATGGCTACACTACAGTCTGGGCTCTGACATCCCCCAAAAAAGAGGTCCAACTCAGGAATCTAAAGTAAACACCCTCGTCTCTCAAAAGTGCCACCCCGACCAGGTATCCCTCTACCTTACCCCACAATTTCTCTTCTTCAGCATGATATAGACATAGTCTTCCACTTCCTCACACCTTCAAACCCTCACTCAGCCCCTAACAACTACAACTTTTGACACCTTCCAATGCTCCCATCCAAGTTTTAGAGAAAGAAGTGTTTCTTCTCCCACTCATAACTTACTCATTCAATCAACAATGACTGAGTGCCTATCACATCCTAATAAACACTGTGCTGTATGCTGGGGAAACTAGAGAGGAAGATTCAGATCCTACCCATTAGGAGCTTAACATCATGTAGAGGAAACTGATCTGTAAAGGAAATATAATTTGATGTGCATTAAGGTGTAATGATAGAAATAAACACAGAACATTACAAGATCATGGGAGGAAAAGCCACCTAAGTCAGCCTTCATTGGGAGAAAATAAAGTGTCATGAGGGACTTCCTGGATGGAAGGTGGCTTGATCTAATTCTTAAAGAGGGAGTAGGCATTAAGCAGGCAAAATTGTGGTAAGGAGGAGACGGGAGATTTGAGGATTGAAGAGCAGAGAAAGGAGATTGAGTATAGGAAGGGATTATAAGTGAAATATCATAATTGTGGGGTAAGATAGTGGGATACCTGGTCAGGGGTGGTTACTTGTAAGTTGGAACTCACAAGTAACCTCGAGCTCCACACTTTCTCCCCAGGCCTTTTCATCCTTTATTCTTTATCCTAGTATATGGCACCCCTATCAGTTTGGTAACCAGAAATACAGGTTTCTTCCATTTCTCCTGTTTCCTCACCTCTGTCCTTCAACCAATAACTTCTCCTGATTCTTCTGCATCAACATTTCTTCTGTGCCTGTCCTTTCTCCACCTTTACTCAGGGTTAGTGTCACGGTCTCTTAATTGGCCTCACCTCCATACTCCTAGTGATCTTTCTAACATGCACAACTAATTACATCACTGACCAGCCAAATACTGGCTGTTCCAGAATGACAGAAAAGGCTTTTGTCATACAGCCTCTGCCCTCACCTTTTCAGCCTTATTATACCCTGGCTATTTGTCATGCCCCAAGAACTATCAGCAATTTCCCCAATGTGCCTTTATTTCATGCCTATGTGTCTTTCCCCCAAAAGGCACAAGAACATTTTGATGCAGCATGTTATTATAATCACATTTTCATTCAGTCTAAAGTAGTAATCAAACATTTAGCTAGTCCTAATTTTTCTTTCCCAAATAATGACTGTAACAGACGATCTTAACCCATTCTTCTATCCTTCCCTTTTGATTCTCTCCAGGATGATGATGACACCAATGACTTTCAACTCATTGACTTGCTGTTTTAATCTTCCATCAATAGTCTTAAATTATCTTAAGTGTCCTGCTTCGAGTTACATTGTTTCTGCTGCTTCAGATGCCCTCCTATTTTGCTTGTCTTGGGAGGGCACCTCATTCTCCATTTATTACCATCACCACCACTTTCCTCTGTCACCTCTCAGTTCCCCATTATAGTCCCTGATTACAATCGACCACACCCTCTCTGGGCCCTGTGGATCTCTACATTCACTTCTATTGACACCTCTTACACTTTTATGTTCCTCCATAGGAAATAATCTCTCTGAGGACAGGGATTATTCATTCTCCTGATTTCCAGCACCTCCTACAGCTTTGGAACAGAACATGTGCTCCATTAAATAACGCCAGTGCAGAGGGAGAGCACATTAAGGACCACAGTAGATCCAGGGAAGGAGGTACTGCCCTTCATTACAAGGGAGGGCCCTTGGTGTGGCCCTGTAAGGGAGGAGGGGGCATGGGAGGGCAGATAATGGCAGGCACAGAAAATTGGAATCCCATTTATAGTAATGGAATCTCAAAGGAACGCTACTCTCTTATTCATATGTTTTCCTATTATATGTATCCTAAGGAAAATAATATTTTTTTCTCTAAATGGTTTTTAAGGTAATATATATGCAGTAAAAAGTCACTGAGTATAAAAGGATATTCAGTGAAAGTAAAGCTCTGTCCTACCCTATCCTCCATTATTCTTTCCTAGGAGTCACCACTAGTCTCAGTTTCTAGTCTTTTCCCCAAAACCTTTAAGTATATAAATGCATATAATATACACATTTATAATACACCACACAAGTCTATCTAAATCCAAACCTAACTGTACATCTATATCTATATTTTAAAATATAGTTGGTAGCATCCTGTCGAGAGCTCTCTATTTTAGCTCATAAAGACATTATTATTATTTTAGTGCAATAGGAACACATAATGTGAAATCTACCTTCTTAGCAAATTTTTAACTGTACATGATAGTGAGAAATTATTTGTTAAACTGCTACATTATAATCCTACTATAACTGCATGATATTTAATTAGTTCCCTGTTGATAAATAATTAATTTGTTTTGGTCTATTACTATTTCAAGCACTGCTGTCATGAAAGCCCTTGCACATATGTGTGTGAGTCAGGGTCCAGCAGAAGCAGATGCCATATCCCAAGCTTACCTGAAGAGTTTAATAACAGAGGTACTATTTACACAGGTGCTGGCAGGATGAATGGAAGCAGCAATAAATGGCTAAATACTCAGGAACTCCCAACAGTGGTAATCCTTTACCAAGGAGCGAGAGGAAAAATACCCTGGCTGCTGTCTCCTATTGCTCTCTGGTTTTCTGTGAGTTCTTCCCAGCTGCTGAATAGAAGTGGAACCCAGAGGACAGGGAAGCTCAGGTCCTCCCATGCAGTCCATGGAGGTCGGTCTGCAGGGTACAGGGCAGGTAGGGAGAAGAAGGGTAAGTGGGGAACAGTCCGTGTAATATGTTGTCACACAAATGTGCTGTTAATCTGGTAGAAATTTTTCTAGAAGTGGAATTGTGGTGTCAGCAGGAAGGAAAGAGCTGGCAAAGTGTTCCTCAGTCACCCTTCTCTTCCTCTTCCATGGAAATACAATGCAAAGCTGTGCAAATGGCTGCCCAGAATTAAGACTACATTTCCCAGCCTCCTTTGCAGCCCAAGCACCGGAAGGGGAAGTGTCGCATGACAGCTTCTGAGAAACTTCTCTGAGAGACAGATGATAAAGGCCTTCTGTCCTCTATTCTTTATTACTTCTTGTAACTCACATGCTGCCTAGGGCAACACCCTTTGGTTGTTGAGTGGGGAGCTGGAAGGAGCCAGCCTCCTGAGGACTTCATAGGGTAAGAGCTGCCCTGCCAATCTGAGCTACACCTCCAGATTTTATTTATTGGGAGAGAAATTAACTTTTACCTCGTTTAAGCAACAGTTATTTTCTTTACTATGTCAACTACCTGAATCTAATCCTAATGAATATAATAGGTATAAAAATTTTGAATTTTTATGGATGTTGTCAAGCTTGGTTTATTTATTTTTAATTTAAAAATATCTAATTGGCAAAAATTATATATATGCAAGGTTTACAACATGCTGATGTGATACACATATATGTACACTGTGTACTGATTACTATGATTACTACAAAGTAACTAACACGTCCATTATTACCCATAGTTAGTGTGTGTGCCTGTGTGTGTGGTGGGTGTTGTGTTTTAGGCTGAATTTTCCAGACTTTCTGGGTTTGAATCTCAACTTCTTCATTTACTACACATGTGATCTTGAACAAGTTTTTTAAATATTTTGTGCCTCAGTGTCCTCATAGGGACAATGATAGCAACTACCTCATTTGGTTGTTATGACAAGTGAATGAGTTAGAATATCTGAAACACATAGAATATCTGTCTGACATAGCTGATACAAACATGTAAGCTATTTCTATTATTATTACTAGTATCATTTTTAATTGGCCTCCAAAGAAGATGTACCAATTAGTCTATTCAATGTCTGGAAGTGTCTCTTTCCTCTCTCCTCATCAATACTGTGCATTGGCAAAGATTTTTGTCCAGTAGATGGATAGTTTTGTTTCTATTTTAAATTACCATCTAAAATTTTGAGGTTGAACATCTTTTTATATTTTTATGCCATTTATATTTCTTTTTTGGTGAATTTTCTGTTTATGTCCTCTGTTCATGGTTTTTTTAAAAAAAACTCTTAAGCGTATTAGCCTTTTGCATGCTATGGGTGGAGCAAATATTTTCCCATGTTTTTGTCTTTTGACTTTATTTTTTCCATACACAAATTTTAACATAGTAAAAATGATCCTTCTTTTCCATTATAACATCTGAGCTTAATGAGAAAGGTCTTTCTCACCCTGGATAATAAAAATAAGTCCCCTGTGTTTTTTTTCTAGAACTTTATAGATAGGTTTGTATCAAAATTTTTTTCCATTTCGCATTAATTTGAAGTAGGCAGTGAAGAACGTGTTGGAGGAATTCTTCAGAAGGCTTGGTTGGAAGGTTAGCAGAAAGGAGCTGTCAGACACATACATCCTGCAGAAGTTGCAGCTTACTGAACCACACCATAGGTACATTTTAAACAAGTATGCCAGTACCCTCTGGCCAGCAGGCACACAGCTGTTTGGTGAGCTTGCCTCTTCAGCTTTCTTTTCTTTGTGGGAAACACATGGATTGTTTGCGATGACATTTTGTATTTTCAGAGTAAGGTCTTGCCAGGTCTAGCACAATTACTTAACCAGTTTTCACACCTCACCTGGTTCTCACTTCCAGGTAGCACACAATTTCTTCTTCTGCCAGCAGGGTCACCTTGCTCTTCATTCATAGGATAAATAATAATGCTACAACATTTCATACGTGTGCTAAAAATGACCCATCTGTGGACATGACAGTCAGGGACTGGCCATGCATCACAGCCAAGGAGGGATGGAGCCCAGCAAGCTGGCCCAGGACCTGCCACTGGCCTTCATCTTTGTCTTTTTTCCAGGTAGTTTATCACAATGGTTAACACAAGCTCTAGAGTAAAACCATTTCGCTTTGTACTTCTACGCTGCTGCTTTTGAGCTATTGGGGCAAGCGCCAAGTCTACTTCACCTTTTTGTGCTTTGATTTCTCATCTGTAAAGTGGAGATTATAACATTGTGTAGGAATTAAATAAATAAACATAAGCAAAGTGCTTAAAAATTGCTTGGCAACCAGTGCTCAGTAAATATTAAAAAGGATTTTCCCCAATCCAGAATATAAAATAATTTCTTAATTTTTTTCCTAGGACTTTACAGACTGATTTATATTAAAAAGTACATTTTATTTGTTTGTTTGTTTGTTTATCTGAGACAGAGTCTCCCTCTGTTACCAGGCTGGAGTGCAGTGGCACCATCTCAGCTTACTGCAACTTCAGCCTCCCGGGTTTAAGCGATTCTTCTGCCTCAGCTTCCCGAGTAGCTGGGAATACAGGTGTGTGCCACCAGACCCAGCTATTTTTTGTATTTTTAGTCAAGACAGGGTTTCACCATGTTGGCCAGGATGGTCTTGATCTCCCAACCTCGTGATCCACCCACCTCGGCCTCTCAGAGTGCTGGGACTACAGGTGTGAGCCACCGTGGCTGGCCTAAAAAGTGCATAATATTTATAGTAAATGTAACTATAACAAATGTATAATATTATAATAATTAAACCATTGGTAAGAAAAATGTATTATAACTTTATGAGTAGAATCACTATCATCTGAAGAATGCATTTGCTTCTAAATGTCACCTTTGTCATAACTGAATTTGCGTGTATGTTTGAGTCTAGTTCTGGATTTTCTATCAATTCATTTATCTGGCTTAATCACATATGCTTTATAATATATTTTATTATCTAGTAGAGCTTGCCTAATTCATTATGCTTCCTTTGTAGAAACTTTTTTCTGGCTAAGCTTGAATTTTGGTATTTATACAATAATCTTAGAACCAGCTGCTCTTATTTTTTTTAAAATTAATATTTTATTGGGGTTGCAACAAATTTACATATTCATTTGGAAAGAATTGACAGTCTTACAATATTAGCTTTTCCTATTTCAATTTAAAAAGCTCTTCATTTATATTCAAGCTGCTTTTCTTTTAAAATGTCTCTCGGAAAGTTTTTTGAAAGTCTTCTTTGTATAGTTACTGCACATTTCTTAAGTTTATTCCTATTGTCCTCCCTCATTCCTTCCTTCCCATCATTTCCTTTTCTTCATTCCCTTCTTCCCTTTTTCCTCCTCCTCTTCTTTCTCTTTCTTTTCTTCTTCTGTTGTGGTAAATGGCACCAATTCTTTTATTAAGTTTTCTGGTTACTTCTTGTTTGTATATGGAAGAACTATCAGTTGTTGCTTCATGAGTTTGTATCCTGCAACTGGATCAGAAAAAGAAGTGAAAATTGTCTAACCTCACCTTCCTCGTTGCAATTATGTATAATCACCATATGTTGGAAGGAGATAAACTGAGACAAGAAAATAGTTGTTTTAGAAGAGAGGCCTCAGAAGACAGAGGCTGGAGAACAAGTAGGGAAGGAATACTTGTGACTGAGAAAAGGGCTGACTGTGAATGAGGTGGTTGGAGCAACAGTCCACAGGCGTGTTGATGAGCAACAGCGCAGATCAAAAATGGTTGCATGTGACCGAAAGTGCACACAGGAATTCTATGCTGTGTGATTATTTCTGTTACTTTAAATGATCGAATTAAAACTAGATAAATGAAGCATTCTACTTGACAAGATAGATATATAAATCAGATATTATTTATAAAACTAATAGCATTAAGACATAAATACAAGAATTGGTTTGCTGGGAGAAAAATCCAAAACAAAATTAATAAAATCAGAACTAGGTTTTCTTTTTTAATAAACAAGAGAAAATTCAAATAAACAAAATTAAAGAAGTAAAAAGTGGTAACAGTATAAAGCTTTTATTATTAAAAAATCTATGCCAATAAAGTAGAAAATACATGATTTTTGAGAACATGTACATAACAAATTTATTATGGAAAAGTAGAAAACTAATTTACAAAAAACCATGGAAGAAATGTGTTTAATCAAGGAATTTCCTCCAATAAAAATTTGGGGTCAGTTGTTATAAAAACTATTCAAGTCATTTTTTGAAGACTAGTATAACCCTGATACCAAAGAGGCCATCTATGAGACACAGGTGCAGATTGCCTGCGGTGGGTCTATTTAACAAACACTTGATTTTGTTCTTGCTCAGTGCCAGGCAAGGTTCTGAGATTTCACAAATATTCATTTGCACATTCCTCCTAAAACCCTATGAGGGAGGGATAACTATTATCCTTGTTTTACAGATGAGCAAACTGAAGAAGTGAGAGGCTAAAGAACTTGTTATTCAGTGTCACCCAGGTGACACATGATGGCAGAGACCAGTGGCATGAAATAGTGCCCTAAAGCATGTCCTCTATAACCAAAGTACCTGAGTTCAAATTGTGCCTCTCCTGTGTTCTAGCAGTATGACCAAGGGCTAGATATTTAATACTTTTCTGCTTCAGTTTCCATAGATGTAAGACTGAAATATAAATAATTTAAAGAACTTAGAACAGTATCTGGAACACAGAAAACAATCCTTAAACATAATGTTATTATAATCATTACTATTACAGAGAATACCTAAAAAGACATTATAAATTATAAATATAAAAGCAAACTGAGCTGAATAATGCAATAAAGGAATTACCATGGCCATGGCCAAATTGAGTTTAACTGGGGAGTACAAGGATGTTTTATTCATCACTTTAGTATATCCAATAAAAAATATTTATATACATATATAATACAATAATCTCAATAGATCATTGCAATACTATTTTTAAAGTAAACAAATAACAAACCTTAAACAGCCAACAACACCAAATTTTTCCTAAACATGATAAAGAATATCAATATTAAATAAGCAGGCAACATCATGTCCTGCTAAATTACCTGGAACCAAGGGGAGGGTCTCAATCTCTGAAAATAAGCATCACCTGGGGAGCTTTTTAAAATTACTGATGCTTGAGACCTACTCCAGACTGCTTAAATCAGAATTTCAGGGGGTTGGGACTCTGGCAACAAATTAGGAATAACTAGCCTAGAAGAAAGCTAATTAAAATCAAGAACTAACTAGGATGTGTACCATGACAACGTTTATTTAACATTTTTTTGGAAGTTCTCATGCATACACCAAAACATGAAATAAATAACAGATTAAAATTCTGACCAAGAGGAGAAAAAAAATCGTCATTTGTATCCAACGTGATTATGTACTTGGGAAATGCCAGTAAAATAAATGGAAAAACTTGGAAGAATTTTTAAGATAATTTACTCATCTATAAAGGTAGCTTTCCAATGTATCAACAATACAAGTTAGAAGATGTAATGATAAAGATTTTATTTAGATTATTAACAAACAGAAAATAGAACTAACCAAAAATAGAACTTAGATAAAGGTTATAGTAAAACTTAGTTTTTTTTTTTTTTTTTTTAATTTTTTATTGGATTATAGGTTTTGGGGTACATGAGCAGAGCATGCAAGACAGTTGCGTAGGTACACACATGGCAGTGTGCTTTGCTTTTCTTCTCCCCTTCACCCACATTTCGCATTTCTCCCCAGGCTATCCCTCCCCACCTCCCCCTCCCACTGGCCCTCCCCTTTTCCCCCCAATAGACCCCAGTGTTTAGTACTCCCCTTTCTGTGTCCATGTGTTCTCATTTTTCATCACCCACCTATGAGTGAGAATATGCGGTGTTTCATTTTCTGTTCTTGTGTCAGTTTGCTGAGGATGATGTTTTCCAGATTCATCCATGTCCCTACAAACGACACGAACTCATCATTTCTGATTGCTGCATAATATTCCATGGTGTATATGTGCCACATTTTTCCAATCCAGTCTATTATCAATGGGCATTTGGGTTAATTCCAGGTCTTTGCGATTGTAAACAGTGCTGCAATGAACATTCGTGTACATGTGTCCTTATAGTAGAACGATTTATAGTCTTTTGGATATATACCCAGTAATGGGATTGCTGGGTCAAATGGAATTTCTATTTCTAAGGCCTTGAGGAATCGCCACACTGTCTTCCACAATGGTTGAACTAATTTACACTCCCACCAACAGTGTAAAAGTGTTCCTTTTTCTCCACATCCTCTCCAGCATCTGTTGTCTCCAGATTTTTTAATGATCGCCATTCTAACTGGCGTGAGATGGTATCTCAATGTGGTTTTGATTTGCATCTCTCTGATGACCAGTGACGATGAGCATTTTTTCATATGATTGTTGGCCTCATATCTGTCTTCTTTCGTAAAGTATCTGTTCATATCCTTTGCCCACTTTTGAATGGGCTTGTTTGTTTTTTTCCTGTAAATCTGCTTGAGTTGTTTGTAAATTCTGGATATCAGCCCTTTGTCAGATGGGTAGACTGCGAAAATTCTTTCCCATTCTGTTGGTTGCCGATCCACTCTAGTGACTGTTTCTTTTGCCGTGCTGAAGCTGTGGAGTTTGATTAGGTCCCATTTGTCTATTTTGGCTTTTGTTGCCAATGCTCTTGGTGTTTTGTTTATGAAGTCCTTGCCTACTCCTATGTCCTGGATAGTTTTGCCTAGATTTCCTTCTAGGGTTTTTATTGTGCCAGGTCTTATGTTTAAGTCTTTAATCCATCTGGAGTTAATTTTAGTGTAAGGTGTCAGGAAGGGGTCCAGTTTCTGCTTTCTGCACATGGCTAGCCAGTTTTCCCAACACCATTTGTTAAACATGGAATCCTTGCCCCATTGCTTGTTTTTGTCAGGTTTATCAAAGATTGTATAGTTGTATGTATGTTGTGTTGCCTCCGGTGCCTCTGTTTTGTTCCATTGGTCTATATCTCTGTTTTGGTACCAGTACCATGCTGTTTTGATTACTGTAGCCTTGTAGTATAGTTTGAAATCCGGTAGTGTGATGCCCCCCGCTGTGTTCTTTTTGCTTAGAATTGACTTGGCTATGCGGGCTCTCTTTTGGTTCCATATGAAGTTCATGGTGGTTTTTTCCAGTTCTGTGAAGAAAGTCAATGGTAGCTTGATGGGGATAGCGTTGATTCTGTAAATTACTTTGGGCAGAGCCTACCTCACAAAAAAAGCCCAGGTCCAGATGGGTTCACAGCCGAATTCTACCAGACACACAAGGAGGAGCTGGTACCATTCCTTCTAAAACTATTTCAAATAATCCAAAAAGAGGGAATCCTTCCCAAATCATTTTATGAGACCAACATCATCCTGATACCAAAACCTTGCAGAGACCCAACGAGAAAAGAAAACTTCAGGCCAATATCCATGATGAACATAGATGCAAAAATCTTCAATAAAATATTGGCAAGCCGATTGCAACAGCAAATCAAAACACTTATTCATCATGATCAAGTAGGATTCATCCCAGGGATGCAAGGCTGGTTCAACATACGCAAGTCTATCAACATAATTCACCACATAAACAGAACCAAAAACAAAAACCACATGATTATCTCAATTGACGCAGAGAAGGCATTTGACAAAATTCAACAGCCCTTTATGCTAAAAACCCTCAATAAACTCGGTATCGATGGAACGTATCTCAAAGTAATAAAAGCTATTTATGACAAACCAACAGCCAATATCATACTGAATGGGCAAAAACTGGAAGCATTCCCTTTGAAATCTGGTACTAGACAAGGATGCCCTCTCTCACCACTCCTATTCAATATAGTACTGGAAGTTCTAGCCAGAGCAATCAAGCAAGAAAAAGAAATAAAGGGTATTCAAATAGGAAAGGTGGAAGCCAAATTGTCTCTATTTGCAGACGGTAAAACTTAGTTTTAAGAATATATCCTGTATCTGTGGTTTTCAAACCGAGCTTTGGGAGTCCCTGGACAAAGGTGACCTGATGCACAGTGACAAATCCATCTAAGAGGACCACAGGACCCCTGCGCCTGCTCTAATTGAAGCGGCTCCATGTTTCTTTTTTTTGAGTGTTGACTTTCTGCATACAATTATACTTGAAGGAAGGTTTTGGCTACTAACAACAACTTAATATTTGAAAACCTCTAGCTTAAATAAAGTGTTCGTTAAGAATATCTGGTTTCCTTTGCTATCCATTCAGTCACTTGTTCTATATTTACTGAGGATACACAATATATAAAATTTATATTTGTTGAGTACCAGCTGGGAGCCATGACTGTGTTAGCTTCTTTATGGATTTTATCTCATTTAATTTTTGCCAATACCATGGGTGGAAGGTATTATTTAGATTTTGCAGCTAAGGAATAATATTCAAAGTAAGGAACTTGACCAAGTCTCACAAATAATGGGAACTACAGCTATGATTTGAA
Organism: Callithrix jacchus; assembly: GCF_049354715.1. Lineage (NCBI taxonomy): Eukaryota > Metazoa > Chordata > Mammalia > Primates > Cebidae > Callithrix > Callithrix jacchus. Next base: position 77,005,342 of record NC_133512.1, on the reverse strand, counting down.
AGTATTTCAGCCTGACTTCAGAGCTGTTTCTCTTTTCCCAACAGACCACACCATTTCTTAGCAAGTAGGAAATAGTGACGGCATTTGAGATGATGGAAATAATTGCACTGGTGATCATGACTCATTGAAACATTGAAGAGGAAGTTGATGTTGATAGGTATAGAAAAGGAAATGAAGGAGATGTTGATATTGGTGCAGGTGACGCATATGGGATGTGTGTGGTTCTGTAGAGGTGGAGCTGTTCTCTCTTACAGCTCCTCTGTTTGTCATGGCAGGAGCCAGAATTGGCTTGGACTACCTGGGTCAAATACCTTCTGTCCAGAAAAGTAGGCCTGACTGTGGGTCTGGAGAGGAGAGGACATGTTTGAGGGAGTCGTGTTAAAGAAGAGGAGATGTGGAATGAGGAGACTCAGGCTGAAATCGAGTCACCTGCAAAGATTGCTTGGGCAGAGGAGTTAGCATGTTAAAAATAATTTCTCCACCTGTGGCAGTTCTCAGAATTACCATGTTCCTACATTGATTATACATGAGCCAACAGACACATACCCAGCCCTGTGCTTAAGTGGAAAGAATGAAAGCAGGTTTTATTCTGATCACTGATTGTATTAGTCTGAAACCTTGTAATTAGGGCAGACATCCTTTGCATAGTAGACATAAATGTTCTTATCACTCGAATATCATCTTTTGTTGTAATTACTGACATATAGTTTGTGTCAAGGCCTGATGATTAAAAAAATATATATCCATTCAAGTTCTAGGTTCACAGAACTGAAACAGTAAACCTCAGTTTGTAGTAGCTGAGCCAATGCAGAGGACCCCAGAGTATCTTAAGATCCTGCTTAAAGCAACAGGTCCTCTTATCTTCACTACAATATGACATAGGCAAATTTATGAAACACTAACATGTTCTGATTAAACAACAATGTGAACTAGAAAACATAAGGTCATAGACTCCATGAAATAAAACTTCTCATTTTTAATAAGATCTGTGATTATTTCAGACCTGCATGAAGTTGAAATAAATATTATGGACAACTGTAAGTAAGAACTATCCAACAAAGTGTGAGGAATCAGAGTTGACTAGATGATTTACTTGTATCTCAAGCAACATATTCTAATTTAATAACTATTCACATACTCAAAGCAACAGAATAGATGCTTATTCTATTTGATGTAGTGGTTCTTTCTACCCAAGTGAAAACAGCACACACACACACACACACACACACACATTTTGGACTGAAAATAGATTGTTAGCATTATAATTTATGTAAATGATACTCTATGTGAAGAAAATTGGTATCTCTTAGTTTTACGGTAATTATTGCATAAATAGAGTATAATCATGTAAAAGGATTTTATTTTCTAGCTAAAACTCTATGTATTTAAAGGTTTACTATTGTATCATATAAAACCTAAAAATGACTCATATACGTTCCAAAGCCTTAAAAATAACCCTGTTTGGTGTTCTAAAACTTATTTCTTAGGGTTCGATAGGCCTAAGTGATCATTAAAATCCAGAGCAGTAGTTGCCAACATTATTGGAATTGGTTGTCCTCATGGTAGTCCTTGGGAGGAAGAATGGGTTTAAATGTCTCAAATGTGTGCCTCACGATCACCTGGAGAGCGTGTTAAAACAGTTGGCTGGGCTCCACCTTCAGAGTTCCTGATTCAGTGGGTCTGAGTTGGGGCTCAGTAAATTCGCATTTCCCAGGTGATGCTGATGCCTGCTTCCAGATCCTTTATTTGATAGTTGTTTGCTTGCTCCAACCTGGGCAAGGAGAGGTCTGTGTTTATGAATTCTGTGGGAACCTTTTGAATTCCAACCAGGACCCAGGCCAAGCCAGGCAAGTTTCTTTGCAGTCTTCCTGTACCAGTAGATGGAATTTTTTTCTAGTTCCCTCTTTCCACTCAAGCTGTACTTCTTCAAGGGTGGTTCTAGCTTTAGATGTGAGTGTTTTGTTTTCTGTTAATTTCTGCTTTTTTTTTTTTAGATGGAGTTTTGCTCTTGTCACCCAGACTGGAGAGTAATGGCACCATCTCCACTCACTGCAACCTCTGCAAGTAATTCTCCTGCCTCAGCCTCCCAAGTAGGTGGGATTACAGGTGCCCACCACCATACCTGGCTAATTTTTGTATTTTTAGTAGAGCCACGGTTTCATCACATTGGCCTGGCTGGTCTGGAACTCCTGAACTCAGGTGGTCTACTCCCTTGGTCTCCCAAAGTACTGGGATTACAGGCATGAGCCACCATGCCTGGCCAGTTGCTGCTCTTCATAACTTCTTTCACTGAAGCTTCATTGGATTTCATTTGCTTTTTATTTTTTTGAGACGGAGTTTCGCTCTTGTTACCCAGGCTGGAGTGCAATGGCGCGATCTCGGCTCACTGCAACCTCCGCCTCCTGGGTTCAGGCAATTCTCCTGCCTCAGCCTCCTGAGTAGCTGGGATTACAGGCACGCGCCACCATGCCCAGCTAATTTTTTGTATCTTTAGTAGAGATGGGGTTTCACCATGTTGACCAGGATGGTCTCGATCTCTTGACCTGGTGATCCACCCGCCTCGGCCTCCCCAAGTGCTGGGATTACAGGCTTGAGCCACCGCGCCCGGCCTCATTTGCTTTACTTTATCCAATTTTTCAACATGAATGATCGCTGCTTTTTTACAGCCTTGCTGCTTTTCTGGTACATTTATGTTGGCATTTAAGTTTCAACTTTCTACTTGGAGTTGGCTCAAGGCTTAGTCTTGTTTTTCTGAATGGCTGTTAAAACCCAAACTCCTTAGTTGGCATAAGTCAACATGGTAGGACAGACAAAGCCATTAGGGCTTGCTGTCCTCCTTTGCCTTCAGCTTGCTTCCTGTTGTTTTTGCTCCTAGGAAATTCCTTCCCTTTCTCACTGCTCAGATTTGCATTTACAAGTCTGCTGGTTATCCTCAATGTTTCAGTCTAGGTGTTTTGCAGTAAGAGACTTTTCAGGATATCTACTCCATCATATTGCTAGAAATAGAAGTCTAGAGATGACAACTCTGAGAGACTGTGAGAATAAAATGATAATGCCTGTAAACCCGTTAGCTCAGTGCCTGCCACATAGGAACTTCTTAGTAAATACGAACTACCCATTATTTCCATTATTATGTTTGTATACCTAGACCTAGATCTCAGTGGATCACCAGCAGCAGAGGCTAAGAAATTGAGTCCTAGGCTGGGTGCAGTGGCCCCCTCCTGTAATCCCAGCTCTTTGGGAGGCCGAGATGGGTGAATCACTTGAGGCCAGGACTTTGAGACCAGCCTGGCCAACATGGTGAAAACCTGTCTCTACTAAAAATACAAAAAACTAGGTAAGCATGGTGGCACACACCTGTAGCCCCAGCTACTCAGGAGGTTGGGGTGGGAGAATTGGTTGAACCTGGGAGGCGGAGGTTGCAGCGATCCAAGATCACACCAGTGCCCTCCAGCCTAGGTGATGGAGCGAGTTAAGAGGCAAATCCTACCAGGAGGACTAGTTAGTGATGGGAAGGGAAGGGATCATGGTAAATTCAAATTTTAATGAAGATTGTGATAACCGGTTGGGGATGTATTGTATATTTTCTGAATAGATATAGAAAATGGATTCAATCAAGAGAAAATTCTTATGCAGAGGGAAAAATCCTGGAATCAAATTTGTAGCTACCATATACAGTTGCTCGGTGAGCACAGCTCTAGAGGCACCATTCAATAGACCAGGATGTCACAGTGACTGTGACCAGACTGACGACATGCTCCTCCAAAAGGTGCTTGGGCATGCATTTTGGCAAAGTTAAGAAGGAAACAAAGATGTGGGAATGAGATAGACTTTTTTGTACGGGAGTAATTGAGAGAGTTCTTGCTGCCTCACAGGTATACAACCTACGTTTAAAATAATAGCTGAAAAGGAATGCTTAGCTTTCTGCTTGTTTCCTACTGACATTGCTATATCTCAAAGCCCCGGAAGTCCCCCTTATGAATCAGGTGAATACAATCAAGTTGTGTTCAGGCCACCAAAACCATGTGAGGCAGAAGAGCTAAGTATGGGTTCCTGGTGCCATGTGGCTCCTCCCCCAGCTCTCCCTTTCTCTCTTCTCTTGTTCTCTCTCTGCTGACCACTTTCTCCTGCCTCGAGCAGTAAACACCAGCCCCTTCCTGTCTCATGTCATATGGCAGGCAGTTCTTGGAGCAGCTGTTCTCTTCAATCCTGGCTGGCCATAAGTCCTTTGGAGCTAGGCAGGCTCCCACTTTTAGAACCAGGTATCAGGCAAATCATCAAGACAGGGGAACTAGGAGACAGGTTGAGCCTGTTCATCATCATGTGGAAGCTAATTATCAAAATGAAGGCACAAGGCAAGAACAGCGAGAACAAAGGAGCCGAGGCACTCTATCTGCTGCTGCACAGGCTTCTTAGGTTTACCCTACTCAGGTGTGGGACGGTCCCACAGCTGAGAGTGGTGACAGCGAGGAGGGGAGGGTTCCGGCAGCCATTACCTGGGCTCTCTGATTGGAGCGTCATGATTCTCTCTTCTGCCCTGGGCTGGTTTAAGCAAGCAGCAGAGGCCTTGATTTCTCATCTTGAGCACCTCCTCTAACCAGAGTCAGAGGAAGCCCAGAAAGCTGGGAGGACAAGCCATATCCAAACTCTCACTGTGCTTCTGCCACACCTGAGCTATGGGTCAGCTGGGGGAGAGTGAGTCTTCCTCTCCTTAGAACTTCAATGTGAAGTTCTTCTTACTGTTTTCAGTAAGAAAGCAGCTTCTTTGAAGTCAGAGGATAGATATCACCCAGTCATTTGTGAAGCAGAAGAGAGCCACGTGTTCGAAATCCTTTGGGCCTTTGCTATAGGAAAGGAGGAACAGTGAAAGACTGATGCGATGAGCATGCTTGAAGATGCCAGACATGGCCTGCACTGCCAAGGTTAGTCCATTATCTTTCTCCTTCTCAGTGATACACAGATTCAGCCAGTGAGGCAGTTAGGTGACCAGGCTTGGAATGCCATGTGACCTTGGAAACACAGAGGTCAAGCCAGGAGACAGCCCGCAGAGGAGCACACACAGCCATCTTGTGAAGACCTCACCCCCAGGATGGCTTTACTGCCATTTGACTTACAAAAATGGCAGTGTCAAATGCTGCAACCTAATAGTTACTAAGCACAGTCTTGCAGGTATAATACCCTCATAAATCACCTGTCCAGGTGCTGCTTCTGGCCTACTCGTTTGGCTTTTTCAATAGATAATGAGAGTCTGGAAATTTGAGAAAGAGGATGGGGCAGATGCTGGGGTCCCTGATAATTCTGTTTCAGTCTGTTGAGGTCCTAATAATGGCACCTGAACTATGAACTATGCAGGAAGAAAAGAGAAAGCAGAAAACACATAGGCAGGCCCCATCCAGGGTCCTGGTCAATAAATTCTAGGTGCAAATGAAGGCTTTTAAAAGGAGAAAGGAATTCTTCAGAGTATTCAGGATCTAAAGATTGTGTTCCTCAACAAAGCAATCAGATTGCAAATTAATTGTATTGGTAAGTTATACACAGGTTAATTAAAATTAATTTTTCTAGAGCAGTTTACAGAGTGAGCCACATATATTGTATTTGATGCTCACAGTAACTGCCATTTAGAAAGTGTTTACTGTGAACTCAGCCGTTTATGCAAATGATCTCATTTAATTCTCACAATCTCTCTGTGAAGAAGGCATTGTTATGATCCCCAACTTTATAGATGTAAAAACTGAGGCTCGTAAATGGCAAATAACTTGTCTAAGGGACACACAGCAAGTAGTCAGAGCTGGAACTTGAATCCAGTTCTGAGTCCGCCACCCAAGCTTTTAACCACGATGCTGAACCACTGCACAGCCTGGCAGGTGGAGGCTTAATAGCTGTGTTTTCTTTCATAGGAATGGAGATTGTAGGTTGAACTATGTGAAATGGCTGATGTTCTTTAATTTTTGACTTACGAAAATGGCAATGTCACGTGCTGCAACCTAATAGTACTAAGTGAATATCGTCCCAGGCAATGTGTTCTCTTAAAACTAAACTCCTGTTCTTTCTGCTACTCCACTCATTCCTGGAGTAATGTCTGAGAGTAAACAACCCACTTAGTAGGGGTGGGTGGTTGTGACAGACACATGGTCCCATTTGTAAAGAAGACCTCAAGAAGAGTCTTGATTTTTAGATAATGCTATATGAGATCATGGAGGGTAGTCCTGGACAGGTCAGGAAGACTTCCAATCCCGACTCCAGACTGAAGGAGTAGCTCCCACAAAGTCACTGTGGTAAGGAAGTCGCTGGGCTTGGCTAGAGAATAGGACTTTGATTATGGAGTGTGGGAAGATTGTGGGGCACATCACAAAGTGCTTGGAATTATTACAGAGGCTGGATTTTATTTCCTGCAGGGCAGCATTTAGATATTGCAGGCACTACAGTGACACACAGATCTGTGCTGAGAAGACCTTCCTTGCATGTGTGTTCAGGAGGGATTAGAAGGGCGTGCCTGCAGCAGGATCACTAGTTATGAGAAATCCAGGCAAGGCAGGAGGCGTGCCTAACCAAAGGGGTAGAGGGGACAGAAGACAAGTGATTGGGACCTGTAGGAGGCAGAATTAAGGGGCCCTGGTGACTGATTGGAAGCAAGGGATAATCTACAAATGAATAACGTGTTTAGAAACTAAGATAGATCCTCAGCCTCACCAAGTCTTACAAACACTGTCACTCAAACTCCCAGAAGAGGGAAGGATGAATCCTCTACAAGAAGGAGCCCCAGGCCACCATGAGCTATGTCCTCTTTTTAACAATGATGGGAACAGGTTAGGAATCTTCCAGCCTGGACATTGGTTACCAGGGGACGTCTTTCCATTCACGATGGGGCCAACATTCTGTGATATATACTGAGCTCACATACCAGCCAGCATCCATTTTTATTGCTGATTGCCATGCTTTATTGGTTGTCAGCTATTTTGATCATCATCCCTGCTTTTTGCACCAAGAGAACAAACCAACCAATTGTATTGGTGTGAGAAGTACTATGCAAGGATATCTACATTCTTAATCCTTAGTTACTCAATGGAAAAAAGACTTTTGAATGTCCCTAAATCCTTGGGAGGAAAGGATGGCTAGGCATCAGAATCTAAGGACAAGGTTTGCTGGGTGATAGAAAATGCCTGAAGAAAAAGAAGGAAATTCAGGAATAGCTCAGCAGGGTCTTAGTTCTTATTGGATTTCTGGAAGAGAAGACAGGTCTAGCTGTGCTGGAAACAGCCTAGACACTGTGCATCCCCATTGCTGTGAGCCCTCAGTATAAGGGAGTCACCCTGGACCTGTGCAGATTGTTCCCATCCTTAAGTTAGTGTTAACAGTATTCCAGCCTCCCCATGGGAAGTGACAGGAGACTTTATAGATGGGTTTGTCTCACTGCCCAACAATTTAGTGAAATACAATAGAAAAGATCATTTTGTATATACCTAAAGGAAAGTTCTGGGGAACCTTTCTTGGGGTAGTCAAATTCAAAACCTAACCTCCTGAAAGAAACTTAATCTGCTTATAAAATTAAACACACAAAATTCACCACATAGCCCTTCCCGGTTTGAAAGTGAGTTAAAAGGAGGCTATGTTATCATTAGGCATGTCCTTTAGTCAGCTAGCACAGCATATTCCTGAAAGATAGTCCAAGAAGGAATTCAAGCACACTTAAAACCTGTTCCTGGAAATCTCGATCTCTCTCCCCTATATGGCTTATATAACCTAATACGAATTTTTAGAGAACTTGAATATAGGAAGATGAATTTTTACCAACTCTTTCAAGCAGCCTAGTAAAAAGGTTTCCAAGGCTGGGAAGACAGATACATTAATCAATAGCTTTCAAAGTAGCAAGACTCCCAGCAATAATCAGAAAAGACATCTGTCAGCAATGGTAAACTGCTTGACGGAAGCAGGAAACAACATCAGCTGCCAGATTAAATCATTTCAAAGATCTCTGTGTTGGAAATGCCTCCTGGTTCATGTCCCCCATGATTTAGAGGCCTATGAAATGACAGAATTGAACTTCTTCTGAAGGTTTCACATTTCACCCTATTTCTGTCTCTTTGTCTTGCTCTGCTCTTCTGTTCCTTGGTATCTGTGTTTATCACACACACAGGCAAGGATTCCTCAGGTAAGCCAATTGTGGACTTGGTTAAAGACTGGCCTTCATGGGAAATTGTATTTAGTATAACCTGGAACTGGGGATGAGTGAAGCCAAAGGGTGGCTCCAAGCCCAGGGACAGCTCCATCTTGCCCTTCATGTGTCCCGTAAGTATATCTAGGGCTGCATGATCCAAGGAAGTGCAGTCCCCCAACAAGGACAAGATGAGGAGGTTAGAATGTGTCAGAATGTGGTCTTGATCTGTCATCCCCCACTGGGCCCTGTGTTCCCCAATTCAGAACCTTAGAACAGAATGACTAATGCCCTAGAAAAGAAGATTGATTTTCTTGGATGCAAGTGTAGGGCACCCTCATAGTCCCAAAGGGCCCCCTTTCTCTTCAGTCTTTGCTGTTTTCAAAGGAACTTTCCTGCTCCTGAGATACATAATCTGCAGTCATTCAAAAAGTATTTTCTTCCCTTAGAATAATGAAATAAAGGATTATTGAGTACAAATAAATATTATATTTCAAGGACATTGTGGGATAGAATAGGTTCTATTTATTAAACTAGGAAAATAGTAGAAATATAGTTGTGAGAAACTGCTTTCCAGGTTACAAACAACCGATGTGAGACTTAATTGGGAACCCAACTCATTGGAAAGTTAAAAGATGTTATTACCGTCACATAGTAGAAATTTAGCACATGATATTAAGTGTTCTGTGGCTGAGATTGCTTGTTGTCTTTCAAATTCCATAGTAATTGAGCTGAGCTAGTGGCCTCTTAAAGATTCCGTTTCTGTGCCTTCCTTGGAGCCAGATGTGTTAGCTAAATCGCTAAGGTGATAGCAATAACACTGCTTGACAGTGTGTATATGTGGTTTGTGTTCTGGGGGATTGGATGTGGGGGTCCTTTGCCTTTTCTTCATCTTCCCTTCCTCCATCCTGCTCTTGACAGTGTGTATATGTGGTTTGTGTTCTGGGGGATTGGATGTGGGGGTCCTTTGCCTTTTCTTCATCTTCCCTTCCTCCATCCTGCTCTTGACAGTGTGTATATGTGGTTTGTGTTCTGGGGGATTGGATGTGGGGGTCCTTTGCCTTTTCTTCATCTTCCCTTCCTCCATCCTGCTCTTGACAGTGTGTATATGTGGTTTGTGTTCTGGGGGATTGGATGTGGGGGTCCTTTGCCTTTTCTTCATCTTCCCTTCCTCCATCCTGCTCTTGACAGTGTGTATATGTGGTTTGTGTTCTGGGGGATTGGATGTGGGGGTCCTTTGCCTTTTCTTCATCTTCCCTTCCTCCATCCTGCTCTTTGGGATGCACTTGTTCGGATCTTGGCTCATGGGATCAAGGCTACCTATGGCAATGCAATCAGATAGAAGGACCCTGGGCTTCTGATCCTAGGAGTCAACAGGTCTTAACATCCTTCCTAAATGTTGATGTAAGAGAAATAAACTGCAACCGTCTTTAGGCTACTGTCAATTAGGTGGCAGAGTGGGGATGGGTGGGGTGGCAGTGTGGGGGAGTGGTGGGCTTTCTCTCACAGCTGAACCTAATTCTAACTAACAAACACTGGGTCTGCCATTTTGGTATTAACTCATGATATGGTTTAGCTCTGTGTTCCCACCCAGATCTCTCATTGAATTGTAATCCCCAGTGTTGAGGGAGGTGATTGAATCATGAAGATGGATTTCCCCCTTGCTCTTCTCGTGACAGTGAGTGAGTTCTCTTGAGCTTTAATGGTTTAAGAGTGTGTGGCACTTCTGCTTTCGGTCACTTGCTTGGTCTCTTGCTCTGCCGTGGTAAAACATACTTACCTCCTCTTCACCATCCACCATGATTGTAGGTTTCCAGCCGTGCTTCCTGTTAAGCTTGTAGAACTGTGAGTCAATTAAACCTCTTTTCTTTATAAATTACGCAGTCTCAGGTAGTTCTTGATAGCAGTGTGAGAATGGACTAATACAACTTACCACCTAGATTAAGTTCCTTTTGTTAATCTTGCAAAATTATATAAGTGTGTATACTCTTTTTATATAAAGCAGCTTGTTTGGTGAAGTCTTTTACTAGCATGTGCCCATAACACCAACATTTCTGTTATCAGTTGGTAGGAAGCCTGGAAAGAATTAATTTTGCAAGTAGATTCATTCTTTTGAACCCATCTTCAAAATCTGTGTCAAGAAAAGGATGAAGACTTGATTCATTTTCCCTACGGATCTTCTCCAGTATGAATGTCATTGAGGGACTGGTTTGACTGAAGGTAGAACGTAACTATCAAAGTTACTGATTAGAGTGGAAAAACAGCTTTCCAACATTCTATGAGTATCAGCTGTTTTGGAGGCTTGCTGGTCTAGGATGGCCTCCCATATGTGGTGGTTGGCTGGCTGGCAGCTGAGTCAATGGGTGGCCAGACCATGTGCCTTTCCTTATCCAGCAGGCTAGCCTGTGTTTGTATATGTAATAGTGGCAAGGTTCTGAGAGAGAAATGTGCAAGGTCTCTAGAGCACTCAGCTCAGAACTGGCATGCTGTCACTTCCATCACATTCTATGTCAAAGCAATTCACAAGACTAGTCCAGATTTGAAAGGTGGGAAAATAGACTCTACTTCCTGATGGGAGGAACCACAGAGTTATATTGGCAATGGGTGTGGATACAGGGAGGGGTGGAGAATGCAGCCATTTTTGTAACCAGTCTAATACTCTATGATTCTTACATTAAAAGCTCTTAGATCATGTGGATCAAACAAGACAGGATACTCCCAAGAAAGCACATCAGTTTTTCCACAGATGAATGGAGAGATTAGAATAGCTGTGATTTCTTAGTTGAGAATCGGGATTATAGCTTTTGTTCTCAAGTTCTCTATCAAATCACTATAATGTAACCCAGTTTCTATTTTAATCTCATTGAAACTTAAACCATAACAGCCAGATAATGACAATCAGTGGGTGTGTGTGACAGTAGAAGTAGTCATTAAGTAGCCTTTACCTTTGAACCCCACTACTCATACATTGATAAAATTCTAGGCTCTTTGCTAGGAGGTAGGGACGCAAAATGAGTAACACTCAATTTAACCCCTCCTGGAGCCATAATCAGTTAGAGATGAAAGCAACTAAGGGGAATACACTGTAGTAGGTACAAATAACAGGTGCACGCAGGGACAAGATGACACAGGAGGCTTGTCTCTGGAGGCAGAGTCAGGGATGACATTCCCAGTACACGCCACTATGCGTACTTTCCTGACAGTCCCTGTGGCCCCCCCAGGGTTTTCTCACATGAGACCATATTGTGCTCCTAGTTGCTATTGAGACTATAAACCCTGAATATCTGATATGGGTCTCAGTTAATTTAGAAAGTTTATTTTGCCAATGTTGAGGATGCAGGCCCATGACACAGCCTCAGGAGGTCCTGACATGCCTTTGTGGTCAGAGCACAGTTTGGTTTTATGCATTTTAGGGAGACATGAGACATCAATCAACATATGTAAGATGAACATTGGTTTGGTCCGGAAAGGCAGGACAGCGTGAAGCAAAGGCAGGACATCTTGAAGCAGGGAGGTGGCTTCCAGATCATAGGTCTTACTAATTTGGGGGCCCAAGATCTATTTTCTTTTCACAAGAGCAAAGTAACCATCTGGTGCCTGTCTGAGCCACTCTGGCAGCTCCTGTGGTTATTTACTCTCAGATAGCAGAGTTCTCTCTTTTCAGGGCTGTTTATGAGGCTTCCACCAGGATGGGCTTGTCTTCCAAATGCCTTACAGCAAACCCGAAGTGTCAAGTTTTTTTTTTCTTTTCTCCAAGACCTTTAGGTCTTTCATATTCAACTTTCTCTCAAGAAATGTGATAAAAAGAAAAAAGAGGAAATAAAGCTCCTCTGTGGATGGACAGCATTTGAAAGACCAAACAGTACCACTCCTCATAGTCATTCCTTTTCTTCTTTCCAGCTTTTATTTTAGGTTCATGGGGTCAATGTGCAGGTTTTTCATTTGGATAAATTGCGTATCACAGGGGTTTGGCATACAGGTTATTTCATCACCCTGGTAATGAGCATAATACCTGATAGGTACTTTTTCAAGCCTCAGTCTCCTCACACCTTCCATCCTCAAGTAGACCACAGTGCCTACTGTTCCCTTCTTTGCATCCATGTGTACTCAATGTTAACTCTAACTTACAAGTGAGAACATGCAGTGCTTGGTTTTCTGTTCCTGTGTTAATCCACTTAAGATAATGGCCACCAACTCCATCCATGTTGCTGCAAAGGATATAAACTCATTCTTTTTATGGCTATGTAGCATTCCCTGGTTTACATTTTCTTTAGCCAGCCACTGATAGGAATTTAGGTTGATTGTGTGTCTTTGCTATTATGAGTTCTGTGATGAACGTACTCATACATGTGTCTCTATGGTAGAATGACTTCTATTCCTTTGGATACATACCTGGTAATGAGATTGTTGTGTCAAATGGTAGTCCTGTTTTAAGTTATTTGAGAAATCTCCAAATTGCTTTTTGCAGCTCCTAGATCTCATAAACAACTTCAGTAAAGCTTCAGAATACAAAGTCAATATACAAAGATCAGTAATTATTCTTATTAGCAAGTCTTGGTGACCTACGATGAACATAGCCTCAGGGTGAGCTCTCCCCATGGTTAGTGGTACCCTTTATCATTTTCCCATTAGTGAGTCCTTGGCTGGCCCAACAGACCTCTCCAAATCCTTTGAGCCATCTCTTCTAGAGAGCACCCAGACTCTCAAACAAATGCAGCCTTTGACCATTCGACATCTCCTGAGGTGGAAATGCTGATTGGGTATCCCCTATGAGACCCTTCTCCTGTAGTTAGATTTCTCAGTGTTTACGTGATAACAGTTTTTTAAATGGAGTCTGTCTTTACATCACCTTTCTAAATAAAGGTCCATAGCGGGGTTGATGTGGAGCTGCTGTCTTTTGATTCTGGAGAACTGAAGTTAAAGCCAGTAGCCTGGAAGTTCAAAGAACTAGTAATACAATTTGTCTCTTACGTACAAAGCTTTTCAGGAAGATGTTAAAGGACAGGATTAGGCTTTTTAATTAAAAAAAAAAAGTTTTGAGACAGCATCTTAACTCTGTCACCAAGGCGGGATTACAGTTTCAACCTCCTGGGCTCAAGCAATGCTCCTGCCTCAGCCTCCTGATTAGCTGGGACTACAGGTGTACACCACCATGACCATCCACTCTTCTGCACCCCTTCCCCATAGAGACAGGGTCTCGCCATGTTGTCTAGGGTGCTCTCAAACTCCCAGGCTCAAGAGATCCACCGGCTTCCCCAAAGTGCTGAGATTACAGGCGTGAAGGTACATTCTAGTGCATGCTCCTCAAGCACTTACAGAGAAGCCTGCTAGATTCTATGCTAAGTACCTTACCCACATTATCTTCACCATAATCATGCCAAGTAGAAACTGTCATTATATAAATGAAGAGTTTTTTTTTTTCTTCTTTTTCGAGACAGTCTCTCTCACTTTGTCACCCAGGCTGGAGTGCAGTGGCCTGATTTCAGTTCACTGCAACCTCTGCCTTACCAGCTCAAGCAATTCTTGTGCCTCAGCCTCCCGAGTAGCTGGGATTACAGGTGTGTGCCACCACACTTAGCTAATGTTTGTATTTTTAGTAGAGACAGGGTTTTGCCATGTTACCCAGGCTGGTCTTGAACTCTTGCTCTCAAGGGATTGCCTGCCTCGGACACCTAAAGTGCTGGGGATTACACGTGTGAGCCGCTATGCCCAGCCCAGATGAGGAAATTGAGGTTACGGAATCCTGAGTAGTGACACAAGAATGTGAACCCAGGGAGTCTTACTCCAGGTCTGCTTTTCATCTGTTTGCCAGAGGTTCTGAATGGTGGCAAGCAGACAGAACTAGGCTTACAAATGTGTTGGCTTTGGCTCACACTGATGTTACACACACACACACACACACACACACACACACACACACACACACACACAGTGTATTTCTTCTTGAAACTCTCCAGTTTATTAGAGTCCCCGCTATTTCCTATTCTTCCTAACCCAGCCTGCTTCTTTCACGTACCTGTCTGGCCCTCGAAGGCATTTGGATTTTGATTTCTGCACAGTTCTAACACACCTCTCTCCTAGGGTAATTCCACACGCCTTTCTCTTTCTCAGTTCCATTAACTGCACCTCAAATAACTTCTCTATCACAGGCAGTTCCTTCGCTTTTACTACTTTTTCTCCTTCTCATTTCTCTTTAGTTACCTGCAAAGTTACTTCAGTGCCTCTCAAACTTCTAAGTTTTTTTTCTTTTTTATTTCATATTTTTTGAGATGGAGTTTCACTCTTACCACCCAGGCTGGAGTGCAATGGTGAGGCCTCTCCTCTCCGCAACCTCCTCCTTCCAGGTTCAAGTGATTCTCCTGCCTCAGCCTCTGAAGTGGCTGGGTTGCCCGCCACCACCCCTGGCTAATTTTTGTATTTTTGGTGGAGACAGGGTTTCACTATGTTGGGCAGGCTGGTCTCAAATTCCTGATCTCAGGTGATCTACCCACCTTATTCTCTCAAAGTGCTGGATTGCAGGTGTGAGCCACCACGCCCAGCCTTTTTTTTTTTTTTTGAGACAGGGTCTTGCTCTGTCACCCAGGCTAGAGGGCAGTGGCGCAATCATGGCTTACTGCATCCTTGACCTCCTAGGCTCAAGTGACCCTCCCACCTCAGCCTCCTAAGTAGCTGGGACTATAGGCATGTACCACCACACCTGGCTAATTGTTTAATTTTTTTTTGTAGAGATGGGGTCTTACTATGTTGCCCAGGCTAGTCCCAAACTTCTGGGCTCAAGCAATTCTGCTTCAGCCTTCCAAAGTGCTGGGATTACAGGTGTGAGCCACTGCACCTGGCTTTCTTACCCTTCTGGTTTAGATTGCTGTCCCACATTGGCCATGGATGTGGTTGATGCCCCCGAAGATTACTGGCAATAATACTTTAGGATGAAGAATAAAGAAGAAAGTGAGCATGGACAGAATAAAATAAGCTAATTCCCTAAAAGTCTAAAACCTTTTACAAAATCCAGTACATCTTTTCAGCTCTCAACTAAAACTAAACAAAATGACTGACTACTACCTTCTGAACTTTTCATCTGCACTAAAATGGCATTAAGGAGAAATACACAGTTTTGATGTGTTTGTATTTTCCTCTATTGTTTCAACCTTAGCCTCTCTGTGTTTGCCTGGGAAGCAAATCATAGTTTATGACATTTTTATGAAAAAAAATTCAAATTCCAAACAGTTGGCTGACAAATGCAATTTTGAAACAATCCATTTCTGTCTTTCTGTGCAGACTGCTTCAGAAGTTGAACCTTCTTTTTGATTCAACTATGAATTCCTTGATATCTTCCATTTAATATTCTGAAATCTCTATGTGATATACAACGAGGACATAGCAGTTAGAAATTCTTATTTTACTAATTGCACCCATCCTTTCTCCTAGTATTCCTGTAACAGCAGCCTCACTGAAGTGAGTTTGCCAAATAGTTGATGATACTTCGATTTCAAAGCCATTCTAGTTAAATTCAAAATACTACTTTCTTTTTATGTTAGACTAAGCAAGATGAAACAAGATGAATATTTCCAGCTGCCAGTGTTAAAAAAAAAATTCGAAGTAGCCACTAACCATATGTAGCTATTAAGAACTTAAAAGGTGAATAGTTCTAATTGGGATAATTAAAATACACACCAGATTACAAAGATCCAATAAAAGACGTAAAATGTTTACAGCTTTATATTGGTAACATGTTGAAATAGTTTTTTGTATGTTGGGTTAAATGAAAACATTAAACAAATGTAAGAAATTTGAACATGATGGACATGTATTTGTAGATGAAGAGCAATGAAGGTAAATTCTTGACACAGTATGTACAATTGGGGATCTCAGCAAAGTAAGACGAGTGGTTCTTTTGGTTTGTCATGGAGTAAAATAGACAGGACAGAAGGAATTTTGCTCTTTGGGCAAAACACCTTTAACTTCAACCTTTGTGTTGTAATCCCAAGAGCAGGTAAGAAAGAACAAGCTGTGACGGAGTCTCTTGTGTGTTGCTGGTGCTGGGAGAGCCATGCAGGTCACTAAGAAGCGGTGCTGACAGCAAACTCCCTTTCCAGAGGTGAGAGGCAGCAACCTTTTCCAGGAGGCAACCTTTTCCAGGATGCTGTCCACAAAGGGTAGCTAGTATGGCTGCAGAACACCTCCAGGTATTCATTCATTCATTTTTTTTTTTTTTTTTTTGAGACGGAGTTTCGCTCTTGTTACCCAGGCTGGAGTGTAGTGGCGCGATCTTGGCTCACCGCAACCTCTGCCTCCTGGGTTCAGGCCATTCTCCTGCCTCAGCCTCCTGAGTAGCTGGGATTACCGGCACACACCACCATGCCCAGCTAATTTTTTGTATTTTTAATGGAAATGGGGTTTCACCTTGTTGACCAGGATGGTCTTGATCTCTTGACCTCATGATCCACCTGCCTTGGCCTCCCAAAGTGCTGGGATTACAGGCATGAGCCACCATCATTCATTCTTTACTTCTGTGTATTTTCTCCTCCCCTCCATTCAAGCCGTCAGTCCACTCTGTGCTCCTCGCCTCAGAAGGCATGAAGCAGGTTGGAAAACAGAAGCAATCTTGCTGGCTTTTGTTTTTCCAAAAACCTAATTCATAGAGGTCTAAAAAGAGGGAAGAGGGAGAACAAGATTTTCTGATATAAACAATATTTAGAAGAAGCCAACGTTAGATTGGAGCTTCACTCTCACACTGGATAAAGACCACGCCCTCCAGAGTTAAAGGGAGAAAAAGAACACTGTGGGTCCAGGAACAGCAGGGATACCTTGAGGTACAGGACCCTAGGGGTGAGGCTACATAGTGTGTCTAGGCAGAAGGGCTGTGGGAGCCTGGCCAAAGGGTGAGACCCCCAGATTATGACACCTTGTGGGCCTAGACAGCAGCTGCCTCAGTGGTCACTTGAACCACATGGACACTCCCACATCAGAGAAGTGACACTTTGTAGGATCCCAGAACTGTGGCATATTATGGGGAAAAGGGAATGAACCCTAAAGTTAAATTTTCTACCACTACAGTGGAATGTGGCTTTAGCCAGAAACAAATTCAAATCGGAGACAACAGACAGCGCTAATCGTTTTACAGTCTGTTAATTGACTGAAGACCTGTCCCTACTACAGTAGTGATGAAAACAGTTTGGGGCCATGAGCTCCTCTTCTCTCTGCCATACATTTTCCCTGGACATCTCCTCTCAGTACATAAAGAGGTAGGGACACAAGGTGAGATTAGATTGACCTTTCTTCTGATGCTGTGAGTTTTGCATCTCCAGGAACTTGTAGTTCACATTGCTTCACAGCTTCCCCTCAGCAGGAAGTCTGGTGAGACCCCTCCCACCCCAGTACTTTAGGTGGCGCGTCCTGCGGAGATCATGCCCAATGAACTAGAACATAACTGATTTTACTGCCTCAGACACTTTTTATTATGACAGTAAAATGTTTTTCTTTTTTAAAATGTTGCTTATTTAATTTCTTTAACATGTACTTATTTATTTTTAAATGGATGGATAAAATGTATGTATTGTGTGCAACAAGATGTTTGAAGCATATAGATATTGTAGATGTGTTTTCCTTTTTATAAGACATAGTTTTACAAATTGGAAAACCAGGGAGATTTTAAAAAGTTACCTACTTGCCACTTTACTGGACAAAGCTCTTATTTAGGAAAACAATTAAGCTCATCCCTAGCACAGCTGATCAACTGGCCCCCTCTAAGGTGAAAGTTCCTTCAGAATAGAAAATGCCAAGTGGGTGCTTTTAACTGTGTTCGGGAACATTCTTGTTCTCTCTGACTTTCCTGCCATGCGGTGTGCGCCCATGTTCTGCTTTTCTCTCTCAACCTTCCTTCCCTGTTCTAAATTCAGTGGAGAAAATGTGAAAATATTGTTCATTAAAAAAAAATACATACTGCTATTTGCTTTCTATTAGGAGGAAGAAAAAGCAATAATCAACACTTAAACTGTTAATATCCAGACCTCAGAAGGCATCAGGAAATAGGGGAGATTAAAATGCTGAGTGGGAGGCAATAGAAGAGTTTCCATTCATTGGGTCAGGAAACAGAACTTTCAGTGTTTGAATGTTCTATTGGCACATTAGTTATCAGCTGCCTTTGACAAATACAACACCCCTGGTGCTGAAGATTATCTAGGTCTGCTCATTGGCCTTTTCTAGCACCATATCCACATGGCAAGTTCAGGGGCCAATGTTGGAGTTCTCACTCCTCCCAGGCCATGCATGTCTTGAGCCAGGCAGGCACCTGGTGAATGTTTGCTGATACTGCAAACTATTCTCATCCTACCACCAGGACAGGAATAGCCAGTGCCGCCTCCAAACCCAAATTACATGGAATAAAAAAATCACAGGGCTATGGTATTCTCAAGTAGAAAGGGTCCTTGGAGACAGTCTGGTGTAACCCCTTGATTTTACAAAGAAAGGGAGGCCAAATGAGGCCAACACACATGTCCACAGTCTTATCACTGGTTACTGCTAGAGTTAAGGGCCCTAACTCCTGATGCCCAGCCTTATGTTCTTGCTATCCAATCTGTTAATGACTTGAATGACAACTATGGCTTAACCAAGGGGCATAAATACAGCAGAACCGAGCACATCAAACCTAGTGGTGGACAATGAGAAGTCGCAGGCCTGATACGGACAGTGCCTGCCCTGCCTGAAGATGTTCACATTTCCCTCTGTATGAGTTTCCTAGTGATACTGTAACAGATTACCCCAAACCATGGCTCACAACAACACAAATCTATGATCTTACACTTCTGAAGGTCAGAAATCCGAAAAGGGTCTCACTGGGCTAAAATCAAGGTGCTGGCGGGGCAATGTTCATTCCGAAGGCTCCCAGGAGGACTTGTTCTCAGTGTCTAGAGGCCATCTGCATTCCTGGGCTCATAGCTCTCTCTTATCTTTTAAGGGGCCCATGGTCAGCAGGGCTCCTCACGGTGCCATCCCTCTGGTTCTGACTCTTCTGCCCCTCACATACACCTTTAAAGGATACTTGTAATTATGTTGGGCCAATCCAGACAACCCAGGATAGTCTCACTGTTTAAAAATCTTCAGTTACTTCTGCAGAATCCCCTTTGCCATGTGAGGTAACATATTCACAGATTCTAGGGACTGGGATGTGGACATCTTCAGGAGCCATGATTCTACCTGCTATGCTTCTTTTTTTCTTTCTTTCTTTTTTTTTTTTTTTTGAGACAGAGTCTAACTCTGTCTCCCAGGCTGGAGTGCAGTGGTGCCATCTCGGCTCACTGCAACCTCTGCCTCTTGGATTCAAGTGATTCTCCTGCCTCAGCCTCCGAAGTAGCTGAGGCTACAGGCAAGTGGCACCATGCTCAGCTAATTTTTGTATTTTTAGTAGAGATGGCGTTTCACCATGTTGGCCAGGCTGGTCTTGACTCCCTGACCTCAGGTGATCTGCCCGTCTCAGCCTCCCATGGTGCTGGGATTACACACATGAGCCACTGCACCCGGCCTGCCTGCTATATTCTTTATAAAAAGAGGCAAACTAAATACCCTTGCAAGCTGGATCTAGCCATGGACTGCCAGCTCCTCAATTTACTGCCATGTTGAGTGTCATGGCACATAAGAAATGTGAGAAAGTCTCTAACCTGGAGGGCGGTCAGGCTGGAGAATGAAAGTGACCAACAAAGCAACAAGGCACCGTGTGCCAGAAAGGGAAGCGCCACCCGACATGGGGGCTGTGAGTGCCGCCAGTGGCCTTCTCCGTACTACTAAATGCCCACAAGTCTTGCATCTCAAAATTTCAGTTGGGAAAGAAACCCAAGTTGTGATTTATTCATCTTAGAGCAAGCAGAAGCCTTTGTGGGGAAGTGACAGGGTGAGTTAGTGACTGAACTGGGATTAGAGCTCTGGTATCCTAAGGCCCAGCTCGGTTCTCCTGCCGCCCTACAGGTTGTTCACTACCAACACTCTTGCCTAACATTCAGCGACTCTGCTTTGCCAGCCACTGCTAACTTCTCCAATGACCCAAGGTGACCTTTCTCTCAAGTTACCCTCCTTATCATCCCAGGACAATGGCACCAAATTTGTTCTCATTGATACACTTATTCACCTACCTCTTTGTTCATCATTTGTCACTCACATACTGAGCATGTACCATTGCTAGACTTTGAACCAGGAGCTACAAACACAAAGGGAAATAAGAGCCCAGCCCCTTTATTTAAGGGGCTTCAGGGCCGGAGCAGCACTTCCTGCCCTTGTTATGCCATGCACAAAAGGTGGGGAACTGTTCACTCCTTTGTGAAGTGTGTGAGTGTGATCACTCCTGCTGGCTATATTCCTGGGGACACTGACTCCTTCCTTTCCCTCTTGAGAGAGAAGAAAGAGCAGAAAGAAGGCCAGTGAGTGAGAGCACTATTACTCCGGGGAAAACTTTCATTGTTTCTAAGTTATACATAATCATTATTAATGTACATTATTTACAAATATATGTAAGTAGCAAATGACTTGGGTCATGCTGCTACAACTTGTAGGTAGGAACTTCTAATGTAGTGGTTTATGTGGTCCTTCCTTAGAAGGCCCTTTTTTTCTCTCTCTCTCTTTAGCTTCTATTTTTGTTTCTAGGATGGAATCTCGCTGTGTTGTCCAGGTTGGTCTCTGACTCAGCTTAAGCAGTCCTCCCACCTTGGCCTCCCCAAGTGCTGTGATTACAGGCATGAGCCATGGTATCCAGCCTTCTTCTTTTTAATTTAAGTGAGCACTGAGGAGTTCCAACTAGTCCTCATTTTCCCAAAGAGAAGAAAAGCAACTCAGAGATAAGAAACGCTACATTCTTTTAAGGACAGAACTTGGCATCTGAATTTTCACACTTGTATTCTTTGAACAAAATCATTAAAGTATACCAAATCTATAACCAATAAAAGATTTGGATGAAGACAGATAAAAATGTGAATGGACTACAATGAAAGATGCACAGACGTACGTTAACCAGGTATAGTAAGCTCGAGGTGAGTCATCAGTGGGCAGTGGTGGCTAAAAATGCCTTGCCATCACAGGCAGCATAAATGAATGACAGAATCTCCAGTTAGGGAGGGAATGGCCAAATGGCACGCTAGAGCTCAGACCACAGCTGAATGCTGCATTTGGATTCAGGAGATACACTTTGAAAGAGCTAAAAACAAATGTAATTATGTTCAGAGGAGCATGCCTTGAAGAGACAGTGTGGGGTCCCACTAAGAACATGAGCTCTGGAGGCAGCAAGATGGGTTTGAATCCATCTACCACTTACCTTACCAGATAGTGACCTTGAGCAGGCTGCCTGACTAACCCCTTCATGCACAATTTTTCCATCTGTGAAATGGTAATAATGTGAGGGTTGCATGAGTCCAAATGCTTAGAACAGTGCCTCTGACAGAGTAGGTCTGGGTAAAAGATACTTAAGAAAAGTGAAGGGCCGGGTGTGGTGGCTCACGCCTGTAATCCCAGCACTTTGGGAGGCCAAGGTGGGTGGATCACAACATCAGGAGTTCAAGACCAGCCTGGCCAAGATGGTGAAACCCCATCTCTAATAAATATACAAAAATTAGCTGGGCCTGGTGGCAGCCGCCCGTAATCCCAGCTACTTGGGTGGCTGAGGTAGGTGAATCTCTTGAACCCGGTGGCAGAGGTTGCAGTGAGCCAAGATCGCACCATTGCACTCCAGACTGGGCGACAGAGTGAGACTCCGACTCAAAGAAAAAAAAAGAAGAAAAAAGTGAAGAAATTCAACATCCGAAAAACTCCTGTGAGAAGTATTTCAAGGAGCTGGGGAGTGTTAACCTGAGGAGGAGGAAGTTAGAAAGGGAAGCTGAGAGAACTCACCTGGCAAAGGGAAGAGATTTGCTGTCAGTTCCAAGGGAGCTGCGCCAATGAGAGGAAGCTACATGCAGGTGTGTTTCACACTTAAATAGCTCAGCCCCCAAAGCAGCGTGGTCAAAAGACCACTAGATTAATCAGGAAATGTTTGGTTACAAGGAACAGAACCTTAGCACAAGGTGCTAATGGAAAAAATAAAGGGAGAATTTAATAACATAACCTCAGAAACCAGGGCTAGAGTGACTGCAGTTACCCCTGGGTTCACAGCATGGTTCTTTAAGTCCATCTCCATTCCTGGCCTCTGCATCCACTGCTGGCTTTCCCCAGGGTGGGCTGAGAGGACAGGCATTGGGGATGCAAGCTCTATGGCCCCAATTCACACTCCTATAGGACACCTGTTCACCCATCCACAGTCACCCATTCACTAAGGTAGCACCATCCAGGGATTGTCTTCCAACAAAACAAACTCTGTGACCCAGGAGAATGGCGCTGATTGGCTTAGCCTGAGTCCCATGCCCCTGCTAATGCAGGCAGGGAGGCATAGGGGAAGGAGCTAGCTCCCTGCCTAAACCTCATAGTCTGAGAGTGAGGTGGCTCCTCAAAACAAAAGAAACTCCAGCTCCTTAGCTGAAGAAGGGGGAATGAGGGATGGGCAGGTGAACAGAGCAGATGTCCACTCAGACGCCGTTTATGCCAACAAGACAGGTGAGAATAGATGAAGCCTTTGGTTTTCTTGTTCCACATAAGGGCCATGCAGGAAATCTTCAGCAATCCTACCCTCTCACATGCCCATGCTACGCCTGCCCTCAGCACCATTCTCCCCACTGAAGCATCCCTCTGCTCTACCTTCCCACCTGATTCTCTTACAGGAAACCTGAGAACTGGTCTGACAGGTAGGACTGGAGAGAGGACAGGCCAGAGTGTGTGTTGGGGGAGGTGAGGAAAGGGGGACTTGCAACTTTATTGCGTTATCTTAGCCCATCAGGAAAAAAATGTGAGTTCTCTCCCAAGTTGAAAGGGCGGCCTTGGAAGACAGTTCCTTACCCTGGAGGACAGGCTGCGCTCCTGACTTTCAGGACCTGGAGGATTTTAAACTCTCTCAATGTCCTGCTGCTGCCACATTTGAACTGTATACAAGTTCACCTGCTGTGTCTTTGAAGAGGAAATGTCTCCTTATCTGCTATCAAGGGTGTTGCTAATAATTTGAAGTGAGCTTTTTTCTGCATTTTAGTCTGGCACATCTGGGATTCAAGCTTCAAGTGCTGAGTCTTGTAAGGGCTGTTCTGCAGCCAAAAACCAGGAAAGGAGAAACATAAGCAAAAAACCAGTCACAGGTGAAAAACTCAGCCAGCCTAATTACATCTTTGGGATTAAAAATAGTTTGCCACCTGGAAGGGGAAGTGTCCTTTTCATCCTATCATTCATTTCTTAGCTAAATAATGGATTCAATATACATAATTCCAAAACCAAAATTAGAATTTTTGGAAGATACCCTCAATATTTAGGCATTTTATCTCCTGACCAATTTGTCTTGGAAGGTATTCCAGCCTAGGAAATTCTAATTTATTTCTCTATTTTAAAAGACATATAGGAGATTTTTGTTTATTGGTCAAGGTGGATATGTGAGAACACTTGCTTTAAAATGTTCAAGACTGGCTTTATGACTCTGATCAAGTAAAACTCTAGAGCTTCAAGATCTGTTGAAATGGAGAAGGTTAAAACTGCTGGGTCCCTGCTTGTCCTTCCCCACCTGAAAATTCTTGACCCTGACCCTGGTCCTCCCCCAGACCACCTGTAGATGAAGGTGGAGTAGCCTTCCATCGAGACCTCATGAGGCTCTCTGGCTGTCATTAGGAGGGCATCAACCGACTGTCAAAATACAGTGTTGTATTTCATCAGCATCATAGAATATCGTCTCAAACTCACTGAGGGTCAACACTACTTAAGGACTCAGTTTTGAAGAATTCTGATTTAAGGAGAATTACCTGAAAGAGATGTAATCCTGATACTTTAAAATTTATTATTGGATTTGCAGACCCTCAGAGAGTAGCCTATGTGACCCCTCAGTTCTGTCTCCCCACTGACTAACTGAGCCCAGCTTTGGCATTCTGCCATTTGCACACTCTTGGGTGGGGGAGGAGTAGAAAGCTGTGCCAAGAAATGTGATGCTGAACTTACTCTAAGCAGGCGTGGGGAAGCCATTCACCACTGTTTCAGGGTTCCTCCGGCATGAACTGGAATCCCAGTATGTCCTTTTATTTGCAGACGCTCATTCCTGCAAATCCCAGGCCTTCAAGTGGACTGTAGAAGGTTTTAGCTAACACTCATACTTCGGCCTTCCCTAAGGTAATGTGCTAGGTGGAAAAGACTGGGAGCCTGTCCAGGTCACCTTGAGCTGTGCTGCTAGGTGGTCGTTTTGCACTGGGAATGGACCTTGCTAGTTATTTTAGCCAGCAGATGACTGTGACTCTGAACATTTACTTCAGGAGCTTCACTGGGGCCAGTGGACTGTTTCATGGAGATATTAGAGCTTTAACTGACCCTGATCACTTAAGGACAGATGCTGTGTCCTGGGGCTATGGGATCTGGTCACTTTTACATAATTTGAATGTGCTGTCTAATCATCCAAGTACCGTTTTAAGCATTCAAGTTCTTTAAGCATTCAATTAGGCTGCTGCTGAACATGGGAGGTGTATGTGCAGCTTCACTCGTTTCAAACAGCACACTCAACTTTAGCAGTTATTGCATCAGCTCAGGGCAACCTGCTCTTCCAATCAATTAAACTCTTTGTTCTTGAATACAGAATGCCTGCCAATCACACTTTAAATCACCACCTCACGCTTCTTTCACCATAAACTTACTGAATGAAATGACTTCCTAAAACTTAATCACTCCCCACCTCTGGCAAGCTGGCCTTTAAAGAGATTTTGCGGTGTCTCTGGGAACAACCCTATTACATTCCTCCCTGAGGGTGAAACCGTCTCAGGTCGCCCTTCCAGAAATAGTAATACTGCTGCTGAGTTGCTGGTTTGTATTTATTCATAGTGTCCTGGAACAGACACTATGAATGATGAAATGAATTGTGTTTACTGGTCCTCCCCTGCCCCCCAGTAATTCGTGCTTATTATGGAAAAGAAAAATTGAACCATACAGCAAAGCAATGAAGAATAATTAAGTTACCTAAATTCTCAACATCCCAAAGCTACAATACCTCAAATATTGGTTACCCTTCCAGGTTTTTGTGTTTCTTCTTGACAGTGGCTGCTAGAAAGATCCAAATACAAACCCCAGTATAAATGAGACTTTAATATAAAACATTGGAGAGAAGATGTATAATAGATGGCACTGGCCCAACTGGCTCTCCATTTGGAAGAAAATAAATATGAACTCTTTATACCACATGGAAAAGTCCATTTCTGATAGGTGAAAATTTTAAATGTAAAAAATATAACAATGAAGTTATTGTTTAAAAATCTGGCGGCTATAGGTATATTCTAGGGGTGAGAGAACTTTTTAAACAGACTAGAACCTATAAAAGAAGGAAAGGAAAGTATAGTTATTTGATTTTTAAAATTATAAATAGGTTCATACAAAATAAGAAAAGTACATTTGTAATGTAAGTGACAGTTTATGCCTATAATAAAAACTCTTAAATTTGATGAGAAAAGGACAAAATGAAGAGATAAAAATGCTCAAAGGATAAACACTTCACAGACATTGAAAGGCCAGCCCACATATGAGAAGATGCTCAAATTCACTAGTGGTCAGAAAAAAGCAAGTTAACAATAGAACACCATTTTACACCTAGACTGGAGAAAAGAGCTATAATATCATACGCTAGTGGGAGATAGGAATGTAGTCTGATACTCTGCTGGTGAACTGTGATGTGCTAAAATCTTTTAGGAAAGAAATGTGACAATATCTATTAAAATTAAAAGGACATGTACCCCTTGATCCAGCAATTCCACTCCTGGGAGTGTAGCTCAGTAGAAATAAACAGGTAGCTTTACTAACAGGTAGTAAACAGAGGTTTACTGCAGCATTGCTGAGAGGGAAAAAACAGGAGAAAAGAGAATGCCCATCAACCAAGCAGTGGCTTAATAATTTATAATATTTCTCACACAAAGGAATATTTTTTAATGACTAAAAATATGAATTACAACCAAAACAAATGATTTGGAGGGATTCCCATAAGATACTACTGAAGGATAAAAGAGGAGTGCATATATCCTATTGAGAGAAAAAATGACAAACTGTGTGTGTACATCTGTGTGGCATCCAGTCTCAACAACCTCTCTGGACAGAGAGCTGGACAGAGGATGCATATTAGGTTGTAGAGATTGGATGCCATGGTCAGGGGAGGAGGGAAGCTGATGATGGTGAAAGAAGGAGAAGAAGGGCAGGACAGAGCTAAGTTTAAAAAAAAAATTTTTAAAGTCACTAAAAATAAATGAAAATATATGCATATGGCCATATTTAGGCTTTTACATAAAATTATCTGTAGATTTATGTTTTATGGGTTGATTTATGTCCCTTCAGAAAAGATATGTTGAAGTCCCAACCCCTAGTCCCCCAGAAGGTGACTGGATTTGGGAATAGGGTCTTTACAGAGATAAGCAAGTTACAATGAGGTCATTAGGGCAGGCCCTAGTCCAATATGACTGGTAGCCTTATGAGAAAAATTTGGACACAGAATCAGACACACACAGAGGGAAGATGATGTGAAGATGCTCAGGGAGAACTCTGTGTGAAGATGAAAGGTTGGAATCATGCATCTGTGGACCAAGCAAGGCCAAGGATTGCTGGAAACCAGCAGAGGCCAGGAGAGAGAGGATTCCCCTACCGATTTCAGAGGGAACTTGGGTCTGCTAACACCATGACTGCAGACTTCCAGTCTCTGAAACTGTGAGACAAAAAATTTCTGATGTTTTAAACACTTAGTTTATGGTACTTTGTTCTAACATCCCTAGGTTGTGAATACAATGTGTGTGTGTGTGTGTGTGTGTGTGTGTGTGTGCGTGTGTGTGTATCTATATATATATGTCTTTCTCCTTATATTCCAGAATCTGAGCTGGATTCTCCTCTTTTTAGAAATTTCTCAGAGCTCTGGGATGGGCAATGTGCTTTTAACTCTTGGCTGTCTGTTCTCTTGTCTCAGGTGGGTTCTCTGCTTCTCCCTAAGGACTGCAGGGCAGCACCTACCACCCTTTGGGTCCAAATATATAAAATCAAACAGCAGATTTAAAAAAAATCAACACAGATGTATTCTCTTATAGTTCTAGAGGTCAGACATGTGAAATGAAACTTACTGGGCTAAAACCAAGGTGTTCACAGAGTTGGTTCCTTCTGGGGGTTCTAGAAGAGGGTTTCCTAGCTTAGAAGCTAGGAAAACTCTGGAAGTTTTCTCTAGGAAGGCTCCAGAGAGTCTGCCTGTATTATTTGACTTGTGATCCTTTCAGTTTTCAAAGTCATCAGTGTAGCATCTTCAACTCTGCTTCTCTTGTCACATGGCCTTTTTATAAAAGACTAAAAAAAATCCTATTAAGTTCAGAGTCATATTTACACCTCAATCCTAATAAGTAGCATTCCAGTGTTTTTGTCTCATTTTATCTCTCACAAACATCTTCTACAAGCATCTTGATGCTTATCTTAAATTATTTTTGCAACATGGAGCCATGGGTTTATCTAGATCATATAGACTCAGGGCTGGTGGCCAAGTTGGGCCACACACACTAAAACTAACCAAAGTAAGAGAAAGTGGAAACCGTCAGTCTCCATCTGTGAAGATGAGGTGACCAGTCATCCCTGATAATCAGGAGGAAGACAGACTATCTAACGACTCAAATGCAGGGAACAGGTTTAGGAACCATTTCCAAATTCGAATTCCAGTTCTTTTGTGGTCAAGTCATATTAATTTTTGTAAGAGGTAACCTCCTGAGATTTTTTCCTTTTTACTTAAGCAGTTTGAGTGGAGGTCTGATTATTGTAACCAAACTTAAGGAAAGAACCATAAGAAGCTCACAGTGGCTAAAGGAAAACCTGTTGGGTGACAAATTCTTAGAGTTGAGTTGTATAGTGAAAGGTTGAATCCCTCTTGTCTTCACTTAATTAATACAGCACTGAAGTTCTGTGAGGGGTCCTATATTATGTAATAGAAAATTTTGATCATCTTTTGACACAAAGATAATTAAAAGAGAGCAAAGTAATAAGAACTTAGAAACAGGCTGGGTATGGTGGCTCACGCTTGTAATCCCAGCACTTTGGAGGACTGAGACAGGCAGATGGCTTCTCAGTTCAAGACCAGCCTGGGCAACATGGCAAGACCTCATCTCTACCAAAAAAAAAAAGAAAAGAAAAATAATTGGCTGTTCATGAATTAGCCTGTAGTCTCAGCTATTCAGGAGGCAGAGGTGGGAGGATCATTTGAGGCAGGGAGCTGGAGGCTGCAGTGAGCCATGATCATGCCACTATACTCCACCCTGGACAACAGAGCGAGACCCTGTCTCAGAAAAAAAAAAAAGTTAAATAAAATTTTAAAAAGAATCTAGAAAGAAAGTTATCCTCTGAGACTGAAATTAGGAAGAACCACCATGTAAAAGATTTAATAATCAAAGGTCAGAAGTCACCTCCCAGAAAAACTAGGTGACTGAGAGGACATAGTAACTAAGGTAGCTGAGGTCAAATTGCATGAGTGAGATGGTCAAGACAAGCAAATCACACCATAGAAGGCTGGTGTCCCATGGAGTCTGGCGAAGAGTGTCAAAGATTGCATGCGTTAGTGTACTTTTAACACCAAGCCAGGAAAAGCCCTGACTCTCCAGGTCCCCCGTGTTTGTGAGAATGTGCCCAGGGTGGAAAGGGAGTCAGCAGTCTGCCTGACGGAATTTGAGGGCACCCATTATTCCTCCCATGGAGGAATGCAAAACTGCATCAGGGGCCACCAAACCAAATTCTTCATTGTTGCCTTTGGTTAAAACGACAGGGACCAAGCAGGCCAACCAAATAAAATGTATTTTCCTCCAGACTAACACCCTCTCTGTTGGCTGAGATTGAATTTGTGCATTTGTTTATATGGGAAGTTTCCTGAAATAGATAAAACCTAAATCTCCTAAGCTATACCCACTGCTGGAAATCAAAGCCTGGATTATAGCTTAATTAAGCTTCATCGTTTAATTAAGTTTAATTGGTTCATTCATATACCAGAAGACATGATCAAAGCCATGACACCCAAAGTCAACCTGCTCTTGGGTGACACTGATGAGGCTCTCTGCGCCTGGGTCTTCCTGGTCTGCTCTGTGGGTTGTGGTTATGCCAACACAAAGGGAGGTCCTGCTCTCTTAACACCATCTTTCTCCTTTATATTCCAGAATCTGAGCTGGATTCTTCTCTTTTTAGAAATTTCTCAGAGCTCTGGGGTGGGCAATGTGTTATTAACTCGTGGCTGTCTGTTCTCTTGTCTCAAGTGGGTTCTCTGCTTCTCCCTAAGGACTGCAGGGCAGCACCTACCACCCTTTGGGTCCAAATGTGGTGGATCTTGTTATGAGCCTCAAAGTTCGCCTCAAAGGACCCAGAGGAAGGTGGGTTTGAGAGCTCTTGTGAAAATGGCCTGGGCAAGCATCCAAATTAGATCCAACCTGTAACCTTAATAAAATAAACGGTAGAGAGAGGAGACTAGTTGCACCCAGTGTTTGGAATGCCTTAGGCTTGGTGTTGGAACACTGCAGGCTGACTGTTTGTGGTTCTCGGAGATGCTGCACCCACTGTTTTGACACTTCGGAAAGAGTGATGTAATTTACTTGTGATAGGTTCCAATGGCACTAACATACAAGCATTCTGTAATTCTGGTCTGAAGCCAAAGTTTTGCTGTAATCTGAACAAAGAGAAAAGGTGCCTTAAAGCTACCATTTAACTGATTTTCAAGTTAAATTGCTTACTCCCAACTTTCTGAGCTCTGTCTAGAGAGGTGACTACTGATTTCACTTATATCTTCTTTTTTCTTTAACTGTTTTAAATGATGGTTAACTCTTTGAAAGAGTTTTAAAAAACAGACACAGCAACTCTGGCTATCTACAATAATGTCAATGCCAGCTTACTTTTTGTTTTTTTCTTTTTAACAGAAAAAGAAAATGGTAGTTCTCTAAAAATAATGTAGCAGAACCAACACGAGTCAACCATTTTCCTTTTTTCAAGTGCTGGTGCCATCCTAGAGGGGAAATAATCGAGTTGCTGCACTGATGGGGAACTTCGCTGGGGATCCCAATGAGGATTTAGAGCAAGTAGAACCAACCCAGGGTATAGAGAAGCCACAGCCGAGTAGAGAAATATCCCAGGACATTTGGTCATGGCACAAAAGGCTACAAAGGACTAGTAGGGCTTCCCCAGGCTACACACAACCCACTCTGGTGAAACTGCTGCCTTGTGGCGAAGGTGGTCTGGCCTCTTTCCCTGCAAGCTCTCTCATCTCAGTTTAAATGAGCTGAGCTAAACTGACCCCTGGGGATTTATGAAGCCCTCAATCTCTTTTTGCTAGCTCAACCTCATCTCCCAATTTTTAATACAAACACACAGAGAAACATTGGTACATTATGTCTGGTTATGAATATTCAGTACAATTGTTAGGTTCTATGTTTGATGCTGTCTCAGCCTTGTGTCTTAGATATTACCCTATCTTCCCTGCGTAAGTGTTCCTCACAGAAGGGAAGGAACCTGTGGAATGGCAAAAGAAAGGGAAGAACATAAGCAGGAAAGGAAAAAGAAATATTACCCACCTAGTCTCTTTCTATTCTCTAGAAACTTGGTTTGCTAGTAACTTAATATTTTTAGTTTATTTTATGCTAGATGCTATTTTGTGCACATTATGAATATGAAGTTATTTTTTAAAAGTAACCACAACCCTAATTAACCCTGTGAGGCAGGTTCTACTAATATCCTAATTTTTACAAAAAAGAGGAGAGTCACTTGCTTAAGGTCACTGCTAATACAAACGGGGGTTCAAACCACGGCAGCTTGGTTCCAGCAGACTGCTCTTAACTAACACATTCTATGCCTCTTCTTTCCGGTGTTTTGTTTTTAAAGATTTTAACCTAATCATTTTATGATTATGTGAATACAATATTCTTACTATGGGAAATTGGAAAAGAGGTAAAGTATAAAGAAGGAGAAAAAATAACTCCAATAATTCCAGCATCCAGAAACAACTGCTCATGTTCTTATTTTTTAAAAGTCTTTTCTCTATGTGACTTTTTCCCACATGTAGAGATTGCATCACATACACAACTGCATTTCCTAGATTTCCCTTAATGTTATATAATAAATATTTTCCAGCAGTCACTAAACACTTTTTAAAAACATTTTAAAGATGTAATACTGGGGATTCCAATTGCTGCTAATTTTTTTTCTCATAAATCTAGTCACATTTTGTCTTACTGTTTTTTTTTTTTAAAAAGGGAAGATACTTGAGTTTAAAAATAACTGTCAGACTATAAAAGTAACATATGTTCATTATAGAAAATTTAGGAATAAAGGGAAGACAATTTGACCTTTAATGCCACAAAATTTGTTGGGCATCTTCTACCTTTCAGGCACTGTCAAATGTGAAAGAGACAATGGTGAGCAAGCATACCTTCTACTCTCAAGGAGTTTACACTCTGGTATAGTAAACTACTATTGCATAAAGTTGAAAGAGAAAGAATGTCTTAGACCACCACCCAGAGATAACCACCACTTAAAATGAGGTGTATGATCTCTCAGTTATGTATTATATGCACACAGAGTTTTAAACCAAAATGGTATCATGATGTGTATGTGGTTTTATGTCCTGCTCTTCATGTAACAGTATCATTTTCTGTGTCATTGTTTGTCGAAAATTTTACCATTCGTGGTGGTATAGTTTTCCAGTTTATATATGAAACACAATTTAATCATTCTCTGTTGTTAAATGTTTAGATTGTTTCCAGTGTCTGGAATTACAAACGATGCTTCAGTGAATATACTTGTACTTAATTTTCTTTTTTTCCTCACATCTTCCTGTTAAATAGTGTCTGAAAATTGAATTTCCAATTCACAGAAAATAAATATGTGGAAGATCCTCAATATTTAGGAAATTGATTTTTGTAAGCTTGAATGTTTTCACTCCCACCAGGAGCACATGAGGATTCTTTTTAACTGTGTCCTTTCCAACACTGTTAATTATAATATAAACAGATCTTTGCCAAGATGTTATCTGATTAACATTTTATTTGCATATATCTGAGTACTGATAAGGGGCATATATTATTTTTCATAAGGTTATGTTATCTTTATTTTGTTTGCCTTTTCCATTTATTAGTGTTTTTTAAATGCTGACGTTGCTAAATATATTAAGGATATACTCGTTAAAAATTTGTAAAATGTTTTTCTAGTTTGTCATTTCCCTTTAACTGCTAATCATATTTTTATATACAGAACTTTAAAATTTTTTATGTAGTCTAACCACTTTTCCTTCGTGATTTGTAACTGCTTTCTTGCCTAAAAGGAGTTTTATGGTATTATTTTTCCCAACATTTTATTACGAGAAATTTCAAACACATATCAAAACTCAAAGTATTTTATGCTGAACACCTGTGTACTCACTGCTGCATTCTTTGTTGTTTTTTGTTTTTTTTTTTTTGAGACGGAGTTTCGCTTTTGTTACCCAGGCTGAAGTGCAATGGTGCGATCTCGGCTCACCGCAACCTCCGCCTCCTGGGATCAGGCAATTCTCCTCCTGCCTCAGCCTCCCGAGTAGCTGGGATTACAGGCACGCACCACCATGGCCAGCTAATTTTTGTATTTTTAGTAGAGACGGGTTTCACCATGTTGACCAGGATGGTCTCCATCTCTTGACCTCGTGATCCACCCACCTCGGCCTCCCAAAGTGCTGGGATTACAGGCGTGAGCCACTGCGCCCGG
This sequence comes from Callithrix jacchus, assembly GCF_049354715.1. NCBI lineage: Eukaryota > Metazoa > Chordata > Mammalia > Primates > Cebidae > Callithrix > Callithrix jacchus. Next base: position 76,972,401 of record NC_133512.1, on the reverse strand, counting down.
CCTCACTGCTGCATTCTACCATAAACATGTGTTAATTTCCTGTTGCTTCTCTAACAAATTCCCATGAACTTAATGGCTTAACACAGATTTATCATCTTACAGTTCTGGAAATGAGAAGTCTGATATGGTTTGGCTCTGTGTCCCCACCCACATCCCCTCTTCAATTGTAATCCCCTTGTGTGGAGGGAGGGACCTGGTGGGAGTAATTGGATTATGGGTGCGATTTTCCCCGTACTGTCCTTCTGATAGTGAGTCTTAGGACATGGTTTTATAAGCTAAGCGTTTGGCTCTTCCTCCTTCACCTGCTCCTTTGTTCTCTCACCTGTCTGTGAAATGTGCCTGTTTACCCTTCATTTTCTGCCATTATTGTAAGTTTCCTGAAGGTAAACCTGCAGGAACTGTGAGTCAAGACTCTTTCCTTTATAATTACCCAGCCTCAGGTAGTATTCTTTATAGCATATGAAAACAAACGAATACAAAGTGTGAAATGAGGCTCACTGGGCTAAAATCCAGATGTGGGTAGGACTGCATTTTTTTCTGGAGGCTTTAAGGAAGATCCTGTTTGCTTGTCTTCAGCTTCTACAGGCTGCCAGCCTTCCTGGGCTCCCCTTCACTTTCCTCTGGTTTCAAGGCCAGCAATGTTGCATCGCTCTGACCCTCTTCCCATAGTTACATCTCCCCGTGCTCTCCTGCCTGCTTTATTTTAAGGGTTTTGTGATTACATTGGGCCCACCTGGATAATCCGGGATGCTCTCCCCATCTCAAGGTCAGTTTAGCTGACTTAATACTATCTGCAACCTTAATTCCCCTTTGCCCTGTAACATAATATTCACAGATTCGGGGAACTGGGATGTGAACGTATTGGGGGGGTGTCATTATTCTGCCCACCATGATATTTTACTGTTAATACTTGCCTGTGGTGGGGTGAAGAGTAAGGAAAGGCTGGTGGTTGAGTATTATCTATAATTTCTGAAGGTAAGGCAGAGTACAAGCTTATAAATAGCATTATGGATCAATAACATCATATTTCTGTACAAATAGTAGTAGCAGAAAATGAGTAGGAGCCCACATGTTGACCCAGATTACCCCAATTTGAATTTTGACTCTGCCACTTAAACAAGCTGTGCAACCTTGGGCAAGTTACTTAACCTCTCTGTACTTCAGTTTCCATGAGGGTGAAATAGCACTAAGGATAATAATAGCTACCATATGGGTTGTTGTGAGGCTTAAATTGGTAATCCATGAGAAGTCCTTACATGAGGACTTGAGATATAGTAAGTACTCTATAAATATAGCTATTATACGAAGAAAGGTATTTCAGACTTTTTTTTTTTTTACATACTTAGGTTTCTTATTTTTCGTTTTCCCTATTTGGATAGTCCTCACACGTCTGTAACTCTTTCCCCAATGATATGCATAAGAGAGCCCTTCAGTTTGTTAAGCAGTGTCCACATACACTGGGCCGTGCACTCTTAAGTGTAGGATATAAGTACAAATTCTGCCCTCAAAGAGCGCTGAGGTCTTGGGAAAGATGGTGCCAAGAACTCTGGTAAGAAGCCACCCTGTCTGTGATAAGGATTCTAAGAGAAATAGCACCACCAGAAGACAGGCTCCTGGAGGCGCAGTGGTGAAATTCTGACTGCCAGGGTAATGAGGCCTTTCAAAGGGGCGGCACTGAGGTTGGACTTAGAGCAGCAGCGAGGTTCTACCAGGTGGTGACTAAAATTAGGATACGAGACCTTTTTAGCCTTAAGCAGAGCATCATACCCGCTGGGGGCTTGTTAAAACACTGGCTGTTGGGCCCCACCCCCAAAGGTTCTATTCAGTGGATCTGGGGTTGGGTTTGAAAATTCACATATTTAAGAAGTTCCTAGGTGATGCTAATGGTGCTGGCCCAGCCCACACTTTGAGAAGCACTAAGTTAACATCGGTAAAGCCAGTAACACCCTGGCTTTACTTTAGAATTTCTTGGGCAACTTGAAAAACAACAACAAAAATAAATAAAAATAGACCCTTGGATATCATCAAGGTACTGGTATTTAAATTTAAAAGCAAAACAAAAACTCCCTAGTTTATCCTCATAGGCAGGCAAGTTTGAAAACCTTTTGGTTCAGGTTAACGTTTTTTCAAATATATTTGCAATTTACAAATTGCTTTTACAGGCTCAATTTATCCTCACATGATTTGAGGTAGGTATTATGATTACTATCCCAGTCTATAGAGTTTCAGTTTTAACCTGGAGACACAGAAAGATGAGCTGGAGTTGCTGAAGGCCATCAAGTTCTTGATAAAGCTGGACTTAAGCTCAGGTCACCGGCTGACCACATTGCCTATTTTGTACTTGGGACCCTCCCAGAGTAAAGTAATGCATCCAGATGGAAGGGTGTGAGCAGAGATAAATAGACAGAAGGTGTGTGAAGACATGAACCACGCCTTTGATGGGCCACAGGTGCCATGGGAAGATGAGGCTGAAGCAGCTTGGGACTGAGGGGAAAACCTGGAAAATCATGTTTGAAAGTATGGACTTTATTTGGTAAGTTATTACCAAATGTAACAAACAACATTTCTAGAGAACTGAATTCTATGGCAGCCGCTGTCTCCATGCGCTATACACATTCCCCAATTCTTGCAACAATTGAGATTATTTCCCCCATTTGACAGATGAGGAAACTGAGACTCAGGAAGGCTAAGGAGCTTGCTGGAAGTCACAGAGCCAGCAAGGGCAGAGCCTGAATTCAAAGTCAGATTTGTCTGGCTCTAGAATCCATACAGTTTTCATTGTGTCGCAGCCACATGCTTTGGAGGTGTTTGAAGAAAATATTTTTTAGCATTGTATTTTGAAATATTTTAGATTTACAGAAACATTGTAAAATAGTGCAGAGTTCCTAGCTACCCTTTGCCCCGCTTCTATTATTCATTGTGCATAACCACTGAACAAATAGCAAAATGAGGATATTAATGTAGGCCTAATACAAAGACCTTATTTGAATTTCACCACTTTTCTCACTAAAGTGCTTTTTGATTGGTCCAGGATTCAACTAAGATCCCAAGTGCATTCCGTTTTCTTGTCTTGTAATATCTCTTTCGTGTCCTGTTTTTTGACCTTGACACTTTCAAAAAGTATGGACAGTTATGTTGTAGAACATCCCTCAATCTGGGTTTGTTATGATTAGTTTGAACTTAAACATTTTTGTGAAATAAAAGATATGCCCTTCTCAGTGCATTGTGCCAGTGGGTAAATGAAATCAGTAGGTCTTATTTCTGGTCATGCTAACTTTGATTACTCCCTTAAGGTTGTGTTTGCCAGGTTTCTCCACTGTAAACTTGCCTTTTTCCTCCTTGTAATTGACAAATACTTGTGCAAAGTTATCTTGAAACTATGTAAACTTTCTGTTTCTTATACTTTTGCCCATTAATTTTAGCATCCATGGATAGATGTTACCTGTGACAAGTGTTACATTGGTGTTTGTCTTAATGGTGATTTTCTATTGCCATCATTCTACAAGAAAGATTTTATACTTTCTATGTCCTCTCTTTTAAGCACTAGAGGTGATGATTTGAGGTCTGCCTGATTGCCTTCTTTGATCGAGTTACGTCACTTCAGCAGCTGTGCTTATCACACAGGTTCTACCCAAAAAGCATGAGTTTGTGTTCCAGCCCCTTGACTTTTATCTCCCTTCAGCTTTCAGAGGACTCCAGATAATAACGATTGGGGTGTCCTTCCCTCCCACTGTCCCTCCCTTCCTTCTTTCCTTCCTTCCTTCCTTCTCCCTCCCTCCCTTCTTCCTTTTCCTTCCCTTCGACAGAGTCTCAGTCTGTTTCCCAGGCCGGAATACAGCACAGTGGCATGATCACAGTTCACTTCAGCCTTGACCTCCTGGGCTCAGGTGATCCTCCTGCTTCAGCTTCCCTAAGTGCTGGGTTTAAAGGCACAGTGGGTTTTGAATGAAAAATTGTCACATTTTTAGCTGCCTTCACAGCAGCGCCGTCTAGCTGTGTGTCAATATGAACAGGAGCAGTCTCAGGGGTCTTGAGTTAAGTTAGAAACCTGGATACATGAAGGGTACTTTCGGATCCTGGAGAGGAGTCAGCAAGTCACGGAGGAGTAAAGAAGGCTGCAGCAGGCTGCAGAACTGGCTTTGAAGGGCCAGGTCACTTGAATTTCCCTCTTGAGTTTTTTTGGATCTATTCTTTAGCCAAGATGAGAATGCAGTAAATGGTGGCCTACCTATCCATACCTTGAGACTTCCTTGTGGATGTTTCCTTAGGCTTGGGATGAATGAAGAGAACCAACCAGTGTCTAGCCTGGAGATGCTTCTTGTATTAGGGTTTTCTGGAGACATGGAAGCAGTATATATATACATAGATACACACATATGTACACTATATACATATATACATATACATATATACATATATATATGTATATAGTGTACATATGTGTGTATCTATATATAGTATATCTATGTATGTATATGCATATATACACTATATATACATAGATATACATATATACATACACATAGATATACATACATATATACACACTATATATAAATAGATACATATACATATATACATACATATATACTATATATATATACACGTAGATATATATACATATATACATAGATATACAGAGAGAGAGAGAGACAGACAGAGAGAGAGATTTAGTATAAGGAATTGGCTCACACTAACAGTGGAGGCTGAGAAGCCTCATGATTTTCTGCCTGCAAACTGGAGGCCCAGGAAGGCCAGAGGGGTAGTTCCAGTCCGAGTCCAAAGGCCTGGGAACCAGGAGTGCTGATGGTGTAAGTCCCAGTCTAAGGGCTAGAGAAGACTGATGTCCCAGCTCAAGCAGGCCATCAGAGGGAGGGAATTCTCCCTTCCTTCCTTCCCCTTTTTGTTCTGTTTGGGTCCTCAATAGATTCAATGATGCCCATGCACATTGGAGAGGGTCATTTGCTTTACTCAGTCACCTATTCAGATGCTCATCTCTTCTGGAAACCCTCACACCCTCACACAAACACCTAGAAACACTGTCGAGCCAAATCTGGGCACTCATTTCCTAGTCAAATTAACCAAGTTAACCATCGCGGTTCCCAAGTTTGTGTGTGGTTCCTGTTATACTCTCTGGTGACTACCTCAATTTCTAGAAGAGACATAGCTCAAACGGGCCCATTACTCAGAGGAGCACCAGGGCGAGGCCTGCCCAAAGCACAGGAAACTGAGATGAGCACCAAGGAAATGTGATTAAGACACTGCTTTTCATTTTGAATGTGCTCAGGAATTTCCTAGCAATCCTAGTAGAGTGAATATTTTTATTCAGTGGGTCTGGGTTGGGGCCTGAGGTTTTGCATTTCTACAAAGTTTTCACATGATGCCTGTGCTTCTGGTCTCAGGACCACACTTTGAGCATATAGAATTAAGGGACATGTAAAAGTCTGAATGTTAAAAAATATGTTACCCAAAAGTATATGAAGCAATCCAAATTGTCCTTTCTTTCTAGGACTTTTGTACCCATAAGAACAGGGAGAATTCTGTCACGTTTGGCAGGGGGAAGCCTTGGGGATCGAGTTCAATGCACATTGTGATTTCGTTGCAGAATATAGTAAAATGGGGTAAGCCAGCAGGACAGGGCTTGGATGACTCATTTGGATTTTTCCAATTTGCCCCATATTTATCAAGAACCTACTTGTGCCAAGGCATTAAAAAAATGTGGAGACTTCCTATAAAAGCTTTCTATATATCTACTCTTTTCTGCAACAAAATATGAGTGAGTGTTCACACAGATGACACCCGCACGGTCATGTTCAAGGGTTAAGCACAATTCCCCACAGTGGCCATAAATGCATCCTTTTCTCCCCCACTTAAAAGGAAAATCAGTATGCGCATGAATGAGATAAATGATTTTGAATATCCTCTATAAGTATTTGCAATTGTTGGTACTTTAAACTGTTAGTTAACACATTATAATGTATTGCAGAACTGATGGTGACACATCAATGTGTCACTTCAAAATGGGTGAGAACCACTGGCCTAGAACTTACGTGGTGTGCCTGCAAAGCGACCTGTGCTGGGTACAGATTCTGGAACATGAGCCTGGGCCTCAGGGCTGCCTTTATGCACCTTAGGAATAGCCTGTAGTGGTAATGGTCTAGGTTCTATGCTGTCCAGTATGGTAGCCGCTGGCTATAATTGCAACGAGGATCCCATAATGCCATTGTTTTCCAGTTGTGTGATCACTTGAGATTATGGCCGTTGTTGATAGACTGAAAAATCAGCCATGCCCTTCTTCACCTCAGCCAGCCAGCTAAAGTGAGAAAGGGCATAGCCCCTGATCACTTGAAAGGTGACTAATTCAAAGTGAGATGCGCTGTCAGTATAAAATAACACGGGTTTCAAATACGTGGTATGAAAGAAAAGAATGTAAGATAACTCATTAATAATTTTGGTTTGGGATTACATGTTGAAATAATATTTTGATATATTGGTTAAATAAGATACATTCAAATTAATATTTCTCTTGCTTTTCTAATGAGGTTACTAGAAAATTAAAATTTCCCCTATGTGGCTGCCATTATGTTTTTACTGGATAGTGCTGGTCTTAGAGCATATGTGTTCCTCCCACTAACAGCATCTCTTTCTGGTATACCTACTCTGAGAAGTTGGTACCTGTGCTCATCCTGGGCCTCTGCCACACCCCTGACTCCTCTGTGAGGAGTGAAGAGTGAGGAGTGCCTTAGCAACTACTCTGATTTTTCTTCAGGTAAAGGAATTTGAGACCCATCGAATGCATGACCTTTCATCAATTTCTGAATTTCAAATGTAGACGTGTAGGTGTTCTGTGTTTGTCTATGTACTGTTCCTGAAACTCCTAGTTTACTAGGAGGGGTAAATAAAGTTAATAACACTAATAATACCTTAAACTATGAGAGGTCTTAGAGTAAGATGACAACCATAGGTATGGAAATCAATCACTTTTTTATCTTTTAACCATCCCAAAATTTGGTTTGCCCCTATGCTAACTTAAATGACTCAGGGACGGGAACATGCAGTGATTCCTAGCTAGGTAGGATTTAGGGGACCTGACTTGACTTAGAATTTTGCTAAGCTACATACTGAGCAGGACCTCACTGAAGTACAGTGGTAGACAAAGTTCATCCTGACTCTGAGGTGCCTTTTATCTTTCCGCTCTCTTCCTTTCGGTGAGCCTCCAAGCACCCACTCCTAGTACACAGGGATCTGACTGTCAAAGACTTACCTTTTACCTCTTGCTGTCCTCCTGTGTGTTCTCACCCCTGCTCTATTCCTTCAGAGCCCTGATCTCTAAGATTCAGCTAATTTGATTGATGTCATAATGGAAGAGCAACCCACAGTCTTAGGCAAGAATCTTAAATTTGAGGGTTCCAATGAAGAAGACCCAAGTTGTCTCTTTCCAACAGAAGACGTCGTTTGATGGATTTTGAGGATGTCGGATTTCATGTGAGATGGTGCCACTGAGCAAATGGTAGATGCCCCAATGCAGCAGATGAAGAATTAAAAGGGGACTGCCCTTAGTGACATCTTGGAATGCTACTTGGAAAGAACTGGGGGTGTGGATAAGTTCTCCTGCCCTCCAAACACTTCCTTTCTCCCAGAATATGGAATTATTTGTTCAGAGCAGGTGATGGGAGAGGAGGGGTTTATGAGAGAGGAAATGTTGAAGAAGTGCTGGACTCATCGGCCCCAGAGCTTAAAGATGGCCTTTTCCTCCCTCCAGATAGGAGGTTCTATCTATACCCCTGGAGGGCAGCTTCTTGAGGACAGAATTTTCCTGTGCCCCTTGAAGGCAAAGGCATTATAGGTGCCCAATACATATTCAATGCTCAGCTAACTGGCTGAGGTGAAGAAGGGCGTGGTTGACTTTGCAGTCTATTAATAACTGCCATAATCTGAAGTGACTCACAGACCTTGAAAAAAAACGATGAGGCCTTCATTGCAGTTTTGCAGAAGTGAGAATCTCCATTGCATGTAATAGTCTGTTGAAAGGGGATCTTCAGAATGACTTTGGTGATATGTTCAGTGACTCACTCGTAAACTGCAAAGCTGTACGAGGCAATAATGCTCATGATATCCCAGAGCAGTGTGGGCAATGGCCACACCAGAGATCTTTAAGGGTGTGCTCTGAGTTAAGGGGGCTAGTACTGCATGCGTCAGCCATAATGGATGGGAAGTGTGCATGGGACATTGCGCAAGTCTCTTTGTGAAACAAAACACATCATCCCTTTCACAATTCTCCAGAGACCACACAAAGAATAAAATATTTAAACATAAATGTGCGACCCCCTCGTAGACCCCTGCCCGGTACCTGACCCCAAGTAACAGCTCGAGAGTTGGAAGCTGAGTTCAGGTTTATTGGGACCAGCGGGCAGGCCAGGAAAGGAAGGAGAATGGGGCTGGCTGCCACTGCCTAGCTGGGGTAGGAGGGTTTTATAGGGGGGTGGACGGGGCGTGGACACAGGGCTGGCGGAGTGTTGTAGGAGCTTAGGATAGGCTGTCCGTCTCTGGGCAGACTGCTGAGGTAGCTCAGAGGGTTACGTGTTGGTTCAGGATAGGCCGAGGCTTGGCGGGCTTTCCTGCTGCGATGATTGGCTGCTTGTTGTTGCTGGGCAGAACAGAGCAGGCTTGGTGGGCTTTTCTCAGGGCAGCCGAAGCCTGGGGGTAGGGTGGGGGCAAGAAACCTGGGGGAAAGATGGCGGGACTTTCTACCGAACAATAAACAAATTCTGTTTCCTCAAAATGTCTTCTTATCTAATTTCCCTCTTTTCTCCTCCTGTTTCCTCCTAATTTCTCTGCCAGGCTCTAAAAATTCTCTTCCTTTCACCTCTCTGTCCTGGACCATAAAGGGTCTTTATGGAGACTCCTCTCTCTTTCTCTCATGCAGAAGGCAGCTGAATTGCTTTCCCACTTAATTCCAGGTCTAACAAAAGTATTTAGCCCTGAACCACTCAACCATTCAGGTTTTGCTTATGTTTTTTTCCTCTCTTTTCTTCCAAGTGTCTAGTTTACCTTTTCACTGTGGTTAATTGTGTTAACTTGTTTTCTTGTATGAATCCTCCTTTCGATTACTTGGATTGTCCTGGAATGGACTTGAGGGAGTTTATCATTCCGTGTCCAGCATTCTTAATGCAGCTCCCTTCCACCTGGGCCTGGCTCAAGAGAAGAGGCAGACAGGGTGAGAGGCCAGACACCAAACGAGGAACGGTCAGAAGTCTGGGGTTCCTGGTGTCCTGCATCAGTAGTGAGTCAGCTGACAGGAACAAGCTTTTGACAAAGTCTTTCAAATAAAAAAAAAAAAACCTTGTTGTGGTTCTAGGATGTGTCTAAATCAGGGGTTAGAACTGGGTATGTCTTTGCCCGAAGCTCATGGTCTACCTGCTGTAACTGCCGGTGTTGAAACCCCAGGTGACTCTGCCTTAGCAGTGATGGTGGTGTGAGGACTTGCTGCTTCCTTCATTTGTCCTTCTGACAAGGCTTCAGGAAATTTAGCCAATAGCAATTACAATCAATGTGCTCTTCTCTACTATATGGAATAAATGCCATATTGGACAATCTCATTATAGGTCATCTATAACAGAGACATAGGTACTCTATGACATGGGAGTGAACTATAGTACCCTGCAAAGACCAGTGTTTGTGGTTAAAAACAAAAGACTGTTGCTCAGTGTAGGCATGAGAATCCAGAATTTCTACTTTGCCTTGTAAGTTATTAGTTAATCTGATGGGGATAGAAAAGGCAAAATCTCAGTATGTCAGCATTTCAGTAATTCAACACAACTGGCTCTTGTTAAGCTCGTAGAGTCTTTGGCTAAGTGGTGAGAAGCCTACCCAATTCTTCTTTGTCCCCAGAATCGGCCTCAGGAGATATTTCGTTTTTTTTTTTTATTGATCTTTTGCCCACAAGTGATGAGGGTGCATGGTTAGATTCCTTTCTATCCATAAGTGCCTTAAATATGACAGATGGGTATGCAGACCCACTGTAAGAAACAACAGTGTCTAGTAATTATGTGCGGTAAACTATTTTTTTTTTTTTGAGACGGAGTTTCACTTGTTACCTAGGCTGGAATGCAATGGCGCGATCTCGGCTCACCGCAACTTCCGCCTCCCGGGTTCAGGCAAGTCTCCTGCCTCAACCTCCTGAGTACCCGGGATTACAGGCACACGCCACCATGCCCAGCTAATTTTTTATATCTTTAGTAGAGACGGGGTTTCACCATGTTCACCAGGATGGTCTCGATCTCTTGACCTCGTGATCCACCTGCCTCAGCCTCCCCAAGTGCTGGGATACAGGCTTGAGCCACCGCGCCTGGCCGCGGTAAACTATTTTTTTCATTTGTCTATTTGACAGCTATTTTCTGAGTGTGCCCGATACTATGCTAGGAATTAGTGATGCAATGGCGACTGAAGATGGTCCCTGCTTTGATGAAACATGCACCTTAATGACAAATGCAAAAAAGTCAAAGAAATTACATGATAAAAATGTTAACCCATAATAAGCACTTTTTATATTTAATTTTGTTTTTAAATATTAAAGTCACTGATCCATTCAGAATTTATTTTGGCAAAGGAGTGATATAGAAATCCAAATGTTTAAAACTATAACATTAGCCAGTTTTCACAATATCATTTATTAAATGGACCATGTTTTCTCTACAGATGTGAAATTATATCCTTAATGTATACCAAATTCTCATATATTCATAGGACCATTTTGGCAATGTATTCTGATACATTGACTTATCTCCCTGCTTTTGGCTCAGTGATGGTTTTTAGTCTCTGTAACTTTATAATGATGTTTTTCTTCTTCTTTTTTTTTTTTTTAATTTTTTATTGGATTTTAGGTTTTGGGGTACATGAGCAGAGCATGCAAGACAGTTGCGTAGGAACACACATGGCAGTGTGCTTTTCTTTCCTTCTCCCCTTCACCCACATTTGGCATTTCTCCCCAGGCTATCCCTCCGCACCTCCCCCTCCCACTGGCCTTCCCCTTTTCCCCCCAATAGACCCCAGTGTTTAGTACTCCCCTTTCTGTGTCCATGTGTTCTCATTTTTCATCACCCGCCTATGAGTGAGAATATGCGGTGTTTCATTTTCTGTTCTTGTGTCAGTTTGCTGAGGATGACGTTCTCCAGATTCATCCATGTCCCTACAAACGACACAAACTCATCATTTCTGATTGCTGCATAATATTCCATGGTGTATATGTGCCACATTTTTCCAATCCAGTCTATTATCAATGGGCATTTGGGTTGATTCCAGGTCTTTGCTATTGTAAACAGTGCTGCAATGAACATTCGTGTACATGTGTCCTTGCAGTAGAACGATTTATAGTCTTTTGGATATATACCTAGTAGTGGGATTGCTGGGTCAAATGGAATTTCTATTTCTAAGGCCTTGAGGAATCGCCACACTGTCTTCCACATTGGTTGAACTAATTTACACTCCCACCAACAGTGTAAAAGTGTTCCTTTTTCTCCACATCCTCTCCAGCATCTGTTGTCTCCAGATTTTTTAATGATCGCCATTCTAACTGGAGTGAGATGGTATCTCAATGTGGTTTTGATTTGCATCTCTCTGATGACCAGTGACGATGAGCATTTTTTCATATGATTGTTGGCCTCATATATGTCTTCTTTCGTAAAGTGTCTGTTCATATCCTTTGCCCACTTTTGAATGGGCTTGTTTTTTCCTGTAAATCCGTTTGAGTTCTTTGTAAATTCTGGATATCAGCCCTTTGTCAGATGGGTAAACTGCAAAAATTTTTTCCCATTCTGTTGGTTGCCGATCCGCTCTAGTGACTGTTTCTTTTGCCGTGCAGAAGCTGTGGAGTTTCATTAGGTCCCATTTGTCTATTTTGGCTTTTGTTGCCAATGCTTTTGGTGTTTTGTTCATAAAGTCCTTGCCTACTCCTATGTCCTGGATAGTTTTGCCTAGATTTCCTTCTAGGGTTTTTATTGTGCCAGGTCTTATGTTTAAGTCTTTAATCCATCTGGAGTTAATTTTAGTGTAAGGTGTCAGGAAGGGGTCCAGTTTCTGCTTTCTGCACATGGCTAGCCAGTTTTCCCAACACCATTTGTTAAACAGGGAATCCTTTCCCCCTTGCTTGTTTTTGTCAGGTTTATCAAAGATTATATAGTTGTATATAATGATGTTTTTCTAGTTGGCAAACAAGTCTCCTTTCTTCTTTATTTCCTTCCCTCTTTTTCTTTTCCTTCTCCTTTCCAGGTCATTCCATGTATGTCTATTTTTCAGGTGACGTTTAGAATAATTCTAAGTTCCAATCTCCCCAAATTCCTTTTAAAAAACCCTGGGTCTACAAGGCTGCTTGAAGTCCTGTTGATAAGGTATCTATTGCAAGTGTTCCTCTGCTACAATAATTCTAGAAATTCAATATATGTGTTAAACTAAGATTCCTAGTTGTTGCTCATGGGGAAAATTTTCTTTGGTGGTTGTATTAAGTAGTAAAGCCTATAAAAGATATCCCTTTAGAGTATTGTAAAACATAAAAAGCGATTTCAGATGCAGCTTCTAATCAATGACTTCACGCAAACAGTTTCTCAATGTGTTTTGTATAAAATGAATAAGGTAACTTATAAGCTGCCTGCTGAAATGTGTAAGAAAAATTTCCTTATATTATGTACCCTTTATAGGAAGATAATTCGTGATATTAGCTGGAAAACAATTTTCTTTGTTCCTTTCACACACATTCAGTAACTATAGATCTGTTACAGAATCTTAGAGTAATTTTTGATCAACCCAGAGTGGTGAATCAATGAAATACTGCATCGAAGTTTCCAGTGGAAGCAATACAACATATTCTGGTATCGGTAGTAGCAGCTGATTCAGGGCATTATATTCGTTCTTTATCTTCCAAGCTTGTAGTCAAACTATGTAATCACAAGCATAAGGCAGAATACACCAGGGCAGAATCCATGGTGCCATACTTAAGAACATAGGCTTATCCTCAAGTAGAGTCCTGAAGGAAGTTTAAGATCATTAAAGACATAGAGAAGACATGGAACTTCTTGTTTCACACAGTAGCAAGCAAATAACAAGGATGTCTGTATCAGATGAAATGGGAAGATTAGTAAATTAAATATCGGAATCATCTTTGGTTTGAATCCATTATGCACCAGTTAATATGACTGTGATTGCAGGAAATACACTTAACCTCTCAGACCATTAGAGTGAGTAAAAACTCTCTTGTGTAAATCCTAGGGTTTGTTAGAATACATTCTAACAAACAGAGATTGAAAAGCCAGCATCTTCCTGATGCTCTGGAGGACATTGCTGTCATAGTGGTGTTCTAAAACCAATCAAATATGATAATAAAAGCTTACTGATTACTGCCTTTTACCGAAGAAAAACAGTAAGAAAATGAACTGCCCCAAGTAAAGACTTAAGATTGTTATTTTAAATCTATTTCATCTAACCAAATAAAAAGCTTAAAACATCTTTAAAGCAGTTTCAGCTTAGATTAGACTACTTTGCCTTGAGTGGAGTTATTCATGTCAAGGCATGTGACAACTTGCATTTTTGTTCCCAATTATTTGAGAGACATAAATTTCCTCATCTCATTGGCATCATGATGTTCCCTACCCCACATCAGGCCCTCTGACTGGCTCTGGCCAATGTGGGTGAGAATGACACATGGCACTTTAGAGAAAGACACTAAAAGACTTCATGAGGGTCTAACATTTTGTTTCTTTTTCCCCTTTGGCACTTGAGATTTATATTCCAAGATGGCAAAAGTCTGCTACTCCAGCTTGGTCCTAGATTGAAAATGGAGAGCAGAATCATAGCCAAATTGTAGCTTGCATCTACTGTGACCAAAAAATAATTGATTGCTGTTATCAATCTAGGCTGAGCTGACTAATACAAAGCATCATTCCACAATGGTGGTTATAATGTCCTATTTCTACTTCTTCATGCAGACACCCAATTTCTAAAAGAAGTATCAGATGCTTTATATTTTCCCGGGTTCATCCTCTGTTGATTTCACGTTTATGATATCACTGAAATAACAATGCCTAGGGATTGTAGACAGTTGAATTGTTATTGAAAAATCCCAAAGTCAACACAAATTATGTGGAAAAGTATTTAACTTTGACAATCATTTTAAAGCATGGTACAATGGCTTTATAAGCAATAAGCTGTTGATAAACTTTGTGAAAACAAATTTGACAAAGGCCTTTTACTCCGATACAATAAACTCTCTACCAGTTCCTCCCTTGGCCAAACCAAGTGCCAGGAAACTGAAGATGGAAGTGGAAGTGGCACTTTTCACTATTACTGTTAATGATTGACTAATAAAATGCTGCTTCACATCCCCATGAGATTGGCCTCTGCTGGAGTAGAGCTTAAGTGCCGAGGAAGGGACGCTTCCACTAGGGCATATGTCAGCGGTTCTCTTGAATTGGAGGTGAGATAGCTACCCAGACATCTTGGCTTCCTAATGTCGTTGGATAAACAGGCAAAAAAATAAAAAGAAATTAACCAGGGTGAGCTCTTAATGACTAAGAAAAAAATAATGTACTTGATACACAGTGGGGCAGGTCTGATGTGGTTAGTTTTCCTGCTATTGACATGTTGGCTCCCCTGTGGCACCCTCTAGTACCCCATATCTTGGAGTAAAGGTTATTGGAAGAAGACTGCAATCTCATATAGGCAGGACTAGCCAGAGTTCAATCCTTTAGAAAAGATGACGTGAGTCAAACTACCAAGAGAAGAACCCCAACGACCTGATGTGCTGACTGAGGACGAAGAACATGGACTGGGTAGTGGAGGACAGAAGTCATGTCAGCAGCAGCCTTGTGAACAGATGCAGCAATGAGATTATCATGTCTACCCATATTTCTTTCTTGCTGTATGATTTAAATATGTATATATTTTAAAAATTTTTCCATTTTTCCTTTTTTTTAAAAAATAGCATGTATTGGCTAAGTTTATGGTTTAGTTTATTGAATTCAGAATACAGATATACAGAATTGTGACAGAATTAGAGTAGAGATGAATATCACCTCTAGATCCTGTACTTAAAGCCAGTTTTAGTCATAGTAAAACCTTCTCTTCTCTACCTTGAAGAAGAGGATCAGTGTGCTTTTGTTTGTAAAAATGGAGAGTTGGGTTATATTGACATGATCACTTTGTTTTAGTGCCAATAGTGTAGTTATAATCTGGAAGTTTGAGTATGGAAGACAGTGGACTAAGGGATGTGTTATAATGAATATGTGTCATGTTTTCATCTACCAGCTTTTTTGACCATCATTCTTACTTTGGGTAATTTCCCACATTATGAATCCAGCTTCCTCAAGGAAGAAATCTCTGCCACCTTTACCTGATAACTAAATGTGGCCCAGGTTCTCATATCAGGTATACCCAAATAAGACTTCATTTTGAGGGACAGTGATTTAAAGAAACAATCACTATCTAAAGTATGCTTTGGAAATAGTGACTATCCCTGTGTTCTGCTTTGGGAGGTGTGCTGGTTAATTTTATGCAATTTGACAGGGATAAGGAATGCCAAGGTAGCTGGTAGGATATTTATCCTGGTTGTGTTTGTGAGGGCATTTCTAGAAGACATTTGCATTTTAATCAGTAAACTGAGTAAAAACCATCTACTCTCTCCAGTGTCGGTGGGCATCATCCAATCTGTTAAAAGCCTGGATAAAACCAAAAGGGAAAGGAAATGCAAATCCACTCTGTTGGAGCTAGGATGTTCATCTTCTCCTGCCCTTGAACATCAGTGCTTCTGGTTCTCGGGCCTTTGAACTTGAACTGAATTTCAGTTTCCTGGTTTTCCAGCAGGAGAAGGCAGATTGTGGGACTACTTGGCTTCTGTAATCATATGAACCAATTCCCATGATGAGTGAATAAATGAAAACACACACACGGACGTACACATACACATATATCCTATCGATTCTATTTCTTTGGAGAACCCTGACTAATACAGGGGAGAGCAGCAGCTGAGCCTACAGCATTCAGGGCACAGTGTCATTGGTGCGAGCTGCTTTATTTGTCCATGGGAAACAGGGTTTTTCACTGGAGTTGTCTTTCATTACGATCTGGGTGGAGACTCTAGGAGCTATCTAATATCTATTAACAAATTTACTTTTTGCTGCATGAATTAGAGTGGGTTTTGCTATTTCCAACGAACTGAAAAGCCTTTTCAAAATGTTACCGAAGCACCAGGTCCCCTACCTCTCAAACAAGATTTTCTTCAGCATGCCAATAGAAGCTGTTTGTGTATTTCATTTACAAAGTGCTGTTTAGTAGACCTCAGTAGAGTAGCTGTTTATTTGATAAAATGTGAGTGTTGCTAGGTTGATACATTGTTAAATGCCTTTTATACCTGTCTGGCCTCCTGTTCTTTTCTATGATCATTCATCAAATACTCAATCTTTTCATTCAACAAATGTTTATTGAGATCCTACTGTGTGACAAGCATTGTAACAGTTGCTACGACTACAGCAGTGCCTGACACAGACAAGGTCCCTGTCCTCGTACAGTTTATAACCAAATGGAGAAGTCAGGAAAGTGACAAATAAACCAATAAATAATGAAGCTAATAAAATGTGAGAAGTGTTTTAAAGGAAATATACTAAGTGAGGCAAAGTATAGCTATAGCTGGAGGAGCTACCATCTTTGGAAGGATGATTATTGAAGGTGGCCAGTAGACATTTAAAGTTTAATTTTATATTAACATGTACATCTGTTGTTCCCATTCCCACCAAGTGAGGCATTATGATAGGAATTCTATTCACAAACAAATCCTGGCTTAATTCTCTTTAAAAATAAGGTATCCTTACTATGTTGTAAGATTCCCTAAAAAGCACTGTCTTCAGTACCAATGAGGATAGCCCCCTAGATATGTAGCACTAGTTGGTTAGAGAGCTCTGTGTTTCAATAAGTGATTTAGTTCTTTTCAGCTACTGCTTTCAAGGCAGTTGATATAATGTCTACGTCCTGGTGAAATGACTATGGCTTTTCTTATAGATTCCTAAATACATGTAAATCCCCAAATATGTAAGATAACATCCTATTCTAGGAGTAAGACTAGACACTGAACATCTACTATATACCAGGCACTGTACAAAGTGGAAATTACAGACATACCCTGACTTTATGTGATTGCCATATCTGTTACATCAAGTGTTGCTATCTTATAGAACATCAACATCAGCCATTGCTATCTTATAGAAAGAACACCTATTTTAAGAACCTTGACAAAAGAGCCAGGTGCGGTGGCTTCTGCTATAATCCCAGCACTTTGGGAGGCTGAGGTGGGTGGATTGCCTGAGCTCAGGAGTTCATGACCAGCTTGAGCAACACAGTGAAACCCTGTCTCTACTAAAATACAAAAAATTAGCCGGGCATGCTGGCAGTGAGCTGAGATTGCGCCAGTGAACTCCAGTCTGGGCAACAGAGCAAGACTCCATCTCAAAAAAAAAAAAAACCTTGACAAAAAGCCCTAGAAAAGAAAATGTCTCAATAACCTTTTCTTTCATTATTGCTACATTATAGCAGGAGGTGGTTCCTGTCTTATTCTCAAAATCCTACATCCAATCTCACATTCCAAATCCTATTTCCTTTGCTTTTCACATCATCAAGTTCTGCTGACTTCCCCTTTAAATCTATGTGGAACTGTGTCATTGTCAGGCTACCACTGCTACCATCCTCATTCTCACGGCCACCATCTGTCACACAGACTGCTGTCATGAGGCTGGTCTTCCTGTTTCAGTGATGGATGGTAAACATTCCCCTTCGTCTCTAAGGGGAAAAGCCCAGCTTTGTAGCCTTTGCCAATTTCTGTGGTGTAAACACCTCCAACATGGCCATTTCAAACTGATGAAATGAGCATGATATCACTGAACATGGAGTTGGGAAGAGAGGCCCAGTAACACCTGGTTGTATAGTATTTCCATTGCACAGATAAAAAGATATAAATAACCTCAAATGCATCAATAATGGTGATGTAGTAAAATAATTAAAAAATGATGTTTTTATATACAGGAGCTAGAAAGAAATTTTTTAGGCAGACAGTAAGGGTAAGCAAGTCTTCCATAAGGTTTTCTTTTTAATGAAAAGCAGCCCCCAAATCATTGCTTTTCTAACAAGAGCAGCCCGTAAAATTGAGCTGCGGGCAGAGATATACAAGCTGGAAGCTTGCACAGGTGAATGCTGGCAGCTGTACCAGTAGAAGAGGCTACTTAGGGGCTAGGCATGTTTAACATGGCAACCTTCCCTTTTCTTTGTCAATCACGTATACAGTAAAGAGCAGAAAACATGACATCAGCTAGGTAGAAAACTCATTTGCATAATAAAAGATTAGGGTGGGGTGACCAGCTTCTTCCCATGCTATATAAACATCACACCTGGTCCAGCCAATCTTTGGGCCCTATGTAAATCAGACACCACCTCAAGCCAGGTGTAATCCTCTCCTTCCACCCCCTCAACACTTCCCTGGCTCCTTGCACTTCACCATGGAACTAGAAGATTCACTTGGGTGCCCCCCTCTCTCTCTCTGCAGGAGAGAGTTATTTTCTTTTCTCTTTCTTTCACCTATTAATCCTTTGCTCTTAAGCTCCCTCCTGGTGCATCCGCTTCCTCTATTTTCCTGGTGTGTTGCCCCAGACAAATGATGCCACTTCACAATCTTTTTAAAATATCACTTAGTTGTGAGTTTATATAATTTGATTTTCAATAACTGTTATGTTTAACAATTGGTTCACAAATTCCTGAAAATTTAATAGTCAGCTCTTGTGCCTCCAGCACAACCACTGCTTCCTCTCTTAAGCCCCTACAGTCCAGAGGCCAATTCCCTACAGCCAGATCCCTGCAGTCAGAGTGATCTTTGAAAGGCATACATCTAATAACTTTGCCCTTGGCTTAGACCAAAATCGAAACTCCTTACCATGACCTTCAATGCCCTTCAAAGTCAAGCTCTGCTTACCTCTCATCTCTTTCTCTCTCTCTCTCTCTTTTTTGGCATTTTGACAGCCCAAATTTTATTTTACAAACCAATGACAGCTACTAGAAGATGCTTTAGGAAACCTGAGCTAAGCCACATAATCAGGCCTATACAAGTACAGAAAAATCTAAATATCAAATCTCACTTTTTGAACATTTTTCCTTCTCACTCGATCCTCTCCAGCCACATTGGCCATCTGCTGTGTTCTCAGACACACCAAGACATTTCTTCCTTAGAAACTTTGCACTTGTTATTCTGTCTGCCTGGGATGCTTTTCCTTCAGAGGCTCCCATGGCTTACTCACATCCCTAAAACAAGTCTCTTCCCTGACTATTCTTTAAGGGAGAGTCCATCTTTTCCACCCTCAGCACATTCTAGTCCATCTCCTTGCTTGATTTTCTTCTCTCAACTTTCACTATCTGGAATTTATTATCTGTTTGTTTATCTGTTGTTGTCCCACTAGAATGTGAGTCTCAGGAGAGCAGAAACTTTGTCTATCTGGTTCAATGCTGTATCCCTGGGGCCTAGAACAGCACCTGGTCCTTGAAGAGCATCAGAGCCTTGGCATTGCACAGCCCCTGGGGTATTCACTATGGATCGTGCTCCTCTATGGAGCATCATTCATGCAGGATAAATCAACGATAAACAAACCTTCAGTGAATGTGTGCTGTCAGCCCGGCAATGTGCTATAACTACTTGACTTGTATTTTGAGTGCTAACATTTCAAAAAGTCTGCCAGAGCCTTGCATATCTCCCTGGTTGGAAAGAATGAGAATTCCTTACCATCAGAAATCACAAGACTGAGAATACTAGTTTGCTTTTTAGAAGAGTCTTACTTTCAGGCATAGTTTCGAAATAATTGCCTCATAAACTTCTGAGCCCTGGATGCCCTATTTCTGCCTGTCTCCTGAAATTTGTTCTGGCACCGTCTAAAGCTCTTCTTCACCCCAGCTTTGGGCTTCTGGATGAAAGCTCTTGGTTTTTGTCTTGCTTTGTTTCTACTCACCACTATGAACGACACACCCCAAACACCCAGCCCCAGCATTCTTTTTTATTCTGTCTTTGGCAGTTGTTTTTGTGTTCTGGTTTTAGTTTGATGTTTTCAGACTCTTTCTTGTAGCCATGGGCCATCTCTGGCTGGCTTCAGTGTTCCTGGTAGAATTTGTGCCCCACCTCCCGCTAGCTGCTGGCCTTTTCCACATTCTCTGAGTAGGGATTTTCTTACACCCTGTTCGCATCTGCCCCTTCCTGGCAGCTATGAAGTTATTTGAATGCCCTTGACTGTAGTTCTTGATCAGTTTTGCGTTTGATTTAGTATTGATGCTAGGTCTTGGTCAAGGCGTTTTTCTGCACGTAATGGGCAACATTTACTCAGTTTCTAGCTTTGACCAGCTAGATGAAGAATCTGGAGAAAACACAGGAGTGGAGACAAGTCAATGCTCACTACAGGGGATGTGTGCCCCACAAGAGCTGCATAAGATGATCCATTGGGAAACTGGAAAGAAATGTTAGAAACTCTCTTTGTAATTTTATTTTTAATTTCTATATTTGTGTATGATCTAAGCATCTTTATAGAGAAGAATATATGATCCGAAGAGTTTGAAGACCACTGTTCTAGATAATTCTGCTTATACTTTAGAACCAATAATGACTCAGTCATTTAAACACACACACACACACACACACACACACACACACACACACACAGTGTGCATTGTGTAAAACATCTTATTCACACCTACATTGAATCATTTTTATTGTTGGTGTGTGGGTAGTCATCAAATTCTTCATGGCCCTCTTACATTATAGAGTTCTTACTAGCCACAATTTAATAAACATATGGC
Source organism: Callithrix jacchus (assembly GCF_049354715.1). Lineage (NCBI taxonomy): Eukaryota > Metazoa > Chordata > Mammalia > Primates > Cebidae > Callithrix > Callithrix jacchus. The sequence goes on along the minus strand of NC_133512.1, from coordinate 76,951,542 downwards.
CAGGGGTGAGCAGTGAGGGAATACTGTATCATACCAACTATGTGATGTTTCCAGCAATACTATTCCTTGTAAAAAAAAATTCATCCTATTTTAAATGTGAGTCTCTGCAAATCTTAAAATAGTTGAAATGCTTCCAAGTAAAATAATATGTCATATCATTGAATCAGTTAAAATATGCTTCCACTCATACTTAAAATATCCTTAATATTGTGTGTTTTAAACTTTATTGCAAATCGCTTAACATTTATATAAGCACATTTTGATTTTCTTTTGCACTGGGTGAGTAGTTGGCAACTTGGCATTCTTCCTGTCTCTTGCCACGGGGCTTTTGGTGTTGATTCTGCTACTGAGAGAAATCTACACGACATTTGGAAACAGATAATAGAAGTCATCATTTATGGTTATGGACAAAGGTAGGGGCAGCTGGCAGACTTGAGGCAGCTTCTCTGTTAAGTACTGCTTGGGTGCTGTAAGCAGCTGAGACTGAAAGTAGTGGTTTCCCTGATAATTCTGTTTCGCAAGCGAGACAACTTAACATTTATTTTGTATAAAATCCAGATCCTGCACAACTGACTTAACCTTTTAAACACTTTAATTTGACCCCAAAATTAATCTATAATTTCATAGCAAATTTAACCAAAATTCCAGTAGAGTTTTTTCTTTTTTTGCAGGATGGGCGGGGAGAGGGTAGGGAACAAGATAAATTGTCTGAAAATATGTAAGGTAGAATACGGGTTCATGTAAGAAAAAGCAACTGTACCAAATAAAAACATAAAAAGGAAATTCACAAAGTCATAGCCAAAATAATAATGTGGTACTTGCAAGTAGACAAAGCAGTGAAATAGAGAACTATGTATGCATACCAGATCCTCAGATATCATAATTTCATTCAATATCATTTAATTATAATGTTGATAAGAAAAAAATAGATTCCCAGCCAGAGAAACTCCACTGTGTGGAGTTTGCATGTTCTCCCAGTGTCTGTGTGGCTTTCTCTGGGTATTCCAGCTTTCTCCCACATCCCAAGATGTGCATGTTATGTCAACTGGTGTGTCTACACGATCCCAGTGTGAGTGTGGGATGGTGTCTTTTCCAGGGTGTGTTCCCACCTCAGGCTTTGAGCTGCTGGAATATACAGGTTGAAATACGAATAAAAGAATGAATACAGATTATTGTCAAATAAAAATTCATAAAGTAGACAATAGTGCATGACAGTAACCGATGTGGTAAGAAAGCGTTCAGTGGCCAGGTGTGGTGGCTCACAACTGTAATCCCAGCACTTTGGGAGGCTGAGGTAGGCGGATTACCTGAGATCATGAGTTTGAGACCAGCCTGGCCAACATGGCAAAACCCCATCTCTACTAAAAATATAACAATTAGCCGGATGTGGTGGTGCTACTTGGGAGGCTGAGGCAGAAGAATCACTTGAACCTGGGAGGTGAAGGTTGCAGTGAAGGTTGCAGCCAAGACTACACCAGCCTGGGGATAGAGCGAGACTCTGTCTCAAAAAAAATGAAAGAAAGTGCTCAATGAGCCACTGGATTTGATTGCTTTTTGTTTTTGAGACAGAGTCTCACTCTGTCACCCAGGCTGGAGTGCAATGGCATGCGCTCAACTCACTGCAACCTCCACCTCCCAGGTTCACACAATTCTCTGGCCTCAGCTTCCTAAGTAGCTGAGATTACAGGCACCTGCCACCACGCATGATTAATTTTTTGTATTTTTAGTAGAGACGGGGTTTCTCCTGTTGGCCAGGCTGGTGATCCACCTTCCTAGGCCTTCCAAAGTGTTGGGATTACAGACGTGAGCCACTGTGCCGGCCTTGGATTTGATTGTTTTTGAAGTTCTTGGGGGCAAGAGGTGCTTATGACCATTTTTCTTTGCGAACATTTATTCCTTGACTTAACTCACTACCACAACCACTGTAACTCACTGCAAATTGGATAAATAATTATCTTACTTGATTTTATTAATCTTTCTTAACTGTATGTATAGCTCACATTTATTTTAGTGTTTAATATTGGAAGTTTTTTGGTCTTTATGTAGAAGTTGCCTGATATTTTTGTGACCAGAAATATACCATAGGAGCTTAACTCTTGTTTATATCAATTAGTCTGTAGTAAAACTGCTTTCCTTATATGTTGTTTCACTTAAAGTCATAGTTTCCAAGAACCTATCAATAATGTTAAGTAAGGACTTACTGTATATACATATATGTGTGTATGTATGTCTACGTATATATGTGAACTTGGTATAAGATAGTGAAGGCACCCCAAAATAGTGGGGAAAAGATGGCGTCTCATATGACACATAAAAATAATCTCCAGTGGATTAAGTAACTAAATGGGAAAGCATGAAATGACAGAACTAACACAAAGCAAAAAAAGGGAGAATATTTGTGGCCTCTGAATGAGGAGAGTTTTTTTTTTTTTAAGTCTAAAAAGCATAAAATTTGACTGTATCAAATCCAAGATTTAAGGTCATTTAGATGATGGTCATTAGAGAGTTAGCAGATAAGTAATAATCTGGGAGGAGGCAGTTTTTGTTTTGTTTCATTTTTGGCATTATCCCCAAGTGCCAGTGGATTATCAGCCAAGAAATTTCTAAAGGAACAAGAAGAACCGGAAAAATGGTCAAAGTTTATGAATAAGCCAGGTTCAGAAGGGGACCTCCAAATGATAGGAATATGGAGAGTTGTACAGTTTTCACCGGCAATCAGAGAAAGGCAAATTAAAGCAGGAATAGTCACCTTAAATGCAACCGAGTGGTGATTATTAGATAGTCAAAGGCTAGGGTTGCATTTAGATGTGAAAAAGTGATATCCTTTATTCTAAAAAGACACAGAGTTCACAGAAAAATGAGAACTCTTAGACACTGCTAGTACATTATAAAAAGGGCACCCATTTGGGGAAGCCTTCAAACAGAGCTTTTCCCAGGTCCACAGGGAACTGTGTGAGAATGTACGTGACAGTGTGCTTATGGTTGCAGTGGACTGGAAGCCACCCAAGTGTCCACCCAGTAGCAAATAAGTAAAATAAGGCAGATCCCTCATGTAGGACATTAAGTTGTAGTTAAAAGCAATGAGATAAATGTATGCATAGGAACATGAATAAACTTAAAAACATCCTAGTAGATGAAAAATATAAGAAATAGGATATGATTTGGCGCAATACCATTCTAGAATCAGAATGACACGTTCTTTAATATGTGCCCTCTATGGAAAATTTACAAACAGAATTCATTCAAATTTGTAAGTAAATTGTATCTGATTGACTACTTTTTTTTTTTTTTTCAGGCACGGTTAAGGCTTTATTGGACATCACACAGGGCTGGGCATAGAGACCGAGCAAAGGGAGCAGGGCATGTAGATGGTCTTTGAGGACAGTGCTGGGGAGCTCAGGGATCAGTATGGCTTCTCAAAGAAGAGACAAGCACTGATAGGAAAGGTAGTCAGGTTGGCGTTTGTGCAGGAAAAGGGAGATGTTAGGAGGGGGACTTTGGTGGAGGAGAGAGAGGAGCTGAAGCTTTAAAGAGCCTCAATGCAGGGAGGAATCCTGTTAGAAGAAAGGAAGACAGTGAAACCTTGGGGAAAAGAAGACAGTAGAAAGAAGGAAAAAGGAAGAAGTCTGGTCCAGGGAGTCAGGCTGTTCTCCAACATTCTGCCCAGGCAGCAGAAACTCCTCCCTCCCATCTTCTGGTAACCCAGGGCCTTATTTGCTGTTCCATGTAGCTGACTTTCCAAACAAAACACCTGGGACGAATCTGCTGGACTTCATGTAGGCAGAGATCTTCTTCAAACCCTCGAATCGGGACATGAAGTCCTTCAGGTTTGGGAAAGCGTCCAGGCAGCTGGGCTCAAATATACGGTTGTGGTCAAGAACGTCATAGGCGAGGAAATCCACAAAGGTTATCTTGTCTCCTGCAAACCATGGTCGCTTCCCCAGAAACTGGGAGTAGAGCTTTAACTTTTCAGGGAGTTCCTTCAAGTACTTTTGCTTCAGTTTCTCAAATTCTGGGTTGTAGCAGAGCATGGCCAGCTGCATCCGAGTGTCCATGGTCTGGTTCTCCAAAATGTCCACACGAATCTTCTCCTCTTCTGTCTCCCCACACAGGTTGTGTTTGCGGGCAATGTAGCGCAGGATGGCGTTGCTCTGGGTGATCTTGTGAGCCCCATCAATCAAGTAGGGCAGATTGCGAAAGTCCAGGCCCAGCTTGAATTTTTCCTTCAGCCACTGGCTTCTGTCATAGTCAGGAGCGTCCCCCATCGTGTACTTCTTTTCCTCGTAGCTTGAGTCTGTGTATTCCAGGAGCAGGCGGATGGCGTGGGCCAGCCCATGGAGGTCCCAGTACCCCAGTGTCATGGGCATGGTGCTGGTTTGTGCGAGTTCTGCAAACAGGCCTCAAGCAACGCCGACTACTTTTCTAAAAAAACGAAGAATCTATTTTATAGTGTGTCTATGTCTTTGCCGCTGGGTTTTAAACTTCGAATGCACCCATAGTTCTGGGTGTTCTGCCTAGCATAGAGCAGGCCTTTAGTAATAGTTACTGTGATGAGCTGTTCCTACCCTAAATTATCACCTTCTAACATTTAGATGTGAAAAAGTGATAGGTCTCTTTCTAGAAAGACACACAGAAGTGGTAGCTATCATGTTGCTTCCACATTTGTTCCTGAAAGTAACCAGAAGTGATTTGTGAGATTAAGTAAGGGTAGTTGAAGGATGGTGTTTATTTGTCTTGAGTTATTAATTCTTCAGTTCAGGAGCTGGCAAACCATGGGCAACAGGCCAAATCCAGCTACTGCCTATTTTTATATGGCTGGGAGTTAAGAATGGTTTTCACATTTTTAACAATTGTTATATAAGTACCTAAATAACATCCTCATTTTTGTCACTTGGCCTGTAAAGCCTTAAGTATTTACTATCTGACACTTTTCAGAAATGTTTACCAATCCTTGCTGTAGTTAATGTATTTACTGAACAAATAATTACTGAGACCAATGATATACCAGGCTAAGTGGGGATAGAGCAGTGAAAAAAAGCGGCCAACTCTCTTCTTTTTATAGTACTTAATTTCTAGTAAGGGAGACAGATAATCAAGGTAAAAAAATATAGCATGACAGATAAGTGCAATGAAGAGTAATAAAGCGAAGGGGAACAGAACGGTTGAATGAGATGATTTCTAAAAAAAGTGGCTGTTCTTGAGAAAACATTGCAATATGTAAACTTTAAGTAAATGTGTTATTTGTTGGTACGACTCAAGTACAGCCATGCGTCATTTAACAAAGAGAAGTATGTTCTGAGAAAGGTATTGCTAGGGAATTTTGTCATAGTGCAACATCGTAGAGTGTACTGTGCTCACACAAACCTAGATTGTACCGCCTCCTGCACATCTAGGCTATATAGTATACAGCCTGTTGTTCGTAGGCTACAAACCTATACAGCATGATACTGTACTAAGTACTATAGACAATTATAACACAATGGTATTTGTGTATCTATAGATGTTTAGACAGAGAAAAAGTACAGTAAAAATGCAGTATTATAATCTTATGAGACCACCAACGCTGTTTGTCATGGAAGGAAACATCATTATGAGATGCATGACTGTAATTTGTTTCCTGAGTCTTTTGGTTGGTGTTCACACCTATTCTTTCATTCCTGAGACTCCACTGGAATAAATACCTAAGAACTCACTCCCTCCATGTGCTGCCTTGACTTTGGCACATGCTGTTGTTACTGCAGAACTTCCCTTTGTCAATCAGTCTTTATTTTCCTCTTCTACGTCTAGATAAACATCGATTCTTGCTAACTTCTTACTCATCCTTGAACTGCTTTTGGTGAATCTATCTTGCCTTCATCAAACTCCCTTAAATATGTTAAACACCATTATTTTATTTTCATTACAAAAGCAAAATATGGCAGGGAAGCTACATATACAAAATATGATAAACTTCAATTAATATTTTAGAATTTAACCTTAGAAGTAATAGTTCATCAGTCGATCCATCACATACAGATTTATACTTCAGACACTTTATGTCTTTTTTCTCTTAATGTATATTAAGGGTATCTTTTCAAAATAATAAAAGATCTCTACTACATTTTTTTTGACTGCTACAAGAGATAGGAATTGCATTCAACTGTGATGTGAAGCAAATGTGATTCAAGTAACTTGAACATGTAAGAAGTGGTTTTGGTCTTTTATTTTCATCTTTCTTCATTCAACAGTGGATCTGGAAGTAGGTAACTGGTGGCATTAGTTCAGTGGCTCAAAGGTGTCAAGACAAGCACTTTGTATAATTCTTGGTCTTTTCTCCCCCATGTCAAAGTAGCTGCCACAGTTCCTTCCATTCCATCCACAGTCTAGGTAGGAGAAAGGGGAATGGAAGCTGTTTTGTTTTCTTGTTGCTGCTTGTTATCTACAGTTCTAGAGTTCAGAAGTCTAAAATCAGTATCACTGTGGTAAAATCATGATATTGGTAGTGCTGTGTTCCTTCTTGAGGCTCTCAGGAGAATCTATTTTGTTTTTTTCTAGTTTCTAGGGGCTGTCTACATTCCTTGGCTCGTGGCCCCTCCCTCCATCTTCATGCCAGCAACGCACCCTCTTCAAATCTCTCTGACTACTCTCTACTACTCCTTGCTTCTCTTCTCACATCTCCATCCCCAGTCCTAACCCTCCTGCATCCCTCTTACAAGCACTCTTCTTATTATGTAGGATCTTCCAGGATAATCTCCCCTCTCAAGAGTCTTAGTCACATCTGCAAAGTCTCTTTTGCCATGTAAGGTGACATATTCACAGGTTCCAGGGAGTGAGATATGGATATTTAGAGGTGGAAGGGTCATTGTTCTACCTACAATGAAAACTGACTAGAGAGCAGCATAGTATTTCTATTAAGAAAATGAAAATTTTCAGAAATTGCCACTGGATTTAGGTTGATATCTCTTTGCTCGAAGCTGTATCATGTGCCATTCTTCAGCGACACCTTTGACCAACTCTAGGGGGAAGCTCTGGCGCTAAAATAGCCTGCAAGAATGGTCCTGTATTGGGTCGGATGACCTGGTCATTATATGCCAATGTGATTAGTCACTGGAAGTGGGTTAACCCAAGAAGGGTGTGACCTTCAGTGAGGTGGTGTTCTATGACTCAAGCACATCCTGCATGCTAGCAGCTTGGGGCTATCTGTAGACAGCACTCCCAGATCTAGGGCAGTAAATCTTTCCCTGAATGGGGCACCTAGAAGGCACATCACAGTGTTCACTACAGTCATGGTTTAAAACACCAAGGTAGATCTCTGTGTATCACTGGGGGGAAATGTCCACATGTAGCACGACATAAATAAAGTAGTAAAGAATGTCTGGGAGGTTTTACAACAGTAATGAGTTGACAATCACAGGACCCGGGAATGCTATGCTACCCTCTTAGCCCTGCCACTCAGTCTCCCTTTGAAGTTCATGAAGGAGCGAGAATCTCGAGGAACAAAAGAAGGTCTTATGCAAGAGACCACTTTTTATCATCTGCTTCTGATCAGTCATCTAATGAAGCACTTTCTGGCACACTGGGATGGATCATGAAGTTTGGACTCAAGGTTAGGTGGGGTTTCTCACTCCCCAGGAGCCGAAGTCTTACCCCGTGTGATCTGGAGACAATGAACACGTTGGAGCAAACAAAGAGGAAAAACAAAAACAGTTGATTCACTCCAGGGATCCAGCCTTACCACACAAAGGGAAGAGGCATGAAGGGGTGTTCAGAGAGTTACCCCTGGGAGCATGATGTTCGGCTTTGACCCCGTCAGTGTCACAGAACTTGACCTAGTCAAGTTTCTTCTCTTAGAAAAACAAGTTGGGGAGAAGAAAAGCTAGACCAGTGTATATAACATTATCCTTTTTGGGTTTATTTTTTTGGTGCATAAGCTTATGTATATATAAAACAGAAAGCTAAAAGAATATACACCAAAGTTTCAAAATGGAGATTTTCGTGGCCTAGGGCCACAGCTGGAGTTAGGGTCAGCCCAGACGGGGCTACTGGAAGATCACTGGAATTAACTAAAATTAGGGTGACAGTTAACTTAGTTCCTCATGCAGAACTGACTAAGTAAGTGAGGAAATGTACATTTGCACTCTCTCACCAGATAGAATGGTATCCTTGGAAATAATTTTTTTTTTTTTTTTAAATTTTTTATTGGATTATAGGTTTTGGGGTACATGAGCAGAGCATGCAAGACAGTTGCGTAGGTACACACATGGCAGTGTGCTTTGCTTTTCTTCTCCCCTTCACCCACATTTCGCATTTCTCCCCAGGCTATCCCTCCCCACCTCCCCCTCCCACTGGCCCTCCCCTTTTCCCCCCAATAGACCCCAGTGTTTAGTACTCCCCTTTCTGTGTCCATGTGTTCTCATTTTTCATCACCCACCTATGAGTGAGAATATGCGGTGTTTCATTTTCTGTTCTTGTGTCAGTTTGCTGAGGATGATGTTTTCCAGATTCATCCATGTCCCTACAAACGACACGAACTCATCATTTCTGATTGCTGCATAATATTCCATGGTGTATATGTGCCACATTTTTCCAATCCAGTCTATTATCAATGGGCATTTGGGTTGATTCCAGGTCTTTGCTATTGTAAACAGTGCTGCAATGAACATTCGTGTACATGTGTCCTTATAGTAGAACGATTTATAGTCTTTTGGATATATACCCAGTAATGGGATAGCTGGGTCAAATGGAATTTCTATTTCTAAGGCCTTGAGGAATCGCCACACTGTCTTCCACAATGGTTGAACTAATTTACACTCCCACCAACAGTGTAAAAGTGTTCCTTTTTCTCCACATCCTCTCCAGCATCTGTTGTCTCCAGATTTTTTAATGATCGCCATTCTAACTGGCGTGAGATGGTATCTCAATGTGGTTTTGATTTGCATCTCTCTGATGACCAGTGACGATGAGCATTTTTTCATATGATTGTTGGCCTCATATCTGTCTTCTTTCGTAAAGTATCTGTTCATATCCTTTGCCCACTTTTGAATGGGCTTGTTTGTTTTTTTCCTGTAAATCTACTTGAGTTGTTTGTAAATTCTGGATATCAGCCCTTTGTCAGATGGGTAGACTGCGAAAATTTCTTCCCATTCTGTTGGTTGCCGATCCACTCTAGTGACTGTTTCTTTTGCCGTGCAGAAGCTGTGGAGTTTCATTAGGTCCCATTTGTCTATTTTGGCTTTTGTTGCCAATGCTTTTGGTGTTTTGTTCATGAAGTCCTTGCCTACTCCTATGTCCTGGATAGTTTTGCCTAGATTTCCTTCTAGGGTTTTTATGGTGCCAGGTCTTATGTTTAAGTCTTTAATCCATCTGGAGTTAATTTTAGTGTAAGGTGTCAGGAAGGGGTCCAGTTTCTGCTTTCTGCACATGGCTAGCCAGTTTTCCCAACACCATTTGTTAAACATGGAATCCTTGCCCCATTGCTTGTTTTTGTCAGGTTTATCAAAGATTGTATAGTTGTATGTATGTTGTGTTGCCTCCGGTGCCTCTGTTTTGTTCCATTGGTCTATATCTCTGTTTTGGTACCAGTACCATGCTGTTTTGATTACTGTAGCCTTGTAGTATAGTTTGAAATCCGGTAGTGTGATGCCCCCCGCTGTGTTCTTTTTGCTTAGAATTGACTTGGCTATGTGGGCTCTCTTTTGGTTCCATATGAAGTTCATGGTGTTTTTTTCCAGTTCTGCGAAGAAAGTCAATGGTAGCTTGATGGGGATAGCGTTGATTCTGTAAATTACTTTGGGCAGTATAGCCATTTTCACGATATTAATTCTTCCTAACCATGAACATGGAATGTTTCTCCATCTGTTTGTGTCCTCTCTGATTTCGTTGAGCAGTGGTTTGTAGTTCTCCTTGAAGAGGTCCCTTACGTTCCTTGTGAGTTGTATTCCAAGGTATTTTATTCTTTTTGTAGCAATTGCGAATGGCAGTTCGCTCTTGATTTGGCTTTCTTTAAGTCTGTTATTGGTGTAGACGAATGCTTGTGATTTTTACACATTGATTTTATATCCTGAGACTTTGCTGAAGTTGCTTATCAGTTTCAGGAGTTTTTGGGCTGAGGCGATGGGGTCTTCTAGGTATACTATCATGTCGTCTGCAAATAGAGACAATTTGGCTTCCACCTTTCCTATTTGAATACCTTTATTTCTTTTTCTTGCCTGATTGCTCTGGCTAGAACTTCCAGTACTATATTGAATAGGAGTGGTGAGAGAGGGCATCCTTGTCTAGTACCAGATTTCAAAGGGAATGCTTCCAGTTTTTGCCCATTCAGTATGATATTGGCTGTTGGTTTGTCATAAATAGCTTTTATTACTTTGAGATACGTTCCATCGATACCGAATTTATTGAGGGTTTTTAGCATAAAGGGCTGTTGAATTTTGTCAAATGCCTTCTCTGCATCAATTGAGATAATCATGTGGTTTTTGTTTTTGGTTCTGTTTATGTGGTGAATTACGTTGATAGACTTGCGTATGTTGAACCAGCCTTGCATCCCTGGGATGAATCCTACTTGATCATGATGAATAAGTTTTTTGATTTGCTGTTGCAATCGGCTTGCCAATATTTTATTGAAGATTTTTGCATCTATGTTCATCATGGATATTGGCCTAAAGTTTTCTTTTCTCGTTGGGTCTCTGCCGGGTTTTGGTATCAGGATGATGTTGGTCTCATAAAATGATTTGGGAAGGATTCCCTCTTTTTGGATTGTTTGAAATAGTTTTAGAAGGAATGGTACCAGCTCCTCTTTGTGTGTCTGGTAGAATTCGGCTGTGAACCCATCTGGACCTGGGCTTTTTTTGTGAGGTAGGCTCTTAATTGCTGCCTCAACTTCAGACCTTGTTATTGGTCTATTCATAGTTTCAGCTTCCTCCTGGTTTAGGCTTGGGAGGACACAGGAGTCCAGGAATTTATCCATTTCTTCCAGGTTTACTAGTTTATGTGCATAGAGTTGTTTGTAATATTCTCTGATGATGGTTTGAATTTCTGTGGAATCTGTGGTGATTTCCCCTTTATCATTTTTTATTGCATCTATTTGGTTGTTCTCTCTTTTCTTTTTAATCAATCTGGCTAGTGGTCTGTCTATTTTGTTTATCTTTTCAAAAAACAAGCTCTTGGATTTATTGATTTTTTGAAGGGTTTTTCGTGTCTCAATCTCCTTCAGCTCAGCTCTGATCTTAGTAATTTCTTGTCTTCTGCTGGGTTTTGAGTTTTTTTGATCTTGCTCCTCTAGCTCTTTCAATTTTGACGATAGGGTGTCCATTTTGGATCTCTCCATTCTCCTCATATGGGCACTTATTGCTATATACTTTCCTCTAGAGACTGCTTTAAATGTGTCCCAGAGGTTCTGGCACGTTGTGTCTTCATTCTCATTGGTTTCGAAGAACTTCTTTATTTCTGCCTTCATTTCGTTGTTTACCCAGTCAACATTCAAGAGCCAGTTGTTCAGTTTCCATGAAGCTGTGCGGTTCTGGGTCGGTTTCTGAATTCTGAGTTCTAACTTGATTGCACTATGGTCTGAGAGGCTGTTTGTTATGATTTCAGTTGTTTTGCATTTGTTGAGCAGTGCTTTACTTCCAATTATGTGGTCAATTTTAGAGTAGGTGTGATGTGGTGCTGAGAAGAATGTGTATTCTGTGGATTTGGGGTGGAGAGTTCTGTAAATGTCCACCAGGTTTGCTTGCTCCAGGTCTGAGTTCAAGCCCTGGGTATCCTTGTTGATTTTCTGTCTGGTTGATCTGTCTAGTATTGACAGTGGAGTGTTAAAGTCTCCCACTATTATTGTGTGGGAGTCTAAGTCCTTCTGTAAGTCATTAAGAACTTGCCTTATGTATCTGGGTGCTCCTGTGTTGGGTCCATATATGTTTAGGATCGTTAGCTCTTCTTGTTGTATCGATCCTTTTACCATTATGTAATGGCCTTCTTTGTCTCTTTTGATCTTTGTTGCTTTAAAGTCTATTTTATCAGAGATGAGAATTGCAACTCCTGCTTTTTTTTGCTTTCCATTAGCTTGGTAAATCTTCCTCCATCCCTTTATTTTGAGCCTTTGTGTATCCTTGCATGTGAGATGGGTTTCCTGGATACAGCACACTGATGGGTTTTGGATTTTTATCCAATTTGCCAGCCTGTGTCTTTTGATTGGTGCATTTAGTCCATTTACATTTAGGGTTAATATTGTTATGTGTGAGTTTGATACTGCCATTTTGATTCTAAGTGGCTGTTTTGCCTGTTAGTTGTTGTAGATTCTTCATTATGTTGAAGCTCTTTAGCATTCAGTGTGATTTTGGAATGGCTGGTACTGATTGATCCTTTCTATGTGTAGTGCCTCTTTTAGGAGCTCTTGTAAAGCAGGCCTGGTGGTGACAAAATCTCTGAGTACTTTCTTGTTCGCAAAGGATTTTATTCTTCCTTCACTTCTGAAGCTCAGTTTGGCTGGATATGAAATTCTAGGTTGAAAGTTCTTTTCTTTAAGAATGTTGAATATTGGTCCCCACTCTCTTCTGGCTTGTAGTGTTTCTGCCGAGAGATCTGCTGTGAGTCTGATGGGCTTCCCTTTGTGGGTGACCCGACCTTTCTCTCTGGCTGCCCTTAGTATTCTCTCCTTTATTTCAACCCTGTTGAATCTGACGATTATGTGCCTTGGGGTTGCTCTTCTTGTGGAATATCTTTGTGGTGTTCTCTGTATTTCCTGCAATTGAGTGTTGGCTTGTCTTGCTAGGTGGAGGAAATTTTCCTGGATGATGTCCTGAAGAGTATTTTCCAGCTGGGATTCATTCTCTTCGTCCCCTTCTGGTACACCTATCAAACGTAGGTTAGGTCTTTTCACATAGTCCCACATTTCTTGGAGACTTTGTTCATTCCTTTTTGCGCTTTTTTCTCTGATCTTGGTTTCTCGTTTTATTTCATTGAGTTGGTCTTCGACTTCAGATATTCTTTCTTCTGCTTGGTCAATTCGGCTATTGAAACTTGCGTTTACTTCGCAAAGTTCTCGTATTTGTTTTTCAGCTCCTTTAATTCATTCATATTCCTCTCTAAGGTATCCATTCTTGTTATCATTTCCTCGAATCTTTTTTCAAATCTTTTTTCAAGGTTCTTAGTTTCTTTGCATTGATTTAATACATGATCTTTTAGCTCACAAAAGTTTCTCATTATCCATCTTCTGAAGTCTAATTCCGTCATTTCATCACAGTCATTCTCCGTCCAGCTTTGTTCCCTTGCTGGTGAGGAGTTTTGGTCCTTTCTAGGAGGCGATGTGTTCTGGTTTCGGGTGCTTTCCTCCTTTTTGCGCTGGTTTCTTCCCATCTTTGTGGATTTGTCCGCTGGTCGTCTGCGTAATTGCTGACTTTTCGTTTGGGTCTCTGAGTGGACACCCAGAATGTTGATGATGAGGTATTTCTGTTGCTTGGTTTTCCTTCTACCAGTCTAGCCCCTTCGCTGTACGACTGTTGAGGTCCGCTCCAGACCCTGCTTGTCTGGGGTGCACCTCTAGTAGCCGTGGCACAGCGAGGGATGCTACCACTTTCTTTTTCTGCTCTCTTTGTCCCAGGATGATGCCTGCCTAATGACAGTCTTTTGGATATAGAGGGGTCAGGGAGCTGCTTGAGGAGACAGTTTGTACTTTATAGGGGTTTAATTGCTGAGCTGTGCACTCTGTTGTTCATTCAGGGTGTTAGGCTGCTATGTTTGATTCTGCTGCAACAGAGCTCATTAAAAAACCCCCCCTTTTTTTTTTTTTTTTTTTTTTTCTCAAATGCTCTGTGTTGAGGGGTTTGGGCTTTATTTTTGGATGTCCGATCAGGTGTCCTGCCCAGCTCAAAGGCAGACTAGCCACTGTTTGGCTGCCGAGGCTCCGCCCTGCTGTTGTGTGATTTGCGCTGTTCCTGCCGGCTCTGCTGTGGTCTCCGCCACGCCCTGCGGCGGAGTCTCTTCGTTGTAGCGTGTTGCCTCAGCAACGGCAGGCTGCGTCAGCAGTGGGCGTGTATCTCAGTAGGGACGGGTTGCCTCGGCAATGGCTGGCTGCGTCAGCAGTGGGCGTGTATCTCAGTTGGGGCGGGTTGCCTCGGCAACGGCTGGCTGCCTCAGCAGTGGGCGTGTATATCAGTTGGGGCAGGTTGCCTCCGTAGTGGTGGACGCCCCTCCCCCACAGAGCGTCTTGGACCGTCTGCCCGGGATAGTTTGAAATCGCGGTTTTGTTCGTCCCACTGGGTATCCCAAACGATCTGTCCCTGCAATCCCCTGGGCTGGGCTACTGTGCAAGTCTCGTTCAGTCTCAAGTCCAGCCCTCTCAAGTCTCAGGTTGCCGGTTCAACAAGGCACCCGAACAAGCGCGCCCTGTGGGGATTGCTGGGTAGGGCCGGCCGCCGCCGCCCCGGCTGCCGGCTTCGCCAGGCAGACCTACTGCCTGGCGTCCCGTGTCTTTTTATACTTGGGAGTTTCCCCGTTCTGTGGGCAACAAAGATCGGTCTGGAAATGCAGCACTGACTCACCGTTTGCGAATTCAACGCGGGCTCCAATCCTGGGTTGTTCTCACAGCGCCATCTTGAGTCCCCTCCCGGAAATAAAATTTTAAATGCAATAAACACTTGTCCCTTTGGTTACTGGAAAGGGGTCCCAATCGAGACTCCCAGGAAGGTTCTTGGATCTTGTGCAAGAAAGAACTCAGGGCAAGTCCACAGAGTAAAGTTAAAGTCAGTTTATTAGAGAAGTAAAGAGAAATAAAAGAATGGCTACTCCATAGACAGGAGCTCTGAGGGCTGCCGGTGGGCTATTTTTGTGGTTATTTCTTGATACTACGCTAAACAAGGAGTGGATTATTTATCTGTTTTTCCAGGAAAGGGTGACTCCCTTTTTAGGCTATTTAGGGTAACTTTTGGTTGTTGCTATGGCATTTGTAAACTGTTTTGGCACTGGTGGGAGTGTCTTTTAGGATGCTAATGAATGATAATCATGAGCAGTAAGGATGATCAGAGGTTACTTTCATTAATATCTTGGTTTTGGTGGGTTTTGTTGGCTTTTTTTTTTTTTTTAACCACATTCTGTTTTATCAGTAGGGTCTTTGTGACCTGTATCTTGTGCCAACCTCCCTTCATCCCATGATTAAGAATACCCAACCTCCTGGGGATGCAGCCCAGTAGGTCCCAGCCTCCTTTTTCCCAGTCCCTGTTCAAGATGGAGTTGCTCTTGTTTCATATTGCCTCTGACATTTTCACCAAGCCACCCCCTCAAGACTTGGTGAGTTAATGTTACAGAGTATTATCAGGACTTACAAGGCCTAACCCTGGCCTGTCTAGGTGCCTGTGTGCCCTGCCAGCCTTTGATGAGACCAGAACAGGATTTCTTTTCTTATCTGGGCACTCTTTTGTGTTGTTTAAATATTGCACAGAAAACAAGTATATTTTCATATACTCGGTTGAAAACAAAGCTATTTTCTTGCAGGAGGCAAACAACAACAACAAAACAAAAAACAAAAATCCAACTTGCAGACCTTGGTTGCTCAGGCAGAAAGCAGAGGAGGAGTGAGGAGAAGGCTGATTAGCTGGATGCCTTTGCAGAAGGAACTCCTGGGCAGATTACATTTTCTGGAGTCTCGGGAAGGCCTTCTGGCTCCTATTTTCATCCCTGGTGGGGCTGAAGTGGGATTCCCATGGCAAATTCTGGATCATGCTTGGCACAGAGCCACCCACTGGTCACCCTGCCTGGATCACGAAGCCCTGGGTCTGTTTGTTTATAGTTATCTACCAAAGCCTTCACTGCCGAGCCTCTGGGCCCCAGGTGGTGATTTGTGTCACAACATAGGCCTCCTGAGGACCCCAAGTCTCTTTTGTTTCTTATGTCATGTCAAGTCCCTAAGCAATACCCTAGATGAAATAGGCAAGGGAACAGATGTGGCTGTCCAGGTGATCTGAGCCAGCAAAATTTTCAGGTTCTGGTTTGCCCCTGACCTGGCAGAACCGTGCTCCTTCTGTGGTGCTCTGCCTTGTGTGGCCCTCTCTTTACCCTATCCAGGCAATAAAATGAGGGTGTGATTTCTTAGTGGAGGCAGGTACTTCTTGATGCCTATCGCTTGGAGGATGTTGGGGCTTTCTCAGGGTTAAGTTATGCCTTTCTAAAAACACCTGAGCCTATAACCCTTTATTCTGAGAGTGTCAGGACGATTTACTGAGATACTGATTTGTGTTTTGTGCTGATGGATGTAGAAGAACAAATGACTACAAGGTCCCTTTCCAGTTTAGCTTCTCCCCTATACCCACTTAGCAAAGGCAGCCCAGGCCTTCGTAGTCCTAAAGAGCACAGTCTTTCCTGAACCTGAGGGCAAAAGTAAGAAACTTTCGTTTTCAAAGAATTGGCTCTGGGAAGAAAGGGCTATCTCTTCTTGAATTTGGAGGCGTTTTCGGATAAGGAAAATAGGATGGTGAAGTAAACAGACCTGGGAAGCTTCGAGTAGAGCTTGGAGGGAGGCCAGGACAGGGTAACTTGTGTTTGTGGGTAAGGTAGTCCTTCGATAGCAGCAGTACCCTCCTCTCAAATCTTTCAACACACCAGGAAATCTCAGGGTGACCTTCTACAAATGCTTAGATGGGTGTAACTTTCGCATGAACCTGGAGGGAGGAGAGAGACCATGATACTGACAGATGGCGTTTTTCGGCCAGCCTAATGGGATGGGACCTCACAACAGAGGAACCTGAATTAGAGAAGTGTAAGAAATATGGAAAAACTCGACACCTCAGGATATGCAGCAAAACTGTACACACAGTTTAACATCTCTGTGATGCTAGTAAGCTTAGGGAACCTTCTCCTCGGCTTTATCTTTTCCACCTTTATTTTTATCTCTTTAAACAATGTTTTCCCTTTGGTATACATTACATGTGAGAGAAGTGGGAGAGGCCTAGAAGTTGCAGCAATTTAGATGCTATCACTTGGCATTTCCTGAGCTCCTTTTAAAGACCATCACATGATGGGACAAGACAGCAGGCTCTGGCAAGGGGAAGTCAGTTGTGATGAAAATATACTGTAGGTGACCAGGCATGGTGGCTCATGTCTGTAATCCCAGCACTTTGGGAGGCTGAGGTGGGAAGATCATGGGGTCAGGAGATCAAGATCATCCTGGCCAACATGGTGAAACCCTGACTCTACTGAAAATACAAAAATTTTTTCTCTCAGGATTTGTGGTGCACACCTGTAGTCCCAGCTACTCAGGAGGCTGAGGCAGGAGAACTGCTTGAACATGGGAGGCAGAGGTTGCAGTGAGCCGAGATTGTGCCGCTGCGTTCCAGCCGGGATGACAGAGCAAGACTTGATCTCAAAAAAAAAAAAAAAAAAATAGAGAAAAGAAAAGAAATATGCTGTGGGTACCTTACTACACATAGTACCACTACCACAGCTCCTTCTTTTAAAGAAAAAGTGAGGACTAAGAACCCAAAATCTGGAGAAGTTTTGATGCTAAGCAAGGAACCAGAAGTGACAGAGACTAAACCCTGAGGAATGAGGTTCCTAAGAGGAGAAATGGGTGAGTATTTTAAAGCCAAGACACCAAGAACTGTCTGTCTCACATTAGGAAAGCAGAGTATCTGAATATCAGTGAGAGGGGAGTGACCCCTGGCTTGTCAATCATGTAGCATTGAGCTGGTGGAGTGACTGTGGCTGCCTCAGTGGAGCACCTGTTGCAGTACAGAGTCCCAATTGTGTTTTCCTTTCGATCAGGCCAGCCTGCCATGTCTGGGTTTGTCACTATTCTTCCACAGCATTGTTGCTGGCATAACTGGCACCTCATGCATCCTGGGGTTTTCTATTTCATCATCAGACTTTGATATGCATAGTATTTTGTTTGGTTTGAGGAAGTCAGAGTACCTATGTTTTTCTTAGTTTAAAAATAAGGAAGCCAAAGTTTATGGAAGTCCAGTGACTTATGTGAAGAGTGTTTATGGGTTAGGAGAGAACAAGTGATTACAGTAGGGCGAGCATCGGCGATGGCGGTTGCATCCCATCTCTCCCCTGAGAGCCTCACGCAGCACACGGTAGAATGCACACCCCAGAGATTTTAGTATGTAATTATCCGGCCATCGTTACTCACCGTAGGAATGAGAGAAATAATTTCTCTTGAGTTATTTTTTATTGATTTAGTAATAAAAATTACTTTATTATAAAATCAGTCTGAAACTTATAGATATTTACAGAAACTTAGACTTTTTAAAAAAAAACTGGGAAAATATAGAAAAAATGAAGAAGAAACAAATATCAAAAGTACCCAAAACTCAGAGATAAACAGTCACATTTCTAGGGTTGTATCCGCATATGTATGTGTGAGTGTGTATGTGTGTATATAGTTGGTATCACAGTACGTGAACTATTTATATGGAATATTTGCATTGTAATGCGGTGTCTCAGCAGGGTGCCTCTATTTGTCAGCTAGGGCTGCTGTAAAAAAGTAGCATGAGCTGGGTGGCTTAAATGACAGGAATTTATTCTGCCACAGTTCTAGAGGCTAAACGTTTGAAATCAAAGTGTCAGCAGGATGGGTTCCTTCTGAGGGCCGTGAAAGAAAATCTGTTTCCTGTCTCTTTCCTAGTTTCTGGGGGTTTATCAGCAATCTTAGGCATCTTTTGGCTTGTGGCAGCATAATTCCAATTGTCCCATGACTTTCTCCCTGTGTGCAAATTTCTCTTTAAAATAAAGACAATGGTCATATTGGATTAGGGACCTACCCTACTCCAGGGTGGCCTCATCATAACTCGGTGTATGTGCAAGGACCCTATTTCTAAATTAGTTCACATTTTGGGGTGCTAGGGATTAGTACTTCAACATACAAATTTGGGGGGAGATACAATTTGACTCATACAGCCTTGACCCAATGACACTGAAGCAGCTTTGAAACATTTCTTTTTATTGGGAACAAGATATTTCATTGTACAGATAAAGCATCATTCGTTTAGCCAATCCTTTCTTGTTTAACAGTTGAGTTGTTTCCTGTATTTTCCTATTGTAATCAACGCTACTGTGAACCTTTTGATAATTCTTAAGGGGGGTCTCTCCTATCCCTACATGAATGGGTCCAGCATTGCTATTCAGCTAAAGCTTAATGACTGAAACTCTCGAGAAATACAAGTAGTAAAAGCTGCCCTCAGTCTACTTCCTATTACATAGATAGAAGCAATTCTCTGGTTAGAACAGGGGTCTCCGAAGTTGGGTGCCGTAACACAATATTTGGGGGTATGGAGAAAAGACATTAAAATGACTACTCCAATTTGTCTAATAGAAAAATTCAAGGTCTGTTTTTGCAAACATCTTAATGTTCACAATGTAAAACTAAAGTAGCACATACAGATAGTTTATAAATAAGGACATATTTATATACTATGGACATTCTCTTAAAAATCCCTTCCTGATGAAGTTAATAAATTTAAAATGTTTGGATATTACTAGTCTTGAATTTTCAGCCAAGGCCATTTTCCCTAAAATTTATTTTATTTTACTCTAGCGAGAATACTTAACATGAACTCTACCCTCTTGAAAGTGTGCAATGCGTCATTGTTGACTATAGGTACAATGTTGTACAGTAGGTCTCTAGAGCTTATTCACTTTGCTGGACTGAAACTTTATGACTTGCAATTCTTTTTATTTAGTTTAAAGGCAGTGTCTCACTGTGTTGCCAGGCTGGTCTCAGACTCCTGGGCTCAAGCTGTCTTCCTTGCCTCAACCTCCCAAAGTGTTGGGATAAGAGACTGGAGCCATCATGCCTGGCCTGACGTACGTTCTTAACAGCTCAAATGCGACTCACCTTAGGACTTAGTCACATGCACACTTACTGGGTCATTACTTCTGCAGCAACTGTAGGTCTTTATTCTGACCAGGAATTCAGCCCCTCGATTCTTGTCCACATGGCCTTGCCGTGGGTCTAGCTTGGGTTCAGAGGCAAACACATGAGTAAATAAATAAACTGGTGCCTGGTGGTCCTGGAGAGCAAAAGATGCCAGATAAGGAAGGTTCAGGGTGTGGAATGCCAAGTGACTGCTGCCCTCTTCCCCATTTGGATTTCCCGCAACCATCTCCATGAAGGAGGAGAACAGGATCCATATCAGATCAAGTCACAGCCTTCCCTAACTGTTTTACTGTTTCCCATTTTATACCCACAGGTGTTTGCCACCTAGTCACACAAACCCACTAGGCAGGCAGACACCCACCTGCTGACAGGAGGGGGTAAATATTTGTCTTGGTTTCTCTTTCTGCTTTTATAACTAGATAGTATCTGCTACCTGCATTCCATGACAAGCTGTGAAACGGTATCTCTGCTCTGCAAGAGACAATATTCAAATGTGTCTTTTAAAGCCAGGAGCCTGAGAAGATGCTAAAGAAAAGTGGGTGGAAGCCCATTTTCCCGACTAGGGGAAACCAAACTGTTTGTCAGTCTTTCAACGGTGGTAGAACAGCAAGTTTTGAACCCCATGTTGCAAACAAAGCAAAAAACAACTAAAAAAGGAGGAATTAGTTTGACCTTTTTTTTTAAATGAGGTAAGTCTCACTCTGTTGTCACCCAGGCTAGAGTGCAGTGGCACAATCATAGCTCACTGTAGCCTTGAAATCCTGAACTCACACTCTCTTCCCACCCCTCTGTCCCATGTAGCTGGGACCATTGGCTCATACCACCATGCCTAGCTAATTTTTTATTTTTTAAGTTTTATTTATTTACTTTTTGTAAAGATGGAGTCTTGCTATGTTGCTCAGGCTGGTCTTGAACTTCTGAGCTCAAGTCATCCTCCTGCCTCCACCTCTTGAAGTGCTAGGATTACAGATGCGAGCCTAGTTTGACTTTTTAAATGTAAATTTACATTCAGGAGTTGCCTTTGGCCAAATCCTTTGCTCATTGTCTCATGCACCATTTTGGAATTCCTTTGGCTTATTGTTCCCTATGGTTTTGGAGTGAAGTGTATGGAAAGCCATAAACATTTTGGGTTCTGTCACTTTTGTTCCTACTTATTGATAGGAGAAAAAAAAGTGATCTATTTATTGAGCACAGTAAAGTTATTCTCCTACTTAGAAGCAGGCTTTATTCTAGAAGTCTGTATATATGTTGTTTAGGACTCAGAATACATTTTCTCCTTGACGTCCAGTTTGAATAACATAATGTTCTCAAACTTCAGCATGTAGAAGAATCATTTTGTGGTCCTTGTTTAAAAAGAAGACCCCTTGGCCTCACTCATAAATGCAGCTCTGCAAAAAATCTATGAATCTGCATTTTCAAATAAAGCCCTGGATAATGCAGACACATTGAGAAATGTACTGTGAAGGCAATTCAACCTGCAGTGAACTGATACACCAGACATTTTGAATGAAAAATAGTAAAGTTTCTTATCTGGGAGAAAATAATATTTAACACATAAAACATATCTAGAATGTTGATATACAATGAAAAGCAGATTGTGTGTGTGTGTGTGTGTGTGTGTGTGAGAGAGAGAGAGAGAGAGAGACAGAGAAAGAGAGAGAGAGAGACAGAGAGAGAGAGAGAGAGAGACAGAGAGACAGGGTCTCACTCTGGTTGCCCACGCTGGAGTGGGTGCAGTGGTGCAATCTCAGCTCCTTGCAGCCCTGACCTCCCAGGTACAAATGATCATCCCATCTTAGCCTCCTGAGTAGCTGGGACTACAGGCATGCACCACTACACCTGGTTAATTATTTGTGTTTTTAATAGAGGCAGGTTTTCACCATGTTGCTCAGGCTGATCTCAAACTCCTGAACTCAAGCAATCCATCCACCTTAGTCTTCCAAAGTGCTGAGATTACAAGTGCGAGTCACTGTGCCTGGCCTTGAAAAGCAAATTTAATTAGAGTAGGATAAAGAAATTCATGTATCTCGGAGATCCAAGATGGCTGACCACTAGCAGCTCAGACTTGCTCCCAGTGAAAGCACAGAGAACAAGAGGATGCCACATTTTCAGACGAATCTTTCTTGCACAAGTACCAGGAGATTCCCAGCAGAGGAGCCTCACAGGTCACCAGCGTAACTCTTGCAGCCGGCTCTGCAGTTTCGCCAGTACCCCAGTGCGGCGGTTATTGGTGCAGAGTAAATGGGACTGGTTCCCCTTTTGGCCGACGTTTGGAGCTGATTGAAGAAGGGATTCAGGAGGGCAGCCAGACAGGAGACTCCCAAACAGAAAAGCACCAAGAATCTTGATGCCGCTGTTTTAGCCAGCACAGTGGGTTGCTCACATTTCAGCCCTGGGAATTAACAAGTTGGAGGTCCACTAAGAGACCTAATTTGAAAGCTGGTAATTACAAAGATGACAGGTGGATAAATTTACAATGATGGGAAGAAACCAGCATAAAAAGGCTGAGAATACTCAAAATCAGAATGCCTCTCCCTCTACAGAGGATCACAGTTCCTCATCAACAGGGGAACAAGGCCTGATGGAAAATGAGTGCATTCCAATAACAGAATTAGGCTTCAGAAGATGGAGCATAAGAAACTTCTGTGAGTTAAAAGAACATGTTGTAGCCCAATGTAAAGAAACTAAGAACTTTGAAAAAAGATTTGACGAAATCCTAACAAGAATAGACAATTTAGAGAGGAATATAAGTGAATTAATGGAACTGAAGAATACAATACGAGAACTCCGAGAAGTATGCACAGGTTTTAACACTCGAATTGATCAACCAGAAGAAAGGATATCAGAGGTCAAAGACCAACTTAATGAAATGAAACAAGAAGACAAGATTAGAGAAGAAAAAGTAAAAAGGAATGAGCAGAGTCTCCAAGAAATATGGGACTATATGAAAAGACCTAATTTACGTTTGATAGGTGTACCTGAATGTCATGAAGAGAATGAATCCAAGCTGGAAAGTATTCTTCAGGATATTATTCAGGAAAAGTTCCCTAACGTAGTAAGGTGGGACAATACTCATCTCCAGGTAATACAGAGAACACCACAAAGATATTCCTCAAGTAGAGCAACCCCAAGACACATAATTGTTAGATTCACCAGGGTTGAAATAAAAGAGAAAATTCTAAGGGCAGCTAGAGAGAAAGGTCAGGTTACCCATAAAGGGAAGCCTATCAGACTTACAGCAGATCTCTCAGCAGAAACCCTACAAGCTAGAAGAGAGTGGGGGTTAATATTCAATATCCTCAAAGAAAAGAATTTTCAACCCAGAATCTCATATCCAGCCAAACTAAGCTTTATAAATGAAGGAAAAATAAAATTTGTCATGAACAAGCAAGCACTCAGAGATTTCATCACCACCAGGCCTGCTTTACAAGAGCTTCTGAAAGAAGCACTACACACAGAAAGGAACAACCAGTATCAGTCATCCCAAAAACTTACCAAAAGATAAAGAGTATCTCCATAATGAAGTATTTATATCAACTAATGGGCAAAATAGCCAGCCAGCATTAAATGACAATATTAAACTCACAAATATCAATATTAATCCTGAATTTAAATGGATTAAATGCCCCAATCAAAGACACAGACATGCAAACCGAATTAAAAAGTCAAAACACATCGGCACTCTGTATCCAGATCCATCTCATAAGCAAGGACCACAATGACTCAAAACAAAAGGTTGGAGGAAGACTCACCAATCAAATGGAGAGGAAAGAAAAACAAAACAAACAAACAAAAAACAGGAGTTGTAACTTTCGTCTCTGACAAAATAGACTACAATAGTAACCAAGACTAAAAGAAACAAAGAAGGACATTACACAATGAAAAAAAGATAAACACAACAATAGGAGTCAATGATCATAAATATATATGTACCCAATATAGGGAAACCCAGATATATAAGACAAGTTTTCAATGACTTATAAAGAGACTTGGACTCCCACACTAATAGTGGGAAACTTTGACACCACATTGTTAATATTCAACAGATCAATGAGATAGAAAATTAACAGAGACATTTATGATTTGAACTCAGACCTGGAACAAGTAAACTCAGTGAATATTTATAGAATTCTACACCCCAGGTCCACAGAACATACATTTTTTTTAGTATCACATTACACCTATTTTGAAAGTGACCACATAAATGGAAGCAAATCACTCTTCAGCACTTGCACAGCATTTCACAGATTTAAACGAAATATTGGTTGGCTGTTTGTTTGTTATTTTCTTTCCTTATTCCTTCCTGTCTCTGCTGTTAAGCACAATCATCAGCATAAAAGAGGTTTCTAATACCTATTTCTAGATTGCATTCCAGCCTGGGCAATAGAGCAAGACTCCTGTTCTCTCTCCCCCTTTTCTCTTTCTCTTTCTTACAAAAAGAAAGAAAAGAAAAAGAAATTCATGTATCTCCTCAAAAATTTCACTTGGGCTCCCACTGTGAGACAGACACTGATTAGATAGTAGGGAACAATGTTTGGACGCCATTCCTCTTAAAAGTTGATCGTCAGTAGGGGAGGTATACATTCATCAAATAGTCATGCTAAATGATGAGATAAGTGATCTGAAGGAAAAGTACGACTTTCTCTAAACATGTATGACAGAGGAACGTGAGGTAGACTAGGGCTGGGATGGGCAGTGAGAGAAAACTTTCCTGAAGAGGTGAAACTCAGACTGAGACTGAAGTGAGTTGTTTCAGTGATGCATACCAAAGGGGATTGCATGTTCAAACGTCTGAAGAGGCAAGGTGCTTCTTTTGTTGATAAATAGGAAGAAGGTCAGTGTGACTGTGGCACAGCAATTTCAGGGGCAGGTGGTAGAAAAGACTAGAAAGGGAGCCAGGACTTTCCCTACCATTGCATAATGATGTTGTTTTTCAGCCTAAAAGCAGTGGAGTAACAGAATCGTGTGTGTGTGTGTGTGTGTGTGTGTGTGTGTGTGTGTGTGATCACTCTAGTAGCTATATGGACAGATTTTGGCAGGGTGGCCAAAGTAGAGGCAGATAAACAGTTTGGAAGCTTTAGCAGTGGTGTGAATGAGTGTTGATAGCAGCTTGGGCTAGGATAGTGAAGTAGAAATCGTGGGAAGAAAACAGATTCTAAAGATAATGTGGAGGTTGCTCATGGATTGGATGTAGGGAGTGGGTATCTCAGATGATTTTCTGAGTTTCTGGCATGTGTATCTAGATGAATGGTTATGTCTGTAACTAAATAAGATATAGGGCCAAGGGCCAGGTACTAAGAGGAAGATCATGAGTTTCTTCTTAGACATGTTGAATTTGAGATAATAAAATAGAGATGTGTAGTTAAGCAGTTGGAAAAACACATCCAGAACCTACCAGGATAGTTTGAATAGAAGTTACAAATTAGAGTGCTCAGTGTCTGGAGTATTACTGAAACTTCAGGTGTGAATAATACTGAGCAATGAGAGTCTGGAGTGAGAAGAGAGGGGAAGAGAGGGAGGGGAGGAGACAAGGAGAGGAGAGGACAAAGAAGAGGTGAGAAGAGGAGGGGAGGAGAGGGGAAGGTAGGAGAGGAGATGGGAGGAGAAAAGTGGAGGGGAAGAGAGAAGATGGAGAGGAGAGAAGATAGAAGGGGAGGAGAGAAATAGGAGAGGTAACAAGGGGAGGAGAGAAGGAGACGGAGGAGGAGGAGAGGAAATGCAAAAAGGGAAGGAGTGGAGAGAAGGAGAGAAGGGAAAGAGAAAGGTTCTGGGACAAATCCTTGGGAAACTCTGAAATTTATGCCAAATAGAAGTAGGATGGGCTGGGTAAGTCTGAAAAAAAAAGTAGCCAGAGGGTTTGAAAAAATAAAAAATGCATAAAAAACCCAGGAAATTGTGGTGTCACAGAAGCTGTGGGAAGGAACAGTTCAAGAAAATAGTCATTGCTGTTGAATAATATTGAAGGAATTGAGTAAGACAATGAATAATAAAAAAAAAGTCCTCTGATTTGTAAAGCAGATGTCACTGCTTAACCTTCCAAAAGCTGTTTCTGTAGGCTTTATGGGAATAGAAGCCAGATTGGAGTGCAGGAAGTGAGTAAAGGTGAGGAAATGGAATAATTCCCTAGTTGATTTCTGGGCTTGCCAAAGATTAATGCTACTGGTTTTGTTTGTTGTTTAATTTCTCTTTAAGGGTGTTACTTTCCTTTCCCTTGACGTCTCAGTAGTAGTACTTCTATTCTTATTAGCCATCTGTATTAGTCCATTTTCATGCTGCTGATAAAGACATATGTGAGACTAGGAAAAAAAATAGATTCAATAGGATTTACAGTTCCACATGGCTGGAGAGGCTTCAGAATCATGGGAGGAGGCAAAAGGCACTTCTTACATGGTGGCAGCAAAATAAAATGAGGAAGAAGCAAAAGTGGAAGCCCTTGATAAATTCATAGGATCTTGTGAGACTTATTTACTATCACGAGAAAAGCACAGGAAAAACCCACCCCTATGATTCAGTTACTTTTCTCTGGGTCCCTCCCACAACATGTGGGAATTCTGGGAGATACAATTCAAGTTGAAATTTCGGTGGGGACATAGCCAACCCATATCACCACCATTAGTTTTACCTATTAACTTTGAAAGAAAGTAAAGGAAAAAAAGACCTAGAAAAGAATTTTAAAACAAATAAACAACAGAAACTTCCTCAAGAGACTGGACAAGAGTTATAAGAAGAAGGGTAATAATGAAAGGGATTCACAAAGATATGTCTACAGATAGTAATGATTAAAAAAATAACAGGGCACCATATTTGGGAACTATTGGGGGCACTCCTACTATGTGTGAGGCATTTGGTCATGGACATTAAATGTGATAACTCATTCAATCCCTGTAACAACCCTAAGAGATGGTTATTACAATCCTTATTCTGTAGATTGAAGAAACTAGGACTTGGGGTGACAGAGGCTAAGTGAATTGGCCAAGGTCGTCTAGGCAAATGGTGGAACTGGTGGTTTGAATCTTTGGTCTTTTATCACTAAGTGAGTGTGAGCTTGGCAAGTTGGAGCAAGTGAGTTTAGAGTAGTGGAAAGCACAGAAAAGGCAGGTGACATGAGATGGGCCAAATCTCACTGAGGTGGCACAAATGGTCTTATGGGAGAGATGAGCAAATGTCTGGTTGGAGAACGCACTACCTGGTCCCTCTTTCTGCAGCTACCCCTAGACTTTACTAGTGATGCTCCTAGCTACCCCAGCCCATAAGGGTGTTTTTTTTTTAGTGGGGGTGGGGGGTGAAAATATTCACACCTCTCTGAGAGGCCAACCACACTCAGTCTTCTTTGTATATTGGCTGTGTGGGAAGTAAGAAAGAGCTTGTTGGAAGGTCTGGTTCTGAACTGGTATCTCTGAGTAAGCCCCATTGAGAGGTAGCTCCCTGCCAGCATCAAGTTACTTCTAGATGAACACAGAAGGGGAAGGGGATACTTAGTATAGGTCAACTTAGTCTTAGTCCCAGTTGTTGCATGATTCTCACTTGACAATATGTCACAAAAGAATTGTTCTCTTTTTGTACAATGCCTGGCATTCAATAAGTAGTGACCATCATGATGCTTATTGTTATAACCTCACGACTGAGAAGACGGCAC
Organism: Callithrix jacchus; assembly: GCF_049354715.1. Lineage (NCBI taxonomy): Eukaryota > Metazoa > Chordata > Mammalia > Primates > Cebidae > Callithrix > Callithrix jacchus. Next base: position 76,924,066 of record NC_133512.1, on the reverse strand, counting down.
CATTCTGAGGATATAATTATTGAAAGAGGAAGGAAGAAATTCAGCTCTTCTATGGTATGAGCAATTAGACCATATCTGAGGGACTGTTTCTGGCTTTTCTGGCACTGCATTTTAAGAGGGGTGAGATTATGTTCAGATTTATGTTTTAAAAATTGAAGTTTTATCATATGAAAAATAGTGGGGTCAATTAGGGTTGAGACACTTGGTAAAAAGATGATGAAGGGGGCATGATGACCATTGTCAAATCTTTGAAGGAGTACCCTATGAAAAAAGAAATAGGACTGATGGGTGGAAACTTCAGGAAGATACATTTTGCCTCAATATAAATAATTAATTCCTGTAATTCCTCACAAAGCCCCCTGAAGTCACAACAGGTTGCCTGAAGGAGTTCCCTCCCCTACACCCCCTTTTAGAGCTCCTCAGCCTTGGAGGTGTTCAAGCTGGATGAGCACTTGATAAGGGATAAATAGTAGCTGAGTGATAGATATGTAAGTTGCTGAGTATTTAAGCTATGGAAGATGCCTCATAAAATGGACACTCAAAATATGTCTGTTAAATAGATGAATAAATTAGTGGAGCTAGAAGCCATATCCAAGGAGACCCTTATAATTCTCCAATTCTTGGGAAATCAGTCATGTTTCAGTGAGAGGGAGGAGGGATGGCTTTGGATCCCGGTGTGTCATTGGCAAGGGGGCAGGCCAGAGTAGGGACACGGGGCTTGGGATGGGGAAGCATGGTGACTAGAGGAGTGTGAGGGGTGAGGATGGGCATGGAAGACAGCCCCTATAGACAAACTGTCAGCCTCTGTTTTATTTTGAATCGCCCCAAGCTCTTGGTAGTATAATTACTGTAAGAACATCGGGGAAATACTCACATCTTTATCTCCAAAGAAAATTACTATCAAAGGATGGGAGACAGAAAACTTCAGGTAAATAGCCACTTGGGGCCAGTCAAACATGCATTCTTGCAAGTGAGTCATCATTCATATTAAAGAAAGCTAATTTTGTTAATACGATATTTGGAAGGATTTTGTGAAGAATAGGGGAATCAAAGTGTTATCTTTACTGTCAGCAGTCCCACCTGTGATCCTTAGTTAAGTGTGTCTTTCAACTTTTCCCTCCAGCTCCCTTTCAAACTACTCCAGGGTCCCAGAGGAGTTTATACATTTTGATATTGTTGATTAAGGATAGTGTTATAAAAGCCTTCTTCATAAAAATGTGATGGCTACTGGATAAATAATTGTTCTGAATTGTCAAAATATGTCAGCACAGCTTGCTATAATACTATGTTTTGAGCTGCAAAGCTGGTAGGTCAACTCTCACCACATTAGATGGGTTCCCTTTTCTTCCCATGGATTTTGTTTGACATTAAATACCAGCATTGCCAAATGTATTGTTCATGACTGGAAAAAAACCATAAACTACATGGCAATAAAGCAAACCATGGAAACAGTTGACTGTCACATATTAAGAGCTAACACTCAAATAAAACAAATCAATCTACTTGCAGGATATAAATTCTTACAGAGTTGGCTACAATAAATGGAGAATTGTTAGTAGCTCCTTTTTAAAATTCAAGATTAAAAACAAAGAGATACAATATTTAGTAAGAGTTCTTTTCAATTTTATCATTCTAAAAAGGAAAGACCAGCTTCCAAACTGGTGTGAAGATGAAACTAAATAGAAATAATTAGGTCTTCTTTATCAGAGTTTGCCCTGGGAGCAAGGGAAATCCCCATGAGTTTGAGTCCAATTGCCCAATTCTGATGCACTGTCCTGAAGTGGGAGTCAGCTGGCGGGGAGGATTTGCTGGCTCTCCTTCATCCCTCATTCCAGATGTTGCTAGGAGTTATTCCCAACTACAGTTGCTTAATCAGAGAACAATGATCATAGAAGCTGAAAAGACCTTGTAGGATCACATAGTCCAAATTCTTCACCTTATCTGTTAGGAAAAAATGGTGCTCATAAGGATGTGGGAAAATGAAATAAGTATCTTGAAGAGATAACTGTGCCCTCATGTTTACTGCAACATTTTTCACAACAGCCAAGATATGGAAACAACCTAAATGTACACCAATGGACAAATGGATAAATGACTTTTGGCACATGTATATACAATGGAATACTATTCAGACTTTTTTTTTTTTTTTTTTAAAAGATGGAGTTTCATCATATTGGTCAGGCTGGTCTTGAACTCCCAACCTCAGGTGATCCGCCTGCCTTGGCCTCCAAAGTGTTTAAATTACAGGCCTTATTCAGCCTTTAAGAAGAAGGAAATACTGTCATTTGTGCCAACATGGATGAACTGGGTGGACGCATGTTATGTGAAATAAGTCAGGGACAGAATGACACATACTACATACTACATGATTTCACTTATATGTGGAATCCAGAAATGTCAGATTCATAGAAACAGAGTAGAAGGGTAGTTGTCAGGGACTGAGGGGTGGGAAAATGGGAATTTGTTGATCAAAGAGTACAAACTTTCAGTTACACTGTGTACAAATTCTGGGGATCTAATGTACAGCATGGGTGGTGATGGATGTGTTCATTAATTTGACTGTAACAATCATTATACAATGTATACATAAATCATTATGTATACCTTTAATATATACAGTCTTTGGCAATTAAATATTTTTAAATAATAAGTAAAAATTAAAAGTAAAGATTCAGGAGTTATCCCTGCCCACACAGGAAACTGGTGGTGTCAACACACGTGGGAACTAACTCTTGTCACGGTAGGGTCATATTCTTAGTACTTTAAATATGTTAGGTAATTTAATCACCCCAACAATCTGAAGAAGTAGATACTAATATCTCTTTATGTTACAGATAAGGAGAGTTTGAATTACTTGCTCCAGGTGAAAGCCAGGAAGTGCCTGAGCAAAGACTCAAACCTAAGCAGCCTGTGACGGAGAAAGTTATGGGTTCTTTGAAGAAGAAAAATTTACGTTGCAATTCTTGCATCAGCATTTACCAGCTAGGAGACTTTGGACAGTTTCCTAAATCTCTCAAAGCCTCAAACCCCTCACCTATCAAAGAGGATAATAATAACCTCTATCTAGAATCGTTGTAAAGACTCACTCAGATTATATATGTCTTAACATCATATCTTAGTAAATGCTCAGTAAACTAATATTAGTAGCATTTTAATTCTTATTTTTATATCTCAGCTCTCTAGAGCTATCAAATAGGATAATAATAACTTCTACTTAGGATTGTTGTAAATACTAATTGAGGTTACATATGTCTTAGCATAGTGCCCGGTACTTAGTAAGTGCTCAGCAAACCACAGTAGCTAATACTAGTATCATTTTTTTATTATTATTTTATGTCTCAGCCCCCTGAGACTCTCTGAGACTTTCCATTAAACTGTTGATCTTGTCATCAAAAATCTGCCAAACACTTCTATAAATGAAATGCATACGAAGCCTTGAAATATACTTTTTAGTACTAGACCTGTGTTAGGCTAAAAAAGTATAGCCTCTCCAGCAAAAGGAATTTTTAAAAGTTTTAGTCTTCTCCTTTTTTGTTTTTTATTGTTAAACATTAAGGTATATACAGTTTCCATGCTTCTTAAATTTGCCTTATCCCTTTCTTATTCTCCACCCATTCCTGAAAGCAGCTCCTCTTGTTGGCTCCTTCCTCACTGTCTCCCTCATTTCCTTGATATACATATTTTGTTGCATTACCTAAGATCATCTTACATAAAAATTTAAATATATAATTATTAAATTTTAGAGTCTGTAATTTTCTTAGAAATCATATAGTCCAATAATTGTTGGGGGAGGCTGTGAGTTGAGGAATGATGAGTGAGGATTTACAATTTTAAATTCTACCCCTAACAACTGGCACCATTCCAGGATGATAATATAATTTATCCTGTACTCCATTTTTTTTGCAGCCTTCTCTGAATAGCTAATAATTTTGTCTCTACCAGTTCATCAAGGCCCATAGCTATCTAGATTTAGAAATATTAGTCCATTTATTGACCTATGGGAAATAAAAACAGTAAGACTTCATCTGGATGTAAAATTCTACATTATAAATTATTTCCAGGTAAGATAAAGTGGATTAAAAGTAGCTACCTTTTTTTCAGGCATCAATTGTTCTAACATTTAGGTGACTTACTATTCCTATAAATTGTGACTCTCATTAAGGTGTAACCATATCCAAAGTTATTCTAAAATACATAAGTCTCTATCATGGAAGCTCTTTGCTGAGGTTAGGCCAGAAGCTGGTTTAGGTTCTTAGAAGTAGAGATAGAGGATATGTATGTGTGTTGGGCAGGGATATGATTGGTTAAAAAAAAATCTAGAAAGTGACTTTATGTCTGACATCTCATGAGATGAGGGATAATTTTATTTTATTATGCACAATTAATCTATTACTCCTCTTAGCTCTATAATTGGATGATGTTGATGATCAGTTGCTTTATACTTCTTATACAGAAGAGTGTGTCAGCCTTCTGTGGTTTAAATAGAGAAAAACCATGATAATGTGGAATTGACAGTAGAGCATGGGTTTTTTTTCCTTCTAATATATAAAGCTCTAATTGATTCATTTATTCATCCATCCAGCAAATATTTGTTGAATCCACACTATGACCCACTAAGATAGATGACTGGGAAAGATTAGACTGGGTGGCATGGCCTAGAAAAGAAGGATTTTCCTCTGTGTCAGGCCTTACATGAATAGGAGCACTATGGTCTTGTTAACAAGCTATCCTTCTCAAAAGAGCTAGGTGGCTGAACATGACCCTGTTCTGTGAGCAGAAGCTGAGACAGTCTGGGGAAGTGGGCAGGTGGCTGGAGGAGTGGGGAGGGGAAGATCACAGTCTGCAGCAATGTCAGCCTAGACTTTCCTAAAGAGAGGGAATCACTGGCCCATGGATGAAACACACGGGTGCTACTGAGCTGGACAAGTAAAGGCACAGATTGATATGAAGGACTCAAGAGGGTGAGGAGACAGAAAATAAAATTCAAGGTGTAAATGAATATAATCAGATTAGAATAAAACAGCCACTTTTAACATTCAATAGGAAGATGTTATATAATAAAAAGGATATAAAACTATATTTATTATCTTAATGATATAGACACAAAATACAGGTCAGAAAAAAATATTTGCAAATACTATAAAGTACATAAAAAATGAATGTGTATATATAACGGTGACCATAACATGTTATATTAATGGTTTTCCTTGAGTGATTAGATTATGAGTGGATTAATTTCTTCTTTGTGGGTATTTGTACTTCCTATAACACACATATATTGTTTCCAGTATTGGAAAAATGTTTCTCAGTAGTGGAACCCGGAAAAACAAAAATTTTGCCAGTGACTCTAAACTAAAAGTAGAAAGCAGTTTATAACTGTTAAAATTCAGCCACTAAAGATGAGTTATTTTGGTTTCACAAACATTTATAGAACAGGGTGTTCCAGCCTCTTGTAAGTCAGACCTGCTGACTTTGTGCTTACCACACTGTCGACTTCGCAGAAATGAAGAAAATCATATGTTTTGTCAGACCTAGCCAAGAGGTAGAGCAGGCAGGGGATGGCATGGTTGGCAGCAGCTTCTCTGGGTTTTCTCTGGCTCCCACTCTCTCTGTGGCCCCAGATCTCTTGCAGTATCCTTGGTACCCAGCTACACCATGCTTCCTCCCCTCATGCCGTGCTGAGCACAGGCAACATGGAAGCTGATCCTACAGAGAAGGCAGAGTGTGTGTTATTGAATAAGACCCAAGATCTCCAATGATATGACCATCTGAGGCCACTGTAGCCTGAAAGCTTCAGCGTTTCCTGCAGCCTCCTGTTTACGGAGGAACTTCTCCGAGCCAGAAACTTTCTACACCTTAGCAGAAGGCATCACTGTATTGTAGACACATTTATCTTTGTATCTTTGTAGTCATAATCCTAAGTGATCAAGAAAAGTTAAAATGCTGTTAATAATATCAACTATTATTAATATTAATAATATTCAATAAATGTATTGAAAACATCCCATTTGTCAGAATAATTATTAGGACTTCATATGTACATTTAGATAAACTTTTATTAATTAATGTATGGATGTATTTACTGTTTAAGAAGGTAGGAAGCCTTGTAATGTTTTAAAATAATTGCAGCTGAAACTTTTTTTTTCACTTTGTGACTTAAGAGTGAATCCTCTCAGCCACTTGCAATAATAATAAAAATGAAGGTTTTTTTCTCACTCTCCTTCTCTCATAATCATTTTGTGCTGATGTAGAGAACCTTAGCCTAAGGTTGGAAATGTGAAATGAAAAGGGATACTGTCTCATTTTTTGCCGAGTGAAAAGATCCTTCCCAGTGACCTAAGCATCCAAGGAATATGATTGTGTCCTTGTGAAACCATGAACTTAGCCACAGAATTTGTCAAGTCTCTCTTTGCTCTCAGAGTGCTTCCTTCATATCTCTGGAATAGCTTTTCTCATTATTGTATAGTACATTTGTGGTCTTCATCTGTAATTGGAAATAAAGGTAGTATTGGCCTTATGGGGTGTTGTGAGGATTCCATGAGTTATTGCCAGGAGGAGACCAGTGCCCAGTGCCTAGTTAGGCATGCTATGTGTTAGTGGTTGTCACTAGCATTGTCCTTTATCCTCATTGAGGCTGTGATAGCCACAAAAATAGAGGCAGGTGTTATTCACTGTGTATCCCCAGCTCCCAGCCTAGCAGCTGTGAATGGAATTGAACTGCAATATTTAATTCCCTCACTGTACCACTACCTCACTCACAGAGATGTTTGAGGAAACAAAAACAGGTTGAATTTCAGGAGACTTTTTCCTGCTGCAGAAAAGCAGTTTTGCAGGTGGTGGAGTGGAAATAAACCCAAGTGACTTGGAGAAACCCCAGAACACTGTAACACCAGCATCAGTTAGCTGGACCCTTGCAGTCTGTTGTCAGATAAGACATCTCCAAAGAGGCACTGAGACCCTTGGGGACCTGTGCTTAGAAGGTATGTGGTGTTTATAGGTGTGTCCAATTTCAGCATCTGGAAGAAGGCAGAGGAGCTTCCAGCCAGAATGAGCATCTGTTCCTTGGCTGGCAGGCATTTTGTATTCTTCACACAGCGGGAAAAGTCAGGGAGAAGCAGAGATAGATGAGCCCTCAGCCCGATGAGCTTATGCCATGGGGCTTCGTCAGAATGCTTTGTAGTGACTTTCCTGGGGCAGAGAAGTAAAAAGACAACTCTTGGAGACTGATTCAAGATGGCGCAGTGAGAACAACCCAGGATTGAAGCTCTCAGTGAATGCGCAGAGGGTGAGTCAGGGCCGCATTGCCAGACGGATCTTTGTTGCCCACAGAACAGGGAAATTACCAGGTATAAAAGATGTGGGGCAACAGCGCAGCGGTTTTGGCTGGTGCAGCTGGTGGCCAGTGCAGCCGGCAGCCGGCGCTGCAGCGCAGTGGCGCTCCACAGCACTCCGCACAAAGCAAACGGGTCTGGGTGCCCTGTTGAAACGGCAATCTGAGACTTGAGAGGGCAGATTGGCATATCCATCTGATTGAATGGGACTTGAACAGTGAGCCAGGCCAGGAGATTCCAGGGAAATGGCATTTGGGCCAGCGCGGTGGGACAAAGAAAATGGTGATTCCAAATGCTCCGGGTGGAGAGTTTCACTGCGGGCACAGCTGAACCCAGGACGGTGCAGCTCGGTGGGGGAGGGGCGTCCGCCACTACTGAGGCAATCCGCCCCTACTGAGGTAGACTCCCGTTGCTGATGCAGCCTGCCGTTGCTGAGGCAACCCGCCACAACGGAGAGACTCCTCCACAGGGCTTAGCCCGTGGCAGCAGGGCGGAGACTGCAGCAGCAGGGCAGAGCCTGCAGCAACAGGGCGGACCTCGCACCAGCAGGGTGGAGCCTTGGCAGGCAAATAGTGACTAGACTGCCTCCTAGCTGGGCAGGACAGCGCAATGGACCCTCATAAAGAAAGCCCCAACCCCTGAGACAGAGCATCTGAGAAAAAAGGTTTTTTTTTTATGAGTTCTGCGGCAGCAGAATTAAACATAGCAGCCTAACAGCCCTGAATGAACAACAGAGCTCACAGCTCAGCACTTGAGCTCCTATAAAGTACAGATTGTCTCCTCAAGCAGCTCCCTGACCCCTCTATATCCAGAAGACTGACATTTGGCAGGCATCATTCTGGGACAAAGATAGCATAAAAAGAAACTGGTAGCATCCCTCACTGTTCTGCAGCTGCTATAGGTGCACCCCAGACTAGCAGGGCCTGGAGTGGACCTCAGCAGTTGTACAGTGGAGGGGCTAGACTGGTAGAAGAAAAACCAAGTAACAGAAATACTTCATCATTAACAATCTGGGCGTCCACTCAGAGACCCAATCGAAAAGACAGCAACTACTCAGACGGCAGGTGGATAAATCCACAAAGATGGGAAGAAACCAGCTCAAAAAGGAGGAAAACACCCGAAACCAGAACATCTCACCTCCCACAAAGGACAAAAACTCCTCACCAGCAAGGGAACAAAGCTGGATGGAGAATGAGTGTGATGAAATGACGGAATTAGACTTCAGAAAGTGGATAATGAGAAACCTTTGTGAGCTAAAAGAACATGCTTTAAATCAATGCAAAGAAACTAAGAACCTTGAAAAAAGATTTGAAGAAAAGATTCGAGGAAATGATAACAAGAATGGATAACTTAGAGAGGAATATGAATGAATTGAAGGAGCTGAAAAACACAATACAAGAACTTTGTGAAGCATGCACAAGTTTCAACAGCCAAATTGACCAAGCAGAAGAAAGAATATCAGAAGTCGAAGATCAACTCAATGAAATAAAACAAGAAACCAAGATTAGAGAAAATAGCGCAAAAAGGAATGAACAAAGTCTCCAAGAAATATGGGACTATGTGAAGAGACCTAACCTACGTTTGATAGGTGTACCAGAATGTGATGAACAGAATGAATCCAAGCTGGAAAATACTCTTCAGGATATTATCCAGGAAAATTTCCCCCACCTAGCAAGACAGGCCAACACTCAAATGCAGGAAATACAGAGAACACCACAAAGATATTCCACAAGAAGAGCAACCCCAAGGCACATAATCTTCAGATTCAACAGGGTTGAAACAAAGGAGAAAATACTCAGGGCAGCCAGAGAGAAAGGTCGGGTCACCCACAAAGGGAAGCCCATCAGACTCACAGCAGATCTCTCGGCAGAAACTCTACAAGCAAGAAGAGAGTGGGGGCCAATATTCAACATCCTTAAAGAAAAGAACTTTCAACCCAGAATTTCATATCCAGCCAAACTGAGCTTCAGAAGTGAAGGAAAAATAAAATCCTTTGCGAACAAGCAAGTACTCAGAGATTTTGTCACCACCAGGCCTGCTTTACAAGAGCTGCTGAAAGAGGCACTACACATAGAAAGGAACAACCAGTGCCAGCCATTCCAAAATCACACTAAATGCTAAAGAGCATCAACAAAATGAAGAATCTACATCAACTAACGGGCAAAACAGCCAGCTAGCATCAAAATGGCAGTATCAAATTCACACATAACAATATTAACCCTAAATGTAAATGGGCTAAATGCACCAATCAAAAGACACAGACTGGCAAATTGGATAAAAAAACAAAACCCATCAGTGTGCTGTATCCAGGAAACCCATCTCACATGCAAAAATACACAAAGGCTCAAAATAAAGGGTTGGAGGAAGATTTACCAAGCAAATGGAGAGCAAAAAAAGCAGGAGTTGCAATTCTCATCTCTGATAAAATAGACTTCAAAGCAACAAAGATAAAAAGAGACAAACAAGGTCATCACATAATGGTAAAAGGATCGATACAACAAGAAGAGCTAACGATCCTAAACATATACGGACCCAATACAGGAGCACCCAGATACATAAGGCAAGTTCTTAATGACTTACAAAGAGACTTAGACTCCCACACAATTATAGTGGGAGACTTTAACACTCCACTGTCAATATTAGACAGATCAACCAGACAGAAAATCAACAAGGATATCCAGGGCTTGAACTCAGACCTGGAACAAGCAAACCTGATAGACATTTACAGAACTCTCCACCCCAAATCCACAGAATATACATTCTTCTCAGCACCACATCACACCTACTCTAAAATTGACCACATAATTGGAAGTAAAGCACTCCTCAGCAAATGCAAAACAACAGAAATCATAACAAACAGTCTCTCAGACCATAGTGCAATCAAGTTAGAAGTCAGAATTCAGAAACTAACTCAGAACCGCACAGCTTCATGTAAACTGAACAACTGGCTCTTGTATGTTGACTGGATAAACAATGAAATGAAGGCAGAAATAAAGAAGTTCTTCAAAACCAATGAGAATGAAGACACAACATGCCAGAATCTCTGGGACACATTTAAAGCAGTCTCTAGAGGAAAGCATATAGCAATAAGTGCCCATATGAGGAGATGGAGAGATCCAAAATTGACACCCTATTGTCAAAATTGAAAGAGCTAGAAGAGCAAGATCAAAAAAACTCAAAACCTAGCAGAAGACAAGAAATAACTAAGATCAGAGCTGAACTGAAGGAGATAGAGACATGAAAAACCCTTCAAAAAATCAATAAATCCAAGGGCTGGTTTTTTGAAAAGATCAACAAAATAAACAAACCACTAGCCAGATTGATAAAAAAGAAAAGAGAGAACAACCAAATAGATGCAATAAAAAATGATAAAGGGGAAATCACCACAGATTCCACAGAAATTCAAACCATCATCAGAGAATATTACAAACAACTCTATGCACAAAAACTAGTAAACCTGGAAGAAATGGATAAATTCCTGGACTCCTGTGTCCTCCCAAGCCTAAACCAGGAGGAAGCTGAAACTATGAATAGATCAATAACAAGGTCTGAAGTCGAGGCGAGAGATGCAAATCAAAACCACATTGAGATACCATCTCACGACAGTTAGAATGGCGATCATTAAAAAATCTGGAGACAACAGATGCTGGAGAGGATGTGGAGAAAAAGGAACACTTTTACACTGTTAGTGGGAATGTAAATTAGTTCAACCATTGTGGAAGACAGTGTGGCGATTCCTCAAGGCCTTAGAAATAGAAATTCCATTTGACCCAGCAATCCCATTATTGGGTATATATCCAAAGGACTATAAATCGTTCTACTATAGGGGCACATGCACACGAATGTTCATTGCAGCACTGTTTACAATAGCAAAGACCTGTAACCAACCCAAATGCCCATTGATGATAGACTGGATTGGGAAAACGTGGCACATATATACCATGGAATATTATGCAGCAATCAGAAATGATGAGTTTGTGTCATTTTTAGGGACATGGATGAATCTGGAGAACATCATTCTCAGCAAACTGACACAAGAACAGAAAATGAAATACCGCATATTCTCACTCATAGGCGGGTGATGAAAAATGAGAACACATGGATACAGGGATGGGAGTACTAAACACTGGGGTCTATTGTGGGGGAAAGGGGAGGGCCAGCGGTGGGGGGAGCTGGGGAGGGATAGCCTGGGGAGAAATGCCAAATGTGGGTGAAGGGGAGAAAGGAAGCAAAACACACTGCCGTGTATGTACCTATGCAACTGTCTTGCGTGTTCTGCACATGTACCCCAAAACCTAAAATGCAATAAAAAGTTAAAAACAAACAAACAAACAAGACAACTCTTGCTATAGGTTTCTATTTATTCTGTCATTGAAAACCAAGTAAAAGTTAGGTCCCTTAGTCATGTGTTAAGTTCTCCATTCACATATTCTTGGCTGCAGCCACCCTGTTCCCTAAGCTGGTACTTCCCTGTCTCCATGTCTCAGCCCCCCTTGAAATGCACTCCTGCCCATCTGCATGAGTCTATTGCTTACTGATATTTTAAGGCTACCCAGATGTGTTCTCTCTTTTCCAGATAGGCCAGGTCTTAAGACACTGGCCACATCTACAGTGCCTTCTACAAGGATTCCCACCTGCAATTCTACCTCTGAGGGAAGTAGCCCAAATGGTCACATGATTGTAACTCCCCAGCCTTGTAATCTGTGCCCCCCTTATTCCTCTGCCACTGCTAATTCAGCTGGGGCTGGAGCATAGACCAGCAGATTTTGCGGTGAGCTGAAGAGCGCTTTGGCCACTAGGCTTCTGACTACATTGGATCATTCCTATTCCCTCTTAGGCAGCTTTAACATGAGCTAAAGGAAGAACTGCAGCAAAAGGCAGGAAAAGAGGCCATGAGGCCATAGGTCTTTGAGACGTTTTCAGCAAGCAAAGCCATAATTAAGCAATGTACACAAGATATGTCAGTGTAGGGTGAGTTAATTAGTTGGCAGTGGTAGGAACAGTGGGTGTGCATGGTCGGAGCCAGAACCACGAGGACAATCATCTTGTACTCACAGACCCCAACCCCCTTCGTCTTCCCAACCTACTTTCCTGAAGACTGGGTTCCACTGAGGACCAGATACGTAATTTGCAGGGCCCAGTGAAAAATGAAAATGTGAGGTTCTGCGTTCAAAAATTAAGAATTTCAAAAATGGCAGCCTTACCTGAAGTGAACCAAATGCGTTTCTTGTCCTTATAACTGTAATCGTTTGACTAAAATAGTCCTCCATTAAGTCTTGATCCCCTTCCTTTGTGTAGTTTGACTTTGAAGTAGGGAGAACTTGCAGTTCCTTTTTACTTGCCATGGTATTTTATTCCTAACTTTGAGATCTTAGCACTTTATTAGAGCCCAGTAGTTAGTGACACTCATGTCTCGTCTTCCCATCTGGAGGCTAAATTATTTTAAAAGCAGGTCCATGCCTGATTTATCTTTGTTAGCCTCACTGTCTTATCAGATCACATCGTTATACTAACTAACTAGCAAAGGTATCATCTCCCCCCTGTCTAAGTGGGTTAGCAATAGTAATTAGCTACCTGACTGAGGATAAGACCAAACTGCCCTGTTTTTGGGATAATGCCTTGCATAAACTATGCCCCTGGTATTCTTAGAATTCTAACAGTAGGGCATGTTACCCCTTCACCCTTGTAAGAGAGAGAGAACATACTGGTGATCACGGAATCACCACTCATAGACATTAGTTTCAGTAATTACAGAAGGAGGCTTTTTGAGCCCTCAAGTTGGTAATGTAGGCTTATAGTTTATATCACATTTATAAACACTTAGCTTTGCATAAGAAACTGTGTAAAATACTTTATTCACACTGTCTTCCTTAACTTGATTTTTACCACAAACCCAATAAAGGAGTTTCTGTTTTGTCCACTGGGCAATAGGAAGAACTAAGACTTACCTTATATTGACCAGGGGAACAACCGCATTACTTGATACCAAAATCTATATTCAGCCTCTGCTTCCTGTTGCCTCATCGCTGTGGGAGTTTGCCAAATCTAGACTGTGGCCCTTGGCAAAACTGTGTCTACTGCTCCCTCCATCCCTCCCTCCTTCATCTGAGACATTTATTCCAGCTTTTGGGGGATGGCAACCTCTCCCACAGGTATGCATTGCCAGCATGCTGCTCCATCACTTCTGTTAATCAAAGAGAAAAATTCTCTGCTAAACACAATAGGGACTTTAGCATTTGCATTTTTAAAAAGAGTCCAGAATCTATATTTAATCTGAAGCATGATCCTCCTAAATATTTTCTTTAGCAATAACCCTAAAGGGAGTGGAAGATGTTTGATCAACCACTCCAATAGGAAAGTTTCTTTGAGTCTTGCATTCTAATTTGTGTAATCAACAACAATTTTGTTTTATTCTCCATGTTATGTTTATGTTGATGTCAAAATAACATACTGTTTTAGATTACTTTATTAAATTTGATTGATATATGAATCTTATTAAATTATTTAGTTCTACATGTCTACCCACTCCAAATCTTATAGGAAAAACAGGACTCTTGGAACATATGTCAAATTTATCCTATGGATGCTTATATTCACTGGTTCATCTCTGAATCCCTCAACCCAAGAGGTTTAAAAGTCATAAATTTAAAAATTGTAGAGGCAGAATTTAAGGATCAGAGAGTAAATGTGGTACAGGGCAAAGGTGTCTCCCCGGTGCATTTCAGCTCATACCCTGCTGGCCTGTCATCCTGACCATGTACCGAGGAGTCAGGGTGTCAATTTCTAGAGTAGCATATAGAGAAGCAAGAATGAAATAGATACTAGTCCTACTGTCTGGGCTGTTCAGCAGACGCTTGACATATAGGTTGAAGTTGGGGTGTCATGTCTAAAAGACTGCAACAACTGAAACATGCCTTAACAAGGGATTCAAAACCATGATCGAAGAGTAATATTCAACATCACTGGAGACAATTGGCAGGTTTTTTAAATTACAAAACGTGCTTTATTAATATATAGGGAAGACTTTCGAGGCATTACTATAATGTGAATTTTATAGATGAGAAAAGTGTGGCTCAGAGAGATAAAATAGCTTGCCCAACATTACATATTAATAATTGATAAACTACTTGGCAATATTGTTGATTGTCTACTCAATATCCTCCTTTCTTGCTAATAAAGCCACGATTGAGTTCATCCTCTTCTAAGAAGCCTTGTCTTTTAAAAGAGGCTGGGTCCTTCTCCAGCTCCACTGGGGGTGAGAGAGACATGAGCCTTAATTGGTTGAAGCAATTTACGGTCATCTTATTACCCTTGTCAAATGATTGGATTAGACATGGGCAAAGAGAGGTGAGTAGAAATCAGCTGGGAGGTTTAGGCATGGAAAAGTTTTCCTTGTTCTTAAAAAAGGGGCACAAAGGAAGAATGTGGTTTTTTTTCTGCTTCTGGACATTGTTCTCCAAATACAGCATTTAAGACCTGTGGCACCCATTATGAAGGATCCAGATGATAATTTCCCTCAGAGAAGGTTTATCCTGTCCTCTGCTTGGGAGATACAGGGATAACTGATCCCATTAAACCCATCAGTAACTAGAAAGAGTTGCGCTGGTTGCTGTTCTTGAAAGGCTATGCCTACCTCTGCTTCTATTCTGCTCCTAAAGCATAGTTTTCAAGGTCTTTTTACTACTAGACTGGTGTGTCACTGGAGCACCTTTCTTTGGAAGTCTTGAACTCTAATGTCCATCTGCATCACTGTGAAACTGCAGAAAACCCCACTCAACTTTTCAGAGGTAACTGAATCATGAGGGTGGGTTTTCCCATGCTGTTCTGAAGATAGTAAGTCTCACAAGATCTGCTGGTTTTATAAAGGGGAGTTCCCTTGTACATGCTCTCTTGCCCACTGCCTTGTAAGATGTGCCTTTGCTCTTCCTTACTGTCCACCACGACTGTGGGGCCTCCCCAGCCACATGGAACTATGCATCAATTAAATTTCATTCCTTTATAAATTACCCAGTCTCAGATACATCTTTATTAGCAGCATAAGAACAAACTAATACACCTTCCCTTCCTTCTGGACATTAGCCTCCCCAGGCTTTAGTTTTGTCTCTCAGCCCCATGAGACCACCCAAGGTCTCTCTGGTTTCTCTGTCCCCAGCAGTGACCCTGTGCTCCAAGTCCAGGAGCTCAGCCTCTTTTCCTGAGCCCAGTTTTGGCACATACCCCCAAGGACAAAGGCTGCAGAGTCAGCACACTTTGCCACAGTTCTCCTTGTTCTAGAATACTGTGCCCTCTCATTCCTATTTCATCAGCAGCTTTAAACAGAGAAGTTTTAAATTTTACCCAGTTACTTAGTTTTTCTCAATAGGAACACTTGTCAGCTGCAAACTTTATCAAGTCTTACTTTGAAGTTAAAGGGACTCTGTTGTGTTTACATTAAAGTAGATGATGTAAAATGACAAATATCTCAAATATCTTTTCTAATTTTTATTATAAAAATGTTCATTTACACAGAAAAATGAAAAGATTAGTGAATCAATATCACGTACCCACCACCCACATTTTTAAAGTTATTACCATTTTGCTATATTTGATCTATCTAACATTTACTGAACCATCTCAAAATAATTTGTAAATATCATGATCATTTTATCATAAGTAATTGAGCTTGTATCTTCTAAAAATAAGAAAATTCCCTTTTGCTGTAATACCATTACTGCACCTAAAAATTAATAATTTTCTATCAAATACCTGATCCATAATTAAATTTTGTCTATTGTTCCAAAAATATTATCTCTAGCAGTTTCTTCCAAGTGAGATAAAGTCATGCACTGATTTTTTTTTCAACCTAGCACTCTTACTTTTTAAAATGACATAGCAATTTTGAAATGCTAAACAGTTGATTCAGGTTAAATATTTTTGGAAACTACATAGATGATGCTACATAGCTCATATTGCATCATATTAGCAGATACATGTCTTACTGCTTCAATATTTTAGATGCTAATTTGATCACTAGGTTAAGAGGAACACATAATTTTTACTAGAGAAATTATGTTTTCCTTTTACCATTTCCAGGTCACCTGGCACAGGGCAAATGTCCTGTTTCCCTCCAATCTTTTTTTTTTTTTTTTTTTTTTGAGATGGAGTTTCACTCTTGTTACCCAGGCTGGAGTGCAATGGCGTGATCTCGGCTCACCACAACTTCCACCCCCTGGGTTCAGGCAATTCTCCTGCCTCAGCCTCCTGAGTAGCTGGGATTACAGGTACGCACCACTGTGCCCAGCTAATTTTTTGTAATTTTTAGTAGAGACGGGGTTTCACCATGTTGACCAGGATGGTCTCGATCTGTTGACCTCGTGATCCACCCGCCTTGGACTCCCAAAGTGCTGGGATTACAGGCTTGAGCCACCGCGCCCGACCTCCCTCCAATCTTTTACTTTTGGTTTTAGTATTTATTGGTGATCCTTGCCTCAATACATTATCATATTGGAGATTGCAATATGAGTGATTTTCTAATTCTCTCATTCCTCCTACATTCATTATCTGGCACTCTTCTCTGTTAGAAAAAAAGTTATTTTAAAACTTCCACCTCATCAACTGAGGATGAACTATAATGTCTCCTTAAAATGGAGGATAAATTTTAATTACTCTTTAATAACTAACTTTCTGAATAAGGGGATGATATGTCATCTTTAATGGTAGCAAATTTGTTTCTTTTTTTCTCTTTTGAAGTGTAACCATGGACTTCTGGGATTTTATTTATTCAATGTGTTTGATGAATTGCAGTCATTATTCTTTTGATGTTTAAATTATTCCAGATATTCCTAGTGGTAGCTCCTCTCAGTTGGCATGCATGTGATAATTGAGGACTTCTGCACTTTCTGGAATAATGCAATGTTCTGTACTTGTACTTACTCTAACCATTTCTCCAAGAAGTCTTGGTTCCTTTAACTGGAGAATAGTATATGAAAATCAAGATAATTGGACTATCAGTGCTTATTACTACTAGAATGACATTGCTTCAAACCCTTTCCGTGGATAGACACACTACATATATACAGTATATGTAGTTGGGAAATCATGAATTTTCATCAATATTTCTAATTAAAATTTAATATCACAGTTTTTCTAAACTTCTTCATATCTCTTTTCATTCCAATGAAAATCTTGGACCTTAATAATATATTCCTTAGTTTTCTCTGTGCTACAAATGCATAAGTTAATTCAAAATTGTAGTGCTAATACCATTAAACTTGGAATATATTCCACGAAAATGAAGAGTCAAAAGTCAATTAAAGTAATTCTTTACCTTACCAATGTGTTATACTCTTAGGTTCCTTTTTTTTAGTTTGTTTTCAGTTTTACAGCTTAGCTATTTTAAAGTTTTATTTTGTTTTTAACATGTAAATGCTTTAATCATCTATTCACCCCATTGGTGAGGGAGAGATTCCTACCATAGGGTTACGGGGTTGGCTGAACACACACGACTTGACCTTGTACAAAGGAGATTGGCAGCAGTTTATTAGTGATGTACACTGCTGACCTGAGGGAGCAGGCCACAGCACACCATGCAGGGCCACACGGGGAGGGTCACACAGGGATAGCACTCAGGAATAGAGTGAACAGCCAGGAGCTGTGGGAGGCAGGCTTTGTAGTACCGAAGGGCCAAAGTGCCTAGGTTCCCACTGGAAGATGTGTATTTGAATAATTCTGTGGACTGGTGGGGAACCAAAGCCCTCTGCCAAGGAGTAAGCAGGAACTGTGTCTGGTCCCTTTCATAAGAAGGGTTGCTTGGCTAGATAAAGGACCTTATCTGCAGAAGCAGAGTCAGGAGGGGTGCAAGTCTTTCCTGATCTTATCAGATGTCAAGGCAGCACACCATGGTGAGCCTTAATTGAGGTCTTCCAGCACAGTGAAACATTTATGTGGTTCAAAACCATATAAGAAAGAATCCCCAGAGAAGCACTATTTCCATCCTTATTCCTTCCACGCTCTTTTTCACATAGCCTATTTTGTTAGTTTCTGATTTATTTTTCTAGTGTTTCATTTGAAAAATAATAAGCAAATCAGGAAATCTTTTTCTCTACTATTTATCCATTATCCACCTCTCTACCTATCATTTTTTTGCTTCCTTGTAACAGAGAAGAAGCATACTTACATATGCCATTCGCATCTTGCTGTTTTCAGCCAGAATACTCCATATGAGTACACTGAGATTTTTCTTTTTCCTTATTTTTTTTTTTACAGCTGGGGAGTACACCATTGTGTGGAAGTAACTATAGTTTATTCAACCAGTTCTATATTAGTAGATGTTTGAGTTTTTTATAATCTTTTGATACTACAAAAAGTACCAGAATGAATAACATTGTGCATATGTTATTTTGTCTTTCTGGGGTTACATCTACCGACCAGAGTCTAAAAGTGGAATTGCTGAGTTGAAGATTAAATTCTTATATAATTTTAGTAGATTTTGCCAAATTCATCTTTATCTGGAGTTTTCAACTCCCAACAGCAATGTATGCCTCTCTATTCCCTCGTTAAGAGAGTATATTGGCAAAATTTTGAATTCTTTGCCGATCTGAGAAATGTTTTATCATTGAAGTTTTATTTATATTTCCTACCTGAATGAAGTTTGTGAAACTTCGGTTCATTTAAGTGCTATTTACATTTATTTTTGCAAGAAGTCTTTATTAAAGTCTTTTGCCCAATATTGTCATAGGTTTCCAGTCTTCCGCTAGATTTTTATTTTTATTTTTTTTATTTTTTTTTATTTTTTTTGACACGGAGTTTCGCTCTTGTTACCCAGGCTGGAGTGCAAAGGCGCGATCTCGGCTCACCGCAACCTCCGCCTCCTGGGTTCAGGCAATTCTCCTGCCTCAGCCTCCTGAGTAGTTGGGATTACAGGCACGCGCCCAGCTAATTTTTTGTATTTTTGGTTGAGATGGGGTTTCACCATGTTGACCAGGATGGTCTCGATCTGTTGACCTCGTGATCCACCCGCCTCGGCCTCCCAAAGTGCTGGGATTACAGGCTTGAGCCACCGTGCCCAGCCTTCCGCTAGGTTTTTAAGAGCTCTGTATATACTGGGGAAAATAGTCCTTTTTTTGTTGTGTAAATAGCAGATTTACTCCCAGTTGTACCTTTTTCTTTTCAATTTGATTATGATGTTTGTTGCTATGAAAAATATTTTTATTTTAATATATTTGAGTTTAATAATATTGTCTTACTTCTGAATTTTCCCCATTCCAAGTTAATAGATAAATTTATCTGTTTTCTTCAAGTACTGCATGATTTCCTTTTTTGTTTTTTGATGTTAGGTCTCTGATCTATTTGGAGTTTATCTTAGTGTATAGTGTAAAGTACGAATTCCATTTTAAGTTTTTCCAAATGGTTTATCAATTGTTCCAATACTTGTTCTGAAAATGGCTATTTTCCTAAGAGGCTTAACATGTCATCTTTATCAAATATTAAATTTTCACATGTACTTTTTAAAGCAATATTGATTGAGTTTAACTACTGATGCTATATACATTTGATTAAAAGTATTGGAAATTTTCCTTCTTTACCTCTGCTCTAGAAGAATTCAAACAGCATTGGGTATATCTGCTGTTTGGAGGTTGGGTAGAATCTCTGTGAAACCGTATGAGCCTGGTGCTTTTGAAGAGTTGTACCTCCTTCATAATTTTCCCTTGTTCTCTATATTTTCTCTTTGACCTTTACTACATTCAATTTTGATAAATTACATTTTTCTAGAAAATTATCCATCTCCTCTAGATTTTATCATTTATTGTCATAGGGTTGTTTAAAGTAATCTTTTTGGCTTTAAAGATTTCCTTTCTTTCAATAGAAATTTTCCTATTGTCATTTCTTATTTTGTGCAATTGTGCCTTCTGCTTTTATTTCTTTTGAGTAGTTTGCCTGTTTTGTTGAGTTTGCAAAGAACACATTTAAAAAAATTAATTGTACATACTTTCTGTATTTTAACTTATTAACGCTCATCAGTCTTTTTCAAAACAAATAAACCTGAAAATAAGCAACCAAAAAGAGTCTAGTCTTATTGTAACAAGGAAGACTGCATCCATTAGACAGATTCTCCACTCTTCCCCTAAGCTCAGCCTTTATGATTTCCTTCCTCTATGTGTTGGATTTCAAATGCCTGCTGATCTATGTAGCTGAACCGTAGACAGTCTCCTTTTTTGAGGCTCCTTAAGATTTTGCTGACTTCTCAGTAATGATAGGCACAATTCATTTCTGTTGGCTCACCTCCTGATTTAACAGGCAAATAAAGCTGCAATTCCAGGGACCATGGCCTCAAGTAGAGGTGCTTGCAATGACAGAGGAAAATGTCACACACCAAGAATAGAAATTGCTTTTCACACTGTTGGGGAAACATTGTTCTTCCTAATCCCAACTGAGGCAGCTCACTGGGGATTCTAAGCAGTAACCTTCCTAGGGCCTTGGGAGAAATGGGCCCAGGACTGAGAAGGTACGTGATGGGCAGACAGGTGTTGTGCTCTCACTGGTTTCCTACCTCCCTTCCCAGTTCTTCCCTCTGGGCAGGCCCCTTGTCTTTTTGTTCATTTTCAGTGCACCAGATTGTCTGACATCCCAACCCAGTGAAACGCTGTTTTAGATTTATTTTTCTTTGTTTTTATTACAGAAAATTTTAATTATGCACAGAAGTCAAACAAGTGATAGAATGAACTCCACATACTGATGTACCAATCACCAATATTCTGCCAATTTTTTTTTATCTTCCATCTTACATTACATCATGTCATCTGTAAATTCTTCAGAGGTGACCTTTAAAAAAAACTACAGAAAATGTCATTTTCACATTTAACAAAATAATAATTCCTTAACATCACATACTATCCAGTACAGGACATATTCTGTAATGGTCTCAAAAATATCATTCTCTGGTTGTTTTAATTGAATCGGATCAAAACAAGATCCATACAAACTTTTGATGATTCAGAAAGTGCAGAAGTTGGAATGTGGCCTAAAATGGTCCAAAGTCTGAACGATTAAATCATTTTAGAAATTCTACAACTTTCAGATCCAAGGAGACATGCAAATCAAGTCAACAAATTACACCTTTTTTCACAAAAAAAGAATTTTTTTGTGTGTACTAGTAATACTTATGAAACACTGCCTTGAATGTGCTGGAAGCACTTGAAAGCAATTTATTCTAAGCTCCAGAATAATAATACATATGGTCTGTTTTTTTCTGGTTTTTATAAGCAATGCAATTTCATTGCTGAAATTTGGAAAATAAGAAACTTAGCAAGTAAAAAAATATTGCTTAATTCTGTCACTTTAAATAATTGAAACATTTTTCATATTTTCTTGTGGTAACATTTGCACATATATTTATTTTCTTTTAGAATGAAATGATTATATATATCATTTTATATCCTATTTAATAGCTTAACATAGTTAATGATCATTATGTCATATCTTTATGTACTCTTCAAAAATATCATTTTTAATGGTTACATAACAGTCCATGGTACAGACCTGTTTCATTTATTGTCTAGTCCTCTAAGGTTGAATATCAAATGTGTTTTCATTTAATTATAAATAACCTTGAAACATTCTTGCATACAAATTTGAACTTCCATTTTTATTATTTCAAGAACTGAGTGTACTAAGTTCAGGATAATAATTGGATTAAGGTTCATTGATACACATTTCCAAATCATTTTCAAGAAAAACTTTGGTAATTAACATGTGTTTCATGAACGTGGCTCCAAGCACCATGGGGGCCTTTCTGAGGCAGAGATGGGGTATGAGATAGATCTTAAAGTTTACATAGAACAATGAGGCCCTGATCTCCTTGGGTTGACTCCCATGTGCTTCCAAACCATATGAACTTGGGGAGCCCTTGTCCTCACTAGTGGAGAAGTCCCAAGATACACACTCTGAGAAAAATATTATGAACTGGGAAAGGAATTGAACTGGGATTAAAAGAGAATGGAATTCATCCTGCTGCTTTTTCACATATTTTTCATGCATCTGGAATATGTGTACAAGCCAGTATTGCCTTGATTAGTGTCTAGCAGCTAAGGTCTGCTAAACATCTAGATTAGCATTTAGTGGAATTCTAAAGTGTTCCCCAAGATGCCCACACCCTGGTGTATACTCTGCATAATCCCCTGAACAGTGACAATGACAGATGACATGGAACACCTTTAAGAAAGGGAGATTATCCTCATGGGCCTGACTAATCACATGAACCCTTTTTAATATGGGCCTAGAGGTCATAGACTGGAGAAATGGGAACGATATGAGGCATGAGGTAGATTTGACACATGGAGGTTTCTCCACAGCCCTCTTTGGAGATGGAGGAGGCTATGTGGTCAGGCTCATGGAAGGCCTTGAGGGGTTGAGAACAGCCCTCCGAAGACAGCCAGCAAGGACATAGGGACCTTTAGTTTAGCAATAAACTAAATTCTGCCAACAATCTAAGGGAGCATGGCAGCAGATCTTTCCTTAGTTGAGTCTCCAAATGAGAACACAGTCAGCTGAAACTTGATTTGTGCCTTGTGAGACCCTGACTGGAAAACCCCATATAGCCATGCCAGAATCCTCAGCCATGGAAACTGAAGTAGTAAATGTGTATTGCTTTACATACTGATATAGTTTGGCTCTGTTCCCACCCAAATCTCATCTTGAATTCCCACATGTTGTGGAAGGGACCCGGTTGGAGGTAATTGTATCCCATTTATTTTTATTTCCCTTGCTGTTCTCATGATAGTGAATAAGTCTCACGAGATCTGATGGTTTTAAAAAGAGGAGTTCCCCTGAACAAGCTTTCTCTCTTTGCCTGCTGCCATCCATGTATGCTGTGACTTGCTCCTCCATGCCTTCCATCGTGATTGTGAGGCTTCCCCAGCCACATGGAACTGTGAGTCCATTCAACCTTTTTCTTTTGTAAATTGGTCAGTCTCAGGTATGTCTTTATCAGTAGTATGAAAATGGGCTAATACACTAAACTGATACCAGTAGATTGGGGTGCTGCTGAAAAGATACCTGAAATGTGGAAGCAACTTTGGAAGTGTGTAACAGGCAGAGGTTGGAACAGTTTGAAGGGCTCAGAAGAAGAAAGAAAGATTTGAGAAAGTTTGGAACTTCCTAGAGACTTGTTGAATGGCTTTGATAAAAATGTTGATAGTGATATGAACAATCTTAGATGGAGATGAGGAAACTGTTGGGAGCTGCAGGAAATGTGACTCTTGTTGTTTTAGCAAGGAGCCAGTGGCATTTTGCCCTGCCCTAGGGATTAATGAAACTTTAAACTTGAGAGAGCTGGTCTCTGGCAGAATAAATTTCTAAGCAGCTAAGCATTCAAGAGGTGACTTGGGTGCTTTTAAAGGCATTCAGCTTCACATGGGAAGCAGAGCATAAAACTTCAGAAATTTGCAGCCTGACAATGTGATAGAAAAGAAAACCCCATTTATTGAAGAGAAATCCAAGCTATCTCTAGAAATTAGCATAAGTAATAAGGAGCCAAATGTTAATCCCCAATACCAGGGGGAAGATATCTCCAGAGCATGTAAGAGATCTTCATGGCAGCCCCTCCCATCACAGGCCCAGAGGCCTAGGAGGAAAAAGTTGTTTTATGGGCTGGACCCAGGGTCCCTGTGCTGTGTGCAGCCTAGGGTCTTGGTGCCCTGTGTTCTAGCTGCTCCAGCTGGGTCTGAAAAGGGCCAACATAGGGCTTGGGCCATGACTTCAGAGGTGCAAGCCTCAAGCCTTGGCAGCTTCCATGTGGTGTCGAGCCTTCAAGTGCACAGAAGTCAAGAATTGAGGTTTGGGAACCTCTGCCTAGATTTTAGAAGATGTATGGAAATGTCTGGATGCCCAGGCAGAAGTTTGCTTTAGGGCCAGGGCCCTCTAGTTAGTACAGTGCAGAAGGGAAATGTGGGGTCAGAGCTCCCACACAGAGTTCATACTGGGGCACCACCTTGTGGAGCTGTGAGAAGAGGGCCACCATTCTTCAGACCCCAGAATGGTAGATTCACCAATAGATTGCACCACGTGCCTGAAAAAGCCACAGACACTCAACACCATAACATGAAAGCAGCTGGGAGGGAAGCTGTACCCTGCAAAGCCACAGTAGTGGAGCTGCCCACAACCATGAGAACCTTAACTCTTAAATCAGCATGACCTGGACTTGAGACATGGAGTCAAAGGAGATCATTTTGGAGTTTTAAGATTTGACTGCCCTGGAGTTTCATGGAGCCTGTAACCCCTTTGTTTTGGCCAATTTCTCCCATTTGGAATGGCTGTATTTATCCAATGCCTATAACCCCACTGTATCTAGGAAGTAACTAACCTGCTTTTTATTTTACAAGTTTGTAGGTGGAAGGGACTTTTCTTGTCTAGCATTAGACTTTGGACTGTGGACTTTTGAGTTAATGCTGAAATGAGTTAAGACTTTGAGGGACTGTTTGGAAGGCATGATTCATTTTGAATGTGAGGATGTGAGATTTGGGAGGCGGCAGGGGCAGAATGGTATGGTTTGGCTGTGTCCCACCTAAATCTCATCTTGAATTCTCCTATGTTTAGGGAGGGACTGGGTGGGAGGTAACTGCATCATAGGGGCAATTCTTTCTCATGCTGTTCTTGTAATAGTGAATAAGTCTCATGAGATCTGATGGCTTTACAAGGGAGAGTTTCCCTGCACAGGCTCTCTCTCTTTAACTGCTGCCATCCATGTAAGATTTGACTTGCTCCTCCATGTCTTCCATCATGAGTTTGAGGCTTCCCCAGCCATGTGGAACTGTAAGTCCAATTAAAACTCTTTCTTTTGTAAATTGCCCAGTCTCAGATATATCTTTATCAGCAGCATGAAAATGGACTAATAAACATACTATGTTTATGGTACTATGTCATGCAACACTAGCAAACTAATACAGTACTTATTCTATGGTAATCAAAATGATAGTGGTTTAACAAAAACAAAAGTTTATTTCTCATACTCTGTGAGGCATTGGCTTTGGTTTTGGCTGCCTGACCCCAAGCTTGGTTCTCCAGTCCCTAGGATGATTCTTTGCACCTCACATTCCAGAGCTCTTTGCACTGTAGTCACTCAGGTACCCAAACTGACAGATGCTCCATCTCAACAGGAACTTCCACCACTATCAGGGCAGAAAGAAGGCAATGTGACAAATTGCACTTTGGTACCTCCAGTTTCTGTTTAGATGAGATAGATATCATCATTTGACAGATGTCATGTCAAATCACACAGCCATACCTAATTTCAGAGTGAGTGGGAAGTATAATTGTGCAAGGAGTAAGATGGAAATGTTTATGAATAGTGAATGAGTACCAGACTATGCTTGAGTGGCCACTAGGCCCCAGTCAAGCCAGTTGAGTGAGCAGTGCTTCACAGTGCACTGATGGTTCTATATTTATGTTCTGTGCTACCTGAGATAGCTAGACTCATATTTTCTTTTTTTTTTTGAGACGGAGTTTTGCTCTCGTTACCCAGGCTGGAGTGCAATGGTGCGATCTTGGCTCACCGCAACTTCTGCCTCCTGGGTTCAGGCAATTCTCCTGCCTCAGCCTCCTGAGTAGCTGGGATTACAGGCACGTGCCACCATGCCCAGCTAATTTTTTTTTGTATTTTTATTAGAGACGGGGTTTCACCATGTTGACCCGGATGGTCTCAATCTGTTGACCTCGTGATCCACCCGCCTCAGCCTCCCAAAGTGCTGGGATTACGGGCTTGAGCCATGGCGCCCGGCCTAGACTCATATTTTCATTCATTGGTGGCCCCAAGGGGATGCTTTCTTCTGCACTCCTTTGACCAGTTCTCTGGAAGCTGCACTTTTGATCACTTATTCATAAAATGAAGTACTGTATCTAAAATACTATGCATGATATATTGGCTCTAAAGATGTCGTCCAGCAAGTTCTCCCATTCCTGTACATTTATATTACCTTTCCCATCAAGATGTAGAATCTGTCTTTCTCCTTAAAATCAGGCTGGCTTTGCGGCTTACTTTGACCAACAGAATGAGGCAGAAGTCACACTGTGCCAATCTAACCACCTAAGATCTCAGCTTTCCTGCTGAAGAGGCCATGTGGAGAGGAATCCTGGAAAATGATGGGACACCTTGGACATTCAAGCCCTAGGTGAGTGGTCAGCTGAGCACAGCCACATGAAGGATCATAGCTGATACCACCTAGAGCTGAGATGAACTGGCCCTGCTGAGCCCTGGTCAAATTGTAGAATTATGAGCAAACACATGGTTGCTTTAAGCCACAACATTTGAGGGTAGTTTCTTGTGCAATAATAAATATTTGCTCAACTATACATGGATCCCTGATTTTGCACATTTAAAATAAAATTCAGTGTGTGATCATTGTTATTAAAAAGATATAAAATACCGAAGGAGATCAGAACAGGGGAAATACTTGCAGGCAGAGGCATTGGGGAATCCTTCACAGAGAAGATGATAACTGAAATGGGCTTTAACAACTCAGCCCAGTTTATTGTCACATCTAGATATCTATTTCCCTCAGGAGATTTTACACATACCCGCACTACCACCACCACCGCTACTGCTTTCGTATTAAGTTTAAATAAATAACACATCCCGATAATTTAATTGAACCCTCCTGTCCAGTTGTTTGCATTTCAGTGGCCGACTATGGTAATGAATGGTGGCATTTCAGAAACAACCACAGGGAAAGTCTTTCTTAGGACCTTTGTAGCACCAACCAATTTGTGTCACATGATTGATCTTTACAACATTTCCTGGAAGGCTGGCTCTATGTGTATCCCCTGCCGTGTCCACAGGATGACACAAAGGAACAATCTCCCATTGAAAGCAATGTGTTTTGATTCTCCCTTTGGAGCTCACTATAAGCCTCGAAATTAACCAGCTCAATACAAAGACTTCTGTCTCCTTGTATTTCCAACCAGTGATAACTGTAGGTAAACTAACCCTGCATCTTAAGTCTTCAAAAGGTAACTACATGTGTCAAACTCTTCCATCATTAAAATCTCAAACTTGCACTTACCTGAAAAGTCAGGAATATAGCAAGTGTGATGGTTAATATTAGGTGTCAACTTAATTGGATTGAAGGAAACCTAGATAGCTGGTAAAGTATTGTTTTTAGGTGCGTCTGTGAGGGATTGACAGAGGAGATTGACATTTGAGTCAGTGGACTGGAAGAGAAAGACCCATCCTCAGTGTGGGTGGGCCCCATCCACTTGGCTGCCAGCTCTACTAGAACAAAGCAGGTGGAAGAAGGTGGGATAAGCTGGCTTCCTGAGTCTTCTGGCTTTTGTCTTTCTCCTGTGCTGGATACTTCCTGTCCTTAGACATGAGACTCTTTGGCCTTTGGACTCTCAGACTTACATCAGTGGTTTGCCAGGGGTTCTTGGGTCTTCAGCCACAGACCGAAGGCTGCACTGTTGGCTTCCTTGCTTTTGAGGCTTTTGGACTTGGTCTGAGCCACTACTGGCTTCTTTCTTCCCCAGTTTGCAGACAGCCTATCATGTGAACCAGTTCTCCCTGACAAACTCCCTTTCATGTATAGGTACATTCTATTCTGTTCCTCTGGAGAATCCTGACAAATACACCAAGTAAGCAGATTGATTTAGAAGATCAAACCCAGTGAAGCTGGAGTTTCTAGATCTGACATTGGAATCTGGTAAATTTAAAGATGCATATGCCAGGTGACCTAGCAACTTGGCTCCTAGTATAAATCCTCAGTGTGTCCAAGGTGACAGTATGCAAATGTTCATGAAATGACAAAACCTTGGAACCAATTTACATGTCAATGAACAAAAAATAGCAGAGAAATAAATAAATGTTTATTTGTACAATATATAGCAACAAAAAGAACCAGAATACATATATTAATACCCATAAATCTCAAAAATAGGTTGAGTGAAAAAAGCAAGGCACAGAATACCATATACAGCATGACATAATTTAGAAAGCTTTAAAACATAAAAGTAATACAATATATTATTTGTGAACATATACATATGTAGCACAGTTTAAAATATTCATGTAAATGATAAACAGCAAATTCAGGATACTGATTATATCTTGGGGGTGATATAGAGGAAAGGGATTAGCATGGGATATAAAAAGGGCTTTAATTATGACTTTTATTTAAGTTGGGTAGTAGGTACATGAGTCTCAGTATATTGTTCTTGGTACTTTTCTGTATATCTGAAATATTTTTCTTGACATTTAAATGAAAGTAGATTAAAAAAACTGTCTTATGATGAATGGATTCTCACTAGAGACCATGAAGGTAATTTGAGTTTAAAAAGTGCACTGAGCTAGGAATATGAAGGTCCAACTTCCGTTTCCATTTCTGCTTAGTGATTCTAAACAAACCACAAGTCACTTTTGCTCTCAGTGTTGCAGTCTCTCCTCTTCTGAAATGAGAGCTAGCTAAAGATCATGCCAACCCCAAAAAACAGTTAAATTTTCTTTCAATCTCAAATTCTTCCAAATCCATGTTGTATCTCTCAAGGGCAGGAACATGTTTTAACTACTTTACATTTTTGGTGTCTTTTCCATTGTCCATAGATTCTCAATAAATTTTAAGGCCCTACATGATAATATTATAACTTATAATGACTGAATAAACAAACAGCCACAAAATAAAAACAACAAAATCTTTTTTTCTCATTATTAGCTTTTCCTAAGTCAAATAGCTTATTAGAAGTGACCAGACTCAGTTTTGTATTCCATGCATGAAGTAGCATCCCAGAGAAAAACTGCTGTCCTATTCCATACTACACCTTAAACCCTAGCTGATGTGCTGATGAAGTATGTTTTTGATTGCCAAAACATACGGGGGGGGGGGGGGAGGAGATTGAGAGAGGGAGAGGGAGAGGGAGAGGGAGAGAGAGGAGAATGAGAATAAGTACATGTATTATCATATTAACTAATCCTGGCAGCCAGAAAATAATTTCAAAAGGATGCATCTTTGATGATGAGTTAGTGGTAATTATCTTCTTAAGGATGGAAAGTGCCAAATGTCAGTCTGATTTTCCCTCCTTGTAAAGCACGTGGAAACAGAGATAATTTGGGTAGCATATATACCTCTTCTATTAATGTAACTTTTCAAATGTCTCTTCCCTCTTCTCTCTTCTCCAAGCATTGCTTGCAAGTCACTTTGGATCTCACTTTGTTCTGGAGTCTCTCCATGCATTTTCTGTTCATGCGGACTTTGGAAGCCTTATGAACAAACAGCAGGGTGATTTTTACCAGGAACTAGAGGTAACAAAACAACTTGTTCAAAGATAAGAAAATCAAGGCTGAGTTCTTGCCTAGTGCCCTGGTGAGGAGTGGATGAACCTTTAAGGATGTAATTATACTTGGAAAAGAGACTATGCTAGGAAAAAAATTACAATTCCCATGCAGACCAGTTATGCTAGATAACGTCAGAGATTACAGCTAAAAAAGTGGAGAGGTATTCAATGGAATGGAATAAAGGTTATTACCTAATTTGTCCTCTTGTACATGGAGCACCAAAGGAATGCAGCCACTGAGTATTGAAATGATTAATCATTGAATTTTTTCTTGATTAATCATTGAAATGAAGGCATTCAGAGTACACTTAGGTGCTATTAGGTAAAAGCAGACACTTCAAAGCTGTTTTGCCCAGTTGAAGCATAATATTGCTGAGGCTACTATGTGGAGTGTGGGGAATGAGTGTATCGACTTCTCATTTGTTGTCAGGAGGAGGAGATTTAAAAGGAGCCTTCTAATGCTGGCTGGCTTCTCTTATCATTTTGGGAAATGATTCCTTCTCTCCCTTAGAAAGGCCAGTAGATTTCTCATGTGGCTGGAGTGAACTGACAGGAATATACTTTTTGTAGTAAATTAGATTGAGTTTGGTTCATGAAAAACACAAAGGAAGCCAACTCTGTGGGAGCAAACTATAGCTTGGAACCCTGTGTACTCTCGTTACACAATGAAAGCATGTTCAAAAGATGAGAAGTAGGACATGTTGAGCCAACATTTCATTATTTGAAGGCTGATTCTTTGTAGAGAGAGAGCTATTTTAAACAATGGAGAAAAGTTACTAAGTGAACAGGTCCACAAATGTAGAACTAAGCTCACCCATCTAGGGACAGATTTCCATGAAATGGTGTGACAAATCAAAGATAAAGTAGGGAAACAATGAGATTGGTTGTGAGAAGTGGGTGGAGAGTTTGTGGCAAGTGATGTTGATCTGAAAACTACGGAGAAATGTAAGGAAGTTTGAGGTGTGATAGAAGAGTCTGCTGGTAAAAACGACTTGCAGCAGCACAATGGTAGACATAAGGATGCAGTGCCCAGCTCCACCATCGGTGAAGGCTCATCACCCCAGCTCCTGACAATGTGATGGGCCAACAGCCTTCAACTGTCAGCTGCTTTAGAGATTGTCCCCTCTGCAGAAAGCTACCTCCTCCAATGTCACACCCTTTCCCAGCATGGCCTGCATTCAATGACTTATCAGTGTGGGGACTTCAGTTAGCAAATAAGCTGCCACATATCCAGGACCTTTAAAGATGTAAATGGCAACTTCTGTACTGCGTTCTAGAAGTGTTGAGGTTCTCTGCACAGAGGCAAGTGCACAGAGCTGTGGGTCTAAGTTGTCTGAGCTGAAGAGGGGCGTGTGTACTGGAAGGCCACAGCTGGAGGCCTGGCAGTGGACTAGAAGCTTGCTTAGCGACTCTCCATTTACAAGGCTCAATGAGTCTAGGGTTGTCTCTGCTCAGAGGGCTCAAAAAAATGACTTGGATGACAAGTCTGAAACATTCACTTGCTGGCCAATCTAGCTCTAACTTCTGCAACAAATCAATGTTGCATGACAAAGATTCTAATTTTAGCTTCATACATTTGCTCTGTGAATGTACGTGGTTGTTTATTACCATTATTAATTTAATATCCAATAACATTAAGGAAAGAAACAATGAAGTAGACACCATCTGTGTGAATCCTGAGCAATGAGTTTCTTTGAAACCAGAGGCAGAGAAACAGTTGGTTTTAAAATCTGCTAATTAACTTGTGGAGACACTTTTGTCTGGTTTGCAGTCACAGTTTTGCCTGGCATCCCAAAACAATGCTTGGGACTTGTCCACTCTTCAAGGTGTTAGAGGTTTGAGAGGAGAATGTCTTCAAATTCAAACTTCCTCTATTATTAAAGAATCGAAATTGTTCTGTCCAGGAAACCTGAATTCTACCATCACTTCCTGGGCACTTGAAGATAAACTGTTTTGAGGTTCTCAGCTCTAGGTCCTAAAAGACTTTGCTCTTAGGCAGAGCCTCTTGTGCAATCTTCACTGCCTTGTGGGTGTAGCTGCATAAAGTCAATAATAAATTGCAAAACTGGTCACTTAGGGGCTGGCCAACACGGGGCTAGTTCCAATTTACAACTCTGCTTACTGTCACCTTCATTTCCACCCTGGCTTTGCCTCGTCAGTGGTGCTGTGATGAGATTAAGAATGACTTTAGGAAGACACAGGATGATGGAAAAATAGAAGTTCAGCGCTTTTTGGTTGCTTTCTAACAGCAATAAAAAGTTTAGCAGGAGGAGGAATTCTTTTGTTTTCACCTAGCTTTTCTTAAGTTCTCTTTAAATTAGTTAACATAATTCATCAGAAAAAAATAGTAAAAGCAATTTATCAATACTTCACCAAGTGGATGTTGAGTATCTGAATAATATCTGCTAAGGAGGAAAGAGGACTGAAAGCATATTATTATTATTATTATTTTGAGATGGAGTCTCACTCTGTCACTAAGCTGGAGTGCAGTGGCGTGATCTGTGCTCACTGCAACCTTTGCCTCCCAGGTTCAAGTGATTCTCTTGCCTCAGCCTCCAGAGTAGCTGGGACTACAGGCACATTCCACCATGCCCAGCTAATGATTGTATTTTTAGTAGAGACAGGGTTTCACCATGTTGGCCAGGATGGTCTTGATCTCGACCTCATGATCCACCCTCCTTGGCCTCCCAAAATGCTGGGATTACAGGCATGCAAGTGTACTATTTTTAAGAGAATGAATCAGTCAGTGTGGTAAACATTGGTGCTGCTGTCCAGTATTTCTGGCTATCCTCTCCTTTTGGACAGTTGGGAGGACTAAAAGACTTTGCTCTTAGCAGAGCCTCTTATGCAGTCTTCATAAAGAGTGTAGCTTTTGTGTGTAGCTGCATAAAGTTAATAAAGTTGGGAGGGATGCCCTAACGGAGAGGATAGCCAGAGGGGGAAAGTTTGGATTTTCCCACTCTTTGAGGCTAGGTGTGGACCTAGGATTTGCTTCAGCTCATTAAATATAAGTACAAGTCATGTATATACTTCCAGGTGGAAGCATTCAACAGCCAATGTGCAATTTTCCATGCTTGCTTTTTTTCCCTGCTGTGATAAATGAGGTGTCTTAGTGAAATAGTGACATCATAAGATGATTTGGAGTAATTCTGTGACTGTAGTAGAGCCCATCACCAGTTATCATTGGATATATAGTGGGAATGATAACTATTTATTATGTTAAGCCACTGAATAGTTCTATTCTTTTTTTAAATCCCTTTTCTTTTCCTATAGCTAACCTTGCCTATCCTAGCTAAACTAACTAGTGTTAACACTAATCAGACCCAGAGAAAAGATCAGTATTGATATCTGAGGATCACATAATGAAAAAGTCTTCTTGCTCTTTGGTCAACAAGCCCCACCCTCTCTAAGTTTTTTGGTGCCTCACTTTTATATGACAAGGGATAGCCAAAGATCACCACATATTTGAAAATGCCTCCAACTTGAGAGGCCAAGTACAAAGCAAGTAGGAAAAAAAGACATTTAGTAAAAAACACAAGTAATTCATGTGGCAGGATTAAAAACAATCTATAGCTTATATGTTCAGAAAGATAGATATTACATCAATGAAACAAAACAAAGTGATATAAAAGAAAATAATCAAAAAATTGAAAAAGACCTCTTAGAATAAAAAAAAAACGATGGCAAAAAAATTTCTATCTAAATGATACAGTAAAAGTGGAACTCACCTAGAATAAAGAAAAAGTTCAAAAAGAGGGACAGTAGAAGTGAAAAGGTAATCCAATCAGAAGATTGCTACAGAATGAATTGGGTCCATCCAAAATTCATGTTTAAACTGTAATCCCAATGTGGCAGTATTTGGAGATAGTACCTGTAAAGAAGTAATAAAGGCTAAATGAGGTCATAAGGTACACTCTTGATCCAGTAGATCTGGTATCCTCATAAGAAGAAGAACATATGCCAAAGACATCTCTTTTTACAAACACACAAAGAAAAGGCCACGTGAGCACACAGTGAGGTGGCAGCTGCCTACAGGCCAAAAGAAGAGACCTCAGAATAAAAATTCCCTTGCTAGCACCTTGATCTTAGACTTCTCAGCCTCCAGAACTATGAAAAATAAAGGTCTATTGTTTGAGCCACTCAGCCTGTGGCATTTTATTACGGCAGCTCCAGCAGACTAAAACAAGGATCAGTCCCCAAGATCTCATTTCTAATTAATATGAGTTGCAGGAAGTCTGAACAGAAAGAGAGAACAGAGGAGGAAATTATCAAAGAAATAGCACAATCAAAATTCTTACAGTAATGGATCAACAGAGTAGCCAGCACAATAAATAAAAGAAGAAATTGTTGAAGGCTCACTGGAATGACATTTTAAACACCAAGGGCTGGACACAGTGGCTCACACCTGTAATCTCAGCACTTTGGAAGGCTGGGGCAGGTGGATCACCTGAGGTCAGGAGTTTGAGACCAGCCTGGCCAACATGTGAAAACTTGTATCTACTAAAAATCAAAATTGGCTGGGCATAGTGGTGCATGCCTGTAGTCCCAGCTACTTGGGAGGCTGAGGCAGGAGAATTGCTTGAACTCAGTAAGTGGAGGTTGCAGTGAGCCAAGATCATGCCATTGCACTCCAGCCTGGGGGACAAGAGAAAAACTCTGTCTCAAAAAACAACAACAACAACAAAAAAACCAAACCAACAAACAATAATAACAACAGAGAACCCCACCAAGAATAAGAGATTCAAAAACCTTCCAAAACAAAACAAACAAATGAATAATAAACGCTTATAAAAAAATGGCAACCAGAATGTCATCAGACTTATCAACAGCAGCAGTGGAGCTACAAGATAACAGCACGAGCCTTTAAAATTCTGAGGACACATAATTTTTAACCTAGAATTCTATACCCAATCAGATAAGCAAGTGTTAATAGAATTATTTTACCTGTGCAAAGTCTCAAAAATTATACTCTTACACATTTCTCAAAAAAATCCATGTGCTCCACCAAAACATATTTCAACATGATGAGAGTAGTAAATATTTATTATATATTAGCTCATTTGATCTTCAGGACAACCAAACAAGGCAAGTACTGTTCTTTTTACCATTTTACAGACTGAAAAATTGAGACATAAGTAGGCAATGTCTCCAAAGTGACACAAATATTGATATAGAGCTGGACTCTGAACTCAGTCTAACTCCAGAGCCCATGATTTTAGGCACCAGTTTACATGATCTCTATGACAGTCTCATTGAACTCACTGAACAATGCACCCAATATAGAGGACAATCAAAGGAGATTCTCAGAATAACATCTGTACTGCAGACCCAGAGAAAAATTAGTCAAGATTGGAATAGAAAAATGAGAAATTCTAACACAAATATCTCTAAGAGGGACTCAGAGAAAGATCTAAGAGAGAGAAAAAAAGGGATAGTTTATCTGAAAGTTTTGACCAAAATAAAACTAAATTGAGATGCTGGCCTAGGAAAATTTAATTTACAATGAAAATTTGAACGTGGTAGTGGTGGCACATCCTATAGTCCCAGCTGCTTGGGAGGCTAAGTTGGGAAGAACGCTTGAGTCCAGGAGTGTGAGACCAGCCAGGGAAACTAAAGCGAAGCGCTTTATCTACTTTTTCAAAAGGGAGGAAGAAGAAAATCTTTTTTAACTTTAAGAAAAACCAAAGTGAACAAATAATCCTAGTTTACTATTGACCTCAGATATAAAATCGTTTATGCGTTTATGGTATATGCTGAATATTGATTTAATGAAAAATTGTGGTTAAAAGATATTTAGAGGGAGGACTTCCAACTATGGCGGAATGAAGAGATTAGAAAATTCTGGTGGGAAAAGTTAAATATAAAGCTAGATAAAAATTTGAAAAAAAATCCAATCACTTAATGGCCCTGGAAATTAACCAGAGGCAAACAACAATTTAAGAAGTATTTATTCATGAAAATTGCTTGCACTTACTTTGGAGAACAGTGTGAGTTTGCCACCTTTTTGTCAAGTGGCTACTCCCATCCCCTTCAGCTCAGTTGGTGATAAAGATTGTTTTCCCAGGGCAGAGATGGCTGTGGAAACAAGCAGCTTCACAGCCAGAAGGAACTGACTTGGTTGGGAGCAGAGAGCAAAAATCCACAGCCAGGGTCATTGTCAGTATAAGTAGAAAACTTGTTAGAAAAGAAACAGGAAAAACTGATAACTCTGTAAGACTAAGATGTGGTCTGGGTAGGGTGAGTGGCAGCCAGCCAGAAATATGTAGAGAGGTGCTTAAAATGAGAGTGTTATGAAAAGACTAGACAAACTCTCTGTCTATCCCTGGTTGACGGTGATACCCAGTGTCCAGTCAGAGGAGATTCAAATCAGTCCCTTAGAAGTAAAAGTTTAAATAGTTTGAAAATGCCTAGCTTTTGGATGTACTTTCCAACTCACGCACAGTTAGGTGCCCTCATAGAGGATGGAAAACTATGAAATGGAGATATTTAAACACAACTTTTGACCAACCATTGACTAACCACTAAACTATGCAAAGACAGGTGTGACTCCTGAGAAGCCA
Organism: Callithrix jacchus; assembly: GCF_049354715.1. Taxonomy (NCBI): domain Eukaryota; kingdom Metazoa; phylum Chordata; class Mammalia; order Primates; family Cebidae; genus Callithrix; species Callithrix jacchus. Next base: position 76,887,882 of record NC_133512.1, on the reverse strand, counting down.
GGATTTTAAAAAATTAATGTAAGGATTTAATAAGAAAATGAGCAGAGACATTAGCATCTGCATGTTGTAGAGGAGAGCAAGTCTTCAGAGTGAGCCGAGGCAAGTTACTAAAATAGCCACAACTTCCACATAAAACCAGAAAGTGAAATGCAGACTTGCTATAATGTATTTTTTAAATTATGCCTGGTTTCCAACACAAAAGACATACAAAGAAACAAGAAATGTGACCCATAGTCATGATACAAATCAGTCAATAGAAATTGACTGATGTGTTAGACTTAGTAGCAAAAACTTCAAAGCTGCTATTATAAATATGTTCAAAGAATTAAGTGAAATCACATTAAAAAAAATTAAATGTGTCATGTGCAGTGACTCACACCTCTAATCTCAGTGGTTTGGGAGGCTGAGGCAGGAGGGATGCTTGAGCCCAGGAGTTTGAGACCAGCCTAGGCAACATCTCTACAATAAATAAACATATATTAAGAAATTAAATGAAAATATGACGATAATGACATACAAATAAGAAATCTCAACAAATATCCAGAAACTAGAAAAAGGAACAAAATGGAAATTCCAGAATCAAAATATAACGACAAATATGAAACAGTCTCTAGGTAGTCTTAACAATAAATGTAAGATAATGGAAATAAAAAAGTTATAAACTGAAGATAGAGAAACAGAATATTTAATCTGGAGAAGAGAGGAAGGAAAATGATTAAAGAAAAAAACCCCAGCACTTCAAAGACCTGTGGGACAATATCAGGCATGCCAACATACATCCGTACATGCATCCGAGAAGGAAAGGAAGAGACAGAGAACATATGTGAAGGAATAATGGCAAAAACATTAACAAATCTTATGAAAAACATTAATATATAGATCCAAGAAGGTCAATGTACCCCAAGGAAAATAAACACACAGAGATCAATGCCTTTAACACATTGTATCCAAACTGCTTGAAGGCAGAGATAAAGAGAAAATCTTAAAATCAGCAAGAGAAAATGACTGACCATATAGAGGAGAAGACAGAGTTTTGGCTGACTTATGATAAACAATGGGGAACCAAAGGCAATTGAATAATATTCAAAAAGCTAACAGACTGTCAGCAGACATTCTACATCGAGTAAAAATAGCCTTTCAAAAATGAAGGCAAAATAAAGACATTCCCAGATAAATCTCTTAATTTCTTTAAAATCACAGGTTTCTTAAGACAATACTTATAATACTATATTATTGGTTACAGCAGACAGAGATGTAATATATATGACAATAATTACAAAGAAGGAGGGAAGGAATAAATCTACATTGGAGCAAATTTTTATGAGAATTCTCAGTATTAACCTGACATATATGATGTTAGGATGCACATTATAATCCTGGCCACTGAGAAAATAACTGAAAACATAGAGTCAAAAAGTCAACAGATGAATCAAAATAGTACACTAAAAACATCTCTGTTTAGTACAAAAGGAGGCAGAAAAGGAAAAGATATGAGACAGAAAGAAATGGAATATGACAGACATGTCAACAATTACACTAAATATGAATGGACTTCAAAGACAAAGATTGTTGGACTGGATTTTTTAAAACATAATCCAATATATTTTCTATAAGAGACAAACTTGAGATTTAAAGACAGAAAAAGGTTCAAAGCAAAAAGATGAACAAAGATACATCATGCAAATAGTAGCCAGAAAGCCAGAGTAACTACACCAATATCAGCTAGGTAGACTTGAAAGCAAACAAAAAATATTAGTAGAAATAAAGAGGGGTTTTTCATGATAGTAAAAGGATTAATACATCAGGAATATATAACAATATAAATGTTTTCATATTTAGCAACAGAGCTCCAAAATACAGGAAACAAAAATGTCGGAAAATATCCTTCTCAGTAATTCATGGGTCTATGAAGAAATATAATGGAAATTTGGAAAAAATTAGAACTAAATAATAGTAAAAGAACACAAAGACTGAAAATAAGTGACCTAAGCATCCATTTATGACACTAGAATAACTTTGATATCAAAACCAAACAGGATAAATATAAGGATAACAGGACAATAAAATGTGATAAAGAAGGAAAAAGTACAGGCTAATCTCAGTTATGATTATGGATGCAAAAATCACAAATGAAATATGAATAAATCAACCCATGTAATAGATAATCATAACCAAGGTGTGATTATTCCAAGAATATAATGTTGCCTCAAGGTGAGAACACTTATTAATGCAATTTAGTACATTAACTGATGGAAGGAGAAATATATGATTATTCTGATAGATATTTATAAAAATTAGTATCATTCAACAGCTTTTCATGATTTAAAAACTACCTAATTTATTAACATGAGGAATTGAAGAAAATTCCCTTAATCTGTTAAGGGATATCTATAAAAAGCCTACAGCAAACACCATGTATAACGGAGAAAATGAGATCTTCTTCTAAAATCAGAAACAAAAAGAGGGTACTTACTCTCCCCACTTCTATTCAACATTGTGCTAGAGTGCCTAGGTACCGAATAAGACAAGAGAAAAGTGGAAAGTATTTGAGGATTGGAGATGAAGTAACAAAAGTTCCATTATTTTGTTATCATGATTATCTGCAGAGAAAACCCTAATGAAACTATAGGAATGATAAGTAATTGATCAGTCATGATCTCTAGCATCCATCCACACAGTGCTCAGTATCCCTTCTAAGTAAATACATAAAGACTATAGATTTAAATGTATTTAAAGAATATAGATTTTAAGTGACAACATTCTATTAGCTTGTCCAGAGTGCCCATAGTGTTTGTCCAGTCCAGAAATTAATATAATATACTGTCTGATCCTGTTACATGAACATTACATCTGATAACATGTCGTATACTGGAGGATACAACTGTTTCAATTTGTCCTGAAGCCTAAACGGACACTCATTGCTCATCATCTCTTTCCTCTACCACTCATTCTGAACTTTGGCAAGCACTATTGCTAGTCTAGTTAGTATACCTCATGGGCCTAGACCCTCATCCTTGAGGGGACTGAGTCCCTAGTTACCATGTACTTGTCAGGTTGTAGCCCCTGTATTTGCTAATTTACAATTTTTTTTTTTAATTTTTAGAGAAAGGGTCTCACTCTGTCACCCAGGCTTCAGTGTTCACTGCAGTATAGCTCACTGCAGCTTCAACCTAATGGGCTCAAGTGATCCTCCTGCCTCAGCCTCCTGAGTAGCTGGGACTACAGGCACAGGCCACCATGCCCAGATAGATCATTTACAATTAGAACTAAGCATGGGAGTACCAAGAAATGATTCAATGGATTGTGTGAGCATCAAACATACTTTTCCCTTCCCTCATATGTATCCAGAGCCCCACTTCACTGTAATGATTAGGATCAATTATGCTTTTCAATATGATAACTGCTATTTATGACTGCTGATATACTGACATGAGAAACCTAAAGTGACCAGGTAGTGGCCATAACTAAATTTACTGAGATAGTGCCTTTTGGTAGAAGCATCTGCCTCTGGAAACCAGGGTCTTTAGACCTACAGAGGCTAACATTGTGGAATAGGAAGTACCAGTTTTCCAAGTGAATCACTGGGAGTGATGATAAATATGGTCACTCCTACTTCCATGCCTTCCATGCTCAAATCCACGTATTCTACCTTTTGGGGATATGGTACTGTGTTATGACTATTGCTTTAAGACACACCCAACATCCTGAAAGATAGTGACATTTCCAAGCCGGTATTTCAATGTAAGTTCAGGGGACTGCTTCACTTCTTTATTAGGCTGGCAGCTCCTGGATGATGCAGAACGTGATAGGAGAAGTGCTCCCTGCACCACCTTCTTTGCTGAAAAAGGTTCTTGGTCCCAGATGATATTATGTAGGTTCCCCTGCCAGAAGTTAAGAAACCATGAGCCATTAGCTAACAATACTGGTTGAAGCACTGGAGGAGAGAAAGGCAAATGCATGCCAGAGATTGATTGACATGTTAATCCCAGTTAGGAAGCATTGTTACCTTTTTCGGGTTAAAGGAGTTAGATATTTAAAAAAAAAATGCCACTAGGTGGCTAGCTGAACTTCTCAAGGGATAGGACCGTATGGGATGCTAATATTAGACCCTACCACTGTATGGTCAACACTGAGAAATAGTAGTGGCTGCACCAGTCTCAGTGAGGTGAAGCAAATGCACTTGGGTGCACATATATTAATAAACACCAACGCTGCCACTATAGCCACTCCATTAATTAGCAACCACAGAGATTGCCAAGAGCCAAGGCTGGCTAACATCTGCCGAATGAATCATCCTGTCCACTTGGTTGTTTAAATCTGCTTCTGAAATAGATGCTCTCTAGTGGGTGTTAATAGCTAATACAAAGATTCTCATAGGTCCGTCCGCATGTCTTTTCTCAAGATCTCCTTATTTCAGTGTAGAAGTTTACGTTGACAACTTTCATCCATCAGTGCCTTACAGATAACATCGGGCTTGACTGAGGTTGAATATCATAGTAGCAGAGCCCAAGACAAGATTTTTAAGTGAAAGTGATTTAATGGCTTTTATTTTTTTTAATTTATTTATTTTTAAATTTTTATTGTACTTTAGGTTCTGGGGTACATGTGCAGATCATGCAGGATTGTTGCATAGGTACATACATGGCAAGGTGGTTTGCTGCCTTCATCCTCCCTTCACCTATATCTGGTATTTTTCCCCTCATTATCCCTCCCCGCCCTCCCCACGCCCCGCTGTCCTTCCCCTAGCTCCCTGCACTGACCACAGTGTGATGCTCCCCTCCCTGTGTCCATGTGTTCAATTGTTCAACACCTGCCTATGAGTAATACCATGCAGTGTTTGATTTTCTGTTCTTGTGTCAGTTTGCTGAGAATGATGGTTTCCAGGTTCATCCATGTCCCCATGGATGAAAGACACGAACTCATTGTTTTTTATGGTTGCGTAGTATTTCATGGTGTATATATGCCGCATTTTCTTTATCCAGTCTATCATTGATGGGCATTTGGGTTGGTTCCAGGTCTTTGCTATTGTAAACAGTGCTGCAGTGAACATTCATGTGCATGTGTCTTTATAATAGGATGATTTATAATCCTTTGGCTATATACCCAGTAATGGAATTGCTGGGTCAAATGGTATTTCTATTTCTAGGTCCTTGAGGAAGCATAACACTGTCTTCCACAATGGTTACACTAATTTGCACTCCCACCAACAGTGTAAAAGTATTCCTATTACTCCATATCCTCTCCAGCATCTGTTGTCTCCAGATTTTTTAATGATCGCCATTAACTGGCGGGACATGGTATCTCAATGTAGTTTTGATTTGCATTTTTCTAATGACCAGTGATGATGAGCATTTTTTCATACGTTTGTTGGCCTCATATATATCTTCTTTTGTAAAGCGTCTGTTCATATCTTTCATCCACTTTTGGATGGGTTTGTTTTTTTCTTGTAAATCTGTTTTAGTTCTTTGTAGATTCTGGATATTAGCCCTTTGTCAGATGGGTAGATTGCAAAAAAAATTTCCATTCTCTTAGTTGCCAATTTAATCATCATTTCTTTTGCCATGCAGAAGCTCTGGAGTTTAATTAGGTACCATTTGTCTATTTTGGCTTTTGTTGCCAATGCTTTTGGTGTTTTAGTCATGAAGTCCTTGCCTATGCCTATGTCCTGAATGGTTTTGCCTAGGTTTTCTTCGAGGGTTTTTGTGGTGTTAGATCTTATGTTTAGATCTTTAATCCATCTAGAGTTAATTTTAGTGTAAGGTGTCAGGAAGGGGTCCAGTTTCTGCTTCCTGCACATTGCTAGCCAGTTTTCCCAGCACCATTTATTAAACAGGGAATCCTGTCCCATTGCTTGTTTTTCTCAGGTTTGTCAAAGATCACCCTAACTCTAACCCTAACTATTGAGATACCATCTCACGCCAGTTAGAATAGCGATCATTAAAAATTCTGGAGACAACAGATGCTGGAGACGATGTGGAGAAATAGGACACTTTTATTTCTGTTGGTGGGTGTGTAAATTAGTTCAACCATTGTGGAAAACAGTGTGGCACTTCCTCAAGGACCTAGAAATAGAAATACCATTTGACCCAGCAATCCCATTACTGGGTATATATCCAAAGGATTATAAATCTTCCTACTATAAGGACACATGCACAGGTATGTTCATTTGTAGCACTGTTTACAATAGAAAAACATGGAACCAACCCAAATGCCCATCAGTGATAGACTGGACAGGGAAAATGTGGCACAAAATGCCCATCAGTGATAGACTGGACAGGGAAAATGTGGCACATATACACCATGGAATACTACACAACCATAAAAAACAATGAGTTATGTCCTTCATGGGGACATGGATGAAACTGGAAATCATCATTCTCAGCAAACTGACACAAGAACAGAAAATCAAACACCACATGTTCTCACTCATAGGTGGGTGTTGAACAATGAGAACACATGGACACAGGGAGGGGAGCATCACACACCAGGGTCCATAGGGGGAACTAGGGGAGGGACAGTGATGGGTAGGGAGTTGGGGAGGGATAACATGGGGAGAAATGCCAGATATAGGTGATGGGAGTAAGGCAGCAAACCACATTGCCATGTATGTACCTATGCAACAATCTTGCATGTTCTTCACATGTACCCCAAAACCTAAAATGCAATAAAATATATATTTAAAAAATTAAAAATAAATCTGTTTTAGTTCTTTGTGGATTCTGGATATTATCCCTTTGTCAAATGGATAGATTGCAAAAATTTTTTCCCATTCTGTTCGTTGCCAGTTTACTCTAATGATTGTTTCTTTCACTGTGCAGAAGCTCTGGAGTTTAATTAGATCCCATTTGTCTATTTTGGCTTTTGTTGCCCATGCTTTTGGTGTTTAGCTATGAAGTCCTTGCCTATGCCTATGTCCTGAATGGTTTTGCCTAGGTTTTCTTCTAGGGTTTTTATGGTGTTAGGTCTTAAGTTTAGATCTTTAATTTATCTGGAATTAATTTTAGTGTAAGGTGTCAGGAAGGGGTCCAGTTTCTTCTTTCTGCACATGGCTAGCCAGTTTTTCCAGCACCATTTATTAAACAGGGAATCCTTTCCCCATTGCTTGTTTTTCTCAGGTTTGTCAAAGATCAGATGATTGTAGATGTGTAGTGTTGCTTCTGAGGCCTCTGTTTTGTTCCATTGGTCTATGTCTTTGTTTTGGTACCACTACCATGCTGTTTTGATTACTGTGGCCTTGTAGTATAGTTTGAAGTCAGGCAGCATGAAGCCTCCAGCTTTGTTCTTTTTGCCTAGCATTGTTTTGGCTATGCAGGCTCTCTTTTGGTTCCATATGAAGTTTGAAGTGTTTTTTTTAGTTCTGTGAAGAAGGTCTGTGGTAGCTTGATGGGATAGTGCTGAATCTATAAATTACTTTGGGCAGTATGGCCATTTTCATGATGTTGTTTCTTCCCAACCATGAGCATGGAATGGTTTTCCATCTGTTTATGAGGTCCTTTACATCCTTTGTTAATTGTATTCCTAGGTATTTGATTCTCTTTGTAACAATTGTGAATGGGAGTTCACTTTTTATTTGGCTCTCTGTCTGTTATTGGTGTACAGAAATGCTTGTGATTTCTGCACATTGATTTTGTATCCTGAGACTTTGCTGAAGTTGCTTATCAGTTTAAGGAGACTTTGGGCTGAGATGATGGGATCTTCTAAATATACATTCATGTCATCTGCAAATAGGGATAATTTGGCTTCTTCTTTTCATAATTAAATATGCTTTATTTCTTTTTCTTGCCTGATTGCTCTGGCTAGAACTTCCAATACTATATTGAATGGGAGTGATGAAAGAGGGCATCCTTGTCTTGTGCCAGATCTCAAAGGGAATGCTTCCAGATTTTGTCTGTTCAGTATGATATTGGCAGTGGGTTTGTTGTAAGTAGCTTTTATTATTTTGTGGTATGTACCATCAATATCTAGTTTATTGAGGATTTTTAGCATAAAGTGCTGTTGAATTTTGTCAAAGGCCTTCTCTGCATCTATTGAGATAATCATGTGATTTTTGTCTTTGGTTCTGTTTATGTGATGGATTACATTTATAGACCTGTGTATGTGAAACCAGCCTTGCATCCCTAGGATGAAGCCTCCTTGACCATGATGAGTAAGCTTTTTTATTTACTGTTGCATTCTGTTTACCAGTATTTTATTGAAGAGTTTTGCGTCAATGTTCATCATGAATATTGACCTGAAGTTTTCTTTTTTAGTTGTATCTCTGCCTGGTTTTGGTATTAGGATGATGTTGGCCTGATAAAAGGAGTTGGGGAGGATTCCCTCTTTTTGTATTGTTTGGAATAGTTTCAGAAGGAATGGTACCAGCTCCTCTTTGTACACCTGGTAGAATTTGGCTGTAAACCCATCTGGACCTGGGCTTTTTTTTAGTTGGTAGGCTATTGCTGTCTCAATTTCAGTCCTTGTTATTGGTCTGTTCAGGTATTCAACTTCTTCCTGGTTTAGTCTTGGTAGAGTGCAAGTGTCCAGGAATTTATCCATTTCTTCCAGATTTACTGGTTTGTATGCATAGAGTTGTTTGTAGGAATCTCTGATGGTAGTTTGTATTTCTGTGGAATCGGTGATGATGTCCCCTTTATCATTTTTTATTGCATCTATTTGATTCTTCTCTCTTTTCTTTTTTATTAGTCTGGCTAGCAGTCTATCTATTTTGTTGATCTTTTCAAAAAACCAGCTTCTGTATTTGTTGATTTTTTGAAGGGTTTTTTGTGTCTCTATCACCTTCAGTCCTGCTCTGATCTTTATTTCTTCTTCTCATCTGCTAGTTTTTGAGTTTTTCTAATCTTGCTTCTCTAACTTTTTCCATTTTGATGATAGGGTATCGATTTTAGACCTTTCTTTTCTCCTCATGTGGGCATTTATTGCTATGAATTTCCCAATAGGCACTGTTTTAAATGTGCCCCAGAGATTCTGGCATATTATCTTTTCGTTCTTATTAGTTTCAAAGAATATCTTTATTTCTGCCTTCTTTTCTTTGTTTATCCAGTCTATACTCAGGAGCAAGTTGTTCATTTTCCATGAAGTTGTGTGGTTTTGAGTTAGTTTCTTAATTCTGAGTTCTAGTTTGATTGCACTGTGGTTTGAAAGACTGTTTGTTATGATTTCTGTTCTTTTGCATTTGCTGAGGAATGATTTACTTCCAATTATGTGGTTGATTTTAGAGTAAGTACAATGTGGTGCTGAGAAGAATGTATATTCTGTGGATTTGGGGTTAAGAGTTCTGTAAATGTCTATTGAGTTCACTTGGTCCAGCTCTGCATTCAAGTCCTAGATTTCCTTGTTGATTTTTTGTCTCATTGATCTGTCTAATATTGACAGTGGAGTGTTAAAGTCTCCCACTATTATTGTGCAGGAGTCTAAGTCTCTTTGTAGGTGGTTAAGGACTTGCTTTATGTATCTGGGTGCTCCTGTATTGGGTGCGTATATATATTTAGAATAGTTAGCTCTTCTTGTTGTATTGACCCTTTTACCATTATATAATGCCCTTCTTTGCCTCTTTTGATTTTTGCTGTTTTAAAGTCTGTTTTATCAGGGACTAGGATTGCCACCCCTGCTTTTTTTGTTCTCCATTTGCTTGGTAAATCTTACATCCCTTTATTTTGAATCTATGTGTGTCTTTGCACGTGAGATGGGTCTCCTAAATACAGCACACTGATGGTTCTTTGTTTTTTATTCAATTTGCCAGTCTGTGTCTTTTGATTGGGGCATTTAGTCCATTTACATTTAATGTTAATATTGTTATGTGTGAATTCGATCCTGCCATTTTATTACTGGTTGGTTGTTTTGCCCGTTGGTTGGCGTAATTTCTTCATTGCATCATTGATCTTTACTATTTGGTTCTTTTTTGCAGTGGCTGATACTGGTTTTTCCTTTCTGCATTTAGTGCTTCCTTCAGGAGCTCTTGCAGGGCAGGTCTGGTAGTTACAAATTCTCTCAGCAGATTTTGTTTGTCTGTAAAGGATTTCATTTCTCCATCACTTATGAAGCTTAGTTTGGCTGGATATGAAATTCTGGGTTGAAAGTTCTTTTCTTTAAGGATGTTCAATATTGGTCCCCACTCTCTTTTGGCTTGTAGGGTTTCTGCCGAGAGATCCACTGTGAGTCTGATGTGCTTCCCTTTGTGGGTGACCCAACCTTTCTCTCTGGCTCCCCTTAGTATTTTTTCCTTCACTTCAACCCTGGTGAACCTGATTATTATGTGCCTTGGGGTTGCTTTTCTAGAGGAGTATCATTGTGGTGTTCTCTGTATTTCCTGTAGTTGAATGTTGGCTTGCCTTGCTAGGTTGGGGAAGTTCTCCTGGATAATATCCTGAAGAGTATTTTCCAGCCTGGATTCATTCTCCCCATCATCTTCCGGTACACTGATCAGGTATAGATTAGGTCTATTCACGTAATCCTATATTTCTTGAAGGCTTTATTCAATTCTTTTCACTCTTTGTTCTCTTTTCTTGCCTCCTTATTTTATTTCATTGAGTTGATCTTCAGTGTCTGATATCCTTTCTTCTGCTCGATCTATTTGGCTATTGAAACTTGTGTATGCTTCATGAAGTTCTTGTGCTGTGTTTCTCAGCTCCATCAAGTCATTTATGTTCTTCTCTAAGCTGGTTATTCTACATAGCATTTTGTCTAACCTTTTTTCGTTTCTTAGCATAGGGATACAACATGTTGCTTTAACTCGGAGAAGTTTGTTACTACCCACCTTCTGAAGCCTGCTTCTGTCAATTCATCAAATTCATTCTCTGTCCTGCTTTGTTCCCTTTCTGGTGAGGAGTTGTGATCTCATAGTTGGGGAGACACATTGTGGTTTTTGATGCTTTCATTTTTCTTGTGCTGGTTTCTTCCCATCTTGTTGGATTTATATAGTTTTTTTTTGTTGTTGCTTTTTTTTTTTTTCATGGCTTTTTTTTTTTTAATTTTTTATTGGATTTTAGGTTTTGGGGTACATGAGCAGAGCATGCAAGACAGTTGCGTAGGTACACACATGGCAGTGTGCTTTGCTTTTCTTCTCCCCTTCACCCACATTTGGCATTTCTCCCCAGGCTATCCCTCCCCACCTCCCCCTCCCACTGGCCCTCCCATTTTCCCCCCAATAGACCCCACTGTTTAGTACTCCCCTTTCTGTGTCCATGTGTTCTCATTTTTCATCACCCACCTATGAGTGAGAATATGCGGTGTTTCATTTTCTGTTCTTGTGTCAGTTGGCTGAGGATGACGTTCTCCAGATTCATCCATGTCCCTACAAATGACACAAACTCATCATTTCTGATTGCTGCATAATATTCCATGGTGTATATGTGCCACATTTTTCCAATCCAGTCTATTATCAATGGGCATTTGGGTTGATTCCAGGTCTTTGCTATTGTAAACAGTGCTGCAATGAACATTCGTGTACATGTATCCTTATAGTAGAACGATTTATAGTCCTTTGGATATATACCCAGTAATGGGATTGCTGGGTCAAATGGAATTTCTATTTCTAAGGCCTTGAGGAATCGCCACACTGTCTTCCACAATGGTTGAACTAATTTACACTCCCAACAGTGTAAAAGTGTTCCTTTTTCTCCACATCCTCTCCAGCATCTGTTGTCTCCAGATTTTTTAATGATCGCCATTCTAACTGGCGTGAGATGGTATCTCAATGTGGTTTTGATTTGCATCTCTCTGATGACCAGTGACGATGAGCATTTTTTCATATGATTGTTGGCCTCATATATGTCTTCTTTCGTAAAGTGTCTGTTCATATCCTTTGCCCACTTTTGAATGGGCTTGTTTGTTTTTTTCCTGTAAATCTGTTTGAGTTCTTTGTAAATTCTGGATATCAGCCCTTTGTCAGATGGGTAAAGTGCGAAAATTTTTTCCCATTCTGTTGGTTGCCGATCCACTCTAGTGACTGTTTCTTTTGCCGTGCAGAAGCTGTGGAGTTTCATTAGGTCCCATTTGTCTATTTTGGCTTTTGTTGCCAATGCTTTTGGTGTTTTGTTCATGAAGTCCTTGCCTACTCCTATGTGCTGGATAGTTTTGCCTAGATTTCCTTCTAGGGTTTTTATGATGCCAGGTCTTATGTTTAAGTCTTTAATCCATCTGGAGTTAATTTTAGTGTAAGGTGTCAGGAAGGGGTCCAGTTTCTGCTTTCTGCACATGGCTAGCCAGTTTTCCCAACACCATTTGTTAAACATGGAATCCTTGCCCCATTGCTTGTTTTTGTCAGGTTTATCACAGATTGTATAGTTGTATGTATGTTGTGTTGCCTCCGGTGCCTCTGTTTTGTTCCATTGGTCTATATCTCTGTTTTGGTACCAGTACCATGCTGTTTTGATTACTGTAGCCTTGTAGTATAGTTTGAAATCCGGTAGTGTGATGCCCCCTGCTGTGTTCTTTTTGCTTAGAATTGATTTGGCTATGCGGGCTCTCTTTTGGTTCCATATGAAGTTCATGGTGTTTTTTTCCAGTTCTGTGAAGAAAGTCAATGGTAGCTTGATGGGGATAGCGTTGATTCTGTAAATTACTTTGGGCAGTATAGCCATTTTCACGATATTAATTCTTCCTAACCATGAACATGGAATGTTTCTCCATCTGTTTGTGTCCTCTCTGATTTCATTGAGCAGTGGTGTGTAGTTCTCCTTGAAGAGGTCTCTTACGTTCCTTGTGAGTTGTATTCCAAGGTATTTTATTGTTTATGTAGCAATTGCAAATGGCAGTTCGCTCTTGATTTGGCTTTCTTTAAGTCTGTTATTGGTGTAGACGAATGCTCGTGATTTTTGCACATTGATTTTATATCCTGAGGCTTTGCTGAAGTTGCTTATCAGTTTCAGGAGTTTTCGGGCTGAGGCAATGGGGTCTTCTAGGTATACTGTCATGTCGTCTGCAAATAGAGACAATTTGGCTTCCACCTTTCCTATTTGAATACCCTTTATTTCTTTTTCTTGCCTGATTGCTCTGGCTAGAACTTCCAGAACTATATTGAATAGGAGTGGTGAAAGAGGGCATCCTTGTCTAGTGCCGGATTTCAAAGGGAATGCTTCCAGTTTTTGCCCATTCAGTATGATATTGGCTGTTGGTTTGTCATAAATAGCTTTTATTACTTTGAGATACGTTCCATCGATACCGAGTTTATTGAGGGTTTTTAGCATAAAGGGCTGTTGAATTTTGTCAAATGCCTTCTGTGCGTCAATTGAGATAATCATGTGGTTTTTGTTTTTGGTTCTGTTTATGTGGTGAATTACGTTGATAGACTTGCGTATGTTGAACCAGCCTTGCATCCCCGGGATGAATCCTACTTGATCATGATGAATAAGTTTTTTGATTTGCTGTTGCAATCGGCTTGCCAATATTTTATTGAAGATGTTTGCATCTATGTTCATCATGGATATTGGCCTGAAGTTTTCTTTTCTAGTTGGGTCTCTGCAAGGTTTTGGTATCAGAATGATGTTGGTCTCATAAAATGATTTGGGAAGGATTCCCTCTTTTTGGATTGTTTGAAATAGTTTTAGAAGGAATGGTACCAGCTCCTCTTTGTGTGTCTGGTAGAATTCGGCTGTGAACCCGTCTGGACCTGGGCTTTTTTTGTGTGGTAGGCTCTTAATTGCTGCCTCAACTTCAGACCTTGTTATTGGTCTATTCATAGTTTCAGCTTCCTCCTGGTGTAGGCTTGGGAGGACACAGGAGTCCAGGAATTTATCCATTTCTTCCAGGTTCACTAGTTTATGCGCATAGAGTTGTTCGTAATATTCTCTGATGATGGTTTGAATTTCTGTGGAATCTGTGGTGATTTCCCCTTTATTATTTTTTATTGCATCTATTTGGTTGTTCTCTCTTTTCTTTTTAATCAATCTGACTAGTGGTCTGTCTATTTTGTTGATCTTTTCAAAAAACAAGCTCTTGGATTTATTGATTTTTTGAAGGGTTTTTCGTGTCTCAATCTCCTTCAGCTCAGCTCTGATCTTAGTGATTTCTTGTCTTCTGCTGGGTTTTGAGTTTTTTTGATCTTGCTCCTCTAGCTCTTTCAATTTTGACGATAGGGTGTCAATTTTGGATCTCTCCATTCTCCTCATATGGGCACTTATTGCTATATACTTTCCTCTAGAGACTGCTTTAAATGTGTCCCAGAGGTTCTGGCACGTTGTGTCTTCATTCTCATTGGTTTCGAAGAACTTCTTTATTTCTGCCTTCATTTCGTTGTTTACCCAGTCAACATTCAAGAGCCAGTTGTTCAGTTTCCATGAAGCTGTGCAGTTCTGGGTCGGTTTCTGAATTCTGAGTTCTAACTTGATTGCACTATGGTCTGAGAGGCTGTTTGTTATGATTTCAGTTGTTTTGCATTTGTTGAGCAGTGCTTTACTTCCAATTATGTGGTCAATTTTAGAGTAGGTGTGATGTGGTGCTGAGAAGAATGTGTATTCTGTGGATTTGGGGTGGAGAGTTCTGTAAATGTCTATCAGGTTTGCTTGCTCCAGGTCTGAGTTCAAGCCCTGGATATCCTTGTTGATTTTCTGTCTGGTTGATCTGTCTAGTATTGACAGTGGAGTGTTAAAGTCTCCCACTATCATTGTGTGGGAGTCTAAGTCCTTTTGTAAGTCATTAAGAACTTGCCTTATGTATTTGGGTGCTCCTGCATTGGGTCCATATATGTTTAGGATCGTTAGCTCTTCTTGTTGTATCGATCCTTTTACCATTATGTAATGGCCTTCTTTGTCTCTTTTGATCTTTGTGGGTTTAAAGTCTATTTTATCAGAGATGAGAATTGCAACTCCTGCTTTTTTTTGCTTTCCGTTTGCTTGGTAAATCTTCCTCCATCCCTTTATTTTGAGCCTTTGTGTATCCTTGCATGTGAGATGGGTTTCCTGGATACAGCACACTGATGGGTTTTGGATTTTTATCCAATTTGCCAGTCTGTGTCTTTTGATTGGTGCATTTAGTCCATTTACATTTAGGGTTCATATTGTTATGTGTGAATTTGATACTGCCATTTTGATGCTAAGTGGCTGTTTTGCCTGTTAGTTGTTGTAGATTCTTCATTATGTTGATGCTCTTTAGCATTCAGTGTGATTTTGGAATGGCTGGTACTGGTTGATCCTTTCTATGTGTAGTGCCTCTTTCAGGAGCTCTTGTAAAGCAGGCCTGGTGGTGACAAAATCTCTGAGTACTTGCTTGTTCACAAAGGATTTTATTTTTCCTTCACTTCTGAAGCTCAGTTTGGCTGGATATGAAATTCTGGGTTGAAAGTTCTTCTCTTTAAGAATGTTGAATATTGGCCCCCACTCTCTTCTGGCTTGTAGTGTTTCTGCCAAGAGATCTGCTGTGAGTCTGATGGGCTTCCCTTTGTGTGTGACCCAGCCTTTCTCTCTGGCTGCCCTTAGTATTCTCTCCTTTATTTCAACCTTGTTGAATCTAATGATTATGTGCCTTGGGGTTGCTCTTCTTGTGGAATATCTTTGTGGTGTTCTCTGTATTTCCTGCAATTGAGTGTTGGCCTGTCTTGCTAGGTGGGATAAATTTCCTGGGTGATGTCCTGAAGAGTATTTTCCAGCTTGGATTCATTCTCTTCGTCCCCTTCTGGTACACCTATCAAACGTAGGGAAGAGTATTTTCCAGCTTGGATTCATTCTCTTCGTCCCCTTCTGGTACACCTATCAAACGTAGGTTAGGTCTTTTCACAAAGTCCCACATTTCTTGGAGACTTTGTTCATTCCTTTTTGCGCTTTTTTCTCTAATCTCGGTTTCTCGTTTTATTTCATTGAGTTGGTCTTCCACTTCAGATATTCTTTCTTCTGCTTGGTCGATTCGGCTATTGAAACTTGTGCATGCTTCGTGAAGTTCTCGTATTGTGTTTTTCAGCTCCTTTAATTCCTTCATATTCCTCTCTAAGTTATCCATTCTTGTTATCATTTCCTCGAATCTTTTTTCAAGGTTCTTAGTTTCTTTGCATTGATTTAATACATGATCTTTTAGCTCACAAAGGTTTCTCATTATCCATCTTCTGAAGTCTAATTCCGTCATTTTGTCACAGTCATTCTCCGTCCAGCTTTGTTCCCTTGTTGGGGAGGAATTTTGGTCCTTTCTAGGAGGCGAGGTGTTCTGGTTTCGGGTGTTTTCCTCCTTTTTGCGCTGGTTTCTTCCCATCTTTGTGTATTTGTCCGTTGGTCGTCTGCATAGTTGCTGACTTTTCGATTGGGTCTCTGAGTGGACACCCAGAATGTTGATGATGAAGTATTTCTGTTGCTTGGTTTTCCTTCTACCAGTCTAGCCCTTTCGCTGTATGACTGCTGAGGTTCGCTCCAGACCCTGCTTGTCTGGGGTGCACCTCTAGCAGCTGTGGCACAGCGAGGGATGCTACCAGTTTCTTTTTCTGCTATCTTTGTCCCAGGATGATGCCTGCCTAATGTCAGACTTTTGGATATACAGGGGTCAGGGAGCTGCTTGAGGAGACAGTTTGTACTTTATAGGGGCTTAATTGCTGAGCTGTGAGCTCTGTTGTTCATTCAGGGCTGTTAGGCTGCTATGTTTGATTCTGCTGCAACAGAACTCATTAAAAAAACCCTTTTTTTTTCTCAAATGCTCTGTGTTGAGTGGTTTGGGCTTTATTTTTGGATGTCCGTTGAGGTCCTGCCCAGCTAGGACGCAGACTAGCCACTGTTTGCCTGCTGAGGCTTCGCCCTGCTGTTGTGACGCTCGCCCTGGCTCTGCTGTTCTCCGCCACACCCTGCGGCGGAGTCTCTCTGTTGTAGCGGGTTGCCTCGGCAACGGCAGGATGCGTCAGCAGTGGGCGTGTATCTCAGTAGGGACGGGTTGCCTCGGCAACTGCTGGCTGCATCAGCAATGGGCGTGTATCTCAGTTGGGGCGGGTTGCCTCGGTAATGGTGGCGCCCCTCCCCCTCAGAGCATCTTGGGCCGTCTGCACGGGGCTTGTTTGAAATTGCGGTTTTGTTCGTCCCACTGGGCCACCCCTAACGCTCTGTCCCTGCAATCCCCTGGGCTGGCCCACTGTCCAAGTCTAGCTCAGTCTCAAGTCCAGCCCTCTCACGTCTCTGGTTGCCAGTTCAACGGGGCACCCGGACAAGCGCGCCCTGTAGGGAGCGCTGGGTAGGGCCGGCCGCCGCCACCCCGGCTGCCGGCTTCACCAGGTGGAGGTTCTGCCTGGCGTCCCACGTCTCCTCTTCACTTGGGAATTTTTCCTTTCCGTGGGCAACAAAGATCAGTCTGGAAATGCAGCTCAGACTCATCTCTCCGCGGACACAGCGAGAGGTCCAATCCTGGGTTGTTCTCACAGCGCCATCTTGAGTCGAGAGCCTGTTGTTACTTTAAAAAAAAATTTTTTTATTGCATTTTAGGTTTTGGGGTACATGTGAAGAACATGCAAGATTGTTGCATAGGTACACACGTGGCAGTGTGATTTGCTACCTTCCTTCCCATCACCTTTATCTTGCATTTCTCCCCATGCTGTCTCTCCCCAATTTCCCACCCCTGCTGTCCAGCCCCTATTTCCCCACAACAGACCCCAGTGTGTAGTCCTCCCCCCGCTGTGTCCATGTGTTCTCATTGTTCAACACCTGCCTATGAGTGAGAACATGTGGTGTTTGATTTTCTGTTCTTGTGTCAGTTTGCTGAGAATGATGGTTTCCAGGTTAATCCATGTCCCTACAAAGGACATGAACTCATAATTTTTGATTGCTGCATAATATACCATGGTGTATATGTGCCATATTTTCCCTGTCCAGTCTATCATTGATGGGCATTTGGGTTGGTTCCAGGTCTTTGCTATTGTAAACAGTGCTGCAGTGAACATTCGTGTGCATGTGTCCTTATAGTAGAAGGATTTATAATCCTTTGGATGTATACCCAGTAATGGGATTGCTGGGTCAAATGGAATTTCTCTTTCTAGGTCCTTAAGGAATTGCCACACTGTCTTCCACAATGTTTGAACTAATTTACACTCCCACTAACAGTGTAAAAGTGTCCTATTTCTCTACATCGTCTCCAGAACCTGTTGTCTCCAGAATTTTTAATGATTGCCATTCTAACTGGCGTGAGATGGTATTTGCATTTCTCTAATGACCAGTGATGATGAGCATTTTTTCATATGTTTGTTGGCCTCATGTATGTCTTCTTTTGTAAAGTGTCTGTTCATGTCCTTTGCCCACTTTTGAATGGGCTTGTTTTTTTCTTGTAAATCTGTTTTAGTTCTTTGTAGATTCTGGATATCAGCCCTTTGTCAGATGGGTAAACTGCAAAATTTTTTCCCATTCTGTTGGTTGCTGGTTCACTCTAATGACTGTTTCTTTTGCCGTACAGAAGCTGTGGAGTTTGATTAGGTCCCATTTGTCTATTTCGCCTTTTGTTGCCAATGCTTTTGGTATTTTGGTCTTGAAGTCCTTGCCTATGCCTATGTCCTGAATGGTTTTGCCTAGATTTTCTTCGAGGGTTTTTATGGTGTTAGGTCTTAAGTTTAAGTCTTTAATCCATCTGGAGTTACTTTTAGTGTAAGGTGTCAGGAAGTGGTCCAGTTTCTGCTTTCTGCACATGGCTAGCCAGTTTTCCCAACACCATTTATTAAACAGGGAATCCTTTCCCCATTGCTTGTTTTTGTCAGGTTTGTCAAAGATCAGATGGTTGTAAGTATGTTGTGTTGCCTCTGATGTCTCTGTTCTGTTCCATTGGTCTCTATCTCTGTTTTGGTACCAGTACCATTCTGTTTTGATTACTGTAGCCTTGTAGTATAGTTTGAAGTCTGGTAGTGTGATGCCTCCCTCTTTGTTCTTTTTGCTTAGAATTGGCTTGGCTATGCGGGCTTTCTTTTGTTCCATCTGAAGTTTAAGGTGTTTTTTTCCAGTTCTGTGAAGAAGGTCATTGGTAGATGGATGGGGATAGCGTTGATTCTGTAAATTACTTTGGGCAGTATGGTCATTTTCACAATATTGATCCTTCCTAACCATGAACATGAAATGTTTCTCCATCTATTTGTGTCCTCTCTTATTTGGTTGAGCAGTGGTTTGTAGTTCTCCTTGAAGAGGTCCTTTACATTTCTTGTAAGTTGTATTCCTATGTATTTTATTCTCTTTGTAGCAATTGTGAATGGCAGTTCATTCTTGATTTGGCTCTCTTTCAGTCTGTTATTGGTGTATAGGAATGCTTGTGATTTTTGCACATTAATTTTGTATCCTGAGACTTTGCTGAAGTTGCTTATCAGTTTCAGGAGATTTTGGGCTGATGTGATGGGGTCTTCTAGACATACAATCATGTCATCTGCAAATAGAGACAATTTGACTTCATCCTTTCCTATTTGATTACCCTTTATTTCTTTTTCTTGCCTGATTGCTCTGGCTAGAACTTCCAGTACTATATTTAATAGGAGTGGTGAGAGAGGGCATCCTTGTCTAGTGCCAGATTTCAAAGGGAATGCATCCAGTTTTTGCCCTTTCAGTATGATATTGGCTGTTGGTTTGTCATAAATAGCTTTTATTGCTTTGAGATATGTTCTGTCAATACCTAGTTCATTTATGATTTTTAGTATAAAGGCTGTTGAGTTTTGTCCACAGTCTTTTCTGCATCAATTGAGATAATCATGTGGTTTTTGTTTTTGGTTCTGTTTATGTGGTGAATTACGTTTATAGACTTGTATATGTTGAAGCAGCCTTGCATCCCCAGGATGAATCCTACCTGATCATGGCGGTTATGCTTTTTGATGTGCTTTTGCAATTGGTTTGCCAGTATTTTATTGAAGATTTTTGCGTCTATGTTCATCATGGATATTGGCCTGAAGTTTTCTTTTCTTGTTGAGTCTCTGCCGGGTTTTGGTATCAGGGTGATGTTGGTCTCATAAAATGATTTGGGAAGGATTCCCTCTTTTTGAATTATTTGGAATAGTTTTAGAGGGAATGGTATCAGCTCCTCTTTGTATGTCTGGTAGAATTTGGGCGTGAACACATCTGGACCTGGGCTTTTTTTGGGTGATAGGCTCTTAATTGCTGCCTCAACTTCAGACCATTTTATTGGTCTATTCAGAGTTTCGACTTCTTCCTGGTTTAGGCTGGGGAGGAGGCAAGTGTCTTTATTTCTAACAACTTGCCTTGTTCTGAAGTCTGCTTTATGAGGGTAATATAGCACTCAGTCCAGTTTTTTTCTTTTTCTTTTTTTTGATTAATGTTAGAATAGCATATCATTTTTTCCCTTTACATTTAATCTCTTAATGTCATTAAATATACAGTAGCATTCTTGTAGACAGCGTAAAGTTAGATCTTGGGTTTTTGCTCAGTCTGACAGATGTTTGCCTTTTCAATGGAATGTGTAGACCATTTACATTTAATGTGACTTTCAATCTAGTTGAATTTAAATCTACCATTTTGCTATCCTTTCTCCCTTTCCACTTTTGGATTGAATGATTTTTTTGAAAATATTCCACTTGTAGGCTTATTAACTATATTTCATTAGTTTGTTTTGCATCATTTCTTTAAGCTTTCAAATATATATCATTACCTTATCAAAGTTTACCTTCGAATATTGTATTATTTCACATGTATTATGACTCTTACAAAAGTATATTTCATTTTCTCTCTCAACCATTATGCAACTCTTGTCATACATTTTAATTCCACATAGGAATGAAACTTTTAGTATATTGTTATTGCTTTTACTTTAGACAATCATTTTTTAGAGTTTTATAACTTAGAAAAAACCCTAAAATTTGTTTATATACTCATCATTTTTCTTGTTTTCTATTCTTTTATGTAGGTTCAGATTTCCATCTGGTGTCATTTTTCTTCTACCTGAAGAATTGTCTCGAATATTCCTCATAGCATAGGTCTGCTGGCAATAAATTCTCTGTTTTTGCTTGTCTGAAAATTTCTTGTTTTGCTTTAATTTTTTTAAACAGCTTTAAACCATAAAGATGTAAAGTGTATATTTGAAAGAGTTTGATGTGTGTGTACACCTGCGAAACCATTACCACAATCAAAATAATGAACATATCCTCCATAAGCCCCCAAAGTTTCTTCATTTCTCTTTGTAATCCCTATTTCCACTTCTCCATGTTACTGCTTCCTAGGGCAAGAACTGATCTACTAATCTATGAGTACAGATTAGTTCTCACTTCCTAGAATCTTATATAAGTAGAATCTTATAGTATGCACTCATTTTTGTCCAGCTTTTTTTTTTTTTTTTGAGACCAGGTCGTGCTCTTTCACTCAAGCTGTGCAGTGGCACTATCTTGGCTCACTGAAACCTCCATCTCCTAGCCTCAAGGGACCCTCCCACCTCAGCCCCTCAAGTTCCTGGGATTATAGGCACAAGCTACCACATCAAGCTAATTTTTATATTTTTTGTAGAAATGGAGTTTCTCCATGTTGCCCAAGCTGATCTTGAACTCCTGAGCTCAAACAATCTACTTACCTTGGCTTTCTGAAGTGTTAGGATGAAAGACATGACCCACTATGCCCAGTTGTCTGGCTTCTTTCAGTTAGAATAATTACTTTGAGTTTTATTCATTTTGCATGTATCAATACATCGTGTGACATAATTTGTAAGTTTATTTATCTGTTAATGGACATATGGGTCATTTAATGGACATATGGGTCATTTCCAGGTTCCAGCTCTTACAAATAAAACTTCTATGAACCTTTGTATGTGTGCCTTTGTTTAGAAATATGCTTTCTCTTTGGTTTTGCCTAATTTTTGAAAGATATTTTTGACCTGTGTAGAATTCTAGATTGAGAGGCTTTTTCTTTCAGGATCTTACTGATATCATCTGGCTTGCAAGTCTGAGGCAAGCCTGCTGTAATTCTTATTTTTATTCCTCTCTCTATAAAAGATAATGCATCTTTTTTCCTCTGCCTAATTTAAATATTTTTTATCTTTTTCATTAAAGTTCAGCAATTTATCATGATGTGCCTTGTGTGGTTTTCTTCATGCTTGGGATTTACTGAGGATTTTGGATCTGTGGGTTTATCATTTTTATCACATTTGGATTTCTTTTACTGTTCTTCAAATATTTTTCCTGTCTCTCCTAACCCTTCTCTTCTTCTAAGATTCCAATTACATACATATTAGACTGCTTGATACTGTTACATAGGTCACTGATTCTCTGTTTAGTTTTTTTCAATTTATTTTCTCTGTATGTTAAATGTGGATAGTTTCTAATGCCATGTCTTCAAGTCCACTTATTTTTTTCTGTAGCATTTAATCTGCCATTATATTTTCATTTCAGATGAAGTACTTTTTTTTTCTATAAAGTTAATGTGGGAGTTTTTCATCTCTCTTTTCTCTCCTCATCATAGGGTATCTCCTCATCTCCTCTTCTTTTGTTTTTGAGAACATGGGGTATTTTTATAATAGCTGTTTTAATTTCATTGTTTTCTAATTCTATTATTTGTGTAATTTCTGAGTCGGTTTCTATTGTATCTTTTTTCCTGATTATAGGTCACATTTTCCAGCTCCTTCATATTCCTACTACATTTTTTGTTAGATGCTGGACATTGTGAATTTTACATTATTGGGTGTCAGACTTAATGTATCGCTTTAATATCTTTGAGATTTGTTCTCAGCCATGTTGAGTTACTCAGAATTAGATTGATCATTTCAAGGGTTTAATTTAGGGCTAATTTTGCCCACTACTACACTTCTGAGGATGTTACCAAATGTCTTACATATTAGGAGACTTTTCTTCTCTGGCTGGTACAAACTTAAATTTTTCTCAACTCTGCATGGTGAGTCCTAGGGATTGTACCACCTCTTCTTTTTCTACATTTTCTTCCTCAATCTTCGGCAAGTTTTCATGTACAAATGTGTAAATTAGTGCTGAGTCCAAGACTTAAGGGACTTCTCTATAGATTACCAGAACTCTTTCTCTTTGCATCTCCAAATGTTAGTGTATGTTTCCTCAACTCAGCAAGATGGCTAGGTTCGTTTGCTATTCTCCTCCTGGGGCTGTGGCCTGGAAACTCCTCTGTACTGTAAGCTCAGACAATTTTAGGCTTCATCTTATTTGTTACCCTTCTTTCAGATATCACTGTCCCATTCTTTCTGTTATCAAATGCCTGCCTGAAACCTGCTTTTTAAATATATTTTGTCTCATTTTCTAGTTGTTTAAGGTAAAAGGTTAAGTCCAGTCCTGTTACCCCACCGTAACCAGAAGCCTAAAGTTGAGTCCTTGACCTTTTCTGGTAGTGAGGACAGTTCATTCATAGTAATAGAAGAGAAAGTGAAATACATGAGTACAGATGCAGATTGGTGGGTACATATGGTGGTGACAGTTTGTAGGATTATTCTTCTTGCTTACATTCTTTCAGTGAAATAAGATGCAAAATATTTGGCTTAGAGTAGAGATAGGAAAAGAAATGTAGGAGGTTTGAAGATAGAAAAAGTGTGACATAATCATCTAGGAGAGTGGGAGGGCAAGTGGAATTGATGAATACCTCATGGTTGTTGTGCAGCAGTAAGGGTCTTCTTCAAACTAGTGATCATTTCACATCCACTGAGGTACAGGAAAAACAACCCAAAAACTCGTGATCATGAACCTGAAGTGTGAACATTCGTTTTTCTCCAGGCATGTTTAGTTGTGCAGTACAAGTAGAGCATAGTTTAGAACTTGATTTTAATGAGGCTTGTGATTTTTAAGGCTGTGATTTAAATAAGACAAAAATATGAGTCCCATATCCTTGTCGTATGGGGATGAAGGTCACCCATGGATTATCCTGTGAAATGTACTTGCTTGAACTCACTGTTACCTATTGATTAAAGGCCCCAGGTAATATGTGAAGTTGCATATTAAGTTGTCGTTTTTTTGTCCAGTAGAGATGCAAATAACTTTTGTCTAGTGGAACGCATGGTTTATGGCCCTATTGGATGTTAACCAGTTTTGTATCTAATCTAGCAAGTTTTATCCTAGCCCTGCCTGTATATGCTTAATTACTTAAATGTTCTTTGAACCAGTTATAACTTCTTACTAATTCCCTCATTAATTAATGAGTTGAATAAAATATTTAACCTATGCTTATAAATATTTGCATCAGAGTCAAGTTTAACTTATTTTTTAAATTATACTTTAACAGATAAAAGTACAACAGAATGAGAGAGGGGCAAGAGAACTGAGGTTGTAAGCAAGGGCAGAAATGTAATGATTGGCCATAGAATTAGTCTGAGTAAGGAGTCCAGTGTGGAGGAGAGAGGTGCAGGGCATTGGCAACGCATGGAAAAACCTCCATCTCTACTGTAACCCAAAGATTTTGCATCTTATTTCACTGAAAAAAAGATAAGCACTAAGAAGAAAAATTCTGCGAACTGCCACCACCATAGGTAGCCACCTATCTGCATGTGTACCCATATATTTTATTTTGTCTCCTATTACTATAGGGAAATATTGGTGAAAGGGTACAAACTTTCAACTATGAAATAAGGAAGTTTGAGAGATCTAGTATACAGCATGATGACTACAGTTAACAATCCTGAGTGTATACTTGCAACTTGCTCAAATGTTCTCATAGCAATACAAAACCAAGAGTCATGAGGTGAAGTGATAAGTGTGTTAACTAACTGGATTTTGCAATAATCATTTCACAAAATATATGCATAATGAATCACCACATTGTACATCTTAAAATCATACAATTTTATTTGTCAATTATACCTCAAAAAAACCAGACATTGTAAAAAGCAGGGCATAAGGGTCAGTAAAAAGTGATGAAAACAATAAATTGTAGATTTTGGTGTTTTAGGGAAGTCTTGGTGTTCAGGTGCTACAGGAAGTAAAATAGCAAAATAGTGATGACTGGAAGTGGATAATAGCACAGGTTAAAGTTATTGCTGGGTAGGTGCAGTGGGTCACGCCTGTAATCCCAACACTTTGGGAGGACGAGGCAGGTGGATCACCTGAGGTCAGAATTTTAAGACTAGCCTGGCCAACATGGCAAAACCCCATCTCTACTAAAAATGCAAAAATTATCTGGGCATGGTGGTGGGCACCTGTAATCCGAGCTACTTGGGAGGTGGAGGCAGGAGAATCGCTTGAACGTGGGAGGTGGAGGCTGCAGTGAGCTGGGATTGCACCATTGCACTCCAGCCTGGGCAACAGACTAAGACTCTGTCTCAGTAAGACTGTCTCCAAAAAAAAAAAAAAAAGTATTGCTAAAAATGAGAACAATGGGTATCGATGGCAGGACCTTTGGAGCAGGTAAGGTCAAGGAACTAAGGAGTCACTATATTGGGAGGATTGATTATATTGACATCAAGAATTATAACAGGAAGAAAATGGGAAATGAGGTAATCAGGGGATAAAATGATTTCAAGGAATAATGGAATGTGACCAGTTGGCTGTTAGGTGACTGTCACAAGAAACAGTAGCAGGTAGCACAATACAATGACATAATATCACATGAGGATAATTTTAAAGAGCCTTCAAGGAGGAGGAATGGTCTAGAAGCAGCAAAGAAGAAGAAGGAGCACACTAACCTTCCTGCCCCAGACCAGTTGACCAGAGGAACGTGGATGAGAAAGAAGCCACAATTTTAGAAAGCTGTAAGGGCAGCTGTACCCTCAGGAGAGAGTCTACTTTCAGGAAGAGAAAGAAGAGAAAGGAAACATTCAAGCACATCATGGGATTTCTTAGCTTCCATAATTACAGCAGTCAATTCCCGTAATAAATCCCCTTTTGTCCACATATCTAGTTCCCCCCATATATATATGTCTGTTTATTTTACAGACCAACAGAATAATATAATATGCTATTAGGTAATTATACAATTACACAAATACCTGAATAATGCAGTGGTAGTGGTGAGGTGAGAATGGGGAAATGCTCCTAGAAACATCCAGAACTTCAGGGGTCTCCCTTGACCCTCTGCTAGAGGCTAAAAGGAAAGCAAACCAAAAGGCCACTCAGATACCAAACAAGGGACTCACTTTGGGTGAAAATATGATTTTTGGAGCACGTGTATACTGTGAGGAAATAGTCAATGGCAACCTAAAAGGAAGAAGCCGAGGCAAAATTAATATAAGTAGAGTTTATTTGGGCCAGGCTTTAGGATTGCAACCTGAAAGCACAGATTCAAGTTGCCTTCAACATAGTCTCTGATTAGCAGCAGTTATAAGTGGATTTGTTGAAGGTAAAGAAGAGGCATTTCCTGAGTCGCTAACCCAGAATTTACATGAAAATAACATAAGCAATTGATTAGCTACACGTTGTTTAGGTATAGGGTGTGAGCTACAGTGTCTGGTGCAGCATTATTAGGTTAATTTAGAGCTACTTGTGGCAATAGCAAGCAGTTTCAAGAGATGAATACAGAGCTCAAAGGATGCCGGAAGAGGAGTAGGACACAAGTGCTGTCTCATTTGAATGCCTCTCTGGGCCTGATCGTTTAAAAGGACTTGCATACCTCAGATAAGAGTTCCTAACTTTTCTCAATTAGAAATAATGAAGATAGAAAATATGGGGGTCTATTATTGAGGGTTTGCATAACAGCCTAAGGAGTTTCGGCTTTGTATGTCAGCTTGGGCGTCCATGGGAGGTTATTAAGAGGGGCACTAGAAAGGGAAAGTTGAGTTTTAGGACTATTGGTCTGGCAGTGGAGGGAGTTGAGACTGGAGGGTGAGTCAGATCAAGCGGCTGCAGTAATGTAAGGATGAAGCAATAAGGAGAGTCAATCTACAGACATTTCAAGAGGAGAATCTTTTGGACATTGAGGTAGTTAGATGCTGCAGATCAAGAGAAAAGAACGTCAATGATGGCTCTGAGGTTTCAATTTGGGATGATAACATGCCTAGGTGACAATAGGAAATCCAAGTGCTTCCAAGTGTTTTGCCAACAGTTGGAGAAGGGACCAGCTTTAATCAGGAATAGAAACCAAGCTGTACTTGGTAGATTTTAAAGGGGTGGTAAGAACATTTAATGTGATTTAACTTTCCCAGAACTGCATGCACTGAAAGCAATCTTTCAGCTTCTAATATTTCTCTTTTCTGTTTCATAGGGTTGGGTGAAATGTCAACCTTCTGTGCTATTCTTGTGTTTTTGTTTGACATGCCAGGGAACATTTGGTGCCTGCAGAATCTAAAGTATTTGCAGGGGTTGGAAAATGATCACAAATTAGATTCAAATGGGGACAAATGGCTACTCAGCATGGAGAGACACTCCTGAGTCACATGACTTCCCAGTTGCCCTTTCTGTCCTTGGTCTCAACTTGGCAGGTTGCCTGGGGTCAGGAGGGACTTCCAGGCAGCCATATTTCTTTTCACTTCAATAGCACACCAGTCAATTTGGAAAAAAGAAAGGGGTTGAGAGGATTATGAAAGAGACCACACTTAAGGAAAGTGGCACTGGAGAAAATGAGGAATTAGAGAAAAAGAAAGAATTTTATGAATTGGGCATAATTAGAGAAAGTATTTAATTCTACTACAGGACCTTAAGAAATGAATTTACTTGTCCATAGCACAGGCTTCTTCTCCTGTTTCCTGTTCTGAAATCCTCAACCATGAATGCCTATACTGTGTTGGTGGCCCTGATGAAGAAATGTGCTTCTTCGTCCGGGCACGGTGGCTCAAGCCTGTAATCCCAGCACTTTGTAAGCCAAGGCGGGTGGATCATGAGGTCAAGAGACCAAGACCATCCTGGTCAACATGGTGAAACCCCATCTCTACTAAAAATACAAAAAAAAAAAAAAAAAAATTAGCTGGGCATGGTGGTGCGTGCCTGTAATTCCAGCAACTCAGGAGGCTGAGGCAGGAGAATTGCCTGAACCCAGGAGGCGGAGGTTGCAGTGAGCCGAGATCGTGCCATTGCATTCCAGCCTGGGTAACAAGAGCGAAACTCTGTCTCAAAAAAAAAAAAAATAAATAAATGTGCTTCTTCATTTAGACTGAGAATGGCTGATGGTTTTCTGACTGATTGGTAGCAATACCTGGAAAGCTAGATCGAGAGATTTAAGACCCAGGCCAAGTGCAGCAGTTGAAGATGTTGAGGTTGATGGGTGACCTGTGCTGTGGGTATGGGAAGATGCAGCAGAGCCTCAACTGCCATGGTTTTGCCAGTGTTGCTGTAAACAATTCTCTAAGCTGAGTACCCCTTTCCTTTCCAATTCTTCCAAATACCTTCATAACTCATGTCTTGTTACCCCATCCCTTTCTTTCCCTCAGAAGCCTTCTTGATGATTCCAGGTGCTGGGTTAATGGAGGAGTACCATATGTTAAGTAGATTCTCAACAGACTTCTCAATCTCCAAAACATCTGAATGCACCAAGGAGTAAGAAGGTGTTACCTTCTACCAGTGGGGTGGCAAATTTTGATCTGGCTGCTTGAGCTCTGACCATTTATCTTCAGTTTTGTGGCAACAGTGGACAGTGGGAAAGGAGAGGTGGCCAACAACTGGGATGTTCAGTCTCCAGAAAGTTGCCCAGTCATAAGACTGGCAACAATGAGAGCCATAAGACTGGCACCAGTGGTGCAAATCTCATTGTCCCTAAGGACTCTGTGACCTCAACTCTTCTCATGCTAGAATTCATACCAGAGGTATTCAAGATGGTGAGCTGATGGTGAGATCCACCACAGTGCAGGCCAGCCCTCAGCCAGCAGCCATGATAAGGGGTCACAGTCCAGCTCTAGGGAGGAGGGAGGCCTGGTACATTTGGCTGGAATTCTTAGCATAGTTCTAGTTTCAGCAGGTAGAGGAATGAAACCCAGAATCTGAAAGTCAGGAGGCCACTGACAGAAGGCAAGGTTACACCTCTCTGAGAATGGGGCTGACCAGGAGTAGAATTGTCTGTTGAGGGAGAAAAATTAATTCCAGCTTCCCCACCAGCCAATGATAACTGAGCTCCTAACACAGCCCTGGGCCTGGTCAGAATTAGTAAAGTGCTACTGAAAGCTGAGCCTCCAGGTTTGAGTACTTTTTTTCTATGGAGCTGAGAAAGGCAGGCCAATAGTTAGGTCTCATGTACTCTTCTGAGGTTACGTAGCCTTTCTACCTGCTCAGGGCTAGAAATCTCACAAGTGTGCTTTCTTTTCTTTTTTCTTTTTTTTGGAAAAAAGAGAGAAAAAAAGAAAGTAAAAAAAAGAGAGAAAGAAAGAAGAAGAAGAATAAAAAAAGAATGAAAGAGAGAAAGAAACAGGAAGAGAAAGAGGGAGAGAGAACGGGAGTGTTGCTTTATTGCCCAGGCTAGAATGCAGTCTAAAAATGGGTATTGAAAACCTCTTTTATACCAATAATTGTGCTTAACAATAGAGACAGGAAAGAATAAGGGAGGAAAATAACGAACAAGCAGCCAACCAGTATTTCATTTAAACCTGTGAAATGCTATGCAATTTCTGAGGAGTGTTTACTTCCAGTTATGTAGTCACTTTTAGAGCAGGTGTGATGTGGTACTGATAAGAATGTATGTTTTGTGTATTTGGGGTGGAGAGTTCTATAAATGTTTATTGAGTTTACTTATTCCAGGTCTGAGTTCAAGTTCTGGATATCCTTGTTAATTTTCTGTCTCGTTGATCTGTCTAATATTCACAATGTGATGTTAAAGTCTCCCACTATTATTGTGTGGGAGTCTAAGTCTCTTTATAAGTCATTAGGAACTTATCTTATGTATCTGGGTGCTTCTGTATTAGGTGTGTATATATTTAGGATCGTTAACTCTTCTTGTTGCATTGATCCTTTTACCATTTTGTAATGTCCTTCTTTGCCTCCTTTGATCTTTGTTGCTTTAAAGTCTATTTTATCAGAGGCAAGAATTGCAACTCCTGCTTTTTATTTATTTATTTATTCTCTATTTGGTTAGTAAATCTTCCTCCATCCCTTTGTTTTGAGTCTTTATGTATCCTTGCATGTGAGATGGGTCTGGATACAGCATACCAATGGGTTTTGTCTTTTTATCCAATTTGCCTGTCTGTGTCTTTTGATTGGGTGATTTAGTCGATTTAAATTTAGGATTAATAATAATATATGTGAGTTTAATACTGCCATTTGATATTAGTTGGCTTTTTTGCCCATTAGTTGATGTAAATTCTTCATTATGTTGATGCTCTTTAGTTTTTGGTATATTTTTGGTGAGGCTGATACTGGTTGTTCCTTTCTATGTGTAGTGCTTCTTTCAGAAGCTCTTGTAAAGCAGGCCTGGTTGTGATGAAATCTCTAAGTACTTGCTAGTTCACGAAAGATGTTATTTTTCCTTCACTTGTGAAGCTTAGTTTGGCTGGATATGAAATTCTGGGTTGAAAGTTCTTTTCTTTAAGGATGTTGAATATTGGCCCCCACTCTCTTCTGGCTTGTAGGGTTTCTGCTGAGAGATCTGCTGTGAGTCTGATAGGCTTCCCTTTGTGGGTAACCTGACCTTTCTCTCTGGCTGCCCTTAGCATTTTCTCCTTCATTTCAACCCTGGTGAATCTGACGATTATGTGCCTTGGGGTTGCTCTTCTTGTGGAATATCTTTGTGGTGTTCTCTGTATTACCTGGAGTTGAATATTGTCCTGCCTTGCTAGGTTGGTAAAGTTTTCCTGGATAATATCCTGAAGAGTATTTTCCAGCTTGGATTCATTCTCTTTGTCACATTCAGGTACACCAATCAAACATAGATTAGGTCTTTTCATATAGTCCCATATTTCTTGGAGACTTTGCTCATTCCTTTTTATCCTTTTTTCTCTAATCTTGTCTTCTTGTTTTATTTCATTTAGTTGGTCTTCGACCTCTGATATCCTTTTTTCTGCTTGATCAATTAGACTGTTAAAACTTGTGTATCTTTCGCGAAGTTCTCATGTTGTGTTTTTCAGCTCCATTAATTCACTTATATTCCTCTCTAAATTGTCTGTTCTCGTTAGCATTTCATCAAACCTTTTTTCAAGGTTCTTAGTTTCTTTGCTTTGGGTTAGAACATGTTCTTTTAGCTCACAGAAGTTTCTTATTATCCACCTTCTGAAGCCTGATTCTGACAATTCATCACACTCATTCTCCATCAGGCCTTGTTCCCTTGCCAATGAGGAGCTACAATCCCCTGAAGGAGGAGAGGCATTCTGATTTTGGATGTTTTCAGCCTTTTTGCACTGGTTTCTTTCCATCTTTGTGGATTTATCCACCTGTCGTCTTTGTAATTGCTGACTTTCAGATTGGGTCTCTGAGTGGACGTCCAGTTTGTTGTTGGTGTTCTTATTTCTGTTTCTTTGTTTTCCTTCAGTAGACACCCCTCTCCCACAGAGCTGGACCTTCCTGGGTTCAGCTGTGCTTGCTGTGAAACTCTCAACCATCGGCGTTTCCAATTGCTGTCTTTTGTGGGATGGGACCAGCCAAGCCCGATCACCTGGCTCCCCACCTCGGAGCCCCCTTTTTTCTTTTCCTCACTGAACAGTTGATTCTCTCCCAGGTGCCCCAGTCACCCACCAAAAAGACGCCAGGATCTATGCAATTTCCCATGCGGCAACTGCACCAGCTGAAACAAGGGCACTGAAATTTGTTGCACTTTTCTACCCAGGAATCTCCTGGTCTGGCTCCCAGCTTCAGTCCCCCTCCCAGTCAGCTGAATGGGTGACTCTGCCTTCTCAGAGCTCCAAACACCAACTAAAAGGGCGCCCAGTCCCGCATACTCCACACTGAGAACTGCCACACTGGGATACTGGCAAAACAGCCGCGCCGGCCAGAAGAGTTGCACTGGAGACCCGTGGGGCTACTCCACTGGGAATCTCCTGGTCTGTAAGCAACACAAATTTGTCTGGAAGTCTGGCGTCCACTCACTCCCTGCGCCTTCACTGGGAGCTGCAACCCTGAGCTGCTGCTAGACAGCCATCTTGGATCTCTCTCTCCAGGCCAAGTGTGTTTTCTATACTAGTGATTCTCAACTGTGGCTACATGCTGAAATCACCTAACCTGCTCTCAAAAATAGGATGCCTGAGTCCCACTCTCAGAGGCAGATGAGGAATCTAGGCATTAGGATTTTTCAAAACTCTCCAGGTAATTCTCATATACAGCTAAGGTAGAGAACTACTATTCTACCACTTTCCAGGTCACCTCCCAATTTTCAGTTTGTTATACATGGCTGGAAACAGAAGCTGTGTGACTTCCTCCTTCACCAGCACAACCCTTTACCACAGCCCTCCTAATGAGATGTAGGTTCTAAAAGAAGTGATTGGGTCATGTACTTAAACTATGTGATCCTTGGTTCTCTCTCCTGGATGTATGATGTTCTTTCTCTCTGGTTACTTGTGGCAGCCCCACCTACTTTCATCCCTCCCTTCTGGACCCAACTCCAGCATCTGCCATCCTTGTTGGCTCTGCAGCCATGCCTGCTGCATCAGCTTCTCTCTCTGGAAGGGTCCAAGAGTGATCACTTTTATTTCCATAAGATTTGTGTAATACTCACTCTCCACATGATTCTGCATAGAGTACTTGGTTGCCTTTACGTCCCCATTAATGTGGATCAAAATCAAACTAGGTTTTCAGGAAATTAATTGCCTCAGATAGCAGCTGGCTATACTCAATTACCTTTCAGTTTTCTTCCGGCTTTCACTTTCTTTAATACATTACCAATAAAGTAAATGATAACAACAGCAGTAATAATAAAATCTGGACTGTGGAGAAGCCAGTATTTTAAATTGGTTTTAAAAAGTCAGAAGCCCACAATGTTTCAAAGACATTGCATTTCTTTCTTAGTTGTTTTTGGTTTTTATTATTATTATACTTTAAGTTATGGTGTACATGTGCAAATCACACAGGTTTGTTCCATAGGTCTACACATGCCATGGTGGTTTGCTGCATCCATCCCTTTGTAAGTATTTCTCCTAACATTATCCCTCCCAATGCCCCCACACCGCTGTTATCTCTCCCCTAACCCCTGCCATCCCCAACAGGCCCTGGTGTGTGATGTTCCCCTTCCTATGTCCATATGTTCTTATTGTTCAACTCCCACTTATGAGTGAGAACATGCAGTGTTTGCTTTTCTGTTCTTGAGTCAGTTTGCTGAGAATGATGGTTACCAGATTCATGCATGTCCCTGCAAAGGACATGAACTCATTCTTTTTTATGGCTGCATAGTTATTCCATGGTGTATATGTGCCACATTTTTTTATCCAGTCTATCATTGATGGGCATTTGGGTTGGTTCCAAGTCTTTGCTATTGGAAACAGTGCCACAATAAACATACGTATGCACGTGTCTTTATAATGGGATGATTTGTAATCGTTTGGGTATATACCCAGTAATAGGATTGCTGGGTAAAATGGTATTTCTGTTTCTAGGTTCTTGAGGAATTGCAACACTGTCTTCCACCATTATTCAAGTAACTTACACTCCCACCAACAGTGTAAAAACGTTCCTATTTCTCCACATCCTCTCCAGCATCTGTTGTTTCATGATTTTTTAATGATTGCTATTCTAACTGGTGTGAGATGGTATCTTATTGTGGTTTTGATTTGCATTTCTCTAATGACCAGGGATGATGAGCTTTGTTTCATATATTTGTTGTCTGCATAAATGTTTTCTTTTGAAAAGTGTCTGTTCATATCCTTTGCCCACTTTTTGATAGGGTTGTCTTTTTCTTGTAAATTTTTTTAAGTTCTTTGTAGATTCCGGATATTAGCCCTTTGTCAGATGGGTAGATTGCAAAAACTTTTTCCCATTCTGTTGGTTGCCAGTTTACTCTAATGATTGTTTATTTTGCTGTGCAGAAGCTCTTAAGTTTAATTAGATTCCATTTGTCTATCTTGGCTTTTGTTGCCGTTGCTTTTAGTGTTTTAGTCATGAAGTCCTTGCCTATACCTATGTCCTGAATGGTATTGTTTAGGTTTTCTTCTAGGATTTTTAAGGTGTTAGGTCTTATGTTTAAATCTGTAATCCATTTGGAATTAGTTTTTGTATAAGGTGTAAGGAAGGGATCCAGTTTCAGCTTTCTGCCTGTGGCTAGCCAGTTTTCCCAACACCATTTATTAAATAGGGAATCCTTTTCCCATTGCTTGTTTTTGATAAGTTTGTTAAAGATCAGATGGTTGTATATGTGTGGCATTACTTCTGAGGCCAGAGTCATTGAGACTTGTTGCTAACAATGTTACTAAGTAAATCCTACTATAAGAAATAGTTTCCCATTCAGAAAGAAGCTTATGTGCCAATTCCTTAATATGTGTAACAAATTCTAAGTATTACTATTAGAAAGGAGGACACTAAACTGTGTGTGTGAACAATATGTTTGGATCTAAAAGACAAAAGGATTGACCTTTTTTTAAAGAATTAATGACAATTGTGTAGTCAGATTTACAGAAATGGAAACTTAGGGAAATCCATCAGTACCTGGATGGTTTAAATGTTCTTTTAAGTTGTATTTATGCTTTTAATTTGCTTTTCATGCCAGTACTTCACAAAAGAGCAAAAATAAACTTTAACCACATCTTATGCTAATAATTTTATACTCTAAGTATTGTACTATGCAAATGTACCTATTAAAAGACATCTTCTTTAGACAGTCTTTCTGAGGACAAGAATAGATTGAACTCAGAGCAAGGCTAAAATTCAGCCATCTGCCCTTGTCTGGCTCTCTAGTGTCCCTCCCCCATCCTTCTCTGGTACCCTTCTCCCCACCTCCATGTTACTATCCAGCAACTAAAAGGTTAAAGGCCTGACCCAGCAGGTGACAGTCCAACCCAGTCCTGGCCTCCTTACCCTCCTTGCTGCACTGCACTCCTGAGTTAGGGACACATTTAGGACGGCTTATTTGATCTGTGTAGAATCCAAGAAGCGATCTGATTCAAAGATCACCCATCTCTCACAAAAGCAGTCTTCTCAGTTTCTCAAGAAGATCAATTATTACATAAGGTTCATGACTCAGCCACAGAAAAGTGATCCTATCAATCTGCTTGTGTTAACTTTTCATTTTAGCTTAATGGGTGTTTGCTCAGTGTTCAGGTTTTATCTGTATTTACAAATTTACTTTATTATTTTAAGCAATATTTTAGAAGTTTAAATTGATATTATAAAGCTGTATAGCTTTTAGGGCATTTTCTTTTTGCATTAAAATACAAGAACCATATTCTGGTTTTAATTTTGGGGAGTCAAAAGCATATACATATGTGAAGTGTCTATGAGTCAAACACGTCCTCGTTATTTTATGAGTTTCTGGGAAATCACAAAACACCCTTTGAATAGCAGGCAAGAGAGGTATTATATAGTAAGAGGGAAGCACTCCTGTGCTGGCAGTCAATAGTATTTCAGCATTTGTATTAAGCAAAAGAATATTGACTTCCGTTTCTTCAATCCTCCCTCTCCAAGCTATGGAAATTGAAATTTCTCATTAGGCCACGAGGTGGCAGATTAATTGCAGAAAAAAAATCTTTGTATAAAAGCAATAGGGACATTTCTTGAGCAAAAGGGAAATAAAGAAATACCCTTTTTCCATCTAATACCCACTGTGTGGTGCTCCTCTCTGACCAGAAGTTGTGTTTGCTAAGAGACTCGATGGTTTAACAGCATTTCTTGCATGTTTTACTGTTTCTTTGAAAGAAAGAAAAAAGTCTCTTTCTTTTTTCTACTTCCTCATGATCTTCCTGGACACACAGCTTGCTTGAATCCTACTGGAAAAAGCCTCTTGTGGAAGCCCCAGAGTCGACTTCCAGCACAGAGGAATTTTTAGTCTTCTGCCTCTGTCAATCAACTGAATCATTTATGGCTAGTATCTTCTTTCCTAGTGCCCATAAGCCCTGTCACTGGTGAGCTGGGCCCACCTTGAGATGCATGTCTCTTGCACTTTCTGGGCCTACTGCAAGTGCCCCTAACTGTCCTCCCTACCTCCAGCCTTCCAACCTCCAACCACCAGAGTTGCCTTCTTACAGGTCAGAGCCGACCATGCCACTCTCCTGCTTAAAAGTCCATCTCACTGTCTCTGGGACAAAATGAAAACTCCAGTGCATGGCACACAAGCCCTTTCCAACCTGGTCCACAAACACACACATGTACAAACACACCCACAAGCACAAACCCATACTTATTAATTCTGTAACACAGACATTTAGCAATTTGCCAAACATGCCTGATTTTTCGTGACCCTGTTTACATACTGTTTCCTCTATCTAGAATGTTCTTCCTTGTCTGTATCTGACAATCCCTAAATCCCACACAATGCTTTGCTTGACCTCTCAAGTGGACCCACAGTATTGCTGCTATGAAAGGAAAATAACTCCTTGGACCCCAAAATCACTACACTAAAGGGAAAAGTCAAGCCAGAAATTGCTTAGGGCAAACCTGCCAGCCTCCCATTCTACTGAAAGCCATCACTCCGTCACTGAAATAAATATATATCTGATGACCTCCTTTGGAAAGGCTAATCAGAAACTCAGTGCCACAATTTGCCTCTCACCTACTTACAACCTGCCACTTTCCTGCTTAAAAGTCCCCTCTCCACTTCCTCACCTTGCTGGACAGAACCAGTGTGCATCTTACATATATTGATTGATATCTCAATTAATAAATGTGGGCATTTATTGCTATATAATTTCCTCTAGACACTGCTTTAAATGTGTCTCAGAGATTCTGATATGTTGTGTCTTCATCTTTGTTGGTTTTGAAGATCATCTTTATGTCTGCCTTCATTTCATTGTTTATCCAGTCAACATTCAGGAGCCAGTTGTTCAGTTTCCATGAAGTAGTATATTTAGAAGACCCTATCGTCTGAGCACAAAATCTTCTGAAACTGATAAGCAACTTCAGCAAAGTCTCAGGATACTAAATCAATGTGCAAAATTACAAGCCTTCCTCTACACCAATAAGAGACGTAAAGAGAGCGAAGTCAAGAACAAACTGCCATTCACAGTTGCTACAAAGAGAATAAAATACCTAGGAATACAACTAAAAAAAGATGTAAAGGACCTCTTCAAGGAGAACTACAAACCACTGCTCAACGAAATCAGAGACGACACAAACAGATGGAGAAACATTCCATGCTCATGGTTAGGAAGAATTAATATTGTGAAAATGGCCAGACTGCCCAAAGTAATTTATAGATTCAACACGATCCCCATCAAGCTACCAAAGACCGTCTTTACAGAACTGGAAAAATCACCTTAAACTTCATATGGAACCAAAAGAAAGCCCACATAGCCAAGTCAATTCTAAGCAAAAAGAACAAAGCTGGAGGCATCACTCTACCTGATTTCAAACTATACTACAAGGCTACAGTAATCAAAACAGCATGGTACTGGTACCAAAACAGAGATAGAGACCAATAGCACAGAACAGAGGCTTCAGAGGCAACACCACTTATCTACAACCATCCAATCTTTGACAAACCTGACAAAAACAAGCAATGAGGAAAGGATTCCCTGTTTAATAAATGGTGTTGGGAAAACTGGCTAGCCATGTGCAGAAAGCAGAAACTGGACCCCTTCCTGAACCTTACACTAAAACTAACTCCAGATGGATTAAAGACTTAAACATAAGACCTAACACCATAAAAACCCTAGAAGACAACCTAGGCAAAACCATTCAGGACATAAACATAGGCAAGGACTTCATGACTAAAACACCAAAAGCATTGGCAACAAAAGCCAAAATAGACAGATGGGATCTAATTAAACTCCAGAACTTCTGCACAGCAAAAGAAACAATCATTAGAGTGAAGAAGCAACCATCAGAATGGGAAAATTGTTTTGCAATCTACCCATCTGACAAAGGGCTAATATCCAGAATCTACAAAGAACTAAAACAGATTTATAAGAATAAAAAAACAAACAAACCCATTCAAAAGTGGGCAAAGGATATGAACAGACACTTTTCAAAAGAAGACATATATGAGGTCAACAAACATGAAAAAATGCTCATCATCACTGGTCATTAGAGAAATGCAAATCAAAACCACATTGAGATACCATCCCACACCAGTTAGAATGGGGATCTCTAAGAAATCTGGAGACAACAGATGCTGGAGAGGATAGGGAGAAATAGGAACATGTTTACAATGTTGGTGGGAGTGTAACTATTTCAACCATTGTGGAAGAGAGTGTGGCGCTTCCTCAAGGACCTAGAAATAGAAATTCCAGTTGACCCAGCAATCCCATTACTGGGTACATATCCAAAGGATTATAAATCATTCTATTATAAGGACACATGCACAGGTATGTTTATTGTAGCACTATTTACAATAGCAAAGACTTGGAACCAACCAAAATGCCCATCGATGATAGACTGTACATGAAAAATGTGGTACATATTCACCGTGGAATACTATGCAGCCATAAGAAATGATGAGTTCGTGTCCTTTGTAGGGACATGAATGAATCTGGGAAACATTATCCTCAGCAAACTGACACAAGAACAGAAAATCAAACACCTCATGTTCTCACTCATAGGCTGGTGTTGAACAATAAGTACACATGGACACAGGGAGGGGAGCATCACACACTGAGGTCTGTTGGGGGGGACTAGGGGAGGGACAGTGCGGGGTACAGAGTTGGGAGGGATAACTTGGGGAGAAATGCCAGATATAGGTAATGGGGATGGAGGCAGCAAACCACATTGCTAGGTATGGACCTATGCAACAATCCTGCATATTCTTTACATATACCCCAGAACCTAAAATGCAATAATATATATATATGTATATGTATATGTGTGTGTATATATATGTATATGTGTGTATATATATATATATGAAAGAAGGTAGAAGAATAGGTGCAATGAGCTGCTAATAAGAATGTATATTCTGTGGATTTGAGGTGGAGATTTCTGTAGATGTCTATTAGGTCTGCTTGGTCCAGATCTGAGTTCAAGTCCTGGATATCCTTGTTGATTTTCTGTCTCGCTGATCTAATATTGACAGTGGAGTGTTAA
Source organism: Callithrix jacchus (assembly GCF_049354715.1). Taxonomy (NCBI): domain Eukaryota; kingdom Metazoa; phylum Chordata; class Mammalia; order Primates; family Cebidae; genus Callithrix; species Callithrix jacchus. Next base: position 76,849,073 of record NC_133512.1, on the reverse strand, counting down.
AGTCTCCCACTATTATTGTGTGGAAGTCTTAGTCTCTTTGTGGGTCATTAAGAACTTGCTTTATGTATCTGGGTGCTCCTGTATTGGGTGTGTATATATTTAGGATTGTTAGCTCTTCTGGATGCATGGATCCTTTTACAATTATGTAATGCCCTTCTTTGTCTCTTTTGATCTTTGTTGGTTTAAAGTCTATTTTATCAGAGACTAGGATTGCAACTGCTGCTTTTTTTCCCTCTCCATTTGCTTGATAAATCTTCCTCCATCCCTTTATTTTGAGCCTTTGTGTGTCCTTGCACCTAAGATGAGTTTTCTGAATACAGTACACTGATGGGTCATGAATTTTTATCCAAATTGCCAGTTTGTGACTTTTGACTGGGGCATTTAGCCCATTTACATTTAAGGTTAATATTGTTATGTGTGAAGTTGATCCTGCCATTTTGATTCTAGCTGGATGTTTTACCTATTAGTTGACGCACTTTTTTCATTGTGTGTATGGTCTTTACCATTTGGTAAGTTTTTGGAGTGGCTGGTACTGGTTGTTCCTTTCCTTCTAAAATTGACCGCATAATTGGAAGTAAATCACTCCTCAGCAAATGCAAAAGAGTGGAAATCATAAAAATCAGTCTCTCAGACCACAGGGCAATCAAATTACAACTCAGAATTAAGAAACTAACTCAGAACCACACAGTTTCATGGAAACTGAACAACTGGCTCCTGAATGTCGACTGCATAAACAATGAAATGAAGGCAGAAATAAAGATGTTCTTTGAAACCAGCAAGAATGAAGACACAATGTACCAGAATCTCTGGGACACATTTAAAGCAGTTTCCAGGGGGAAATTTATATTGACAAATGTCCACATGAAGAGCAAGGAAAGATCTAAAATTGACAACCTATCTTTAAAACTGAAAGACCTAGAGGGGCAAGATCAAAAAAACTCAAAAGCTAGCAGAAGACAAAAAATAACTAAGATCAGAGCGGAACTGAAGGAGACAGAGACACAAGAAAACCCTTCAAAAACTCAGCAAATCCAGGAGCTGGTTTTTTGAAAAGACCAACAAAATAGACAGACCACTAGCCAGATTAATGAAAAAGAGAAGAATCAAACAGATGCAATAAAAAACAATAAAGGGGATATCAGCACAGAAATACAAAGTACAATCAAAGATTACTATAAACAACTTTATGCACATAAACCAGTAAACCTGGAAGAAATGGATATATTCCTGACCACTTGCACCCTCCCAAGCCTGAACCAGAAAGAAGTTCTAACAAGGGCTAAAGTTGAGGCAGCAATTAATAGCCTACCAACCAAAAAAATTCCAGGTTCAGATGGGTTTGCAGCTGAATTCTACCAGACGTACAATGAGGCTGATTCCATTCCTTCTGAAACTATTCCAAACAATACAAAAAGAGGGAATCCTTCCCAAATCATCTTATGTGACTAACATCATCCTGATACCAAAACCCGGCAGAGACTCAACAAAGAAATAAAACTTCAGGCCAATATCCATGATGAACATAAATGCAAAAATCTTCAATAAAATACTGGCAAACCAATTGCAACAGCACATCAAAAAGCTTACACATCATGATCAAGTAGGCTTCATTCCAGGGATGCAAGGCTGGTTCAACATACTCAAGTCTATAAATATAATCCACCACATAACAGAACCAAAGACAAAAAACACATGATTATCTCAATAGATGCAGAAAAGGCCTTTGACGAAATTCAGCAGCCTTTATGCTAAAAACTCTTAATAAACTAGGTATATATGGAACGTATCTCAAAATAATAAAAAATATTTACAACAAACCCACAGCCAATATCAGACTGAATGGGCAAAAACTGGAAGCATTCCCTTTGAAATCTGGCACTAGACAAAGATGCCCTCTCTTACCACTCCTATTCAATATAGTATTGGAAGTTCTAGCCAGAGCAATTAGGCAAGACACAAAAATACAGGATATTCAGTTAGGAAAAGAGGAAGTCAAATTGTCTCTATTTGCAGATGGCATGATTATATATTTAGAAGACCCTATCATCTCAGCCCAAAATCTCCTTAAACTAATAAGCAACTTCAGCAAAGTCTCAGGATACAAAATCAATGTGCAGAAATCACAAGCATTTCTATACACCAAAAACAGACTAACAGAGAACCAAATCATGAGCAAACTCCCATTCACAATTGCTACAAAGAGAATAAAATACCTAGGAATACAACTAACAAAGGATGTAAAGGACCTCTTCAAGGAGAACTACAAACCACTGCTCAACAAAATAAGAGAGGACACAAACAGATGGAGAAACATTCCATGCTCATGGTTAGGAAGAATCAATATTGTGAAAATGGCCAGACTGCCCAAAGTAATTTATAGATTCAATGCTATTTCCATCAAGCTACCATTGACTTTCTTCACAGAACTGGAAAAAACCACCATGAACTTCATATGGAACCAAAAGAGAGCCTGCATAGCCAAGTCAATTCTAAGCAAAAAGAACACAGCGGGAGGCATCACACTACTGGACTTCAAACTATACTACAAGGCTACAGTAATCAAAACAGCATGGTCCTGGTACCAAAACAGATGTATAGACCAATGGAACAGAACAGAGACCTCGGAGGCAACACCACCCATCTACAACCATCCGATCTTTGACAAACCTGACAAAAACAAGCAATGAGGAAAGGATTCCCTGTTTAATAAATGGTATTGGGAAAACTGGCTAGCTATGTGCAGAAAGCAGAAACTGGATCCCTTCCTGACACCTTACACTAAAATTAACTCCAGATGGATTAAAGACTTAAACGTAAGACCTAACACCATAAAAACCCTAGAAGAAAATCTAGGCAAAACCATTCAGGACATAGGCATAGGCAAGAACTTCATGACTAAAACACCATAAGCATTGGCAACAAAAGCCAAAATAGGCAAATGGGACCTAATTAAACTCCAGAGCTTTTGCACAGCAAAAGAAACAGTCATTAGAGTGAACCAGCAACCAACAGAACGGGAAAACTGTTTTGCAATCTACCCATCTGACAAAGGGCTAATATCCAGAATCTACAAAGAACTAAAAGAGATTTACATGAAAAAACAAACAAACAAATCCATCCAAAAGTGGGCAAAGGATATGAACAGGCATTTTTCAAAAGAAGACATAGATGAGGCCAACAAACATTTGAAAAAATGCCCATCATCACTGGTTATTAGAGAAATGCAAATCAAACCACAATGAGATACCACCTCACAACAGTTAGAAGGGTGATCATTAAAAAATCTGGAGTCAATAGATGCTGGAGAGGATGTGGAGAAATAGGAACACTTTCACACTGTTGGTGGTAGTGTAAATTAGTTCAACCATTGTGGAAGATGGTGTAGCACTTCCTCAAGGACCTAGAAATAGAAATTCCATTTGACCCAGCAATCCCATTACTGGGTATATATCCAAAGGATTATAAATCATAGTCTTATAAAGACACATGCACATGTATGTTCATTGAGGCACTGTTTACAATAGCAAAGACCTGGAACCAAGCCAAATGCTCATTGATGATAGACTGGACAAGGAAAATGTGACACATATACACCATGGAATACTATGCAGCCATAAAAAAACTATGAGTTTGTGTCCTTTGTAGGTACATGGATCAATCTGGAAACCATCATTCTCAGCAAACTGACACAAGAACAGAAAATCAGACACTGCATGTTCTCACTCATAGGTGGGTGTTGAACAATGAGAACACATGGACACAGGGAGGGGAGCATCACACACTGGGGTCTGTTGGGGGGGGATTAGGAGAGGGACAGCAGGGGGTAGGGAGTTGGGGAGGGATAACCTGGGATAAAATGCCAGATATAGGTGATGGGGGATGGAGGCAGCAAACCATATTGCCATGTGTATATCTATGCAACAATCCTGTATGTTCTGCACATGTGCCCCAGAACCTAAAGTGCAATAAAATATATATATATGCATATAGATATGTATATATGTATATGTATAACCTAAAGTGCAATAAAAATGTATATATGTATACATATATGTATATTTTGTTGTACTAGGTTATATATACATATACACACATATATTATATATATATTAATATATACATATTTTATTAAACTTTAGTGTGTGTGTGTGTGTGTATATATATATATATATATATACAGTGCTTGAATCAGAATCCAAATAAGGCCTACACATTTCAATTCAGTTGCTATCTCGTATGTCTTTTTAAGTCTGTATGTTTCCCCTCTATTTCCTTTTCTTTCTAAAAATAAACCTAATTTTTTAGAACAGATTTAGATTCTACAGAAAAGAAAGTTAGTAGTGTTAACATCTGCATTGGTATGGTACATTTATGACAATGAATGGATTAACTTCATACATATATATACATATATATTATTAACTTAAGTCCATACTTTATTCAGATTTCCTTAGTTTGTACTAACACCTTTTTCTGTTCCAGGATCTCATCTAGGACATCACACTACATTTAGTCATCGGGTCTCCTTCAGCTCCTCTTGGCTCTGATAGTTTCTCAGACATTCTTTGTTTTTGATGACCTTGAAAGTTTTGAGAAGTATTGATCATGTATTTTGTAGACTGTCCCTAAATTGGGCTTTGTCTGATATTTTTCTCATGATGATAGTAGGGAAAGGGGTTTTGGAGAGGAATATCACAGAGGTGAAGTGCCATTCCCATTACATTATATCAAGAATACATTCTACTGACATGACTTATCATGGTTGACATTGGCCTTGTTCATCTGACTGAGGTAGTCTGTCAGGTTTCTCCATTGTAAAGTTACTCCTTTCTCACCTTTCCCATACTTTAGTTTCCGGGATGAAGTCACTCTGTGCAGCCCACATTTAGAGCAGAGAGTTATGTCACCTCCTTCAGAGTGGAATATTTGTGTAAGTTATTTGGAAATCTTTTGCACAGGAGATTTTTCTCTTCTCTCCCATTTATTTATTTATTCAATTATCTACTTATATAAGTGGGGACTCATGGATATTTATTTTACTATTTGGGTTATGATCCACTATTCCTTCCTTTATTTTGTTGCTCAAGTTATTCCTGAGTGTATAACTCATGTATATATACTTATCAGTATTTCCATATGTAACCATCTGTATCTATATTAAGTTTAATATGAATTTATACTAATAGCTCTAAATCTAATCAGTTACCACAAAGATAATTTTAGCCTCCTGCCTTGCTTATCTCAAAATTTCCACTCTCAAATTTGTCAACAGCAAAAAACTTTTCTGCTACCATCCACCATCCATCTTAATTGTCGAGTTCCAGTATACATGCATGGCAGTATCTGAATTGTTAGCCAACCCAGGGAAATAACTTTATCAAGCAGGATACAGTGCTTATGTGCAGTTCTTTTTGTTTTTAGTCTTATAGACTCCGTTCATTTCCAAAGTTACTTAGGTAAATTGCCACTTAAGTTAAACATACTCCTATCATATGATTCATCCATTCCATTCCTAGCTATTTACCCAAAGGAAATGAAATCATATATCCATGCAAAGACTTACAAACAAGTGCTTATAGAGCCTTTATTTATAGTAGCCCAAACCAAAAACAACTCAAAATGTCTGTCTACAGGTGAATGGATAAAAAATTTGATTTTTCCAAATAATTAAATACTAATTAGCAATAAAAAAGAAATGAACTGTTAATATGTGCAACAATATGAATGAATCTGAAAATTGTTATGTTGAGTAAAAGACACCAGTTACAAAAGAGAAAATTCTGAATAAAACGAGTACCTACTATGAGTTCATTTACATAAAATTTTAGAAAATGTAAATGATAATGACAGACAGCTGATCAGTGATTGCCTAGGAATCGAAAGGTTTGGAGGAGCAGCAGGAGGAAGCAACTATAAAGACATAAACTTTGGGGATAATGGATATGTTCACTCCCTTGATTGTGAGGATGTTTTCATGGATAAAATCACATGCAAAGTTATCCAATTGCACAGTTTAAATATGTACAGTTTACTTTATGTCCATTTCACCCCAATAAAAATGTCTTATGCTTCCTATCCTTTACCAATTTATTCTAGAGCAGCTCCTCAAACTTTAATGTACCCATGAAGAATGTACAATTCTCTCTCCCGTGAGAACTGTGTTAAAATGCAGATTCTGATTGCTATGCCTAGGACGTGACCTGAGATTCTGCATTTGTAGCAAGCACCCAGATGGTGTCATTGCTGCTCGTCTGAGGGGTCACACTTTGGGTGACAGGTGTGATGGTTCATATACTTTATACATAAGAATCACTTAGAGACATTTTCAAAATTGCAGGTACTTTATACTCAGAGAAAAGAATTCCACAATGCACTTTTTAGAAGACTCTCAAAGATTCTGATGCTTAGATATTTGCTGACCACCCTTTGGAAAACATTAAGCAAAGGCTTGAAAACTAGCTTGGCCATATTCTCTAATGTATTCGATATTTTTACCAGATTTCCAGACACCGTTTGAAAACTTTTAAGTCTTTCTTCTGAATGTGAATTGTACTCATCTTTTGTTTATGGAGCTGGTGTCCCAGACATAAAACTGATAACATTTTAACGGAAAAGTGCATATGGTGAAGGTGGACTCAGTCAGCAGGTGAAAGTCCTGAGACCATTCTAGTAGGAAGAAGGGCGCTAATTTAGCACCTGGGGAAAAGGTCCACCTGTAACTATAACAAACTTCCCACTCTTCATATAACATTTGAAAAGGGTTTCCTCCTTCCTTCCTTCCTTCACTTTAATCTGAGTCACAAAGTTGTGGAAAGAGCTCAAGTTGAAGTAACGTAAACTAAGATTCTCAGCTCCTCTACAAATAACATTCTAACTTTGGGAAATTTTCTTTTCCTCTTGAGCCTTTATTTATCTGCTAAATGGATATAATAAACTGATTTTTCCAGTTTATTGCTAAATTGGGAAATAACACAAAAGAAGATCAATGATTAACCCCCCTTTGATAATCAAAGTGTAAGAAAATACAGTTCACAGAAAAGCAGACACCAATGGAATTTACATATATGAGATAAGCCTTAACTTGATTCACAATAAGAGAAATGCACATAAAAACCACAAGATATATTTTGCACCCATCATATTGGTAAAGATCATTTTACGTACTACGTTGGTAACAGCATGAAGAGTAAGCACTCTCTTACACGGACAGTAGGAATATAAATTGGTACATCACCCGTGGAGACCAACTGGCCATGTCAACAAAAATTAAAATTTTTATACACTTTGAATCAGAAATTCCATGTCTAGAAGTTTGTACTACAACTGCAAGTACTAGTTCAAATAGGAAATGAAGCATTCATTGCAGTATTTTTATAATACCAAAATATTAGAAACATGATAAATATCTATTGCTAATTAAACTAACATATGTAATATAGAGACTCTATATAATACAGCCATTAAAAATGAGATATATTTTTATGGGAGGATCTCTAATACATACATACATAAACATTTCTGATGAAAAGACAAGTATTTATTTATATAGAAAACCTTTGAAAGAATATATGAGAGACTGTTAAGAGTAGCTATTTGTTGGAAAGAAAACTCGATTTCTGGAAAATATGTTGACAGGAATATTGTAAACCTTTTTTTCCTTTAAAAAGGAATTTTTTTTTACTTTTCAACTTTGCAGTTTGAAACATTTTCAAACTTAGAAAAAAGTTGCAAAAAAAAGGTCACAGAATTTTTTTATTATTATTTTAGAGATAGGGTCTTGCTATGATGCCCAAGCTGGACTTGAATGCCTGGGCTCAAGCAGTCCTGCCTCAGTCTCTCAAGTAGCTGACACTAGAGGCACACACCACTGCACCAGACTCAAATAATTCTGATAGCTTTCTTTTCAAACATTAACACCTTTTATATTCACATTATAAGGAATTAACCTTAATATAATTAATAACTATTTTCAGACCTTCTTTAGATTTCTCCGCTTGTACCACTAATGTCCTTTTCTGTTCCAGAATCAAGTTTTCATATCACTTAGTATCCTCCCATCAAGGATAATTCCTCTGTTTTTCTGTCTTTCATGACCTTGATGAGTATTATTTAGTTATTGTATAGAACGTATTCAATTTGGATTTGTCTGATCTTTTCTTCTGATGAAATTCAGGTTATATGTGTTTGGCAAGAATACCACAAAAGCAGCACTCTGTCTTCTCAGAGCATCTACCAGGAGGCAAGTGATGTTAATATGTCTTGTTATTCATGATCTTATCTTTGATCACATGGTTAAGGTAGGATTTCTCCCTTACGAAGTTATTACTCTTCTCTCTTTCATGAGGATATATTTTGAGGCTATGCAAATATTTTTTTCTCAGAATACTAACCGCAGTAATTTTAGGATCTATTGATGATTCTTGCCTACAATTAATACTGTGGTGTTTGTCAACTAGTAATTTCTATTTTCATCTTTCCTTCTACACTTATAAATTAGGATTCAACTGTGAGGGCCAGGCATGGTGGCTCATGCCTGTAATCCTAGCACTTTGGGAGGCCTAGGCAGGCAGATCACTTGAGGCCAGGAGTTCAAGACCAGCCTGGCCAACATGCTGAAAACCCAACTGTACTAAAAATACAAAAGTTAGCCAGGCACAGTCGTGCTTGTCTGTAGTCCTAGCTAGTCAGGAGGCTGAGGCAGGAGAATTGCTTGAACTCAGGAGGCAGAGGTTGTAATGAACCAAGATTGTGCCACTGCACTGCACTCAAGCCTGGGTGACAGAGCAAGACTCTGGCTCAAAAAAAAAACAAAAAAAAATTCAACTGTGAATGAGATCGTCCTCCCCATTTTAATTACTTATTCAATTATTTATGTCAGTATGGATTCATGGATATTTATTTTATTCTGTTTGTTACAATCTCTTACTACTGACATTTATTTTGTTGCCCAAATTATCTCATATTTGACCATTGGGAGCCCCTTGAATTTGGCCAGTGTGTCCTTTTGACATGTCCTTGTCATATTTTGAGTATTTTCTTACCTTGTTTTCCAGCATCACAAAATATTACAGGCTCATCTTCCCTGCTTAGACCTGGAATCAGCTATTTCTCCAAGGATCATTATTTCTTTTTACAGAAGAATGAAGTTTAGAAATCAATATATGGTTACTGAATGTGCTAATTGGTACTAGAGTGTCATTACTCCTAGCCCTTAGAACACAGATAAAGCTAAGAATATAGATGTATATAAACACACACACACACACACACACACACATACACAGAGAGAGAGAGAGAGAGAGAGAGAAAGGGTGGGAGGGAGGGAGGGAGGGAGAGAGAGAAATTTGAGTTCATATTGATCACAAGTTCAAATTGATCTCTCTACTTCTAATCTCCTAATAGTTTATTCTCTTATTCCCCAGCCTTATTCCATTCTGTGACAGTGAGAAAACTGGCTTTTATTATTCATACTATTTTATTTATTTGCTCAATCTTAGAATACTGAAAATAGCTTCAGAATTGCTAATCCAAATTCTGTGAAAAGCAAATTTACAGACTATATAATGTTTGTATAAGGTTTTTTTTTTTTTTGTAGTTTAGCTTTTTAAAATACAACCAAATACCATTTTCCAGCGTTACTTAAATTAGTTCTTTTCTTTCCCACCTCTTTGTTGTGGTTATTTTATTCATTTCTAATTCAATTAGGTTTATTTGTTAATGTATTTCATTTGGGATTTCCCCTACAATGTTGGTACTGTATTTTCATTTTTATTTTTTTTATTTATTGAGCCTTTTCCTTTTAGTGTGTGAAACATTATTATGATTCTGAGAGTCAGAACTTGACAGAAAAGCACACTCAGAGTGGAACCCCTTTATCCCTTACACTGTCTTGCCGCCATTCCTCATTTTTATCCACTCTGTTCCCATCTGCCCTTCAAAGGTAACTAATCTTAGTTTCAAATTTATTCTTCCTGTATTGATTTTTGCATACCTGAGCAAATACACATATATGCTCTTATCTCTTCTGCTTTCTTACATAAACGGTAGCACACTAGTATAACCAGTCTCTTTCACTTAACAATGTATTCTGGAACTCTCCATATCAGATCGTTGAGATCTCCTGTATTTACTTACACTGCTGTATGGTACTCCCTCGTGTGAATCTTTCTTAGCATATTCCACTAATCTCTTATGTATGGGTATCTAGGTTGTTTTCTATATTTTACAATTTAAAGTAATGATGAGATGAATAAACTTGTGCAAATGTATATTCTTCTCTTAGAAATGTATATTCAGGATAGATCCCTAGAAGAGAGATTTCTGGTCTAAGGTAAGCACATACGTAGTTCTGTTCGATCTTGCTATCTCCTCCTTCACATGGCTCTACCTATTTGCCACCCCGATGCATGAAAATATGTTTCCCCACAGTCTCACAAAAGCTTTTTTTCATGCTTTTTAAATTTTCACAAATTTAATAGTTATGACATGGTAACATTCAAAGGTAATCTTTTTTAAAGGTGGCATTATAAATTACATTAATCTAATAATGACAGAGTTTGAACATCTTGTAATGTTTAAAGATATATTTATATCTGTTGAATTGTTTATCTATTTTGCCTATTTCTTCATCAAGTTTTCCTCCTTTGTCCTTTAATGTTAAAGAGTTGTTTTAAAAAATTTTATTTCAATAACCAGTGGGGTACAAGTGGTTTTTGTTACATGGATGAATTATCTAGTGCTGAATTCTGAGATTTGTGTCACCCAAGTAGTGGACATTTTGCCTAATATGTAGTTTTTCATCCCTAGTCCCCTTTCCACCCTCCCGCTTCTGAATCTCTAAAGTCCATTATATCACTCTGCATGCCTTTGCATGCTCATAGCTTAACTCCCACTTATAAGTGAGAACATACAGTTTTTGGTTTTCCACTTCTGTGTTACTTCTCTTAGAATAATGGCCTCCAGCTCCATCCAAGTTGCTGCAAAAGACATTATTTCATTTTTTATGGCTGAGTGGTATTCCATGGTATATATATATGTGGTATGATTGGATAAAGCAAATGTGGTATTTGCTTTACAATTGTGAGTTGTGCTGCTATAAACATTAGTGTGCAGGTGTCTTTTTCATGTAATGATTTCTTTTCCTTTGGGTAGACACCCAGTAGGGGAATTGCTGAATCAAATGGTAGATCTACTTTAAGGTCTTGTTAAAGAGTTTTTAAATACAAGTTGAGCACCCCTAATCTGAAAATCCAAAATCCAAAAGGCCCCAAAATTTGGAAACCTTTTGAGTGCCAAAGTGACTCCACAAGTAGAAAATTCCATACCTGACTTCATTCACAGGTGCACAAAGTTATTAAAAATATTATATAAAATTACCTTAAGGCTATGCATAGAAAGAATATATAAAGCATAAATCAATTTTGTATTTAGACTTGGGTCCCATTCCCAAGATATCTCATTATGCATATGCAAATATTCAAAAATCCAAAATACAAAACACTTCTGGTTCCAAGTATTTTGGATAAAATTTACTCAAACTGTAATTGAAAGGTTAGCCCTTTGCCTCTGTTATATGCTACAAATTCTTCCCTTTGTAATTAAAAAAAATATATTTTTTGAGACAGAGTCTTACTCTGTCACTCAGAGTTCAATGGCATGATCTTGGCTCACTGCAACCTCTGCCTGGGTTCAGGCGATTCTCCTGCCTCAGCCTCCCAAGTAGCTCAGATTATAGGCATGTGCCACCACACCTGGCTAAATTTGTATTTTTAGTAGAGATGGGGTTTCACCATGTTGGTCAGGCTGGTCTCACACTCTGACCTCAGGTGATCCACCCACCTCATCCTCCTGAAGTGCTGGGATTACAGGCGTGAGCCAACATGCCAGGCTTCCCTTTGCATGTTATACTACATGCATGTATTGCTTGTTTAAAAATTTTTCAAGTGCATATAGACACAAAATATTTATCTACATGTTTTGTAGAAACTGAAAAAAAATAAGAAAAAATGTATCAGGCTTTAGGGTGGGAGTAATTTTACTTCAGTTTTCAGTGAGCATCTTGGTCCTTGTGATTTTCTACTTGCCCTTTCCCTTAGGAACCCTTAAGTCAGGGAGCAGACATGTGCCAACTAGAAGGCCTTGGTGGATGGCCAGGTCTAAGCAGCTAAAGGCCAACCCTGACTCTCACTCTCTCCTTGTATCTTGTGGTACATGCACCTGTGCAGTGAGTGTCACCAGTTCCAGGAAATAAATAAGGAGTGACAGACATGGCTCATTTTCCCCTGTCCTGCTCCCTCCCCCATGATCCAGTAAACATTGCAGGAATGGTGTTCCTGCAGACATGTCAGATCCTTCCTTCTAAATATAAATGCAGAGACACTAAAAATAACATGTTAAAGGTGAGTTTTGTTGGTTCCTGAAATGTCAGCACACCAAGTGTATAAACTTATTTCTCGAGGAGCCAAGAAGGAGTGCATAGCCAGGTGGCTATGCACTTATAACTGGGCTTTTGCAAATGCAAAGAGAAACTGTCTGAAGCTTGCTGGAGAGCTGCCATATCTTGATTTTTTTAAGTTGTGCTAAAAGCAGGACAACAGGGAACTAGTTCTTCCATTGCCTAATAGATTTGTATCGGGGTTCTTAAGCACGTGTAGTCCACAGGAATGGAATTGAAGCTTGATGAGCCTACTTCAGCAAACCATGGCTGAGAGAATGCAACGATGAATTGGTCAATCATCAGCCAATGAGCTAAGCATTTGAACAGTATGGAGTTCATAGAATCATGAGTCAACTGAGAGAGTTGTGCCTGGCGTAGCACCTGGCCCACAGTCTTACCATTAATATATGCATGATCAAATGAATAAAAAAGTATCCCATACTGGCTTGTATTGTTATGAAGCATCTGAAGGCTGGTGTTAAATGCTGTAAGAGTTCAGATGAGAAAGGCAAGGCAGAGAGTGAAAGGCAACAAGACTCCTAAACAGATACTTGGAGGTTGGCAGAATTATGGCCAGTATGAGACTCAGTACAGGATCTGCCAATATTCAACCTCACAAGATGCAACAGGTGACAATAGCAGCTCATAATCCAAGCTTAGGTCACATCAAGACAAACCTGGAATTCAAGGGCCCACACCTGTAAACAAGGTGAGGCCTTGCCAACACCCATCCCAACTCTCTAGTGGAAAAGCAAGCACACTTAATGCAAGCAATGGCAGATACTTGAGAACCCATGTTATATAACCAGTTACCACACAGAAGCCAAATACAAAGAGTGTGGATAGGATACTTCTATGACCTCAATATTGCTGTAAGATGCATTTTCTATAGCCACACCCTGCCTCCTCACCCTTCTAAACAAATATCCAAAAGAAAACCAAAATAACCAACCGCTGACATTCTCTGAACATACTGTATTTTCATATTCTTTGATGCCTTTGTTTATGTCGTTTACTTTACCTGTAATGCCTTTCATTTATTCATTCATTTATCATTCAGGAACAAATTTTCTTATTTGTGAATTACCATTCATTTTTTGACTTGGTGATTTATTAATTGCCACTTATGCCCTTAGTGCGGTGCTAGGTGCTGTGGATATCATAGCCCTCTGCTCTCATGGGAGAGACAGGCAATAAACAAACAGAAATATTTACTTACACATTGTCATAAGTGCTAAAAAGAAAATGACTCAGGGAAAATAACAGATGGCACTGACTGTAGACTATGATTCAGAGAGGCCTCCTAGTTACCTACTCTGTGGAACATTTTCTGACCAGCCCACATACCCATCCCACCTCAATCAATACTTTTCTCTGTGCTCCAACGTTATAGCTTCTAGTTTTGACTTGACACCTCTCTTTTGTAGTTGTTTATATATCTAAACTTCCGTGCACACAGACTCTTAGTTCTCTCAATGCAAGGAGGATAAAGAGAAATGTGCATGGAATTTGGAGTCAGAAAAGCCTTAAAATGGATGCCAGTGTTCCACTCAAACTGGGGATATTTGGCAAATATTTAATCTGGAAGTAGAGCCTGAGGTGTTAAGACTTGTATGCAAGTAGTTTATTTGGGAAGAGATCCCAAGGAGTGGGAGTGAGGGGCTTTCCCTGCAGAAGGGCATCTGGCCTGGGAGACAGTAAGGTTGACATGCCGCCTGTGCGAGGCTCCCTCAGAGTATGCGGCCAGGGCTGTGTCTGCCTGGGAAAGGTGCGCCAGTGAGGATGCTTCCCAACGCCTCTCTGCACCCACTTCCCACTGGCCTCTGTGCCCTGGATGGCTGGCCTGCATGGATGACATTGCCCCCTCCCGCACCTGGCTCAGTTCCACCATGGGAGGTGCCAGCAGGAGAGCAAGGGGAAGAGTGTTTCTTTCTCTCAGCTCCCCTCCTTACTGAGGGCCATTGATTGTCTCTCCCTTTCTGAAGGTCACAGTTTCCACAGCTACAGTTCCTGCTTCACCTGAGTACAGGGCTCGCTCTCTCTCCTTGCCCCTCAGGGCTCCCAACTGTTTGGTACCATAGCATACCGTTCCTTGCAGGTTTGCCTAAATCCCACCTGTGTCTTTGTAAATGGTACCTTCCCCTCACACTTTCCTTCAGTATCCACTTTGACTGTGTCATCTGTTCCCTATCAGGACCAGGACTGATGTTGAATATTTTTCTAATTTATACAAAGCAACATCTTCATTCACTTCCCTATGCTCCTGTGAAGCTGTGACTACCATAGGGATGCCTTTTTCTAGTTCTCAGAAAGGTGCTGTGTTAAGCAAGCGGCCCTCTGGGTTCTGAAACTCAGGTGGCCTTGATTTCTCTGCAAAATGGAAGCCAGATTGGCTTGTCAGTCTCACCCAAAGGTTAAGCTAGAAGGGAAGAGGGAGGAGAGTGGGGAAGAGAAAGATGCTCAGAGTCAGCAGACCCTGAGGAGATGCACTGTGGATGGTCAGTATCACATACTGACATCACCCCTCCAGGCTTCACTGGGAACTGGGAATTGACACTTGGGAATGTTTGGGTGCAGATAAGGCAGGTGTCCCTTCTCCACCAGAACGGACTGCTCCCTTCCTTCAAGTTTCTCAGTTTCTTATCCAGCCATCCCCTTCCCCTACCCTGGCTATATATAGTGCTTTCTAATTTTCTTTAATTTAACATGGACTCCGTAGAAGAGAATATTTTCCTTAAACTTTCAGGTTTAACAAGATACCGTGAAAGTCATTGATCTCCACTGTATCATGCTGGAGAAGTAGGGAAATGTCTATTTGTAAAATGGGCATGTCTGCCTGTTTACACCAAGTTGTTGGCTCATTTTTTGTTCATTCTTTATGCATCTATTATTTATTCATCATCAAATAGCTATCAAATGCAATCTAAGATTGATCGTTGTATTTATCCTCAGCTAGACCCTCCTACCTCCTTCTAAAGAAAGAGGAAGGAGGCATGCAAGGCACACAGCAATGTGGGCTGTTGCTAAGCTAGAACAAGGAAAGGGCAGAAGGAGGAGAGGTGTGGTGGGTCCTATAGATGACCTTTCCCCTCCCTGCAGCCAGGCCTGGGCCAGAGGGATAGGAAGAACCTGACAGACTCACACTCTCACTCAGTTCCACACTTGCTCTGTACTCGGATGCTGACGTGGAATGGCTGTGCTGGCAGCCCACGTGTTTCCAGATACTTGACCCAGCTGCAGATATGAAAGCCTTACCTCCTGGCCAATGTGTAGCAAAGGTCAAAGGGGACAAAGATCCTGTGAGCTTCTTCCCCACTCCTTTCCATACTCAGCTGCAAGGAGATGACTCGACTCACCACCAAGGGCAAGAATGAGGAATCTGTCCATTTGTATTCATCTTCCACCCCTTTCTAGGCTTTGGATGTGTGGAGCTGTGCTAATGTGGAGTTGCTGAGCTACAGGACAGCATTAAAAGAGGCTCTGGCGTCTCAAATGTATTGCCTGAATACCTGAAATCCTTATTACAGGAAGTTACACAGCTTCCAAGCAGCATACATAAATTGAACATTGCAGTTTGATGTCCTGGGGAAATCCCAAGCATCACACTCTTTCACCAGAGTGATAAATTGACAAGGGGCCAGTGTTCTGGTGAAATCTTGCTTCTTTTTGCCTGTCTTCCCCATGAGTTCTCTAGTTTCCTAAGAGCCGAGAGTGAGCAAATAGGCCCTTACGCATTTTAGAACATCAGCCCTCTAATTTGCTTACTTTCTTTCTACACCTAGTTATTGGTACTCGTCCTGAAGTGGAGGGGTCTCTCCTAACATATTCCTCTGTCCTCCCCATCCCACCATGATTGAGAGAGAGAGATTGGAACTTGGGTTAGGATCTACTTTCCAGAATCTTTTTTCTTCTTTTTACTTATCTATTTTCCTTTCCTTTTCATTCATTTCTTTCTCCCCCTTTTATTCAGTAATTTACCCAATTATCCATTTGTTATTTTGTACTTGGAACCTGAGTTTAAGAGAGCTGCGCCCTCTTCCTCTCCCTGATTAGGATTTATTTATTTATTTCTGTGGTCTGTGAATGCCAGGATGATGTGTGGCTCAACCTACCTGTGGGTCTGCATATGTGAGTGATTGGAGCCTCCTAGGAAAGACTCTCTCCTTAGGAGGGGAATTGGAAGCACTTACTAGGTTCCATTGCACTGGACCCGGACTGGAATGGAGACTGTGGTGGTCTGGTGGGGTATAGGAACAGCACAGTGCCTGTCACTCTGTCTTCTGGCCAAGCTCCCAGGGACTTGTGCCTGGAAGCTTGGGTCCTGAGGTGAGGGCATAGGAATTTTTTTAAAAAGTGTAAACAAAAATAGCTCCTCACAAAAGCATCCCTAGGTTACAGGAAGCAACAGGCAACAGCAGCACCAGCCAGCCCCAGAAGTCAGTGTCCTTGATCCTGTGCAGATGCAGCTGTGGCATGGGTGGTGGCGGCCACCTCCATTGGGCACCAGCATAGACGTGCTGCTCTGTAAGGTGCCTTGGTTGTCAGCAGCAATGGAGACCTCAATCCCATAAGCAGAGGCCGGCAAGGAAGAAGGTAGCAGTTGCCACACATAGCAGTGGCCAGTCGTGCTCAGGTAAGATAATCCTTGGAGAATCCCAGACTTTAGGGGATGAGTTTGATACGAAGATGTGGCTGCAGAACGGATTTCCGTAAATCCAGAGAATGCTGTTTTGTGTCTCTCACTAAGATTCTGTTTCACTCCAGGCAGAGGAATTTGAGAGACACAGGTTGTTACACATGCCTTAAATCCAATTTACTTCCAACAAGCATTTGCAGACGCTTTATAGAAAGTCTCAATATAAAAGGGATAATTTTTTAAAAATTTTGATGAAGTCAAATTTATTATTGTTTTCCCTTGTGGATTATGTTTTTTTAAAAATTTTGTTTATTATACTTTAAGTTCTGGGGTACATGTGCAGATTATGCAGGTTTGGTACATAGGTATACATGTGCCATGGTGGTGGTTTGCTGCATCCATCCCCCCATCGTCTACATTAGGTATTGGGGAGGGTACTATGCTATCCCTCCCCAATCCCCAACCCCCTGCTATTCCTCCCTAGCCCCACATCCCCCAGGCCCCAGTGCATGATGTTCCCCTACCTGTGTCCATGTGTTCTCATTGTTCAACACTCACTTATGAGCGAGAACATGCAGTGTTTGGTTTTCTGTTCTTGTGTCAGTTTGCTGAGAATGAGGGTTTTCAGTTTCATCCATGTCCCTGCAAAGGACATGAATGCATCCTTTTTTATGACTGCATAGTATTCCATGGTGTATATGTGCCACATTTTCTTTATCCAGTGTATCCTTGATGGGCCTTTGTGTTGGTTTCAAGTCTTTGCTATTGTGAACAGTGCTGCAATAAACCTATGTGTGCATGTGTCTTTATAATAGAATGATTTGTTATCCTTTGGGTATATACTCAGTAATGGGATTGCTGGGTCAAATGGTATTTCTTTTTCTAAGAGACTAGGATTGCAACCCTTGCCTTTTTTTTTTCTCTCTCTTCATTTGCTTGGTAAATCTTCCTCCATCCAAAAGGGATAACTTTTTTTTAAAAAGAAGACAAAAAAAACCACAGTCAAGAAATAAAGACTGGAAGGAAGGAAGAAAAGAAGAGAGGTGTTTTAATAGAAAGCCTAGTCAAATAAATGTTTTTGCTTGATTTGAAATGCCTGTCTCTTCTGGGCTTAATTCCCAAGAGGACAAACTCTATGCCTAATTAAGACCTGAACAAAAATGAAATTCAGTTATTTAGATGGAGATTCTATTTTGTTTTCTAAATGTATTACTGTACCAAACAAGAAAATTCTATATATAGTTCTTCATGGTTAGAGAGCTACCTGAAGTCATCATTCACCATGATTGTCAGAGAGTTGTCCAAGACCATACTCACAAGATCTGATGACTTTATTTGAATACATTGCTGGAAAATTCTGTTTATTAGTTCTCTGTCCCCAAGGCCACAAACAACCTTAAAATGCAGCTGCCTAGGTGCCAAGCTAGGGATTATACAGATAGCTGAGGGAGCTGGAAGTGTCCTGTACTCATAATCAGTGCCTGCACCTGTCCTCATTTCACCCTCACAATGATACAGGGAGTTGGGAGGGCAGGTATCATTATCTCCACTTCACAGGTGGAGAAAACGTTAAGTCAGAGAGTTGTTCAAGACCATACTTAGGTGCAGAGCTAGTGTTAGAATGGAAGCTCCACTTCTCAAATCCCAGCTGCATGAGCTCTTGCCCGACCATAGGTCTAGAATGGTAACTCACTTTGACTTTCTTACAAGCACCAGAAGATCCTGATGTTCACCACATGTGGGACTCTTAACCTCCAACACCATCTGTCTCCACTGAAGACTCAATGGATCATGGGCGTGGTTTTCCCCATGCTGTTCTCATGATAGTGAGGGAGTTCTCACAAGATCTGATGCTTTAAAAAGTGGCAGTTTGTCCTGAGCTTTCATTCTCTCTCCTGCCACCTTGTGAGGAAGGTGGCTGCTTCCCCTTCTACCACGATTGTAAGTTTCCTGAGACCTCTCTAGCCATGCGTAACTGTAAGTCCATTAAACCTCTTTCCTTTACAAATTACCCAGTCTCAGGCATTTCTTTATAGCAGTATGAAAACAGACTAATACATTTAGTAAATTGCCCAGGATGATACAGCAAGGAAACAGGTTAGATGAGGTTGATGAATATTAGGCATCTGATGACAAAAGGTGATTGGAGGATAAGAAGAGGACGTGGTGAATTGGGGCATGTATCACAGAAACAGCAGTTCTTTTTGCTTCATCCCTTCAGTTGTTTTATAAGCCCAAAGCAAGATGGTCCCATCCGACTGTACTGGGAGAGGGACTGGCACTTGATGGATCCCACTGACAACTGTAGCCAGAATTCAGATGTCCTGAGTGGACAGAGCATGCCACAGCCCATGCCTGTCTGAGAGGGCCACCCCCTCGCCAACACCTACCCACACTCACACTCACACCCACAGGCACAATAAAGTCCTAAACTCCTCAAGTGGGACAGTACTGGGAAAATGCCAGCTGACCTGTGGTCTCTTTGCCTCTTTAGAAATTCAAAACTATTATGGCCGGGCACGGTGGCTCAAGCCTGTAATCCCAGCACTTTTGGAGGCCGAGGTGGGCAGATCACGAAGTCAAGAGATTGAGACCATCCTGACCAACACGGTGAAACCCCGTCTCTACTAAAAATACAAAAATTAGCTGGGCATGGTGGTGTGTGCCTGTAGTCCCAGTTACTCGGGAGGCTGAGGCAGGAGAATTGCTTGAACCCAGGAGGCAGAGGTTGCAGTGAGCTGAGATTGTGCCACTGCACTCTAGCCTGGTGCCTGGCAACCGAGTAAAACTCTGTCTCAAAAAAAAAAAAAATTCAAAACTGCTGTAATTAAACATTTCCAAGAATTTCTAAGATGCTCAGAATATTAGAGAAAGCACTAGAAGTTTCCTGAGGTAACAGAACAGAGAATGGGGAGGGGAAAAGAGCACAACAGAGCACTGTAGGCAATGAAAGCAGCACCAATCTGAGGGAAGAAATTGGCTTATGCCTTTGCGAGACTACTGGGAGAGGCCTACTAGGGAATAGAGAAGAAATACTATTTATTAAGTACCATGTATGTACCTGATTCTGTGCTTTTATATATACCTGCTTTCATTCTCAAATAACTGTAGGTAGGTATTTTGGTTCTATTTTACAGGTAAGAAAACAGGCTTGGACAGGGCAGGTAATTGATCCAAAGTGGCCCAGAGAGTAAAAAAGAACCAGGACTTGAAACCCAGGTCTTTGAAGGCACAAAAGTCCACGTTCTCCCTATTGCATCCTTATGCACGTATATCAGTATGTATCTTAACAAATGCAGCATCTAGTAAGTTACAGGTTCTGTTCTAAGTGCTTTACAATTATTAACCCATTTAATACCCACAACAACCCTAGGAAATAAGTACTATTATTATTTTCAGTTAGCATAAGAGGAAATTAAGGACAAAGAGACTGTGTCACCTGCCAAGATCACATGTCTTGTGGCCGGCCAGTGGCTTGCCTGAGAGCTCATTCTTCCCCCTTTTATTCTGCAGGGCCTCTCTGGGAGTGGAAGTGCTTATTTCTTGGGTTAGAGCCAAAGCATCTCTCCAGCTTACAATAAACGAAAGCGGGGAAAACAGTAACTAGGAGGCTGGAAGATGCCAGAGGAAACATGTCCACCCAGGATCAAAGCGCTCATCCTTGATAAGTAGCTCAACTCGGCCATCTTTGAAACAGCCTTGGCTGCCTGGCAATGTGTCAACACTTCAAGGCTATCTGACATGGCAAGAAATAATAAATGACTCTCGGCCCCAAGATGACTGCTCGGCCCCAGGGCTGAGGACTGTGTTTGAAGGATCATCCTAGGGCCCCCTGGAGGCCACAGGCATGAGGCAGATAAGCAGTGGGCTGATGGCCAGGCCTTCCACTCACTGCCCCACCCTCTCTCCTCAGGGAGAGTGCTTAGCAGCCTGGGCCAGGCTTATGTTTGAGAAATGCCGAGACCTGGTCTAGCACAGGGGCTTCTCTGTAGCTTCCCAAGGGAGACAAGTCAGGCCCGGGGATTTATAATAAAAACCCAGGGGTTCAGAACATGTGGGCCAGAGTTGTTCCATGTGAGCTGGGTCCTCAGCCCCAGGAGGAATGGCTGCCCCTCTGCGTGTGTGCTCAGATGAGGAACCACAGGGAGCTGAAGAAAGAGGCTGAAGGAGCCCGGTTACCACAGGTGTCCACATCCTCAGTGTTCCTCTTTTCCTTGTGCTTCTTCTGTCTCACAGACATGCTGAGCTTTTGCACACATTATCTCCTTTGCTGATAGGCATTATTATCCCCATCCTATAGGTGAAAGAGTTGTGGCCAAGAGGAGTTGAGTGATATGGTTTGGCTGTGTCCCTACCCAAATCTCTTCTTGAATTCTAATCCAAATTGTAATCCCCAGGTGTTGACAGAGGAGCCAGATGGGAGGTGATTGGATCATGGGGGCGGTTCCCCCATGCTGTTCTCGTGATAGCGAGGGAGTTCTCACGAGATCTGATGCTTTTAAAAGTGGCCGTTTTTCCTGCACTTTCCTTCTCACTCCTGCTACCTTGTGAGGAAGGTGAGTGCTTCGTCTTCCACCGTGACTGTGAGTTTCCTGAGGGCTCTTCAGCCATGCAGAACTGTAAGTCAGTTAAACCTCTTTCCTCTATAAATTACCCAGTCTCAGTCATTTCTTTATAGAAGCATAAAAACGGACTAATGCATTTGAGTAAATTGCCCAAGAAAATATAGCAAGGAAACAGGTGTACAAAGACAGCGAGAGTGGTGGGGAGGGCCAGAGCATGGAGGAATTGATCAGTTTTGTCTTTTTCATAGAGTAAATGAGAGCTGTTGAAGAATTTTAAACAGGGCAAGGCAAAGTCAGACTTGCCTTTTAAAGAGGTCATTCTAGCTGTTAAGTGGAGAATGAATTATATAAAGCAAAATGAGTTTGGAGTCTAATGCTGTGGTCCAGGGGAGAGGCCATGGTGACTCAGGTGGTGGTCATGGAATGAAGTGGGAGGATTCTAGAGATGTTTACACCTGTTGGTGTTTAAGGGGGTTTAGTAAATAAATGCATCACGTTTTCTTCAACTTTTCCAAGGAGATGTGGTCAAAAGTTACACAGTCAAGACAAAGAAAGAAGCCGTATGGCCTGCACTTGACTAGAGAATAAGTCTTGGTCTTTGATTCATGACAAAACTCTGTAAGAATTATCAGAAAAGGCTTTGTGCCTTTGCAAACTTTTCAGAAATATACTTTAGGCACTGAGCAACTGAAGACTATTACACAACCTGAAACCCTTGGAAAGAAATTAGGCTGGAAGGTCTGAGTGCCTCAGTAGCTTCTTGGTCTGCTTTCTGTCCGGCACCCTTATATCAGAGCACTGGGGGCCTTGATCACAGAAGCTGCATGCCTCATGAAGGACAAGACCAACCCCTTCCCCAGTCAGGTTTGTGCTTTAATCCCTTTTATTCCCAGCGTTTAACATAATCTATGTCAACATCAACTGGCAACAAATAGACTTATGAGGAAAGAGTGAGAAACTTAAATGCAGAGTTTGGTTGAGGGTATAGCAAATGGACAACTCAAAAACAAACTGGTGCCAGGTGCTGAAGTCCATATACAAAGCCCTTCTTGGAAGGTAAGAGGGTTGCAGAGTTGTCATGCCAGACCTCTATTGACCCCAGCAGAGACGGCACCATGTTTGAGAGGCTCAAGGAGAGACCCAGAGCCAGCAAATGAGACACAGAGCTTATTTAGGGGACTTACCTATAGGACACTTTCCCGGTGGCAGTGGTCTGGACAAAAGAGGCCCTACTGCTTGTGATAGCATGCAGTTTATATAGTATTTTTACTTAGCACCCTCCCCCTTGCAACTTCTACTTGGTGACCTTCATTTAACCCAAAACAAAGGGTCTTGACCCCCTGTATGATCTGCATTCCATGGGCTAAACTGAGGGTTTAGATGTTTCTCATAGACAAGGAATGAATCTTTGGGCGGGCCATTTCTGGATTTCTTCACTTGGAAATCCAAACGTACGTTCTTTTTAGACCACAGGATCATTCTCAGGGTATGCTTAAGTTACTGCTGTCAGGTGCATCTGTCGTAAAAGAATAACAGAACCAAACAAGCCCTAATTATATAGAGATTTCTCATTGAAAAGCTAGAAGAACCCAGATGGAGAAGGGGGTGACCACGGGCATTTTGTGGCTGAAGGCTGTGGGGTTAGAAGAGAGTGACTCCCTAAATTTGTACACGGATGAGGCATACCCGAGGGACAGGTGCTTAGTTGTCTTTGTTGCTGTCTTTAATGAATGAACAAACAAATGAGGCCAGTAGACCTCCATTGGAGGCTTGGTTCAACCACATGCATTCTTGCCTCAAAAAAATTACTTGCCCTGTTCGCTTGTCTGGAATTCTTCTCCCATACATATTCACATGGCTGAATTCCTGAAAAGTCCACCAAGAACTCTCCACCCCATCACCTTCATTTTCCTTGAAGTATTTATCATTATTCAAAATACTTCTTTTTCATTTACTTATCTATCATTGATTTAATCTTCCTGAGAGCAGAGACTGTTCTGTTTGTGTGAAGCAGTGTTGTGGAAACTATCACAGTGTTTGGCCTAGCAGTCTTATTAAATGAATGGCATAAGTGAATAAATCAGGAAAGTTTTATAAATATGATGCAAGCATTACCAGTTGGGATGTGGGAAATTCAGCAAGCCATTCATTGTTTATGGTGAGAACTAATTAGTTAGACTGATTTTTGGGAATCACTTAATTATCTTAGAATTTCTCAGGGATTGAAGCATGTATATATTTATAAAACAAATGTAAGACATATATTAATGTCAGTGAATTAATGTGTACACATAATTTCACTGGAAAATAAGCTGTATTAGAATTTCTCAGCAATAGTTAAAAAAAAACTTAACATGAATGTTCAACCAAAAGTGTGAAATCAACTGTTACTTCATTTTTAGAAAAATAAATTTCTGCTTCTCCCTGGTTTTTCTAAGTTTCCAAATAACCACTTGAAGTTTGCAGCAAACTGAATGAATCGGGCCTTTTTTGAGTACACATCATTGTGAGATGTCAGTTATAGCTGAGATTCAGATCCAGCCTCCTAAAACACACACACTCCCACACCCAGCAGGAGGAGTCTTCCAATAAGTCATTACCAGAGGATGAGTCAAACAATGATTGTCATAAACAAATTACAACCCAAGATATTTTAGGTCCTTTTTCTTTCTCTATTAATGAGCCTGTTATACAGACACAGCCCCAGAGATAAAGACATGCCAGAGACTTCAGCTGTAGGTTATCAGGGCCAGTGTGAGCTTAAACTCATCTAAACTGTCCTCAGCAGAAGCCCAAGTGCATGTGGTGCTCATTAAATGCTGTTTGATAAAGACACTGAAGAGACAGGCAGGTGCTTTGTGTTGGCTGGACTGTGATTCAGGCAAATTCGACCCATTAGGAAGAGGTTGACAAAACCAATACCTCGGCAACCTCCCAACCCCCACCCTTTGCAACTGTACCAAGGTCTTTAAGACATTTTGCACAAAGCAAGACCCAGTGAGGAGATCGTGTCGAAAAACAGAGTTGCACTGGGTAGGTCTGTGAGTTTGCTCCTTTTTCGAGTGAGTGCTTACACAACACACTTCCGATATTAGAGGATAGGACTCAAGGCTAACACAATAGCAAGGAAACTGAAAAACCTGAATTTAAACCTTGCCCACATCCTTGGCTGATCGCTAAACTACACAAGTTGAGGGGTGACCTTGGGAAGCAGGCTAAAAATCAATGGCTTAAAGCTGAAAGAACTGAAGATGTATCAGCTGTTGCATAGTATAGGGTGAGATAGTTTGAGTCCAGGCAACAAATACAACAACAATAAAGTGGGTCTTCAGAAAAACATAAGAGTGCAGAGTTGCTACAAAGTATTATGAAATTGTCCAGTTTTCAACCAAAACTCTTCAGGCCTGCAAATAACAGAGTTTAATCCATATTCAGGAAAAAAAGTAATACATAGAAGCTCACTCAGAGTGGACCCAGATATTGGATTTAGTAGACAAAATTTTAAAACAATTATCATAAGTATATGCACAGAATTAAAAGCATGATCTTAATGAGTGGACAGATAGGGAATCTCAACATAGAAATGGAAACTACCTAAAAGTAACTATAGGGAAAATGTAAAGTTGAAAAATACAATAACTAATGAAAAATTTTCTAGATAAGCTTAATAGCTCAGTAACTGGCAAAAGAATCAGTGATCTTTAACACAGGTCAACAAAAAATTATCCAATCTAAATGACATTAAAAAGAATGAAGAAGGATAATAGAGTCTTGGAGACTTAAGAACAGTATCACATGGTCCGAAACAGGTGAAATTGGGATCTTAGATGAGATTAAGAAAAGGAAGAAAAAAAATATTTAAAGAAATAGATTAAACTCCCCAGATTTGGTGAAAAACATTAACTTCCAGATCCAAGAATGTTAGCAAGTCCCAACCAGGATAAATATAAAGTCTACACCTAAGTCAAGTTTCTAAAAGCCAAAGGTAAATACATAATCTTGGGGAAAAAAATTCCACCCAACCCATATATACAGAGAAACAATAATACAATACCTGATATCTCATCAGAAGTACGGGAAGCTGGAAGTCACCAGAAAACATATTCAAAGTGCTGAGGGGAGAATAGGGCCAACCCAGACAGAATTTTATTTTCAAAGAAGCTATACTTTACAAATAAAGACATATTAGGCAAATATTTTGAACAAAATTAAAATCAAACCTATCAAGATTAGTAAAATTAGTAAAAAGCAGTGCTTAGAGAAATTTATAGCATTAAATGCTGTTTCAAAAGAGATCTAAAATCAATAACCTATATTTCTACCTTAAAGTAAAAAAAGACAAAAATAATAAAATTAGAGTAGAAAACAATGAAACCAAAAACTAAAAAATGATAGAAAAAAATGTGATTGGCTGTACAGAAAGAACAATAAAACTGCTAAATATCTAAGTGAGATAACCAAGAAAAAAGAGAAGACATTATTTACCAGTGTCACAAATAAAATACATGAAGCTAAAACTAACACATCTAAAGGCAGAAATACAAAAATCCAAAAGCAAGAGTTGGAAGCTGCAGTTTTTTTCCGAATTGATCTTCCTGAATGAGTCACGTGAGGACAGCTAGCTGCTTATCCAAGAATACTTACTGGACATACCATCTCACAAGCCCAGTCCAAAACTACAAGAACCTAACCATAACTCCAAGTTTATGAGTCCTACCTAACAGCTGCTGACACTCACCAAGCAGAACCCGCCAGCCCTTATAACATATTGTCAGTGCCAATAAGCTTTCCTTCAAAACAGCTTGCCTAACCACCTCTTGCCCTAACAAACCCTGACCTTTTCTTTGTTCCCCGGATATATCATCTGATCTGTATGTATGTCCTGGATTGCAATCTTACTTTTTGTATATTATTCCCCCCAAAAAATATTTTTACTTAGATCTACTTCTCTCTACTTATGTTGACAAAATCAGTAACAGTAAAACAGCTATAAAATTGGAAATGCAACAACAATCTCATAAATAACTCATGAATCAGACAAAAATCACAAGGAAAATGAGAAAAAATTCTTGAATGATAAAAACATAGAATATAAAAATCTATGGTCTATAGCTAAAGTAGTGATTTGAGGGAATTTATAGCTCTAACTACGTATATTAGGGAAGAAGGTATGAAAATGAATAAACCTTTGTCTTGAGAAGCTAAAAAAGAGAGTGAGTTAAACTTGAAGTACAGTAAATGATAAATCTAAAAATGAAAATGAAACAGAAAAACGATAGAAGAAAAACAACGGAACTAAAAGCTGGGTTTTTAAAAGGTAATACAGTTTAGAAACTTCTTCCTAGACTTAATGAGGAAAAAAGAGAAGATATAAATTACCAATATTAGCAATGAAAGAGGGATTATTAAAAGGACGATGGGAGATAGTATAAAAATTGTATCCCAAAAAAGTCAACAAGTTTAATAAAATAAAGTCCGGGAAAGAAATTTCCAAAACAGATTCAAGAAGAAACGTAAAACCTGAACTGCCTTGAAGTCTAGAGCAGGGTTGGCAAACTTTGTAGAAGGCGAAATATTTTAAGCTTTGCAACTAATATAATCTATCAAATCTGCTATTATAGCATGAAAGCAACCATAGACAATAATGCGGAAATTGACATGACTGCATTCTAGTAACACCTCATTTACAAAAACAGGTGCAAGTTGAATTTAGCCAATGGGCTATATTTTGCCAACTTCTGGTCTAAAGTAACTAAGTTTTTTCTCAAACTGTTAGCAGCTGATAGATAAGACACAGTGCTAGACAGACCCCCAGTTACTAAGTATGTTAGTTACTAAGTATGTCAAGCCCTGTTACTAAGTATGGGGTGAGAAAATAATCTTTCCTGTCACTTAAGTGAATGAAGGCTTTTAAAATCTATCCTGCGAGAAGCATATGAATTTGGGCTGTGCTGGCCATTTACTGTTTGAATTGAAAGCAATTCTTTTGATCTCTGGCAAAATTCCTGCTCTCTTTTAGGCTGGAAATTTCTCTTTGCTTTACAAAACAAAGAATCACCTCTTTAATTTATCTTTTATATTAATTTGTATTTTTATATTTTGGCTTTGTCCAGTGTAGTATCCCCCTTTACAAGTAGTTAATCATCTTAATCTTGAAAAGAAAAACATACAAAAATACTTGATTTGTAATTAGCAACCAAGAGGTAGGAGCAGAGTTACATAAAAGCTCGTAAATATTTTAAAAATGTTGTCTCACCAGAAAACAAAGAAATATATGTCAAACAATCTAGTTTTTTCTAAAAATTGGTAAATATTTGTAAAAAATTATAATAATCACTGTGTTAAGGAAGAGAGGCATGTACCTGTCTTTTCGATGGGATGAAAAGTGGTAGAATATTTCTGGAAATTATTTCACTGTATTTGTTAAGAGCCTTGTCTAGGATAGGTCACCAAATGATCCCCAAATGGATAATGTGAGTTCATTTCTTGCACACATAGTAAATACTAGGTGGGGGACTAGCTGCGGCTGGCTCTGTCATCTTTAACATATGACTGTCAATTTTGCACAAGGCATATTTCCATTCTGACCAGCTGGAAAGGATAGGAGCATGGGAGGCTTTTAGGGCCAATCTAGGAAGCAGCACATATCACTTCTGTTCAAATCTCATTAGCCAAAATTCAGTAACTGACCATGCCCGATTGTAAGGGAGACTGGAAAACGGCATGTAACGGTGTGCCCAGAAAGAAGAATGTCAGTTTTGTTGAGTGGCTAGCCACCTCAGCCATAGCTCTTAAAATATATTCATTTTAACTCAGTAATCTAGGGATTTGTTTCAAGGAAATGCTCACTCCAGTCTGTGGCAGACCTAGTAGTTTTCCCCCAAAATTCATTTTCCCTTTCTCCTTAGTAATAGAAAGTTATATTTTTGGTAGCGCATAGCCATTCAGGGGGAGAAAAAATCTTTCTCAGCACTTCTTACAATTAGGCATGGCATACGTCTAAGTTCAGGCTAGCAAAATTCATGTGACAGCTTCCAGCAGCTTTTTTCCATGTGTTACGTGTACTTCCCTTTTATTTTGGACTCTTCCTCTATCCTTCTGTCCAGGATATGGATTTGAAAGCCAGAACTCTAGATGTCATTTTGAGGACGAAAGTCACAGCCTAGACCTGGGAGAGTAATGAGCTGTACGAAGTCAAGGTCTCTGTAGAAATGAAAGAGCAGAGGCCCCATGCTAGCCCTGGAATGCTCACTTCAAACTTGTAGGAAAGAGAGAAAGAAGTTTTCTTCATCTTCAAGCCAGTTCTCTTAGGTCTCTGCTAAATCTAATCCTAATTTATATAGGCCAGGTATTTTCCTTCCAAATCTTTAATCTTTTTTTCTTCTTTCCTGTTTGTAGTATAATAATAATTTATTAAAATATACTCATGGGGAAATATTTTTATACAATGAAATGGGAGATTGGAAATGGAAGTTGTCTTCTAGATGTTTCACACAATGTCTCTCTTTAAAGAGCATTATTTCAATTCACTTTTTTGAAAGATGACTATTGTTTTGCAAAAAGAGATCACCCTCGGCTGGGTGCAGTGGCTCACACCTGTAATATCAGCATTTTGGGAGGCGTGGATAGGTGGATCACTTCAGGTCAGGAGTTTGAAAACAGCCTGGCAAACATGGTGAAACCCCATCTCTACTAAAAATACAAACATTAGCCTGCTGTGGTGGTGCATGCCTGTAGTTCCAGCTACTCCAGAGGCTGAAGCAGGAGAGTCGCTTGAACATGGGAGGAAGAGGTTGCAATGAACCAGGATGGCAATGCTGCACTCCAGCCTGGGAAACAAGAGTGAAACTCCGTCTCTAATAACAAGAATAATAAATTAAAAAAGAAAAATCACCCTAAAGGATTCTTAAGGTGCACAAAAGTAAAAAATTAGAACCCTCCCATTTTTTGTGTGGTAACTGTGAAACGTTCTAGTTTGGAAATGGAATTTGTTATATACAGTTGAACCAATGTCTCTGGACTCCTGTTTGTGATTTGAGATTGTTATTGATGTGGTTTTAAGTGATGGGGGGTTAGAAAAGAAAGGAGAGAGAAATACTTTCATCAAGAAATGAAGACAGCTGTGTCTCGAGATATCATGACTTGCTCTTGTGCAGGGCAGCATTTGTAGGTGGCTCATTTTACTTGGTGTGCTGAAAAGGAGATGAAAAGAGAAAAGCGGAGAGTGACGATTTTGTGAGAATTTTGGAGATGAGCATGAGCTATGAATGCCTCTGAAGTGTTGTGAAAGAATGTAATGTGATGAGGCATTAAGGTTAAGCATAAGGAAGATTATAGAAGAACATATTATAGAGTGGGTTCCAGTGATGTGAGCTCAGAGAAGAGTTCAGGCAAAGGGAATAAAATGTGCAATTTTCCATCAGAAGGAAGATCTGGACCTTTGTAGTCAGCTGCCCATTAGTGCCTCCACGTGATGCCCAGGAGGTCTGCCACCCACTTGTCTGTGCGTAACCCTTACTCCTGTCCTTTTTCCTCCCAAGCAATCATGTCCTGATGATCTCTTCACCTACCTGTCTTCAAGTTACCCACTCCTTTTTATTACACTGATGCTCATTAGTCTCCCTTTTAGACCACCATAATCTCTTCTATGAATTTAAACAACTTCATGCTTGATTTTCCCACGTTCATTTTTTTCTGCTTTGATCCATTCTATACATTTCAGCTAGAATCATCATTCAAAAAATGAATTGACCAATGGGAGAAAATTCATGCATTTTCTTTTCCAGGAAAATTCAAATTATGAGAAAACATTGCCAGCATGTGTTCAAACTCTTAGATTGATGGATGCACCATTATTCCCAATTACCCTTGTATTGAGTTACAATTAATGCTCTACTCTCCAATGCACCAAATCAATATTATAAATATGGTTTTAAGGCTGAATTTTTAGTGTCCTTGTGTTTTGTGCCAGCTGTTAAAGGTTACTGCCTTCTTCTCTTTCATCTTAATTTTTTTGCTCACATTGAAATGCATTACTCAGATCAGCCCTTGAAAGTCTTTAAAATATATGGCATAAAGTGCACACATTATTCTAGACACATTTCATAGAATTGATTGCAGTTCCCACTGCCCAGTGTTTAATAAAGTTGTCGGCCGGGGGCGGTGGCTCAAGCCTGTAATCCCAGCACTTTGGGAGGCCGAGGCGGGTGGATCACGAGGTCAAGAGATCAAGACCATCCTGGTCAACATGGTGAAACCCCATCTCTACTAAAAAATACAAAAAATTAGCTGGGCATGGTGGCGCGTGCCGGTAATCCCAGCTACTCAGGAGGCTGAGGCAGGAAAATTGCCTGAACCCAGGAGGAGGAGGTTGTGGTGAGCCGAGATCGCGCCATTGCACTCCAGCCTGGGTAACAAGAGCGAAACTCCGTCTCAAAAAAAAAAAAAAGTCACTGTGGCTACTGTTCATCACATCAACTATCCGAAGTGTGTTTGTTTACATGAAATTAAGCACATCCTTCCTCTTCCTAGAATTTGTCTGTAACATGAGGTCAGCTGGCTTACTCCTGTGCCATAAACCATCTTTAAACAAACCCCAAACTTCTAAAACCTTAGCCTTATTCACCTGAATAAAGTAATTAGGAATAATGATAACTCCATCAGTCTAAGACTTTAAATGTATTCCAGCAGTATTTCCTGATAATTTGAGTATTTTCTGCACTGAATTGTTTCATTTCAGTCTATCTAGCACCTCCTTTCTCCTTATTTTCTGGACTACTGATTTCTTGACTCATCTCCTATTTATAACATCGTAGACTTGATGCACCAACCTTTTTTTTTTTTTTTTTTTTGAGACGGAGTTTCACTCTTGTTACCCAGGCTGGAGTGCAATGGCGCAGTCTCGGCTCACCGCAACCTCTGCCTCCTGGGTTCAGGCAATTCTCCTGCCTCAGCCTTCCGAGTAGCTGGGATTACAGGCTTGAGCCACCGCGCCCAGCCGATGCACCAACCTTTTATTGACATGGCTTTCCTCCACAACTGCACCTAGCACTCACACTCTTAGAATTTGTCTGCCCCTGGCCCAGTGACTGTTCCCAGCACAGACCCTATGAAGCCTGTGTCCCTGACAAGTTTTCTTTGGCTCTCGTATTTGTGATCTAGGATTAGTTTATATGTAAGATATTTTTCTGCTTTAAAATTCTTTAATGCCATTATTTTTGACAAGTTATGTGACTATGTCTACTATGTTGACCACTGACTTCTTAGTTCTTGAAGAAGATCCTAATTTATTCAATAAATATTTATCAGTTACCAAACCATCCCTTGCATCTTGGTCTGATGACTATCCCGCTTTCCCTGGGTCTATCTTCTTTCCCTTGTTGCAGGAGTTTCCCTGTGTGAATCCTGCAATAAAATCCTTGCCTCTCTACCATGTTCCATTGATCTTTATACCAATAACATATTGCGTTGGTTACTGTAGCTTTATAGTAAGGTTGAAAACCCACTGGTGTAAGTCCTCCTACCATATTCTTCTTGTTCAAAAAATTATTTTGGCTAATCTAGGTTCTTTGCCTTTGCATACAGTTTTTAGTATTTGTGAGTTTATTCTTTAAAACTTATATTTTGATTTAGACTGCATAGAATCTATAGATCAATTTAGAGTAAATTAGTTGAACAATGTCAAATCTTCTAATCCATGAACATGATATATACATTTAGGTTTCTTGATTATTCTTGGTAATGTTTTATAGTTTTCAGTGTTCATGTCTTGCATATTTTTGATAACTTTATTCCTAAATACATTTTATGCTATTGTAGATAAAATTTTAAAATTTCATTTTCTCGTTGTCACTTGCTAGTGTATGCAAATACAATAGATTCCTAGATATTTGCCTTGTATTCTGTGATCTTGCTAAATTCACTTATTAGTTCTAGGAGTTTATTAGTAAATTCCTTAGAATTTTCAACATATATTATCATCTGCGAATACAAACTTTTACTTTTGATTTTTAATCTTTATCTATTTTATTTCCTTTTCTTGGTTTATTACACCGGCTAGGACATCCAATGCAGTGTTGACTAAAAGTGGTGAGAGCGGACATCCTTGCCTTACTACTGACTTTAATTAAAAACTAATGAGATACTCAATGCCAAGTATGAATTCAGCTATAGGTTTTTCATTTTTGTTTTTATAGATACTTCTAATCAGGTTGAGGAAGTTGCCTACCATTCATTCTAAGAAAGGAGTTTTTCATAAATTAGTATACTAAGGCTTTATTACCCAGCATATAGTCTATTTTGGTAAAATTGCCATGTAAACTTGAAAATCGTGTGTATTTTTCCTTTTTTGTCCAGTGTCTCACTTTGCCACCCAGGCTGAAGTGCAGTGGCACGATCACAGCTCACTGCAGCTTTAACCTCCCAGTCTCAAACGATCCTTCCCCTCAGCCTCCCAAGTAGCTGGGACCATAGATGCGTGCCATCACACTTGACTGACTTTTTATATTTTGTAGAGATGAGGTTTCTCTATGTTGCTTAGGTGGGTCTCAAACTCGTGGGCTCAAAAAAATCCTCCTCTCTCGGTCTCCCAAAGTGTTGGGATTACAGCCATGAGCCACCATGCCCAGTCCCTTTTTCCATTGTTTTGTGTACTATTCAGTAAATACCAATTAACCTAAGAAGATTGATAGTGTTGTTCAGACCTTTGCTGAGAGAGGAATATTAAAATCTCCAACAAACTCTGGAATTTGTCTATTTCTCCTTTTAATTGTCAATTTTTTTCATGTATTTTGAAGTTCTTAGGTGGACACATTTATGACTGTGTTTTCTTCCTAACAAATTAACATTTTATCATTAAAATTTTCTAGTAATTCTCTGTAACGTAGAAATCTGTTTTATCTGATATATAACGAATTCAGTCTTTTTATGTTTACCGTTCACATGGTTTGTCTTTTCCCATTCATTTAGCTTTCGCCTATCTGGGTCTTTGTATTTAAAGTACATCTCTTACATATTACATGTAACTTACAAGATGGAAATTGTCAAAGTGAATAAAAACACATATGTTATGTGTGGTGTTTTTTTTGTTTGGTTGGTTTTTTTATTTTTGTTTTTGTTTTTTTGAGAGGGAGTTTTGCTCTTGTTGCCCAGGCTGGAGTGCAATGGCACCGTCTTAGCTCACTGCAACCTCCACCTCCCAGGTTCAAGCGATTCTCCTGCCTCAGGCTCCTAAGTAGCTGGGATTACAGATGCCTACTATCATGCCCAGCTTATTTTTGTAATTTTAGTAGAGATGGGGTTTCACCATGTTGGCCAGGCTGATCTTGAACCCCTGACCTCAAGTAATCCTCCCAAAATGCTGGAATTACAGGCATGAGCCACCACACCTAGCCTCATGTGTTTTTATGTGACATAACATGTGTGTTTTATCCATTTTGACAATTTCCACCTCATAATTAAAGTGCTTAATTCATTATTTAACACAATTGATATAGTTAAAGTTGGGGCTAATATTTTATTTGTTTTTTTGTTCACCTCTGTTCTCCTTACTATCTTTTTGGATTGTTAGAATAATATTCTAAGTCATTTTAATTTTCCTACTGGCTTTTGGCCATACTTCTCTGCATTACATTTTTTAATGACTGCTCTAGAAATGACAATATATATCTTTAATTTTTTCACAGTCCACTAATAGCTAATATTGTATCATTTCATTTAGTACATAGATATGAATCTTGAAATCATAGAGGTCTACCTATTCTCCACCTCCAATCCTTTACACCATAGCTATTATAGGCACTACATCTGCATACTTTAAACTCCACAGCATGTTTTTTTTCTCTTTAAACAGTTATATGTGTAATAACGAAATTAAAGGGAAGAAAGTAAAAACCAAATGGTCTTTAGTATTTACCCAGATGGTTACTATTCTGATGTTCTTCATTCCTTTCTTAGAATCTGTTTTCATCTGACATCAATTTCCTCCAGCCTGAAGTACTTCCTTTAGGATTTCATGTAATACAGATCTACTTGCAATAAATTATCTTCTTTTTATTTTATTTGAAAGTATCTTTACATGTCTGCAGTCTTGGAGGCTGTTTTCACTGGATGTAGAATTCTGGGCATACAGTGCTCTTTTGTTGTTTGTTTGATTTATTGTTATTTTCTTTCAGACTTTAAAGATATTGTTCCACCTTCTTCTGGTCTCCACAATTTCTCATGAATATCAGCTTTGAAACACTCTCGGCCACCTGATTTCTTCCACAAAAATTAATATTTATTATACTCCTTTTACAGAAAAACGAATTGGCTTAACTTTCTTTGCCCAAGAGTTGGTAGAGAAGTAAGGAGAATTTTTTAGTTCTTTCCTCTTTCCCTCTACATAGCTCTGGTAAATAAAAGGTTACTGGGGGTGACAGGGAAGGTATCTGTTAAACCCAAATGTCTTCAACTTGACCTTGAATTAATAATCAATGTGCTCCTGGGAAAAAAGGAAAGAAAGAGCCTCCTTTTCTAGCCTCAGGATGTATGTTCTCTGAATGACTCTTGGAACTGAGATGAGAGAGAAGTGTTTACTTTGATGGAAGCTTTTGCTCCCAGGTGTATGGGAAAGCTGGCATTGTCTATGGCTGACCTGGGGCTGGAGTTAAGCCTTTAATTATAGAAAGAGTAAAACTTCAAGGGGCTATGCACTCTTTCTGGGAGCAGTCTCCTCTCTATGCCTGGATGAAAACGGAAAGAGGTAGCATGCCCACAGGTCTAAGCGGTACATGCATATGAGAGGAGATGAACTTCCGACAAAACAAAATTAAAATGAAGAAAACAAAACAGACTGCCATTCTGCTCTTTCAAACTTGTCCCTCCCAACCCCCTATAAAAACAGACACTGTTTTTTGACTAAATTTGTCTTTGGTCTTATTTAATAGGCTTTTGAAGAGAAAGTATCCTGTTCTAACATGTAAAACGTGCTCCAGGCCAGTAAGTGTCTAGAAGACGTACAACTCAGTTCCCCTTGGGTGCAATGCTGCTTGAGAAACTGGTGATACCATGTAGATCGGCTTTGGAGCCAGGGGAACATGAGTTCACATCCTTGCTGTGCAATTTAACAGCTGTGTAACTTTGGGCATGTGCCTCAGATGTACTGCCTGAAATCTTTTGGAAAGGAGGCAGAAAATTAATAATAAACCTTTAATCTCTTTCTTGTCAGTTGCTGTGGCCAAAACTTCAAATACCAGTATCCAGCTTTCCTCTCCCTCTAGATACATGTAAATATGCATTTCCAACACACCCTTGAATCTGCATGGCACATGAAACTGTTCTATCCAATTGACAGTGAGTACAAACGATATACAGCCATTCCTTGTTTTATTTTGCTTCACTTTATTGTACTTCACAGATAGTACCTTTTTACAAATTAAAGTTTTGTGGCAGGCCTACAATGAGCAAATTTTGTATCTATTACATTTTGCTAATTCTCACAATATTTTAAACTTGTTCATTATTAGTATATCTGTTGCGGTAATCTATAATCAGTGACCTTTGTCTTTACTATTGTAATTATTTGGGGACACCAGAAACCATGCCGATATGGAATGGTGAACTTAATTAGTAATTGCTGTATGTGTTCTGACTGCTCCACTGATGGACAGTTCCTCCATCTGTCTCCCACTCCTTGGGCCTCTACTGCCTGAGACACAACAGCATTGAAACTGGCCAAATAATCCTGTAACAACCTCTAAGTGTTCGAGTGAAAGGAAGAGTCACATGACTTGCGCATTTTTCTGAGTCCCACCAATCACTGAGATCACCACTGTGTGTTTGGTAAAAGTAACACCCTAGAGCTGTATGCTTTCTTAGTTTCTCAGTTCTTCAAATCTGCAACCAGTTCGGAGATTCCTTGTGTTAAACAAATGGTTTTTTCCTGAATGTATCCCATCCCTCCTCCAAAAAGATCATAAAAAGGAAAAGTCAAAACAAGTTGCAAAATTGGAAAATATTTTCATTTTCTTGACAAAACATAAGAAACAATCACTTATAATGTACAACCCTAGATATTAATGTAAGGTAGAGAGAGAGAATGCAGGTGCTTGTCTCCACCCAAATCTCTCTGGTGGGACGTGTTTGGATCATCGGGGTGGATCCCTAATGAGTGACTTAGGCCATCCCCTTGTTGATAAGTCAGCTCTGAGTTCACAGGATATATGTTCATTTGAAAGTATATTGGTACCTCCTTGCTTGCCCCCCACCCTCTTGCTCTTCCTCTGGCCATGTGATATGCCTGCTCCCCCTTCACCTTCTGCTATGACTGTAAGCTTCCTGAGGACTCCCCAGAAGCTGAGCAGATGCCAGCACCATGCTTCCTGGAAAGCCTGTATAACTGTAAGCCAGTTAAACCTCTCTCTCTCTCTCTCTCTCTCTCTCTCTCTCTCTCTCTCTCTCTCTCTCTCTCTCTCTCTCTCTTTTAAAATAAATTACCCAGTCTCAGGTATTTCTTTATAGCAATGCAAGAATGGCCAATACAGAGAAGCTTGGAGGAATATCTTCTCTCGTTTAAATCATCACACTTTGACAATTCACATTTTCTTTGATTCAGGTGTGCTGTGAATATGAATGGAATAGAAGTATAAATGTTGTATGCAGTTGTTAAAAAGTAGAAAACTATTTGCATTGTTAATCCTGCCAAGTCGTCCACTGTCCTTACATATAAGTTCTCTGAACACCATCTAATTTGATGGCAGATACCAAGAAATTTTAAATGTTAAGTACAAGGTGAGAACTAAGAAAATACCCAGAAGAAAATTCTGTGACACTGAATGAAGACCATCTATCAAAGAAAGGGAATAGAGAGATGGATAAAGTATCTCCTTAGCTATATGGGACAAATAGAAATCATCTCCCACCATATTCTCCAGCCCAGATGAAGATGTCACAATTAGACCGAAGGGACTGGACAAAGGTGTCTAGCAAGCCATCCCAAGATTGATACAGCCTAGTGGACAGCTTCCAATTTGAAAATCTGTGAGGAGTGCCCATGTTCCCAAGAGCCCTAACCTCTAATGGGAAATCCTACTGTATATGGAGATGCTGGGGTCTGCTTCCTTCACTGAAGCTAAGTGGGCCCCTGGAGAGTGAAATCAGTGGTCATCCACACACATCCTACGCCTCAACTTTTGTCAAGTCTGGAAGGATGGTAGCAAAAGAGAATGTCATTTAAGCCACTCCTTGGAAAAGCCAAATGCCTTTGCCTTCATCTTTTGCTTCCGTCCAACCTTGGGGTAAATTGTTCACTATCCAGGGGAGTTAATTAGGTTGACTAAGATTTTAGAATTCAGATCTGATGCAGAATTCCAACTGTGGCTGCCTTTTATCACTAACCCACCTCCACTGTTACGTTATTTTTTATTTGTTTCTACTTATTTTATTTCTACCTTCCTACATATCTCGGGTCCACCCCCTTTTCTTCAGCACACACACACTCTGTGGCAATTATCAGACCAGGAAGAGGTCTCTTGATATATGAACCTCCAGCTATTATGACTTAGGTGTTAACAGATCCCTTAAAAAGTAACACGTAATTTAAAAATCATAGTTAAAAAACACAGAGGCAAACAAATACATTTACCGTCATGAATTACCTGCTCTAATTGGAAGACCAAAGTCATCCCCATTCTCTCTCTATGCCCCACACTTCTCTTTTTTTCTTTTTATGTTTATTTTTTGGTCTCAACACTTTTTATCTTAGATTCAACTATCCTAATTCTTAATCAAAGATACTTGGGGTTGGTATTGTTACCAAGTATTTTTTTCTGCCCAGTTCAAGGATTCTGCCCCTGGGCTTAGACCTTTAGGTGTCACTACACACCGACCTGTCCAATCTTTAGGTACCTGAAAGGGACTCCCTCCCCTTACTAAAAAGTTACCTCTTTTACAAAGCTCAGCCCTTCAGCTCTTACTCTAAACTATGTGCTAAACCTTTAGAGTAGAATTTTAGCTCATTTTAGGCTTTCTTATTGTTAATGTTTAACTTTTCAAACAATTTAAGTTACATTGATTTGTTTTATGTAATAGATGCATATGGTAAAAAATTCACAGGGTACAAAAGGGCTTGTAACAAAAAATAAATCTCCCTTCTACCCCTACCTCCCAGCTACTGAGTTTTTCTTCCCAGAGTCAAAAACTCTTAACTTCTTGAACTTTTTCTCAGAGATATTCTATGCGTGTACTAATACATGACTTACACATACACATGTATATTTAATTATATAAGCAATGCATGGACATTATTTCTCTATATAAATTAAAGCAATACAAGGTAGGCGCAGGTTCCTTGATCATCTCTCCAGTCCCAGTTTCTTTCCCAATGTAACTAGTTCGTAATCTAGCTTCAACTTAGAATAAATCCTTCCAAAATGTTCCTTTGTTTTATATGGACTTAGAAAAACATGTAGCATTATTTGATGGGTTTATTTTTGAAGAGATATACTGCAAAAATCATTCTGCAGCTTGTCAGTCTTTGGGTCAAGACTTTAAAGCACCCCAAACTCTGAAAATAAAACCGTTCTTCTCTATCTTATCTTATAAAATAGTTCTTATCTATTTTATCTCATCTGGTTTTTCTAAAAGCCAGGTGATGCCTTTATTTCCTCCTGATCCCAGGTTCCTGCCTCCCATTTGTCCACCCACAAAGTTCCTGTTTCTTCTCCAGGAAAGCCCCGGGAACAGAGATGAGGAAGAGAGGGTCTGCGTTCAATTATTCTACCACAGAACAAAACTTGACACAGACGCTAACAAGACGATTGTCCTCTCACCTGGTCATTAGCTGGAGTGTTCAAAACTAGGAAAAGGTGTCATGTGGGGCTGCCTTGTACCATGAACTAAAGGGGCAGGGGTCACAATCCCACCACTGTAATAGGAACTCTTGACACATTGTCTAAAGACAAAAGGCAAAATCTGACGCATTTAAATTATCAGATCCTATGCAGAGCCAGCTACTTGACAATAATAGCCGGGTCGCTTTAACAAGGTATCTTGCACTAATGATCACACAATCCTCTAGAGGAAAGATGCTACTTCTGAGAAATGATCAAAGCTTTACTACAGATTTGTATGACCAAAAGACACACATTTTATATAGAGTTCCTGAAGATTTCAAGGAACGAGGAGCTTACTGCATTTAAAAGCTACCTATTGCATTGTAAAGCCATTTAATCTGCTCAGTTCTTTTGTTATTGAAACTTTGGATTCTATTCTGACCTCTGGGCTGACATTGAATACATTTAATCTCTCTTACATATGATCAGAGCCAATCTTGAGTTTTAGAAAGCCTGTTTAATCTGAGAAAGTCTGTACCTATCTAAAACATGACTGGGCCGCCAGCACAGCTTATTTTTACCTAAATACAGTCTGTCTGAATTTAAAAGTGTCTCTAGATCATTAGCAAACTTAACAATGCTAGTAGTATTACTTATTCTAAAATTCTCTGTTTGAAAGGACATTTTCAGAGTAAATCACCTTTTCTCTTGTTATACTTCCTCCAGAAAGAAGGATCAAGGCTCTCCTTGGATTTATGTTTCCCAAAGTGAGAATCCAAGAAATGGCGAATCCTGACTTAGCCCTTCCTTCTCTGTGACATTTAATGTTATGATTGCTTTTTCTTGCTTTACTTACTTTAATCCCAGCAGATTTGTAGTTGATGAAATGGAGTTTTGAAATACTAGCCCATGTTCTTTGTGTAGTATAGCCCACCCATATAGCCAAAAAGGTTGGATGTCTCACATTTCTGCCTGATTATATATGGGATGCTTATATTCACCATTCCTAAAAATAGACACTTCACACTCTGTATCATATAAGCTGAAGAACATGCTTTTCTAAGAAATCACAAATATTGGGTTCTATCCTCATAATGAAATGCACATTTCCCTTTAAAAGGATAGATCTTCAATTTAGAATTTGAGTAAAATGGTGCTGTATAAGTCTATCATCTGTTAACTTTAGAGAGCTAAAAACTCATTTAGGATTATTCTTTGATTCTCTTCGCATGTCATTTTTCACCTGATTGTGAATTAGGTGAAAATGCAGCTCACTCATTTTGAGCTGCATTTTGCTGATGATTTATTTCTCTTAGCGATGCCAACAGTTCTAATAAGCTACTTGGCTTCAGCAGGCTGACTTACAAACTTGAGGCTTGATTATTGCCAAAGCAAAGAGGGTTTAGGGCTTGTCAATATTTCTCCAGGGAAGAGATGAGCAAGAAAGATTTCCTTTTTTCTTTTGTGTCTGAGAGTTAACTATGTCCTTTCCTTTCTCCTTCACAGCCCATCCTAAAGTCCCACTAAGATACAGGGAACTTCAGAGAGAGGGATGGAGGTACTCCTTAGTCTGATTTAGTTCACATCTTTTTTCTTTTTCAGAGCCATCAAAAGGCTGGTCCTTAGCTTCTAGAATATCTATCTCCTCCTGGCACTCGGTTGAGATTTGTAAAGGTATTCATGAAGGCCTTTTCCAAAAGGTAGAGGGGACAGGGGGAGGAAGATATTTCTGCTGACATAGTCCTGCCTCACTCTTCCCTATTCCCTCAACTTTGTCTTTCCCCAACAATCTCCTTACCAAAGTACCTTGTGCAGGGAAAGTGTACAATAGATACATACTGCAAGCCTACACTGTCACTCGGTGACCCTCAACCACCACCCCTGACCAGTCCCTCCCTCAAGGATGAGAGGAAGATCATTCTGGATTGATTCACTAGTATAGCAGGGTCTAAATGTATGCACTATGACCTAAATGTAAAAAATAATGTGCCTGTCTTTATTTCCTCAAACTGATCTTGAATCTGAATGCTTCTAGTAGCCAGTCAACACACA
Organism: Callithrix jacchus; assembly: GCF_049354715.1. NCBI lineage: Eukaryota > Metazoa > Chordata > Mammalia > Primates > Cebidae > Callithrix > Callithrix jacchus. The sequence continues at coordinate 76,807,574 of NC_133512.1, read as the reverse complement.
TGAGTTAAGGAATCTCTTCTTGCTCTGGAGCCCTGCCTAGTGCTGGCAGACAGTAGTGATGGGGTAACTGAGCCTTTCTCATTCAAGGCAAGTTAGTCTTCTCTAGCTTTAGAGTCCATTTCAGGTCAATTTAATCCCATCTTTGACTTGCTGGTATACCTGCCTCTGTCATCATGTGGTGTTCTCCATAGGTGTCTGCGTGTCTAAATTTCCCTCTTGTAAGAACACCAGTTACTGGACTAGGGCTCACCCTGATCCAGTATGATCTCACTTTAACTTGATTACATCTGCAAATAGCCTATTTCCAAATAAGACTACATTAACACGTATCAGGGCAGTCAATTTATTTTTGGGGGAAATACAATTCTACCCATAACAAAGAGGGAGGCTCTGGATCACAATTCTAGATTTTCGAGGGTAGTCTCTCAACCAGCCTGAAGTTGACATTGGAGTTTCTAGTACCACCTACATCCAGGAGATGGGGTACAAAATTCCTTCTACCTCAGTCTTACCCCCAGAATATCTTTCTTTAATTCCTTGTATCCTCTCTTTCATGGTGGAAGAACTCTAGTCTCTGTCACGTCTGGTGGAAACTTGTCCTCCATCATGTTCTCTTCACAGACGCTCACAGTAGAGCTCTGTGCTCAACCCTCCCAGCTTTGCTCTTGCTACATCAACCTTGAAGATAGAGAGATTTCCCAGTGCCCTTTGCTGGGGCTCAGCCATGGCTTCCGATTTATGGAAGTGCCACCTGCTGCTCAGGATCATAGGAATTCTTCAAAGGCTCCTTGGGGGTCACCACCACTGCTTACTCCTAAATACTCTTTCTTTTCTCCTTAAACATCGGGGCACCTGGGTTTGGTATGTTTGTTTGTGTATTCCCCTGTAGATGGTTTTACTAGACCTTTGAAAGAGTTAGGGATAAAGAAGTTGTGGACTGGTAGAGTCAGATCACAGACCCCATGGAACAAGGGGAGGGATCTAGTACATCTTCCTTTCTTCAGAAGTAGGAGAGCTTAGAGATGAGATTAGCAAGTTCTGCACACACAGGATCCCAAGATGAAAGCACTCTGTGACCATTTGTCTACAAATACCTTTGAGACAGAAATTTCTCCGTTATGCTCCCTCTGCAGCATCACTGGCCTGCTCAGAGTGACTCAAAGTGACGAGGTCATGATACTCTTTTTGTGGCCCAAGCGCCTTGACTAGTTTTATCTAAGTCTCAGTTTTCTTATACAGAAAATGGGATGGCAGTATATCCTCTTTGTAAGGTGGTTGTCATTATTCGACAAAATATATGTAAAGCAGCTAAAACAGTGACTGGCACTTACGGGTTGCTAAACAAGAAGCAATGCCTTTATCATTCATCTACTCTCTCTTCTCTCTCTAGATCATAGCCCTTGTCTGAAATTACTCCTCCTTTAACTATTCTCCACCTACTGAGAAAACGGGGGAAAAAAGGGATTATGTTCTCTAGAGCTCCTCTTGTCCTAAGGCTCCACTGGACATATCTCAGACCTCAGGCCAGAACGGATTGGATACTTGCTCAGCTTGACTGTTTTAATGCAATTTTAACTCCAGAAATTTATCATGTGTATGCCAATCTACTATTTTCCATAAGAATTATGCATAGCACAAAATATGTCTGACTTTTGGGGGAAGTGTCATCAGAGCATGGATTAATCTCAGCTCACCTATGGTCATTCTTCATTTGTTGCTTTCAACATTTTGGTAAAAATGAAATCCTAGTCAGTGACTGCATTGGGTTATCTAGGAAGAGGAAGCAGAACAGACCCACAGTCCCTCAGCCCTCCTACTCAGAGAGATGGCTTCTCTTTGCCCAGTGTGGCCAGCTCAGTCACTAACTCTCACTGCAGAAGAAGGTAAGGGGCTAGCATCTCATCTGGGCTGGAAGATGTGGAAAACTGCACTAGAAGAAAATAGTAAAGATTCAGCTGGGAGTGGCTAGGGGGCAGGACTTTGTTTTTTGTCTGGTTTTATTTTTTCTCATCACAGATAAAGTAAGGGCTTCTAGTTGCAGTAACATTAGGGAGTCCCATCTTAATCTTTAATGCCACCCTTTAACCTGTAGCTGAGGTCAAAATCTGGAAGCTATATGTGATGTTCGTTTTTCCCTCATATCCCAACTCCAATATATTAGCAATTGCTCTCAGCTCTACCTTGAAAATATCTCCCAAACCTATCTGCTTCTATCACCTACCTCCACTGTCATCTCTCATCATAGCCTCTACTTGGCTTCCCCATCCCCGCTCTGGTATCGCTAATGATCAAATTTTTACCCAGGTTCCAGAGCAGTCTTTAAAATGTGTATTGGATAACTTTGTTCTCCAGTCAAAATCCTCTAATAGTTTTCCATCATATGTGTAATAAAAATCAAATTCCTTACCTCAGTTCACAGGGCCCTGCAATGACATTTCTGAGAAAGTTCCTGCCACTCTCTGCTTCTTCCTCACTCCACCTCGGGCATGCAAAATTTGAATTTATCCCCTTACTAGCAGTGTTAACTGTGGTCTGTTGGTTAAGGTGGTGTCTTCCAGCATGATTCTTCCCTTTGTGATTAAATATGTTGTGGGGAGACATTTGGAGATTGTGGATATCCTGCTTCTAGTCACATTTTTACCCACTAAGTCTAGCATCCGTTAATGGTTCTTACCTGAAACAGTTACTATTGTGGTGCTTGGCCAATGGTGATTTTCAATCTTCATCATTTCTTCTACATTTATTAGTTGGAATTCTACTGTAAGGAAGAGCTTTCCCATCTCTGCCTCTTATTTTTTAAATTATTTATATAGGTATGGATTTGTGGATTCTTTTATTTTATGATATAGGTTATAATCATTCCATTTTTGTTTTGCTTTCTTGCCCAATTTGTCCTCAGTTTAGCCAATGGAAGCCCATTTGAACTTGCCACTACATCATCTGACATATTCCATTGTTTTTCTTTTTTTTAGCACTTTCTTACTGTTTAGAACCGCAGTTTCTTGCAGTTTCACCAACCTAGCTCAGAATCAACCATCTTTCAAAAAAGTGCTGGTTCCTTTTATTGAAAAGTGGTATTTAGGTATTAAGATTTGGCATGAGATGTGCTCATCAGTATTGGGGCATCATTGATTCTAAATATCTGCATTTATAAACACATATCCTATCTGTTTCTATATCTATCTTAAATCCATATTAAAAGCCAGGAGTTCATATTGGTAATTTGTTTCTGTATTGCATTTTGGAGTTCCCCCTTTTTTAATTATAGTGTTCTCTATCTCACCTGCTTTTTTGCCCTCCTTCCTCCATTTTTCCCCTGCTTCTCTCTCCTTCCTTCTTTCTATCCTTCTCCTCTGCCTCCTTTTCACTTCATTCCTGAATCCTTGCCTCTTGAGAAGTCATGGTTCACTTTGTCGCCTTCTGGTATAATGGAAGGTATCCTGGAGGCTAAAGGACCTCAGTTCAATTCCTGGCACTGCCACTTTCCAGCTGTGTGACTGTGGCAAGCAGTCTCTCACAATAACAAATTCTCAAGACAACCAAAGTCTTGCCAAGCTCAATCCTTAGAATCAGACTGACCTGCTTGAAATTCTCAGACCTATAGACTGGTTCGTAACTTTAAAATCTTTATCAAGATACCAAGGCAATTATTTTCCCTCAGATGGTCTTCCTAGCACTTCTAATTGAGCAATTTAACTGTCGTCTCTCTCTCTTTAATTCTTCCCTATGACACAAGTGCATCAACCTTCAGTTACCTACTTACTATGGTACTGAGTGATATCAATTTCTGCTTCATTTTTGTTTAAAGTAGAGATGGAGGTCTCACCATGTTGCCCAGGCTGGTCTCAAACTCCTGGCCTCAAGCAATCCTCTTGCCTCAGCCTTCCAAAGTGCTGGGACTATAGGTGTGAGCCACCATGCCTGGCCCTCTGCTCCATTTTTATTTATCCCTTATAATATTCATGATGTAATTCTGTCTATTTGTATCTATTTTTAAGAGGACAAAAGGATTGCAACTCCTAAACCACCTATTTGAAAAGGGCACTTTCCACCAGGATTGGCACTGTTTTTCTCTTGGAAACTATAATGACAGCATTATAGACAAAATCAGTTTGATTACTCAAGCATTAAACGTTTTTATTACAAGAGTGTCTATAGCTTCCAAGGGGCAGTTACATTTAAGATTGCTTGAGAACAAGGACTTTGGCAAACCTGTAGTGTCAGAAAGTTGTGTTCTTTTGGGGAGGCTTTTGCATGTTAACAACCTGAGAAATCTGTTTTTTAAAGGGAAGGTATTTACCATCTAGAGTTCAAGAGTGTTTGAGGCAGGGGAAGTCTATCATTCACACACATTTGTAATAAAATTGGCAGACTCTCCTCTTCTGAAGGGTTTAATCAGCAGTGACTAGGATGGAAACACCCTGTTTCTGAAACCTGCTTGATGCAATCTAGTGAGCCAGCTACCCAGCTTCTGCTGGTAACAATCTGAGTATTTTCAGAGTGGTATCTTTCCATTTTTTTTTCTTGTGGCAAAAATTTGAGTATTATTGATGGAGGAGTTGGTATGGTCTTAGATAAAATAGAGAATAATAAATATATTTACCTGATTTCCAGGTACAGTTAAAGCAGTTCAAGAAGGATCAGGATATATTTTCCAAAGTGCCTTGTACAGCAGGGAGGAGCAGTTGTAGAGGGGGCAAGGCAGAGAAAGAATATGGAATTAAAAGGCCACCTCATAGGAAGTGATGGGTATAGAAAGAGAGAGAAAGAGGAACTATTGACCATTGCCATGAGTGAAGAAGCCTACATGGGGAAAAGACGCTGCGAGAGGATGTACAGGGAGATTTGGGTAATATGCTAAGAGAGCCTTCTGAGCTGTGTTTTCCAGGAAACCTAGCACAAACACTGACATTATTTTTCAGGTTGTTTGGTTTAGACTGGAGTTGCTTTAAAAACAAGACACTAAGCAGCAGCAGGATCTAGCAGTAGTATGTTGGACAGACACACTGCTTAACAATGGGGATACATTCTGAGAAATGCATCATTAGTGATTTCATTGTTGTGTGAAAATCCTAGAGTGTGTGGTGCTTGTACAAACCTAGACGGTAGAGCCCACTACACACCTAGGCTCCATGGACTAGCCTATTGCTCCCAGGCTACAAACCTGTATAGGTCGCCACTGTACTGAATACTGTAGGCCCCTGTAACAGAGACGTAAGTATTCATATATTTAAACAGGTCCAAACACAGAAAAGGTGCAGTAAAAATAAGTATAAAAGATAAAAAATGGAGGTCTATGTGTGTGTGTCTTAGTTTTTAACAAAAACTTTTTAAAGTAACAAATAGGTTTTTAAATAAAAGCTTATAGAAAAGATACCAAGAAAGAAAATACTTTTGTACAGCTGTACAATGTGTGTTTTGTACAGGAGCATGAGCTCGAATACGCTCCCATGGTAGTTGTATGAGAGCCTCCTAAGCACCTGTTGGGGAAGGGAAGAGCAGGAGCCAGTGAGGAGTCTCAAGTAGGCTAACTCGCACCTGTGCCTTACTAGATGATACTGCCTTCCAAAATGTATTTGCTAGTTCTATTTCAAAAATATGAACAAGAGAAAAAGGCAATCTTGTTCCTTTTTGGCCATATATTGGAATGACAGACACAGGGTAACAGCAGGACTGTTCAGATGTTCATTTTTTCCCCTGTATTTCCTGACATCCTTGCGTTTAGGTTGGGGCCATGTGAGTAGTTCTGAATGGCCACTGGGCTGTGAGCAGAAGTGAATGGTCACTCCTAAACTAAGGTGGTTAAAAGTCAATGTGCTGCTTCCATCCTTCTCTTGCCATTTTACCTGACACAGCAACTTTTGAGGCTATGTGTCCCAAATGGTGCAGCTCTGGAGAAGAGGTACTCAAACTGCACCGAACTTTATGTACAAGATAAACTTTCTCAGTCAATCCATTAAGATTTCCATAGCATAGCAAAATTTATCCTGACCACAAGCTGGTCTCTTTTGGATACTGCATGACAAACATCTAAGGCATTTTCAAAGCGTTTTCTTCACTGAAACGCAGTGAAGACATAGATATTGGAGATTGAAATGCTACAGATTCATGCTAGGCAGTAGCAAAACATTTTCTTAAGTTTCCACCTGCAGAAACTCAAGGTAGATCATCAGGATAGAATGCCAGCAGTTCTGGAGGAAGACGTTAGAAACAGAATGTAAACTGTACATTGGATACCTTTTAGTAGATATTACAGAAAAAAGGTGAGCTCAGGAAAGAAATGGCAGGCAAAAATAAAAAGATACAGACTCTGTTTAGAAATCCACAGTCATAAAATTGGAAAAGCCAGTTTCTTCCAGATCCCGACTGTAAAAGACAGAATTAAAAGGATTTTGGTGCTGCTTTCTCATAGGATATAGAACACTGCAAGAGAAGCTTGTTCTCACACTAATGAGTAAAGGTCATGCAATTTACAAAATGGTAAATTTTCTTGAATTCATCAAAAACGGAGATCACAAGACAAGTAAATCGAATGCCATAGAGTGCCAATCCTTCCTAAGAGAGATGGGACATATGAACTGTTTGACCTTTGACAGAGCAAGGTAAGAGGAGGTGGCCAGCATAGAAACAAGCAGAAAGAAATCAACTAAAAATGTAGTAAGTTCTCAGAGCCCTGGTGTCGGCTATTGTAACAGTTTAAAATAGCCCTGGGACCCCCCAGACACCAGTGGAGTTGGTACTCACTGGCAAGCTCTTTTCTAGGGGCCTCCACCACAAAACCTACCTTGCTTTACAGAAAAGCAGAGTTGAAAGAAACTGAGATAAAGCATGACTCACTTGTGTTCACAGGGATGAAAAACAATGGTAAGAACAGCAAATCATATCTTATGACTCACAAGGCAAGTGCTATAAAAATTCTGTTAGGTCACAACCATTTTCTCAGTTAATAAAACAAATCATTAATCTGTTGCTACAAATATTTGTATACATTTACAGGGTAATATATGATAATCATGCATAGACTGTGTAATGATCAAGTCAGGGTTTTTGGGGCATCCTTCACCCTAAGTATTTCTCATTTCTGTGTGTTGGGAACACGTCAAGTTCTCTCTTCTAGCTATTTTGAAACATACAATACATGTTAACTGTACCACTCCGCTAATGAACATTAGAACGTATTTTTTCTATCTAACTGTATGTTTGTACCTGTCAACCAATTTCTCCTTATCCTCCAATACACACCGTTCCCATCCTCTGGTATCTATTACTCTAATCACTATTTCTATGGCATCAAATTCTTTATCTCCCACATATAAGCGAGAACATACAGTATTTGATTTTCTGTTTCTAGTTGTTTTACTTAAGATAATGGCCTCCAGTTCCATGCATGTTGCTGCAAATGACATCTATTTTGACAGCCGAATAATATTCCATTATGTAACTATGCCACAGTTTCTTTATCCATTTTTCCATTGATGGTCCCTTAGGTTGAGTTCACGACTCTGCTATTGTGAATTATGCTGCAATAAACATGGCAGTGGGCAGTATCCCTTTGATAAACTGTCAACTCATTCATCTTTTAAGACTGCATCTTTGACTTCAGTGTTTATCTACAGTAAATATCTACAAATATCTAATGCCTGAACTAAGTACCTCCACCTAGCTGTTGGCTCTGAGTTTTTGATAGATTTTCAGACTATTACGTTTGGAAAGGTCTTATTCAAAGTTTGGGACTGGAGCTATTTAGTGACTTTAAGCTCTATATCTGTTATTTTTTAAAAGCATTAGAGCTTCAGGAATGAAATGCAAAGTGGGATTCTTACATTGTTGATTTAAAATTCTTCGTTTCTGAAGCCTCTACTAGGCCTGTTTTAATTCAGTAACTCCTAAAAGCCAGAGGAATTGCAAGGCGTCAAAAGTACTGCCTTCCCCGCTTCAAAATTTTTCCTTTCCCTTTTTAAAAAGTATTGTTTTTACTTGTAAACATGATTGGATTATCGAAATTTTGGAAAGGACAAAAAATCTGTAATCTCATCAGCCAGGCATAACCATTATTGATAATTTAGGATATATCCTTCCAGACCTTTCTTTCCTATGTATTTAGATAAGTATATTTTTTAAATTGGCTTCATGTATTACACACTCTATTGTACCTTCTCAAATTTCTCATCTTTTACATAAATTCACACTCTATCATCATCTTTGGTAATTTTTCAAATGCGTTGTATACTGTGAGAATGACTGAAGCTGTCAGTGGAAATCAGATCTAATAGGCACCAAATCCTTCCAAACACATTCAAACCCAAAAAATCAAGTGGAGGCAATTATTCAATATTTAGATTTAAAAATTTTTGCTTTTGTGTCTTCAAAATTCAAATAAGATGTATCTTTATATGAAAGTTTTACTTTGATTTCTCTAAACATTTAGTCACAAAGTAGAGATTATCATTTCAAAATAAAAAATACTTAAGAAAATATATTTAGGCTGGGCACAGTGGCCCATGCCTGTAATTCCTGCACTTTGGGAGGTAGAGATGGGAGGATCGCTTGAGACTAGCAGTTCGAGACCAGCCTGGTCAACATAGTGAGTCCTCATTTCTATTAAAAAAAGAAAAAGAAGAGAAAATATGTTTAGAAATATTTATTTCTAGAACTGTTTTTTTAAAAAAAAAAATAGGTCACCACAAAGTGAGCAAAATGCTTTCAAAGACTCCACTGTAAAATATTTAAGAAAAGTGAAAACCGCTCTATTGGCAAAGAAATCTGTTTGATCCCCTTAGAAGATAAACTGAGCTTTTTTTTTTTTTCTTAAGTTTTGATGTTGTTTGAACCTGAAACTCCAGGGAAGGACAAGCCATCAGGATGGGAGCAGGACCTTTCTCTATTGTCCCTGTAAAGATTCAACAACAAACCACAGAGCTTTAGTTTCTTCGAGATAAAACGGTCAGTTTACTTGAATCGTAACAACAACATACCAAGCACGCAGTCAGATCCATAACTATCAGTGGCTTGGGAGTGTTACCCGTTAAATGTCTCTAGGTAGCAGTCTCCAGCCTAAAAGTCAGGAATCAAGCGACTGACCTTGAGGCAGAAGGGCATACTTCAGCTTCATTTATGTTTAGAAATGTACAAAAAAGATTCAACATTTGCATTCTAAGAAAAAACATCCTTTTTCAAAAGGACACCACAGTGTTCTTAATGAGAGAGAGAGAGATCATCCCCCCAATAATTCATATATAATTAAAGTCCCTTACGTTTGTATGTAGTGAATTCCTGAAAACATATTTGAAAGTCAGTCAGCATATAGACAGTTCTGGTTCCAGAGGATTCAAAGTGTTATGAAATCCATAATTGTGATTAAATACATAATGTTTCACTTGCATATACAATGTATACATGGTTACCGAATACATTAAAAATAAACATTAAGCATAGAAAATAAAAATTCATGTTTTGAAATAATTTCTTACCTCAATTGCCAGTTGTCTCTGCCTAGAGAAAGAAGTTATCTAAAGTTGGGAGGAGGATGAGCTGATAGAGATTCTATTTAGTGGTGTCAGATCAGCTTTCTTAAATTCATTGTCAAGAGAAAGTTGAACACCAGCTACCTTCTTCTGTTAGAAGGGGTCTGTGAGAAGTTGTTTCCAAAGCCTTTCGCACATCTCCGTGCATTGGACTGCTAATTCTCAGTTTACACTTACGCAGGCTCCTTAATTCCTCCATCAGAACACCTTGTTTAGATGATGTTACAGAATGTCATCTGTAGTCTCTTGTGGTTCCTTTCCTCTGAAACCAAACTCATAGTCCAGTATTCAGAATCCACTGAGCATCTGACCAAAGGTAGACATTACCTACCATCAGCAGACCTAACTGCGTTATCACTGGTGTTGGTACTTTCATTTTGCTACCTTCATTCTTTTTTTTTTTTTTTTTAACAAACTGAAGTCTATTATTTATCCATATTTATTTAATCTAATTTTTTCACATAGTAGGTGTGTTTGTTTATACATGAGATACATGAGATATTTTGATACAAGCATACGATGTGTGATGCTCACAGCAGGGCAAATGGGGTATCCATCACCTCAGGCATTTATTATTTCTTTGTTACAAACACTCCAGTAACTCTTTTTATTATTTTAAATGTACAATAAGTTACTGTTGACTGTGATCACCCTGTTGTGCTCTCAAATACTAGATCTCATTCATTCTATCTATATTCTATTCACTTTTTACAAGATGATAAAAGCAAAATGCTACAGTTACTCAAATCATTGGATAATAAGTCACAAACAATGATTGCCAAAAATAGAATGTTGTGAGGCAGACAGAAAGACCACCACAAAATAGCTTAACATTGATTTGTCAGTGGGAGTGCAAATGTCCTAATCGGGAGACTTCAGGGGATCCAGTCTGGGAGTCGGGAGACTGTGTAAAGGTTGTGTGGAAGTCAAGGTCTGCTGAGATCTCTTTGAGGAATAGCCACTGCTGATAGCAACATTAACTTAAAATGTTATGTTATGGGATCTTTGGGGTGTCATTTTTCTGGCTGGTAACGTGTGGCTGGTGGTGCCTTTTCCTGAGTTTTGCTCAGGCCCTCTGGGCTCATTCTGCCCACTTGGCCTGGCAGGCTGCGCTCAGCTCAAACTGCTCTCGCCTGGATTCCACACCTACAAGGGAGACCACGAGTCAGGTGTGGAGCTGTGAGAGGTGTGTGAGCGAGCGTGGGGTCCAGCCACTGCATAGTCAGATATGCCAGCTGCTGCTGTGGGGCCAGCAGCTCCAGGTGCCAGCATGGGTACCATCTCTGTGAGGCTACGACTGGACAGGTGCATTACAAGTCCCTGGCTGGCATTGGGGAATGTGGCACCCCGAAGCTTAGAGATGCAAGGAACTACAGGGCCCTAAGAGGGAGTCACAGGCCTGGCTCAGGGAGCTCCCAGGTCTGGGCTCCCCAAAGAGCTTCAGTTCTTCCTTCCTTCCCTTCACCAGCAATGTGGAGAGCAAGGGGCATGTTTCAGCCCTGTTTGTGTTACAGTTCTTTTAGCCTTGCCATGTGGTGGGTCCTGAGCTCTTGTCTTGCAACCAGGAAGAATGAGGTATGCAGACAAGTGAAGGGTGAGCAAGAAGAGGAACCTTATTGCAGCATTAGTTCATGGGGAAATATTTATACTTTAAAATTTAGTTTTTCACAAAGCTTTCCAAATATGCTTTCTTCCCCTAAAAGTGTACACTTTGACTGTGCTTAGGTAGCAAGAATGATTAGACTGGAGTAAAAGTGGGAAAGGAGCAAAATACAGATGGTCCCCGACTTACTATGACTCAATTTTTCTACTTTACGATGGTGCAGAAGTGATACACGTTCAATAGGAACTTTACTTCAAGTACATAGGCAACCATTCTGTTTTCCATTTGCAGTACAGTATTTAACGAATTACATGAGATGCTCCACACCGTCATCGTAAAATAGGCATTGTATTAGGTGATTTTGCCCAACAGTAGGCTAACGTAAATGTTCTGAGCATGCGCAAGGTAAGCTAGGGTAAGGTATGATGTTTCGTAGGTTAGGGGTGTTAAGTGCATTTTCAACTTAGGATATTTTCAAACTGATGATGGGTTTATTGGGTTGGAGCCCCATAGTAAGTCAAACAGCATCTGTACAAGCTAACAGGCCATGAAGTTGCGCCATATTTTCCAGAGCAGGGGAGCTGCTCACCAGTTTATATAGTTTGGATTTTTGTCCCCTCCTAATTTCTTGTGGAAATGGATTCCCACTGTGGAGGTGGGGCCTAGTGAGAGGTGTTTACATCATGGGTGTGGATCCCTCGTGAAGGGCTTGGTACTCTCTGCAGTAATGAGTGAGATCTCACTGTTAGTTCACAGGAGAGCTGAGTGTTTAAGTGTGCCTGGGATCTCTCTTGCTCCGTCTCCTACCACATGCCATGCCTGCTCCTCTTCTGCTTTCCACCATGAGTAAAACTTCCTGAGGCCTCACCAGAAGCCAAGCAGATGCTGGAGCCAGGCTTGCACAGCCTACAGAACCATGAGCCAAATAAACCTCTTTTCTTTATAAATTACCCAGCCTCACCGGGCACGATGACTCAGGCCTGTAATCCCAGCATTTTGGGAGGCCGAGCCGGGTGGATCATGAGATCAAGAGATCAAGACCATCCTGGCCAACATAGTGAAACCCCGTCTCTACAAAAATATAAAAAATTAGCTGGGCGTGGTGGCACATGCCTGTAATCCCAGCTACTTGGATGGCTGAGGCAGGAGAATCACTTGAACCCAGGAAGCAGAGGTTGTGGTGAGCCAAGCTTGCGCCATTGCACTCCAGCCTGGGCAACAAGAGCAAAATTCCGTCTCAAAAAAAAAAAAAAAAATTACCCAGCCTCAGGTGTTCCTTTATAACAACCCAAAATGTATTAATACACCAGTACAGACGATGGTCAGGGAGAGCCTTCTGGTGTTTTGGAATTAGTCACTTCAGAAATAAAAGAATTTTCAGTGACTCACAGTGGTTTATCATCGATTTTTTATTGTATTATTAATATATCCATTTATTATTATATTAAAAAGCTGGGCAGCACTTTCCTTCCCAGAGCTCATTCCTTTGGAGTTTTTAATTTTGTGTGGGGGTTTTTTGTTGTTGTTTTGCTGTCTTTAGAGACAGAGTCTTGCTCTGTCACCCAGGCTGGAGTGCACTGGTGGTGATCCTAGCTCATTCCTTTGTTTTATACTATATAAAAACCATGCTGCAAGTCCTTCTCGTATATGATATAGCTCTTTCTAATAGTATGCTCCCTGCAGCAGTTACTCACAATAAGCTTGAATCCAGTAAAATTGCTTTTCACAAGTTTCAAGTCTAAATACAATCAGGGTCTCATTCCTTGACAAGACTCAGCTCTCTAATTTATCCAACAACTGTGGCACTCAACCAGTCACTTGTCTCCCCTGAAGGGCCACCCTCTCTCATTCCAGCCCTTTTACCTGTGCTACTTCCTCTGCCTGGAGTTCTCTCCTCACTCCCCTCCCTGCTAGCCTGGCAATCTCCTCATTCTTTACCTTCTCCTTAAGGCAGCCCTGATACCCCACACCTGAGTTACATTTCCCTTTCTGCAACTCAAAGAACCCTGTATCCTTTCATCATAGGATTCTTCACATTGTATTGCTACTGCTTTTCCTCTGAGGGCGGAGATCAGATGTGACTTTTCACAGTTGTGAGCAGATAGCAGGTGAACAACAAAAATTTGTTAAATGAGACGAATAGTTAAATGAGTGATTCTCCTCAGCAGTGAAGACAGAGTTGGATTAAATCAGGTCTAAATTCACTTTTAAATGATATAATTTTATTTAGCATGTCACTCCATAGGGTTGGGATGAGGAGTAAGTAGCTAAAAACAACATGTGGATCTACTGACGGCCACAGGATGTAGCCTGCTCATTTGAGGACATCCACCTATTTTTAAAGTCATCTGATTCATTTATCATTTACTCTGAGGTGTGGGAGGTGGCAGTTTTTCAAATAAACAGATTAGAGGCATGATGTTTGCCTTTTGTTTGCCCTGAGTGTTCTTTGAAAAAACAGAACGTCTTAGTTGGAGTGAGCTCTTTTCCTTGTCTCAGGCTCCAGTTCTTGCAGGCCTGGACATTCATCCCTCCACTGACCCTCTGCCACTACTGGTGGTTGGGCTGGCTCTGCATGTGGTAGCCATGATCATGTGGTCACAGGTGCCCCAAGTTGCTCCTTTGAAGACTTAAATGTCTGCATTATGTTGCCTAATTTTTCTAGTATTCTTTTTACTTTTAATCCCAAGCATTTTGATATATCCAGCGTTGTTTAACCAAAGGCATTCTTAATAACTATGATTAGTCAACTCATTTAACAGTGCTCTGAGTTTCACTTTAAAAATGAACCTAGTATGAAATTTTGCCTTTTACATTCAACAATTCCTATTGCTGCTCTTTCCCTTGCCAAAATAATGGAATAAGCCTCCTAAAACAAGATACTCAAGTAGAACTGCTAAGTGGGTGAGCTAATCATTACTTGAAGGAAATTGCTTTTTAATCTCTACATATGTGAAACTAGACAGAATTTCAGCTCAAGTTCTTGATAGCTCATTTCCATCAGATGTCCAGCTTGTAAGAACAGTTATCGGAGTCTCGGACTCTCTGGACCCTCCCTCCAGCTCAGCCTCGCTAGCTCCGCCTGCGGCGTGTGCTCCCGCCTCCAACTCAAAATGCAATGCCTGTCTGGGGCCTGCGGAAGGATCGGGTACCACGCAGAAGACGTACAATGTGATGGCAGGAGCTTCCACCGCTGCTGCTTTCTCTACAGGGTTTGCAGGAAAATTTTAGATAGCACTTCAGTGGCAATTCACAATGAAGAGATCTACTGCAAATCCTGCTATGGAAAGAAGTAAGGGCCAAAAGGCTGCGGTTACGGCCAGGGCGCTGGCACGCTTAACAGGGACCATGGCGAGCGGCTGCGCATTAAGCCAGAGAGTATTCAGCCACGCGGGCCTACAACAAATCCAAACACTTCTAAATTTGCTCAGAAATACGGAGGTGCTGAGAAGTGCTCCAGATGTGGGGATTCTGTGTATGCTGCTGAGAAGATTGTTGGAGCTGGAAAGCCCTGGCACAAAAACTGTTTCCGATGTGCGAAGTGTGGGAAGAGTCTTGAATCCACAAGTCTGACTGAAAAGAAGGTGAAATCTATCATAAAGGATGCTATGCAAAGAACTTTGGGCCCAAGGGATTTGTTCATGCCCAGTAAGGTGTAAACCGAGAACTAATCATCACGCACTGAGAACCTCTTCACAATCTAGACACAGATAACCTTTAACACTTAACTACTGCGAAATTCTACCAGCATTAAGTACTGTATATTACCCTGTACTTGGATAGGCTGGCTAACTCCTAGGAAGAGAGTGCTCTATCATATCCTTTTGCTTTATTCACAAACGTTTTGGGGGGACATTTCTTTTACGTTTTAAATAAAACTTCAGCTTGAAAAAAAAAAAACAGTTATTTTCTGTGAACGTCAGGAGCTTTGGAGGATGTATGACATTAACACAATTAGGTGTTCTTAGTAACTGTTCATCACCACCTCCCTAAGTTAAGAGAGGCATCTGTCAAGCTGCTCTGATCTCTGCTTAAGATCAGAGCACTACAAAGACTTGTGGGCTTTTTACTAGATCAAGAACGCTTGGACCTGGAACACTGTCTGACTCTGGTGATAATGGTAGCCACTCAAATATGGGACCCTCATGGGAATGGAGAATGTCAGGTTGAGGGGTGACAATAGAGCCTATCATGTACCAGGCTCCTTGGTCCCACCCAGTATCACCTTGGATGCTAGTAGGCATGTCTCTGGCTGAACTCCTTGATGAAGCACAAATGGTTTTAAAAACTAGGAACAAGTAATTTTAAGAACTAGAACTTAAGTGTCCAGAAAACAGCAATCAATTTCCTTGGCTCTTCATAACTGTAAGCATTGACTGGGAACCACTGGGAGATTTTGTGTCCTAGGACCATGTGAATATCTTGGAAAAGCATAGACCCAAGAATTGCATAGGACAGTAATAACAGTTACTTACACATCATACTGAAGATGTATTTTAAGTATTTTTTTGTTATAGTAACTCCTCAAAATAGCTCTATGAGGTAGTTACTTTGCAGATAAGAAAACCAAGTGTTAAGAAGGGTGAGTAACCTGCCTAAAAGCACCCCACTATTGTGTGCCTTGGCCAGAATTCACAGCCAGGCAGTCAATTTCAAGTCCTCTCTCTTTACTAGGACCCCTGATCTGCCTCCCTAACTCTCATCCCACCAGGCTTCCTTACATGTACCTGAAAAATCCTGCTGCCGAATGCCAACTAATCTAGGTAAGGTATGCAATGGAAAGTGAGATGCATAATTTTTATCAGAGTGAAAACAAATTTTAGGCCCTGTTTACCGGGGCTGAAACATTTGCCACAGCAGTGCTCCAGCCCCCAAACCCACCTGAATACTCTTTTAGAGCCCATGTTACTAGATACTGGAAACATTTGTCTTCAGTGGATTCTCCGGGCTTCCCTAGAAAGAGGCATACATTCCATAAAATACTGAAGACAGAGACAAAATGAACTTGGGCACAATGCTGGGTCAGAGCACATAGTTTCTGGCTGCAATAGCATATTTTACTGTTGAAGGTTTCCAAAGAACATTTGTAGGACTCCAAATTGGAGTAGCGGGACATAGGAAACCTCTGCCCCTCCCCCACCTCCTCCTCTTCCATCTTCCTCCTCCTCTTCCACTTCCTCCTCCTCTTCCTCCCCTTTCTCCTCTTCCTCCCCTTTCTCCTCTTCCTCCCCTTTCTCCGCTTCCTCCCCTTTCTCCGCTTCCTCCCCTTTCTCCCCTTTCTCCTCCTCTCCCTCTTCCTCTTCCTCCCCTTTCTCCCACTCCCCTTTCTCCCCCTCCTCTTCCTTTTTATCTTCCTCCTCCTCCTCCTCCCAGGGCCTAGGCCAGTGCCAGGAAAGTAGGGTGACCAGCAGAGGGATCCTGCATGGCCCGAGGGACAACAAAGTCACCAATATTTGGGGAAAGGATTCAAGAGAACAACAGAGAACCTAAAGGATACTTTTTATTTGTTAAGACTTTTTTCAGGCTTTTACTTGGAGTCTGGCTTTGAAGATGGCAGTGAAGATGTTATGGGCAGAGAGAACATGAAAGTACTATGTGATGATTATGCATTTCTTTTTAAGGATGCTCTTGATTTGTAAAATTCTGCAGAACTTCAGAAATCTCTAAAATGTCTCCAAATTCTAATTTTTTAGCATCTAAATAATATCTCCCATAGTGCCTCTCAAATCTGGGAAAAGCACAGAATGCTTCGTGGACAATACGACTTGCTGATTGTCTGAAAATGATTCCTGTAACTATTTATAGATGTCATGAACTCATTTGTCCAACTATGTACAAGCGCCTATGTGTGCCAGGCTAACACTCGCTGAAGACACAAGGAGAACAGGGCTCAGGACTTATAGACCAGTAGTTACAGATATGTTGTAGGATCTGGGTTCCTAGTACACAGAAGTGGAAAAGGTATCCGCAGCAGTGAAGCCCCCCATTCCCACTGCTGTACCTGTTGAGACACACCATTGTAGTGAAGCTCTCTGAGCACATTTTTAGCTAAGCCATCAAATTCAGATTTGAGTCATCAGACCAAAACACACAGCTCCACAGAAGTGCTTGCCTGTTTTGACCATCAGATTCTGTGATCAGAGTTGCTGAAAGTAGAGTTCCTGGAGAGATCTGATAAGAAAGCAAAGACTGGAGAGAAGGGATATCAAACTGCTGCATGGTGGTGGCAGATTTGCACATGAAGGGAACACGGAGGGACACACCAGAAACAGCCTCAAAAAAAAAATTTTTCACCATGGGAAATTAAAGTCTATAGAAAGCTAAGGGACTGCACCCCATGTGTGGTAAGTCAGAACAAGTTGCTTATCTCTGATGCTTTCTCTCCTATACATTGCCGTTTGCTAGCATAAAAAAAAAAAAAAAGTATCTTGTTTTCCCTCTCTACACACTCATTCTTTCTTTCCCACAGTATACTTGGCACTCTGAGTCCCTCTTTTCCTTCCAAGAACAGAACTTTGCCCTTTTTTGTTCTAGGCAAAGGAGAAGCCTTCAATGTAACCCATGTTTGCAAACTTGTCCCCCACTAGCATATATGTAGTAGATCCTGGCTTCCCTCTTTGAAGATCCTATCTCCTCTAGTGTATATGGAGACAAGGGTTATCTCATGAAGCTACCCCATTGTGCCTCCAACATTCTCTCCATCCCTATCTTTAGCCTCCGTTCCTTCTCAGATCTTACTTATTTTGTTGCCAATACCTCCTGGAGTTGTCATGTGAGCTGTCCTTGTGATCACACCTAGGTCTTTAATTCCCTCACCAGCATGGCTAAACCTAAGCTTGAATGAGTAACAGGACTTCAGTAAAGATTTGGAAATGGCACACAGGAATGACCACTCTGAGAAAGTCAAAACTGGTACTAGAAACGTGGAATCATAAAGTTTACAGGCCGAGCTTCCCCATGTACAACCTTTATCGGGCACCTCTCAGCTCAGCTCCCAGCAAGCCTCACCAGTCCTAGACTCTGTATTTCCTCCCACCCGAGAGAGGGGAAGAGGCCTCCAGTTTTTCTCTTGTCCATGGGATTCTTGTCTGCGATCCTGGTCTCAATATTCCCCAGGTTTTCTCACCTTTATGCATGCTTAACAGCTGAAATGTCCTTCCCATTCAGGGAGAGTTGTTCTTAGCTCGGACAATGGACTAGCCCACAGTAAATGAAACATCAGTCCTTTTCCAAAGTCTGAGTTAATACAGAATATTGCAAATAGTGCAGCTTCAAGCAAGCCCCACTTTAAATCTGGGCCCCCTGGTGATCCCTTCACCAGCCTGAATGGGGATAGCCTCCAGTACCCACCCTCACCCCCAAAAGCTTCCAGCCTCCACTCCAAAAAGGATATCCACATATTTTTTAAGAAGTGAAAACAATTTTCATAGGCTCTGCAAAATAAATCTTTGAAGATGAAACATTTTCCTATAGAAAACAATTTGCAGAACTGCAACGCCATCCACAATGAAAACAGCTGCTTGTGTTTGTGTGCCTGACACTGGAACCCCTTGGAAAGGCAGGGTCTAAATTTCTGTATTTGAGAATATTTGCTTTTCCTTTTAATAACTAAATATCCATTGTAGTGTCTTTCTAGAACAAAGGAATATTTACCCCAGAGGAAAATATTTGTCCCCCGTTTTATAATACATCAAACAAGGAAAGCTTTGAAAGTACAGGGTTTTTTTTGTTTGTTTGTTTTCCCAAGATTTCAAAGATCCCAAGACAAATTCTTCATTAGGGATCAAGATCAAAGAGTTAGGCCTTTCCTTTCCCTCAGGAGTCTCTGCCAGAGGATGTTTTTCCCAAGCATATGGCCTAAAGTGGGGAGCCTGAATCATGTTTTGTCAGCGAGGTTACACAGATTAGTGATGGGGGAGGCATGAAGAGCTCCAAGAAAGGTCTCTAACATCTGCACCCTGGCACCAGGGCCTTGGTGCAAAGGCAGATGCTAACGACTATAAGGCAGAGGCCCTGATTATAGTTCCACATCTGCCAAGGCTTGGAAAACCATTAACCACCAGTCCCCAGCCACTTTTCAGTCATCCCTGCAGAGGATAGCTCCAGAGCTGGCAGAACCCATGTCAGTGTGTCTGTCCATTTTACCACTTTTACGTTTGTAAATGCAGATACAGCAGGAACCATATTCCTATAACCCCCTCTGTACACAGAGTATCTCACATGCAGAGTCCTAGGATGCTAAACTTAGATGGAACCTTAGAGTTTCTCTATTCCAACCTTATCATTCATTCAGATAAATAGAGGTCCAGAAGTAAGCTTGTACTGGCAAAGTTGCAGAGCTGGTTTACTCCAGAGCTGGGACATACCCACAAGCCTCCTGTGTTCTTATCTGGTATTCTTCCCATATAGCAAGGGTTTTCTATGATGGTGATATGATGAAATACTGAGGGAAAAGCCTAATGTGAGGTTCTATCATTCACAAACAGTTCTTAAGAGATTTCTATGTTCCAGGCCCTGTAGTAGGGGGTGGTTCTGCCCTTAAAGAGCTCACAGTCTAGCCTTCAAGAAAGTTGATGACTCCCTAAGAAAGGTGCTATGACGGACATCTAGTACTTTAGGGGCACCAAGTAGAAACACCTTCCCAAGCTGAAGACCATATTCTCATTCTGAATTTGACTACATCTAAATAGCTGAGGACTTTCTGAATGTACGTACTTTGCTTTAGGGGCATTGAAACATTGTTTGCTATTCCTGTCATGGTTATGGTGAAAAAAAATTTTAAAGTTGGCTGGGTGCGGTGGCTCATGCCTGTAATACTAGCACTTTAGGAGGCCGAGACAGGTGGATTACCTGAACTCAGGAGTTCAAGACCAGCCTGGGCAACATGGTGAAACACCATCTCCACTAAAATACAAGAAGTTATCCAGGCATGGCAGTGTGCACCTATAATCTCACTAACTCGGGAGGCTGAGACAGAAGAATCGCTTGAACCTGGGAGGCAGAGGTTGCAGTGAGCCGAGATCATGCCACTGCACTCCAGCTTAGGCAACAGGGCAAGACTCCATCTCAAAAAAAAATAAATTGAAAAATTAAGTATTGTCTACCTGTGCAGGTCAGATGGAGGTAAGTGTGCTGGAGGAGGGCAATGGGTCCCTCTGCTCTGACTTCCTGGGCCGCTAAGTGAGCAAGTTATGTCCCAGCAGCTCCAGAGAGGACTAGGTATGACCAAGCCTGGCAACCCACCCCCAGGCACCATGCCCAGCCTCTGGTCGAGGCTGCAGATCTCTCCTTATGTAAATAACATGTTTGTACAGCTCTAGTGGGGCAGTGTCTCATGCTAGCAGGAGCCTGTCAGTGCTTAGTAAGGTGACATTGCATTTTTGATGCCCAGCCGTGGCACCAGGACTTGGGCAAGTGAGGACAGACTGAGTGCCTCTCCAGAGGGAGGCTCTCTGGGAACTGTTAATCCTGGCTTCCCAGGAGGTGCAGGAGTCTGAGCAGAAGAGTTCCAGAGAGCAGTGCAGGCCAAACCACAAGCCAAGTGCACCCTGAAGGAGGGACTCCACCGCACACAGTCACCCAACCTCCAAGCCATTCCACCTCCCAAGGAGCTCTTGATCTCTGGAAGCACCCACTTAGATGGGTACTGAGAATAGGGGGAAAGGACGCAAGAAGTGATCAAAGCGAAAGAACAAAATGATTAAGACAGGTTCTGGGAAGAGGAGGAACAGAGCGAGACAGTGAAGGCTCCACTGATCATGCCTCCTGCAAGGACACCCATTTAACAACTGTCTATACCAAAAGGGCACCTTCAGAAGAACCAAAAATTAGGTGGAGTTCTTTGATTGCCCTAAGCACATCTGCAATAGGATGAAAATTAAATGGTGGATTTGTACTTAAATGAAACTGAAGAAATAGTTTTAAACTACTGGAAAAAATAAAGCATACATTCCTATCATTTATTTATTTTATTTTATTTTTTGAGGCAGAGTCTTGCTCCATCGCCAGGCGCCAGAGTGGAGTGCAGTGGCGCAATCTCGGCTCACTGCAACCTCCGCCTCCTGGGTTCAAGCAATTTTTCTGCCTCAGCCTCCTGAGTAGCTGGGACTACAGGCACGTACCACCATGCCCAGCTAATTTTTGTATTTTTAGTAGAGACAGGGTTACACCATGTTGGCCAGGATGGTCTCGATCTCCTGACCTTGTGATCCGCCCACCTGGCCTCCCAAAGTGCTGGGATTACAGGCGTGAGCCACCACGCCCAACCCTATCATATTTTTTTGTTGCATTTTAGGTTTGGGGGTACATGTAAAGAACATGCAAGGTAGTTGCATAGGTACACATGTGGCAGTGTGATTTGCTGCCATCCTCCCCTTCACCTATATCTGGCATTTCTCCCTCTGCTATCTCTCCCCAACTCCCCACCCCCTGCTGTCCCACCCCTATTCCCCCCAACAGACCCCAGCCTGTAGTGCTCCCCTCCCTGTGTCCATGTTCTCATTGTTCATTACCCACCTATGAATGATAATATGCGGTATTTCATTTTCTGTTCTTGTGTCAGTTTGCTGCGAAAGATGGTCTCCAGGTTCATCCATGTCCCTACAAAGGACACAAACTCATTGTTTTTGATTGCTGCATAATATTCCATGGTGTATATGTGCCACATTTTCCCTGTCCAGTCTGTCATTGATGGGCATTTGGGTTGGTTCCGGGTCTTTGCTATTGTAAACAGTGCTGCAATGAACATGTGTGTGCATGTGTCCTTATAGTAGAATGATTTATAGTCCTTTGGATATATACCCAGTAATGGGATTGCTGGGTCAAATGGAATTTCTCTTTCTAGGTCCTGGAGGAATCGCCACACTGTCTTCCACAATGGTTGACTAATTTACAGTCCCACCAACAGTGTAAAAGTGTTCTATTTCTCCACATCCTCTCCAGCATCTGTTGTCTCCAGATTTTTTAATGATCGCCATTCTAACTGGCGTGAGATGGTATCTCAATGTAATTTTGATTTGCATTTCTCTGATGACCAGTGATGATGAGCATTTTTTCATATGTTTGTTGGCCTCATGTATGTCTTCTTTTGTAAAGTGTCTGTTCATGTCCTTTGCCCACTTTTGAATGGGCTTGTTTGTTTTTCTCTTGTAAATCTGTTTGAGTTCTTTGTAAATTCTGGATATCAGCCCTTTGTCAGATGGGTAAACTGCAAAAATGTTTTCCCATTCTGTTGGTTGCCGATGCACTCTAATGACTGTTTCTTTTGCCATGCAGAAGTTGTGGAGTTTGATTAGGTCTCATTTGTCTCTTTGGGCTTTTGTTGCCAATGCTTTTGGTGTATTTTTTTTAAAATATGGAGTACAAGTTCTGGGGCCAGATGACCTTGGTTCAAACCCTGGCTCCACTTACTGCCCCTGTAACTTTGTGCAAGTTGATCAGTATCTGGGCGGTAGTAAAACGAGGACAACGGAGTAGCTACCTTATGGTATTGTAAGGATTAAATGGACAAATGCATGTAAAATACATGGTCCATAAGTATTTAATATTAGCTACTATTTAAAGCATAAGATATAGTCCTTGTTTCTACCTTTCTTACAGTCTAATGAGATGAGAAAAATCATATAGGAAATAATAGCAGAAACATGAAATAATCTGTAATTCAGTTTTAAACTGTGTAGTTCAAACTTTAAGGTCTGCGAAAATTAGCATAGAATTTTTCTTAGATTGTCTCTGGATAGTGCCCAAATAAGGGAGATATAGGGGGGGAGCACTGGCAGAGTGGTCAAGAGCTTGGATTTCAGAATTAGCTCAGTGTTTGAATTCTGGCTCCAGCAGTTACTAGCTATGAAATCTTGGGGAAAAATGCTATAATGGCTAATTTTATGTGTCAGCTTGACTGGGGCACAGGCTTAACAGATATCTGGTTTGTCATTATTCTGGGTGTGTCTCTGTGGGTGTTTTGGATAAGACTGACATTTAAGGTCAGGCATGGTGGCTCATGCCTGTAATCCCAACACTGGGAGGCCGAGGCATGTGGATCACTTGAGGTCAGGAGTTCAAGACCAGCCTGGGAAACATGGTGAAACCCTGTCTTTACTAAAAATACAAATATTAGCAAGGCATGATGGTACATGCTTTATTCCCAGCTACTCAGGTGGCCGAGGCAGGAGAATCACTTGAACCCAGGAGGCAGAAATTGCAGTGAGCCAAGATGTTGCCACTGCAAAGAAGAATCTCATTTTGACCAGCAAGGGTGACAAAGCAAGAGTCCGTCTCCAAAAATGAAAATAAATAAATCCAAATAGCATCTAAATTGGTGAACTGAGTAAAGCACATTGTCCTTCCTGGTGTGGATGGCCTCATCCAATCAGTCAAAGGCATGAGTAGAATAAAAGAGCTGATTAAGGAAGACTTTTTCCTCTGCCCGATCATCTTCTAGCTGCTGGAATATTGGCTTTCTTCCTACCTTCATACTTAAACTGAAACATCAGCATTCCCTGAGTCTCAAGCCTGTCAGACTTCAGTCAAGCATTGTACCATCAGCTCTCGTGGTTCTCAGGCCTTCAGATTCAGAACAGAATTAAACCCATTGGCTTTCCCGGGTCTCCAGCTGGCTAAATCAAAAATCAGTGTCTGTTAACAAAGAAGTAAATTGGGAATGACTCTGGCAGATCTTGGGACTTGCCAGATTCCATAATCACATTAACTATATTTTATCTGTGTTCAGATGTGATTACGATGTGTTCTCTCTGGATCCATTACAGTCACAGAGTGGCCTTGTCTGATGTTGATGTCATATGAGATTGTTTACATTCCAAGGAAGAACACCACACCCAGTGGGGAGTGTCAGGCCAGCTCCTGGCTGCCAAGGGTTACCTTGTTCTTTTCAGGAACTTCTAAGAAAAATCAATTGAAAGCCACTAACAGACCCAAATTGCCTTCTGAGGGGCTAGAAGTGAATGACTTTCCATTTTAGTCTTTTTTTCTTTTTTTTTGCTGCTTATCGAGAAGTTGCTATTATTTATCAGATTAGAAATTTTTTGATTATAATATTTATCAGATTAGAAAATTTATGTTTCCTTCATTCCAAGAAATAGATCAGGATTTGGTTCAGAGCACACAAGCAACGCATGTAGCCTGTGACAAGTGAATTAAAATGTGTGCAGTTCCAAGTGTCAAGAGGATTTTCAGCACTCTGGGAATTGTCAGAGGAGCTGATGGCAGTGCATGTCTCAGACACAAGCCAGGCTGTTGGTACATGCCCAGGAGGCCTGTGGCATGTGACATATCTCTGGGGGCAGCCAATTGAACACAGCTCTCTCTGCCATCCAGAGCTGTTTTGCAAAGAGTTTCCTTTACTGCTTCTAGGTGAACTGCTGTAAAGGTACATTTACTTCGTGTCATCATGACTATGCACTACAGAAATTAAAACTCACTTTCCTCATTTATTGCATCCTTGTCTAGGCTCACACGTGTCTTCTTCACAGGCGCTACGGTAACCTCATGTAGGGTTTCAGATCTTTCAGACTCTGCATTTTCCTTGTAGGCTAATGAAGCCTTGGAGAAACGCTGTATAACAGTGGCTTTTTGCTCTTGATCCCTTTATTTGGAGCTTTTTTCAAAACTGAGATCAGTGCAGGTGCTCCCACAGGTCTTCCTTTGCTTTCCAATCAATGTGGACCTCCCCAAATGTAACTCATAACCCAACATGTTCCTGTAGCCTCACCTATCCCAAAGCATGAGATCCCTTGTCTCCCGATGCTGAAGGTAGTTTTTCCTTCTAGTATGCAAGTTATCGTTTGTTATTTCTCATGAGTAATTACTGATTCAAGATGCTATCAGCTAAAAAAAATGGAAAACCCAACTACATGTGGCTTAAACAAGGAGAAAAACTGATTCCTTCACATAACAAGAAGTCCTAAGTTAGGACAGTTTCAAACAGGTCAATTCAGCAGCTCTATAACACAATTAAGAACACAGATTTTCCCCCTCTTTCCATCTCTCCATTCTGGTCAGCACATAACATCTTTCCTCTTGGGCTGGCTTCCCTCAAGATGGCCAAAATGGTGGCTCCAGGCCTCATACCCTCACATAGTAACCAAATGACAGAGATGGGAATGGACACTATCCCTTAATTGGGCACCTACTTAAAAGATAAGAGAACATTACCACAGGTCTCACAGCTGACTTTGCAGCAAGTCTCATGGGCTGGAATTGTGGTACATGTCCATTCCTGAACCAAACATGGATAAAAGGGATGGAACTTAGATCACTGGCTTACTGAATTCACTTCCTTGGGCTAAGGAATGGCCTGGCCTCCCTGTAAAGGAGATAACCATTAGGCATATTTTAAAAATCAGGGTCTGTTAACAAAGAATTAAATTGAGGAATGACTCCTGAGTAAACAACAGACAGGACTGACCATTCTCAGATACCTCCAGAAGAAAACTTAGGTCCGGTAGTGCCTGCACATGCCACAGAGCAGGGCAACAGACCCCTTTGCAGGTCACTACTTCCAGCTTAACTCTGAAGCAGTCATATTTCACCTGGAAGTGACAACATGAAGGAGGCCAAAAATGGGACAAAACAGTTTTTTAAGTGCAGGCTACAGAATGTGTCTCTGAGAGAAATGGAAGTAAGACACAAAGTAATAAGACTATTTGAATTGTTGAACTGTGCTTTCCTGAGGATCTAACATATAATGTTGTTGCTACACTAGTAATACATAAATGCTGTTAGGCTTCTTGTGTCACATGCATCATGAGGCATAGGCTTGTTGTACGTGATGTTTGATTGCAGTCTGACTTTCCCAAGTTTGAGATAAGTACAGTTTTGGATTGGAATAAAAATTTAGGGCAAAATCTCCTTGGTTACTCCAGAGCCAAGAAGTAGCAGGATTCCGAGATTGATTCCATTAGGTGTAGCTGTGCCTCTTGAGATGAGGAAGGGTTTTTATTTGTTTTGCTGATGATCCTGGATCTTGTTTCTCCATGCCAGACTCCCCTACTGATGCTAGGAACCACTAACATCTGACTATGAGATTATTTTCAATTTTGAGTAAGTACAAGTTTCCTTTTATTTGACAGCTGCTTTTCCAAAGGGTACTGAGTACACCCAGGTGACTGGAGTATCCACTCTGATATTCTTATCACCCAAGGCTCTTTCACACTTACGTAAGCACTCTACATGGCCAGAGCCAGGTGCCTAGAAGCGTTATGCATAGATGAGTCCTTGACCTTTGATCCAGTTATCCATTGCCTCATAACAATAACCATCCCACAATGCGGTGGCTTAAAACAACCATTTTATTTTGCTCACGATTACTGGGTCAGGAATTTAGGAAGGGCTCAGCCAGGTTCTTGGTCTGTGGTCTGCATGGCATCAGTTAGGGGAGTCAGGGCTAGGAGACCACCTTCAATATGGCCTCCTCACTCATGAGTCTGGCATCTTGACCACTCTCTTCTCTACACAGTACTTCCTCCTCCAGGGCCTCTCCACATGGGGCTTGGGCTTCTCACAGCACAGTGCTCTCAATGTGTCCTATTTTTTACATAGTGCCTGGCTTCCAAGAGGCAGGAAGCAGACATTAGCAAACCAATTAAGGGCTGTGCCCAGAGCTGGTGTAGCATCAGTGACATTGTGTTGGTCTAAGTAGTCACAGGGCTTTCTCAGGTTCAGGAGAGTACAGAGCAAGAGTCTCAGCCTTGATGGGATTTGGCAAAGTAACTGTGTTGCTCTATTGCGTTGCTGTAAAGGCATACCTGAGGCTGGGTGATGTATAAAGAAAAGAGGTTTATTTGGCTCACAGTTCTGCAGGCTGTATAAGCATGGCTCCAGCATCTGCTTCTGGCTAAGACCTCAGGATGTTATTTCTCATGGTGGAATGTGAATGGGGAGCAGGTGTGTCACATGGCAAGAGAGGGAGCAGGAGGGAGACATGAGACTTTTTCAACATCCAACTCTCAAGTGAACTAATAGGACAAGAACTCACTCATTACTTTTGGGAGAGCACCAAGCTATTCATGAAAGATTCAGCCCCCACCCCCATGACCCAAACACCTTCCATCAGGCCCCCCATCCAACATTGAGGGTCAAATTCAACACAAGATTTAGAGGAGACAATCATCCAAACTCTATTAATGACATTGCAGAAGAGAATATAGACGGTATCATTGTGGCCATCTTTGGGAAGTACAATCTACCACATCCTTTATTTTAATTGCATAACATTTCCCTCTTCCATTCTCTTATACAGGTTTCTTGAGGGAAAACCACGTGTGGCTCTTATAAAGAGGCATAAATATCCTGTATGGGATGTCACAAATAGTCATTCTTCAGTAAGTCCTGACCAACTCAAAGGCTTAAAATTTAACTCACCAATGAATCACAGAAGATCTAGTGACTGACTCAGATCCACCCACTGTTCTTCAGTCCATCCCACCCTTACCGGTAGAGCAAAACTATATCAGAGAGACCTTAGTCCCTTTTAAACCAAGGCTGATGGCCAGGACTCATGGGAGCCACTGATGAGTAGTCAAATCTAGTCAGAGAGGACACAAAGATGACTTCAAGGACTTGGAAAGATCAAAGGGAGTGATAAGACAGAAGATGAGAAAGGCAAAAGAAGGGAAAAGAAAAGAGAATTTCCAGCACTAGAAACTGCTCTGAGTTAAGCATACAGGACTTTATAAAAAAGCTATCTGGAAGCTCACAGAGTCACTGGGAGGCTGGGAACCTAACTCAGAAGAGCGTGGTAGGAGTGTGGCAAATCTGGTACAACCAGAACAAAGCGCAGTCCAGGGAGGACACTATGCTACTGCCTCTGTTCGCCAGATGCCATGGCTTGCATGGCTGCTGCCCGTGTCACTGCTCTTGCTACCCTGAAAACCAGAAGTGCTGCTACAGCCACCTCCACCCACCATAACAGTGACTACCTGCTGTGCCTGCTCCCTAGTGCTGTTTCTAGAAGGGTGCGTCTGACTGGCTGAGTGGATCACATGTCCACACCTACCGTGAAGGGAAGCTCAGAGAGTGAGTACCATTGTCAATGTCTTTCTCCCACCACGGCTCATAAGGTGACCAAACAGACAGGAGTTCATATGACAGAGGGAAAAATCATGGACGAATGTCCTCTCTATAACTTTTATGAATAGTTTATTTCCTAACCATTTATAGAGACTCTGCCATGTACCAGGCACCATTCCAGGAACTAATACAAAAATAAACAGGAAAGACATGGGGCTTATCTTTGTGTGGGAATTGGGGAGGAGGGAAGAAAATAAATAAGGTATTTCAGATAGTGATAAATGCAGTGAAGAAAATAATGTGTGCTAGGATACAGGGTCACTGGGGAATGTATGCATGTGTGTGGAGCACGGGGAAATGGGCAGGGGTTACTTTACTGGAGTGGTCAAGGAAGGCCTATCTGAGGAGGTAGGGGGAATTGGTCAGAGATCTGAAAGATGGGATAGAGCCAGCCAATGAAAAGGCCTGGGGAAGAACCTGCCAGGTAGAGGGAGAACAGAAGCAAACATCCTGAGGTGGGCATACGTGAGCAGCTCTGAAGGAAGAAACAGGAGCTGCTGTGCCTAGAGCAAAATGAGGAGTGGGGTGTTCTGAGACGGTGTTGGAATGGCAGCCTAGCAGTGTCCAGGTCTCCCTGGTTGATCGGAGAGCAGGCGTAGCAAAAAACACTTTACATCTGGAGGCATGGTGCCCTTTCTTATGATGGTGGCAGTGCTGTCTTAGAAGTAGAATTCAGCATGGTTTTGTGGACTTACAGAAGTTTTCAACCTCCTTGGCCACAATCTGCTATAAGAATATATTTTACATAATCTGCTAAAATAATATATTTTATTCCACTACCAAGCACACATACGTGCATCTATATGCATCTGGGTACTCTCATATGTGTGTGTGAAGATGGTTTTTATTTCATGTGTCAAATTGGCTAGGCTACAGTACTGATATTTGGTCAAACGTCAGTCTGGATGTTGCTGTAAAGGCATTTTTTAGATGAGATTAAGACTTACATCAGTAGACTTTGAGCAAAGCAGATTACCCCTCCTAATGTGAGTGGGCCTCATCCAATTAGTTGAAGGCTTTAGAGAAAACAGACAGATTCCCCAAGTAAAAGGAAATTCTGCCTCCAGACTGTCTTCAAATTCAAGCTGCAGCGCCAGCTCTTCCCTGGGTCTTCAGTCTGCCAACCTAAATCTATGCATAGGTTCTATTTCCATGGAGAACTCCAACAAATACAATATGTATATCTCATATCTACATATTTATCTGTATCTATACCTAACATCTATATGTAAAACAGAAGTTTCACAAAACATACTTACCCTTATGGCATACAACATAATCAGACATTCCCAACTCTCTCCTATTACAGAAAATAAATGCTAATAAAAACCCACTCGCTTATTTCAAGCGTGTGAGGCCTTCTCCTCCCTTTCCCCTGAGTTTCCGGTGCCTTCATGCTCTTTCAGTTCTGGGAGTGATAATGAATCATAAATTGGGAACGTAACTTAGAACTTTCTTATTTCATCCCTTATCATTTTACAAATAAGGAAACTGAGGAATAAGAATGATTTGTCTTTTATTCCCTTTATCCCAAGATGTTGCCATTTGATAACAGCCATGAGAAGACTATAGCATTAAAATTACATCCTCCTCTCCTTAAGTATTTGCTTTTAAAAAACGATGACTTTCAGAGAAAAGATGCTTAAGAAAAAAAAAAATGTCTGAGGGTGGATTTCAGGCCCAGCTGCATCTAAGCAAGGGCCAAACAGGGGAAGAGCTGGGCAGCATCTTCTCAGCCCTCTCCAGTTGCACTGAACTGCCTTCCTGAGTATGAATTCACTCTTCTTGGTAATTCTCTGGCTGGTGACTCCTTGCCAGTTTTTGGTTCCTTCTAGATGCTTATGCCTGGAGCTAAGGCAGCTGTCTTTTGTTTTCTTGTATTGTTCATGGTTAGGAGCTGGAGGCATGTTCTGAAAGGATGAGTCCTTTAGCCAGGAGAGAAAAAGCTCTGTCCAAAAGGCAGATGAGAGGCTGACAGGTGGGTGGCGCCACATATCCCGCACCACATCTCCACAAAGCCCTGAAACCTGCCGAGAACATGGTTTTGGTTGCGGTGAGTCCACCCAACCCTTCATTTCCTGCCTGCTGATGCTACCCACTGAGACCCCTGGACCTGATACAGTGGGCACAGGTCACTGAACAAGATGGCAGGTCATAGGCAGCTTTGTACAGACTAACGTTCTGCCAAGAAACCTGATCTACAAGGCTTGTTCACTCTTGAAGCCAACATGGCACTTTAGTGAAATGTGGAAAGTTAGCAGCTTTTATTTTTAAAAAGTTACTTTCTGTTTTGGCTCTCTAGTTTAATTTGATTCATGTTTTATAAATAGTAGAAATATTAAGGGATCTTTTCTTTCTTTGAAGTCTCCAGAATTAGTTACTTCTGTGCATGTCTGTCTTCCTTTCCATATCAGATTGTAAACTCTAAAAGGTACCATGTCTCAAACACTTAGTATCCCCCATCAGAGCTATCACACTGCTGGGCACCTAATGGAGACTTAGTAAGTATCTGTGCATGAATGAACATAGAGAGGACTGGTTATGTCCAGTGACCCACAAAGGAGCAGCAACCTCGGGCAAGGAGAAGGTATTTAGAAAGACTGTAAGGCGGCATTTCCCCAATTCTGAGGAAGATGGTTTTATGAAATGCTTTTCCCCAAAAGAACCTCATGGTCTAATCCATTTAGGAAACAATGTACTCTATTGTCCCATAAAGTGTAAAGAAATACATAGTGGTATAATAAAGGCACTGAAAAGAGCTGCTGTAAAAACACCTCTGTTTCTCAAAGCTACTTGAACACGGGCCCCTGCTGCTGTTGAACTCTACTAACCTTCTGTAGAACTCTATAGATAAACTCGTATTTTGAGAACACACTGCAGGAAAGTGCTGCTTTCAAGTGCAGCATAAAAGGAGTCTGGAAGTCATCACTCTGGTACTCAAAACAACAATAAAAACACTGAGCTAACTAAAACTCAACAACTTTTCCTAGATCCAAGAGAACTGAGGTCACAGGGCAAATGGATGCTTCCAAAATTAGGGAGAGGCAGACAGATGAATACAGAAAATTGCAGTTTACCAGAGAAGAAACCTCCATGGGAGTCAGGTACCAATACTAAACCATATTGATGTATTGCTGGAGGCTCAGCGTGGACATGTTTGGAAGGTGAAAACTCCAGTGGGAGCCAGTCTTAACAGGGTCCCCCACAACTCTGTGTTACCTCCAGGAATGCCAGCAGATTATCAGTGAAGATCAGAGCAAAACTCCCTGTGCATCAGGGGAAAGTCACCATTTTGAAATACGCCAGAGCATTCTATTCTTCTAATGAAGTCTCCCTCATGGAAGCTACTGTTCAGAACCTAACTAACTGGGGTTCTGCTAGAGCCTAACCAACCTAGGAGAATGGAAATACCCAACTCCAGCCCCCTGTAACCACTGTGTCTAAACTAAGAGGGGAAAAACAGAAGCACCTGGGAATGTCACAGCCCTGACTCACAGTGTCACTAGCAGACTGAAACCTAATTACAGGACTATAGGCTGCTTCCCCTCCACATCATTAGGGCTCCTGGGCAAAGACAGGGAAATACAATGGAAACTTGTGCAGAGGCTCAATGTGAATGGTTGTGACTAAAGAAGGCCTCGTAGGCTTGAAATCAGTGAGCGGGTTGTTATTAGCATTTATTTTCTGTAACAGAAGAGAACTGGGAATGTCTGATTATGTTGTATCCATAGGGTAATGCACCAGTAATGCTGAGAGATGCTATTTCCTCTACCTACGTGATTTCCTCTGCCCTCTACTTTCTGTGTGTGCATCCCTCATACCCCATACCTCCCAGCTACCCCAATCCTATCCATTCTCTAAGTTTCTCCTCTTGCATGAGGCATCCTGAGGACTCTGGCACACATATAAGTTAACATTTATATCCCCAGATTCAAACATTAGCTGGGTTTTTTTCCCCTAATGGTTTCATATTACCGCTTTAGAATATCAGTTTCTTGAAAACAGGGAACTATGAATTATTTGGTGCCTTCTCCTCCTCCTGGTGTGTGGCATCACCTGTTGAAGCAAAAGAACACAGAAGCCGGCAGAGCTCAGGCAAGTGTTCATAAGAGATGCAAAGATACATCAAATCTAGATCCCAACAGGAGTTTATCTGTTGATAGACTGGACAGGAAGAGAATGGCTGCTGGTCAGCCCATGAGTTGGCTCTTTTTGTACAAAAGGAAAGATTGTGTAAATATAGGAACTGTCCCTGAAAAAGGGAGCAGACTGACGGTGGAGTGTATCCCAGCTAGGTCCTTCAGTGCAAAGCCTGGGTGGGCTGGGCACTGCTCTCAACAGCATGTGTCTGAGACCTGCTCACAAATTGCCTGCTGTGATTGATTACACTGAAGCAAGAGGGGAAAAAAGCCCAAAAATTAATAAAGCATAAAACTTTGACCCTTAAAGGTAGTGTGATTTCACCTCCAGAATACCTGTTATTTGGCAAGGGGTTCTGTTAAGTTTCTAAGGAAGGTTTGGATCTGAGCTGAATTACCTAAACCAGAAGAGGCTTTCAGTCTAGAATCATTTCCTTCCTTTAGGGAGACACGTCATGGTGTAATAAAAGGAGTCAGAGTCAGTGCTTTGAGGTAGCACACCTGTCCTCACTCCACCCCTCCCTCCATGGCCAAAGTAACCTTTCTGAACCCAGGTTTCCTCATCTCTGCAATGGAGCAATAATGTCTAGCTTGCAGATTTGTTGTGAAAATTACAGATAATGTATTCAAAATGCCAAGGATAATACTAGATATGAGTAGTAGCTATTCTCATTATTAAGACAGAAATCCATCTGTTCAATAAGACTCCTTCCACTAAAACCGCAAAAGCAAACTCATGTAACATGGAGTGATTTGCCTTCTTGGTATATCTTACATTCTCTCTCTTTTTCAGCGTGATGTCAAAAGTAATATCCTGATTAATTTTCCTAGCATAAAAACACTCAACATTTTAGATCATATATCAGAAGTAAGGATCCATCTAGACTAAGAGCCAGTTCCCTTGAGGAAGAAGACTCCGGAAAGTAGAAAGATCAGGTATATTTGTTACCCTTTGTCACCCAAGCTGGTGTAATTATGGCTTATTGAAGCTGCAACCTCCCCAGGCTCAGGTGATCCTCCCACTTCAGCCTCCCAAGTAGCTAGGGCTACAGGTACATGCCACCACAGCTAACTTTGTGGGTTTTTTGGTTGTTGTTTTGTTTTTGTTTTTGTTTTAGAGATGGGGTTTCACCATGTTGCTCAGGCTGGTTTCAAACTACTGGGCTCCAGTGATCCACCCACCCTGTCCTCCCAAAGTGTTGGGATTACAGGTGTGAGCCGCCATGCCTGGAGAGAGATCATATATTTTATAGAACTGATCAGCCCTTTTCACCCAGACCTCACATGTAATATGAGTGCTCTAAGATTATCCTAGCAGTTCAGAATGAAAAAGTGAGTGAAATATTTGTGCCGAAAGCTTTGGGTAAATTTTTAGTTTGTTTTGCGTTGGTCTAGCATAGAAGGATGTTTCTTTTCCAGTTAGAAAACTGATCTGTATCTTTCTTGGCCCTGAGTTCTTCCTTTAGGAAATGTAGACCTGCCCTGTTATGCAAGTAATTTGCTGTGGGTGAAAGCACTACATGCAGCTTCTCTTAGTTTTGGGTATTGGGAAAGTCCTTTGGATGAAGCTCCAACCCTTATGACCTGACAGAGAGCTGAAGATACTTCAGGATATTAATGAGTTCTGCAGGTTCCACAGGATCCAGATGGGTCTAGACCCAGGATCCCCCCAAGCACACTCTGATGGAGTAAGAATCAGGGGTCTCTAAGCATTTGCTCTCATTTGCATCCAACCCCATATTTCAGGGTCTCTAAACCATGGTAGAGTTGGCCTCCCACTTCCTTGACCTGAACGTTGTCCCATGTTCTAAGCTTGGATCTCACCCAGCTGTCCAAATAGCTCAGTGTTTTTTTTTTCTGGGGGTGGAGGGGCTGGCAAGGAGTCAAGCCCTGGGTGAGATGGCAAAGCTTTTCTTATGTAAGAAACCTGTTTAACTTGCTCATGCTAGAGCAGAGGTTTCGTAATGCTGTGCCATTCCCCTGGTAGATGTGACTTGTGATTTGGCAGTTTCTGAAAGTGAAATTGGACTATGCAGAAGACATGGTCTCAGTCAGGTTTGCAGAAATCATGGTTTTAATATCTGATCGACCTTCCCTAGGTCGACACTGTCTTGAGCTTCTCCTGCACTCTCACCCGACCTGAGACACTGTAAATAACTGTATTCAGGCTGGTTTACAGTTCTCCACTGTGGAGGGTGTAACCAGTAGGCCCTAAATGCTAAAGTCCATTCCAGTGTTTTAATCCACCTTTTTAATAGAAGACTGCCAACTCATTGGACTAATTGGAATGGTAATAGCTAACAATTTTGACACTTTTTGAGAACTTAGTAGTATCAGGCACCTTTCTTTTTTTTTAATTGCATTTTAGGTTTTGGGGTACATGTGCAGAACATGCAAGACAGTTGCATAGGTACACACATGGCAGTGTGTTTTGCTGCCTTCCTCCCCTTCACCCACATTTGGCATTTCTCCCCAGGCTATCCCTCCCCAGCTCCTCTCGGCCTGCTGTCCCTCCCCTATTCCCCCCAATAGACCCCAGTGTTTAGTACTCCCTTCCCTGTGTCCATGTGTTCTCATTTTTCATAACCCACCTATGAGTGAGAATATGCGGTATTTCATTTTTTGTTCTTGTGTCAGTTTGCTGAGAATGATGTTCTCCAGATTCATCCATGTCCCTACAAATGACATGAACTCATCATTTTTGATTGCTGCATAATATTCCATGGTGTATATGTGTATCAGTCACCTTTCTAAGTGCTTTACATCTATACGCTCATTCAACATGATGACCACCTTTTGTGATAGATACTACCCCCATTTTACAGATGATAAAACTGAAACATGGAGTGCTTAAGTCACACATCCAAAGTCATAGAGCTAGAAAGCAGTCAGCTAGCAGTTAAAACCAAGAAGGCCGTAACCAGAGTCTCTTACCCCATACTATCAGTCCTAGAGTTGGAAGACCTAGGCTTCTGCCTTCCTCCTCCCACTGACTTGCAAGCCAAAGTAACAGAGATGCTACCATGCTTCACCCACTGAATGGTATTTTTGTGAAGAACAACAGCAGAGTCAATAACCTAGTCACTCTAGCCAGAAACCTGAGCGTGGTCCTAGATTCTGCCTCTGTCTCTCTCATACGCACACCTCCCATCCAATACAACATCAAGTTCCACCCTTCTGGGTCCAAAAGAGACTTCCAATCATTCCCCACCTAGTCTCGCGTTATTAGAATTCATTGACCAAGCTGCTTTCTAAGATGCCTGTGGATCGTTTTACTTCTGATCTTAACTCTAAAGGACATTTCTCAGGAGGCCAAAGCAGGAAGACTGCTGGAGCCAGGGAACTTGAGATTAGCCTGAGAAACACAGCAAAACTTCATCTAAAATTTTTTTAATTAATTAAAAAATATATAGAGGACATTTATCTTTTTTTTTTTTTTTTTTTTTTTTTTTGCTGTATCTGAGCACCCGTCTATTTTGAAGAAACTTCCATTGTGTGAGTTCTGGTGAGGGTCCATTCATTTGTTTTCTTGGCCCCCTGGAAGCTAGGTGAATTTGACCACTCTGCTGCCCTTCTCTGAGATTTTGAGTCTGAATGATATGAAGGAGCAGGAAAGGTTTAGGATTTGTACCTGTGGTGTCAGTGGTAGCCAGGAACTAAGAGGGGTGGTGGTTGTTGGTTGAACCTATATGAGCATCATAAACAGATTCCACTTCTCTAAGCTGCCTGGCCTTCATTCCTATCCATTTTCTACATCTAGTTCTCTAGCCTTCTCATGAGCTCTAGGAGCTACCAAATATCTAAGATAATTGGAGCTACCAACTATCTATCTTAGTTTCTGAAGACAACTGCAAATTCCATCACTAATCAGAGATGGGCAACTGACAGCCTATGGCATATAGGGCAGGAGCCACTGGTGGAATCATTATCTGTGGACACAAGGCATAAAAGGTGCATTAATTAAAACCACATTGAGATCCCATCTCATGCCAGTTAGAAGGGCGATCATTAAAAACTCTGGAGACAACAGATGCTGGAGAGCATGTGGAGAAATAGGAACACTTTTACGCTGTTGATGGGAGTGTAAATTAGTTCAACCATTGTGGAAGACAGTGTGGTGATTCCTCAAGGACCTAGAAATAGAAATTCCATTTGACCCAGCAGTCCCATTACTGGGTATATAGTCAAAGGATTATAAATCATTCTATTATAAAGACACATACACATGTATGTTCATTGTGGCACTGTTTACAATAGTGAAGACCTGGAACTGACCCACACGCCCATCAATGATAGACTGCACAAGGAAAATGTGATACATATACACCATGGAATACCATGCTGCCATAAAAAACAATGAGTTTGTGTCCTTTGTAGGGACATGGATGAATCTGGAAACCGTCATTCTCAGCAAACTGACACAGGAACAGAAAATCAAACACCACATCATGGTCTCACTCATAGGCAGGTGTTGAACAACGAGAACACATGGACACAGGGAGGGGAGCCTCACACACTGGAGTCTGTTGGGGGAAATAGGGGTGGGAGAGCGGTGGGTAGGGAGGTTGGGGAGGGACAACATGGGAAGAAATGCCAGATGTGGGTGATGGCAATTTGGTTTGCTGCCTCCATCCCCATGTATGTACCTATGCAACAATTCTGCATGTTCTACACATGTACCCCAGAACCTAAAGTGCAATAAAATATACATATTTCATATACATAT
The DNA here is from genome assembly GCF_049354715.1 of Callithrix jacchus. NCBI lineage: Eukaryota > Metazoa > Chordata > Mammalia > Primates > Cebidae > Callithrix > Callithrix jacchus. The sequence goes on along the minus strand of NC_133512.1, from coordinate 76,770,497 downwards.
TACATATATTAATAAATATATATGTAATAATACATAATAAATATGCATAATTACATATACATAATATATGTAATAAATATATATGTAATATTTATTTACATATTATATATTTATATACATAACATATATAAATATATTACATGTTATATATTTATATACATAACATATATATTTATGTAATATAAATATATAAATGTATTAATAAATATTAAATATATATTACATAAATATGTTATATATAAACATATAACATATGTAATATATATTACATATATAATATATGAAATATATATGTAATATATATTTTAAATTTATATTTTTTATTGCACTTTAGGTTATATAAATATATATAAATTAAAAATATATATTTTAAAAGATGCATGGAAGATACAGCTTTGGGGAAACTGAATTGCTGCCACCATAAAATGGTTTGAAGGATGTGAGAAATTTGAGGATAATAGAATTCATTCTTTAAGGACCGAACAGCTAAAAGAAGGGGAATAATTAAATGACCAAACTACGGGCTCATGACTTGGACTGAAACTCGGGACTTTCTATAACTATGCAAAAGGAAATTCTTATCTCTTGCAACCACAGCACAGGGGGAGCTGAAAACCAAAAGCATAAGTTAGTGCTGTGGACTGCCAAATTACCCTGCCAGCTGAATACACAACCTTGCCATATCTTTTGCGTGAAATTTTTAGGGCACCAAGTCTCACTTCTGTACCTGCAACACTTAGCCAAGAGCCTGGCCCTCACTCAATAAATCCATGTGAAATGAACAATAAATCATCAAATTAAAAGTAGAATGCTTATGTTAACATTGTTCTCTCTTCTAAATTAGCAAAGCAGCAATAAGGCAATGACTATTATGAGCACACGCTATGTGATTTTACCTTCAGTGGCACTAAAAATCAGTGACTTCTAATCCTATCACAGGCATCTCCAAGACAGACAAAAATTAGGGAACATGCATTTCACTCTAGCTTGAAAACAGAACTCCACCCTGCTGTGGTTATTTCCTCTTCAGAAATTGTCTTAGGGGCTTGTTTCCTCTTTGAGACTTGTAAATGTTTAGTAAAATATATCAGAATTATTTGGCATAGCCATGGCTTTTAAGAAATGAACAGTGGGGGCTGCAACATTTCAAGAGGCAATGTTGTCTTCTTTTGGCTACACGCAAAGGGATTGCCCAAGAATCCCCAGAGAGAGTGGGGTCTAGGCATGAGCCCTTCAGAGTATACGCCCTCCACGACCTAGGTGGGCAGGGCTGCAGGGAGAAAGTCAGCCAAGGGGCAACCCCTCTTTTTTCATTGATAAAAAAGCCCAGTATCTTCACTGGATCCTCAGTTCCTGGCTACTGACAGGTGATGTAGTGTTTATGTGGTACTTTTTCAGACTTCAAGTATCTGGACAGGTACAACACAGACACCTGTTCTTGCTCTGTGAATACTGAGTAAGGACCTCAGACTTCGTGCCCCTACTAAGTTGCTGTTGTGTATCCAAACCCCTCACGGACAAAGTCACTGTTCTATCCTAATCCAAAAGTCTCAGCATCTCATTTCAGATAAACTTATTAGGTGCCTTCTAAGTGCCAGGTCTGAATGCAAGTCCCAGATTCCCCATTTCCTATTTGTGTGACTGTGAGCAAGCTACTTCACTTTTCTGTTCTGCTAGTTCCTCATCTATAAAATAAGCATAATACTTCCTGCCAGAGGTATGATAAGAGTTAAATACTACAGAAAGTCCATATCACACTATCTGGCCATGTTCAGGCCTCATTAGTATTTTTGTAACCAGTCCATCATGTTCTACACCTCCCATGACCAGCTTTGACTTGTGGCTGGACTAATTTCCATTTGTGTTCTCCTACCTCTACACTTCCCAGACCTTCAATATTAAAAAGGGTCTGTGTAGTTCTAAAGTCTTTTCAGCAGAATGTAGGCTATTAGGCTGGCAAAAAACAAAAATCTCCTGCACTTCAGCACTTGGCTCAGGATCTTTCCCGAAAATTGCAACTGATATTCCCAAAAGACAGGAAAGGAGTCAGGTGTCTTCCCACAAGTTGACTCTCACTTGCTTCTCTTTGGTGCTTATTCCACTGGTTCTCTCAAAGGTCGCTTTTGCTTTCATCATCTCTCCTTCAGGACACAGTGAATCATGTACACAATCATGTTTTCTTCTTTGTTGTGGCTGCTAAGAAAAACAGAGTCCTCTCCGGAAAATAGTCAGAACATAGGGATTCTCTGTCTTATGTTTAAAGATCTTACCCTTAAGATCTCTGTAACTGGAACCAGTAATTTATTACTTCTAAAATTTATTCTACAGAAATACCCACAGAACTATAAAAATATGTATGTATAAGAATGTTTCATTGGGGCACAGTTAATAATAGGAAAAAAATAAGAAAACTACCCAAATGCCCACCAACAGGGATAGTTTAAGTCAATTATGGACCATTTATACAATGGATTAGTAACCAGCCATTAAAATAAAGCATTCCATCTGTATAAACTGCCATGAAAAGACTAGGATACATTCCAAGCTAGTAACAGTGATTTCTCATGGGAGCTGACTTAAAAAGGGAAAAGGGAGCCTTTCACGTATTACTTGATACCGTTCTATGACATTTGAATTCTTACAAGTATTACCTTTGCAATAATTTCAAAAAAGATCTTAAGACATCACAACCTTTCACCTTTTAATTGGTGTAGTTTTATTATTACATTTGAACTCTTAGAATAATATATATTTTGCTTTCAGAATAATTTTCATAATCTTCAGACCTTCCAATTATATTTTAACAAATTTTCCTGTTCCCCACTTTCACTGGGTCTACCTCCAGGTGAGCTGTGAAAATCCTTCTTGTAGCAGTGGGATTTATGTGTGAGAAATACGTGAAACAATAAAAAGACAAGTTTTGAATGAATGGCTGAAGGTCAACAAATCTTCATCCTATCAACTTACAGGGCAATCACTCATTCACCTGAAAAAAAAATTTCTGGAGGCCCTACTCTAGGTGCTTTTCTAGGAACTAGAAATACATATACAAGAAGACTGGCAACTCCGTGCCTCAGTGAAGCATTCTTTCCAGTGAACATCACTCTAATTGCAGAATAGTATTTCTTTTGCTTTTCATTTCTTAATTAGTACATGTTTTGAACCTGGTCTTCTTAGATCAGCCTTCTGGAGCTGATCAGGTATCAGAGATGCCCTTGGCCAAAATAACTTTTCAGTAACTTTCAATGACAAAAACCACTTGGACCCCAAAAGCTGTGTATGTGTATATATCTGTGTGTGTACATATCTATATGTACACATATATATATATTTGTGCATATATATAAAGACTGTAATCTGTTGTTGCTGTAGGGTGACTTGTGTTTAAAGTCAGGTCACTGGATGTTAGTGTTCTATCAATTTTTTGTGCAGGGATTTTCAAATCACTTACCATGTTTGTAAGTCTGTCCATTGCACTTGCAGTTCTGTCAGTGTTTACATTTTGCATTTTGAAGCTCAATATTTGGGTACATAGGCAGTAGGAATTGTTATGCTTTCTTGATGAACTGACACCTTTATCATTATGAAATAACCCTCTTTGTCCCTAGTACTATTTTTTTCTTTAGAAATTGACTTTTTTCTGATATGAATATAGCCACTCCAGCTTAAATTTAATTAATGTTAGCATTAATGGCATTTCTAATCCCATTCTATACTTATAACCTATTTCAATGACAGAAGTAATGAAAATATTTTGTGGTATACCTGATATAGGAACATGGAAATCACCCCAATTTAAAATGTTCTAAAATAAAGTCACTGACTTTTTGAAAGAATTTTCATTTCTGTGGAGAGTCCATGTTGTTATTTATATATTCATTCATTCATTCACTCATTCAGCCAATATTTAATGAGTGTTTACTGTGTTCAAGGCACTAGGCTTGCTTTGGTAAAAGAAGTAAAGACAAGCTCCCTGATCATGTAGAATTTATCCCATGTAAGAGTAATAAGCTGACACATAGAAATGTTACCTAGATGTGTTCAAGTTCTTCTTCAGGTCTGACTTACACTTTTCTTTAACACTCAATTTAACAATAGTCTGAATCCCTAACCTCTTGACCACCTGAAGTTCTGGTATCTAGCAGTTTCCCCACCCAAACCTAACTTTCCCTGGGAAACTTAGAGGAAAGCTCACATGTTCTACAGTTCTACTCCAACTGGGGTTGTAGCCTCCACCCGCAATATGGTGCTCAATTCTCTCCAGCCACTATTGCAACCTCATGGCCTAATCTAGAACTCCCAGTACAATGCTGAATAGCAGTGGTGAGAGTGGATATCCTTGCCTTGTCCCTTAATTCAGTGGGTAGGTATCCAGTCTTTCCCCATTAAGTATCATGTTAACTGTGATTTTTCACATGCCCTTTATCAGGCTGGAAAGCCCTTATAATGCTTTTCTGAGATTTTATCGATAATAGATTTTTAATTTTGTCAAATGCTTATTCTCTATTCTGATGATCATGAGTTTTCCTTTTTAATCTATTACTATTGTGAATTACATTCATTGACTTTTAAAAGTTAAACCAACTTTTCATTCCTAGGATAAACTCCAGTGTTCATGATAAGTTACCCTGTTTAATTATTTGATTTATAAAATGTAGTTTAGATTTTTTGCACATATTCTCATTAGAGACATTGGTCTATAGTTTTCTTTCCCTTCTGATGTCTTTATCTGACTTTATTATAAGGTGATGCTAGTCTCATAGAATGAGTTGAGAATTATTCCCTTCTCTTCACTTTTTTGGAAGTTTTTGTATAATTGATATATTTCTTTCTTAAATGTTTGGTAAAATTCACTAGTTATGCTATATGGCCCTGGAAGTTTCTTTGTTGGAATATTCTGGTTACAAATTCTATCTATTTAATAGATATAGTGACAATCAAGCATTTATTTCTTCTCAAGTGAATGTTGGTAGTTTGTATCTATTAAACAATTTATTTCATCTAAGTTGTCTAATGTATTGACATAATGGATAATATATTTCCTTATGTCTTTTTTAATAATTCTGAAATCTATAGTTATATCATCACTTCCATTCCTGATGTTGGTAATTTGTGTGTCCTTTTATTATTTTTTTTCTGATTGGTCTAGTTAAAGATGTATCAATTTTATTGATCTTCTCTAAGCACAGACTTTTGCTTTTATTGATGATCTTTACTGATTTTCTGTTTTATCAGTCACTGATTTACACTGTCATCTTTATTATTTCATTTCTTCTGCTTACTTTCAGTTTAATTTGCTCCTCTTTTTCTACTTCTTTATAGTGTAAACTGAGATTATTAATTCGATCCCTTTTTGCTTTTCTAATGTAACTTTCACTTTAAGTTCTGCTCCAAGTACAACAAATTTTTATATGTTGTATTTTCATATTTAGTCAGTTCAAAATACTTTGAAACTTCCTTTTTTATTTATCCTTTGTCTCATGAGTTACTTAGAAATGTGTTATTTTGTTTTCAAATATTTTGGGATTTTCCTGAGAGATTTCTATTAATTTATAATTCCAGTATAATCAGAATATATATTTAGTATTATTTTAACCATTTAAATGTATGAAGACATTTTATAGTCTAGAATATGTTCTGTTTTGGTAGATCTCCTATGTGCACTTGAAAATAATGTGTAATCTGTGCTGGTGGGAATGTAAATTAGTACAACCTCTATGGAAAACAGTTTGAAGATTTCTCAAAGAACTGAAAGCAGGTCTACTACACAATCCAGCAATCCCACTACTGAGTACTCAAAGGAAAATAAGTCATTATATCAAAGAGACACCTGCACCCATATGTTTATCTCAGCACAATTCGCAATTGCAAAGATATGGAACCAGCCTAAGTGCCCATCAACCAATGAATGAATAAAGAAAATGTTGTGTATATATACCATAGAATACTACTCAGCCATGAAAAAAGAATGAAATAATATTTTTTGCAGCACTTTGGATGGAGCTGGAGGTCATTATTCTAAGTAAAGTAAGTCAAGAATGGAAAACCGAATACTGTATGTTCTCACTTACAAGTGGAAGCTAAGCTACGGGGACACAAAGGCATAAGGAGTGGTATAATAGATATTAGAGACTCAGAAGCAGGGAGGGTGGGATGGGGATCAAGGATAAAAAGTACATATTGGGTACAGTATACACTACTCGGTGACAGGTGCACTAAAATCTCAGACTTCACTAGACAATTCATTCATGTAACCAAAAACCACTTGTACCCCAAAAGCTATATATATGTGTGTGTACACATGTATATATGTGCACATGTATATAAATTTGTGCATATATATAAAGAAAATAAATGTGCAATCTGTTGTTGCTGTTACATGACTTGTCATGTAAAATCAGGTCACTGGATGTTAGTGTTCCATCCATTTTTGGGGCAGGGATTTTCAAATCACTTACCGTGTTTGTAAGTCTGTCTATTGCACTTGCAGTTCTATCTGTTTTTACATTTTGTATTTTGAAGCTTAATATTTGGATATAAGCATTTGTAACTGTTATGCTTTCTTGATTAACTGATACCTTTATCTTTATGAAATGACCCTCTCTATTCCTAATACTATTTTTTCTTTAGAAGTCTACTTTTTCTGATATTAATATAGCCACTCCAGCTTAAATTTAATGTTAGCATTAATTCATGACATTTCCAATTCAGTCCTATACTTTTATTTCATACTTAAAGTGGATTTCCTCTAGGCAACATACAAACAGATTTTACTTAAAAAAAAATTCCAATCTGACCATCTCAGGTTTTTAATTAGAATGTTTAGACCATTTTCATTTCACTTGAATGTTAATATGATTGATTTCAAATCTATTATCTTGTTATTTTCTAATTCAGCTAAAAATTCTACTTCTAAAATTAATCCTACAGAAATACAAACAAAACTATAAATTTTTACCATCTGTCATTTATGTTTTCCCAATTTTTCTATATTTTTGGACTGAGAATTTTGTGAATCCATTTGTTTTCTTTTTGGGGTGACTATAATTACTTGCGGCATTAATTATTGTTATTTACAAGACTCAGGTAACATACTCAGAAAATGTGTGACTTAGCAGTCAGGGAAAAATCCATCCTTATGGTACTGGTATGGTGTTCCAGTGTTCAAGATTTCTTGATGTAAATGCAGATTTCCAGTTGGTATTATTTTCTTTCTGCCTAAAGAACTTCCTTTAAAATATCTTTTGTGAAACACTGCTAAAGATAAATTCTTTATTTTTGCCTGCATTTTTGAAAGATTTTTGCTGAATATAGAAATCTAGCTTGTCAGATGTTTTTCTTTCAGTACTTTAAAAATATTGCTTCACTGTCTTCTCCCATGCTTTATTTCCAACAAGAAGCTTGATGTCTTTCTTATCCTTGTTCCCCTACACGTGTCACTGTTCTGGATGCTTTTAAGATTTTCTCTTTATCACCAGATTTAACAGTTTGATTTTGAAGTGACTTAATGTAATTTTCTTCATGTTGCTTATGCTTGAGGGTCATGGAGTTTGGGGACCCATAGGTTTATAGTTTTTATCAAATTTTGAAAATGTTTAGCTTTATTTTTTTTGAAAATTTTTTTCTATTCTATCCACTTCCTAATTTGGGACTTGAGTTATCCAGATTTTAAGCCTCCTACAGTTTCCCATTTCTGTTTATTATTTTTTCTCTGTGTGTTTTATTTTGGATCGTGTGTGTGTGTGTGTGTGTGTGTGTGTGTGTGTGTGTCTTCAGGTGTACTAGGTGTTCCTTCTGCAATGTCTAATCCAGTGCATTGTGGTTTCCATCCCTCAAAGCTACATTTATGTCTTTTTATGTCTTCCCTGTCACTGCTTAGCATGCTCAATCTCCCCTCTAGCTTCTTAAAATTAGAATATAGCTATAATGGTGGTTTAATGTCCCTGTCTATCAGTTCTGTCATCTGCATCATTTCTAGGTTGATTTCTACACATAGGTTTTTCTCATCATGACCCCAAAATGTGGGTCATATTTTTCTGCTTCTTTACATGTCTAGTGTGGCTGGCAAAACTCTATCATGACCTCAGTGACTGAGGCTTTTTCGTAACCCCCAACCAGCCTTGATGAAGTAATATCACTTTTATAATTATATTACAAGTCCAAAGACAAGTTAACATTTTGAAGATGAAAGTACCAAATCAATTGGATTAATCAAGAAAGAAACTGATTTTGGTGGACCTGACACAATCAGATGATCTCTTAACAAGAAAGTTAGAGAGTGGAAAGAGAAAGTCAGAGAAATGTGTCCCTCATAGCCTTGAAGATGATGCAAACTCTATGAGTTCTACAGCTGTAAGGAAATGAATTCTGCCCATAATCCTAGGACCCTGTGGCTCAGATGAAACTATGGCCCCAACTGTCATCTTGATTACACCCTTGTGAGACCCTGAGCAGAGAAGTTAATTGAGCCTTGTCTGGACTAAGGTAATAAATGTGTGTTATCTTAATCCATTTCATTTGTGGTTCCCTTAGTCAGTTTGGGGTCTAATAACAAAGTACTTCAAACTAGGTGGCAGAAATTTATTTCTCACAGTTCTGGAGGCTGCAAGTCCAAGATCAGGAAGCCAACATAATTGGGGTTTAGTGAGGGTCCTCTTCCAAGTTACAGACTGCCAGGTTTTTGCTGTACCCTTACATGGTGGAAAGAGGGCAAGAGAGCTTTCTGGAGTTCCTTTATAAGGGCACTAATCCTATTCATAAGGGCTCCACCCTCATGTCCTAATTACTGCCCAAATTTTCACCACCTCAAAGCATCACATTGGGGTTGGGATTTCAACATATGAATTTGGGGGGAAACAAACCTTCAGTCCCTAACAGTGGTAATTTGTTAGGCAGCAACAGAAAATGAACATACCTGGTAATAGTTGATGGTATGCTAGGTATTGTCAATTTTAACTTGTTCAATGTTTATTCCTAAAAGTACTCTTGACCTTTGTCTTTAACACAGTTAGTTTACTTGGCAACAGTTAAATCCTCTGAGGGGTTGCTTTTAGGCTTTCTTTAGAACCAGAGCAGTGTTTTGTCTAGAATGACTTTTCCCTGACTACTGAGTCAAACGTCTTCTGAATCTGTTACCTAGTTCTCCATAAATCATAAGGTTTTCCACTCTGGCTATTGGGAACAGAAACTTGTCCAGGCACTGTGTGAGCTCTGAGTTATTATTCCCTCTAATCCTTTGAGTAGTTCTTTCCCCAGCCTTGGCTAATTTGCTCAGACACTTGCTTTGATCAATACCCAGCTGAAGAATCAGGGGATCTTTTGCTGATCTCCAGAGTTCTCTTCTCATGGCTGCTGTTCCCTGATGAAAACCCTAGCTACCTTGGTCTTGCCACTCTCCCAGCTCTAAGTCCTCCACTCAGGGAGGCATTCAGGTTCTGCCTGGCTTCCCCTCCCTGCACTAATACCCAAACACTCTGTCTAGGCAGTAAGCTGGGGCAATGATAGGCTTATTTCATTTATCGTCTCACTGTACTTTCTTGCCTGATACCCAATGTCTTAATGTTCATATATTTTTTCTTATTTTTCAGTTGTTTCAGGCAAGAAGATATATCCAGTACTTGTTGCTCCATCATGAAATAATGTTATCCTTATTTATATTATTATTTTAGTAATTAATTTAGGAGTACAATATAATCCTTAACTTTTCCACTTACATTTAATATTGTACTACTCAAGTAAATTATAAACACCCTGAAACCATTGGTTCCATATATCCATCATAATTCATATTATAATTATTATATGTGTTACATCTACTTTTTTTATAAATCATAGAAGATACTGTTATAGTTTTTCTTTAAAGAGTTATGTGAGTTATGGCCGGGCGCTGTGGCTCACGCCTGTAATCCCAGCACTTTGGGAGGCTAAGGCAGGTGGATCACGAGGTCAAGAGATGGAGACCATCCAGGTCAACATGGTGAAACCCTGTCTCTACTAAAAATACAAAAAATTAGCTGGGCATGGTGGTACGCGCCTGTAATCCCAGCTACTCGGGAGGCTGAGGCAGGAGAATTGCCTGAACCCAGGAGGCAGAGGTTGCAGTGAGCTGAGACTGCCCCATTGCACTCCAGCCTGGGTAACAAGAGTGAAACTCCATCTAAAAAAAAAAAAAGAGTTATGTGAGTTACATAAAGAAATTAAGAGAAAAAATCAAAGACAACAATTATTATTTTGCACTTATAATTTTTTTTGTTATTCTTTTTATGGAGATACTGTCATCTAGTATCAGTTACCTATAGCCTGAGAAATGTCCTTGAGCATTTCTTGTAGTGCAGGTCTGCTTGTAATGAATACTTTCAGGCTTCTTTCATCTGAAAATATCTTTATTTTGCCTGTATTCTTGAAGAATATTTTCTCTGGATATAGAATCTGGGTTAATGTTTTGTTTGTGTTTTTTTTTTTCTTTCAGCACCTTAAAGATATTTTACCACTCAAGATGAAAACTCAGCAGTTAATTAAATAATTATTCCCTTATATATGGTGTATTGATTTCTGTTGATACTTTGAAGACTTTTCTCAATCTTTGGCTTTAAACAGTTGGACTATGATGTACCTTGATGTGGGATTGTTTATATTTATTTTACTTGATGTCCTTTCAGAATGTTTATCTGTAAATTTCTGTCTTAGCAAATCTGGGATATCTGGGGGGGCATTTTTAACCACCTTTTTTTCTGTTCCTTTTTATATCTCTTCTTCTGGGACTCCAATTACACATATATCGGAACACTTAATAATTATATAACAAGTCCCTGCACTCTGTGGCTTTTTTTTCCAATTTTTTTTTTCTCACTGTTTGTCACATGGAGCAATTACTACTTACCTGTTTTTCACTTCATTTACTCCTCCCTCTGTCACTCCCACTCAACTGGCAGGTCTATTCAGTAACCATTTTGGATCAGATATTATATTTTTTAGTCCTGGAATTTCAATTTAGTTTTGTCTTTTTTCTCTGTTACATTTTCTGTTTTTCTTTATTGAGCTCATATTTTGTTTTGTTTCATTGAATAGCATTATAATAGCTGTTTAAAAATCCCTGTCTTCTGTGTCTAACATCTTATCTGAGGGCCTCACTTGATTTTCTTTTCTTGATATGTTACATTTTTCTTGGTACTTTTTTGTTTGGAAATTTTGGATTTATCCTGGACTTGATGAATATCAAGCTGTGCAAATTCTTTATTTTATTGTTTCTCTAACAAGTGGTTTTCTTTTCATTATGCAATTTTGTTTCTTGCATGGTAACTTTAGTTTCAGTTCAGATCATTTGTCTTTAGTTGAGCTGCCTTGGGTCTGTTTCATGCAGACAGGGTTCAGGAATCAGTCAGAGAAATCATTAGACAAAATTTGGGGATTTCCTGTTTCTTTCTCTTTGGGAATTCTCCAACTTTCTCCATCTGCCATGGATTCCCTACTAGAGAGATGGTGAATTTCTACTGATGCCTCTACCACACTGCCACTATGCACACTCAGTGGGTTGCACTGAGACCCCGACTAGAAGCTACAGACACAGGGCACTTACTTCATACTGCTTCCCTCTTCCAATTATTTCTTCTTCGCCAATGTCTGTCTGCTTCTGTTTTCTCTCCAGTGCCTTCAAGTAGTTGCTTTTTGCTTTTTGTTCAGTTATTATAGTTGTTTTACTACAAGGAAATTTTTCACAAGGGTCTTATTCTATCATTACTAGAATCAGAAGTCCCTCTCAGTTATCTTTTAAATTCAAGAATCTTATTACTCAAAGTCAAAACATTTTCTCCAGGGCCTCGCAGAGACTGGTTCACATAATAAAAACTGTCTGCTGAGAAGGCAACTTTTTCCAACCATTGTTCATCAAAGCACTTAACAAAACTTACCCAGTATGATATTGAAAGTACTTTTGAATTTCATCTTTCAGCTCAAACACCCTATTGAAAATGCTTCTTCTTCTGAGCCACTGAATTTCTGTGTGTAATAGAATATTTCTGTGACCTTTATCAGCACTTTTTTAGTTGTAAAAATATTCTCAAGTAAGTCTTTGTATAACAGAGATAGCCATTTTGTAGTATTATCCAAAACTTTTTCATCTCCAAGAATCTTTGACATTCTCTTTGAAGAAGACAATGTGTTGTAAATGTGAGCAACTTTTTCTTTTAATAAGATGCAAAAGCTCTCAGAACTAACTTTTGACAAAGCACTATCAGTGTTGATGCCACTGTAGTTCTTAGACCTTTTCTTTATAGATATGAAGGCCAAACATTAATTATACCTTGGTCTTTTCTTGTTATGGACAGATAGCTCTTCATTTTCTTCAATTTCACAATTACTTGCAAATCTTACAAATGCTAAGTATGACATTTACTGGTGAAATCCCCTGACTCATCAACCTAGAAAAAGAAGCTGTGGTTTTTCAGTGTATGTCACAAAATCTCTTCAAGATTGTTTGATCTGTCATCACTACTTCAATGTATGACACTGTTTGAGAGTGTGGAACCTTTTCGGTTTCTTGTACCGCACCTTTTCCTAGCCTTGATTCACAATAATTTTACATGATCACATTGTTAGTCTTACCAACTGTGTGACTTTTCCTGTTTAAGACAATAAGTTCTGCTACTAAATAACTTGTCCCCAGGTCCTTTTCACTGAATGTGCCTGTTTCTTTTTTTGTTTTTGTTTTTAACAAGAGTTACTGTTTGAGAGTCTAACAGCTGCTTAAAGTAATGAGCATCTTTTCTTCTCAAATAGCTATGACTTACGTGTAAGGGTTTTTGTTTTGGGTTGGTTTGTTTTGTTTTGTTTTGTTTTTTCTTTTTATTGGAGCCATTGCTACATCTATAAGTTGTTTGACATAGCAGGATTGGCAAATGACAGCCCATGGGCCAAACCCCACCAGAGGCCTGCTTTGGTACAGCCCTCAGAGCTAAGATTGGCTTTCACATTTTTAAAGTATTTAAACAAGCAGACAAAGACGAAAAAGAATATGCGACAGAGACTATGTGTGATCTGAAAAACCTAAAATATTTGCCTCTTTACAGAAGAAGCTTGCTGGCCTCCTCACTGATTCTCAATAAATAAGAAAATTTGGAAATCAGCCTATAGAAACTCCTTGATAAGTGTCATTCATCATAAAGATGGACTTTTTCTGCATCCTTTGTTCCAACCACGCAGTAAAATGACTCAGAAGGTTACAATTCGTCACCACTACCCTTAGCAGGGTTATGCCCAGGCCTACAATTTTCCTCTCCTGTCTCATATCTCACTTTCAAAAATTACCACATTGGGTTATCAAACATGTTTATCAAATACAAACACGAGTTAAGTGTAAAACATAAGAGCATAATAAAATTTAAAAATTCCCCAAACTCATCAATCACTAGAGAAATCACTTTAAGCCTTTGCAATCTACATGTTACAATGTTTGTAACAACAAAACTAAGGGCAGGAGGTAGGGCAGGGAGCAGCTGAACCTTTAGAATAAAAATTAAATTTTCCTTCATTTTTAATTATACTAGCAAAGCTTGTTTGGTCCTGTAAGTCATCCTGCAGTGCATAGGGGAGTTTAGGGGAAATAATTAGACAAGGAACAACTCACGTCATCCATCTACCACCCTCTCGTCTGTGCAATATAGCACTCATTAGTTACCAGTAATCTCCCATACTGTGCATCAAAACCCACAATTGGGTACAAACAAATGAATACAGTCCTACTGTGTACTGCTACATTGGAGCTGAAAGACCTCAAATGAAACTGCCGACACGTCTGCTCAGCCACTGTCTAGCCTCAAAGTATGCAAACTTCAAAAGTTGATGTTTAGGTTTTAAATCAAAACCTCTTACAGAACCCCTAGTGATGACATATTGAACTGTAAGTTTTCACGGAACCCAAATTAAGAAATGTTGGACCAGGGTCTTGTATTCCAAAAGATTATCTTTCATTTGTATAATCCAAAACTCCACTAAGTTATTCTTCTCCAAAATCCAAGATCTACCTTTCTCCAAATATAAATTTAATAATCACTGGCGAAATTAAAACAAATTGTTCTCACTCTCAGCCATCAATATTTTGGAAAACATCCAGTGCAGAAGTCAGCATTGTGACTCTGTTACATTAACAGCTCAAATATCTGGAAGAATGTGGTATGTCTATAAACAGATTACTAAAGTGCTCCCAGAGTCCGTGGGGAAGTGAGATCACTAGGTAGAGGAAATCAGGAAAGGTGTCATGAGTACAGTAGCATTTACAACAGATCTCAGACAAGCACTTATATGGTTACAGATGAGGGGAAAACATTTAGATGCAGAGAACACGATTTCCAAATGCATGGAGGTAGAAATTTATAGAGCAGGTTATGACAATAGTAAGTTATCCCATTTGACTAAAGTATAGGTGACATGTAGGAGGGAAGGGGAAGTAATATTATATTAATAGAGTGGCATGAAGCCTGAGTGACAGCTGGAAGGCCTATAATGATAAGACAAGGAGTTTAAGTCATGAGAGCTATTAGAGGTTTCTGAGCAGTAAGACGACATAACCTTATGAAAAGTATGAGATCTGATTAATATAAACCCATTTCATATTGTGCCCCTTCATAAGCTACTTGTGCAGAAGAATGTGAATTGTTTCTGGCAAGATTTTTGTTTAATATATACCCTTTCTTTCATTTCCTCCAGTGAGCACCAACACAGCCTTGTAAGACAGTTGGTAGAGTTGGGAGCATTGCCTACATCAGTGGAACGAGTTCCTCTGTTTCAGAATAGATAAAAAGCATCACAGAAGTAGGAAGCGAATGAGGCCCACAGATGGCAGAGTGGCCAGGATTTGTCAGATTCTCATTAATGTTTCAAACTCCCACATGGAAAAATTGAGAGCCTTGTATAACCTTTGTGTGGTACTTCTGTCTTACAGTAAAAATGAAGAAATCCTATAAAATCTAAGCAATGAAAGCAAAAAATTTTTCTCCCATGACATTACAGAAGGTAGCTTTTGGTCAAAGCATTGATTTATTCAGAGGCTGGACCCCACTGCTGCCTGGCTCTAACTTTCTTCTGCCAAGCTGCCTAAATTTTCAGTCCCAGCTCAGGCTCAGATAAAACCATGCTCCAGGGTTGCCACTTTGAAGGAAGGAAATTTCATTCTGGAATCTTTGCGATGATGTAAATAAAGCACTAGAAAGAGTAGTAGAAGATCCATGGA
The DNA here is from genome assembly GCF_049354715.1 of Callithrix jacchus. NCBI lineage: Eukaryota > Metazoa > Chordata > Mammalia > Primates > Cebidae > Callithrix > Callithrix jacchus. The sequence continues at coordinate 76,755,274 of NC_133512.1, read as the reverse complement.
GAGAACAGAAGGATGGATACAAGAAGACAGATATGCTTTACAAATAAGGACTCTCTAAGATAAGATACAGACTGTGAGTAGGCAGAGAGAACATTATATAAACATGAAGGAGATCATGGGAATGGCCACCAACTCCTAAAGTGTTAGGATGAAGGAGACAGCTCTGAAAGCTTAGAAACTGCAAAAAATTAAATTTAAAAACTTTTGGTTTCACATTCTATATAACTCAATATAAGTAGAAATCTTGAGAAATATCAAGAAAACACAATGAAGAAATTAAGGGTAGAGAGGTTAGGAGCCACCATGTTCTTAGCAAACAGGCAGAGTAGGAAAACAGGAAAATACTGAGGGGAGAATATAGGAGTAGCGGCAGTTAGGCTCTAGGATGCCTGCATGATCTTCACCTCTTACTATTCATGATTGTCTGCAGTTTCCTCCTACATGGAATCAGAGGTGGTCTGTGCAACCACTTTAAGAAGACAATGTTTGACTTCTGAGGATAAGTCATAAAAGTCACCACAGCTGTTGCTTTGTTCTCCTGGATCACTCTTTCTGGGAAGCCAGCTACCATACTGGAGGGAAGCTTAAGTAGCCCTTTGGAGAAGAACCCATGGGAAATAGTGAAAGCCTTCCACCAACAAGAAGCACCAACTTGGCAGCTATGTGACTAAGCCAATTTAGAAGCCACTCCACCTCCAGTCAAGCTTTCAAATTGTTACCAGTGGAGGATGTTCAGGTTCTTGGTGCCTTGAACAAAGAATTGGACAAAATGTACAAACAAAGCAAGGAAAGAATGAAGCAACAAAAGCAGGAGTTTTTGGAAAATGAAAGTACATTCCACAGGTGGGAGCGAGTATAAGCATAGGGTCTCAACAGTGTGGTTACAGAATTTTCCAGGGCTTAAATGCCCTCTAGAGTTTTCCATTGGTTACTTGGTGTACACCCTATGTAGATGAAGAGGTTGAAGTAAAGTTACAAAGTCATTTACTAGGTGTATGCCCTATGTAAATGAAGAGGGTATTTCCTGTCATAGCTGAATTGTTTCCATTTGATTTACTTCTAAGAAGTCCTTAGGTTCCCTGCCTCCAGGCCCTATTCTCCTGTCTTATTTCCCCCCAAAAGACATGATCCCCATAAATTTCTATGAGAGGTAGACTGATGTTCTTTCTTCTGTAACTGCTTCATGCTGCCTTGGAGTATAGCCCCTACCTGTTGCAGATCACAGAACTCTTGCCCTGCTCTGTCTAATGGAGGCAGGGTAGCTCCTTGATGGCCAGGTGTGGTATCTTCACCTGGAACTGACTGGAACCCTTGTCACATGATCATCTGAAGCTTGCTGGTCTCAATGAGAGGGAAAATGAATTCGGTTAAAAGATTTAATGGGAACTTCTTGGGGTAGATACTTGTACTGTCGGGAATGTTTGTTAGAGATATTTGCAGGAGAAAAACAAAATCTCTTCTGTTCTAGGATCTATGTGTGATATGGTTTGGCTGTGTCGCCACCCAAATCACATCTTGAATTTCCACGTCTTATGGGAGGGACCCAGTGGGAGGTAATGGAATCATGGGGGCAGGTCCTTCTTGTGATAGTGAATAAGTCTCATGAGATCTGATGGTTTTATAAGGGGGAGTTTCCCTACACAAGCTCTCTCTTTGCCTCCTGCCATCTATGTAAGATGTGACTTGCTCCTCCTTGCCTTCCACCATGACTGTGGGCCTCCCCAGCCACATGGAACTGTAAGTCCATTAAATTTCTTTTTCTTTTGAAAATTGCCCCATCTTGAGTATGTCTTTATCAGCAGCATAAGAACAGACTAATACAGTAAATCAGTACCAGGAGTGGGGCACTGCTGAAAAGATACCCAAAAATGTGGAAGTGACTTTGGAACTGCATAACAGGGAGAGGTTGGAACAGTTTGGAGGGCTCAGAAAAAGATAGGAAATGTAGGAAAGTTTGGAACTTCCTAGAGACTTGTTGACTGGCCTTGCCCAAAATGCTGACAGGAGTATGGACAATACAGTTCAGGCTGAGGTGGTTTCAGATGGAAATTAGGAACTTGTTTGGGAACTAGAAAAAAGGCGACTCTAGCTATGTTTTAACAAAGAGACTAGTGGCATTTTGCCCCTGCCCTAGAGATTTGTAAAACTTTGAACTTGAGAGAGATGATTTAAGAGTATTTTGCAGAAGAAATTTCTAAGCAGCAAAGTATTCAAGATGTGACTTGGGTGTTGTTAAAGGCATTCAGTTTTATAAGGGAAGCACAGCATAAGGATTCAGAAAATTTGTAGCCTGCAATAGAAAAGAAAATCCCATTTTCTGAGAAATTCAAGCTGGCTACAGAAATTTGCATAAGTAACAAGGAATTGAGTGTTAATCCCCAAGACCCTGTGGAAAATGTCTCCAGGGCATGTCAGAAGTCTTCACAGCAGCCCCTCCCATCACAGGCCCAGAGGCCTAGGAATAAAAAAATCACATTGTGGGCCAAGCCCAGCATCCCTATGCTGTGTGCAGTCTGGGGACTTAGTGCCCTGCATCCCAGCCACTTCAATCATGGCTGAAAAGGGCCAACATAGAGCTCAGGCCATGGCTTCAGAAGGTGCAAGCCTCAAGCCACTCTTGCATGCAACCATATTGATTGTTGAGCCCACGAGTGCACAGAAGTCAAGAACTGGGGTTTAGGAATCTCCACCTAGATTACAGAGCATATGTAGAAATGCCTGGATGCCCAGGCAGAAGTTTGCGGTGGGGCTGGGACCCTCATGGAGAACTTCTGCTAGGGCAGTGCAGAAGGGAAATGTGGGGTCAGAGCCCCCCTACACAGTCCCTACTGGTGTACCACCTAGTGGAGCTATGAAAAGAGGGTCATCGTCCTCCCGACCCCAGAATGGTAGATCCACTGATAGTTTGCACTGTGAGACTGGAAAAGCTGCAGACAGTGTCAGCCTGTGAAATTGTCTGGGAGGGAGGCTGTACCCTGCAAAACCACGGGGGAGGATCTGTCCAAGACCATGGAAGCCCACCTCTTACATCAGTGTAACCTGGATGTGAGACATGAAGTCAAAGGAGATCATTTTGGGGCATTAAGATTTGATTACTCTGCCCTGCTAGATTTTGGACTTGCATGTTTTGGCCAATTTCTACCATTTGGAATGGCTGTATTTACCCATTGCCTATATCCCCATTGTATCTGGGAAGTAACTAACATGCTTTTGATGTTATAGGCTCATAAGTGAAAAGGACTTACTTCATCTCAGACGAAACTTTGGACTGTGGACTTTTGACTTAATGCCAAATGAGTTAAAATTTTGGGGGACTGTTGGGAAGGCATCATTGGTTTTGAAAGATGAGAACATGAGCTTTGAGAGGGGCTAGGGGCAGAATGATGTGGTTTGGCTGTGTCCTCACCCAAATCTCATCTTGAATACCCAAGTGTTGTGGGGAGGAACCTGTGGGAGGTAACTGAATCATGGGGGCAGGTCTTTCCCATGCTGTTCTTGTGATAGTGAATAAGTCTCATGAGATCTGATGGTTTCATAGGGTAGAGTTTTCCTGCACAAGCTCTCCATTTGCCTGCTGCCATCCATGTAAGATGTGACTTGTTCTTCCTTGTCTTCCGCCATAATTGTGAAGCCTCCTCAGTCATGTGGAATTGTAAGTCCATTAAACCTCTCTTTCTTTTGTAAACTGCACAGTCTTAGGTGTATCTTTATTAGTAGTGTGAGAATGGACTAATACAATATGTACAGTATGTCTCCTTAAAGTCTTAGCACAAGCAACTTCATTTTTTTTGGTTTGATTTGGTGGGGTCTAGTGCATGAGCTCAGTTCAAAACAAAGATCTACCAAAATTTTGTTTAAAAAATTCACTTAGGTGAGAACGTGACCAAACTTAGAGCCTTAGCACCACTCGCAGTTACCATCATTTTGGGTTTCTGGTCTTAGGATGTCATTCATAGGTTATATTGGCCTCATGGTTGCACATTTCTTTCTTTCTTTTTTTTTTTTTTGAGACAGTTTCAGTCTATCACCAGGCTAGAATGCAGTGGTGGCAATCTTAGCTCACTGCGACCTCTGCCTCCCAGGTTCAAGCAATTCTCCTGCCTCAGTCTCCTGAGTAGCTGGGACTATAGGCATGTACCACCATGCCCAGCTAATTTTTGCTTTTTAATAGAGACAGGGTTTACTTTGTTGGCCAGGTTGGTCTTGATCTCTTGACCTTGTGATCCACTCACCTCAGCCTCCCAAAGTGCTACAATTATAGGCATGTGCCACCACACCCAGCCTTTCTTTCAGCTTTTGTCATTCCACTTGAAGAGAGACCATTTGATATTCTAGAGATGGCTGCATGAAAGCATGTAAAACATTTGAGAGAATACAGTACACCAGGGGAGACTATTATTATGACTATCAGGAGGATAATACCAAGAGTTTGAATTATGTTCCTTATCAAGGGTCTCCTCAAACCAAACCACCTAAAATCAGATAGATCAAAGAATGAGATAGATAAAGAGTCTACTCACTTAACTAAAGTCTCTTTGTTAATCCACTACAACTGGAACTCTATAATACCTTATGTTTTCACCATGAGCTATGACTGCCATCAGCTGCATAGATACTTTTCTGTTTGGCCAATTCTATTATTTAGCATAACTTTCACAAGATAATTTAAAGTCTGTTGTGTAACAATAGCCTTTACAGTAGAATCTGTTATAGAACCTATTGTGAGGAATACATTTCTACTCATTGCCTCTTTTATTCCAAATCCTTCCAAATGGAAAAAGGACCTAATAAATGATGTCCTTCTATTATAGAAGAGTGAAGGCCTCCTGGCAATATTCTCTTTAACCCATGAGTGGGTTAAGAGGAGTGAACCAATCTTCAGTTTCTGACTGATTATGAGGCAACATATGTAGCATTCAAGTTTCTCACCTCCACTGGACCTTCATCTTATATCTATCAAAGCATAAGTTTATCCATGTATAAGACTGGCTGCAAAATCCTTCACAAATAAAAGTATATACCATATGTGCACAAAACAGACTGCTTTTTTATTTCTGTTGTTCATAGAGGCATAAACAGAAAAAGTACTCAAGGATAAGAGTCTCATGATAGTAGAAGTCTTGATCTGTGGTCTTGGGAAAAGCTGTTCACATAAAGGATGCCATCTTCTTCTCTGGGGAGAGACTTCTCTGGTTAGCTTTACCTTAAGGGTTACAATAGGCATACAGTTCCAAGATTATGGAGGGAACTTTCTCAGTTGTGAGACTATGGACTCAAAGTTCAAGATTCCAAAGTTTTGCTACAATGTGGATGCCAAGGACAGTTTTTCTCAGATGACCTCAGAAGATCCAATCTTCGGGTTCTAGATTGTGAAGGGATTGATTGTTCTCAGTGAACCAAAACAAGCTTTTTTTACCTGATGAAAATACTCTGTGGCATAATAACACTAGTAATAACATTAGCCCTCTTGCATGGGAGAATTTTTATGCAATGAGAAAACATGCATGGAAAATAGCAATTTAGTAAAATCCCTTTACAAAATGTTTTAATGTACCAAATGTACCTGAAGTGACCAAATGTACCTGAAGTGTTGATACTTTTCCCAGGAATATGGGACCAAACATTGGTTATAAACTATTTTAGTAATTTATAGGTCATCATACCAATATATTCAATTTAGGTCATTTTATATTTTTTATGATGAGTCATGGAATGCAGAAATTTTTTTTGTTTTGTTTTTTGTTTTTGAGACAGAGTCTCGCTCTCTCACCCAAACTGGAGTGCAGTGGTGTAGTCTCAGCTAACTGCAACCTCTGCCTCCCATGTTCAAGTGATTCTTCTGCCTAAGCCTGAGTAGCTGGGACTACAGGCATGAACCACCATGCCTGGTTAATTTTTTTTTGTATTTTTAGTGGAGATGGGGTTTCACCATATTGGCTAGGCTGGTCTCTAACTCCTGACATTGTGATTCCCTGCCTCGGCCTCCCAAAGTGATGGGATTACAGGTGTGAGCCACTCTGCCCAACCAGAATTTTTAATAATAAAAGCTTTAAGGACTCGGGAAGACAAGGTGGACATCCCGGTTTTCCACAAGTCCATGCTTAATTAACATTAGACTTATATCCTCTTGAATACCAGTTGTTCACCAAATTAGGTGCATAACACTGGTAACTGATAGGTTATCATAGGCAATTTGACTTAGACCATGGAATTGATTCAAATTATATATCTAAACAATTTCAGTATCAGCTTATTTAGTGTAAAAATCTGACAAAAGTATTTTCTTTGTGTTAATTAATTTTCATTCTACTTGGGTTATCGGTTTTATAACCCAGTCAGTCTTTTCATTAAAGTTCCAGGAATTCTTCCCTAGTTCAAATGATATGATTCTAAAGTTCTTAGAAACCTGTATTCAAGAGTGCTTTTTAGCCAGGTGCGGTGGCTCAAGCCTGTAATCCCAGCTCTTTGGGAGGCTGAGGAGAGTGCATCATGAGGTCAAGAGATCGAGACCATCCTGGTCAACATGGTGAAACCCCATGTCTGCTAAAAATACAAAAAATTAGCTGGGCATGGTGGTGCGTGCCTGTAATCCCAGCTACTCAGGAGGCTGAGGCAGGAGAATTGCCTGAACCCAGGAGGCAGAGGTTGCGGAGAGCCAAGATGGCGCCATTGCACTCCAGCCTGGGTAACAAGAGTGAAACTCCGTCTCAAAAAAAAAAAAGTGCTTTTTAGGATCCTTTCCATCCTTTCATCAACTTCCTAAAAGATACCATATGTAGGATTCTGTGTGCTTGTGAAAGTTTCAAAAACTGCACCAGCATTAAGCAATTAACTGTGGAAATAACTTTAGTTAAGAACACAATTGTCAAGGAAATTTGCTTATTTCTGTGGTTTACAATAACTTAGCATAATCATAATTATGATTGATGACATATACGCAGACATATTAGAATTTTTTAAATCCCATACAATTTTGGAAAATAGATTAATATCATTCACTAAGATACAACCGGAAGAAGACTAAACTTTTAAAAATTTGTGTCAATGCCTCCAATGTAATTATCATGTCAAATGATTCTTTTTATTCCTCTTCTTGATGATTCAGGGGACCTTGAAGCATCTCAAAGTTAGAGGTCAGAAAACACAATTTTGAAGCTGAAAGTTGATTTTGGAAAGCCTATTCAAATATATTAGAGGTTTAAAACAGTTGATATTATGAAATAGAACTCCTGGTTACCACAAGTCATTCATTTAGCCAAAATGATTATGGAAAAGAAAATTTTAAGGCAAAAACCTTTATTCACTGATAAGAAGAAGGCTTAGCTTTTCAAAAAATCTGTCTCTTGTATTTCCCTTTTTTTTTGGTAGTTTATTCAAAAGGCAAACAAAAATCTTTCATTGTCTTTTAATATGACATGAAAATCTTTTTCAAGAGGAAAGCCAAATTTCACCCTTGCATTAACATACTATTAATGTCAACACCAATTTGTAATAAGACCTTACAGACAAATTATTCCAATGTTACTCAGCTTGATCATACAGTGAGAATCTCATAAATCTTTTATAACCCTCTATAAATTTTTGTTATAGAGCAGATCAATGCTTTAAGAAAACCCTGTTTGTGTTTTTATTTTGATGTTCAATTTACAGAAAATCCAGAAAATACTCTTTTAAATTTAGTATGTTCACACATAATTTTTTACAAGATTGTTTGCAAACCTTCCACAACTTGTTCAAACCTTTAGCTTTATTATAACTTAAAACAGTCTTTTAGATTTTTAGGCAAAACAAACACATTCTCATGCTTCCTTATGATCTTTTACCAAAAACTCATTTCAATTTTCTTATATAGCTTGCATGTAAAACTGTTTCTTCGGTAGTCTCAATTACATGTTACAGTGTAAACTCTTGGTGACTTTTACTTTTGGTGAAACCTTGGTAAGTTCAGGATTTTAATTTTGTACCACATATGGAGCCTTGGACCCAGCCAGAAGTGCAGATAAGGTCTGACTCTTTCCAGCACCTAACTCCACGTGTCCTAGGCTTTACCTAGCTGTACAGCAGTCAAGTTTTACAGGCAAGATTCATAGTGGGATTTTATGAAGCATTTAGGAAACCTAATCACCTTTAAATTGTACATTTCTTGCATAAACTCTTTCATAGATTAGTTCATGATTCACACAGACCAACTACAACGTGCTTGGACTTTCTGACTTGACCTAAACTTCCCTCTTTTAAAACAACCAGTTTACTCGTTGGACAGCAAAGTTTACTTTAGGACAAGAATTTACGAAACAAGATCCTTTCTTATATAAAATTTCTTTATAACCTTCTTTGCATAGCTAGGAGACATGACTAATTTCATATATCCCCAGGTCTTACCTAGAATCTAATCCTCCAAAATAAATTAACAATTTTTAAAAGTCATGAAGCGTTCCATATTTAAAAAAAAAAAAGAAAGTCAAGCAGTTTATGAACTTAAAGCATTCAGCAAACCTAGTATCTGACCTGCATAATTTAGACAAAATTTTTACATTTTGGATGATATTTTACCAATAATCTTTAAAACTGTCTTTATTTCCCAAAGATTACTTAGTGACACAAACTAAAAGGCATTAAGCTTTTTACTTTTCTGACAAAATACTTGATTTAAGATCTTCTTATTATTAAACCAATTAATTAAAGCTATTTTATATCACATATACAACATATATTAATATTCAGAAGATAACTCATTTCCTAAGCCAAGAATTGAACCACAAACCTCAGTGGACCTTGTGAGAAGAGAAAGAAAGCATGGCCACATGCTTACAAGGTCAGGCTCCCAAGGACATGACTGACAAATTTGCTGGGCCATCTTGAACAACAGGCCTATGGAGTCCTAGGCACACATTTTATCCTAAGGTACCCCTTTTTATGACAGAGCAATACAGAAAGACATATAAAGCACACTAGATTCACTACAGCTTAAGACCAGCCTCGGAATTCTTTTTGTATTAATCAAAACTTTGCAGAGGAGTTAAATGGTGTCTTTTAATATTCATTCAGCCAGTTTGAACACAGAGAATGAGGCCAGAGTCTGGTAAGAATTCTTACCCTTTTGCCAGCATGCCAGGTTTCTGGGTTCTCTCTCCCTGAGCAGCCCTAGCAACCCTGCTCAACTGTTTGCAAACAAACACATTGCCATAAATTAAGAATAGTCACACCTAGTTTACAAATTTTGGAGAAATTAGGCATAGAGAGAAATAATGACTCAAACTCTATTTAAGAAAGTATACTCAACACACTTAAAGTATCAGGAAGCCTAAAATCTAAAAAGTTAGTTTAAGGCTAGAAAGCACTTGTGCTCCATCAATTCCTGCAGGACTGACAAAGGTAGCCTAGGAACTCCCAATAAACAAAACAAATGATGACTTGCTAGAAATGTATAGGAAACAAAATATCCACAAAACCAAATAAAAGCCTTCCACAAGAAACTAAAAAACATTAGGGTTTTATATATGCATATACAAGCAAAGTCAAAGGACACTAAACAGCAAACAAATGAAAAATAGAAGCAAAAACAAGTAAACAGGAAACCAACCTTAAATGTTCCTCCTACTCTATCTACCCTGGAGGATATAGAGTTACCCAGGGCCCCCCCCAGAAAAGCCCACATAATGAATATTTTATTCCTGATGCACAATTAAATATCATTAAGTCCACCAATATCACCATATATTCTGTGCAATCAAGAAATTCACTCTAGACACATGACCAATAAGTACTCCAGTGCCAGCACTATCCACACAAAACAGTAAACATAGTTGGAAGCAATGCCATCATGTGTGTGAAATTTGGCTCCACACTAAATCCACCTTCATGCTTAACTGTATTAAAAAAAAGAATTGCCAAACTGCCAATGTATTTTTTTTCTTTTCTTTTTTTTGAACCTAGGAGATAGTTCTGGCTATTTGTACTTTTCTGCTTTCATAATCTTACAGTAGAATGGATAACCTTCATGTAACTGGCTATCTTTCTCTTGTGTGTTTTTAGATACTTTCAAACAGCATTCAGCCCTTTTTCTTGCTTAGTTATATGATGGTGAATAGTCTTTGTTTTTTTTTTTTTGTTTGTTTGTTTGTAAGAAAGAAAGAGAAAGGGGGAGAGAGAACAGGAGTCTGGTTCTATTGCCCAGGCTGGAATGCAATCTAAAAATAGGTATTAAAAACCTCTTTTATGCTGGTAATTGTGCTTAACAGCAGAGACAGGAAGGAATAAGGGAAGAAAATAACAAACAGCCAACCAATGTTTCATTTAAGTCTGTGAAATTCTATGCAAATGCTGAAGAGTGATTTACTTCCAATTATGTGGCCACTTTCAAAATAGGTGTAATGTGATACTGAGAAAAATGTATGTTCTGTAGACCTGGGGAGAAGAATTCTATAAATATTCGCTGAGTTTACTTGTTCCAGGTCTGAGTTCAAATCCTAGATGTTCCTGTTAATTTTCTATCTCATTGACCCCTCAAATATTAGCAATGTGGTGTCAAAGTCTCCCACTATTATTGTGCGGGTGTCCGAGTCTCTGTAAGCCATTAAGAACTTGTCTTATGTATCTGAGTGTTCCTATATTGGGTGCATATACATTTATGATCATTGACTCCTGTTGTTGCATTGATCCTTTTAACATTATCTAATGTCCTTCTTTGTTTCTTTTGTTCTTTGTTACTATTAAAGTCTATTTTGTCAGAGATGAAAGTTACAACTCCGTTTTTTTTTTGTTTTGTTTTTTGTTTTTTGTTTTTTTTTGCTCTCCATTTGATTGATAGGTCTTCCATCAACTCTTTGTTTTGAGTCTTTTTGTGTCCTTGCTTATAAGATAGATCTGGATACAGCATACCAATGGGTTTTGACTTTTTATTCAATTTGCCTGTGTCTTTGGGGCATTTAATGCATTTAAATTTAGGATTAATATTGATATTTGTGAGTTTGATATTGTCGTTTAATGCTAGCTGGCTATTTTGCCATTAGTTGATATAGATTCTTCATTATGGAGATACTCTTTACCTTTTGGTAAGTTTTCGGGATGACTGATACTGGTTGTTCCTTTCTGTGTATAGTGCTGCTTTCAGGAGCTCTTGTAAAGCAGGCCTGGTGGTGATGAAATCTCTGAGTGCTTGCTTGTTCACAAAAAAATTTTATTTTTCCTTCATTTATGAAGCTTAGTTTGGCTGGATATGAGATTCTGGGTTGAAAATTCTTTTCTTTGAGGATATTGAATATTGACCCCCACTCTATTCTAGTTTGTAGGGTTTCTGCTGAGAAATCTGCTGTGAGTCTGACAGTCTTCCCTTTATGGGTAACCTGACCTTTCTCTCTAGCTGCCCTTAGAATTTTCTTCTTTATTTCAACCCTGGTGAATCTAACAATTATGTGTCTTGGGGTTGCTCTACTTGAGGAATATTTTTGTGGTGTTCTCTGTATTACCTGGAGTTGAGTAATGTCCTGTGTTACTAAGTTAGAAAAGTTTTCCTGAATAATATCCTGAAGAATATTTTCCAGCTTGGATTCATTCTCTTCATGACATTCAGGTACACCTATCAAACATAAATTAGGTCTTTTCACAGTCCCGTATTTCTTGGAGACTTTGCTCATTCCTTTTTACTCTTTCTTCTCTAATCTTATCTTCTCATTTCATTTCATAAGTTGGTCTTCGACCTCTGATATCCTTTCTTCTGCTTGAACAATTCGACTGTTAAAACCTGTGCATACTTCATGGAGTTCTCATATTGTATTCTTCAGTTCCATTAATTCACTTATATTCCTCTCTAAATTGCGTATTCTCATTAGGATTTCATCAAACCATTTTTTCAAGGTTCTTAGTTTCTTCACAATGGGCTAGAACATGTTCTTTTAACTCACAGAAGTTTCTTATTATCTACCTTCCGAAGCCTGATTCCGTTAATAGAATGCACTCGTTCTGCATCAGGCCTTGTTCCCTTGTTGAGGAACTGTGATCCCCTGTAGAGGGAGAGGCATTCTGATTTTGGGTATTCTCAGGCTTTTTACCCTGGTTTCTTCCCGTCATTGTAAATTTATCCACCTGTCATCTTTGTAATTACTGACTTTCAAATTAGGTCTCTGAGTGGATGTCCAACTTGTTGATTCTCAGTGCCAGAATCTGAACAACCCACTGCACTGGCTAAAACAGTGGCGTTAAGATTCATGGTGCTTTTCTGCCCAGGAATCTCCAGTCTGGCTTCCTTCTTGAGTCCCTTTTCCTTTTTTTTTTTTTTTTTTTTTTTTTTGTATTTAATGGAGACTTTCATTTGAGTTCCTTTTTCAATCAGCTGAATAGGCAACTCTGCCTTCCTGGAGCTCCAAATGTCGACCAAAAGGGGACCCAGTCCCATTTACTCTGCACCAAGAACTGCCACGCTGGGGTGCCGGCAAAACTGCCACACCAGCCATAAGAGTCATGCTGGAAACCTGTGGGGCTCCTCTGCTGGGAATCTCCTGGTCCGTGAGCAACAAAAATTTGTCTGAAAGTGTGATGTCCTCTCGTTCTTTGCACTTTCACTGGGCGCTACAATCCTGAGCTGCTAGTAATCAGCCATCTTGGATCTCTCTCCCTGCCAATATATTTCTTTACAATACTTATTTTACTTTAATCAAGACTAAGAGCCTTATGAAAATGTTAATTAGCCAAATACCTCCAATTCTCTATTAGGTTTTAAGTAATATTTTATTATCTAAACTTTTCCACATCTTTCTCCCCTACTTACTGGTTCCTTACTACATTGTTTCATAAATAACCTCTTGAAGTCTGTAATTGGAGCTAACTTTTACATAACATCTGAATTAAATGAAATTATTCTTTTTCTCATTAATAACACCTTTTCTGGCACATTTTGTAAATAGAATTATGTGTTAACCAGAATTCATATCCTTAGTAACCTAAAACTTTAGTGATATCTTAAAAAGCAAGAAATCCTGAACTATGAGATACGGACATTTTTTTGTAGATAAGAACAACTCCACAATGTTTAGAAATATATTTCTCCATATCACAACCCTTTCTTAATTGGAAACGACCCAGATATTCCATGAGCATCAAAAATAATTTTAAGATTTTAATTTACACAAAAAGTTTACCTAAAACATCCCATTTGCATGTACTTATTTCATTTTTAAACAGTTTACCTAGATTACTTCTGTAAACTGAGATATTAGACAGTATTATTTAAAGTTAGTTATTTCCTTGTTAACCACATTTTTTATAGCCAGTGAATATCAGGCAGTCACCACACCTAAGTAAGAGCATCAAAGTTAAGTACATAGACATTTTCGCCAACAACTCAGAAAATTTAGTTAACATTAAATTCCTCTCATTTGTTGAAAAGAAAGAAAGAAAGAAAAAGGCACATAAACCAAGATCATTTTGTTTTGGCTGGGTTTATAGTTTTGTAACTATCTGTGGTGCCAAACCCTGTTAATTCAAAATGTCTAACAGAGACAAATATAAAAATGAGATTAAAATGTATGTTGACAATTCTGAAGACATTTCTATTTTTATTTTACCAATAATTTAAAAACCAGCTTGTTTAGTAAAGTTATACAGAAGTCATGTGAACTTGAAAATTGTTCAGACTTATTTACTTAATTTATGAGTGCTCTTTTACTTATAGGACAATTTGGTAGATATGACACATAATAAGTGTACATACAAATAAACACATCTAGACATGTCTAAACACACACAAATGAAGATTCAATAGCTTTTTCCTTGGAACCCTACCTATGAGATAGCAATACAAGCTCACTGGTTTTACTTTGTTTGCCCCAATAGGTAATCCATTGAATAGGTATCCTCCAATAGGTAATTCATTGAAGGCTGTGAGCCAAAATTTCAGGTAAAGCAGTTTCCATGGGAGTTTGATTTTTAGAGGCCAAACCTCCCCAGACTCCAAAGAACACTGGGGCAAACAGTACCAAAGGAGAGCATCTCCCTAAGACCAGGCCCCCTGCTTAGAGCAGCAGCACAAAAGGGATACATGCAACTCCATCCCACTTCCCTATTCAATGGCAAACTTCAGATTCCAAACAATATTGGGGCCCAACCGTGTTGCAACTGTGAGAGAAAATTCTAAGGAGAGTTTAGTACTAAACCACAGAACCTCTGCCAAGGTTATCCCCTTTGGAGAGGCTGAGGTCTGGGGGATCCCCCAGGGCATCCCATCTGGGGTCTAATCTTAGAGTATCAGATGCCTCTGACCGCAGGTGGGCACTAGGGTCACTTTGCATGCTTTCCTTCCAGAGGTGATGGCCTACTGTGAGCTTTCCTTTTGTTCCTAGATGAAGGTCTCAAATTCCAGCATCCTTATAATTTGATAAGGCCACATTTTCCCATGCATCCCATTTCATTAGCAATAGCCATAAACTTTAATGATAAGAATTGGAGATTGGCTGGGTTTCTTCTGCTCTTAGCCAGTCGAGTAGGGTAAGGGAAGAATTTAACATAGAAAAGAAGGTTTAAGCCACATGAAATACATGCAAGTTTGTCCTGAGCTGTACCACATGTAGAGATAAGGGACCACAACCAGAAAAAATAGAAAAGTCCTTTTCAGAGCAGCCCAGCCAGAAATCTGCAGTTGCCTCTCTGTTTAGGCACTGCCCACCAAGGGCCCTGAGTTTGAAAGGAAAAGACAGAGAAAAGAGATTCCCCTGTATGGAGCAGAAAAGAAAAGGAGAAAAGTAAATCCCAAACTTTGGGCTTACCTCCTGGCTGGCTCGCCAAAGTATGTTACTGGAGGAGTGTGTCCAGGTTCTTTGCATCTTGAACAAAGAATTGGACAAAATGCACAAACAAAGCCAGGAAAGAATGAAGTGAAAAAGGCAGAGATTTATTGAAAAGTGAAGTGGAGTGGGCCTGAGCATAGGGTCTCAACAGTGCAGTTACAGAATTTTCTGGGGTTTAAATACCTTCTAGAAGTTTCCATTGCTTACTTGGTGTACCTCCTATGTAAACGAAGAGGATGAAGTAAAGTTACAAAGTCATTTAATAGTTGCATGCCCAGTATAAATGAAGAGGATATTTCCTATCATATCTGAAGTGTTTCCATTTGATTTAGTTTTAAGAAGTCCTCAGGTTTCCTGCCTCCAGACTCTATTTTTCTGCCTCAAAAGGATTGCAGCCCCAGCCAACCTCTGAAGAACAGATGTTATGTTTGTCAAAAAGAAATTAAAAAAAAAAAAACCCTGAGCTAGAAAAACAGCCCAGCCAAGCCCATATGTAAGAAAATAAATGTTTATTATTGTTTTAAACCACTCTGTTTGGAGGTAATTTCTTTTATAGCAATAAATAATACACTGCCTTACAAGAATCAAAGCTGGGTGGTGAGCAGAAACTCTTGTCAATGGGGTAAACAGTTAATAAACAGAGAGGAGACCTGGGGGCTCAAGGCTTGAAGATATGAGGCTAAGTTTCAGGATTTAAAATTAGGAACTTCAGTTAGTGTTTAGGTTATATGGGTTATGGTGATGGAGGGAGCTGAATGCTGAGAGCTGGCTCTGTTTTCTGGGCTGAGGGAGTGCAATATGTTATCTTTATGGTTCTTTCTAGAAAGCTATGCTTTCTTGAAGAATAAACAGGGAAGCAGGGATTCAGAATAAGTCAGCCTAGTTATAACTGTTCTTAGTGACCTACCGGGATACCCTTTACTGAACCAATACACCAATCCCACAGCTGCCGTATCCTCCAAGAACTGCTGTGGTAGCCTCCTCACCCAGAACAGATGATAAGTTACCCTTTCCCTCAGGGCACCCTGCAGCCATTAACTGACTAATATAGGGATACACAAACCCCCTAGCCTCAATGTTTGACAATTCCATGGTACTAGTCTTACTCCAAAGCTCCCCATTAGATCAGACTGAGCCTACATTCCAGCTGAGATCACATCTTGATTAGCTTCATTCGCTGACCGAATTCCCCTGGTATCACTCCCTTAATAAGTGATTTGTGTTAGAATTCCTGCTGCAGGCTCTGCTACTAGGTAATCCAAGCTAAGACCCAAGGTTTATCATGCATATGCTGATAGCATCTATTTTGCTGCACCTTTCAGAAACCATGATTGACCCAGATAGGGTACAGTGGTGAGAACCCCAACAAGAGCGGCTTTATATCATGGATATTAAATATGTAGATCCTCTTAGCTCTAAGAAGAAAATGTAAGGGGAAATAAGAGGATTTGGTCCATAACAATTAGAAAAAGGTGATTTTCTCCTAATTTTCAAGGCTAGTGTGTGAAGAACCACTACAGGCCATTGTCAGGCAAAATATGAATATCTTTGCAATACTAGTCTCACTCCCCTGGGGTGATTTTATGGTTTTAGTTTATGTCCCAGTCCTTTCCACACTTGCTTGAGAACACTGGGGAAAACAATATAATAAATTATATACTGGCACCTATATTTGATGCTTCTATCGTAGAAGAGTATGTGAACAAGGTTACGTGAAGTTATATGACATGGGATCACCAAAGAGTTCCCAAAAAGATTTAAAGCAAAGATTTTAATTAATTGAAGAAATTTACATATCTGGGAGATGTCTATTCCTGAAAAAGAATATAACAAAAATCCCTACCATTGTCATGTTCAAGGTATAGCAAATGGAGGCAATTGTCTCAAACCCTAAGACTGCTTCACTCAGCCCCTTCTACAACCCCCACTGCTGGCAAATGGGCTGTTACTCAGAGAAATTTCACTCAGGGAGAAAAGGACATGGCTCTGCCTGCTGATAATCTACAGACCCAACCATCATCAAAACAGCCAGTGGGGCTCACATTTCTACCATGTACCCATCTCCCATCTCTGCCTGAATCAGGCCTCACTTCAGCTATTCAGAAATGCCAGAGAGATACAGAACCCACCAGAGCTGCCTGACCTGGGTCAAACACCTCCCTAGGAATGGCTCCAAACCTCTCCATTTACTCTCAACATTTTACATTTTCATTTGGAAAAAACACTGAAGTCAGTAAACTTGGGTCTGTGACTGCCACCAACTCTCTGTGAGCCAAAGCCCTTCCCCTCTCTTTGCCTCGGTTTTGTCAGCTGCAAAATAGAGAGATTTATTTTATTCAGTGTCTGCTTCCAAAAATGCTGGTTCAGAGAGATGACTCATACAAAAAAGACTGAGTATAAAAACCAGGGATCATTGCAAACCATAACCCCCACATGGGGAACTCCCAGCATTTTGAGCATGATAAAGGCTTTCTCTAATAAATAAATGTGTTTGACTTTGTTTAAGCCAAAAAACACTGACCGTGGAAACTTTTTTGGTGGAATACTTACTTAAATTCCATGCAAACTGGAGGAGCCTTTCAAGCTTCTTGGGTCAGTGAGTGCTGTGAAGATATTTTATTTTTAGATGAGATTCACATTTAAACCAGTAGACTTGGAATAAAGCAGATTCGCCTCCAATCAGTTAAAGGTCTTAAGAGTAAAGTCTGAGGTTTTCCCAAGAAGAGACTGCAATGTAGGAAACCAGCCTGAGTTTCCAGCCTTTGAGACATATAATTCTCTATTATATGAGAAAGAGAGAGAGAGAGAGAGATGAATAGATGTAGATATCTATAGATTAGATATAGATGATATATCCTGTTGGTTCTCTGGAGATCTCTGACTAATGCACTGGTATTGTGTTGTGGCTGAACCGAATACCAGTATTTTTGTGCTCACTTGCATTTCTGGACAAAGATTCATACATTGCTTTACTGTGTATTTAGGGAAAATGTGTTCCCAAACAATTTTCAGTTACAGTCTGTGATGACAATCTAAGAAGCTGT
Organism: Callithrix jacchus; assembly: GCF_049354715.1. Taxonomy (NCBI): domain Eukaryota; kingdom Metazoa; phylum Chordata; class Mammalia; order Primates; family Cebidae; genus Callithrix; species Callithrix jacchus. The sequence goes on along the minus strand of NC_133512.1, from coordinate 76,737,450 downwards.
GTTTCTTCTGGTTATAATAACTAATAACTTTTGAGCACTTCCATTGTGCCAAGCATTGTGCTAAGGATTTTATACTTATTGTTGTATTTAAAACAACACAAAAGGGTAGAAATTCTAATTATCAGTGTTTTTGTGGACAAGAAATACAAGTCATTAAGAGGATAAAAAATTTTCCCATAACAGACATTATAAAGGATTCCATTCTATTTGTGATGATTGCTTCTTTCAAGGGACTATTTAGATGGGATATCTATGCCAGAATAAGAGTTTCTTTGGGATTCCAAAGGAACTGTATAATATACTAAGCCGAAGCCAAGTATCTTTTAGAAATTGTTTATTAGCATGAAAAGAACTTTACTAAGGGACAATTTGAACTAGAAACTGCCAGGAACTTGGGTTAACAATGGCATCTTCTTCTTCAAAGAAACCCAGCCATGGTGGGGTTGTTAAGAGGTTTGTTGTCAAGAGATGATCTAGACGAGAGAGGACTCAAGATGGCGCTGTGAGAACAACCCAGGATTGGAGCTCGCGTTGAATCCGCAAACGGTGAGTCAGAGCTGCATTTACAGACTGATCTTTGTTGCCCACAGAATGGGGAAACTCCCAAGTATAAAAAGACATGGGACGCCAGGCAGTAGGTCTGCCTGGCGAAGCCGGCAGCTGGGGCGGCGGCGGCCGGCCCTACCCAGCAATCCCCACAGGGCGCGCTTGTCCGGGTGCCCTGTTGAACCGGCAACCTGAGACTTGAGAGGGCTGGACTTGAGACTGAATGAGACTTGGACAGTAGCCCAGCCCAGGGGATTGCAGGGACAGATCGTTTGGGATACTCAGTGGGACGAACAAAACCGCGATTTCAAACTATCCCGAGCAGATGGTCCGAGACGCTCTGTGGGGGAGGGGCGTCCACCACTACCGAGGCAACCCGCCCCAACTGAGATACACGCCCACTGCTGATGCAGCCAGCCGTTGCTGAGGCAACCCGTCCCTACTGAGATACACGCCCACTGCTGACGCAGCCTGCCGTTGCTGAGGCAGCACACTACAACTAAGAGACTCCGCCGCAGGGCGTGGCGGAGACCACAGCAGAGCCTGCAGGAACAGGGCGAATCACACAACAGCAGGGCGGAGCCTCGGCAGCCAAACAGTGGCTAGTCTACCTTCTAGCTGGGCAGGACACCTCATCGAACATCCAAAAATAAAGCCCAAACCCCTCAACACAGAGCATTTGAGAAAAAAAAAAAGGGGGGGTTTTAATGAGCTCTGTTGCAGCAGAATCAAACATAGCAGCCTAACAGCCCTGAATGAACAACAGAGCGCACAGCTCAGCAATTAAGCCCGTATAAAGTACAAACTGTCTCCTCAAGCAGCTCCCTGACCCCTATATATCCAAAAGACTGACATTAGGCAGGCATCATCCTGGGACAAAGATAGCAGAAAAAGAAACTTGTAGCATCCCTCGCTGTGCCACAGCTGCTAGAGGTGCACCCCAGACAAGCAGGGTCTGGAGCAGACCTCAGCAGTCGTACAGTGAAGGGGCTAGACTGGAAGAAGGAAAACCAAGCAACAGAAATACTTCATCATCAACATTCCGGGTGTCCACTCAGAGACGCAATCCAAAAGTCAGCAACTACGCAAACGACCAGCGGACAAATCCACAAAGATGGGAAGAAACCAGCGCAAAAAGGAGGAAAACACCCGAAACCAGAACACCTCGCCTCCTAGAAAGGACCAAAACTCCTCATCAGCAAGGGAACAAAGCTGGACGGAGAATGACTGTGACAAAATGACAGAATTAGACTTCAGAAGACGGATAATGAGAAACTTTTGTGAGCTAAAAGATCATGTATTAAATCAATGCAAAGAAACTAAGAACCTTGAAAAAAGATTCGAGGAAATGATAACAAGAATGGATAACTTAGAGAGGAATATGAAGGAATTAAAGGAGCTGAAAAACACAATACGAGAACTTTGCGAAGCAAACACAAGTTTCAATAGCCGAATTGACCAAGCAGAAGAAAGAATATCTGAAGTCGAAGACAAAACTCAATGAAATAAAACGAGAAACCAAGATCAGAGAAAAAAGTGCAAAAAGGAATGAACAAAGTCTCCAAGAAATGTGGGACTATGTGAAAAGACCTAACCTGCGTTTGATAGGTGTACCAGAAGGGGACGAAGAAAATGAATCCAAGCTGGAAAATACTCTTCAGGACATGATCCAGGAAAATTTCCCCAACCTAGGAAGACAGGCCAACACTCAATTGCAGGAAATACAGAGAACACCACAAAGATATTCCACAAGAAGAGCAACCCCAAGGCACATAATCGTCAGATTCAACAGGGTTGAAATAAAGGAGAGAATACTAAGGGCAGCCAGAGAGAAAGGTCAGGTCACCCACAAAGGGAAGCCCATCAGACTCACAGCAGATCTCTTGGCAGAAACACTACAAGCCAGAAGAGAGTGGGGGCCAATATTCAACATTCTTAAAGAAAAGAACTTTCAGCCCAGAATTTCATATCCAGCCAAACTGAGCTTCAGAAGTGAAGGAAAAATAAAATCCTTTGCGAACAAGCAAGTACTCAGAGATTTTGTCACCACCAGGCCTGCTTTACAAGAGCTCCTAAAAGAGGCACTACACATAGAAAGGATCAACCAGTACCAGCCATTCCAAAATCACACTGAATGCTAAAGAGCTTCAACATAATGAAGAATCTACAACAACTAACAGGCAAAACAGCCACTTAGCATCAAAATGGCAGTATCAAATTCACACATAACAATATTAACCCTAAATGTAAATGGATTAAATGCACCAATCAAAAGACACAGACTGGCAAATTGGATAAAAAGCCAAAACCCATCAGTGTGCTGTATCCAGGAAACCCATCTCACATGCAAGGATACACAAAGGCTCAAAATAAAGGGATGGAGGAAGATTTACCAAGCTAATGGAAAGCAAAAAAAAGCAGGAGTTGCAATTCTCATCTCTGATAAAATAGACTTTAAAGCAACAAAGATCAAAAGAGACAAAGAAGGCCATTACATAATGGTAAAAGGATCGATACAACAAGAAGAGCTAACGATCCTAAACATATATGGACCCAACACAGGAGCACCCAGATACATAAGGCAAGTTCTTAATGACTTACAAAAGAACTTAGACTCCCACACAATAATAGTGGGAGACTTTAACACTCCACTGTCAATACTAGACAGATCAACCAGACAGAAAATCAACAAGGATATCCAGGGCTTAAACTCAGACATGGAGCAAGCAAACCTGATAGACATTTACAGAACTCTCCACCCCAAATCCACAGAATATACATTCTTCTCAGCACCACATCACACCTACTCTAAAATAGACCACATAATTGGAAGTAAAGCACTGCTCAACAAATGCAAAACAACTGAAATCATAACAAACAGCCTCTCAGACCATAGTGCAATCAAGTTAGAACTCAGAATTTAGAAACCGACCCAGAACCGCACAGCTTCATGGAAACTGAACAACTGGCTCTTGAATGTTGACTGGGTAAACAATGAAATGAAGGCAGAAATAAAGAAGTTCTTCGAAACCAATGAGAACGAAGACACAACGTGCCAGAACCTCTGGGACACATTTAAAGCAGTCTCTAGAGGAAAGTATATAGCAATAAGTGCCCATATGAGGAGAATGGAGAGATCCAAAATTGACACCCTATCATCAAAATGGAAAGAGCTAGAGGAGCAAGATCAAAAAAACTCAAAACCCAGCAGAAGACAAGAAAAAACTAAGATCAGAGCTGAACTGAAGGAGATTGAGACACGAAAAACCCTTCAAAAAATCAATAAATCCAAGAGCTGGTTTTTTGAAAAGATCAACAAAATAGACAGACCACTAGCCAGATTGATTAAAAATAAAAGAGAGAACAACCAAATAGATGCAATAAAAAATGATAAAGGGGAAATCACCACAGATTCCACAGAAATTCAAACCATCATCAGAGAATATTACAAACAACTCTATGCACATAAACTAGTAAACCTGGAAGAAATGGATAAATTCCTGGACTCCTGTGTCCTCCCAAGCCTAAACCAGGAGGAAGCTGAAACTATGAATAGACCAATAACAAGGTCAGAAGTTGAGGCAGCAATTAAGAGCCTACCACACAAAAAAAGCCCAGGTCCAGACGGGTTCACAGCCGAATTCTACCAGACACACAAGGAGGAGCTGGTACCATTCCTTCTAAAACTATTTCAAACAATCCAAAAAGAGGGAATCCTTCCCAAATCATTTTATGAGACCAACATCATCCTGATACCAAAACCCGGCAGAGACCCAACGAGAAAAGAAAACTTCAGGCCAATATCCATGATGAACATAGATGCAAACATCTTCAATAAAATATTGGCAAGCCGATTGCAACAGCAAATCAAAAAACATATTCAACATGATCAAGCAGGATTCATCCCAGGGATGCAAGGCTGGTTCAACATATGCAAGTCTATCAACGTAATTCACCACATAAACAGAACCAAAAACAAAAACCACATGATTATCTCAATTGACGCACAGAAGGCATTTGACAAAATTCAACAGCCCTTTATGCTAAAAACCCTCAATAACCTCGGTATCGATGGAACGTATCTCAAAGTAATAAAAGCTATTTATGACAAACCAACAGCCAATATCACACTGAATGGGCAAAAACTGGAAGCATTCCCTTTAAAATCTGGCACTAGACAAGGATGCCCTCTCTCACCACTTCTATTCAATGTAGTACTGGAAGTTCTAGCCAGAGCAATCAGGCAAGAAAAAGAAATAAAGGGTATTCAAATAGGAAAGGTGGAAGCCAAATCTCTATTTGCAGACGACATGATAGTATACCTAGAAGACCCCATTGCCTCAGCCCAAAAACTCCTGAAACTGATAAGCAACTTCAGCAAAGTCTCAGGATATAAAATCAATCTGCAAAAATCACAAGCATTCGTCTACACCAATAACAGACTTAAAGAAAGCCAAATCAAGAGCGAACTGCTATTCGCAATTGCTACAAAAAGAATAAAATACCTTGGAATACAACTCACAAGGAAGGTAAGGGACCTCTTTAAGGAGAACTACAAACCATGCTCAACGAAATCAGAGAGGACACAAACAGATGGAGAAACATTCCGTGTTCATGGTTAGGAAGAATTAACATCGTGAAAATGGCTATACTGCGCAAAGTAATTTACGGAATCAACACTATCCCCATCAAGCTACCATTGACTTTCTTCACAGAACTGGAAAAAATCACCATGAACTTCATATGGAACCAAAAGAGAGCCCGCATAGCCAAGTCAATTCTAAGTAAAAAGAACACAGCGGGGGGCATCACACTACCAGATTTCAAACTATACTACAAGGCTACAGTAATCAAAACAGCATGGTACTGGTACCAAAACAGAGATATAGACCAATGGAACAAAACAGAGGCACCGGAGGCAACACAACATACATACAACTGTACAATCTTTGATAAACCCGACAAAAACAAGCAATGGGGAAAGGATTCCATGTTTCACAATGGTGTTGGGAAAACTGGCTAGCCATGTGCAGAAAGCAGAAACTGGACCCCTTCCTGACACCTTACACTAAAATTAACTCCAGATGGATTAAAGACTTAAACATAAGACCTGGCACCATAAAAACCCTAGAAGGAAATCTAGGCAAAACCATCCAGGACATAGGAGTAGGCAAGGACTTCATGAACAAAACACCAAAAGCATTGGCAACAAAAGCCAAAATAGACAAATGGGACCTAATCAAACTCCACAGCTTCTGCACGGCAAAAGAAACAGTCACTAAAGTGTATCGGCAAACAACAGAATGGGAAAAAATTTTCGCAGTCTACCCATCTGACACAGGGCTGATATCCAGAATTTACAAAGATCTCAAACGGATTTACAGGAAAAAAACAAACAAGCCCATTCAAAAGCGGGCAAAGGATATGAACAGACACTTTACGAAAGAAGACATATATGAGGCCAACAATCATATGAAAAAATGCTCATCGTCACTGGTCATCAGAGAGATGCAAATCAAAACCACATTGAGATACCATCTCACGCCAGTTAGAATGGCGATCATTAAAAAATCTGGAGACAACAGATGCTGGAAAGGATGTGGAGAAAAAGGAACACTTTTACACTGTTGGTGGGAGTGTAAATTAGTTCAACCATTGTGGAAGACAGTGTGGCAATTCCTCAAGGCCTTAGAAATAGAAATTCCATTTGACCCAGCTATCCCATTACTGGGTATATATCCAAAAGACTATAAATCGTTCTACTATAAGGACACATGTACACGAATGTTCATTGCAGCACTGTTTACAATAGCAAAGACCTGGAATCAACCCAAATGCCCATTGATAATAGACTGGATTGGAAAAATATGGCACATATACACCATGGAATATTATGCAGCAATCAGAAATGATGAGTTTGTGTCGTTTGTAGGGACATGGATGAATCTGGAAAACATCATCCTCAGCAAACTGACACAAGAACAGAAAATGAAACACTGCATATTCTCACTCATAGGTGGGTGATGAAAAATGAGAACACATGGACACAGAAAGGGGAGTACTAAACAGTGGGGTCTATTGGGGGGAAAAGGGGAGGGCCAGTGGGAGGGGGAGGTGGGGAGGGATAGCCTGGGGAGAAATGCCAAATGTGGGTGAAGGGGAGAAGAAAAGCAAAGCACACTGCCAAGTGTGTACCTACGCAACTGTCTTGCATGCTCTGCTCATGTACCCCAAAACCTATAATCCAATAAAAAATTAAAAAAAAAAAAAAAAAGAGATGATCTAGACTTAATTTCTCAAGCACACTAGCCATTGTCACAAAACCACAGATTTCAGAACTTGAAAGGAGCACTAAAATTCAGTTCAGCAAGTGATTGTCTTTGATAAACAGGTCACCACATTAATTTACTGTATCATTAAATTAATAATACATTTAATAAGTTATAGTAGTGTATTAACCCAGTGTACTATTTAATATAAATGTATTAAAATACGGCTTTATTTTTTGTCATTTCACTTAACTTCACAGTCTTACAGTCTGCTAGGGTAGGGGAAACTTACTCTCAGTCAATTTGGGATCTTTTTCCCAAGGTTTGTCTTGGTTTCCAGGAGACTCTAATGGAGCTAAGGCATTGAATGGTGGGTTTGGAGGTAGAGGCCTCTTGTCCTTCAGTTCCCTGTCTCCATGTGTGTTCAGTGGGATATCTATAGTTACAGTCCTTGAGCACGGCCCTTGCAGATCAGGGCTGAAACTTCCTGTCTTCAGAGCCCAGCCTTCCCCTATCCTACTTCCCTGACATGCATGGGGACGGGGGCATGGGCATCTTTCTGCTGCTTCCTTGACTCTCTGGAGTATACAAATCTCATCAAGACTGTCTACAGCAGCCTGTCAGTCCAGACATTTCCACATTGTTTCCTGCGGTCTTACCTCCTCAGGGCTATGCTTGATAAATAAAGTTTTTTCTGCTCCTAGATCCCTGGAGCAGGGGTAGGATTTCTGCTTTACTTTTGCTATGATTTTCTTAGAAGCACTTCACATAATCTGTTTTCTGGGTTTAGGTGTTTGCACATGTAAGAGTCCAAAGGCTCAGGTAACTGTTCTCTGAATACTGCTGAGGGTTTGTTTGAATAGGAGAAAGGGGACGTGCTTAGAGAAAACAAACACAAACCGAAAAGTTCAAACATTTTTCCTGCCACGAGCAAAGTATCAATGACAGTCTACTTTAATTCAATGTTTATGAAAGAAAATTTACAGAAACATTTAATTTCAGATAGACATTTTCAGTTAAAAACATGATCTGAGTCCAAACTTTTTTTTTTTTTATTGCATTTTAGGTTTTCAGGTACATGTGAAGGACATGCCACACATGTGGCAGTGTGATTTGCTGCCTTCCTCCCTATCACCTATATCTGGCATTTCCCCCCATGCTATCTCTCCCCAACTCCCCACCCCTTGCTGTTCCTCCCCAGTTCCCACCAACAGACCCCAGTGTGTGATGCTCCCCTCCCTGTGTCCATGTGTTCTCATTGTTCAACACCCACCTGTGAGTGAGAACATGCGGTGTTTGATTTTCTGTTCTTGTGTCAATTTGCTGAGAATTATGGTTTCCAGGTTCATCCATGTTGAGTCCAAACTTCTAACTGGCAAAATGGAGAAAGCATTGCAGGGAATCATGAGAGTGAAATCACAAAACCTCATCCAGGAGATCTCAGGGCTGCTGTTGCTGGCATGCCCCTCTGTGTTTGGTACACTCTGGCTTGCAAGTAACAGAAAATCAACCAACTAGCTGACTCCAAAGATTGAGATGTCTCCTGGAAGGCAAGGGCAGGGACAGCCAATTCCAGGGCCTGGAACATGGTCAGCAGCCCTCAATCTCTTCTTACATCCCCTTTTTTTCTTACACCTCTATTTCATCCACCCTTGTAACAGCACACAGGAGCATTCAAGAGCCCAAAGCTCCTGAATTTTACTTTACTAGTAGGTTCAGCCATCTTGAAAGAGACCAACGAGTTTCAGACCAAAGTCCAAATTCCCTGGGAAGGAAACAATGGATCCATTTTAGATCCGGCATTCACTCTGCACCAACAAATCGTGGCCAGGGTCTAACGTATTTGAACTAACATAGCAGCTCCCAAATTAAGCATGTGGAGAAAACGAAAGAAAGCGTGGTTCCCAGAAGAAGGAGGAATGCAAAAAAAGGAAATGTGTGAATTTTAGGCACACAAAATAATGGAATCCAGTCAACAACTCCATGTTAAAATGCTTTTCCAAGTCCAACCTACCCTCAAACCCACTCACAGACAAAGTATGGGAGACATGACATAGAGAAAAGTGTCTTTATTAAAACCGTTTAGGAGCCCTGAATCATTGTTTGGTAATGGACTTTGGAAAAAACATTTAGATTACAGAGAAGCAAGGAAAACAGTAAAGAGACAGATCCCACTAACTTGAGTGAGGGACAAGCTTAGATTTTCATCTCTGGACAGGAAGCCAGAGAAACCTTTTGCCAGAATGACTCTGAAGATTAATAATAGTTGAGAGAGGGATGGAAAATAACTCGAAAGGCCCTGCCCCAGTGCAGTAATACTTGCTTTATTGTGGCGTCATGAAGACTTAGTGACATTGCTCACTCTGCTCTTGGGGACAGAGGGACAGAGAGAACAATGGGAATGGACCGCTGGCTGCTCAGAACTAGTTTTACAAGTCTGAAAAATGGGAGATCAAAACAGAAAACCATAAAAGAAAAGGCCAAGTCCTTACACTCTCATCCCCACACAAAACAAACAAACGACCTTAGTAACAGCCCCATTTTTGGTTAAGAAGAGATTTGAGATTTAATTGTTGGTCTTTACTCAGAAGACTAACAAAGGATCGACAAGAAGCTAAGAATGCTCGTTGCCTGTGGGGAAATGGAAGAGGCAGTCTCCAGTGGTAAGAAAGAAACTTCACCATATACTCTATTAGATTCTTTACATTTTGACCCATATGATAGCTAATTTAAAAATAATTAAAACAGTTGAAAAGTATAAGATCATTAATAGATAGTGGGAGAAAAGAATGGATGGAGACCAAGTTACTGGCCAGGTATTACGTATACATTTTCTAATAGAAAGAAGGAGCTATTTGGGGCTGAGGCAAGGGGATTCCTCTAGCCCAGGAGTTTTAGAGGCTGCAGGGAGTTTTGATGGTGCCACTGTGCTATAGCCTCAGTGACAGTGTGAGATCCTGTCTCAACACCAAAAAAAAAAAGAAGGTTATTTTGAAAATGCAGCTTCTGGATATAAGGATAGTATAATTTAAAATGCTAGTCCAAATTTATATTCCCAGAAACACTTTCCATGGGCATGCTAACAGTACATTCTACCTTTCTCTTTATGATGAGAAATGTACAAAAAGGAAAAGTCATCCTAAAGCTGTCCCATGATGTCCTCCCAGCTTCCCCACCCTGCTTGGCTGCCCACCTTGTCAGCACTGATGTCCAGTGAAGGGATTAGATGTGTGGTAGCTGGGATTGGTCCCTCTGCTCCTACCTGAACACGGGGAACTATCTTTGCACACCTGTGCCTGTAGGCGGGCCAATCTCTCTATGGACATAGAAACACACTACAGAATCAAACATTTACTGGCAACTTTCTGTGTGCTCACCATTTCACTGCAGACCAGAGTATATAGGGGAATAAAATGTAAGTCCCACCCTTAAGGGTTATGTTCTTTTGGTCCGGGCACATAATAAATATGCATAATTTGACATGGTGATGTTAAAGCCTATTTATTGATGCTGTCTCCTTGTTTCAGATACTGAAAAATGAAAGCCTTGGAAGTAATAAAAAAATCATTCTCTTACAATAAAGGAGATCTGTTCCTCAACACCACTAATTTCAAAATGAGAGCATTTTGCATCAGCGTAGTTCATTCTTTGGGGATTTTTTACAATTCAAAAAACCTAAGACTTGTTTCCATTTCAGAAGGACAAGGGCTCCTGTTCCTCCTTAATTTTCTCCTGACTTTTATCCTAAAGCATCTGTCCTAATCATTTTATTTGCTTTTCATATTTGGCCCTTTCACATGATCTTTCATCTCATGGAAGCTTACCACAGCCTTTCTCTTTCCATGAATCAAACAAAAGAAAATCCAATTCATACATTTATTAGGTTTCTTCTGGGGCTGGGAAATGGTGGATGTCCTCAAATATATAAAACATGCTTACATAGAAACAAACTTACCACACAAGACACAGAAGACTATGCTCAATGTTTAGCTATAAAGAGGTAGATTCCAGCAAAGCATGAGAACAAATTTTTGAACCGTTCGGTCTGCCTAGGATTGACATGGGCAGCTTTGAAAGTGTTGAGTTCCTCCTAGCTTTATGAGCCACACCAGGAGTGGATGACTACTTCTCAGGAATACGAGAAGAGAGGGTTGAGACTCAGAGGGTTGGTTGCCTGAGCAGGACCAGATGCATAATTCAGGGCCCAGTGAAAAATAAAAATGTCAAAAAATTATTCAGAATGTCAAGATGGTAAAAGCCAAGCAGTAAACCAAGAGCATGAGGCCATGTGCAGTGGCATAGGAAACAGGCTTATGAAGCCAGCCTTGGGTCAGAGCACTGACTGAACTTGAGAGATGGCTTGGGTTTCTTCTAAAACTCAGAAGGTATGAAGTTTGTGCCAAAATCGACCATCCTGGATCATGGAATTTAGAATAGGACGATAGAGTGATTGATGGGCCCAGGAATTTCAACCTGGATACAGAAACCATTAGGTCCTCCATCTTGAGCTTTGATACCATATGAAAAATGTTTCATGTCTAAGCGTTTTCTCAAGGAATAAGATTCAGAGCTTTCATCTGATTATAAAAAAACGTCTGACAGCCTCCCTGCAAAAGTCAAGAACCTCTTGTACAACCAGTGGCCCGAGGATGGCTTTGAATCAGGCCTAATGCAAATCTGTAAACTTTCTTAAAACAATATTGTGTGTGTGTGTGTGTGTGTGTGTGCACGCGCGTGTGCGTGCATGCGCTCACGGCTATCATTAGTGTATTTTATGTGTGGCACAATGCTACTATGAATATTCATGGGCAAGTTTTTGTTTAGACACATATTTTCATTTTGCTTCGTTATATACCTAGGAGAAGAGGTGCTGGATAACTATGTTTAGCCTTTTGTGGAACTTCCAGACTGTTTTTCATTTTACATTCCCACCATTTGGTTATGAGGGCTTCAATTTCTCCCCATCCTTGTCAACACTTGTTAGCATCTATCATTTTGATTATAGCTATGCCAGCCAGTGCTAGGTAGTGCAGTATCTCATTGTGGTTTCTGTCTGTACTCCCCTGGTGGCTACGGATGCCATGCATCTTTTCATGTGCTATTGGCCACTTGTAAATCTTCTTTTGAAAAATATCTATTTATATTTTTTGCCCATTTTTCAATTGAGCTAGTTATCTTTTTAGTATTGATTTGTAACAGTTGTTTATGCATTCTAGATACAATTCCCTCATCAGACACAAGTTGCAAATACTTTCTCCTGTTCTTGGGCTGCCTTTTCACTTTCTTGATGGTGTCTTTTGAAGTAACAAGTTTTTAATTTGTTTTTTCTTTGAGACAGCATCTCTCTCTGTCACCCAAACTGGAGTGCAGTGGCATGATCACAGCTCACTGCAGCCTTGACCACCCGTGCTCAAGTGATCCTCCCACCTCAGCCTCCTTGGTAGCTGGCACTACAGCACACACCACTATGCTCAGCTACTCTTTCAATTTTTTTGTAGAGATGAGGTTTCTCCATGTCACCCAGGCTTGTCTTGAACTTCTGGGCTCAAGTGATCCCCCTGCCTCAGCCTCCCAAAGTGAAGGAATTATAGGTGTGAACCACCATGCCTGGCTGAAAAATATAAATTGTTATGAAACCTCATCTATTTTTTTCTTTTGTCACTTGTGCTTTTGGTGTCATGAAAGAAACATCTTTTAACACAGTTCAAAGAGACTTATGCCTATGTTTTCTTCTAAAAGTTTTATACTTTTAGGCTCTTTGAGTTAGGTGAGTTCAGTGTTTGATCCACTTTGAATTAATTTTTGTATATTGTGTGTTGTAAGAATCCAACTTCATTCTTTTGTTTGTGGCTGTCCAGTTGTCCCAGCACCATTTGTTGAAAAGACTACAGTCGTCTTTCCTGTGGAATAGTCTTAGCATCCATGTTAAAAATCAGTTGACTACATGGTTTGTTTCTGTATTCTCAATTCTATTACTCTGGCCTATATGTCTGTCTTTATGCCAGTACCGCACTATCTTGATTACTCTAACTTTAGAGTAAGTTTTAAAATCAGGAGGTACAAGTCTTTCAACATTGTTCATCTTTTCTAAGCTTATTTTGGATATTCTGGTTCCCTTGAATTTCCCTATGAATTTTAGACCAGCTTGTCAATTTCTTTATGGCCGCATATTTGTTTTCATCGTCTTCTATTCACAAGTCTTATTCATAGTGGCATAGGCCATCACTGGTAACTTCAGCAAGTTCTGATGTAATTTTTGCCTGAAACTTGTGGTTGCCTGTTTGATCTTATCCAGGATGTTTTCTCAGGTAAAGTAATATCTGAGTTCAAATCAATATCTTGTTTAAATTCTGCTCATCAATTTCATAATCGGAATCATTATCAGACCAATCAGCAAATGTGTTTGTTACATCTCTTCATCAAATAAAACATCAAGTTCTTCTTGTTCTTCTGGAGGATATAGTTGACTTGATACATTATCAGGTATTAGTGTTGAGTCCTTCAATTTCAATGGAAATGAACAATGTCTCTTTTTTACTTTTATCCAGGCTCTGAGTCCAAGTCAGGGAAACTAGTAGACAAGTCTCTAGGCATTAACTGAAGATTATTTGTTTCAGTATTTTTCTTTGGACTCGTAGACCTCCAATTCTTAGAGAATTTGGGGCAGACTCTGTATGTGAGCCAAAGGCTATGTGAAGTCAGAACAGCATTTTTGTGTGTGTTTTTCATTTTAAATAAGTTTGTAGAAATGCAGTATGCAGAATTGCTATCGATGGTATTCAGTTAGTACAAAAGTAATCACAGTTTTTGCCATTTTTTAATAATGAGAACTGCAATTATATTTGCACCAACTTAATAACATAATTAATCTTGGCTCAACCCTATGTGAATTTCCTGGTAGCAGATGGAAAAGAGAAGTATTATCCCTTTCATGCACCACTCACGTCTTGCCCCCTGAAGTACTCCGCTCACTGCTTGCTAAACTGATGGCTCATTCATCAGTTGGTAGAATCCTGCCTTAAACGCATGTATCTATTTCCGACCCAAAAAGTAGGAGCTTCTGGAGTAAAGGATCCCAATCAGTGACTGGCTGTAAGGGAGAAGGTCTCAGTAGGAAAATCACATGGAGCTAGTCACAGAAACCTTGTGTCTGCTGTTCACCCGTTATACCACTCTATTCCCAGAATATCACAGTAGATATAAAAGAAATGAGAAGATCAGACATAATTATATGGGGAAATTCTCCAGGTCAATCTGATGGCCATTGTTCTGTAATCACTCAGGAAGAAACAAGGGTACCATAAGCCAATAGGAGTCAAGCCTCCATTCTTGGGAGAAGAAGAGATTGCTGGAAAGGGGATCAGGTTTAAAATTAACACTTTCTTTCATTTGAAACATACAGAAAATGAGAAGCAGAAATGGGCTACTCAGTCTTACCAATCAAATGGGCAGAATCAATTAAAGGACAAGGAAAGTAGAACAAAACTGTTTTCAAAAAAGACAAATACTAACAAAGACAATGATAATTAAAAAAAGAAGAAGAAAAGGGGACAGAAAAAAGGAGAAAGTTAAGAGCTTGTTAAGGAAATTAAAGTCAGGATATGGGAACTTATGTAAGAGACTACTGACTCTAAGATAGAATTACACAGGACCAGGAAATAAAACCCTTGGAGAACGACTCCAATTTTATTTTTGAGGAAGTGAACAAAGATTTGAGAAAAATCAGAAAGAAGAATGGAGAAGTAAGTTTAAGGAACTGTATAAGAAAAGCTGGAGAAAGAGAAATCAAAAGAAAAGAACAGCATAAAATGTGCAGAATCAAGGGCACTTTCAATGTAAGACATCCTATTTCCGTGTATACTAGGCCAACGTATCTTTGTTGGGGGTTGAACAAAGTTAGGTTTATAAACATTAGAGCTGTGCCTTGCAGAGAGAATAAGAATCAAATATGCCAAGCATCCAAACATCCAATTAATTAATCTCTGAAGATCCTATTCAGACTTTCAAAAATTGGATAAACCATTTTGAAACGGGAGGCTGTAAGGGACTTTGTTGATATTTCCCTAAAGGAAGTGACTAAACAGGAAGACAGTACAACACGGACCAAAGGTACTGCTGAATTTTTGTGTGCACTTTGTATACTTTCAACTCCGATAAAATTCTGCTTACTGTGTTTTCAATTTTTTTATTAGGCACTACTTGTAAAACCTGAAATGTTTCTTTCCCGGCTCCACAGATGTTGTGTAATGTAATTAGCCAACATTAAGTGGTGTTAATGACATGCTTTGTTTCTTACATCACTATTTTTATTTCTTATTGATGTTCCTATGAACTGGCTCATGATGGTATTGAGTGGCCCACATGGAAACCATGGAGAGGCTAGTGTAAAGTGGCTGGAGTCCATGGTTCCAGCTTCAAACCTCACTCCATTGCTTGCTAGACATATAATTCAGCACAGGGTATCTGTCTAATTGCTCTGCTCTTGTGAAGTAACCCCCACCTCAAAGGATTGGTATAAACAGTAAATTAGGTAATTTTTGTAAAATGTTTGTTACATGCCTAGTATATAGAAAATGCCCAATAAATAATAGTTGTTTTTCTTCTTATGTGGAATGACTTGTCCTAAAAACATAAACTGCCTGTGTTTAAAAGAAAAAAAAGGAAATAAACAGTAGTGTTAGGAAGAGGAACAAATTTAGTCTCTGATTTTTTAAGTGGGGATGGTATAAACCCCAGGCAAAGTGATTGTACATGTTAAATGTAACACCATATGTAAAGTACCCAGCACAGCGCTTGGAATACAATTGGTTGGCAGACTTAATGAATGTCTGTTTCCTTCTCTCATCTTTTTTCAAATCTTCTTAAAACGTGAATTGCAAAGCACTACAAGGCAGTGGAACCTGTTCATCTATTTGGGCTTTTTCAAGAATATTTTCATGTAAACCACTTAGAAGATGAACAGAAACAACTTCACACCACCAATTAAGAACTTTTAAAATTCTAACTTAAATTTATGTTAAACACAAACTCCATCTTGGTATAAACAGCAAATTAGGTAATTTTTATAAAATGGACATTTTCTAGCAATAATTTTTTTATTTTTATTTTTAATTTTTTTATTGCATTTTAAGTTTTGGGGTACATGTGCAGAACATGCAAGACATTTGCATAGGTACACACATGGCAGTGTGTTTTGCTGCCTTCCTCCCCTTCACCCACATTTGGCATTTCTCCCCAGGCTATCCCTCCCCAGCTCCCCGCTCCCCCGCTATTCCTCCCCTCTTTCCCCCCAATAGACCCTGGTGTTTGGTCTTCCCTTCCCTGTGTCCATGTGTTCTCATTTTTCATCACCCACCTATGAGTGAGAATATGCGGTATTTCATTTTCTGTTCTTGTGTCAGTTTGCTGAGAATGATGTTCTCCAGATTCATCCATGTCCCTACAAACGACACGAACTCCTCATTTTTGATTGCTGCATAAAATTCCATGGTGTATATGTGCCACATTTTCCCAATTCAGTCTATCATCGGTGGGCATTTGGGTTGGTTACAGGTCTTTGCTATTGTAAACAGTGCTGCAATGAACATTTGTGTGCATGTGTCCTTATAGTAGAACGATTTATGGTCTTTTGGATATATACCCAGTAATGGGATTGCTGGGTCAATAAGAATTTCTATGTCTAAGGCCTTGAGGAATCGCCACACTGTCTTCCACAATGGTTGAACTCGTTTACACTCCCACCAACAGTGTAAAAGTGTTCCTATTTCTCCACATCCTCTCCAGCATCTGTTGTCTCCAGATTTTTTAATGATCGCCATTCTAACTGGCGTGAGATGGTATCTCAATGTGGTTTTGATTTGCATCTCTCTGATGACCAGTGACGATGAGCATTTTTTCATCTTTGTTGGCCTCATGTATGTCTTCTTTTGTAAAGTGTCTGTTCATATCCTTTGCCCGCTTTTGAATGGGCTTGTTTGTTTTTTCCTGTAAATCTGTTTGAGTTCTTTGTAAATTCTGGATATCAGCCCTTTGTCAGATGGGTAAACTGCAAAAATTTTTTCCCATTCTGTTGGTTGCCGATACACTCTAGTGACTGTTTCTTTTGCCGTGCAGAAGCTGTGGAGTTTCATTAGGTCCCATTTGTCTATTTTGGCTTTTGTTGCCAATGCTTTTGGTGTTTTGATCATGAAGTCCTTGCCTACTCCTATGTCCTGAATGGTTTTGCCTAGATTTTCTTCTAGGGTTTTTATGGTGCCAGGTCTTATGTTTAAGTCTTTAATCCATCTGGAGTTAATTTTAGTGTAAGGTGTCAGGAAGGGGTCCAGTTTCTGCTTTCTGCACATGGCTAGCCAGTTTTCCCAACACCATTTATTAAACAGGGAATCCTTTCCCCATTGCTTGTTTTTGTCAGGTTTATCCAAGATTGTATGGTTGTAGATATGTTGTGTTGCCTCCGATGCCTCTGTTTTGTTCCATTGGTCTATATCTCTGTTTTGGTACCAGTACCATGCTGTTTTGATTACTGTAGCCTTGTAGTATAGTTTGAAATCTGGTAGTGTGATGCCCCCACCTGTGTTCTTTTTGCTTAGAATTGACTTGGCTATGCGGGTTCTCTTTTGGTTCCATATGAAGTTCAAGGTGGTTTTTTCCAGTTCTGTAAAAAAAAGTCAATGGTAGATTGATGGGGATAGCGTTGATTCTGTAAATTACTTTGGGCAGTATAGCCATTTTCACGATATTAATTCTTCCTAACCATGAACACGGAATGTTTCTCCATCTGTTTGTGTCCTCTCTTATTTCGTTGAGCAGTGGTGTGTAGATTTCCTTGAAGAGGTCCCTTACGTTCCTTGTGAGTTGTATTCGTAGGTATTTTATTCTTTTTGTAGCAATTGTGAATGGCAGTTCGTTCTTGATTTGGCTCTCTTTCAGTCTGTTATTGGTGTATAGGAATGTTTGTGATTTTTGCACATTGATTTTATATCCTGAGACTTTGCTGAAGTTGCTTATCAGTTTCACGAGTTTTGGGGCTGAGGCGATGGGGTCTTCTAGGTATGCTATCATGTCGTCTGTATATAGTGACAATTTGGCTTCCACCTTTCCTATTTGAATACCCTTTATTTCTTTTTCTTGCCTGATTGCTCTGGCTAGAACTTCCAGTACTATATTGAATAGGAGTGGTGAAAGAGGGCATCCTTGTCTAGTGCCAGATTTCAAGGGGAGTGCTTCCAGTTTTTGCCCATTCAGTATAATATTGGCTGTTGGTTTGTCGTAAATAGCTTTTATTACTTTGAGATACGTTCCACTGATACAGAGTTTATTGAGGGTTTTTAGCATAAAGGGCTGTTGTATTTTGTCAAATGCCTTCTCTGTGTCAATTGAGATAATCATGTGGTTTTTGTTTTTGGTTCTGTTTATGTGGTGAATTATGTTTATAGACTTAAGTATGTTGAACCAGCCTTGCGTCCCCAGGATGAATGCTACTTGATCATGATGGATACGTTTTTTGATGTGCTGTTGCAATCGGCTTGCCAGTTTTTTATTGAAGAGTTTTGCATCTATGTTCATCATGGATATTGGCCTGAAGTTTTCTTTTCTTGTTGGGTCTCTGCCGGGTTTTGGTAACAGGATGATGTTGGTCTCATAAAATGATTTGGGAAGGATTCCCTCTTTTTGGATTATTTGGAATAGTTTCAGAAGGAATGGTACCAGCTCCTCTTTGTGTGTCTGGTAGAATTCAGCTGTGAATCCATCTGGACCAGGGCTTTTTTTAGGTGGTAGGCTCTTAATTGCTGCCTCGACTTCAGACCTTGTTATTGGTCTATTCATAGTTTCAGCTTCCTCCTGGTTTAGGCTTGGGAGGACACAGGTGCCCAGGAATTTATCCATTTCTTCCAGGTTTACTAGTTTAAGCTCATAGAGTTGTTTGTAATATTCTCTGATGATGGTTTGAATTTCTGTGGAATCTGTGGTGATTTCCCCTTTATCATTTTTTATTGCATCTATTTGGTTGTTCTCTCTTTTCTTTTTTATCAGTCTGGCTAGTGGTCTGTCTATTTTGTTGATCTTTTCAAAAAACCAGCTCTTGGATTTATTGATTTTTTGAAGGGTTTTTCGTGTCTCTATCTCCTTCAGTTCTGCTCTGATCTTAGTTATTTCTTGTCTTCTGCTGGGTTTTGAGTTTTTTTGATCTTGCTCCTCTAGCTCTTTCAATTTTGACGATAGGGTGTCAATTTTAGATTTCTCCACTCTTCTCATATGGGCACTTATTGCTATATATTTTCCTCTAGACACTGCTTTAAATGTGTCCCAGAGATTCTAGTATGTTGTGTCTTTGTTCTCATTGGTTTCTAAGACCTTCTTTATTTCTGCCTTCATTTCATTTTTTATCCAGTCAACATTCAAGAGCCAGTTGTTCTGTTTCCATGAAGCTGTGCAATTCTGGGTTAGTTTCTGAATTCTGAGTTCTAACTTGATTGCACTATGGTCTGAGAGACTCTTTGTTATAATTTCAGTTGTTTTGCATTTGCTAAGGAGTGCTTTACTTCCAATTATGTGGTCAATTTTCGAGTAGGTGTGATGGGATGCTGAGAAGAATGTATATTCTGTGGATTTGGGGTGGAGAGTTTTGTAAATGTCTATCAGGTTTGCTTGTTCCCGGTCTGAGTTCAAGCCCTGGATATCTTTGTTAATTTTTTGTCTGGTTGATCTGTCTAATATTGACAGTGAAGTGTTAAAGTCTCCTGCTATTATTGTGTGGGAGTCTAAGTCTCTTTGTAAGTCATTAAGAACTTGCCTTATATATCTGGGTGCTCCTGTATTGCATCCATATATGTTTAGGATCGTTAGCTCTTCTTGTTGTATCAATCCTTTGACCATTATGTAATGACCTTCTTTGTCTCTTTTGATCTTTGTTGCTTTAAAGTCTATTTTATCAGAGATGAGAATTGCAACTTCTGCTTTTTTTTGCTCTCCATTTGCTTGGTAAATCTTCCTCCATCCCTTTATTTTGAGCCTTTGTGTATCCTTGCATGTGAGGTGGGTTTCCTGGATACAGCACACTGATGGGTTTTGATTTTTTATCCAATTTGCCAGTCTGTGTCTTTTGATTGGTGCATTTAGTCCATTTACATTTAGGGTTAATATTGTTATATGTGAATTTGATACTGCCATTTTGATGCTAGCTGGCTGTTTTGCCCATTAGTTGTTGTAGATTATTCATTATGTTGATGCTCTTTAGCATTTAGTGTGATTTTGGAATGGCTGGTACTGGTTGTTCCTTTCTATGTGTAGTGCCTCTTTCAGGAGCTCTTGTAAAGCAGGCCTGGTGGTGACAAAATCTCTGAGTACTTGCTTGTTCGCAAAGGATTTTATTTTTCCTTCACTTCTGAAGCTCAGTTTGGCTGGATATGAAATTCTGGGTTGAAAGTTCTTTTCTTTAAGGATGTTGAATATTGGCCCCCACTCTCTTCTTGCTTGTAGTGTTTCTGCCAAGAGATCTGCTGTGAGTCTGATGGGCTTCCCTTTGTGGGTGACCAGACCTTTCTCTCTGGTTGCCCTTAGTATTTTCTCCTTCATGTCAACCTTGGTGAATCTGACAATTATGTGCCTTGGGGTTGCTCTTCTTGCGGAGTATCTTTGTGGTGTTCTCTGTATTTCCTGGATTTGAGTGTTGGCCTGCCTTGGTAGGTTGGGGAAATTTTCCAGGATAATATCGTGAAGAGTATTTTTTCAGCTTGGATTCATTCTCTTCGTCCCCTTCTGGTACACCTATCAAATGTAGGTTAGATCTCTTCACATAGTCCCACATTTCTTGGAGACTTTGTTCATTCCTTTTTGCGTTTTTTTCTCTAATCTTGGTTTCCCATTTTATTTCATTGAGTTGATCTTCGACTTCTGATACTCTTTCTTCTGCTTGGTTAATTCGGCTGTTGAAACTTGTGCATGCTTCGCAAAGTTCTCGTGTTGTGTTTTTTAGCTCCTTCAATTCATTATATTCCTCTCTAAGTTATCCATTCTTGTTATCATTTCCTCGAATCTTTTTTCGAATCTTTTTTCAAATCTTTTTTCAAAGTTCTTAGTTTCTTTGCATTGATTTAGAACATGTTCTTTTAGCTCACAGAAGTTTCTCATTACCCACCTTCTAAAGTCTGATTCCGTCATTTCGTCACAGTCATTCTCCGTCCAGCTTTGTTTCTTGCTGGTGAGGAGTTTTGGTCTTTTGTAGGAGGCGAGGTGTTCTGGTTTCTGGTGTTTTCCTCCTTTTTGCACTGGTATCTTCCCATCTTTGTGGATTTATCCACCTGTCTTCTGAGTAGTTGCTGACTTTTTGATTGGGTCTCTGAGTGGATGTCCAGATTGTTGATGATGAGGTATTTCTGTTACTTGGTTTTCCTTCTACCAGTCTAGTCCCTCTGCTGTATGCCTGCTGAGGTCCACTCCAGGCCCTGCTTGGCTGGGGTACACCTGTAGCAGGTGCAGAATGGTGAGGGATGCTACCAGTTTCTTCTTCTGTGATCTTTGTCCCAGAATGATGCCCGCCTAATGTCAGTCTGATCAGTCCTTTTTGAGGTGACTCTGGATATACAGGGGTCAGGGAGCTGCTTGAGGAGACGGTCTGTACTTTATAGGAGCTCAAGTGCTGAGCTGTGAGCTCCGTTGTTCATTCAGGGCTGTTAGGCAGGTGCATTTAAGTCTGCTGCAGCAGAACTCTTAAAACCCCTTTTTATCCTCAGATGCTCTGTCTCGGGGGGTTGGGGCTTTCTTTATGAGTGTCCATTGCACTATTTTGCCCAGCTAGGAGGCAGTCTAGTCACTTTTTGCCTGCAGTGGCTCCGCCCTGCTGATGCCAGGTCCGCCCTGTTGCTGCAGGCTCTGCCCTGCAGCGGAGTCTCTCTGTTATGGCGGGTTGCCTTGGCAACGGCAGGCTGTGTCAGCAGTGGGACTGTATCTCAGTAGGGGCGGATTGCCTCAGTAATGGCGAACGCCCCTCCCCCACCAAGCTGCACCATCCTGGGTTCAGCTGTGCCCGCAGTGAAACTCTCCACCCGGAGCATTTTGAATTGCTGTTTTGTTTGTCCCTGTGGGGGTGAAACCCACCGAGCCCACTTGCCTGGCTCCCTGCCTCAGAGCGCCTTTCTTTTTTTTTTTTTTTAAGTTGAACAGCTGGCTCTCTCCCAGGTGTTTTTGTTGCCCACTGTTAGAGCTCCAGGGTCTGTGTGATTTCCTGTGTAGCTAGCCACTGTGCTGGCTCAAATGCCACTTCCTAGGAATCTCCTGGTCTGGCTCGCTGTCCAAGTCCCGTTTAATCAGATGGATATGCTAATCTGCCCTCCCAAATCTCAGATTGCCAGTTTAGCAGGGCACCCAGGCCTGTGTGTTTTGTGCGGATTGTTGCAGAGTGCCACTGCACTGCAGCGCCGGTGGAAGTGGCTGCAACAGCCAAAATGGCTGCGCTTGCATCCCGTGTCTTTCCTATACCTGGGAATTTCCCCATTCTGTGGGCAACAAAGATCGGTCTGGAAATGCAGCTATAACTCACCCTCTGAGCGTTCACTTAGAGCTGCGATCCTGAGTTGTTCTTACCACACCATCTTGAATCACCTCCCTCTAGCAATAATTTTTTAAATGGCTTCATCCTTAAAATTTTAACCTTTGGCAGGTGTTAGAAATATAGAAGGGAGTAGAGGGATTCAATGTTTATTATGAAATCAAGTTAGTTCTTGATCCTTACCATATTCAGAACCATGTTTTTACTTTAATGCTTATATATAACCTTGTAAATATTTAATCTTGCACATACCTACCTCTGTAAATACATTTCTTTCCAAGTAATTTCAGATGACACTTTTTTACCACTAACATTTTATACAATTTTCTAGAAAATCCTCCATTAATTTTACCTATTTTTATCAGTTTTACTCAAAATATATTTTTTTACTTCTATAACTTCTTACAAATAAAGAATTTTGAGCTGAAGAGGGACACTGACATCACTTGGTTCAAATCCCTCATTTTACAAAAAAGAAAAATTTAGGAGTCACTAACTTCCAGTTATTCTATCCAAGTTATGCCCTAAGAATGGACAGAACAAGTAGCTACTTACATGGCAAGACTTTAGCCTCAGGCTCATACCACCTGCTGACAAATCTCTACCCTGCCATTGCATCACAGTGCCTAAACTTCCCACACTTAGCTATTATATCCTATTAAGACATTAAAGTTCCCCATCAAAACCTGAACTCTAATCAGCCATTGATACTGATGCATTGATTTAAGGAAAAAAAATGTACAAGTCATACAGCAACCTATTAGCGATATTGAATAGGGGTTTTAAAGGATGGGGATGGAACCAGGAAAAGTTTGATTTATTCAGCCTACATGTGTAGAATTTATACAGCCTGCCACATGCTGTACTGAGATACCAAAAGGAAGCATGCTCTCACCTTCAAGGCACATCTAACTAGAAGGCATTCTTGTAAAATAACCCTGCACAATGAGATGAGGACTACTATAGAGGCATGTACAGACTGATGAGGGTGCAGAGGGTGGAGCAGATTTGTCCCATCCTATAAGGCAGAAGAACAGAGAGGGCGGTATTTAAACTTGGCCCAGATGATATGTGGCATTTATGGAGCTCCAATATATGGACTCTGAAACTAGATTGAGTGGGTTTGAAACCCTCCACCTCTGACTGACTTTAAACAAGTATGTAGTCTTTCTGTACCTCAATTTCGTCACCTGTAAAATTAGGATAATAGAATCTATCTTATATAACTATCAAGTATAAGTTATATATAACTTGTATAAGTAATATGAAAGTTAATAAATGCAAAGCACTGAGAAAATGCTAGCTATTATTGTGGTTTTACCTACTGGGAAAATAGGATTAAGGATCACAGACTGGGCCACGGCACCACAGTGGTGCTGGGTAGAAATGGGCTTTTTAATTGTTTTAAATTGAGAAAGACAATGGTGCTCTATCAGCAACCAGTAGTGGAGTCTGGGCACATCCACAAAGGGTTAAGAATGGAGGCATATGATATCACCATAACCACACCAAAGTCCCACAGCCAAATCTTATGCAGTTAATGTGAAGATTTATCCTTATTAGAATGGACCTTCGGATCAAATATAAATAATTGAAAAAAAAATCCTTTTGGGGGAATTGGTATGTTTTCAAACAAAAAGACCTTGGAAGCTTGATATGGGGGAGAAGCCAGCAAGAAAGGGGAAAATGACACAGAACAGGAGCCTGGAAATCTGTGTTGCCTGCTTCACAACTGAGCCACAATTTAAATGTGCACTTGAAAGCAGAGTAAGAGGAAACTGATGTGTGCGGTGTGGCTACCCCTGGGTTATTGATGGAGACAGACATAGAAAGGCCTTGACACTGACCAAGTGAGGTAAGGGATGCCAACATGGAAGCGGGATCTGAGAGGGGAAGAGGCAATGGTGGTCTTCAGCACCAAGAGGGGTGTTGATGTAGTTCTGGATATTTGTCCCCTCCAAATCTCATGTTGAAATGTGATCCCCAGTATTGGAGGCAGGGCCTAGTTGGAGGTGTTTGGGTTATGGAAGTGGATCCGTCATTCATGGCTTGATGCTGCTATGTGTACTAAGTGTGTTCTCATTCTTATTAGTTACCATGAGATCTGATTGCATAAGAGCCTGGCATTGCTGTTGCCCCCTCTCTTACTCTGTACCAAGCCTGCCCTCCCGCTGCCTTCCACCATGAGTAAAAGCTTCCCTGAGGTCTACCTAGAAGCCAAGCAGATGCTGGAGCCATGCTCATACAGCTTACAGATCCATTAACCAAATAAACCCCTTTTCTTTATAAATTACCCAGCCTCAAATATTCCTTTATAGCAATGCAAAATGAACAAACACAGGTGTTTTCATAAAAAATGGAAAATTCAGTCATCAGTCAGTGAGCCTGATGTCTGGATTGGACTTTTGCTGAGATGTGTTAGTATCACATGGAAACATCTAACAAGTCCCTTCTCATAACCCAACATGAGAAGATTGATTTGGAAGGTTTGGCTGTGGTTCAACATTTTATCAGCCTATAAAGCTCAAGACTGAATTTTTCTCAGTAAGTCCAAAATTACCAACTTTCCCTCTGACACAGAGAGAGCAGGACCATTGCATGTGGTGGGGGAGGATGTCCCCAGCCTGCAGAAGGGATCCAGGCTGTGGATAAGCAGGGATGGATTTAGCTTGCTCTCTTTGCCAAGATGTAGGAAAGGAGCTTTCTAGTAACATGCACTACAGTACTAAATGCTTTCATTGTGATTATAAGATTTGGCTCTGTATCCTCACCTAAATCTCATCTCAAATTGTAATCCAGGAGGGACCTGGTGGGAGGTGATTAGATCGTGGGGGTGGTTTTCTCCATGCTGTTCTCCTGACAGTAAGTTCTCACAAGAGCCAGTGGTTTAAAAGTGTGGCTCTTCCCTTTGCTCTCCCTCCCCTGCCACCATGTAAGACATGCCTTGCTTCCTGGTCGCCTCCCACCATGATTGTTAAGTTTCCTGAGGCCTCCCAGTCAGGCAGAACTGAAAGTCAATTAAACCTCTTTCTTTACATATTATCCAGTCTCAGGTAGTTCTTTATAGCAGTGTAAACATCAACTAATACATCTGACTATGAGAATTGCTTTCTGTTTATTCACTTAAGTCTAAGGTAGTAATAGTATGTTTGTGTTTAGGAATCATTTGTACCTAAAAACACACACATTGGAATCATATGTGCCACAACAAGATGAGCACACTATGAGAGGCCTAAGGACATGAAGACTGATGCATGTTTCTCATCCCCCATGATCTCATGGCCCGCAGTCATCACTGGGTGGAATTTAAAGCGTTGTCTCACTTTCTTTCTCATGGTATCAGTGTACTGATAGATACTCTCAAGTGGGGTGATTGAAGAGCATTTCATGAAGGACGTTTTACAAGAGGGTGAGCCAGGGTTAAGGGAAACCAGCAAGATATGGTGATTCAGCCATGGTTGGCAATCTCCAGGCCAGAAGTAACTACAGAAGGAGTGGCTGCCAGAATTTCCAGGGTAAGCCGTGGTGGAAGGGATGAGCTGCTCTTCAGGAGCAGTGACCTTCTGTAAAGAAGTGCAGTCATGGCCACAAGTGCCCTTTCTTTTGTGTAGTGCCAGCATCACAATTCCTGTGCCACTCAGAGAAGAATGTTTTGGAGTTGAGGTCAAATGGATTTTTTCTTTCTTATTCTCTCTCAATTATTGGAAATCATTATACATTTTAAATCACATATTTGGATTCTGATTTTTTGTATAGCTTTTTGTTTTTCTGGTAGTTTTGATTGCATCTAGTTGTTTCTTTGTTTGTTTTGTTTTGTTTTAAGAGAAGAAATATCTTCCGCTGGGCATGGTGGCTCACACCTATAATCCTGGCACTTTCAGAGGCCAAGATAGGAGAATCACTTGAGCCCAGGAGTTCCAGCCAGCCTAGGCAACATAGCAAGACCCCACTTCTACAAAAAAATTAAAAATTAGCCAGGTGTGGCACACACCTGTAGTCCCAGCTACTCAGGAGGTTGAGGTCAGAGGATCGCTTGAGCCCAGGGGGTCAGGGCTGCAATGAGCCGTGATTGTGCCACTGCACTCTAGCCTGGGTGACAGAGTGAGACCTGTTACAAATGGAGTCAAGCTTCTTACTCATGCTAGGTATTACATGAAATTCATTTCATTTTTCTTCTTGAAGAACCCTGACTTTTTCTTTTAATGTGGATGAACTGCTTTCTAGGCTTGAGAGACAAATGTCATTCTGAGATTTCTTTTGTAAAAAAAAAAAAGATTATAAAAATTATAAGTACTAAAAAAAAAAAAAATTATAAGTACTTGTGTTACTGGGTTAGTTCAGTCTTTCATCTCACATTGTCTTTTCCTTAGATTTTTCACCTTTGTCTAGCAGACTAACACTTTTAAGCAACATGCAAAAAAAGATACAACAGTGACCTTTCTTTGAAGTGGTACATTTTTCTACTTAATTCTAAAGTGACTTACCTGGTTGATGTTCAGTGTGTCCTTGTATTTCTTGCTGGCTGATAAAAGATGCGATACCAATCTTCAGTACAGATTAGCTCATCTTTAGAGATGTAATGTATTCTGAGAACCATGTTTTCAATTACCTAGAAGTACCACTGTCTTCAGGGTAACAGAGAAGTACTGGTAGTGCCAAATAAGCCAGCAGCGATGATGGAAAGTGGGAACTGCCTGTCACTCATCTTCCCCAATTAGCTGTGATCAAGACTAGCCAAAACATTGAATCCCACAAAGAGGGCTAGGGGAGACATAAAACGACATTGGCAGAGAGTTCTTGACTTAAAGGAGTCCATCCCCTAAAAAGCACATGCCACAAATGTATTTTAAAAAGAAAATGGCCTTGTACATAATGTGAGAATAATGATAGCAGGAGAAAATTACCTAAATGGTCCTGATCCATTTCATTTTCATTCACTGAGCCAAAAACAATAAACAAAACAAAACAAAAAGTCATCGACATGCATCTACTGAACAAGGTTCCAGAAGACCTAACTTTTTGAGCATGGACAGGATGTTGAGAATATGGGAGGTCAAGAATATGGTTCTCCAAGGAAGAATGGAGAAGAAATGGTGGGTGGAGATGATCTGGTCGTTTTCAAAAGCATTTAGGAAGAAGTAGTTAACAAATATTCACTAATAACTATTCTAGGCCTGGTATTATGCTAAGAGCTTTAAGACACATAATAAATTAAAGGGGCTCCCTGACCAGTCAGCCAATTTTTCCTATACAAAAAGCTTATACTCAAACAGAAGAGATCTGCTAGAGGAAATCAGGCTGCCCTGGTGAGTGGTGTGAAAGAACAATACAAGAGGTGCAATTTGTAGCAACAATGTTGCTGGGCCTTCAGTGCTGCCTAGGATTCAACACATGCCTTTGGTCAACTTCCTCTCCCATGCCCCACAAAACCTACTTCAAATTTCCATTCTCCTCACATCTGTTCCCTCCTTGCTCTTTGCAGATGACATTGATTCACAGATCATCAAATGAAAGGAAGCCATTAAGTCTGGACCATTTCCCATTTCCTACCATAACTCCTAACAGAATTTTACCCACACCCACTATCTTTTCTCCTCTGGCATTTACAATACTGATTTTTAATTATTATTTAAATGTGAGCAGTCATTTCCCAGCTTAAAAGCTTTTGATGAATTTCAATTGCTCTAAAAATTAGGACCAGAATTTACATCATGTATATATATGATGTGGCTGCTGACTATTTTTCCAGCCTTTTTTGTCCATACTCTTTCCTCAGGGAAGTGACTGTCAGCCCTCTAGTCACTTTACCTTTCTTCCAGAATGTGTCAGTTCTGTCCTGCCTCAGGACACTTGCACAAAGTGCTCTTTCTTCCCAAATACTATTTTTCTTCCCCTGAAGTGTATCTAGTTGATTCCTACCCCTCTTGCAGATTTCAGCTCCAACGTCACTTTCTCAGGGAAGCAGTCTCAGACTAGGTCAGGACCACCTTTTAGACTTTGCCGCATCTCTTATGTCGTTCTTCCATACCACTCACCATGGCTTGTAATTAATACTTGATCAATCTCTGCCTCGCACCCTAGACTGTAAGCTCTATGAGAGCAGGAACAGAGTCAGTTTTCTCTTCACCACTGTAGCCCTAGCCCCATGCATAGCACTTGTACTTGGCACAGAGTAGATGCTGGATACATAAACAGGTCAGTAATGACATTTTACTGTGAAGGCAGGCAGCCAATGCAAGGGACAGAATGTTATTAATTCTATGCCTCCAGCAATAAATACAAACGGACTCAAAGAAGAAAAAAATCAATATGAATAAAATTTCTAGTGACATATTTATGCACCTTTTAGGAACTGGACAAGAGGGTGGCTGGGAAAGAATATATAACTCCATACCCATATGTCCTCTGCAGCACTGTCAGATTTGTTCTAAAAAGATAAAACTTCCAATAATAGATTCTAAAAGAAAAGTCGTGGGGGATGGTGGTTTGAATGGAACAAGAAAAGAATAGCAGTTTATATTAAAATGTTATCTTTTAGACTAAATTCTCATTAGATCTCTTTGTAAAATAGATCTACCATCCTCCTACCCAAAACACCTACAAAAAATGTATTTTTAAAATAATGGATCATAAAATAAAAAGCATGTGTGATCAGAAAGAGAAAGCTGAAGGTAGGAAACCATGGTCTATACTTTCAAAAGAGAAAACTATCTCAGGAACGCAAACAATTGTGGAGATATTTTAAACTGGGTGTTGGGAAAATTTTTCTGTTAAGGATCACATTGAAAGTATTTTGGGCAGAGTAGGGTCTAGGCATGAAGAAGCTAGTGAGTACAATTTAAGGCAGCGCTCATGCTTGGGGTCATGCAAGTGTAGGGCCAGCCTTAAAAAGGCGTGCTTCCATATTACACCCTGGGTGCCTCTCTTTCCTCACCTACTCCCAGCCCTGTGAGTCAGCAGGTCTCTGTAGCAATTAACTCTTCCAGGGAGGAGAAGGCAGCACGGATGATGCATGCATGAACAAACATTGATGTGTTTCAGCCAAACATCCTTTATAAAAGTAGGCAGCAGAGTGAGTTTGGCCCAAAGGCCATAGTGGCTGACCCCTGATCCAAGCTCAAGATCCACAAATGCAAGGACAGGTTTGGGCACGACTATGAAAGACTGCAATAACAAGAACGAGACATAAGAAGAGACCTCTGCCCTCTTAGCTTGGTTTCCTCGACTCTATACTGAGCAGCAGACAGTATTGGCATGTTCAAAAATGTCATTTCCCCCCCTCTCATCTTTTAATGCAAGTGTGACTGACTAAAAATTCTAGTTTAAAAATAATTTTCCTTCAGACTGGAGATATTGCTTGTCCTCCAGTAGTCTGCATGGCTGAATCGAAGCCCATCAGTATGCTGCTGCTTATTCTTTGGTAAAAACGTACCTTTTCCTCTGGGAACTTTTAGGATTTTCTCTTGATCTTCAGAGGAAAGAAAAAAAATTAACAAGGGGAATAGTAAATGGAGAGCATAAGAAAAAATGTCAGGATGTGCCCCAATAATATGAATGAATGAAGTTCTTCTATTGATAGAAAAAAACTATTTTTTTTAAATCCAGTCATATGCTTTTTATAAGAGACATACCTAAAATGAAATGACCCAGAACAATTGAAATAAAGTTTTGGAAAGAAAATAGCTAAAGTAAATGTCAATAAAAGGAAAATATGGTGATGTTAATTTTGCATGCAATAAAATTCAAGATGAAAAGTCATTAAATGGAAAAAGGGGAATATTTTATATTAATGAAAAAAGTAGAACAGTAAAAACCCTTAATTGACAATATGACAGCTAAAGCATAAAATTGAAAATGTTATTAATACAAAAAGAAATTGACAGAGTTGTGGGGCAAGATGGTGGAATAGAAGCAGCTCCGTTCTTCAGCTCCCAGCAAGATCAACACAGAAAGTAGGTGATTTCTGTATTTCCAACTGAGGTACCTGGCTCATCTCATAACTGTACCTGGTTATACAGTGGGTGCAGCCCACAGAGGGCAAGTCAAAGCAGGGTGGGGCATCATCTTACCCAGGAAATGCAAGGGGTCAGGGAACTCCCTCCCCTAGCCAAGGGAAGCCATGAGGGACTGTGCCATGAGAAAAGGTGCACTCCAGCCCAGGTACTACCCTGTTCACATGGTCTTCACAACCTACAAACTAGTTGATTCCCTCAGGTGCCTATATCACCAGGACTCTGGGTTTCTAGCACAAAACTCGGCAGTTATTTGGGCAGACACCAAGCTAGCTGCAGGACTTTTGTTGTTGTTGTTGTTGTTGCTTTTCATACACCTGGTGCCTGGAATACCAGTGAGACAGAACCATTCACTCCCCTGGAAAGGGGGCTGAAGCCCAGCAAGCTAAGATCTACTGGCTTGAAATTGTCGCTACCAGCACAGCAGTTTGAAGTCAACCTGGGACACTCGAGCTTGGAGGAGGATGGGTCTCCACCACTACTGAGGCTTAAGTAGTCAGTTTTCCCCTCACAGTGTAAACTGCAGAGAAGTTCAAACTGGGTGTAGCCCATGACAGCTCAGCAAAGCCACTATAGCCAGACTAGATTTCTATAGCCTCTCTAGATTTCTAGGCAAGGCATCTCTGAAAGAAAGGCAGCAGCCCCAGTCAGGGGCTTATAGATAAAACTCCCATCTCCCTGGGAGAGAGCACCTGGGGGAAGGGGTGGCTTTGGGCACAGCTTCAGCAGACTTAAACTTTCCTGCCTGCTGGCTCTGAAGAAAGCAGTAGATCTCCCAGCACAGTGCTCAAGCTCTGCTAATGGACAGACTCTCTCTTCAAAGGGGTCCCTAGTGCCTCCTGACTGGGAGACATCTCCCAGAAGGGATCAACAGACAACTCATACAGGAGAGCTCTGGCTGGCATCTGGCAGGTGCCCTTCCGGGACAAAGCTTCCAGAGAAAAGAATAGGTAGCAATCTTTGCTGTTCTGAAGCTTCCACTGGTGATACCCAGGCAAACAAGATCTGGAGTGGACCTCCAGCAAACTCCAGCAGACCTGCAGCAGAGGGCCCTGACTGTTAGAAGGAAAACTAACAGCATCAATGTCAACAAAAAAGACGTTCACAGAGAAACCCCATCCAAAGGCCACCAACATCAAAGACCAAAGATAGATAAATCCACAAAAATGAGGAAAAACCAGTGCAAAAAGCCTGAAAATTCCAAAAACCAGAATGCCTCTTCTCCTCCAAAGGAACATAACTCCTTGCCAGCAAGGGAACAAAACTGGATGGTGAATGAGTTTGATAATTTGACAGAAGTAGGATTCAGAAGGTGGGTAATAACAAACTCCTCCGAGCTGAAGGAGCATGTCCTAACCCAATGCAAGGAAGTTAAGAACCTTAAAAAAGGTTAGAGGAATTGCTGTCTAGAATAACCTGTTTAGAAAAGAGCATAAATGACCTGATAGAGCTGAAAAACACAGCACGAGAGCTTCATGAAGCATACACAAATATCAACGGCCAGATCCATCAAGTGGAAGAAAGGATATCAGAGATTGAAGATCAACTTAATGAGAACAAGTATGAAGACAAGATTGGCAAAAAAAGAATGAAAAGGAATGAACAATGCCTCCAAGAAATATAGGACTTGTGAAAAGACCAAACCTATATTTGATTGGTGTACCTGAAAGTGACCGTGAGAATGGAACCAAGTTGGAAAAAAACTCGTCAGGATGTTATCCAGGAGAATTTCCCCAACCTAGCAAGACAGGACAACATTAAAATTCAGGAAATACAGAGAACACCATAAAGATACTCCTTGAGAAGAACAACACCAAGACACATAATTGTCAGATTCACCAAAGTAAAAATGAAAGGAAAAAATGTTAAGGGCAGCCAGAGAGAAAGGTCAGGTTACCCACGAATGGAAGCATAGCAGACTAACAGTGGATCTCTCTGCAGAAACCCTATAAGTCAGAAGAGAATGGGGGCCAATATTCAACTTTCTTAAAGAAAATAATTTTCAAACCAGAATTTCATAATCAGCCAAACTAAGCTTAATAAGCAAAGGAGAACTAAAATCCTTCAGAGACAAGCAAATGCTGAGAGATTTTGTCAGCACCAGGCCTACCTTACAAGCAGTCCTGAAGGAAGCACTAAATATGAAAAGGAAAAACCAGTACCAGCCACTGCAAAAACAATGTGCAAAAATCACAAGCATACCTATATACCAATGACAGAGAGCCATATCATTAGTGGACTCCCATTCACAATTTCTACAAAGAGAATAAAATACCTAGGAATAAAGCTTACAAGGGATGTGAAGGACCTCTTCAAGGAGAACTACAAACCACTGTTCAAGGAAATAAGAGAGAACACAAACAAAAGGAAAAACATTCAAGCTCATGGAGAGGAAGAATCAATATTGTGAAAATGAACATAATGCACGAAGTAATGTATAGATTCAATGCTAGCCCCAGTAAGCTACCATTGCCTTTCTTTATAGAATTAGAAAAAACTACTTTAAATTTCATATAGAACCAAAAAAGAGCCCATACAGCCAAGACAGTCCTAGGCAAAAAGAACAAACCTGGAGGCATCATGCTACCTGACTTAAAACTATACTACAAGGCTACAGTAACCAAAACAGCATGGTACTGGTACCAAAACAGAGATATAGACCAATGGAACAGAAAAGAGACCTCAGAAATAATGCCACACATCTACAATCATCTGATTTTTGACAAACCTGACAAAAACAAGCAGTGGGGAAAGGATTCCTTACTTAATAAATGATGTTGGGAAAACTGGCTAGGCATATGCAGAAAACTGAAACTGGACCCTTCCTTACACCTTATACAAAAATTAACTCAAGATGGATTAAAGACTTAAACATACAACCTAAAACCATAAAAACCCTAGAAGAAAACCTTGGCAGTACCATTCAGGACATAGGCATGGGCAAAGACTTAGTGACTAAAACACCAAAAGCAATAGCAACCAAAGCCAAAATGGCAAATTGGATCTAACTGAACTAAAGAGCTTCTGCACAGGAAAAGAAACTATCATCAGAGTGAACAGGCAACCTACAGAATGGGAGAAAATTTTTGCAATCTATGCATCTGACAAAGGGCTAATATCCAGAATCTATAAGGAACTTAAACAAATTTACAAGAAAAAACAACCCCATCAAAAAGTGAGCAGAGCATATGAACAGACACATCTCAAAAGAAGACACTTATGCAGCCAACAAACATATGAAAAAAAAGCTCCTCATCACTCATAACTAGAGAAATGAAAATCAAAACCACAATGAGATACCATCTCAAACCAGTTAGATGACAATTATTAAAAAGTCAGGAAACAACAGATGCCAGAGAGTATGTAGAGAAATAGGAACGCTTTTACACTGTGGGTGGAAGTATAAATCAGTTCAACTATTGTTGAAGACAGTGTGGTGATTTCTCCAAATATACCATTTGATCCAGCAATCCAATTACTGGGTACATGCCCAAAGGATTATAAATCATTCTGCTATAAAGTCACATCACACTTATGTTTATTGCAGCACTACTCACAATAGCAAATGGAACAAACCCAAATGCTCATCAATAATAGACTGGATAAAGAAAATGTGGCACATATACACCGTGGAATACTATGCAGCCATAAGAAAGGATGAGTTCATGTCCTTTACAGGAACATGGATGATGCTAGAAACCATCATTCTCAGCAAACACAGGAACAGAAAACCAAACGCTGCATGTTGTCACTCATAGGTAGTAGTTGAACAGTAAGAACACATGGACACAGGGAGGGGAGCATCACACACTGGGGCCTGTCAGGGGTGGGGAACTAGGGGAGGGATAGCGTTAGGAGAAATACCTAATGTAGATGACAGGGTGATGGATGCAGCAAACCACCATGGCACTTGTATACCTATGTAACAAACCTGCACGTTCTGCACATGTATCCCAGAACTTAAAGTATAATTTAAAAAAAAATTGACAATTGCACAAACATACTAAAAGACATTAATATGTATGCACCAGAAATTGATGATCAAGTGAACAGAATTAAAGAATATAATGAACAAACTTGATCTAAAACATATTTACACCTTTTCAAACAAAGAGAGAATGCATATTATTTTCCAGCACTCATGAAATAACTACAAAAATTGAATGTAAGTCAAAGGGAAATACTTCAAATTCCAAGAAATTCTTGAAAGCATAAATCATAAAGTTTTGATTCTCTGATAAGAATTATGTAAAAGTAGGAATTAAGAGAATAAAAACATTAAAAAATGTTTCTATACAATTCAAAGTGTTCTGACATTAAAGCTAAAATTAAAAACTTTGAAAATAAACTAAAAATGAGAAATAATTATCTAAAACTTAAGTAATATAGTCACAGTAGTACTCAGGAAATAGGATATCAACTTTAATATACTTTAAAACATTGTAAACCATGTTAAGAAACTACAAAAAACAAAAAGCAAATAATAAAACATGAAAACTGAAATGGCTTTGATGGAAAATATGATTTGTTCAGTAATATTACAAGTGTTTCCCTTGAAAAGAGCGATGAACTATATCTTTGACAAGTCTACTTATGAAACAACAAACCACGTTAGGATGGAAGATTTGTCTCTATCTTCATTAGAGATGGAGATTTGTTTTAACTTTTGCAGATTACTGAAAGTCAGTATTTCTATGATGTGAATGATCTTCCTGGAAAATATACATAACAAAACTTTTGAAGAAATTAGAGAGAGAAAGAAGGAATCTGAATAGATAGAAACTACAGGAGAAATTTGAAAGGTGTCCAAACATCTCTGTAAAAAAAAAAAAAAATGCAGCCAGGCATAGTAGCTCATTCCTGTAATCCCGCATTTTGGGAGGCCAAGGTGGGTGGATCATGATGTCAGGAAGTCGAGACCAGCCTGGCTAACACGGTGAAATGCCATCTCTACTAAAAGTACAAAAAATTAGCTGGGCGTGGTGGTGCATGCTGTAGTCCCGGCTACTAGGGAGGCTGAGGCAGGAGAATCGCTTGAACTCGGGAGGCAGAGGTTGCAGTGAGGTGAGATCATGCCACTGCACTCCAGCCTGGTCAACAGAATAAGACTCTATCTCAAAAAAAAAAAAAAATGCTCTAGGGGAAGAGGAACATGGCAGCATAAGTTTCAACCTCCCCAAATCCCTCTGAAGAAAAAACTGGGATAAAAGTAATCTTTTTTCCCTTTGTGTTGGCCACCTTGCATAGCAAAACATCATTACTGACTTGTTGATTTATTCAGCCTCTGCTTTGCTGCAAGTGTTATGCTAGGAGCTGGGTCTACAATGGTGATAAGAGAAGTGACTCTATTCCCAGCTCTCATGGAGCTTGCTAGTGAGGGAGGTGGAGATTGATCAAATATTGAATTATAAGCTCTGGGTAAGTGGTGTGAAAGATACAAAAGGTGCAATAATGTCTAAAAGGTGGTCCTGACCTAGTTTGAGACTGCTTCCCTGAGAAAGTGATGTTGGAGCTGAAATCCGCAGGCGTAGTAGGAATTAACCAGGTAAACTCAAAAGAAAGGAGCATGTAGGGAAAAGGAATCGTTTTTTGCTAATGGCCTAAGGCAGCACAGCCCAGGAATTGAAAGAAAGCCCAAGTGCCCTTTTGTGATCCATTCCTTGAATGTAGGTGGAACCTGAGCTTGCTTCCAACTAGTAGAATATGTCTGAGGTGGTGTAATACACATGAGCACATGTACCTGATCACATTACCTAAGATGGCAACACATTGTGTAAGGAGACTTTATCTCCCTTGCTGGCTTCGAGGAAGCAAGCAGCACATTGGGACAGTTCACATGATGAGGAATAAGGGTGGCTTCCACCAATACCCAGCAGGAAACTGAGACTCTCAGTCCAACAGCCTACAAAAATGGAGTGCTGCCAATAGCCACATGAGCTTGAAAGTAGATTCTGGCTCCTCTGAGACCTCAACCCTGGCCAGTACCTTAGTGATAGCTTTGTGAGACCCTGAAGCAGAGGACCTGGCTAAGCCAAGCCCAGACTTTTGACTCACAAAAACTGTGAGATAATAGATGTGTGTTATTTAAAGCTGCTAAATTTGGTAATTCATGACCTGAGGACTAATGATCACTCTCATGAGGGAAAATTAGGTGGCACCATCATGGCTCACTGCAGCCTCTATCTCCCAGATTCAGGCAATCCTCCCACCTCAGCCTCCAATCAGCTGGGAGCACACTCTTATACCACCATACCCAGCTAATTTTTTTGTAGATATGGGGTTTCAACATATTGCCCAGGCTTGACAAACTCCTGGGCTCAAGCGATCTGCTGGCCTCAGCCTCCTAAAGTGCTGGGATTACAGATGTGAGCCACTGCACCTTTTATTTAACTGGGTACCTGTTTTAGTTTGATAGCATAGTGGAGTGACTGTAGTTAACAATAATTTATTAAATATTTCAAAATAGCCAGAAGATAAGATTTGAAATGTTTCCAACACAAAGAAGTGATACATATTTGATGCAATGGATGGCCCAAGTACCCTGATTTGATCAGTATACATTTCATACATGTATCAAATATCATATGTACCTCATAAATATGTACAATTATGTATCAGTAAAAAATAAGCAGAAAAAAAGCAAGGCAGCATTCTACCTTGCTCACTAAAATACTTGCTCTTAAAGCCTTCCATTACCACATGGGCAGCCTGATTACCTTTAAGTTGACGTGTTGTGAGGAAGCACAAACTAGCACATGCAGAGTGACCACGTGAAAAGTCCCTGAGACTACAAGAAAAGAGAACTGCCCAGCCAGTCCTTGCACTAGCCCCTACTCATTGAGCTCTAGCCCCATCCGACTACAACAGAGACCTCAGCCAGAAGCACACAGCCAAGTCCTTACAGAATTCCTTACCATCCCAGCTGAGAGAAACAATTTTTTTTTAAGTTCTAGGGTGATTTTTAAATAAAGCAATGGATAACTGAAACAGATAGTAATACTATAATAAACATTGATTTAATTTGGATAATAATATTAAAAACCCAACTTGTTGTTTTGAAAAGTAGTTAAAAAAAAGTATTTATTTTGTATGAACTCTGTATGTCCAGATACCCAAGTAGTATGTAACAGAAAGTTTCCCTGTGTAGATGTAGTTCTGCTAATAGATGAAAAGAGTGATTGAATATCATCGCTTTCTAACCCCAAATGAATGAATGAATCTAAACATTGAGCATCAACAAATGCCAACATCACAAAAAAAAGAGTGGCAAATAGATATATGTGCTTCCTGATGGATGAACATGCTACCTTTCACCATGTATTGCAACAAAACAAAACACTAAGGACCACGCCTGTGGATTTACAGAAACTACAATTTATAGAAAATACAAAGGATTGTGAAAGATGTGAAACTATGTCATTGGCATGCATTCAGCAAAATCCAGACCTGTAGGATCCACTACTGTAGACACTAGCCATGTGTGGCTATTAAGTACCTGAAATGTGGCTAATCAAAATTAAGATATGTTGTAAGTATAAAATAAACACTAGATTTGTATCCAAAAAAGAATGTATTGTATCTCATTAATAATTTTTATATTGATTACATGTTGTGCCTGGATTCTCATTTTATGTCTATTGGATAACACTGGTCCACACCATAGGAAACGTCATGATAACTTAATTTTCTCAACAAATAAATTGCAAGGGGAAAAAAGTTATAAAAGAAAAACCTAAAACTCAAAACAGACAAAAAAATAATTCAGTTGCAATGAGTGGACTTCATTTGTGATTAAAACAAATTTAAAAATATGATTTATGATCCAGTTGGAAAATTGAGCACCGATTCGATTTTATTAAGAAATTATTGGGCTGAGCACTGTGGCTCATGCCTGTAATCCCAGCACTTTGGAAGGCCGAGGTGAGAGGATTGCTTGAGCCCAGGAGTTTGAGGCTGTAGTGTGCTAGGATTACGCCACTGCACTCCAGCTTGGGTGACACAGAGAGACATCCTCTCTAAAAAAAAAAAAGAAAAAGGAAAAAAGTATTTTGATAATTTAAGTTTGATAATGGCATTGGGGATATGATTTAATAAAAATATTTCTCATTTAGAGATCCACATTGAAATACACATAGTCATACATTTATAGGAGTGATATACTATCTGGGATATGCTTCAAAATAGTTTTTAAAATAACAGATTTAACAAGATTGATCATGAGTCAATAATCATTGAAGCAGAGTGATAAATGTATGGAGGTTCATTATGTCATATTCTCTATGTTTTTGTAAGCTTAAAATTCTCAATAATAAGAAAGTTATTGAAAAGAAACAACTCAAAGAAACACACCAGGGCTTGGCACACTGGCTCACACCTGTAATTCCAGCACTTTGGGAGGCCAAGACAGGTGGATCACTTGAGGTCAGGAGTTCGAGACCAACCTGGCCAACGTGGTATATAGTGAAAGCCTGTCTTTACTAAAAATACAAAAATTAACCAGGTGTGGTGGTGCATGCCTGTAATCCCAGCCACTCAAGAGGCTGAGGCATAAACATCACTTGAACCTGGGAGGTGGAGGTTGCAGAGAGCTGAGATCATGCCACAGCACTCCAGAATAAATTCTTTTTTTTTCTACTTTTCAAAATAACAAGTTGGGTTTTTAATATTATTATCTGAATTAAATCAATGTTTATTACAAACAAACAGAATGCACCAGGCCAAGTTTTATTGTAGAACAATGTCTAACAAATAACTGGTAAGTAATATAAACTTTTCCTTTGCTATACAAAGCTTCTCAGCTCAATCTTTGAGACTACTATAACTCTAATAGTAAAACCAGACAAGGATATAGTACAAAAGCCAGAAAATTATAATATAATTCCTGAACACATCTATGAAAGTTGTAAGTAGTATATTAACAAATCGAATGTAGCAATATACTAAAGACTAAAGGTCATTCCATGTAATTTATTGCATGTAAAGATCAAAGAGAAAAAATGTGGAGAATTTCAGTTGATAATAAAATTGTGTGCTATAAAAATCAATTCCCATTCATGTTTAAACCAAAAAATAAAATTGTTAGCAAACCTGAATATAGAAGTCAACTTACACTTTTTGCCCTCATGCTTCTGAATTCCATAAATATTCAAGATACCTAATATGTTCACTACTTGTGTAATTTTTTTAAAATTGAATAAGTCACGTACAAATGACCACATTTACTGCATAATTGTCAGAAAAGCCTTTGCCACAAGATCAGAAGTAATACAAACTTCTAAAAGTGTAAAAGTAATGGGAATGAATAAGAGGACATAAATTGATGTCCTCTTTGATTTTTAATACACATCTATATACTAATTAGAATTCAGGGCCCATGGAGTATTAATGCCTTCCCAAATTATCTAAGTCATGTCATTTTGGTAGATTCACAAACAACAATAATTAGTTTGAGGATATGCTAAATGTCCTGATTTGATCATTACACAATTTATATCTGCACTGGCACATCAATTATACTCCATAAATACAATTACAATATATCTCTAAAAAATAAGAAACTGGTACCTTTAATAAAAAATAATTAGTTTTAGTTATTTTATTGTGAAGAAATTTGTGAGTTCTTAGTAAATTTAATGGTTCTAACACACAGTTTTAAAATCATTCTTAAAACTTCTTGAACATCGTTGGCACATGGAAGACTATACTAGCATATTAAGAAGGTGGGGACAGAAAAAGAAAAAGATAATCTTCTGAAAGTAAAAACAAAATGTAACGTGACCATAGCAGCAAAAGCTGAAGAAACAAAGAGCTGGAAAATGACCAATCCTGTGTCAAGAAGATATGGCTCAAATGTCACTTAAATTGAACTGTTCCCCCTCTGCAATTGCTATGTAACTTGCACGGTGTATTGAAATGGAACCTGTGAGTTTGTCAATTTTATCTGATACTATCCAACAGAAGGACCCGTTGATTCTAGAAGGTCAGCAGTGCTAACCTTGACAGAAATCTCCCTGGAATAAAGAAAGCTAGTTTCCCAGACTTAAAAGGGTTAATGAACATATATTTTGAGAATATTGAACACTCTATATTTCATCTTATTCTGCACCTACCAAGCAGATTATTGATATGTGAACTGGTTTTCAGAGGATACCTTCAGTACAGATAACAAGATCTCCTTGTCAAATCAGGTTTATTTTATGTTACAGTTTCTTAAATTTTCCCTCAAAAAGACCAATCAGTTGCCTGCTAGTTGAGTTAGCATTTCTCAGACTTGATGAGCTTTGAGCAAACTGGTGGATCTATATCTAGATGCTCTAAGACCATGAAGGTGCCTTTAACATATTTTTTATATAAAGAGCACAGTAGCTTCCCTTTTGCTTCTGTCTTAATTTTCCATAGATATTTATTAGCAAAATAGGAAATCATCAATAATAAATACCCAGCTTATTAACATTTATTTACTGTTTGACCATTTTCTTAAAATGTATTTATTTGCCTATACCCAAAGAATGGACAACACCAAAAAAAAGAGAAAATTATACAAGACAAAAATTTCCAAGATCTTCTTTCATTTGAAAAAATCATTAGTCTATTCCCAAAAGTTTGACTTGTGTTGACTTGGTCCCAAGGCATCCTCCAATTCCAGAAACACAGGGTCAGGAAGAGAGAGGGAGATGGGAAACCAGCACCATACAGAATGGAGCTGGGGAAATTGAGAGCTGCAAAGCCTGGTCTGAAAACATACAGCCAGGAAATTCCAGCAACAAAACTGAAGAATGGATAGGGGCACAGATTTATTCCTAATTATGGAAGCCTGTGGAATGAGTGCCCATTTAGGCAACAGGACATAGGAAAGAGAAATCCAGATAGTAGTAACTCGGCAGGTAAGCAGGTATTCTCATAATTGTCTAACAGGAATCTCAGGCTTAAAATGCCTACTTTTAATGCTTGATTTGAGCCCCTAAATCTCTGCTTTCCCACAACTCATTTAATGGAATCAGCCAGGAGCTAAAGCCAAACCCTAAAAGTCATCACTGATCGCATTCTTCCCTCTGCACAACCCCCATGAATCTCCCCTCACTGCCCCACACACATCTTATGTCTCAACGAATCCTGTTTATGCTACTTTGAAATATCTCCGATCTGCCCATTTCTTTCTCTTTCCGCAACTACCTTCTTAGTCTAAGCCACTATCCTCCCTCACATAGACTACAATGATGACTTGACTGGTTTCCATACTCTCTCCCTTATCCGCTATGTTATATGCTGCACAGAGCAGCCATATTCATGCAAAATTTGGAGCAGCCAATTTAGACCACAACATTAAGGCCTGGAGTTCAGAATGGCACATGAAGAAGACAGAGCATAGATTCCTGAACCATTATGCCATTCTTGTACTGCTTATTCTCAAACAGAGTAAATTAAATTTTATTGAAGTCACTGTGTTTTGAGGTTTTGTGACAGCCAACTAAGTATAACTGCATCTGAGTCCATAATTTATGAGGGGGGATGCAGTCTAAGAAAGGGCATGGCCTTAAAAGAAGCAAAGCCTGTCCCATCCTTCTCTGCCTTTCATGGAGGCCCTTGCAAACATGTCACCATCACCTCAAAGGAAGTTACCGCCTGTGCATCATAGGCTGCTAGAAGTGGCAAAGTGAGCAATGGTTCAAGGCAAGATTTCAGCAGAGCAAGGCTAAAGTCTGCCTGAGGTGACATAAACTGTCCTTTAGAAGGAGGAGAACTTATTCTCAGGTAATATGTATATGTTTCCCTATAAGATTACTTGTCCCTAGAAGGCAGAGATTTTTATCACATCAATTCCTATAGGCCCAACAGGGTCTTGAGCATAGTAAGTGCTCAAGAGACATTAATGAAATTGCTTAAAGGCCTTTCTGAGATGTGCCACCACTTTTAGACCAACCAAAGCTTGTCCTCCCTCTTTGTGAGTTGATAATCGTGAATTTTTAAGTCTATTCATTACCATGTGTACATTTGATATTAAACTGCTGGGGAAAATTTGTTGCATTGCTTTATGTACCAGCCTGAATAGTACCACATGGAATTAGATGCCTAATAAATGCTTTCAGATAGTAGTAATGACAAAAAGCGCTCACATTAAGTTTTTAAAATCTAGGCGTGATGCATTAAAAAGGATTTAGATTGTATCTAACAACAGTTACTGACAACATGAGAGCTGTTAGATTGTATATAATGATACACTGAGCACATGATATAAGGTTATAAAGAAATGAGATTAGTTCAATAAGTTATGTGAGAGTAAGTTGTCTTGTCATTACTCCTCAGAGATATTAATGATTACCCTGGAAAAAAGTACAAACATTTTTGCTAGCCCATACACATTTTTCTGAGCCTGCATAAGGAGTAAACATGGCTTTCTGCTGCCTTAAAGTAGCAAAAATTTGGTTGTGGGGATGGGAGGAGAGAAGAAGGAAGTAGGGTATTAATCTACATAATCTGCTCAGGTTGATTCTGGAGTATCATGAAAGTCACTAGGAGTTCTATTTGCATTAAGACTGCCTTGGGCTGTGGAAGGAAATTATTAAGAGGTCTTTGGGAATGGTGGAACTGTCTGGAATGGTGAGATTATTACTTCCCAAGTAATAAAGGAGACAGAGAAGATCAAGTGTAGGGGCAGTTTCCTTTATTTACACATAGAATTTACTCTGAGGCGGGAGACACCTAAGGCACCTGGGCTCCCATTTGGCAGCGATGAGATGATCACTGATGTTGCTCACACAATGGCCATTCCTAACTCCCTCCTTCCTTGCTGGCAGAGCTTTCCTCCCATTGCAGAGACTGAATATGCCAACTTTCTCCCTTTTCAGCCTCCTTTGCAGCTACAGCATGGGTCCATATCTAATTCTAGTCAGTAGAGCCCAAGGAAAATATGCCAGGGGCTTCTGGGAAAGGTTTTCACATCTAATAAAAAGAGAAAGAGATGTACACAAAACGAAACACCACTTTCCTTTCTTGCTTCTGTGTTTTTGTGTGAAGCCGTGATAATCACAGCTATGGTAGGCATCTTGTAACCACACACAGATAAATCTTCACTACATCGAGGATAACAAAAGGAAAAAAATGGGAAAGAGCCAAGAATCTTGATATTCTTGAGTTACTGACCCCACTCTAGAAAAGTCTACCTCAAGACTTCCTGTTGTGGAGGAAATTAAATCCCTGTTCCATAAGCCACCTCTAATGGGCTATTGTGTTACTTATAACCAAAAGCACCCTAACAGAAAAGTGAGGAGGGACCTTTTTATTAAAACAGGATGGTACCTGTTTTAAATGTCCTCTAGGTAAACTTGGAAAGTTGTTTTGAGTATTGAGGTGAGAGATCCATGAAAACCAGAACACTTTTGAAGCGTGTTTAAAAATGACAATTGCTGATGGACCACGAGCCTTACCCAGCACTACAGTTGACAGAGCATGAAGCTACAGGATGAGCACAGCTGCAGGAAACGTGGCTGCAGAAGGATGGCAGTCAGGCTAGAAGAGGCCACCCTGCATCAGAATAAAGAGCAGTGAGAATGACCCCAAAATTCAAAAGCAATCAATGCATTGAAATGAGTCCCAGAGCAGCAGCTCCCAACCTTTTTGGCATGAGAGACTGCTTTTGTGGAAGGCAGTCTTTCCACAGTGGGCAGGGCAGGGTGAGGGTGGAGGGTTGCATGGTTTCAGGATGAATCTGCTCCACCTCAGATCCTCAGGCGTTAGATTCTCATAAGGAGCGTGCAACCTAGACCCCCGGCACGCATAGTTCACAATAGGGGTCATGCTCCTATGAGAATCTAATGCCACTGATCTGTCAGGAGGCAGAGCTCAGG
This sequence comes from Callithrix jacchus, assembly GCF_049354715.1. Lineage (NCBI taxonomy): Eukaryota > Metazoa > Chordata > Mammalia > Primates > Cebidae > Callithrix > Callithrix jacchus. The sequence continues at coordinate 76,693,232 of NC_133512.1, read as the reverse complement.
TAGTAATGTTTGCGTGCCCTCTGCTCACCTCCTGCTGTGCACCTGCCACAGGTTCCCTAACAGGCCACTGATAGGTACCAGCCTACAGCTGGGGGATTGGGAACCCCTGTCTTAGAGACAGTGAGAAGGGAGGGTGTATTGGTCCATTCTCACACTGCTATAAATAACTACCTGAAACTGATGATTTATAAGTAAAAAGTTTAATTGGCTCACAGTTCTGCAGGTTGTACAGTAGCATGGCTGTGGGGGCCTCAAGAAACTTAGCATCATGGCAGAAGTCCAAGGGGAAACAGGTACATGGCTGGAGCAGGAGGGAGTGAGCAGAGGGGAGGTGCTACATGCTTTTAAACAACCAGATCTTGTGAGAACTCACGAGAACAACAAGGGGAAAATTCCCTCCCCTGATCCAATCTCCTCCCACCAGTCCCCTCCTCCAACACTGGGGATTACAATTCAGTATGAAATTTGGGCAGAGACACAAATCCAAACCGTATCAGAGGGGCTGGGATAATTTGGAAGGGGAAGGGAGGACTTTAAGTCCTAAACCTTTGTGTTTGTTTCACAAATTGTTGATTATTCCACAAAGCTGGTATGACCTGGGAAAACAAAAGAAAATCTAGAATAATGATTATGTGTCTATAGCATCATAGGTGCAGTTCAGCAGAAAAGAACATTTAAAAAGCCTTCGAAAGAGCCAGGGGATTTAATTATATTGGGTTATTTTAATTAAACAGGTACAGACATACTGTCCATTTTTAGGACAGTGCTATGTTCATTCTTACTGAGTTTAAATGAATTTGAAGGGCCAATCGATTTCCTTACATACAACTTGTGGTGTAATGTATCTGTGAGGAATCCAGTTTATGTGTCCAACTCCAAAATTCTAACTTTCAGAGCAGGCCATAGGCATGCTTCTTTGCATGAGGAGCCCCTCAACATCCTGTGAATAATGAAGAAAGTATTTGGAGACTGGTAGGTGGCCCTGAAAGTATAATATGATTAATACCCCAGACAAATATGGGATACACAATGTTTCCTAGCCTCTGATTAATAGATGTTACAGATGAATAGGAAACTCACCATCAGGAAATAAAGAGGTGCGTAGCCAGGACTCCACATTGTGTGTATAAATTTTGAGGTAGGCAACAGTGATTTATTCTGGAACCTACAGCCAAGCTCCATGCTGTACTTCTGTGAAGTAATAGTAGGTTCAGCTTTCCTTCAGAGAAAATGCTCTCTTGCTCTTGTTTCAGAGGAGAAAATGAGGAATAATGGTTAAAAGAAGCAAAGACAATAAACTATTTTTCTTTTTCCTGGTGTAACTAGCCAATATCTGCAAAATATAACCACTGTGTTTCCTTAGTCCAGCTAAAGACAGTGTTTTTGTCCCATGGCCAAAATTCAGGCTCTCAGACAATTTGAATGGTGAGTAACATTGGGTGAAAGGAAGGGTTATATTGGGTGAAAGGAAGAAAAGTGGGTAACAGGGACTCTCGCAAAGCCAGAGTCCCTGCTAGAGTGCTTCTTGCCTGCTGTTTGAATCCCAGTTTCTACCCAGGAAGAGGAGGGGCCAGGCTTCTCCCCACTGCAAAAGGTGGGAACTTTCCAAGGCTCCACCTCAGTGGGCAAGCTGGTTGGGGTTTCTCCAGGGACCTCCTCCCATCTGGCTATCTCACTTGTACCGCCAAAGTGTCAGTGCCACAGCCACACAGACCAGAGCAGATAAGTAAAGAAAGTACAGATGGGAGGTGGAAACCTCTTTTTCGGAAAAATCGAAGTTGTTATAACTTGAAAAGGAAGTGGTGTCTAAGAAGAGTTTGATTGTTCCTTTGGTTTTGTTAATATGGGAGATATTTATATATGTTTATAGGCTAAGGAGAAGTCAACAGAAAGGGAGTGCTTGAAAGTTCTGAAGAGAGAAGTGACAACTGAGGAAAGGGACCCAATGAGACCGGTGGGGGTTGGAGAGATTAACCTGGGGCAAAAGGAGGGACACTTCACTTTCCTGAGCCAGGAGAAGAAAGAAAACTGTGTGTATGGAGCCCTGTACTTGTCAAGATTAGCCAAGTTACACTGTGGCAACAATCCCACAACCTCTGTGGCTTACAACAGAAAAGATTTATTTCTCCCTCATACCCGTGTCCAGAACCAGTTGACTCTGACCTGATTCCATGTTGTCCACATTTCAGGATTCAAGTGAGAGGATCAGCCCCTATCTGGAATACTGCAATCTTGGTGGCAGAAGGAAAAGAGAGAATGCCAAACCATGCACAAGCTCTTAAAGCTGCTGCTGGGAAGGGAAACACACCATCTCGGTATGCATGTCATGACTGGAGCAGCTCCCATGATCATGTCTGAGTTCACCAGAACAGGAACATAGAGAGGGGCTGTGAATATGGAGAACAACAGTAATCAGGGGCTTTGACCATGGCAAACAATATCATCTACGACTGAGCCATTCCGCTTTCGTTAATGTAAAAGTTGCTCCTTCATTTTCATTCAGTAAATATTGAGTAAGCCCCTACTTTGTGCCTGGTGCTACACTTTTCTTGTAGACATCTAAATAAGACAGACCTTCACTCTTGTAGATATTACAGTTTAGAGAATTTCCACCTGATGGCCTTAGTTTTTCTTATTGGCATAGGGGACTACATCATCTGCTGAGAGAGAGGAAGTTGTTTGAAAGTAAGGAGTTTGAGGAGAGAGGCAAATATTTCGAATCACCAATCAACAAAAAGAGAAGGAAAGCTGAATGGGGGAAATAAAAGGATTGCCTGTCAGCATTATGGCTCTTGCTGTGGTTGGCAGCCTCACGGCTGTGTTCCCTGTCAGTTCACAGTCTCCTGGATACTCTAGGAGCAAACAATGTAAGGATCTGGGAGGGCTAGGAGACATGGGAGCCAGAGGTGATGTTGAAAATATGAAGGAACAGGGTCTGGCTAGGTAATAAGAAAAGAAGGAAGGTCACCTGGGCAAATGTTGAGCAAGAGAGAGGTCTTGGGAGCTAAGGTCAGGTGTATTGGGAGGAGAGTGAGTGACCTAAAAGGGCCAGATGAACCAATCAAGAAATGCATTGCTGCAGTTTAAGGTTTCACAGGTGGGGCAGTTCTTGGTCTAGAAGAGTCTAGGGTGTGGAAACTGGGTGGGGACTGGTTTATGATTATCCTGGCCTTAATTGTTCCTGAGACACTGTCCCTGTAGTAAAGGGTTATATCCATGTGCAGCTTTATATTGATTCACTCAAATGTTGAGTTTACGGGGAAGCATGAACAAACTCCCTATACTATTGTGTCTCCCACTCCTCACTCCAGATCCCAGTCATTTCTAACCTGATTGGAAAAAAGAGCTGAGGAAAATATAACGTTTCTTTTTAAAGTCCTCCAGTACTTCTCTGTACGGTACTCTCTGGGTACTAGGTGTTCATGCATTCCTCGAGTTGAATCATGTTGAAATTGTTCCCTATTCTGCTTCCTACTCAATAGCAGGAGTTTTCAGATTCCTTTTGGCATCTAAAAACATTCAGCAACTTTGAGAATTATCCTTCCTTGGAGGAGGGTGAAAGTGGTGCTCATCCCTGTCATGTAAAGCAACATGGTAGCAACAGAAGGTGAGAATGGAAACAGAAGGAAAGAAAATGGGAGAAGGGAAAATATTTTAAAGGGTTACAAGAAAATCAGTGTTTTTTAGTTCAGTTTTATTAAGATCTAATTTATATGCCATTTACCAATTTTAAGTTTAGAATTCAATGAATTTTGACAAACATATATAGTTGTATAACCACATATATCATTCTTATCACTCCAAAAAGTTTCCTCAGACCTCTTTGCAGTTATTCTGCTTCTCTTAACTCCAGTCTCTGACAACCACTAATCTGCTCTCTTTCACTATAGCTTTGCCTATAGTGAATTTCAAGTAGATGGAATCAGACAGTATATAACCTTTCATGTTCAGTTTTTTCAATAAAACCAGTCTTATATGGAGGATGTGTAAATAGCATGTAGGTTAGGGAAAGGTAAGAAAAAGAAATAGTAAAGTTCACCAGTCTGAGTGCTCACCTCCTAAGTAGTTATACCACTCCCCCCCAAAAAAACAGGTTTTATTTGCTAGTTACATTTTTAAATACTCATTAGAGGCCAGAGGCCAGGGCTCATGCCTGTAATCCCAGCATTTGGGAGTCCAAGGCGGGAGATCACTTGAGGTCAGCAGTTCCAGATCAGCCTTGCCAACATGGTGAAACCCCTTCTCTATGAAAAATATAAAAGTTAGCTGGGCATAGTGGTATGTGCCTGTAGTCCCAGCTACTCAGGAGTTTGAGGCATGAGAATAGCTTGAACCCGGGAGGTAGAGGTTGCAGTGAGCTGAGATTGCGCCACAGAACTCCAGCCTGGGTGACAGAGTGAGACTCCATCTAAAAAAATAAATAAATAAATAAATACATAATTATTAAAAACAAAAACATGATGTATATTGGTACCATTTATGATTTGATTTTTTAAATTTGCATTTTTTAATATTTGTATTAGTTATATCATATTTATAGTGTATATTATTTATTATACTTTTATTTTATTTTGATGTTATTTCATGTACATCAGTGATAAGCAGACCTCACTTAGGAAAACACTGAATTCAAAGTTCTTGATATTCTTATATACTTCGAGTGGTCTTATTCTCCCAGTCATTGATTTGGCTAGTCAATCTTAAATAAGTGGCCTTTAGCAAAAGTCATAAGTAATGATGACTTCTGAATCCCCACATGCAGCATCATAATGTGCACATTAACCTTATTTTTAGAGGTGAATTTAACCTTTTATTTTTGCTTATCTTTATTTCCCATTGAATTTGGTTAGAATCAGAAAAATGTGTTTGAATAAAATGGAAAACAAAAAACACAACTAATAGATGGGAAAATTGAGAGTTGACATGCAGCAAACATAGATGTGATAGACGTCCTGTGTGAGATTTGAAGACAGTTTCACATCAGATAGATGATCGACTCAGCATTGCCGGTTAGGAGAGTGCAGCAGAGTGAGACCACAGACCATAGAAAGGGTATAATTACATTTTGCAGTGGAATATCTGTGGTGAGTCTATATATGTGCACTCATTCTCACTGAGTGTGGATGACAGTTGCTCTATCACTTTCATACATTTAGATGAGGACTCCATAGTTTGCTGCACATCTCTTTGTGTGGTTGTACAGGCTTAGCCGACTGAGTCATTATAGAGTGTAGCACCAATAAATTACTGATCTATGAAGAGCATGTCTTTCTGTAGTTGAGGACTTTGCCTAGGAAACTAGAACTCTGGGAGGTTCCCAAAGGGCCTTGGAAGATTAAATAAGAAAAAAAGTCCAAGTTTGATTTTTAAAAGCTCCCTTTTTACATTTGTGTTTGTGACAATTGTTGCTAATTGGCGGCTCTAGAGGAGGTTATAAACGAAGATGGATAGGACCATGGTCAGGGGTTGCAGGCAGGTGAGCTCCTACCTACTTTGCCATTGATTTTTACTGAGGTTGAATCAGGTCAGATTGGAGTATCTGAGGCAACTCAAATATAAAGGTGCAGCCGAGGATGTTTCCAAGGGTGTGTGGCAACAGGAGAGGCATAGATACACTCACTTTGCCTGAATAAATGTATGAGCCCTAGGTCTTTCATAGTACTCTAAGGAGAGAGATAAGGAGCTCTATGCTCAATTGGCAGTGACTAATTGGCTATTGGTAGGAATGGTAGAATAATCCAGGGCTTTGAATCAAGTGAGGGGGCCCATTTGAGTCTATGTGTTAGTACTTGTCATGTTGTGACTTATGAAAAACAGTTTCTCAGATCCTTTGGTCAAAGGATTGTCAGGCTCAGGTAATCCTTCCACCTCACCCTCACTCCAGAGAATCTGAGACTACAGGCACACGCCACCAAGCCTGGATACTTCTTGTGTTTCTTGTAGAGACGAGTTTTTACCATGTTGCCCAGGCTGGTCTCAAACTCATGGGCTCAAACAATCAGTCTGCCTCAGCCTCCCAGAGAGCTGGGATTACAGGCATGAGCCACCGGGCCCAGCTTTAAATGCTAGCTCTTAAACTGTCTTTCAGGGGAGGCCGTTCCAAGATGAAATCTTGGCTCTGTTTTCAGTGATAATTTCATAGGTTTAAACCCCAGTTAACTCTGAATTGGACCAGCTTAAGCATGTAGCTCCATAGAGAATGTGCCTACTTCTATCTCAGGCAAATGGTGGTTGTCCTATTGTCATCTTTTCCTCTGGAGACTGCTGTGAGGATTCACATCACTAATACTTGTGCAGGCCTCACTCTTTAACAAGTAATGTCAATACGACAATATTTTCACTTGCACTTATATAAGACCTTTTTATTTTAAAACTGCAAATTCAACTCAAAGATTACAAGATCAAATTTTGCATCTTAAAATACTACCATAAAGCCCACATTGTAATCAGAATCCTACTTTCTTTTCTGCATAAAGCAGCATAGAACAATGGTCAGTTACAGATACAATAAGCTAAACAAATAAGAATTTGTACTGTAAATGAAGTAGGTTATATAAATTTTAAATGAAGAAAAAAGCACAAACTTAAGGACAAAAATGATCTTTTGCCTTCTTTGAACTGTACTCTTACAACTAATATTAAAAAAAGACTCCCAAAATCAAATATTCAAAAATAATTTGTTTAAATGCGTTAAAAAATTATTTTCCCCAGTAAACACAGGGATGATCAACCAAAAAAAAAAAAAAAAAAAACCCTCTTGTTTTTTGCTGAAAATAATCTAATTGTATTACTATTTACTACATTAGTGAGTGCCTGGAGATACCTCCCACTTCCATATTTGCCCTTTATTGTATCCACATGTAGATGGAGGTGACTGCAAAAATATGTGCCGACTTCAAGACATAGTGCGGACTGGAGTTGTCTTTATCTGAAGTCTCAGCCATGCCTCCAGTTTCGAGATGAATTTCAATTCACAAGTTCCAGTACCACCGCCACCACCATCACTGGCCGCAGAGAGAATTAGACTGCTAGTAACCTGAAAAACAATCTATAAAAATCCTGTAATTGTTTTCAGTATATCACTTTTTCCTGGTTACTTGTATCCGATAAAACTTCAATTTATTTTAGGCGCTTAAACACGAGGACAAAGAGAATCTTAGCTTTATGCGAAAACGCAACCGTGCATGAGAACTGCTTGTCTTTCTTGGAATGGTCTGTATTTGGGTGAAGTCATCAGACGTCATTACACTTCTTTATTTGGGGGTTGCCGATTCGTTTCCCAGGATTTAAAGACTATAACGATGATAAAAGTCAGTTTCACACCCTGTCAAAGACTTGGCCCGTTGCCTTTTCCTTCCCGGCAATACTCGGTTGGTTCAATTAGGTCTTGTCCCCCCATTATTTGTGAAGACTGAATTCAACCCCCGCCTTTCAACGCAGGCTCTTTGCTCGGGGAAAGTCAAACCATCCCTTAAAGGATCAAAGAGCTCAGCCGTAGACGGAGCCGCCAGAGGAACGCGGAGTCGCTGCGTCAGATGAAAGGGCCCCATCAGCCTCACTCCTAAAGGCAGCTCCTGGGATTTTAAAGACAGGGTCAGGAGGATCAGGAGGGACAAGTGGGATGGAGGCGAAAGGCCGGATCCTTAATCCAGGCCGGAGACAAAGGTGAGTAACTGCTCGTGGTGAATGGGGAGATGGGCAGCGGAAGACTCCTCGCTCCCTAGCCGGGTGGCGTGACTTCAGGAGCACTCAGAAAACCGGCCAGGACTGGGTAGGACAGAAGGTCCCAGCCGGGGCTGACGAACCGGCTACTCGCGGGTGGGGCGAGGTTAGGAACGCCCCTTCCAGGCCCCGCCCTCCCGCGTTGGGCCGGCAACTGGAACTTAGGCAAGCGCCCGGGTCACGCGCCGGGGCTGCCCCGCAGCCTCCAGCTTCCCCGGGCTGGCGTCTCGGAGGAAAAGCGCGTGCCTCACGTCCTCCTCCCCGCCCCGCCCCCTGCGCACTGCGCACGCGCGGCCGCGTCCCGCCCCCTCTCGACCCGAGAGGGTGACGGGGTGAGGGCGGGGGAGCCGAGGTGGGGAGGCCGCCAGAGCTCCCAGACTGCTAGCACGCGAGCCGCCGTCACCCACGCCGCGTCACGGCTCCCGGACCCGCCCTCCTCTGACCCCTCCCCTCTCTCTGTTTCTCCCTCCTCTCCCCCTCCTCCTCCGACCGAGCGGTGGCTTAAGCAACGGAGCGCGGTGAAGCCCATTTTTCTCCTTCCTCGCAGCCGCGCCGGGGAGCTCGCGGCGCGCGGCCCCTGCCCTCCGGCCCGAGATGAATGCTGCGGCAGAAGCCGAGTTCAACATCCTCCTGGCCACCGACTCCTACAAGGTAACGCTCGGGGCGGGGGCAGGTGAAGAGCGGGGCGCGCTGGGCGAGAGCGCGGGGCTGGGGGGCGGGGGCGAGGGCGGCTGGGGCTGGAGTCGCGGCGTGGGGAGGCCCGGGCGGCGGCGGCGGCGGCGACTGGGGCAGGTGAGGCGGCACCGCAGTGAGCAGGAGGTGGCTGGAGAGGATGGAGGGCTGGGCGGCGGAGGCGGGGCCTGGGGGCGCGCGGCGGCGGGGGCGCGGCGGGGTTTGAGGCGGGCCCCTGCGGACTCCCGGGCTCCGGGGCTCGGGGGCTCGGGGGCTCAGGGCTCCCGGCTCCAGGCTTGGGCGTCTCCGCCGAGCGCACGCCCTCCCCTGAAGCGCGGCCTCTTGGCCTGGAGCTGGGACCGGTTAGGTAACGGCCCCAGGGGCCCGCGGTGGAGAGCGAGCGAGCGAGCGGGGCTTTCCCCGCCGAGCCAGCCCGGCGCGCTCGCCCCTCGCTGTGCAGGTAAGTATCTTCCAGGGGGCTTGGTGGGAGAAGTCCTGACGCGGGTGCCGCAGCAGCCGCGGTCCTCTGTCTGCGATCCCGCCGCGAAGAACATTCGCGTGGCCCCTGTATCCGTGCTGAATACCCCTTTCCACTCCACCGGGCTCGGTTTCAAACTCCTTTGCACCTAGTGGTTGCTTGTGCTTCTTACCCCTTGGTATAGAAGCCCATCTGCTCTTAGTGCCTTAGGGTAACTACAGGATTTCTGTGAAAAGGAAAGTGAAACACGAGGATTTAAAGGAACTGTATTTTAACCCTGGAGAACTGGTCTAGAGGGAAATAGCACAACGTTGCGTTCACATGCCCTTTGAACACTTGCATGGGTAGCTGCCACATTCTGTTGATATGAAGCACATAGTAGTAAAGGGAAGAGGTAAAGTAAATTTTACTTCTTGAGCAACATGGTGATTTGGAATACGGTGGTAAAACATAGTACTCTCATGTTTTTGTTTTGGTTCTTTTTTTCCTTTGTTTTTAGCCCTCCTCCGATATTCCAAAAAAGTGTTTTAGAGAATCCCATTTTACTTAAGTTTTATTTTGTCTGTTTCTTTCCACTCAGCTTAAGATGCTGTTTATGATATTTAGATAGGTTATTTAAATCGAGCCAAGATTTATCAGCATGTTATTTTTTAGACACACTTTTAAAGTATTGCAAAATCCGAACACTATCAAGTATGATTCTTGATAGTATTGTCAAGTAAACTTCATAATACCTTAAGTATGGTCCTTTACTTGGTTCTGAAACCACCTCTTGTGTTCTCTTGGTTCAATCATAGTGTTTTCAGAATTTTAAATAGATTTTAGAATAGTTTCATTGATAGTTTTGTAGAATTTTTTTCTTAATCTAAAATAATTTTCAGATTTTTTTCTTTTTACATGTTAGCCAAATGTAAAGGGAGGTTAATTAGTCTAAATTTGAAAAACAGAGGAGTGTAATTTCCTGTAGTTTGCATTTCCTCTAATCATTATACATAAGGAATGTACTTTTAACATCAGTTTTCTGGGGTGCTTTTAGTTAGAATAGTGAATTACCTTAAAGTTTTGTAATCTGGTGAGCCATACCTAATTGCACTATTAGAATTTGCACCTATTTAATAAAGTTTACTTCTGTTGATTTTCAAGTCAGGCTGGTGTGTTTTATCCCTTTTATAATAAGAAACTTCAGGAGATTTTCATCTTAGATTTTTCATTTTTTTTCCCCAAAAGTCACCTCTAGAGGATTCAATCAAGTTGATATGTTTTATACCAGTGGCTTACTACAGTATGCTACAGTAGATTGTATATTCCACGTCACATTTAAGTCTTTTTTTTTTTTTTTTGAGACGAAATTTCGCTGTTGTTACCCAGACTGGAGTGCAATGGCATGATCTCGGCTCATCTCAATCTCCACCTTCTGGGTTCAAGCAATTCTCCTGCCTCAGCCTCCCGAGTAGCTGGGACTACAGGCGCCCACCACCGTGCCCAGCTAACTTTTCTATTTTTAATAGAGACGGGGTTTCACCTTGTTGACCAGGATGGTCTCAATCTCTTGACCTCGGTATCCACCCGCCTCGGCCTCCCAAAGTGCTGGGATTATAGGCGTGAGCCACCGCGCCCGGCCCACATTTAAGTCTTTTAAGTTTCATTTCCCTTACGTTTTTAGGGGTCCTTATAACCTATTTTACATTTTTGTCTTTTTATCTTAGGAAAAAGGACAAAAATCATAATCTTTAGGTTAAAGTAATGAAACTTTTACTTAAAAATTATGTGAGAATGTTACATATCCTCATTAGTGCTTACAAACTATTGGTCAAAGGAGGGGTAGTTTTAGATGTGTTGATGAAGAGAGCAAAGTATTTTTGATTTTTCTAAAACTGAAGAAAGAATACTTGATTTCCTAAGCACTGCAAAAGTTATTTTGCAAGTAGATGGTATGGTAGCTAAGCACATGACAATGGGAATTTTGTTTTGTCTTGTATCCTGTGAAGAGAGTCCAGGTCATTTTGGACCAAAGGAGCATTTGAACTGTATACATCTACTTCTGTAACCTCATACTTTATTGTATATAATAAGGAATTAAGGACACAGTTTAAACCACATTACACATTAGTTATGAAATGTGCTGTCCAGTGTAGGTTGCTTCTCCAAAGGTCATCTATAAGCTGGTTATCTAAATTTCAGCATAGTTTTAGCCATTCATTTAATAAATATTGGTATTGGGTATTATAAAAGAAGACAAAGATACGTACTATTTTGAAATCCACGATGGAGGAAAGTTGATTTTTAGAGGTTTCAAAGAGCTGTGCAATTTATATATGGTGATTAGGAATTGAAGGTAGCTTTTTTCAAAAAAAGAGAATTTTGCTTCCTCTAATGGCAGGATAACAAATCTTTGTTGCTTGTCCTTCAGTGCTTCCGAGCAGATGCTTCAATATTGTCACTGTGGCTCCTGAGGCAACCTGAGCCTCATGGGGAGTAGGGTACTGTTGCAGTTTGTACCCCAGAGACTACCTATGCATTTTTAAGGTACATGAAGGTATATGGGACATTGTCCATATATTTCAATTTTTCCATTATGTTTTATGTTATAAATTTCAGGAAAAACTTGAGCAACATAAATAAAATATATATAATTCATGAATATAATTTCATAGAGAGATTAATTTAAGTCATTAATATTTAAGCTGGTGTTTTCGTTGTGAGTTAATGAAATCTGGTTTAAAGGTGTGACAAAAGAGATAAAAGTCATTAGAAATTCCATGCAGGAAGTTTAAGGGAAAGAGGCAATATGATTATTGGTGGTTTTATAATTTGTCTCTGTCCCAAAAAATATATAATCCAAAATCCTTAAGTCATATTTATGTGCGAGCATTGCTTCAAAGCCAAATAGCAGTGGATTATTTTCGAGGACAACAGACAGGTTTGCAGGGCTTCAGAAATCTTGAATAATACTAAAAAGAAGAATCAGTTATGGTTTTTGCTGTTTCTAGCACGTTAGCTTTGAAGCAGTAGCAGGTTTTAGCCAGTGTTGGGCAGAGTGTATTCCCCTTAGATATTGTATAGCTAAGATAACTTGCTCTGTAACCATAGCTATGTTATCCCATGTGATCTTACATACATACACAGCTTATTTTTTTTAAATGTTGGCTTGTGATTATTAGCAATTTAAAAGTATAACTGAAAAAGTAAGTTAGTAGTACTTGCAGTTGGTCTTGTGATTCCATTGCGGGAGGAAAGATCTTCAAATCAACCCAAAGACATCAAATCAGCCCTATAGGACATGTACAGAAGCATCTAGAGAAAACTAGGCTTTCTTCTTCCAGAAGGATTTTCAACTGAAATATGTGTCTTGTATCTCATACTTTTTTTTTGGAGACAGAGTCCAGCTCTGTCGCCAGGTGTCAGGCTGGAGTGCAGTGGCATGATCTCGGCTCACTGCAACCTCCACCTCCTGGGTTCAAGCATCTCATACTTATTTTTTTAAAACTGTCATACTTGGAACAAGGATATTTAGTGTTGCAATATAGTTTTTTGATAGAGTTCATTGTCTAGCACTCCATAATGAAAAAAGCGTCCATTATTTCAGACTTAGGGCTAGACCCTTTTTGTTCTAGGCACTAAAATAATACCATTTATTATCTAGCATGTAATAATTTTTAGAAGTTTATCTTTCCATGAAGTAAATTAATCACACAACTGAAGGGTTCTGTTCAAAGAACTACATTTTTCTATATGTGTCTATGTTCTTTACCACACATATATTGATGTTCAGGTGGTGTTCTTTCAGCGGCAGGAGTTTAGGAAGCAAGTTTAAGAAGCATTTTCACGGGTAAGATTTGCTGGGATCTTACTAGGTATTTTGTTTTGTCTACATCTACTGAATAATTTCGTATTTATTATAGAACCATTTTTTTTAGTAACAAATCAAGTCGGTGCTAAAAAGTTAACATGATTTAAGAACTTCCTTTTTGTGTTCACTTTAATTTAGAATACTATGAAACTATTTGTTAGCATGATTTAACATTTAAAATTGAGCACTTCGTTTCCCTACCATTTGATAGCCTTCCCCGTTTTTATAAATGGCACTGTTATTAACTCAGTTGCTCAAGCCAAAAATGTAGGAGATATTCTTTTTTTTTTTTTTTTTTGAGACGGAGTTTCGCTCTTGTTACCCAGGCTGGAGTGCAATGGCGCGATCTCAGCTCACCGCAGTCTCCGCCTCCTACGTTCAGGCAATTCTGCCTCAGCCTCCTGAGCAGCTGGGATTACAGGCATGAGCCACCGTGCCCAGCTAATTTTTTGTAATTTTAGTAGAGACGGGGTTTCACCACGTTGACCAAGATGGTCTCGATCTGTTGACCTCGTGATCCACCCGCCTCGGCCTCCCAAAGTGCTGGGATTACAGGAGATATTCTTAATTCTTCCCCTTTATTGTGTTCTACATCCAGTTTATCAGCCTAGTTCCCCTTTACCTCCAAAAACACTAGGCAAATTCTCCCGTCTAACCTAGGAGCCCCTAACTCCTCCTTCCACTTTGGTCACCCTGTAATCCATTCTTATCCACCACCAGGCTGATCCTTTTAAAAGGTGAATTATGTCATATTCACCCCAGCTTAAAGCATAATGGCTTCCCATAGCTCTTGGTATAAAATGCAAGCTCCTTGGGGTAGCCTGTAAGCCTTATATGATCTTATTTTTGCCTCCCTCTGACCTTCTCATGGACTTACTCCTCCCGCCCTGCCCTCATACTTTTAAGTACCAACCACACTGGCCTGTCTTCTGTTCTGTCACTTATGCCAAAGCATTTCCTGTCCTATTGTCATTTAGGTCTGGATCACATCACCTTCTCAAAGAAGTCTTCTGGCCCCCTCTAACCCATCATTCTCTTACATTTTCATAGCATCCATCTTGATCTAAAATCATTTGGTTTATTTATTTTTTTCTTCCTTCTTCAGCCCTTATTAGTTCAATAAAAATAGAGACCGTGTCAGTCGGTTTACTTTCTCATCCTCAGTGTCTGAAGTAGGTACAGAGTATATATTTGTGAATGGATGAAGTATTTATAAAATAACAGTTGATTTGAATATAGGCTATGTTTTCCCATTTTTCTGGTGAAGGTTCAGAATGGCCCATTTAGTAGAAAGTAAAATGAAGAGGACAGTAAACTAGCAAAACTAGAATCATCTTAATCCTTTTGACTATATTGTTAGAAATAATTACTAAAGAAGCTCTGCTTTAAAAACATATTCCCATTAAGCAGCATGTACATACGCCCTATAAGTAGATCTAAACATGCTCTGTATACTTCTGTAAATTTGTTGGGTGTTGGTAGATGGTTAATAAATTGTGTTTCTTGGCTGAATACCTGAAAGTTTGCCTAGATAACTTAGATTCATTAGCTATATTCTAAAACATTTCTCTTAAGGTTCTCCAAAGATTTTTAGAGTTCATACTTTGTTTCTAATTAAGCAGTTTAGACAGTTTTGTATTTTAAATATTTGTTTTCAGAGAAGGCATTCTGAGTAAAGGTAGGTTTTAAAGTACTATAAATAAAGAACATAGCTACAGTATGCTTTTAAATTATAAACATTTAATTGTCTAGAACTGGAGCTGTATTTGTACAATGGAAAATTTTCAGTATACTTGTAGACCAAGATATGGAAATAGCTTAGAGATATTTCCGTTTAACTTTTGACTCTTTGTCTTCTCAGAAAAAGAAAATAATTAATTTGCCTTCTAGTAATTTTAAATCTGATATAGAATGCACCATTAAGTGCCTGAAAAGTAAGAGTCAAACTAACTGTGGAGAAATATAACTGTGAATCAGACTTATAAACTTGTGCTGTAAGATCAGACCTTTTTTTCAAGTTTGACTTCATCCTGTGTGCTTCTTTTCTTCTACCTCACTGCTTAGTCCCACTAAAGAAGTTGGAGTTATTTACATTGTAAACTGGACATTTTCATTTTTACATATATCTTGGGTCTGTTTTTAGGTAGAGGTGCCTTTTTCTAATCAGTTTCATAAGTAGTTGAAGTAGTGGTCATATATTTATTACTAGAGACTCATTCATAAATACATTTGAATTTTGCATTTTGGTGAACTGACATAGATTTCATTGCTATGGATTTTGTAATAGCTATCTTGGTTAGTTACTTCTTATGGTGGGATCAGTCCCTGGATTCTAACCCTGATATATACTTTTGATGAGACTTCCCTGTACCTTTTAGTATATAGCTATCTGTTGTACCTAAAGAAAACAAAGCTCCAAGTATCCTGCCTGACTTAAACTCTCAGATCACCTGTTACTGTAAAGATTTACCTCCAACGTTGTCTGTGTGCAGCATTAGAGACTATTTTTATAGAGTTGCAAGTATGCTACCATTGGCAAGGAAACAGCATGTTCATTCAGAAACGTCAGTGGAAATATATTCATCTTAGGATTCTTGTGCTAAGCTATGAGGATTCTTTAGGATAGAGCCAAGTTTTACTGAAATTGAGACTGGGCACCCAAAGACAATGTTGGCTTTCCTATAAACTTGAGATCAAAGCTAAACAGGAAAAATGGTTTATGTTCACAGTGATCACTCATGAAAAATAGTCTGCAAAGATTTATTCCACCATTACCATGATTCACCCTATGTCTAAAACATTAAGGCACTATTATTCTTTCAGTTGGACACATTATTCTTCCACTTTATTTTTTTGTTGGTAAAATGTTTTAATATGGTTGAAACATTGAAATAAAATTCAAGATAGAATAAACATTCACTTTTTACTTTTTTTTTTTCTTAAAAGCACATAAATTTTTTACATAGTGGCTCTTACCCAAGTTCATGGAAAAGCAATTTTTGCTAAAGACCTCTTCATATTTTTAAACCCCATGAGGATTTGATGCTTCATTGTATAAGAATTTATTTTCCAATTAGGTGGGTGATTTGAGAAAAAGAGAGATTACAAAACAGGAATTTTTGTTTCCTTTGCTGCCACTGCTGTTGCTGTCATCCAAATTTATACAGTGTCACTACCAAAGCTAAAAGCGATCATCCTCAGTACCTCATCATACAAGTAAAGTAGTCGTGTTAAGTCACTGACTATTGACTTAATGGAATATGCCACATTTAGATAGTAACTACCAAATTCTGCCATCTTTCAGTTCATTCTTTTCTGTCATGTGTGCCCCTTAGGCAGCTGCTTCTCTCTCGGCCTGGATGAAGGACTGTTCCCCAAAACCAAATGAAATACTTTTCCAACCTAGAGGCCTTGTAGTAGGTTTAGTGTGCTTGTATGTAAAATTTAATGCTCTCTTGTGGTTTTAAGATACTGAACTATGAAAATACTTATTTTTTATTTGATATAGCCAGGAAAAGAAATTGGTTAATAGCAAACAAGAAGTATCGTTTCTCTGCTTTTGAAATAACTTAAAGCCTGTTGTGATTTATAGTCTAGTCAGCTGATGTTTTCTAACAGAAGTATTTTTGTTTATATAGGTTACTCATTATAAACAATATCCACCCAACACAAGTAAAGTTTATTCCTACTTTGAATGCCGTGAAAAGAAGACAGAAAACTCCAAAGTAAGGAAGGTGAAATACGAGGAAACAGTATTTTATGGGTTGCAGTACATTCTTAATAAGTACTTAAAAGGTATTGCTTTTCCTAGTATATTTAAAAGACTACTTATTACTCTAGGAGTTCTCTTGGAATTTGTATCAAATCTGTTAATTTGAATGCATTAAATCTTATAATTTGGTATGTGTGTTTGCTGTTCTAAGTATAAGAAAAGTTTTCTGAAATAAAAGTTTTTGTTTTTGTTTTTGAGATGGAGTTGTGCTCTTATTGCCCAGGCTGGAGTGCAATGGCGTGATCTCAGCTCACCCTGACCTCTGCCTCCCAGGTTCAAGCAATTCAGCCTCCTGAGTAGCTGGGATTACAGGCATGTGTCGCCACACCCAGCTAACTTTGTATTTTTAGTAGAGATGGGGTTTCTCCATGTTGGTCAGGCTGGTCTCAAACTCCTGACCTCAGGTGATTTGCCCGCCTTGGCCTCCCAAAGTGCTGGGATTACAGACATGAACCACTGCGCCCAACTGAAAATAAAAGTTTTGAAATGAGCTTAGAAAAGCCAGTCATTTTTGGAGGCTAATCTGGTTTGTTATATATTAATCATTAATTCAAAGTAAAGAATTTGTTACTGAACTGGAAACTCCTTTTGAATTATGGTAGCAATCATAATTCGAATATTTTTATATTAGCCAGTTTTACCTTAAAGACTTATTTTTAAAAACTACCTGTGTCCCTGGACTTAGTTGCAAATGCATATTAAAACAAAAATCCCCCAAATTTCTGTGTTTTCTTATTAGAAAGGCCATTTCTAATCCATTTTTGTAATTGTATCTCTAGCGGAAAACAGTTCCCAAATACATACAACTTGGAAAATTTTATCGCTAACCCTTTGAAATAAACATAATCTCAGAATTGAATATAGATTAAGTTGAATTTTAGGCAAATAACTCTTTTCTATAATCTTGACTATTTTAAGATTAGGCAGTTCAGATAATCAGAAGTAATTATTAGTAGCAAGAATACCAAAGTTTTGTTTTGTTTTGTTTTGTTTTTTAAGACAGGGTCTCAGTCACCCAGGCTGGAGGGCAGTGTCGCAATATTGGCTCACTGCAACCTTTGCCTCCCAGGCTCAAATGATCCTCCCCACTCAGCCTCCCAAGTAGCTGGGACCACAGACTTATGCCTGGCTGCTTTTTGTATTTTTTGTAGAGACAGGGTTTCACCATATTGGCCGGGGTGGTCTCAAACTTTTGAGCTCTCAAGTGATCCCCCCTCCATGGCCTCCCAAAATGCTGGGATTACAGACATGAGGCACCATGCCTAGCCCCAAATGTTTGCTAGTTATCGTGTATAAAGTTACAAGAGACTAATAGCATACTTTAATTTAGTCATATAACTTAAGAACTTTGTAAAATGTTATTCATTATCAATTATAACTAAAATGTATTGATTACCTATTCTAGGCCAGCAATATTGTAAGTGGTTCATATGTCTTAACTCATTTTGCCCTTACAACCATCATATAAGTGGGTAGTCAATTGTTATTGTCATTTATAGATAAAAAAATTATTTAAAAGTGTGTCGTTGGATGGGGTAAAGTTTAGTAATTGTGGAAGTTACTGGCTTATGAGCCCTAAAGATGAGATATTCTTTATGAACAAAGTGAGAAGGTTCATCTGGATGTAAGAAGCTTTTGAGTCATCTCAAATTTGAAAAGTATCAAAATCAATCCAGAGAAAAAAATTTGATTTTTAAAAACTATGGAAGTAATAATTTTTTCTGTTACACATCTGCTTTTAAAATAAATAAAATTTATACTTAGAGAGAGTGATTGGACGTACAAATTCCTATTCTGTGGCTGGGCACGGTGGCTCACGCCTATAATCCCAGCACTATGGGAGGATGAGGTGGGTGGATCACAAGGTCAAGGGATCAAGACCATCCCGGCCAACATGGTGAAACCCTGTCTTTACTAAAAATAACAAAATTTAGCTGGGCATGGTGGCACATGCCTATAATCTCAGCTACTAGGGAGGCTGAGGCAGAAGAATCGTTTGAATCCACGAGGCAGAGGTTGCAGTGAGCCAAAAAATTGCACCACTGCACTCCAGCCTGGTGACCAGGCAAGACTTTCTCAAAAAAGAAAAAAAAATTCTTTTCTGACTCTGCTGTTTACTCTGGGTGAGTCATTTAATTTGTCAGTTATATTTTTAATCCATATAATGGGTGAAATAGCCAAAGCCATTAATTCTGTGACAGTTCAGCAACTCACAGAATATCTTTAGCAAGGTAAACAGGATATGTATATTCTTTTAGGTAAAGTAATAACCAAAGAGAAAATCCAAGAAGCCAAAGAGGTCTACAAAGAACATTTCCAAGATGATGTCTTTAATGAAAAGGGATGGAACTACATTCTTGAGGTAAAAAAATGGTTTCATGTTTTGATCTGTTTTGGTTTTGTTTTCATTCAAAACTTCTTGAAAAGGAATCTGTTTTTGTTTTTGAGACAAAGTCTCACTCTGTCACCCAGGCTGGTGTGCACTGGCACAATCTCAGTTTACTACAACCTCTGCTTCCTGGGTTCAAGCAATTCTCCTGCCTCAGCCCCCCAAGTAGCTAGGACTACAGGCACACGCCACCACATCCGGCTAATTTTTGCATTTTTAGTAGAGATGGGGTTTCACCATGTTGGCCAGGCTGGTCTCAAACTCCTGACTTCAAGTGATCTTCCCACCTTGGCCTTCCAAAGTGCTGGGATTACAGGTGTGAGCCACCACGCCTGGCCAGAATTAGAATAAGACATTAGAGTAATTTGAATAAGACATCAGTTGTTTTTGTTTGTGGTCTACATATAATGGCTATTTTAAACATCCTTTTAAAAGTTATTGGTAACATTCTATCCCTCACCCCATATCCCCCACATTAAATCATTAGTATATAGAATCTGCGGCACATCTAAGTAATTAATATAAATGAATTACAACTTAAATAACATTTTTGAGATAGATAATTCATTCTTAAAAATACACTATAGGTAGGAAAGAGCATGGTTATTTGGCAGTTTCAAAATGTAGGTCTGTTTTCTTGACTGAAAATAGATGCTTGAGTCTATCACTACACACAATTCTGGGAAGTTTCTTACAGAATAGTGGGAAAGTTGATTTTTAGTCTTTATTGTATCATTTATATCTAGTATGTTTGAATTCATTGTTTAAATATCAAGGCCCTCAAAGAGTAATAGAATTATGAGAGTTGAATATACTCCGGTGGTTTCCTTATATTACAAAGATGATTTGGGAATAGAATCTGTTGACATCTCTTGATGTTGAGTGTTACTTTATCTAACAAATGAAAGTTTTTTACATTGTGCAGACTGTCAAACACAGAATAATTAGAACTACGTTAACCTTCATGCCTGTATGACAATACTGACCTGTACTATTTGGTAATTACGGGTCTTGAAAATATCAGGTAAGCACTTTGTGCTGCATTTTTCCCATATCTTAAGTAAGGTCAGTAGAATCTGGAGCTAACTCCTGCGCTTGCTCCATTTCTCTTCTGTGAGGTTTGTTGTGAGGATAAATACAGTAATAAGTTAAGTGCTATGCTTATTACTATACTGTCAGGTGGACAGGGCAATAAGTTGTTTGATTGTTATGATTAGAAAATCTTGGGGAACTAAAGCTTCTCTAGAGATAATCTGGTCTAACCCCATTTACAAACAGAATCTGAGACCCAGAGAAGGAAGGACTTGCCCAAGGTCTCCACGCTACTTTTGAATATGAACTAGGAAGTGTAGGGCAATGTTCTTACTGTTATGCATTCTGCCTCCAGTGCTTCTGTTAAACACATTTTTCTTTTATTTAATTACCTTGTCCCAAATCACATAAATTATTAGGATTCCTGAAACAACTTACCTTCCTAGTGAAAAGTTAGGGACAGCTTTTTGCTTTTAAAGGGAGGGATGGAAGGAGGTCAGTGTCACATAGCAAATAACCTTCAGCCTTATTTTGGAGGCAATTATTGCATTAAGAAGAAGTCAGTTAAGTCAGGCTTGAATGTTAATTGACAAGATTCTGTATTTGGCTTATCTCATAGTTTGAGGTCCACGACCAGAATAAAGAGGGAACCTATTTCGGTTCTTCTGCAGGGATTTTTTTCCCCTAGCTCTCCTCTCTGTTTTGTTTTCTTTTGTTCTTTAATAGCAATCCTTGGCCAGGCACAGTGGCTCACGCCTGTAATCCCAGCATTCTGGGAGGCCAAGGCGAGTGGATCACAAGGTCAGGAGTTTGAGAACAGCCTGGCCGACATAGTGAAAACCCGTCTCTACTAAACATACAAAAATTAGCCGGGTGTGGTGGCACATGCCTATAATCCCAGCTACTCAAGAGGCTGAGGCAAGAGAATTGCTTGAACCTGGGAGGTGGAGGTTGCAGTGAGCTGAGACCATGCCACTGTCCTCCAGCCTAGGTGACAGAGTGAGACTCCATCTCCAAAAATAAAAAAAAAAAAAAAAAATATATATATATATATATATATATATATATATATCCTTTATCTTTCAGTCCACAGGTCCACAGCCTTTGTTTTGTGGAAATGACCAATTCAGAATAAAGATAATGTTCTTGGAATATTTTTAGAATATGTTGGAGTTAACTCGTCCTTTGTCTTTTTCTGAATGAGCAGGGAAGAAAGCAACAGTTTTGTTTTGATCAGTTTGGAATTTTCTGCCCCTTCTAGTGATAAATACTCTTAGCAGAAGCACATGACAGCATTAAACTTAAAAATTAATATTGGTACCTATGTTGTTAATAATTTTTAACTAATTTTTTTTTAGAAGGATAAGGATATTCTGAGTAGATTACAGTAACATTTACAATTGCAATTTCTATGACAGTAAATTTAGCTTCTATGAAATGTAAAGAACCTTTAGTAAAACAGCATATAGTTGAGTATCATCTGTTGAATGAATAAATTTATTTTCTTCTACCAGAAATATGATGGGCATCTTCCAATAGAAGTAAAAGCTGTTCCTGAGGGTTCTGTCATTCCCAGAGGAAATGTTCTCTTCACAGTGGAAAACACAGATCCAGAGTGTTACTGGCTTACAAATTGGATTGAGGTGAATTGTTTTTTGTCATTTTCATTTTTATTTAAAGGCCATTGAACTGAGATTACAGTTTAGAATTTGTTACTAATAAAGGTATATAATCTCTTCTACAGTTTACTTAACCTTTCCAGGCTTCAATTTCCTCATCTATAAAATGACAGACTAAATAATTTTTAAGTTTCCTTCTAGTAGAATAGAATGTTCTGAGATTTTGTTTAACAAATTGTTGAGAGTGATTGTTTTTAAAACTTAATTGGCTTTCCTCTAATTCACTGCAATTTTAAATGTGTATTATCTAAGAGCAAACTTAGAAAAACAGCACATTTCTAATAACGTATTCAATAAATGATAAATATTCAAGTTAGACTAAAAGAACTTTGTTCCAATTTTTAGTAACTACTTTCTTCATTTTTCTCTCATCAGTTTAGGTCCTGGGATCTACCACCTGTTACTTTTCATTTTCTCATGTAAATATAAACAAGAACTCATATTGTTTAAGTTTTCAGGAAGAGTATATTAAAAGAAAGAGTACATTATGGGCTTTGGATTTCTACACAAGTTTTTTTTTTTTTGTAGTATGTATACCTAAGTAGTCATGTTTTCACATGGTCAGAGCTTTGATAATAATACTCTACTTAGCTTCTGAACAGTTTAATAATAGATTTTATCTGTAAGAGGAAATTAGAAAGTAATGGTGGAAATAACACCTTACTATCTGGAGGTATTTACATAGTTCTTAGAACTAATTAGTTTATAAGTTAAAGTAATTTGCTGTTATATTGTAAAATAGTACATTTGAGGCTCACTTATAAAAATTGGAAAAAAAATTGAAATATAAGAGGTCCAAGAATATGTTAGAAACACATTTTGCTAAGTTGACAGGAAATTAATAGACTTTTGATGGGCCATTAATAATAGACTCAGAAAAAAGGTACAGTTAAATAATGGTTTTAAATAGTCTATACCATATACTAAAACTATCAATTAACTGTGACCTGTAAATGAGAATATCTTACTAGTTTCTGTACAGCTGTAAGTAGTGTTTGTATTGGCAAATACGTGGTTTTCAGGGGATGGTGTTAAAAAAACACAAGAGTAGAAGAGTTGTTCATATCATCTAGACTAGGTTTTTACCTTAAATACCAAAGATCCCAACCAGGTAAATCTCACTTAGAAAATTCATCCTCCTTAACCTTTTTCATATTGTTCTTTTTAGTTGTCTGACTGGCGATTTAGTCAGTAAGTACTCTTACTCATGTCTAATTAAACTTCCCTAAAGCATATATTTATGGAAGTAGAGAACTAGATAGCATTCCACCTTGCTTCATTATATAGTTTTTTCTTCTTCTGAAAGTAAAGAAACATTGGGGTTAAAAGTAAATTTTTGTTTTTTAATAAAAATAAATTTTAATAAACAGTTTTTAATAAAAAATTGTTTTGGTATATCTTACTAGGAAACCATAAAGTTAAAAAAAATTATTTTAAAGCAGTAGTTTAGCAAATATATAAATATCATTTTTAATAAAAGAAGTTGTTAAACATAAATTTAATATGGGACTGTTTGATACTGTTTTTTTTAAATACATAGACCCTTGCTTTTAGTCGCTTAAAACCTGAAACAATTTATATTGAATTTATCTTCTTTATACTAATATATTATTTCAAATTATTTAATTCCTAAATAGGTATTTGTATCTAAGGCATAAAAATTTATAGTCTGATATTGTCTATTCCTTATTGTAGTTTCTGATAGAGCCTATTTTTTTAAATTTGTGAATCTGATTATCAGATCTCCAGGATAGACTTCTTCATAGATATTTTGCATTCCTTTTGGGGATAGAGGAAATTCATCCTATTCTTATCAGTCTCCAACCCTAAGTTTACCAGCTTATATTTGAAATCTGTTACCAACCCCAATAAACTTAGTACTTAGAAATTTGAAAATGTTCTTTAAACAGACCTTGATTTAAAACATTTTAAATAATAGCACTATATAATATTTCTTTCCATTCTCTCTCCCAGTATATGTTCACAGTTATTAATAACTATTAATTGTTATTCACCTGTTAGTAGTACACAGAATTTTAAAATACACTGAAATTATTGAGTTGCTTTATTTCAGTATTGCTGCCAGAAGAAACTTTAGTCCTCTCACATTTCATAACAAATTTAAGAGTGCCTAGGAGTTCTGCAAAGTTGTCTCAGGCTTACAAGGGCCTGAGGAACCAATATAGTGGGCTAAACTTACCCCTGTCTTTTACCAAAAAGAAAAAGAAGAAAAGGAAAGATGAGTTTAAAAACAGTTATACTGACCAAGTGTCCTCATTTCACAGATGGGGAAATTGATCCCTTAGCGATGGACAGACTGATGAACAGAATAGGTACAGCACCCTTTCTGCTGTACTACACCATTTCTCATTCTTTTAATCCTTTATCCTATGTGGCATTGTAATAAACACTTCTGAAAGGAAATTTACAGGTTTATTTCCTTTAGTCTTAGTTTCAACTAATAATTTTATTTTGATTTGTATGGGCAAATTGCTATTTTGGAAGTTTCCAACAAGGCCTACTTAATTAGACCTTGGATTAACCCAAACTAACGTGCCTTTTTTTCCCTTGCTTACACCTACAGTGATCTTTTTAAAAGGGGAGTGATTTTATTAAGAGTATAATTTAAGCTGATTTTGTTGGACTATGGAAAGGAAACGGTGATGTGAAGGATCACTGTGTCTGATAGTTATTTCTCTCCTTCCCTGGCATTTTTCGAGGGGTAAGGTCAATCTTCTACCTTTATAACTCAACTAGAGTTTTTCACATTATGTTTTATATCTTATACTCCTAGATAATATTAATATTTGAGTTGAATTAAAATGTGAGAGTTGACTGAATTAAATTCAACAAGTGAATATTCATTAAGTACCAGCTATGTACCAAAAACAATGCTGGGCACAGAAGTTAGAGTAAGATGTCTCACTTAAAGGGCCTTTGAGGGAGAGGTGGCAATTCATTCTTAACTAACCACTAATATCCTTAAGAATTAGTGCAAAGTTGGTAGCAGAAAATAGGTAATTCTGTCTAAAGGAATCATGAAATGGAAAATAAGCTTTTCATAAGAAGGAAGAGCTAAAGAAATGCTACTGTGTTCTTAGAATGACAAATAGTCCTATGGTGACTGCAGCATAAAAGTAAAAAATGTATAGACGATAAACCTTGTGATGGTATACAAGGCAAGATGCTGGAAGGCCTCAAATCCTGTATGAATGAGCTCCACCCCCACCCCGTGGACAGCAGATCACCGTTAAAGCCTTTTAAGCAAAACCTAAAAAAAAAAAAAAAACTTGTTTTGGAATGATAACCAGTGGCAATATGAGGAATAATTAGAGAGGCTGAAGATTAGAGGTAGGATAATCATGGGCATTGGCAGTAGAATCGAAAGAGTAATTTCAGAGGCAGAAAGTGGTCAGAGGTTGGAGGTGACTGGTTATAGAGTTTAAGAATTGTACCAGTTTTCTATTGTGTAACAAACTACCCCCAAACTTAATGGCTTAAAGCAACTACTATTTCTCTTGATTCTGTGGTTGACTGGGTGGTCTTCTGCTGGTCTTGCTTAGACTTAGGCATCTGCATTTAGCTGAGGGTTCAGCAAGGCTGGACTCTATAATGGCCTCATTCCCAGGTCTGGGACCTCAGCTTAGATAGCTGGGACTACCAGGTCTCACTCCGTAAGAGGCTTCTTCAGAGCATGGTAGTCTTGGGGTTCTAAGAAAATGAGAGTAGAAGCTGGAAAACCTCTTGAAACTGGGGCTTGGGAGTCACACAGGACTTTCTTCACATTCTGGTTAGTCAAAAGCAAGTCATAAGGACAGCACAGAATCAAGGGGTGAGAAAGTAGATTCTATCTCTTGATGAGAAGAGCTGCAAAGGCCCTATTTAATCAGTCACAGGAGTCTAATGAATGCTGCAGGGTTTTTAAAAAGATAACCAGATTGGCAAGTTCAAGGTTAATCTTTTGTTTTTACTTGTCTTATTTATTTATCACTTAATTTGTATTCAGTAAAAGCTTGCTTTGTAAAATTTAGTTAATAAATTGAATATCTTTTTGGTTCAGCACAGACATTGCATCTTAGCAGCTCTTTTTCAAACAGATTTGAAGCTGCTTCTAATGACATACTATCTGGTTTATAAAATAAAAATAGAAAAGTATGATCTTAGAATGGAAAAGGTAATTTCTAAGCCATGATAATTATTATGGTTGCTGTAATTAAACATACTTTCTGTGGAGCTTCCTGGCAGCCAAGAAAAAAAGGGAAATCAAAACACTGCTCTTATCAGAAAGGGAACCCAGCATTATTTCCATTTTCTCATTTGGGAACTTAGTAGTCACTGAATTATAAAGTAGACCGTGACCTTGATTATACAACATATGTGGAAATGTTTCCTGTAAC
Source organism: Callithrix jacchus (assembly GCF_049354715.1). Lineage (NCBI taxonomy): Eukaryota > Metazoa > Chordata > Mammalia > Primates > Cebidae > Callithrix > Callithrix jacchus. The sequence goes on along the minus strand of NC_133512.1, from coordinate 76,667,241 downwards.
TTACTTTATCAAATACTTATATATTTTATCAAATACTCATATATTTGATAAAGTACTTATATATTCTATAATAATAAGCTAAAGTGCTTCAAGTATATAACTTAGTTGTCGTATTCAATCCAAGGAAAAATTAGATTCAAGACTACCTAGAGGAGTAAATGAACAACTTCTTTAGACCAGTACTAATCAAAATGCAGTTCTGTGCTTAATGTGAACTTGCATCAAATAGGGCATGCTGGTCCATGCTGGTCTATGCCCTATTTGATGCAAGTCCACATTAAGTAGAGGAATAAAGAGTAAGCATTTAGAAACTTAAGGCAGTTTGACATTGCGTCAGCATCCCAGTTTGAGTGTACCTTGTAAACTATTGATCCATGACAGATTGAAACTTTCAAAATTGGTCCTTTTATCACAGATAGTCTTTCAGAATGTTATTTGCTTCTTTGGAGTTTTGGATAGAAACTTGGTAATGTGAAGTTCTCTGCTGTGTGGGCCTGGTGTGCTTATCTTCTTTGTTGCTGATTTGAGAGCTGAGCAAATGTACTAAATCTGGAATGCACACGACAGGCATCCTACTGTGCAGTTGAGTGTCTAGTTAGTAGTATGGAAGCTCCAGGATATACTTCCAACAAAAGCTAGGATTTTCCTCAGAAAGAATGCAGGATTTTATGTCTTAATGTTTGTGGTTAATTTTGTTACTACAGACTATTCTTGTTCAGTCCTGGTATCCAATCACAGTGGCCACAAATTCTAGAGAGCAGAAGAAAATATTGGCCAAATATTTGTTAGAAACTTCTGGTAACTTAGATGGTCTGGAATACAAGTTACATGATTTTGGCTACAGAGGAGTCTCTTCCCAAGAGGTAAGTGACTGAAACCAACCTCATTTAATATAATGTGGATTGATTGTTAAGAGTACCACTGTAAACTTTTGGGGATGTTATTGGGATTGATCTTGGTTCTAAGTAGGCCACATTTTGAAATTCCAAAGATTCAGCCAACAGATACATTATTCAGTACCTACTACTATGTTCGGGGTACATGGGATAAGACCTTCAACAGATGTCCCTGTCCTTGATACATTAGATAGATGGACAGATGGATAGAAACAGACATAATAAATATATCAGACGTGAAATAACGCCATAGAGAAGCACAAGGCAGGGTAAGGGAAGAGAGAGTGATGAAAAGTGGGGTTGGAGCACTATTAAATAGCTAATATTTAATTTAGTATTTATTATTAAACATTAATATATCAAATAGTTGATGTTTTAGTAATCAATATTAATAGTTAATAAATAGTTTAATAACAGTTAACTATTATCTGAGGAGATAATAGTTGAATTTTTTAATATTTAGGAAAAATTGAATCTCTGTCATTAAGAACTGTTATCTCTGATAATAAATACTTTCCTAAGAATAGCTAAAGACAATTCCCATGGGAGCTATGCTATATACCTTAAATGTAGTTGACTGGATGATCCTCTCCTGGTCTTATTATGTGGGTTTTTCTTTTTTTGGATTTCGGTTTATGATTGATTTTCCAGACTGCTGGCATAGGAGCATCTGCTCATTTGGTTAACTTCAAAGGAACAGATACAGTAGCAGGAATTGCTCTCATAAAAAAATATTATGGAACAAAAGATCCTGTTCCAGGCTATTCTGTTCCAGCAGCAGAACACAGGTAAAAAATTCTGTTTATTTACTAAAACTACTAACTTTTTTTACTCTTCTATTTGTAACTCAGTGACATTTTACCTAACTGCAGAGCCAGGTACCTACAGTAAATCTTCATGAACTTGAGCAACACAAACTCAGTATCTATACAGAAGTATAAACATTAGTCTCAGAGGGGTAGAGAAGTTTTATCCATCCTAGAAGAAACAGCCTAAGAGCTTTTTTCCAACACTTGCATTGCCATAGAAATTTTTTTTTTAAGGAATTTTTTTTTCAGTTACTGTATTGCCAAATGTAGATAGATTTTATTCATTAAATTTAGAAGCACTCACTTATAGTAGTGGCCACTTTTTGCCTTTCCTTGTCCTTCTATATGACTTTCCCTGTATTTGCCCTAGAAATTGTCATCTGTACAGTACTTCAGTTGTAGATGAGAAAGCAAGACTTTTTGAGGAAAGAAAGGGTGTTCAGATCCTTTTTACACTTCCTTATCTACTCTTACTAAACCATCTTTAGTTACCCAAGAAAGAAATTATAATCCAAACCGCAACTGCTCTGGTCCTAGAGCTAACTTTATTGAAAGTACATGGGGTTTTTTAAATGTCTGTCAAACCTTATTTCCTTTCTGGTTTTTATAACAAAATTATTTACTATGATCATTAGAGAATGTTTAAGTTCTGCTTATACTTAAAATTCCAGAGTGCTAAAACCAGAAGTGAGTTTAGAATCAAGCTAAGCCTTACTGTTACTACTATTTGAGCCATATCAGTTGACCAGTGTTCATATGCAAGGCAGTCTACTGGGTGCAACAAGGGATAGAAGGATATTTTTTTTAAAACTGACCCTATCCTCAGGATGAAAATAACACACTCGACTGATAGTCTGCTCTGTTGGTTAAGTACTTGTAAGGAAGAACAATTAAAATGCTGTAGTGTTGGAAGGGAAGGAAAGGAAGAATCATATTCCACTAGGAAAGGAGGATCATATTTCACTAGCAATATCAAGAAAGCTTTTATAGAATATGCAAAATCTTCTCTTCTTGAAAGATTGGCAAAATTTAATGGCTCACATTGGGCAGTTATTCATTCTCTGAGTAAATATTTATTGCATGCTTATCTTGTTTGAAACATTGTGATAAAAGCAGAGGGAGTGAATGTGTTTAGAGAATAAAGGCTGAAACAGATTTCTTACGGAGCCTAGGGGAGACCGAGAAGACAGGTTCGGGTTAGTAAGGGCCCTCACATTTTGACATTGAATGTTAACGGTGTGCACATCATGCTAGGTTATTCTAAATTAGGCATTTTTAAATGGAAGCAGGCAGTGACGTTTTTGAGCAAAGAATTGATGTTATCAGATAGATATTGTAGGAGACTTTTTTATAGCAGGATATCTGTCCTATGGATTGGAAAAACCGGAAGATAGTCTTTATGGTAAGCTATTCTAACAGGGTTAAGGTGATGAAGTCCAGAACCAAGATGCTAAATAAATGGAAGGAAATAGTTAAACATGAGCAATATTTGGGAGATAAAACTGCTAAAACTTGGTGTTTTGAGTTGGGACTCAGTAGGGAATAGATTCAGCTGACTTTTATGAGCATTGTGGTATTAGTAAGGCCTTGTTGAACACTTTTAAATAGAAATTTCAAGACTAGCAACCTGGGAAAATAAGAGTGTCTTTAACAGATAAAGTTTTAGAGTATTTTTATCTTGGACTTAGATGTGCATCTTTTAAAAATCTAATGTAGGCCGGGCACGGTGGCTCAAGCCTGTAATCCCAGCACATTGGGAGGCCGAGGCGGGTGGATCACGAGGTCAAGAGATCGAGACCATCCTGGTCAACATGGTGAAACCCCGTCTCTACTAAAAATACAAAAAATTAGCTGGTCATGGTGGCGCGTGCCTGTAGTTCCAGCTACTCAGGAGGCTGAGGCAGGAGAATTGCCTGAACCCAGGAGGCGGAGGTTGCAGTGAGCCGAGATCATGCCATTGCACTCCAGCCTGGGTAACAAGAGCGAAACTCCGTCTCAAAAAAAAAAAAAAAAATCTAATGTAGGATGCACATATTAGACTCTTGGCTGTTGGTTGTTTCATAGTAGTAACATCATGATTCTGAGAACAAGGACAGTGGCTTTATTGTTAAAATGAAGAGGACACTATATGTGGGCATGAGATAAAAATCCATTTTATTTTTATGGTCTCATATTTCATTGCATTGGTAAAATTTGACTCTTAATATATACAGATGCTTCACATGGTCTTAATAGAAATATCTTTTAAACAACAGCATAGTGTACCAAAAAGAGGATTGGACTGAAAGTTGGGAAACCTCAGTGACCTTCCAGCTGACATAGTTGGTGGCCTTGGGAAAGTCACTTGTCTCTGTCAAGCACTTATCTCTGTTCATTTCCTCCATCCAACCAAACAAAAGGAGGAGCTAAAGTTTTACATCTCCAGCATCACAAGCTCACTGATGATAAATGAGCTAACATCTAAAATAACTTTAAAATAGAGAACTCTATAAATGTAGAAGATTACATTATTATATGTATCTTAATAGACGAATCTGCACCTAGAAATATTTAATAACGGAAGCTTTTTTTCTCAAACTTTGGAAAGGTATCAGATTTAATTTGGTGCTTGAAATTGGGATTAATAACATTGGTAGAATTCATTAATGATCATTTATGATCTTTAGAATTCATTTATAATCTTCATATATCAAATACTAGAAGAATAGAGGTTATGATTGGACTAGCTAGAGTGCTGTAGCAAGTGTTTGTGGGATGCTGACACAAAGATACTCAACTTTCTACCTAACAAAAGTAGATCTGGAGCCCAGAAAAAAAAAAAAACAGAAGCTAAAATACAGATGCTGGAAACACTCATGCATGGACATTTTTTTTTTTTTCTTAAGCTTTGAATGTTTCACACAAGGTGTTACAGAAGACAAGTACGTAAGTCAGAGCCCTGAGAAATATTGCCATTTGGCAGGTTAGATTGAAGAAGGAGAGCTCAGTTTCCGGGAAAGACTGAAAAGGGAACCATAGAAATTGAAAAATACAGGTGAAACATGGGAGATGTCATTGAAGTCAAGAAAGAAAGCTTCAGGAAAATTCAGGTGTCATGGAGAAAGCAAGTAAGATCGAACAATGAAGTTTGCTAGACATGATACAAGTAGATGGTTAGATGACTTACTGTTACAACATTGTAAGTGGTGTCCTCTTAACAGTAGGAGTTCATTCACACATTGTAAAATTCTCCATTGTTGGTATTCATTGATCTTAATTCTCTCCTTTTTAGAGGGAAGTAGCAGTTCTGAATACGAAGAGGAGCTTCTTCTCAGTCGTATCTTAATTCCTTTACCCTACAGATGCATGACATAGAGAATTGACATCATAGCTACTGGCAGCCTCTGTAGCTGTTAAGAAGAGTGTTCACTAATGAGTTTAATATAAATAGGTTCTCAATTTTGGATTCTAGGTTATAGTCTTTATAATCTTGAAATGTACATGCTGCATTACCCCAAGTATACCATTGATAATATGGGAAAAGGATATAACTCTAGTCCTAAAAAAAAAAACAAAAAAACTGTATAAAGTGATAATTTCAGACATAAGGTCTGACTCTTTAAACAGTTATGAATTATACTTACTTGGGCTTTATAAAAAATGAATGTGCCAACTTTTTATTATATACTGGGGAGAACAGATTAGAGACAGACTTGAAAAATTAGGGAAAATGAAAATATGCTTGGCATAACGAAATGATAATTTGCAGAATTGTTAAGTTCTGTTTGAGATCTTTTAAAATTATTTACATTATATATTAACAAATATTTATGCAGGTTGAGCATCCAAATCCAAACTGCTCCAAAATCTGAAGCTTTTTGCTTAAAGGAAATGCTGATTAGAGCATTTCGATTTCAGAACTGGGGATGCTTAGATAAGTATAATGCATACATTCCAAAATCTCAAAAAAAAATTGAAATTTGGAATACTTCTGGTCCCAAGCATTTAAAATAAGCAATACCCAATCTGTAATTACTTATTAAATATGAATCTATCCAATAAGAAGAACTGGTATTAAGGACATTGCAAAAATTACTATAACCATTCTTATCCAGAAGAAACTCTCATACCTTATTTTCCATCTTAATTATGTTTTGCTTAAACTTTGAATTTTTATTTCCTGGGCATATATTAATTCATAGTAGATAATCTACAGAGTACATGACTTCTTATTACTAGCCATTTGAAGATATAACAGGTAGTTGACTGTATATATGTATGGTGTAGTATAAATAATTGCCTATAAGTATACAATTTTGAAAGGTTAAAAAAAAAATGTATGTCTGTACTATTATTGGTATATAGTTTCAGAAATTCACAGAAGGGAGCCAGGTGCTCACATTGCCTAACAAAATAATGGAAGTATGTATGCATTCTTTCTAATATCTTGGCATAATGTGTAAAGGGCACTCACCAAGTGCTTTTTAGCTGACTGATTTTAAATCAGTAGATTCAGGAATACCCAAAAAAAAAAAAGTTTATAATTGGTTGAAAATGACTTAAGAGCTAGGAAACTTAGTAACTGTTGAAAAGGAGTAAGGCTACTTATAGTGTTAAAAACTAGTTGGCTAAGTCGTAGTTGACTCAGATATTTCATTTGCCTTAATGATGTACATTCGTTAAACTAAGTCAGTCACCTCCTCTGTGATGTTGATGGTTTGGTGTAGTAAACATGAGATGTGATTAAAGGTGATTCAGGAATAGATTCTGTGTCTGCATACATAAACCTGTATTTTCATTTTGTTTTCTAGTACCATAACAGCCTGGGGGAAAGACCATGAAAAAGATGCTTTTGAACATATAGTAACACAGTTTTCATCAGTGCCTGTATCTGTGGTCAGCGATAGCTATGACATTTATAATGCGTGTGAGAAAATATGGGGTGAAGATCTAAGACATTTAATAGTATCCAGAAGTACAGAGGCACCACTAATAATCAGACCTGATTCTGGAAACCCTCTTGACACTGTGTTAAAGGTAAATTTTCATATTTAATTTGATTATTAGAATACCTGTAGCCCAGCTGCATCAACACTACTTTTCATTTACACACACACAATTTCAAAGCTGTCTGGACCAGTTCCTGATTTTAGAGTTGTAGCCCAGAGAGAGTAATAGATTTGCCCAAGGTCACACATTAATAGCCCAGAAGGATATCAAGAGTTAAGGATATCTTTTCTGCTTACCTGCAAAATTAACAGCATTGCCATTTTAATTAATCTTGTGATTTGGGCACTAAACTTATTGGCAGTTTGTTTCTTTTTCATTGTAAATCGCTGCTAGACCTTTGAAGTTTTAGCACAAAAGAAATACAAGGTGATATGGAATAAAAATAATTCAAAAATACTATATAAGTGGAGATTCTTTAGAAATACTATTGATTGATAATGTAGCAATGTTGCTTTTTGTAGTTAATGTTCAGGACTTGGTTTGTCTTCTTCAAAAATTAATATCAAGAGCAGGCTTATTGGATGCCTACTACCAGAAAAGTATTATTTTAGGTGCTTTAGTGCCATTTAATCTCTACAAAAAGCCACAATGATAAATATTACTGTCTCTGTTATAGAAGAAAAAACAGAGGCCTGGAAAAGTTAAAGTAACTTGCTCAAGGTCACACAATATATAAGGTAAGGAGTCAAATACCCAGTATAGGTCTTTTGCCTGAAGCCTTGCTACTTGACCACATTGTTTCTCAGTTAATGAGCAGATGATAGAGTACTTACCTTTTAAGAAAATGCAATTAAAAAAAAAAAAAGAAAGAAACGGGTAGAATTAAGGAAGTCATCTGTTAAATGATAGGCCAAGCTGAAGGTCTTGTCTTAGCCTGCAGTATTTGGTTTTAACAAACTTGATAGGTTTCATGTTTTTACTGTTACCTAATTAAAAATGCACACAGCTAATTATGAGAAACTGATGTTGTCAATATGGAATTTTCTCGTTATTAGAATCTTTAATCAATTTAGGAAAAGGAAGTGATTGTTGTGGAAAGACAATGACCAGTGTCTCTTCTAGGTCTTGTTTCTCTGACCAAGCTGTCTGAGAAATTTTAAATTAATGTACAAAACTTTTAGTAGTTAGCGAATGAGTAGGATCATTTGTGTATTGTGCAATTTGGTTTTAATTAAGAGCAAAGGAGAACTTAAAGACTATGGGTTCTAGATGTTGTGTCTGCCTATCACAGTTTCTCTGAACTTTGGGGATGAAATGGATTTATGTTTGAGTTATATCAGACAAAAACCAAAGTCACTGGGCACAAGCAGAGTAAGTCCAAATCAAACGTATAATGATGCTTTATATACTTCTTTAAAATATTATATTATTTAATCTCCTAATATTAAGGATTTTTTTCTTGAATCTATATAATTTGAATAATGCTTTATATACTTATTTAAAATACTATTATTCAGTCTCCTAATGTTAAGGATTATTTTTCTTGAATCCATATAATTTGAAAGGTCGAAGGGAAAAAACTTGTTTTGAGCCACTTTATGGTATAAATTCACGTCACAGGAAATAACATCCTTGTTATTAATGTACTTTAAAGGGGTTGGGACCAAATTTTAGAAGGCATATAAAGTAGTCAATTTTTATATTCTCAAGATTGTCTATCAAAGCAAAATCATTTCACTTTGAAAGCTCTTATACTTGTTTTCAGCTTCAGTTATTTGTGTTGCATGTGTATTTTTCCATATAGGTTTTGGAGATTTTAGGTAAGAAGTTTCCTGTTACTGAGAACTCAAAGGGCTACAAGTTGCTGCCTCCTTATCTCAGAGTGATTCAAGGGGATGGAGTAGATATTAATACCTTACAAGAGGTATGTGTTCTATAGTAAAAATTTCAATAAGGCAGTTCTTATAATTAAGCTTGTTTATATTAGTTTGATCAACAACACATTACTAAATATAATTTTAAGTCTTCATAAGTGTTAAGTTGGTATAAATCTTTGCATTGCTCAAAGTGTAGAAATACTAGTTTACAATATAGAAGTGCCAGCCAAGCCATACTTACTCTTCCAGTAGTCATTGACCACTTTAATGCTGAATCTAAACAAGTATCACTGTGAAACCAGAAAATATCAGTGAAGAAATACTCTTGGAATATAAAACAAAGCCATGACTCTCTGGCATAGGTCTGAGTTTTCATAGAGTGGAGCTTCACATACTCTAACAATGTAAAACTCAGATGGTATTAATGGGTCCTTTTTCAGAAATTATAAAATAGCTGTCACTTCTTCTAAATTATACATTGAGTGTCATCACTATTAGATTTAGCCAAATAGTTTAAGTGTTTTTGTAAACATAACTTATTTTATTGTGCTTTGCGTTTTTTATGAATTGAAGGTTGAGCAAATCCATTGGTGCCATTTTTGAAACATGTGTTCACTTCATGTCTCTATGTCACATACTGGTAAATTCTTACAGTATTTCAAACTTTGTCATTATATCTGTTGTGGTGATCTGTGATTAGTGATCTTCAGTGTTACTACTGTAATTGCTTTAGGGCACCACAAAGCGCACCCAGGAATGACGGGAAACTTAATTGATGAATACTGTGTGTGTTCTGACTCCTTCACCAGTTACGCATTGCTTGTCTCTTTCCTCTCACTTCAAGTCTCCCTTGCCCTGAGACAACAATATTTAAATTAGGTCAATTAATAACCCCACCGTGGCCTCTGAGTGTTAAAGTGAATGGAAAAGTCATATGCCTCTCATTTTAAATTAAAGCTGGAAATGATTAAGTTTAGTGAGGAAGGCATGTTGAAAGCTAAAATAGGCCTTTTAAGCCAAACAGTAGCCCAAGCTGTGAATGCAAAGGAAAAGTTCTTGAAAAAAAATAAAAGTGCTGCTTCACTAAACATATGAATAAGAAAGTGAAACAACCTTATTACTGTAAACAACCTATAAGTATATAGGGAGAAAGTTTGAGTGGTCTGAGTAGAAGATCACACTAGCCACAACATTTCCTTAGACCAAAGCCTGATCCAGAGCATGGCCCTCATTTCAATTTTGTAAAGGCTGAGAGAAGTGAGGAAGCTGCAGAACAAAAATTGGAAGCTAGCCTAGGTTGGTTCCTGTGGTTTAGGGAAAGAAGCCATCTCCGTAACATGAGTGCAAGATGAAGCAGCAAGTGCTGATGTAGAAGCTGCTGCAAGTTACCCAGAAAATCTAGCTAAAATCATTGATGCAGGTGGCTACCCCAAACAGTTTGTCAGTGTAGACAAAATAGCCTTCTACGGGAAGATGATGCCCTCTAGGACTTTCATAACTAGAGAACAGAAGTCAATGCCTGCTTTGAAAGGATAGGCTAACTCTCCTGTTAGTGGATATAATGCAGCTGGTCACTTTAAGTGGAAGCCAGTGCTCATTTATCTTTCTGAAAATCCTGTGGCCCTTAGAATTTGCTGAATCTACTCTGCCTGTGTTTTATAAATGGAACAACAAGGCCTGGATATCAAGCATGTGTTTACCTCACAGTATACCGAGTATTTTTTAAGCCCACTGTTGGGACCTACTGCTCAGGGGAAAAAAAATGCTTTCAAAATATTATTGCAGATGGCATCTAAGATCTGATGGAGATGTACAAAGAGGTTAATGTTTTTCATGCCTCTTAACACATCTTCCATTCAACAGCCTATCAATGAAAGAGTAATTTCAAGTGTTACTATTTAAGAAATACATTTATATAGCTGCCATAGATGGCGATCCTCTGGTAGATCTGGGCAAAGTAAGTTGAAAACCTCTGGAAAGTATTCACCATTCTAGATGCTGCCATTAAGAACATCCGTGCTTCATGGGAAGATGTTAAAATGTCAGCATTAACAGGAGTTTGGAAGAAATTGATTCCAACCCTCATGAATGACTGAGTCTTGATTTGACTTCAAGACTTGAGTAGAGGAAATAACTGCAAACATGATAGAAATAGCTAGGTAACTAGAATTAGAAGTAGAGCCCGAAGGTATGACTGAATTGCTGCAGTCTCATGATTAACCTTGAACAGATGAGGAGTTGCCTCATGTAGATGGATAAAGAAAGTGGTGTCTTGAGATGAAATCTACTTCTGGCGAAGATGCTGCGAACATTGTTGAAATGACAACAAAGGACTTGGAATATCCATAAAATTAGTTGATAAAACCAAAGCAGAGTTTGAGAGGATGGACTCCAGTTATTGAAAGAAGTTCTTGTGTGGGTGAATGCTGTTAGACCAAACAGCATCACATACTACAGATAAAACTTTCATGATAGGAAGAGTCAATTGATGTGCCAAATGACATTGTCACTTCAAGACTGCCACAGCCACCCCAACCTTCAGCAGCCAATACCCTGATAAGTCAAAGCAGCCATCAACACCGGGGCAAGACTCTCCACCAACTAAAAGATAACTCACTGAAGGCTCCTATGACCATTAGCATTTTTTAGCCGTATTTTTAATCAAGGTATGTTTAAGGATTGTATTCTTAAGACATAATGCCATTATTCCACACGTCATAGACCACAATGTGGTGTAAACATAACTTTTATATGCACTGGGAAACCAAAAACTTCCTGTGACTCGCTTTATTGCAGTGGTCTGGAAGCAAGCCCATAGTATTTTCAAAGTATTATCTTAAAATGTTTGCCTCTTGTTTACTAAATAAGCTTCTTAAGGGCCATAATTTCATCATAACTAAAACCTAAAATACTCTGTAGAATATCACTAACAATGTAGGCCATCTGTGTTCAGAAACCAGTGATATTTGGATGTATACCAATCTCGGATGGTATCTACAGCTATGAAACACAAGTTTTTTTTCTTTTGGAAACAGTTTGGTGGTGGTTGAATAAGGTCGGTACCCAAATTATGGTAGTTTTCCAAAGATTGATTTGGAAGGGAGAAGTATTGTGTACAACAAACAGTATTTCTGCGGTGATGTGTATGGGTGTCTGGAATAGATCTCTTGTACTAACAAGAATGAGGTTTCTTCCACCATCTCTCCAAAACTGCCTTACTTAAGAGAATCTGGAATTCCTTTAGCTCTTCTAAGACATTTCGTGTTGGGACATAGAGGCTTTCATGTGGAAAATAAAGAAGATATAGAAGAAAAGTCTGCAGTGAGAAGGGAGAGGACCTTACACATAGAAATCTCAACTGGCACACACACACACCTAATTGCCATTGTCCTCTTACTTCAGTTGAACTGATAGTCTGTTGGTGTCAGTTAAGTTCTGTTCCCCATACCTGCCTTTGAGACATTTAGCAGGTACACACACCCGTCTTCCCCACCTTGCAGATGAAAAAACATGGCAGGGTACTGTATCTGTTTCAGAAATCCCATTAGCATGCCCGTTGCTGTGCCTACCTTTCCTTATTCCAGCAGCCAGCTGTTAGATTGTTCAGGCAAGTTGAACTGGGTTCAAATTGGGTTTTTCAGTCAGGTATTTAAACTTTCCTTTCAAAATCAGAGCTCTCTGGCTTTCCTTTCTTTTCCTTTTTTCTTTTCTTTCCTTGTTTACATGAATTTTGGGAATGTATGTGCAATTTTTTTTTTTTAAGACAGGATCTCAGTCTGTTACCCAGGCTGAATGTAGTGGTGCGATCATAGCTCACAGCAGCCTCAACCTCCCAGGCTCAGGTGATCCTCCCACCTCAGCCTCCTGAGTAGCTGGGACTGCAAGTATGTGTCACCATACCTGGCTAATTTTTTTTTTTTTTTTTTTAGTGTTTTGTAGAGATAGGGGTTTTGCCGTTTCCCAGGCCAGCCTCAAACTCCTTGACTTAAGGGATCTTTGTACCTCAGCCTCCCAAAGTCCTGAGATTGTATGCATCAGCCCCCATTCCCAGCCTGTATGTGCATTTTTATAATGGAGAATCAACTCAAAACTGTACATGTAGTAAAACTACATAAACAAGAATTCAATATTGAGATAAACACTCTTTGGCATTAGTGAAACTTAAACAGAACAGTTAGAGGATTGAATACTTTTGTGTTATGCAGATGTTCTCAGGAAGCAAAAATATCTTTTTTTTTTTGAGACGCAATTTCACTCTTGTTGCCTAAGCTGGAGTGCAATGGCACAATCTTGGTTTACCGTAATCTCTGCCTCCCAAGTTCAAACGATTCTTCTGCCTCAGCCTCCTGAGCAGCTGGGGTCACAGGCGCTTACCACCACGCCTGATTATTTTTTTTGTATTTTTAGTAGAAACAGGGTTTTACTGTGTTAGCCAGACTGGTCTGAAACTCCTGATCTCAGGTGATCTACCTGCCTCAGTCTCCCAAAGTGCTGAGGATTACAGGCCTGAGCCACCGCACCTGGCCAGAAAAATACCTTTTAAAAGCTGAGCCTGTTGGTGTACATAAAGGATAATACAGATGTTCCTCTCAACTTAGGATAGGGTTGCATCTCAGTAAACCCATTTTCAAGTTGAAACTATTAAGTGAAAAATGTAGTTAATACACCTACCAGACCCTGTAGTTTAGCCTTGCTTACCCTGCAGGTGCTCAGAACACTTATTAGCCTACAGTTGAGCAGTCATCTAACACAAAACCTGTTTTACAATAAAGTGTTGAATGTCTCATGTAATTTATTGATGTTCTACTGAATTCGAATTACTTTTGCACCATTATTAAGCCAAACCATTGTATGTTTGGGACCATCTGTACTTGTAATTTCTTTACATTGGTGGTAAGTCAAAATATGTTCTTAGAAGCAGTAAAAAATTCATTTAGCATTTTTGCTCTGTACATACACTAAATTAGATGCTGTAATTTTGACAGAATGAAAAATCTGCTTTATTTGGAACAATTGCTTCCTGTCCTTGACTGTCAGCCTCACTCTTGGACTTTGCTATTGTGACATCCCATGAGGTTTACAGTATAACCCTGCTGTAGGTTTTGACTTTGCACTGTGTACCAAAATGAAACTGCTTATTTAGGAGAATAAAAATCTCTTGGGTTGGACTAAACAGAAAGTGTCTTTTTCTATTGTGTTTCAGTTATGGATTCCGGATATCATTGAAACCTGTATTGGAGCGATTTATTACAACATTAAAATAGTATTGCGTTCTCATAGTTGGCAAGAGGAAGCTTGCTTTGAAGTCTCACATGTATTAAATGTTTTTCTTCCCAGACTCAAAATTCACTTTAACTCCAAATTGTCTCAATTTTAAAACTTTTGATAAAGAAACTTGGCCTGAAATACAGTGATACGATATTAGACGATGCTATTGTTTGTTATTTCCTCATTTTGTTTTTGCTTCTGAAGCATGTCTAAAATGAGGTAACAGGTCAGAAACTATTTTCTCTGTATTTTACCTTACCCTCCATCTACCTGTTTCCCTTTCTTGTTCTACTCTTGGTATTTCTTCCATATTGAAATTCACTTTGTTCACAATTATTTAAATGAAAAACCTCAACTCGGGTTTTGGGAACCTTTAGTGAGACTAGATTTGTATACATCCTAAAGGAATCACTTTTAAGTAAGTTTTGTATGTTTTTATCTTGATTCTTCTGGATTCATCTTGATTCAAATTAGGTGGCTGGCATTTAAAAAAGAAAGTTGCATTTCTAAATGTAGATTTGTTTAAAAATAAAGTGGCTTGGGGTTCTTTTGTTGGTTTTTTTTTTTTGCTGTGTCGAATATAAGGGAAAAAAGTTGATTTGAGAGTATTTGGTGAGAATGTGATAACATTGTGTTAATGATACACATAAAGCTGTTAAACTTAGGATTTTCTAATAACTACTGAAGTTCTGTTTAACAAAAACAGAGCCAGCCTTTCCAATTACTTCCTGTTTGACTATTCTCATGAAATAAATGGTTACCATACTTCACTTGCCACATTCTATCATAAAAGTGATTGAATATATTAAATCAGGCAGTAGATACTAGGTAAATAACTTGACTTTGGTGAAAGAAATAGAAATGACATTGGTAAGAAACAAATTTTTAGTTTCCAAGTTGTATGTCCCTGGAAAGAACTCTTTTAGCTGCTGCCAGAACTGTTCATACAGGTCTCTCTAGCTGGTTTATAATCATTCTCCCAAAAATTATACAGTAATAAATCTTAAACACCCAGAGCATCTGTCTGTAATTTTGTTTTTGGCACTGGAGCACCAGCCAGAGTAAAATGACTCTACCAGTATATCAGCTGTTACACAGAAGTATTTTGTACTCTTTTGCCACCAATATCTTTTGACTCTTAGGTGTTCCATTATGTATTATGTGTAATTACATGATATATTGTGACTTATTAGTGATGATTACAGTCATTCCTAGAGTTGAGTAGATTGGCTCCCATTGCTTGTGTTGCTGACATCTGGGCAATAACTCAAGGAGGTGAATGAGAGAGGTTGACTCAAATAAGCTTAATGTTTATAACTAGTTTTTTCTTACTGTCTCTCATTTCCTTAACTCCCCTAACCCTACCAGAACCACAGCAACAGCAATGCAGATTGAGGAACTATGAATGAAATTTTTGGGGGTGGGTAGGTCTTTAAAAACAAAATGCAGGCTATAGTTATCTATTGACTGTGTTATAAAACAGCTCTTGGGCGCTTCATTCATCAATATTGTCCTTTGAAAATAATCTATTCTTTTCCAAATTACTTAGGTTTTGTTTGGTTTTGTGTTAATCTTCTAGATTGTAGAAGGCATGAAACTAAAAAAGTGGAGTATTGAAAATGTTTCCTTCGGTTCTGGTGGAGCTTTGCTACAGAAGTTAACAAGAGATCTCTTGAATTGTTCCTTCAAGTGTAGTTATGTTGTAACCAATGGCCTTGGGGTATGTCACCTTTTACTTCTGTGTTAGTACCTTCCTCATGTATCTAGGTAGAATACGTAATTTGACAAATTGTCAAAGATTGATGTGGCCCTGGACAGTTAATATGTTGTTGGGTACTACTGACCTTAACTCAGAAACAATGAAAGAAGGGAGATATTAGGTATAATAGACCTAAGGAGACAGAGATTTGGAAAAAGCAAGAACAATAAGGAGAAAGATGATTTAAGAGAGATAATATAGGTCAGTCATTTTCCACTGCCTCCATTTATACCTTTGAATCAAAAAGTAATATTTGAGTGGAAATGTCAGCTCACCTAACCATCATATATTAAAGACAAGCAAGTATGTATCACTGACCAAACTGTTTTAGGAAGGTGGAATATGTGGTTTGGATTGTTGTATCACAGTTGTTCCAGTAGCCATAGAACAGTTAGGCAACTGAACAACAACCCCCCTCACTTCTTTTTAATGTCTTGAGAGCTGGAGACTTTATAGAGCAAGGGACCAAGACAGAAGGATGCTAAGAACTCCTGAGAACACCTGAGTTAATTCCCTGCTTTACTCTTTAATCTTTCTTTGGAGAGTTCTGGGATTGACTCATTTGTTGCTGCTTGTTCCATTGCCACTTATTTCTATTGCTTTTCTGCCTATCTTTCTGATGCAGAAAACTCTGCTCTCTTCAGGTTCTCTAAGTCTTTTGCTTCTGACAATAACAAGGTAACAGTAAAGTACGAAAAGAGGGGTACATTATGAAATAGGAAAGCCTTTACCTTAGTAATATTCTTGTTGCCTCTCCCAAGAAAATGTGTGTGGTTTTGGTGTAGTTGGTATATAGTTGGGCTTTTTTCAACAGCATATATGTGCTATGCTTACTATCAGTTTAAAGGCAGTTTGTAATATAAAAACAAAAAGAGTTACCGTAAGGTTACATGTTGGAATGCTCACAAGACTTCCTACAAATGGCATATTAGGTGTTCTTAAGTGGCAGAAAGGATATCCAAGATGTTATACTTTTTCTTTATTACAAATCACTATCCTTCAAAATAGGTTAAGGTGTTAGGTTTCTAAGAGCCAGATGTGGGTTGGTTCAGTTATACCTATTAAGTGCTTAAAACTTAAATGTAAGTTATTTATATGCTTTTTTGTAAGGGAATGTTGAGACATTTCTGATGATTAGTCTTCTATTTCCCTAACTTTCTTAATTTGGATTTCAGATTAACGTCTTCAAGGACCCAGTTGCTGATCCCAACAAAAGGTCCAAAAAGGGCCGACTATCTTTACATAGGACACCAGCAGGAAATTTTGTTACACTGGAGGAAGGAAAAGGAGACCTTGAGGAATATGGTCATGTATGTATCTATACTGACTGGTTTTTTAAACAATACTAGGTTGGCTCACCAATTTAATAAGAAAGGGGGCTGGACATGGTGGCTCACGCCTATAATGCCAGCACTTTGGGAAGCCAAGGCAGGCAGATCACGAGGTCAGGAATTTGAGACCAGTCTGCCGAACATAGTAAAACCCCATCTCTACTAAAAATACAAAAAAATTGGCTGGGTGTGGTAGTGTGCACCTGTAATCCCAGCTACTTGAGAGGCTGAGGGAAGAGAATCATGTAAACTCAGGAGATGGAGGTTGCAGTGAGCTAATATTGCGCCATTACACTTTAGCCTGGCCGAAAGTGCAAGACTCCATCTCAGAAAAAGAGAGAGAGCGCCAGGCACAGTGGCTCACGCCTGTAATCCCAGCACTTTGGGAGGCCAGGTGGGTGGATCACGAGGTCAAGAGATCGAGACCATCCTGGTCAACAAAAAATTAGCAGGGCATGGTGGCACGTGCCTGTAATCCCAGCTACTCAGGAGGCTGAGGCAGGAGAATTGCCGGAACCCAGGAGGTGGAGGTTGCAGTGAGCCAAGATCAGGCCATTGCACTCCAGCCTGGGTAACAAGAGCGAAACTCTGTCTCAAAAAAAAAAGAGAGAAAAGAGGTTCTTATATTTTTTTGTGGAAGATAAAGTGGTTTTATTATAAAGTGTCCAATTGCTGACCTGGCCTACCAAAATAAGATACAAAACAAGTTTCTAGGTCATAAACATGGGGCCTGTGTAGACATAGGGAGAAATATTTCGTAAGTATAGTGATTGACAGCAAGTTTATACATACTTTATCCAAAAGCAAACTATGTTATCTTAGTAGTGTGAAATGTGAAAACAAGGTGACTTGATCTGGATTACATAATAAATGGTGAAACCTTGATTTAACCAAGTTTTCTGATTCAAGTCAACCAAACTAGAAAAATCTACAGCATGCTAAAGTAGTTCATATGATCGCATGATCTTTAGCATACAAAAGTACATTCATATTCATGAACTCAAGTTATAAAATATTTGGTTTTCAAGCCACTGGATTGAAAAAAACTTTTGACAGAAACTAAACATGAATAATACACCATTACTTCCTATTTTGATTCTTCATACTACGTCACATTTACTGCTTATTACATGTTACTTTTATATTTTTTAAGGTTTTGATCCAGAATTGAAATAACTTTTGTAATCGTTAATGAAAAATATCAACTTTTAGAATTAGATTCCTTTATATAGACTGTTAGGCAATTCTTTGAGTAAGCTTTGTGTAACTTTTGTACCTACTAAGATTTTGGCAGATTTAGTTTATCCCAGATGAGCTAAAGTCACTTCAAACTAAAAGGAAAAACTTAAGTGTGATTTTTAAAAGACACTGATTTTAAGAGTATGTGAATGATACTAGAACATTTGAAATAGTGATCAATTTGTAATCATCTAGGCAATTTAAGAGTAGAAACTAGCATGCTCTTATATTTAAATTTATGAAAGAAAATGCTACAGCTAAAGCACTGGTTTGAAGCAGCACAGTAACAAAAATATTAGATAAAGCCATCTGCACCTCAGTCTTCAGACTACATGGAAAATTGAGATCACTTCTGTGGATTTTTCAGAGAGAAACCAGAAGCAGGTAATTCCGTAGTGAGACAGGAGTGGCTTTACCCAGACCCAAAGGGAATTTAATTTCTTTCATCTGTCTTGCTACTCTGGTATGGATGAGGTGGATTACCTTTATCAGTGACTTTTGGAGTATAAATGAGGTCTTTAACCCACTCACTATGCATTAGTCAAGAACGCAATACCTGTTTGTTTGTTTGTTTCTGTTTGGGGATTGGTTTTGGGTTTTCTTTTTAAGACCCAAATTTAGTGACTAGCAAATTTATTAAACTTGCAGGTTGCTAAGTTTCATCAATGTTGAGTCTGTTGGCCAGTAACAAAGGAAGGTTTACCAGGCTGTTTTGCTGCACAGTCAGAATGATTATCAGTGACAGTCATAGTTCTCCTAGGCACCTAAGCATCTTCCTTCCACTGAGGAAAAAAAAAAAGGTCAGCTAGGTTTCGCTTTCCTTTAAGAAAACCAGTTTAAGAATGGAGTATGTATAGGTCATTTCTTTTCGTAAAAGTTAAATATTTCTACATACCAGGCAACTCGGTGATTTGCCATTTTAGATAGTACCTTGCTCCACTAGTGTTTTTTTCTGCGTCAAGTCAACTCAAAATTTGAACCCCAGTGGCATCTCTGTGTATTTGACTGGTTAGTCTAATTCATCAAATCAGGATTCAAGTATTTTGCTTAATAAAGTAATATAATCATGAAATTTCCATTTATGCAGGATCTTCTCCATACTGTCTTCAAGAATGGCAAGGTGACAAAAAGCTATTCATTTGATGAAGTAAGAAAAAATGCACAGCTGAATATTGAACTGGAAGCAGCACCTCATTAGTCTTTGTTTTATGACTGAGTGTGTGTTGCGTGTGTATGTAATACATAATGTTTATTGTACAGATGTGTGGGGTTTGTGTTCTGTGATACATTACAGCCAAATTATTTGTTGGTTTATGGACATACTGCCCTTTCATTTTTTTTTTCCAGTGTTTAGGTGATCTCAAATTAGGAAATGCACTTACCATGTAAAAGATTAGTGCTAAAGTAAGCTTTTTAGGGCCCTTTGCCAATAGGTAGTTATTCAATCTGGTATTGATCTTTTCGCAAATAACAGAAGTGAGAAACTTTTATATATTACTGATGATCCCATAAAACAGATTTGCATAAAATTATCATGATTGCTTTATGTTTATATTTAACTTGTATTTTTGTACAAACAAGATTGTGTAAGATATATTTAAAGTTTCAGTGATTTAACAGTCTTTCCAACTTTTCATGATTTTTATGAGCACAGACTTTCAAGAAGATACTTGAAAATAAATTACATTGCCTTTTGTCCATTAATCAGCAAATAAAACATGGCCTTAACAAAGTTGTTTGTGTTATTGTACGATTTGAAAATTATGTCAGAACATACATACCCGATAGAATTACTAACCTCACTGCCCCTTGTAGAATATGTATTAATTCATTCTACATTAAAGAAAATAATGGTTCTTACTGGAATGTCTAGGCACTGTACAGTTATTATATATCTTGGTTGTTGTATTGTACCAGTGAAATGCCAAATTTGAAAGGCCTGTACTGCAATTTTATATGTCAGAGATTGCCTGTGGCTCTAATATGCACCTCAAGATTTTAAGGAGATAATGTTTTTAGAGAGAATTTCTGCTTCCACTATAGAATATATGCCTAAATGTAAAATACTGACAAAAGGTGGAAGTAGTGTATTTTAAAGTAATTACACTTCTGAATTTATTTTTCATATTCTATAGTTGGTATGACTTAAATGAATTGCTGGAATGGGTAGTGAGTATACTTATTTTAAATGTTTTGATTCTATTTTTTATTAAGTTTTTAAAAAATTAAATTGAATATTAAATTGTATGGACATCATTTATTAATTTTAAACTGAATCCCCTCAATAAATACTGAAGCGCATTCTTAAATGAAGATAAATTATCTCCAGTGAAAAGCATGACGTGTTTCAATAGAAGAATCTTAACTAAAAGCAGAAAGTTGGCTAAATTCAAAAAGTGCTTAACATCAAAATATGCTGGTGTGATTAGCCACTAGATTCTGAATCAGACATCACATCTGACTGGAGACCAGTTTCTTTCAAATGATTCTTTTACATATGTACATCTGTTCTTCTGAGGCACTGGTTGGCCAGCTATGGCCCAAAGGCCAAATTTGAATTCCACTTTTTTTAAATGGACATTGTCTATGGTTGCTTTCCCACTACACCAGCCGAAGGTAACAGCTGCAATGGAAGCCAAATGATTCACAGAGGCCAAAATGTTCATTAACTTCCCTTTACACAAAATCACACAAAAAGTTTCCTGATCTCTGTTCTAAGAAAAGGAGTGTGCCTTGCATTCAAAGGGAAATGTTGGTTTCTAGGGAAGGGAGGAAGCGAAATTAATTGGTATGGAATTTTCCTCTTTTGTCCTTTATTTTTTCTCATTTAAGAATCTGATACTGGAAGACTGATTTAGAAAAGTTTTAACATGACATTAAATGTGAAATTTTAAAAGTTGAAAAGCCATAAATGTTTTAAATAGGACGTGAGAAAATGTTTTATCACTAGAATAATATAATTAGAAGTGAGTTGTCTTTATTAAATTTTTTTGTAAGTGGTATTAGAATATGTTTTCCAGATGATTCCCTAAACATTAAGTGAGAACAATAAGCATTACTTTTAGTAAGAGTCTTCTGTAATCCATGGTAGAAAATAATTTTTAAATGATTCTTTAATGTATTTGAGTAAAGATGAGTAGAATTAAAAAGAACACACATTTCTTCACAAAACGTGCTAAGGGGCCTGTAGAGAATCAAAAGAAGCTATTACCAATAATAGTTTTAATAATCACCCATAATTTTGTATTTAACCTGTTTCAACATTGAAATTATACTACAGACAGTATTCTCTGCATTCTGTGAATTTCAGCAGCTTCAGAATAGTTTAATTTTGAAACTTGCAGTGAAAAAAAGCTGTCCATTTGTTCACAACCATAAATCAGGAGATGGAGATTAATTCTGTTGGTTCTTAGTCACTTGGAACTGATTACTTTTTTCTGTCACTTAGCACTTGGTATTTGGCCATCTCCATTCTGAGCACCAAATGGTTAACACAAATGTCAAATAGAATTCTGCTGTGTGTCACCCCTTAAATCAGCCTAACTCTTCCAGACAAAAGCAAATAGCATTTATGGATTTAAGTCATAAGATTTTCAACTGACATTAACTAATCTGCCTTTATTCATTATATGGTCAAGTATTTATATTTTAAATAGGAGGTAGGATTTCTGTGTTAAGACTTATTTGTACCCTATAATTAGAATTGTTTTTATGAGTATCCCTTATTTTCCCTTCTTAAATTGTTAATCATACAATTTTTGTAATGAAATCTATCTTGGAAAATTAGAAAAATGGCAAGGTATTTATTGTTCTGTTTGCCATAATTTAGAACTCACACTTAAGTATTTTGTAGTTTTACATTCCTTTTTAACTCATTCAGTGGAGAATGTCAGCTTTTCTCCCAAGTTGTATGTTAAGTCTATTCTAATATGTACTCAACATCAAGTTATAAACATGTAATAAACATGGAAATAAAGTTTAGCTCTATTAGTGAAGTGTTAAATTTGTGCGCTTCAAGTAATGCCATTTCCAGACCTACCTTTTTTAGGTATTCCTCCAGTTCAAAGAATTAGAAGATAAGAGAAGGGGAAGTGTCAACGTTGACTCCTCTTTTCTGCTTTGTGCAACTATATGGATGACAGTGTCTCTTACTCAGGAAGAACACTGGAGGGACACCAGATCTGGTAGGAAAGAGCAGGATTCCTATGTGAAGGCTTGAGATGCCTTTGAAACATCTAAATACAGGTGTTAAGTAGGTATTTGATGATAAAGGTTTACGGACAGAAGCGCTTCAAGGTATACATCATTGGAAGCACACAGTAAAGGATACTTGTATAGGAAGAGTATAGAGCAGGAGTTGACAGATGGAGGCCATGGATCAAATCCAGCCCACCATCAGTTTTTGTAAATAATTTTCTTGGAACATGGCCACACCCATTTAGTTATTGGGCTATTTTCATGCCACAGTGGCAACACCGATTAGTTGTAACAGATAAATTATGGCTGCAAAAATTACTGTGAGGCCCTTTACAGGAAGTGTGCTGATCTCTGCCACAGAGTATAAAGAGAATCTAGGGATAAACTGTAAGTAACTCTTGAAGCTTAAGTGGCAGAACGTGAGCAGACCAAGGAGAATGACAAGCATAGCTAAAGAGATGAAAGTTCCAACCAGAAGGAGTAAAGTCACAAAAGCCAAAGGAAACATTTTTCAGCTCAGGTGTTGAATGCTGCTGAGAGACCAAATAGGATGAAGTATTTAAAGCAGCTACTGGATTTAGCCACCTGAAGGTAATTAGTACCTTAGACACGTTCCCTTCCAGCTGGTAGAAGAGGCTGATTTCTGAAAGAAGCTCCCCTATATACCTCTTGGAATGTGGGATGTGAAAAGGGAGAAGAGAATGATGCAATAGTACTTTCTCCTGGTTGTGTCCTTATCTCTGAAAACGGTCCAGGAAAGAGGGAGGAGTCGAAAATAAAAGCAAAAAGATCAGTGATGATTTGGGGTTCTAGAGAAGGTGGTGAAAGATAGGATCCAAAGCACTGGTAGGTATTGGCCTTAAATGGTAGGGCTGGCTGCCTTCTATTCTAGAAGAAAGGAGAAGATGGGAGCTGGTGTGTGCTTTGCTTTCCTCTGAAGTCAGAGACCAGATTCCACTTGTAGGTGGTTTATCAAGTTATAAGCATGTAATAAACATGGAAATAAAGTTTACCACAGAGAATGTTCACCACAGAGAAGCGCTATGCTTCATGGTTAGCAGCAGAATTCGGTTAGGAACACAGTTATCCTGACCTGCTTCATGTATTTTTTAAAATTCTGTAATTGGCTACTGAGCTGTCACTTCTTTGACATAAATTAGGGAATGCATTTTGTAATTTTTATAAAGATGGATTCACGATCTTGCTTACAAACTCTCTAGAATTGGCTACACATTTTAATTGATGAGGTCTTTCTGACTAGCCAGAGGAGTTCTTCCGGGTCTCTGAGCCCTCACTTTCTAACCCTTCCTCTTCAGCTAACAAACGTGTTCCTTTTTCTCACACCCCTTTTAAAGAACTTCCTTGATAACACCAGCTCTAGGCTCCCTTCTCCCATTTACATCAGGCTTCTCTTCGTTTACTGCCTCACCTCCCATTCAGTCATCTCCCGTCTGGTTCTCATCCCTTATTCGGTAAAACAGTGACCTGCTAATTGCCAAATGAATAAATTTAGTTATTATATTATCTGAGGGCTCTCCTGCATTAGCCACTACTACTAAATCATTTCTTCTTTCTTCTATGTTGTTCTTGGGTGTTCTAATCCCTATGACTGTCCCTTCTCTTTGTCTCTTCACACACTTTTAAATGTTGGCACATCCCATTTATCTCCATGTTCATCTTGGCTGATGTCAGCCATTCATGTGCTCTCAGCTATGAACTATCTACTACAGCCTCCATGCATTTATGTCTCCAGCCCAGACCTAAATCATTCTACCTGTCAGTAATACATTTCCACTCAGATGCAACAAGTTCAAGCTTATCATATTCCCCCAGAACTTATAATATTTATTTTTAGTCTGATTTATTTTGATTCTGGCTAATTTGGCAGCTAAGCCAGCCCCCAACATGAAATTTCCCTCTCCCTTACCCTACACATTTAATCAGCCACATAATTCTATTGATTTACCTACTAAATACCGTTGTAATCTGTGTCTTCTCTCCGACTCTTATTTCAGGCTCTCAAATTTCTTCCTGAAGTGCAGGCTGAGCATCCCAGATCCAAAATCTGAAATGCTCCGAAACGGAATTAAGTCTGGAATGCCTACATGACATTCAAAGGAAATGTCCTTTGAAGCATTTTGGAGTTCAGATTTTCAAATTAGGGATGCTCAGCCAGTAAGTAAATGCAAATATTCCAAAATCTGAAATCCAAAACACTTCTGGTCTCAAGCATTTAAGAAAGGGATACTTAACTTGTAATACAGAAATTATCTAGTTAGTTTTTCTAATTCCAATCCAGCCTCCCTCCACTCTGCTCCCAGAGTATTCTAACAAAATCAGAGTGAGTCCCCTGCTGAAAGCACCTCAGTGTTCCTTTAGCCTGCAGGATGCTGCTCAGAATCCAGCCTGACCCTCCCTGATGATGCCTGTGCTGCGTGTACAGCCTCATGTCCACTCCTCATTTCCTGTCCAGCATCACTGACTTGCTTTACCTTAGGACACACACATGCACCCACACTCTATACCATTTTCTACATTTCTCTGCTTTTGTGTATTCTGACCCCTCAGCCAGGAAAGCCTTCCTTGTAGGTGGTACTTATTTTAAGTGACATTGCCTTAAGGTGGACTCATTTTAAGTGATAACACCTCCAAGAGACCTTGAACAACTCACCTGCCATCCCCACCTCACATGCCCTTCCTCTGGCTTCTGTAGGTGCTGAACGTATTTCTAAATTAGCACTTAAAATCCATAGGTCAGTGTCCTATATGAGACATTCATCTATATCTCCATCAGCACATAGTAGACATTGAAATGTCTGCCGAGTAAATGAATGTCATTAAGATAAACACTTTTAAGGTGTTTTGATAACTTCTCTGTAATACTAGTATCCTGAACATGTTAGTGTTTTTTAAAAATGAAACATTTTTTGACATTTTTAATTTTTTTTTAAAGTGGACAACTTTTTAAAAATATTCACATATTACTATCTTTTTTAATTCTTAAATTCATGAAGTATAGTTTAGGTGTTTCAACAAAACATATTAGAAAGCTATGGTATAAAGAAATTATTTGCCTCCGGTTACCTTGTATGTAGTTCAGTAGTTCATAACTTTTCTTGGGTCTTAGGTTTCTGAGAATTTGATGAGAGCTGTGGACTCTCCTATTAGAAAAATTCTCACTTGTGAATAAGCAAACTTGCATAAAATTTGAGGAGGTTCATTTCACAGTCACCACATTGAGAACTCTAAGTTAATTACAGAGCAGAGACTAGATTTCAGGGCTGTTTCTAGCAAATGTTCCTCCCTCTGTTTGAACTTCTAGTAGTGCTCTTAGTAATTTTAAGGTTTTAATTATCTTAAATTGTTTTTGGAACAATTTTAAGGTTTTAATTACCTTAAACTGTTTTTGGAACAAGTCAACATAAATATAATTTTAATTCCACTTAAAGCTTCTACAGACCACTGATGCAGATTCCAAAATTAGTGGCTCTTTTAAATGCCTTTTTTTGTAGGTGGAGAAACAAGCTTAGGAAGTGAAATTAAGAAATCTGGCTATGTGATGAGAGAAGATGAAGAATAAAACCCAGGAATCTTCTGTACAAACTAGCAACACCAAGCTTTTGACAAAAATTTTCTCTGTATTTTTATAACTAGAAGATTCTCTTTCTTAAAACTAGAAAATTCTGTTTCCAGAAATATAAACAAGCTAGGTCAAATCCAAATGAAAATAGGACTCCAAGAGGTAACCAAGCATTGAAGGTGCTTTTGCCCTAGAGTATTTACCAAACCTGGGGACTATGAGCTTCACTTTTTAGTGCCTGAAAGGACATGATAAACAAAATCAAAGATCCTCCTGCCATAAAGCAGGTCTCCAAAGGGCTCCACTTCAGGATGAGGCTGAATCAGTGGTGCTCTATCCCCACACCCCTAAGGAACTCCAAGAAAAGTTGCTTTAGCTTGAGCAAACCAAGAAAATGTAAGAAATGGGCATTGCAAGCTGGCCCTTGCAGTCCAAATTCACCTCACCTAAATATTACAGAAACTTTAAACTATTGCTCAAGAAAAATGTAAGAAATGGACATTGCAAGCTGGCCCTTGCAGTCCAAATTCACCTCACCTAAATATTACAGAAACCTTAAATTATTGCTCAAGCAAAATGTAAGAAATGGACATTGCAAGCTGGCCCTTGCAGTCCAAATTCACCTCCCCTATATATTACAGAAACCGTAAACTATAACCTTAAACTGGACTGGCAAGAGTCCAGAGTTCCCTAACTGCATGACAGAAGAAAATGCAAATTCTCCCTGAAGGGATACTTTCATCCTATGCCTCAAAGAATTCCCAAAATAATGTTCTAAGGAAAACCAACAGTTTACAAAATAACTAATCACATAGGCAACAAGACGCCATGAATGAGGACAGCAGAAAAATCATTCACAAGGAGTTCAGATACTGAAATTATGAAACATTAAATAATTGTGCTGTGTGTGTGTGTGTGTATATATATATATATATATATATATATATATATATTTTAATGAGAGCAGGTGCTGTGGGTCTTAACACAGCAGGTGGCCTGTAATCTTTACACTTTGGGAGGCCAAGGCAGGAGGATCACTTGAGGTCAGGAGTTCAAGGCCAACCTGCTAACATGGTGAGACCCTGACTCTACTAAAAATACAAAAAATTAGCCAGATGTGGTGGTGCACATCTGTAATCCCAGCTACTCAAGAGGCTGAAGCAGGAGAGTCACTTGAACCCAGGAGGCAGAGGTTGCAATGAACCAAGATTGCACCACTGCACTTCAGCCTGGGGAACACAGTGAGACTCTGCCTCAAAAAAAAAAAAAAAAAAAAAAAAGATGAAGAAAAATGAAGTATACACTTAAATATCTATCTGCAGCTAATAGGAAAATTTTTTAAAGGCCTTACAAATTTGCTACAGGGATTAATAGAACTCATGAAAATAAAAAATTGAGTAACTGAAATTAACAACCAGATTAGACAGCTATAAAGGGCACCAATGACTTGGAAGGCAGGTCAGAAGAAATTCAGAATGCAACACAAAACAAATGGAATGAAAGTTAAGCAACATGAAACAGTGAGAAGGCCTCATATGTCAAATCAGAGCAATGGAACAAGAGGAAAGAGAACGTGGAGTAGAGGCTATATTTTTAAGAGAGAGGGGTTATGGGTTTACCTGAACTGATGAGAAGCAACAATCTAAAGATTAAAGCTCAGTGAATCCCAAGCAAGATAAATTAAGTCCAGACACATTATAGTGAAACTCCAAATCACAAGTAACAAAGAAAGCATCCTAAAAGCAGCCAGAGAGGGGAAAAAAAAGATTGTAATCTAAGGAAGGAGACTGACTGCTCAACTCTCAATAGCAACAGCCAGAAGACAGTGCAATGTCCCAAAAAGAAATAACTGCCAGCAGGGAAGCCTGTTTGATGAAATAAAGACACCTTCAGATCACCTCAACCTCAAAGTTTGACACTAGCATGCTGTCACTGAAGGGAATTCTAAAGGATGAAGAAATAAAGAGCAAAGTACTAAGTATGTAGGAGCAAACTAAAACATTGGGAAACAATGTCTCATGGATTCAAATTAAACAACATTTAAAATATACAAAGGTAGCATTTAGTAGAAGCAGGGCAAATTGAATTACAAGTGTTCCGAGACATGAACTGTCAGGAGGAAGTTACAGTGATTAATTTTACTCTATTGCACTAGTAGACATAGAAATGAAGTATATTACTTTCAAACTAACAGGAAAAGGTGGTGCGATGGTTAAAATACTTGAAAATAAAATGAGAGACAAAAAAACAGTTGGGACAAATACCAAAAAAATATAATGATACACAAATTCTGTACACCTAATGTAAATGATCCATATATCACACACAAAATCAGTTAAAAGAAATTTTAAAATTTATTTGCTACTTACAAGAGACACATCTAAACCAAGATGCAAAAAGGTTGGAAATATTTTTAAATGAGCAATTTACTAGAAATCATTGCTGCCATTTTCCTTTCAGTCAGATGACTTGTTTGCTCAGGGTTTCTGACCAGGGCTGGCTGAAACAACACGTTGTATCACTGGGCTCCAGAACAGTATGCCAACAACGTGTGGCACTCTAAAGGGACAGAGCATTCCAGCATCGTGCTGTGGCTTTATTTACCAAGCTTTTGGGATAATATGTGCCTTGGGCAAAGAGCTCTCTGTCTGCCCTCAGATGATAATGCTGCCCAGGATGTCACATTTAGAACTGTCAGAGAACTGTTCAGCTCAGGGAAAGATACATTCTGAGAAATAGCACCTGCTGTGGAGTGTTCCAGTTTTTATATTTTTCACACCCATTCTCTGTATCTTTTATCAGGGTTTAGGTGCTTTATGTTTTGTATCAGTAAGTGGAAGGGGGGGGGATCAGAATTACCTGTGGGGCTTTTCTGAACCACATACACTTACTCCTGAAAATCAGATAGACACCAGGATATATGACTGTGCAAAGGACCTGTGTAGTTCAGATAAACCACCAGAGAATGTTTAAAAACATATCATCTCCAGTAGACAACCACTGCTGTATATAAACCACTACCCAAATATGGATACAAGACTTTATCCCTAAGTGCTTTCTAAACCGTATGACCGCCATTCTAAACTTCATTAGTAGTGTTCTCCCTTCTGCTAGCAAGGCACAATGGATGGCCAAGAATGGCTCTGTGAGGTTTATACAACTTGTCATCGCCCTTTCCAGGGGAAGGAAAGGTCTCTGTATTTTTCCTACAGGAGCAAAAAGAATGACTAAGCTCTGGGAAAAGGACACATGTGTAAATCATGTCCAGGCTC
This sequence comes from Callithrix jacchus, assembly GCF_049354715.1. Taxonomy (NCBI): domain Eukaryota; kingdom Metazoa; phylum Chordata; class Mammalia; order Primates; family Cebidae; genus Callithrix; species Callithrix jacchus. The sequence continues at coordinate 76,638,084 of NC_133512.1, read as the reverse complement.
TGCAAATTCATTAACCTGTCCAAACACTTTACAATATGCATGTATTTTATTATCAAAAAATGACACCAAGCATTTTCTGTAAACAAAACCACAAATTTCATCTTGTAAGTCAGACGTTGGGGTGTCCAGGACTCTCAGAAATGAAGGGGTTTTTCCAATCCTGGAGTGAGCAAGAAGAGCTTTCTGCTATTGAAGACCACTGGCCCATTGAAAAAACAGAGGGCCACCGAACCAAAAAGCAATTGAATTTAGCATTTGTGTGTGAATATGTGTATGTATATGTATGACTGTGTATGTATGGGTGTAGCCATAGGTGTGTATGTAGAAGAGAGAGAAAAGCCTCATTCTTTCTCAACTAGTTTTTGAACTAGGAGCAGAGAATAAAACAATGATATCTAGCACAAACAGTTTAAAAGCATATTGTAATTCCCTATTATGCCAAAGGACACTTAAAATCTTTTTTTCTTGAGATGGAATCTCTCTCTCTTGCCCAGGCTGGAGTACAGTGGTGCCATCTCAGCTCACTGCAACCTCCACCTCCTGGGTTCCAGCTATTCTCCTGCCTCAACCTCCCAAGGTAGCTGGGATTACAAGCATGTGCCACCACTCCAGGCTAATTTTTGTATTTTTAGTAGAGATGAAGTTTCACTATGTTGGCCACACTGGTCTCAAACTCCTGACCTCAGGTGATGTACCTGCCTTGGGTCCCCAAAGTGCTGGGATTACAGGTGTGAGCCACTGCACCTGACCTAAAATCTTGATAGGCAAAAATGTTAACTCACTGGATAAAATTATTTATTTGGCAGGCCCTTATTGGTTTCTACCACTAAACACTGTGAGGGCAGGAAGAATGCCTAACCTATTCAACTGTGTATTCCCAGGGCCTGAGCACAGGCCTGGTCCGTGGTGGACACTCAGCAGTTATGTGTTGAGTAGAGGAAGTTTCATAAACCTACAAGCCTCCTTTCTACCTCTTGCCACCCCCCCACTGTCAAGCTACATATCATTCTCCACCCGCTTCTACACCATACCTCCACCTCCTTATTACATGGAGTCAAACGCTGGTGTTTTTATGGCCAAAAGTGATCAGTAGGAACTGACCAATGATTTAAGCAGCTCTCAGTCATCTGCACCTTGTTAGGAATTCTGGACTAACATTTCCATCTGCTTTACCCAGAAAAGGTTCAAATAAATTATTCCCCTGACAGGCCTTCAAAACTGCTACAAGCAGCACGAAGCTGTCTTCAGGAATTTACCATTTAGAAGGCCTGAATTTCAAGCATTCAGAACTCCCTCAACAAAAGCTCTCATCCTCCAGACCACAATTTTTGTTTTGACTTTTTTGACCACAAGCCTCAGTAAGAAACATGGTTCACATTGCACCCGGGACACACACACACACACACACACACACACACACACACACGTGTATCAGTGACACTCCTTGTGCCATGCAATCTGCTATTGCTAGATCTGTTCTGTGCAGTTCTATTCTACCTATTCTATTTTTTTTCTTAATGCTGGTTTCAACTCACAAAATTGACTGCTTGAATCACTGATGGTTATGACCTGCAGTCCAAAAACCCTGACCTAAATTGATTTAGTATAGCATCACCCACCTTGGTCTCATATTCACAAGATCATAGCTCTTCGAGCTAGTGCCTAAGCCGAACTTAGGGGCTCCAGCTACTACCATGGCTTCAGAAAGAGGTGAATCAACTGACTTGCTCTCTGTGCCATTTCCTAGGTAAAGAAAGATAGATTAGAAGGAAAAGAAATTTTATGTGCCAACCATGTGCCAGGTGGGCATGCGAGGTTTTTTTATGAATGGCCTCCCTTAATCCCCTCAACAACTACCTATGGTAAGCATCATCCCCACACTGCAGATGAAAAAAAGGATGAGTACAGAAGTACAGGAGCATGCCTAAGACCACACGGCTAGTAAGGAACAAAAATTTCCATCAGGGATGTCCAACTCCATAGACCCACCCACTCTCCTCCTCCTGACTGTTGCACCAACTATGTGGGAAAGAGTGCTTCCCTCTTGACTCTCCTTGTGTCTGTCCACCTCTAACATCTCACTCCAGATCTGGTTTTCTTGTCACTTCCTCCAGGAAGGTCCCTCCAAGCCATGTTTGTCAACCTCTAGACATGCAGGTAACACTGTATTTTTTCTACGAGGTTTTGCAGCGTTTGGTCATTGTGTGTGCAGCATGCGCACAGTATCAAGTGCACATGAGTGTGTGTGTGAATATCTAAGTGTCTATTGCCCTTCTGTTGCCAAAATCACATGCAGGCTTTCAGTAAATAGGTACCTGCAGTTCTGGGGGCTGTATATCAGGCTTCATGATTCCCTTTTCTGGTGCCTCATCTGACCCAACCATGGGAGAATGACTAGCTAGAGCATGTTCAGCTATTTTTAGTTTTCTCAGTCACTAACCTAGACTATTCACTGAGGAGGCAGAAGGAATTGGAAAGGAAGGGCTGTATCAGCCCCATCCAAACCACTTCTAGGCAGCTGACAGCCTGCAGCTTTGGAGCAAGGGCTGAAAATTAAAAACCATGTGGGCAGAGCTTTCCAGGTGGGGAAATAAATAACGAACAGTTACCCTCACCAGCAATGGAGCTTGCCACCTTGGCCCTCGGATGCTGTGGGAGAGAAGAGAGCAGAGAACATAAAAGTGGAGGTAGGGGCACCTGGGCAAGTCTGCAGCCACCTCATAAGAGCAAAACGAGCTATGAGGCACAAAAAGAACCAGAGACCGCCTCCCCTCCTTGACCCTCCTATTTGAACTTTGGGCGAAGGTTTTCTGGTATAGGTACATAGTACCACAGGAAACTGGGAGGAGCTTGCTTAGACCATGCACTAGAAGTACCCAATACTCACAGCCTGGGAAAGAAGGCAGCCTAACAGACATAAGACAAACTCCTTTAGCTGGAATGTGTTGGAACACTGTAAGTCATAACTGCCCAGGTACTAATTCAGCATTCATCCTGACCCAATATCACTTTTAAAGATTTTCCTGTATTGCTTGACTTAATGATATGCAGAAACATTGTAGATATGTAGAGATAAATGAATATATATGGATAGGTAGAATTATCTAGACAGATGTATGAAGAGATTACTTGACATTTTCCCTCTGAAAGACTCACAGTAAACTATCTTTTCGTTCCTCTATTTGTAGGGATTCACACCTTTCTTAAAACAGCTCTAGCCAAAAAGAACAAATTTTGAGTTTTCAAACAAACAATACTTTGCTTCAATATAAGAAGACTAAAAGGAATGAGTTTCTCTGGTTTTCTCTGTTTTTCAGAGTAATATTGTTGCAGGTAGTTAGGCATGAGTAGGGCAGGAGAGGGCTCTTTCCCGCCCACTAGGAATGCGGGCAATGGTTCAGAAGTTACCACATTGCCTCTCTAAGAGTGATAAATTGGCAACCACACCAGGGAGAGACCATTTCCTGATGGTCCACACCTGTTGCACTAAAGTGCTAATTGAATGCAGATTCCAGGGAGATGCAACTTCCTGGGCATGTGCCTTAAGAGACAAAATGGCAGAGTATGACCTTCTGGGTACACTCCATCTGAAAAGGGGAGCAAGCCTCAGATGGACATGCACACAACTTCTTAAACACATTGCATGTGCTCGGCTCCCAAGAGTAAGGAGGGCACTACACATGCAGGAAGCCCACCCCAAGGGAAGAATTATGGGAAAGGGGCCAGCCTATAAAGTCCTAGGATCAAGGTTAAACACTGCCTTTGACCTTCACATACCTACATGCATTTCTTCCAAGCGTACTTTCCTCTCTTTCCTATTCTAAAACCTTTTTAAATAAATTTCCACTCCTGCTCTGAAACTTGCCTTGGTCTCTTTTTCTGCGTTATACCCCTCAGCTTAATTCTTTCTTCTAAGGAAGCAAGAACCAAGGTTTCTGCAGACCCATACAGATTCACTGCCTGTAATTCAGGTATCTTCCACTGGTAACATATTGGGTGCCGTGAGACTCAGCTATCTGCCACCCCTAACGAGATGAGGGGAAAATTTTTCCCCTTTCATTGCATCTATTTTGCTGAGTAAATGGTCTCTTTCATCCTGGAGACCTTCCTGCATCTAGAGTGTGTTGAATGTGTCCCTGCTTTTTAATATGTTCCTTGGACCTCTATATTTTCTGTAAGTGGTTAATTAAATTTAGGGGCTTAGTCAAATTCAGGTTCAATATTTTTGGTGATACTTTTTTGTTGGAGCATTTGTGTACTTCCATAAAGAGAAGCATGATGTCTGACTATTTCTTTAATAGTAGCAGACATTTGTGATCTTTGCCTAGATCATTAATTCTGTTGGGGTTTCAAAATGGTGGTATTCAGTGACAGAGCAAGACTCCATCTCAAAAAAAAATTGGTGATATTCAAATTCCATTATTCCTCTATCATTCATTATCTGGAATACATCCATAAAAGAATCATTCTTTCATCAGTGATGTGACTTCCCCTGGGTACATATAATATAGGAAAAGCACAATAAATGCCTGACTTTTTGCATTTACTGGTTTCCAAAACCATGAGCAGGTTCTCTAGAATCCTTCAAAGGCAACCAATGAGGTGTGTTTCCTCTTTGTTTTTCTTTTAGGATCATCATTATGAACTCAAGGATTTTTAGTAGATGCTGCTGATGTCCTGGGCTCACCTTAGATTTCACCTCAGTGAAAGTGCTGGGCAGTAACAATGCATACGGGCAGCTTCTCATATCCCCCTCCTTTTGCTTCTTTGAGAGCTTTCTCCAAAGCTATAGGAACTTGCTGAGCCCGCCTATGGGGAGCCCAGAAATGACGGAGATTCAATGCCTCAAAAGACAACCTTTAACCACGAGGGGTGGCTTCACCTTCCCTTGGCAGGACAATTTTCAGAGACATGCTACATCATTTAGGGGAGGTCTCTCAAGTCCCTGATGCACATTTTGCCATTCTTCCTTCCCTGTCTTGCTTTCTTCGCTGTCTAACTTGTGTTGTTTCTTGGGATTGCCTTTTAAGTAAATCACCAGCATTCAATTCATTGTCTCATGGTCTTCTTTTGGGATGCACCCAAATTAAGATACATTTAACTATGTTTGATGATTTTTGAGCTATTGCAATTATTACCCTTATTGCATTAAATCATCCCATCTTTGGTCAGCTGGAGTGCATTCAGCTGGCTTCTAAGTCCTTTTGACATGACACTGCTTAGCTTTGATAATTTTCTTTTTTCTGGTATTACCAGATGTTTCAGTCTCATTTTGTATTATTTCCTTTCTCAAAGGTGTGATCAACCATTTCTCCAAGAACCCTTTGTTTTTATTTCTTGATGTGGGAAATAGTATTTAAAGAGATACAATCTTGGCAGTAAGTCTGTTTGTTGCTACTGGATTGATCTATGTCTTTTCAAGAGACAAATTAAAACTTTTCTGTTTCTTTGCATGTCTTGTAACTTTTTGTTGAAAAAACAGGCGTTGTAAAAAAATATGTGGCAAATCTGAAAATCAGATTCCCCACATCAAGCACATTTTTACTTTTTTTGAGATGGAGTCTTGCTCTGTCGCCAGACTGGAGTGCAGTGGCACAATCTTGGTTCACTGCAACCTCTACCTCCCAGGTTCAAGTGATTCTCCTGCCTCAGCTTCCTGGGTAGCTGGGAGGACTACAGGCATGCATCACCAGGCCAAGCTAATTTTTCTCGTATTTTTAGTAGATACAGGGTTTTACCATGTTGAAACCCTCCTCACCTCGTGATCTGCCTGCCTGTCTCCCAAAGTGCTGGGATTACAGGTGTGAGCCACTGCACCTGGCCCAAGCATTTTTCCTTTGTTGCTGTTTATTCTTATTTCTGCTGCTGTGTACTTATTTAGTGACTTTACTGGACCAGTTCTGTAAAATCTGTATTCTTTGTCATGTGTGGTCCCTGAAGTCTCTGCTTGTTTCACTTACTGGTCAGCTAATGACTGGACAGAAATGTATTCCTGCCTGCACCAATTAACCTCTTAACCTCTGCTGAGAACTCTGAGTTTGGGCATCCGTTCAGTGCTCCAGCGGACATTTTGCAACATTGCCTTAGCCTTCATTCCTGCCCATGCAAAGCCTCAGGGTCACCTAGAGCCTTCTCTTTCTTTTCTGGGCGTATGCACAGACCTGCACAAGCATGTGGCCCTCTAGACTCCATGGAATACATTGAAGTTTTTCAAAGATCTATTCCCAATTTTCAAAGGCTCATTCCCCAGTTTTTCCTTCTAAGTTTTTAGTCACCCTCTTCTTAGTTCCAACTGGTAATGCTGTCTTGGGCAGCTGCATTGTTCAACAATCGTTGTTGATCATTTTTTAACAGATATCCTGAAGCCAGGGTTGTTCACACAGCATAAGCTTTCTGTCACGTCACATAAGGAAGGCTCTGAGAGTGAATCTTTCCAGAGAGTTTTCAGACAGGTCAAATAGTGACAGTTCTCCAGGAATAAGTTTTTTTGGGAGCCCAAACCTGTTCTGCCTCCTCCAGTGCCTACCAAGCTGCTAGTTTTCATAGCTATTATAGTTGTGAGGCTGTTACATGGTAACCATGGGGCAGGTGTTAGAGGAATGAGACTATGGCAAATTAAAACATAAAGCTTAGGGCCAGGCACAGTAGCTCACACCTGTAATCCCAGCACCTTGGGAATCTAAGGTGGGAGAATCACCTGAGCTCAGGAGTTCAAGACTAGCCTAGGTGACATAGCAAGACCTTATCTCCACTAAAAATAAACATTAAATGAAAAATAATGTAGTTAGGCATGGTGGCACATGCCTGTAAGTCCAGGCTACTCTGGAGGCTGAGGTGGGAGGATTACTTGAGGCTGGGAGATTGAGGCTGCAGTAAGCTGTGAACACACCTGTGTCCAGCCTGGACAGTCTCAAAAAATATTTAAAAAAAAAAAAGCTTGCTGTTCAGCCATATTTCTTGAATAAAGCCCCTCAAATTGCTGCATTCTTTCAATTTCCAGAATTTTGAAAACATTTATTTTTGGCAGCTTTTGCCATTGTTCTCACTGTTCTATAGAGATGAAGAATCTTGGAGGGCCCTACTTCACCTAAGAAATCGGAACACTGCTTAAATGAAAACATATACTAAATTAATACTAATGCCTAAACTATTGGGCTTTTACTTAAGCTTATTGATAGCTACCTCATTGTTTCACCAATCTCTTTTCTCCCTTGTCAAAAATCCTCAGTAATACCATCCAAATTACCATTTTGCAACAGGGCATAGTGGCTCATACCTGTTATCTCAGCAGTTTGGGGGGCTGAGGCAGGAGGATCGCTTGAGCCCAGGAGGTTTGAGACCAGCCTGGGCAACATGGTGAGATCCCTTCTCTACAAAAAGATACAAAAATTAACCAGGTGTGCTATTGTGTGCCTGTAGTCCCAGGTACTTGGGGGGCTCAGGTGGCAGGATCAATTGACTCTGAGAAGCAGAGGCTGTAGTGAGCAAAGGTGGTGCCACTGCACTTCAATCTGGGCAACAGAGCAGGACCCTGCCTCAAAAAAAATTATATATATATACACACACACACACACACATATCTAAATTTTGTTTTATCCTTCCATACACACACAGCAGACTTAGAATAACACCACCAATATTGCTCCCAATAAGATAATCACTGAAAATGCTTTACACTATTTTATACTTCCCTTTGTCCTTAGAGTTTATCTCACTGGAATATAGAGTCGAAGTACTGGGGTTTAGAGTTAGTTTGAAAAGGCCTTCTCAAAACTGAGGTATGAAAAACCATTTAAAAGTTCAACAAATCCAGGAACTGTGTTTTTTTTTTTTTTTTTTTGAAAAAAATTAATGAGATAGGTAGGCCACTAGCTAGACTAACAAAGAAGAAAAGAGAGAAGATCCAAATAAACACAATTAGAAATGATGTTGGGAATGTTACTGGTGACCCCACAGAAATAAAACAACCATCAGAAACTACTACAAACAACTCTACACACACAAACTAGAAAACCCAGAAGAGATGGATAAATTCCTAAATAGATACACCTAAGACTGAGCCAGGAAGAAACTGGTTCCCTAAAGAGACCAATAACAAGCTCTGAAACTGAATCAGTAATAGCCTACTAATCAAAGAAAAGCCCAGGACCTGATGAATTCACAGCTGAATTCTACCAGATGTACAAAGAAGAGCTGGTACCTTTCCTACAGAAACTATCCCAAAAAATTGAGGAAGAGAGACTCCTCCCCAACTCATCCTATAAAATCACTGTCATCTTTATGTCAAACCCTGGCAGAGACACTACAAAAAAAGAAAACAATATCCTTGAACATCAATGTAAGAATCCTCAACAAAATAATTGCAAACTGAATCCAACAGCATATCTAAAAGCTAATGCATCATGATCAAGTAGGCCCCCAGATGCAAGTTTGGTTCAACATACACAAATCAATAAATGTGATTCATCACATAAACAGAACTAAAGACAAAAACCACATGATTATCTCAATAGACAGAAAGGGCTTTCAATAAAATTCAACATCCCTTTATATTAAAACTTCAAAACCCCTTTATATTATAAACTAGATATTGAGGGAACACACCTCAAAATAGTAAGAGCCATCTATGACAAACCCACAGCCAACATTATAGTGAATGGGCAAAAGCTGGAAGCATTCCCCTTGAAAGACTGCACAAGACAAGGCTGCCCTCTCTCATCACTTTTACTCAGCATAATACTGGAAGTCCCAGCCAGAGCAATCAGGCAAAAGAAAGAAATAAAGGCCATCCAAATAGGAAGAGAGGAAGTCAAACTACCTCTGTTTGCTGATGACATGATTCTATATCTAGAAAACCACAGGCCGAGCGTGGTGGCTCACACCTGTAATCCCAACACTTTGGGAGGCTGAGGCAGGTGGATCACCTGAGGTCAGGAGTTGAGAACCAGCCTGGTCAACATGGAGAAACCCCATCTCTACTAAAAATACAAAAAAAGTAGCCAGGCATGGTGGTGGGCACCTGTAATTCCAGCTACTTGGGAGGCTGAGGCAGGAGAATAGGTTGAATCTGAGAGGCAGAGGTTGCAGTGAGCTAAGACCACGCCATTGCACTCCAGTCTGGGCAACAGAGTGAGTCTCCATCTCAACAAAGAAAAAAGAAAACCCCATAGTAAATGTTCAAAAGCTCCTGTAGCTGATAAACAATGACTTAAGCAAAGTTGCAGGATACAAAATCGATGTACAAAAATCACTAGCATTCCTACACCCCAACAAGAGCCCAACTGAAAGCCAAATCAGAAAGGCAATCCCATTCATAATTGCCCAAAAAAAGGGTAAAATACCTAGGAATGCAGCTAACCAGGGAAGTGAAATACCTCTACAATGAGAATTACAAAACACTGCTCAAAGAAATCAGAGAAGATACAAATGGAAGAACACCCCACGCTCACGGATAGAAAGAATCAATATTAAAATGGTTATACTGCCCAAAATAATTTACAGATTCAATGCTATTCCTATCAAAATACCAACACATTCTTTACAGAACTATTAATAGAAAAAACTACTTGAAAATTCATATGGAATCAAAAAAGAGTCCAAATAGCCAAGGCAATCCTTAGCAAAAAGAACAAAGCTAGACGCATCACGTTACCAACTTCAAATTATACTAGAAGACTACAGTAACCAAAACAGCATGATACTGCTACAAAAACAGGCACATACACCAATGAAACAGAGCATATAGCCCAGAAAGAAGGCCATGCATCTACAACCAACTGATCTTTGACAAAGCTAACAAAAACAAGCAATGGGGCAAAGACTCCCTATTCAATAAGTGGTACTGGGATAACTGGCTAGCCATATACAGAAGATTGAAGCCAGACCCCTGCCTTATACCACACACAAAAATCAACCAAGATAGATTAAAGACTTAAATGTAAAACCCAAAACTATAAAAACCCTTGAAGACAACCTAGGCAATACCATCCTGGACATAGAAACAGGCAAAGATGGCCGGGCGCAGTGGCTCAAGCCTGTAATCCCAGCACTTTGGGAGGCCGAGGTGGGTGGATCACAAGGTTAAGAGATCGAGACCATCCTGGTCAACATGGTGAAACCCCATCTCTACTAAAGATACAAAAAATTAGCTGGGCATGGTGGCATGTGCCTGTAATCCCAGCTACTCAGAAGGCTGAGGCAGGAGAATTGCCGGAACCCAGGAGGCGGAGGTTGCGGTGAGCTGAGATCATGCCATTGCACTCCAGTCTGGGTAACAAGAGTGAAACTCCGTCTCAAAAAAAAATAAAAAAAAGAAAAAGAAACAGGCAAAGATTACATGACAAAGACACTAAAAGCAATCACAACAAAACCAAAAATGGACAAGTGAGATCTAGTTAAACGTAAAAGTTTCTGCATAGCAAGATAAACTATCAAGAGCAAATATACAACCTACAGACTGGGAGAAAATATTTGCAAACTATGCATGTGACAAAGGTCTAATACCCAGCATCTATAAGGAACTTAAATTTATAAAAGAAAAACAATCCCATTAAAAAGTAGGCAAAGGACATGAACAGACAGACATTTCTCAAAAAAAGACATACTTGTGGGCAACAGGCATATGAAATAAAGCTTAATATCACTGATTAGAGAAATGCAAATCAAAACCACAATAAGAATACCATGTCACACTTGTCAAAATGGCTATTGTTAAAAAGTCAAAAACAACAGATGCTGCCAAGGTTGTGGAGAAAGGGGAACACTTATACACTGTTGGTGGGAACGTAAATTAAGTCAACCATTGTGGGAAGCAGTATGGTGATTCCTCAAAGAACTAAAAGCAAAACTACCATTCAACCCAGCAATCCCATTACTGGGTATATACCCAGAAGAGGAGAAGTCATTCTACCATAAAGATACATGCATGTGAATGTTCATCACACACTTCACAATAGCAAAGACATGGATCAACCTAAATGCCCATCAATGACAGATTGGATAAAGAAAATGTGGTACGTATACACCATGGAATACTATGCAGCCATAAAAAAGAGCAAGATTATGTCTTTTGCAGGAATGCAGATGAGGCTGGAGGCCTCTTAAAAACTAACTTTTAACTAATTAATGCAGGAACAGAAACCCAAATACCACATGTTCTCACTTATAAGTGAGAGCTAAATAAGAACTTATGAACACAAAGAAGGAAATAACAGACACTTGGTGTCTACTTGATGAAGGAGGGTAGGAGGAGGGAGAGGAGCAGAAAAGATAACTGGCTAATGAAGAAACATGTACAACAAACCCCCATGACATGTTTACCACTGTAACAAACCTTCACATGTACCCCTAAACCTAAATGTTAAAAAAAAAAATGAAACTAAAAAGAAAAAAAACCTCTATGTGGATTTGCCTCTATGTGGATAGGCAATGAGATTTATTTAATTTCACTTGTTTTTTAGGAGTTGATTTTTAAAATATAATCTTGATGTTTTGTTGGTTTAGTTTTTAATTTTTTGTTTGTTTTTATCAAGAAAGAGTCTTGCTCTGCAGCCCAGGCCGAAGTGCAGTGGTGCAATCTCAGCTCACTGTACCCTCCGCCTCCTGGGTTCGAGTGATTCTCCTGCCTCAGTCTCCCAAGTAGCTAGGACTACAGGCACCTGCCACCACACTTGGCTAATTTTTGTATTTTTAAGTAGAGATGGGGTTTCACCATGTTGGCTAGGCTGGTCTCAAACTCCTGGTCTCAAGTAACCTCCCCACCTTAGCTTCCCAAAGTGCTGAAATTACAGGCATGAGCCACTGCACCCGGCCCTAATTTTGTTTTATAAATAAGTAAAATATATGCATAGTTCCATGGTCAAATCTACAAAACAAAGTGTATTCAAATAATTGTAAATAATGTCCCTATTCCCTTTGTCCATTTCCTCCTCTTCCAAGCATAAACATTTTTTAAGTATAATCATTTCTTCCTGCCTTGCTATATTGTATCATTAATATAAGTAAATATGTTTATGGCTATATCTTTTGGTATTTAGAAAGGTTTCTATTTGTGTTCTAACAATTACCTTTATGCTAGTACCTTTACTTAGTACATTTAGAGCTCGGATCTTTTCCTGTTGTCTACTGGTTTCTACCATAGCATTCCTTGGCATCCCATTTGAAGTAATGTTTTATTCCCAGTTCATATCTACAGGGTAATCAGTGAACTTGATTTGTTGTTCATATACTCACTCTCTTCTTCCCCCAGGTTTTGATAGTTGCATTTTATTTACTGCCAGAACACCCAGTCATCATGCTACTTACACACATGCTTTTACAATCTTCATTTCGATTTCATTCTATAGACAAATAGACATTTAATGCTCACCAATAGTCTTTATGTCAATGTCTCTTTAGTCATTTTGTTATCTGAAAATTCTTCTTCAGCAGATTCCCAAGGGAAGATTTTTGAAATATTGTTTCCTGAATTTTCATATCTTTAAAATAATTTGTCTGAAACCTTTATAATTTAATGTCAGTTTGATTAAAGTCTTGGTTCACATTTTATTTTCTCTCCTGGCATAAACCACGGCAGTCAAAAAAAAAAGTGTATGATGATAATTGACTTTTCTTTCTCTAAGTGTCTGGTTCTTTTGTATGAATATCCAAAGAATTTTTTCCTTTAAATTCTAATAATTTTATAAGCCTGTCTCTCACTGAATTCCGTTCTGAGTCATTTTCCTCCAGATATGTCCTCCATATGTCCTTTCGAGATGTCACATGGAGGTTTATGTTTTAAGGTCAGTTTTACTATAGTTTTTAGCATTTGCTCCTTGCCATTGACTGGTTTTCTTTCAGGACCTCCCGTTTTACATATGTGTGAACAACTTTGGACATCTTTTAAACTGTTATTTTCTCTCAAATTCTCTCTTCATGTCATTTTGATTTTTAAAATTTTCCTTCTTTTAATCTTTTAAAAGTGAATATATTTATTTATTCTAGTATTCCATGAAGTTTAATCTTAATTTCTAAAATGATTTTTTTTAAATTTATTTTTCTAAAGGTAGTTCTGTTACCTCTACTTTTGAATATTACTATTTTCCAAACACATCATTTCTGAGTTCTTCTACCTTCGATTTATGTTGTTTTTTCCACAGCTTTTCATCATTTTCATACCTTATTTTAGCTTGTTTTAAAGTATTAGGTTATGGTTTTCATCTCTCTTGTGGACATGTCTTTCTTATGGACTTTCATTGTCTAAAGGAATGTTATTCTGCTCCTTATTACATTTTTTTAAATAAGAACTTTGTATGGACATTTATCATGGTCTTTTTCCTGTGGCTATGTTTAAGTGAAATAAAATTTTTTTTTTTTTTTTTGCAAAGGATGGATGGCCAAGGATAGATTTTCCAGCTTCGTATCTCTAGAACTTCCTGTTTTGTTGCTTCCTGTTTTGTGATGAGAAATGTAGCCTTAAGACTTTCTAAATATGAGCTTCTGCACCCTCTCCTGCTTTTCTTCTCTCCTTCTTTTCTTTGTCCCTATTATCCTTTTCTGCACAATTTTTATTCTACTACCAGTACTTGTTCCTCGGTGTAGTACTAAGCAAGCTTAGTAGGAGAAGAACTTGCAGCAGAGATGGTATGTAGCTCATAAAGCCTAAAATATTTACTGTCTGGCCCTCTCCAGGAAAGTTTGCCAACCCCTCTTCCACAGATGACTCTATCTTTTCTCTGAAGAGCACCTCCCCACTCTGTGTGGTCTAAGTGGTGCTGTCAATCTCTGTGCACCATCACCGCCAGTGAGATGTGTTCCTAGGAGGGGTTAATAAATGGAGCCTTCTCTGCAGCGGATATATAGATATTTGGAGAGAGATTTTTCTGTTGGGATCACTTAGCTCCGGACTATAAATCTCAGGTTGCTGGTAGCCACTTCTCTTAGCCATGTGGAGGAAGCCTATTTGCAATGGGAGAAAGGGAGTGTAGGTTGTGAAGGCAGTTGGAGTAATTAATGAAATCTCTGACTCTAGCTAAAGCAGCTGCATCCTTGGACTTTGCAGCTACATGAGCCAATACGTTCATTTTCTGCTTGAGCTAGTGTGAGGTGGATTCTGATGCCACAACGCAAAAAACCCAGACTAACACAGCTGTATACGTGAAATCACATGTGCATGACCACTGAAATGATTTTTCTCAAATTATTCCCTACTAAGGCTTTTTTTTTTTTTTTTTACTATAAGAGAATCAAAACTTTAAAAAGAAACAAAAAACAAGGGAGGAAAGAGAAATTACTTTGCCCATGAGCAAGAGAATACCTTATCTAAGATTTGGTAAATTAGTCTAAATTTGTAAAAGGCTTGCAATGACCAGGCTGGGCATGGTAGTGCACACCTGTAACCTCAGTGCTTTGGGAGGCTGAGACAGGAGGATTGCTTGAGGTCAGGAGTTCAAGACCAGCCTGGGCAACATAGCAAGACCCCATATCTACAAAAAATAAAATAAATTAGCTGGGTGTGGTGGTGTGCCCCTGTAGTCCTAGCTACTGAGGAGGCTGAGGCAGGAGGATCCCTTGAGAGCCTGAGAGTCCAAGGCTGCAGTGAGCTCCAGCCTGGGTGACAGAGTGAGACCCTGACTCTTTAAAAAAAAAAAAAGTATGCACAAAGTAAGTTCAGCTTGTGGTTTATAAATAATATTGAAAATAATTTGGTTTAATGCAAATAAATAATATCACATTTTGATAGGCCAGGGCATGTAGAGTTTGAATTAGAACACATAAATTACTATCGTAGTGGAGTGGAACTTACCAGAAACATCAGTGGAGCGTTTTCAAAAACCAGATTTGAAAAGGCCACACTGGGGACCACTGGGATAAATAGGAAAGCTTGAGAATTACTACTCCAATATGGTTCCTTCACCTTTAAAAAATGTGTATTTTATATTTTGCTTAATTTGTGATATTCTTAGATAAAGGTTCAAAGTCCTTATTCCTGTTATCCCTAAATATATATTCACAGCACCATGAGATGGTTTCACTAGTACCTCAAAACTGTTTTTCAGCTGACCACACCTAGTGGTAGCAAGCACCTGGGGAAATCCTGTAGTCAGATCCAAAACCAAAAGGAACCATTGCTAGGATATCAGGAGGGCACAGAAGCAAACATTTGAGATTTATTCAGATATTTTATTAAAATGTCGGAGCAACAATCTTTTTATCTCGAACAAGAGAGTGAACAGAAATCTGTCCCAGATAAATAATTTAGGATTGGCTTTAATTAGCTCCTGATGTGATTCTCTGGACATTAAAATCACTCATGTGTAAGCACCGCAGACGCCAGGCCCTCAGGCACCTGAAAGCAACCTCCTTTCTCTCTTCATTAGAATGACTGAAAGCACTGCCAAACACTCTCTTAGACTAGAGCAGGGCAACAAGAGCCCAGGCAGGATGAGAAACTCACTTTGCAAACCACAGGGGTGGAACGGAGGCTGTGGGTCTGTGGAAAGGGCCTGACAGGCCATACAAGGGGGAGCCCCCAGGCCTCAGGTCCACATCTGAAAGGGAGAGCCCATCCTTGGTCTACCAATAATTTCACCTGTAATTTGTCCACAAGCAGTGCTTTTGTTCTGCTTAATGCTGGGAGGGAGGTACCTGAGAAGAGTAGGCCAGGAGGAAATAAACCCCTAGCACTTTCTTTTCCTGCAGTTCATTACATAACTCTCTTTTGTCCATTTTTTTTTAAAAGTCTCTGAAGTGCAAGGGGACCTAGTTCTTGCTTTGGATGACATAGAGAATCCAAATCATGGCTGCCATTCTGTGTTTTGCTTAACTCATTCCGAAAGCATGCATGCACTTAGAAGATTTTTTTCTTCTAAGAAATGAACATGGCCATTTTCCAGGCAGCTCCATAAACCAGAGAAAAATCAGAACTTGCATCACAGATTAGGAAAGGAATTCTTTGAATAACCCCTCTTGTCTTTCCCACAACATCCTGTCCCCAGTCACCTCCTAGAAGCTCAAGGCAACTTGCAGCGAGAGTTTTCTTATACTCGTCCTATCTTAACCCGGTCTAGGAAGAGAACCAGGAGTTACTAGTGCAGCAGCAATAGTAGCAGCAGTAGTAGTGACAAACCACTTGCACAAACATTGTCTTATTTGCTCTCATAGCAATCCTATGAAGAATGAGCACAAGTACTATGGTCTTCATTCTGTGGACCAACAGACTGAGGCTCCAAAAAGTTAAGGTAGTAATTGAGAGAGCAGGCACTTGAAATTCAAGCCTTTTACCTATAACTCAAGTAAAAGAGCCTATATCACTCTACTAGTTAGTTACGGACCCTGACGTTGACTGGCTTAATAACTAGGAGTACCAGAGAAGTCTGTCTCTCAAATGTTAAAAGGAGCCTGGAGCTAAGTAGCTGGTGTTACTTCCTGGGGCTGCCTCTTGGAAGACGCAGTGGCTTTGCTCTGCCTCGCTCCAGGGAGCTCAGAAGTGACGGGATGGGGACATGGATTTTAACCTAATAAAGATCTGCCTAATGCTTATAGTCGTCAATCGTATACCTCAGAAGTGGTGAAATGGTCATACAGAGATGGCTTAAAAATGCAGCAGACAGCTGGGCGTGGTGGCTCACACCTGTAATTCCAGTACTTTGGGAGGCCGAGGCAAAAGGATTACTTGAGTTCAGGAGTTTGAGATCAGCCTAGTCAACCTAGGGATACCTCCAACTCTACAAACAAATTAAAAATTGGCTGGGAGTGGTAGTGCATGCCTATAGTCCTAGCTACTTGAGAGGCTGAGGAAGGAGGTCAAGGCTGCAGTGAGCTACGATCATACCACTGCACTCCAGCCTGGGTGAAAGAGCAAGACCATTTCTTTAAAAAAAAATGTGGCAGGCTGTTACACAAGAGATCCAAGTCAGTTACGGGCTTAGAAAAACCTCAGGGCTCATCCAGCCTCAAGATTTCTATGAGTTCCTGGAAAAGCAGAGAGGAAGAAAGGAGGCTGGGAAAGCAGAAGGAATGATTCAGTGAGGATGTCAGCTGCATTTTTCCTCTAGAAGGTGAACCAGAGAATAAAGAACAGATTTTTCTTTATTTTGCAAGACCCAGATAGGAAGAGTGGAGAGGAATACAGTAAGATTTAGTACAACTGGAGTTAGAAACCAAAAGAATGGAGGGAACAAGCAAGTAAGAAGGAGAAGAAAGAAAGGAATGTGTTGTTTCCTTTGAGAAAATCATTTGTCGGGATAGTACATCTCAAATCTGATAACAGCTATAAACTCACCTTTGAGTATTTCATAAAAAGGCAACCTGATTTTTAAAAATCAAAACCTATTTTTAGTTCACTTTTTCCCTTCTTCCATGCAGAGATATTTAGCCAAGCATTACAACTGGTATTATGGGTTGACTTGTATCCTCTGGAAAAGATATGTTGAGGTCCTAACCACGAGTACCTCAGACTGTGACATCATTCAGAAACAGGGTACTTACAGAGGTAATAAAGTTGAAGTGAGGTCATTAGGAGGGACCCTAATCCAATGTAACTGGTGTCACAGGGAATTTGGACACGCACAGGGAGAACGCCACATGAAGATGGAGGCAGATGCAGGTGATGCATCTTCAAGCCAAGGAAGGCCAAAGATTGCCCGAAAACCACTAGAAGCTAGAAGGGCCTGGGACAGGTTTTCCCTTGCAGCCCTAAGGAGGAACAAGCGCTGCTGACATGTTGACCGTGGACTTCCAGCCTCCAGGACTGTGAGGCAATGTGTTTCTGTTGTTTAAGCTGCCCAGCCTGGTGTACTTTGCTGCAGCAACGTAACTACACCAATCCCACTGGCTATTCGAGTTTCACTTTTCCTGGCTCCATGCTTTCCAGGTAAAGGCCTGGAATGCTCTCAAACTGTGATGCTCAAAAGGCAAGGAGAATCCAACAAGTTGGAACAGGAAGTAATCACAGAGGTCATCAATCTTAACTTGTTTTATAGAGATGAAAACTGAAGTTCAGGAGCAGTGAGTGACCTGCCCAAGTTTTCACCATGCAGAGCCATGACTCAAAAGAACCCCCATTTATCAGAAATCACCTCTGAAACCATTGGCTGAAGAATGGCCAGAGCCAGAGCACCATAAGATCTCCCCACAACAACACTCCTGTGAGGCTTAGAAAATCCTCCTAACTATATCATTTAAGCCACATTTTACCATGTCACCCACAAGGGTGAAATGCAAGTTTGGGGGATGACTCTATGACATCCAGACACCTTCTCACTCCCCATTTAGCTTTAAGCTGGCGCGTTTACCACAACTGCCAGCTCACATTCATTCTAGCCGCCATGTTTTAGGAAGCACAGTAACAGTTCACAGTCCCTTATCCAAATTCTTGAAGCCCAGTGTTTTTGGAATTCAAAATTTGTCAGATTTTAAGAAGTATGGCCCATTATAAGTTATATTATAAATTAACTCCCCTGGAAGGGTCTACAGCTATCTTTTAATCAACAAAATGCACTAATATTTAAAAAGTTGAATAAGTAATGATTATAGGTAGTTTCAAGTCAAGTTTTCCTTCCAAATAGTTTCAGATTAACTCAGGACAGGTGTTGCTCTCAAGTGAGTTACTAAAAATCTTAGTTTCAAAGCTTTCAATATTGCAGTCATGAACCACTGTGGTTCCCCATTTCACAGAGACGCAAACTGATGGCCAAGAAGGGTAGGTACCTTACTTGGGCAGTCTGGCTCTAAAGGCCACACACAGCCTTAATTACCACCCATTGTTACATTGCCTCTTCAACCTTAACCCTAACCCAGAGTGGCAGGCTGGTGCCTGTTAAAGCATACGGATAGAAATCAGAACAGGAGCTGCTGAACAGAGTAGACAAAGCCAAAGAGATTTGATCATCTTCAGATAGCTGTCTTTTTCTCATATTCTCTCCCTAAGGCCATTTTAAACAGGGGACACTGGGCTACCAAGGACACTAAGAACAACCTCGCAAGGAGAAAGAGATCTTGAGGTTCTGAGCAGTGAGAGTGAGAGATATGCAAGGAATGAGCACAGCTTAATCCTAATCTTTGCCAAGGAAAGCAAAGGAAAGCTGTGAGTGTCAACAGCCTCAGGTCTTTATCTTTCAGTTCATCCATTCGTCAAACACTCACTGGGTGCCTACTTTGTGTACACTGCAATCAGTGCTGGGAAATGCCAGAGAACTAAGTGCCCCTGGCTAGCAAAGTCTTTTGCGAGCCTGCTCCCAGCTGCCTTTCTGATCCCTTCTCTCCCTCTTATATTCTTTCTCCCTCTTTCACTAAATCCAGCCAAACTAGCCCATCATGCCACAAACCCTCCAAGATCTTCCCCCACATCGGGACGTTTGCCCTTGCAGGCATTTTCTGCTACCAGCTCTTCAATGGCTGACTGCTCCGTCATTCAGGCCTCAGCTTATCCATCGTTTCCTCAGCGGGAACTTCCCTAACCACCCAGTGGGAGGACCCGCCCAGTCGCTCATGTCCTCGTTGCCTTAATTTTCATCTTTGCACTTATTCGTATATACTGTTTTTTCTGTTTTTCACTTGTTTACTTTCTCTCCCTATTGAATACAGCTTGCTGGGATCAGGAACCTGATCTGTTTTGCAGTCCTGCTGAATTTTCAGTGTTTCAAATAGTGCCTAGCACATAGTAAATAGTCTATAAATATTTATTGAATAAATTAACAGGCAGGAAAGTGAGCTTATGTTTTGGGGATTATGTTAGCTTGTTTTGTTTTGTTTTGTTTGAAAGCCTGAGGTAGTAGACTAAGGAAAAGGGGAGGTGGGTATGCAGCTGGGATGGCTACCTGCTCAGCAACGTCCGTATTCCCACCTTGAACAACAGCGCCTCTGTGTTTTAGCCGAGAATATGTCCGGCCAGCTCAAGTGTACCTCTCTTGGCATCTTTACCGTTTGGATTTGGTCATAATGGGTGAGAATGAGCTGTGTCATTTCTGAGTCATGTCCTGAAAAGAAATTTATTTCCTCCCCTCCCCTGGCCTTTCTCCCCCTCCCCGCTACCTAAATGATGTCAGTATCCAAAGCAACCCCATTGGAGCCAAAGATGGAAATCCTGTGTTGATGATGTCAGCAGTGAGCAGTTTACTTCCGGGTTATTACATGGAGAAAGTAAACTCCCATCTTCTTTAAGTCATTATGTTTGGGGGGTTCTTAGTTACAACAGCTAGGCCAGTACCCTACACCTAATAGAAGTTTTTAAGTCTTTATCCACAATTCAGAGTGTTTTTGCTGCATCCGGTCTGCCTTTGCCAGAAACTGCTACCCAAATATTACCTTTATTTTTTTGTTTTAGTTTATCCTTACTGTTTGTCAAGTTAGCTTCTGTGTTCCACACCACACTGCATTTGTGTGCTGAATTTCCGCAGTTGCAGAGAGAGAAAGTACATGTAATGAAGTCTGCTAGGCACCAGGTACTATGCTAAATGCCTTCCTGTGATCCCTTGTTTGATTCTCCTAATAGATATGTGAGTCTGAGGTCATTTTTATTTTATAAATACGGAAACAGGCTCAGAGAGGTTAGGTGTCTTGTCCAAGGTCACACAGCTTGGAAGTGGCAGAGCTGGGCTTTGAACCCAGAGGACATCTGAGCCTGCTCATTCTAATACTCTGAACTTACATCATGGTATATGCAGTGACTGAGGGCTTGCGCAGGGGTTTCAAGATTTGCTTTCCTTCTGGCTATAGTTGACATCATTAATGTAATTGTGTGACTTTCACTTCATAGCTCGCTACTCTTTATGATATCTATATGTAACCTTTTATCTCTTGGGGTCATGTTTATTTGTTTATAAAAATTGTGGTAAAATATAAGAAAATTGACCATTTGAGCCATTCTTAACTGTACAGTTCAAATGACATTAAGTACATTCACAATGTTGTTCAGCCCTCATCACTATCCATCTCGAGAATTTTTTTTTACAAGCCCCTGAAAAAAATATGAAACGCTTCATGAATGTTCGTGTTCTCTTCAAACAGAGGCCACGCTAATCTCTCAGCCTCATTCCAATGTTGGTGTATGTACTGCAAAGCAAGGGGGCCTTGTATTTAAGTCCCTGGTTTTCTAACTCTTGGCTCGGCTCCCCATTCTCTTCCTTTCCTTCTGTGATCTGCGCCTGCGGCTCAGGAATGAATGGGAGTGTCTCAGTCATGCCTGTGCCTCCTCAGCGCTGTGAGAGAGAGGAAGGAGAAAGAGGCATGATTCTTCATCAAGTGGCCTAGCTTGGATCTTACCACTGGTTTCTGCCCCCACCAATACCCAGCAGTCAGAGCAAGGACAGGAAAAGGTTCACAAACTCCCTAACTGAAATCGGAATCATTTCTGAGTTTCTTAGCCCTTCAAAGTGTGGGTTAGGAACTATAATTTGCTCCACATTGGAGCCATCAAGATGAGACTGGGGCTGGGCATGGTGGCTTACACCTGTTATCCCAGCACTTTGGGAGGCGGAGATAAGAGGATCACTTGAGGTCAGGAGTTTGAGACCAGCCTGCCAACATAGTGAAACCCCGATTCTATTTAAAAAAAAATACAAAAATTAGCCAAGCACAGTGGTGTGCCCCTATAGCCCCACCTACTCAGTAGGCTGAGGCAGGAGAATCACTTGAACCCAGGAGGCAGAGGCTACCTGAGTCTAGATTGTGCCACTGCACTCCTGCCTAGGCGACAGAGCGAGACTCAGTCTTGAAAAAACAAAGCAAAACAAAAGATGAGACTTAGAGTGCTATTGTGTACAGTAACAGGAGGAGAGATGGGACTCACCAGGTCTTGCTTCGTCTCCTGGGTTCCCAAGGGAGGCACCAAGAGTCTGGTCAGGGATGTAACCTGAGCACTCGTAGGAGCTAGAGAACCAGGTAGGATTCCTGACTCCTGTCCAGCGCTCTCTACCTTCACATCTACCCACAAATCTCACCCTGCCCAATACCGTCCTATTTTCTCTTATGTCTGCTTAGAAGCCTTTCTCCCCATGCCTCAAGCACTGTCAGCTTTTCCCAACAGAGCCATTTGATCCCCTGGGTCCTTCAGACCCAGTGCTAGGGGATTAATAAAAACCTTAAAAAAATAGGCAGCTGTTTTGGGTGCTCTACTTTGCCACCCAGCTCCCCAGCAGGACTGCAGGACCTGTCCCCCAAGCTGCTGGGAATGTTGACTAGCAGCCCTCAACTGCCAGCCTGCTCTGGAATTGCCCTCACCTGAAGACAGCTGCCCCGCCTGGGTTACGCCCCCTTCCCAGAGCAGCCTGATCTCATGACAGAAGGGCCATCCTAGCTCCAAGCTCTCTACAGAGCTGCAGAGGCCAGTCATCAGTCAGGAATACACTGTGGCCCAGCTCCTCCCCCTGAACAATCTGACTTACTTTCCTTCCCCCACAGGTGCTAACCCTGGTACCCCACTAATAAATCTCTGGCGCATTAATCTCTCAATCAGAAACTCCTTAGGAAGCCAACCTGCAACAGCTCCAAAATAAAAAAACAATGATGAGCCTCTAATGTATAAATGTTTAATGGAATGTTTACGGATGCCACATTCTGTGAACTCCATTAATTGTTTAATTTAGTACTCTTGAACATTTAAGATGTCATTACCTCTAATCACAATCTACAGGTTAGAATTTCTCAGTTCATATAAATTCCAGCCCATATGTAATGGATGCTGACAAATAATAGCAAATTGTAAATTAAATGCAGCACTTACAGCCAAATAATTTCAAAGGCAAAGTCATTAGGGCTGGGTACAGGAGCTCATGCCTGTAATCCCAACACTTCGGGAGGCCAGTAAGCTGGAGGACTGCTTGAAGCCAGTTCAACACAAGGCTGGGCAAAAAAGCAAGACCTCCACCCTCATCCTCCACGAAGTATTTTTTAAAATAAGCTGGGTATGACGGCACAGGCCTGTAATCCCAGCTACTTGGGAGGCTGAGGAGGGAGGATTGCTTGAGCCCAGAAGGCTGAGGCTGCAGTGGAGCTGGGTGACAGAGTGAGACCCTGCCTCAAAAAAAAAAAAAAAAGCCATTACATCGAACATTATGAAACTGCTAATATCTGGCCATTTTTGACCTTTACAAATGGTGATTTCACATGATTCAACATAATATTTTATCAAAATATTTATCAACAAAAGTTATATTTAATTGGGGATGTATGTGTATGCTAATGTGTTAGCCTTCAACAGTACACATGCTAGGGCCTGTGACGATATCAGAAACAGCCTTGCCTCTTTGCAATAAAGATACTACAAGCATGACCTAGACAGAAATCATTAAAATGCCAAGATTTGGGGTCAAAGAAAGGAAACAGAAGCCCAGACCTAATTTTACTCTGCACGACTCATTGTACAGTTGAAGTACTTCCTGCCTCTCGAGGTTTCACCCTCATCTCAAGCTTCTAGGGCCCCATTTCCTCCCTTCCCACTTTCTGCACTCATTCTCCCTTTCAGGGGTTTCCTCCTCTGCAAGAAAACGTGGCTGTGAGAAGGATCTGAGGCTCATGGGGGAGGAATCAAATTATGAACAGCTCTCTTTTCAATGAAAGGCTTTTTTCTGATAATATCAGCATTTCCCATGTGCATTATCCTTTCAGTCCCTTGTGACAATGTCCCAAACCTCTACCAATAAATTACTTGATCCACTCTCCAAAAACAGCTTTGTTCCCACAAATACTGTTCATGGGAAGAGACTGAGAGGTTAGTAGGCTATTTCTGCCATTTGACCATTTTGTTTATTGCACTGATTCAACACATAAGTAAGCATTCAAACCTTTCATTTATACTCAATGTAACTTCATAAATCTAAGAGCTGGTTGAGAGAACATTAATCTCCTGCAATGCGGGTTCTCATCAGCACACTTTCCCAGGCCTGGACCTGCTACTCACCCCTCTCCCTCGCCTCCTGCAGGGCGCTTATGAGAGGGTGCAGGGAACAAGGGGCTCTGCATCTGCTCAGGACCCCCTCCAGCAGGGGAAGCTGGAGGCCGAGCCGAGTTGGACCAGAAGAATGGAAATGATGGAGAGACCCAGGCCCTATCTTAGAGAAATTAAAGATCTTGTAGACAGGAGTACCCAACATGCAAAGCTATGCATGCTATTCCAGAAAAGGTAAGTTCCTTTAAAAAAAAAATGAGTTTGCAAGCATGAGGGGAATGATTAGTGGAAAGTGAGGGCATTAAAAAGGACTTTCTCTATTTTTCTTTTTAAATTGTGTGGTCCTTAATCCAGTTATGAATGCAGTACATATTCTTGGTAGAAAAATGAGAAAATCATTCACAGTTGACCTTTGAACATGGGTTTCATCTGCATGGCTCTACTTTTAGACACATATTTTTTTCCAATAAATAGATTGGAAAATTTTTAGAGATTTATGACAATTTGAAAAAAGTTGCTGATAAACTGCATCCACAAGTAGAGTTTATAAACAGATCTTACCTAAAGGCTGCTAACTCTGAGGCTTGGAGGGAAAAGAGAAACACCAGCTGCCAGCCTTTTGGATGTGGAAAGCCTGGACAAGATCACTTTTTCTGGACTGGTTTCATCAGTGCTTCCCTGAAGTCAGGAAGTACCCTGTCTGTAAGGAACTGCTTGTTAAAGTTGTTTGGATATTGGACAATGCCGCTGACCACCCAGAACCCCATGAGTTTAACACCAAGAGCACTGAAGTAGTCCACTGGTGACTGAACACAACATCTCCAATTCAGCCTCTAGATCCCGGGTCATACGGACCCTTAAAGCTCATGACACACGGTACCCTATGGAAAAGATTTGTCAGTGCAATGGAAGAGAACCCCGATAGAGAACATCACAAAAGTCTGGAAGGATTACACCAATGAAGATACCATTGTGGTCATAGAAAAAGCCATGAAAGCCATCAACCCTGAAACAAATTTCTGCTGGAAAAGAAACTGTGTCCAGATGTTGTGCATGACTTCACAAGACTGACAAAAGCACCAATCAAGGAAATTTGAAAGAGATTGTGGAGAGGGAAAAAGAAAAAAAATAGGTGGAGGGTGAAGTGTTTCAAGATCTGGATGTTGGAGAAATTTAAGAGCTACTAAACACCAGACCACAGGCATTAACAGAAGACAAGCTGATGGAGGTGAGTGTCTCTGAACAATGAGGAAAATGATGTAGAAGCTATGCCAGGAAACATGCTGACATTAGACAATACAGCAGAAGGGTTCCAATTGTTCAAGACTGCTTTTAACTTCTTTTATGACATGGACCCTTCCATAATACGGGCACTGAAAGTAAAGCAAACAGTGGAAGAACTAGCACCATATAGAAACACTTTTAGAGAAATGAGAAAGCAAAAAAGTCAGACAAATTACCACGTATTCCCATTAAATCACACCAAGTGTGCTTGCCTCTCCTGCCTCCCCTCCCACCTTCCCCACCACTTATGCCTCTGCTGCCCCTGAGACAGCAAAACCAGCCCTCCCCTTTCTCCTCAGCCTACTCAATGAGAAGATGACGAGGATGAAGACCTTTATGATGATCCACTTCTACTTTATGAATAGTGAATTCACTTCCTCATTATTTTCTTAATATTTTTTCTTTAGTTTACTTTATTGTAAGAATATAGTATATAATACATATAGCATTCAAAATATGTGTTAATTAACTGTTTATGTAAGGCTTCCAGTCAACAGTAGTCCATTAGCAGCCATGTTTTTGGAGAGTCAAACGTTATACACAGATTTCTGACTGTGCAGGGGATCAGCAATCCTAATCCCTGCATCGTTCAAGGGTCAACCTCATATACGGTACACACACACACACAAAGACATTTAGATCATTCCAGTTCTACTACCCAGAGGCAGCATCGGTAACTACTGTTTTAAAAATTATTCTACTTAATTTAACTTGAATTTGACAGGGAAAAATAATGAAATGAAACTGAAGGAACTGCTGAAATTTATAAATGTATTTCTTCAAAATAAGAGCCATTAGTTATTAAGAAATTCTTCAAATAGATTACAAAAATATGAGGCTGTGAGACTGGAGTTAGCAAGTATTTTTTAGTTTATGCTTCTTAATATCCATAAGTTTAAATTTCTGGATACTAATCCTTGGATGATTGGGTAATCAAAATCAGAAGCCGCAGTATGTTTTAAAGAGTTCTTTTGTTTTTTTCTCTGAGAGAAAAAGAGAGGATGCAAATGAGAACAAAACTTTACACCTAAGTTTACTCTCAGGTTAATTCTTCAAAATAATTAATTAGGGAAAAGCTGATATATAAAGAAAAATATGGGATTACAAAAAATGGCGCTGTAGGACCAACCCAGGATTGCAGCTCCCAGTGAAAGCACAGAGGGTGAGTGGACCCCACATTTCCAGATGGATCTTTATTGCCCACAGACCAGGAGATTCCCAGGTGTAGGAGCCCCATGGGCCACCAGCGCAGCTGTTTGGGCCGGGGCCGCAGCACAGCAGCACTCCGTACAAAATACACTGGTTTGGTTGCCCTGTTAAACCGGCAATTGGAGATTTCAGAAGGCAGATTAGCACATTCATCTGATTAAATGGGACTTAAACAGAAAGCCAGGCCAGGAGATTCCCAACAGCAACATTGTTCCAGCCGGTGCAGTGGGTCGCTGCACAGGAAATCACACAGATCACGGTGCCCTTTCAGCAGGCAACTGGAACACCTGGGAGAGAGTCAACTGTTCAACCTAAAAAAAAAAGTGGGGGGGCTCTGAGGCAGGGAGCCAGGTGATCAGGCTCGGTGGGTCCCACCCCCACAAAAACAAACAAAACAGCAATTGGAAACACTCATGGTTGAGAGTTTCACGGCAAGCAAGCTGAACCCAGGACAGTGCAACTTGGTGGGGGAGTGGCGTCGGCCATTACTGAGGCACTCGACCCCTATGGAGGTACTCTGCCATTGCTGACACAGCCTGCCATTGCCGAGGCAACCCGCCATAACAGAGAGAGTCCACCACTACAGAGGCAGGACACCATCACCACGGCAGCTGTAACCACACCCATATAAACAGGACTGCAGGGAATTACACATGGCAGCAGGGCAGAGCCCATGACACCAGGATGGAGCCCACGGCAGCAGGACAGAGCCCACGGCAGCTCAGCATAGCCACTACAGGCAGGCAGTGATTAGACTGCCTCCTTGCTGGGCAGGACAGTGCAATGAATACTCATAAATAAAGCCATAACTCCCTGGGACAGAGCACCTGAGAAAAAAAGGGGCTTTATGAGTTCTGCTGCAGCAGACTTCAACGTACCTGCCTAGCAGCCCTGAATGAACAACGGAGCTCACAGCTCAGCACCTGAGCTCCTATAAAGTACAGACTGTCTCCTCAAGTATAAAGTACAGACAGTCTCCTCAAGCAGCTCCCTGACCCCTGTATATCCAAAGAGTCACCTCACAAAGGACTGATCAGACTGACATTAGGCGGGCATCATTCAGGGACAAAGATAGCAGAAGAAGAAACTGGTAGCAACCCTTACTGTTCCACAGCTGCTACAGGTGTACCCCAGGCAAGCAGGGCCTGGAGTGGACCTCAGCAGTCCTACAGCAGAGGGACCAGGCTGTTAGAAGAAAAACTAAGAAACAGAAATATTTCATGATCAACAATCTGGACGTCCACTCAGAGACCCAATCGGAAAATCAGCAACTACTCAGACGACAGGTGGATAAATCCACAAAGATGGGAAGAAACCAGCACAAAAAGGAGGAAAACACCTGAAACCAGAACACATAGCCTCCTACAAGGGACCACAACTCCTCACCAGCAAGGGAACAAAGCTGGACAGAGAATGAGTGTGATAAAATGACAGAATCAGACTTCAGAAGGTGGGTAATAAGAAAATTCCGTGAGCTAAAAGAATATGTTCTAACTCAATGCAAAGAAACTAAGAACATTGAAAAATGATGTGAGGAAATGATAACAAGAATAAACAACTTAGAGAGGAATATGAGTGAATTGAAGGAGCTGAAAAAACACAACACGAGAACTTCGCGAAGCATGCACAAGTTTCAACAGCCAAATTGACCAAGCAGAAGAAAGGATATCAGAAGTCAAATATCAACTCAATTAAATAAAATGAGAAGCCTAGATTAGAGAAAAAAGTGCAAAAAAGAATGAACAAAGTCTCCAAGAAATGTGGGACTATGTGAAGAGACCTAATCTACGTTTGATAGGTGTACCTGAATGTGACAAAGAGAACAAATCCAAGCTGGAAAATACTCTTCAGGATATTATCCAGGAAAATTTCCCCAACCTAGCAAGGCAGGCCAATATTCAAGTCCAGGAAATACAGAGAACACCACAAAGATATTCCGCAAGAAGAGCAACCCCAAGGCACATAATCATCAGATTCACCAGGGTAGAAATGAAGGAGAAAATACTAAGGGCAGCCAGAGAGAAAGGTCGGGTCACCCACAAAGGGAAGCCCATCAGACTCACAGCAGATCTCTCAGCAGAAACCCTACAAGCCAGAATAGAGTGGGGGCCAATATTCAACATCCTTAAAGAAAAGAACTTTCAACCCAGAATTTCATATCCAGCCAAACTGAGCTTCAGAAGTGAAGGAAAAATAAAATGCTTTGCAAACAAGCAAGTACTCAGAGATTTTGTCACCACCAGGCCTGCTTTACAAGAGCTCCTGAAAGAGGCACTACACATAGAAAGGAACAACCAATACCAGCCATTCCAAAATCACACTAAATGCTAAAGAGCATCAACAAAATGAAGAATCTGCATCAAATAATGGGCAAAACAGTCAGCTAGCATCAAAATGGCAGTATCAAATTTACACATAACAATATGAACCCTAAACGTAAATGGGCTAAATGCACCAATCAAAAGACACAGACTGGCAAATTGGATAAAAAGCCAAAACCCATCAGTGTGCTATATCCAGGAAACCCATTTCACATGCAAGGATACACAAAGGCTCAAAATAAAGGGATGGAGGAAGATTTACCAAGCAAATGGAGAGAGAGAGAGAAAAAAAAAAGCAGGAGTTACAATTCTCTTCTCTGATAAAATAGACTTTAAAGCAACAAAGATCAAAAGAGACAAGGAAGGACATTATATAATGGTAAAAGGATTGATACAACAAGAAGAGCTAATGATCCTAAATATATATGGACCCAATACAGGAGCACCCAGATATATAAGGCAAGTTCTTAAGGACTTACAAAGAGACTTAGACTCCCACACAATAATAGTGGGAGACTTTAACACTCCACTGTCAATATTAGACAGATCAACCAGACACAAAATTAACAAGGATATCCAGGGCTTGAACTCAGACCTGGAACAAGCAAACCTGATAGACATTTACAGAACTCTCCACCCCAAATCCACAAAATATACATTCTTCTCAGCACCACATCATACCTACTCGAAAATTGACCACATAATTGGAAGAAAATCACTCCTCAGCAAATGCAAAAGAATGGAAATAATAATAAACTGTCTCTCAGACCACAGTGCACTCAAGTTAGAATTCAGAATTCAGAAACTAACTCAGAACCGCACAGCTTCATGGAAACTGAACAACTGTGTATCCAGTCAACATTCAAGAGCCAATGAAATGAAGGCAGAAATAAAAAAGTTCCTCAAAACCAATGAGAATGAAGACACAACATACCAGAATCTCTGGGACACATTTAAAGCAGTCTCTAGAGGAAAATATATAGCAATAAGTGCCCACATGAGAAGAGTGAAGAGATCCAAAATTGACAACCTATCGTCAGAATTGAAAGAGCTGGAGGAGCAAGATCAAGAAAACTCAAAACCTAGCAGAAGATAAGAAATAACTAAGTTCAGAGCAGAACTGAAGGAGATAGAGACACAAAAAACCCTTCAAAAAAAATCAATAAATCCAAGAGCTGGTTTTTTGAAAAGATCAACAAAATAGACCACTAGCCAGATTGATAAAAAAAAGAAAAGAGAGAATAACCAAATAGATGCAATAAAAAATGATAAAGGGGAAATCACCACAGATTCCACAGAAATTCAAACCATCATCAGAGAATATTACAAACAACTCTATGCATATCAACTAGTAAACCTGGAAGAAATGGATAAATTCCTGGACACTTGTGTCCTCCCATCCCTACACCAGGAGAAAGTCAAAACTATGAATAGACCAATAACAAGGTCAGAAGTCAAGGCAACAATTAAGAGCCTACCACCTAAGAAAAGCCCAGGTCCAGATGGGTTCACAGCCGAATTCTACCAGACACACAAAGAGGAGCTGGTACCATTCCTTCTGAAACTATTCCAAATAATCCAAAAAGAGGGAATCCTTCCCAAATCATTTTATGAGACCAACATCCTGATACCAAAACCTGACAGAGACTCAACAAGAAAAGAAAACTTCAGGCCAATATCCATGATGAACATAGACGCAAAAATCTTCAATAAAATACTGGCAAGCTGATTGCAACAGCACATCAAAAAGCTTATCCACCATGATCAAGTAGGATTCATCCTGGAGATGCGAGGCTGGTTCAACATACGCAAGTCTATCAACGTAATTCACCACATCAACAGAACCAAAAACAAAAACCACATGACTATCTCAATTGACACAGAGAAGGCCTTTGACAAAATTCAACAGCCCTTTATGCTAAAAACCCTCAATAAACTTGGAGTTGATGGAACGTATCTCAAAATAATAAAAGCTATTTATGACAAACCAACAGCCAATATCATACTGAATGGGCAAAAACTGGAAGCATTCCCTTATCAATCTGGCACTAGACAAGGATACCCTCCTTCACCACTCCTATTCAATATAGTACTGGAAGTTCTAGCCAGAGCAATCAGGCAAGAAAAAGAAATAAAGGGTATTCAAATAGGAAAGGTGGAAGCCAAATTGTCTCTATTTGCAGACGACATGATAGTATATCTAGAAGACGCCATCATCTCAGCCCAAAAACTCCTGAAACTGATAAGCAACTTCAGCAACATCTCAGGATATAAAATCAATGTGCAAAAATCACAAGCATTTCTATACACCAATAACAGACTTAAAGAAAGCCAAATCAAGAACAAACTGCCATTCACAATTGCTACAAAGAGAATAAAATACCTAGGAATACAACTTACAAGGAACGTAAGGGACCTCTTCAAGGAGAACTACAAACCACTGCTCAACGAAATAACAAAGGACACAAACAGATGGAGAAACATTCCATGTTCATGGTTAGGAAAAATCAATATCATGAAAATGGCCATACTGCCCAAAGTAATTTACAGACTCCACACTATCCCCATCAAGCTACCATTGACTTTCTTCACAAAACTGGAAAAAACCACCTTGAACTTCATATGGAACCAAAAGAGAGCCCGCATAGTCAAGTCAATTCTAAGCAAAAAGAACACAGCAGGAGGCATCACACAACTGGACTTCAAACTATTCTACAAGGCTACAGTAATCAAAACAGCATGGTACTGGTATCAAAACAGCATGGTACTGGTACCAAAACAGAGATGTAGACCAATGGAACAGAACAGAGGCATTGGAGGCAACACAACATATCTACAACCATACAATCTTGGATAAACCTGACAAAAACAAGCAATGGGGAAAGGATTCCCTGTTTAATAAATGGTGTTGGGAAAACTGGCTAGCCATGTGCAGAAAGCAGAAACTGGACCCCTTCCTGACACCTTACACTAAAATTAACTCCAGATGGATTAAAGACTTAAACATAAAACCTGGCACCTTAAAAACCCTAGAAGAAAATCTAGGCAAAACCATTCAGGACATAGGAGTAGGCAAGGACTTCATAATCAAAACACCAAAAGCATTGGCAACAAAAGCCAAAATAGACAAATGGGACCTAATCAAACTCCACAGCTTCTGCACGGCAAAAGAAACAGTCACTAGAGTGAATTGGCAACCAACAGAATGGGGAAAAATTTTTGTAGTTTACCCATCTGACAAAGGGCTGATATCCAGAATTTACAAAGAACTCAAACAGATTTACAAGAGAAAAACAAACAAGCCCATTCAAAAATGGGCAAAGGATATGAACAGACACTTTACAAAAGAAGACATATATGAGGCCAACAAACATATGAAAAAATGCTCATCATCACTGGTCATCAGAGAAATGCAAATCAAAACTACATTGAGATACCATCTCACACCAGTTAGAATGGCGATCATTAAAAAATCTGGAGACAACAGATGCTGGAGAGGATGTGGAGAAATAGGAACACTTTTACACTGCTGCTGGGAGTATACATTGGTTCAACCATTGTGGAAGACAGTGTGGCGATTCCTCAAGGACCTAGAAATAGAAATTCCATTTGACCCAGCAATCCCATTACTGGGTATATATCCAAAGGACTATAAATCATTCTACTGTAAGGACACATGCACACGAATGTTCATTGCAGCACTGTTTACAATAGCAAAGACCTGGAATCAACCCAAATGCCCATTGATGATAGACTGGACTGGGAAAATGTGGCACATATACACCATGGAATATTATGCAGCCATCAAAAACAATAAGTTCGTGTCCTTTGTAGGGACATGGATGAATCTTGAGAGCATCATTCTCAGCAAACTGACACAAGAACAGAAAATGAAATACCGCATGTTCTCACTCATAGGCGGGTGATGAACAATGAGAACACATGGACACAGGGAGGGAGCACTACACACTGGGGTCTATTGGGGAGAATAGGGGAGCGACAGTGGGGGTGGAGCTGGGGAGGGATAGCATGGGGAGAAATGCCAGATGTGGGAGAAGGGGAGGAAGACAGCAAATCACACTGCCACGTGTGTACCTATGCAACTATCTTGCATGTTTTGCACATGTACCCCAAAACCTAAAATGCAATTAAAAAAATAATAAAAAAGAAAAATACGCTATAAGAATGGCAAAACACTTTCAGAACCAAAAAACCACAACACCTTTGTCTTCCACACTTTTGAGAAGATACTGGGCTATAATAGTGTTCAATGAATACTATTCTATATAACTATTCTATATAATACTATATAACAGAATACATAAAAGAAAAATGGTTATTATCAGTCTATATGAAAAATATAAATGGCAGTACAGCAAAAAAGGAAAATTAGAGAAAATATATTTTCAACATATATAATATCCTTAACTCACAAAGAGCTATTATAAATTAGTAATACTTCAAATAGCAATATTTATAAAATCCCATAGACAAACACTATGAAGACGCCTGGCCTGTTCACACATAGAAAAGAATCTGAAAATGGCACACAATCTATGTATTGATGCTTAATCTTATTAGATGCCAGGAAAAGGCAAATTTAAAATGAGGAGAAATCATTTCTGCCCATCATATTAGCCAAAATTGAGATGATTCTTAATTTCCTTGTAAGGTTGGTATGCTTTGAGGGAGATGGTTACACTTGTTCACTAATAGTAAGACTCTAAATTGTTGTAGACGTTTTTGATAATCATCTGGCACCATATATTAAAGTATATAACACACTCTCCCTTGGACCTGGAAGTCCTACTTTCAGGGCATCCACAGAGAAATAAAAGTACAAGTATATTAAGACACGTTTCACAGTAATATCAGTAACAGACATTTACTGAACATACACTGTGTGCCCAGTGCTGTGATAAATGCCTACAAAGGATATCCGAATTAATTATCGTAACAGCTTTATGAGATAGTGGCCATGATGTCACAAATGGAGACTGACATTTACCCAAGTTAAATATGTTGTCCGAGGTTTTAAGAATTGCACTGGTAAATGCAATTTATATGCCCAGTATCTGCTCAAAAGTTGGAACTTGAAACTGGTCCGTATGACAGCAGGCACTGTAACATGCTGCTAAATTAGAGGCAAATAACCAAAAAAGAAAACTAAGCCAGATGCCCTTAGAAAAGGAGTGATCACAGTGACCTCAAACCACTAGAATCAAAATGCCTGGTCTCACTTTGGTTTCAGAAGTAAATCCACTTTGACTGGGGTTAGGAAAGTTGCAACAAATGTTTTCCATAGAAGCAGAAAGAAGTTGTGATGAGGAAGAAAGAGACTAGTATGATGGTTTTTGCCAGGTGGGTGGTTTGGGAAGAGATTTTTCTCCAGGGCAACCTCACGCTCTCCCTATGAATGACTCTTAAGGTCTGGAGGCAAAAACTCTAGCCAGACCATGGGCAAGATGCAGGTTCCACAAGACTTCCCACAAGAAGCAGCTCTCCTGCCCTCGCCCCAACTGACCTCTCAAGAGAAAGGGTTGAGGGCATGAGCAACATTTTTAAATGGCAGTGGAATGATTCTGAGTATTTTCAGGGCACTGGAAACATTGCTTTAGTTTTCCTGGAAAATGCCACTTGTTTGTTTTATCTCCTTGGAATTTGGAGAGTATGTCATAAATACTATGTCCTCGCCAAGCCCATAGCTGACTCTGCCCTGAAAGCTTAACCCCTGGTGGAAAGGAGAGGGACTTCATGTCTGTGGCAGGGCCATTTGCCACCATGTTCTGGGTTGCAGGGCTGACTACAGCCATTCCTCCTAGGGTTTATGTCTAGAATGTGGGTCGATATTCTACAGACAAACCACATGCCCATGCTATAGCTCTGGGTCCAGACTCCCCAGGAGCATATATTAGAATACGTTCTCAACTATGCTTAAGATAAGATGTAAAACAATAATCACCATAAACAAGTTGCAAAGACCAATGTAGACAATGGATTACAAGCCAAGGGTTATTATGACCAAATCTGTGAACTTGAATCCAATAATAACATAAAATAAATAAGTAGCAAGTGGCAGCCTGATAATCTGGTTTAAGAGACTGTGATGATCAGTCCCAGAGACTTTTTTCTTTCTGTCAGCTGTTATTAATAGCTACTTAACCTAACCTTGTTCTTTCTTTAGACTCACAGGAGTAAAACTCTAGTTTGTCCAAACCCCTGCCTTAGAGTGAAAATGTTTGAAGCAGATTTACAGCTCAGTCTCCAAAAATATGGGTATTTCCAGACAGACTCTCCATGACAAAGTCCTTGTAGAACGTTCCTATTAAATTCTTCCTTTCCACATAGGAAAAGTTTGCTTATTACCAGCTTATCCAAGAAGGCAGGATGATGCTCCCCTGACATGCCCAAGGAGCCCTAAGCATACTGAGCAATCCCACATCTTCCCACACTTTGACCCCAGCAGAGCAAGAGAAGACTATCGAGGCATTGGATAACCAGGAAATACTCAAATCCTGAGAGAACCATTGTTTGGGTTCAGACCCCAGCTCTGCTCCTTACTAGTCATGTGAACTTGGGCATGATACTTCACCCCTCTGTGCCTCAGTGGTACCATCTGTAAAATGGGAGCAATTCATTATTTCTCCTTTATAGATTTGTTGTAACGAGCAAATGAGAAATTGCATGTAAAACATATGGCACTATGTCTGCATGGAGGAAGCACTCCATAAATATTATTTTTAGTTGCTGTTGTTCTGTCATGTAAAGAAACAAACTTTGATGGACTTTCCTTGACGATCGCAAGGAGTGGTTAAGCCCTTAGCTTTCTCATCCAGCTGACTTGGTTTCATAGTTCTGCTGTTTACTAGCTGTGTGACCTCTGACATTTTCTTAACTTTCATAAGCCCTTTCCTTATCTAGAAAAACAGAATTGACCCCAGTGCCCTACCTCCTAGAGTCATCAGGAGAATCAGAGATAATAAACCCTTTCAATTCCTAGTCCTAACACACGGTAAGTGTTCGATAATCAGCTGCTTTTTTATTTGAATGTGTACTTTTTATTTTAATTTCTGCTTGAAATCAGGTTGTTAGAAATTAGAACACAATTGGTTTCCCTATGAAGATTTGCAAGTTTACTGCAGTTTAATAGTAGGTACATTTTATGGTGCAATCCTGGTCTAGGACTTTGCAGGTAAAGATACCAGACACAGCTCTGTCAAGTGCTAGCCAGGAGACTTCAGGAAAATATCAGAAGCTCGAGTTTCTTAACTGTGAAATGGAATAAAAATACCCTTCCTCACAGAATAGTAAGATTTCCACAGAGTCATGGGTGATAAGCACTTAAATTATAAAGCAATACAAATATGTAAGACTTCATCATTTTCCCAGAAGAAAAATGAGGACTTAATATAAGAAATATAAATGGAGAATAACATAGACCTTTAAAGTAATTTCTCCACTGACTAGAGTGGATTTTTATTTTGGAGTAAGTTTAAGATAAGAATCTTTAAGTATCTCTCAGATTGAAGCTGGACATGGACAGAATTCCATTACAATCATTAGTAGTTCGTGTACATGCTATGGGAACATGATGTCAGGAGAACAGGAACATAGACTAGCCTTCAGTATAGAAACAAATGAGCCAGACTTTACCTCTAAGCACCAGGCAAGTCTTCTGGGCCATGAAGTATGCTTTGGCATTTAGTGGGTATTTGCTTCTTGCTAATTTTAGTTCTGTGTCTCAAGGGATTCTTTAATGCAGACAAGTAGCTAAGTATCTGAAGGTTTCTCTCCTCCCTCTCTCCCTTTCTCCTCTTTCTCTCCCCATTTTTCTCTCTCTCTCACTTTTCCTCTCTGAAAATAAGTCTGTAAATATATCAACAGAATGTGGTAGGCAAGTATTCACATTTCTACTAAAATTGCAGTTAAGCAAAAAAAAAAAAATCCTAATTATTTCCATAACTCAAAATTGTTGTTGGAGGATTTTTTTGGCTTTC
Source organism: Callithrix jacchus (assembly GCF_049354715.1). Lineage (NCBI taxonomy): Eukaryota > Metazoa > Chordata > Mammalia > Primates > Cebidae > Callithrix > Callithrix jacchus. The sequence continues at coordinate 76,601,410 of NC_133512.1, read as the reverse complement.
TTTCCCCATGGTTCTTTGGAGACCATATATTTTTTTCTATTTGAATAAAACTAAGAGATCCAGGATGCAGGCACATCCATCTGTCACCTTATCTCCTTTGCCTCTATGCAAGCAGTACTGCTGGTAACCCAAACATCTGGTCACTTGGGCCTGTGTGAATCCACTCCCACCACGTCCCATCATTTAATCCCATACCAAATGCATTTGTTCTGACAAGGAGTATGCCCAGAGTAGTCAAACATTTTGATAAAACCCATGAAAGAGGGTCCGGGTGCAGTGGCTCACACCTATAATCTCAGCATTTCGGAGGCCAAGTCTGGAAGATGACTTGAGCCCAGCAGTTCAAGATCAGCCTGGGCAACAGAGCAAGACCCCGTCTCTACAAAAATTTTAAACATTAGCCAGGTACAGTGGCAAACACCTACAGTCCCAGCTACATGAGAGGCTGAGGTGGGAAGATCACGTGGGGCCAGGAGGTTAAGGCTACAGTGAGCTGTGACAGCACCACTACACTCCAGCCTGGGTAACAGAGCAAGACCCTGTCTAAAAAAATTTTCTTTTTTAATCCAGGAAAGAGAAAGAGGAGGAAACTTTCCATCTTACAATGAGCAAATTAAAATGCAAAAAAATGAAGAGAATGCTGCCCACAATTACCAGCCAACCTGCAGTCAGTGTGAGAGCAGGTCTCTTGATGTCTGAATCTATCCCCAACTGCTCTTAAAAGAAAATCTCCGTCAAAAAAATACAACTACAGAAATAAACCGGGAGGGAGTAAACACACATTTACTCACTATGTACGGACTGAGTATCTCCTCTTAAGCAAAGCAGTGCAGGGCACAGGAAAGTATGTAAGAAACAGTCTACTCCAGGCAGAGATTTCCCTCCAGAAAAGGATTAAATGACACAACGGGCCATGAGTCCTGCCCACCCCACATCACATCCAGTAGAGCCCCCAAACATACCGCGTTACTGCACCTTGCCCATAGCCAGGGCCCTCTTTGCTGCTAGAATGGCCTTTCCCTTCCCCACCTCCCAAGTCCTGCACTGCCTGAAGCCTACCTGGACTTCACCTCCTCCTGGCAATCTAACCCTGTCCCCTCAATCTGGGCAAACTCATCCCACTGCCCGCTGCAGCCAGCTTTGATCCTATGCCTTGGAGATGCTCTCTCTGGTCCTTCATGCTATACGGCACTTTCTGTCATTATCCCTAGCTCCACTGAGAGCCTGGGTAGGCAAGGACCATGCATTTATCATCTCGTGTCCTCAGAGTCTAGCAGCCTAGCTTCTTGAGATGCTCAGGAAATCTGCTGACTTGAATGAAACACAATAGTACTGAAGACAGCCTGTGCTGTCTTCAGAGGAATCCCTAAAGACTTCTAAAAGTCCACTGGAAGGAGAAAGGGAGTCTCTGAAGTTACAGACTCCTTCCACCAGCCTTAAGAACTTGCAAAGCCAGCAGAGCAACAGATCCTAAAATCTCAGAAATGCACAGGGTTGGGGATGGTGGCTCACGCTTGTAATCCCAGCACTCTGAGAGGCCAAGGCAGGCAGATCACTTGAGCTCAGGAGTTCAAGACCAGCCTTGGCGATGTGGTGAAACACCATCTCTACAAAAAAAATACAAAACATTAGCTAGGCATGGTGGCATACACCTATAGTCCCAGCTACTTGGGAGGCTGAGGTGGGAGGATCACCTGAGCCTAGTTGGACTGAGCTGTGATCACACCACTGCAACATAACCTGAGTGACAGAGCCAGATCCTGTCTCAAAAACAAAAACACAAAGTACACAGAGCTGAGAACACACTGGCACTTGCAGGAACGTGTGCTACAGAAACTCAGCTAAATAAACAATGAAGCCATATAAGCATAATCCAAATAAACATTTTTAAGCACAAAGTGTATGAGCCACAGCTTTAAGCTTGTAAACTTTGATTTTAAAAGGGACAAACAGAGGTTAAGTAAACAGATACTTAAACAGAAGTTAAGTATCACTAGGAAGAGCCACACTCTGAAGCAGCAGTCTACTCAAAAACTTTGAACTCACAGCATTAGGTCACATTCTGAGTCTGAAACTTAATAGTTGTGTAACCTTGGGCAAGTTCCTTAACCTTTCTGGGCCTCAACTTTCCCATCTGTGAAATAAGAGTAATAGTAGACCCCCATCATAGGGTTGCTTGTTGGAATGATTTAAAGAGATAATGCTGGCAAAAATGGTTAGCCTGGTTTGTAGCACACAGTAAACACTGAATGAAAGTGTATTGCTCACTCTTCTGATGTGATTTGCATCTTCCTGTGGATTACCTAAACTCACAGGCCTCTTTTGATCTAGACATGGCAAATTCTCTCCAGAAAATCATTTCACAGAAACCTGTGCTTACCCTCATTCCACTCTATCCAATTTAGTCACTCATTTAGCAAACACCGAGTATCTTCCACGTGCCAGGCACTGCTCTGGACCCTGGGGTCCAGCAGTGAACAAAACTAACAAAAATCCCTGCCCATATAGAGCTCACCTTCTGTTGGAGAGAGTAGGAAATAAGCATAATAAGTAAGTTACAGCATATTAGAATACACTGTGTTATGCAAAAGAAATCAAGACAGGTAGCCAGGAGCAGTGACTCACACCTGTAATCCCAGCACTTTGGGAGGCCGAGGTAGGCGGATCATGAGGTCAAGAGATTGAGACCATCCTGGCCAACATGGTGAAACCCGTCTCTACTAAAAATAAAAAAATTAGCTGGGTGTGGTGGTGCATGCCTGTAGTCCCAGCTACTCGGGAGGCTAAGACAGGAGAATCACTTGAACCCAGGAGGCGGAGGTTGCAGTGAGCTGGGATCATGCAATGCACTCCAGCCTGGCTACAGAGTGAGACTCCATCTCAAAAAAAAAAAAAAAAAAAAAGAAAGAAAGAAAAAAGAAATCAAGACAGGTAAAGGGAATTCAGAATGGGAAGGGTTGCAGTTTTAAATAGCAGGAGTCATGGCAGGTCTCACTGAGAAGGTAACACTTAAGCAAAGGAGGTGAGGGAGAGAGCTACCCAGAGATCTGAGGGAAGAGGGGTCCAGACAGAAAGGGCAGCCAATGCAAAGGTCCTAGGGCATGGCCATGCTTCATGTACTCCAGGATAGCAGGGAGGCAAGCATGGCTAGAACAGAAGAAATGAAAGACAGAAAAGAAGATGACATTGGGGTTAGCTGGGGTCCTAATTAAGCCATTGTAAGGACTTTGATTTCTACTTGAAGGGAAGTAGGGGGCCACCGAGAGGTTCTGAGCCAAGGGTCACTGTGACTGTTTAGAGTAGCCTGGTGGTGGGAGTAGAGAGGTAGGGGGCAGGGTGGATTGCAAAGACTGAGGCAGGGAGACTTGTCCGAAGGCTCTTACTGAAGGTCAGATGAGTGATTATGGCAATCAGAACAGGAAGGGAGCAGTGGAGGCGAAGAGAAGTGTTAAGATGATTCTGGATTGTTGTGAAATGGAGTCACTGGATGCTGTGAAGCATGGGTGGGGGCAGATGAGCCCGGTCTGAGCACATGGGAAAGGACACAGCTGCCAATAACTGCAATGGGGAAGGCTGGTGGAGAAGCCTGTTAGCAAGGGCCAGGTCAGTGATTAGGTGTTTGGCTACGTACACGTTGAGTTTGGGATATCAAGGTCATAGCTGGAAGTTAAGGCAGTTGGTTTCTACAATTCAGGAGAGAAGATATAGACAGACCTCAATGATGTGTTAGGAGCAAAACTCCCCTAGCTATGATCTTTATGTCCTTTGTCCTACTATAATTAGCCTGGAACCCGTGGTTCTCCAATTTTAGTGTTCATAAAAATCACCAGAAACGCTTGTAAAATTACTGATTTCTGGGTCTCAGCCCCAGAAGTTCTGAGTTAGCTGATCTGGGGTGAATCTGGGCTGATCTGAATTGGCTGATCTGGGTCGGGGAGAACAGGAGATTAATATTTTTAAGCTTCTGGGATTCTTGTCAAGTGGCTCATGGATCACCATCTGAAAAATCTTGGCATCTTTTCCTCCCCCAACTATACTTCCCCACTCAAATATTCCAGCCACCTAGGCAATATTCATTTAATTTCTCAAACCACTCAGAAATATATACACCTACCTCAAAATACTCCAGATTTAGAAAAAAAGTGGCACTGGACAGACAATTTATTTGAAGGGCCTTTCACTCGCTATTGTAATACAGAGTCGGAATGCTGGTTTTGCTCCACTTCCAGCAGGCAGGCCGTGGCACAACTGGAAAGAGTGACCAGTGTGGCCCTCAGTCCTTTGGATCTGTGCCCTTTTCCTTACGGGCTACTCACCCGAATTCCACATGCCCTTGGGCTGTCCCAAAGCCCTTCCATCTGTCATAGAAATAAAGAATTTGGATAATGTGTTTATCTGGAAGTGTTACCAACTCAATCTGTTCCTTCTTTCAGAATTGACCCAGAAGGGAGGGCAAAAATTAAACAAAGTCTTGTTCCCTTACCGTGGAATTTCAGACAATGTGGCAAACAGAAGGAGGAAGGAGATATCTTAGTATCTCCGGGTGCATGCCTTCTGGATTTCCCCGAATACAAGCCTTATTGCAACTACCTGTGATCTTCCCTATTTACAGTTATTGATTGGGTTGATCTGGGGTGAGAGGACATGCGTGGACATGCTGTCGACACACGACACTACCTGTGGCAGCCACAAAAACAGACCTCTCAGAACAATTAATGCAGGGAGAGTCACTGCCTGCCCGCTGAGCTGAGGGGATCGGAATCCACCACTGTGTTTGTTTGCACAGACACCATGCTTCATGTAACCTGGGACACAAAGGCAGGTCCCAGCCTGCGAAACCAGAACTCTTTCAATGAGAACTTTGGCTTGAGGCCTCCCCATCAGCCTGGCTGGACCTTTCCTAGACCTGTACCACAACCTGACTTTATTTTTTTTATTTATTTTTTTTATTTTTCAAGATGGAGACTTGCTCTGTTGCCCAGGCTGGAGTGCAACTTGGCTCACTGCTACCTCTGCTTCTCAGGTTCAAGCAATTCTTCTGCCTCAGGCTCCTGAGTAGCTGGGATTACAGGCACATGCCACCACACCCACCCAATTTTTTGTATTTTCAGTAGAAACAGGGTTACACTGTGTTAGCCAGGATGATCTCCAACTCCTGACCTCGTGATCCACCTGCCTCAGCCTCCCAAAATGCTGGGATTACAAGCATGAGCCACCACAGCCAGCCACAACCTAAGACTTTCTACCCAACTTTTCTTCCTTCCCTCTCTCCTCCCCAGGGGCAGTCTTGCATCACAGTCTGACAGTTCTCCCAGCCTCCTGGAGCTCCCTCCTCCTCTTCCTCAAAGCAATTCCCCAGAACAGTTCTTGCACAACTACTCCTGTCTTAACATCTGCTTCTGGGAGGAGCTGAATTAACACAGCCACCTAACCCCCAACTCCTACAAATCTGATGTAGGGAATGCTTCTGGTGTCTACATCACATCCCTCAGCCCACCTCTGATTTCTGCCACAGCTGTGTGAGCCCAGAACCACCTGTGCTGACAAGACCCTCCCTCAGGCAAGAGTCAACAGTTCCACTTTTTGTCTGAGTCTTCTCCAATCCCATGGGGCTCCTCAGCCTGGGTGCAAGCATAGATCGGAAGTGCATGGGTGCAGGATCCACCTTGGAAGTGGATCTTCCAGTCCCAAAAATGCCTTCGGATGACCTCAGCTCCAGCAGACATCTGACTGCAACTTGAGAGATCTCAGCAGAATCACGCTGCTAAGCTGCTCCTGAATTCCATACCCCCAGAAAATATGAAGGATAATAAATGATGATTCTTGTTTCAACTTACTAAGTGTTAGAGTGATCTGTTACATAGTAACAAATAATAAAAAGAGATACTCTATATTTCTATCTGTAAAGCACTTAGAACAGACTGACACTCATACCAGTCCTATGAGATAAGGATTATTTAATATCTGTGTTAAAAAAAAAAGAAGGCAAAACAAGATAGTGAGAAGTTAAGTACATAGCCAGGGTCACTCATTTAACAAGTAGAAGAACAGGGATACAAACAAGAGGGTCTGGCTCCAACGTCTGCGCTCTTAGCCACTATAATGTCCCACCTCAAGTGTGGGAGCTACTTTGAGAAGAAAGTACTTGCACTTCTAAACTTACTCTGAATAATACTTTGTACCCTAAAAAACTTACTCTCTGTTTTGGCATTTAAGCGTGTGACTTTTTAGAAGTTGACTCCAGTTCAGAACATGATTTTTGATTTGTAGTATACATTACCTTCTTCCAGAAAACACATTTATAATTTTATAAAGTAACACTGGGAAAAAGTATTCCATGATCAAAAGTTCACTTCACTGCTAAGCTACTTGGGAGCACACACATTCCTCAAAGCAAGACTCCTCTTTCAGCCCATTGGTGATGTTTACTCCTCCTCAGGGCATGGATGAGACTCTGGTGGAAATACATAAACAGCTAGTAGCCAATCTTCTTTGAATTCCTAAAACCCTAGTTAATCTGCATAATTCGGCATTAGTGATGCTCTTATATTTTTGGCCTGTTCTGTTAACCATCTCCTTAGCTCAATGTTCAGCTCTCTGAGTGAAAGACTAATGGCTCACAACTTCTCTATCCTCTGTAGTAGGCTCCCAAATGTTTGATTATTTAAGACACCCCAAACTTTAAAAACTGAAAGTCATTCTATTCGTTCTCTGAACCGCTCTGAATTCCACCAGTTTCTCTTGCTTCTAGAGTCCAGCATTTCTGTGCTGAGAGTTGTTCCGTCCTCCCTAAGAGGTTGTAAATGAAGCAGAATGAGAATATCCCAAGTGTTCCAGACACGCCCATTGGAATCAACCCAAAATCCACCTTTGGGTTACTATACTCAGTTCTGGGCCCCGTGCATTTGGAGGAACATACATGGGCAAACGAGCTGCCCGGAGAAGGATGACCAGAGAAAGAAAGGTCTAAAAACCTTTCTATGAAGAAGGCTGAAATTATATTTGCAGCACACACAACTGTTTGAAAAGCTGGTCTGAGAAAGGAGGACCAGGCTCCCTAAAACTGTGAGACACGGAGGGAGGACTCAAGATGGTGCTGTGAGAACAACCCAGGATTGGAGCTCTCGTTGAATCCGCAAACAGGTGAGTCGGAGCTGCATTTCCAGACTGATCTTTGTTGCCCACAGAACGGGGAAACTCCCAAGTATAAAAAAGACACGGGACGCCAGGCAGTAGGTCTGCCTGGCGAAGCCGGCAGCCAGGGCGGTGGCAGCCGGCCCTACCCAGCAATCCCCACAGGGCGCGCTTGTCCGGGGGCCCTGTTGAACCAGCAACCTGAGACTTGAGAGGGCTGGACTTGAGACTGAACGAGACTTGGACAGTAGGCCAGCCCAGGGGATTGCAGGGACAGATCATTTGGGATACCCAGTGGGACGAACAAAACCACGATTTCAAACTATCCCAACCAGACGGTCCGAGACGCTCTGTGGGGGAGGGGCGTCCACCACTATCGAGGCAACCCGTCCCTACTGAGATACACGCCCACTGCTGACACAGCCAGCCGTTGCCGAGGCAACCCGTCCCTACTGAGATACACGCCCACTGCTGACGCAGCCTGCCGTTGCCGAGGCAACACGCTACAATGAAGAGACTCGACCGCAAGGCATGGCGGAGACCACAGCAGAGCCTGCAGGAACAGGGCGAATCACACAACAGCAGGGCGGAACCTCGGCAGCCAAACAGTGGCTAGTCTGCCTTCTAGCTGGGCAGGACACCTCAACGGACATCGAAAAATAAAGCCCAAACCCCCCAACACAGAGCATTTGAGAAAAAAAGGTTTTTTTTTAATGAGCTCTGCTGCAGCAGAATCAAACATAGCAGCCTAACAGCCCTGAATGAACAACAGAGCTCGCAGCTCAGCAATTGAGCTCCAAAAAAGTACAGACTGTCTCCTCAAGCAGCTCCCTGAACCCTCTATATCCAAAAGACTGACATTTGGCAGGCATCATCCTGGGACAAAGATAGCAGAAAAAGAAACGGGTAGCATCCCTCACTGTGCCACAGCTGCTAGAGGTGCACCCCAGACAAGCAGGGCCTGGAGTGGAACTCAGCAGTCGTACAGCGAAGGGGCTAGGCTGGTAGAAGGAAAACCAAGTAACAGAAATACTTCATCATCAACAATCTGGGTGTCCACTCAGAGATCCATTCGAAAAGTCAGCAACCGCAGACGACAAGCAGATAAACCCACAAAGATGGGAAGAAACCAGCAAAAAAAGGAGGAAAACACCCGGAACCAGAACACCTCGCCTCCTAGAAAGGACCAAAACTCCTCACCAGCAAGAGAGCAAAGATGGACGGAGAATGACTGTGAGGAAATGACGGAATTAGACTTCAGAAGGTGGATAATGAGAAACTTTTGTGAGCTAAAAGAACATGTATTAAATCAATGCAAAGAAACAAAGGAACTTAAAAAAAGATATGAGGAAATGATAACAAGAATGGATAACTTAGAGAGGAATATGAATGAATTAAAGGAGCTGAAAAATACAATACGAGAACTTCGCGAAGCATGCACAAGTTTCAATAGCCGAATTGACCAAGCAGAAGAAAGAATATCTGAAGTCGAAGACCAACTCAATGAAATTAAACGAGAAACCAAGATCAGAGAAAAAAGCACAAAAAGGAATGAACAAAGTCTCCAAGAAATGTGGGACTATGTGAAAAGACCTAACCTACGTTTGATAGGTGTACCACAAGGGGACGAAGAGAATGAATCCAAGCTGGAAAATACTCTTCAGGACATCATCCAGGAAAACTTCCCCCACCTAGCAAGACAGGCCAACACTCAAATGCAGGAAATTCAGAGAACACCACAAAGATATTCTGCAAGAAGAGCAACCCCAAGGCACATAATCGTCAGATTCAACAAGGTTGAAATAAAGGAGAAAATACTAAGGGCAGCCAGAGAGAAAGGCTGGGTCACACACAAAGGGAAGCCCATCAGACTCACAGCAGATCTCTCGGCAGAAACACTACAAGCCAGAAGAGAGTGGGGGCCAATATTCAACATTCTTAAAGAAAAGAACTTTCAACCCAGAATTTCATATCCAGCCAAACTGAGCTTCAGAAGTGAAGGAAAAATAAAATCCTTTGCGAACAAGCAAGTACTCAGAGATTTTGTCACCACCACGCCTGCATTACAAGAGCTCCTAAAAGAGGCACTACACATAGAAAGGAACAACCAGTACCAGCCATTCCAAAATCACACTAAAAGTTAAAGAGCATCAACATAATGAAGAATCTACAACAACTAACAGGCAAAACAGCCACTTAGCATCAAAATGGCAGTATCAAATTCACACATAACAATATTAACCCTAAATGTAAATGGACTAAATGCACCAATCAAAAGACACAGACTGGCAAATTGGATAAAAAGCCAAAACCCATCAGTGTGCCATATCCAGGAAACCCATCTCACATGCAAGGATACACAAAGGCTCAAAATAAAGGGATGGAGGAAGATTTACCAAGCAAATGGAGAGCAAAAAAAAGCAGGAGTTGCAATTCCCATCTCTGATAAAATAGACTTCAAAGCAACAAAGATCAAAAGAGACAAAGAAGGCCATTACATAATGGTAAAAGGATCAATAAAAGAAGAAGAGCTAACGATCCTAAACATATATGGACCCAAAACAGGAGCACCCAGATACATAAGGCAAGTTCTTAATGAATTACAAAGAGACTTAGACTCCCACACAATAATAGTGGGAGACTTTAACACTCCACTGTCAATATTAGACAGATCAACCAGACAGAAAATGAACAAGGATATCCAGGGCTTGAACTCAGACCTGGAGCAAGCAAACCTGATAGACATTTACAGAACTCTCCACCCCAAATCCACAGAATATACATTCTTCTCAGCACCACATCACACCTACTCGAAAATTGACCACATAATTGGAAGTAAAGCACTGCTCAACAAATGCAAAACAACTGAAATCATAACAAACAGCCTCTCAGACCATAGTGCAATCAAGTTAGAACTCAGAATACAGAAACCAACCCAGAACCGCACAGCTTCATGGAAACTGAACAACTGGCTCTTGAATGTTGACTGGGTAAACAATGAAATGAAGTCAGAAATAAAGAAGTTCTTCGAAACCAATGAGAACGAAGACACAACATGCCAGAACCTCTGGGACACATTTAAAGCAGTCTCTACAGGAAAGTATATAGCAATAAGTGACCATATGAGGAGAATGGAGAGATCCAAAATTGACACCCTATCATCAAAATTGAAAGAGCTAGAGGAGCAAGATCAAAAAAACTCAAAACCCAGCAGAAGACAAGAAATAACTAAGATCAGAGCTGAACTGAAGGAGATTGAGACACGAAAAACCCTTCAAAAAATCAATAAATCCAAGAGCTGGTTTTTTGAAAAGATCAACAAAATAGACCACTAGCCAGATTGATTAAAAAGAAAAGAGAGAACAACCAAATAGATGCAATAAAAAATGATAAAGGGGAAATCACCACAGATTCCACAGAAATTCAAACCATCATCAGAGAATATTACAAACAACTCTATGCACATAAACTAGTAAACCTGGAAGAAATGGATAAATTCCTGGACTCCTGTGTCCTCCCAAGCCTAAACCAGGAGGAAGCTGAAACTATGAATAGACCAATAACAAGGTCAGAAGTCAAGGCAGCAATTAAGAGCCTACCACACAAAAAAAGCCCAGGTCCAGACGGGTTCACAGCCGAATTCTACCAGACACACAAAGAGGAGCTGGTACCATTCCTTCTAAAACTATTTCAAACAATCCAAAAAGAGGGAATCCTTCCCAAATCATTTTACGAGACCAACATCATCCTGATACCAAAACCCGGCAGAGACCCAACTAGAAAAGAAAACTTCAGGCCAATATCCATGATGAACATAGATGTAAAAATCTTCAATAAAATATTGGCAAGCAAATCAAAAAACTTATTCACCATGATCAAGTAGGATTCATCCCGGGGATGCAAGGCTGGTTCAACATACACAAGTCTATAAATGTAATTCACCACATAAACAGAACCAAAAACAAAAACCACATGATTATCTCAATTAACGCACAGAAGGCATTTGACAAAATTCAACAGCCCTTTATGCTAAAAACCCTCAATAAACTCGGTATCAACGGAAAGTATCTCAAAGTAATAAAAGCTATTTATGACAAACCAACAGCCAATATCATACTGAATGGGCAAAAACTGGAAGCATTCCCTTAGAAATCTGGCACTAGACAAGGATGCCCTCTTTCACCACTCCTATTCAATATAGTTCTGGAAGTTCTAGCCAGAGCAATCAGGCAAGAAAAAGAAATAAAGGGTATTCAAATAGGAAAGGTGGAAGCCAAATTGTCTCTATTTGCAGACGACATGATAGTATACCTAGAAGACCCCATCACCTCAGCCCAAAAACTCCTGAAACTGATAAGCAACTTCAGCAAAGTCTCAGGATATAAAATCAATCTGCAAAAATCACAAGCATTCGTCTACACCAATAACAGACTTAAAGAAAGCCAAATCAAGAACGAACTGCCATTCACAATTGCTACAAAAAGAATAAAATACCTTGGAATACAACTCACAAGGAACATAAGGGACCTCTTCAAGGAGAACTACAAACCACTGCTCAACGAAATCAGAGAGAACACAAACAGATGGAGAAACATTCCATGTTCATGGTTAGGAAGAATTAATATCGTGAAAATGGCTATACTGCCCAAAGTAATTTACAGAATCAACGCTATCCCCATCAAGCTACCATTGACTTTCTTCACACAACTGGAAAAAACCACCTTGAACTTCATATGGAACCAAAAGAGAGCCCGCAGAGCCAAGTCAATCCTAAGCAAAAAGAACACAGTGGGGGGCATCACACTACCAGACTTCAAACTATACTACAAGGCTACAGTAATCAAAACAGCATGGTACTGGTACCAAAACAGAGATATAGACCAATGGAACAAAACAGAGGCACCGGAGGCAACACAACCTATCTACCACTATACAATCTTTGATAAACCTGACAAAAACAAGCAAGGGGGAAAGGATTCCCTGTTTAACAAATGGTGTTGGGAAAACTGGCTAGCCATGTGCAGAAAGCAGAAACTGGACCCCTTCCTGACACCTCACACTAAAATTAACTCCAGATGGATTAAAGACTTAAACATAAGACCTGGCACCATAAAAACCCTAGAAGGAAATCTAGGCAAAACTATCCAGGACATAGGAGTAGGCAAGGTCTTTATGAACAAAACACCAAAAGCATTGGCAACAAAAGCCAAAATAGACAAATGGGACCTAATGAAACTCCACAGCTTCTGCACGGCAAAAGAAACAGTCACTAGAGTGGATCGGCAACCAACAGAATGGGAAAAAATTTTTGCAGTTTACCCATCTGACAAAGGGCTGATATCCAGAATTTACAAAGAACTCAAACGGATTTACAGGAAAAAAACAAACAAGCCCATTCAAAAGTGGGCAAAGGATATGAACAGACACTTTACGAAAGAAGACATATATGAGGCCAACGATCATATGAAAAAATGCTCATCGTCACTGGTCATCAGAGAGATGCAAATCAAAACCACATTGAGATACCATTTCACACCAGTTAGAATGGCGATCATTAAAAAATCTGGAGACAACAGATGCTGGAGAGGATGTGGAGAAAAAGGAACACTTTTACACTGTTGGTGGGAGTGTAAATTAGTCCAACCATTGTGGAAGACAGTGTGGCGATTCCTCAAGGCCTTAGACATAGAAATTCCATTTGACCCAGCAATCCCATTACTGGGTATATATCCAAAAGACTATAAATCGTTCTACTATAAGGACACATGTACATGAATGTTCATTGCAGCACTGTTTACAATAGCAAAGACCTGGAATCAACCCAAATGCCCATTGATAATAGACTGGATTGGAAAAATGTGGCACATATACACCATGGAATATTATGCAGCAATTAGAAATGATGAGTTTGTGTCGTTTGTAGGGACATGGATGAATCTGGAGAACGTCATCCTCAGCAAACTGATACAAGAACAGAAAATGAAACACCGCATATTCTCACTCATAGGTGGGTGATGAAAAATGAGAACACATGGACAGAGAAAGGGGAGTACTAAACACTGGGGTCTATTGGAGGGAAAAGGGGAGGGCCAGTGGGAGGGGGAGGTGGGGAGGGATAGCCTGGGGAGAAATGCCAAATGTGGGTGAAGGGGAGAAGGAAAGCAAAGCACACTGCCATGTGTGTTCCTACGCAACTGTCTTACATGCTCTGCTCATGGACCCCAAAACCTAAAATCCAATAAAAAATTAAAAAAAAAAAAAAAAAAAACTGTGAGAAACCCCAGCCTTACCTCCCCAGCCATTTCCAGTGGAGCATTAGTATGTGGCATTCAAGAAAAGAGTTGGCGGGGGGTAAATAAAATTGGAAACTGTCACAAAGGTAAGCCCCTCTGAAGTTCACAAAGCACATGAGCATACAGAAGATTCTGAGAAAATCCGCTAATAAAGAAACCTTTGTTCAAGTTTATTTACCAAACGTACTGAACCACAATCTCATCTTTTATTTCCCCATGTAATGCTTAGCAGCGTCATAGGTAGAACATGAGGAAAAACTGTTCTAAAAAGCAGAATTAGGCAAAGCATTGCATTGTACATTATAAATACATATAGTTGTCATTTGTCAATTATAACTCTATAAGGCCAGAGAAAAAGAGAAACAGAACTAGGGCAGGTTTTCAGAAAGTATCAGGAGATGAATTCTGGTACAATATGCGGTATAACATATCCCAACACTCAAGTTAGCCAAAGACAGAACGGGCTGCCTGTGAGGCCAGGAATGCCGGGCTTCTGAAGGTGTTCACTATATGTCAAATGCTGGAAAAAGTCACATCGCAGGCTTGAGATGCTGTGATAATTAGCAGGACAAAGAACGGATTTCAGGCCAGGCACAGTGGCTCATGCCTGTAATCCCAACACTTTGAGAGGCCGAGGCGGGCAGATCACCTGAGATCGGGAGTTCGAGACCAGCCTGACCAACAGGGAGAAACCCCATCTCTACTAAAAATATAAAAAATTAGCTCGGCAAGGTGGCGAGCACCTGTAATCCCAGGTACTCAAGAGGCTGAGGTAAGAGAATTGCTTGAACCTGGAAGGCGGAGGCTGCAGTGAGCTGAGATTGCACCATTGCACTCCAGCCTGGGCAACATGAGCAGAACTCTGTCTCAAAACAAAAAACAAACAAAAACAACAAAAACAGATTTCCAAGTGGGGGTTTGCATGCCCTGTTGGTCATTCATGTAGAATTAGGGGTTTCTACTTCCTTAGAAATAATTAGTCTCATACTCTTATTCTATTTGAATTGATATCCCAGTATTATAATTATTTATATACATGTATGCCTTCTGAACAACGACTCGGCCTGGAAAACAAAGTCCACCCGCCCTCAGCTGTGTAATGGAGTTGATAATAATACATGAATTATAGACTTATTGTAAAGATTAAATGAGCCACTTCATGTAAGTCACTTGGAATTCTATCTGACATTAGACAAGAGATTCAACAAATATTTTTGTAATCACATATGTTGGGGCAGGAAGAACTTTGAGACTCTTGCACTACACTGAATTCCTCGAGAATACAGTTTTTCTTATCCATGTTTGTCTTCATTGCCACTTGTTATTCTAGACACATAGAAAGCATTTAATAAGTGCTTATAAGGTAGATAGATGAGTGAATGCAACGGTCCTGTCCGCATTTGGGTAGCTCTCAAGCCCTTCCTCATGGGCATGGCCCATCAACATCTCCCTCCAAGCTCACTAGACAGCTGTAGGCCTTCCATGAGGGGCTCCCTCTCTCTCTCCCTTTTTAGGGGCACCGTAGTTTTAGAGCAAGTTTTCACAGTTTTTCCCACTGAAGTATCCCTGTCCATGCAGGAGAATGACCAGGACCCCCTCTGCCCTCCAGAGTCTGAGGCAAGGTCGAAGGTCACCCAAGGCTCAGTATATCTTCTAAGTCTCATCATGTTATCTTAACATTCTGTAAAATTTTTCTTTTCTATCATAATATATCTGGTTGCTTTTAAACAGTGTTTTAAAATTTTACCCATGTGTAAAATTGATGTCCCAAAATAAGAAATATTCATCCTGCGTCTTGCAGCCCCTCCGACATTCTGCTGCACATCTTCAATCTTTCCATTCCAGAAACCTAACAAACCTCTCTGAGTCCCATCACCCAAATCCATTTGCTCTATTTTGTTTGTTCTGTGCAGATTTACATTCTGGAATTTGATGCTTCAGACCCATTTTTGTTCCTGTCAACAGTAAACCTCTGGTAACATTCTAGCAGGCCAAGGATTCATCATATTTAATGCTGTGTTTCTGACAAAAAAAAAAATGATCGTGTATATAACTTCTAAAGTAACCATTCTCAAGTTGAATAACACTACCTTGGAAGACCAATTAGCAAAAAGGGCCTTTGGAGGTTTTTAAAGGCTCTATTATAGAAGAGACAAATGTGTGAGATGTAATTGGCCTTTCAAACAGGTTTTTCATATACAGCCTTACAAAGATGTGTGATAATTTTTTAAATACAGATGGCCTTTCCTTCTGAGAGTTTTTAGTTTTCAAGTTTACCTAAAACGTGTCCTCTAGCTGCCCTCCTGTTCAGCATGCCAACCCTCTTCCTCTGCATCACCTAAGCCTCAGGCTCTTCAGATTTCCTGATGTGCTGGATCTCCTGCATCAGAGGATTTCACTTGTCAGAATGGAATAAAAAGGCCAGAGCTGGCCAGGTATGGGGGCTCATGCCTGTAAACCTGGGAGGCCAAGGTGGGAGGACTGCCTGAGCTCAGGGGTTCAAGACTAGCCAGGGCAACATGGCAAAACCCCATCTCTGCTACAAATACAAAAATTAGCCAGGCGTGGTTCATCACACCTGTAGGCTCAGCTATGCAGGAGGCTGAGGCAGGAGAATTGCCTGAACATGGAAGGTGGAGGTTGCAGTGAGCCATGATCACACCACTGCATCCCCGCCTGGGAAACAGGAGAACATAGGAAACACTATTTTAAAGAAAAGATTTGTCTGTGCTATGATTCTCTCTTATCTAAGATAAGGACAGCACTTTTACTTTTTCACCCCCACAGAAAGAGTTGGGCTTTCCAATCCCACACCCTAGGTGCAGCTCCCAACTGTGGCCTAAAAACATTCAATGGGAGATTCCTAAGTTTTAAATTGCACACCTTTCGGAGTTGCATGATTCACATCTCACACTGTCCTGCAATGTCCTGCCCAGGACATGAATCACCCCTTTGTCCAGCGTATCCACACTGCTGTATACCCTATCCTCCCATTAGTCAGTAGCCGTGTGGGTTAGCAGACTGACTGCTGCAGCACTGCAGTGCTTATGTTCAAGCAACCCTGACTGCACTTAATAATGGCTAAAAAGCACAAGAGTAGTAACATAGGCAATTCAGATATGCAGAAGAGAAGACACTAAGTACTTCCTTTAAGTGAAAAGGTGGAAGTGTTCCTTGGATAGGCAAAAAATATATATGCTGATGTTGCTAAGACCTATGGTAGAAACAAATCTTCAATCTGTGGAATTGTGAACAAAGAAAAAAAATTTGTGTATAGTATTTATAGGGTTCTGTATTATCCTTGGTTTCATGTATCCACTAGGGATCTTGGAAGAGACTCCCTGTGGATATTCTGGTATCAATGAGGTAAACATAATATCTGGCATCCAATCAAAATTCGCAGGACACACAAAGAAGCAGAAAACTACAATCCATTATAAGGGGGGAAAAAATAAATCAATTAAAGCCAACCCAGATTGAACACAGATGCTAGACTTAGCAGAAAAGGACATTAAAACTTACAACTATATTCTATATGTTCAGAAAACTAGAGGAAATTGTGAACGTGTTAAGTAGAAACATGGGAGATATTTTGTAAAGACCCAGATTGAACTTCTAGAGGAGAAAAAATATTCACAATAAACGAACGGAGCATTATTGATCTGCAGAAGCATCATCAGGTGTTTGCTGATATATGTGTCATTAGTATTAGAGGAGAAAAGAAAGGAACAGAAAAAATACGTGAATGTATCTGAAATATTTTAAAATTTAACTAAAATTATAAACAGATTAACAAGTTCAACAAACCCCAAGCACAAGAAACATGAAACAACTATACCGAGGCATATGATAATCAAATTTTTGAAAAGAAGTGTTAAGATAAAGTCTTGTCAGCCATGGTGGCTCACACATGTAATCCCAGCACTTTGGGAGGCTGAGACAGGAGGATCACTTGAGCCCAGGGGTTTGAGACTGGTCTGGGAAACACAGCAAAAGCCTGTCTCTACAAAAAAAGTACAAAAATTAGCCAGGTGTGGTGTCAGGTACCTGCAGTCCCAGTTACTCAGGAGGCTGAGGCAGGAGAATTGCTCGAGTATCCGAGGCAGAGGCTGCAATGAGCTGAGATCATATCACTGCACTGCAGCCTAGGTGACAGAGGAAGACCCTGTCTTTAAAAAAAAAAGCTCAAGTCTTAAAACCAGCCAAAGAAATGATACTTTACATAGAGGGGAACAAAGATAAGCATTTGGGCAGACTTTGTTGGAAGCAGTGCAAGTGAGACAACAAGGAAGCAAAATCTTTGAAGGACTGGGAGAAAAAATATCTATACCTGGCAAAAAACATCTTTCAAAAATGAGGTAAATTAAGTAGACTTTGAGACATATAAAATTGAAAGAATTTATCACCAGGAAATTCACATTATAAAAAGTAATAAAGTCTTTCGGAAAGGTAAAAGGGAGAGAGAAAGGAGTAGGAAAGGGAAGGCAAGTGAAAGGATGCCAAATGTAAGCGTGGACTCGAGACTGAAGATCACTGGAAATGGTAACTACAGTGGCAAACACACAAGATTTTTTCTTATCATTTAATACTTTAAAAGACAACTGTTTGACTCACATGTTACTGACCAAGATAACATGATGTATTATCCCGTTTAAGCAGTCAGTTGGTCACGACCAAGAGGAGTTCAATCCAAGAATGCAAAATTTGCTTAATATTTAAAAATAGTCCAGGCACAGCGGCTCACGCCTATCATCCCAACACTTTGCGAGGCCAACCTGGGCAGATCTCCTGAGGTGAGGTGTTCAAGACCAGCCTGGACAACATGGTGAAACCCCAGCTCTACTAAAAATACAACAATTAGCCAGGCATGGTGACGAGTGCCTGTAATCTCAGCTACTAGGGAGCTGAGGCACAAGAATCACTTGCACTCAGGAAGCAGAGGTTCAGTGAGCTAAGATTGTGCCACTTCACTCCAGCCTCAGTGACAGAGTAAGACCGTATCTCAAAAATAAATAAGTAAATAAACAAGCCAATGTTTTTTCACTATAATTTGCCATATGAACAAACTAAAATGAAAAAACATAATCATTTCAATGGATACGGAAAAAGCATTTGAAAAAATCCCACATCCAATTCTAGATAAAAACTCTCAACAAATTGAAACAGAAAGGAACTTTCTCAATCAGCTAAAGACCATCTATGAAAAATCCACGGCTAATACCATATGCAGTGGTGAAAGATTAAATTTAATGGAAATGCAAGGCACAGAATAGACAAATACCTTTGAAAAGGAAGAATAAAATTGAAGGATTAACACCATCTGATTTCAGTGTTTATTATAAATCTACAAATATCAAGACAGTGTGGTATTAGTATAAATACAGACAAATAGATCAATGGAACAGCATAATCTAGAAATAGACCCACATATGAATGGACAATTGATTTTTTATAAAGGTGCAAAAGAAATTCAGAGAAGAAAGAACATTCTTCCTAATAAATCATATTGACACAATTATATAACCATATGCAAAAAATGCACTTTGATCCACATATGTCATATCAAGAATTTCCTCAAAATTGATCATAGACTCAAATGTAAAACCTAAAACTACAAAACTTCTACAAGGAAACCCAGAAAAATACCTTGTGACCTTATGTTAGGTGAAGATTTCATAGCTACAGTATTCAATGTGCAATCCATAAATGGAAAAGGTGACAATTTGAGTTCTCTGAAGACAAGAATTTCTGCCTTTTGAAATATACTATTAAGAATGAAAGGCCAGAAATTGGGGGAAAATATTTACACATTATATGTCTGATAACAGATTCTTATCCAAAATATATAATGAACTCTCAAACCCAGTAATAAGAGACAAACAATGAAAAAAAAAAGATACAACCATTAAAAATCAGTGGATTTTTTTTTTCTTTTTTGAGACGGAGTTTTGCTCTTGTTACCCAGGCTGGAGTGCAATGGCGCGATCTCGGCTCACCTCAACCTCCGCCTCCTGGGTTCAGGCGATTCTCCTGCCTCAGCCTCCTGAGTAGCTGGGAATACAGGCACAGGCCACTATGCCCAGCTAATTTTTTTGTATTTTTAGTAGAGACGGTGTTTCACCATGTTGACCAGGATGGTCTCGATCTCTCGACCTCAGGATCCACCCGCCTCAGCCTCCCAAAGTGCTGGGATTACAGGCTTGAGCCACCGCGTCTGACCCGAAATCAGTGGATTTTAACACACATTTCACCAAATAAGATATACAAATGGCAAATAAACCTTTAAAACAGTCTCAACATCATTAGTCATTAGAGAAATGCAAATTCAAATCACAATCAGATACCATCATAGATCAGCAAAAGTTGTCAGAATCAAAATGGAGTCACTTGTGTCAAAACCCTGACAAACAGAGCTGGGAAGGCCATGAAGGAGGAGTTTTCATGCAGGTATGCCTGATAACAGGAACTATCACAAAAGACTCTGCAAAAACCACAACCTTGCACAAAGGCTGCCACACCTTATAAAAAACTACTTCTACAAGGACGTCTGCCCAACAACTGCCTGTCCACTTTTGGATCAATGCCAACCTTGTTATTGGTCCTAGCAGCTAAGGACAACTGTCTGAAAACAACTTACATAATCCTCTTTATTTTACCTTTAAAGACTCTTGCCTTCCTTTACCTTCCTCAACACGCCCACACATGTTCCCATTTCAACGCCCATTCCTGAATAAATCCTTCTTTCAGAGCCTCCCTCTCTGTTATTCAGGTTTGACACACATATTAGAGAGCTTAAATTAAGAAGACTTAACATACTAAGGTAGGAGTCACGTGAATAAACTGGATTATCATACACGGATGGTAGATCATTTTACAAACCCACTATCTGTGCAATGATGACTTTAAAGACAGTAATAACATTTTGTAAAATGTTAAACTCCTACTATTTGATCCGGCCATTCCAACTCTAGGTATTTAGCAGAGAGACATGAAAACGTACATCCACACAAAGATCTGCACATGAGTGGTCATAGCAGCATTATTTGCAATAGCACCAAACTAGAAACCACTTAAATGCTCATCAACAGGTAAATGAACACCAACTATGGCCTATCCCTACCATGGATCCAACAGGTGAATGCCAACTATGGCATATCCATACAATGGAACACTACTCAGCAATAAAAACAAAGAAGCTACTGGCACACAATTTATAATCTCAAAAATAAAAGAATGCCGACTGAAAGAAGCCCAAAAAAATGTTCATACTGTGTGATTTCATTTACCTAAAATTCTTTAAAGTACAAACTATAACAGAGAGTTGATGAGTGGTTGCCTAGGGATTGAGGTGGGGAGAGGATGGGAGGAAGAAACTACAAAAGGGCATCAGGAAACTTATAAGGATGATAAATACGTTCATCATCTGAATTTTGGTGATCATCTCAGGACCTGTACATATGTCAAAACTTATCAACTTGCATACTCTAAAATATGCAGTTTATCGTATATGTCAATTACATCTCAATGAAGGTGTTAAAAATTAACAATGGGAAAAAGGGAATAAAGAAAAGGGTTAAAGGGGAAGAAGCAAAATCAAATGAACAATAGACCAAGTACCGTGGCTCATGCCTGTAATCCCAACATTTTGGGAGGACAACACAAATGCATCACCTGAGGTCAGGAGTTCAAGACCAGCCTGTCCAACATGGCAAAACCCCATCTCTACTAAAAATACAAAAATTAGCCAGGCATGGTGGCAGGCGCCTGTAGTCTCAGCTACTCGGGAGGCTGAGGCAGGAGAATTGCTTGAACCTGGGAGGCAGAGGTTGCAGTGAGCTGAGATGGCGCCACTGCACTCCAGCCTGGGTGACAGAGCGAGACTGTCTCAAAATAAATAAATAAATTAATTAAATAAAAAAACAATAACCATACTTAAATTGGCGGAAGGAAAGTAAGTATAGTCATCCTTTGTTACATTTGGGGGTTTGGTTCCAGGACCCGACAGATGCCCAAATCCATTCATTCCCAAGTCCTGAAGTTGGCCCTGTAGCTCCTGCCTATGTGAAAAGTCAGCCCTCTGTTAAAGTGGGTTTCACATCCAGAGAGTACTGTATTTTCAACCCGAGTTTGGTTGAAAAAAATCTGCATATTAGTAGACTCTCCCAGATCATACGCATGTTGTTCAAGGGTCAACTGTATTAACAGTTGTCACTAAATATAAACAAACTGAATTAACCCATTAAAGAAGAGACTGTCAGGTTGGCTTAAAAACAAATTCAGCTATGTACTGTATGCAAAAAAGAAACCTAAAACAAAGCTATTTTAAGACGCCAAAAATAAAGGAGCGGGCTCCTGATACCATGCAAGCACACAGAAAGGGGGAGTGGAAGCATGTTAATTAAAACAGCCAGAAGAGATGATCTGAGTGTCAGCTTCTGATTCCAAAAAATTAAAATCTAATTAATCAACCATTTGTCTTGAATAGATAGGAGTTAAAACTTAACATACTTACTAACATGGTTTTATATAAATGGTGGTCCAAAAGAGGGCCTATGCTGGTTTTTTAATGAGCCTACATAAATGAATTTTCACAAGGGTTTGGTCCCACTGGGAGGTTCTTCAAACACCACTACTTGCTTCAAGGACATAGTTTAGTGATACATTGTGTTGGTTTTAATCATTCATTCCCAAGGCTAATTGTTGCTTCTAAATAATTATGTGTATTGAGAGTCTTTGGGGACAGACCGTGATTTGTAATTTAACCCATCAGTTATTAGTATATTACAACTTAGAAAAAGATTGAAGAGTACTAGTTTAATGTCTTATTTTGCTGATAATTGGAGGCCAACAGATGTGTCAAATCTTGGATAAAAACATATCTTCTGTTCCCTTTTCCTATAGATGTAGGATTTGGGCCAATGCAATGATTGGCTCCGTGTACTTTGCTGCTCTTTAAGGTTCTCACACTTGGTCCAGAGTTTCCGTCAGGATAAGGAAGGAGGAGACAAGGGTTGTATTCAATCTGCAACGTGCCTTGAATGCCACATTCTACAAGATATATGAACTCAATAAATACTCTTTGAAGTCTTCAATCAGTCCTGCCAATGGGACAGTCTAGATCTGTGGTTCTCAAACTTTCATGTGCATCAGAATCATCTTGAGGGCTTGTTAAGATACAGATTCCCGGGCCCCTTCTCCTGCATTGCTGACCAGATCTGATATGGGGCTGAGAATGTGTATTTCTAACACATCACAGGAGGTGCTGCTGCTGAGTGGTGATTCTGCCACTCAGAACCATTGTTTCTCCTGTTGTTGCTGCTTCTCAGCATGGCTTCAGCCCGCGGCTGTTTCTCTTGCCATCACCACGACATCCATTGCCAGACACATTCACCTGGAAGATGACAAGAGACTCCGGCTGAAGCCATGGTTGTTTCTCTCGCCATCTTCCTGGTGGGCGTGTCTGGCAGTGGATGTCGTGGTAACTCCCCAGATCCTTAAGACTTAGCACCTCATTGCCCAACAATGGGGAGTGTTGCTTATCTATTTATTAGAAACAGCATCTCACTCTGCTGCCCAGGCTGTAGTGTAGTGGGGCAATCACAGCTAATCACAGCCTCGAATTCCTGGGCTCAAGCAATCCTCCCTCCTCCACCTCCCAAAGTGCTGGGATTACAGGCATGAGGCACAAGGCTGGCCTGAGTGTTGCTCACTGATGGCTCACAAATCCTCCTTTCTAGAAGTGCCGCTTCTACTTAAGAAGCTGCTTGCCCAAGGTCTGCTCCCATCCCTGAGGCAGCCACTCTGTCCCCATGACTGATGGATGAAAGCTCAACCCCCTGCCTCAATTCAGGACCATTCTGAAGAGCCGCCCTGACTCCCCAAGGGAATTTCCCCAGTCCACACCCCAATAAAGCTGCATGAAAATCTCCGACTCTCAGTATAATTACTGGAGCTCAAGGCAAGCCCCATCTACTTGGCACCCTTTGCCCCACCCCAACACCCCATCCCCACTGGGTCCCCACCCCTGCATTGGCCTCAGAAAACTGGATACTGAGAGACCTATGTGAGTCTGAGCCTCAGTAATACTGCAGCTGAGGCACAGAAGAGGGAGCCTTTGCTGCCTTCCCGGCCTCTGGCCCCACACGGAGGTCAGGCTGTTGCCACAGTCACAGGAGTCAGCTGGATGCTCCGCGTGCACATGCACCTCATCTACAGGACAGTTGCCAAAACAATCAACCCTGGTGTTTGCTCTGCAGTAGAAAACATGCAGTACTCCTGCTTCACAGCCACACAGGCGGGGTGAGAAGCCAGGAGGGTCCCTCCCAGGGAAGAGCTGCTTTCTTACCCAGCCAGGTTCTCCCCAGAGGCCAAAATATCCCACCCTATACTCAGGAGACAACAGTTCCAAGAAATACAGGGTGAGGAACGAAGGTTTGACCATTGCTTTTCTTCTTCCATTCATTCATACACTCATTCAACCAATGTTTGCTTGAACTTCCACTGTGCTGAGCTCTGGCCTAATCTGGGGATCCAAGGGGGGACTAAAACAATCCTTTTCAAGTAGTTTACAAACTGGTGCAGGAGATACATGAGACAGGCAGTCCTGGGAGGTCCTGTGAGAGGCAGTATGTGCAGTGGCGAGGAGCCTGGGCTCTGCAGCCAGAACACCCAGCTCCAATTTCTGCATGACCTTGGGCAAGTCACTTACCTCTCTGAGTCTCAGTGTCCTCACCTGTGAAATGGGGATGATAACAGTGCCTACCTCACACAAGGTAGGTGCAAGGTCTAAATTAGTTAATACCTGAGAATTGTTTAAAATAGCACCTGGTGGGCCCAGCACAGTGGCTCACACCTGTAATTTCAGCACGCTGGGAGGTCAAGGCATGGATCAATTGTGCCCAGGAGTTGGAGCCCACCCTGGTCAACATAGTGGAAACTCACCTCTACCAAAAAAAAAAATAGAAAATTAGCCAGGTATGGTGGTATGTGCCTGTAGTCCCAGCTACCCAGGAGACTGAGGCAGGAGGATTGATTGAGCCCAGGGAAGTTGGGGCTGCAGTGAGCCGTGATCGTGCCACCACACTCAGCCTGGGTGACAAAGTGAGGCCCTGTGTCAAAAAAAATAAAATGAAATAGTGCCTGGTACAGAATCCTGATTGTTAGGTATTGTGAATATTGGAGAGAAAGGTACTGAGGACTCATAACAGGAGGTCAGGGACCAGTCGTGAAACTCACA
This sequence comes from Callithrix jacchus, assembly GCF_049354715.1. Classification (NCBI taxonomy): domain Eukaryota; kingdom Metazoa; phylum Chordata; class Mammalia; order Primates; family Cebidae; genus Callithrix; species Callithrix jacchus. The sequence goes on along the minus strand of NC_133512.1, from coordinate 76,576,747 downwards.
ACCTCTGAGGGCTGCAGCTTGCCTGTCTGTAACATGAGCAGATCCAAACAAAGGATCCCTGCAGCCCTTCTAGAGTTGGAGTTGTGGGCGAAAGGCGCCACCCGCTGGGCACCTACTAAAGGAGTAGTCAGGGGAACATCTCCTGCCTTGGACATGTAGGATTTAGGGAAAGAGGGAGGACCCTACTTCTCTTGGCTTCACAGGAGGTTTGATGACATCTGGCAGTCTGTTGCCAAGGGCATCAGCTGAGGATAGGCAGGATAGTTCATGCCCAGGCAGGCCCCTCCTCCACCCCAGGGTCCCCAGACCTAGGGACTACAACCCCCCTCCACATCTCCTCTCCTGCCCTCCCCTCAATGCTACCCACCCCATCTCTGGACCCACTTTCCTCTTCTCTTTGTAAATGCCACTGACAGCCTGCGGTCTTGCACATACATCTGCTTCCTTGGCCAGAGGGACTATCGACTCCACAGCACACGTCAGCAGGGAACTTTCAGTGGTCATGTGCCACGGCTTTGGGGAACATAGTCCTGTCCATCCATACCCAGGTCAGGAAAGGACACTGGATGACACATGAAGAACGCTGGAGCTTGGAGCAAGGCTGGCAGCTCCCCAAAACAATGGCTCCAGAGAGAACAGGCCAGCTGGCAGCCCTTCGCTGTCTGATGCAGACTGTACCCTCATCTGTGTCCGCTAGGCCACCAACCAGAGGGGCGTTCCTGGCTGTGGAGCAGGGAGGAATGATGGAGCAAATTCAGAGGGATCCCAGGGTCTACTCTGTATTGTCTTATTCCCTATCAGTTCTTGCCTTCTCTCTCTTCTCCTCATCTTCAGCTAAGAAAAAAGGAAGCGCGGTGAGGGGGCAGCCAAGACCTTGGACCAACCTGGATGCTAATTTCAATCCACAACACTGGATGTAAGCCCTGGCTAGCAGCCCTCAGCTACTTCCAGCTCAACCACCCGAGGCTCCTAGGGCTGAAAATACCCAAGCATCTGATGAAGCAGCTGCAGGTTAAATTTAGCCCTGGCGAACCTGGGACTGAGCTGGGTGCTAGAAGCAGCAGAGCAGATGGACTGATGCACCCATCACAGGTGTGCGGACTGACGATGGCACCTGGGAGGGAAGTGGAGCAAGGGAAAGAGATGGAGCGGGGCCCAAAGCTGGTTCTCATCTTGCAGAAGCATGACAGGACCCGTCAGCCCAGCACTGCTGTCCACAGATGCCAGGCAGGTAGCATCAACAAGCAAGGCAGAAAGATGTACAGAAAGGGGAAGGTGGGATTCTAATAAACTGCAGAGCAGATGTCTCATCTAAAACCACTGGAATAGCCTGGGCGACAGAGGGAGACTCTGTCTCTAAATAAATACATAACAAAGCCACTGGAAGATTTTTAAATAAGATCATGTTAGCTAAATAAACTCCTGCATTTGGTCTGCAGACTCTCAGTGTGATACCCTGGCCTAGGTGAGTGGAGTAGGCAACCCCATGCCCATCATTTCACCACCAGCTATTTCATTGTTTCTTTAGAGTCTTCTGTTACAATCCAAACAGACCTCTGGCTTTGAGATTTCTTAGCTAACTCAGTTATTCTTACTGGTTCCTTTAAAGGAGGAAGGAAGGGGAAATCATCAGCATACATGAACAAATTAACTGGGAAATTAGCACCTGTTAATATGTTCAGAATCAACTAGCTGTTACTTGTATTAAGCAGCAGTTATGAATGAATGCAAAGAATTCCACTCAACTTGGGTTGGAGTCAGACAAGCTTCAGTCTAAATCCTGGCTCTGCGACCACTAGGAAACTAATGGACTTCCCCAAACTGCAGCTTCCTCTGTGGTAGGAAGGCAACCACATGCCTTTCTTGGACTGTTATGAAGATTAAATGAAATAACCCAGGACAGTGTTCAACATGAGATAATTCATGCTCAGTAAATGGCAGGTGAAAAATCATCAGAAATCCAGGTTCTGTGGGACAGGGACTAAGAGCGGGACGGGAAGAAGGCAGTGGGAGAGCCCTTCACAGCTCACAGCTTCCCTGGAGCGTGGGTCCTAGCCCAGGTCAGCCCTCTTGCAGAATCAGAGGGCTTCAGAGCCACGTGGGGCCACACTGCCCCCCTGTGCCCATTTGCCACACTGCAGCTGCATTCAAGCAAGGCTGCCATTTGAGATGCAGAATCAGGCCTGTAGACCATGACTTCACCACTGTCTCTACTCCACTGGAACCCCTCCTGCTGTCTTGTGCTGACATGGGTGGCTGTAGAAGGCAATCATCTAAGAATGCAACGACCTGTCTTGCCAGTCACCCAAGCAAGCCACCCCCACTGGGAGCACTTGTCAAACTTCCCCAAGCGAGCACTTAACCACAGACAGCCCAATAGTGTAAACACCTGGATAGATTTTGAAATAAACATCCACTGACACCAACCCAGACCTACAAAATCAAAATCTCTGAGGATGGATCTAGGGATCCATATAAAAAGAAAACTTTCCCAAAGGAACTTACATTCAGCCGATTTTGAAAACACACTGCTTTAAACCCTTACTGGGCTGCCCTGCAACACCTCTTGGGTCTGACTTGGTTTTACAAGTGACACAAGGAGAAAATGGCAGTTCTCTCTGCACTGAAAATGAGTATTCCCACAGAGCTGGAGAAGCAAGGAGGTAAGGAGTGGATGAAAGGAAGTGGACAGAGCAGGAGGTGGAAAAAAGGAGACCCTGAGGAAGACAGACAGAAAAGAAGGAAAACAGAGAGAGAGAGAGAAATGGGAGAGAGGAGGAAAGGGAGGAGGAGGGAGTGAGGGAGGGAAGGGGGAGAGATCTATAAAGACAGACATGAGAAGGATGCAGCACACTCCTGTACTCATGACGGCACTTTGCTAGGGCAGTAATAACCTGTGCCAAAACAACATAGTAGATTAAGAAAGAAAAGTATTTTAATGTTGACATAGGATTCATACCTACAATATGCAAAAAGTTCTACATATTAACAAGGATACAAAAAATACAAAGAAATGAGCAAAGACATGGAGAGAAGATCCAAATACTCAAGACATGAAAAAGTGTTCAGCTCACTAGCAGTTTGGGAAATGCCGATCATTATATAACTATACTTACTGGCAAAAGTCAGAAAGCCACTTACTTATTGCTGGGTGGGATGTAGGGGAAAGGACTTCTTTAAATCTTGATGGTAAAAGATGTCAATCGTTCCTGAACTTTGAAATGCTGTCTGATGTCATCTAACAGAATTTACCGCTTAATCAATCCACCTGTTTCATTCTGGGGACTTGCTCTTGAGATTAAAACACTAGGACACATCAACATTTGCACAAGAATGTGAATTGCAGCATGGTTCCCAGTATAAAAACACCAGTACAAAGAAAAAGGCCAGTAATAAAGGACTGTTGAATAAACACTGATACATCTAGCCCATTCAATATGGCTTTAGACAGCAATTAAAAGGAATGAATAAGAGCCATATTGGAGTTGAAATTTAAGGAATGAGTTATTGTGTGGAAAACAATAATTTTTTTAAAAGGGCAAAAATGTTCATAATAGTGATCTATTTTTGTAAAACAAAGCGACAGAAATTTCTAGTGCATATATGTGTATGTGTGTGCAGGGCTGATACTCAGCCAGCTCCCACTGATAAAACCATATTGGATATTTCAGCCAGCATTCACTGTGTTTGGATGGTACTGTGCATACTGCAGCCAGCATGTATTTGCTACGTATTTTGAATGTCATTCCTGCACATATGCATTCATGTTACTGTATATGAGCATATAAGAAATATGGAGAAAATATAGGTGGCTATATAGTAGGTTGTTAACATGGATTACCTGGAAAGGAAAGAACGCTTCTTTAGGTAGGACAAGGGGAACTAAAAGAAGGGATAACCAATCCAATAAGGACGAGAAAAAAGAAAAATAAAGACAGCAGGAAAACCTGTATAACACAGTCACAAATACGCTATGCATTTCTGTAAAATTATATACATGTTTTCAAGTACATGGCATTTTAAACATATAAATGTGAGAAGTTTGTATTAGTCTGCAGTTGTTGCAATCATGCTGTGTAACAACCCAAACCCCAAAATCTCAGCAATATACAATAAAAACATGTATTTCTCATTCACAGATCTATGGATCAGGCTCCAGTCAGCTCCTGTGTCTCTCATTCTGAAACCAGAACCGCCCGGGGCATGCTTTTCCCGTGGAAGATGGCAGTGGCACAGGAGGATAAGCTAAGGCACGCAAGCATACGTCAATTCCCTGCTTGTGTCTCATTCACGCACACTCTGATGTCTGAAGGAAGTCACATGGCCAACCCAACATCAGCAGGATAATATGCTCTTCCCATAAAGCGGGGGGAGGGAGGGGAGGAAGAGCAAATACTTGCTAAATGAAAATGCAATCTCCTCCAGAGTCCTGTGGAAAGCTAGGCAAGAGAGGATGATTTACCATGGAGAGAGAGCTCTCTTGAACAAGAAAAGAGAAGTAAGGACAATGACACGGGCATGTTGTGCAAATGGCCTAGTCAGCTGAAGAACACAGATAGCTCTGTCCTGACACCACATCACAACAGCTGAGACAGTTGCTGGGGAAGAGTGTGAGCTGGTGCCACATTTTTGGAAGACTGTTCGATAATGAATCTTAAAATATAAAATGCACAAACTTGAAAAACAAGTCTACAGTTTCCCTCCTGGAATGGAACCTCTCTGTGGCTATACTAGCCAAATGACATCAGGTAAAGCAATGTTTATAGAAGGAAACAAAAACTAGGAAAACAACCTAAATATCAGAAGAAAATGATTCAATAGATCATGCTATAGTCATAAAATGTAACATTCCGCAATTGTTAAAAACAGAATACAAGCACTCTACACAGGCACATACCTAGAAATATCTTCAAGATGTATTAATATGTTTAAAGTCAAAGTTCAAAAAACTGAGGAAAGAATATAAGCAGGCAAGTCATACATAAGAAAACCCAAATTGCGAATGAATATAAAACATGCTCTACTTCACCAGTGAGTAGGGTTTTGGAATTACACATACAGTAAGACACCATTCCACCCTCAGAAAAATGGATTTTAAAAATGTGACAATACCAAGTGTTGGCAAAAAATGTAGAAAAGCAGCAACTCTTACACAGTAGCAACAGTATCATTCACAAGTAGTAAAGGAAACTGCCTCTTGGAACTTCCGCTCAACGAGGGAACAGCTGATACAGAAGGATCTTTTGTTTTCTTTTTTTTTTTTTTCTCCTGGAGACAGAGCTTCTCTCTGCCACTGGGGCTGGAGTACAGTGGAGCAATGTCTGCTCACTGCAACCTCTACCTCCCAAGTTCAAGCGATTCTCCTGCCTCAGCCTCCCAAGTAGCTGGGATTACAGGCATGCACCACCATGCCCAGCTAATTCTTATATTTTTAGTAGAAATGGGGTTTCACTATGTTGGCCGGGCTGGCCTTGAACTCCTGACCTCAGTGATCTGCCCGCCTTGGCCTCCCAAAATGCTAGTATCATAGACGTGAGCCACTGTACCTGGCCTGTTCTTTTTTTTTTCATACAATACAAGATTTACAGTCTATATCTACTTACAATAATGTAGATATAGACTGTAAATTTTAACAAAGCATTTAGAAAAGACTTTCATGACATCCAAGTGGGGACTATAGAGCTATGTGAGTTGAAGATTAGAATGAGTAGGAACGTCCATAGCTGGCTAAAAAAAAGAAAGAGTACAGACTGATTATTCAGCAAGTGAAGGCCAAAAGGGTGTCTCCACTGGTCTGCCATGGATCTCTAGACTAGAATCCTGCAATGTCTCAAGTGACAAGGTGGATGGCCTGGTGATGAAATGGGCAAAGCCAACCGACTTACCTGGCAAAGGCAAAGGCAATTCAAAAAGACCAGGCGGATAAAATGAATATGTCTGCAAACTGTCATAGGCATCAGTGTGAATGTGTCATAGGACAAATGTTCACTGGGACAAGTAGAGTCAGATATAGACAGGAGGTTTATCAACAGTCCATGTAAAAAAGAACTGGGAGGGTTTTTCACTCATTAAAAGATCCACTTGAGTCACAATATATGTGGCTACCAAAAAGTAAAAATAAAAGTCTATTGCAGACTAAGCTACATTATTAGAAGGGTTCAAACGTGGGTTAACGAATTAATGACATCATTGTCTGAGGTGCGTGTTCAGATTTGGTTTCTGCTTTTTTTGTTTGAGACAGACTCTTGCTCTGTCACCTGGCTGGAGTGCAGTGATGCAATCTTGGCTCACTGCAACCTCTGCCTCCTGAATTCAAGCAATTCTCCTGCCTCAGCCTCCTGAGCAGCTGGGACTACAGGTGCATACCACCAGGCCCAGCAAAATTTTTTTATTTTTAGTAGAGAAGGGGTTTCACCATGTTGCCTAGGATGGTCTCAATTTCTTGACCTCATGATCCACCTGCCTTGGCCTCCCAAAGTGCTGGGACTACAGGCACGAGCCACCGCACCCGGCCGGTTTCTGCATTTTGAGAGGGACATTAAAACATTATTTATATAGACATGTATGAAACATTTACTATGCTCCAGCAATAAATAAATATAAACAACAGTATAAATTTTGTGCCACTTAATAGTTATAACAGCTCTATGAGGCAGGCACTAAAATCCTCATTTTACATAATAAGAGACTATGGCTCAGAGAGGCCAAGGCAGCACTCTAACTAGGACCCAAACCCAGGTCCCTAAATCTATAGCACTGGCCTTTGCATATGACATTCCTCCACTTTCAACTAGAGGTGGGAAAGCCAAACTTAGGATAAATGCTGCAGCCCTGAGTCCCACTGGCAACAGAGCTCCGCAGCAGCCACTCAACCCTTGGTACGTGTTTAGATCACTATATGGTATAATTTCAGTTGAGTCAACCACTGGACCCAGGAGGCTTATAGAAACTAATCAATGCTTGGTCATGAAAATAGAAAATAAAAATTAAAACTATGGACACTTTAGAAGTCACTAATAACTATTAATAGATAAGTCAGTAAATAAATTGACAATAGCACTCTTTAGTGGCAGAGGCGCCTACCACTGCCTCATCTAAGTTGTCTGTACCTAGATTTTTGTCCAGTTTCACCAATGGCAAAAAAAAAAAGCAAAAGAAACTTCAGTGTCACTTTTGGCCTAGGCTGGAACTCAGGGAGGCTGAAAGCAGGGAGGCCACATAGACTGACCTGGAACTTTTCAGTTACAATCTCTCACGTTTCTAAGCCACCAGAAGCACCAGCGCAAAGAAAAATCAATGCTAAGGGTTCCAGCAGAAGGTGACCCAAGTCAGTTTCATGAGACTTAATCCGGGGAATTTTTCTTTTTCTACTACAAAGGAGAAAGCAACTATTTGAGGGAGCTAGGCCATGAGTCTGGAGTTCCCGGCCACCGTTTTGCCATCTCTGCCTGGTCATGAAGGCCACACAAAGGAAAGCTCTGGGGGAGCTGGAGAGAGACCACGTGTAGGTAGTCGGTACTGATTACCGAGCGCGAAGAATGAAATACCCCACAATGAAGCCACTTAAAGCAATACTTTGGGCCGGGAGCGGTGGCTCACACCTGTAATCCCAGCACTTTGGGAGGCCGAGGCAGGTGGATCACGAGGTCAAGAGATTGAGACCATCCTGGTCAACATGGTGAAACCCCGTCTCTACTGAAAATACAAAAAATTAGCTGGGCATGGTGGCGCGTGCCTGTAATCCCAGCTACTCAGGAGGCTGAGGCAGGAGAATTGCCTGAACCCAGGAGGCGGAGATTGGGTTGAGCCGAGATCGCGCTATTGCACTCCAGCCTGGGTAACAAGAGTGAAACTCCGTCTCAAAAAAAGAAGCAACACGTTTATGATCTCACCTGTGCTGCGGGTCAGAAATGCAAGAGCAGCTTAGCTGGCTGGTTCTAATTCAAGGTCTCCCCAAGGCTGCGGTCAACTCAGGGCTCCCTGTGAGAAGAGCTGCACTCAACTGGGACCAGGTTTCAGAGCACATCTGAGTCAGGAGCTCACTCACCTGGGTGTCGGCGGGCCTCGGGTCCTTGCTGGCTGAGAGCTGGAGACATCAGTTTCTTGCCACCTGGGCCTCTCCATAGGACTACTCCCCACATGACAACTCGATTCCTGCAGATGGAGGGCTCTGTGAGAAGCAGAGCAAGCAATGGCATGCAAATTCAGGTCACAGTCCTTCTGCAACCTAATCTCATAAATGACATCCCATCATTGTGCTCTATTTGTTAGAAGCAAAGTTTAGGTCCAACTATACTCAAGGGGATGGGATTACACAGGGCATTAGTACTGGCAGGCCAGGATCACTGAAACCCATTTTAGAGACTGCCTAACACAGTATCACTTGGGCCCCTGGAGCCAGCCATGCCTGAAACTATAGATTTCTCCCGGTCTGCTCAGTTATGAGAGGTAATACATTCTCACCTTGTAAAAATCAATTCAAGTTGGGTTTCTGTCATGTTATGTATAGCCCAAAGAGCCCTTTACTAACACATTAATACGCACCCTAAAGGCAAACACCATCACCAATAACACAAGAGCAGCAAGACAGAGGTCATCAGACAAGCTTTCCTTGGAGTGGACACAATTGTTTTTCAGGTTTTTTAAAATTATTATTTATTTTTTGGTGGTTCTAGGCCCAGTGCCTACCAAGCAGAATCCTTAACTGTTCTGTACAATCCTTGATGGTATTTTTGGGCTTATTCTGCCTGGTTATAAAAATCTAGCATTCTCAGATTCTTCTCAGCTAATTTAGCATGCTGGGTGCCGTGTGAGAGCGTGCCAAATGCAGAACTTCGCTGCCAAAAATGACAGTGACTAGAATTAGACCATCAGGAGTGCAATCAGCTTAGACATGCTATTAACACCCCAACCATGAACACAGAAGGAAAAGCTGGAAAAAAATGGGAAGTTAAAAGAAAAATAAGTTCGCTCAGTTAACGGCAAACAACAAAACAAATTTCTACCCGACTTTGTTGTGGTTGTTTATAAATGATGCAAAATTTTAACAATGACTTGCATAAGTGTAGAAGAAAAACAACCTATCACGTATCCCTGGCTAATTAGTAAACTATACCGTGGATAACACTGAGATTTGAAAATTTTCCCTTCTAAACCCAGCCTTAAAATGTATTCTCTTTAGCACCCAATTGTGGTGGATGGTATCACTTATCTCTCAGATACTCAACCACAACGTGAAAGATGGATGACTTGGTTTGCTTATAAAAGAGATCATCTGTGTATGTAATGCCTAAATATGTGTGTGTGTATCTGATTTAAAGACAGTGTCTTACTGTATTGCCCAGGCTAGAGTACAGTGGCTATTCACAACTGTAATCTTAGCACATTGCAGCTACAAACTGCTGGACTCAAGCGATTCTCCTACCTCAGCCTCCGTAGTAGCTGAGAGCACCATTACACTCACCTCATAAAATACATTCTTTTTTAAAATTCCAGACCCTTTTTTTTTTTTTTTTTTTTTTTGAGACAGGGTCTCACGCTGTTGCCCAGGCTGGAGTACAGTGGGATGACCTTGGCTCACTGTAGCCTCAATCTCCTGGGCTCAAGAGATTCTCCCACCTCAGTCTCCTGAGTTTCTGGGACCACAGGTTCACCCCACCATGTCCAGCTAATTTTTTTTCTTTTTTGTAGAAACAAGGTCTCACTATCTTGCCCAGACCGATCTTGAACTCCTGGGCTTAAACGACCCTCCCACCTTAGCCTCCCAAAGTGCTGAGATTACAGGTATGAGCCACCACACCTGGCCAGTGATTATATTTTTAACAGAAGACGCTCACATGCACAGCAGTGTTCCACTTTCCTCTACAGCGGGGGTTGTCAAACTTGAGTATGCTTCCAAATCATCTGGGGGGACTTGCTGAAATGCAGGTGGCCTGCTGAAACCCATCCCTGAGTTTCTGATTTGGTTGATCTGGGGTAAGAACCTGGAATCTGCATTTTGAACCCGTTTCCAGGTGATGCTTTTGCCGGTTGAGGACCAGTGCTGCAAAAGTTGAAGGGAACGTGTTCCTCTCAAAGCCACTCTCCGACGCCTGGCTCACTCACAGGACCTCTAGCACTCTCACCTTTCTCTGGCTTGCTAATTCTCTGACCGCCATCCTTCTCTTTCAATTCTATTTCTCCTAGCCAACAAGAAAGGCAACCCAACTTTGTGACATTTCAGGCATTTGTTAGCTTAAAAAAATTAATTTCTGGGCCAGGCACAGTGGCTCATGCCTATAATCCCAGCCCTTTGGGAAGCCGAGGTGGGAGATTTAGGAGATTATAGATTTAGGGACCTGGGTTTGGGTCCTAGTTAGAGTGCTGCTTTGGCCTCTCTGAGCCGTAGTCTCTTATTATGTAAAATGAGGATTTTAGCGCCTGCCTCATAGAGCTGTTATAACTATTAAGTGGCACAAGCTGAGGTCAGGAGATCAAGACCATTCTGGCCAACATGGTGAAACCCCGTCTCTACTAAAAATACAAAAATTAGCTGAGTGTGGTGGTATGCACCTGTAATCCCAACTACTCAGGAGGCTGAAGCAGAAGAATTGCTTGAATCCGGGAGGCAGAGATTGCAGTGACCCAGGATCACATCACTATACTCCAGTCTGGCAACTGAGTGAGAATCCATCTCAAAAAAAAAATTTTTATTTCTGATGACTTCTTTTTCATTCTAAATAAATTTTCCTTTTTGTATCTGGGTTTTATTCCTAATTTTGTGCTCTTCTGCTTACAGACCAGTGACACACACACAATTATGTCAACCTCAGGCCCCACCGGACTAATAGTCCATTATCGCATTGCTATAAGAAATATCTGAGACTGGCGAATGTATAAGAAAAGAGGTTTAATTGGCTTATGGTTCTGCAGGCTGCACAGGAAGCATAGAGGTTTCTGCTTCTAGGGAGGCCTCAGGAAGCTTCCGGTCACGGCAGAAGGTAAAAGGCCAGCAGATGTTTCACATGATGGAAGAAGGAACAAAGAGAGCAAGGCAGGAGGTGCCACACACCGTTAAACAACCGGATCCCACCAGAACTCACTATCATGATGACAGTACCAAGAGGATGGTGCCAAACCATTTACAAGAAACACCTCCATGATCCCATTGCCTCCCACAAGACCCCACCTCCAACACTGAGAATTACAATTGAACATGAGATTTGCGTGGGGACACAGAGCCAAACCGTATCAGCCACAAAACCTGGACCTGCTTCATTGCATGGAGCTCTTCATGGGAGGAGCCTGAGAGAGGGAAACTACCTAAAGTAGATGTTCAGCATCTCCACAAACTCCCCCTTCACCCTCTTCTGGACAGACAGAGGGAAACTCCTCCAAAGGCGCTGACTTGTAGAAGGAGATCTGTCCTAAGCATTGAGCTCCTGGAGGGAGGTTGGTCGCATGCCTTCAGCATGGCAAGAGGAAGTGACCCCCCTCCCCCCACCCCGCCAAATCCTGCCACTAACATCAGCCAGGACATTTCCAATCCCTCCAGGGCCCGAGGCCAGGTGAAGCCAGAAGGGCCAGTACACCCTGTGAAGATTTAACAGCTGGTGCAGTACTGCAGCAGGTGTTAAATTAAGTCGTGTTTTGAACATTCTCCCTGGAAGCCCGAAGATCTAGGGATAGAGCCAGACAGAACTGTGACATTTAGCCCAGTCTGACTTTTACCCAGGCACTGCTCCCCTGGCTTATTTATTTAACTGATCACGGGCGCTCTCCCCAACAAGAAGGTAAGCTCCTTAATAGCAGTGGCTTTGGCCATCGGCATTACATGTTAAAATAGAAAGCTATGCACTGCAGGGCTTTTTTTCAGTCTTGGGTAAGACTGAACTTGAAATCAGAAGCTATATGTTTCAAAAATGATCATGAAGAAACATAAAACAAATAAAAAGACTATCGTCACAAATGCTTTGAGAATACCAAGCCCGGCTCGTCTCGAAGACACTAAAAAGACACATCTTAGCCCAGTTGGAGCAAAGGCCCTTTCAGGCCAGATCATCAAACTGTGTGCTTCATTTGCCACAGGAATTCTTGCGAAATTCTATTTTAACTGCCATGGTTTACTGTTATATAAACCTTAACCTAGAGACTTTGACACTTGTTTTACTTTTTGCTGGATAAACTGAATTTTCTCATTGTACATCTGGTATGGAATATTTGGTTACCATAAATCTTACATTATTTAACCTATTATTGGTGACTTCTCTAATCATATTATAACTAACCAAGCCAGGACTATAAAAAGTGGTGAGTTAGAAAAAGCAACATGAACTTTTCCCCTTCACATTAAGTCATGTAAAGTGGGTTGACTGTTTTTTTATTAGCTTTTTAAAGTGATGATAATAGCAGAATAGTTTTGAAAATCAACACAAGAGCTTGACGCTTTTTTCCACCTGTATCCCAGCATCTAAAAGAGTGTGCAGTACTTAATACATGCTCTGTAAATGTTGACTAACTTACTCATTGGTTTCTGATTAACACTGAGAGGAAAATTATTCGTTAGCACAGGGCTCAACTGTAAGTCAAAATGTTAGAGTAGAACTTTTCTAGGGTTCTCTGAAATAATTTTTATCAATTTGCCTCAAATCTTTAAATGTCTAAGCATTCATCAAATATGTAACTTGTGATCATGAAGGAGGCTGAATCCAGTGAGAGAGAAAATGCAGTTGTGAACCATGTCCTTTAAAACTGTTGGTTCCAACAGTGGCTTAAACACATCAAATACATGAAGCAGCAAATCAGGAGGCCACTAGAGGGCAACAAAGGGCCACGAATTTATTCCAGCACCAAGAGAGCCTATGGGAATGACCTAATTCCCAGTTAGACCCCGTTTCTATGAGACTGAGGGCAGAGGTGAGAACATTGCTGAAAACAACGATGAAGACAGAGATGGATAATTTTTTTAATCCAAATTAGCAAATCACATTACTCAAATGGGACACACTTAAAAGTCATGGACACAGGGATCAGAGAACAATCACATTACCAGTAGTGTTAAACGTAGGGTTGAAAATATCAAAGGCCAGGGAGAATATGCAAAATCAACACCTAAATCACTAGAAATTCGAGAATATGAAGACAGAACGCAGAGGACACATGGTCTGGTAAACCTGGGCTGACCCCCTCAGCCTGAATGAAGAACTGATTCGAATCCCCTGCAGCCACTGGATATTCCTGAACTACGTCTGTGATGGAGAAAAACCATTTTAGGCATTTGAGATTTCTCTAACTTCCGACACTGTCCATCATCCTAGAAGGCAGTGGGCATTTACTAAGCACGCCATCTTAACCTCACTGTATGTCACTTCCCTCGTCTATTCATTGGAGCTAATAACGATAGTTCAAAGTAGTTGCTCTTTTTATATGAAAAATTCAATAGACTTCTCATTATACAAAATGCAGTAATTTAAGCTAATCCAGACAAAACATATCAAACATTTCTCCTGACAAGCAGGCACCGTTTACAATGCACTCAACCAGTCAGCCTGGTTACAACCAGTCACATAACCTTGATGTTCCATGATTCTTGACAAGATTTGGTTGGGGGTGGGGAGTGATGGGAAGAGGTGGGACATCTAATAGAAATTTGCCTCATTTCAAACTTTGCACACAAAGCAAGATTTTAAAATAATATCTTTATGCACTATATCAAATTTCCATTAATTATAATTAAATTAGTATGCCCTGTGCCTACCCCCAGACTGTTGTAAAAATGAAGAGTGCTGGGCATAAAGTAGGCCTTGATAAATCTCAGCTGTTTATATAAGTCAGCTATGGCTGCATAAAAAAAGACACCCAGAACCCCACGACTTAAAACAACAGAAATGTGTTAATTCTCCATCTGCCAGTCAGCTGGGGAGGTGGCTAGTTTAGGCCAGGCAGGACTGGGCAGTTCTGCTGGTCTCTGTTGGACTCATTCATGTATCTGTAGGCAGAACGTAGCTCAGCTCCACCTATCTTTCCATCCCCTGAGGATTAGCAAACTAGTCAAAGCAGTAACAGAAGTACAAGGAGGCAAGTGGGAAAACACCAACACTTGAGAATCAGACTCATTGGTTCTCAGGACTGGAGAACCAGCACTTCTGCCCCATGCTATCGGCCACACCAATTACATGGCCAAGGCCAGATTCAAGGATGGGGAAAGAGAGTTTGCTAGCTGATATATACTATGCATCTTTATTTTTATTTTTTATTTTTTTGAGATAGGGCTTTGCTCTCAGCCGGGCTGGAGGGCAGTAGTGCAATCTCGGCTCACTGTAGCCTGGATCTCCTCTCACTTCAGGACTCAAGCTTATTCCCCCACCTCAGCCTCCCAGGTAGCTAGGACTACAGGCACACACCACCATGCCTGGCTAATTTTTGTAATTTTTGTAAAGATGGGGTTTTGTAATGTTTCCCAGGTTGATCTCAATCTCCTGGGCTCAAGCAATCCTCCTATCTCAGCTACCAAAGTGCTGGGATTACAGATGTGAGCTACCACCTTCAGCACTTTTAATTGTCTTACTCCTTCAACTAGAATGTGAATGCCCTTAAAACAGATTCTTATTCCCATTTCACCATTGAGGAAACGAAGGTATGGAAAAGCCATATAGCTATGAAGTGACAGAAGCAAGATCAAGTTAAGAGAATTTGGATCCAAAGCCCGTGCTATTACTCACTACACTATATTAACCCTCCTCGTAAAATATATGCAAGTAATTGTATGCTGTGAAAGATTCTCAGCCCCAAATTGGGTCTAAATATCATAACCCTTTTTTCCTGAAGCAAGACTGTCTGGAGGAAGTATCAAATTACTGTTTACTATGGGATCAGACGGTAACACAGAAGGGATGCATTGAGAAAACTGCGTTTATGAGAAAGACTAAGAGTTCATGAAACAACCCAGAAAGATCACATGGTCCATCCCTCCGCCTCCAGGCAGGGCTGCACGGGAGTCTTATTAGAAGTACTTCAGTCAGCTTTAATTTTTAGCCTTCAGAGACTATTTCCACAACCACTCTGGAAATGCATATCAGTGTCTTATAATTCCGCCAGCAAATTTTCTGAATGTTAGACCTAAATCATTCCGTTTAATTGCACTATGATTTGGATCCGCTCTCCTTTGTAAGGTGTAGATCAGGGGTTGCAAACTGTCAGGCTGTAGGCTGAAACCATCCTGCAGACATATTTTGTTTTGCCTGTACTGACAAAAACGTTTAAATAATTGCCAACGTTTAAAAATAGGGAGAATTCTATTAAAATTCCAGCTCTTCTCAAAATAAGTTCCCTGAAAGGGTTTGCTTGTAAGCAGAACTATCTAATCTTTTCTACTCTTTTTTTGAGTTTGGTGAAAGTCACCTATAAAACCTTCTGAACTTGGTGTCTTCAAGGGATGACATTAACAACTGATCCAGTTTGGTGAGGAGCATAAAACTATTCATTTTTCTACTTACCTTGAGTCAATTTAGTTGCATTTTTCTAGGAATGTGATCATCTAAGCCTTCCGATTTATTGGCAAAAAGCTGTTCATAATTTCCTTTTACTATCGTAATGTGTGCAGCATCTGTCGTCTTATTTCCCTTTTCATTCCTATTCTTGTTATTTATGTCTTTTCTCTTCTTTACGGGTGATTTTGCCTGAAGTCCATTTTATTGCTTTTTTTCTACGAACCAGTTATTGGTTTTGTTGATCTTCTCTACTGCGTCTTTCCTACCTGTGTCAATATACTGCTCTTATTATTTCTAAACTGCCCTTTTGCTTTGGGTATGATATGCCAGGTTTATTCTTACGTTTTTAAAGTTGGAATCTTAGCTCGCTGATGTTAAGCCTTTCTTTTCTGAAATAACCACTTGAACTATCCATTTCTGGGTGTCATTTTAGCTGTGCCTCACCAGTTTCGATGTGTTGTATGTTATTGTCCAACTTAAAAATGTTTAAGTTAACAAAGGAATTTTTTCCTTTGACCCATGAGGTGTGATGGATTTGGTAAACTGGAATTTATCCTCTTTCTACACTACGGAAGAGTCCAAAAAGTGAAAACATTTATATGTCAGACTCCCCTGAGTTTACAGTTCTGAACCTGAATGAGGTTCTTCTTTTGGATGCACCTGCACACGATTTTAAAGGAGGAACAGAAGTAAACATCCTCTTCCTGCTGACAGGCAAGGTCATGGAGTGTTTGGTTTTTCTTCCACGGCACTCCCGTGTCTAGTCTCTCTGGGTTTTTTGAGTGTTAAAGAGTTGGCTTTGATGGTAGCAGCACTGAACTCAGAGTTCTCATGTGCAGGCGCTGGCTTTGTGGGTGTGGGGAAGTTGTGATGGCAGCAGGGGCTGCTTCCTGATCCCTGACCTGAATGTTCATATCCCCTCAAACTCATATATTGATATCTATCTTCTAAAGCAAGTGTTAAGAGGTAGGAGTCTTTGGGAGGTGATTATGTCATGAGGATTCCACCCTCACAGATAGGATTAGTGCCCTTAAAAAAGAGGCTTACCATGTGCAGTGGCTCACATCTGTAATCCCAGAACTTTGGGAGGCTGAGGCAGGAGGATCACTTGAGCCTAGGAGTTTAAAACCAACCTGGACAACACAGTGAAACCATGTCTTTACAAAAAATACAAAAATTTGCTGGGCGTGGAGGTGTGCTCCTGTAGTACCAGCTACTTGGGAGGTTGAGGTGAGAAGATAGCTTAAGGAAAGGAGGTTGAGGCTGCAGTGAGCTGTGATCACATCAGTGCACTTTAGCCCAGGCAACAGAGCAAGACCCCATCTCAAAGAAAAAAAAAAAAAACCTAGGAAGAGAGTCTTCCACCATATGAGGTGGAATGGAAAGGTGTCACTTATGAAACAGGCCCTCACCAGACACAGACTCTTCTGGTGCTTTGATCTTGGACTTCCCAGACTCCAGAACAGTGAGCAATAAATTTCTGTTGTTTATAAATTACCCAGTCTAAGGTGTTTTGTGAGAGCAGCCCAAACAGATTGAGATGCCTGGATCACAGCCTGGTGGGCTGTTCAGCTCAACAGTTCCCAGTAGCACCACAGCTGCCACAGGAAACCTGCACAACACCCTGGTTCCCATCCTCCCACCCTGGCAGAGTCCAAGGCAGTACCCTTGGGATATTACTCTGGGCACCATCTCTATAAACCCCACCTAAAGTTCAATTCGCCATACCTCCCAACAATTTTGTAATCACCTGATTCCCAGTATGAAGAACTTTTCTGCTCAATATAGCTACAGTGATTTTTGGATTTGAGCACTGAATGATACAGAGGATTTTTTTAGTTTTAGATATTTATATCTCACAATTGGATTGTTGTCAGAGAATATGTTCTATACGATACTGAATTTTCAAAATTTGTAGAAGCCAGATTTGTGATCTAGCATGTGGACAATTTTATTAATATTTTATATGTACTAGTAAAAGATGTATATTCTCCAGCTGTTTATACATGTTCTTTATGTAATGTGTGCTAATTGTGCTGTTCAAATCTCCTATAACCCACTGATTTTTGTCTGCTTAAAATCTTGTACTATAATGATGGATTTGTCACTTTCTCCTGGTAGATTTGTCATTTTTTTAAAAATATGGTGATACTGCATTATTAGATACATACAAGTTTAGAATTATTAT
Source organism: Callithrix jacchus (assembly GCF_049354715.1). Taxonomy (NCBI): domain Eukaryota; kingdom Metazoa; phylum Chordata; class Mammalia; order Primates; family Cebidae; genus Callithrix; species Callithrix jacchus. The sequence goes on along the minus strand of NC_133512.1, from coordinate 76,559,092 downwards.
AACTTCCCAGTAAAGTCTATCTTTAATTATTATGCAGTTACCATATTTTCTATCCTTTGACTTTGCACCTTTCTGTATCCTTATGTCTAATTCAATGGCATAGTTTTACTTACTTTAAATCCAATCTGACATTCTTACCTTGTAACTAGATTGTGGTCCATTTACCTTTGTTGAGATTAAAGGTAAGTCTCCATTTATTTTACCATCTTAGTTTTCATTTTCTATAGATCCCTACTGTAGATTACTGACTGCAGGTTTCTACTGATCTACTGATTGTTGTGCTCATTTTCTCTCCCCTCCTCTTGTTTCACTCCCAGATGTTTTAAGATGCATATTCTTATAAAGACTAAATTTATTCAACATCCTTACCATCCTCCCAAACAATACTAGAAGGATAGAATATGTTTTCACTAACTGTAACACTAATAACTTATATGCTATTTTTGTTCAGTATTTTGGGCCTATTTTGTTTTGCCTCCACAAATACAGACTTATTAATATCATTATGTTACAGGGTCAATGTTAGTTTACAGATATCCACACATTTACCAGTGTCCGTGTTCATCATTCTTTTTTACCTTTCTGGAACCCTCTCGTTTTTCCAGAAGTTCATCCTTGAATTTTCTTCTGGTAAAGGTCTATTATTGGTAAATGCTCAAATTTGGTTTTTCTAAAAATCTCTTAATTTTGAGAAATATGGTGTGAGTATGGAATTATGGTTTCAAGTTATTTTCTATTATTGAATTGAAGCTATTATGCTACTGTTTTCTGGTTTCCATTTCTGCTATTAAGAACCAGCCTTCTTAAATAGAAAACTTAATAGACCAATAACAAGTAAAGAGATTAAATCAGTAATAAAAAGTCTCCCAGCAAAGAAAAAGCTCAGGGCTGGATAGTTTCACTGCCACTCTACCAAACTTATAAAGAATAACTAACACCAATTTTCCTCAAACTTCCAGAAAGTTGAAGAGAAGGGAATTATCCCTAACTCATTCTATGATCCAGCATCGTCCTGATACCAAAACCAGACAAGAACACACCAAAAAAAAAAGGAAACTATAGGTCAATATCCCTGATGAACACAGAGGCAAAAATCCTCACCAAAATACTAGCAAAATGAAACAAACAGCACATCAAAAAGATAATACACCATGCTCAAACAGGAAATATCCCAGGGATGCAAGGATGATTCAACATGATTCATCAATAGATTCAAGAACTAAAGCTGTATGATCATCTTGATAGACACAGAAAAAGAATTTGATATAATCCAATATCTCTTTATGATAAAAGCCCAACAAGCTAGGCATAGAAAGAACATATTTCATCATAACAAAGACACAAACCCACAGCTAACATCATGCTTAGTGGGAAAAGCTCTAAGCCTTTCCTCTAAGAACTGCAATAAGACAAGGATGTCCATTTTCACCACTCCTATCAAACATAGTACTGGAAGTCCTAGCTAGAGCAATCAGGCAAGAGAAATCAATAAAAGGCATCCAAATATGAAACAAGGAAGTCAAATGTTCCCTCACTGCAGATGACATGATTTTCTATTTAGAAAAACCTAAAGACCCTACAAAAAAACTCATCAATCTAATAAATTAATTCAGTAAAGTTGCAGAATACAAAAATAAACATATAAAATCAGTTGCATTTCTACATACCAATAACAAACTAGCTGAAAAAGAAAATCAGGATGGCAACCCCATTTACAATGGCTACCAAAAAAAAGAAAAATACCTAGGAATAAATTTAACCAAGGAGGTAAAAGACCTCCACAAGGCAAACTATAAAACACTAATGAAGAAAATTAAAGAGGACACAAATGGAAAGATATCCAATGCTCATGGATAAGAATTCATATTGGTAAAATGATCATACTAGCCAAAGTATTCTACAGATTCAATGTAATCCCTATAAAAATGCTGATAACATTTTTCACAGAAAATAGAAAAAACAATTTTAAAATTTATATGAAACCCAAAAATAGCCCAAATAGCCAAAGCAATCCTGAGGAAAAAGAACAACATTGAAGACATCACATTACCTAACTCCAAAATATATTACAAGGCTATAATAAACAAAACAGCATGATAGTGATATAAAAATAGACACACAGATCAATGAAACAGAAGAGAGAACCCAGAAATAAATTTATGTATTTAAATGAAACTAATTTTTGACAAAGGCAACAAGGACATACACTAGAACAAAAAAAGACGGTCTCTTCAATAAATAGTGTGGGCAAAACCAAATATCCATATGCAGAAGAATAAAATTAAACCTCTGTCTCACTATATACAAAAATCAACTTAAAAATTGATTAAGGACTTAAATGTTAAGATCCAAAGCTATAAAACTACTAGAAGAAAATTTAGGGAAACACTAAGAATTCACCTAGGCAAAGATTTTATGAGTAAGACTTCAAAAGCACAAGCAACAATGTATATCTATATAGACAAATAAAACTATATTAAACTGGGGATAGGATTCAAGATGGCGCAGTAAGAACAACTCAGGATCATAGCTCTCAGTGAACGCGCAGAGGGTGAGTCAAAGCCGCATTTCCAGACAGATCTTTGTTGCCCGCAGAACAGGAAAATTCCGAGGTGTAGGAGAGACACGGGACACAAGCGCAGCTGTTTTGGCTGTTGCAGCTGCTTCGGCCAGCGCCACAGTGCAGCGGCACTCCGCAACACTCCGCACAAAACACACAGGCCCGGGTGCCCTGCTAAACCGGCAATCTGAGATTTGGGAGGGCAGATTAACATATCCATCTGATTAAACAGGACTTGGACAGTGCGCCAGACCAGGAGATTCCTGGGAAGTGGCATTTGAGCCAGCGCAGTGGCTCGCTGCAAGGGAAATCACACAGATCCCGGTGCCCTAATAGCAGGTGACCGAAACACCTGGGAGAGAGCCATTCATTCAACTTAAAATAAAATAAAATAAAAAGAAAGGCGGTCCGAGGCAGGGAGCCAGGTGAGCAGGCTTGGTGGGTTTCACCCCCACAGGGACAAACAAAACGACAATTTGAAACGCTCTGGGTGGAGAGTTTCACTGCAGGCACAGCTGAACCCAGGACGGTGCAACTCAGTGGGGGAGGGGCGTCTGCCATTACTGAGGCAATCCGCCCCTACTGAGGTATGCTCCCATTGCTGACGCAGCCTGCCATTGCCAAGGCAACCCACCATAACAGAGAGACTCTGCCACAGGGCAGAGCCCGCGGCAGAGCCCGGAGCCTGCGGCTGCAGGGCAGAGCCCGCAGCAACAGGGCGGACCCCGCATCAGCAGGGTGGAGCCTCAGCAGGCAAATAGTGACTAGACTGCCTCCTAGCTGGGCAGGATAGTGCAACGGACACTCATAAAGAAAGCCCTAACTCCCCAAGACAGAGCATCTGAGGAAAAAAAAGGGGTTTTAAGAGTTCTGCGGCAGCAGACATAAACGTAACAGCCTAACAGCCCTGAATGTACAACGGAGCTCACAGCTCAGCACTTGAGCTCCTATAAAGTACAGACCGTCTCCTCAAGCAGCTCCCTGACCCCTGTATATCCAGAGGCACCTCAAAAAGGACTGATAAGACTGACATTAGGCAGGCATCATTCTGGGACAAAGATAGCAGAAGAAGAAACTGGTAGCATCCCTCACTGTTCTGCAGCTGCTACAGGTGTACCCCAGACAAGCAGGGCCTGGAGCGGACCTCAGCAGTCATACAGCAGAGGGGCTAGACTGGTAGAAGGAAAAACCAAGTAACAGAAATACCTCATCATCAACAATCTGGGCATCCACTCAGAGACCCAATTGAAAAGTCAGCAACTACTCAGACGACAGGTGGATAAATCCACAAAGATGGGAAGAAACCAGCGCAAAAAGAAGGAAAACACCCAAAACCAGAACACCTCGCCTCCTACAAAGGACCAAAACTCCTCACCAGCAAGGGAACAAAGCTGGATGGAGAATGACTGTGACGAAATGATGGAATCAGACTTCAGAAGGTGGGTGATGAGAAACTTCTGTGAGCTAAAAGAACATGTTCTCAATCAATGCAAAGCAACTAAGAACCTTGAAAAAAGATTTGAAAAAAGATTCAAGGAAATGATAAGAATAGATAACTTAGAGAGGAATATGAATGAATTGAAGGAGCTGAAAAACACAACAAGAGAACTTCGCAAAGCATGCACAAGTTTCAACAGCCAAATTGACCAAGCAGGAGAAAGAATATCAGAAGTTGAAGATAAACTCAATGAAATAAAATGAGAAACCAAGATTAGAGAAAAAAACGCAAAAAGGAATGAACAAAGTCTCCAAGAAATGTGGGACTATGTGAAGAGACTAACCTACGTTTGATAGGTGTGCAAGAAGGGGACGAAGAGAACGAATTCAAGCTGGAAAATACTCTTCAGGATATTATCCAGGAAAGTTTCCCCAACCTAGCAAGGCAGGCAAAAACTCAAATCCAGGAAATACAGAGAACACCACAAAGATACTCCGCAAGAAGAGCAACCCCAAGGCACATAATCGTCAGATTCACCAGGGTTGAAATGAAGGAGAGAATACTAAGGGCAGCCAGAGAGAAAGGTCAGGTCACCCACAAAGGGAAGCCCATCAGACTCACAGCAGATCACTCAGCAGAAACTCTAGAAGCAAGAAGAGAGTGGGGGCCAATATTCAACATCCTTAAAGAAAAGAGCTTTCAACCCAGAATTACATATCCAGCCAAACTGAGCTTCATAAGTGAAGGAAAAATAAAATCCTTTGCAAACAAGCAAGTACTCAGAAATTTTGTCACCACCAGGCCTGCTTACAAGAGCTCCTGAAAGAGGCACTACACATAGAAAGAAACAACCAGTACCAGCCATTCCAAAAACACACTAAATGCTAAAGAGCATCAATAAAATGAAGAATCTGCATCAACTAACGAGCAAAACAGCCAGCTAGCATCAAAATGGCAGTACCAAATTCACATATAACAATATCAACCCTAAATGTAAATGGGCTAAATGCACCAATCAAAAGACACAGACTGGCAAATTGGATAAAAAGCCAAAACCCATCCGTGTGCTGTATCCAGGAAACCCATCTCACATGCAAGGATACACAAAGGCTCAAAATAAAGGGATGGAGGAAGATTTACCAAGCAAATGAAGAGCAAAAAAAAGCAGGAGTTGCAATTCTCATCTCTGATAAAATAGATTTTAAAGCAACAAAGATCAAAAGAGACAAAAAAGGTCATCACATAATCATCAAAGGATCGATACAACAAGAAGAGCTAACGATCCTAAATATATATGGACCCAATACAGGAGCACCCAGATATATAAGACAAGTTCTTAATGACTTACAAAGAGACTTAGACTCCCACACAATAATAGTGTGAGACTAACACTCCACTGTCAATGTTAGACAGATCAACCAGACAGAAAATTAATAAGGATATCCAGGGCTTGAACTCAGACCTGGAACAAGAAAACCTGATAGACATTTACAGAACTCTCCACCCCAAATCCACAGAATATACATTCTTCTCAGCATCACATCATACCTACTCTAAAATTGACCACATAATTGGAAGTAAAGCACTCCTCAGCAAATGCAAAACAACTGACATAATAACAGTCTCTCAGACCATAGTGCAATCAAGTTAGAACTCAGAATTCAGAAACTAACACAGAACAGCACAGCTTCATGGAAACTGAACAACTGGCTCTGGAATGTTGACTGGATAAACAATGAAATGAAGGCAGAAATAAAGAAGTTCTTCAAAACCAATAAGAACAAAGACACAACATACCAGAATCTCTGGGACACATTTAAAGCAGTCTCTAGAGGAAAATATATAGCAATAAGTGCCCATATGAGAAGAGTGGAGAGATCCAAAAATGACACCCTATCGTCAAAATTGAAAGAGCTAGAGGAGCAAGATCAAAAAAACTCAAAACCTAGCAGAAGACAAGAAATAACTAAGATCAGAGCAGAACTGAAGGAGATAGAGACACGAAAACCCTTCAAAAAAAAATCAATAAATCCAAGAGCTGGTTTTTTGAAAAGATCAACAAAATAGAAAGACCACTAGCCAGACTGATAAAAAAGAAAAGAGAGAACAACCAAATAGATGCAATAAAAAATGATAAAGGGGAAATCACCACAGATTCCACAGAAATTCAAACCATCATCAGAGAATATTACAAACAACTCTATGCACATAAACTAGTAAATCTGGAAGAAATGGATAAATTCCTGGGCACCTGTGTCCTTCCAAGCCTAAACCAGGAGGAAGCTGAAACTATGAATAGACCAATAACAAGGGCAGAAGTTGAGGCAGCAATTAAGAACCTACCACACAAAAAAAGTCCAGGTCCAGATGGGATCACAGCCGAATTCTACCAGACACACAAAGAGAAGCTGGTACCATTCCTTCTGAAACTATTCCAAATAATCCAAAAAGAGGGAATCCTTCCCAAATCACTTTATGAGACCAACATCATCCTGTTACCAAAACCCAGCAGAGACCCAACAAGAAAAGAAAACTTCAGGCCAATATCCATGATTAACATAGATGCAAAACTCTTCAATAAAATACTGGCAAGGCGATTGCAACAGCACATCAAAAAACTTATCCAACATGATCAAGTAGGATTCATCCCGGGGATGCAAGGCTGGTTCAACATACGCAAGTCTATAAATGTAATTCACCACATAAACAGAACCAAAAACAAAAACCACATGATTATCTCAATTGACACAGAGAAGGCATTTGACAAAATTCAACAGCCCTTTATGCTAAAAATCCTCAATTAACTCGGTATCGATGGAAAGTATCTCAAAGTAATAAAAGCTATTTACGACAAACCAACAGTGAATATCATACTGAGTGGGCAAAAACTGGAAGCATTCCCTTTGAAATCCGGCACTAGACAAGGATGCCCTCTTTCACCACTCCTATTCAATATAGTACTGGAAGTTCTAGCCAGAGCAATCAGGCAAGAAAAAGAAATAAAGGGTATTCAAATAGGAAAGGTGGAAGCCAAATTGTCACTATTTGCAGACGACATGATAGTATACTTAGAAGACGCCATCGTCTCAGCCCAAAAACTCCTGAAACTGATAAGCAATTTCAGCAACGTCTCAGGATATAAAATCAATGTGCAAAAATCACAAGCATTCCTATATACCAATAACAGACTTAAAGAGAGCCAAATCAAGAACAAACTGCCATTCACAATTGCTACAAAAAGAATAAAATACCTACAAATACAACTCACAAGGAACATAAGGGACCTCTTCAAGGAAAACTACAAACCACTGCTCAACAAAATAACAGAGGACACAAACAGATGGAGAAACATTCCATGTTCATGGTTAGGAAGAATTAATATTGTGAAAATGGCTATACTGCTCAGAGTAATTTACAGACTCCACACTATCCCCATCAAGCTACCATTGACTTTCTTCACAGAACTGGAAAAAACTACCTTGAACTTCATATGGAACCAAAAGAGAGCCCGCATAGCCAAGTCAATTCTAAGCAAAAAGAACACAGCAGGGTGCATCACACTACCGGATTCCAAACTATACTACAAGGCTACAGTAATCAAAACAGCATGGTCCTGGTACCAAAACAGAGATATAGACCAATGGAACAAAACAGAGGCATCGGAGGCAACACAACATATCTACAACCATACAATCTTGGATAAACCTGACAAAAACAAGCAATGGGGAAAGGATTCCCTGTTTAATAAATGGTGTTGGGAAAACTGGCTAGCCATGTGCAGAAAGCAGAAACTGGACCCCTTCCTGACACCTTACACTAAAATTAACTCCAGATGGATTAAAGACTTAAACATAAGACCTGGCACCATAAAAACCCTAGAAGAAAATCTAGGCAATACCATTCAGGACATAGGAGTAGGCAAGGACTTCATGATCAAAACACCAAAAGCATTGGCAACAAAAGCCAAAATAGACAAATGGGACCTAATGAAACTCCACAGCTTCTGCATGGCAAAAGAAACAGTCACTAGAGTGAATCGGCAACCAACAGGATAGGAAAACATTTTTGCAGTTTACCCATCTGACAAAGGGCTGATATCCAGAATTTACAAAGAACTCAAACAGATTTACAGGAAAAAAACAAACAAGCCCATTCAAAAATGGGCAAAGGATATGAACAGACACTTTACAAAAGAAGACATACAAGAGGCCAACAAACATATGAAAAAATGTTCATCATCACTGGTCATTAGAGAGATGCAAATCAAAACCACATTGAGATACCATCTCACGCCAGTTAGAAGGGCAATCATTAAACAATCTGGAGACAAAGGTTGCTGGAGAGGATGTGGAGAAATAGGAACACTTTTACACTGTTGGTGGGAGTGTAAATTAGTTCAACCATTGTGGAAGACAGTGTGGCGATTCCTCAAGGCCTTAGACATAGAAATTCCAATTGACCCAACAATCCCATTACTGGGTATATATCCAAAGGACTATAAATCGTTCTACTATAAGGACACATGCACACGAATGTTCATTGCAGCACTGTTTACAATAGCAAAGACCTGGAACCAACCCAAATGCCCATCGATGATAGACTGAATTGGGAAAATGTGGCACATATACACCATGGAATATTATGCAGCAATCAAAAATGATGAGTTCGTGTCATTTGTAAGGATATGGATGAATCTGGAGAACATCATTCTCAGCAAACTGACACAAGAACAGAAAATGAAATACCGCATATTCTCACTCATAGGTGGGTGATGAAAAATGAGAACACATGGACACAGGGAAGGGAGTACCAAACACTGGGGTTTATTGGGGGGAAGAGGGGAGGAACAGCGGGAGGGCGGGGAGCTGGGGAAGGATAGCCTGGGGAGAAATGCCAAATGTGGGTGAAGGGGAGGAAGGCAGCAAAACACACTGCCATGTGTGTACCTATGCAAATGTCTTGCATGTTCTGCACATGTACCCCAAAACCTAAAATCCAATTTTAAAAAATTTATTAAACTAAAAGGCTTCTGCACAGCAAAAAAAGCAATCAACAGAGTGAAGAAAAAAACCTATTGAATGGGATAAAATATTTGCAAACTATTCATCCAACAAGGGACTAATATCTAAAACATACAAGGAACTCAACAGCGAAAGAGAAAAACTAAATTTAAAGATGGGCAAAGGACATGAATAGACAGTTATCAAAAGAAGACATACAAATAGCCAAGAGGTGTATTTTTAAATCCTCAACATTATTAATCATGAGGGAAATGCAAATCAAAACTACAATGAGATATAATCTGGCCCCAGTTAGAATAGCTATTACCAAAAAGAAGAGATGCTGAGGAGAAAGCAGAGAAAAGGGAACTCTTATACTCTGTTGGCGGGCATGTAAAGTAGCCATTATGGAAAACAGTATGGATATTTCTCAAAAAACAAAAACAAACAAACCTGAAAATAGAGCTATCACATAATCCAGCAATCCCACTAGTGGGTATTTACCAAAGAAAAACAAATCCATATATCAAAAAGATGGTGCCTGTACACCCAATAGCAAAGATATGGAATGAACCTATGTGTTCATCAACAGATGAATGAGTAAAAAAAAAATGCAGTAATATATACCCAATGGAATACTGTCTGGCCATGAAAAAGAATCCTGTCATTTGCAGCAACATGGATGAAATTGGAAATTAGCATATTAAGTGAAATAAGCCAGCACAGAAAGATAAATATCACATGTACTCACTCATGTGGGAGCTGAAAAAATTTCATTTTGTGAAGGCAGAAAGAATAATAGTTGCCAGAGACTGGGAAGGGTGTAGGGGCAAGGAGAATGAAGACAGGTAGGTTTATGGGTATGAACATACAGTTAAATAGTAGGAATACATTCTAATGTTTGTAGCAGAGTAGGATGGCTAGAGTTAATGACAATGTGTTATATATTTCAAAGTCACTAGAAGAGAAGACTTAGAATACTCTCAACACCTAGAAATGATAAATGCTTGAGGCAGTGAATGTTCTAAATATTGACTTGATCATTACATAGTCTGTGTGTATAACAAAATATTACACATTCCAAGTAAATATATACAAATATTATGTATCCAAAAAAATTGGACCAAGCATGGTGGCTCATACCTGTAATTCCAGCACTTTGGGAGCACAAGGCAGGTGGATCACTTGAGGTCATGAATTTGAGACCAGCCTGGCCAACATGGTGAAACCCTGTCTCTACTAAATATACAAAAATCAGCTGGGTGTGGTGGCACATGCCTGTAATCCCAGCTACATGGGAGGCTGAGGTGGGAGAATTGCTTGAACCCAAGAGGCAGAGGATGCAGTGAGCCAAGATCTCACCACTGCACTCCAGCCTGGGTGACAGAGTTAGACCCTATCTCAATAAAAAACAAAACAAAAACAAAAAATTAAGACTTAACCTTCTCTAATTGCTGTTTCATTTTAATATGGCTATTTTTAAGATCTCATCTTCATTCTGGTATTCCATGGTTTGCTTATGGTGTGCCTTGGTAGATTTATTTCTGTCTATACTACTTGATATTTCTTGGTCTTTCTATATCTCATCAAATCTACTTTTATCAAATGTGGAAATTTCTCAGCCATTGTCTCTTTAAACATTGCCTCACTGACATTGTCTCCTGAAACATTGCTGGTCACCTATTAGACTCTCTTCCCTATTCTCTATATCTTGTTACCTGTCTCATTTTTCTGTCTTTATCCCTCTGGTCTGTGTTATAGATAACTTCTTCAAATTTATTTTCCCATTCACTAGTTCTCTCTTCAGCTTCATCTAAAACCTTATATTTAAACTATTCTTGAAGTTTTCATTTTCAATTATTGATTTTTTATTGCTAGAAATTTTATTCCTTTTGCACATTTGCTTGGTCATGCCTTACAGTCTCTTTCCCAATCATATTTTCAAGTTGCTTTTATTTAGACATATTACATAGGGCTATTTTATACTTTACTTTTGATGATTTTAATGCTCAAAGTCTTTAGAGTCTGTTTCTGACCTCAATTTTTTCAACTAGCATTCAGTCAGGTGCCTCATTTCCTTTTTCTTTTTAAATTTTGTGACCCTAAAATGCTCCTTATTTAAAAGTAAAGAAATTCACCATAGGAAATCTCTGAAACTGTTGTTCAGGTTGCAGTCCTCCAGAAAGTTTTTATCTTTGCTTCTGCCATTTCCCTGAGGACACTATCAACCCAGAATCTTTTTCTTTTTTTTTAGATGAAGTTTCGCTCTTTCCCCCGAGTGCAAAGGCACAATCTTGGCTCATCAGTATAGCAAAGGGATGCCTGCACACTCTCTGCCTCCTGGGTTCAAATATTCTCCTACCTCAGTCTCCCAAGTAGCTGGGATTACAGGTGTGTGCCACCATACCCAGCTAATTTTTGTATTTTTAGTAGAGACAGGGTTTCACCATGTTGGCCAGGCTGGCCTCGAACTCCCTGACCTCAGGTGATCTGCCCGCCTCAGCCTCCCAAAGTGCTGGGATTACAGGCATGAGCCACTGCACCCAGGCTCAACCCAGAACCATTCTAAATATAAGTATCTGTTTGAGGGTTGGTTTTGTTTTTTTACTACATAGATTACATTATTCTCTGTTTGAGCGTTGATTTTGTTTTTTTACTACATAGATTACATAAATTTTGACCACAACTCTAAGAGAGCCAGCTTGTCATTAACAAATTCTTATGGGAGATATTTTTCTTCCCTTCCATCCAGTGCCAAGGTTGAAACAGGCAAGTCTCCTTACTAAGCTCTTCAGCATATTAGGTGGATTTATTGCTCACTCCTATCATCAGATTGCAGCCCGCTGGGTTCTCACCCTTTTGCAGAGTCTCCTAACATACTCACCCCTCGGGCATGCCCTAGCCTTATCGCCTCCCCCATGACCTCCCCTGAAACTATCAAAAAGGAAGCCGAAAGTCTCCTGTTTGTAGCGGAAACCCTTGGTATTACTTCACAGGATTCCTGCTTCCTTCTTGTTTTTTGACCTCTGCAGATGTCTTTTAAGGAAGCTCAGTATTAAACGTTTTAAAGATGTTGGTTTGCCTAACATTTTGTTTCTAGTTTTCAAGTGGAAGATAATTTAGAGTATCTAATCTTCTATATGGACAGAAACAGCTATCCCACCCCATAAGGAGTAGGTCACTGGGAGAGTGGTGGGATAGGGGCGGGGGTTAGGGGGTCCTCTGATTATGAGTCCACAAGTGGCCAATAGCAGAGGTAGTTCTTGGCCACTATTCCTGGGCCAGTTTGGCCTCTGCAAGATTCTGAGAGCGGCGACTACTAAGGAGTCAGCTTTAGGAGGCTGTGACTATCCAAAACCACACAAGATGCTTAGGATTACCTTTTGCTAAAGACCTGCTGCCACAACAAAACTTCTCCTTATAGATGTATTCTAACTAACATATGAAATTACAAAGAGACGGCTGCTTCAGAATATCACCCTTGTGTAACAGCCAGTGAGTTCGTGCATTTAGACATTGAGAAGCGATGGTTGCTAACATCATGCACATAAAAGAGAGAGACATTATGAGATGAAAGAAGCCTCACCACCTAGCATCTTACCAAGGCTCAAGCCTGAAGGTGAGCCAGCCTCTGGATCCACCTGCCCATCTGCAGGATCACAAAGGTCAGAGGAACATGGGAGATGACCACACATGTGCAATCTAAGATCCAGACCACAGGTCAAGTGGCCCAGATTCTTAAGCCCATACATTTAAAGGAAAAGGAAAAGATGGAGGGGAATGTGTAAAAAAGAACAACATGGCCAGGCACTGTGGCTCACACATGTAATCCTAGCACTTCGGGAGGCCAAAGTGGGTGGCTCACTTGAGGTCAGGAGTATGAAACTGGCCTGGCCAACATGGTGAAACCTCATCCTTATTAAAAATACAAAAAACATTAGCTGGGTGTGGTGGTGGATGCCTGTAATCCCAGCTACTTGGGAGGCTGAGACAGAAGAATCGCTTGAACCCGTGAGGCGGAGGTTGCAGTTATCTGAAATCGCACCACTGCACTCCAGCCTGGGCAACAGAGAGAGACTCCGTCTCAAAAAAAAAAAAAAAAAAAAAAAAAAAAAGAATAACTTGTGGACACATGACGATATTCAAAAGGGGAAACAATATTAAACTACAATGTCCAGGACTACACATTTAGATGACAAACTAGAAAGAAATGCAAATAAGTAACTGCTATAAAAGTCAGAATAGTGGTTACTTAGGGGTGTGGGAGGCAGCTGTGATTGGGCGTCCATGCTGCAATCACTCATTATACTTTTGTGTGGTTTTCTTTTTTTTTTTTTTTTTTGAGACGGAGTTTCGCTCTTGTTACCCAGGCTGGAGTGCAATGGCACAATCTCAGCTCACCGCAACCTCCACCTCCTGGGTTCAAGCAATTCTCCTGCCTCAGCCTCCCAAGTAGCTGCGACTACAGGCGTGTGCCACCATGCCCAGCAAATTTTTGTATTTTTAGTAGAGATGGGGTTTCACCTTCTTGACCAGGATGGTCTCGATCTCTTGACCTCGTGATCCACCCGCCTCGGCCTCCCAAAGTGCTGGGATTATAGGCGTGAGCCACCATGCCTGGCCACTTTTGTGTGGTTTTCTACAGCTGGTTTTATTTCATAGTAAAAAGGGTTTTGTCAAAAAGTCAGAAGAGGGCAATTATTCCTGTCTAAAAATATTATCTCACTGCTCAATCTTTATTGGTCCAACCCTACCTGAAGCATTCAATAGGTTTTAGAATTAGGCTGTAAGGAACCCACGGCAACCTGATAACACTCTTTCCAAACATATGGGCACAGATAGAAAGAGTTCTTTATCCACACACGCATACATACACACCATTCTTCCCTCCGTCTGAGATGTCATCCCTGTTGTTCTCTCTCCAGGATGTCCCCACCTCCTCACAGCCCAGCTGCCTCAGCTGCTTTTCAACATCCTCCCTGATCTCTAGCTGAATCTGAGCTCATCACTATCTGGTGCTCTCTCGTGGGATATATCATCATCTGTTTCATTTTGTAATGACTTCCCCACCTTCTGAGTTATGTGATTATAAACTCCTGCAAGCAGAGAGTAACTTTTTTCATGTGTCCCTTTTAGTATGAGCACAGTATTAGGCACAATATGGCCACTGAAAAGCATTTCTTGTTAAGTACAAGAAATATAGTCTTTCTTGCCTGTAATGAAGTTAAAAGGCAACTGATGTCTCTATACTGCATTTGTTGTTGTTGTTCTTGTTGTTTTGAGACAGAGTCTCACTCTGTGACCAGGCTGGAGCACAGTGGTGCCAGAGTGTAAGTCGGCTCACTGCAACTTCCACCTTCCGGGTTCAAGCGATTCCCCTGCCTCAGCCTCCCGAGTAGCTGGGACTACAGGCATGTGCCACCACGTCCGGCTAATTTTTTTTTTTTTAGTAGAGACAGATTTTCACCATGTTGGCCAGGATGGTCTCAATCTCCTGATCTTGTGATCCGCCTGCCTCTGACTCCCAAAGCGCTGGAGTTACAGGTGTGAGTCACCTCTCCTGTCCCTATCATTGCTTGTTAACAGTCATGTTGTTCATTCTGTTTTAATAGGGCGTTAATTTTACTTGGCGTTCAGTTATAAGGCACAAAGGTCTATAATTTGCTTGTCAGCTTTTCTCTGTTACAGACCAAAAAGAAATACCAGGAATTGGCCAAAGCTTTGAGGATAAGCACTATTGGTGCTGTCAGCGGCATTCCAGCAGAGGGCAGCAGAGGGCTGAGCGTAGGGCCCCAGCCTGTTGCAGGGCAAATTGCTCCCGGGATATATTTGAGAGCTGAAGCAAGGCAGGTGTGCACACCCCAGGAAATCTATTTCAAGGCAGAAAATGTCTAGAATTTTCTGACATTTAGAGAACAAGCAAAGCTAAAATGTTACATGAGCCTCTCTGATCTCAAACAGATCACAGTTCTGATGGAATCTGTACTCGTTCTAAGTTCAGACTTTGCTGGGGATTAGGGTCACATGACTCCTTTTTTTTTTTTTTTTTTTTTTTTTTTTGGTTGGTTTTTGAAACTGAGTCTTGCTCTATCGCCCAAGCTGGATTGTGGTGGCACCATCTCAGCTCACTGCAACCTCCGCCTCCCGGGTTCAAGTGATTCTCCTGCCTCAGCCTCCCGAGTAGCTGGGATTACAGCCATGCACCACGACATTGGGCTAATTTTTGTATTTTTAGTAGAGACGGGGTTTCACCATGTTGGCCAGGCTGGTTTCGAACACCTGACCTCAAGTGATCTACCTGCGTTGGCCTCCCGAAGTGCTAGGATTACAGGCGTGAGCCAGGGCACCTGGCCTGTTGTTGTTGTTGTTTTAACATAATATCCTGAAACAACCTTCCTCCTGACTCAACATCTGCCTCCTGGAAAGCCACCTTCCTCTGAGGGGCAGCTTCTCCAATGTTCTCGGAGAGAGGAGCCAGTGTTTTGACGCAGCCTTATTTTTTTTCTTCTGTGGACTGCCCTGATAATTGCAGTCAGCAAGTTCTTTCCAGAGAAGGGCTCACTCACCTGCGTTTTGGAATAAGCCATCCTTATTTTTGGGCACAGAGAACATCTGTTATCCCAAAACATCTTCCAAATTTCAAGGAGTATATATTTCAAAAGGAAATTTCATCACAGTTTTACTCTAAGCAGTTGGCTTCAAAGAAGCCTGTGTCTGGCCATTGGGGATGTTAAAATAACCTAAATTTGGCCGGAGGAAGCCTTTGCACCCAAGTCCTTTCTTAACTAACTGCAGGCAGCCTGGCTTACTACTTATACTAATCAAAAACCTAAATTTAGGAGTACGCCTTTGTAAGAAACAGCTGAGTCTCTGCCATCGCAGCAACTGAGCTTCCTCCAATCACACGCAGCCAACAATCAAATAAGGCAAACGCTGACCCGGAACTAGTTATGCCTTGTGTGTACCTCACTTCCGGTTTCCGTGCATCCATAATACCTGATCACATTGCTGACGGAGCTCTTAGAACCAGTTCTGAATCTGAGGGGTGCCTGATTCACACGTCGTGGATTTTTTTGTGTGTGTTCTGGGTTTTTTTTCCTCACTTAAACTCTGCCAAACTTGTCTAAGGTTTTTCTTTTTAACAGGTTTTTCTCACTGCTCAAAGATCTTCCGTTTGTTCACTGAAAGGTGACAAATTCCCCTCTAAAAACTGCAAGGTCAAGTGTATCTGTGACTTTAGCGACTGTCAAAAGAATGCTGGGGTTGGGGGTCAGATGACTCCTTCTTTGTGTTTCTGTTTGGTTGGTTGGTTTTTGGAATGGAGTCTCACTCTGTCGCCCATGCTGAATTGTGGTGGAGTGATCACTGCAACCACTTGAACCTCCCGGGTTCAAGCGATTCTCCTGCCTCAGCCTCCCGAGAAGCTGGGACCACAGGCACGTGCCACCACACCTGGCTAATTTTTGTATTTTTAGTAGAGATAGGGTTTCACCATGTTGGCCAGGCAGGCCCAACCAAGTGGGGACAGAAAGAAATATAGGGAATGACAAACAACCGTAAACTCTTGTGCCAGCTTCGTACGGAACATCTGTATTGGAACAATCATGCATGCCCTGACAGATGCCAGCCTAACTGCAGATCAGTCTAACCCCAACCTCCACTTGTAGGCCGGGCCCCATGGCTCACGCCTGTAATCCCAGCACTTTGGGAGGCCAAGGCAGGCAGATCACGAGATCAGCAGCTCGAGACCAGCCTGGCCAACATGGTGAAACCCCGTCTCTACTAAAAATACAAAAAATTAGCTGGGCATGGTGGTGCGTGCCTGTAATCCCAGCTACTCAGGAGGCTGAGGCAGGAAAACTGCCTGAACCCAGGAGGCGGAGGTTGCGGTGAGCCGAGATTGCACCATTGCACTCCAGCCTGGGTAACAAGGGCGAAACTCCGCCTCAAAAAAAAAAAAAATCAGCTGGGAGTGGTGGCAGGCGCCTGTAATCCCAGCTACTCAGAAGGCTGAGGCAGGAGAATCACTTGAAACCGGGAGGCAGAGGTTGCAGTGAGCCGATATCACGCCATTGCACTCCAGCCTGGGTGGCAAGAGCAAGACTTTGCCTGAAAAAAAAAAAAAACCCCACTTGTGGCCAGGTACAGTGGCTCTCATCTGTAATTGCACTTTGAGAGGCTGTAGCGGGAGGACTGCTTGAGCCCAGGAATTCACGACCAGCCTGGACAATATGGCAGAATTTTATCTCTACAAAAAATAAGCCACATGTGGTAGTGTGTGCCTGTAGTCTCAGCTACCCAGAAGGCTTGGGCGGGAAGATGACGAGCCTAGGCTGTGGAGGCTGCAGTGAGCTGTGATCATGCCACTGCACATCAGCCTAGGCAACACAGTGAGACTCTGCTTCAAAAAAATAATCCACTTGAAACTGCTGCTAACTAGAATGCATATTCAAAGCAACTTGAATCTGGGCTCCTGGATGAAATCCTCAAATTTGGCCCAAATAAACTCTATATATATTAATTTTGCCTCAGGTCAACAGCTACAAACTAACTGCCTTTCTGAGTGCTGAGGGGCAGGTGATAATATGAGGACTAACCTGGCCTGTGCTGAGTCTCCAACAAGTAAAGCCTCTGTGCCTCTGAAATACACGAGGAATGGGTTTTGCTACCTCCTGGGTTGGTCTCAAAGTCCTTGGAGGAAAAGGAATTCTTTTCCACAAAAGTAATCATGGCCAAGATTTACCAAGCACTTATTCTGTGCCAGGCCATTTTTGTATATAATCTCATTTAATCCTCAGAAACACCTATGAGGTGGATTCTATTCCTATCCCCATTTTTCTGATGAGGAAACAGGCCAGGGTGGTTAGGCAATGTGACCAAGGTCATAGGGCTAGTAGGGATTGTGGGTGGGAACTGAGCCCAAAAACCTGACCCCAGAGTTCATTCTCTCTACAGGGTACAGCCCCCAAAGGAGAGATCAAAATTGCCTCTCAGGCACCCATTTTTAAAAATCCGGAGATTTTCCTCAAAAAGGTCACCAGCTATTTTAGATTCACATCCTGTGTTTCCACCTGTCCCAGAAAGTAGAACATAACAGATCTGGGCATTCTGAACACTGGGCTTCTGTGATCTCAATTCAAATCTTTCTTTAAACCACAAGTGAGAAGAGTCCCTGGAAAGGACCAACTGGAAAGTCGAGTAAGTTACTTCCGAGATCACAGCCCAGGAAAGAATAGTAACCCCATAGTCCTATCTCCAAAAAGCCGCATGAGGTTTGAGCCAAGTCTCGTCTGAAATGTCAGAATTCTAGCCACATCATTCTTGAAGTAATTCAGAGGGAGAGCTTGCATGGCGGGCATCAAGATTTGTCATAATCCTGCAGCAGCTAAGGAAGTATGTACTGGGGTAAAACTTTAGAAAATCAGGCTGGGTGCAATGACTCACACCTGTAATCCTAGCACTCTAGGGGGCTGAGGCGGGCAGATCACGAGGTCAGGAGTTGGAGACCAGCCTGGCCAGCATGGTGAAACCCTGACTCTACTAAAAATACAAAATTAGCAAGGCATAGTGGTGTGCCTGTAATCCTTTGGCAGGACCTTACACCCAATTATGGAAGGTGATCAGGGAGATCAGCTATAATCATCTTTGTGACCCCAGGTTAGGGAAGATTTCTTAAAGAGGTCACAGAAATATTGATAAATTAGACATTAGAATTTAAAACTTCTGCTCACCAAAAGATATCCTTACAGAAGTAAAAAAGCAGGCCAGGCAATGGAGACTCACACCTGTAATTCCAGCAGTTTGGAAGGCCAAGGTGGGTGGATCACCTGAGACCAACCTGGCCAATGTGGTGAAAATCCATCTCTACTAAAAATAGAAAAATGAGCCAGGCATGGTGGAACATGCCTATAGTCCCAGCTACTCCAGAGGCTGAGGCAGGAGAATCACTTGAACCCAGGAGGCAGAGGTTGCAGTGAGCTGAGATCACACCACTGCACTCCACTCTGGGCAACTAGAGCAAAACTGCATCTCAAAAAAAAAAGAAAAGAAAAGAAATCCAACAGACACGCATTAAAGTCACACTGAGATTTAGCTAATGAAGCCCAATCCCCAGTTTATAGAGAACAGAGAAAAATGAGTAGGACACCATAAGAAAACATGGGATAAATGCAGAATGTGGGACTCGTCAGGACTTTTTAAAAAGCTGGCCTGTGCTTTTTAAAAAGCCAAAGTCATTAAAAAAAAAAAAGAAAAAATAACAAAGATTAAAAATTAAAAGAGACTAAATACACAATACAAATGCAATGCATAAATTTGGGGTGGATTACAATTTCAAAAATTAACTATAAAAACATTTTCAGGTCAAATTGGGGAAATTTGAATATGGGCAAAATACTGTATGATATGAATAAATTGTTTATTTTCTTGATCATCATCACAAAATGGTAGAATATCCCTCATCTTAGGGGAGTCATGAGGAAATATTTTAAGATCAGTGAACACACACAAAATAGATAAATACAGGGAAATAGATAACTAGGTCAATTGATAGATAAATGATAGAACAAATATGCCAAATGTTAGTAATTTTTGAGGTAGCAAGAGGCATGTGTTCTCTGTATTATTTTATATTTGAAATGTTTTGCCAGGCACAGTGGCTTACACCTGCAATCTGGCACTCTGATAGGCCAAGGCAGGTGGATCATTTGAGTCCAGGAGTTCAAGACCAGCCTGGGTAATACGGCAAAACCCCATCTCTATAAAAAATTTGCTGGGGCCAGCCACGGTGGCTCATGCCTGTAATCCCAGCACTTTGGGAGGCTGAGGGGGGCGGATCACAAATTTAGTGGTTCAAGACCAGCCTGACCAACATGGTGAAAACTTGTCTCTACTAAACATACAAAAATTAGCCAGGTACGGTGGCGTGTGCCTGTAATCCCAGCTACTCAGGAGGCTGAGGCAGGAGAATCGCTTGAACCCAGAAGGTAGATGTTGCAATGAGCCAAGATCACACCACTGCACTCCACCTGGGCAACAGAGCAAGACTCCGTCTCAAAAAAAAAAAAAAAACAACTAGCTGGGCATGGTGGCATGTGCCTTTAGTCTCAGCTATTCAGGAGGCTGAGGTTGGAGGATCACTTGAGCCTAGTTAAGCCAATATTGTGCCAGTGCGCTCCTGCCTGGGCATTAGAATAAGACCCTATCTCAAAAAAATATTATAAATATAAATAATGAAAGGTTAGAAAATCTCTGTCACACACACACACATGCACACATACACACACAGATATAGCCATACATACCACCCAGAGGAGCTAACCTTACACACTAGCATTCTCCAGTGTCGACAGGATGTGGGGTACAAAGACCTCTCATGTATAACTTCTTGGAGTATAAATCCACAGAATCACTTTGGCATCATATAGCAAAGCCAACGAAACATACCCCACGACCAAGCAATTCTACTGCAGGGTGGACACCCTACTGACATATGCTTAGGGAGGCAGGAACGTTCAGAGCAGAATTTATTCATAAAATCCCCAAATTGGTAACAATATCTGCAATGGTATGAATTTGTGAAAAACTACTGATTATTCACGCAATAAAATGCTACATCACAACGACAGTGAATAAGCTACACTATTTGTAACAACGAGAATGGATCTCATAAACATCATGTTGGTGAATGAAGCCAGATATGAAGAACACATCCTGGATGGATCCATTTCCATAAATTTCTATAGCAGGTATAATCAAATAATAGTGGCCATGGACATATATGTTTGTAATAAAATTTTAAAGAAAATCAAAGACATGATGAATAACCATCAAAGTAGAGGCACTGATTACTGTTAACAGGGACTGTAACTGAGAAAGGATAGGCAGGAGGGCTCCAGGGCTCTCACAAAGTTCTGTTTCTTGACCTGATAAGGGGTTTACTTTATTTTAAAAATGCATTAGGCTGGGCACAGTGGCTTACGCCTATAATCCCAGCACTTTGGGAGGCCAAGGCAGGCGCATTGCCTGAGCTCAGGAGTCTATAACCAGCCTGGGCAACACGGTGAAACCCCGTCTCTACCAAAACACAAAAAATTAGCCAGGCATGACGGCATGCACCTGTAGTCCCAGCTACTTGGGGAGGCTGATGCAGGAGAATCGCTTGAATGTGGGAGGCAGAGGTTGCAGTGAGCCAAGATTGTGCCACTGCACTCTAGCCTGGGCAAAAAGTGAGATTCAATCTCCAAAAAAAACAAAACAACAACAACAACAAAATTAAACTGTTCATTATGTTTAGTATACCTTCTTCTTTTGAGACAGGGTCACCCAGGCTGGAGAGCAGGGGCACAATCTCAGCTCACTGCAGCCTCAACCTCCCCAGGCTCACGTGATCCTCCCATCTCAGCCTCCTGAGTAGCTGGGACTACAGGCGCATGCCACCACACCCGGCTAATTTTTTGATGTTTTGTTGAGATGGGGTCTCACTACGTGAACTCCTGAGCTCAAGTGATCCTCCTGCCTCAGCCTCCCAAAGTGCTGGGATTACAGTTGTCAGCCACTACACCCAGCTAGAGTACATTTCTAAGTGTCTTTTATAGTTCACAATAAACAGTATTAAAATAAATGTCCAAAACTGCCTGCAGAAAAAATCTGGCCCCCAAATCCTCAGTGTTAGAGGCAGGCCCCCTTCCACCATGTTTGTCTCGGGGAAGGAAGATGACCTTTGAGACAGCAAGTTTCCGGGCTCTTCCAGAGAAAGTCTTTCTGGATTCCACCAGCCTCACTGAGGAGGGACTGATTGGTTGTCACTAGACAATGAGCTTTGGTGGCCATGAAAAACAAGCAAGTTATGTCTTTCTTTTTACATATTTGGCCATGCTGCTGGAGAGGAAATTCTTACTCCCAAAGCCTGCAAGCCCTGTGAGGAAGGGTAGAAATCTTCCGTATTTTTTATGCCTGGGCCTAGAGACCAAGGGGCGGTCTTGCCTTGACACTGAGCCTTTTAAGAGGAATGACTATAGTGGGGTGTAGTGGGTGCCTGTAATCTCAGCTACTCAGGGGGCTGAAAGAGTGAAGTGCTTGAACCCAGAAGGCAGATGTTGCAGTGAGCCGACATCATGCCACTGCACTCCAACCTGGGTGACAGAGCGAGACTCAGTCTCAAAAAAAAAGAGGAGTGACAGGCTCTGGGGCACAGGATGAGAGAATGACAGATCTAGACCTCAAACCCAGGCCACGCATGACGGTCCATGCCTGTAGTCCCAGCTGCTTGGGAGGCTGAGGTGAGAGGATTGCTTAAGCCACAAGGTCAAGGCCACACTAAGCTATGATCACACCACTGCACTCCAGCTGGAGGGACAGAGGACCCTGTCTCCAAAAATAAAAATAAAAAAAACGAGGTCTGCTGTGTCATTTTGTGCATCTGTAATGAAAGCTGCCCTCCTATTTCTTGCTCACACAGAGCTTTTCCTTAATTTTTTCAATCATCAGTAAGTAATTTGATCCAGCTGTGTTCAAACTAAAAAAAAAAAAAACGAGGTGGGGTTTTCCTTTGCTCTCATGGAAAGATGAATTTTGAAGTAGGTGAGTACCAGTGTTTGCTCAGTGACTGAAGGGAAGAGCCATGACCTCTGCAATTCTCATAGCCCCAAACCAGAGCCAGCATTAGGGCATGTAGTACATAAAGTACAAGTGAAGTACAACATGTCAGCCACTCTTTCAGATGCACAATTCACTAACACCACCCTTCCAATAAAATCAGGGCTTAGAGGGGCCAGGTGCGATGGCTCACACCTGTAATCCCAGCACTTTGCAAGGGCAAGGTGGGCAGATCACCTGAGGCCAAGAGTTCTAGACCAGCCTGGTCAACATGGCAAACCCTGTCTCTACCAAAAATACAAAAAATTAGCTGGGTGTGGTAGCGCACACTTGTAGTCCCAGCTACTCCGGAGGCTGAGGCAGGAGAATTCCTTGAACCCAGGAGGCAGAGGTTGCAGTGAGCCAAAGTTGCCCCACTGTACTCCAGCCTAGTTGACAGAGACTGTCTCAAAATCAGGACTTATAGATTAGATGGCTGTTGGGTAAGGAACAAGCAGTCTCTGTCCTTCTCACCAGGAAGAATCAGGACATTTCAGAGGAACCATGGGAGTTTTTTTTACATGGGGCTGAAATCTTGAAATCCTAATAATATAAAGCCTAGGACGTGAGTTCTGAAATGAAAATGAACATCACTCAAGTCCAAATTGATTGCTAGGAATCCAATATTTGAATTTTCATCTAGTGGCAGTTTTCAAAAGGGTGCAGGGATAAACAAAGCATAAAAAAACAAAAACACATGTGTCTACCAGGCTTGCATTAGCTGGAGTTGGGGATTGTCCTAACCAATGCACTCACATGTGCGCACGAACAACATTTCAGCATGCATTTGCCCACCCCGCTGGGAATGTGCAGCAGCTGTGCAGCCCTGCAGTGGGGGAGGCCCTGTGGCTGCTCTGTTACTTGTGTGAGTAGCAGGCACCTTGCCTGGAGGTAGGTAGCACAGGGCCAGCTAGCAGAGAGGACACAGCTGACCCACACTGTATAGTGCATGAACTTCGGTGACCAGGACCAGTTTCATCCACTCACTTCTCTGCATCCTTGTGACGAATGAATGAGCTTTCTAAGAAAGCTAGCCGTGATTAGATGCTAATCCCCAAAAGGCAGGGCCAAGCTGAGCCTCATTAGCACAACGAGCTATTCTGCAAACTCCTGCCTAGCTCCAGAGCAGGGGCAGCAGACAAGTCTTCCCTTTCATTATCAACACACAGGGATCAATACTGCCTGCCCCAAGTAGGGGCTGGCAACTTTTTTCCATAAAGAGACACGTTCTAAGTATTTGAGGCTTTGTGGACCTTCTGCTGTCTGTGGCAATTACTCAGCTCTACCTTTATACTGTGAAAAAAGGTATAGATGATACATAACCAAGTGAGTGTGGCTGTGTCTCAAAAAACACTATTGATGGAAATATTTATAGAAACAGGGCTGTAATTTGCCAATCCCTGGCCTAGAAACCATGTGTCAGCTAGTTGTAATGGAGGGTGGGATGCCTCCAGGTCCATGGTGTTGTAGTCAGTTAGCTCTGCCTACACAGGTGTTGTAAGGGGAGTACCAGGCTCTAGATCAGTGGTCTACAAAGTGGGCTATGCATACCCCAGGATGTGTACCATGTGATCCACTGGCATACAGGAAAAAGCATTACATTTCTGTTCATTTTAAAATCTGTTTTCATTTTAGACTATTGATTTTGTCTACCCTGTTATGAATCTGTAAAGCTGGCAATGAATTAACATTGTAGTGGCAATGAGCCTTATATCTAATGTGCTAATGAGAAGTCAGGCTTATAAACCTCTGAAGAGGATCTCACAGCAATTGCATCCCAGAATAGCAATACGCCCATTGTCACTCCCTGCTTGTCTGGGCTGAGCTACATGTCTCTCAGGAATTCCCTTGAAAGGAGAACAGTGGTCCCTGATTCCTCACAGGCAGCTTCCTCAGGAACTATGGTGGACTTGCCACACTAAAGGAGTCTTGGATTCAAGGTTCTGTCTTGAATCTGATCAGTGGTTCAGCTATTGGTCAGAACACAAATAAAGGGAACTCCACCGTCCCCCACCCCAGCACACACCATTCATAAGAGCACTGAGTAAGTTATGCCTTCCTGATTTCTGGTGGTCTCTCTCCCTCAGTAGTTCAGGCCTGCCATAAAAAGTAGACAGATTGTGCACTGAACAAGGATGCTGCATCTAACGACACATCCTTCACATCATAGACAGGACAGACCTAGACGTCCTGTGATAACTTCCTGGTACATAGCAACGTGTCATTCTAACAAATTCAGTACATTATGACCATCTCTGACCAACGGATGTGAAGTACTTTGAGGGAAGCATGTCTGTTTAATTCCAGAAGACTATCTGGGTTCATAGCAGCAACAGCTAGTGAGAAAAGGATAGAAGAGAAGAAAAATGCACAAAGTCCAACAGATGCAAACTCTTCCGTTGTCTTGCAAATGCCTTTTACAGCATGGAGGGACCTCTTCAGAATAAGGCAGCATTTCAGTGCTCAATCATTAGCACAGACCCCCAAAAGCAAGGGCTTGGAGGTAACCAAACCCCTCAAACATCACTGCTACTCAGGACTGTAGGTGAAGAGAGAAAGGAAAAAAAATATTTTTCCCCATCCCAGCTGTTCTACCTTTTGTATAGAGAAGATGAGCTGGAATAAGTCAAGCAGAGCAGCACAGATGTGTTTTGATGTTTACTTACATGGAAGCAAGTAACAAAATAAAAGTAAAACCATCCTTCGAGAAGAGCCAGTTGCTTTGTGGCTTCCCACTATTTGTTCTCCTTCTCCTGGTAACAGCTCTCCTCTTTCCTATTAGGAAATCAGTTCTGCCCTATGGTTCAAAGCCTCTAGAACTGCCAGCGAAAATACCCTGCTTCTACCAGCCAAAGGGGTGGGCACATGACTCAAGCTAGGTCAGTTTCACTCTCTCTCTCCTTCTCTGTGATGGTTAATTTTGTGTGTCAACTTGACTGGACCACGGGGTGCCCACATATTTGGTCAAACATTCTGGGTGTTTCTGCGAGGGTGTTTTTGACAGAGATTAAAATTTTCATTAGTCAAGAAGATTGCCCTCCATACTGAGTGCTCCTCATGCAGCTACTTGAAGCCTCCGCAAAATTAGAAGAGCAACCCTTCCTCTGAGTAAGAATTCTCTAGCCGACTGCCTTCATGTGCAATGTCAGCTCTTCCTATCTGATGGCCTTCAGATAGAAACATGCGTTCCGCTTGGGTCTCCAGCCTGCCAGCCCACCCTGCAGACGGAACTTGCCAGCCTTTGCAATCACATGAGCCAATTCCTTATTTCATACATATTCACACACACAGAGTTGGTTCTGTTTCTCTGGAGAACTCTGATTTCTATACACACACTCACACTCTCTGGATTTTGAATCATGAGTGGAGACACTTAAAAATATAAGAATGTTTGGAAAGCAGTTATTCTAGAAGTGGTGTCCTGATGAGACTGTCGGGGACCTAGTTCCTGCTACCTAAGCCCCTCCAGAGATTATTTCATTCTTATCCTTTTCCAAAATTGGTTCCCAGTCTTCCTAACAATGCTTCAATCCACCCTATAACTTCTTTTAGTCCACAAATATTTACCAAGTGCTATGATCTGAATGTGGGTGGTCCTCTAAAATTTATAGAACGTATTACCCAACGTGATCATATTAAGCGATGGGACCTTTAGGAGGTTTCATGAATGGGATTAGTGCCCTACAGAAAAGGTGCGAGGGAGCCTACTTGCCCTTTCTGCCATGTGAGGACACATGGAAGGCACTAACTATAAGGAACTGGCTCTCATCAGATACCAAATCTGCTGGCAACTTGATCTTGAACATCCCAGACTCCAGAATTGTGAGCAGTAAATCTGTGCTCTTTATAAATTACCCAATCTAAGCAATTTTGCTAACAGTCGGAGCAGACTAAGACAATGAGTGCCAAATATATTCAAGGTACTGTTCTATTGAGGAAATACCAGTGAACAAGCTAGCTCTTGCTCTCATGGACCTTATTTTCTAAAAAGTCCTTTTCTACTTAAATACATTAACTCTTCTTAAGAGTTTATTTTGGCTGGGCCTGGTGGCTCATGCCTGTAATCCCAGCACTTTGGGAGGCCAAGGCAGGCAGATTACCTGAGGTCAGGAGTTCGAGACCAGCCTGACCAACATGGAGAAATCTCATCTCTACTAAAAATACAAAATTAGCCAAGAGTGGTGGCACATACCTATAATCCCAACTATTCAGGAAGCTGGGGCAGGAGAATTACTTGAACCTGGGAGGCAGAGGTTGCAGTGAGCCAAGATTGCAACACAGCTTGGGTGACAAGAGCGAAACTCTGTCTCAAAAAAAAAAAAAGTTTATTTCTGTTGCTCGCCACCAAAGAATCCCAATAAATACTTAAAATCTCCCTGCAGAGACTTCTAGCTCCGCCCCTTTCCTGGGTCATCTTAGATAAACCAGATGTTAATCTTAAGAAGTCAGAAGATCCCTGGGCTTATGCAATTCCCAAGAGCCACTTCTTTATGATCACCCCATGAAAAAAAAAAAACAGCATGAGACCCTACCAGTGCTCTTGTCTATGTCCTAACTTTTGGATCTAAATGACTCCAGAGGAACATCTATATCAGAGGGTGTTCTCAACAGATGCCCTCCTAGAAACTGTCTTTTCTCCTCTCTTGCTTAGAACCTGGGAGGATACCTTAAAGAGGCACCTTGTTTGTGCCTCATTATGACTTGTTTCAGGTTAAATCTTCCTCATCAGAGCCTTGTTAACATCCTCCCCCAAGACCCAAAGATTTACTCTGGGATTAGACCGGAGACAAGATCAGAGAAGCTGATGAAAAAAGCCAGACACAGCTTTCGCATCAGGTAGCACCAGACGGTTATTTAACACAACTGAAACTCTATCTTGAAGCAAGTAAGCATGCTGTTTGGTTCACTGAGGGGGTGTCGGTGACTACGGCTGGAAATTGTCACAGTTTGGTTTAGCACTCCTGGCAAACTTTGGAGCCAGCTTGCATAATGCAGTGTCTAAAGAACATGATTCCAGTTGAGCAGAGCATGTTTGCGGTTAAAAATAGAATGCTGTCAAATACCAACTCATGTATAAACCATGAAGCTTGGGGAGGAACAAAATTAAATAATAGTCACTGGAGGTTCTCGAGCACCTGTCCCAGTCCCTCAGAGCATAAGCTATCTGGGAACTGCCAGCACACTGAAGCCAACCCTGCCCTGAAATCAAATGGCAAAAATAAACAACCAAACTGACCCAGTTAAATCAGGAAACATGACCGCACCTTTAAGCAGGCCACCATTCAGGTGGCCTCTCCAGCCCAGGCCTCCTCAGGGATTTAACTCTGAATTCTGAAACAATTAAGTGCTGTAGGTCCCATGACAGCCCTGCTGGATTCACAGCCAGGTTGAAAGCTGAGACTGCGTTAGGTCTGAATGCCACCCTCACGTTTGCTTTTCACTGCATGCACATGGGTTACGCTCTGGACAGAAGGCAGGAAACGTGGGCCCCCGCTCCTTCTAAACAGTTGTGCGAGTCTCATGACCCACTGCTCAGACTTGCAAACAGCTAAGAATTAGAAACGGAATATTTGGGTTTGCCTGCCAGGAAACACTTTACAACAGTGTGTAGGTCTAACTGGAAAGGCTGCCCGATGACGGAGTGGAAATTTCATGCCTGAGTACAAATAAAGCTAAGCCCTCAGAACAATTAATACTATAATATGCAACCAGAGAAACAAAGGGTGTGGGGAACCAAAAGGTAAAGGAGGCTGCCTCCTTCCCCAACCCACCACCGACCCAGGCAAGTTGCTTCTCCTCTCTGGGCCCCACTTCCCCTCTTTAAGAATCTATCTACAATGACTGTGCCCTTTCAAACTCACCGAAACACGGGAAGATTCCCTGGAGACTTGTGTCACTTCCTCGATTCGGACTCTGAAACTCTTCAGCGGTAATCACGCTCTGTGCTTCACAGTCACCTGAAGAGGTTTTAAACACTTTCCTACCTCAGCTGCACTCCCTGAGATTTCTGGGTGGGGCCCAGGCACAGGTGGAATTAAAAGCTCCCTCAAGTGATTCTAATGTGCCTCCAGGCCTGCGAACCAGGATCCAGGCCTGAGAGAGGCAGTGCCCCACCGCTTCACCAGGGAGTGATGGAAGATGAAAGAGATGTAGATTCCCCCACCTGCTCCATCCTTCCAGGGTGTTCCTCTTATGGGGCTGGACAAATTGTCTCATTCCCAGTCCTTCTCTCACCAACTTCCCCCCTCACCTCTGCCAGGTTCAATCAGCAAGGAAACTAGCTAAATATCTCTTAATGGTGAGGAACTGTGTGTTGCTTTTTAAAATTAATTTTTATTTTTATTTTAAGTTCCAGGGTTCATGTGCATCTAGATGTGTAGGTTTGTTACATAAGTAAATATGTGCCATGGTAGTTAGCTGCACTGATCAACCCGTCACGTAGGTATTAAGCCCAGCCTGCATTAGCTATTCTTCCTGATGCTCTCCTTCCCCCTCTATCCCTTCCACAGGCCCTAGTGTGTGTTGTTCCCCTCCCTGTGTCCATGTGTTCTCACTGCTCAGCTCCCACTTATAAGTGAGAACATGTGGTGTTTGGTTTTCTGTTCCTGTGTTAGTTTGCTGAGGATAATGGCTTCCAGCTGTATCCATGTCCCAGTAAAGGACATGATCTCATTCCTTTTTATGGCTGTGTAGTATTCCATGGTATATATGTACCACATTTTCTTTATCCAGTCTATCATTGATGGGCATTTGGGTTGATTCCATGTCTTTGCTATTGTGAATAGTGCTGCAATGAACATACACATGCATGTATGTTAATAATATAATCATTTCTTTTTTGGGGGTATATATCCAGTAATGGGATTGCTGGGTTAAGTAACATTTAAGTGTATTATGGCTTTTCCATCAAAGAAGTTGTATCTTTTAGGATTTACTTAGTGCAGAAGCATTTGTAGCCAACAAGAGAGTCCTGCCACTCTCAGTCTGTGTTCCTGGTCTGGAGCAGGCTGCTGCCTTCACAGGGTGTTTCCAGCAGCTCCCCGTGCCCAGCTGGTAACTCTGAGCCCTCCTCGTGCCTTAAGATAGGTCCTTCTTAGTAAGGAATGCCTCAGTGTTAAGCACTGCCATCCTGCAATGAAATGCAAATAATTCAGGGCAGAGGATCGGTATGAAGTCCTTGATGCCTGGACGTAGGTTAATCCATCCAGCTTTTTTCCCAGTCCCTCTGTAGGCTCCATATTCCCTCTGACTAATGCATGTTATTGTAGTGACTAAAAATATATTTTCCTCACCCATCCTAGGCTCATGGATGAGGCCCCTCTAATAAAAGACAGATTAACAAGATAAGAAACACGTAAATTTATTTAAATGTAAGTTTTATGGGCACAGGAGCCTTCATAAGGAAATGAAGACCCCAAGAAACAGTGAAACCTGTTTTCTATAGTAGGTTTAATGAAGAGTGGACAGTCACGGAGAAGTACGAGAGGGAAAAGAGTATGATGTAACGGTAATCAGCTGGGGAAACTTCGGCAGGCCTGTTTGTTTGGAGTTTTCTCTGTGTCCTGTGTCCTCAGAGATAAGGATGCTCTTTTTCTTCAGATGTGGGGAGGGCACTTCTCACGTGAGCACCTGAAGACCTGCTGCAGGGGAGGGCAGAGAGGCCTTCTAGGTTTTAGAAGGATGAGTGAAGGTCACAGAGACATTCCTGCTTATGTGGTTTTTTCCAATTCCTTCAGCTTACACTATGCAATATGCCGAGGTACCATATGTTGGGGTAGTGTGTCTGCGCCCCACCATTACTGTCTGTCTTGCTCAGTCAGTCTCGTCTGCAGGTCAGTGGTGCTTCGCACTCTCACAAACCCTGCAGAACCCATTGTTCCTTCTCTCTGTCTTTCCCCCAGCCTGTAGTCTGGTTCTTTGCCCTTGAAAGCAGCTAGTGTGCTTCTGCTGTGTTGAATCAAACATTTGGACGAAGCCACAAACCTTGAAAGAGAAATCAAGAGCACAGCAAGGTCATAGAGTCGTGTGTTTAAGAGCACAGATGCCAAACAGGTCTACGTTTGAATGTTATCTCCACCACCTACTAGCCACATACCCTTGGTCGACATACCCAACTTCTCTGAGACTTACCTACCCTCTCTGAGCCTCAGTTTACTCAGCTGTAGAATAAATTTAGTTATTAAGCCTGTGTAATACAATTGGTGTGAGGATTAAATGGCATCATGTGAATACCCCTCAAACATTGGCCACTATTACCATTGTTGTTATTTAATCAGAGTTAAAGGAGCATGGTGGACAAACGGCAGCTCCTCAGAAACAGTGTGAACTGGGAAGCAACAGGACTTTGGATCAAAACACCTGAGCACAGCCAGGCATGGTGGCTCATGCCTGTAGTCCCAGCACTTTGAGAGGCTGAGGTGGGCAGATCACAAGGTCAAGAGTTTGAGACCAGCCTGATCAATATGGTGAAACTCCGTCTCTCCTAAAAATATAAAATTAGCTAGATGTGGTGGTACATGCCTGTAATCCCAGCTACTCAGGAGGCTGAGGCAGAAGAATCACTTGAACCCAGGAGGCAGAGATTGCACTGAGCCGAGATCATGCCACTGCACTCCAGCCTGGGTGACAGAGCAAGGCTCAATCTCAAAAACAAAAAAACACCTGAGCTGAGAGCCATTTCCTCTCTCTGCAAACTTAGGCAAGTCCAGTCATCTCTTCAAGCTTTGTTTCCACAATTGTGAAACTGTGATGATAATAATAATATAACGCCTACTTCACAGGGTTATCGGGAGGACTAAATGCAATAATGTATGGAAAGCTGCTTTGCAAACTACAAGAAACCACATAATATCAGTGATTATTGCTTACACCCAGTTCCCAACATTTTCTGGGACTGCTCGTGGTAAATTGAAAAAGAATGAGTGGCTTATCTAAGAATAGAAATGGGAAAAACCTGAGGCTCAATTCTCATGCCTTTAATCTGGCAGCTCAATAAAGTCAGGCCAACGGGTGATCCCCGCAGAGATTGAGGACTCTGACTAAAGGAGACCACTGGCACTGGGTGATTGTGTTCCTGAGTCATCCTTTCCTTTGAATCGGCAACTGCCTACTGTTTACCCACATATAATCCCATGTTGCCTCAGGAGACACCCTAACATTGGTTAACGTTATCGAATTTCATAAAAGATGACCTTCATAAAAGATGGACAAGTATCACAGGGCAAAAGAAAAAGAGTGCAAAAAAATGGTATATGTTACTTCCCCCCAGGTGCCTTTATTCTTAGTTCTCAATTTTTTTTTTAATGTTTACCTTTTTTCAATGTTGCATTTTGGGTAACACTTTTCTGGTATTTTATTGTTTATGAGTTCTCCAACTTCTGCTGACTTTGCTAACTTACCTTCTATTTCCCATTGCTACCCTAAATAAATACTCCTAATTTGAAAGTTAAAGGGTAAGGTGAAGCTTACACCTGAAAGGAGGAGGAGGCTTTCAGAGTTAAAACGCTATTTACTAACTATAGGCAGGCCCGAGATGTCTCCTACCAAAGTGGAAGTTCTCCCTGAGTCCTGAGCTGCCTCACTACAGGCTCTCCTCCCCTCCATTCCGGGGCTGTCCCCAGAGCAGCCACTGACACAAGATGTCTGACATTCACATTAAAACACAGATGACTTAGGAAAATTAAAATGCAGACCATGGCCAGGTGCAGTGGCTCACGCCTGTAATCCCAGCACTTTAAGAGGCAGAGGCAGGTAGATCACTTGAGTCCAGAGTTTAAGACCAGCCTGGGCAATATGGCAAAACCCATCTCTACTAAAAAGACAAGAAAATTAGCGGGATGTGGTGATGTGCACTGGTAGACCCAGCTACTCAGGAGGCTGAGGTGGGAGAATCACCTGAGTCCAGGAGGTTGGGCTACAGTAAGCCGTGATCATGCCACTGTACTCCAGTCTGGGAAACAGGAGTGAGAACCTGCCTCAAAAAATTTAATAAAATAAAATGTGGTCCTCCAGCATACCGATTCTTCGGGAACAATAAAAAATTTAGCCAATGGAAAGTTCTAATAGTAAAATTCCAGAATTCTAGAATTGGGCTTTGTTCAAAAGATCTTACGGGAAAGAGGCAGAAGATAATTTGTACAGTACTACTTTGCACAATAGTACAAAACTTTTCACCAACATTCTAGGCCTTTGACCCCTAGAATTCCTGCCCACTAGAAAGAAATTGGGGCTTACTGTATCTGTATTCACAGGACATGAGCCACAATGGGGAGGCTCAAGAAAATTTGTGAGAGCATAAGGAGTGCCCTGCCTCCAGAATTTTCTACCTGCTGTGGAGGCCACAGGATTAACTCAAAGAGAAGAGGGGCAACCTAGTGAGCAGGAATGTTCTCTGCTCTCTAAACAGCTCTGAGGAGAAGGGTCTTGGAGTTGGGGGTGTATAAAATATGCATTACTAATATGAAGAGCTCCTTTTCCAAGCTTCTTCTCAGCCCAACCTAACTTCATTTTACTCCAAATTAGAAAACAAATTAAGAACCAGAAAGGAAAATTTTAACTTACTCATCTAAATCTACACAACTAAAACCTTCACTTACACAGTAGGATACTTCACCAGCAAAATAGCAATGTGAATTTATTTTAGTCCCTGGTAAGTATTCAAACACAAGAACCTATAGTGGTGTTATGAAAAACACGAGTAGTTAAATGTATAAGAGAGGCAAATCAGGAAATGAATGTTCTTACGTGACCAAAGAGTAAAAGTAATCCTGAATTAAAGGGAAGCCTGGCAAGAGCTCTGGCTGACCTAGTCAGCCTCTGTGGGGCTCTAGACATATAAGAAACAACCAGGTAGCCAGGCATGGTGGTTCATGCCTGTAATCCCAGCACTTTGGGAGGCCGAGGCAGGTGGATTGCCTGAGGTCAGGAGTTCAAGACCAGCCTGGCCAACATAGGGAAACCCCATCTTTACTAAAAATACAAAAAATTAGCTGGGCTTGGTGGTGGGTGCCTGTAATCCCAGCTACCCAGGAGGCTGAGACAGGAGAATCGCTTGAACCCAAGAGGTGGAGGTTGCAATGAGCCAAGACCATGCCATTGCACTCAAGCCTGGGCAACAAGAGCAAAATTCTGCCCATCTCAAAAAAAAAAGAAAGAAAGAAACAACCAGTGAACAGTTGGCCAGGGTAGCATGCCAGAAGAGGGCAGAAATATCCCTGAAATAAATTGGAAATCTGCCATCAGTGGTCCTGGGCCTCTATGCCCAATCCCTGACATACTGGGGAAAGGTGCCTTTGTCCTGCTGGGCCAGCTTTGCCCCCAGCCAAAGTAAATATTACCTGCTTGGAGCACCCATCTTTGTTTGAGATCCCTTTTTAAACCCAATATCTTTTCAAACCAAGGACACAGAGGACAGGTGCAGCCTCAGGACTCTCAACCTTAGGAAGAGGGTGCAAAGCGTCTTTCTCTCCTTCATCCTTTAACATAGGGCCCAATGCCCTTGGGCTGCCCAAGGCCAGGAAATGGGCCAGGTGGGACAAGGAGAGAAGGAGAATGAAGCCAGGTCTGCCCACACTCAACCCCCAGAACTGTCTCAATTGTGCTTCATGGCAGGGGGTAGGACGAAGAAGAGCTACATGTTTTGAGCACTTATTAGATGCCAAAGATTCTGCTGGTTGCATTACATACGTGACCCCTTTCTAATATGAGAAACAACACTTGGAGGTAGTTATCACTACTCCCACATTCTAGAAGAGTCTCCAGGAAGTTAAGAACTCGATCCAAGTTCACACAGAGATTCAAACCTGGGTCTGACTCCCAAGATCCTTTTCACACAGCATCCCATGGACCCTTAGCCACCAGCTCTGACTCAGTTGCCTCCATAACACCAACTTACTCCACCTGGGGTTAGCCAGCATCCTGCCAGGGAGGGCTGGGACCATACTCTTGCTGCAGTTGGGCAGCTAGGCAGGAAAGCCACACGCTTGAGATTCTGGTATCTCCCACCACTTCCAGACTTAACTAAAACACATGATGTGAAATTTGGTTTCCTGGCCACCACCAAGAGAGGCCAGATAAGCAACCCAGAGGTAGTGACCCAGAGAAGTTATCTCCCAGTTAGAGAGACCCAATCTGCCCATTTCCTCTCCCTTCTTCTACCTGAGGACTGCTCCAAAGCAGACCTGTCCTACCTGAAGACTCCCATGTGGCTGGACAGGCTCACCTGCCGACTCACCAGCAGAGCTCATCGTGAAACAAGGCTAAAGCACCCCTGGCATTGCTCCCTATCCCTCCTGCCATGCCTCACACCCCCCTCGCTATCAGTGCTGTGAGAATGCACTTTCCAAATAAAGCATCAGCCTCGGGCAGTTTCCTTAGGGAACCCAGGTTTTCTAGTCATGTTTATGCTTCATTTCTTATTTCATTATTCTTAATAATATAAGTACCTGCAAACCTACCATCCAAAACAAAATCTAGGACCTTGACATAAACTTTATCTAACCATACAGTGCCCACATGCCACGTCCCCCTGCCCCGCAACACACACACAAGATCACCATCACCTGGAGAATTCCTTGGCTTTTTGAAATATATAGTTTTATTGCACCTGTATGTATTTCTATAAAGCTTATTTTTACATTAATTGTAACTCTAGAAAAATACATCGTGCATTGTTTAATGACAGAAATACATTCTAAAAATGCATCATTAGGTGATTCCATCATCGTGTGAACATAACAGAGTGCACTCACACAAACCTAGGTGGCGTAGACTGCTACACACTTAGGCTGTGTGGCATAACGTATTGCTCCTAGGCTATAAACTTGTACAGCATGTTGCTGAACTGAATGATGTAGGCGTCTGTAACACAATGGTGAGTATTTGTGTATCTAAATATACTAAAGGTAAAGTAAAAGACAGTATTAAAGATTTATAGGCTGGGGGCAGTGGCTCACGCCTGTAATTCCAGCACATTGGGAAGCTGGGGCAGGCAGATCATGAGGTCAAGAGTTCAAGACCAGCCTGACCAACATGGTGAAACTCCAATGGTACTAAAAAATATATACAAAAATTAGCTGGCTGTGGTGGTATGCCCCTGTAATCCCAGCTACTCGGGAGGCTGAGGCAGGAGAATCTCTTAAATCCGGGAGGCAGAGGCAGCCTGGAGGATAAAGTGAGACTCTGTCTCAAAAAAAGATTTATAAACAGGATACCTATATAG
Source organism: Callithrix jacchus (assembly GCF_049354715.1). Classification (NCBI taxonomy): domain Eukaryota; kingdom Metazoa; phylum Chordata; class Mammalia; order Primates; family Cebidae; genus Callithrix; species Callithrix jacchus. The sequence continues at coordinate 76,523,240 of NC_133512.1, read as the reverse complement.
AGCATTTACCATAAGTAGAGCTTGCAGGATTGGAAGTTGCTCTGGGTGAGTCAGTGAGTGAATGTTGAGTAAATGTGAAGAACTAGGACACTACCATACAGTACTGTAGAGATTATAAACTCTGGATGCTTAGGCAGTGGAAAATTTATTTTAAAAATATTTTCCTTCAATAATAAATTAGCTTACTGTAAGTTTTTAACTTTATAAACTTTTTTGAACTTTGTAACTCTTGAAATAACAGCTTAAAGAACAAACATCTTGTATTTTCTTTCTTTAGAGCCTTATTCTATCAGCTTTTTTCAAATTTTCCATTTTTAAATTTTTATTTTCTACTTTTTAAACATTTTTATTAAAAACAAAGATAAAAACATGCACTTTAGCCTAGGCCAACACAACGTCAGGATCATCAGTGTCACTTCCTCAACTTGTCCCACTGGAAGGTCTTCAGGGGCAATAACAAGCATGGAGCTGTCATCTCCATGACAACAGTGACTGCTTCCGGAATTCCCCCTGAAGGACCTGCCTGTGGTTCTTCCTGAGGAGGGGTCACTCTTCAAAAATACGTCCATGGTGGTTTTCTTGGTTCGTTTCTTTTTTTTCCTTTTTTTTTTTTCGTCAAAGATTTGCTTATAAGCAGATACTGTACTATGAATATTCCTCTCTATTACTAAAAACCTCAGTGTTGGGGTCTATGTTTTTAAACTTTTTAAGGAGCTTTTTGAGGTTTGCAAAACCTTCTGCTAAACCATTCGTGAATTTTCTTGGGGATTCTTCTTTTCTTCTCCTGCACTTTCCTTTCTCTTGCCTCTTCTTCAGCAGCACATTCCTGTTCCACTTCCAACAACTGCTTGTTAGCCAGTTCCTCAGGACAACATCACTGGGTGATAGAAAATTTTCAACTCCATTATAATCTTATGGGACCACTGTCATATATGGAGTCCATCATCGACTGAAATGCCATTATGTGGTGTATGACTATATATCGTATTATATAAATTTGGGGCATTTTCTTCACTTAGCACTTTATTACTGCTAGGAGTCATCCATATTGTTGTGAATCAGTGTGGTTCATTTGTTTTTATAGTACTGCAATAGTTATGTAACTACACCGCAATTTATCCATCCACTCTCCAGTTGACAGGCATTTCAGTTGTTTCCAAGTTTTTGCATCAAAAACAGAGCTGCGATGAACATTCTTGTATGCATCTCCTGTTTTACATCCATAAATGTTTCTATCTTAGTCCTTTTTATACTGCTATAACACAGGGAAGTTTATAAGGAACAGAGTTTTTTTGGCTCACAGTTCTGGAGATTAGAAAGTCCCCGATCAAGGGGCTGAATCTTCCGCATCATAACATAGTAGAAGGCAACACGTGGTGAGAGGGAGTGCTCACACAAGAGTTGGGGGCCAAACTCATCCCTTTATCTGGAACCCATCCATGAGACAACTAACCCACTCCCACAATAACAGCATGAACCCCTTTCCTCTTAAAGGTCCCACCTATCAACACTGTTGCACTAAAGATTCCATTTCCAGCACACAAAATCTGGGGAACACATTCAAACCACAGCAGTTTCCTTTGGTCCCATCCCTAGAAGTGAAATTCTTGGGTCATATGTAGATAAATGTGCAGCCTTAGGAGATAATGCCAAACTGTTTTACAAATCAGTTACACAAATATATGACCTTTCTTTCATACAAAGAGTGTTCTTTAAAATCCAGTTTTGTTTTTGTTTTTGTTCTGATTTTTTGAGATGGAGTCTCGCTCTGTCACCCAGGCTGGAGTGCAGTGACGCAATCTCGGCTCACTGCAACCTCCACCCCCACCCCAGGTTCAAGTGATTCTCCTGCCTCAGCCTCCCAAATAGCTGGGATTACAAGCATGTGCCACCACACCTGACTAATTTTTGTTCCTTTTTTAGTAAAAATGGGGTTTCACCATTTTGGCCAGGCTGGGTTCAAATTCCTGACCTCAGGTGATCCGCCTGCCCCAGCTTCTCAAAGTGCTGGGATTACAGGTATGAGCCACTGCACCCAGCCTAAAATCCAATTTTTATAGTTTCCTTTGTTACAGGAAAGGGATCCTGATCCAGACCCCAAGAAAGGGTTCTTGGCTTTCACACAAGAAAGAAGTCAGGGTAAGTCCATAGAGTAAAGTGCAAGCAGGTTAATTAAGAAAGTAAAGGAATAAAAAAATCGTTACTCCATAGACAGAGCAGCCCTGAGGGCTGCTGGTTGCCCATTTTTATGGTTATTTCTTGATGATATGCTAAACAAGGAGTGAATTATTCATGCCTTCCCATTTTTGGACCTTACAGGGTAACTTCCTGATGTTGCCATGGCATTTGTGAACTGTCATGGTACTGGTGAGAGCGCAGTAGTGAGGATGTCCAGTGGTCACCCTTGTTGCCATCGTGGTGTTGGTGAGTTTTAGCTGACTTCTTTACTGCAACCTGTTTTATCAGCAAGGTCTTTATGACGTGCATTTTGCACTGATATTCTGTGTTGTCCTGTGACTTGGAATGCCTGACCATCTGGGAATGCAGCCCAGTAAGTTTCAGCCTTATTTTACCCAGCTCCTATTCAAGATAGAGTTGTTCTGTTTTACCCCTTTGACACCTTCATTCTGATAACTGCCAAAAATGAGACTTGTTGGTCGCCCGTTTAACATGTTATGTTTCCTCTGGGTATTTTTATTTTTTAAGAGGATGCTTGGAGAGGCAGTACTGTAATGCAAAGCCATGAATTGTTCAGGCTACTATTTCAGGGCTTCTATTTCTATATGCCTTATCAGATTCACTCATCCAAGCATCACTGAAATGCTTACTGGGTTCTGGGGCTGTGCAAGAAGATGCAGAAGTGGCAGATAGAGGTGCTGCCTCCAAAGTCTGAAGCTTGAGTAAGACAACAAAACCATTATGTTGGGCTTTGACAGTATGTCACATGAATCAGGTAACTCAAGTTGACATTAAGGCAGCAGAGGGCACAAGAAGGCTTCCAGGAAAGTGGGTGCATATTCATCAGTCTTTTTTTTTTTAATTGCATTTTAGGTTTTGAGGTACATGTGAAGAACATGCAAGATAGTTGCATAGGTACACATGTGGCAGTGTGATTTGCTGCCTTCCTCCCCTGCACCTATATCTGGCATTTCTCCCCATGCTATCTCTCCTCAACTCCCCACCCCCCACTGTCCCTCCCCTAGGCCCCCACACCGACCACAGGGTGTGATGCTCTCCTCCCTGTGTCCATGTGTTCTCATTGTTCAACACCTGCCTATGAGTGATACCATGCAGTGTTTGGTTTTCTGTTGTTGTGTCAGTTTGCTGAGAATGATGGTTTCCAGGTTCATCCATGTCCCCATGAAGGACACGAACTCGTTGTTTTTTATGGCCATGCAGTATTCCATGGTGTATATGTGCCACATTTTCCCTGTCCAGTCTATCATCGATGGGCATTTGGGTTGGTTCCAGGTCTTTGCTACTGTAAACAGTGCTGCAATGAACATTCGTGTGCATGTGTCCTTATAGTAGAATGATTTATAATCCTTTGGATATATACCTGGTAATGGGATTGCTGGGTCAAATGGAATTCCTATTTCTAGGTCCTTGAGGAATTGCCACACTGTCTTCCACAATGGTTGAACTAATTTACACTCCCACCAACAGTGTAAAAGTGTTCCTATTTCTCCACATCCTCTCCAGCATCTGTTGTCTCCAGATTTTTTAATGATTCATCAGTCTGAAAGTTATGCAAAGGCAAATAACCTCAAGTAAGTCCCAGACTAGTTACGTGTTATCGTCATTCCCCTACCACTGTAAATTTCCTGGGTGAGCTTGGCGCCTCCTGACAAGGACAAGTGGTTCTATGGTGAGTCATACTCTGCTCTGCCCCACCGACTGTCCCCTTGCTAATAGGCTAATAGGAATCTATCCTTCCACTGAGTTTCATCCACACAAATATCTCTTAGCATGGACAAAATGTCTGTTTGGACTCTTTCTTCCCCCATTCCCTATTCTTCCTTGCATTCTTCACATCTACTTTGCTTCTTCTTCAAGTTAGCCCCCTTCACCTAGTAGCAAAATGGATGGATCCTGGCTGCTCCAGACCTCTTAAGATTTTAGAGCCTATGATCCAAAAAAGGGATATTTTTCTGGAAAGTGTCTGGTAAAATACCCAGAGACTTTCAAATGATCCAACATATATTATATACTCTCTCATGAGCCAATCACTGTGACTAGAATAAAATATACCGATGGGCTGAGCCTACATCACATAGTCATCCCTGGCCCAAACCACACAACCAGGAATACTTTGGAGCGTTGGAAAAGGAGCATGTTTCCCACAAGGAATTCTGGGCAGACAAAAATATGTGTCACTAAAAGGCCTGAGGAGGTAGTAGCTTTATTTGATTGCTCTAGTTAATTCTCTTGCCTCTTTCACTAGTAGGTACATGAGAACAAGGCATAAACATATTTTACGTAGTTCCTCAGTATTCTATTAATGATAGTACAATTAAGCTTGTAATATAAAAATAACATTATCTTCCTGTCTTCTTACTTCTAATGGCTTCAGTAATCACATGCTTTGCTAAGAAAGTGTTGGCCGGGAGCGGTGGCTCAAGCCTGTAATCCCAGCACTTTGGGAGGCCAAGGCGGGTGGATCACGAGGTAAAGAGATAGAGACCATCCTGGTCAACATGGTGAAACCCCGTCTCTACTAAAAATACAAAAAATTAGCTGTGCATGGTGGCGCGTGCCTGTAATCCCAGCTACTCAGGAGGCCGAGGCAGGAGAATTGCCTGAACCCAGGAGGCGGAGGTTGCTGTGAGCCGAGATTGCGCCATTGCACTCCAGCCTGGGTAATAAGAGCGAAACTCCGTCTCAAAAAAAAAAGAAAGTGTTTATGACTATGCATGCATAGGACATATTTATAGTCCCTCCTTAATGCTGAGCAGCAAGTCCTCAAGGGCTTATCTGCAGTTTCACCATGGGGTACCCAGGCTATACTCTTTTTTTTTTTTTTAGACAGGATCTTGCTTTGTCACCCAGGCTGAAGTGCAGTGACGCAATCGTAGTTCACTGCAGTCTTGACCTCTCAGGCTCAACCAACCCTCCAACCTCAGTCTCCCAAGTGGCTAGGACTACAGGCCCATGCCGCCACACCTGGATGTTTTTTTTTTTTTTTTTTAAAGTAAAGGTAAGGTCTTGCCATGCTGCCCAGGCTGGTCTTGAATTCCTGGGCTCAAGCAATCCTCCCAAAGTGCTACGATTATGGGATTACAGGAATGAGCCACTGTACCCACTCCCTACACTATTAAACTTAAGAGGAGTTCCGTTCACCACTGTCCTTCTTCTCATTACCTAAGTTACTGATGTTGAAATGGTGTGAATTCACTCTCCTACGTGAAGCATCTTCCGTCAGTTTTCTTGTTAGTTTTTTCCATGGCTCAGGGCATATTCCTCATTTGTCTCTCCTTGTCACCAGCTGCTTCATAACTAATCACAGTTCCCTATTTTCTTCTTCTTAGGCCAGTCTATTAGAATTCTCAAGCCTGGAATTTCTGGATATGTAACAGGAGGGTGGGCATTGTATAGGGAGTGGGCATAGCAAACAGAAGGTAGGGTTTAACATCAAACCACACAGGCAGCAGTTAATCTCACCTGCTTAATTATTAGAATTGGAATTGGCTCTGAGGAATCCCTCAGTGTTTAGGATGTTGAGTATACAAAATATCTTTTTCTTTTCAATGCTGAAAGGAAGTTTTAATTTTTGACCAAAATTATAATATTGTTTATAAAAATTATATAAATGCAGGCTGATTGTTTTGAAAAAGTCAAAAACCAAATATAAATAAAGCACTAGAAATAAATTCAGTCATAAAAAGTTGACATCATTCTTCTAAATGTTATGTGGAATCATAGGAAGAAACATCACTGCAATAATTTCAAAGTAATATCGAAGGTAACATAAGAGATGTTTGGTCGTCAATGTCAATTCAAATGTAGACTGTCTACGAAAATAGATCAGAGAGAAAGTAAGTACAGCTGTAACTAACACAGGAAAAAAATAAGCTAGTTGCAAATACTGTACTCTTCAATGAAAGAACATAGATTAAGGATAAAACAATTAGATGGGCATATCAAGTAGGCCATCTTTAAGAATCATTTTCCAGGGTAGCTAAAAGGAGCAACAATAAAGCTCTACATATATAACTGAAATGTCTGAAATTAATCCAATCCCAACACTTTTATTTGTAGAATTCTCAAATCAAAAGTAATAAATAATTATACATCAGGATAGTTAGGAATACCAAGTATTATTTTACAACGGCCACGATGTGTTTCTTCTTCTCTGACACAATCGGCACAGATCCAATGGGTGGATTACATTAAACACATTGCTGTGTTTAAAGTAATTCACTTGCTTCTTTCATGATGCACTGTTCCTGAATCGGGCTGTAGATAGATTTTGGTAGATGTTGATGGCGAGCTATCTGTTTTATATGAGGATGATGCTGACATTTCTCCTTCAGTTTCTGGCTATAATACTTGGCTGCTTTTTCTCATGATGTAAGCACACCCAATTCTTCAGAAGCATTAGCTTTACATAGGTGAATGTTCATTTCATCAGATCCATACATAATATACTTGCTGTCAGAAGTCCGTTTTACACAGACAACATGTTGCATTCTCTTTGTGTGATATGCCACCCTGCTTTGACTTTTGTCTACAGTAAAGATTCAAATAGATTTATCGAAACTAGCAGACATGAACTCTTTCCCAGTGGGAGAGTAATCCACATCAAGCACTGAAGATACATGATTCATATGGACCATTACAGAAGTGTCCAGTGCCCGCATATCAAAAGTTAATAAGTTATTGTCTTCATTTGCCACCGTGAAAATGAAAGCTTCCATAGGGTTCCAACAGATTGTATTTGTTCTCATATCTAAGGCAACCTTTTTCAGAGGAGTACCTTGCCTCATAGCATAAAGTACTATATTCCTGTCAGACGCACAACTTTCCAAGAGAAATGTCTCAATTGGGTTGAATTTAATACTACTTATACTGTCAAATCTCCAGGTCATTGAACATATAGGATTAGTTATTTGTTCATCCCAAACATCTCCTTGCTGTCCACATGTGGCAAAAACAGCTTCTTTCCAGTGATGATCAATCCCAGTATATACTGTCTTTCTGAATATTGTATGTAATGGCTCTTCCTCCTCTCCATAGGCTGGCCCATCCATGTTTCACGACTTCACAGTTTTGTCACCATCAACAGTGAAAAAAGAAGCCCCACAACAGCGAGTACATAGTCCTCATACAAAGCCTTCATGTGCTTATATTGTATGAATACATTTCAGTTTAGTCAGGTTCCAAATTCTAACCTCTCCATCACATGCCCCAGAAAGGACAGTAGCCAGGCTCTTCAGATGCTTTGCCAAGAAACTGATTCCATCTCAGTGACCATCCAGCCAACCAAGAAATGGTTTTGCAAACTCCTTCCAATTTGGTAGCATTTAAAGCTTTTACATATTCTTGTGGGACCACAAAAGGATGTAAGGTAGGAACATAGTTTCTTGGAACTCTCTGTAAGCCCAACTTGGTTTTGCGGACATAGTTGTTGATTCCAGCTCAACATCTTCACCTTCATCTTGGTTGCTCTTCTTTCTGGACTCCACAAGCTGGTCACTCTACAGAATTTCAGAGTCCTGAGAATGTCACAGGATTATACCTAGAAATTTCCTTATATAGGACCTGAGTCTATCACAGTTATTATGTAGATTATGAAGACTGCAACCCTTACCAATTTATTTCTGTTTTACCATAGATTTTGCAGGGCAATCTAATTGTAAAGCAGAAAACAAAAAATATAAAAAGTACATGTTTTGTGTTCTTCATTACACTTATCACAACTTGAATATATGTATATTTCAATCCTATCTTTCCCTTTATTTATTTTATTTTATTGAGATAGGGTCTGGGCCTGTCATCCAGGCTGGAATGCAGTGGTGTAATCTTGGCTCATATAACCTCTACCTCCTGGGCTCAAGCCATCCTACCACCACAGCCTCCCCAGTAGCTGGGACTACAAGCTCATGCCACCATGCCCAGCTAATTTTTGTATTTTTTTGTAAAGCGGGGTTTTGCCATGTTGCCTAGGCTGATCTCAAACTCCCGAGCTAAAGCAATCTACCTGCCTTGACCTCCCAAAATGTTGGGATTACAGGCATGAGCCACTGCACACAGCCCTATATTTCTCTTTAAAATATAAACTCTTTGAAGACAAGAATGTCTTATTCTACTTGTGTGATCAGCACGTAGCAAAGTGTCCAGTAGATATGGGTGATCAATAAATACTAGAAGGAATATATGAAATGTTCAGATCTTTCTTCTCAAAGGATTGGTAAACAATGAAATTAAAGATGCTAAGGGAGTTCAGTCTTCCCTAGCCTAACTTGTATCATAAATCCAAGTTTGCTTTAGCCCTGCTTTGCATTTTCCTTTTCTTCAATACTGAGCAGCTTCTCCATCATACGTCCCAGGCATTCATATCCCTTTTACAGCTCCTTGGCAGCCTAGAACTTTTCCCTTTAGTTAAGCCTGTCTTCCTGAGATGGTGCCCAGATTCCATGACTCTCTCTTTCTTGCTATAGTCCCATTAAAACTTCCATTATTTTCACTGCCAGGAGAAAAATATTCAGATAATTTCTCATTAAAGGATTATCCTGTAATAGACCATTTAATGCAATAATTCTCCAGGGTATTTGTATTTTAGAACATGAAGCCCTTAGCCTAAGATAGAGAATGTATTATGATGGCATTTTGGGGTCAGTGTGACAGTGGTATGGTGTGTATATATATTTCCGTAGGTGGGTGAGGGGTTGGTTGGGACTTTCCTTATTCTCTCAGGCCTCATCATAAAGGTGGTCACAAAGTCAAAGTCAGTAAACTCAGGCTTCTCACCATTGGTCATACTAGGAGAGGAAAAAAATCAACAAAGAAAAATAAGAAAGCAGACAGGTTTAAATACAAACGAAAAAACCTTGCTTTTCCCTCAAGGAAAATGACAACAAAAACAAATTGCTTCAGAAAGCAGAGACCAATTTATCGAGCTAGTAAGACAATTAATTACAAATGATTATCACTTTAAAAAATTTGAATGGGTGGAAAGTATAAGAAAATACAAGCCCATGAAACATAAAGAATGTTCACAAGCAGACCAGGTGTGGTGGCTCACGCCTGTAATCCCAACACTTTGGGAGGCTGAGGCTTATGGATCACCTGAGGTCAGGAGTTCGAGACCAGCCTGTCCAACATAGTGAAACCCCATCTCTACTAAAAATATAAAAATTGGCCAGGCGTGGCCACGCGCACCCATAATCCTAGCTACTTGGGAGGCTGAGGCAGGAGAATTGCTTGAACCCAGAAGGTGGAGATTGCAGTGAGCCAAGATTATGCCATTGCACTCCAGTCTGGGCAACAGAATAAGATACCGTCTCGAAAAAAAAAAGAAAAGAAAAGAATGTTTACAGCAGATTCTCCAAAAGACTCCTTTAAATGGCCAACCACTAAAGTGCATTTAAAAGAAAATGCCATTTGAAAAAATTACAGTTATACCTAAGTTTCTACCAGTCCTTTGGGAGGCCAAAGTGGATGAGTCACCTGAGGTCAGGACTTTGAGACTGGCCCAGCCAACATGGTGAAAACCTATCTCTACTAAAAATATAAAAATTAGCTGGGCATATGCCTGTAGTCCCACCTACTTGGGAGGCTAAGGCAGGAGAATCGCTTGATTTGCCTGAGAGGTGGAGGTTGCAGTGAGCCAAGATTGTGCCACTACACTCCAGCCTGGGCAACAGAGTGGGACTCCGTCTCAAAAATAAATAAATGAATAAATAAGTTTCTAGAAACCACCTACTGTGTAAAGTACCTCCCTATGCCTACTAGAGAAATGATATGCAAACTTTCATTGCCATCAATTCATCAGCATTAGAATTTTCCTGGCCAGTTTCCACTCAGGTATTTCTTTCTTTCCCCTCTTTGCATCATTAGAAGATCTTCACATCTGTCTTCATTCCCAGGTTCTGATTTGTTTTATTTGAAGTATTTCGTCAATGTTAACATATGCAAAGCTGGTGCCATACAAATACCCTCATTACACAGATGAGTTAAGCCAAATGAAATTAAATGGTAAATGCTCCAGGAAAACCTATAGATCTGACAAATCCAGGACAGGAGCCAGTCGTTTCTGTGTCTAAATGCTGTGCTTTTGTCACAAGCAGTTTATGCTGCTAGTGCCAACCTGGCTGTCTACATTTGCTCATTATCACCATACCTGGGAACTGAGACCTCATAACCAATAGGTTTAGAAAATATCTGAACCTACCACCTAAACATCTTTCCAGTTCAGCTTCTACACTACTGACATAGTGATCTTCCTAAACTGAAATCTGATCATATTACTCTCCTTTGCCTGAAAGCACCTCACTGGCAGAGAATAATGTTCAAATACCTAGCCTGACATACAAAGTCCTGACTCTACACTGTCCACCTCACCCAAATCATCAGATATATCAAAGTATTTGGTCCCACCATAGAACTCCTCCTCTATCACTGTGCCTTAACCTCCATAGCACCTCTGCTGAAAACCCCCCAGCCCCAACCTACTTGAGGAATCACCTGCACATCTGTCAAGCTACAGTGCTCTGTCTCTTCCCCTATGAAGCCCTTCCTGATACACTTTCTTCCCTCTGAGCTTCAGTTTCTGCATTAACAAAAATGTGGATTATAATTCCCACACCATCCTTTAACTCAAGGATCACATAAAAAATGACTCTGAGGCCGGGCGCAGTGGCTCATGCCTGTAATTCCAGCACTTTGGGAGGCCAAGGCAGGCAGATCACGTGGTTAGGAGTTTGAGACAAGCCTGACCAACATATTGAAACCCTGTCTCTACTAAAAATACAAAAATTAGCTGGGCGTACTGGCACACACCTGAATCCCAGCTACTCAGGAGACTCACTTGAACCCAGGAGGAGGACATTACAGTAAGCCGAGATCTCACCACTGCACTCCAGCCTAGGGAACAGAACGAGACTCTGTCTTAGTAAAATAAAATAATAAAATAAAATAAAATGACTCTGAAAAAGGCAAAACACTATGCAAAGGCCAAGTTATGTTATTATAAAGTAGTTTTTATACAATAAGCCTTTTTTTTGAAACTTAATTATAGTACTTATAATGATTATTATAAAAATAACCATGGCCAGCATGGTGGCTCACACCTGTAATCCCAGCACTTTGGGAGGATGAGGTGGGTGTATCACTTGAGACCAGGAGTTTGAGACCAGCCTGGCCAACATGGTGAAACCCCATCTTTATTAAAAACATAAAAATTAGCTGAGCATGGTGGCACGTGCCTGTAATTCCAGCTACTTTTGAGGCTGAGGCACGAAAATAGCTTGAACCCAGGAGGCAGAGGTTGTAGTGAACCGAGATCAGGCCACTGCACTCCAGCCTGGGTGACAGAGCAAGACTCCATCTCAAAAAAATAAAAACAAAAATAAAATTAACTCTACAAATTAGAGGAATTTCCCTGTTTATTCATTGTTTAAATACAAGCTAAGCTGGAAATGGTGATGAGAACTGTGTTCACTTCAAACACAAATAGATTAAAAGTCGACCCACACAGGGAGGATTAGCATGACCTCTGCCCCACATAATTTCCAGTAATAAAAAACTGCATTTTATTTGCTTGCAAGAATTCTATTCTCATTTCATATTTTTCATTTTATCAACAGAACATTCTTCCTTACAACTCTAATTCGCTCTAGCCAAAGTCTAATTTCCTTAAATGACTTTTGTTCTAGCACTAAAGTCTTTGCTGCTTCTTACCCACCCAATCAGAAGATTGATGTACCCCCACTGTTTCTGGAACACGGCAGCCAGAGTGGGTAACATTTCCTCTGTTCTTAGTCTGTATCAGGCATCTTCTAAATGATCGCTTATGATTATAAAATTTAAATCCCACTATAATTCTCATTTCCTGTCTGCAAAATGGGGATGAGAAAATGGAAACTTAGAAAGGCTAAACCTCTTGTCAAAGTTTAGGGTAAATGCCCCTGAGAGTAGTAACTTGAGCATACCCTTAGAATGAGCTTATACAGCAGATGCACCTGAGTGTGTGTTCCCAGCAAGGGAATCCAGGAGTGGCCAACCCTGAGATTCACTCCTTGTATAAGAGCAACATCTGAGTCCCAGACCCATCTGGTAGAACAAGAGCCATACAGGGGTTTGAGTCCTGAGTTTGGGGTTAGATGTGTAACTACCCGAGGAGATTTTCCTGCCTTCTGTACAAAGAAAGAATACAGCATTACAGTACAGAAAAAGTTTATAGACACGAGGCAGCCAAGCCACATGGGAGATGGAGTTAGTATTTAAATCAAAGTTGGTAGTTTAGGAGTTTTTCAAAGGCAATTTAGGGGAAGGGTGGGGGTGGATGGGGTTGCTGTTGATTGGTTGGGGTAGAGATGAAATCATAGGGAGTTGAAGCTGTCCTCCTGTACAATGAATTGCTTATTGGTGAGGCCACAGGAGTGGGATTGGTGGGTCCAGGTAGAGCCATGGGTGTCAAATATACAAAAAAAACCTGAAAAGATATCTCAAAAGGCCAACCTACAATAGTAGTGTTATCTACAGGAATGGCTGGCAGTCTATGTCCATTTCTTATCAGAATCAGGCTCCTTTCCACCCCCTAGCCTGATGGCCACTCATTAGCTTTGAGAAGGTGTTTGAGTTTGGGGAAAGGGCTATTATCATTTAAACTATAACGTATATGTCTTCTAAAGGTAACAGCCCCAAAGCCCAGGAATGAATAAGGCAGCTTACAAACTATAGGCAAGAGGGGCAGGTGGGCTAGATCAGATCTCCCTCACTATTATAATTTTGTGCACATTTTAAACTGATGGGCAAACTACAACAAAAAAATTCAGAGCTCAAATGATTAATCTGCACTGTAGGGTTAAGTAGAGTCCTCTAAAGCTCTCTATCTTCCTCTCTTTTCTTCTGCCTGCTTTAAATCTGCTGTTACTCAGCTGCTAGTGCTGAGATGAGACTCATTATTTACGGTCTAACTAGAATGTAAACACTGGAAACTCATTTAAACTTAAAAAAAAGTAAGAGATTTTGTTAAACCAAACAACCTAGAATTTTTAAATCTCCCTTAAAGTTGATGGAAATAAATCCAGCACCTCTTTTAAATCTTATTATGTTTTTTCTTTTAGAGACAGTTTCAGTTTGTCACCCAGGCTGGGGTGCAGAGCCCCGATCTCAGCTCACTACAACCTCTGCCTTCCACGTTTAGGCGATTCTCCTGCCTCAGCCTCCTGAGTAGCTGGGACTACAGGTGTGTGTCACCACAGCCAGCTAATTTTTGTATTTTTTTAAGTAGAGATGGGGTTTCACTGTTTTGGCCAGGCTGGTTTTGAACTCCTGACCTCAGGTGATCAGCCACCATGCCTGGCCCTTAAACCTGACTCTTATTATTCAATTCTACTGTAAGCCCTCAATAATTGTCCAACTTCCTCTCTTGAGGAGCTTCACTCTCTTGGTATGAATCCTTTTATAAGAGATAGTACATGATTGCTATTTGCAAGGGGACCTCCAAAATTATTGCCCAGAGTAAATTTCTTTATTTTTGTCCTAATAATGCTATTTACCCCCACACCATAACATTGATAGGCTGAGGTACTAAGTACTAGGTGTTTGCTTTTTTCATACTCTTTACAGCATTTCTTCTTTCCTGTCTCCCTGAGTTTACTGTATATTGTCATTTTCCTTAAATATACTTCTGTGAGGCCAGGCACGGTGGCTCACACCTGTAATCCCAGCACTGTGGGAGGCCAAGGCAGGCAGATCACCAGAGGTTGAGATTTCAAGACCAGCCTGATCAATATGGAGAAACTCCACCTCTACTAAAATACAAAATTAGCCAGGCTGGTGGCACATGCCTGTGATCCCAGCAACTCGGGAGGCTGAGGCAGGAGAATCTCTTGAAACCAGGAGGCAGAGGCTGCAGTGAGCCGAGATCATGCCATTGCACTCCAGCCTGGGCAGCAAGAGTCAAACTCTGTCTCCATGATAATAATATTTATTTATATATATTTCTGTGTTTATTCTGTCTATCATGGCTAACTATTGTTTCCATGGCTGCACCAGGCACCCACTCTAACCAGTAGTATCTCAGGTTGCTAACACAACACACAGCACTAACCGCTGGATATCCTCACCTAGGCAGTCACTTGAGAATGACATTACACTCCTAGCAGTCCCACTACCTATGAAAGAAATTGCTAACACACAAGCCCCATACTCTGGATTCAACTACACCATATACATGCACACCAAAAATACAGGTTGATGAGGTAAACCTAGGCCAATTGATCCCTTATGGCAATCTTCCATGTTGACCAATCAAATAGGGAGGGCACCAGAGATGGCTTATAAGGCTAGAAATTCCAAGGAGTCTAGCCCTTTCCCAGAGACTTTCACACATAAGCCCATTGCTATTCACTCTCAGTTATAATCAAACAAACCAGAATGGAAGCCATACAATGACGCTAACAACTTCACTGTGGACCTCCTCAGTTTTTCTCTGTGGTGAGGAAACAACAAAGTTAATGTCAGAAAGATTGATAACCATTCCTTTATGCGTATATATAGCTCAGCAACCAGGATGGAATATATAGAAATGGAAGCCTTCTGGCCAACATGGTGAAACCCTGTCTCTACTAAAAATACAAAAATTAGCCAGGTGTGGTGGCACACGCCTGTGTTTCCAGCTACTCGGGTGGTTGAGGCAGAAGAATCGCTTGAACCCAGGAGGCAGAGATTGCAGTAAGCCGAGATTGCACCACTGTGCTCCAGCCTGGTGAGAGCAAGAGTCCGTCTCAAAAGAAAAAAAAAATTGGAAGTCAAAAGTGGACTACTTCTCAACTTCACTAATACATCTACATCCTTTCCTCAATTTTCTCTTATCCCATTAATATTCAAAAACCTTACCTGTCAGGCCCACATTCACATAACACTACAAGTCAAAATTTTACCCCCTTATGTATGGAAAACTATGTTTTGGGTCACCACCCATTCACATTTAATCCCAGGGGACCATGGGATCCCTCTATTTATGCAAATCATACTGGAATCTAATCACACCTATGCCTGGTTATGAGGCTCCTCTTCAGGAGTTTCATTGAAAGAAACTGGGTTCCTCTTTTCATACAGATCTAACATATTTCTAGCCTTGTCTGTTAAGTGAAAAGGCACTTGCACTATAGTTGCAGCAATATCTGTAGTGCGTATATATAACTCCTCAGACTTTGTAACCTTTGGCCAAGTTCCAAACTTAAAATCCTTCTTACGTTGGTCCCTCCAAAGGGCATCAGAAGCAGTACTTAGTCAATCTCCCATCATTTGGCATCCTCGCCAATAATAATCCTGTCATGGAGAAAAATGGCCTAGGACATTCTGTAGCCCTTGCAATCTTTTGGTTTGCAGATATACCCATGCTTAAGTACAGTGTTCATACTCTCACCATCCCGGTCCAGCAGTCTTGGGAAGCTACAGTTACAGCCATCAAGGACCAACAGCAGGCCCTAAACTCATTGGCAGGGGATGTTTTGCAGAACCAACATGTGTTGGATGTGCTTACTGCTGATGCAGGAGGCACCTGTATGCCATTAAACAAAATTTGCTGCTTTCACATCAGTACCTCAGGTCAGGTAGACGAAAGTTTAGAAAAGGTAACAGGGACCATAAACATATTAAAGGGCCTTCAAAAGGGAGTTCCTCAAAATTCTTTTTTAGCACAACTATTTCCGAGCTTCTCCAGTTACATTTCGCCATGGGTTGCTCAACTTCTTCTGCCTATAATAAAGTCATATTAATTTGTTTATTTGCATCGTGAATTGTTAATACTATATCTTATTTTGTGTTTTCTAGGATACGACAATTTCAAACCAAAATAGTACTACAGCAAAGCATCAGCCACTAAGAGAACTCTATAACCTTCCTTTGAATGCAGCAGAATAAAGTTTTCGGCTACAAATGCTGTTCCCCAATAGTCTCATAGCAACCCTGCCCAATTTAAGTCCCAACTCAGGGATTTAGGCCCAAATAACCTCCCAAATGACTAACAATCTTAGGTAGGGCCAACTCTACACCCTCGGTCAGCCAGAAGTAGTTGGAAGTTGAGACCTTCAACCACATGCCAAAGATTTATCATTGTTACTCTGTCGGGATGTGCAGAGTCCCAATTTGGGAAAAGGAGTCAGGCTGGCAGGACCAGAAGAAAGCAAAAAGAAAGCAGATAGATAAGCTATAAGTCTGCCATTCTTCATGGTCTAGGACACATAACCGTCATGTGTAAGTAACTCACAATCTTCCTGTGCCCAGCTATCATCAGACCCTTAGCTGATAGAAAAATGCAAGTTAGCTCACTGCAACCTTGGCGTTATCTGTACTGCACAAAGTCCTCTTTAAGCACAGAGCACAAGCACCATCCTATAAAATCCCTAGCAAGCTTTTGTCCCTTTGCAGTCAGCTCCCCTTTTGCTGACCTGCCTGTTGCACCCCTGCAATGCACTTTCCTGCTTTCTCAAATAAACGTGCCTTTCTTTACCTACAACTGTCTTGGTAAGTTCTTCTTACTGCCTGCACCACTGGCGCCAGATAGTTGCTGATCACCTGTGACACTCATTACATTAAATGTGGTTTCCTGGACTGGATCCTGGGAGAGTAAAAAAGACAGTGGACAGCTGATGAAGTTTGAACAATCCTTCAGTTTAGTCAGTACTAATACACTAATACTAATTTCTTTGTTTTGACAAATGTATGATGGTTATAGAAGATGTTAACATTAGGGGGAACTGGGTGAAATGTATACAGAACTCTTTGTACTTTGCAACTTGCTTGTAAATCAAAATATGTTTTAAAATGAAAAATTTATTTTGAGGAGCTCAATTTAATTATTTTGAGATTACTTGACTGTGCCTATTGAATCAATCTATTGTACAATTTAAATAAATTTAGTTATTTTAAAATGTTTCTAAAATGATTACTGAATTCATTAGTGAAAAGAAAACACCTATTTGTGTTTATAAACAAAAGTCAGGTTTTGAATTTGATATTAAACAATATCTTTTTGGCTGGGTGCAGTGGCTCATGCCTGTAATCCCAGCACTTTGGAAGGCTGAGGTGGGTGGACCACAAGGTCAGGAGTTCAAGACCAGCCTGGCCAACATAGTGAAACCCTGTCTCTACTAAAAATATAAAAACTAGCCGGCCGTGGTGGCAGGCACCTGTAGTCCCAGCTACTCAGGAGGCTGAGTTAGAAGAATTGCTTGAACTCAGGAGGCAGAGATTGTGATGAGCTGAGATCCCACCACTGCATTCCAGCGTGGGCAACAGAATGAGAGTCCTTCTCAAAACAAACAAACAAACAAAACCCAACAATATCTTTTCAGAAAAAGAGATAAATGTTGGTTGGGAATGAGTTACAAAGTCCCATCTTGCCAATAAGGTGACCAAAACTTGGTATTCTCATTGAGAAAAACAAGAAACATTATAGTTAGCCAATGATATGACATGCCTAAATATATCTTCCTTTCTGGCCTTCTGAGCATTCCTAAATCCCATGTGTCACAGTCTGGCACATATGCTCAAAGCCACAGAGAGAAAGTAAAACAATGACAAATTATGTAAATAACTTAGCCATAACTATACCACCATAGACAGAGCTCAATAATACCACCAAAGATAGAACCATTTTATATTACAGGGATTATTTTCCAAACAGCCCTGGCAGAGTAGACCTGTGAACATGTTGCCCCAGAGTGCCTGGCTCTTTCCTCAGATCGAGGAACAAATGAGAAAATGACCAGTGTTGTAGTCAATGTGATATAGTCATCTGAACATTCTTCTCAGATTTTGAACATCTGTGCCTTCAATGAGATGCTATTGTTTAAAGACTCTTGTTTTGGGAGGATTTTTTTTAAAAATCACAACTATCTTGTTGCCCAAGCAGATCTCACTGGCTCTACCAGTCACGGCCAGCTCCTTCTCAAGAAGGTAGGCCCCTGAGCTTGCCTGACTGGCAGAAGCAGCGCTGGGCTGTGACTGCAGGTGAGCAGTGGTGGCTCACTTCTGTTTTGTTCTGCTCAGTGAGAGTCTGCAAATGAGTTCTGGTAAATGACGAGATGTGGTTCTTCTCACCTTCGGTGGTCTCCATCTTTAAAACTGAGTGGCACAAGGCCAGGAACGGACGTTCTTAAAGTTCCAGAAGTTACTCTAGCACTGAAGGTTTCCTGAGGAAAAGTAACCACCATGCCTTCCACTGGTGGGCTTGAACAAGAAGCAGGAGAGAAAGTAAGGAGAGGCAAATAGAAGCAATAGAAAGTTTAGCACAGAAGTTAAGAAAGGGCCTGGCCAATTCCAGTTACTAAGGTCTTGAATAAACAAACAGAAGAAATGCCAATACTGGTTTACTAAGTTATGGTATGTTTTAGATCTTTAATCAATGAAGCTGCATGTGAACATATTTCTAATCTGTCAAGGTAGGTCTCATTTTGAAATAGCATTAAGAGTCTAATTTAAATCTTTGTGAATATAAAGCTCAAGCTAAATAGTCCTCCTATTCACTATTCCATCCCCAGGTGCCTATCCAGAAGGCCTCGACAGAACGAGAGTAGAAGCTTAGAAAAACGGGCTAAAGAGACAAAAAGAAAAGTATTGAGAGGAAGGTACAGAAATAGTAGAAAAAAGAGAGAGAAGAAGCTGGAAGACAGGGAGCACCGCCCATAGTGGTATCAGATGCGACTGGTAGCAATGCATGATCAGCTTCCACTCACCTAGCCCTAAGGGGTACCTACGATGCCTTCTTGCTTAGTAGGAGAAATCTGCCACCATCCATTAGGTGCTCACCGAGGACTGACCGTGCTGCGAACTGAGGAACGGGAGCCAAGATAAAAATTAAAAGATTGTCTCTGTCTGCATGGGAAATGAAATGTATTCTTTGCACACTCTGGACAGTAAACAAGGAGATAAATTGGTCTCGAAAGAGAAAGGGTTCGCTTACTAGCAGGATGTTCAATAACAGTTGTCAACTATGACGGAATAACCTCAGTGGCAAGTAACCTGCTAAATCATATTCGTGCTTGGAAATTCAGGTAAGTACTTGGAAGCTGGTTTTTCATATACACGAATATGCCGCATTCCAGCTGTCCAGGAACTTTCCAGGTATTGAGGAAGTGAGCGAGGAGATCACATTACCTTGGGGGCTCCTATAACTGGGTGCCAGGAGGAAAATACCTTTAAGCCCAATCTTAAAGGTGTCAGCTTCTTGAAGAAAGATACCAACGGTGACAGACCAGGTAGAAGAGGTGAAAGTGTAGGTCACCGAGGGCCTGTCCGGCCACGCCTCTATTTTTAGGTACAACCTTTCTTCATCTTTCAACCACAGCTGCGATGATGACTTTGAAAATTAACCTAACTTGTGTAGGAATGTTTGGTGATTCGCACTTCCCAGGTGCCCTGCAGCATGGTCGCCATAAGTCTGTTGTTCCCTAGTAACTTTCCACCATTTTAATCAAAGGCCCCTAACACATGCCTTGAAACACGGCTACATCTGTGCCAATACATTATAAATTCATATAAAAGTTGAGATCTGTGAAGGAAAACAGGGGAAGGAGAGGTTGGTTGCCTTGGCTGTAGTGAGCTCAGGTGTGGTGAGCTCGGGGGTCACTGAGGGTTTCTCTGAGGACAGCGCTGGCGCCCCCCAGGCCAGAGCGCTCTGCAGCCAGGCGGGGCCGGAAGCGCGGCGCAGGCCTGAGGAGCACACGCGTGCGCGGGGAGTGACCGAGCGCCAAGGTCTGGATCGCAGAGAAGGGGGCGCGGCGCAAGCAGCATGGCGCCCAACGTCTACTTGGTTCGCCAGCGGATCAGTCGACTAGGCCAGGTGCGGCCTGAGGAGGAGCCTCCCTGTCCCCGCCCCGGCCCGCCCCTCGCCTCCCTGTCCCCGCCCCGGCCCGCTCCTCGCCTCCCCAGCCGCCCCTCTCCGTCTCCGCCCCAGCGCCTCAGCCTGCGGCTCAACCGCCGCCGCCCCGCCCCGCCCCGCCCCGCAGCCGCCCGGGCCCGCCTCCGAGCCCGGCCCGAGCGCGCGCGCTCCCCGCCCGCCCTTCCGCGCCGCCCAGCTGCTCCGGTCTTGTCGGTCCCTTCCTTCTCCGCCCCGTTGTCCTAACTTTCTCTCCCTCCTTCCCTCAGAGGATGTCCGGCTTCCAAATCAACCTCAACCCGCTCAAGGAGCCGCTCGGCTTCATCAAGGTCCTCGAGTGGGTGAGTGCAGCCGGCGCCGGCCAAGCTAGCTGCGGCTCTGTGCGGCGCCTCGGCGGGGAGACGGGATTGCGAGCCGGGACGCAGCCCTGCTCTGGGGCCTTTGAGGCCGCCGCCCCGGGACCGGAGTGGACGTCTAGGAGGGCAGGGAGGCCGCGGCCTGGGCCCGCGCGGGGCGGAGACGCCGCGGCAGGCGTCGAATCACGAGTTCCTCGACCGCCTGGCTCCTAGGGGAGCCGCCCTCCCACGCCGGAGCTCTCCTCTGAGTGCCCCCGTGAAGTGAGAGTTCAAATTTCCCCTTGGCTCCACTGTGTCCCGCAGAGGAAGGGAAAACTTCCTGCTGCGGTCTAACCGAACCCGGCGGCCGGCGACGCTCTCTGCGGAGAGGCTCAGCGGCTGCGTCGCTGCCGGTACCCACTCGCGGTCCGGCTCCCTGGGTAGCCGATTTTGTCTTGGAGACGTGATTTGGCTAGCATTCCGTTCTTGTTTTTCAGATGGGCTCCTAGTTAAAAATAGTAAAAAATAAACTGTGGGCCAGGGAAACGAAGGAAAGGCCTTTTAACAAAACGCATCGAGTCAGTTCGGTTCACTAACACGTTAGGAATGGACATCGTGTTTGTTTTGGGTATTTCCAAGCAACATCCTGCTTAGAAAGTCAGCTTTTAGTCCTTTCCTGAGAACACTCACAATCATTAACATCAAGGAACACTTATTAATTCGACCTTGGCAATGATCAGTCACTTGGAGGAGTTGGTGAATATACCAGGCACTGCAGGCTTCTTTCGAACTTCGTGGCCCAGTACGTATTTGTACAGGCAAGTTGTGTTTATAGACAGCAACATTTGCATCCATAGCTTTTTCACCTTTTAGTGATGGAGTGGTGAAGAAGAACTTGTAATTCCCTGTTTTAAATAACCTAGCGAGGATGTTTTTAAAAGCAACATAGAAACGCGGTTTCTCCGATGGGTAGCTAATGTGATTTCCTACTTGGACCACTGTCACTGCCCATTCACTGAACGTTGTGTGTGTTTTCTGAAAACTGAAGTGGTGATGACTTCACACAAATGTCTGCTTTAAAGACGCATATGTACTTGAGTTTTTTAAACCTAAGTCCATTATTTAAGCATTTCAAAATTGCAAGAGGAAAATCGCAACGAGGCTAATCAAATATAAACGTTAAGACAGTCTTATATCTAGTAAATTTAGTCTCACCGAGGATTATAATTAAATTTATAACTAGCAATTTAGACTTCCACTTAAATGAAGAGGCAGTTGTTTACATCTGTGCTTATATTATTTGTCAAGTTTTTAAACAACTATAGACTTAGTTTTTTTTCTTAACATTTCAAGCACTAGTGATAATTCATATTCTGAAGTATTTTGAAAAAATATCCCTTTTTAAGCGCCTTACGGAAATACCACTTTCAGTTTGAACAGCTTGTTACTACACAGGAGAGCCTTTAATGAAAAGACTTCCCATTGTTAATGGTGTGGTAAATATTTATCCGATAAATATTTGACTATTTTATACCAGTATACCAAGATGAATAAAACATGGTCTTTTCCTCATGATCTATTAAGGATGAAGGGCATGAAAATGCCAAGTAATAAACTATAATAAAGGTGTATGCAAAGAATAGTAGATGAAATGAGGAAGAGATCATTTGCTTGGAGGTACTAGGGAGGACTTCATAGATAAAAGACCACTTGAAGGACGGGTACTGGTTTACTTGGGGAGTGGCCTTCTAGGCAGAAGGAATCTTATATTCAGGGTTAGGAAATGTTGAAGCAGCATAACCCTGTGTGAGAACTTAAAGTAATTGGAGGTTGGTTGGAATATATACTGGATGAGAAAGTATGGTTTGAGATTATTCTGAGAAGATTTCAAAGAGCTTGGCTGCTTCTAGGGTTAATCTTTGGAAATCTGGGTCCTTTCCTTAGGAAAATGCCTATGTACAGGGCACAGAATGTTGGAATGTTTATTGCATCATTTCCACTCAAGCCCAGAATCCCTGCCTTAGATGATAGAAACTTACTCAAAGCTTTAAACAAGTCAACAATATGATTAGATTTACCTTTTAGAAATTTTCATTTTATTAGCAGTGTAGAGGATGGATTGGAAAGGTCAGAATTGGAGGAAGGGAAATCTGTTGATTGAGGAATTATGAGGGCCTAAACTTAATTTCAGCAGGACTAAAGGGATTGACAAAAGGGATTTACAAATTAGAATATATTTGGAAGGTAAAGAAGAGGGAGGACCCTAAGATGATTTAGATCTTTCTGACTTGGTTGCCATTAGCATCTTATTCAAGGTATGTCATTAAGAGTAGGAGGAGCAGACTTTTGTGGAAGGTCGAATAAGGTTTCGGATGGATTGAGTTTGTGGTCTCTTTAGATCTTTTGGAAGTATCCTATCGGATACAGTTGTATATATAGATCGAGAATTTAAAATATGTTTGGGCTGCAGATTCAGCCTCTGTCTGCCTGCAGAGGAGAGAAGGAATGGTTAGGCAATGGAGAGAAATAATGCTTTGGCATCACTATTAGAATGTCAAGAAAAGAGAGCCCCAAAACATTAGGTGCAAAATGGTTAAGTAAACTAAGGACCAAAATGTGTCCCTTGCTTTTACTAATCAGACTATTGATAGCTTTAGCAAGAGCAGTTTTAGTAAAATCAAAAAGCCAGATTGTAGTAGGCTGAATGAATGTGTGATAAGAAAGTGAAGACAGTGAGCATAAACAGCTATTTGTTAAGATCAGAGAAATTTGGTGGTTAACAAAGGGGGACTAGTTCAGCTTACAACTCTTGCTTAAATGCTTTCTCTGGAGACAACCATTGTATTTGGTATGCAGCAAAACTCTCTATTTGCGTGTCCCATTTTATCATACTATTAAGAGAACACAAGGGTCAACATTTAATTAAATTTTTACTGCTTCATCAGATGTTCTGTTTTTTTTTTTTTTTTTTTTTTTTTTGAGATGGAGTCTCGCTCTGTCACCAGGCTGGAGTGCAGTGGCATGATCTCTGCAACCCCTGCCTCCCAGGTTCAAGCAGTTCTGTCTCAGCCTCTCCAAGTAGCTGGGATTACAGACCTGCGCCACCACACCCGGCTAATTTTTGTATTTTTAGTAGAGCCGGGGTTTCACCATGCTGGCAGGATGGTCTCAACCTCCTGACCTCATGATCCGCCTGCCTCAGCCTCCCAAAGTGCTGGGATTACAGGCGTGTGCCACTGCACCCAGCCTCATCAGACATTCTTAAGTAAAACTGGTGTGTGTTTTTTGTTCTGTTTTTTTTTTTTTAACTGCAAGTGTGTGGCAGTGAAATAGAGTTTGGTATTCTTGCCCAACAGTTTTTCCTACCAGTGTATCTGCTTCATCAGTACAAATGTCAACACAGTGTAAAAGGCAAATAATGTCTTAGTATTGTTATGAAAATGTTTTACCTTCATGAACTCCTGAAAGAGCCTTGGGAGCTTTCAGGGGTCCACAGACCACACATTAAGAGTTGATGAGATAAACATCACTGGGGACCAGAAACAGAACAGAAAATATGGCAGGGAGAAGGACTATTCCCAAATTTGGTAACTATTAATAAATCTGGAGAAAGTTGAATCGACTGTCTGAATTTATGACTGACTTAGAGCTGAGAACTTAAAAGTGTAGAAATAGAACCCGGGAGGCGGTGGTTGCAGTGAGCTGAGATTGTGCCACTGCACTCCAGCTGGATAACAGAGCGAGACTCCATCTCAAAAAAAAAAGTGTAGAAATAAAGAGATATATATAGCCACTCAAGACCTGGACCAATCTACCTGCAGGCTTAAGGTCTAGATCTGTGATAACTTGAATTCACTTATGTTGTAGGTTAGGGGGTTCCATCATAAGGTGTGGTGTTTGTGGACTAGGGGACTCAGAAGACCAAGCAGAAATGACCATGACCATAAAGCCACTAGACTGGGATAGAAGCAGGGGGGCACAGTCAAGTTGAACATACATCAAACATCCTAAAACACATGAAGACAACTTAACTTTTACTTAAAAACTCAAATTACATCGCAACAACGCTATCAGTTTTCCACAAAGTGACAGGCTTACTTCAAGACAGCCAGCCAGATCAACAATCCATATACTGATTCACTCTAAAAGACATGAAAATAGAAGAGCAATTGGAAAATGGTATGTATGTATGTGTTTATTTATTTATTTAGAGACAGATTCTCTCTCTGTTGCCCAGGTTGGAGTGCAGTGGCATGGTCTCGGCTTACTGCAACCTCCTCCTCCCAGGTTCCATCAATTCTCCTGCCTTAGCCTCCCGAGTAGCTGTAATTACAGGTATCTGCCACCAGACCTAGCTAATTTTTCTGATTTTAGTAGAGACAGGGTTTCACCTGGTCTCAAACTCCTGACCTCAGACAATCCATCTACCTCAGCCTCCCAAAGTGCTGAGATTATAGGCGTGAGCCACATTGCACTTGGCCGTAATCCAAATTTTTAAGGGTTATAGAATTATCTTGGCAGGCTATTTAGAATTTTCTACTATTGCACATTAGAAGCAAAGGGAGATAGGAGTGAAACTGAAGCACTTTTCAACTGACTCTTTGCCCAGTGAAATAAACTGAAATATCAGCATCAAAAACAATACTTGTTTTTTTGATACAGCCTCACTCTGTCACCAGGCTGGAGTGCAGTGGCCTGATCTTGACTTACTGCAACCTCTGCCTCCCAAATAGCTGGGACTAAAGGTGCAAGCCACCATGCCCAGCTAATTTTTGTATTTTTAGTAGAGACAGGGTTTCACCACGTCGGCCAGGATGGTCTCAATCTCCTGACCTCACAATCCACCCACTTAAGCCTCCCAAAGTACTGAGATTACAAGCATGAGCCACCATGCCTGGTCAAAAAACAATATATTTTTTTAAATTAACAACTTTAGTAAACATTTCAGACTTTGACTCATAAAAATCAATACCTTGGGCTGGGCGCAGTGGCTCATGTCTGTAATCCCAGCACTTTGGGAGGCCAAAGTGGGCAGATCACCTGAGGCCAGGAGTTCAAGACCAGCCTGACCAACATGGAGTAACCTGTCCCTACGAAAAATACATTAGCTGGGTGTGGTGGCACATGCCTGTAATCCCAGCTACTCAGGAGGCTACTTAGGAGAATTGCTTGAACCCAGGAGGCGGAGGTTGCAGTGAGCCAAGATTGTGCCACTGCAAGCCAGCCTGGCAACAAGAGCAAAACTCCATCTTGAAAAAAAAAAGCAATACCTTAGGCATCTAATCTTTTGATTGTAAAGGCAAATGTGTTATTGTAGTTCATTTTAAGTACTGAATGCTCATTTGATTTAGTAAAACCAGTATACATTTGTTTTGCATGTAAACACTCATATATAATATATTTTTATATCTATTTTTGAATATTTCAGTCATGTCACTTTGATAAACTAAACCTTGGACAGAAAGAGATTTTAAGTAGATGATTTCAGATTAAGGATGGAACTAAAGCAGTGAGGATCCTGCAACTAGAAACATATAAACAACACTCATAAACCAGGTGAATACTTATATTCTCTAGTAGAATCCTCAGAATGAGCATGGCCTAGCAATAGGAGTTAGGTCTCCAAACTATTTTTAAATTTTGTTTATTTATTTATTTATTTCGAGACAGGGTCTCACTCTCACCCAAGCTGCAGTGCAGAGGCAGGATCACGACTAATTGCAGCCTTGACTTCCCCAGGCTAAAGCCTTCCTCCCACTTCAGCTTCCTGGGTAGCTGGGACTACAGGTGCACACCACCACACCCAGCTACTTTTATTTTTTTTAGAGACAGAGTCCACTGTGTCACCCAGGCCAGTCTCGACCTCCTGAGTGCAAGTGATCCTCCTGCCTTGGCCTCCCAAAATGCTGAGATGAGCCACTGCACCCAGCCTCCAGAGTCTTTTTTTATCATGAACTCCTATTAGTGCAAAATTTTATGGACACAGCCATCTAAAAGTTAGATGCATGTTTTACTATGTCAGTTAATATCTTAAGGTATATTATATACTCGGTACAAATTTTGTTTATATTTTTAAATCTTAGTATTTTAAATCATAGTATTGTTTCAGACACTATTCTAATAATTTCTGATTGTTTTGCCACCTTCTTGTGATCTGATTAAGTAGTATGTTTTTACATTGTAATGAGGCTGATGAATATAGTTATAGAGTATATATAGAGTATGAATGCTTTCATTTTCCTTTTTTAAACATGAGTGTGTATGTTACCAATCTATAGTTTCTTTGAAGACATGTTACACGCACAGGTCGATTTTGTGAAGGTTAGTTTGGTTAAAACAAGGCAATTTATGTCATAAACCCAGGCCCACTCACATTGTAATGCATGAACACTAAAAGTGAAATAAGTGAGGTTATCACTGTCTGTCCTTCTATGTATGAGATTCCCCTGACCTTCAGGATACCCAGCATGCTATACTGACTGACATGTGACCTTCTGATGTCCACACCCAGCATCAGTTTCAGTGGTATATTAATTGCAATAAAGCTTCAATTCGTTAAGTCTAAAAGTAGATATAAATATAAGTTTATATATTCTTGTGTACCAGTTAATTGATTACTCCAGTCTAATCTGGAGACTAGTACTCTAGAAAACGAGACTGTAATATTCACCCTGATGTTACAGATCTCTGAATAAGATCTACCATGGTGGTCATCTAGTATGGGTCTGATGGGCAGAGATGTTTGTGGGACTGTTTCTCTGGTTACTTGAGGCTGTATGATTAACATGTAATGTTTCTGACCTAAAAAGAAGCTTGCTGTCACCCTGCCCCTGGATTCTTACTAGTCACTCTGCAGATAGAATTTTATGTCAGTAGTTTCAGTCATGCTTCATGGGGTAGGAGTGTATTGGAAAATGAATTTCAAAAGTGGCCAGAAAATACAAATCAGAACATCAGTACTTTTTCATTTTTATATTTTCAGTTCCTATGAAATGGTCATAGGAACCACCCTCTAAAGTAAATGAGTGAAGCAAGATGTTTGGAAGAAAAACAATAGTATGTCGGTGATTACTGGCAACTACCACGCATCCTGAGGGCTGATAAGAAAATAGAGAAGGAGATAACCTGGAAAGCACATGCTTTGCCATAAGTGACATCTGTCACTCAATTCTGATTGTTGCTTCATGAGAATATGGAGCTGATGTTGCCATTCTTCGGTTTTCCCACACACACTCAGGAAAAGCAGGAAATCCAAATTTTTATGTGTGGTATCCTGATATTAAAACAGTAACAGCAAATTCACATTTTCTTGTAATACTAGAAAGGCCATACAAATACACTTGCAGGCCAGGCTTTACCAACAGGCTCCCAGTATATAACTTTGAATCTAGATCAAAATAGCAGTAGAATATAGGAAGAAGTTAGATAGTTGGATATTCTACCCTCAGAAAATTTTATGTTTCGTTTAATATATGTGCTTTTGCCCCTTTTTTCTATAAGATAAAGACCAGAATTGCTGTCATGGTATTTATTTATCCTTATAACAAAAAGCTTTAAAATGATTGTTATGTAAGATTCAAATACGGTTTTATTTGTAAGTTATTGGAAATTAATTTCTCCTTAAGCAGTTATTTAGTGAGCATTTGCTGTGTGCTAGGTTTTCTGCTAGTCATTCAAAATCCTAAACAAGACCAGGTGCAAAAACATGACAGTCTGGCAGAGGAACAGTAGAAGTGACAGTCTTCAAAGCAGCAAACTGGCTGGGCGCTGTGGCTCACCCCTGTAATCCCAGCACTTTGGGAAGCCAAGGTGGGTGGATCAAGAGGTAAGAGATCGAGACCATCCTAGCCAACATGGTGAAACCCATCTCTACTCACAATATAAAAATTAGCTGGGAGTAGTGGTGCGTGTGCCTGTAGTCCCAGCTAGTCGGGAGGCTGAGGCAGGAGAATCACTTGAACCCAGGAGGCCAAGATTGCACCACTGCACTCCAGCCTGGCGACAGAGTAAGAGACCAACTACAAAAAAAAAAAAAAAAAAGCAACAAGCTGTAGTGTGATGTGCCATTTATTTGCTACTCTTTATATTAGGTAATTCATTTTTCCTTTGAATTTTTAAATTTTTTTTTTTTTTTTTTTAAGACAGAATCTCACTGTGTTGGTGAAGCTGGTTTTGAACTTCTGGGCTTAAGCAATCTTCTTGCCCTGGCCTCCCAAAGTGCTGGGATTACAGGCATAAGCCACTGCACCCAGCCTCATTTTATTTTTTTATAAGGCAAGTTACACAAGAAAAATGCCTATAGTAGAGTTCATATATAACAGAGTTATGGTCTACGATAGCTCAAGAGAAGAATCATGAGTTCTACCACAAGGAATTGGATAGGGCCTTAAAAAATGAGCTAATCAGAGACAGATGGCATTCCCAGCAGAAGAAGCATATACGTCTAAGACACAAATACATGCTTTGTTTCAAGAACAGTAAGCAGTACAACGTGACAGAATGGTACAGTACCTGGCAGTGAATATAGTGCAGGTACCTCTATCTAGAAAGATAAACTTAAGTATAGATCAGCCATGCTTTTTATGCCAAATTAAGAAGTTTAAGTGTTGTTTTGTTTGTTTGTTTGTTTGTTTAATTTAGGTTGAAAAACCATTGAGGAAATTTCTTTAAATGGGACGGATATCATCAGATTTTTTTTTTCAGATCAGTGTGACATCATTCTAAACTAGCTCTGTCCAATACAAAAAAATACAATGGGAACCAAAAATGCAAGCACATAGTAATTTTCAGTGTTATATTAACCCACTAAAATGTAAGAGAAAATGGGTGGAATTAATTTTTTTTTTTTTTTTTTTGAGGCAGAGTCTCACTCTTTTCACCCAGGCTGGAGTACAGTGGCACAGTCTCTGCCCATTGCAACTGCCGTCTCCCGGGTTCAAATGATTCTCCTGCCTTAGTCGCCCAAGTTACCGGGACTACAGGTGCCCACCACCACGCTCAGCTAATCTTTTAGTAGAGGTGAGGTTTCACTACATTGGCCAGGCTGGTCTGAAACTCCTGACCTTGTGATCTGCCCTCCTCGGCCTCCCAAAGTGCTGGGATTATAAGTGTGAGCCACTGTGCCCAGCCATAATTTTAACAAGACATTTTACTTAACCCAGTCTATCCAGATTACTGTTTGAACAAGTAGTCGATATAAAAATTATTAATGAGGTATTTTACATCCTTTTCATACTAAATCTTCAAAATCTAGTGTGTATTTTGCAGTTAGAGTACGTATCAATTTAGATTAGTGACATGTAAAGAGTCACTAATTGACTCTTGTTCAAGAGTCACAAGTAGTATTATAGGGTACTGCAGCTGTATAGAGCCCACATTTTAGAGGATAAGTATCAACTGGAATGAAATTGGAAATGAGAGGAAGAGTCTGCTGGGTTAGTCCCAGTGAAAAATGGTGAGGGCCTGAATGAAAATAGGGTCAGGTGTGATATAGGCAGGTAAACAGAACTTTTTTAAAAAATGGTTTTATACTCTAAGTAGTCACATGCAGCATAGTTTTTGTTTTAACTCAGCATTAGATTTCTATGATTCATCTATGTTGATGTAAGCAGCTATAATTCTTTTTTGCCATATAACTTCCCATTGTAAGAATATACTATGTTTTATCCATTTTACTGTTACTTTCCCCTTTTTATGAACATTCTAATACCTCTCTTAGTACATGTGAGCAAGGGTTTCTCTTAGATCTATATACTAGTAAATCCTTTGTGACATTATGTTTATTACAAATATGTCCACCTAGTTGGTAGCTTGTTTTACATTCAACAGCTGACTTGAATAAAAGATTTTTTTCTGTAGTTAAATTTATGGTTCTTTTTTACAAAAAAAAATCTTAAATTCTTCACTTTCATGTGGTCATAGGTTTTCTTTTATTTATTTATTTATTTTTTTGCCAATCAGTTTGAGCTTATGAGGTTGCTCAGGTTAGCCTTGAACTGATGACCTTGCCTTCGCGAGCGCCATGACCTCCGGCGGGAGCCAGTTTTTAAATTTTTTAAAGACTTTTGACTTTTGTCTGCAGCTCATCTGGACCATTTACTGAACAGCTTCTTTGTATTTATTGCTATATAACAAACTACTCTGAGCTTAGCAGTTTAAAACAACAGACCTTTATTTTCTCATCCATTTTTCTCTGGGTCAGGAATCTGGGAGCAGCTGAGCTATGTAGTTTAGGCTTAGGGTCACCCATAAGGTTTCAGTCAAGCTGTTGGTTGGGGTTGCTGTTATCTCAGGACCTCCAGCTCATTCTCATGACTGTTGGCAAGCCTGAGAGGATCCCCTTCCAAGCTCAGTTATGTGGTTACTGGCAGTCCTCTAAAAGTTGAGTCTCTAAAAGTTGCCTGAGTATCCTTCCAACATGGCAGCTGGCTTCCCCCAGAGAATGAGAAAGTTCAAGAGAGTGAGAAAGGAAGACAGAAGTTGCAATCTTTGGCCAGGCACTGTGGCTCGAGCCTGTAATCCCAGCACTTTGGGAGGCCGAGGCAGGCAGATCACAAGGTCAAGAGATGGAGACCATGCTGGCCAACATGGTGAAACCCCGTCTCTACTAAAAATACAAAAATTAACCAGACATGGTGGCAGGTGCCTGTAATCCCAACTACTCAGGAGGCTGAGGCAGGAGAATTGCTTGAACCCGGGAGGTGGAGGTTGCAGTGAGCCAAGATCAAGCCATTGCAGCCTGGGCGACAGAGACTCTGTCTCAGGAAAAAAAAAAAAGTTGCAATCTTTTCATAACTAAGTCTCAGAAAGACATTCCATTTCCTCTGCAGTATCGTGTTTTATTCTGCAGAAGCACTTCACTGTGTTTAGTCCACACTCAAGGAAGGGAAATCAAGCTCCACCTCTTGATGGGAGTTGTATCAAAGAGTTTGTGGGCATACCTTTAAAACCACCACATTCCTTTCCTCTGTGACCTACAAATCAACTCTGTTAGATACAATTTGTCTTACATGCACTAGTCTTTTCCTGGCCTCTTTACCTATACCTATTATTCTGCTCCATTGGTTCAATTTGTGTATCTTTTTTTTTTTTTAATCTAAAAGTGGATATATGCCCAAGACTCATTTTGTGGCCTTTTGTTTTCACTTTGTGTATTCATGCATATTCAAAGAGAATATTGATTCTTCTATCTTTGCCTCTTTTTTTTTTAACCTAAGACATTATTTAGTATAAATAATGAAAAATGATTTTATGACACATTTTCCAAGGAAAGTTATTTTTACATATTTTGAATTCCTGTAAAAACCAGGGATCACCTCTTAACAGTTAAGACCCTAAACTATGTGTTCGATATTCCCTCAGACACTTCGTATCTGTAACCAAATTCTTTTCATGTATTTCTTCCTGGTGGTGGGGGGAAAAAAAGACTTGACAATTATTATGATTTGGATTATGGCCTACAAAATTAAAGGTCCTGGAATAATCCATGGGAGTCATTATATCAAGTGAAGGTTTGATATCAAATCTTCATTGAATTTTATCTACTACTGCTTGCTGAGTGTGTGTGACCTTGAACAAAACCAGATCTCTTCAAGTTTCTATTGTAGGGAAAGACACACAAACAAATTCAGTGCTGTGTCAAGCCGTGGTAATTAGAACGGAGGAGAAATAGAGCAGAAAGAGAGTAGAGGGAATAGGTAGTGTGGGATGGGGGATGCTGTTGTTTAATACAGTATGGTGAGGGGAAGACCTCTCTGAGAAGATCATACTGGAACAGGAAGCTGTGGAAGTGAGGGAGTGAACCATGTGTTGCAGGCAGAGGAAATAGCCAGTGCAAAGGCCCTGAAGGAAGAGTTTATCCCATCGCATGGAAACCAGTTTGTGTATACAGATTAGGTAAAGGAAAAAGTAGTAACATGAGGTCAGAAATACACAGGAAGAAAGGATCTTGCAGGCCTTTATATGAACTTTGGTTTTTATTCATAGAGAGCTTAAAAGCCAATGGAGGGTTTTAAACAAAGGACAACATTTTAAAAGATTGTCTTGGTTGTTGTGTTGATAACAGACTGAAACTGGGGCAAGGACAGAAGCAGAGAGATCATTTAGAAGGCTGTTAGCCCAAAATCCAGGCAAGAGGTGATGGTAGTTCAGATCAGGAGGCAGTACGGATAGTCAGATTCCAAGTGTATTTTGAAAATAGAACCATCACCATTTACTGAAAGATTGAGCTCTTAGACTTTAACAGTGTATCTGGAGTTTTTTGCTTGCTTATGTTGTTTTGTAGAAAATTTACAAGTACAAAAATAAAAAGGAAGTTTTTTTATCTTCTTTTGAGAGGTGACCAGTGTTAACATTTTGATGCATAGCCTTTCTAGTGTTTATTGTTTAAACCTACCTTATATGTAATGAACACTTTCTGCGTTGTTAATCTCCAACATTTTAATGGCTATATAATGTTTCATTGCATGAATGAATGGATGAATTATAGTTCGATTCCCTATCAACATTTAGGTTATTTCCAGGTTTTTTTTTTTGTATTTTAGATAGTATTTGAAAGAACATCATTACATTTTTTTTAAATATATGCATGATTAGGAAAATAAGTTTCCAACAACTTTGTGAGACCTGGCAGTACCCACAGGGTGGCTTAACAGGCTCATGCAGTAGTGTCTCTTCTCTGCTTACAACCTCTTGGCTTTACAAATTACTGGTAACTTATGTTCCAAATAAAAATACCTCCAATTCACCCCTTTTGATTTTTATACTAATAAATGAGTCTCCCTCTGTATTTCATACTAATATTTAGTAGATACACTAAAGTATGAGCAAATGAATTGTCATATGGGCTGGTATATTCATTTCTATATTATATTTGGAAAAATAAATCATATTTGTTGAGGTTTGCAAATGAATGTTTTAATGTCTTTTACCATCTTAGTTTGTGTTTAAGAATTTCTAGGGCTGGGCGCGGTGGCTCAATCCTGTAATCCCAGCACTTTGGGAGGCCGAGGCAGGTGAATCACGAGGTTAAGAGATTGAGACCATCCTGGTCAACATGGTAAAACCCCGTCTCTACTAAAAATACAAAAAATTAGCTGGGCATGGTGGCGCGTGCCTGTAATCCCAGCTACTCGGGAGGCTGAGGCAGGAGAATTGCCTGAACCCAGGAGGTGGAGGTTGCTGAGAGCCGAGATCATACCATTGCACTCCAGCCTGGGTAACAAGAGCGAAACTCCGTCTCAAAAAAAAAAAAAAAGAATTTCTAGCCAGGCACAGTGGCTCACACCTGTAATCCCAGCCCTTTGGGAGCTCGAAATGGGTAGATCATGAGGTCAGGAGTTCAAGACCAGCCTGGCCAAGATGGTGAAACCCTGTCTCTACTAAAACCTACAAAAAAATTAGCCTGGCACAGTGGCAGGCGCCTGTAATCCCAGCTACTTGGGAGGCTGAAGCAGGAGAATCATTTGAACCCAGGAGACGGAGGTTGCAGTCACCCAAGATTGTGCTACTGCACTCCAGCCTGGGCAACAGAGTAAGGCTCTGTCTCAAAAAAAAAAAAATTTTTTTTTTTCTAGAATGTAGCCAGGCATGGTGACATACTCCTTAGTCCCAGCTACTTGGGAGGATCACTTGAGAGTTCAAGGCTGCAGTAAGCTATGATTGTGCCACTACACTTGAGTCTGTACAACAGAGTGAGACCCATCTCTTTAAAAAAGGGTAGTGGGGAGCTGGGCACAGTGTCTCATACCTGTTATTCTAGCACTCTGAGAGGCCAGGGTGGGAGGATTGCTTTAGTTAAGGAGTTCAAGACCAGCCTGGGCAACATAGTGAGGCCTCGTCTCTACTAAAACAATAAAATAAAATAAGCCAGGTGTGGTGGTGTACACCTGTGATCCAGCTGCTTGGGGTGCTGAGGTGGGAGGATCACTTGAGTCTGGGAGGTAAAGGCTGCAGTGAGCCCTGATCATGCCAGTGTACTCCAGCCTGGGTGACAGAAACTCTGTCTCAAAAAAAGAAGAATTTCTTGAATTTTAGTGAGCCAACCTTTAATAATCAGTGTGCTCACAGTTTTATTGATTCTTGTTTGGGGTGTAGTAATGCTTATGTTTTTTTTTCTTTTGTCTTTTTTCATCTTACTTTGTATAGCTTGCTTCTATCTTTGCTTTTGCCACCTGTGGAGGTTTTAAGGGCCAAACAGAAATTCAAGTGAGTTGTCCTCCTCCCCCAGTTACCGAGAATAAAACTGTTACAGCTGTTTTTGGTTATCCATTCAGGTGAGTTATGTTTCTTTTTATGGTTTCACAACTCTTTTTACTTTCACACTGAGTTACTAAGATTTCCAGAAATTAATTGATTGTGGGCGGTAGAAAATTTTAGATTGCATGCTCATTTGTAAGGGATCATTACCTCCCAAAGGGTGGTACACAGACCCATGCCTGTCTGCAAACATCTCCTGGTCTGTGACAAAATAGTACAGAAAGTGAGAGTAAGTGTTTAGAAAGTTTTATAACAATGTGATGTTGCCTTGATAATTTTGTTCTAACAGAGGATAGGAAATTTAAAAATAAAGCAAAATAGAGACTGTTCTATCACCTTAGTATGAGAAGCCCTAATGTAACTTAGAAAAATCCAGATTCTCAGTGTTTTTTGCAATTGCTGAATGTTAATGTCTTTGTATAGTTTTAAGACATACATGTATATAAACAAAAGAGCTTCTATATTTCATCTTTAGCATAAAGCCATACTTTCTTACTCCTAAAGCAAAATGAGTATTTCATCTGTGAAGTCTTGTTTGACATGAGTAGCCATTGAAAAGTTTATTGAATATGTCCTATGTTTAAGCCAGGGTGGGAATCTTTCACTTACGAACTTCACTTACTTGACCTAGGACTCAGTTTTTTGGTCCAATAATTGGAAATATTATCTTGTAAGACTGTTTTGATGATTAAATAAAATCTCCATATGGTTAGTAATCATCAAACCCTCTCTATCTTGTATCCCTACTCCTGGACACTTCTCATATAAGGAGCTGTTACAGCCTCTTTAATGATAAATTTTTTGCAGTTTATGAATGGGAAAAATGACAGGCAATATTTATTATTAGCAACTAATTGATTCAGGGTTAAAATGTGAATCATTGTTGTAATTGGCTCTCTTGGGGCTAGTCACACATACTCTGCCTCCCACAATGGAATATGATGTCTCAAAGTGTAAACTATTTGGTATAATCCCTCCTAACTGGCTAACTTTTTATTGCAGGAAGATAGTATCTGGGTATAAAAGTATTTAATTCAGTCTGTATTCAATATGTCATAAACCAATACCAGGTATAATTTACATACATTTATTATGAAAATGTCAGTTTACTTAAATATATTTGAATTTTACTTTTTTCCCAAATGAATGTTTTTAATATATTTGGATAATATTTTTTGAAATGTCACTTCTGTGTTTTGCTTAAATGTTTCTGTCTCTGTTGGGAAAAGTCCAGTAATTCATACATTTATTTTAATAGGTTGAATGAGGCATCATTTCAGCCACCTCCAGGTGTAAACGTATGTGATGTAAATTGGAAAAGTTTTGTCCTCATTGGCGATTACTCTTCTTCTGCACAATTCTATGTTACCTTTGCTGTCTTTGTGTTCCTGTACTGCATTGCTGCCCTTCTGCTTTATGTTGGCTATACGAGCCTATATCTGGATAGTCGTAAACTTCCTATGATTGTAAGTAATCACTTTATTAGGAATTTGTATAAATTAAATGTAGGTTTTCTTTACTGGAAATAAAAATGCTTAATGTGGCCAGTTCGGCATATATTGGCCTATGTTTGCCACGAGGTTGAGCTTTCTTCCATTGAGTTTAACCCAATTTTTTTTAGCCTATTTGCACTATAAGGAAAGTTTCTTTTTTTAACTCTATTTTAACTTGGAAAAAACTCAGATATGTAATAAAGCACATCAGGTTACAAATAGCAAAAAAAAAAAAAAAAAATGAAGTCAAAATTAATTCTTTTAATTTGAAGAATTACTGATCACAACATAGTCTTGTAACTGTTTCTGCTTCTTACCTTTTTTCTTTCTCTAAAGGCCCACTTTATACTTCTACAAAATTTATTGAGCTTAATTATCTGTATCATGGGTTTGCAAACTGTGTCCTAGATGTCACTGTCTTATTTTTTATTTTTACTTCTTTATTTATGTATTTACTTTTTGAGACAAGGTCTCGCTCTGTCACCCAGGCTGGAATGCTGTGGCACCATCTTGGCTTGCTGCAGCCTCAACCTCCAGGGCTCAAATGATCCTCCTTAGTAGCTGGGACTACAGGCACAAACCACCATACTCAGCTACTTTTTGTATATTTTTATAAAGACAGAGTTTCACCATGTTGCCCAGGCTGGTCTCAAACTCCTGGACTCAAATGATCTGCCTGCCTTGGCCTCCCAAAGTGCTGGGGGTTATAGGTGTGGCCACTGAGCCTGGTGTTTTTTTAAATAAAGGGTTTTTTTTGGAACTCAGCCATACATAATCATTTATACATTGTGGCTGCTTTCATACTGCAGTGGTAAAGTTGAGTAATTGTAACAGAGATAACAAATATTTGCTGTTTGGCCCTTTTCAAAAGAAGTATGTTGATTACTGGTCTACATCCCTAAACTCCTTAATTTAAAATCAGACCCAGATAATTCTTATACTCAGCATTAGTGGCAACCATGAACTCATTTTGAATTTTTGAGGTATCAACAAAAGACTTAGATTTGAAATCCTGATACTTTTCTTGGCTTTAGAGCCTACTGAGCTAGAAATATTCTCTGAGATTTAGTTAGTAGAATCTGCCCTGGATTATCGGTGGCAAATCCAGAGATAAATCATGATTTTAAGCTCCACCTCCACTATAAAAGAGTAACTACAAAGTCAGTTATTAGCGACTTAATGGGAGAAGAGAAGTGTTTTTTATGTGTGATGGTCATTCATATGTATGAGAAAACACCTCTGCCAATTATTTGTGAAGTTACTTTAATGGGAAGGCTATTTAAATATAGAAGATTATTAAATAAGATTGCAAGTTTTATTTACTTATTTATTTTTAATTTTTGCTGCTGGATCATAAGAATGCAAATGGTAAGTAAGTAATACAGTCTTTTATCATTCAGATTTATTCTATTTCTTATGTCATAGGAGACATAAGAAAATTAGTTGTTTTCATAAAATACTTCAGTTAAGTGTAGATATCAACTGTTTTAATTTTCAGTGCTTATTCAACATACATGTTCGGAATCTATGTCTTCTGCAGACTTTTCAAATTTTATTTAAAAGGGAACTAGAATGATCTTATAGATACTTATATTTTATTAAAATTCTTTATAACTAGAAGCCATTTCTTACCATTTTGTCATTATCCCAACAAATTGTTTTATTAAATTAATGTGTCCTTTATTTCTCATATTCTGTCTAGTAAAATTTTTTAAATACTACTGTTTTTAAAGCAGCATTCTAGGTCTATTTTTGTAGTTGGTTTTTCTGTCTGATAAAACTATAAAACTGATCTAATTGTATCATTCAGAAAAGTCAAAAGTAATTTTCTACCTCAGAATGACCAATTAGTGGTCATATGAAGAGATAATCCAGAATTGGTTTATCTTTAAGTAGGTTTTTATTGTTATAAGGTGTAATGGGTGCTTCTTGTCAGTAAAAGTCTAGCTTCTAAATTTAATTTTCAATTCTACTTCTAATTTAACCATAAAAATATTTTAAAGTTTTTCTTTGAGAGGCAGGGCATGGTGGGTCACACCTGTAGTCCCAGCACTTTGGGAGGCCGAGGTGGGCAGGATCACTCCAGGAGGTTCAGGAGTTCGAGACCAGCCTGGATAATATGGTGAAACCCCCATGTCCGCTAAAAATACAAAAATTAGCTGGGCGTGGTGGTGGCCACCTGTAATCCCAGCTACTCGGAAGGCTAAGGCAGGAGAATTTCTTGAACACAGGAGGTGGAGGTTACAGTGAGCTGAGATCAGACCACTGCAGTCCAGCCTGGGTGACAGAGCAAGACTCCATTTTGGGATACCCAAAATTTAAGATATAGCAAATATGACATTAATTTTTAGGTACTATTAATGAGGACAAGGTCTTTTTAGCAATTTTCTCAATTCTGTGCTAAGGTGTTTCTAGGAGTATTTCGATTATGAAGTTTTAAATTTATGTTAATTCTCTTTTGAAGTAAATATAGCACTTTTTTTGTTGTTAAGTAGCAAGAGTTTAAGGTTTCAAGGCAATGTGGAAAATTGGGAATACCAGAAAATGAATCCAAACAAAATTAGAATATCCCAAATTCTAAAAATTGTGAATCATATTGTGAATTGCTGGTAGTAGGAGTAGAGCTGCCCCAGGCAGCTGCAGGTTGTGCATTGCAGAGCTCCAGGTGGCAACGTTCACTTAGAGTGCTGTGTGACTAGAGTCCTGCGTAGACCAAGTACCGTCTGCAGGGACCAGAATTCCCCCCACGTTCCTTCACCTAGGGCTACTCTGTGCATCGTTTGCAGAAAAGTGCCTGCTTTTGAAATATAAGAACGTCATGCCTCAAGCCATCAAAGTGGATATAAGAGCATAACCACAAAGAACAAAAACAAGATATTGGAAGGAAGAAAATACCTGAAAATTAGGAGGGTTTGACATGAATTGGTGAAAGCTGTGAACTTTACCGTAAAGAGAAATTATTTAACATGGGATATAACCTCATGTTACTCATCAGTTTTCTAAAAGACATTGTATTTGTAGCAACTATTTAGAAAATGTCTACCTGCAGCAGAACGTATAGCAGATGTACAGCAGTAAAAAGAGTACTTCCACGGTGAAGAAAATACAAGCTGCGATATTTTAGCCTTTTCTCTTTGATCTAGGTTTTTTTAAAAGGACAAGTAGCAGAGAGCTGAGATGCAAAATGCACATACTTCCATGTTTGTGTAATTAGTAATAGTTGTTTTTGGTCCTCTAATCCTAAGTATTCATTCAGTGTTGTCTTGACCAAGGGGGCAAGCTATATAGCATAGTTTCTGTATCTCATTAGAGTTCACTGGTATTTATCCTAAATATTAGGTTGGTGCAAAAATAATTGTGATTTTTGGCATTAAAATAAATGGCAAAAACTGCAATAACTTTTACACCAACTTAATAAGTGACTAAAAGGTGGCTGGCAAAATAAAAACTTATCAGGTTTATTTTTAAAAACAAAATGCTTCTGTGATAAGCTCCAAAAACCATTCTGTACAGCAGTAAAAAGGGGAGTACTTCCACAGTGCAGAAAATATAAGCTATTGATATTTCTAGCCTTTAGACCAAGTACCCTCTGCAGGGACCAGAATTCCCCCCATGTTCCTTCACCCTAGGGCTACTTTGTGATCATTTTCAGAAAAGTGCCTGCTTTTGAAATATAAGAATGTCATGCCTTAAGCCATCAAAGTGGATTTTTGCTGCAGATATATAAGTGCTTCTATCCTTGAGTGTACACATATGTTTAGCATATGTAGCATCCAAAAGATACAAATTTTGTAGTATCCCTACCCTGGTCATTAATTTGAAGGAAGATCAAACAAGATTGAACTTATGACCTAAAGTATTAAAATCATCCATTAGAACCATTTATTCTAAAATATTAAAACCATCCCATTCTTGGTAATAAATAGCAGATAATTCAATACAGAGTTAATAGTGATAAGATATCTAGGGAGATTTTTGTTGTTGCCTTTTTCTTAATATAATGAGCATTCTTAGAATTTGTGGTTAGGAAATTTAAAAGAGAGAACCATTCTGGTATGGGCTTTTCACCATTTTATTATACATCTCATGGAGAATTCAGTTTAAATAAAGTTAGAGTTTTGCAGAAGAAGGATAAGAAGGTTGAGAGTATATGCAAGGGATGATAACAAAGGACCTTAGAATAGAAATTGATTAAAAGAAGTGAGGACATTAGTGAGTCGTGAGACAGTAAAAAGCAGTAGGATCAGATTCTTAGTGGAGCTAAAGGAGTTTTAGGATTGGGGTGCCAGAGAGAGTCAGCTGGAAAAAGGGTTTTGGGAAAATGGGATGATCAACACAGAGTATGGAGGGATACAGTTATTGGTGATGACAAGGTCTAAGGTATGATCCTGGGAGTAAGTGGCTGATGTAAGTTTATGTCAACATAAACTTATATAAAATTTTGGTTTCTAGTGTGAAAATCTTAGAGTTCTGAGGATCCAGGTGACTGAGTCTTATTTACTATTATAACTCAGGCACTGTGCTTGTAACACC
The DNA here is from genome assembly GCF_049354715.1 of Callithrix jacchus. Lineage (NCBI taxonomy): Eukaryota > Metazoa > Chordata > Mammalia > Primates > Cebidae > Callithrix > Callithrix jacchus. Next base: position 76,482,570 of record NC_133512.1, on the reverse strand, counting down.
AGCAACAATGTTTACTATGCTGACTGTTTTAATAAAGTATATCATGAAGGCCATTTCTCAGTACCATAAGGTTGAATGTAATCTCAGTTTCTTCGTCATGGATTTGAAATTTGGATTAAAATTAATTGTTCATTATTAACTCATACTGATTTTTGCTTTAGGACTTTGTTGTTACTCTTGTTGCCACTTTTTTGTGGTTGGTGAGCACTTCAGCCTGGGCTAAAGCTCTGACAGATATTAAAATAGCTACGGGTCACAGTATTGTTCAGGAACTTTTGCCTTGTAAGAAGAAAGAAGTGCTGTGTTACTTTGGCTCTGTGACCAGTATGGGATCCCTAAATGTGTCTGTGGTATGTATGCATTATTTATAAATTATTTTTATATTTGTTTAAAGTACTAGTAATTCAAGAAAGCAACAGCTTTCAGTAAATCTCCGGATGGTTTTCATTTTTACTCAGCTATCTGAATTCTAGTTACAATATAGTGTTTAGTGAAGAAAAGTTTGTTTTAAAAAAGTATTACCTATAACCAAGATTATGATTTTATTCATTTCCGAGACTTTCTTTTATCTAGTCAGATTTATATCTGGGAAGATTAATTTTTTTTTTTTTTTAGATGGAGTTTCACTCTGTCGCCCAGGCTGGAGAGCAGTATCTTGATCTTGACTCACTGTAACCTCTGCCTTCTGAGTTCAAATGATTCTCTTGCCTAGGCCTCCTGAGTAGCTGGGATTACAGGCATTTGCAATCACTCCTGGCTAATTCTTTTGTATTTTTAGTAGAGAGGGCGTTTTCGCCATTTTAGCCAGGTTGGTCTCTAACCCCTGACCTCAAGTGATCCACCCACTTCAGCCTCTGAAAGTGCTGGAATTACAGGCATGAGCCACTGCACCTGGCCAGGAAGATTAATTTCTTTGAGGTTGACTCATGTGGGATGGGAAGCAAAGTTGTGTGACTCCTCTTTTTTTCTGGCTACAGCTGTTGGATTGGAGTAGAAGAGATGGTAAGATGGGGGTGATAAGAGGTAAATAGGAAAAGGTACACAAGCGGTTGATAATCATTCTAAATGGGAGAAAAGTGAAAACATTCATAAGAATAGCTAAATCTCTTAGCCATGATTTTATATGTTACAGAGTAAGAGACTTAGCCTTATTTTGTTGGGAATAAGTCATTATATAACCACATTTTGTACACTGAAATATAGTCTTCTTTATTTCACATTGTGTGTAGTATTAAAGTTTAAGTGAAATAATGGTATACTGCCTAAGAATGTTAAATATTTAAAGAAAATGAGATTTTTAAGTATGGCATGCATTTTTATAAGTAGGTATTTGGTTTTCATATTTATTTTTCTCTTTCATAGATTTTTGGCTTTCTGAATATGATACTTTGGGGAGGAAATGCTTGGTTTGTGTATAAGGAGACCAGCCTACACAGTCCATCAAATACTTCTGCCCCACATAGCCAAGGAGGTATTCCACCTCCTGCTGGAATATAATTAAAGGGAGAAATACACTGTATGAAGTATATGTTGATACTATGACATGTTGCCAAGATATGGAGAAGCATTGTTTCTAATAAAAGTAATGGCTTTGTCAATATATTGGTGGGTTTAAAATTTTGCTGCTTTTTTACATAAATCCTGTGCCTTTCCTAGAAATTTAAGATATAAATGTATTCTCACATGTAAATTTGAAAGTTCAGGGTCCTATTATAAGATGATACACATTTTTTAATGAACAGTAATTTTTTCACTAAGCTGTTTGCCTTCTAAAGTGTTTACACCTTAAGCCTTAACTTGTATCTTCATTCAGAAAACAGTTATATTGTCATACCGTAGTAGGAAGAAAAATCTTTATTTGGAATATACACTACTGTAAGTTTGTACAGATCATATAGCTAAGACCTGTCTTTGCTCAGAAAGCCTTGATTACATAAATTGTATTTAGGAAAAACATATTTAGTTCAAAATTTATATGTAACATTGTTTATGTTATGATTTTTTTAATTGCAAAGACTTGGGATATATTTTTTTCTGTTTTTCTAAATGACCCGTGGTACTTAATAGGTGTACTAAAATTGTGTTGGGAGCAGGGATTTGGAAATTTCTGATAGATGTTTAGTTAATTCAGTAAATCTGTTGCATGAGATATGATCTTCTAGTGGTTTAATAGGCTTGCTAAGTAAGAAAGAACATGGCTCAATTAGATATTTTTATATGTGTGGGCATTACTCTTAGTGATACTTGTTTCCTGTCCTTTGTTGCTCATGCTGTTTGAGTGCAGGCTGAGAGCCAGCCTCTTTGTAAGTAGAGTAAAATAATCCATCTTTTTTTTGCGGACCCCATTCACAGGGTTAAAAAAATTAAGATTGCTTTCCAGGTTTGAAATTTACCATTGAGAGTTAATAAAGTTGCTATTTTGAGTTCAGCATTGATATTGTGAAAATAAATGCTATTTGGATTTCATGTTTCTTAATATTCGTTCTTGTTTCACGAATGATTAAGGAATTATGCATCATAAAGGAACCTAAGTGAGTTATATAATTAGTGTATTATCTTTGCACCCACATAGAGGTATATTCTGAATACAAGCGTATTCACATTTTGCTTCCTAATCTTTTTGTTGTACAGGGATTCAGGTTTCTTATTCTTACAACATGATTGTTTATATGTGAAGCACATCTTGCGATTGCCTTATTTTTGATGCTTTTATTCATGATAAGAATTGTCAATATGAGAATGTGTATCTTTTTTGCAACCAATTTAATAAAGGGGTTGAAAGAAAGAGTGCAAATTGTTTGTAAATTGTTAATATTACAATTTTACAATTTACAATTAATCTTTGTAAAATGTTAATATTACAAAGAAACCTTCATCTTAAAGGCATTGAGCCATGCAGAACGGAACTGATTTTCAAAACAGGAAATAAAATCACAGTCTTAATGTCTGGCAAGGAATAAAACAGACAGAAATGCTTTGGAGACTCTGGTTCTATCCTTTTTTCTTCCCACCTCATTTACTTATTTTTAACTCTCAGATTAAGTTTTCCTGATACATCTTTTCTCATTAATTGTCTAACTAGCAAAGATTCCTGATTAAGAGTATATGCTCTGTAACCAAACTACCTAGATTTGAATCTTGTCCACACCACTTACTAGCCATTTAACTGTAGGCAAATTGCCTCAGTTTGCTTATGTGGAAATCGGAAATAAAGTAAGTAGTTCCCTCCTATTTACTGGGGATATGTTTCAAGACTCCTGGGGGATGCCTGAAGCCAAGTGTAGTACCAAGCCCTATACGTACTGTTTCTTCCTATCCATATATACACTTATAATAAAGTTTAATTTACAAATGAGGCACAGTAAGAGATGAACAATGACTAATAAAAAAGTGGCACAATTAAAACCATACTGTAGTAAAAATTATGTGAATATGGTCTCTCTCTCCAAATATCTTACTATACTATACTACGGGGAACCGAAACTAAGAATAGTGAAACTACTTTCCTGATCTCAAAGTGTGTTTATGATTTAAAAGTGAATAAATGTAAAGCCCTCAAAGTGTGTTTATGATTTAAAAGTGAGTTAATAAATGTAAAGTCCTTAATACAGTGTTCCATATTTGGTAGGCACTCTATAAATGTTAGCTATGATTACTAACTTTTGATAGCATCTGATACAGAGATTCTCAAAATAGGAACTCATGGGGCTGGAGCGGTGAGGGTGGTGATTTTGGACAGAGAGGCTTGGCTTTCAAGCTTCTCCCTTTACAGTCCTTAAAGAGTTTTGGATCTTTTGGTGTGTTTTATTTTCCTCTTGGTGGTTGACATTCATAAGGTTAATGAGATCAAAATTTAAAAATTAAAACTATTGAGATTAGAGTAGATTTTTAAAAGAGTTATTTTGCCTCTTCACTTTCTGCTTTTGAACCAACATTACAAGGTAACCCATTTATAGGATAATTTCCAGGACAGTAGTAATAAAAGCTTTACTTACAAGGTGTTAGGTTGTGGAGAATTATTTATAAACAGGTGAGCATTATTAATGTTTTTGTGACTAGAGGTCACTTGAATAGAAAGATGTGTAACCTGACTTGCTGTAAATGTTAAAGGCAATATTGCTTATGTTTCACACTTGAAAAATTTTTATGTAGTATTTCAGATTAACAGGTAAGTTTACAAAATAATATTTAACAAATGTTTTATTTGCATCAGATGTTTGTTTGTTGTTTGTTGAGACAAGGTCTTACTCTGTTGCCCAAGCTGGAATACAGTGGCGCCATCTCAACTCACTGTTAACTTACACCTGCCAGGCTCCAGTGATCCTCCCACCTTGGCCGTATAAGTATGTGGGACTACAGGCACATGCCACCATGCTTGGGTAATTTTAAAAAAATTTTTGTAGAGATGGATTTTCACTGTATTACTCAGGCTGGTTTCAAACTCATGGGCACAAACAATCCTCCTGCCTCAGCCTCCCAAAGTGCTGGAATTACAGGTGTGAGCCACCGCACCCAGACTTGCATCGGATTTTTTTTTTTTTTTTTGAGACAGAGTTTCACTCTTGATGCCCAGGCTGGAGTGCAATGGCGCAATCTCAGCTCACTGCAACCTCCACCTCCCAGGTTCAAGTGATTCTCCTGCCTCAGCCTCCTGAGTAGCTGGGATCACAGGTGCCCACCACCACACCTGGCTGATTTTTGTATTTTTAGTAGAGATGGGGTTTCACCCTGTTGGCCAGGCTGGTCACCCATCTCCTGACCTCAGGTGATCGGCCTCGGCCTCCCAAAGTGCTGGGATTACAGGCACGAGCCACTGTTCCAGGCTTTGCATCAGATTTTTTTAAAGGAAATAAAACGTTACAGATAAAGCCTTTTCCTTACTAAGGTACAGTTAATGGTTTTCCTAACTTTCACTATTTTTTTTTTTGAGACAGAGTCTCACTCTGTCACCAGGCTGGAATGCAGCAGTGTGCTCTCAGCTCACTGCAACCTCCACCTCCTGGGTTCAAGCAATTCTTCTGCCTCAGCCTCCTGAATAGCTGGGACTACAGGCCCATGCCACCACACCCGGCTAATGTTTGTATTTTTAGGAGAGACGGGGTTTCACCATATAGGCCAGGATGGTCTTTCTCCTGACTTCGTGATCTGCCCACTTCGGCCTCCCAAAGTGCTGGGATTACAGGCACGAGGCACCGTACCCAGCCTACCTTTCACTGTGAAAAATAGCATACAAGGTTGGGCGAGGTGGCTCCCACCTGTAATCCCAGCACTTTGGGAGGCCAAGGCGGGCAGATCATGAGGTCAGGAGTTCAAGACCAGCCTGGCCAACATGGTGAAGCCTTGTCTCTACTAAAAATACAAAAATTAGCCACGTGTGGTGGCATGCACCTGTAGTCACAGCTACTCAGGAGGCTGAGGTGGGAGAATCACTTGAACCTAGGAGTCGAAAGTTGCAGTGAGCCTGAGACCACGCTATTGCACTCCAGCCTCAGTGACAGAGTGAGACTCCCTCTCAAAAAAATAAAAAAGCAGACAAATAATCTTCTGCAGTGTGTGAAGGCTTGTCTAAGACATCACGAGAAATAGGAACTACTAGAATGTGAGATGTTCATGTTTTCCATTGTAACCTAGGTATTTCAAGATTGTTCAGCAAAAGCCTTGCAGCAAGTTAGTCTCCCACCAGCAATAATTAAGATTTCCTCTTGCTCTATATTTTTGCCAATAGCTTGAAGTTTTTGGACTATTGCCAAGCTATTAAGTTTGAAATTGTGTCTTTGATGCTTTAAAATTTATGTTTCTCTGGTTGCTATTTATGTTGGTGGTCCCTTCCTGTATTGGCCATTTGGTTTCCCCTACCCTGTATTGCCTATTTATAGCTTTTGCAAATTTTTCTATTGTGGTGTTTGTCTTTTTCCTGTTAAATTGAGATGCTATTTATGTATTTCTTTCTTTCTTGAGATGCAGTCTCGCTCTGTTGCACAGGCTGGAGTGCAGTGGTGCAATCTTGGCCCACTGCAACTTTCGCCTCCCTGGTTCAAGCGATTCTCCTGCCTCAGCCTTCTGAGTAGCTGGGATGATAGGCGTGCACCACCATGCACGGCTAATTTTTTTTTTTTTTTGTATTTTTAGTGGAGATGGGGTTTCACCACGTTGGCCAGGCTGGTCTGAAACTCCTGACCTGGTGATCTACCCGCCTTGGCCTCCCAAAGTGCTGGGATTACAGGCATGAGCCACCGTGCCTGGCCCTTATGTATTCTTGATATTAACCTCTTGACATAGATAGAGGTTGCAAATGTCTTTTCTCTCTCCATGGCTTGCATTTTCACTTTGCGATTTTTGTCATATAAAAGTTTTCTATTTTAATATTAATATAACTACCTTCTTCACTGTTGGTGCATTTTTATATATTAAGAAGTCATCAATGTCATAAAGATATTAACCTTTTTTCTTCTGAATATGCTTTTTCACTTTGAGCAGTTTGAGAATATATTTTTGTACATTCGTGGTGTCTACCTCAGTTTTTAAAATTTTTAATACTCATATCCAATTTTCATAGTACCTCCTTTATTTAAAATTTTATCTTGCCAGGCACAGTGGCTCTCACCTGTAATTCCAACACTTGAGGCTGATACAGGTGGATCACCTGAGGCCAGGAGTTTGAGACCAGTCTAACAAACATGGTGAAACCCCATCTCTACTAAAAATAGAAAAATTAGACAGGTGTAGTGGTGGGCGCCTGTAATCCCAGCTACTCAGGAGGCTGAGGCAGGAGAATCGCTTGAGCCTGGGAGGCAGAGGTGGCAGTGAGCTGAGATCGTGCCACTGCACTCCAACCTAGGAGACAGAGCTAAGAAAAAGTGTATTCACCTCTGTCATATATCAGAGGCGAGTATTATTTGTAGTTCTTTCTGTATGCACTTCACCACTACCATACCTTGCCCCAACACTTTATTAAATACAGCTTTAATAAGAAAATAATTACTATCTAATAGGATGAGCACCACAGCATCATCATTATTCAAGTTATTCACCGTTGTGGCTATCTTGAAGCCCTATACTCTCCTATGAATTTTTGCATTGGCTTATGAAGTTCCTAAAAACCTTCATAGGATTTCATTTGGAAAGAACTGCATTGACTTTATAGATCAATTTGAGGAGAATGGTCACATTTGTAATACTTAGGCTTTGTATCTATGAACATGGTATAGCTTCCCATTTATATCTTTTATGCCCTTCAATAAAGTTTTATAATTTTCCACATAAAGATTTATGATTCATATGTCTTGTAGCTTTTGCTGCTGTTATATAAAGTAACATATATTTTAGAGTAAATTGTATTTGTTTATTGCTGATAAAGACTTCTGCTCATTTTTATCTTGTCTATGAAGCAGGTTTTCTAAACCTTTTGTTAGTTTTAACATGTACATTCTTTTTATATGAATAATTATGTCATCTGCAAATAATGGTCATTTTGTTCTTCACTGTATTTGGAAATGAGAGTAAATCCTTTTCTATGATCTTTCTACATGATCATTGTTATTGAAATGTATGAAAAATAGAAAATATATACTTATTTGGAAATATAATCACCAAATTATATTTTGTTTTAGTATAGTACAAATTTATACACACTATAGCATACTATAGCACAAAAATTTATACTACATTGTATCTTGGTCATTCTAGTAATATATATGTTATCATATCAATTCTTATGGTATGGAACAAATAAATGGAAAATACCAGTTGAATTCAACTGAACAAAAATAAGACAATACTATTATATATTGTAGTACTGTCATACAAAGTCTATTATTTTTATAATTTAGATATTGCTTGTACAAGAATAATATTTACAAGCAAACCTTGCACTAGTTGAATTTTAAAGAGTATAATTAGAGTTTTTTTAGAAGTTTTATTCAGGTGTAATTGACATGAAAAACTACACATGTAAATTATAGAGCTTAGTAAGTCTCATATATGTGATGAAACTGTCAGCCTGTCAAGACAATTAACCTGTATCACCCCCAAAATTTCCTCATGCCCCTTGGTAATCCCTCTCAGCCACCATTGATCTTTGTCATGATGTTAATGTGTGTTTTTAAGAGGTTTATGTTAATAGATTCATACAGTGTATGTATGTATGCTTTTTTTTTTTTTTTTTTTGGAGACGGAGTTTCGCTCTTGTTACCCAGGCTGGAGTGCAATGGCGCGATCTCGGCTCACTGCAACCTCCGCCTCCTGGGTTCAGGCAATTCTCCTGCCTCAGCCTCCTGAGTAACTGGGATTACAGGCACGCGCCACCATGCCCAGCTAATTTTTTGTATTTTTAGTAGAGACAGGGTTTCACGATGTTGACCAGGATGGTCTCGATCTCTTGACCTCGTGATCCACCCGCCTTGGCCTCCCAACGTGCTGGGATTACAGGCTTGAGCCACCGCGCCCAGCCAATGTATATATGCTTTTTGCCAGGCTTCTTTCACTCCAAATAATTATTTTGAGATTCATTCATGTTAGGCATATCAACAGCTCATTCCTTTTTTATTGGAGAGTGTTCCTTCATTATGTGGACTGCTGCAATTTGTTTACACATTCACATGCTGGTAGATATTTGGGTTGTTTTGTGCTTTGGGCTAATGTAAATAAAGCTGCTATGAATGTTTACATAAAAGCCTCTGTGTGGACGTATGCTGGCTATTGGGTAAATACCTAGGAGTGGAACGGCTAAATCACGTGGCAGGAATATGTTTAACTTTTTGAGAAACTGCCAATGTGTTTGTGCCATTTTACATTCCCACCAGCCTTGTATGAAAGTCCAGTTACTTTACATCTTTGGCACTCATATGCTGTTTTTAATTGAGCCATTCTAACAGTTGTGTAGTGTTAATCATTGTGGTTTTAATTCTGGATATAAGTTCATTATTGGACTTGTCTTTTCATTCTCAGTCTCTTAAAGAACAGAAGTCTTTAATTTTGAGAAGTCAGATTTATGTTATCCTTATGGATTGTGCTTTTGGTATTGTATCTATAAAATCTTTTTATAATCCAAAGTCACAGATATCTTCTATTTTTATTTTTCTCTAGAAGTTTTATCATTTGGGTTTCACATTTAGGGCTACGGTCTATTTTAGGTTGATTTTTATGTATGGTTCAAGGTACTGAGCTAAGACCTGTTTTATATCTTGTGACATGCAGATATCCATTTATTCCAGCACCATTTGTTGAAAAGCTGTTCTTTCTCCATTAAATTGCACATTTGTCAGCATATATGAATGAAAAAGTTGTTCATGTATGTGTGGGTTAGTTTTTGCACTCTAATTCTGTTCCACTGGCCTGTTTATGTTGATGCCACTACCATGCTGTTTTGATTCCTTATCCCAGCTTTGTAATAAGTCTTCCAATCAGGTAGTATTATCCCTGCAACTGTCTTCTGTTTTACCTGTTTAATATTTTCTGAGGCATTTCCATATGAATTTAGAATCAACTTGTCAATTTCTACAAAAAGTCCTACTGGGATTTTGATTGGAATTCTATTGAATCTGTAGATTAACTTGGGAAGAAATGACATCTTAATATTGGGTGTTTCACCTCATGAACATGGTACTGGTGTCCGTTTATATAGGTTTTGAATTTTTCTCAGGAGCATTTTGTAGTTTTCGTTACACTGATTCTGTACATGTTTTCTCAGGTTTATCCCTCAGTAGTTAATATTTTCGATGCCATTGTAAGCAGTATTTTTATTTCAATTTCTAATTATCCTTTGATTGTATATAGAAATATAATTTATTTTTATATATTGATCTTGTATACTGCACCCTTACTAAATTTGCTTATTGTAGTGGATATATGTTTCTGTTACAAGGTAGTTTGATTCTCTGTCACAACATGATGATCTAATTGAGTATTCATTATACTCCATTAGCTATTGTGCATTCCAGGAGATAGAAATGGCAGATTCACCATTGGCTATGCTGAAGCTTCATTCCCTAGTTGGGAACATCACTTCCAAATGGGCCATGCTTTTAAGGATCACCTTTTTTAGAGAGGGAAATATTTAATCTGGTTCTTCCCACTGACTGGCAGCCATCAGCATCACTTTGAAGCCAGCAAAAATGCAGGGCCCATTTCATACCTACTGAACCAGGATCTGCATTTTATGAAGTTCTCCCAGGTGATTTGTATGCACATTAGAGTTTCAGTAGCATTAGTTCCTGTTGTCAAAAAGTGCCATGTAGATCCTTTGCTTCTGGGCACACCTTAAAAACTAGCTTTGTCTATAATTTACAGAAAGGCCTTTCAGTCCATTATCTCTTATGAAGAATATGAAGGCTATTCTGACCACTGCTAGATTGTTTCATGAAATAAAGAAATTAGCTTACATTTGTTTAAATCTTTTTACAGCACTCAATGATCTAGCATCAGAACTGATGGGGAGGCTATATGACCCTATTAGAGTTCTCAGGTAAGTGATTAGTATTTTAATCACAGTATCATTCTAGAACCTGGGAAGTCTGTTTTTCCTTGTCTCCATTTATTCATTCACCTCTATAACCACCTCCAACCTCTTTACCTTAGTTGCCTTTCAACTGAATTTCTTCTGACCACAACCAGCCATCTTTTCAGTTCTCTCATTCTGATGATTCCACTACATGTGTTCTTTAATCTCACCAGGATTTCTGGTTCATTTCCTCGCCTTCTCCCAATCTCTTCTGATCTTTCTCCTTCACTTTCCTACTATATACTCAACCTCTCTTACCAATATTCTATTTCCTTGCCTAGCAGAAACCTAACCACAGATCATTTTGTCAACTTTTTCTTTTCCTACATTAAGCCTGCTGGACATTGCTGGAAAAAAAATCATTCAGTTTTGCCAACTGGCCCTTGTGCAGATGTCTGGGATTTTGCTGGGTCTCTTAAGCAATCCTTCCCAGGCAGCTGAAGCTGCTGTAACAAATTGCTACAAACTTGTAGCCTAAAACCGAAGTTTGTTATCTCACAGCTCTGGAGGCTGAAAGTTCCAAATCCGTTTTCTTCTGCCCCTCCAGAAGAAACCTCTCCAGAGGTCCTGGGGAGAATCTGCACCTTGCCTCTGAGCTTCTGGTGGTTGCTCACTTCCTTGTCTTATGGCCACAACACTCCAGTCTCTACCTCTGTTTCCACATTGGCTTCTTATGTGTCCGTGTGAAATTTCCATCTGACTCTCTTAAGGACAATTGTGATGGTATTTTGGGCCCAGGGGATAATCCAGAGTGATCTCATGTCCCCATTGTTAATCACATCTGCAGAGACCCTTTATCCAAAAAAGGTAACATATATAAATTCCAAGGATTAGGATTTGAATTTTTTTTTTAATGACCATTATTCAATCTACTGAACCATTCAAAAATCATTATTAAATATAGCATATATTTAAAAGCATGTGAAAATATACATGTACAGTTCACAGACCAAGAAACAACACTGTCCCTGCCCCTCAGGGCTCCCTCACTACCCTTCCCTGATTGGATCCTTAATTATAAATATTGTGCTAGTCTCCTTTCCTTTGTAACTTTAATTAATGTGTGGTTTTCATTGTCAGCTTTGAGAATTTCAAAATAAAATCATGGTTTCTTTGCTTATTTTCCTTGCAAGACTTTGAGGTTTATCCATGTTGATGGATTTAGCTATAGTTTACTAATCCTCACAGGTGTAGTTTTGTTGTATAAATATACCATGATTTATGTGTCCATTTTATTGGTGGACATTTGGATTGTTTGGTGCTTTCGCTGTTATGAAACAATACAGTGGAATTGGTGAGATATAGAATATATATGCATGTTCAACTTAAGTAATACCAAACCTCCCACCCTCCCACCTCAGCTTCTCAAGTAGCTGGGACTAAAGGCTCACACTACCACGCTCAGCTAATTTTTGTATTTTTTAGTAGAGACAGGGTTTTTCCATGTTGGCCAGGCTGGTCTCAAACTCCTGGCCTCAGATGACCCACCTACCTCAGCTTCCCAAAGTGCTGGCATTACAGGCATGAGCCACCATGCCCGGCCCCCAAACCACTTTCACAATGGGTAGCATTGACATGGTTTGGTTGTCTTGTCCCCTCCAGATCTTACATCCAAAAATGTGACCTCCAACATTGGAGGTGGGCCTGGTGAGAGGTATTTGGGTCATCAGAATGGATTTTTCATGAATGTCTTGGTGCTGTTCTCCTGATAATAAGTGAGTTTTCACTCAGTTTATGCGAGATCTGGTTTAAAAGAGTATAGCACCTCCTCGCGTGCTTCATCTTGCACCTTCTCTTGCCATTTGATGCACCTCACTCCCTTTGTCTTCCACCATGACTGGAAGTGTCCTGAGGCCTCACCAGAAGCAGATGACGCACCATGCTTCTCGCACAGCCTGCAAAACCATGAGCCAATTAAACATCTTTTCTTCATAAATCACCCAGTCTCAGGTATTCCTGTATAGCAACACAAAATGAACTAACATACCCACCTATCCTCCCTCTGTAGCAGATGAGGGAGACCATGGTTTCACACTCTTATCAGTGGTTAGCATTGTTTCACTGTTTAATTTCTGCCAGTTTGGTGAGATAGTTAATACTGATTTTAATTTCCCTGATTATGATGAGCTTAAACATCATTTCCTAATATTCATATTTTTCTTTCTGTGAAATTAGTTTTTGTTATTTTTACTTTTTTTCTCAATGAGTTGTAGTTCCATAATATTCTGGATGCTGTGGTTTGGTTATATGTGTCACAGATATCTTCTCCCAAACCCATATAATAAGTTGGGAACTGTTTTCCCTTATTCTATACTCTGAAATAATTTAATTAGTTGGAATTGTTCATTCCTTTAATATTCATAGAACTCACCAGTAATACTATTGGGGCCTAGAATTCTCTTTGTGGGAAGATTATTTTTAAATTACTGATTCAGCCAGGTACCCAGGACTCACACGTGTAATCCTATCATTTTGGGAGGCTGAGGCAAGAGGATCACTTGAGATTAGGAGTTCAAGACCAGCCTGGGTAACAAAGCAAGACTCTGTCTCTCCAAAAAGATCAGAAAAATTAGCCAGGCATGGTGACACACAACTCTAGTCCTAGCTACTCAGGAGGCTGAGGTGGGAGGATCACTTGAGCACAAGAGTTCGAAACTGCAGTGAGTTATGATTATGGCACTGCACTCCAGCCTGCGTGACAGAGTGAGGTGCTGTCTCAAAAAAAAAAAAAATTACTGATTCGTCTTGCTTTTGTTTATAGAACTATTCACATATTTTATTCTCCTCATTCAGTTATTCTTTACCAGGAATTTTTCCATTTCATCTGAATTTCCAAATTTATTAATATGAAGTTGATCATAATAGCCTGTTGATTATATTTCTAATGGCTGCACCATCTGAACATATGTTCCTTCCTTCATTCCTATTAATTTTGTGCCTTTTTTCCATCCATATTGTCAGAGGTTTGTCAGTTTGATCTCTTTTCAAATGATCAAGTCTGACTTTATTGGTGCTTGCTCTCTTATGTTTGTTTTATTTCTCTTAATTTCTACTCTTGTTTTCATTAGCTCTTCTATTTTCTTTCTTTTTTTTTTTTTTTTTTTGAGACAGTCTCCCTTAGCCACCCAGGCTGGAGTGCAGTGGCGCATACTTGGCTCACTGCAACCTCCGCCTCTCAGGTCCAAGAAATTCTCCAGCCTCGCCCTCCCAAGTAGCTGGGATTATAGGCGCATGCCACCACGCCCAGCTCATTTAACTTTCTTTGGGTCTGTTTTGCTGCCTTTTTCCCCCTAACTCAAGATGGTAACTTAGCTCATTAATTTTGCAGCCTTTCTTTTCCTCTAATATACACATTTGAGATTTTACATTTTCTACCAACTACTACTTTAGCTTTATCTCTCAAGTTTTTGATATGCAGTATTTTGATCATAGTTCTAGATAAATTCAAATTCCTCATCATAATTCTTCTTTGATGTACTAGCTATTTAGTAATATGTTTCCAAACATATGGAATTTTCTCTTTTTTTTATTGACAACTAAGATGATCACATTGTGGTTTCTGCAATAATTAGGTCCTCGAAATTCGCTAAGACTTGCTTTCTGGCCTAGTTTATGGTCAAAAGTTTTAACTTTTTCATGTGCTTGAAAATATATATTCTGTTGAATGTGATGTACTATGTTTGCCTTATATATCAGCTTATTACTTCTAGCTTTTAAATGTATATGTTAACCAAAGCACATGTAAAATAAGGAAACAATACATTGAAAATGAAAAATACGTATATATTAAGCAAAGCAGGTTTACCTGTTTGGGATTTGCTCAGTAATTAAATCTGTAGGTTTATGTCTTTTGCCAAATTTAAGGAGTTTTCAGCCATTATTTCTTCCAGTACTTTTTTGGCCCCACTTTACCCTATTTCTCCTCTCTTTCTAAGACTGAAAGGACATGAATGTTCGATTGTTTTGTTGTGGTCACACAGGTTTAACAGTCTTCTCTCTAGAAATGGGGTAATTTCCTTTTCCTCCCCCCAGGACAAGCTAAGAAGATTTTTTTGTTTTGTTTTGTATTTTTGGTTTTGTTTTGTTTTTTTTTGACACAGAGTCTCCCTCTGTTGCCCAGGCTAGAGTGCTGGAGAACAGTGGCACAATCTCGGCTCACTACAACCTCTGCCTCCCAGGCTCAAACAGTTCTCATGTCTCAGCCTCCCAAGTAGCTGGGACTACAGGCACGCACCACCACGCCCAGCTAATTTTTGTATTTTTTAGTAGAGATGGGGTTTCACTATGTTGGCCAGGCTGGTTTCAAACTCCTGGTCTCAAGTGATCTGCCCACCTCAGACTCCCAAATTCCTAGGATTATAGGTGTGAACCACCATGCCTGGCCATAATTGGGAAATTCTCTCTCTTCCAATTTACTGAGCCATCCCATGTCTTCTGTTCTGCTGTTGAGACTATCCTTTGAATTTTGGGTTTTTGTATTTTTCATTTCTAAAATTTTCATCTGCTTTTCCTTTTATTTACTAAGGCTTTTTATTTCTTCACTGACACTATTTTTTTTTTCATTTGCTTCAAGTCTGTTTGTAATTGCTTGTGGAACATTTTTATGTGACTGCTTTAGAGGCTTTATCAGATGATTCTGACATCTCTGTCATCTCAGTGTTGTTATCCACTGTCTTTTTTTCCTTCATTGGATGTCTAACCGGTTCTTGGTATGAAGAGTGATTTTTGATAGGAACCTGAGCATTTTGGATACTGTGTTTTGAGACTTTGGGTCTTTCATATGCCTTCTGTTTTGCAGGCTTTCACTGACACCACTCCAGCAGAGAGAAGGAGGGAGGACTACCTCATTAAAGCCTCCATGGCTGGAGGTGTTCATTTGGCCTTTGCTGGTGTGGGTGTGGGTGGAACCATAGTTTTTTCCTGTGGTGCTGGGCTAGAGTAGAGCAGTTATTGCCTAAAAGTTTTCTGTCTTGATAAGCTGTCCTTTTTCTTGTCCTTTAGCTAGAAAGAACCAACTTTTGTTGGGACTTTTTTTTTTTGTCTGCATTTTTGCTGTTCACATGTTGCCAGTTTCTTCAGCTTCAAGTCTAGGATTTATAAGGCAAGAAGAAAATCCAGACAACTCACTACCATGCTGTTTCCTGGGTTCCAAGGTCCCTAACCAGTCTTCCTTTATCTCTGCCTTTCAAAGATATCTTAGGTTTGTTTTCTATTAAGTTTTAGTTGCTCTTAATAGGAAAATACATCTAATCCAACCTTTGGGAAGCCAAAGTTGAAGCTCCCTTTTATTTTTTCAATTGCCAAACTACATGTTTAGCCAGGCGGAGAAGAGACTTAGTAGAGAAAATGCACTGTTACCTCAGTCTCTGCCATTGTTTTCTTCCTTCTTAGCACAATGGATCTGAAGTGTAGTAAGTTTGAGAGTGGGAGTAAAATCCACACTAGTCACAAGGAGAAGTACATCTGGACTCTAAATTCAGTTTCCCCCCTCACTTTACCATGTTGCTTCTTTTTTTTTTTTTTTTTTTTTTTTTTTGAGACATAGTCTCACTCTGTCGCCAGGCTGGAGTGCACTGGCGCTATCTTGGCTCACTGCAGCCTCTGCCTCCTGGGTTCAAGTAATTCTCCTGCCTCAGCCTCCTAAGTAGCTGGGACTACAGACATTCGCCTCCACACCCAGTTAAATTTTGTATTTTTAGTAGAGACAGGGTTTCACCATGTTGGCCAGGATGGTCTTCATCTCTTGACTTCGTGATCTGCCCACCTTGGCCTCCCAAAGTGCTGGGATTTCAGGCGCTAGCCACCATGCCTGGCATTGCTTCTAGTAATAGAGTTTTGTGGTTGGGTTTTCTTTTTTTTTTTTTAAGATTCTATAAATTTATAAATCAGTGAAGAATGGATTTGGTTGTAAATAAAGAAAAATTTAGTTTAAATAGAAGTGTATATGTATCATACAGCTGTTAAAGTGAACTAAATATGGCCTGAGAAGACTCTGTACTTTTATATTTGAGTCCTGGTAGACCAACTGTAACCTAGCTTAATAGGCAGACAAGATCAGAAATCTAACTGAGGAGTACATGCCTATAACAATTGCTGAGTTTTGGCCAATCCAGGTGGCCATACTTCAACCACTCATATACTGCTGAGTGTTCAGACTGTGTTCAAATAAGGCAAACACCAATCTGTAACCAAACCAGCTGTTCTGCACCTCACTTCTGATCTCTGTACCTCACTCCTCTTTTTTTTTAAATCTATAAATCTTCTACCATGTGGAGTGTCCGTGAACCTGCTGTGATTCTGGGGTCCCGATTTGCAAATCGTTCATTTCTCACTAAAATCCTTTAAATTTCATTCAGCTGAAGTTTTTCTTTAATCATAGCCAAATGCTATACCTCTTTAAAAAAATGAGTGAGTAAGCACACCCCATGTATTTATACCACACACAGTGTCAAACACTGAGGAAAGATTAAGTAAGATAAGGAATAAGAATCAACCATTACATTTAACAATGTGGAGGTTATTGACCTTGACAGGAGCTATTGTCCAACAGAAATTTGAGGTGAGAGCATGCAAACTAGCAGGTATGGATGATTCTTTTGAGATGTTCTGCTATAAAGGGGAGCAGAGAATTGGAATAGCTGAAAGAAGATGTGAGATCAAGGGACGCACTTTTGTGTACTTAAGACAAGCTATTACAGCATGTTTTTAAGCTGAGAGGATTGATTCATTTTAGAATAGAAAAAGAAATGCCGACACAATAAGGAGAGGTGGGGTGATTGCAGAGCCAACTCCTTAAGAAGGTGCCCAAGAGGAAAGGTTGATCATAGTGAGAGCAAACACAATTCATTTTCATTGTATTGGAAGGGAAACAGAAGTTTAAAAGATTTGTTTGTAGATTGGGTGGTGATTAAACTAAGAAAGTTCTCTCTGCACTTGTTTTCTCAGTGAAATAAGCCAGTTCACCTGAGAATGAGTAGCAAGGCAATACAGAGGTTTGAGTGAAGGCCACATTCATACAATGTGTAAAATGAAATAACATTGTACTGAGGATCCTAGCCAACATAATAGAACAAGAAAAGTAAATATTAGAAAGCTAATATTAGAAACTAAACTGTCATCAGCACATACTGTGTATCCAGATAGAAAACCCAAAATAATCTACCACTAACCACTTGAATTAGTTAAGAAAGACACCTGATAGTACTGGCACCGTGGCTCATGCCTGTAATCCCAGCACTTTGGTAGGCTGAGGCAGGTAGATCACAAGGTCGGGAGTTTGAGACCAGCCTGGCCAACATAGTGAAACCCCATCGTTACTGAAAATACAAAAGTATTAGCCAGACATGGTGGCTGATGCCTGTAATTCCAGCTACATGAGAGGTTGAGACAAGGAGTATCAATTGAACCTCGGAGGAGGAGGTTGCCGTGAGCTGAGATTGTGCCAACCACACTCCAGCCAGGGTGACAGTGTGAGACTCTGTCTCAAAAAAAAAAAAGATACCTGAATATCAGATCAATATATAAAAACTTTCTGTGCAAGAACAACAGTTACAAAACATAACTTAAAAAAATACATCATCTAAAGTTAAAGATTAGGAAGCTAGAGATCAAAATAAAATGTGCAAAATTATTACTAAGAAAACTGTGAAACTCTCTTGTCTGATCTATTGATTGAATTGAATTCCAATCAAAATTCTAACGTTTTGGGGAAATCTTAATAAGCTGATTCTAAAATTGTTATGTAAGAGCAAAAAGTAGCCCCCCAAATAGCCAAGGCACTCCTAGAGAAGGTGATAGAGGAATTTGCCCTACTAAATAGTAATACTATGAAGCTATTGCAGTATAATGTTGTGAAGGGATTTATTAAATGGATTAGGCCTCACACAGTTGCAGGAACTGGTGAGGAAGCACATGGAAGGTGGTTGCCTCTGCATTGGAGATGGAGCTGAACTCACAGTAGACCAGGAAGACCAAGAGTCAGGAAGCAAAGCTGGATTAGAAAGGGGAGAACAAACTAGAATCTTTGAGGGCAAGTTGGAACCCATGAGAACAAATGGGAACTCAGAAGGACAAACTGGAACCCACCCTGTTTTCTACCTCAACCCATGGAAGCAGCCTGTGCCTTTACTGGAGATCAGCGTGTTTCTGGCTCAGGACTCAGAGAGGACAAAGGTGACCTGACAGCAGCTGGAGGAGCAGCAGACGCACCTAGTACCCCATGCCAACCTTCACAGCCTATTGGCTGCTGCTCCTCTGCTACTTTCCAAGTCTGTTCTCTGGAGCCTGTTGCCAAGGGAGGAGATGGGAATTTTGGGAAATGTAGTTCAAGCTTCACTAAGTTACCACACTTTAAAATCACAATAAGGAACAGCAAAGGTCCCAGTGTGGCCATACTGCAGTGAGTATGGGGGAAAATATATAGCAGTGGAGAAGGACTGCAGAAGTGTATTTTGAAAATACACTACCTGGGCATTCACTTATTTGATTCCCTCTACGTTTGTCTGGAAACAACCTACCATGTATGGTGCCTTAGTTTCCTAGGCTGGGGAAATGCCTTCAGTGTACAAGGAAGCAGGGGTGGTGGGGTAACAAATAGCACTGGTCATTAAAGCTGGTTAAAACTTCAGTTTTTCATTTTGACATGAAAATCTTCATGATGTGGTTTCTACCCTTCTTTCCCTGACAGGCAGGCAGTCTTAGTTTTGGCACAAAGGGAGTTCTGAGATCAGGAAGTAGATAGGGTGGAACAGCAGGCTAAGGAAGTTCCTTTGCAACTTTTTTTATAATGTTATTGTTTGTTTTTATAATTACATGAAAAGGCCTAAGACATTGTTATACCTTGCAAGATATCCATATGACGCTGGCCTAAATGGCCACCTTGATTTCTAGGCAACATCCAAAAGATATGGTGGAGTCTGCCTACTCATTACTAGGCAAATAGCCATTCTTTGGTTTTATATCGAATTGACAGAACTCCATTTGCCCACCCAGCTACGGCATTACATTTCCCAGCCTCCCTTGCAGCTTTGTGGCTAAGTTCTGGCCAATGGAATTAAAGCAATGTTGTGTGGGACTTCAAGAGTCTCCTTAAGATCCAGTCTTAAATAAGAGTCTCCTTGAGATCCAATCTTAAACAAAGTGCCCACAACAAAAATCACACTAAGTAGGAAAACATTGAAAGGTTTTCTTTGAAAATCAGGACCAAAGTAAAGATGCCTGCCATCATTATTTCAAGTCAGCATTTTAGAGAGTTCTTGTGCAGCACAATAAGGAAAATAAACACTTAAGAACTGAAATGGAGGAAATAAAACTATCATTTTTTTGTGGATGATATGATTGTCTACAGTAGTGTTGACAAAGAGTTAAACTCTGTAAAATATTTTGAGAGATTTATTCTGAGCCAAATATGAGTGACCATGGACTGTGACACGACCCTCAGAAGGTCCTGAGAACATGTGCCCAAGGTGGTTGGGGTACCACTTTGGTTTTATATATTTTAGGGAGGCATGAGACATCAATCAAATACACTTAAGAAATACATTAGTTTGGTTCGGAAAGGCGGGACAACTCAAAGCAGGGGCTTCCAGGCTGTAGGTAAATTTAAACATTTACTGGTTAACAGTTGAGGTCATCTGAAGACCTGGGATCGATAGAAAGGAAGTGTTTAAGATAATATAAAGCCTAAACATTTGTGGAGATGAATGTGGAGACCAAGCTTTTTTTGTGCAGAGAAAGCTCTCAGTACCAGACTTCAGAGACAACAGATTGTAAAATGTTTCTTATAGGACCTAAAAGAGTGTCTGGCTCTTAGTTGATTATCTCCTGGATCTGGAAAGGAAGGAAGGAAAAAAATGAGTGGGAAGGGGTTCTCTATACAATGTGGATTTTTCCCACAAGGGATGGCTTTGCAGGGTCATTTCAAGATATGGCAGAGAAACATGTTTTGGGGTAAAATATTTTTATTTTCTTCCTTGTTATGCCAGGTCAAACTGGAAAGTAAGCCACGCTATACATCAGAAATAAAACCCATCTGATGAGAATTTATGTTTTGGAGGACATGACTTCGCAGACCCCTTAGATAGGAATTGGGGCAAGATTAAAAAATCAGAGCTTAGTTCTCAGTAGAAATTCCTAAAGAATCTAAAAAGTACTTCTTGGACATACTAGAAGATTTCAATAAGATCAACATAAAAATTCAATTTCATTTCTATATACTAGACACAATCTAAAAACTTTTAAAAAATAAATATTAATGTTATTGATGTGCAATACCACTAAACTAAGTTCTAGGGGAAAAAACAACAAAGATGTGTAAAATCTATACATGAAAATTATAAAATTTTAGCAAAATGCATTAAAGGACATCTAAATGGACAAAGATCCCATTTTTATCATAATTCTTATGATAAACACATGAATTTTCTCCAAGTTGATCTACAGATGTAATGAATTATAGTCAAAATCCCCAAAGATTTTCATAGAACGTGAGAAGTTGATCCTAATATATACTGAGGAACAGATGTCAAAGATAGCCAAGATATTTCTGAAGAAAAATAAAGAGGGCAGAATTATTCTAGAAGACACAGCGATTTTTAAATAAAGTTATAGTAATTAAGAGAGTGTGGTCTTGGTACAGGAATAAATGAGCTGACTGGTAGGTAGAAATAGAGGGCCAGGAATCAGACTCATGTATATTTGAATTTTTAAGATGGGCTGGAAGTACAGAACTGGAGAAGGCAAGATTGAATAACAAGTGGAGCTGAAAAACTGGTTATCCATGTGGAAAAATGAAATCAGATCTTACTTCACACCATATACAAAAATCAAACCTAGAAGGATTAAGAGCTTACATGTTAAAAGCACACTTTCACTTTTAGAGGAAAGTAAGCTAATATTGTTCTGATCTTAGAACAGGGAGGGATTTCCTAAATAACACTCAAAAATATGCTAACCGCTAGAGACAATATTTACAAATTCAGATACATTGGAATTAGTCATCGAAACATGTCATAAAAATATTTTAAAGAAAATAGAAGAAAAATTCCAACTGAAGTTACTAGAGTACAAAGGATTAACATGCAGAATAGATATGGATTCCTACAAACAAATAAAAAGGGGGAAAAAGCTGACAAAACTGCAAAAGATTCAAACACATTTCACAGAGGAGGAAATACGGCTAAAAAAACTTGAAGCGCTGTTGAACCTCATTATCAGGGAAATGTAAGTCAAAACCACAGAGATACCATTTTACACCTATTGATAAAAATTGTGTGTGACAATATTGAGTTTGAAGGGAACGTGAATCAATGTGATCACATTGCTGGTAGAAATGTAAATTCATATAACCACTTTGGAAAATAATTTGTCATAACCTTGTAAGGTGGTTCGTGCCTGAAGACCCAGTAACTCCTCATCTAGGTATATACCCAAGAGAAACATTAGCACCCATCTAATAGGAAATAGAAAAATGTTCTAAACAGGAAGTTTCTCATACGAAAAGAAATAGAAACAACTCGGATGTCTTTTGGAGGAAAGAATATAAATTGTAGTAGAGTTGCACAAGGGACTATAATACAGAGGTGAAGATTAATGAACTACAGCTTTACCAACCACACGAATGTTCCAGAAACACTGTTGAGTGAAAAGAACAGCCTAGGGAAGACTACTCTAGCGTGAGAAGACCCAATTACATATGTTTTAGGTGTTCAAACATATTTGGTAAAATTCATCTTTAAAAAGCAAAGGAATGACAAACACCAGATTTAGAAGAGTAAGCTATGTGAGAGAGGCAGAAAGCAGAAATAGACTGGGGGCCCTTCCCTTTCCCTTAGGTCAAGGTCAAATGGTGGTGCTATTCTAGTTCTTGGTTGGGCCTTGGTTTCACCAGGTGTTCATTATTAAACAAAAGTGACGTAAAGTAAAATAAGGCCATGCACAGGCTGATAATGATAGTGTGCCATGAATCAAGAATTTTTATTAATTGCATTCTGTGCATTTGAATTCCATTTTGTAAAAAATGAACAAAACTGTAAGAATTGTAAAGAAATGTTCTTCAATCCCACTATCAAAATGCAGCAAGCAGTTCCTCTTAAAAGTCTCATTTAATGACCTGGAGCACGCTTTTATGCTTTCCAGTGAAGTGTGAAGTGTTGCCTTTCTTGTCAACAAACTGTCAGTCAGCACTGTACCACTTCCAGCAGTTCTGAGGTCTGGGGAAAGATTTTGAAAACCTTGGCTGGGAACTTTAACATAGAAACAAAAAAGGTATCAGCTAAGGTTTCTTAGAAACAGTTGTTCATTTGTTTATTTTAAAAATCTGGTCCCAAAAAAGTCTCATTTAAATTTTAGGGGGGAAAAATGAGAGTATTGTAAAGTAAATGTTTTTCCTATGTGCCAGGTCACATTTATATTGTAATGTGTTTTACACTTTTCTTGGGTGTAATTTCTTAATAAAATATTCTTTATAACTTTATACAGCCCACAGTTTCCACATAGCAACATAGAAAAGCATTTTGATTTAGAAATAGCAGCCAAAAAAAAGTCGTTTGGGAAGCTAGAATATATGTGCACTTAAGAGTAGCATTCAGGCCAGACATGGCTCACACTGTAATCCCAGCATTTAGGAAGCCCAAGGAGCAGGCATTACTTGAGCCCAGGAATTCAAGACCAGCCTGGGCAACAAAGTGAGACACGGTCTCTACTAAAAAAAAATCAAAAAATTAGCCAGTTATAGTGGCATGCACCTGTAGTCCCAGCTACTCAGTAGACAGGCAGGATGGTCACTTGAGTCCCGGAAGTTGAGGCTGTAGGGAGCTGCAGTTGTGCCACTGCACTTTAGCCTAGGTGACAGAGTGAGATCCTGTCTCAAGTAAATCAGTGTCCACTTAGATGCCAGACAAGCAAATGCACCGTCTCCACTGTGTCATGAGCAGGGCTTCAGAGATGGACACTCTGGTACTGTGGAAAATGACTGCACTTAAGCACAAAAGAAAACCCATTTGATAAGTTGTGCTTCCAACCAGCTGTGTATCCCTGAACTTCAGTTTCCCTATCTGTTTAACTCAGGGACTAAAATATGCCTTCCCTACCTCAGATGTTAGTGTATTGACAGAATAGATGTGAGCATGATACTGGCCAGACACATTCTGCCCATTACACAGTAAACCAATCACTGAGATGATGAGTTTGGCAGTGGAGAAGATTTTATTCATGAGGCAGTGAAATGAGGAGCTGGAGAATGCCTCTCAGGTCTGCCTCCCTGAAGAAGAGGCTTTAGGGATATTTATGGGATAGAGAAGCAAGGTGGTCTGAGGTATGGGGAAACATGACTGGAGCAAAGGAAAATGAGGCAGTGGGTGATCAGCCCAAGTGCAGTCAAGCTTCATGGCTCTTCACAGATGCACGTTTAACAAAGTGACATCATTAGTGTGATCTGAGGGTGGAGTTTTTGGCCCTCCAACTAAGGTCATCCATTGTGAAATGGGAGAGGTCCCTGAACCTCCTTGCAGAACATGGAACAAGAGTATGGCTTGTCTGTTCAGCCACCATGTGTGCTCAAACCCCTGTGGAAGGGGGAGCACACAGACAGGCAGGTATAGGAATCAGGGTGAGTGCTTTTGGGCTCTGGCCCCACCGGTAGCATTTAGGGTGGGAGCCTGTGACTCCTGAAGCCCCAGTGGATGTGCTACAGTGCTCTTTTAGCTCTGCCATCTGCAGACAGCTTAAGTGTTAACCAGCTCAGTGCCTTCTTTGTCCCTGGGTTTTTGTCCAGTGTCCAGGAAGAATCAGGTCATACACAGATTTGAAGGATGGTGAATGCAGGGTTTTGTTTTGTTTTGAGACAGTTTCACTCTTGTCACCCAGGCTGGAGTGCAATGGTGTGATCTCAGCTCACTGCAACCTCCGCCTCCTGGGTTCAAGTGACTCTCCTGCCTCAGCCTCCTGGGTTGCTGGAATTACAGGTGCCTACCACCAGGCCCGGCTAATTTTTATATTTTTAGTAAAAATAGAGTTTCATCATGCTGGCCAGGCCAGTCTCAAACTCCTGACCTCAGGTGATCCACCCACCTTGGCCTCCCAATGCTGGGACTACAGGTGTGAGCTGAATGCAGGGTGGGGTGGGGGGAGGTTATTGAGTAATAGAGGTGGCTCTCAGCAAGATGAATTGGGAGCTGAAAAGGGGATGGAATGGGAAGATGATTTTTCCCTGGAGTGTAGCCGTCCAATGGCCAATCTCTCCTCCCTGACTGCCCCAGCTGAATTCTTGATGTTCACATGCTCCTTCTCTGCCACGCCATTCTACCGCTCTTCTGCTCTTCTGTTTGTCTGCTCATCTGCTTGTGGAACCTGGGGCTTAGGGTTTATATGAGTACAGGATAGGGGGCGTGGCAGACCAAAGGGCAACATTTGGATGTGAAAACAGGAATGCTTGTTCCCACTTCCTGCTGTGGGTTTCCAGGCTTAAGGGTGGGGCCTTTGCCAAGGAACTGCCCTCTTCTACCCAGCATTTTCCTGTCTCCTGTCCATATCAATTGGACATTCACACAGGTTCAACTGAAGGGTCAGTGGTCTCAGCCTGTTTGAAGTGGACAAGGGCTGACCCCAACGTCCTAAAAAACAACTGTTACCATGGTAAGCAATGCCTTAGAGATGTTATCTATAAGGAAGCTACTGGCAGATATATATTATTTAGCCATATGGATTTTAAAATCAGCTAGAAGCAAGCGACTAAAAGCAAGCAAGGCAAGATAAGCTTGGTGGGCCTTATCAGTCTAGCCCTCAGTTTCCATCAACAGCACATGGTCAAGCAAGAGGCAGCAGGTGCGGTAACAGGAGACCAGTGGGATGCAGACAGCATGCCAATGCCCACTTTATAGTGCTTGGAACACAGGTTTACTATTTATAATGACCACAGAGTTTAGAGCCATTTTATGATTGCATTCCTGACA
Organism: Callithrix jacchus; assembly: GCF_049354715.1. Taxonomy (NCBI): domain Eukaryota; kingdom Metazoa; phylum Chordata; class Mammalia; order Primates; family Cebidae; genus Callithrix; species Callithrix jacchus. Next base: position 76,457,124 of record NC_133512.1, on the reverse strand, counting down.
GAAATCATCAAATCATATCTGATGTGCTTGATGTCAAGTCCCTAATCAGAAATGTAAGTTCCAAATTTATAACCTCTTTTTTTTTTTTTTGAGACAGAGTTTTGCTCTTGTTGTCCAGGCTAGAGGGCAATGTCGTGATCTCGGCTCACTACAACCTCCACCTCCCAGGTACAAGTGATTCTCCTGCCTCAGCCTCCTGAGTAGCTGGGATTATAGGTGCCCACCACCATGCCTGGCTAAATTTTTATAGTTTTAGTAGAGACAGGTTTCACCTGCCTCGGCCTCCCAAAGTGCTGGGATTACAGGCGTAAGCCACCGCACCTGACAATAACCTCATTCTTATGATAAAAAACATATATAATCCAGTTTGAAGAAACCTGTTTTAGGATGCTCCAGTTTATGTGGTGATTTCTAGAAAAATTTTATGGTGATAACTGAAGATTGTCAGTCACTGAAATATTAATTACATAGTCAGTGAAGAGAAGGTAAAATATACTTCTGGGCTTCACTTTACACTAGAGATGTTTTTCTAAAACGGTGCCGATGAAGCAAATCTTTGTCCCCATTACTTCACATTTATCGTTTCAAAGGCACTTTATCTTTATTTCTGGTTGATCATCCTTTGAGGGTGGCACTCTCAAAATGCCAGCTCAAAATTTCCCTGCCCTTCAGTTTCCATGACAAGTAAGTTAACGATCTGTAAATAAATCCTGAAATGTCCTCAGGAATCTGCCACTTGAAAGAATCCTATTAGAATTCTTCTGAAATGCAAACATTTGGCTTGTTATGTGCCTGCCTGAAGTTGTACACTGGGCTTTCTGGAGGGCAGCAGACCCCTAAGAATAGAGCTCCGGGCTTTCCTTTAGTTCCTCTCATTGTTTTTCAGGGACAAAAATCGTTATCTTATGTTGTTTTTTTTTTTTTTTTCCAGAGGAGTAGGAGGAAGATCTAAAATAGTTAGGTCTGGCAGCTTAATCTGGGTTGGCTGTCTCTGCCGGCAATCTGTAAAATGTGTTTTTCAAGGATAAGAAGTTTGGTCCTGAGCCAGAGCTCATGTCTGTCATCAGCAGGAAGATAAATGATCCCTGTAACCTACTGCTATGCTCTGTTTACCCTTGTGCTTAAACATGAATACCTTGCCTTCCATAGGCCCAGAGCTGCTCCAAGTGGATCCTTTGCTCCTGTCAAACAGAACCTTCGCAGGTCTGCCGTTTGGGTGAGCACAGTGGGGCCAGCCTTTTGTGAGGTGAAACTCCACACCAGCTTCCATTCTTGGGATTGGTATGCAGTTTTTTCATGTTGCCTAAGAGGCTCAGGAAGGGAACTCGAGGTATTTGTTTTTCCATGCCCACAAAGGCCATTTCCTAAGAGGTGAGAAGCAAATGTACATGCCTGCAAGGTACCTGTGAATGCGGCTCAGCTCGGGACAAGAGCTCTTCAGGGGAATCTGGTATCTATTCATTATGCAAAACTTCATTCTAGCTAGAACTGGGCTTGGGCTAGGCTTAAAGCTTAAAGGGATGCCTGCTAAACCATGTTTCCTGTTTCCTGTAGAACTTAACCACACAAGTGCTGAAAATGTCAAAGCTCACAGTAGAGGGTTAAGGCGTGAGAAAGGGACGGCACTGGCAGAAGGCAATCAGTGTGACCACTTCCTTCTCCACCCTCTTCTCCCATCCCTTGCCTCCCTGGAAAAGCTGGTTTCCTCAGGAGTCACTCCTTCAGCAGCCGTACAAGGCAAATGCCTCAGGGAAGCCTGGCACAGGCTGGAGTTGCCTCTCGCCGGCCCCTGCCCTGCCTCCTGCCCCAGCAGACAGTGAATAAGCCACCCGGTTGGCCCAGCTTCCCCAAATCCCATATCCCACGCTGGGGCACAAGTATCTAGGAGGACAGGACTGTGTCGCTGGGAGATGGAGCGAGAAGGATGACAGGAGCCACAGAATCAAAATAGCACAGTCAACTCACTTCTACTGAAAGATTCAGAAAGGAAAGATTCAGTTCTTTAGCTTGTAAATTCAAGTCAAAATCACTTTTTATTTTACTTTGTTTACTTATTTTTTGAGACAGGGTCTCCTCTGTCACCCAGGCTGGAGTGCAGTGGCTCAATCGTGGTTCATTGCAGCCTCTAACTCCTGGGCTCCAGGATCCTCTTGCCTTAGCCTCCCAAGTAGCCAGGACCACAGGCATGCACCACAATAGCTAACTAATGTTTTAAAGACAGGGTCTCACTATGTTGCCCAGGGCTGGTCTCAAACTCTTGGGCCCAAGCAATCCTCCCACCTTGGCCTCCCAAAGTGCTGAGATTACAGGTGTGAGCCACCACGCCTGGCCGAACATTACTTTTTATAAGACACATATTTTTTTCTGAAATAAGGTCTAGTGAAGCCCATGTTGTTTGTGTTTAAGAAGCCATGACCCAAAAGAGCACTACCCATTCCCACCCAGGCTTGTTGCATTCATCCATTTAATTGCTTATTCAACGCGCACACACGGGGGTCCAGCCAAGTGCCAGATGAGAAAGACACAGGCCCGTCTCAGGAGCTCGAAGTATAGCAAGGAGAAAACAGGTATGGTTTCCAGGGAGCAGTTAAGGCTCAGATAAAGGGCAGCAGAAGTGGTCACGGGAGCCCAGAGAAAAGACCCCAATTCAGCCTAGGCGCAGCTAGAGAGAGACAGTGGCTGCTGGACTGAGGGAAGGAGAGACTCACCTACCAAGCGAGTACACTGCCCTGGTTAGGGTTGCCTGCCCTGGCCTCCATTTCTTCACCTGCCAGATAAGCAGTCAGAGGAGTGACTCTAAGCCCTTGCTGTATTGATAAGTCTGTGGCTCCCTTCATCTACATCTCTGCAGAGCTCAGTAGCTCTCAAAAGACAGAGCCCAACCTCAGGGCAGTGCAGTGGTGTATGCTGGGGCTGGGATGTGTTATGGTCATCCTGACTCTAGGATGCAAAGGTGGCTATTGCTGGCCCCAGAGTTTCATAAATTGCTTTGCAAGTGAAGAGTCTCGTGTGGGCAACATTGGTTCTGAAATCCTGTCAACTGGGTGTGATGTGCAGGCCACGTGGAATTCAGGGCATGTGCTCACAGAGGAACCACCGGGGATTCTGGCTGTGGCAAAAGTGCTGCCAATTTGCCCCTGGGTTGATTTGTTCCCAAATGGAGAGCACCACAGGCAGCCACACCCTAGAGCACATTCCCCGCTCCCTCAGCACCCCAGCAGCCCAGCAGCCCTCTCTGTCCATTCATTGTTTAGGCAGTACCGGAAAGAAATCTCGCCTCATCTGGTCAGCTACCCTAAGCTTATCTGTAGGGAATTTCACATCCTCTTCCCCCACCAAAAAACACACGTCATTTTGTATAAATGTGAAACTTCAGGGACTCTTGCCTCATAAATGCATGTGTTTTTCTCTTGTATGCAGTGCTATTTTCAAGACTAATATTTAAGTCTTTCTGGTGAATTCCTGCCCATCTGTCAAGATTGAGCCTGCATGGCCTCCTCCTACCCATCCTGGGGGCTTCCATAGCCCTTTGTGCCATCTCCTCCAGAGCTTGAGCGCACAGCCTTGCAATTTATCTGCTGACACGTCCATCTTCCCAGCTGGCCCTGAGTGGATTCTCAGGGGCAGGAACCGTACAGTGCCTGGCTTCCATTACCTAATACCAAGGCCTCTGCTGACACGAAAGCTCTGGAAATGTTGCAGTCAATTCCAAGTGTCTTTGTCTCAACTATTCTCATCTTAATTTTTGTGGTCTCAGTGCCTTCCACAACGGTTTACTCTCTTACTCAGATTTCACCTATCTCACTGAATGGTGGTGTTGGGTCACTTGGGGTCAGAAAACCCTTCCAAAAATGTTGACACTTTGGCTATTACTATTGCTGGAAGTGAAGGAAGTGTCCTTTTCTGACCCGGGAGCCTCACGTCTTCTACCAACATCCATGAAATTGTGGCATGCATGCTTATTAGCCTGCAGATGAGGTAAGATCTCAGTTCTTGATGGTATGGAGCACTGCAGGGAGAGGAAGTGTGCACGGGGAGCCCAGCCTGCTGTTGGAACTGCCAGGAGAGCAGATGACTGCGGCACACCCTTGCTGCGTGGGGTGGCAAGCAGCCTCTTCCTTCAGACTTCTGCCCAAATGTGACCTCATTAGAATGGCCTTCCCTAACCATCCCAGCTGACACAGAATCTCACATCACTCCCTGTCTCCTATCTTGCTTTCCTGTCTTTCACACACATACCACATCATCTCATGTATTTGTTGTCTGTACTTCCCTACAAAATGGCAAATCCCATCAGAGAAGGAACTTTGTTTCATTCACTGCTGTAATTAATTCTACAACTTAGGACAGTGCCCCACCCTGGTTTGTATCATGGGTTAGAGCCTGTAAGCCATGCCAGGAGCTTGAGTGAATCCTGGGAGGTCAGGAGAGCCTTTCAAGTATTGTATGATTTGCATTTTAGGGCAATGATCTCTTCAGCAGTTGGGAAGTTGTTGAAGGGGGGCAAGACCACAGGAGTCTGAGAGAGCAGGTGGGAGGTGGGTGCATCATCTAGGAGGAGGGCGTTGGAGTGGATGTAAGACACTGGGCTGGACAGGACTGGAGGAGTGTTGAAGCTATCAAGGATGAATGGACAGGGCTTGGCAATTGATCAGATGTAGAATGCAGATGAGTAGGGGTCACAGATGGTGATTTGGGTGACTGGCAAATGGTTCAGGGCATTCAGGGGAAATGGGGGTATACCTGGAGGTAAGATGTTCAACTGGGGTAAAAATTTGACTTACTGTTATCTGCTGAACTGTGAGAAGGGCTGTTATCCTGTGGCCATTACTTGACACGATCCGATGGCAAGAAGTGTGTTGCTGGTGCCAGGGTCAGAATGTGGGAGTGTCTCAGTCCTGTATTCACAGACCCTCAAGGAGAAGCAGGTTTCAGGGTTTCTGGTAGTCGTTTCTGAAGCCAGCTCCAGGTTAGACAGCCCTCATTTAAGCTGATGTTTTTACACTTCTCAAATTTCTGTTTTTCAATATTTTTACATTTTTAATTTATATGCCACAAAATGCACAATTCTTGGGCACACATCACTGTGAATATTTATCTTTGCATACACCCATGGAACCACCCAAATTAAGATTTAGAACCTTTCCATATTTCCAGAAAGCTATTTGCGCCTCTTCCAAGTCCAAGGTAACCATTGTCTGATTTTCATCGTCTAGGATCAACATTGCTGATTCTTGAACTTCATGTAAATAGAACTGCACAGTATGTACTTTTTATATGTGTCTTGTTCTTTCAACATCATGACTGTGAGGTTCACCTTTCAGCAATTTGCTGGTTTTATCATAGCTGTGTAATGTTCCATTGTATAAATATGCCATAATTTGTTTACCATTTTCCTGTTGATAGGCATCTGGGTTGTTTAGAATAAAGCTGTAATAAACTTTCTGGTCCAAGTCCTTTTTGTGTTTACTCTCTTTTGGCAATTCCAGGAAGGCCTGTGTTTTGTGTGTGTGGATGTGCATTATTAAAGGAAAACCTTCTCGACAAGGCCTCTGCCTGGGGTACCTTTGAGAATCAGCAAATCCAAGGAGCAGTGGACAGAAGCTCTAAATTACCAGTGACCAAGGATAATGTCACATGCCCTCAATTATTTCTGTTTTATTAGAGATCAGGAGAATTTGGGGGAAACCTATAAGTGATTTTGAGCAGTTATTCTCATGTGCTTATAAGACTTTCACCTCTTGCAAAGGAGCAGGGCTGGGGAAAGAGACAGAAGCAGGATGTAGGTTGGGCCCCATGTACCTGGAGAATGGTATTGAGCTCCCTAGAGCATGTGGCCGCCAGTTAAGGGAATGTTTTTCTACAATGATGTTTTTCTACATCAGAAATGGAAAACATTCTCATTTCTCTGTCATTGTGGTCACGCTGTAAACCGTCCTTCACTAGGGTTTGAATGAAAGAGGTGACCTAAACTCTGCTAAAGAGCTTCTCACATCCTTGATTGCTGACGACTATGACATCCTCGCCGAGGCCATTTCCCTTCTGACTTTTTTCCCAAATATTTCTGATCCTCCCTGGGCAACTATACTAGTAAATATTCAGAGATTCCTAATCCTAGACTTTTCAGGCGTCCCAGGTTTCAGAGGAGAAAGAAAATTCTCGTTGGTTAAGGACTTGCTATGTGCCAGGTACTATGTGATGTGGTGTGTATCCATTTCCTTATTTAATCTTCACTGCACAGTGAGATAGGTTTTATTATTCCCCTTTGACAGATGAGGAGACAGAAGTGCAGAGAGGTTAATTAATTTGCCCCAAATCACAGAGCAGAGCCAGGATTTAATCTGAGATATATTTGGCTGTCTTGCCTACAGCAGATGGTTCCTAAGTCCTTTCTGGTCCAAGTCCTTTTTGTGTCTGGATGGGTGTGGTGGCTCACACCTGTAATTCTAAAACTTTGGGAGGCTAAGGCAGGAGGATTGCTAGAGGCCAGAAGTTCAAGACTTGCCTGGGCAACATAGCAAGACTCCCATTTCTACAAAAATAATAATAATAATAAATTAAAAATAAAATAAGTGTCTCTGACCAGACCTCCTAGCTTGGCTCATGCTGTCTCTATGGTATAAAACATTCATATGGTCTAAAAAAAAGTATTGTCTCTCAAATGACTGTGAGATTCCACTGTCCTTTTATAACTTCATGATATGGAAAATAGTCACAGTTGGCTGGATGTGGTGGCTCATGCCTGTAATCCCAGCACTTTGGGAGGCCGAGGCAGGCAGATCATCTGAGGGCAAGAGGTTGTGACCAGCCTGACCAACATGGTGAAACCCCGTCTCTACTAAAAAATACAAAAATTAGCCAGGCATGGTGGCAGGCACTTGTAATCCCAGCTACTCAGGAGGCTGAGGCAGGAGAATTGCTTGAGCCTAAGAGGCAGAGGTTGCAGTGAGCTGAGATCGTGCCTTTACACTCCGGCCTGGGTGACAGAGTGAGATTCTGCCTCAAAAAAGAAAAGAAAAGAAGAGAAAATAGTCACAATCTTGAGGCTAAAGTGATGTAACCCAGAATCACATGGGTCCTCTGTGAAAAAGCTTAAGGTGACCCAGGGTGCAGTGGTGACTTCCAGAAACCTGGAGACCAAAGGTGAGCTACGTAAAGGCATGGAAGGTGTTGAGCTCAGTCCCAGCTTGGGGCGAGGGCACTTCCCACCCACCCCGAGGGCTGTGATCAGCCTCTGCCTCCTCCCAGTCCTGCATTGACAGCTGCACACCATGCTTGCCCCTGCTCCGTGTACCCTGGTAGCAGAGCCAGCATAATTTCATGCTTCCTGATTTCTGAGGATAGTGAATCAATCTCCCCTCTAGTTTGCCTAGAAGAGGAGCTTATTTAGATAAACGCCTCCACGGAAACAGTTGTAGAAATCACTTAAGAAAACAAGAGGCTGCTAAAGGAATGCTCTGTGCACTGTGTGGAACAATTTGCTGTCAGCACGGGCACTCCTAGGTGGGGAGCAGCACACCTGCTGCATGTCCTTCCCAAAAGGAGCCCCGTGTATCCTGGACGCTGAACTGCAAATAAAAACAGCAAACACTAGAGTCCTAGAGTCAGGGGGAGGAGCTGGGGACAGAGGTGAATGAAGACTTTCCTCCCTGGCTTCAGATCAGCCCTTAGACAGTTCTCAGAACTCCTAAAGTCATAAGTGTTCTCTAAGTTACTGTCACACCATACTCATTTTAAGGGGGTTCAGGGCACCTGGCTGATGGGACCCTCTCCTGGGACACTCCTCCAGGCAGCCCCCACCATGCCCTGGAGGTGTTGGACTGACAAGAGACTGCTGGCTTTAGGGGACAAAGGGCACTGGGTGGTTGAGTCTGCAGAGAGGGAACCCAGGGAGGAGCACTGGCCTCAGGACAGTGGAATCCAGCTGCCATAGAAAACTGGAAAGTGGCCTCCGATAAGCCTCACCTCCAGTTTAGCCAAACAGTGAGTCCTGGAGCATGCTGCTGGCTCCTGGCAGGCCTGAGCAGTTTCTATTACAAAAAGAAAAGGAGGGGAAAGGCTATGAATGCTGGCCTGGTTCCCAGAACAGAGGCTGCAGGGAAAATGGAAACAGCTGTTCACCCAGCCCAGTGGGCTTGGCAAGGGCAGGTCGGTGCGGAACCAGAGGAAAACGTGGAGCCCCCAGGCTCTGCTCCCTGGGGCCAGAATCACCCATGCCCCACCCCTTCGAGCCTCAGCTCAGACATGGTGGGAGTAGAAAGAGCCCTGGATTGGGAGTTTCAGTTCTGGCTGAGCTCCTAACCAGCTTCCTCACGTGTCCAGGAATCATGGAATCACAGTTCCCAGAGCCCAGGAGGACCCCTCACCCACTAGGATGACTCACACCGTTCTGCCAGCCCTGGCTGACAACGGACTCTCCCATCCTGAGCAGCTGCCAGGTCATCGCATCCTCATAGCTCCCTCCAGACACCCTGCTGGACAGAGCAGGATAGAAGAGTGGAGAACCCCAGCCACGGGGCTCCTCTGCTCTCATCCCACCTTAGGTCTGCCTCTGCCCTATGAAGTCCGGCCCCTGCCGCCTATGCTTTTCATATCCCCAACAATTCCGGGGATGAGGGGGACTCAGGAAGTATTTGATGGCCTGGTTAATGATGAGCCCTGGCTGGATGCAGTGGCTCCCACCTGTAATCCCAGCACTTTGGGAGGCTGAGGCAAGCGGATCACAAGGTCAAGAGATGGAGACCATCCTAGCCAACATGGTGAAACCCCATCTCTACTAAAAATACAAAAATTAGCTGGGCACGGTGGCGGGTACCTGTAGTCCCAGCTACTTAGGAGGCTGAGGCAGGAGAATCGCTTGAACTCAGGAGGTGGAGGTTGCAGCAAGCCAAGATTGTGCCACTGCACTCCAACCTGGCGACAGAGTGAGACTCTGTCTCAAAATATAACAAAACATAAAATAAAATAATTTTTAAAAATGAGCCCTGTCACAGCTTATGATTTGGGGTCCAATAAATCTGGGTTCCGATTTGAGCCCTGCTGCCAGCCGGCTGGGACACTGAGACAAAGGCCTTGGCCTCTCTAAGGCTCAGCTTCCTTGGCACTAAAGTGGTGGATGCTTCACAGAGCTGATGGGAGGATAAAGGAAATAAGCGTATGCCAGCGAGGGGGTTAGTAACAGCGCCCATCTCTCCATGCATCTGCAATCCTTGCCCACTCTCTCTAGACACAGGCTCAGAAGCCAGTGGAGCCTTTCAGGGCAGGAACCTCATTGGTTTTAGGGTCACATCTGTTGCTATGGAGGCAAATGGCACATCTGCTGGGCTCCACACTAGCCTGGGGAGAGGCCTTATGGTGCGGCTGTTTCCCAACAAGCAGTGGTGAGGTGTGCAGCAGGGCCCTGTTTAAACACAGAGAGGCGGGAGCCCTCACCCTGCACCTCAGATTCGTAAGACACCTGCTTCCTGATGCACTCCCCAGGCCTCACCTCTTGGTGGGAGTGGAGGAAATGATGGGATGAGTCACCACAAAGACCCTTCATGGGACACATTAACTTTACAGAATAATGTTTCTGAGACAGAGTGGAGGACTTTCTTTTCTTTTTTTGCCCTCAATCACTGAAAGAGTAGAGGATTTTAACTACACATAGTGTGCTCTGGCAATTGGCAAATTTAACCCCTGCCTGCCCTAAATATTTTTGTTTTCCTCGAGACAGAGTCTTGCTCTGTCACCTAGGCTGGAGTGCAATGGCAGGATCTCGCCTCACTGTAACCTTCGCCTCCTGGGTTCAAGTGAATCTCCTGCCTCAGCCTCCCAAGTAGCTGGGACTGCAGGTGTGTGACACCATGCCCGGCTAATTTTTTGTATTTTTAGTAGAGACGGGGTTTCACCATGTTAGCCAGGATGGTCTCCATCTCCTGACTTCATGATCTGCTCACCTTGGCCTACCAAAGTGCTGGGATTACAGGCGTGACCCACCACACCCGGCCAGGAAAGGGGTTCTTAGTCCTATTTTTTAGACAATGGCATTGAGTTCCAGAGAGGTTGGACAATTGCCCAAAGTCACACAGCTTATTATTCAAAGCACAGTAACTCATGCCCCCAGAGTTGACTTCCTATCTTCCAAGACAGGGAGGAACAAACATCACTGTCTGGCCTCGTATACTGAGTTTTGGTGAGACATTCTGTGCACACACACACACGAGCGCACGTGCACACCCGCATATGTGCTCTGTTTCTTTCCTGGGTTCAGCTTCCTGTCCCTAAGTGCAAGAAAGAAACCTGGAGACCTGGAGATCAACTCCCCTCACCCCATGCTGTAGACCCTACTTGGGTGGTGGGTGGTGAAAGAAGCCAACATGTTTCATCTGCAGATACACTTCTTTGAATAATTTGAGATGGCTGTTCCGAAGAAATGCAAACAGAAGGAGCCCTGCCATGCTGTCTTTCTGGGGAGATTTGTATCAGCAGAGAATCTGCATTGATGCAGACAAGTTTTCTCAGAGGTCTTCCTTTGTCCAGTCCAGGAAAAATTAACTGAAAGTGGGACACCTTTAAAGGTCTGAAGGCAACATTTCCCATCGATTCTCTTAGGGCTGCTCCCTGTGAGGTTTTGTCTGCGTAACAAGACCACCTTGGCTCCTCAGGCCTCTTCATCTCCTCCCATAACCTGTTTTGCTCCATCCATGCCCATATTCTTTCTGTAACCTCAGGATGGTACATCCACCTCTGAACCCCAGGGGGACAGATGTAATCGCTCTATGGTTCTCCCCCATGTGCATGCACATTAACAAACTTTTATGCTTTTTCTCTTATTAATCTGCATTTTCTGAGAGGATTTTCTAGTGAACCTACAGAGGGTAAAGGAGTGTTTCCCTGGGTTCCTACTGTGGCTTTTCTGGACTGTGAGACCACCTTTAGTCTTGCCGGGCAGGTTCTGAGTCAGGGGAATAGGGTCTGGAGGCAGAAAACCTAAGACCAATTCACATTGACTAACTAGAACTAAATCAAAAGGAAAATCCCAACTTTCCACACTTAAGTACCAAAAGGAACAGGGGCCACTCCCTTTGTAAATCCCACCCCCCCAACAATCCTCTCTGGCTGGCAGGTGAAAATGGAAAGTGCCTCTGATTAGTTGCTTTCTGCAATCAATTAGACATTTGTATGAGAGAGTAACTTCCCTTCAGCCTCTGAATGGTTGCTTTCTGCAACCAGTCAGACTGAGTCAGGCCGCTACTTCATTTGCATGAGGTGTACACCAAGTGGCCAATGGGAAACCTCTAGAGGGTATTTGGGCCCCAGAAGATCCTGTAACCAGGGCCCTTGAGCTGCTGCTCAGGCCTGCTCCCACCCTGTGGAGTGTACTTTCATTTTCAATAAATCTCTGCTTTAGTCGCTTCATTCTTTCCTTTCTTTGCTGTGCATTTTGTCCAATTCTTTGTTCAAAATGTCAAGAACCTGGACAACTTGCAGTCAATACCCTCTACCAGTAATAGTTCCAGCTGTCTCCACACACCCAGAGGCTCGCCCTAAGCCCTGCTCTGTTGAGGCCCTGGGCAGTGGAGCCACAGGAAGCACCTCTGACCCAGTGCTCTGTCTCAGGCTGGTGCAGGCCAGGGCCTGAGCCTGGGCAGGGCAGCACTGCACCCCTGTGAATCATGTACCCAGCAGGGGCTGTAACAGAGCTGCATGGCCACTACCAGGCAGCTGCTGGCTGCTAGGTTAGATGGTGGCATGCAGGGCAGGCAGGGGCTTCTGCACAGAAGAGGAACAGTGGCACGTCAGTCCCACCGTTCATCACCCCGTCAGAAAACCCCATTCATCACCCATATGTTCAGCGGCCACACCATGCACTGCCTCCCCCGTGGAGGATACAGTACAGAGGCTGCTGAGTGAGTGTGGAGGCAGCCAGGGCAGAAGCTGGGAGGCATACTGCACAGGGACGAAGAACAAAGACGCTGGAGTCCCACGGTTTCAGATTCAAATCCAGACTCCATTTCTTAGCAGATGGATGATCTTGGGAAATCATTGAGTCTCCCTGTGTGCCTGTGTCCTCATTTGTAAACTGGGATAAGAATAGCACCTCCCACGGGGGTTATGAAGTGATTTAAATGCAATGCCTAGCCTGTAGTGATTGCCTCATCCATGGTAGTTACGCTAAGAGGTCAGTGAAGTGCCCTGTTTTTGCAGCTGTGTGCCATGGAAATAGAAGTTATTCTTGGGACTGGTTTCACATTTTGTTTATTTCCTGTCTCCCCATTTGGAACATAATCTCCATGAGGGCAAGGATTTAAGACTGTTTTGTTCACTGGTGTGTCCTCAAGTGTCTACAAGACTCTGTGCATAATGGAAGCTTGATTTTTTGAGTGAAAGAAAAACAGAAAAAAAAAGAGAGTGAGAAAGAGGAACTGAGAAAGAAAGAAGTAAAATCTCCTTGATATACAGATGACAAGAACTGTACTGGGAGCCATCGCAGGCCAGAGACCTGCCTGCCTGCTGTTTTTATGAAGGCCATGAGAAACAACAGTGACCCCTGGAAGCTGGACTGGCTTAGGAGACACACAGGGAGGGAGGGGAGCCTCAAACAAGACAGGAGAGCAGAGCAGCAAGGAGAATAGACCATGACCCAAGGGCTTGCTCAGTCCCACCTGACTTAAGGTTTCACCAGTTCCTAAGAACAGTCAGTTAGGAAGCGGCACACAAACCCCACTGATTAGCATGTGTTATTTATTGCAGAGGCCCCTAACCTCAGGGCCTGTTAGAAACTGGGCCACACAGCAGGAAGTGAGTGATGGGCAAGAGCGTTTACTGCCTGAGCTCCACCTGCTGTCAGATCAGTAGCAGCATTAGATTCTCCACAGGAGCACAAACCCTACTGTGAACTGTGCAGGCGAGGGATCTAGGTTGCCTGCCCCTTATGAGCACCTACTGCCTGATGATCTGAGGTGGAACAGTTTCATCCCAAAACCACCCCATCCTCCTTGTTCATGGAAAAACTGTCTTCCACAAAACTGTTCCCTGGTGCCAAAAAGGTTGGGGACTGCTGACTTGTTGGACAAGCAGTGATGCAAAGAGTCATGGCATGCTGAGTTGTAGCTAGTTCTCATACCGAGCGTGAGTTCAGGCATTTCAGGACATACTTTCACCTGCCTGTTGAGGCTCCTTAAGGCTAATCAGGAAAGGTTTCCCAACAAGGCAAGCTCCTAAGAAACAGTGCCAGCAAGATCCTGAGTGACCAGGCCATGTAGGCAGCCCCTCAGGAAAGTCGCCTCTGTAGGCCTGGCTGCAGTCTGTGTGAGCTGCTTGTTACACACAACTTCCGCCTTGGACAGTAGTCTGGTGGGGCTGTGCATGAGGGAGAAGGGATAGCTCTGTGGCCGGCTGAGGGAGCCCCTCTTGGTCTAGAAGGTGCTAGTTGTCAGCCATGTTTACCCTACCATCAATAGCCTGTTCTGAGGCCCTGCTGAAACTCACCATTGGGCTTGTGAAGTGGAGTGAAAATATGATCTCTAGGCTGGGTGCAGTGGCTCACGCCTGTAATCCCAGCACTTTGGGAGGCCAAGGTGGGTGGATCACCTGAGGTCAGGAGTCCAAGACCAGCCTGGCCAACATACTGAAACTCTCTCTTTCTCTACTAAAAACACAAAAATTAGCCAGGTGTGGTGGCACATACCTGTAATCCCAGTTACTCAGGAGGCTGAGGCAGAAGAATCTCTGGAACCTGGGAGGCAGAGGCTACAGTGAGCCGAGACTATGACACTGCACTCCAGCCTGGGCAACCGAGTGAGACTCTGTCTCAAAATAATAATAGTAATAATAATAATAATAACGCTCTCTAAAGCCCACTGGCAGATAAGACCTGGGGAGACGGCAAGGGAAGACTCTGAGGATGTGGTGAGGAGGCATCTCTAGAAACTGGAGGATCTGACACACTCATCAGTGGTAAGGACAGGAAGGGAAGGGGCAGGAGCAGACTCAGGCTCTGAGTGGGAGGACAAAGCAGGGGAAGGACAAAGCAGAGGGCTCTGCAGAGCCTGATAGGCCAGGCTTCCCAGGGAGAGGTCCAGGGCCACTGAAAGCCATCCAAGCAGCATCTCCAGGCCCCGGAGCGAGACTGGAGGAAACAGACCAGAGGAAACAGATCTCATTGCCTGTTTTGCACTTTCCTGGATACTGACAAGGTTATGCCTATTCATATTTTTTTCTCATTTTTCTTCTGAACTATTTGTCTATTTCCCCCTCCCTCCACCCCACCAGGCATGCAGGACTCTTGATTATTTTCCTGATGTTTATCTTTTGTCACTTACGTGCCACACATATCTTTTCCTAGTGTGTGGCTTATCTTTTGAGTTTCTTTAAAATATCTGTGATGAACCAAGGTTCTTCAATTTGATGTGGATGAAATCACAAATCTTTCTTTTTATAATTTGTGATTTTTTTGGTGTGTTATAGTTAAGAAATTCTTCCTTACTCGAAGATCAAAGAGATATTGACTTCCATTTTCTTCTGGTCAGATATCCCACCTACAGGGCTGCTGCCGTTGTTTGGGGATTTGTGTCCAAGGCAGGGATGGGCACCCCAAATATGCTGTGCTGTCCCAGATGCCAGGAGGACACGTCAGGGCCTGCACAACCTTAGGGTACCTTTCCTGTAAACCAGGCCCAGCCATCACTGGGTACAAGCTACTGCTCCTAATCTACCCCATACCCATACTTTGGCCAACACAAAAGGTGCCAGTGAGCCTGAAGCCATAAGATCCATGTGGCAGATTTGAAGGCTCCAGGTGCTGCATTTAACTAGGGGTACTCAACATACTGTGATCAGCACAGATCTGTCTGCTCACCACATGCCAGGATCTGCCAGGGACCATCTCACAGCTAATGATAAATCCTCCTGTCAGGACCACAAAGCAGGGCTTTGTGACACTGTGTTAGCCCACATCGACCCAGGGCAGGGCTCCAGGCGGAGCTGGTCAGCCCAGGCCACTGCAGACAATGGAGCCACAGTGGGGTAGGTCTCGCAATGGAAGTCAGCATGGAGGATGGTGACAAGAAGCAAAAGTCCTGGCAGTAGCCAGGTCCAAGCATGCCTCCCCAAGGAGGGAGCGCAGGGCGGGGCAGGGCGGGGCGGGCTCTGTAGAGTAAACTGGGCAACTTGAATCTTGTAGTGTCTGGCTAGCACCCAGGCAGGCTCCACAGATGCCCGCCCGGGCCTGATTTTCCTGTTCTCAGTCTCCCACGTCTGCCAGGAGGCCTTGATAAATATTCAGTAGCTCTGGCCTCAGAGCCTGTGTCTGGAGGACATTTGTAGGCAGTGAACTGTAGAGAAGCTGAGAGGAGGCCTTTAAAGGAGCCCCAAACCTCAGCATCTCCATTCTGCTCGGCGTTGGGTTTTACAGGGTCCCAAGGGAGCCACCCACCTGCAGGCCTGACCCCCTGAGTTTGATGCGTGGGTTCCCTGAGCCCAGCTCTCAGGGAAGAAAGAGGCAGAATTCAGGCTGCTAGAGCAGCCGGGATGAGAGAAGTAACACCAGCAAATGTGGTATTTAATGGATATTTTTATACACCAGTAGCAAATACAGTCATTTCTGGGAATTTTTTTTTTTTTAGAAGATGCTGAATTAAAAATTTGCATCTTCGCTCATTCTCGATCTCCTTCTGTGGTTCCACTTGAGCAGCCCCACAGGCTGCAGGCTTACTTCCGCCTCATGCCCCCCACCTGCTGCCACAGCTTCCTGCCCCCATCGTCCAGCTCACCTTTTGGCCATCAGACATCACTCACGACCCCTCCCTCTCACCACAGACAGTGGCTCCAACCATTTTGAGTATGAAGTTTCTCATTTCGCTCAAAATATTTGACAGACTCCCTGCACCATTCATTATATTAGACACACATAGAGTCAAATATATATTCAACTTCAACGAAATCAATTCTATATCAGACTTTTATAAAACATCCACTTCTTGAGAAACTATATAATGATCAAAGTGATTGTGAATTCAGTAACCATATTGTGCAATTATATTTTACTTATCATAGAAGCATCTAGACACCTTTGACAGGCAAAGGGACATCAATGTGCAAAGGATGTGATTTGTTCAATCTTAAGACAGTGGAGAGAGGGGTGTGTGTGTGGGAGGGGTGCAAATTTGCTGGTCCCTCACAAAAGCTCTAGTTTTGGAAGGAGAGTCCCAGTGTCCACAGGTCTAGTGGTTCCAAGCATTACTGGGTCCTCCACTGAAAGAGCAAAGGACTCGCAGGGCTCCAGGTGCCTGGTAATAATGTGGAATTGGCCGGGGCTGCCTGCTGCTGAGGAAGTTCTTGTCAGGTCTGACCTTGGTGGGAGCACTGGTGGTAGTCAGAGTTTCTCACCTTTGGTGCGACATAGACACCTTGGAGTGAAAATGTTGGAGGTTTCTCCTGAAAAGTGCGTTGCAATTCAGGGGCTCCCCGGGTCCTGGAGTCCATGTATAGGTTTCATGGACCCCACGTGGAAACCTACTGGATTCAGAGGTCTCAGAAGCTCTTCCCATCCTAAGAGTGCGGTTTCTAATTTGCTGGAGTCCACTGTACTTTCCTTCCCTGGCAGAGCCATTTTGGAGGATGAGAAGATGCAGCCTACCACCTGCATATGCGATTGACAGTGACTGAGGGGAGTGTCATGGTGCCACCTTGTGCTTCTGTCCTGAAACTGCACCTCCTCTGGGGTCCACACTCAGGTCCACACTGCCCACCTCCCACTCCACGGGCCTCACTCTCTACCACTCTCCCACCTCCTTACTCTGACCAAGCCACACAGACTACTTACGTCCCTGCCTTGGGACTTTGTACTGACTGTTCCCTCTAACTAAAGTCCGGGTTGAAAGCCATATACACAAGTGCAGTTTGTCCAGCCATAACATGAACCAAGAAGAAAAGCACATGTTTATGAAGATGCCTTTCTTTTCACTCGACCTAAGATGAGAAAATATCACAGCAGTACATTAAAGAATTGTTTGAAATTTGAGGCAGCTTTGAGGAGAGACTGAGGAAGATGAGAGGGTATAGTAGTCAGCTCTCATTAAGTTTTGCTGCAGTAACAAATAGCCTCAAAAATCTAAGTGGCTAATAGCAACAAAAGTATTTCTCCCTCAAGTTGCTTCTTTTTTCTTTTTCTTTTTGGAGACAAAGTCTTGCTCTGTTGCCCAGGCTGAAGTACAGTGGCACAATCTCAGCTCACTAAAACCTCCACCTCCTGGGTTCAAGTGATTCTCCTGCCTCACCCTCCCAAGCAGCTGAGATGACAGGTGCCTGCCACCATGCCCAGCTAATGTTTGTATTTTTAGTAGACATGGGGTTTCACCATGTTGACCAGGCTGGTCTCAAAACTCTTGGCCTACAGGCATGAGCCACCACGCCTGGCCTCAATTGCTTCTTTACGGTGGGGAAGCTGTGTCTCTGCTTCACTGCAGGACAGAGGAGTGAATGAATTGCTGGGAAGTCTCACTTTCATCCACTTAAAGGAGAAAGCGATGCCAAATGAAGAAGCTGGGGTCCTCGCTTCCTCACATCAAGAGCCTTTTTGAGGCTCCTGGCTTTCTGGCCTTCGCAGAGCAGGACTGAAGCCGGCCCTGCTACACAGGAGTGCTCTGCAGCCAAGGGGCTGGACAGAGCCTCCCGCCTGGGCTCTGAGTCTCCCAACCAACACGCACATTGACCCAAAAGTTCCCAAGAACTCTGTGGGGATTGCACAACCCCACAGTCCTTCTACTCCGACTGCCACAAGACGGAGGATGAAGGCTTCTGGGTGCCATTAGAAGACTTCAGGCAAAGAGAAGGAGGAAAAGAATCCTAAGGGAAGCGGAGGCCAAGAGAAAAGAGAGGAAAGAGGAGGATGCGGCAGACGTGTGGAGTGTGGCAGCCATCAGCCTGGAGCCAACCCTGACCTCTTCCCAGCCTCTCACCTGAGCCTCTTCTCTCCGCAAAACAGACACTGGAATGACCCACCTGGAAAACTGACGGGGGATTAGTTTCCCTCCCTTGAAAGATCTCTTTTCTCAGCCACAGGAAAACAAGTTTCAAAGTTGATTGGGAAAGGGGGGGTGGGGTTCAGATATGGAAGGAATGAGGAGGGAACAGATGGTGCCTGCTAAGGCGACCAGATTTTTTCCCCCAGTTAATCTGGGAATGACCTAATTTACATAGTATTTGCATAAATTTCCATTTCAAATTAAAGCTGTCCTAACTTCAAGTATACAGGAGAAAATAAATGAGATCAAGCAATCTACTGTAATTGAACTCAAGCCGGTCCTGACTTCTGTGAAATGCAGGTCAGGCTTTGAGGCCCTGGCAGGGGAGAGGAAAGGAGTAGGCCCCACTGTCCCTTTGAAGAGGGGCTGCCGGAAGCCTGTCACCACCTCTGAAATTAGAGAAAGTCATCACAGGGTCCTGGGACAGAGCGTGATGAGATGAGGAAATGCTTCCTCTTCCTCTGCTCTACTCCTCCCTCCATTGCTGGGCCTCCTTAGGAGGAACCAAAGCTAAGACTGGAGCAGAAAAGCTAGAGATGCTCTCCTAAAGTCAGACTAGACTAGCTGGCATCTCACAAATGAAGCAAAGAGAAGGCCGGCATCGGACCCAGTCTCTTTCAGGCACAGCACACTGGGTTCTTGCGCAGGAGGGGAGTGGGGTTCACACACCCAAGTGCATAGGACCTGGAGGCATACACCCGTGTGGTGTGTGTGTGTGTGTGTGTGTGTGTGTGTGTGTTTTTGCCTGCCTGATTCCTTAGCACTCCATCCTTTATTCTCATCCTCCCCAGTTTCCAGATCCCACCACACAGCCTCACAGACACACAAACATATGTGAGTGCCAAGGAACACACAGACACACACACACACACACCCTGGGCACTTCCAGCAGCCCAGCCTGTGCAGTCCCAAGCTAGCGACGGGAACACTGGGAACCCTAGGATGTGCTGGTCATCTTGCTCACTCAGTGTCAACCCCTTTGTCTATCGCTTGGATTAACTCAGATCCAGGGAATCTGCAAGGGCAGTGAAATCCTAGGGCATTCCAGATGGGGAAGGAACCAAAGCAGGGGGCTAGGACAGTGCTGTGCTCTGCATGGAGTCACCCAGGAAGTACTGGCTGCTGCAGAAAGAAATCCCCACCACAATGAAGGAAGGCCAGTCAGCAGCCCTAGATGCCACTGACTGCAATGGAGGCTGAGGGGTCAAGGTGGACTTGAACCTGCCTCTCACGTGGTCCTCTGATGGATGTCCTGAGTGCAGTGCTGGCCTCTGTGTCTTCAGGAGCTTTCTCTTCTCCCATCACGTGTTGATTCCACTGCACTTAGCATCCCTCTCTGTTTCCTTACACGCCTCAAGGAGGTGGGAGAAGCCTTGCTTTATCTTGATGTTCACTGAAGCAATTTCTGCTGAGAATTCTCAGGCCTCCTTGTCCCTGAAGTTAAGCTAGAAAAACTCCCTGCCCTCACTCCCCTGAAACAGGAGGGCAGAACAGCCTAGCTGCTTCAGTGGGGAGGCAGAGTTTGAGAAAAGGGGAGGCAAAGAAAATAAAGACCGGCCAGGCACAGTAGCTCACACCCTGTAATCTCAGCACTTTGAGAGACCAAGGTGGGAGGATCACTTGAGCCCAGGAGTGTGAGATGAGCCTGGGAAATATACTGAGACCTCGTCTCTACAAAAAAAATATAAACTGAGACAGGAGGATCACTTAAGCCTGGGAGATTGAGGTTGCAATGAGCTGTGATTGCACCACCGCACTCCTGCCTGGGTGATAGCGCAAGAGGAGGGAGGGAAGGAGGAAGGGAGGGAGGAAAGGAAGGAGAGGCCAGGAAAAAAGGGGGTTCATCAATATTTTAAAAAGTTATTTTGTCACATGCTTTTTTGGGAAATAATGATGCAGGGATCATATAAGCCGAAAGAAAGATAGAAAAAAGGTCCAGAGAAAAGAGTGGCTAGCAAGACAAGGAGGGAAGAAAAGCTCAGATGGAGACATTAGAGTCTAATTCTGGTGAATCTTTCAAGGCTGTGCCCTCTGAGCCCCTGCCCGCCCCTAGCCAGGCCATGCAGCACTAAGAGCCAGTCCAGGTCTGTGGGCAGTTGCTGGACAGCTGCTCGCCCGCTCATGCGGTTAAGATGAGTTCACCGCACAGTGGCACCACACAGATGCTCCTCCTAGCCAAAGAGAAGGCTCTGGAAGACCAGGCATTCTCATTCAGCATGACCTTTGAAGGCTCCACACCAGCAAAACCGTTTCTTTGGTGGTCACTCCATCCCGAGCATAAAAAATACCACATTTTAACCCAGAGGTCAGCAAACTCTGTAAAGAGCTGGACAGAAAATGTTTTAGGCTTTGCAAACCATTTAGCCTCTAAAACAGCGACTCAACCCCCCTGCAACACAAAAGCAGCCACAGAAAATATGCAAACAAATGAGTGTGTCTTTGATCAAATAAATAGAGACACTGAAATCAGAATTTATATAATTTTCATGTGTTGTGAAATCATTCTTCTTTTGATTTTTTATTTTTCATTTAAAATCATTCTTAGTTCACTGACTACACAAAAACAGGCTGCAGACCTTACTTGGCAAGTAAGCTGGATTTTTGCTTTAAACAAGCCCTGAAGTAGAAGGTTTGGTCTTCTTAAACGTAAATTAAGAATAGATTGATTTGATTTACAGAAGAATTTACCTCGGTGATATAAAGGGTTCCCTGAATGCATTTAAAATAAGATTTGATTGTAACTTCTTCCTGCTGTGTTACCTGTCTCCATTTTTTACTTTCAATGTTTTTCTTTTCTTGCCTTTTTTTTTTTTTTTTTTTGAGACAGAGTCTTGCTCTGTCACCCAGGCTGGAGTGCAGTGGTACAATCTTGGCTTACTGCAGCCTCTACCTCCTGGGTTTAAGCGATTCTCCCGCCTCAGCCTCCTGAGTAGCTGGTATTACATGTGTGTATTTTTAGTAATTTTTGTATTTTTAGTAGAGATGAGTTTCACCATGTTGGTCAGGCTGGTCTCAAACTCCAGACCTTGATCCACTGCCTCGGCCTCCCAAAGTGCCTCTGCACAGCTCTCTTAACAGTGAGCCCTCGATGTGCAAGTTCCCCCAGTTTTCCATGATTTTGAAGAGTCTGTTGTTGTATGCTAATTGCCACCGTATAACTCCAACAATGAAATGGGGCTCCACACCTATTTATAGGCCACCACTCCACCAGCAAGGACCTGTGAACTTGGGGTGAAGCCTGAGAAAGGGATGAGAGACACAGAACTTTCTCTCCCTTCTCCCAGAAAGAACGTTTTCAGTGCAGTGTTTTGTTCTGTTTTATTATTGTATTTTGTTTAGGTGAAACAAACATCTGGTACACAGATCTTCTTCCATTTTAAATGCCGCTGTAACCCCTTATGGGTGTTGTAACCCCTCCTCTCTCCCATCCTGAGTGTTAATTTGAATATGAACTTAATGGGCACTAAATAAGTCAGCCAAGATGCCGTTTTTAGTGCAGCTGAGCAGATGTGTTTCTGGGGAAATGTGATTGCATGGGCAACGTCACCCAAAAGGCACCTGAGTGAGTGCCCTCCCACCCAGGGGAACCCAAAGGGAGGCCATGGCACAGCCAGCATGGCCCAGTGCCACAGGGGAGAGCACGGGGTGGCCTCCCTGTCTAGGGGATTTCAATGTGAAAATGCTACCCTGTCTTCCTTGGGACCCGCCTCTGCTTCAAGTTTCCCCTCCCTTCCTATGGAGCACCTGCCAAATACTGTGCAAAGGACTCTGCCCCCGACTTCAAGTGGTGTGCAGTCAGCCCAGTGCTGGGAAAATAGTCTGTGCTCAACTATTTTAGTGGATTAAAATCAGAGAACAGGCTTTCAAATTCCACCTGGCCAAGTTCCATCCCTTTCGGGAATTCTGGGTAACTCAAGACGGGCCAGGGAGTGTTTGGCTTTGCCTGGGTGCACTCATGCCCACAGTTGGAGAATTCTTGTCAAAAGTCTGAGATTCCCAGTTTTGGATTTGGCAAGGACTCAAAGAGACTCCTTAGGGTAGCTGAAAGCTGGAACTGTCACTCAGGCTGGTTTTATCCCCTCTGCCCCACCAAGGACTGTTCCTGAGGCAGCACTGGTGATGGGGGTGTGGGCTGAGGCACAAAGCAGCCTAAATCGACATGAGGGGCCTGCACTGCAGTTGCCTATCAAGAGCGCACAGGGTCCCCCACATTAACCACAGTGTGCACGGCTGGAAGAACAGGGTTCCACATCTGGCTCTAGCTCTGCTTTTCATTAGCTGAGTGACCTCACCCTTGCTGGGCTTTCCTTTTTTCATCTGCATCAGAAAAGAGTAAAGCAGGTGACTTCAAAGTTCTTCCAGATTTAAAGCTCCATGGGGAGTTTCTCTTCTCTAAACTGCAACTCAGAATTGTTCTGAGAATTAAATCTGATGAGGTATTTGCGAAAATGAGATGCGGAGCCAGGATCTGCCTGGGCCATCACTTCCAGGTACTTTCCTGCCAGCTCCATAGATCAGTGACTTAACAGAAGCCTGGCTGAGCCCAGATTAGGTCTCCCAAATCCCGGGCTCGGGGACCTGTCCTATTGAGCCACCTTCTCAAAATCAGGTGATGTTCACAGACCAGGGTGAATGGCCGGAAGCGGTGACTCCTCTCCTATGCCCATCCCCTGCTCTCAAAGTCCTGTGCCCAGTGGCATCAAACAGCCACATGTCCTTAATGAAAACCCCAACTGAAGAGTGTTGGCTCATTCAAACCCTCTGCACTCCACACACTTCCCACTTGGTCAACAACCAGTCCAAGCTTGCACCTTCCAAGCCTGCTGTTGCCTTGGCTGTCTCTCTGCAACTAGTACCAGTTGCCTGAAGCACTGAGAGGCAGGAGGAACAGGGCTAGGAGAAAAAACCCATGATGCCCACCTATGATGTTTCTGCCACCCCCAACAAAGTGTGGGCCACCCAGCAGGTCTCTAGGAAAAAGATATGAAAGCTTCCCAGAGAAATTCCACCCAATCGGAAAAAAGAGTGGGTCTTTCCTGAGGGCTTACTGTGCGTGTGATCTCACTTAATGTACGTACACTACTATAGGGCAGACTGATGCATCATCATCCCCATTTTACACAGTAGGAAATACAGCTCCAAGATGCTCAATAACTTACTCAAGGTCACACTGTGGTAACAGCAGAATCAATATCTGAGCTCAAGTGCATCAAGCATCAAAGTCCATACTCTTAACCACTAAGCTGTGTCTTTTCCAAAGTGGAACAGATCACCTTGGTGTTGTTTACTTACACTACAGACCATTCTTTTGTCTTGAGACATTCATTTGGCAGAGAAAGTCAAATAAATCACCAGAACCTGAGGGATTAAATAAATCAACCCTAAGCAAAGACCCTACAACTCGGGAGAAATAAACTGCTAAGCTTTGCAGAGTTGCATCTCTAGGACTCTGGGAGCCTTTACAACCAAAAGGAGTTAAAGTTTAGTGAGAGCATTCTAGGCTTTGGCGGAAGTCAGCCCAGGGGAAGATGCAGCTGCCCCAGCTTCAAACTCTGTTCCAACCAGGGACAAGGCCAGAACATTCAAATCAGGCAAGGGGGTTTTCTAGTACCGCCTCACCCCTATCAGATTTCCTCCTACTACCAAACCTGGTGGTTAGAGATTTGATTTGATTTGATTTTTTATTTTTTGAGACAGAGTCTCACTCTGTCACCCAGCCTCGAGTACTCACCGCAGCTTCCGGGTTCAAACAATTTTCTAGCCTCCACCTCCCAAGTAGCTGGAATTACAGGCTCCCGCCACCACGCCCTGCTATTTTTGTATTTTTAGTAGAGATGGGGTTTCACCACGTTGGTGAGGCTGGTCTCGAACTCCTGACCTCACGTGGTCTGCTCACCTCAGCCTCCCAAAATGCTGGGATTACAGGCATGAGCCATGGCGCCTGCCTGAGATTTTATTTTATTAAGAAAAGTAGTGTTCTGGTGTCTTTCATTAAAAGGTAACACAGTTAATTGATGGCAGAGCTGTTGACCCTCCGCACGCAGGGCTGGCCTGAGCCAGGCCTCCCAGGTGTACTCTTCTGGTTATTTGGAAAATACTTTGGCTTGAAGCTGTAGGTTCTGGAGTTGCCGTTGAGCATTGGTGCAACACCACAGGATAAACTCGGAAGAACGAGCCAGAGGTCAGCATGAGGATCCACCGCCCTGCCCTCAGTTACAGGGGGAGGCTCTAAGGAAAATGTGTCCTTGTCCGGCTTCAGGGAAGGAGTTGAGAATACTCAACTCTCAACTCTGTGTCCAGAGCTCAACAATCACCGTCTCAAAAGGCCACTGAGCCCACGGCGAGGGTGGTATGCTCTGTGCTGAGGATACTAAAATGCAGCTGAGCAGTTCCTCACAGCCCCTCAAAGTCAGCCCTCTGGCTCCCGGAAGCTGATCACTTTCCCAGAGACAGCCGATGAGTGGGACGTAGGAAGAAGAGAGGTGCTGAAGGTGAAGCCGGTCCTTGAAAATTATCATTCCATCTCCTGCCGTCATCTTGCTTTACTCATATTATTTATAGGATGGGAGAATGTACCAGGCACATCGATCATGGTAGCTGTCATACACACCATTCCCACCTAAGAAAAACTGTCCAGTCACAGCTCCCAAGGAGGGAAGCATCCCCAAGCTGTCTCTCATTCAGCATTTGTCTTGTTCTTAGCCATGTGACCCACACCTCCTCTTGGCCACCTGTGATCGGACCGGGGCAGATGCCTCGCCCAAGACCTCCTATCCAGGGACTAGTGGGATTGTCTGGTGTGGCCCAGCTCTACTAACTGTGTCCAAATGAGAATTCAAATTAGCAATTTGATCAATCAAATTATCTTTTCCTCTGAGAAAACGAATTTTAGAGTCTAAAGAGAATTTTTTTATAGAGACAGGATCTCACTGTGTTGACCAGGCTGGTCACAAACTCCTGGCCTCAAGTGATCCTCCTGCCTTGGCCTCCCAAAGTGCTGGGATTACAGGCATGAGCCATCACGCCTGGTCAGGAAACTGATTTCAGAGATAAAGAGAACATGAGCCATCTGGTAGCAGAACAAAAGTCACGAAGAAACACTTAGAAGAAGTGAGTGGGGAGTGAAGGAAGAGTTGTATTGATGCCAGAGCCGTAGGACCAGTGGTTCTGAACCCAAACATCTCTGCACACCCGCGGTGGCTGGCGCATACCTTGCACAGGTGGGTAACACATTGTGTTCAAGGTGGAAAACGCGCCTTTTGTTGCATCTGAAGATATGTATTGTTACAACGGTGCTTGTTGGACAGAATGTTGAGAGTACTCCATGTAAAATGGGAGAATCCCAAATGCGCACATCAGAGGGAAGAGGTAGCCGATAACGACAAGTGTGTGCCGACACAACCAAGTTTCCCAGAATGTGTGAAAACTCTGTCTTGTGAGTACAGAAGAGAGCACAGTTGGGGCCATAACAGTTATTCTCAAAGACACAGGCTTGCAGAGTAACCGATTTAATGCTATAATAACCAGGGATGAAATTTAATTCCTCGAAAGGCTTGCCAAAAATTCTAGTAGTTGAACATGTGCCATTGAATTAGTCAGGACCTTTTGGTTTCAAGTAACAGAAACCCAACTCAAAATTAACTTACAAAGGCATCTGATGGTTCACTTCACTAAAAAATCTAGGGATAGAACAGACTTCAGTGACAGCTGGATACAAATGCCCAGCGTCATCAGGAACTACTATTTCTCTTACTTTGCTTTCCTCCAGTTGGCATTATTCTTTGATTGGCAGGCTCTTTGCACACTCAGCAAGGTGACCGATATTGGCTTCCTGCTTTATACGGACCTCCTTCCAGCTTAGCAGCATCAGCAGATAAGGAGTAATTTCCTAGATCTACAGCACAAGCCCCAGGGGTCGTTCTCAACTGGTCCACCTTGGAACATGTATCCACCTCTGAACCAATCAACAGAGCTGGGGAGAAGCTGTGATCTGAATGGCCGGCCAGGGTCATATGCCCAGTTCTGGAGGTAGGGCATGATGTCAGCCCCAGCAGAATACAGGACCTAATCGTAGAAAATGGTTATTGCTGAAGGGATGTCAAACAGGCAGTAACAACAGCCTCAGCCTCAAACAAAGCAATTGAGCACAGCTTCTCTAGAGCAAAGGTCCTTGAACTCCTGACATTAACCTCTTACAGCTGCCTTGCATGCTAAATAACTCTCTGATCCTAGTCTCTGTGAGGTCTCACTATGCTTTCACAATGGATTTATCAACCAGGATTCTTATCTACAAACAACAAAACCCACTCTGATTTGTTTAAACAGAAAAAGAACTTATGGACGCATATTAGTGACTCACAGACTCTACTGCAAAGGTCAGAGAAATAGGGGTTGGCACTTCACAGCCACGAACAATACCCAAATCCTCACCTGTCTGGTCACAGGCTCGATCCCACTGCCTGTGGTGCAAGTTACTGTTATTGTCTCTGCCCCTGCTGCCTCTAGAGTTCCATGTCCCTCTGCCGTGTTCCACCCACCCCATTTCCAAGAACAATCCCACACAGCAGCTTCTCCCTTACTTTTCTCTCCTCTGGACTGAAATCTCATGATACTGCATCCAGTCCACAGAGCCTATGTCACGTGCCTGTGTCCTAGCTGCAAAGCAGTCTGAGTAACTGAGTTCAGAGCTCCACCCTGGTGAGGTGGCACCCTTCACATGGCAGATTTTCCAAATTTAAGATGGTTCTTCAAATGATGCTGAAGGCACCAATATGACCAATATCTATTTTACTACACCACTACACCATTATACTACACCACCCTTTGAGAAGTCAGGTCTTCTGCCTCTTCTGGGTTATGGACAGACTGAGCAATGGGGCCAGCTCTTTATTTTCACATGTGATATCCCAATAAACCTATGATTCCCTGTTCTTTGCAACCAAAAAGAAACCCAGTTAACACAACACGATTTGGTCAATGTAATTTAGATACATTAGAGACAGTGGTTCTCATCCCAGCAGGATTGGCTCACAGAAGCTCATGGCTGCTTCTCCACAAGGAAAGCCTCCAGTGGACCTTTTGAGGGGGTCTGGAAAGCACAGCCACATGCACCCTCAGGAGTGCCAGCCCACAGACATTTAATCGGCCTTGTTCCAGAACTCTGCAAATGCCACAGTAGGCTACCACTTAACCGCAAGCCATCCGCAGCTATTAACAAGAAGCTGGGTTGCAGGTAGGGACTCCCTAGCAAGGGTCTTGCTAGTCTGATCATTTCCCTTCAGAGTCTGGAATCCTCTGGCAGTGCTTCCCAGGAGACTGAACTCTCTGACCTTCCTCCAGTGGCGTCTGCTGTTCCATCAGGAGCTGAAGTCATTCAAGAAGAAATCATTTTTGAGTATCAACTATGTCTCAGGCACTGCGCTCATACTGGACATGCTCTGTCTCCAGGGGCCTTTAGACAAGGAAACTAGCCACAGCTTAAATGGCAGGAGAGGAGGCCAGGGAGGGAACAAAAATGTTCAAGTGCCATTAACCAGAAAGAGACGCATTGTTTCACTTCTTTTTTTCTTTTTTCTTTTTTCTTTTTTTGAGACTGAGTCTTGCTCTGTTGCCAGGCTGGAGTGCAATGGCGCCATCTCGGCTCACCACAACCTCCACCTCCCAGGTTCAAGCAAATCTCCTGCCTCAGCCTCCCGAGTAGCTGGGACTATAGGTGCCTGCCACCACACCCGGCTAATTTTGTATTTTTAGTAGAGACCGGGTTTCACCATGTTGGCCAAATGTTCTCGATCTCCTGACCTCATGATCCGCCCACCTCAGCCTCCCAAAGTGTCAGGATTACAGGTGTGAACCACCACACCCAGCCTCATTTCTAAGCAGATTTGTTCATCAGGGCCACTAGGACCCGCAAAGTCTTTGACCTCATATAGAAGTATAGTCATTCTATTTTTTGAGCAGGTCGACAACAAAGAAATTTCTCCGACTGGAGAATTCATTTGTGTAAAAGTCACGTGAAGATTTCGCCATTAAATACGTTTAGTTATATTGAATAAATGAAGAGACTAAAATTAAAGGAAATGATGACCACTTCAGAAAATCTACATGGTGCAGAGCCAGTTGGATATGCATACCTGGTTATTCTTGGGGTGAACACTAGGAAGTCCAGTCTTTTTTTTCGTTTTTTAGACAGAGTCTTGCCCTGTTGCCCAGGCTGGAGCGCAATGGTGCAATCTCAGCTCACTGCAACCTCCAGCTCCGGGTTCAAGCAATTCTCCTGCCTCAGCCTCCTGAGTAGCTGGGACTGCAAGCAGGCACGACCACATCTGAATACTTTTTGTATTTTTAGTAGAGACGGGGTTTCAGCATGTTGGCCAGGCTGGTCTTGGACTCCTGACCTCAAGTGATCTGCCTGCCTCAGTCTCCCAAAATGCTGAGATTACACGCATGGGCCACCGTGTCCAGCCAGGAAGTCCTGTCTTTCACCAATGGCCCCCCGGCCCCACCTCTGACTCTCCTCAGAGTACTGACATGTTTCACAAAGTGGGAGGGTGATCAGTTGCGGAAAATATGTGCGCTGACAGCAAGGGAAAAGAGGAAATGTCTGATTTGGACCCCAAATGTCCTCTAGGAACCCAGTTGCCACCGCCCTCGCCATTGCCTCAGAGGCAGCAGGTGCCCCTGGAGACCGCTAGGTGTCGCTGTGAACCTGTGCGAGCGCGGTCTCACCCTGCGGGCGCACATCAGCGCGGTCTGTTTTCAATCAACACCTTGTCAGTTTTTCTCCCCGAGGCCCCAGGAGTGTGCTAGGAATTTTTATTTCTTGAGAAATACTGTGATTGAGCTGCCCTTTGTTGGCCCTGCTCGAGAGAACGAAAGTTGTGCTTGCTTCTGCCAGCCCCCCAGGCAGGGGAGTCCCCTGCAAGTGTTTTCAGGTCACCAGCCTCTGCCTCCCCACCTCCCATTCTTCCTCTTCATCCTCCTTTGTATCTTTTTCTCTCAGTGTTCGGTAACACCGACCGGGAGAGAGAAAAAGGTCGTCATCCCAGAGGCCTCCATCAACCCTTCTGAATTTCACCGGCGCCTAAATAAACTAGCTTGCAAATTCCGTTCTTGTCCTCCCCTTCTGACTCTACTGCCAGCCTTGCCCCTTTCTTTGAAAGCATCCACAAGATTGAGGCAGTGTTGCGGTGGGAGCAACAAGAAGCTCAGCTATCTTTTTAATTTCCTTTTTTTTTTTTTTTTTTTTTTTTTTGACACAGGGTTTTACTCTGTTGCCCGGGCTGGAGTGCAATGGCACGCTCACAGCTTCCTGCAGCCTTGACCTCCTGGGCTCAAGCAATCCTCCCACGGCAGACGCCCTAGTAGCTGGGTCTATAGCCCTGAGTCACCACACATGGCCAATTTGTGTAATTTTGGTAGAGCCGGGGTTTTGCCATGTTGGCCAGGCTGGTCTCAAACTCCTGGCCTCAGGTGATCTGCCTGCCTCTGCCTCCCCAAGTGCTGGGGTGACAGGCATGAGCCATCCCACCTGGCCGAGGCTCAGCTAATCTTATTGGGCTTGTCAGACTCTACTCCAGGCACACAGGGGCTTAAAAGGAGAATCTGCTTTCAGGTCCTACCTCCCTCTGCCACTTACCAGTTATGAGACCTTTGGCAGGTCACATACCCTTTCTGAGCCTCAAGTCTTCATAGGTAAACTAAATTTATACACATAAATTCTATATTAAGTATAATTATAAATGTGAAGACCCCATATGATCTGGCATGTAGCAAGCATTCCATAAATGCAAAGTGATTTCCTTATGACTACAGCGACACTTACACAGATACATATACATGCACTCAACCAAAGACAGAATTTGGGACCTTTACTCTCCTGAGCATGTAGCAAGATGGTATGCCAAGGAAACAAAATTCAGGGGTGTGTATCCAGAGATGCCAAGAACCCCCGCCATGGATTCCAATCCTCTCTGTGCATGTCAACAGTGATGGACCTGTTTTGAGCCCAGCTGGGTGCTGTCTTGATCAGTGGCCATAGCTTGCTTGGCAAAATGCCAGGATAGCTGTCCTGGGCTCTTTGGGAAAAGGCCACTTTTGGGTGGAGCAGCTGCTCACTCCCTCCAGAAGGCTTGATGCTGCTGCACTCCCTGGTTTCCAGTTACCACATGACTACTGTGGTTTTTTGGGGTGGCCACAGGGTGGACTCATGGCCTTGGGTGCTGTGTGGCTGCTCTCTGCAGGCATTGAGGTCACATACCCTGGAAAACTTGGGGGAGGGTGGAGAGAAGGGAGAGCCAGTCTTTCACCAGAGGCGTTTCTGGCCCATTCACTGGACGCTAAATGGCAAATAGAGGGGCCACGCCCCTGCTGGCCAACATAGGTCACTGCAGCCCCTCAGTCTTTGGGAAGAGGCTGTTTCTGAGTAATCAGCATCTCTGCTTGGAAGGTACTTGAATACTCATAGCCAGGATGAGGCTGCTTTTGTTGAGCAGCAGATAATACGTAGTGTAGCGGGTGTGTGAAGAACAGAGAAAAGAATAAACATTGCCTCTTGCATCGCCCATAGTAGTCTGCGAGGCTTGGCAGGGGTGCAGGAGGAAAGGGCTGTTTCAGACCCCTAACTCAAGCCTCAAAGGACAGGACATGCTCAGAGTGCGCTGCTCCTGCAGAGGCTGGTGTTAACTCTGAACCCGTGAAGATTTCCGCAGCCATGAGCAGCCTTAAGCTTTCAGGGTAGGCCAGGCGCGGTGGCTCATGCCTGTAATCCCAGCACTTTGGGAGGCTGAGGTGGGTGGACCACAAGGTCAGGAGTTCAAGACCAGCGTGGCCAAGATGGTGAAACCCTGTCTCTACTAAAAATACAAAAATTAGCTGGACGTGGTGGCCTGTGCCTGTAATTCCAGCTACTTGGCAGGGTGAGGTAGAGAATTGCTTGAACCTGGGATGTGGAGGTTGCAGGGAGCCAAGATCATGCCACTGCACTCCAGCCTGGGCAACAGACACACAGACACACACACACACACACACACACACACACACACACACACACATAAAATCTCAGGGTAGAGAGCTGTTGAGCCAGAGGATCCATCTGGGTGTCCAGTCACCTGACCCCTCTTCCCATCAGAACACAAATCAAAGGCCATCACTAAGCCCTTCCTGCCTAGGATCAGAGGAGACACACTCAGTTGCTGTCCTGGCTCTGTGACCTCTGGACAAGTCTCCTAATCTCTCCAACCTTCAGCTTTCTCATCTATAAATGGATATGATTCTCAAGATGAAGACCATTCTCAGAAGCGTGCCTGAGAATAGAGATGGTGCAGGTGGAGTGCCCACTTGTGGTAGGCATACATGCAATCCTGAGGTTTCCAGAGACTATCTGCAGGCTGCTAAGGTGCAGCAGGAGCTGTTGCTGCTAACCACAGTGAGGTCTGCCAGCATTCCAGACCAGACTCCTCAAACCAAAGCGGACAGGAGCTGGGAGGGGCTGAATGTCCCACATGCAACCTGAGCTAAGGGTGCCTCACTTGTCTGTTTGAAAAGCATATCAAACCCTTAAGCATTGCTGGTGGGAATGTAAAACAGTGCAGCCATGGTGGAAAGCAGTCTGGCAATTTGTCAACAAGATAAATAAAGAGTTACATTTCCTAGGTATATACCTAGGAAAGAAGAACAAATGTCCACGGAAGAAGTTGTATGCAAATGCTCATTGCAGCATTATTTATAGTAGCCAGAAGATGGAAACAACCCAGATATCCATCAACTGATGAATGGATAAATAAAATGTGGTATGTCCATGCAACAGGTGATTATTCAGCCATAAAAATGAATGAATGCACCTACAGTGTGGGTAAATCTTGAAAATGTTATGCTAAGTGAAGCCAGACACAAAAGGACAAACACTGTATGATTCCATTTGCATGAAATGCCCAGTGTAGGCAAATCCATCGCAAGAGAAAGCAGTTTAGCAGTGCCTGTGCCTGGGGACGGGAAATGACTGTTAATGGGCGTGAAGTTTATTTTGGGGATGATGAAAATGTTTTTGAATTACATACTGGTGACAGTTGCACAACACGAATATCTAAAACCCACTGAATTCTATGGCATGTGAGTTAAATCACAATGAAACTGTTATTTTAAAAAAGGACCCTTAGCCTGCCAGCTGGAGTGTGCTCTGACCGTGGACCAGTAAACGAGGTGGGCTGTGCGGGAAGTGCAACTCTTGTGAGCCTTGCCTATAAATCAGATTAAGCAGCTTCCCTCCCTCAGCTGTGCAGGGTTCTGAAGGGGCTGCAGCAGCTACAGGCTGTCTCTGAACACCACCACTGTGAAGAAAGGGCTGCTGAGGGCGCTGCAGCCCAGAGTGTGAGCAGCACGAGGCCAGCCTCACCCGGAGAGCCCAGCTTGCAGCCACATGGGAAGAATCAGAGCTCAGGAGCATGCCCTGCCTCGGTCTCAACACTGATGGGGATCAGGCTTTCCAAACCAGGCATCAGAACTGATTGTATGGTTTGTACTCATGGGGGACAGTGAGATACATCATTTTAAGTGGGATCTGTCTCCAAAAATGTCGGCAGGCCTGTTTCCTTGGGGCATTAGCTGGAACCTTTTTGGGAAGCGTGATGTGGCAGAAACCCTGACCAGCACACCTATGTGTGCACACAGGACAGCCACCACCCACTGCAGACCATGCATGGGGCAGTCGCACTCGGGAGAGCCCAGATGACTGCATCTGGCTGCTTCCACTGAGGGAGGGGCTCATGGCTGCTGGGGAGCCTTGATCTGATACAGGAGCAGGGCTCAGGAGAACTCAGGACTTTCTTCAAACCCAGGACAGTCCTTCACAAAGGTGTCACAAGGTTTCCACCGTCCTCCACCGCTGCCCCGGACCCAGCCCCTGCCATCTCATACCTGGATGAATCCAACAGCCACCAAACTGGTCTTTCCACCTCTATCCTTGTTCTCTCCCTTTCTTAAGTCTCTTCTCAAATCAACACAAGTAAATAACGTCACTCCTCTGCTCAGCCCTCTGCCATGGCTCCCATCACTCAGAGTAAAAGCCGAAGTCCTTACAGTGAGACGCAAACTCCTCTCCACACGGGTAGACCATTCAAGGATCCAAGAAGCAAATAGGCCAGGATGCAGCTGGAACTAGAACTCTGTGGAACAGCTTATCAGCAGGCCGCATTCAGCTGTAGAAACAGAATGGAGGCTGCTCAAGGGCAGGGATGGGGTCTGCCGTGTTTCCTAATGAGTCCACGCTCGGCACATGGTAGTTGCTCCATAGATATTTATTGAATGCAAAGGAAGGATAAACACACGCTAAGTTTGGAATGAGAAACCCCCAGTTTCAATAGCAATCATTTTCTTCAATGCTCACTCATTTTGCAGCTTAATTTTCACAGCCATTACAAAGCACATTAGTAAAAAGGCAAACAGTGAGAACCCCCAGATGTGAAAGGGGGCTCTGAGGAGCAGAAGTGTCGTTTCCTGGTTTCTGTTTGCACCCGTGCTTGCCACACAGGCTGAGTTGCAGACCCTGCTTTCTACTGAGCACAGTAAAAACCTCCATTGTCACAATCTACTGTGCAGTTTCAAAGTCTTCAACAATTATGATTGCTATGTGGTCTAATTCCTGAATGTATTTACCCCAATGTGACAATGAATCAGAATGAAGAAAGTAAACATTGGCTATAATCAATCATACCTGTTTAAGGCCTTGGGAGGGAAATGGGAGAAAACTTTCACAGATCCATGGTGGTCGCTGGCTTCATTTTATTCAGATAACTTTTCTTCCTCAAACCTGATCAACACTGGGAATTGGCTGTCTGCAATCAATCAGACTGAGTGCGGGCCGAGTCTTCGCCGTACCTTCCTAAATTCACCTTAGCCTCTGGTTGCTTTTTGCAACCAATGTCGTTTCGCTATTTGCTACATGACCTGGAAAAGAGGCCATCCACAAGCCTGCTTTATTCAATCCAATTCTACAAATGTTTGTTGAGTGCTTGCTTCATATCAGATCGCTTGTGGCCACCACTTCATTTCCATGAGGTGAGTGTGAAGTGGCCAAAGGGAAAGCTGTAGGGGGTATTTGGATCGAGAAGATTCTATATCCCAGCCCTTGAGCCACTGCTCAGGCCCACTCCCACACTGTGGAGTGTTTCATTAAATCACTGCTTTCATACTTTTGTTGCTTCATTCTTTCTTTGCTTTGCTGTGCATTTTGTCGAATGTTTTGGTCAAAACACCAAGAACCTGGTCAACTTGCAGCCAAGACCCTCTGCCGGTAACTTTGACTTGTGGATTTCCCCCACCCAACCAGCCAGATGTACAAAAGAAGAGGGGGCAACAGGGGTACTCTCCTCCCGGTGCACTCTTGCCCCTATTTCTTGAGTTTCTCAGGGCCTGCCTTGTGACTAGGAAGACACCCAGCAGTTCCTGCCCATCACCAGGGAAGACACTGAGCTCTTCAGAGAGGCCCCCGGCTTCAGGAAGTCCCTCTCTGTCCCTAATTTAAATCTCTTCTCTGGCCATTAAGCACAATTCCCTCTTGCCCTGTCATCACCGGAGAAGAAAGAACAGCTGCTCACCATTCCCCTTGTCTCACTGCAACCTCTGCCACCTGCATTCAAGTGATTCTCCTGCCTCAGCCTCCTGAATAGCTGGGATTACAGTCACCTACCACCACGCCCAGTTAATTTTTGTATTTTTAATAGAGACGGGGTTTCCCCATGTTGGCCAGGCTGGTCTTGAACTCCTGACCTCAGGTGATTCCCCTGACTCAGTCACCCGAAGTGTTGGGAT
The DNA here is from genome assembly GCF_049354715.1 of Callithrix jacchus. NCBI lineage: Eukaryota > Metazoa > Chordata > Mammalia > Primates > Cebidae > Callithrix > Callithrix jacchus. The sequence continues at coordinate 76,422,313 of NC_133512.1, read as the reverse complement.
TACAGGCCTGAGCCACCTAGCCAGGCCCTTTTAATCATTCTTAATGGGCTTCTAAACAGTTATTAAGTCCCCCTTCAGCCTTCTCAAAGCCTCATTTTACTTGCATTGAAGCTGAGAGCTTCTGAGGAAAGCATTTGACTCCAGGCCCCACAGATTTGCAATGTCTTAAATAGGCCATCAGCCACTTCACTCGCTTTAACCTGCATAAATGAGCAGTTCTGCCTTCTCTCGCAAAGTTTAAATCCATTCAAGGGAGTGCCCTGGCAACCAGCCCTTATTAATAAATGAAGCCCAATCTAGGCCAGGACAGGGCATTTTGCAATGAGAAGGGACACTGGCTCTAGGCACACAGCTCTAGGCTGCTTCTCTCTCTGAAGCTCTGTGTTTGCTGGATGGATCCCGTCTGTCTCCCACAGGGTCCTGGTAGGCTCTCACCTGACTCCCCACAATTGGGAAGGGAGTGCTGCCCTAATGAGCTCTCACCTGGACCTTTCTTGGGGTTACTGGACTAGGGTCACAGCAGCTGGGCAGCAGGGCATAGAGTTCAAGTAAGGCTTGCTCAGGCTCTGCTAGGTACACATTGGAGAGTTTCACTTCCTATTCCACCATAATACCATTTATCCCCAGTTCATTGCTCATGCCTGCAGGTGGAAGTCTGAGTTGTATGTCTAGACAGAGCTTCCAGCATGTCCCACTCAGAATCCTGCGGTTCTTTCCAGTCACAGGAAAGGGAAGGAGCAAGGCGGGTCAGTTGTAAGGCTGGTGGTGCTTCAGCTTTGAGGAAAAAGTGATTTCACTTCAATAGTAATTCTAACTAGAATGGATAAAATTGAAAGGACTGACAATCCCAAGTGTTGGCAAGGATACAGAGCAGCTGCAACACTCAGTGTTTGCTGCTGGAGTGGGAGTCAGAGCCACCACATTGGAACTCTTTGACAGCATCTGGCAATTGCTCCAACAATCCCACTCCCAGGTATATAAGCAAAAACGTGAGTTTTTATGTTCACCAAAAGACATGTACAAGAAAGTTCATAGTGTTGTAATTCACTTTTTTTTTTTCAGATGGAGTCTTGCTCTGTCACCCAGGCTCTAGTGCAGTGGCATGATCTCAACTCATTGCAACCTCCGCCTCTTGGGTTCAAGCAATTCTCCCTGCCTCAGCCTCCCAAGTAGCTAGGATTATAGGTGCCCACCATCACACCCAGCTAATTTTCGTATTTTTTAGTAGAGAGGAGGTTTTCCCATATAGGCCAGGCTGGTCTTGAACTCCTGACCTCAGGTGATCCACCCACCTTGGCCTCCCAAAATGCTGCGAATACAGGTGTGAGCCACCGTGCCTGGCCTGTAGTTCACTCTTAAGTTCATTTTTTAAAAGTAAAACATTTGAAACAGCTGCCACCCAAGTGTAGAATGGATGAATAAATTGTGATATAATCATAGAATGAAATCAGACACAGCAACTGAAGTACTGCTAGAGAGAACAACACGGATGACTCTCACATGCAGGAGGCTGACCCAGACACACAAGAGCACATTCTGTGTGATTCTAGTTATATGAAATTCAAAAAAGGCAAAACTAATCTCTGATGATAAAGATCGGAACAGTGGCTGCCTCTGGGAGAAGTGCTGAACAGATCAATGTGTCCAATCCTCTAGTTGAACACATTAGATCTGTGCACTTTGACTATAAGTGATACAGTAACACAATAAAAAAGAAAAGAAGGTGCCTACTGTGTTTTCTTTTTCCCAGATGACCAACTCTTATTCATCTGTTGTTTTGTTTTATTTTTTTTTTCACTATTCTGCTTCTGTAGCAGAAGATTTGAGGTGATTTACAAAGGCGTATGGTATATTTATGAGGGAAGAAATCTGGGTGATATTAAAATGAGGGCAGGAAAATAAGTTGGAAACCAGATGTGAGGATGATCTTCACTATTTATGTCAGGAAGTCCTGTGAACTTCCTATGGTGAACCAAATAGAGCTTCCTAGCAGTCAGTGCAAAGAAGAAACACAATTCCACACCCCAAAGTTAACAGTCCTGCTGATCAGAAGCACAGGTCTTTTGAGATCTGATAGAAACCTTTCCTGTATCGTTTCAGAACAGGCAACTATGTGATCAAACCCCTTTTTGTTTGTTTAAAACTTTGTCAAACATCCCAGGTTTGACCCTGGATGTCTGAATCCCCTCAGCCCACATGTTCTCACCTATGCCATGCCCACACTGTCCCCGTAGAATTTAGGGTGAGGCAGCATCCCAGTGATTGACAGGCTCCTCCATAGACCCCGTTTACTTTCTTGGGTGTGGTTTGGGGGAAGCACTGTTCATGAAGGCTGGGTTTCTGTTCTTTGGGGTGCCGGGCTTGCCACTCTTGTTTCTGGAACCCAGACTAGCAACCTCGGCCCGTGTGTTGCCACTCAGTTCATCTTCTTCCCAGCTGGCACTTCTCAGTGGCCTCATCCCTTCCCTAGAAGCAACTGTGCATGGGGCAGCTCCCCGGGGGCCGGACTCTTTCCTTTTTGGCATTTGGGTTAGTGGATCTTTCCACTTTCTGGCTCCAGTTTTTGAATTGAATTCATATATTTTCCCAGTCACTAGTGAAGAAAAAAAAATACAACAATCACATATACCAGAAAATTCCAACGACTGTCTCTTCCCCCACTTCTACCCTGCTCTCATCTGACTCCCGAGGGAAGATGAAGCATACTAGAAGATGTAAATCACTGACACAGACAGCAGGCGGCTGAATAGCACCGCAGTCTTCACCAGCCTGCCCTTGCCACAAGCTGCGCTGCCCCGACCACACAGGTAGCAAACAGCAAACCTCTCTGGATAGAAAGGTTTAGGAGTGTCTCAAGGACATCTCAAGTGCAGGATGAGAAGGCCATGGAAATCTTGAACTCGGTGCAAGCTTCGGCTAAATCAGGTTCAGTTTCTAATGGAATTACCCATTACTTTCTGATTTATTTTGTTTGTTTTAAAAGACCCCTGAATTCCTGCTACAAAAAGGAATTCATCAAGTGAGAAGGAAAAGGCTGATTTTTATTTACGTTAGGTTAACAGCAATTTGTAGACGCACATACACAAATCTGGCCCCACTTGGGATAATGCGAGGAAGCCATTTTTCTTGTGGTAGGGCCAGCAGACACTAATTGATTTAGGCCAATTGGCTCATATCTTTTATTTTCTTTTTTCTGTCTCAGCTACACAAAAACACAAAAATCCCCAGCCTTTTGCTCAGGAAGATCAGGTTTAAGGCAAGCCCCTGGTCCTTGCCATTCCCATACAGCATGAGTGGCCTCTCAGCTCAGGATCCCACCAGCACTTAAGCTAATGTGGGCACATTATGGTAACAAGCACCTAATAATAGAGGGAAATTTAATTCCAGCAGCAGCAGCGGCGGCGGCCGACTCTTACTGGAGAGGAGCCATCCTCCTTAGGAGGAGGACCGGTGCCGTTTGCATGTGAGGGTGGCAGGAAGCCAACACACTTGCCTCCTGAATTTGGTTTCCTTCCCTTTATTCACATCTATAATTGAGCCTTTGTACGCGGAGGGATGAGTGTAAAGGAGCTAAATTTGGAGCTGATTTCAGGGGCTGATGAGAGCTCCGGAGGCCTGCTCTACCTTATGCTCATGTTACCGACCAAGAAGAAATGATTGGCCCTGATCTAGGGAAAGAAGAAGCTACACTTGACATTTATCTGTATCTTCCGCTACTAATAAAACGCTATTAGAAGCATCCAGGAAGAATGTGGATGGAAGGGGGTTCGGTGAGTACCAAAGAGCAGGAAAAAATATGGATTCCTGGATTCACCAGTTCCCTCAACTGGTTCGGAATTTAGGAAGGGAGGCGAGAAAGAGGCACGGCCCTTGAATGTGAGCCTTTCGGTGGAGGCCCACTGAGGCCCCATGTCAGCGTGACCTGTACTTGAGCGGCTGCAAGCCAGCTGGGTTCACAGCTGATCTCACGTTGTATTTAGCCTAGAAGGGTCAGCACTGGAAAGACAACATAGCCAAACAGATTGACAAAATGAATTAAAAGCAGGATGGATAAGGTCCTCCATGCTCCTACCAGTCTGGAGTACGAAAAGCATTCTTACAGTGTTATTGCCTCTTAATTACCTGGATCTGTGGCTTCTCCATCAAAGACAGTGTTCATCTGGATAGTTTCCTACGGAGAACATAGAGACGGCATGGAACGCAACCCTACATTCCTTTCCCTGGCAAGACCACGCATCCTCACAACCCACATGTCTTACCCAAAGCCTTGACTTCTATGTCTTCTTTGGTTTTTTTTTTGAGTTGGAGTTTCATTCTTGTTGCCCAGGCTGGAGTGCAATGGTGCAATCTCAGCTCACTGCAACCTCCACCTCCCTGGTTCAAGTGATTCTCCTGCCTCAGCTTCCCAAGTAGCTGAGATTACAAGCACCTGCCACCACGCCCAGCTATTTTTTTATTTTTAGTAGAGACAGGGTTTCGCCATGTTGGCCAGGCTGGTCTCAAACTCCTGTCCTCAAGGGATCCACCTGTCTCGGCCTCCCAAAGTGCTAGGATTACAGGTGTGAGCCACCGCCCCTGGCCAGTTCTATGTCTTTAATAGGCACTGTGCTACGTGCTGAGGACACAGCAGTGAACAAGGCAGGCTTGGCTACTGCCTGTACAAAGCTTGCCAACTACAAACAGGTGCTACAATGCAGAGTGATAAGACTGTGATGGGGAGATGTAGGGTGTAACGGGGCACAGGGAGGGTAGAGGGGACATTTAAAACAAACTTGGGGGTTAAGGAAGCATCCTGAGTAAATCAAATCTGAGCATAGAAGGAAGAGTGAAAATGCCACACAGCACAGCTAAGACCTACATCGTGTCAGTGGATCACTGTTGTGTATTGTCAAGGTGGACACAGGTGAGCTCCTAGGTGTCCACACCTCTGGCCCTGGCACTCCAGCCCTCCCCTGTGGCCTCCCCTTGCCTAGGCCAATGCAATGTCACATCTGGGCCTCATCTAAGTCCTGTGCTCTGTGTCTTTTCTCTTCTCTGATCTGTCTTCAGTGCCACCCTCCAGATCTGTGTAATGCACCTGTCCCTTGTCCCCATAGAAATACCCGCTTCCCTCACATACTGCCCTCTAGAGGTGCCAAAGTCAGAGAGGTTAGCACAGTAACAAAGATTGTGTTTGGAGTTTAGCAAGGTTTCTAATCCCCAGTTTTTATCACTTAAAGGATCCTCGGGCCAGGTGAGGTGGCTCACGCCTGTAATCCCAGCACTTTGGGAGGCTGAGGTGAATGGGTCACCCGAGGTCAGGACTTGGAGACCAGCCTGACCAACGTGGCGAAATCTTGTCTCTACTAAAAATACAAAATTACCTTGGTGTAGTGGTGCATGCCTATAATCCCAGCTACTTGGGAGGCTGAGGCAGGAGAATCGCTTGAACCCCAGAGGCGGAGGTTGCAGTGAGCCGAGATTGTGCCATTGCACTCCAGCCTTGTCTACAACAGTGAAACTCCGTCTCAAAAAAAAAGAGAGCGAGGTGGAGGAGAGACAACTTTTCAGCTACCCTGTAACATTTTGCATTTGTGTGACATTAACAATTTTCAAACTATTTTTTCATCTGTTATCTCAAGGCAGGTGTCCTCACCCCCATTTTACAGGTGAGGAATCTAAAGCTCAGAGAGGCCAAGGAAGGTGATAAGGCTAAGTGGCCAGAGCCAACCCCGGACCTGGCAGGGCCCTTTCTCTGTCACTTTTCTGCAAGATGGTGGAAGAGCAAAGAAAATTTAAATCAGCCAGGCACAGTGGCTCATGCCCGTAATCCTAGTACTTTGGGAGGCTGAGGTGGCTGGATCACTTGAGGTCGGGAGTTCAAGACCAGCCGGGCCAACATGGTGAAACCCCATCTCTACTAATAACACAAAAAATTAGCTGGGAGTAGTGGCACATGCCTGTAACTCCAGACACTTGGGAGGGTAAGGCATGAGAATCACCTGAACCTGGGAGACAGAGGTAGTAGTGAGCTGAGACTGTGTCACTGCACTCTAGCCTGAGCGACAGAGTAAAGCTGTGTCTCAAAAAAAAGAACATATTTAAATCTCATTGGAGGCTGAAACACTAGTTTTGGTCTTTAAGCTTCATTCCCCCAACTCACTCTCCTAGAAAGCTGGTATAGACAATAAACACCACTACTCAATATTTATGAAATCCAGTTCTTCTGCAAATATATCAGCAGGCATGTTCAGTGGAGGGAACAAATTCTATCAGGAGCTCGTCACACGGCAATCTGTTCCAGCGGCCAAACGCAAGCACCTCCCTGAATGACAACCATGACCACGAGGCTGTGGCAGACCTGCCTTCCAGGGAGATGGGAGTCCCACCTCCCAGCGTCTATGCCAGTGCCCCTCGCTGTCCATACTCACCACCACCACCTCTCTCTTTGCATTCTTCATTTCTGCAGAGAACACAACAGGCAGAAGTTAAGCTTCTTGGGCATTAAATTGACCTTAAAATTCTACCCCCACAATGGTATTTCCCTAAACAGGCTTTGATCTCAGTCTTGCAGACACAGCAAAGAATTGTTCTGTCTGTAGATGTGTTTGTTGACAGCTTTCCATCTTCTCAGAAACAAATACATATACATATATATTCACACACACAATAATACACACATGATTTAATATTTTTTACTTTTTCTAGCTTATTATCAGTGGACCTAGGAAACTCGGTTTTAAATGGCTTTTGAGATAAGAAAGATTACATTGGATATCTCTGTTCATAGGCAAAGATTTTTTGCAATCATTCCCCATGCCCTTTAAATTTTATTTTATTTTATTTATTTTATTTTGAGACAAGGTCTCACTCTGGTGGCCCAGGCTGGAGTACGGTGGCACAATCACAATTTGCTGCAGGCTTGACCTCCCAAGCTCAATGATCCCCTCAGCTACCTCCCCAGTAGCTAAGACTACAGGCATACACTACCACACCCAGCTAATTTTTTTTTTTTGAGATGGAGTTTGCTTCTTATTGCCCCGGCTAGAGTGCAATGGTGTTATCTCGGTTTACCGCAACCTCCACCTCCCAGGTTCAAGCCATTCTTCTGCCTCAGCCTCCTGAGTAGCTGGGATTACAGGCATGCATGGCCACCACTACCAGCGAATTTTATATTTTTAGTAGAGATGGGGTTTCACCACGTTGGTTAGGCTGGTCTCCAACACCTGATCTCAGGTGATCTGCCCTCCTCTGCCTCCCAAGTGCTGGGATTACAGATATGAGCCACTGCGCCCAGCAATCCAGCTAATTAAAAAATTTTTTTTCTACAGACAGGGTTTCACTCTGTTGTCCAGGCTGGTCTCAAACTTCTGGGTTCAAGTAATGCTCTAGCCTTGGCCTCCCAGAATGCTGTGATTATAGGTGTGAGCCACCATGCCCAGCCCCCAGCCCCTTTTAACAAGTGGAATTAGAGGCAGTTTGTGAAAATCTCACAAAATCATCTCTTTCAATATGATCAATAGCCATTATTATCAAATTTCTAACCTTGTTTAGACATGCCTTAAGCATGTCAGACACATGCCTGTGGAGTGTTTAAAGCAAGCATTTTTTGTTTTCTGTTTTTTAAAAATAAAAACACTTCCCATTTCTTTGTCCTGCCTACCCCCATACCCTGGAGTCTACTTGAGGCCAGACCAGGAAAACCTTCTCAGGCCTGGAGCTGCTCAGATGGATCTTCCCAATCTACCCACTTCCCTGAAGTCATTCAGCTCCCTTACCCTACTGATTGCCCCCATCTCCCCTTTCTCACTAGTCTAACCTAAATAATTTGTGGAAATAATCAAATCCGTTAGAATGTGAGAATCAAGTATGATCTAGTCTTTCAAAAGAGTCCTGTGTCCAGCACAAAGCATTGGCTGTCCTCAGGACATCCCTCGTGGGCAGCAGTAAGCAGGTCCTGTCTACATTTAACATGTGGAGAGTTCTTTCTTCCTGTGCCATGTGGTGAGCGACAGACCTAGGTGTTTAGCTGAGCTGATTGGAGAGGGCCCTAGGTAGGGCACTGGGAGGGGACCAAGGTGAGAGACCCAGGCAGGCCAAGGCCCTGTGCCCCCGCCCTTCCCCTTCTCCAGCTGCATCCGACTTCTGTTTCCTCCCATCCACGGAAGATGCAGCTGAAAACACTCTAGACGTGATCGCAGCCTGATTCTCTGCCTAGTAAATGCCTTTTTATGTAGCACAACAGAGGAAGCAAAAAACAACAGACAAAAGAAACAGGTAGTGTACATACCTCCTTTCTTTGTCCTATGAGGGGAAGAAAAGAATGGATATTAATTCACCTGAAAGTATGCTGCACTGGTGCACAAATGACACCATGGGGTTCTTTGGGCAACTCTGCCCTTAGAGATACCGGGGTTGACTGAAAGAGAGGCCAGGGATAGGGGCCAGAAAGAAGGCAAGACCACCATCCCTGCTTCAAAGAAAGCAGCTTCATCAGTTTGGACTAGGGAGGTTCTGGGAATCTGATGAGTTAAAAAGTATCACCTTATAAACTTCAGGGAGTACACTGTCTCTGATGAGAACACCTGGTGAGGACGTGACTGCCCCAGTCAGACTGCCCAGCAAGTCTCCCTGCCCTATCCCTTTCTCCCCAAGAGCCGGCAGAGCGGAAGGCTTGGCTCACAGCAGGGAGGTTTGAGAGCTGGCAGTTACATTTTGGTTTCCTGTCACATGAAGAGCTGGACTTGGACCCTACGACCTTTCCCATGATCACCTTGGATTCTACAGCTCTATATTCTAATTTTCTTCTTTGCTACTTAACAAAGGCTGGCTGTCATATGGTACAACTAATTTCCAGAGAGGCTGAGTCTGAATCTGGTTTTCTAGCTAGTTTTTCTTCTTTAAGTCAACCATGTTGAAAACAATATTTACAACATAAGTTAAAAGAACCAGGTTCAAGGTGAACATTTAACATTTAGCCATAAATTACATGACAGTTGTAGTGTCTATTGGATTAGTTCCTTCAAGAACGTCTATCCAAATCCCATTACAATATACCACCATCCTTACAAGCAATTACTCTTTTAGAGCTGTTTTTTTTTTTTAATCAATCTGTGAATAGAGTTCAAACAAAAATGCCTTCTTTAATTTCAGCAGATGCTTGAGGATTTCTTACCTTGAAGTCAAGGTTGCCAATAGCAACAAACTTACACAATAAATATGGCAAAATGCAATGCATATCTTTATGCTAATGCCTTGTACTTTTATAGTCTTTCATCCACAGATTTTAAATTACTTGACAGTTAATAGTTAATATTTAAAACACCTTTAGAAGGCACACATGTCTTATCACCCCCTCTTTCTGCCATTGAGAGATCCTAGAACTCAGAGGTTCCAACACCACAAGACATTTGGGCATAGCGCTCAACTTAGAATCTAGAATCCTGAACTCACTGGGACTCATCTGTGAAGAATAAGGAAACAAGGTTTTTAAAAATGACTGGGTAGCATACTAAGCATTCGCCCTATATCAGGAACACAGCTAAGTGCTTTGTTTGCATTTACTCATTTAGTTGATTAAGTTTACGAATAAGAAAATTCAAGCTCACAGAGGTGGTCACTTGCACAAAGCCATATTCCAAGAAAATGGCAGAGCTAAGACTTGAGCCCAGGCCTCATCTAACTCCCAATCTCAGGCTCAGAACCATCTAAGTAGCAAGTTGTAAGAGCTGCCAAGAATCGAGAAGCCTGGCTCTGGGACAAGTCTGTGATTCTTTGGTGCTCTCTTCATGTCGCTCTACTACCTCACTTTTAGCCCGCAAAAGACACGTCACAGATTGGCACAATAAGAGGTATATTAGTGAGCAGGTGAAAATTGGAAAGAGAGACAACGACCTGCATTTACAACCCTTAAGAGAGACCAAGACCACATGCAAAGCACCGATAATTATTTAGTCACACAAAAACCCAGGTGAGTCACTGGAGACAAAAGCCTAATTCCCTTAGTGGTTTTTTCTGCTTGCTTTAATTCCATACTATCCTTTAAATATTCTACAAATAAGGGCACAGCACATTCTATCACTATTCACAACAGGGCTTTTCTGAAGGTTTTATTCAGGGCAAGGTCATCAGAAGGTTGATGCCCCAGTCTCATTGAGAGCCCATCACGGACAGAATAGGTTGCCAGGGAAAGCCAACAGGATGGTTTCCTGGCCTAGCAGGTGACAAAGAGGGTGCACCAGGACTGCGGGGAGCTGGATCCCTTCCCCCATAGCTCCTTTTCCTGCCTTCATTCCAGGCAACCTGCCTGGTAGAGAAATCCTGATTCTCCATTTTCCTTCTCCAGACATCACCAGAAACCGTGTCTTAAAGGGGAGGAGGACCCAGCCCGCTGGCAACTTACAGAGCTTTCTTGTTCTTCCCAGTCTTGCTGGAGCAGTGTCTGTGGATGGCTTTGGCCAACAGGATGACCAGGGACACCAGGAGACCCAGAAGCAATATGGAGCCCAAAGTGATGACAAAAGGCACGTACCACGCGGACGGAGAGTAAACGTTTTTCCTCAGGACCTGGTAGGTGACCCTGGGCTTGAACAACAGAGAGCAGGGAGGGTGAGTGGAGGGTGGTAGCGGTTTTGCCTTTCAGCACTCCCTCTCGCTGAGCGTTTCCTCCGCTCGTTGTTCTTGCTCTGTAAATTGGACATCTGTGTGCTCTTGGTTCTTGCTGCTTCAACACATCACCTTATTTATAGGCTTTGCAGACGTCCATTAGATCAAACCCAGAAATTTTAGGGAACTGAAAAGCAACTCCAGGCCTAATTTTATTCTCTGTCTTCCCCTTCCCCAAAACTAAAAAGAGTCTGTTGGCTTTTTTTTCTGCCATATCTGGGCATAACCCATGGATGAATATAGCCATTGTCTCTCACCAACAAGGCATAAGCCACGTAAGTCTTTTTTTTTTTTTTTTTTAACACCTTGTAGGCTTTTCAGGGTTTTCTCAACTACAAGCTGCCACTGCCAGAGGAGTGAGCTGACAGCACAGTGAAGCCTCAAGTTCAGCATCTGTTTCCTAGAGCGGAAGACAGATACCAAACAAGTTACAGAGGTTTCAAGATTGGAGATGTCACCATCAGGTCATGCTCTGAGCCCAAGAAAGGTGGGAACTCTTCACGGAGGGGAGCCTATCAGCTCCTCCCACAAGGAAAGTCCTTAGGTTGCTGGATGCCTCCATTCCCTGGGGTTCTATTGACTTGAGCACAGGAGACAGAAACAAGAACCAGCTCTGGAATAAACTCTGAGAAGGAGCTGGCCACCTTCACAGGGGGTTCTCTAAGGTTCTGATTACCTTCCTTCTGGCATGCTGCAGGTATGAGGGCTGCTGACCAGGGGTGCAGCTTCTATTAGGAGGAGGAGGAGGAAGAAAGGGAGCAGATGAGTCAGCAAGCCAGTTCCTCCAGGGGGCAGGGGAGATAATCCTATTGTCAGATTCCAGGCTCTCCCTTCCCTCTCCAGACCGATTCTGTGATAGCACCTGGTCATTTTCTTCCCACGCTTTCCCACAGTCTGTGTTTACTTTGTCAGTTCGAATACTTGTTTGTAATCTATCTCCCCCTCCAGATCAGTGGCTCTCAGACTTTAATGGGCATCAAAATTCCCTGAAAGGCTGATTAAAAACAAAGCTCACTGGGTCCCACCTCTAGAGTTTCTGATAGAAACTCTATCAGAAGTTTAGGTTAGTGGATAGAGTTGGGAATTTCAGGTTCCAGCATCCTCCCCTGGAGGTCATGGTGATGATCATGGTTGGGTGACCTATAATTTTAATAATCTAGGGTGGCCTGAGAATTTGCATTTCCCATCAGTTTCCAGGTGGTACTGATTCTGCTGGTCTAGGGACGACGGCACTTGGAGAACCATTGGCCTATACCATCATCTTCCTGAGAGCAGGGATCATTTTTGACTTGTCTGCTAAAGTGACGGGCACACTATAGGCATTAAATCGATATTTGTAGATTGGATGAATTGTTTTTGGAATGGAGGTGGGGTGTAGAGCACAGATTGGCATGTGAGACTCTTCAAAAGATGTGGAAAAGAGCACCCAGCAGCAAGTAATCTAATTTCATGGACATAGACTTGCAAAGACTCATCTGAATGAGCAGAGAGGAGTTGTGAAAGTAGCAGCTGGCAGCATGCCCATGAAAATCAGCTCCTGTGCCACAAGCCACATGGATCTCTCACAGGTCACTGCACAAACACCCAGTCTTCTCTACCAGAACAGGAAAAGTGAGTGGTTTTATGAGTCTGAGGTCTCACCAGATTTTTGCCACCCTGTAGCTACTCCCGCCCAGCCCATGGCTGCCATTTTCAGCAACATCGTAATACCTTAACTCTTTTCAGTCCACCCCACATATCTCCAGGGGGGAAAGAAGTCCCTCAATGTGACTCACGAGGGAACGTGACTGGGGATTCCAGGTCCTAAAGGCCTTACCCTGGGGGTTGTGGTGATGACCGTGGTCGGGTGCGGAATGACTTTAATACTCAGTGTCACCGTTCCTGTCTCAACGAGAGCCTCGGCTTTCTTCCTACCGGACAGCAAGTTGTCATCAGTTACGTAGACAAGTAGCTTGTAGTCCCAGATCTTATCAAGCCCACCAGCATAGTCAAAGCGAGACATAAGCAGCAGGCGTGTGACGTTGGAACCAGCATTGGGTGAGAAGGTGAAATGATTGTTGATGTTGCCTAATGAGATTTGATGCAGGGGTGTTGGTAAAAAGAAGCAAAGAGAGTAAGAAATAAAGGTTTAGAAGAAAACTGCATTCAATCATTCTCTCAAATTTCCACACCTCAGGTGTAGACTATATCTCTGATATACCAGAGCTGGATTAATTATATGCTATAGGCTTTAACTGCACCAGAGATGGCGTTAGTACAAAGAAACCCTTGCTCACCACCAGCGTGGCTGCAAACGGCGTGAGTAGAAAAGGACAATAGGACAACATCCTTAGCCTAGTACCATCTTGCTGAGTATTAAGCAGAGACTTTGTAACCCTGCTGCAGCCCCTTCTGATTTATCATCCAGCAATTATTTGGTAACAACATGTGTAATTCACACTTAGACAAATGAGTGGGCATCAAGATGGTGGAATAGGTCACATCCCTAGCCATGGACCAAGTTCACTACATGCTTTTCACAAGACCCAGTGGGTCACACTGGTTATGGATGTCCCTGGAGTCCCCCAAAGGAAGGTGCCTCCTGGCTTTGCAGGAATTGCAGCCCCAGGTCCTCCTGAATCCACCCCATCACACCCCCAAACACACACGCAGCTCTGCTGAGGCTCATGGCTCAGCTCAGGGAGCCTGGGGCAGAGAGGCTGTCAGCCCAAGCACACGCCTGCTCATTCCTCCACTGGCTCCAGACTCATTACCGACTGAACACCAGTAAATGGAGCAGGAGATGATGCAATTTTTGTTCCCTTAGCAGCAAAATGCTCCATAAAGGCCTTAGGGCTCTCAGTATGGATTATTTCCATCTTCGGCAACTGCAGTCTCGAGGCAGTTTCTGCCCCTGGGTTTTGTGACACAGCCAGCTTGAGAGGCTTCCTACTGTTCGAGTTCCTGCTCCGCCAAGGGCACAGCAGGCAGCAGGATGGGTTTTTACTCTCACGTGGAATTGTTCTGCCTGTTTGGGTTTAAATCTCTGGCCCCAGCACTTCATTAGATGAGCTATTTTGGTCTAATTTCCATTGAGGGGTGCACTTTTTTCCCTACAATGGTATATTTTTAAAGAGAGAAGATGAATGGAGCAGAAGAGAATTCCTGAGGACACATTTCAAAACGCACTTAATCTATTTAATCTATTATTATCCAGAGAGAGGACTGGGATTCCCTGCCCCCACTACAGGCTTTCAGGAAAAGAGGTGGTCAAAAAGTTGGACTGAATTTTTTCTAATGACACTAACATGCTTTATGACTCATACTGTAGTCAGGAATTGGGGGTGGGGTTCACCCATTTCTTGGGACTTTGGGCAGTTACGTATGGGGGTCTGTAGGAGTGAGGAGAGAAAGGGAAACCGAGAGGAGCGCTAGGAAGCATAGGGGCCGCTAGACTCTGTATCTATGCTTTCCTCATTCAAATACTTCCCCAGCAAGCTGGGCGCAGTGATATGCACTCGTAGTCCCAGCTACTTGTGAGGCTGAGCAGGAGGATTACTTGAGCCAGGCGTTCAGGACTAGCCTGGGCAACATAGTGAGACCCCCCATCTCAAAAAAAAAAATGTCTTCCCTACTCCCATCCCACTTTGCCCAGATCAGTGTGTGAGCACAGAGCCCCACCCTGGACAATATCAGGGTCCTCAGAGACAGGGCCAGGGTCATCGACACCGAGTGCTATACCTGCGCCAATGGAGTAGCGGAAAGATCTGGGGCTGGAATCAAGGTCAGTACACGTCAGCTTGAAATTCTGAATATTCGTGCCAACTTTCAGATCCACTGGGAGGGCCAGGAAATAAGAGTTTGGAGTACAAATTGGCTTCTCATCATTTTCTTCAAGGATGTTCACGGTAACCTAGAGCAGCAAGAAGGTAGTTGGTCATTCTCAACAGCTAAGACTTATTGCGTGCTTACTGCATGTAGGCAGTTTTCAGTCTAAGCACTTTTCCTAGATTAGCTCATTTAAACTCAAGTGAGATAGATGACATGATTATTCCCATTTTATGGATGAGAAAATTGAGGTTTAGAGAGACTAGGTAATTGACCTAAGATCACTCAGCTAGTGAATGGCATAGCTGGGACTTGAACTCAGGTCTTTCCTACTCCAAATCCAATGTTATTAACTCCTACACTGTGTGCATGTGTGTGTGCACATGTATACATATACCTCGCCCTCTACACACACGTGCATGCGCCTGGACACATAGGCTCACTGGCAAATAATACTGAATTATTTTTCCAGGAAGGCGCGAGTTTACGGTGACTCCATGTGCTTCCTTGCCTGCTGCCACTTGTGAATTGGAAGTTTTTTTTTGGAGACAGAGTCTCGCACTGTCACACCCGGGCTGGAGTGGTGCTGTGGTGCAATCTCAGCTCACCGCAACCTCTGCCTCCCGAGTAGCTGGGATTACAGACGCCCGCCACCATGCCTGGCTAATTTTTTGTATTTTTAATAGAGATGGGGTTTCACAACGTTAGCAACACTGGTCTCGAATGCCTGACCTCGTGATCCAACCCCCACTGGGCCTCCCAAAGTGCTAGGATTACAGGTGTGAGCCACCGCACCTGGCCTGTAATTGGAAGTTCTTTAACTCCGGCATACACAGAAATGGTTCTCAAGCCTGGCTCTGCTTGCTTGGGCCCACTTCAGATTAAATAGATTGGACTCTCTGGAGGATGGGGCCCAGGGCCTTCATGTATGTTCCCCAGCTGATTCCAGTATGCAGCAGGGCTAAGACCCACTGGGACAGAACAAGCAGGCCTGGTTAAACTAGGATGTCATCTGTGACCTGGGCTATTAGCACTGTACTAAGCCCTAGGGCTAACCTGCCACAAGCAGGGGCCAGTCTATTTTCTTTCATCACGGTCTTTTATGCCTGGTGAACGGGAATACAGCCTGGGATGCCTGCCAGCACAGAATCGTACAATGGCAGCCCTGAAAGGGACTTGTGTGATCATTTAGTTCACCACCCTTTTTTAAAAGCTTATGAATTTTGAGTCATGTTCATGCTACCTTTGAAATTTGGGATTTCAGCTATTTCTGAGCCTGGGAATAAATGGAAATGTTCACTCTAGTTAGCTCCCAAAGTGAAGTCCATTCATTTTTCTCAAAAAAAAAAAAAAAAAAAAAAACCCAGCCTAACAAACACTGCAATTATCTCCAACTTTCCTTGGTAGCAATGCCAAATCTTGCACATCATTAAAAGCATCATCCCATTAATTCAGAGCAAGCCATTGGAGGAGCCAGACTGTTCAGCACTGGGTTGTCGGGTGACTCTTCATTTAAGAGACGGAGAAATAGGGACACAGAGATAAGCATTGCTCAGACTCCCTTGGAAAATTGGGATCAAAGTTGAGAAATGAACTCGGTCTCCTGACTCTGAACCAATCTTTGTCGATGGCTGCCTGCTGCTGAGAGTTCATTTTGCCTTCATGCTCTTTTTCTTTACTAATGGGAAGGACCAGGGAATAGTTCGGTCTTTGTGGTTGTCATGTTGCCCTTGGATCATCCAAACCAGACAACACGGACCTATTAGACCCTTGCAACTCGAGGTGTGGCAGAGAACCAGCAGCACTGCCCCAGTTGGAAGCATGGCAGAAATGTAGAATCCCAGGCCCCTGACGCACTGACTCCGAGTCTGCATAAACAAGATTCTCAGCATCAAAGGTTGGGAAGCAGGCTAGCAGCTCAGCAACGGTTTTAAGATCTACCCCATCTGCTGTGTGTGGGGGCGGGGTAGGAACACAGCATAACTGCTCCTGGGGAGGAAACGTTTAACTCCAAAACCACACTCAGCTTCTGGGCAGTGCGCATTTCACCACCATCCTTCAGTGAAGGCAAAGCGGGATTTAAAGGGCCACAAGAGGAACCTCGTCCCACAAAGTGGCTTTGTGGGTCCACCAGACATTCCAATATCTGGCCACCAATTTCAGTGTTTCTTTCTGTCACCCACAAACTTAGTCCTCAAAAACATGGGGGGTTGGGTGCAGTGGTTCATGCCTATAATCCTAGCACTTTGAGAGGCTGAGGCAGGTAGATTACTTGAGGTCAGGAGTTCGAGACCAGCCTGGCCAACGTGGTGAAACCCATCTCTACTAAAACTACAAAAATTAGCAGGGCAAGGTGGCGCACACTTGTAATCCCAGCTACTTGGGAGGCTGTGGCACAAGAAGCACTTAAACCCAGCCCAGGAGGTGGAAGTTGCAGTGGGCCAAGACTACACCACCATACTCTAGCCTGGGCAACAGAGCGAGACTCTGTCTCAAAGAAAAGAAAAACACGGATCTTTATTTCCCAGGGCACCTTTACTTGTTTCCCACCACTTCCACAGGATGTGCCCTGGGAAGTTTCCTCACTGCCGCATCCACACCCTGGGGGTGCCGGAGAGACCCGAGGTCAACCAATTGGGTTAGAGGCACTATACCCAGCAGCCCCACTCACAGTGACGGAGCTTGTGTCCTCGCTGTTGGTGGCCTGGATTCTGAGAATATACACGGGGGTTGTTTCATAGTCCACTTTAGTAATCAGCTGGAGTTCTCCTGTCTTGGGATTAATCCAAAATACATTCGGGTACTGGAGGCTGGCCCCTCCAGTGGAGATGGAGTACACGAGGCTGCTCTGAGGGAGGTCTTTATCAGCGGCTCGCACCTGTCCCACTCGGGTTCTGGCTGGAGGAATAAAGTAACTGCAGTAAGTTCTGCTTTTAGCGGGTAGGGAAGGATGATCCAGGAACAGATGTCCTCACTGCCATGGGCAGAAGGACTTCTGGAGGCCTCCTTGCTGTCCAAACTCTGTTTTATATCTTCAATTCTACTAAATTGAAATCATGCTAACCAGCACCCACCAGGTAACTGACCCTATGATCCAAGCAGTCCTGTGAGGTGTACTAGACAATTTACGCCCCTCCCTTTTTTTATTGAAATGGAGTCTCACTTACTCTGTCTCCCAGGCTGGAGCTCAGTGGTGCAATCTCAGCTCACTGCAACCTCCACCTCCTGGTTTCAACCAATTCTCCTGGCTCTGCCTCCCAAGTAGCTGGGATTACAGGTGCCCGACAACACACCCAGCTAATCTTTTTGTATTTTTAGCAAAGATGGGGTTTCACCAAGTCAGCCAGGCTGGTTTTGAACTCCTGACCTCAAGTGATTCACCTGCCTTGGCCTCCCAAAGTGCTAGGATTATAGGGGTGAGCCACCTCACCCAGCAATTTGTGCCTTTATATAGACTCCAGGGACACCAATCATTTTGCTCTCATAAACAATAGTGCCAAGAACGTACATCCTCACACAAACATCTCTTTGCTGCAGTGTTGTCTAAAAGGCCCGTATGTTTCAATTTTCTGTAATGAGCATGAATTGCTCTTATAAAAATAAACAATTTTGAAATAATTTAGCAATTGGTGATTACAGTTTATAGATTTTTAAATCCTCTTCCATTTTGCTAATTTTACAAATACAGTTGGTGGGGCTGCTAGCATTCTGGCTTGCTTGTTTTATAGGAGTTCCTTCCCATAAACTACATTCCTCAAGGGCAGAAACCTTCTCTTGTTCCATTCCAGATCCCAGCACTAAGTGTGTGACCCAAAGTAGGTGATCAAAGAGAACTGTAGCAAGATCTGTGAGTTCACGAAAGCCTGTTCCTTTCTGATTTGCTATTCACTGAATAAAGTATAAGAAATTAAAAGCATTTTCTTTGGACCTTCATTTTGCATTTTGCTTGAAAACTTAATGTCAGGAAATGGAGACCATGTTGAAGAGAATGGATCATTTGAGAGGGAGTGTTTTGGTTCTGGTTTGATTTGTTGTTGTTGTTTTTAATATGAAAAAAGTATCCAAAGGCTGTGGGGAGTCTATTACACGAGAGCATTTACAGTATTATCTTCAAGCTTAGAGAGCAAAAGAGAGGCAGACAGTGAAGCTGGAAGTGGGGAGTGAGTCTTCTCCTTAATGGGGAAAGAGTCTGCAAAAAGCAGGGTGTCATAAAGGGTAGAAAAGAAGGCCTCCAGTGAATCCTAGCAGGAGAGAGAGAAATTGTCTTTGTTTGTAAATGAAGGAAATACGGAAATGGGAAACCTTTTCTCTGTTGTTAAATTTTAAGTCTCTGGGTGAGCTGGATAAAACTCACAGTGGAGACCAAGAGAAAACTTAAGCTTTGAAAAGGGAGGATTAGCAGAATTGGGCAAACAGACAAGGAAGAATCAGAGGCTTCCAAGAAAGGCAACAGTTTTCAAAAGTCCAAGTTTCACCTGAAGGCCTCCTTAGCAGCAAGGATAATTTAAAAGAAATAAGAGGTGCAATAAATACTAATCAGCTGTGAATCACTGTGCAAAACAGCACAGGAGGCCTCCAGAAGGGAGCTTTCCACTCCAAAGAACACGCGTTTGGACACAGTCCATCAAGAGCACTGTGGTCTGTGACTTTGTGACTTACCTGGTCTTCTTTCTGACACAGAAAATACATAGGATGGCCTATCAAAAATGATAGGAAACTCATTTTCTGGGCTTGTTAGAATATAAATGTAGATGTTATCTAAAAATGGAGATAGAAACACATTAAATCACAAGTTCATGCTCATCCATTTGTTTATTCAACATCTTTAAAGAATCTCCTGTGTACAGGCTCTGTGCATAGGGGATACCAGGTGACTAAGCTCTGGGAACTCATGCCTTTTAGATGCTGAGGGTGGTCACTTTTTGATAAGCACATGAGCACACAGGGCACTGCAGAACCCAGAGGAGGAGCAGCTTCCAGAAGAAAGTACAAGCTGAGCCTTACAAGGATAGAATTAGGAGATTGGCGGGGTGTTGTAGGCATATACAAAAATGCCAAGGTATAAAACCACATAATTCACTCAGGAAAACTTCAAGCTGTTTGCCCCGTTGGAAAAAAATGATGGCTTGGGCCAAGGGAGGTGGCTCACACCTGTAATCCCAGCACTTTGAAAGGCCAAGGTGTGCAGATCATGAGGTCAATGATTTGAGACCAGCCTGATCAACATGGTGAAACCTTGTCTCTACTAAAAATACAAAAATGAGCTGGGCGTGGTGGCACGTGCCTGTAATCCCAGCTACTTGAGAGGCTGAGGCAGAAGAATCGCTTGAACCTGGGAGACAGAGGTTGTGAAGAGCTGAGATCGCGCCACTGTACTCCAGCCTGGGCAAGAAAGTGAGTCTCCATCTCAAAAAAAAAGGTTGGTGGGGGGCTTCGAGGCAAGTGACAGAAGGTGAAGCTGGAGAATTAAGGGGCAACAAATGAAGAAAATTCTCGTATGCCAGGCCCAAGAGTTGGTACTTGAACTTGACAGCTACAGGAGATGCTCGAAGGCTTTAACCAAGGAAGTAATATGATGACATTTGCACTTCCTGAAAAATCATTGACAGAAATATGGAGATGCATTGGAAAGTGGTGAAGGTAGGGAGACCCTTCAAAGACCTTTAAGTGTTGTAATTCAGTCCCTGGGAGAGAGCAGTACTAGTGAGATGGGGGACCTAGTACACTACCTAGTATTGCCCAGCAGAGTTTAGTCATTGATAAGGAAGACACTCATGAAATAAAACAAAATGATACTTGCTTTTATAGTGAGGGGCCCCCACATCCTGCACCTGGATTATCACCATGTATTTATTGCCGGCTGCTAGATTACTTGGATTTTCATAATCTAGGTCACCAATCAGCTAGATTAAAACAGAGATGGTAGATTATACAGATTAAACAATCCTATTTATTGGTCTGAGAGAGACATTTTCAAATATCGCTAGTGGATATGTAAATTGGCAAAACACTTTTGGAAAACACCTTGCCCATAAAAATGAGGAGCTTTAAAAAGTTACGACCATACCTTTGCTCACTGCTAGCGAACTTGTTGAAATAATTTACCAGGAGAGAGAATCTATGTACAAATATGTTCATTAAGCACTACTGCTCAACAGCACAGAATCAGAACTTCAGATTCATTGAAGAAAAGCACAAAATTGAATCTTATATGCAGGGCTGTTTCGTCATAGCAGTCCCTCCTTATTATCTGTGGTTTTACTTTTGACAGTTTCAGTTACTTACAGTCAACCGCAGTCTGAAAATAGTGAGTACAGTGCTATATTTTGAGAGAGAGAAACACACCCACATAACTGGATTTCTTTATTCTTCTTTAGAGATAGAAGTCCCCTTTGTTGCCCAGGCTGGTGTGCAGCGGCTATTCACAGGTGTAATCATAGCTCACTGCAGCCTCAAACTTGTGGCCTCAAGTGATCCTCCCATCTCAGCCTCCCAAGCAGCTGGGACTGTGGGTGTGCATCACCATGTATGCCACATAACTTTTGTGATAGTATTTTGTTATAATTTTTCTATTTTATTGTTCGATATTTTTGTGAATACTTACTGTATCTAATTTATAAATTAAACTTACTATAGGTATCTATATATATAAGGAAAAAACATAATATATGTGGGGTCTGGTACTGTCTGTGGTTTCAAGCATCCACTAGGGGTCTTGGAACATATCCCTGTGGGTAAGGGGGCACTACTGTATTTTGAATACTTATGCTGGCTGGGCACGGTAGCTCATGCCTAGAATCCCAGCACTTGGGGAGGCTGAGGTGGGAGGACTGCCTGAGACCAGGAGTTTGAGACCAGCTTGGGCAAGACAGCAAGACCCCATCTCCACAAAGAACTAAAAAATTAGCCAGGCATGGTAGTGCATTCCTGTATTACCACCTGTTAGGGAGGCTGACATGTGAGGATCACTTGAACCTAGGAGTTTGAGGCTCTGTTGAGCTATGATTGCCACACTGCACTCCGGCCTGGGTGACAGAGTGAGATGTAGTGTCTTAAAAAAATAAATAAAAATAAAAAATACTTATGCATATATGTAGAAAATACACATAAAATATATCTACGGAAAAAAGTCAAGAGGGAAATGTACCAAACTATTAACACTGGTTAGCAGTAAATGGTGATGCTTTTCTGTGCTTTTACATTTTCTACAGTGAACATGTATTAATTTCCTAAACAGAAAAAAATAGAAGTTATTTTTAAGATGGTACGATGAAAAAGTCGGTGAGATGTACTTGGGGATTGAAGAAGGGTTTGGGGTGTGAGGTGGAGAAGAAAGCACCGTGAGGGGAGGGTAGCAGGCAGCTGGCTTCCCTCCCTGTGGCTGCCGCTTTCCCAGCCCTTCCGTTTTTCTCTTCTCCTTCCCCACCAGCCTCCAGCAGAAGCTCTGTAAGGAAACGTCTAACTCAACTCATTGGGACCCACTTTTCATGCCCATCTTTCTTCCAATGCAGCGTTTGTCCCTTGGAGTTGCCCGCCCAGGGGCTCCCTATACATCCTCGCTGTCTCCCTCTCCTCTGGTCTCCAGTGGTTCCACGGTATGGAGTTTACCCGGACACGCTCAAGGCCTGGCCCTGCTTTCTCTCACCTCACACCTCTATGGGCCAGGAATGAGCACTCAAATAAACAAAAGTGCCTGAGCACAGAGGGCACTGATGTGTCTGTGAAGGCACACTAGGCAGGCACACAACTGCGTGCTACCCGAGGAAGAGTCCAGTCCTTAGCAGCCCGGGAACAACTATGTGTAACAAACGATTCCTGGAACGGGGTTAGAATAAAGAGCGAATGGAGAACACAGACTCACTATTAAGCCTGTCAGTTACAGTCGCTCTGAGAGGGGGTTACCTTGGAAATTTCTCTCTATGGGGCAGCAAAAGCACGATGCATGTTGGACCAATTCCCGGTGCCCTTTTAATGATGCAACGACCATTAACTGACCACAATTTTCCCAGAGCCAGCTGGATCCTGTGAAAACCTGCCGCCGCTCCCCACTCCAGATGGCGTGGTGAAGTTGAATCTGTTGTTTGGTGCCTCACTGTCATCATCAAAGCAGAAATTGTTCAGGTCAAGAAGCAACGTCCCGTTGGCTGTTCTTTCCGGCACCATCATGCTGGTGAAAAGACACAATTCAGTATATCCCCCAACAAATAGTGATGGAGTGTTTCTTCTCACATGGGTCCTGGGCTAGACCTCTCTGCTTTCACTGTAATTCGAAGTAAGACCATGGTCACGGCAGTCACCTCCTAACTGGTCTCTCTGATTCCGCCCTTGCTGCCTTTTGGGCTATTTTAAACACAGCAGCCAGAGGGATCCTGTTAACCCAGTGTCAGATCATGTCACTCCTCTGCTCCTAAGTCCCAAATGGCTCCTCATTTCACACAAAGTCCCACCTTTGATCTTTAGGACCCTTCGTGATATGCCCGCCTTTTCCTCTCTGAACATCGCCCACTAGTTCTTCTCCTTGTTCACTCTCCTCCTGCCACTCTGGCCTCCTGATGCTCCCTGAACTCTTCAAGAGGCTCTGGCCTCAGTGTCACTGCACTCACTCTGGAATCCTCTCCCCACAGATACCCACATGGCTCCCACTTTCACTTGCTTTCGTCTGTCTAATCAAATGTCACCTTATCAGTGAGGCTACCCTATCTAGAATGGCAGTGATCCCTGGCTGGTGCTTCCTTTCCTGTTCCCCTCTTTATTTTTAATTCTTAACACACATCATCATCTGATACACCGTTCTGTTTATTGTCTATTTCCTTCCTAGAAAGTAAACTCTATGAGGGCAAGGATCTTTGCATTTTTCTTGGCACACTCAATAAATATTGGTTGAGTGAATGAAAAATAGACTTATAAGACTAGCACAGACATGAAGAAGAATGTAAGAAGAAAAGTACAAATTTTACCTCCTGCCTGAAGGAGTTTCTAATTAGGCTAGGGCAAATCCCTGTACCCCTCGTCTCCCATGCTTTGAAGATGGAGAATTCCTTGACTTGTGTTCTAGTGGCTTCAATGGCCTAGAAGGGCCTCCTAACACCTTTATATTATTCATTCAAAAGAGGTTTATTAATGGTCAAATGTGGGTGTCTCAATCTCAGTAGACTCCAGGGTTTAGGTGAATAACACAAATGAGTAAAGCTACCCCCGAACTTAGAGCCTTCTAATGAAGCCCAGCTTTTGTGGGAGGTTCTGAGGAAGACTAATGAACACCTTGAGGTTTCAGTTCATTGAAAGCCTTTCTCATGTCTCCACATTTCACTTTCTTCGTCTATAAAATGGACATAAATGATATCAATTAGTTTTTACTACAGAATGCACCATCCCCAAACTGAGTGAATTAAAACAACACGCATTTATTCTTTCTCACAGTACTATAGGTTTTCCCACAGTCCTTCTGGTTTTAGTTTCGCTCAGGTGGTCTCTGTGATCACTGACAGCTTGGCTGGGGCTTGAGAGTCTAGGATGGACTCACACGCCTGGAGGTGGGAAGGTGCTTGGTTTCTGCTTCTTCTTGTTCTTGTCTTCTAGAAGGCCAGTCTAGGCTCATTGCACGGAGGGCTCTGGCTTCCCAAAGTAACAAGAGAGGGCAAGTTCCGATGCACATGCATTTTTCCAGCCTCTGTCGTACCATGTTTGTGAATGCTCCAGTGGTCAAAGGAATTCAGATGGTCAAGCTCAGATTCAAGGAGACCCACCTCTTCTTTTGAGACGGAGTTCTGCTGTTGCTGCCCAGGCTGGAGTGCAACGGTGCGATTTCAGCTCACCACCACCTCCGCCTCCTGTGTTCAAGTGACTCTCCTGCCTCAGACTCCCAAGTAGCTGGGATTACAGGCATTTGCCACCACACCGGGCTAATTTTAAATTTTTAGTAGAAACTGGGTTTCCCATGTTGGTCAGGCTGGTCTTGACTCCTGATCTCAGGTGATCTGCCCGCCTCAGCCACCCAAAGTGCTGGGATTACAGGCGTGAGGCACTGCGCCCACCAAGACCCAACTCTTGCTGGAGGGAATAGCAAAATCACATTGCAAAGGAGCATGCATACAGAGCAGACAGGGAGGAATTTGTGGCTTTTTTTTTCTTTTTTGCTTGTTTTGCCTACCTATCTCAATCATATTTTGCCTTGGTAGAATTTCTTACAAAAATATATCATGGCTGTCATGAGAGTGTGCCTGGAAGACCTCCAACCACGAGGGCATAACTGACCATCGGCTTCAGCTGCTGGGCTCTGAAATCCACCACTGTGTTTAGGGTGAGGCCACATACCAACAACTGGTCATGGCAAAGATACTAAGGTTTATTCCTGTCCTATGTCAGCTGACCCTGGCTCCAGGACCCCCAGTGGCCTAGCTGAACACTCCTCAGATGGCATGGCAGCCTAGAACATGTCCATCTACCTTCCCTCCCTCTTTTCTTTCACCCAGGTCAGCCTTGCGTCATGATCTGATGACTTGCCCAGCCGTGTCCATCTTTCTCCCCATTTTCTGCCACAGGCATCTCCCCTAATAATAGCCTTACACATTTAATCCCATCTTAGCATCTGGTTCTTGGAGCACACACTTCTCCCTGCAACCAAACTCTGCCCCCTTCTATGTTCCACATCCTCTTTTCATGGCAGATAAAATGGGCTCTGGGCTCAGTGCAGACGGCGCAAAGTCTGACAGCAAGGATGGTCATGGGCCACTGAGGATAACAGGTTTGCTGCCTGGAGTGAAAACAGGCATAATGGAGTCTCCATGATGCCTCATTGGCAAAGAGCACCTCTGTATTTCAGCAGGATTGGAGTCTGAGCATTCCTGCCTTTATTGCACAACGTGGTTGCATTCATAGGGACTTAGAATAGATACCAACTTACTAAACACCAGCTTCATGCTGTGTCATACCAAGCACTTTAAAAACACTATCTCTAATTTCCTCATGTCAGAGAGGTTTGTATTCTTGTCGCCACCGCACAGGGGAAGAAAGAGTGGTTCCAAGCAGTTTCCCGGCCTGTCCAGGAAAGTGGATATATCCAGACACGATCCTCTGCAATGTAAGAGTCCCTGTAAGCTTGAACTTCCATTGATAAGTATCCAGGCTCACAGATGGTTTGGGGATCTAAGCCTTGATTTCAGCTCTGCAGAAGCCAGAAGATTGCATCATTTAAAGAATCCAAGGTCCTGAAGCCAGACATTTCAGGAACTCCAACCCTTCACTTGGCCCCCCAGGGCTGCTTGGCCTGTCCTCTCATTCATCCCTGACACTTGGTGTTTTTCCCCTACACGCCTAACTTGGAAAGCCACTCCCCTCATTCAGCAATCCCTGCCTCAAATGCAGGCTGCCCTCTTCCCAGCCATCAGACCATGTTTCTCTCCCACGCAAGGTGACTGTGTCCAGCCCACTCCGAATCAGCCAAACTGCTCCGCCTCTTGCTCACAAACAGCTTGCGAAGTACATTCAGCGAAGCACCTAACAATTTACAACCAGAATGGGGGCTGTCACTGTGCCTCGGATGCCTCCTTGGGGCTCTGGGCTCATTCATCATTGGCCTGGGAAAGCCGCGGGGGCCTCGGCGCGAAGAACTGGGAGCCTGCAGGGGCCCGCACGGGCAGCAGGGGGCGCCCGCCTCCTCCAGGCCGCCCTCTTCACCGCCGGAGTGTGGCACGCGACCTCCAGCAGCTGCGCTGACCCCACCCGCTCTGCCACCTGCTCTCACGAACTCCCCAGCAGGGCCACGCCCATAGCCAACGAAGAAGGAACAAACGTTCAGGAACAAGTGTCAGATCCCGTGGCAGCACCACTGCTATTGTAGCTTTGTTCTGTTTTGACCTGCTTGTGTGCTTGCTCTGACATAATAGGACTGGAGAAGGTATAAGGCTGGAAGGATGGCAGGTGCTGCAGGCCAGGGCCTCTCGGCCCTCTCTGCACCTGTCCTTATGCAGACTTGGGATGCGGGGCTGGGCTTTTAGACCTCGCCCCTGGGACTGCAGAGGAAGGGTCCCTTTTGTTGCCCTGCCTCACAAATTGGCATTCATAGTGTTGTTGAGAATTCCTCCCACTAGAAGAGCCCAGAAAAGGGACTTGAGCCCTGGTTAGATTGTCTTCAGTAATAAATGCAATTACTCCAGTTACAGATTTCACAATGGCCTTCAAAGCTAATCTGGAGGGAAGATTATCAAGAGCAGGACTCTGGGCTTGCCTGGACAGTCTAGGATATTCGAATTGTGGATTCACCAGCTAATATGGAACACAGTCTGCAAACTGTCTTTCCATACCCCAGGGGGCTCTGGACTGCAGGAAGCCAAATATACACTTAACAGATATGCACTGAAGGGAGAAAGTGGGCAAGGAAGGTTTGAGACAGCACACCCCTCTCCAGGCATTCTCACTTCTTAATCTTTACCCCCTACCTCTTAGGGCAGAAGAACAAGGAAGAGCAGGAGAGTGGAAGAGGGCAGGAGCTTCCCAGGATGTACAGGAACTGCCCAAGAGTGCTAGCAGATTTAAAATGTCAAAGAAAGCATAAGTGTGATGCTACAAATCATCTCTACTCCATCCCCAGGCCCCAGACATCTCTCAGCAGAGGGTGGGTTCAATTTATGCATGTAAAGGTGTGGAAGATAGAATTCTAACTACGCTTGCAGCTGTCCCCACCCATCTAATGGACTGTAGGGCTCAGGTTGGGATAGGAACCTAGCACGTGCTCAAGATTGTGACTGACATTATCGGGGTGTCAGCAGGAAGCAGCTGGTGAATTAGGATCATTCTAGGAGGGGTTAGTAAAGGGACTAAGAAGAAGGTGCTCACTCACAGGGTATATGGAAATCTCAAGGAACAATGCAATATCTCAGAGCTCGAGAGTGAAGCACGCTTACCACCTCTAGGCCCAGGGGAACCAGTGGAGGGAACAGGTCCTGCTGCCAGGGACAGAGAGCTGCCTATGGGAATGGAGACCTTCAGGCAGGGGAGGAGTGCATCCAGCTCACAAGGAGAAAGCCTGGCCCTACCCTTTCCCCCTTCCAGGATTCCCCATTGGCCAACCAGAAGCTGGAAGGCAAGGGAGCTAGTTGGTGTCTGATATGGTTTGGCTGTGTCCTCACCCAAGTCTTAACTTGAATTCCCACATATGATAAAAGGGACACAGTGGGAGGAAACTGAATCATGGGGGCAAGTCTTTCTTGTGCTGTTCTCATGATAGTGAATAAGTCTCACCAGATCTGATGGCTTCATAAGGGGGAATTTCCCTGCACAAGCTCTCTCTCTCTTTGCCTGCACCATCTATGTAAGACATGACTTGCTCCTCCTTGCCTTCTGCCATGATTATGAAGCTTCCCCACACATGTGGAACTGTAAGTCCATTAAATCTCTTTCTTTTGCAAATTGCCCAGTCTCAGGTATGTCTGTATCAGCAGTATGAAAACAGACTAATCCAGTAAATTTGTACCAGTAGAGAGGAGCACTGCTGTAGATACCTGAAAATGTAGAAGTGACTTAAAAATGGGTAATAGACAGGGATTGGAACAGTTTGGAGGGCTCAGAAGAAGATAGAAAAATGTGGGAAAGTTTAGAACTCCCTAGAGACATGTTGAATGGCTTTGACAAAAATGCTGATAATGATATGAACAATGAAATCTAGACTGAGGTGATCTCAGATGGAGATGAGGAACTTGTTGGGACTGGAGCAAAGGTGACCCTTGTTATGTTTTAGCAAAGAGACTGGCAGCATTTTGCCTCTGCCCTAGAGATTTGTAGAACTCAGAACTTGAGAGAGATGATTTAGGGTATCTGGTAGAAGAAATTTCTAAGCAGCAAAGCATTCAAGAAGTGACTTGGGTGCTATTAAAGGCATTCAGTTTTATGAAGGAAGCAGAGCATAAAAGTCTGGAAATTTTGCAGCCAGACAATGCAAGAGAAAGGAAAATCCCATTTTCTGAAGAGAAATTCAAGCCAGCTGCATAAATTTGCATAAGTAACAATGAGCTGAATGTTAATCACCAAGACAAGGGGGAAGATGTCTCCAGGGCATGTCAGAGACCTCTGTGGCAGCCCCTCCCATCACAGGCCCAGAGGTTTAGGGGTAAAAAATGGTTTTATGGCCTGGGCCCAGGGTCCCTCTGTTGCGTACAGAAGAAGACAGAAAAATGTGCAGCTTAGGGACTTGGTGCCCTCCATCCCAGCCACTCTAGCATGAGTGACTAAAAGGGGCCAAGGTATAGTTCAGGCTATTGCTTCAGAGGGTAGAAGCAACACCTTGCCAGCTTCCGCATGGTGTTGAGACTGCACAGAAGTCACGAATTAAGATTTGGGAACCTCTGCATAGAAGAGGATGTATGGAAATGCCTGGATGCCCAGACAGAAGTTTGTTGTAGCGGAATGGGGTGGGTGGCACTCATGGAGAACCTCTGCTAGGGTAGTACAGAAGGGAAATGTGGGGTTGGAGTCCCCACACAGAGTCCCTACTGGGGCACTACTTAGTGGAGCTGTGAGAAGGGGGCCACTGTCCTCCAGACACCAGAATGGTAAATCCACTGACAGCTTGCACCATGCACCTGGAAAAGCCACAGACACTCAATGCTAGCTCATGAAAGCAGCTGGGAGGGAAGCTGTACCCTGCAAAGCCACCGTGGCGGGGCTACCCAAGACCATGGGAACCCACCTCTTGCATCAGCATGACCTGGATGTGAGACATACAGTCAAAGCAGATCATTTTGGAGCTTTAAGATTTGATTCCCTGCTTGATTTCAAATTTGCATGGGGCTTCTAGCCCCTTCATTTTGGCCAATTTCTCCCACTTGGAACAGCTGCATTTACCCAAAGCCTACATCCCCATTGTATCTAGAAAGTAACTGATTTGCTTTTGATTTTACAGGCTTATAGGCAGAAGGGACTTGCCTTGTCTCTGATGAGACTTTGGAATGTGGACTCTTGAGCTAATGCTGAAATGAGTTAAGACTTTGGGTGACTGCTGGGAAGACATGATTGGTTTTGAAATGTGAAAACATGAGCTTTGGGAAGGACTGGGGCAGGATGATATGGTTTGGCTGTGTCCCCACCAAAGTTTCATCTTGAATTCCTACATGTCATAGGAGGGACCTGGCAGGAGGTAATTGAATCATGAGGGCAAGCGTTTCCTGTGCTGTTCTCGTGATCATGAATAAGTCTCACAAGATCTGATAGCTTTATTGGGGGAGCATCCCTACACAAGCTCTTTTTTCTCTTTGCCTGCTGCCATCTATGTAAGACATGACTTGCTCCTCCTTGTCTTCTGTCATGATTGTGAGGCTTCCCCAGCCATATGGAACTGTAAGTCCAATTAAACCTCTTTCTTTTGTACGTTGCCCAGTATTAGGTATGTCTTTATCAGCAGCATGAAAACGGACTAATACAGTATCCATCCAGGTCAGCATCTTGGAGCACAGAGCAGGCTGGAAACTGGATCTGAAAGGACAAGTCAGGGGTGTGTCTAGAACAGAGTTTAATCATTTTGATATCAGACTTGAGGCCACATGGATCCTCTAGCATTATGCTGGGCATGGCATTTAGGACAACAAAGAGACATCCATGAGTAAAACAAAGGAATTTCTATTTCTACTGTTCCTCCTAGGCAATCCTCATCTGGGATCCTTTGTCCTCTGCATATATTGGGTTTATGTTCAGAGTCACCTGGAGAAAACGTACAAAACCAGTCAAAGATAAACTCAGGAGACTCTCCCCATGGGGACATCTGACCTGAGACCCACCCTGGTCTTCAGGCTTGCTCCAGATAAAGGGCCATCTCTTAGCAAAGACTACTGTGGAGTTGCTTCCCACAGCCTCAGTTCCTCCCAAAGAGCCCTCTTTAGCCTCTCAAGCTACCAGAGACTGGCTGGGACAAAACATCAGAGATGAGGCTGACATGGGAAAGTACTAATCATGTGGCTATTTGACAAAACAGTATAAAGACAATCTTGTTTTCAAAAAGCATATTAACCCAGAATCACAAGGACTGTATTTTTAAATAATAGCAAAAAGAATGAGTCAAAATATACAAAATCACTTGTAACCCACTTGTATCTGCATTTTTTTCCTTTCAGATGCCTTGTGTTTATATTCAATTAAGTTGTGTAAGGTGAATTCGATGCTTTGTTTGGTTTTGCATAAGCACTTGGTTTGATTTATTCATCTGACTGGTGGTGTGTTTCTCTGAGAGTTCCTATTTACTGATCCTAAGGCTCAAGCATCTATTATAACTGCTAACTAACAGCCCCATCTTGCCACCCGTGGCAATAAATAAAGAGCAGGCACAGTCCAGAGAGAGCCTAACAAGTCCCTGTGGTCCTTTTCACCAACAGAGATGAGCAGGATATAGAAGGGGGCGAAGTAAAAAACAATTATTAAGAGTAAGAAAGTGAACAAGGGAGATAATGAAGAAGAAGGAAAATGAAAGAGAGGGAGGAGGAAAGGATGATGACAAGGAAACCGTGGACAAAAGTGAACAGCTCAGATCGATTTATTCTAGTGAGCTGTTTCTCCAAATGCCTATGGTTCTTCAGGTCCTCCTGAGAATATACCAGAGAAGCCAAAGGGTGGAAGGCCACAAGAGGTGGAACTTCCAGCACAAGTTTCAAC
The DNA here is from genome assembly GCF_049354715.1 of Callithrix jacchus. Taxonomy (NCBI): domain Eukaryota; kingdom Metazoa; phylum Chordata; class Mammalia; order Primates; family Cebidae; genus Callithrix; species Callithrix jacchus. Next base: position 76,391,227 of record NC_133512.1, on the reverse strand, counting down.
GTGCGCGTACCTGAAGGTGAACCTTTGGCATGTGGCAGGATTGTCGTTGATGTCTTCCACAGTGAAGGTTATCTGGATGCGATTCTCCTGACCCCCATATGGTCTGTCCTTTACCAGAACTTCCAGGGAAATGGCGGGATTCTGTCTCAATTCACCTGCATCTCGGTCGATCCTCTGGGCCACTTGGATTGCACCAGTCACTAAGAAATCAAAGGTTAGAATGTGCCCCTTTTAAGAGAAATGAAAACAGAAACCTGGAGAAACCTGGAAAAGACCTTTCTAATAGGAGGAAAAGCTTATGCAGAGCATAATCTCTATACAAGTACATTTTTGAAAACCCATGAAGTTCCTGTGTTAGGCATTTATTGGGGTATCTGGCCTGATCCTTCTAGGAATTCTCACACTTCACTTCAGAGTTGGGTCCCTGGGGGCAGCCTTGCCAGTAGACTGGACTGGTAGATAGCTGACTCCAGCTTGGCCCACAGGGTTCTCTTATTGAAGAATTTCTAACTGAAAGACACACATTGGAGGCTCAGCCAGGCTAATAGTGGAGCTACAGAGCTGAGGTCCCTAGAGCAGCGCTGGGTCACGTCCTTCCTGTGCTCCCATCTTTCGGCATTTTCTTAGGAGATGCCCTGAATCCTGTTGACAGATGTCCCTGCCTTTTTTTTTCCTTTTGGTGAGCATGGTTTGCCTTAGTTTCTGTTACCTGCAACCAAAGAATCTTAATAAATATGCTCAAAATTAAAAAAAAACCCAAACTCTCTCTCTACTTGTTAAAAGTTGAATTTTGCAACACTAGAGTAAACAGCATTCTCAACCATGGTTGTCCCTACACTCTCAGCTGACAAGACATTAGGACGTTTTCAGAGGCAGTGCTCAATTATTGCTTTTGCCTGCATCTCCTGGGAATAGGTATCCTTTGCCCAAAAGCCTAAGGAGGCAGTAGCACATTGTTTTTCTGGGATTGTCCAAGGCTGAAGTCCTTTTTGGTGATACAATTAGGACTTAAAGGGATGGGACAGTCTGATAGTGGTTGAGGACAGGCCTGAGGAATCGGGCAGCTTAGGTTGGTACTTCTCCCTCACGACCTACAAGCTGTGAGACTTTGAGCAAGTTGTTTAGCCTGCCTGAGGCTCTCCCTAGGCCTCAGTTTCCTCATCTGTAAAATGTGAATAACGATAGTTCATTGAGTTACCATCTTGAGTACTTGAGATCAGATACATGTGAATAATCACTCAGCATAATGCCTGGTATGTACTAAGGCCCCAGTAAAAGATGGTTATAGAAGTGGAGAGAAGGGGAATTCCTCCCCTTCAGGGATGGGAAAATAACTCCCAGCAGTCTGGCAGATTGATGTAGAATGACACTGTCCCATACAGTTACCACTAGTCATATGAGAGTTATTGAGTGATTTAATGGTGCTAATCCAAATTGAGATGTACTATAAGTATAAAACATACAACAATCTTCCAAGACTTGGTACCAAAGAAAATGATATGAAACACCTCATTAATACCTTTCTTTTTTTTTTTTTTTGAGACAGAGTCTTGCTTTGTCGCTCAGACTGGAGTAGAGTGGAATGATCATAGCTCACTGCAGCCTTAAACTCCTGGGCTCGAGAGATCCTCCTGCCTCAACTTCCTGAGTAGCTGGGACTATAGGTGTGGGTCACCACACTCAGCTGATTTTAAATTTTTAGTAGAGACAGGGTTTCACTACGTTGCCCAGGCTAATCTCTAACTCTTGGACTCAAGCAATCCTCTGGCCTCAGCCTCTCAAAGTGCTGGGATTACAGACATGAGCCACTATGTCTGGCCATGAATAACTTTTAAGTACTGATCACATTGAAATGATATTTTATACATGTTGAGATAAATAAAAATGCCTCATTGAAATGAATTTCTCCTATTTTTTTTTACTTTTTAAAAATGTGACTACTAGAGACTTTGAAATGATATGTGACTTCATTTTATTCCTATTGGACAGTGCTGAGATAGCTCCTCTCTTCAGAAGACCAAAGGGTACTCTCAGGGTAAGTAACCCATCCATCCTTACACATCTGCCTTTGAGAAAAAGGTGATGGGATTCTGGACACATTACCCTAAAATATGGCACCTTGCATTTGAGAAAACAGCAGAAGCAGGAGGGTCTCTCCAACCTTCTCCTGCCCTTCTTCCCGAAGCAGACCATAAAAGAGGTCTCTGGCTTTCCTTTGAAGCAGTCATAAGACCTTCATTCCAGAGGTATCCTACCTATACCTGGAGGAAAGGCACATCCTATTTGGGAAGACAGAGATGCCAGGAAGAGTCTGAACAAATGGGCCTTGCTAAACTCTCCCAGGTTTACTATGATTTGATCATATCCTTCTGTCCTCCAATCATACTTCTCCACAATCACTCACTTCATCAAACTGACCATAAAAACACATGGGTCTTCCTGTTTCTTTGAGTCTTCATTTCTGAAGGCTCTGGTGTAACATAAAACTTATGTTAGGCCGGGCGCGGTGGCTCAAGCCTGTAATCCCAGCACTTTGGGAGGCCGAGGTGGGTGGATCACAATGTCAAGAGATTGAGACCATCCAGGTCAACATGGTGAAACCCCGTCTCTACTAAAAATACAAAAAATTAGCTGGGCATAGTGGCGCGTGCCTGTAATCCCAGCTACTCAGGAGGCTGAGGCAGGAGAATTGCCTGAGCCCAGGAGGCCAAGGTTGTGGTGAGCCGAGATCACACCATTGCACTCCAGCCTGGGTAACAAGAGCGAAACTCCGTCTCAAAAAAAAACTTACGTTAAATAAATTTGTATGCTTTTCTATTGTTAATCTGTCTTTCTTATAGAGGTCTCAGTCACAAACCTAACAATGGGTAAGAAAATAAATATCGTCACCCCCCCAGCCGCAGCTCCCACAAAGGTGAAGGGGGACATAGTTGTCAACCCTATTTCATTTCCCCAACCCCCATGCCAGCTGATTACCTTGGTAACCAATGATCACCCCAGACAGATATACCCCAGACCAGAAAATAAGAAAAACACAATCCGCCCTCTGTATCCATGGGTTCTGCATCCTCAGATTCAACCAACTGAGGATTAAAAATATTCAGCAAAAATAAATGAATGGTTGCATCTGTACTAAACATGTACAGACTTTTTTCTCATCAGTATTACCTAAGCAATACAATATAACAACTCTCCACATAGCATTTACATTGTATCAGGTAGTATAGGTAATCTAGAGATGATATAAAGTATATGGGGGACACGCATAGGTTATATGCAAATACCATGCCATTTCATAGAAAGACTTGGGCATACGTGGATTTTGGTATATACAGTGCATGCTGGAACAAATCCTTATGGGTATCGAGGGATGACTGCATTGTAAAACAATCCAAATGGCTGAATTAGAGGGTACACTTAAGGATGGAGGTGAGTGGCTTACACTGATTTATCATGAAATATTTGCTAACGGTGGTAATGCTGTAGAGGAGGTGGCTGGGAAGACCTTCCTCATCAGGATCCTCTGCTGTGATATTGGCCACGATGGTTCCAGGACTCAGTTCCTCCAGGATCGTGTACACTCGTGTCGGGCTGTAACAGAGATACAGCAGACACAGCTAATTTTCAGGGGCACAGGAAGGTAGCGTCTAGGCGATGGGTATTTTGGTTAGTCCTAAATATAGTGCAGAGCTGTTCAAGTTGCATCAGCATGCTCTGCGGGAGAGCACAGCAGCGGGAAGGAGCGTGGCTGGCTTTTGTATTCCCAAAGATCACATCCCTGTGGATGCGAAGAAAGTACTGCACTGCCGTTGTGACGATTTACATGGGCCACCACAGTCTCCTACTCTACGCACATCTGCCTGATGTCATTTCAGATCAGCCTTGGCATTAACGTCTTTTGAAATAAGGAGAGTTGGCCTATCCAGCTCTCTTTTCTCATTTCCCCACTTTTTGTGCAGATTTCCCTGAATTCTTTTAGAAATCACTGTGTCCAGAACATGCCAGGGTCATGTCCGGAGCTGTGGGTTCCCTTCCTTGTTCCCGACTCCCATCCCATGGCTGCCACCAGAAGCCAGAAATGCTGTAAAGCCTCTCTGTTCTCACACCTTTGCTCACTTTTTTTTTCTTCCTTGTCTTTTTCTTTCTTTCTTTTTTTTTTTTTTTTTTGCCTGAGGATACAGAATTTATGCACAGAACTTGCGTGCATTAATCATGAGGTTCAGCTCTCTGAACTGAGAACTAGGTCCCCTGGCAGAAGACCAGACCCCATAACTGTCCTCCTTCTTGCAAGATAAACCCAAATCTTAGCCATCTTCCTCAGACCCCCACCAATGCCTTTGGAACAGGCCAGTAACGAGACTGATAGGTTGGGAGTTTTAACTGACTATGTATTGAGTAATTCTGAAGGCTCTAAGGGAGGCTTATTGTTTAAAGTAACTCTGCAGGAAGTCCTTCTGCTGAGGAAAATCATTTCAGTGGGGCAAATAGTCACCTCTAATCTCCCAGTTTCCCAAGTGGAGATGTTCCCATGTGGGATCGTCTTTGAGAGGGGTATAGTGCCTCTGAGATCTAAGTAACTGCGTTCCTTTTATAAGCTCAGCATGTTCTGCTGTGCTATCTCACCATCCCAATAAGGTAGGCAGGGCCAGAAAAAGGAGAGATGGCAGGGAACCAATCGCTAGAGTCAGGGGCAGATAGAGAAAGGCAGGAACCAGGTCCTCACCCTGACCCTCCCTATGAGGGCTCCTCCCTGGATCCATGGTCCCCCGACATCCATTCACAAGGTGGTCTCCTGTGGGTATACTTCATTGCTGGGAGAGAGTAATCATGTTCAGCCTAAAGTCACTCCGGTGCCCCACTGAAACAGGCCCATTCATCCTTCCCTTACTGGGGACACCTCCTTCTCAGGGAGTCTGTGATGCTGTCACTGGTGAGTCCAGGAATAGGCAAAGTGGGATGGGACCAAAGAGGTGGGGTGGCAGGAGGAAAAACCAGAGCCAGGAGGGGAGGAGGTGGCCACAGTCCCCCAGGCGGGCCAGTTCTTCAGTCCCTTCTGTGAGCGCCCCTGTTGCTACTGTGGTGTGTTTTTGCTTTGGTCATTGAGTGGGTTCTGTTAACTTCCAAAGAAGATCCCACTAAGAGGCGTGTGCTACTCACATGGCTATGCGCTACTCCAAGCATGCTCCTAGAAAAAGCATCGCCAGGGAACTGGTTAGACATGCAAACCTCAGGCCCGCCCACTCCAGCCCTCTGAACCAGGACTGGGGTTTTCACAAGATGCCCAGTGGATCTCTACAGGCTTTAAGGTTTCAGAAGGATGATTATAAGGTGATGCCAGAGGTGGCAACCACAGCCTCCCAGCCTCCCACAGGACAGAGAAAGGATACCTAGGGAGGAAAAGTCCCTTCCTCCCATCACCCCTTTTTCCTTCTTAGACAGTGGTTCTCAGCTGGGGGGGAAGGGGGGCATCTGAACACGTTTGATTTTCACAACGAGGGGAGAGAGCTGCTGTGATGTTTAGGGGATAGAAGCCGGAGATGATGTTGCTACACATCCTCCAGTGCACAGGACAGCCCCTCTACAAAGGGGTCCCTGGCTCAATGCCATCAGTGCTGCTGTGTAAGAAACTGTGCTCTGAAGGCTCACCTAGTCCATGCTGGGTGCTCCAGGAACCTAGATCCCCGAGAAGGGGACTGGTCAGGCTATTGGCACAGCACCTCAGGTGAAATATTCTCTCTTGGTTAGCCTGACATCGAGCCTGGCAGGAGATAAAATCTTTAATCTATTTGATTTTTGAATCCAAGATACAGGTGTGTATAAAATATCATTCAACATAGACCACAGTTAAGAGCTATGCAAAGCATAGCAAAGCCAGGAGCTGTGCAGCCAGCCTGACAGAGGCTGACTTCTCTGCCGCCACCTGCATTTCCACGCCTTCTTACCCGAAACACCTGACCTCCGGAGCTTGGGCCGGCAGCCACACTCGGGGGAAAGGTGTAAATGCTGGGAAGCTATGGATGGCTTCACTATGAATGAGTTTTCAGTGAGTGCTTACGGTGAGTTTTCAGTGTACACTGCGGGGCCTCAGGTGGAAAAGGACTGAGTAAATACAAAAGAAATGAGCAGGAGGGGAGAAAGACCTCCCTACCCAACTCTAAAATAAAGTGCTCTGCACACACAGCAAGCTCTGCGCATGGGAAAACAGTAACTTTGTCAGCTGCTGGGCTTTTTGTTTTTGTTTTGACACGGAGTTTTGCTCTTGTTGCCCAGGCTGCAGTGGTGCGATCTTGGCTCACCACAACCTCTGCCTGCTAGGTTCAAACGATTCTCCTGCCTCAGCTTCCTGAGTAGCTGGGACTACAGGTGTCCCTGCCACTGCACCTAGCTATTTTTTTGTATTTTTAGTAGAGATAGGATTTCACCATGTTGGTCAGGCTGGTCTTGAACTCCTGACTTCAGGTGATCCACCTGCCTTGGCCTCTCAAAGTGCCAGGATTACAGGTGTGAGCCACCCTGTCAGCCTGTCAGGTGCTTTTATAATAAAATAATCAACTTCATTAATAGCAGACTCCTAGAGCTCACATTCTGAGTCTATAAAGCTTTCCAACATTTGTCACCACCCAGGGAGAAAATGGGGAGACAGTCTCAAGAACTGTCTCAAGAACAAGACACAGGATTTGCTTTGGTTGTGTTAATTGCAGGAATTTAACAAATAGTAAAGATAGATATTTCACACTCAAACTCAGAACACTTGAGTCTGTTTGAGGATTTAATTTTGTTAATCCTGAATTAAAGTAGTTATCGTTAGTGCTAGCACTGATTTATAGGAAAAGGAGGATCAGAGGCTCAGGGGAACCATGAAAGACCTCCACGTCAGCACTTAGTTTGAAACTGAGCAAATCCTTTCAAATTGTGGATGGCTGAAGGATGAGGCTGACTCTCATCGACTGCCTGCGCCAAGTCAGGGCTGCCACCCTGCCCCCACTCCTTCTTTTAGAGTGAGGCTCTAGAAGACCATCTTCACCTTCATCCAAAGAATGCTGTTTGAAATAAAGTTGACTGACTGAAAAAAAAAAAACCAGATCGTCGCACAGATCATGCTGTCTGCCTGGGAATGGAGCCTGATATGTTCCTCTTTCAAACCTAAAAGGAGGACCCGAGAGTTCCAGGCTGACCTCTGGGTGCATCCCAAGCCAGCGAGGGTCATGTTTTCTCTCTGCTAAAGTCAGTTGCTGTATTTTTGAAGATGTGGTCCAAACCAGATGGTTTACAAGTTCTGCCCCTGGGGAGTTCTTATTATTTTTCCCTTTGCACCCCCATTAACCTGCCTCCCCTCCTCACAGATGGGGCTTGTGGGGAAGGTGGCAAAGAATGCATCTGCTCCAGCCCTCAGCCATCACCTCCTCTGGGGGTTCTTGAAGAATCTGCAGAGCTGTGTGGGGCCATACCTGAGCATGAATCTGAACTGGGATGTCACAACTGTTAATAAGCTGCCTGGACTTTGCTCCAAGAGCCACCTGTCAGCTTAAAGGCACTGTGCTCTCCTTCTGAACCTAACCCAGCTTGAGGCGCTGACGGAAAGCATTATGTAGCAATTTAATCGCAGCAGATAAATTGAGGGTCAGGTTGGAAAGAGGAACGTATTGGGGCTCCATCCCCAGGCTGCAGGGCTGCAGCAGATGCATTCTTTGATACCTGCAACTGGACTGTAGACTGTGTTCACATCCAGAAGTTGTGCAACTGTTGTGTGTGTGCCAAGTGGCACCAGATTAGCCTGCGAGTGCCGCTGCCTTAATACCTCCCAATCTTGGAGAACTTTTGCAAGCCCTCTACCTAGCTCTGAGGCCTAATGGACTTCTGTTGGTGGAGGGTCCTGTGCTGAATCTATTCATAGCCATTCATGCTGTTAAAGGTGATTTTGACACTTTCCTTGTGGCTGGCTCCTATGCCCATCTCAGGGACTGGGGTAGGCAGAGGCTCTGTAAGCAGTATGCCAGGAGAACTGCCAGGGAAACATTCCATGTGAAAGAATCAAACTTTGCTGACATTACTTTAAAATGGGATGGGGAAAAAACATGGAGTGGGAGGAGTGAAGGCAGAGCCTGCCCCTACCAGCTCAGAATCCCCTTTTCCTAAATTCCCATCTATGATAGGCTCAGAGCTTCCTTTTGTGTCAGGTGCCAGGCATATTTCCACAAACTCCCTCCACCTGACGCATTTACCCTTCCCACCTCTGCTGGATGGAGGAGCTGCCAGACACAGTCGGATCACTTTTTTCTGGATCCACCATGGAAGGAAGAAACTTTAGAGCACCCGGTAATGGGCAAGCACCATGATAACAGCCCTCCTCTCAGTGCGAGGATGACACACCAGGAGGGAGACGTGAGTGATGACACGTGATCTGGGACTCTGCATCATCACTATTACTAACATGCAGTTACTATCACTGTCACTAATGTGCAGCCACCATCACTGTCACTAACGTGCAGACACCATCACTGTCACTACACCATCATTGTCACTAATGTGCAGCCACCATCACTGTCACTACACCATCATTGTCACTAACGTGTGGTCACTATCACTGTCACTACACCATCACTGTCACCAACGTGCGGCCACCATCACTGTCACTACTGTGCGGCCGCCATCACTGTTACTGACGTGCAGCGCTTTATTATAAAAGCACCCTCTGCGTGTGCACAGTGGCAGGCCCCACACCCGGGCATGTGTCAACCCCTCCTCCCCACAATACCCAAAATCCCGTGGTGGCTGTGAACATGGGGGTACAGGCGGCAGAGGCAGCAAAGGTGGAAAACAGCAGTCCAGAGGGCCAGACAGAGACTTTGAAGAGCTCACGCCTCTAATCTCTCCTGCAGGCCAGAGCAAAAGGCATGTCTCTGCCTTGTATTAAATGTGCCAGAGGGGACAACGTGGCCTAAGAAGGACATGCTGGCGGCCCAGGGAGTCCTGCATGCCCTCAGGCCTACCTGGTAAAGTGAGGGGCTTCGTCGTTGAGGTTCACGATGTTCACCTGGATGGCCGTGGAGGCCCTGAGGCCACCGCTGTCCCTCACCTCCACGATGAGATGGAAACTGCCAGGAAACATTCCACATGAGAGAGTCAAGCTTCACTGACGCTACCTCAACATGGGATGGGGAAAGACATGGGGTGGGAGGAGTGAGGGCAGAGCCTGCCCCTTTGGTGGTGACCCTCTCCATAATGCCCCCAGTCTCAGGGCCTGCAGGGCTACTGTTCTCTCCCTGCCCCTGAACCCACTGGCTGCTTCTCATTCTGCAGTGGCTATGAACCACCATCATCCCACCAGGCCAGCGTCTGCTCAAGCACCATGCTGCATCCTCTGTTCTGGTATTTCTCACAAGATCCTTGGAATGTGCCTATCACTCCCACAGGAGGGAGAAAGGCCCCCATGGTTCCCATGTCTAGCTCTTGTTCCCACGCCCAGCGCAGAACCAGGAGCCTCACCTGCTTCACCCCAAGGCCAATGTGTTTTCATCCACAGGGCCTGGACTTTCCTGGAGGCCTGCTCACCCCACGTCATTGCTTTCCCCTCATCAGCCACTTTGCTCGGATGGCTGCCTCTCGCAAACAACATGCGTTCTGAGAAACCTTGTATAGATCACCCTTAACATTAGTGACTCCATTTTAGAAAACGATGCCATCTTACATTTCAAAAGGCATCAAGCCAACAGGGTCCAGATGTTCACCCAATCAAGAGAGACAACACTCAACTAGGTCAGGGCATAATCCTTTACTACCAGTCTTCACCAGAGGACCCAAGGGCCATAAAATGAGCAGGACTTCACTGGCTCAACATGGCCATCTTGACGGACCCTGTCTTGCTGTCACTTGTGATCTGTACCCCACATCTGCCCAAATCAACAAGCCTTCCTTACAAGATATTGATGACCTTGGATGTGACCAAGACGCTCTCCTTGTCCACATCACTGTCCTTGGTCTGGCTTATTAGCTTCTTTTCCCTACTCCCTTTCCTTGTGGTGTTAAATGTGACTTTGATGTGGAATGTTTATAACATGTATGTGTTGATGACATATCTACATTTGGTTTACAATACTGACCGAACTTTGGAGTGGCTTAAGCCTGTGTGCTCTGACTATTGTGTCAACAAGAAGTCTAAGGAGAGTTGCCTCCTTGGGAATTCCATGTAGTTCATGGCTTTCGGGATTGAAATAGCGTCGGTAAAAATCTGACCTTATGGAAAGATGAAAATGTGCATGGACCTGGAGCTCCAGTGGTGCAATTGGTTAGCGTGCGGTACTTATACAGCAGCACATGCAGAAAATGTGCATGGACCCGGTTACATCTGACCTTGCACTGCTCATGACACTCCTGTACTGAGTCACCATCTCCCATACTGTCATTCTTGTTCTCTGGAGACCAAAAGAGGACTCCCAGACAATTGCCTTATTCCCCGTCCCTCTCTGGGGTTCACTACCATCTGAACTTACAATGAGGCTGTAGATCACTCAAAGGCCCCGCCCCAGCTGCCCTCAGTTTGCACTGTGACCTGTCCCTCACGTTTTCCTTGACCCTAGGATAAATGGTACTTCAAGCAAGGTCAGTAGTCAGGCTACCTGCTGGGTCCTGCTTCAAAGTCCAATTCTGTTGTGGAGAAGAGGGTGCCATTAGCAGACATTCTGAAGTTCTTTGAGGGAGAAACCAGGAAATACTAAAAAACAAGGGAAAATGTTGATAAAATCAGCCCACCTGCCCACCCTTCCCCAGAAGATGTATGCTCATCTCCTGTTTTATATTCTTAGCCCATGGAATGTTCCTGATGCATCAGGATGAGGTTCAAATGAGCCGTTGCCCAATTTAATCGCTCTTGAATCCAGAAACTCCTGGCTCTATTGGTCTGAGCCCTGGTTGACCACACCGTGAAGAGCTGGTGAGTAGATCCTGCTCTAACTACAGAAAGTATATAAAAGGCCCCGTCAAGGCAGACTCTGCTTCTGAGTCCAATCTTCTTATCCCTATCAGTGTGTTCTCACTTCTTCTGGACAACTTCTGGCTTTGATTCTATGCCTTGGCTTTAACCAACACTGTTTAAATACACCTACTACCCATTAGGTGATAGGACTATATCAAAAGGAGTAGGGTCTGATCACTATCCTTACAAACAACTTACAATATAGCAGGTATAAAAATGTGCACGACCAACACTCATTGAAATGACTGAAGGAACCAGGGACAAGAGTGAGCTGAGAATGAAATGTGGCAGGGCCTGCCATTCAGGCTGGAAGCTGCTTTATGGATATAGAAGAGCTGTTTTTATATCTAATTCCTGGCATGTGGGCCATAGGGAAAGTCCTTCCTACATCTTTGGGTAGTCGAGAGTCTTTGTCATCCTTGGCTCCCAGCCCAGCTCTCTTGAAGACACCCGGCCCAGAACTCCTTGATCTGATAGGAAGAGACAGGTTTATGTGTACAGCCCACTGAGGACCAGTCCACAGGAGGACCTTGCCTGTGCCACCCATGGGAGCTCATCCAGACTGCCCTGTTTCTCCCACAATAGAGTCAAGAAAACAGGGGAAGAGCCTGGATCTTCCCCTGAAGAGCTGGGTTCAGGGTCCAAGTTCCTTTTTTTTTTTTTTTTTTGAGACAGCATCTGGCTCTGTTACCCAGGCTGGTAACAGTGATGGTACAGTGGTGCCATCATGGCTCACTGCAGCCTCTCCACCTCCCAGGCGCAAGCAATCCTCCCATCTCATCCTCATGAGTAGCTGGGACTACAGGTGTGTGGCTCCACACCCGACTAACTTTTTTGTCTTTTTTGTAGAGACAGGGTTTCACCATGTTGCCCAGCTGGGCTCGAACTCCTGACTCAAGGGATTGAAATAGCATCCACCTGCCTCTGCCTCCCTAAGTGCTGGGATTACAGGCATGAGCCACTGCATCTGGCTTAAGCTCTGGTCCTTACCACAAGATCTGGAACAAGTGCCTTTCTTGCCTATAATTTAGGGCTGATATGACCAATTACTCCTCCATGTTATCAAGGATTAAATGAGAATGCACGCCGTAAAATATGAAGGATAGCAGCAACGCTAGAGACTTATATGTTTATATCCATTTTTTCCAAAGGGCTTTAAGGTTAGAAGGTTTCATTATTTCCTGCTAGGATGAGGGATGTTCTAGCCTCAAGGCCTTAGATCTCAGAATCAGATCATCGGTGGAGGTTTTGCAACCAGAGCCACAGCCCCTGAAGTCTAGAATCAAAGGAAACACCTGCCAAGGTTTCCAGCCCAGCGATTTGCTGTGTTATGATCACTGCTGAGCTCCCAGTACAAGAAGGGAGTGCACACAGAAAATAGATTAAAGGTCTCCTTTGAGGCCAGTATAAGGCTTTAAAGCCATTTTTAAAGTTTCCTTTTGTTTATTATTTAATAATGTTTTTCTAGTTGTAATGAACATATTTTATACAAATCTGAGAAAGATAGAAAAGTATAAAAAAGAAATGAAATATGTCACCTATTAAATCTCATTTTGGTGATTAGCCTTCTGTTCTTTTCCATACAAATGTATACTTTCCAAAAATTAATGGTGATGTTATCAACAAAATCATAATATCTGTTCATTGCATTTATATCTTGAGCATTTACCCTATTCTTAAATCGTATTTTACAGCCTGGTTAGTTAACAATGGCACAGCATCACACTACAGGGGTTTATTTTACTAAATCCTTTCTTGCTGATCATTTAGCTGTTTTCTGCCCATTTTTAAGGGGAAATATTTGGGTGATGCCACAGGGTACCCTTCTCCCAGCCCCACAAATTGTACAAGCACCTTGGCGGTACTCCCAGGTGAGATGTTTAAATCCCAATCCCTCCATTAGCACTCCAGTTCATGGCCTGGCAGCAGCTGCCTAGGCCTGCAGCTGCCCAAGCACAGAGTAGTCCTGTGTCTTTAAGCAGAGTCTTCCCTGCAGAGAATCCTCACATGTCCATAAATCAGAGCCTTAAGCTAGATATGATAGAACGACAGAGTTTTAGAGACTCATGGGTCGGGAAGGAGATTTACTATATGAACCTGAATCAGGGTGTCTTTCCACATGTGTTTTGAAATGCTCTAGCATCTTGGTCTCCAATTCTGGTTGGTCCAAGCATGAAAAGGTCTTGAGATACAGAGATGACAGACAGGCCCTGCCCTCCGAAATCTTATGGTCAACTGAGGAAACAAAGGTTTGGGGGGGTGCTCCAAGGGGGATCAATACAGGATATGAGGGGAACCAAGAAGAAGGACCCTTAGACTTATCTGGAGTACAAGAGTCACAAATTAGGGCAGTAAATTAAGTTTGGTGACTGTGGAACCAGAATACCTGGATGTGGATACTGGTTCGCCACTTTCCAGCCATGTGATGCTTGCAAAGGGTAATAATGCTAGGGCATGCCCCACGGGTTATCATATAAAGTGCTAGAACAGTGCCTGGTGCATAGCGAGCTCTCAATAAATGTTACTACTGCTGTCCCATTAGAAGAGATCCGTAAAGGAAAGGGCTTCATTTTATTCACTGCTGCATCCTCAGTGACTAGCACATAATAGATGCTCAATAAATATTTATTCAATGTTAAATATTAAGGTTTTCTTCTTATTCATTTCCCATCTACATAAGACCAACATTCCCACCTTAGAGAATCTTAAAACAAAAAAAGCAACAACAAAAAAAACATCCTGCAAAACATTTTCTAAAAATCTATTTGAATGTGCTAATGCTAGACTTGGCTATGAAATCTTCTCCACTGGGCCCATAGTCTCAACAACTTATGCAGAAAGGAAAAAAGAAAAACAGTAGCAGATAGAAAGCCTATGGAGAACTGTAGAACTAGGCACATGAGAATTTTCTGTTTAATTTCTATTAAGAGGGTGATTTCTTGGAATCTTGATTTTTTTTCTTTTTAACACCAGGCTAATTTCTTTTTTCCCTGAACCCAAGAGCTGTGTTAAAGGAAACAGCAGTTTTGTATAAGAAAGGAGATAATATCCAAAGACTAAAAATATTGTGTCATGTGGCCATTTGCCAGGGACTCAGCAAGGCTCTCTGTAAAACCTGGCATTTTCTCCCCCTTTTTTAAAGGCTTGTTTAATCAAAGCTGCTCCCTTGATATTCATTCTTGGAAAACAGAAATTAAATAGAATGAAAAGCAAATGCAGCCCCTCTCTGCCCCAGTCCTGGCTAAGAAAATCCTGAGTAATCAGAGTAATTCAGTTAACAAATGCATGTCAGATAAGCTCTCTGGTTTTTCTGCTGGAAATATTCCTTTACCACCACCCCAGGTTTGGCTATTTTGCAGCCCCTTTGCAGATAGGTTTGCTCTCGGACACAAAAGCTTTAGTTTGGAAGACAAGGAGACCATCCTTCCTGCCCCATTCACCCTTTATTGTGCCTTGGCTAGGGAGAAAGGAAGGTGAGAGGGAGCTGGCCCAGTTTCCAGAAATGTCAGGCTCCCTGGGGTAAGAGGGGACCGCCACCTCCAGGCTTGCTTTCCCACTGCAGTTGGAGTCACAGGTCAATGATTCAACCTGTGCGACTTTGCAGCCATCAGTTGCTTTCAGGCCTGCAGTAGAAACAAGCAACAAGAATTCAGCCTCTTATCTTCTATAGAATAGAGCAGTCAGCTGCCAAGCCACCGCGAGTTTCCAGAGGGAAAGACCCTTATTCTGCCCACATCCAGAGAGTGTCAATATCTCTACCAGCCCACACCCACCCCAGAGGGCCAGAGCACTCAGGACTGTGGCAAGTTACAAATATGTTGCCACATTGTTACGATATTTTTCAATGGAAGCTGACTATTTTGTAAAAGCCTCAATTCCTCTGTTTTTCCCTATTCCACCCTCATCTCAGCTAAGAGGCAGGAAGGAGGTCAGGAGGAAGGCGGGAAGAGTGCCTAGAAGAAAGAAAAACTACAGTGAAGAAACTACCAGCTGCGAGCCCTTAACGTGGCTCCTACTTGTGGTTTATTGTTCTGAGGATGAGCTAAGTGGGTTACAGACAAGTACTTGAATGTTATTAAGAAGAGACACTATGACAAATGCAAAATGTGGTTATTAATGTAATCCTTCACCGATACAGCTGCAGATCCTATGCCCTCACACTGTGTCATTCTTTCTCCATAATCAGCCCAGGTTCTGTGCTGCAAGTGGGGCTTTGCTAATCTTAATGACAACAATCCCCATCTATTTAAGTGTCCCTCCCAATATAGAAACAGCCAGCAGTGACCACGTATTTGGAGTGGGAATTGTCCAGTACCGTTGGTTTTCCTTTTATGAGCATTTTAACAAGAACCTGGAGTAGAAGGAAGAATACCTTTTGCTCAGACTTCACGTGGTGACTCTTGAGTTGGCAGGCAGACACCAAGAGAGCTGAATGAGTGGGGCATGTGGGGGTGTGTGGTGGGGACAGGGATGCTGTCACTCAGCAAAGAAAGGGGTGAGAAGCCAAGGGCAGAACTTGCCAGAACAGAGTAGAAGGGAGTTGGGTCAGGAGACCTGGGTTCTCACTGCAGTTAACTGGCCCCTCAGTTCCCTCCGTCATTCAGAAATAAAGGGCTGCTCAATGGACCTGAAAGATCTCATCTAGCTAGGACCCTTGATAGGGCCAGGTTTGGCATACAATGACCACTTTATTCCCAGGAAAGCCAAAACTCACAACTGGCTGCCACTTCTGAGAGCCATGAGCAAGATAAAGATGGAAAGAGAATGATGGCCCCTGCTGCCCTCCTGGAAGTCCAGGTAGTAGCTAGTTATTGCTCTTTTAATTTAATCTTTTGTCTGCCCTGGTAAAGACAAAGCACATTTCATTTTATGCAAAAGCCCTTCCTCAGTGGAAAGGTCAAGAGAAAGCCCCTTAATGGAGAAATCGCTGCACTTGATCATTTTGCCTCCAGCTGAGAAACTGATTAACAACCTGGGAGTCTCCACGGAGGGTCTTCCGCAGTCACGGTGGCCATTTCCAAGCAGAGGGGAAAGGAGAGAGTGTGGGAGTTGAATGGGAGGAGGGTGATCTCAAAGAGCCTCCTTCAGGAAGTGGAGAGGTGGGGGAGCACCCGAAGGAGAAATGCCAGTAAATGGAGTTACTCCCATGCAGATCATCTTTCTCTATGTTCTGAGCCCATTATTAATGCATACCTCCAAGCCCTGGCTCTACCTGCATGCCCACCACAACACAGAAGGTGCCCAGGGAGGGGGAACCAATGCTAGATCTAAGCCTGTGCCTGGCCAGTGCAGTAGGCACTAGCCTATGTGCGTGTGACTGTGAGCACTGAGGCGTGGCTGGTCTAAGTGGAGATGATCTGTGAGTGTAAAACGCACACCAAGTTTGAACACTGAGTATGGAAAGAAAATGCAGCATATCTCATTAGTCATTTTATGTTGACTATTTTGAAATGATATTTTGAATATACTGAGTTAAATAAGCTGTTACAATTAATTCCACTTATTTAGTTTTACTTTTAATGTGGCTGCTAGAACATAACATTTGAAATTACATATGCAGCACTCATTGCTGGCTCACAGTATAGCTCTGTTGGACAGAGCTGGTCCAATATTGAACAGTGATGCTCCAAACAATGTACCAGCGCATGCTTTTTAAATTCCACTAAAAAGGACAGACAAATATAAATGGCTTCCAGATTAGTACCTATTTTACATTAACGGTGATACAGTTTCACTTTATTAAGCTGGAGAAGAGTTGTAAGATTTGACTTTTTAAAGAAGTTGAGGTTTCAGAATGCATCCTAGAGCTACTTTTTAAAATCCATTATTCATTCTCTAGTTGCTGTCACCAGCAAGATGACTCATGGAGCCCCCCCCTCCCCGCAGGTTAAGATGACAGGCACGGACCAAGCCTAGGTAACTGTAGTCATGTGATTTGTTGTTTTGTTAAAGTCTGTCCTTTTTCATTCAGTCCAGTGGTTCTCTAGGTACATGGTACATCAGAATCACCAGGGAGGTTTGTATTCGAACTCATGCAATGTCCAGCAATCTGCATTGTTCAAATCAGCCTAAGTATGTTCTAATGCTGGAACATACTTCGAATGCCTGAAAAACACTTATGAACCAGCGTTTCTGCTGGGCGCGGTGGCTCATGTCTGTAATCCTAGCACTTTGGGAGGCCAAGGCAGGTGAATGGCTTGACTCCAAGAGTTTGAGACCAGCCTGGGCAACACAGCAAAATCCTATCTACAAAAAATACAAAAATGAGCTGGGCAGGGTGGTGGGCATCTGTAGTTCCAGCTACTTGGAAGGCTGAGGTGGAAGATTCACCTGAGCCAGAAAAGGAGGCTGCAATGAGCCGTGATTGCACCAATGTACTCTAGCCTGCATGATAGAGCTGAGACCCTGTCTCAAAAATCAACCAACCAACCAACCAACCAACCAGTGTTCCCAGCCTTTTTGACCAGAATAATTGCCTCAGGTATTTAGCAAATATGCAAAATCATTCTCAGACAATGCAGAAATGCAGACTCAGACTCAAAAACTCCAAGAGAGGGGCTTAAAAATTGGGGGAGATGTTATCGCAAACCAGCAGTTCTCAAACCTGGGCATGCATTAGATTGCCTGGGGGCTTTGTAGTCCGGACGCCCAGACCAGGTCCAAGTCCAATCACATCAGACTTTCATAGGGTGGGACCCAGACATCTGTGTTCTTTAAAGTTCCTCCAGTGGCTTCAATTTACAGCCAAGGTTGAGAAGCACAGGTTTGGTCAGTAGCAAATTAACCCGCCTCCGTTCTACTTTTACGAAGCAAAATAGGTCATTTGCTTCTGCTTAGTACCCCCAAGCGCCCAGAATAAAACGTCTAAGCACAAAGGCCATCGTATGTTATATCCTAAACTGTTATTACCTTTTTCTAATCTGAGAAAATTTTCTTCCAGATCCTGTTCACCACTCCTGCAGGCTGGCGGTTGACTTTCTGTACAGCTGTTAGTTGCAGCACAGGTGTTAAATATTTCATTAACAATTTCTGCTGCAACTCTGAGTAGCCCCTCCCCAAACAGCTCCTCAGCTCACTGCAGAAGCCACAAGTCCTGCAGCTGCTCTCAGAACGCTCTTGATGGCACTATGTTTTTTTTAAAGGGAGCAACACCTGCTGCAGTTGCTTCCCACCTGGGCAACTCCCCTTCCTCTGAAAGGGTAATTATCTGATGTCTGAGGTGTTTTAAAAGGGCCCATGATCTTATTCCGTCTGCATCATTTGGAGAGATAAATTTAAATGGAGATTAAAAAACAAATATAGATTTGTCTTCACGACTGAAATTCTTTCCAATTTGCCCCACTGGATCTTATACAAACTTTACAGCAATTGTCATATCGAATGTTAATGATTTAATGTATGCCTCTGTCAGAGATCAGAGCACAATACCCCAAAATACGGCATCTTGGCAACTGAAGACACCTCAGAAGGAGGAAGGCCACTCTGACTTTCTCCCCTGAAGCATGATCATAAAGGAATTCTCTGACCTACCACCCCTAAAAATAGGTCATGAGACCCTGATTCCAGAGGGATTCCAGACCTGCAACCAGAGACCAAGAAGAATCTGAACAGAGCCTTGCTAAATTCCCCTGTTGATTACCTTTAGGTCGTACTCCTTTTTGTCCAGTTATGATTCTACCTCAAACCTCGGCATAAAAATACAGTTTTCCCTGGGGGTCTTTGAGTTCTCATTTCTGAAGCCTCCCGTGTCATGTAAAACTTTGGTGAAATAAATGTGTTACACTTTTCTCTTGTTAATCTGTCTTTTGTTATAGGAGTGTCAGCTGTAAACCTTTTAACAAGTGAGGAGAAGCTATTCCTTCTTCTACCCTATGCGTGGATGTCTCCCATTCAGACGATAAACTTCCTAAGGTCAGTGTGTCCTACTCGTGTCTGTTTCCAAAGTATCTAATAGAATGCCTGGCACATAGATAGCTCTTCGTAAATGTTGAAATGAACTTAATACGGAAGCGAGCTGCTATGCTCTGGGCTTCTGCCATTATCTGCATCTGGAATCGCTGGTCGTCAGTAAGCTAAAGTGGCCATAGGGCAGAGTTCTGGCCGCTGAGGTATGTGGCAGAAGTCCTCTGGGTAGGCCTTCCAGGAGAGTTTTTGTTTTCCTGCCAAAAAAGGGACAGATCGGGCCTGTCCACTCTACCCTGTATCCCTCCCTGCCTGCTTCTTCCTTCTTTCTGCATGGAACTCAGAGGTAAAGCCTGGAGGTGCAGCAGCCATCTTGCAATCATGAGGTGAGAAACAGAGGGTAGTGCCAACAAGCAAGCTCTGGATAGAAAAGTAGAAATGTAGGAAAGGCCCCGGCTCCTGATGGCAGCAGCCACACCAGGGCTGAGCTTCCTGCCTGCCTGCCTCTAGGCTTCTTCTTAGAGAAGAAAAAAGTTCCCATGGCCACCACCGTGGTTAAGTTCTGTTATCTGCAGACAAACACATTCCTAACTAGTATGAGAAGTATGTTATTAAGAAGTATGCATTTCAAGCACCTAGTATTGCTCTTAACACATAGTAGATGCCCATTAAATGTTTGCATATTCATGCAAATGTTAACATGAATGAATTCTGAAGGAGTTAATGAATAAATGGGTGATTTTCTTTTTTTACACAGAAGGGTCATCTTCTAATAAAAACGGAGTATTCCCTTACTTTAAGTTGTATCGAGTAATTTTATAACAGCTTTGCGTCAGAGTCTGTAGACTATATATATGCGTCCTGGTATTCCCAAGGCTCATTTCCTCCTTTTAGAAAAAGTAGTCCAATTGAAGCTGCAAATCATGCAGCAAACAGTGGAGACAGCCTCCTGGTGTTCCGTTCCCCAAGTGTCATATTTCAAGTGTTCTCTTCTCTGCAAAGCAGGGTTGGCAGGAGTGTTTCCTGCTCCAAGGTTAGTCGAATGGGATTCGCTTCTTTTTTTTTTTTTCCTCCAACCTGGGCTGCTCAGCTGCAGTGTGTGCACAGAGCATGTTAGTGGGCAGAGCCAGGAGCTGAGGCGTCCATGCCCAGGGACCAACTAAGAGGCTTCACCTGAGAATTGGTGGTTACAGTTGCCCCACTGGTAGCTACATTAAGAGAACTAATTAAGAAGGGAGAGAAGAGATACCCACTGTCTCAGACCGAACCATGAGGCAATTCCCCAGGACCCAATCTCCTGTTCTACAACCTAGAATTCTGAAGACTCTTTATTTTTTTATTTCTATTTTTAGAGACAGGGTCTTGTCTATTGCCCAGGCTGGAGTGTAGTGGCATGATCACAGCTCACTGCAGTCTCAAACTCCTAGGCTCAAGCGATCCCTCCACCTCAGCCTCCCAATTAGCTAGAATTACAGGCATGCACCACCATGCCCAGCTATTTTTTTATTTTTTGTAGGGATGAGGTCTCACTATGTTGCCCAGGCTGGTCTCAAGCTCCTGGGCTCAAGCCATCCTCCCCTCTTGGGATTACAGGCATCAGCTGTCGCATCTGGCCTCTGTTTTAATTTTTTCAACTTGACTCTAAACAGCTTGACTTCATCTCTTGAGAAAGGTATGTAAATACTTGGATTTGGGATGTACATTTTATGCTTTAAAATACTAGAGTTGGTTTTTATCAGCTTAGATTTTTAAACTATTGAGCAGTTTGACATAGCAGGCGCTGTGCTCAGCGGTTTTACATGCGTTGTCGACGTCATACTCACAGCTTCTCTACTGTGGCGGGTGCTAGTATCTTCTTGGTTTACAGATGAAGAAACTGAAGCTTACAGAGGTAACCAATTTGTCCCAGATCACACAGAGCCACACCTCCACTCTAGAATGTCTGGTCCCAGAGCCCCTTCATTCATTCCAACCATCCGGCATACACTGTGTTTGGAAGTGGACAGGATATTCCCCCGATGGCCGCGGCCCACACCCACCCTGCCATGGCCCAAACCCACCCCACCAAGACTCAGGACAGCAGGCTCCTGTGTCTAAGCCAACACAGACAAGCACCTCTTCCATCTAAGGACACTTACACTGAGGGGAATGTTTTGGCCTGTGTCTTCCGGATCGAAGGCCTCAACCTTGTAAATGAATCCAGGGTTTGCTCCTTCTACTATGTAGAGTTGTAGACCTATACCAGTGTCCAAAGTGGAATAAGAAACATCTTATTAGGTAAAGCAAAAATGGGGAATTCCAAAATCAGGGCAGCTGTACGTAACCAAAGGAACCAAGTGTGTTGGCATCCTGAGACAAAGGACGCAATAAAAAAAGCCATGAGCAAGGTCACTGGCCAACTTTCCTAAGTGGGTCCATTTAGGGGAATTCATAAAGTGCTAGTTGGCCAAGCTGTTATCAAGTCTTCGTTCATGTCCTTTGTTGAGAGGTGCCCCAGGGTAATGCTGTTTAAGGTGGGGAAGGAGGAGATAGGGCAGAGAGTTGGGAAGTAAACCCAGCTAGGAACCTCCAGCACGAGGATCCCTATGTGCTGGATCCACTTTAATGTGCAAATCCGTCCTCAGCTCTGCTAAGCTACCCCTCGAAGGACACTTGGCAACTCCGCAGAAATGAGCTACTGAAATGAGGGACCTTACGGCAGAACAGAGAAGAGATAGAATAATTAGGGGAGGGCTACAGAGGCTGAAGGGAGGAACCAAAAATTGATTTCATCTGTTTCAGAGTTTTTCCTGGTGAAGGAGGAGGATGGAGGAGCTGGCAATAGCAGCACTGACCAAGGGCCACGGAGCTTTCAACCAGGCATTTTTTTTTCTCAGTGATGACTGACAATAAGAAAAGTAACAGGCCAGGCGCAGTGGCTCACACCTGTAATCCCAGCACTTTAGGAGGCCGAGGCAGGCGGATCACAAGGTCAGGAGTCCAAGACCAGTCTGGCCAACATAGTGAAACCCTGTTTCTACTAAAAACTACAACAAAATTAGCCAGGCACTGTGGCAGGCGCCTGTAATCCCAGCTACTCGGGCACCTGAGGCAGAAGAATCTCTTGAACCAGGGAGGTGGATGTTGCAGTGAGCTGAGATAGTGCCATTGCACTCCAGCCTGGGACTAGTGAGACTCCATCGCAAAAAGAGAAAAAAGAGAAGTAACTCACTCTTGAGTTGTTACTGAGGACTTAATATACATTTTCTATTTTCATCTTCATAACAGTTCTATTAATAGAAAGCACGCATTGTATTTATTCTTTTAATGTAATTCTGCTTTTGGAATGAGAACTCCGAGACTCAGGGAAGTGATGAAGTTGTCCTAGCTAGTAAGTGATATAATCAAAATTCAAATCCAGATGCCTTACATCTGAGCTTCAGCTTTGATTCACTTTTTATCACTCTCATGCTTCATTCAAAAAAATATCTATTGAGCACTATGTCCAAAAACTGATCTATACACTGGGAAAACAGCAGCTGGCAAAACAGAACCTCACTCTCATGCAACTTCCATTTCCATGGAAAGATATGGATAGCAACATAATTGAGTAAAACCTGTGTATACTCGTGAGAAACATGAGAACAATTGAGGGAGGAAGTGCGAGTTGGGTTATAATTTTAATACAGTGGCTATGAAAGGTTCACTGTGGCGGGGAAGGGCATGACACTTGTCAAGATTTTTATTTTTTGAGATAGGATCTCGCTTTGTCAACCAGGTTGGAGTGCAGTGGCACAAACACAGCTCACTGCAGCCTCAGCCTTCCAGGTTCAAGTGATCCTCCCTCCTCTCCCCCTGAGTAGTTGGAACTACAGGTGCCTGCCACCACACCTGGCTAATTTTTGTATTTTTTGTAGAGATAGGGTTTTGCCCTGCTGCCCAAGCTGGC
The DNA here is from genome assembly GCF_049354715.1 of Callithrix jacchus. Lineage (NCBI taxonomy): Eukaryota > Metazoa > Chordata > Mammalia > Primates > Cebidae > Callithrix > Callithrix jacchus. Next base: position 76,368,425 of record NC_133512.1, on the reverse strand, counting down.
CTTGAACTCCTGATCTTAAGCAATACTCCCACCTTGGCCTCCCAAAGTGCTGTGATTACAGGTATGAGCCACTGCACCTGGCCTAAAAGAAATGAGGAAGAGCCAGGAGATAGGAGGGGATGCAGAGGAATCAACAAATGCAAAATGCTGAGGTAGGGCCACGCCTGAGGTGCACAGATCAGTAAGGGGTCCAGAGGCTGGGTCAGAGGGACTGAGCGGGGAAAGGGGGAAAGGAGGGGTGGGAGGGTAAGGAATGTAAGCAGCTTGATAGATTTAATGGGCTCTTAAGGAGACTCCCTCTGAGTGAGATGGGAAGTTCTTGCAGGGTTTTAAGCAGAGGACTGCCTTAACTGACGTTTTAATAGGATCCCTCTGGCTGCTGTTTGGAAAACAGACTGCAGGGGGGCCAGAAGGCCAGCTGCCAGCCATTGCAACAATCTAGGTGAGATGGGATGAGTGGTTTGGACCATGGTTGTAGTGGTGCAGACACTAGAGAGGGGCCGGGTTCTGGGTAGATTTAGAAGCTGGCAAGATTTCCTAATGGATTTCACGTCAAGTGTAAAAGAGAGGAGTCAAGGATGACTCAAGGTTTGGTCCAAGCCACAAGAACGATGGAGTTGCTGCTAACCAAAACGAAAACAACATGGGAGAAGCAGATTCCAGTGGGCGCGGAGGGTGGAGAGGAAGCCAGGACTTTGATTCAGAAGCACGTTAATTTGCGATGTCTGTTAAACATCCATGTGGAGATGCTGGGTGGGAAAGGTGGATATTTGTGTTAGGACTGCCACAGCTCAGGGCAGCACCTGGACTGAAATGACAGGGATGAAAGTGGTCAGTATCAGGATAGTGCTCAAAACCAAGAGCTTGGGGGAGATCCTATAAGATGTTAGTTACTGTGTGCTCTGGTCCTTTACATTGTCCCTATTCTGTAGCAGACACATACTGCCCTCAAGGAGTCAGAGTACATGGGGAGAATGAACAAGCCACCAATGGCCACAGTGCACAGGAATGGCCTGGGGTGGCTCAGCCAGATTCCTCCACAGTGATCCACTTGAGGTCCCCGAGCTCCAGTTTCCTCCCAGGGCCTGGGAGGGGACCAAGAGAAACCATGCCTGTTAAGGGCTCTGCATACTGCTGGACATTATCACTGGGAGTGTTGAGCTGGAGGACATTTCATTTATTCCCAGCTCATTAAGCAGCTGCCTTTTCCAACGAAACAGCTGCTTGTTTATTTACTTTTTATGTTTCTCTCTGTCCCCCAGGGCCCTCCCTGATGCCACCGTCTGGGCTGCAGTGCACATCCTGGTGTATCCTACCTTCCGCCAAGTTGCCTTGAAACTGAGGCGGCTCGTTCACATCTGTTACCTGAACAGTCAAGATTTGCAGGTCTGTGACACCAACCTCATCCTTCACATAAATATGCAAATCAAATATGTTTGGTCCTGTTTCAAAATCTAGTTGTTCCATCCCAGTGGTGACAACCTAAAACAAAATGCGAAATTCTTAGTCACCATGCAGAAAAGGATCCGTTTTGTAAGCATACATTTTGCAAAGGGATATTCCTAGGTGGGAAGCATCTGGCATCCCAGAAACCAGCATTCATTCACTGTCAGAGGAACCAGTTGTTTTGCCTGAGTCCTTCCAACATAAGCCCTGTGACACTTCACCAAAGGGACTCCTGCATGTGATGCTGCATTTCCAAGAAAAGAAAAATATTCAGGAGACATTCTGATGTAATTGACTGGGGACAGAAAGCCTGAGAATGAAAAACAAAACACAAACAAAAAACCCTCCACTACTTGGGGGTAGGTTCCTATAAAAATCCTTTAACTACCCTGAATGTCGCTGGATTTCCTCATTGTTAAGAAAGAATGCTGCGCTTTCCTGGGATTCCGTTAAGTTCTATCTTGACTCATCACTTCATTCTAATTTTCCCAAAGCCACATCCAAAAATAAACAAGAGACGAAGGATACATCTGCATAAGTAATGACGTTTACTTAATCATCAGGCTGCTCACTTTCTGCCTTTCCAAACAGTCTTCCATTGTCAGGAGCTTTTGTTGTCTGCACTGTCAGTATTTTGGAGATGTGGGAGGGATGCCAGGAACCAAGGCCAGAGAGACAGCACCAGAATCTAGAGCTGTTGCCAGCAGGAACACTGGTGGTCCACGTTGGGAGGGTCCCACTAAAGCCAACTAAAGACCGGCCTGTGACTGCTCATACCTATAGGCACAGACCCCTGCCAACTTGCACCTTGAACTCTCAGAAGGCTTGGAGCCCTTTGGGACATCAAGGACTGAATTCCATGTATGTCCTTACTTATGCCAATAGAACCTTTTGGTTATTAATATGACTGGGGCCAGGTGATGAGACACTCAGCATCTTACAGTGAAGGCAGAACTTGGCTCCAACTCCATTTCTACCACTGAACTTCTGGGTGGCCTTGGGGAAATCACCTTTCCTTTCCCTGATTGTGTTTCCATGTGATTGTAACTAGGGAAATAATCATTGCATTAGTTAAACAAATGAAGAGTGATACAAGGTGTTAAACAGCTAGATGAAGGTACCATGGAAAATGAAGGGGAAAGTTCAGTGTGAGCTGTGTTTAGTGGGGGAAGGCTCCATGGAGAGTTGGTAGGTATTGTGTTGGATGCTTCAGGTTCTGGGTTAGAGGAGAACAGGGCCACAGATGTGAATGAGTACTTGTGAAGGGAGAGGGTATGGAGGGTGGTTGAGGCGGGAAAAGAGGTATTTTTATGTCTACTGGTGAACAGAGGCAGCCTGGGAGCCACCTAAGTGGAGATGAACTGGTCTTTTTGAGAATCACATGGTAGTGAGGGACAGCACATGGGTCAAACACAGATGCTGGAGCTGGACTGACGGGCTTCAAAGCCCAGCCTTCCCATTGCTTAACCTTTCTGTGTCTCAGTTCTCCCATCTGTAAAATGGGGATAATAATAATACTTTAGGGGTTGCCAGGAGGATTCAGTGAGCTAATCTATGGGAAGTACTTAGAAGACCGTCTGGCACTGAGCAAACACTCTGCGAATGGTGACTTTTCTAATCACTGGGTAGTCAAAAACTGTTCAAGGAATGTATGTTCACCAGAGCAGGTGGACTTCTGTTGAGATGGTCTGCTCTCGATTTACACCCTGGCTTCCTGCTAAGCCTGGAACCTGCTCCTGCACTCCAAGCTTGGATAGATCCTTGACCTCAGTATTACCTATTGCCAGCCCCTTCTCCTTGGGGAGTAGCTCTTACACCCTAGAGGAAGAAAATAGATCAGCCAAAAAAGGGTCCAAAAATGCTGTATCTTGGAACTGAAAGAATGGGGTTGCTCTCAGCACAGATGAAAAAACTGTTTTGTTGTTGTTGTTACCAGCATTTATGTGCCAGATTTGTTGAGCCATTTTGTGGAGTATTTAATTTAATTGTCACAATGACCATAGTTTGGTAAAACTTCCTCCATTTCATATATAAGGAGATGAACTAGGAGAGGAGGGGAAGGAGCTCTCCTAAGCTCATAGCTGGGAGTGGTGGAGCCTGGATTTGGTTGCGGGCAATCTTGCTAGAGTTTTTAGTGAAAGACAGTAGGTTTTGCTTTAGGCATGTTCAATTGGAGGTTGTTCTGGAGAAGGCTGAGAAGGTCCCCAGTGCTCACAATGGTAGATGGGAAAAGAGGGGAGTCAGGCTCAGAGATGGGCAAATGAAAGAGGGGCAGGTGCTGACCTCCAAAGGGCCTTACAGAGCCCATCTCTCTGCAGCTGGCTGGTAGTCACTCCTCCCTGGCCTCTTGAGCTATGCTTCTGGTGCCGCTCCAGGAGAACACCCTTGACCCATGATTAGCTACAAGTGGCTGAATGAGGATCTGACATCTCTCTTGCTGGGCACTAGCAAACCAGTGCAGCATGAGGGCAATGAACAAGGCTTCTTGGGGCCACCTGATTGCAAATCCCAAGACTGCCACCTCCTAGCAGTGTGAACTTAGGCACGTTGCTCAACCTCTCTATGCCTCAGTTTTCCTGTCTTCAGTGTGCAAAATAACAGTACACCACTTCATAGCATGGTTCTGAGGATTCAATGAATGCGTTCACAAAATGTTTAGGGAAATTCCTGGCATATGATAAGTGCCCCGTAAATGAAATGTTAGCATCCTCCTCATCATTATCATTACTCCTCCTCACCACCCCCTGCCCCGCCAGAAGTCTCAATAGCTGTGTCCCAAAGCAGGAAGGCTTGGCCTGTTGCATGATTTGGAATTTACCCTCAGAAAGTATAAATGAGTCACAAGGCAAAATGGTGACCTAGACTTGTCATCCTCCAGACCGTCAAGGCTGTCCAAGGAGGAGCCAGGTTCTGCCACAGAGATTTTCAGGCCTAGAAGGCTGTAGGAGCAACTCTTGTGAGCAATTCGGGTGGAGAGTAGGATCTTTGTGGAAGGACAGTAGACAACATTGGGTAGTTTTTGGGGAGAAGGAATCAATTCTTAAGAACAGCTTCATGACTCGTAAAACTGTGGCTCATCTTAGCACTAACACAGGGTCCTAGGCAGCTGCAGGGTGTGGTGTGAGGAGGGCACAGGACTAGGACAATACACCAGACGCTTGAGCTACATTAACTGAGGGGCCGAGCAATCTGCCATTTCTAGAGGTTATGACCAAGATGGAATTCTTCCTTAACAGCTGTGCTTGAATCCCATGGAATGTGGGAAGAGCAGATCCCATGAAGTGAGTTGAGAGCTCACCCAAACAGCCATAGACATGCATGGCACTGTGACAGAAAGCCTGGGACTGGGGAATCAGGAGACTGAATGAAGTTCTTATTTCATCTTTCACAGCTGTGTCATTTCAGACACCTCATTTAAATTTGCTGCATCTCTGTTATACCTAAAATGGGAATAAAAGTTTCTAGATAGTGATGATATTAATGTTCGTTGTTGCAATTAAGAGATCAAACTGTGTGCAATGGTGCAGTGCCCGTAGTCTCAGTTACTGGGGAGGCTGAGGCAAGAGGATCACTTGAGCCCAGGACTTCAAGTCCAGCCTGGGCAGCACAGTGAGACCCCATCTCAAAAAAAAAAAAAAAAGAGATCAGGTATGTGAATGTGCCTTGGAGGCCGTATGCAAATTGAAAGGCGCCTGGTCATTATCATCACTAAAGACTGTAGACCATAAATGCTGAGGATGAGAACTCCCAGGTGGAAACAACCCAAATGTCTGTCAATTGATGAATGAAAAACCAAATGTGGAATGTAATATAATTTAGCCATAAAAAGCAATGAAGTAGTGATCCAGGCTACAACATGGGCAACCCTTGAAACTTTATGCTAAGTGAAACAAGTCAGTCATTGAAAGACCACATGCTATAATGATTCCATTCATAGGAAATGCCCAGAATAGGCAAATTCATAAGGACGACATAGATTAGTGGTTGCCAGGGGTTGGGGAAATAAGGGAATAGGCAAGGGACTGCTAATGGGTACACGGTTTTGTTTTGGGGTGATGAAAATATTCTAAAGTTAGATTGTGGTGATGAGTTGCATGGCTGTGAATACATAAAAACCACTGAATTGTACAATTTAAGTGGCTGGATTATATTCTTCTGTGAATTATACTCAATAAAGCTGTTTTTTAAAATGACAGCACTGGCGGGCCGGGCGCGGTGGCTCACACCTGTAATCCCAGCACTTTGGGAGTCCAAGGTGGGTGGATCACGAGGTCAAGAGATCGAGAACATCCTGGTCAATATGGTGAAACCCTATCTCTATTAAAAATATAAAAAAATTAGCTAGGCATGGTGGCACGTGCCTGTAATCCCAGCTACTCAGGAGGCTGAGGCAGGAGAATTGCCTGAACCCAGGAGGCGGAGGTTGCAGTGAGCCGAGATCGCGCCATTGCACTCCAGCCTGGGTAACGAGAGCGAAACTCCATCTCAAAAAAAATAAAAATAAAAAATGAGAGCACTGGAGCCAGGCTGCCTGGCTTCCAATCTCAGCTTAGCTACCGACTAGCTGTACAATCCAGGGCAAATTACATAACCTCTCTGTGCTTCATGTTCCCCATCTGTGAAGAGGAGGTAATAAGATAGACACGATCCTTACGCCTTGGAGATTAGAAAAGCAAACACATGCAAAGCACTGTCAACAGCACCCAACGCACACAACGCACTCTATGAGGGCAAGCAATTTACAAGGCTTACGGGAACTGAGGAGCAGCGGCCACTGTTAAAGATAAGCTGGGTGTCTAGGGAGTCAGTGCACAGGGCAGGTAAGTCACAGAACCAGCATCTGGGACCCAGGAATGTAAACCACATGCTGCAACGTAGACTGAATGTGTGCTCCTCTCCTCCCCGAGGGCTCCCCTGGGGTGATCAGAATACCAGGAGCCTGGGCTCTGGCCTCCAGCCGTGGGTTCTGCAGGTCTGCTACAGGGCCCCAATGTGCACACTTTTTCAAAGCAGGTGACTCTAATGATGAGCTGGGTTTAAGAACACCTAGTGGGAACCCCAGAGAAGCAACCAAGCCTAGGCCAAGCAGGCCTGAGTCCACTGGGTCCCATAAGGACCCCAGAGGAAAGGCAGGTCCAATGGCAGAGTTGATGATGGCAGCAGGAGGTTTCCAGGCCAGTTGAGGAAGGAGGTAGGGGCAGGGAATACTGAAGCATAGGCTGATCCAGACACTGGGACCCTAAAGACACCTTCGAAGGCCTCTATGGTTACCAGTGGTAAGCATGCAAGAAACAGGCTTTTACCCACTTTAGGGAAGTGACAACTTTGGAAAAGATTCAAATGACGAACTAGAAAACAGAGCAGCAGAGGCATGCCTCCTGAATGCCAGTGGTTGAGTCTGAATTATCCAAGAGGAAACATTCACATGGTAGGGCTGGACATGTAGACATATATTTTTATTCAAAGGGTATATAGTTTCCTTATTAAATAAATCTCCTCTTAGATTGTCTCTGAAACAATCAGACTTACAGGAAAGCAGAATCACTAGACACAAGTGCATCAGAGCATGGCTTTTAAGGAGATTAATATCCAAACAGTTCCACCTAAAGAATTTAGATACTGTAGGCTCACCTAACATCTGATGTCATGTGAGGGGTGGAGGCAACAAGAAGCAGCTTTCTGTTTGCAGCACTTTGAGCATAATGTTTATGTGAACTGTGTGGAGTGGAGACGGTCTGAAGGCTACACGGGCATCTTCGCACAGAAGCCCTGGGATGCCTCAAACAGGACTTCTGGGTCTTTAAACCAGAACGGAGGAATCCACCACCGATCTGGAATCCCAGCCACCCTCACGTTCAGGGTCACCTCTTTGCAGACAGCACCCACGTTGGTAAGTTGTTGCTTACCTCAAAGTCAGTGCCTGTCAGCCAATTCACCCTGAAGGCTTCCGTGAGGGGATTCGAGTTGATTATCAGGGGAAATCCTGGGATCACAGGTGACAGTGATGCTGATAATTTCACAGAAAACTTGTGCACCAAAGTCCCAGGTGGAGAATTCTCTGCGACGGTGCCTGTAGCAGGTAAGAGGATTAGGTGTTGCGCCTCTCCCCCTGTGGAGTAAAAAGGATGCAGGATGACATGAACACAAAGCCTTTTGCTGGGAACAGAGACTTAACAGCTTGGTTTGTGGCTTCATTTCGTGGCTCGGGGTGACGATGAGAGCTGGTCACTCCCCAAGAACAAATGATCTTGCCAAGTGCTGGCAATGGATATGTGAGATCTCCTGGGAGCCAAGAAAACAACCACTTCCAAACAACCAAGAAATCTGCTTCTGTCGCTCGGTAAATAAAGCTGCTGCTTTTCTCCTCTCCCTGCTTCCCTTCTCTTTTCTTCCAGCCTTTGGGAGGAGCAGCGAAGGAGAAATGTGACACCTTAGGAGATAGACACCCACCTAAAGGACCTCCCCTGATAACGTCTTCTCTCTTGCCAGGACCCTGTAGCTTACACGAGTTTGTTTTCCTTCTTTGTGTCAGTAATCTAGAGGTCACCTGAGAATTGAGTATGCATGTTCTCTAGAACACCAAAATCGTAGTAAATCTCTCCACGTCCATTAGCAATCTCAAGGACAATTTGTGGTCATTACTGGACTGTGTAGACATCATGCAGAGCATTATCAATACGTCTTGGTTGGCAGATTAACAGCCATTCCACAAAGGAGGAAACAAGAGGCTCGGGGGTGGCATGTGAATTGTCTTGGGCTGCCTTACAGGCAGGGAATTTTATAATTTAAGAGAAAGCACATTTCTTCCAGGAAAGCCTTGGGACCATTCTAAGGTCTCCATGACAGTGCAAGACTTTGCCAGTGCAGAGAAAAGGAACAAGCTGTGTTCTCTCATGAGTCTATAGTAATAGTTACTGTTGTGGGTTGAACAGTGTCCCACCCGGAACTGCAGAATGACCCTATTTGTTTTTGGTTTTGGTTTTTTGAGACAGAGTCTTGCTCTGTTGCACAGGCTGGTGCAATCTCGGCTCACTGCAACCTCTGCCTCCTGGGTTCAAGTGATTCTTATGCCTCAGCCTCCCAAGCAGCTGGAATTAGAGGCACAGGCCACCACACCTGGCTAATTTTTGTATTTTTAATAGAGACAGGGTTTCATCCTGGTGGCCAGGCTCGTCTTGAACTCCTAGCCTCAAGTGATCCACTTGCCTCAGCCTCCAAAAGTGCTGGGATTACAGGTGTGAGCCACCACGCCCAGCCAAGAATGACCTCATTTGAAAATAGAGTCTGGCCGGGCGCGATGGCTCAAGCCTGTAATCCCAGCACTTTGGGAGGCCGAGGCGGGTGGATCACGAGGTCAAGAAATCAAGACCATCCTGGTCAAAATGGTGAAACCTCGTCTCTACTAAAGATACGAAAAATTAGCTACGCATGGTGGCGCGTGCCTGTAATCCCAGCTACTCAGGAGGCTGAGGCAGGAGAATTGCCTGAACCCAGGAGGCGGAGGTTGCGATGAGCCGAGATCGCGCCATTGCACTCCAGCCTGGGTAACAAAAGCGAATCTCTGTCTCAAAAAAAAACGAAAATAGAGTCTTCATGGATGCAATGAGTTGAGAGGCAGTCATACTGGTTGAGAGTGGGTCCTAAATCCAGTGGCCAGTGTCCCCATAAGAAAACAGGACACATACAGCAGACACCAGGACTCCAAGATGGCGTCACTTGTACCAGTGAAGGATAAGAAACTTCTGGAAGTCAAACTAGGGGAGCTGACAAGCTGGATCGTGATGCAAGACTTCAGCCCTCGTGGCATTGCCGAAGTGCTTCGAAGAGGTTACTACCAGTACTGCAGCAAGTACATCAATGTGAAGAAGGGGAGCCTCTCAGGGGTTACCAGGGTGCTGGCAGGCTACGTGCTCTTCAGCTACTCCTTTTCCTACAAGAAGTTCAAGCACAAGCGGCTACGCATGTACCACTGAGGAAGAGGACACACTGCTCTCCCCCGACGACCTTGACCTGAGCCCCTCCATAAGGAACACAGTCTCAATCGTTGTTGAATCCTCTTATATCTTAATGGAAATAAAAGACTGGTAGTGAAATAAAAGACTGGTATGTGGAAAAAAAGTCAGGACACGCACAGAGGGGAAAAGGCCATGATCTAATGGTGGCAGAGACGTGTGATGCCGCTATAAATCTGGGAATGGAGAGCAAACAGCAGAAGCTAGGAGGTGGGCATGGAGCAGACATTCCCTCAGAGCCCCTGCAGAAACCAAGCTGCTAACCCTTTGATTGCGGATTTCTAGTCTGCTGAGCTGTGAGAGAATAAACTTCTGTTGTTTTCAAGGCACCCAATTTGTGGTAGTTTGTTACCGCAGCCCAATGTTACAAAAAAGTGCAAAATGTAAAATCCTGTATTTCATTTACTCCTCAAACACCTCTCCCAGACAGGTATTAATGTCATTTTACAGATGGGGAAACTGAGCTGAAATCCACACAGCAAATAATAAATAACAGATCCAGGATTTACACAGGTCCCTTTTCCCAGCCAGCCTCCCAATCTTGGCCACCATCAGACCCTGAGAACAAAACCCTGAACAAGTAGGAGGCACGGGGGTAGGTAGGGACAGTAGAAAGCTTTGTCCCGCTGAAAGGTATAAATGTTCTAGAAACAAACAAGCCAGGATGTTTTCTTTCAGTTGGTGAGGGGTGGATCAGTGCAGAGGAGTAAATGGAAGTGAAAAAAAATTGAAATATGAAGCACATTCACTGATACAAGCTTTTATAAATCTAAAGTCATCTTATTTAGTTTAGAGGCTAAAATGCATAATGCATAAGTTTTTGTCGCTTGCAGAATTATCAAGTTTTATGGACAAGGACTGTGCAAGGACTCAGAAATATCAAAACAGCTGAAGTTTAGGTTGATGCAAATATGAATAGATTTTTAAAAATCTATTAAAGTTGACTTTAATATTATAGCATTCTTATGGTAAAAACCAGGAGCAAAAGAGTATGGTTGGAGTATTTAAAGACAAAGCTCTCAAAAATAGTTTTTCAGGGCTGGGCGCAGTGGCTCACGCCTGTAATCCCAGCACTTTGGGAGGCCGAGACGGGTGGATCACAAGGTCAAGAGATTGAGACCATCCTGGTCAACATGGTGAAACCCCGTCTCTACTAAAAATACAAAAAATTAGCTGGGCATGATGGCGCATGCCTGTAATCCCAGCTACTCGGGAGGCTGAGGCAGGAGAATTGCCTGAGCCCAGGAGGCGGAGGTTGCGGTGAGCCGAGATCGCGCCATTGCACTCCAGCCTGGGTAACAAGAGCGGAACTCCATCTCAAAAAAAAAAAAAAAAAAAAATAGTTTTTCAAAATGAGAAAAATAATCTACGGCTTTGATATAATAATCTATGGTTGGGTATTCTCCATTCTCTTTTCTCACAGTTGAAAGTCACTAGGGCACCTCCCTGAGCTGTTCATGGGAGTGTTTCCTCACTGTTTAGAAGATAAAGACAACCATACAGGAAATAGAAGATTGGCAATCTGTCTTATGGAACGCCCACCTTCTCACCCATATTCTTCCCTTGCCCCCTCCAGCCCTCTCCAATGACTTGTGCCCCTCCAGGCAACAGACAAAGTTAGAACTTGCTATGTTTTTCTCAATGATAGCCTGAGGTAAGATAGTGCCTAGCCCAAATGAATAGACTAAAATAAGTACCAACCTGCATTTACCAAGCACCTGTTCAGCGGGCACAGCGCTAGCTCCTTGACTCCCTGATGCCCCTCACTCCCAGCACAATCTGCTGACGGAAGTATTGCTGTCACCATTGCACACATCTGAGATCATACACTAAGGGAGTGTCATGGAGGGCCCTGGCTCATGTCATCTGGATCTTGTAGCTACCAGACTACACATACCTACTACTGTCAGTCACTCTATGCCTGTCACATGAGCATGCACATAGGATGCAGCATAGTTATTCTGTGACCCTGGGACACTGCAACAACATGGCTCTGGGAGCTGGGAGGAAATTGACCTTCAATCTGGATGTTAGATCTGGATGATGCAATCTGTAAGAGGCTGTTTTGGGACCAACATGAAGAATTGTGCTAGAGTGTGAGTATGAGCGTGGTATGAGCTCAGGTAGGAGGGGCTTGCTAAGCTCCACTCGGGGCTCTCCACAGCCTCACCCCAAGTGGGGAGATCACTGTGGCTCCCAACCTTAGTGCAGCTCCTTTGGGGAGCTGGGTACTGTGGAGAAGCCACGTTCCTCAAATATTGCTGCTGATAGCTCCTGGTTTTCTTTGATGGGAGTATATCCACTGATTTTCTTGAATTCATCATTAGTGATAATTCCTGGGTCTGAGAGACTAATTCCATGAAACATCCATCCAATCCTAGGCATCTGACTCCAACGACAGCTCCATGCTGTTTCCTAGGTCAATCCAGGAAGGCTCCATGAGAGGGGTGGGGCTTGAGTTGGGCCTTGAAGGAAGCATAGGAGTTACACCACATGAAAGGAAAGAGGATGCTGTATGTTACTTCATTCATTCATTCACTCATACATTCATTTACTTGAGATGGAGTCTCACTCTGTCATCCAGGCTGGAATGCAATGGTGCGATCTCGACTCACTGCAACCTGCACCTTCCAGGTTCAAGCAATTCTCCCACCTCAGCCTCCCAAGTAGCTGGGATTACAGGCACCCGCCATCATGCCCAGCTAATTTTTTACTGTATGTTACTTTATTTGAGATTACTATAGTGATGCCTGCTTCAAGCACCCTGAAGGGGTGCTGATGTGGCTGCCCCACTGGAATCCTCTGTAACACAGGTGTTAGTGTGGAGGGCAATGAGCAGATTCCCAGACTCACAAAAGATAGTGAGAGAGAAACAGTTTGCATCACAGCAGCCCTTCCAAAAATAAGATTTGACCTAAAGGAGTCTATTGTGTGTTTTAAATAAGAAATCTCAAGTATTTCTTGCAAACCTTTGTGATCTGTCCCTTTCACACTTCTAATAAAGTTCTAAATGATAGGGTTTAGTATAAGAAATTGGGTTCATCCTAACCTCACTCTTTCCCCAGTCACAATAAAAGGCACCTCAACTCAAATGATGTGGCCGTAAAAGCCCATGTTTCTGGGGGAATCTGAAACGCTTACTTCAAGTGACACTCTGAACTACGCATGCCCACTTCACATTCACAGGGTACCTGCCCTCTGCTTAGCTGAAAAGTCCAGATAAAAGAGGGCTCAGTATTAGGAAACCCAGGTATTTATTTATCTTATTAGCAGATTGAAGAGGAAAATTAAATGGTCATTTTCATAGATCTTGAAAAAGCATTTCATTTAAAAATCCATTTCTATTTAGAAATTAATATTCTTATATTTTTATTGTATGTTTATTTAGAAATAAATACTCCAATATTCTCATATTAATAAGAATAAAAGCCACCTCCTTAACATGTAACATTCTCTCCCACACCAAAAGTTAACATCATGCTTAATGGGGAACAAGACAGGAATTTATACTCTTGTCATTATTTAAAAATGATCAGAATGTCCAGGCCTGGCCATTAGATAAGAAAAAAATAGGAGCTATAGAAATAGGGGAGGAAGAATATAAATGTTCATTCTTTTCAAACGTGGGAAATTCATGAGAATCACCTGAAAAACGATGCCAAATAATAAGACAATGTGTTAATAGGTTTCCATACCTCATCCAACAGTCAGCTGAAAGATGTAGGGAGGAAGAGATTCCATTTACAAACGTGAAAAAAGAAGAAGTAAAAGAACTAGAAATAACCATAATCAGAATGTGCAAAATCTATATGAAGGAAACCTCAAAATACTCTTAAGGAAAACAAATGAAGACTCAAATAAGTGTCTGGAAACCTGTTCTTGGATTAGGAAGACTCAAGAGGATCACCAACACTCACCAACATTTACTAAGCATTTACTGTGTACTCAGACACTCTTCTAAGTGTTTTACCGTAAAACTCATCAAAGATGTAAATTATCCCTAAATAAATCTGCAAATTTAACATGACTAAATTCTGTACATTATGCATATACTACTACCTATTCAGAAATAACATTTAATTTTAAAAGTGCAATTTTAATAATCCAGGCTGACATTCATAAATCATCCAAGATTCTTGATGGCCTTGAAGGAGGAAGAGGGAATGAAAGGATGGCTAGATTGGTCTTTGGCCCCTCTGTCAGATGGTGTTTGCTTTGTCCAAGAGGAAGACAGCCCCTCAGTAACTCAGTTTCCTCACAGGATCACTTGGCAACCTCAAATTGCCTGGCCAGAATCTCCACAAAGACTGACCTGACATGCACACAAAGCTCTGCCATGAAAATTATTTTCCCAACCTTAGATCTCAGGAGGACTACCAAATGCAGGCCAGTTAACGCAAGAGGGAAAGTGAAGTCTCTACCAACATATGTGAGATTAGGCTCTCTAAGCATCTCTCTTCTCCAGGGCTCCTACCCGGCCCCCCAGGGCTCCCCGGAGCTGCATCACCTCACTCATAATTGCAGCTAAGCCCTCAGTTGAACAAGCCTCCCAGGAGCAATTTCCTTTTTGGGGGACATTGCCATACATGGTATTATGCAGACCAAGTAGGCAAGCCATTCCAAAGCAAAATTGAGTTCCCACCTGACATGGCACCAAGGAGAGCCAGGAGAAGGATGGCTTCTTGCATACTTGACAGTCACAACTGTGTGTACTTCCAGCACATGAGCCACAATCTGAATCCCGTCTCACACTCCAAGTGTATTTCAGATGCCACTCAGCTTCCCCTCCAGGTTTTGTTGCCATGCAAGAAATCAAACAGAGGCTTTAGCAGTAGCCAAGGGAGACTCTAAACACCACAGGACTGTGTGTTCTTTGATAACCTGCTTCTGTGACTGCATGGTACCCAAGAGATCAACTGGCCAGTCTTGGTCAGCTCAGAGTTCACCTTAAAAGTCCACACTCACTGAACATCTCAACTGAGAGCTCCAAAAGAGAAGTCAAAAGAGAAAGCCAAGACCTGGAGATAACAGTAAGAGCTGGACATGCGTACGTAGTCCACCCCCAGTAGTCTCAGTCACCCTGTAGCCAGGCTTGTCATTCCCAGAAACAGGGGCGGGAAGTGAGAGTTTTTCTGATCTCCTGAATCAATGAGCAGGACTCAGACTTGGGAATCAACTGGCACTCATTGTAAAGACAAGATCCGAGAGCTGGGAGCAGACCCGTCCTCATGGGTGACTCGAGGGGGAAGACTGCCCTCTGACTCCTCCCCTCACCACCACCCCTCCAGCTGTTGAAGAAGGCTGTGAAGGAAGATTACTGGAGTTGTGAGGCTTCTGCCCAGTGAGGAGTGATGCAGGTGTTGCCCTTCATGATGTTTTTCTGCTCTATGCAGCCCTGTGCCAGGGCACAAGATGTGGCATATGAACAAACGCGGGCTGGGGTCTAGTCTCCACCGAGAAGGAGCAACAGCAGAGCAGAGAGAGGGCGGCCGAAGAGTAGCCTGTCGCATGGTGCAGTAAAAGCAGTAGTGGATGTAGTGGAAGGCGGCTGGGCTTGCACCATCTCTCCTGTTCCTGTGCCAGCTTGGGGAGAAGAGCCCAGCAGACCAAGGCCAGGGGCAGCAAGGCAGTGAAGAAGGTGGGGAGTTGAGGCAGAACCTCCCAGTCTGGATGAGACCCCACAGGCGCCCTGAAAACTACACAGATGCCCCACAGGTGAACCAGCTTTAGGCACCTGGTATGTGGAGGTCACCAACGAGGGATAGAGGGAGACACTGTAATGGAACCAAACTGGGGTCCGCTCACCTGGTGCAATAAAACCAGATATCCACACCGAGGTTTCTGCAGCAATAGAAAGGAATGCATTTATTTGCAAGGGCACCGAGCAGGAAGGACCAAGCAGCTAATGCTGAAATCCTGACTGATCTCCATGATAGCTTCGGAAACGAATACATGGAGGTGACACATAGGTTTTGGCCTGAAGGAGCGGGATGTCCTGAAGTGGTGGTGGTGGTAAGGAAAATGTGGTTAACGGCCAGATTCAGATTTGCATTTGGTTAAGGAAGAGAAGCTTTGTTTAAAATTTTGAGATCAGTAGAAAAAAGTATTACCTGGCTGGGAATGTGACTCCCTCCTCCCCTTGTCAGGCCTCCAAGTCCAAGCCTGGCCATGATAGCCTTGGTGACCTGCCTGTACACTTCCTGATGGCCTCCAGGAGCCAGAAGGTCTGAAGTAACCAGATGGCCACAAAGAGAAGCAAAATGACTGGTTCCTGCTTCAACTAATTGTTCTCCCCCTGCAATATTCAACCATTGTTCCTGCTCAACCTTATGAAATTTCCCCCCTCAGCATTAGGTTTCTCAAGACCCCCACCCCTGAACTATATAATTTACTGCACCCTCCCCTCTACTTGTAACCGATAACCCCCACCCTATGACCATGCCTGTTGGTAATAGATGACCCCTACCCTTGTGACCACCTCCTCCCATAGATGACCACTTTTAACTGACCATTTGCCCCAACCTATATAACCAGTCCCTATTCCTACGCCCTCACCTAACTCCTTTCTCGGACGTGGCCTGCTTGCCCCCAAGCGCAAAATAAAACGGACTGGTTGCCCACACAAAGCCTGCCTGGTGGTCTCTGCTCGAGCAATGAGCCTACCCCTAAGGAAGAAATTTAGAACAAAAGATGGTGATCAGAATTCAGCCTTCAGTTTCTCTGTATCTGAGTCCAGTGGGGGTTCTTGGTGCGAGGGCGCCTACGTTTCTGAAGGACAACTCCGGGATATGTGTTAAGATGTTGTCTCTAGTTTCTATAGGGAACCAAACAATGCAGGGCTCTAACTTCCTTGGCTATTAACACCTGCTGGCATAAATTACTTACTTACTTCTCAGGCTGGCTGGGTGCCTGCAATTGCTGTTGAAGGAACTCCAAATTTTTCTTTATTTCCATGCTTGGGGCGCTCATCGGGTCCCTAGGAGAGGGTCCCTGCTCCATCTCAACAGCCACAAGGGCAGCTACGTAGCACACCCCTTCTCCTTTCCCTCCTCCTCTTCTGTCCACCCAAGGACAAGATAGAGGAGCAGCTGGCAGCCATAGCACCCCACGCCCATGCCCAAATCTCAGTCTCAGCCCCAGCCACCAGGCTCAGGCCTGGAGAGAATGAGTTTGAGATGGAAGCTTTAAAACGTGGGGGACTAGGAATGTGACCAGAAAGCAAGACACTGAGGAACAGGAAAGGGAATTTTAACAGAGGCCAAGTGAAAACAGTGAATGTTCAAAAAAGGAAAAAATTAAGACAGTGCATGGAAGAAACTAGAACCATCTCAGTTTACATGTTACTGAACAGAGACTGCTCAATCAGCTGTTTAGAGCCCCTTCGAGGCACAGGGACAGGGACACTAAGGCTCAGAGAGGGAGGGGTTTGACCCAGGCCATGCTGCCTGCCAGCGTCCCTTGTGTCCCCTGCGTTCCAATCCCAAGATGGCAAGGCTGCCCTTTTCTTCCTCCACATCCACACATTTGTCAAGCCCCTTCCAGGCTCCAAGTGTCTCCTGCCGGTCCCCTGCCCAGGTTTGTGGCTACTCCCTTGGCTTAAGGTCTTTGCCTCTGGCTTGGGTTATGGCCCCCAGTGCATCCTACAGAAGCTTACGTTAATTTCCCCAAAGGGCAATTTTGGTCATTTACTTTCCTGCTCAAAATAACTAACAGCCTTTCCCTTAGGAAAAGTTGACTTTTCCTGTATAAAGAGTAAAAGAAAGGTAGTAAGATTAGGAAAGTTGGTCCATAGGTCTCTGTTTGAAGCACACAGATGGTAACAAAAAACAAAACAAAATGGAGTTTTGCTGAATGACCTTAGACAATTTACCTAACCTTTCAGAATCTCAGTTCCACTCACTTATATAAATCAGGGAAAATAATTCCTGCTACACAGTATCATCATGAGCAATACACAAGAGAAAGATGTGAAAGAAACTAGCCCATACTATGTATTTTAACAATACTTTTTTTGTTTTTTTTTTTGAGACAGGATCTCACTCTCACTCTGTCTCCTAGGCTGGAGTGCGGTGGTGTGATCACAGCTCATTGCAGCCTCAATCTCCTGGGCTCAAGCAATCCGCCCACCTCAGCCTCTGGAGTAGACCACAGGCGTTCACCACCATACCAGGTTAATTTTTAATTTATTTTTTTTGTAGCGAGGAGGTCTCCCTATATTGCCCAAACTGGTCTCAAACATCTGGGCTCAAGTGATTCTCCTACCTTGGCCTCTCCAAGTGCTGATATTACAGGCATGAACCACACTATTTTTACTAACAGGACCCTGGCAGGGCCTGAAACATAGTAGGTATTCAATATACATTGACCAAATAAAAAGAGAAATAAAAAACAGTTGCCAAGCTACTAATTCTCACCTCTCAGTTTTTCCTGTCATGTGGGTTACTGTAAATAATCCATTTCATTATGTATAATTAAAGTTGAAGTGATGGCTCAGATTAAGTTATGGAAAACGTCAGAATAATTAAACTTTTGAATTAAAGAAACTCACATCTGTTTAATTTTCAGCCTGACTGCACAGCATCTTTCACGTTGCTCTGTTTTTACCAGGGTAGCATGCTTCCCCTTCCTTCCCCTTCCTGGTTCTAGGGAGCAAAATGGTCATCTTTTGGAATTTGTTGTGAGTGTTTTCTCCTGTAATTACAGCTTCTGTTTCCAGCCCCGAGGTTGCTTCTGCCATTGCCACAGGCTGCTGCCCATGTGTCAATTCCCATCTCCCTCCAAAAGCTCGTGGTTCTAGTACCAGACACACAGCTGGGCCGGAATCACACGAGGCTGGGTGGGACTCTGCTGCCCCTGGCTCCCTTGTCCCCTGACTTCCAGCATCTGAGCTGTCCTGGATCCACCAAGGTCTCAGCCAGGTGGGATGAATGGGGCCCTCGGGCAGGGTTGGAGTCTCTAGGGCAGGCCCCCCTCCAGCTTCCCATGAGACTCGAGCCTTCTCCTCCATGCTGTCTGGCTGAGCAGTGATTCAGCCCCTTCATGTATTTCAGGGGACTTCCCTGGGAACTAGCTGCTGTAAGTGTCTGCTTTGCTAGCAAAGGAGTTGTGTTCCAGACATTTTTTGACTTGGAACATGGAACCCAGGTACGCTTACATAATCTATAACGTGTAGTCATGCACTGCATAATGACATTTCCGTCAACCATGAACTTCGTACACAATGGTGGTCCCATAAGATGATAATGAAGTTGAGACATTCCTATAGACTAGTAACGTTCTAGCTGTTCTAACATCATAGTGCAACACGTTACTCATGTGTCTGGGGAGATGCTGGTGGAAACAAACCTACTGCACTGGTAGTTGTGTGAAAATCTAGCACATATGGTTATGTACAGTACATAATACTTATCATGATAATAAATGGCTTTGTTACTGGTGTGTGTGTATTTACTAGTCATCTTAGAGTATACTCCTTCTACTTAGTACAAAAAAATAGGCCAGTCATGGTGGCTCACACCTATAATCCCAGCACGTTGGGAGATTGAGGCGGGCAGATTACCTGAGGTCAGGAGTTCGAGACCAGCCTGGCCAACATGGTGAAACCCCGTCTCTACTAAAAGTACAAAAATTAGCCAGGCATGGTGGCAGGCACCTATAATCCCAGGTACTCAGGAGGCTGAGGCAGGAGAAGCTTGAACGCAGGAGGCAGAGGTTGCAGTGAGCTGAGATTGCGCCACTGTACTCCAGCCTGGGCGACAAGAGCAAGACTCCATCTTAAAAATAAAAATAAAGCTAGCTGTAGAACAGGCTCAAGCAGGTCCTTAGGAGGTATCTAGAAGAAGGCATTGTTGTCATAGGAGATGACAGCTCCATGGGTGTTATTGCCCCTGTGACCTTCCAGTGGGACAAGATGTGGAGGTGGAAGACAGTGACACTGATGATCCTGACCCTGTGCAGGCCGAGGCTCATGTGTGTGTGTCTTCATTTTTAACAAAAATGTGTTATGAGTTTTAAAAAATTAATAGAAAAATATTATAGATTAAGGATATAAAGAAAGAAAATATTTTTGTACAGCTGTACAATGTGTTTTAAGCTGTTATTAAAACAGAGTCCAAAAGTTTTAAAGATATAAGAGTTTGTAAAGTAAAAATGTTATTCTAAGATAAGGTTAATTTATTATGAAGAAAGAAAATTTGAAAAATAAATTTAGTGGACTAGGTTTACAAAGTCTACGGTAGTGTACAGTAATGTCCCAGCCCGTCACCACTCACCACTCACTCACCTACCCAAGTAACCTCCTGTCCTGCATGGTAAGTGCCCTATAGATATGTACCATTTTTAAAAATCATTTATGCAGTTTTTTTGGTTTTGTTTTTTTTTTTTTTTTTTTTTGAGATGGACTCTTGCACTGTCACCTGGGCTAGAGTGCAGTGGTGCAATATTGGCTCACTGCAACCTCCACCTTCCTGGTTCAAGCAATACTCCTGCCTCAGGCTCCCAAGTAGCTGGGATTACAGGCACCCAGCACCACACCCAGCTCATTTTTTGTATTTTTAGTAAAGACAGGGTTTCACTATGTTGGTCAGGCTGATCTTGAAATCCTGACCTCATGATCCACCCGTCTTGGCCTCCCAAAGTGGTGGGATTACAGGCATGAGCCACCGCGCCTGGCCTTATGCAGTATTTTTACTGTTCCTTTTCTATGTTTACATATACTACAAATACATACCATTGAGTTACAGTTGCCTACAGTATTCAGTGCAGTAACATGCTGCACAGGTTTGTAGCCTAGGAGCTACATGTAGACTGTACCATGCAGCCCAGGTGTGTAAGAGGCTATAATCGAGGTTTGTGTAGGTGCACTCCGTGATGTTCACACAATGATGAAATTGCCTACTATTGTATTTCTCAGAATACATCTCCGTAGTTTAAATATTACAGCCTTACGATGAGACACAGAGGTACTGTGCAATAGCTGGGGTCTGTTACTATCTCTATGGGCATTGGTGGGCTGGTCCGCAAGCCTCGTCACCTTTGTATATGTGGGGCAGTTCTGTTCAGGGTTCCCATTCGTTCAGCGCTGAAACTATGGGCTTCCAGGAATCCAAAACCTGGAACAGAACACCCGGGTTCCACCCTTCAAGCACCTCCTCCATCTCAGGTCTCCCTCCAGAAAAGCACTCAGGGAAGACCCACGCTCACACCAATGGTGCCATGCAGATGGCACAAAGCTGCTTGCAGGAATGGAAACACATCCCTCCCCGTGTCTTCTTTGTGGGCCACTGTCCTAGCACACACGTTGCTTTAGCACCACATCTCATGGTTCTTTTATACATCTGTCTCCAGGCAGCCTTGGCAAATTTTCCAGGACAGAGAAGCCCTTATGCTTCTTTGCACTCCGATTGCTTCACATTTAACACTGTGCCAGATGCATAGCGATGCATAGCGAGTGCTCAAAAAACATAGAATGACTGAGCTTACTTTATATTTCCTTGCCTTGTGCCATGCTCTCCTCTCACACCCACCCCAAACATCCACCCAGTGAGAGCCCCTCAGCTCTTGCAGGGGTAGAAATAAAGAAGTCCCACAATCCTTCTCACTCCTAGAACCCCAGAGCTTCATTCCCCCACTGGCCCTGAGGACCATGAGGACCCACTGCTAGGGTCCTTTCCCTGGCTTCAAGGGTGGAAGAGTGACTGAGAAGATTTCCTTGGGCTCAGCCCCACCTAACTCCAGGGCACATGCTGTGAGTGTGGGCTGGGCTGCCTGCCCTCTGGGTTCATGCTCCAGATAATTCTTTTTTTTATTTTTTAACAGTTTGTGATATAATTCACATACCATACAATGGACCCAGTTCAAGTGTACAATTCAGTGATTTTAGTATATTCATAGAGTTGTGCAATCATCACCATAATCAATTTGATAACATTTTCCATCACACACCCCCAAGAAAACTCTTCAATCCTTAGCAGTGACTCTCAATTTTCCTCTAACTCTCACCCCCAACTCTAGCAACCACTAATCTACTTTCTATCTCTATAGATTTCCTTATTCTGGGCATTTCATATTAATAAAATCATATAATATGTGGTCTTTAAAACTTTTTTTTAATTTTTGAGATGGAGTCTCACTTCATCACCCAGGCTGGAGTGCAGTGGCACAATCTCAGCTCACTGCAACTTCTGCCTCCCAGGTTCAAGCTATTGTCCCTTGTCAGCCTCCTGAGTAGCTGGTATTACAAGCACATGCCACCACACCTGGCTAATTTTTGTGTTTTTAGTAGAGACAGGGTTTCACCATGTTGGCCAGGCCAAGCTCGAACTCCTGTCCTTAGGTGATCCGCCCCGAAAAGTGCTGGATTACAGGCATGAGCCACCACATCTGGCAACACGTGGCCTTTTGTACCTGGCTTCTTTTACTTGCATAATGTTCTTTGGGTTCATCTGTGTTGGAGTATGTTCAATACTTCATTCCTTTTTATTGCTGATTAATATTGGGTTGGTGCATTACCTTTAATGGAAAATAACCGCAATTACTTTTGCATCACCCCAATATTATTCCATTGTATGGATATACCACATTTAATCTTCTTGTTCATCAGTTGATGGATAATGGGATTATTTCAACATTTTGGCTATTACAAATAATGCTGTTATGAACATTTGCATGCAAGTTTTTGCATGACATAGGTTTTCATTTCTCTTGGGGAAATACCTAGAATTACCAGGTCATATGGTAACTCTACCAAGTCATTCTTATAGGCAAATATCTGCTTTGAAGCCATCTCCTCCTCCAGCATCCTTCATTGGCTTCCTGGAGCCTGGAGCCCAAGCTGTGTGTCTCCTCCTATTTATCCTCTCTGCCACCGTGTTCAAACATCCTCTTACCAGCTGATTCTTCCTCCTTCTCCCTCTAGGTGGCATTTATTTATTTACTCAACAAATATCAACTATCGATTGTGTGCCAAGCCCTGCTGTGCATGCTAAGGTTACAGCGGGGAATAAAGCAGATGAAAATGCCTGGCCACAAGCAACAGATGCTGTGGAAGCACCCCTCCTTCTGCCCATCCAGTCAGCCAGCCATGGCTCTGGTTGAAGCCCACAGCGTGGCAGTGCTGTGCATGCATCAGGGTGGAACGTCTTCTATGACATGGTCCTCCCATCAAGGAACTCAGGCCCAGTCCAGACAAACCAGTAAGGCCAGGATTACAACCAAGTAATCCAGGCATGCCTCCACTGAACTCCAAGTATGCCTGAGGCTGTGGGGCTTGGGAGACTGGAGAAAATAGAATCAAATTCAGATCGAGAGTGAAGCTGTCAGAGAAAGTTTCCAAAGGCAGGAGTGAGTTGGAGAAATGAAGGGTAAAGGCCATTTCCAGCAAAAGGAATTAACAACGTAAAGGTATGAAATAGCATGGCTCACCCCTTGGCATTATGCCAACTGATTTATCCTTATGGAAGCTCAATTTTTAAGAAGAAATGATTTTTTAAAATAGGTAATACATGCACACAATACAAAATTCTGAATCTTCAAAACAGTAAACAATGAAACACTCTTCCTGTCTATCTCCTTTCCCCAGAAGCTGTTTCCCTCCTCAGAGACAGCCATTATTGTCACAGCCTTGTGATCCTTCCAGAAACAGTCTATGCATATACAAGTGTATACTCATCTGCATAGTCTCTGCTTTATGGAAACACAGTCTGTGCTTCCTGCTACTAATGGAAGCCTATTATATCCTCTACTTTACTTGGTTTTTCCTCTTACTATATCTGGGAAATTGTAACATATCAGTGCATACACAGCAGCCCCATTCTTTTTAGTAACTGCATAATATCCATTGTGTGGATGTGCCACATATTTTTATCAAGTCTGCTATTGATGGGTGATGGCTTTGTTCTCATTTCTTTTTCTATTACAAGTAATGCTGCAATAAACATCTTTGAGCCTATGTAATATCATACCAGAATATATTTGTAGACTAAATTTCTAAAAACTGACTTGAATGGGAGAAAACATTAACTTTTTGATAGACATTGCCAAATTACTCCTCAAAGAAATGGTTCCAATTTGTACTCCTACGATTGACATATGAGAGTACGGGAGAAATCCCCCAAATCCTTACCAATATAGTGTTATCAAACATTTTACTTTTTGCCAATCTGTTGGGTTAGAAAATTGTATCTCATTTTAATTTGCATTTCCTTTTCATGAGTAAAATTGGGCATTTCTACCATTTTTCTACTGGGTTGTTGGTATATTTTCTGCGGGTTTGTAGGAAATCTTGATATGTTAAGGAATTTAGCACTCTATCTGTAATATGCATTGCAAATATTTTTTCCTCTTTACCATTTGATTTTTGACTTTATTTCTAGGGATTTCTGCCATACAATTTTTAAAAAATTTTGTATAGTCAAATTTATCAACTTATGTTCTGTGAATCCACTTTTTGCTTGCTGCTTGGAAAGGATTCTGTCTGAGATTATAATAAATACTTTCATATTTTCTTCTAATACTTTTATGGTTTTATTTTCAAATATAAGCCTCTCATTTCTTTGGAATGGTTCTGAAATGGGAAAAATTCCCTTGTCCTTATTGCAGGGCGAGTAATGGGGGTGTGGCTTACTTCTTCAGTGCCCCACTGCCCAAACCTCTAGGGGAGCATAAAGATGGGCAGGCTGTGGGGCTCCGATGCCACGACAAATATCTAGGGGTGAATGTTTCCAGCTGAAGCCCCTGTGGACATGTACTATAGTGTGCTCTTTTAATTTAGCTGTCCGTAGGTGGCCTGTTAGCTCAATTAGACCCCTGTCTTATTGGGAGGAGAGAAGGCTTTTTGTATCCTGGTGTTCTTGCCTTGGTCTACCAAAAGAATCAGATCACACGTGGACTTGGAGAATGAGTGCAAGGTTTTATTGAGTGAAAGTAGCTCTCAGCCGATGGGGAAGCCAGAAGGGAATGGTTTCCCCCTGGAGTCAGGTGGCTTGGTGGCCTGGGCTGTCCTCCAACTGCCCCAATCAAATTCCACATGTTCTGCCGGCTTGCCAGTGTCTGTCAGTGCATTCCTCCAAACATCCAATTGCCTGTGTGTTCCTCCACTGATGTGCTTGTCTCCACGTCCAGCTGCTTATGTGTCTGCCTGCTAGGGTCTCAGGATTTTTATAGGCACAGGATAGGGGTGTGGTAGGCCAGAGTGGTCTTAGGAAATGCAACATTTGGGCAGAAAAATAAAAATGCCTGTCTTCACCTAGGTCCATGTGCATAGGCCCTAGGGTGGAACCCTACCCAGGGACCATGCCCTTCTCTACTCAGCACTTACCTACCTCCTTCCATATCATTTAAAGGGACCACACCTTTCCCAGTACTTCCTTCCACATCAGTTTCTCAAGGTGTGAGGTAGGATCCAGTGGGAACTTCTCTTTCCAGTAGCTGCTCTTTAGCCAACTTAGCTAGAGCAGTAATCATCTTCTCAAAGAGTTGGGGATATGGGAATACATTCTCCTTCACGTTCATAGAGTAATTAAGCTTAGGAAAGAATTATTAAGCAGAGGAAATGTGCCTCTAGCATGTTTCACACAGCACCTGGAAGAAAAGAGGAGGAAAGTTTCTCCTAGCTCACAGCAGGCCAGTCGAGAAAGTTGGAACTTTCCCCCTGTGTGAAAGAATCAAGCCAAGACTTGCTTTTCCTGGTCTCAGTCCCCTTATTTGCATGGATGCAGGTGACCCAGTGTCCTGTACCTATCAGCCCTGTGCTTTGTAATCTCATCCTGCACAAAGCAGTGGATGAAATGCATTTCAATGTGAGTGCCAAAGCAAGTCTGATACTTCAGGCTAAAATACTCAGTGTTCTCCCTCCCTGCTTTTGCCTAAACAGGAAGCTTCGTCTTTACTCACCTAACCTCATGCAACAAGACCAGAAAGAGCCTTATAACAGGCAGCAGGTCCTTTTGACCTCACAGTCCTCTAGTTAGGAATTCTGACTATTTTGATTTGTTTATTTATTTTTATTTTTCTCCTCCCAAAAGAAAGAACTTAGCCAGTTTTTAACCTTCCTCTGAAACCCTTCTTCCCATTTTCTATGTTTTCTATGTTATTTAGAATTAAACATACTCTTCTTTTTACACACAGATGAGGGGTGTTTTTTTAACCATCAATATTGTCAATACATTTATATTTCTCAAGATATTTTACAGCTTTCTTTATGCAACTTATGCAGCTTTTCTTCTTTCAATTGTTTTTTCTAGGTTTTCTTCTTTCTTACAGCCTTTAGTAGTTCTTTCATCCAGAGTGTGTAGTCAATAAGCACTTTAGTTGTATGTGTCTGCAAATCTTCATTTCATCCTAGCTTGTATATAATAGTTTAGCTGGGTATAGAAGTCTAGGTAGACAGCTACTTTCTCTTCATTTCTTAAAGATAGGATCTCCCTGTTTTCTAATATCTATTTCTACCCATGAATAGTTTGCTGTTGGCTTAACATTGTTTTTGGTATTTGATTTTAAAATCTGTCTTTTCTTTTTGGTAGTGTTTGAGCTTTTCATTTATCCCTAATGTCTTACAATTTTAAAATTCAAATTTTGCTTTGAGACTACAAGGTTAGCTGTTCTCTACTGTAATGTTCTATTTTTGAAAGGATAACAAGTTTATAACTGCTTTTAAAGCTCAACTGGTTTATTACCAATTGAAAAACAAATTCATTGAGTAGATGGTATTAGTATCAAAGTTTTCCTTTGTTATGTTTTCAAAACCATAAGTCTAAATAGATTTGATAGAAGTGCCTATAGGTTAGGACTTCTGCTGAGTACTTTCAGATAACCACAGACTTATTGTATATGAAACATAATATTAAAATAACAAAAAATTTCACAGATAATATTTCACATGTAACAAATCATTTTTATTATTTCATCATAATCCTTTCCAGGTATGTTTCATTAAAAACTGATCTTCAAAGGAAAATAATCTTAATTTTCAAAGCAAATAATAATATGAGATCTTGAAAGACAAAAATTTAGAGTTGCATTTATTTGGTTTGGTTTTGCTTAGCTTTGAGGACTTAAGATTTTCTTCCCTTTTAAAAAAACAGTATACTCTCTTCATGCAATCAAAATATTTCAATTCAAAAAAAATTTAACGTAATATCCATCTTTTCAGAGCATATTGTATCTTAATATGAGATTCTTCTGTTTGTGTATGTGTGTATGTGTATGTGAGTGTTTGTACATTTGTGTGCTGGGTAAACCTACATTCTCAAATAAGTTCCAACTCAAGCAGTTGGACTTTTAAACAGCTCTTTGTGCTCCTGTGGGCCCTCCATACCCTGCATTTAAAGTCTCTGCTATATTAAAAATAAAAAAAACTCTTTGTCCACTGGGCTCCTTACAGAGCTGCCACTAATTAAAAGTTTTCTGGACAGCTGGTTGATTATACTCATGGGGTTTCCTCAAGCAACTAGATAAAAACAAGAAAGGACCACAGAGATCTTCTAACTGAGAGCTACACAAGCTTTGCATTTTCTGGATAAGAAGGCAGTTTAGGTGACTTGCCCAACTCACAAACCAAGTAGCAGAGGTCCAAGAACAAATGCCAGTCCTTTGGCTCTCCAGCTCTGCTATCTTTATCCTACTGTAAAAGTGTTGTTAATTATAATAGGAGGAACACAGCAGCAGCAGCCAATAACTGATATGCATGCACTGCTTACAGAAAGCACTTTCAAGTGCAGACAACACCTTCTGCTATAACTGCTTCATTGACCATCTCTTAGAACTTGCCAATCATTCTTCCAAACTGCCACCTCTGTCCCTCAACAGATAATGTGAGAATATAGATATTCTCTGATAGAAATCTGGTTGTGGCAGATGGTGGCTACTTAACAGGCAAATCACCATGGCTGGACAGAGTCCTGAGGAACGGCCTGAGGAGTGGGAGTGGATGGCCACTAGCTATTTGGACATGATCATCATTGTCATCACAGAACTCTCAAGGGCACAGCACATAGGGTGGCTTTCCTGAGGTCCTCTGCTTTGGGGAACTCTGATCTGGAAGATGATAGATAGAAAGAAAGTGAAATCTCTGCCAATGGTTGCTTAAAGGGGCCCCTCAAATATATCTTGTGTGGATCTACACATGTGTGAAGGTATCATCATCTAATGAGACTAGTTTTTAAATTTGTACATCTCTTTGAATGTTATTCTTCCACAGAGGACATGCCCTATACATGACTTTTGGCTTGTGGATATAGCTGAAAGTAGGGAAGCCCTTTGGAAAAGTGGGATTGTAGAAAAGGAGGAATACTGACTTTGCAGTTAGTGGACCCAAGTTCGAGTCCTAACTCCACAAACTACCAGCTTTGTGCTTTGTATGAGTGTTACTTAGCCTCTTCCTAGCAAAAAGAAAGAAAATGGGGCTAACTTCCATCTCACCCACATCCAAGATACATCTTGTCCAACACAGAAGGAAAAATTGACCTATGGGCATCAGAGAAAGGTAATCTTGAATGTGGGAAATCAATTTATACTTGTTTTGAAGCTTAGTGTATTCCCAAACATGTTGCTCTTCTTGAAAAAATAACTGTTGGAGTCAAGTGGGAATAGATGGATGGGGTAAACAGATATTCCCACCCAGAAATGGTAACAGTACAAAATAAAGAGACTAGAAAGGAAGAGGTAGGCTGCTGCATCTCAGCTGAGAAGCAGCTATGCTTCGGTCTTCTCCTCCAAGAACAATCTTCCAGCCAGAGAGGGCTGAATGGGCTGATGAAAGAGAAAGTGAAGCCAAGACTATAGAAATGACAGTGAGAAAGCAAAGTCATGATGCAAGTACCATCCACCCAGGATGGAAAGCCCTGTGCTAGGCCTTTGGACATGTAGCTTAAAATTCAATGGCACAAATACTATACTAGGCAAAGGCTTCGCACCAATCCCAAGAATGTGTTTAGAGTCATATAGGTATAGACACAAATCTTGGCTGTACTGCTGATCAGGAGGATGACTTTGGGTGGGTAACTTAATATCTCTAATTTTATATAATGGGAATAGTAATATATTCTATACAGTTCTTGGTATAAAGCTGGCATTCCATAAATAATGGCTAACATAACAAGTATTAATTTCACAAAACACAGAACACAGACTTATGTGGGCTAAAGATAACTTTAGTTTTCCTCTTTCCAGCCTTACTTTGCATCTCAAGCTTTCTCAGACCATTGTAGAAAACTCAAATTAGCTATTTTCAGGTAAATCCAGTCAAATCCAGTAACTTCCCAGGCATTCTGGTTTTAAAACTGAGTTACAGTTCAGGTTTTCTTCACCCTCTTTCCTTGTATCTCTGAGGTTGATACTGATGTCCAGCTGAATTCCCACCTGCCCACACAGTGTTGAGGACTGGGTGA
The DNA here is from genome assembly GCF_049354715.1 of Callithrix jacchus. NCBI lineage: Eukaryota > Metazoa > Chordata > Mammalia > Primates > Cebidae > Callithrix > Callithrix jacchus. Next base: position 76,339,582 of record NC_133512.1, on the reverse strand, counting down.
GGGTCTGGGGAGAGGGTACTCCCTTCTTGGTGCACTTCTGGCCTGCTGCTTCAGATACACCATCACCCTGCCTCAGAGACCTGCTGGTCTTCATGACGTCCTCCCAGGCTTCCTGCAATCCTGACTGAGCTGCGCATTTCCCACGTAGGGTGCCTTCATTCTGGTCTCCAGGCCTCACAGGCTTGCTGTCTCCCAGGTATCTTCTGTGTGTGCTCAGTCAGGAGCCTTGGGTGTTTTCTGATGGCTGCCATACCCCTTTAGGGATATGGAAAGCTCAGGATAGCCTCTGCCATCATTGCTACCCACTTTGACACACAACAGTGGAGCAGATGTAGTCTCCCTGGAGTTTATCCTCATATTTAAAGGTGCTCCGCAGACACACCCGCCTCTGAGTTGCCTACTGTTCTGTTGGAGACAGGGAGGATGTACGCCTTCCACAGAGCATGTGACTCTCTTACTCCCTCTTCGACTCTCCTCTCTCCACTCAGCCTGAGGGCTTTATCTGTTCGCCTAGAAGCAAGGGAGGATATGGACGGAGAGCAGGCAGGGAGAAATGGGTGTTGCCTGCTCACGTCTTCTTTCAGATTTTTCTTCTGTCTATGCCCGGCTAATGCCTTCTGGAGCCTAGGAGTTTTGTGTCTTGTTCTCTGTTGCTGCACTGTTTGGATTATGGAAAGCTATATTCGTTTGCTTGTATGGTACAACTATAACAAAGTGCCACTACCTGGATGGCTTAAGCAACAGAAATTCATTGTCCCATAGTTCTTGAGGCCTGAGGTCTGAGATCAAGGTGTCAATGGGGTTGATCCTTTTTCAAGGCTGTGTGGAGAATCTGGACATGCCTCTCTCCTAGCTCCTGGTGGTTTGCTGTCCTCACCCTGGTTTCAACCTTCCTGTGAAGATGTGGCACACTTCTCCCTGTGTGTGCTTCTGTCTCTGTGCCCAAATCTCCCCTTTTGTAAGGATACCAGTCATATTTGCTTAGCGCCCAACTTAAAAACTGCACTCAGACTTAACTAATTCCATGTGCAAATAAGGTCACTGTGATGGTTAATTTTGCGTGTCGACTTGGCTAGGCCATGGTACTCAGATATAGGTCAAACGTTGTTCTGGATGTTTCTGTGAAGTCAATTCTTACAAGAAATTAATATTTAAGCCAGTGATCTTTAAAACAGACTTGCCTCTATAATGTGCATGGGCCTCATTCAATCAGTTGAAGGCCTCAATAAAACAAAGATTGACCTTCCCTGAGTAAGAAGGAATTCTGCCAGAAGACTGCCTTTGGACTCCAACTGCAACATCGGTCTCCTGCCTGTTGGCCTGGCCTGCAGATTGTGGACTTCCCAAGCCTCCATAATCATATGAAACAAATCCTTAAAATAAATTATCTATCTATCTATTTACTCATCTATCTATCGTTTATCTCCCCATTAGTTCTCTTTTTCTGGAGAGCCCTAATACAGACATATTCTGAGTGTTAGGACTCTAACATAACTTTTGCAGGGACACAATTCACTATATAACAGATACTATTCAGCGTACAAGTGAATGAGGTGCATGAGGCTGGGGGGCCTGTTACTGATACAGCACAGGATTGCCACCACCACCAACAAGCACCAACGTACAGTCCCTCCGACAATGTGTGAGGGCTCTGTACATTGTTCCACAGTTTTGATACGGCTTCTTAAATCTCTTAATGTAGGTTTCTCCTCTTTTCTTTTTCCTTTGTAAATTACCTGTTGTTAAACTGGGTCATCTTTCTCGTGGATATTCCCACAGTCTGTATTTTAACAAGTATGTTTCCATGTATTGTTTAAGATGTTTCTATTTTCCCTGTCCTTCCTGTTAACTACCCCATCCCAAGCAACTCGCCCCCACCCCCACTCCCTCCAGCCGCAGTGGCCTCTGTCTCCTCAAGGACACCAAGCCTTGCAGGCCCAGGGATTTTGCCACTCGGTTTCCTCTGTCTGAACCATCCTTCCCCCTACTTCCTCCAGCTGGCTCCTTTTCAACACACAGATCCTATTTTAGAGGGAACTCCCCTGACCCCACTCCGGATCATCCTCTCTCTTGATACCGCCTTCCCTTGATTCATTATTTCATTTATTTATGTATTTATTGAGACAGGATCTCTCCCTCTGTCACCCAGGCCTGGAGTATAGTAGTGCAATCATAGCTCACTCACTGCAGCCTTGAATTCCTGGGCTCAAGCGATCCTTCCTCCTTAGCCTCTCAAGAAGCTGGTACTACAGGCACATGCCACCATGCCCAGCTAAATGTTTAACAATGTTATGTAGAGATGGGGTCTCATGTGTTGCCCAGGCTGGTTTCTAACTCCTGGGCTCAAGTGATCCTCCCCACTTGGCTTCCCAAAGTGCTGGGATTATAGGTATGAGCCACCAGGCTAGGCCTATTCATAATTTTTACCATGTTTTTACTATGTATTTCTTCATGAAGTTATTTGTTTACAGCCCATCAGATTGTGAGCTCTGTGAGGGCAGGGACCATGTGTGTTTTGCAGATGACCGTAGCCCAGTGCAAGCCACGGTGCCATTAACTTGTTAAATAAATGAATGAATCAATGAAGACATGTTGGCTCTGAACTCAAACCAGTGGCAGAGATTCTGCCTAGCAACCCAGTCCCTAGATCCCAGATGGAGGCTATTACAGAGAAGACAATAATAAACCAAACACCACTTGTAAGCACATGAATCAATTAAAGCCCTGTTTACGTTTTTTTTGTCAAACATAATCAGTTAGCATTTGAATTAAGGTCAGGCTCATTGTTTATAGCCTCTATTGCTTGTCAAAACTGGATATGAGTTCTGAGTGCTTAAAAGGCTTGGTATCTGGGTTAAATTGCTTGCTATCTGGGCAATGGGGCTTATCTTTCCTCATCCAGATGTGAGAGCCAGAAGGTACCAGTTACTCTCATTTTTACTCTGCAGAACCTGAGGCTTAGGTGGTCTGGAGGAGGTGGTCCAGAGTCTTGACCAATTGGTAGGTAGTTGCAGAGCAGGAAGCGTGCGGACTTTGGCATTGGATTGCCCTTGAGCCCAGTTCCTCCCAGAATTTGCTTTGTGACTCTGGGCAGTTACTTAAGCTCTCTGATTCTGCTTCTTCAACTGAAAAGTGGAGGCAAGCGTGCCTCTCCATGGCAGAACAGATTGTGAAAATCAAAGGGGACCATCTGGGTGAAGGAGCAAGTCCTAGCACGTGGTAGGTACTCAAGACAGTGTTCTCGCGTTCCACACAAAGTTACAGGGCACCTGCAGCATTCTCATTATTACAATCAAGGTCTCCTGACTTAGGGTTTCAGATGTTTTCCACCACCCCACAAATGTGAACATACAAACAAAAAAAAAAGGGCAGATAAAAATTATAATCCTTCATAAATACAATGGTGATCCCATCTCCTAGTGTTGCTTCTTATTCCTTCTCCCATATTCACTGGAAAGAAAAGTAACTGGACAAAGGGGTTTGCGTGCGGCAGAGGTGGAGGAGAAGAACCTACTGAAGTGAGAATTCAATCTGGTTCCATTTTGTTCTTCCTTTGGTTCACTTGTTTGCTGCTATAACAAGAAATCCCACTGTCAATCCCTGAGCAGGTGAGGCGGGAGGGGTTTGGTCCTTGGGAAGGAATGGGGTCTGGGTGCTCTTGGCTGAGATGGTGACAGGCTCTTTGATGTTTTAAGCTCAGTGGTCTTTTTTGGGAGCTTTGGGGAGAATAAAAAAGCCCCAACCCCCAGGGGCTTTCTAGGGAAAGGCCTGGAAAGGGGAATTGTGAAGGTAGAAAGAATCCTAAATCAGCCCTGACCAGAGCCTCTGAGGCAAGGGGACCCCTAAAGAGAATGGCTGATGGTCGGGGGGTGGGTTGGGGTGGGCAGCAAAAGTATAAATGTCTCACCAGTCTTGGAGGAATGGGCTCAAGCCAGTTCTAGGTGACATTATCATGCCCGTGTATAATGGAGATATTCATACCTGGAATGCAAGTGGCACAGATGGCAGACTTTGCAGCTCTGGCACCTCAATAGGAGGGCCAAATCAGGAGCCCACAGTCCACGCCCACCAAGTTTGTCCCATCAGCTAGGGGCTGCCTCTGATGTCCCCAGGGAGCTCTGTCAGGCCAAGGGGTCATGAAAACATATTGCCCCAAACCAGAGCTGCCTGTTGTCTCCCGCTGTGAAAAACAAGTACAAAAACGTTTCATTTTTCTGGTCTACCTGAGTGAGAGGAGATTAGAAAGCACCACCATCAAACTCATTTGAAGCATTCTGGTTCTGCACTTAAGGTGCTCCATGGAGACAAGAAAATATGCTGCTTACTATTTAGCTAGCGTTCCTCTTCTTCACCTTGGTGTAGCATGGATTCCATTCCAATTTACTTTTCTGTGTTTCAGAGGCTCCTGATCTGTGGGAGACCTGCGGCAGGGGGTGGGAGCAGGGGGTTGTCAGCCACAGAGTCCCATCTTAGAGTTAGGGTTCCAGGAGCAACTCAGGATTGGAGAAGACAAGAAGTGCAGGACCCAAAGGGAGACTGTAAATCTTAATTAAGGAGAAACAACAGAGTGAGAGCTGAAGAGACCTACCGAGCTGAAGGAGGAGAGTGAGGCTCTAAGTAACAGGCAACCGAGGCTCAGCACCCAACTGGAAATAGGAGAGAACATGGAGAGTAGTGTGGGTTTGCATTTGGGTGGAGGCTCTGAACAGGGCGAAGGTGTCTGGGACTCAGTTGTCAATGGGGCCAGCCATAGGGCAAGGGCAGTACTACTGGCCTCAGGATACTTGCCCAGGGTAGTCAGATTGAGGTAAACTGAAAAGAGGAATGTTTTCATTTGGTGCCTTGAGTTTTGGACATTTCTCCAATAGGCTTTTAGGAGAGAATATTCTAGCAAAGACACCATCATTGTTCACTGAAGTCAGTGAGCTCTGCAGGCATCTGAACTGGAGGGGGCAGGAGTGGGCAACAGAAGTCAATGCAGGTTTGTACTCAGATTTTGCTTGTTCCTACCCCTAACAAAGTGGGAAAGTATAAGTAGGATCCGCTAGGCCTTTCTCTTCAAGCATTTCTGAGGTTTTTCATTAGGCGAAGTCCTGTCTGCCTGAGGCATCTCCAGTTTCTGCTTTTCCTCTGATTGGAGATAAAGGCTCTGCTCCTGTTAAAGGGATAGGAAGCCAGACGGAAAGAACTCTGGGGACTGGAGAGAGCCTTCCCCAGGCCTGGGCAGAAGGGACCAGCTCCTACAAACTGGACACAGGGCTCTGTTTGCTTTATTGCTATGCCTGCTTAAGGATGCCTGGCTGATAAGATTAGTTGACACGCCAGTGTCCCTGGGAAGTTCTGACAGGAAACACTGAGAACAATATGAGGTTTCTATGTACTCAGGCTGGAGGACAGCTTTGCCTTCATGAACCAAAGCCCTGGACTGATAGCCTATGCTGTGATCTGGTTGCTACAGTTGGGATAGAAGCCAGAGTTCCCTGGAGAATTCACTGCAGACTAGGTTTAGTCATGAGCTACTTGATTCACAGCCTTTGACAATGCCTGTGAGGGACGGACTGTATACCATTCTAGCCATGGCTACTGATTGGTACCCAGACTGGTGGAAGTGGCCATCACCAGGAAAGCCAGTTCCAACCTCCTTGAATTACAACCAAGAAGGTGGTATTTGTAGTAAATGGAGTCTCAGAGAAAGATAACAAGAAGACATTTCTTTATGAGCTGAGTCTAGGAAACCACCTTATGTGTGTATTTGAATACCATAAGTTAAAAATATCATGATTTGAGAAGGATCCAAGATGGCCGATAGATAACATCTCGGGATTGCAGCTCTCAGTCAAAGCACAGAGAACTAGAGGACGCCACACTTTCAGACAAACTCTGGTCGCTCATGGAGCAAAAGATCCCCAGTGGAGGAGTCACACAAGTCCCCAGCACGACTCCTGAGACCGGCGCAGCGGCTGTGACGGCACCTCGGCGCGGCAGCTCTCGGCACAGAGTAAACGAGACTGGTTCCCCTTCTGACCGAGGTTTGGAGACCGGGGAAGGCAGAGTTGCCCATTATGGACACAAGAAGGACGCCAGACAGGAGAATCCTGGGAAGAAAAGCACCATCAGTTTTAACGCCGCTGCTCTGGCCCTGGGAACTAACAACCTGGACGTCCAATCAGAGACCTAATCTGAAAGTTGGTAATTTCAAAGACAACAGGAGGATAAATTTACAATGATGGGAAGAAAACAGCGTAAAAAGGCTGAGAATACTCAAAATCAGAACGCCTCTCCCTCTAAAGATGATCACAGTTCCACATCAACAATGGAACAAGGCTTGACGGAGAACTAGCGCATCCTGATGACAGAATCACTCTTCAAGGAATGGATAATAAGAAACTTCTGTGAGTTAAAAGAATATGTTGTAGCCCAACGTAAAGAAACTAGGAACTTTGAAAAAAGGTTTGACGAAATCCTATTGAGAATAGACAACTTAGAGAGGAGTATGAGTGAATTAATGGAACTGAAGAATACAATACGGGAACTCCGAGAAGTATGCACAGGTTTAAACACTCAAATTGTTCAAGCAGAAGAAAGGATAACAGAGGTCAAAGTCCAACTTAATGAAAGAAAACAAGAAGACAAGATTAGAGATAAAAGGATAAAAAGGAATGAGCAAAGTCTCCAAGAAATGTGGGACTATGTGAAAAGACCAAATTTACGTTTGATAGGTGTACCCGAATGCGACGGAGAGAATGAATCCAAGCTGGAAAATACCCTTCAGGATATTATTCAGGAAAATTTTCCTGAACTAGCAAAGCAGGCCAATATTCAACCCCAGGTAATACAGAGAACACCACAAAGATATTCCTCAAGAAGAGCAACCCCAAGGCACATAATAGTTAGATTCACCAGGGTTGAAACGAAGGAGAAAATACTAAGGGCAGCCAGAGAGAAAGGTCAGATTACCCACAAAGGCAAGCCTATCAGACTTACAGCAGATCTCTCAGCAGAAACTCTACAAGCCAGAAGAGAGTGGGGGCCAATATTCAACATCCTCAAAGAACAGAACCTTCAGCCCAGAATTTCATATCCAGCCAAACTAAGCTTCACAACTGAAGGAAAAAATAAAATCTTTTATGAACAAGCAAGTACTCAGAGATTTTATTACCACCAGGCCTGCTTTACAAGAGGTTCTGAAAGAAGCATTACACACAGAAAGAAACAACCAGTATTAGCCTTACTAAAAATATACCAAAAAGTAAAGAGCACCAACATAAAGAAGAATTTTCATCAACGAATGGATCAAACAGCCAGTTAACATCAAATGGCAGTAACCCTAAATTTAAATAGACTAAATCCCCCAATCAAAAGACACAGCCAAAACCCAATGGCATGTTACATCCAGACCTGTTTCACATGCAAGGATACACAAAGACTCAAAACAAAGGGATGGAGAAAGATTTACCAACCAAATGGAGAGCAAAAATAAATAATAAATAAATAAAAAGCCGGAGTTGCAATTCTCGTAGCGGATAAAATAGATTTTAAAGCAACAAAGATATAGTGGTAAAAGGATCAATACAACAACAAGAGCTAATGATCCTAACACCCAGATACATAGAGACTTAGATTCAATGAGACAGAAAATTAGTAAGGATATCAAGGACTCGAACTCAGATCTGGAACAAGTAAACTTAATAAATATTTATAGAGCTCTCCACTTCAAACACATAAAATATACATTCTTGTCAATACCACATCACACATACTCATAGGTTTAAATGAAACATTGATTGGCCATTATTAATACCCATTTTTTTTCAGAATAAAGCAGTATTTCCATTCACCCTCCCCCTCTCTCTTCCTCTTTCTTTCTCTCCTTTACTCATTTTTTTTCTTTCCTTCTCTCAAAAAAAGAAATCAACTTGTAAAAAAAAAAAATCATGATTTAAATATATAGCCTTTGGCAGTAATTCTAGGATTGGTTTAGTTGACTGTGCATGGTGTACATGTGCGTACCTGTGCAAATAAAGGAATTTTCTGGAAAGATACTGTATTCCCAGTAAGCAGGACTGCAGCGTGATGCTGGTTAGAGCCTCCCCGTCTTCATCCTTTTCTGGGGTAATTTGTCCTCCCACAATCCCAAGGAGGACTCTCATTTACCCTGCTCTTTTTTTTCTTTCTTTCTTTTTTGAGATAGTCTCCCTCTGTCACCCAGGCTGGAATGCATTGGCATGATCTCAGCTCATGGGATACTCCACCTCCTAATTTCAAGTGATTCTCCTGCCTCAGCCTCCCAAGGAGTAGTAGCTGGGACTACAGGCATGCACCACCATGCTTGGCTAATTTTTGTACTTTTAGTAGAGACAGGGCTTCACGATGTTGGCCAGGCTGGTCTCAAACTCCTGACCTTAAGCAATCCACCCACCTCAGCCTCCCAAAATGCTGGGATTACAGGCGTGAGCCACCGTGCCCGGCCTCATTTACCCTGTTTTCACCACGCCCTGTCCGCAGATGACTGAACGTCCTAACCCAAAGGACCCTAGGCCATGGGCAGGGCTGTGCATATCACACTTTCCCTTTGTTATTTTTTTCTCTTTCAAGACTTTGACCTAAGAGACATGGCGATGTTTCAGCGATGAAGTGCTCCAACTCAATAGTGATATAGACTCAGGAGCGGGGAAGAGTGCCAATGAGGAAATGGAAAAGGCAGAGAGAAGAGGACAGGAGCAGACACACAGACAAGCAGAGAGAAGAGGAAGGCTGTGGCCTCATGAGAGAAGCAGGGGACGTTTGGGATCCCAACATCCTTATTCCACTCTGAGCCTTCATTGTCAGCCTTGGTGTCTGGAGGTTGTCTGTCAAATCCTCAGATCCGTACAGTAACCCCCATTAAACTCCAACTAGTCCGGGGATGTTTCTGTCCCTTGCAACCAAATAATCCATAAGACAACATGATTGGACAAGATCAGAGAGTAACCATCCAACACCCCAAAGACTAGCATATCTAAATGGGAGCCATTTAGGTGCCTCCAATTTACTTTAAATATTCCAGGGAGGTAGATGCAGTGAAATTTGTGTATGCTGGTTCACTTCTGCTTTTACTCTAAGGACAGTCAGTTGCTTTAATGGAAAATTCTACTCCAGGGTAGTGAGCTAATATTTTATCAGAAAGGATGCACTCCAGAGGCAGCCACTTCAAGTGCTTCTTTGATCGATGTCTCCCTGAATACCTGAGGCTTTGTTAATTAGCATAGTGAATGTCAGAAATGGATTTTTATTGTTTAAATTAGATCATCGTTAATAAATACAATGAATATTAGAAATGGACTCTCCTTTGTGAAATTAAAGGTATTCAAGATGTGTGGATTGGCCAGCATATTTTAGATGTGTTACATTCTTCGCTGTTACATGAGGAAAGATGTCACTGGAAAGGGGTCCCAATCTAGACCCCAAGAAAGGGTTCTTGGATCTCACACAAGCAAGAATTTCAGGGGAATCCATGCTGTAAAGTGAAAGCAAGTTTATTAAGGAAGTAAAGGAACAAAAGAACAGCTACTCCATAGACAGAGCAGCCCCAAAGGCTGCTGGTTGCCCATTTTTATGGTTCTTAATTATATGCAAAACAAGGGGTGGATTATTGATGCCTCCCCTTTTTAGACTATACAGGGTAACTTCCTGATGTTGCCCCGGCATTTGTAACCTGTCCTGGTGCTGGTGGGAGTGTAGCAGTGAGGACGGCCAGGGGTCACTCTTGTCACCATCTTGGTTTTAGCGGGGCTTTGGTCAGCTCCTTTACTGCAATCTGTTTTTATCAGGAAGGTCTTTACGACCCGTATCTTGTGCTGACCTCCTATCTCATCCCAAGACGTAGAATGCTTAACCTACGTAGGATTGCAGCTCAGTAGGTCTTAGCCTTATTTTATCCAGTCTCTATTCAAGATGGAGTTGCTCTGGTTCAAATGCCTCTGACATTGTAGATCCATAAATGTATGGCCTAGAGTCCTCCTTCAAGGAAAGACTTGCTAGCCAGCTGTGGGGAGTACCATCAGGGGACAGCTGCAGATGCCTGCTCCTTCAGGGTCTGCTTCAGATGCCTCCTCACCCACAGCCCTTATCTACTGCCTGAGCCAGGTGGGGAATAAAGACCCAGCCATTTGACCCAGTGCAAGATTACCCTGATGGCTAATATTTGTAGTGTGATGCATTCTGCCTGCCAGGTTGCTGAGGGATGAGTGTCTGCTTCCTGAATCCTGAAGGCCAGGCCATGAGTGAAGGCCATGGTAACTAGCTGAGGAACAGGTATCCCTGAGAAACCTAACATCCCAGAGAGTATCTGCAAACCTACCAAGAAAAACAGTCCTCTCTCTCTCTCTCTCTCTCTCACACACACACACACACACACGCACACACTAGGCAAACAGTCAGAAAATGAGCTTAAAAGCAGCTTAGAGATGGGGGAGTGGGCAGCATGGATCTCTAAAGCTGTCCTGCTGCTGTCCAGGAGTTCCTTATATGTAAGTCCTAGTAAACTCATCTATTTGTAGGCTGGACTTGTCATTTTTTGGTCTCTTCACTCCCTCCCAGTTTAAGGGAAGGTTTTTCTTATGATTTCAGGGTTTTCTCATTATAATATCGACTCTCAAACTCAATGTTGGGTTGGTTGAGGCTTGGTTGGGTGTGCATTATAGTTCAATTTTCCCTCTGCCCAATCTAGATTCCTTCCCTTTGGTTTTTTTAACTTACCTTAGACTTTATTGAACTTAAATTCTTCTAACAAGAAGAGAATTCAAATACAGCAGTAAAAACAAACAAAACACAACCCAGAGCAGTTATTTGCCATTAACAATTGCCTTCAATGTATAGATTACAAAGCTCTGTCAACATGAAATAAACTCCTAATCATGTCATGCTTTGATAAACTAGTAAGAGAAAACAAGTGTAATGAGTATACATGAAGTTTAAAGATAATCCATACTCTTTGTGATATTCAATTATTTTGAGTTTTTTTTAAGCAGAACTAGTTGGCTGTGTATGTTAACTGGTTTCATGTCATTTGCATTTGTTTCTGATATGGGTTCTTTCCCCCTTCCTTTTAAGGATTTGATCCCTAGTAAACACTTTGTACCCCAAACTCTGTCTCAGTATCTGCTTCCAGAGAACCTAAGTGGCTGGGAAGTCAAAGATTAGGGCACCAACAGATTCAGTATCTGGAGAAGGCTGCTCCCTACTTCCAAGATGGCACCTCTTCCTGTGCGCTCACGGGGTGGAAGGGATAGAAGGGTCAGGCAGCTCTCTGCAGCCTCTTTTATAGGGGAATTCATTCCACTCACAAGGGTGAAGACATCAGGACTTAATTACTTCCCCAAAGGCTCTACCTCTTAATACCAACACCTTGGAGTTTCAGTTTTAACTTACAAATTTTGGAGGGACACAGACATTCAAACCATAGCACTTATTTATCTCGAATTTTCAACAACGATTTTCAGCTAAAAAGAACTTAAGAGTGGTGCATCAAGACCAAGCTGATTTAGGTCAGTTCACCGTAATGGTGATACATGCTTCAGTTTTAGCTGAGGGACTCTTACATGACTCACCCCCTCATTTCACTCAAGTTTGTCTGTTCAAATGTCATCTCCTCCAAGCAGCCTTCCCTGATGAATCTAAGTAGTCAAAGGACACACACACACACACACACACACACACACACACACCCTATTACTTGTCACTGTGTCTGAATCCTGCTTTACTTTTTGTATTGGCACTTAACAAACCTGAATAATATTTAGTAATTTATTTATTTCTATTTCTCTCCTCCACCAGCATGTAAGCCTCATCAGGCAGATACCCTGCACAGTGCTGTCTTCCTACAGCCTGAAAGCATGCTGGACTTATGTTAGAAGTTAATTGCCATCTTGATTGAGTACATGAATGGAACTATGCAAAAAAAATCTACCTCTGTCAAGTGGCAGCTATGGAGCACTGGGGCTTTAAGGCATCTACACAAGTGGCCAGCTGTCAAACTTGGGTTTTATAACTCTGCTTGGCGACCCTCTTCCCCTTGACATTCCCACCCTCTTGACAACCTTGATTCCTGTTCTTTCATATAAGTTCGATTCATGGTCACCAAGAAACCATTTATCTGACCAGCCCGATTACATAAGTTCAGCAAATGTTTTGACTCTCCGTGGGTCACTGGTATGTCTCAAGAGGAACACTTCAATACAGTGACAGGTTACTAATTAAAAGGACAGGGCCGGAGAGTGAGGCTGGTTACTAAGCAGAAAGCGCATGTTAAATAAATTGATAATGCAAACACAAGCTTTTCATTCACATAGAACAACACCGTCTTCAAATATTGCTTAAGTAGACAAGAAGCAACTACCTATCTACCAAAAGCAGTGATATGCAGATACAAACCATCCTTATCTATTAATTAAAGCAACTCTCCTGAGTTTCTATACTGGGCAGCAGTTTGTTAATCTACTTGTAGCATAGATTTGACAAAAACATTGAAAAGATGTATATTGCTAATTAGAATGAGTCTGAACGAAGGTTTAATTTTCCAGTACCAACAAAATACAATACCAACACGAGTGACTCAATTAGCGGTGGTGGCGGTGGTGGTCATAGTGCTGGAGGTGATGATGACGATGGTTGTAGCATTGGTGGTGGTAGGAACAGTGGTAATAGTGGTAGAAATAGTTAACACCACCAGGCTCTTACTATGGGCTGGGCTCTGACAGATGGATTGTTAGGACCTCCCTTCCATCATATCTGGCTTCAGTCTTCTCCTCCACCCAAGCTCGGGTTTCACAAAAAGTGTTGGGATTGACACCTGTGCACTGTTGACCTTCTGTCCACAGGGCCTTGCCAAGTTTACGTTTGGAGAAATGTTGCCATCTAGTGCCCCACGGGAGTCTTCACTCTTCCAGCAGCCAAGCGAGTCTCCGTCTGCTTAGTTCCCCCACCTCCCTCTCAGGTAAGAGGTCAGGCACGCTGCAGGCCAGGATCGGTCAGTATGGCCCTTACCTACAGTAGAAACCATGGAAATGTCTCCAGAGGTTGTTTCAGTTTTTGTTTTCATTCCTTTTCTCTTTATAAAATGTACAGAGAGAAAGAGATAGATAGGGGTAAAGAAACAGCAATAGAATTAAGACTTGTTAATGAGTTAACATTTGCCATGAGCAAAACCCAGTGAGGAATGGGAGGAAGGTGTTCAGGAGAGCTCTGGGTACGGTAGTGGGGTACATGAAGAGGAACCTTGGCAGGGACTTCATTTGCACTTGGGGTCACCTCCTGCTGACCCATATGGATTTATCCCTCAGCACAGCAAGCTGCAGACTTTCCCACACTCATCCATCTAAAGCCCTTGGTCTGTTCGCTCAAGCAGGTCCTCTTGGATTTCCACAGTAACAGCTAACTAAACCCATCAGCTCCTTTGTGCTTAGTGTTTTAACCCTTCCCTGTCAGGTAGAAGAGGGATGTTTTCAATGGAAACTTTCAAAGGCTTAACAATGATTAGCTATGCTATAGAGGGGCCAGTGGCAAGTCAGGCAGGTAGGGGAAGTGCTTCGGGCACTATCTCTCCAACCCCAGGCCCACTCAACTTTCAACCATAATTTTGTCTTTCCTGGTATTGATACCTCTTGATTTGGATTTACATATTTATTTGTTTAATCCCAATCTTCCCAACTGGTCTATGAGCGCTTAGGGGTTCTGTTCACTGCTGTATGCCCAGTGCTTAGCAGAGGGCCTGGCACACAGGAGCACTCTGATGAATACTAGACAGAAGAGTTGGTGCACATCTTTGGGGATATTTGGGTTAGTGGATGGAGACTGAGAATTGAGGCACACCACACCGGCAGTGTTTGGTCGGAAGGGACATGAGACCTCATCTAGACTTGTGATTTTCAAATTGTTTAACTTCAGATCTCCTGATTTCCTTGAAATGCTATGCTGGAGCCCCCTCCTTTTTAATTTTTATTTTTTTGGAAGAAAGCCCTTCTTGGCCAGGCACAGTGGCTCACTCCTGGAATCCCGGCACCTTGGGAAGCTGAGGGGGATGAATCATGAGGTCAGGAGTTTGAGACCAGCCTGGCCAACATGGTGAAAACCCATCTCTACTAAAAGTACGAAAAATTAGCTGGGCATGGGGGTGGGCACCCATAATCTCAGCTGCTTGAGAGGCTGAGGCAGGAGAATCTCTTGAACCTAGGAGGTGGAAGTTGCAGTGAGCCAAGATCACCCCACTGCACTCCAGTCCAGGAGGCAGTGCAAGACTCCATCAAAAAAAAAAAAAGAAAGAAAGCCCTTCTCAGCATCTCCTCATCTTTTTGTTTTTCTACTGGACCCTACCAGGTCAAGTGGCTCCAGGTAGCACAGTTTGAAAACAATGGATCCAATCCCTTCATTTTACACAAAAAAGAAACCCACAGAAAGCAAAGAAATGGGAAAAGTGACAAAGGTGAGAGACGAGGAAAACATGTATGTCAGAGAAGGGAATTGCTTTGCCATATTTTCCCATTATGGCTCCCCACTGTAATTCAAATTGTTCTTTCTCACCCAGGAATTCACAGTGTGATGCATCCAGCCTGGACCAGAAACAAAAGAGGCCTGGAGAAAATGTCAGGGGTGTGGTGTAGAAGGCGAACCTTGCTGGGCAGAGGTGGTGTCTTTGAGGGTAGAGAGGGTGGCCTGAGATAGAGAGGGTGTGTACACTGTCAAGGGTCCATCTGGGAAACTGCAGCCTGTGGAGATGTTGGGGACAAAGCCTTTTTTGTCCTTTACCACCCGTAAGGCAGTGCTTTTCTGAGCAGCTCTAATTATAAATCCCTGTCCTGCTAAGATGGGTAAACTTGGCAGCATTTGAGATCTGCCTTGTATCTTAACTATTTCTCAGTTGGTTTAGGCTTGGCGAAACCCCAAATGCATTTTGCCAGGCACTCTTTCCCTTAATTTCTAATCCCTTGAGAGGCTTAAGGGAAATTTCATCCATATGTTTCTGAGTCACTTACTGTGAACTCATCTTTTGGTAAAAGAAATATGTTCTTAAGCCAGCACAGTCCAGAGAGAAGCACATTTTTAGGCTGAAATGGGTCATGCTTTCTTTAGGAAGAATTTCCTGGATTTTCTGAGTACAAGGAAAGAAGGAGAACAATAGTTCCTGTTCCCATGTCCTTCCCCTTTCTGAATGTGCTTTCTTGGGGCTTGCCTGAAAGCCTCCTCTATTGTTTATGAAGCTGGTAAATGCCATATCTGTGTTTGGAGCTAAACAAACTCTGTGGGTTTGTGGATTCTTGAAAATTCCCATTTTTAACCTAGGCTAGAAAAAAACGCAATTATTGAACACATATACTACATGTCAGGTGCATCTTGGCAGCCTGGTAAGATAGACATTATCCTTGTATACAAGGAATCTGAGAAGCGAAGATATGAAGTCACTAGACAAGCTATGTATTTCATAAAAGGTGAAGTCAGAATTCACATCTACAGCTGTCTGACTCCCAAGTTCATGCTCTTTCCACCTGGCTGTGCCCATTCCCATGCACAGACAGGAGAGGAGGCCTAGCACATTCTAGTTAATGGTCATGGGTCCAGTAATGGGCACACATTTTTTGCAAAGTGAACAGAAACTAAACTTGGCACTACTGCAAGAGTTATCCTTTTCTTATTGACTCAGAAGAGTTTGGGGTGCTGCCTTACTCACTGTGGTAAGATGTCAGGTGTAGAGATTGCCAGTCTCAGCAGTGAAGTTTTTGATATGACTACTAATAATGACAAGCCTCTAGGTATAACTATCAGTTGATAGGAATTACAGGTAATTACAGGAATTATAGGCAATTACAGGAATTACAAGAACATGTTAAACAATACCATGACGATGCAAACAGCAAAATACAGAACGATAAAAATACTGCAAAACAAATATCTCAGTTTCTCCAATAAATGGCAAGAAAACAAAAGAGGGCAAGGAAGCCTATCGATTATGAACAAGAGCTATTTCAACGGAATGCCATGCATGCATCTTATTTGGGTCCTCATTTGAACAAACCAAGAATTAAAAGGAGATAATCAGGGAAATTTGAGAACTGACTGAATATTTTATAACATTAATGAATTATTGTTGTTTTTTAGATGCAATGGTATTGTGATTATGTTTTTAAAAAGAGAGAGACTTTATCTCTTAGAAATACTGCTGAATTGGCCTTGCACAGTGGCTCATGCCTGTAATCTCAGCACTTTAGGAGGCCAAGACTGGTGGATCACAAGGTCAGGAGTTTGAGACCAGCCTGACCAACATGGTGAAACCCCGTCTTTCCTAAAAATATAAAAATTAGCCAGGAGGGGTGGCATGCACCTGTAATCTCAGCTACTTAGGAGGCTGGAGCAGGAGAATCACTTGAAGCCAGCTGGCGGAAGTTGCAGTGAGCCGAGATTGGCCACTGCACTCCAGCCTGGGTGACAGAGCAAGATTCTCTTGCAAGGAGGAGAGGAGAGGAGAGGGGAGGGAAGGAGAAGAGAGGGAAAGGGAGGGGAGGAGATGGGAGGGAAGAGGAGGGGAGGGGACTGCTGAATTATTTACAGATGAAACAGTATGATGCCTTGAATTTGTTCTGAAGTCATCTGGGGTGGGGTGAGGAGGAGAGTGGGCATGATTGGGGGAAATAGATGAAAGGATGAAATAGAGATTGGCCAACTCAGGTTGAGTCATTGGTACAAGGGTTCATTGGTACAAAGTCAGATGTTTATATGTTTGAAAGTGTTCACAATAAAGAAAAATTGTTTTACTTATGATGATCAAAATCATTCTAATTAATTTAATTTCTTTATTTCACACTTCTATCTTAATCTTTATAACTCTTTAGAGGATCTGACATAAGCTATAGGTTTTTGTAGTGTTGGTGGTGGTAGTTATTTAAAAGGAGGAAGGAGGAAGAGATGAAGGGAAACAAGAGGAAGAGAGGAAGGAGGAAAGGGAAGGGGAGAGAAGAAAAGCTGAGTCCATGGAGAAGGGAAGTAATTTCTCATCAAAGAGAGCCACGTTCCTGAAGATTCAAGTCCCAAAACGTGTAGTTCACATGGGTTCAAACTTCGCCTCTCACTTCTCTGACATCCAGTTTGCAGAGCTGAATTGTGGGTGTGGGCCTGGGTGCCAGAAGTCTTCAAAGGTAAAGAACAGCTTCATCTCGACCTCTGTCCCTGACTCCATGGAGCTGCACTTATGTTGATGCCTTAACACTGCTCTGAATAATCTGCACCATAATGTATATTGAACGGCAAGAGGCAGGCATACTTGTGAGATATTGTTAAAAATAATAACTTCCAGGATTTTGAGTGATCTTAGGCTAATGGTAAAGTGAAGGTACACTCTCTGTCCAGAAACCATGAAGCTATGAGAACCTAATTAGGCAGTATGTCTTTGTAACTTTTAAAATTTTCATTGTTTTAGAGATAGAGTCTCACTCTGTTACCCAGGCTGGAGTGCAGTGGCATGACATCACTTCATGCAACCTCAACCTCCTGGGCTCAGCTCAAATGATCCTTCTTTCTCAGCCTCCCAAGTAGCTGGGACTACAGGTGTCCACCACCATGCTCAGCTAATTTTTAGTATTTTTTTTGTAGAGATGGGATCTTGTTATGTTACTCAGGCTGGTCACAAACTCCTGGCCTCAAATGATCCTCCCACCTTGGCTTCCCAGAGTGCTAGGATCACAGGTGTAAGCCACTGTGGCCAACCTCCTTTTTAAATGGACATGTTTAAAAATATATGCAAAGAGAGGCAGCACGCCCCATGACACCATCACCCAACCCCAAATGGTTGTCAATAGCCATCTTGTTTTGCCTATGCCTTTCCTACCCTGACTCCTGCTGGCTTATTTTCAAACAAATTCCAAGTGTCATTAACATTTCATCTGTAGAGCTTCTCGATGCATTGCTGCTTTTTATTTCAGATTCATGGGATTAAGAGATGAGCCTCCAATGGATTCAAAGAGTGAAGAGTCCACCCAGAGATAACTGGAGTCTGCTGGATTTGGAGGTCCAAGGAGGAGATGAGGTGGCAGGTGGCAGAGGCTTCAAGGAAGAAAGGTAGCAGGTGCTGCATGAACACAGAGTGGCAGACTGGAGCCGAGACCCACGCAAGAATAGACATAACCCACAGAAAGGGGGCATAGGTGGGTTATGGAGGATAGCAGAGAGGGTCTGGTTCTGCCTCCATGATTGTCATTACCCCAGAACTGTCCACGAGGGCACTATGCCAGGACAGTGAAGGTTTAAGATACTGCACCTTACTCACTTAAACGGTCAAAATTTTTATTTCCACCCAATTCGATAGAGACCTATCTAAACTATATTACACACCTCTCTGCCTTGTTAAAAGAGTACTGCACGGAACATTTAGTCTTTCCTTGATGGCTTAAAGGCATTACCATCAGTGATTGTTTTGCATTGACCTCAAATGTGGTCATGCCTCTAGAGCTTCTTGAGAATGATTTTACATGGGTGCTCCTGAAAAAAATAGCTGCTAGATCTTTCTATTTATGTTTTTCTTTTTGAGACAGGGTGTCACTCTGTTGCCCAAGATGGAGTACAGTGGCACCATCATAGCTAACTCAGCCTTGAACTCCTAGGCTCAAGTGATCTTCCCTCCTCAGCCTCCCTAGTAGCTGGGACTACAGACATGTGCTACCACACCAGGCAAACTTTTGTATTTTTTGTAGAGATGGGGGTTTACCATGTTGTGCAGGCTGGTCTTGAACTCCTAGGTTCAAGAAATCTTCCCTCAGCCTCCCAAAGCAGTAGGATCACAGGAATGAGCCCCTGTGCCCAGGCTCGTTTTGATTTTAATAGGATAAAGTGAAGGTGGAAAGGATTGTCTCTTCTCAAGCTATCGATAAACCTGACTACAAGGGCTATCTTTGTTCTGTCTTCTGACTTGGTGCTTCTAACCAAGCTGTGAAGATGTTACACCTGTGTCCCAGGTGAGCAGAAATTGGCTGTGAGTGAGGCTCCAAGTGGCTGGCCTCTGAGGAAAGTATGTGGATTTTATGACATCTATTTTGTGTCTTCAGGGTCTCTTTGTGGCTTACTTTTCAGTTATTAGCTGAGTCTTAGACAGTTAAAGCTGCTGAGTAGGTGATCTATTTCCTCTGTATTGCTCACAGGTATTTGACACTGGCTTCTCAGAAAATAAGCTAAATTCGGTCTTGGTATCTCCTGCAGATAAGAAAATCTGAAGAAGATGGGTAATAAGTAGTCCAAACATATAAACACATCATGGTAAAAAAAAAAATTCTCACAGATACCCTTGGGTCTTGGCAAGAGAGAAATTAGAATGGAAATAGTAATTTTTAAAAGCATGTTTTATTCAAAAGAAGTGCATCTAACAAAAAGAAACATAGAACTTCACTTTAAGAATGTATTCAACTACATCAAAATGAGTAAGCCTAGGAGCAAAAAGATGCTCATCTGATGAAGTGAATCAAAAATGCTTTCCCAAAATATAATATGAAAACATCTACCTCTTCATATGGATGAGAGAGCAGGGCCAAAGGGCATCACCTCCTCAACAGCTACTACACATTTCATTCTCCTTCAAGAAGTCATTCTTCCAGTTATCCATCTGGAATGGCAATAATTTCTCCCATTATCCAACTGATAACTCCCTTGCTCAGAAAGGAGACCTGGTGTTTTAGACTTCATTTTGTCCAACAGGAAGGTAAGGTTGGTGTGTTGAAAAAAAGACATCTTTGGTGAGTGTTCATGCTATTATTGAGTTCCTAATTACAAGATATTGGAATACAGTGCTGGCAGACAAAGGGGCATGGATGTTAGGAAAGAAGGTTTCAAACTGAAGGGAAAAGACAGAGACATTTTATGAACTGAGCCAGTGTAGCACTGAATCGACTCTTACTGTGCAGCAAAATCATTTAGGAAGTATTTTTAAACTTTCACTCTCCTTATGAAATATAATTTGTAAATTGCATGTGTAGGTATTAAATATACAACATTTAAGACCCCATTGGAAAATGAGTTTTGATAAATGCATATGTTTGTAAAACCCACCATTATCAAGACATCAGACACATCATTCCAGAAAGTTCTCTCTGGCAGTTTCCAGACACTCATAGATGCCCTGTCTTAGAGGCAACCTCTGCTCTGGTTCTCTGTATTTTAGTGTACTTATTCTAGAACTTTATATAACTGGAATTATGTAGGAGGTTCCTTTCTGTGTGTGATCTCTTCCACACAGCATCATGTTTTCCAGGTTCATCTGTGTGGTCATGGGAAGCAGCAGTTTGCTCCTTCTCTATTAGTGAGTCTATTTTATGGTAGAGATATACCACAATTTATTTATTAATTTTCTAGTTGAGGAACATTTGGATGGTTTCCAGTTTGGGCTATAATTAATAAAGCTTTAAAGTCTTCTAGTTTGCGTCTATTTTTATTTATCTTAGGTAGTCATCTAGAAGCAGTGTTTTTGGTCATTGGGTAGGTGTATATTTCACTTTATGAGACACTGCCAGACCAATATCCAAAGTGGTTGTGCCACTTTATACTCCTACCAGAAACGAATGAGAATTCTAGTTGGTCTGCATCCTTGCCAACATTTGGTGTTGTCATTTTTAAATTTTAGCCATGTGAGTAGGTATCTTATTTTGGTTTTAATTTGCACTTCCCTTATGACTAATGATGTTAAATGGCTTTTAATATGTTTACTGATCATTTACAAATTTTCCTTTGTGAAGTGCCTGTTCAAGCTGTTTGATCAATTTCTTAATTGAGCTATTCATCTTTTTATTACTGAATTGCAGCAATTGCTAATATATACTGGTTATAAGTCCTTTGTCAGATATATGCATAGCAAATATTTTCTGCCAGTCTATGATTTGTTTCTTTTTCTTAACAGTAGCTTTTGATAAACAGGAATGTTTAATTTTGATGAAGTCAATTTTAATACCTTTTTCTTTTATGATTATGTGAAGAACCTAAACCTGAGAGATGTTTATGATTAACTGGAAAACCATAGCCAAGAGGTTTGATTTCTCCAGTCATTTTAATTTGCAGCCAGGGTTGAGAACACCCACCTTAAAACAAAATATAACTTAAGAAGTAGAGGACTCTAAAAAAAAATAAAATTCTGAAAATACAATAAGGCATA
Source organism: Callithrix jacchus (assembly GCF_049354715.1). NCBI lineage: Eukaryota > Metazoa > Chordata > Mammalia > Primates > Cebidae > Callithrix > Callithrix jacchus. Next base: position 76,318,428 of record NC_133512.1, on the reverse strand, counting down.
ATCCAAATCAACACAAGGGAGGAGGTATTTCAACCCCTGAGCTGTGTGTCAGCGCAGAGAGTATTTCATTATGCGGGTAGAGAGGAGCACAGGTGAAGGACAGCACTGGAGAGGCTGGGTCATGTTCACAGCTCTGAACTGAGGCCTGTGCAATGCTCAAATGGCAAAACATAGACCCTGTAAAATTGTTTCAGGTAAGAAGATGAACAAAGGAAGGCGATGGCCTGGAGTAGAGGTGGAACAGATGATGACACTGCCCAGCTGCAATTTCACTCTGGCCTTGCCATCTGGAAGCAAAATCTTGAATATTAGTGGAGCAGAACACAGATGGTTAAGAGGGAACAGAAGCTAAAGATGGATGGACAGAGATTTAGGGAGCCCCAAGCAGCACAGATGAGTTCAGGTCTCCAGGCTCCATGAATTACAGCCCAGGGATCAGGAAGACCTTTCAGAGGTAATTGAGGAATCACACTGTAATCTCTGAAAATCACAGAGGAAGGGAACAGTGCCAGAAAACTCAAGGTGAGAAAATATTCTAAGTTTTAAAAGTGAGGCTGTCAGAAACTGTCAGGCCCCAGCAGTGCCCAGGATCTGCCCCAGGAATGTGGCCCTTGAAGCCTGGGCACCCCCAGGTAAGCTATCTAGGAAGTTCAAACCCTCTCTAGCTGCAAATAAACAGCTTTGACTGCAAATCCCATTGACATGCCTCTCCTCTCTGGGATAAAGCTTGTGAACACAGGCACCACCCAGCCCTACTTCACAACGCTTAGCTTCTTTCATATTAGTTATAATTCTGCCACTGATTATTACATTTATTGAGTACTATATGCTTGGCTAGTTATCACTTAAATTCCAAAATTCTTGAGTCCTCAAGAATACACATTCAGCCCAGATCTCCAAAGCCCCAGTTTGAAAATCACTGAGTTCAAAGTTAAGAGCTGGTAAATGGATTTTAAAAACTATGGTACATCCAGACAATAGAATATCATTGGTGCTAGAATGAAATGAGTTGCCAAGCCATGAAAAGACATAAAGAAGCTTAAATGCGTACTAAGTGAAAGACGCCAATCTGAAAGGCTACATACTGTCTGTATTATCCCAACTGTCTGGCATTCTGGAAAAGGCAAAACTATGGAGACAGTAAAAAGATCAGTGGATTTTAGGCATGGGGAGGAGGAAAGGACGAACAGACAGCACAGAGAATTTCTGCAGCAGCACAACTACAGCTACACCTTGTTTTATTGCATGTTGCTTCATTTCCCTTTGCAGATATTACATTTTTTAAAGTGAAGGTTTGTGACAACCTTGTGTTGCACAAGATCTATCAGTGCGATTTTTCCAACAGCAGGTGCTCATTTCATGTCTCTGGCTCACATTTTTGTAATTCTTGCAATATTTCAAACTATTTCATTATTATATCTGTTATGGTGATCTGTGATCAGTGGTCTTTAAAGTTGCTATTGTAATTGTTTGGGGGTGACTCAAACTGCACCCATATAACATGGCAAACCTATTTAATAAATGTGTGTGTGTTCTTCCTGCTCCAGAAACCAGCCATTTTCTCATCTCTTTCTCTCTCCTCAGGCCTCCCTGTGCCCCGAGACACAAAAATACTGAAATTACACCAATGAATAACCTTATAATGGCCTCTAACTGTTCAAGTGAAAGGAAGAATCATACATCTCTCACTTTCAACCAAAAGCTAGGAATGACTAAGCTTAGTAAGGAAGGCATGCCCAAAGCTGAAACACGCCAAAAGCAGGGCCTCTTGCTCCAGTTAGCCAAGTTGTGAATGTAAAAGGAAAGTTCTTAAAGGAAATTAAAAGTGCTACTTCAGTAACCACACAAATTATAAGAAAGTGAAACAGCCTTGTTGTTTACATAAAGGAAGTTTTAGTGGTCTAAACAGAAGACCAAACAAGCCACGACATTCTCTTAAGCCCAAAGCCTAATTCAGAGCAAGTCTCTTCAGTACGATGACAACTAAGAGAGGTGAGGAAGCTGCAGAAGAAAAGTTTAAAGCCGCATGAGGTTTAAGGAAAGAAGTCATCTCCTTAACATAAACAAAATCTTCTTGCACATAAAAGTGCAAGATCCAGAAGATCATTGATGAAGGTGGCTACATTAAACAACAGATTTTCAATGTAGACAAAACAGCCTTATATTGGAAGAAGATGCCATCTAGATAACACCTAGAACTTGTATAGCTAGAGAGGAGAAGTCAATACCTGGCTTCAGACTTCAAAGGACAGACTGACTCTCTTCTTAGGGGCTAAGGCAGTTGGTGACTTTAAGTTGAAGTCAATGTTCATTTTCTATTTTAAAAATCCCAGAAGGATTTTTAAAAAACCTTCAAAATTAAGCTAAATCTGCCTTGTGCTCTATAAATGGAATATCAAAGACTAAATGACAGCACATCTGTTTATAGCATGGTTTTACTGAATATTTTAAGTCTAGTGTTGAGACCTGCTCAGAAAAAAAAAGATTCCTTTCAAAATATTATTGTTCATTGACAATGCACTGGTTACATAAGAGCTCTGATGGAGATGTATAAGGAGATTAATGATGTTTTCATACTTGCTAACCCAACATTCATTATGCAGCTCATGGACCAAAAAATAATTTCAACTTTAAAGTTTTACTATTTAAGAAATATAATACATTTCATAAAGCTACAGCTGTCATGGACAGTGATTCCTCTAGTAGATCTAGGCAAGGTAAATTGAACATGTTCTGGAGACAATTCTTCTAGATGTGATTAAGAACATTTGTGATTCATGGGAGGAGGTCAAAATTTCAACACAAACAGAAGTTTGTAAGAAGTAGATTCTAATCCTTATGAATGATTTTGAGGGATTCAAGACTTCAGTGGAGGAAGCAACTGCAAATATGATAGAAATAGAGTACTAGAATTGGAAGTGGGGCCTGAAGATGGGACTGAATTGCTGCCATTTCATAATAAAACTTGAACAGATGAGGAGTTGTTTCTTATGAATGAACAAAAAAGGTGGTTTCTTGAGATGTAATCTACTCCTGGTGAAGATACTGTGAACACTGTTGAAATGACAGCAAAGGACTTAGAACATTATGTAAACTTAGCTGATGAAACAGTGGCAGGGTTTGGGAGGCTTGACTCCAATTTTGTTCTACTGTGGGTAAGATGCTATCAAACAGTATTGCCTGCTCCAGAAAACTCTTTCCCGAAAGGAAAAGTAAATCAATGTGGCAGACTTCATTTTTGTTTAAGAAATTTCCACAGCCACCTACCACCTTCAGCAACAACCACCTTGATCAGTCAGCAGCTATCAACATTGAGGCAAGACCCTCCACCAGTAAAACGTTTACAGTTGGCTGATGGCTTAGGTTATCATTAGCATTTTAACCATAAATATTTATTAATTAAGGTGTGCATATTGTTTTTTAGACATAATGCCATTGCACACTTAATATACTATAGTATACAGTGTTAATGTAACTTTTATATGCACTGAGGAATAAAAAATTCATGACTCACCTTATTGCAATATTTGCTTTATTGTGGTGGCCTGGAATCAAGCCATGGTATCTCTGAGATATGCCTATATTCGGTATGATACAATAATGGTGGATACATGTCATGCTACATTTGTTAAAAACCCATGGAATATTATAACTCTACAACATCAAGAGTAAATCTAATGTAAACTACGAACTCTGGGGGACAATGATGTGTCAATTGTGCCTCATCAATTGAAACAAACGTACCATTTTGGTGCAAGAAGTCAATGATGGGGAATGATATCCAGATGGAGCAATGGGGGTAGATTATAAACTACCAGTAGAGAGAGTTCTCTGTACTGTCTTCTCAAATATGATATGAACCTAAAACTGCTCTTAAAAATAAAGTACATGTACAAAAAGGTTAAGGACTTAAGATAAAATTTTTGTGGAGAACTTTTGGACTCCCAAGAGTACATTTGTGAATCTAGTTAGAGAAGCAATGTGTGAGGCCTTATTTCTTATTCTTACCATCAACTGCAGGATACATATTATTATTTTAATTTTAGAGATGAATTAACTGGGGCAGATTTAAGTAAATTGCCTCAAATCACACTGTTAGTAGCTAGGAGTACAGGATTTAAATTCAATAATAATAAGTGAATGAAAAACCCATGATCTTGACTATAGTATCCCACTGCCTTCCATTTGGACCTCAGCTTACCAGCTATGTACTTACCTGGCTTCGGGTCCATCTAGGCCATAGGTGTCCAATCTTTTGGCTTCCCTGGGCCACACTGGAAGAATTGTCTTGGGCCACACATAAAATATACTAACACTGCTAGGCATGGTGGCTCATGCCTGTAATCCCAGCACTTTGGGAGGCTGAGGCAGGCAGATCACTTGAGGTGAGACACACCTGGCCAACATAGTGAAATCCCATCTCTACTAAAAATACAAAAATTAGCTGGGCATGGTGGCAAGCACCTGTAATCCCAGCTACTCGGGGGGCTGGGGCAGGAGAATCACTTGAACCTGGAAGGCAGAGGTTGCAGTGAGCCAAGATTGTACCACCACACTCCAACCTGGGTGACAGTGAGATTCCATCTCAAAAAAAAAAAAAAACAAAACAACAACAATGATAAAAACATACTAACAATAGTTATGAGCTAAAAAGAAATCACCAAAAAATCTCTAATGTTTTAAGAAAGTTTACAAATTTCTGCTGGGCCACATTCAAAGCCAGTCTGGGCTACATGGAGCCTGTAGGCCGTGGGTTGGACAAGACTGATCTAGGCTCCTCTTAGGCTGATTTTGTTTGCATGCTTCTTCGTTCATTCCAGCTGTGTTGCTGCCAGAACCCCTGACCTACCCTCCGTCCAGTCCTCAATCTTAATCCCTATCCCTGCTCACCTAGGTCTTGCCAACCTTATTCTAGCTATTTATCCTCCTAACCAGCACTATGTATACCGCTAGCTTTGATTCCACCCCTGCCCATCCCTATATACCCAGCCCTGCCTCACTCAGCCAAGCCCAGAAGAATGAGCCAGGGCCCTGTCCCAGTATAACCATGAGTCACAATAGTTTGAGCCATGAAATGGAAAAACCCATGACTCCTGCTGCTGCTGCTGCTGCTGCTGCTGCTGCTGCTGCTGCTGCTGGAGGAAACCATGTCTTCTCAGGGAAAACTGGTCAGCTAGCCAGTGGGAGTGAGAATTGCTGGGCAGAACTCCAGGGACCTTCATGTCAGCTGTTACATCTTCTGTCTATGAAAGAGAAGCAATGCCTTTCAGAAGTCAGGTAGGTGCTATGGCATAGTAAGATAAGGGGCCATTAACTGAGCTCCATGTCCCCAAGTCCTAGTGACAGTCTATTTGGGGGCCTTGGAGAACTTGAGAATGCTCAAGGCATTCTCATCTGAGCCAAGGCCTACACCATGAATGTCAACGCCACTGATGATTTATTTGAGAGTGGAGAACGTGTTCAGTCCTCAAAACCTGTGATCCTGATTTCCTTTTCCCTGACGAGCATGTCCACCAGTCACACAATTATACCTCTGAGCTGATGCTGGGCTACTGATCCCATGATACCCACCCATCAGCCACCCCTATCAAAGAGTTCATCAAGACCAAGTTTTGGGCAATAGTTTATTATCCATTCATCTCCTTCAGTCCTCTCTGAGAAAATAAAACCAGAGAGGTAAAGTTATGAAATGGCTAGAAGGCTTTCAATGATACAGTTGTACATGACTGCTGCCCGTTCTTAGCATGTTCTCTACTGGATTCACCAGAAAGGCCTTACATTTCCCAGATACATAACAGGTAGAAGCAGTTAGAATAACCCTATGGGCTCAGCCTAGTCATGAACCAAGGTTTCTATGTTCAGCAAATAACAGTTTTATTACAATCTGGCTTCATACATAATTATCCACAGTTAAGAATGCACTAATTTATGATCATAAATATTTTATCCTTGTGACAGTTGTATTTTTTAAAATAAACTATTTAGTCATCCTCCACTCTATAAAAGGTGTATTCATTTCCTATTGCTATTGTTATAATTCCTACAGCCTTAGGTTCAACAACATATAGTTATTGTCTTACAGTTCTGTAGGTCAGAAGCCCAATACAGGTCTCACCAGGTTAAAATCAAGGTGTAGAGAGGGATGTATTCATTTTGATAGCTCTGTGAAGAATACGTTTCCCTCTCTTTCCCAGTTTCTAGAGCCTGCCTGCATTCTCTGGCTTGTGGCCCTTTCCTCTATCTTCAAAGCCAATAATGTCGAATCTCTCTGACCCTTCTTACATCAGTTGCATTTTTCTCTGTGACCACAAATGGGAAAAGCTCTCCACTTTAAAGACTTGTGTGATGACATGGATCCCACTGGAATTATCCAGGATAATCTCCCCATCTCAAAATCCTCCACTTAATCACATCTGCAAAGTCCCTTTTGTCATGTAAGATAACATACTCCCAAATTCTGGGGATTAGGAAGTTGGTAACTTGAGGAGGTCATCTGCCTACTGCAAAAGTAAGGATAGTCTTAACACCATTCATATTTTAAGTTCCTCTCATAATGCCAGAGCTTGTGAATTAGAGTTCATGAGACTGGTATCAGATATCTCAATTTTTAAAGGGAAAGACCATCGTTCACTTATGAGGCTTATCAGCAGCACAAAACCAATTATTTGTCAAAGAGTATTTGCTGAAGTCTACACTATGAGCTAGGTCTGCCATGCAGGCCACGGGTAGAACATGATCTTTTAGGGAAGAGGGTTTGAAGTGTATGCTAATTTCACAGGACTCCATCCAGAAGACCCTGACATGCTTCTGGATTCACAGGTTAAATACAAAACTGTTGAAGTACATTTTTAACTGGTGGAAGTCAAATTTCTGGGCCATGTCAACTTCAAACATGATATCCAGATGCATCAACACCATGCCCTGTGATATGCCCCTTGAAGATTAGGTAGCCCAAGGTGCCAGTTCTTCTCCTACAAAGAGATCTGGACCAGTGCTGTACTATAGAACCTTTTGCAGTGATCAAAATGCTCCATAATCAGCACTGTTCAATACAGCAACCACAGACTTCATGTGGCTACTGAGCATGCAAAATGTGGCTAATGTGACTAAGTAACTACATTTTATATTTTGATCAATTAACTTAAATGTAATACAAAGAGTCGCATATGACTACTGGCTACCATATTAAATAAGGCAGATTTAAACCTTTGGGAAAAAGAGAGCTTGGCTTGGCCCTCAAGGTCATGTTTTGATCCTGCTGATCCTGTCTAGAGGGATGCAGAATCAGGCACTCGATCCTACTATGCGTGAGTCACTGCAAACTCAAGTGTTTCCAAAGTTCTGAAAGCTCAGCTGAGCACCAAGCCTACTCATTCAGCATCAGCACACACAGCAGCCTGAGTGTCCAAAACCACAGGGTTTATATTCTAGCCTACAGGACTGGCTACCTGGCTCTGCTCAAGGCGGCAGGATCAATGGGTAAGAACGCTCAAGAATTTACCACAACTCAGCCTTGCTGTCCTTTGCATCTCTCAGCAGAAAGCAGCAGGAAAAGGCACAGACTATAGCCTTGGCTTGGCCTCTGTGTCAACCACGGCAGAGTTAGGGTTTCTATCTAACCCCTAACACCCAGATACGGTAATAGTGCCTTACTTCTTCGTTTATTTCTACCGTTACATTTTGTAAATTGGAACTTCTAGGTTAGAAGTATATGCTGACCAAAAAAATGGGGACATATTCAAGGAGTGTCCCTGGGTCAACTCATCATTCAGTCTCTGCCACATGGCCAGTGACTCTGATGTTATTATCCTGAGCCTCCCAAGGTACAGCCGTTCACTACTATTCATCATATTGGCTAAGGCGTTCACTAACAGAGCTCATTTTCTATCAGACCTACAAGAAACCTACAGTGACTGTAGCTGCCCAGATGTGCATATGAAATGCATTTCATTCTTATGAATCCTCCTAATCAGATTGCTTCAGTACTGTAGCCCCAGTTTATACCCCAATTTTTGCAAAGCCAAAGTTAAAGATAATTTGTCTTTTATGCTCTACTGCCACCATCACTAAGCTCTCATTGCTCCTTACAGCTATATTTTCTTTATAACATCCATCTGTTCTGCTACATTTACCCTACTTCTTGCCAGCCCCCAAAATCTCTTATAGCCACCACGGTAGCAATAACTACCAGTACAAATGTCCTGTTGACAGGCCAATTTATGCCTTATCTTTCACTAGATCAGATCTACCTATAAGGTTCAGTTGAATCCCTGGAGAACCCCTGCCTGTCAGGAATCTAGTAGAGATACTCACCAAAATCCTCATTTCACTTAATTCAACCATATATCCCAAAGTCTAAGAAGATAAAAAACACTTCCCAGTCTTATTTTCCATTGCCTAGATCATTCATTCTGGTGGACTGGAGCCACAGTTCCTCTTCATCCCCAAATCCACCCCCTTCTTCCTAACCCCTTCCTCTCAGCCACCAAGATTGATATCATGTCACAGCCATAGTCCCAGGCTGCTTCTTACCCTCATCAAAGATGCCAGTGGATTCCAGGCAAAAAAGCTTCAGTTCACTGTGAACTAGGAGATCTGAACTATTATTGTGCCTCTGACATACCTGACCTTCCAATAATAATGCCCTTTTATCATCATTAAGTATCAGAACCTAATAAACTGGGCCTTGGTTAGGAGAAAATAATGCCTCAAGATAGAGGTCTCTTAAGAAAAGGCCATCCCTCCTAAAAAGAGCTGTTCTCTCATTCACATTGAATGAATGACTGGATGGACAACTGGATTCAATACATCTTTTTGCTCACCTCTACATGCCAAGCTCTGTGCTAAACACTAGGGATCCTAAAATATTTTCTGGGCTCTCATGGATCTCACAATCTAGAGAGAAGATAAGCAGATAAATCTATAATTCCAACACAGAGCAATCATGTTCTATGAAAGAAATAAAGGCATTCAAAGAAGGGTGTGTTTCTCATAGTGAGAAGTAGGTTGTGGTAGACAGAGGAGACATACAGAGTAGAGTAGCAATTAGGTGAATGGGACTTAGGTGAATACGAGTTAAATGGGAGGCAGATATTTCTGGCAGCGGGAATAACATGATCAAAAGCATAAAAGAGCATTATAATCAACCAGAAGATGGACCACCAGAGTCTGAAGCATGAAGGATGAAGCAGGGGGGTGTGAGAAGTGAGGTATCCCTAGGAAGGGGCAGGTATCCCATGCTGAAGGGTTTCATTTTATTCTGAAGGTGACAGCAAAACCACTGAAGACATTTTTAAGCAGCAAAGATATATGATCAAGTTTATTTCAAAATAAGGGCTGTAACCACAATACACAGACTGAATGGGAAGTCGCGTCTGGAGGCTAGAGGACTTGTGATTCAAGAGTGAGATGACAAGGGTCAAATTATTTTTGACAAGAATGCAAGACCATTCAGTGGGGGAAAAGACAGTCTTTTCAACAAGTAGTACTAGAAAATCTGCAAAATAATGAAGTTGGATCCTTAACTAACAACATATGCAAAAATTAACTGAAAATGCATCAAAGACTTACATGCAAGAGCTAAAAATGATAAAACTATTTGAAGAAAATATGGGGCAACACTTTACAACATTAGATTTGGCAATGACTTTTTTGGATATGACACCAAAGACATAGGCAACAACGATTTTTAAATAGACATGAAAATTTAAAAATATTGTACATCAAAAGACACTATGAGTAAACTGGCAATTCATAGAATGGGAGAAAATATTTGCATATCCTGTATCTCAAGAGGGATTAACGTCAGAATATATAAAGTCCTAAAACTCAACAACAAAACTACCCAATTAAAAAATGGGCAAAGGACTTGAATAGACATTTCTCCTAAACTATATGGAAATAACCAATAGTCACGCATCTTTTCCAGATCTCAAAATCACTAATCATTAGGGAAATATAAATCAAAACTACAATGAGACACCACTTCACACCACGAGGATGGCTATCAAAAAATTAGAAACTAAAAACTGTTGGTGAGAATATAAAGAACTGAAACCCTTGTGCACCATTGGTGGGAATGTCATATGGTGCAGCCACTGTGGAAAACAGTATTATGGTTCTTCAAAAAAGTAAAAATTAGCATCACACACTGGGGTCTGTGGCGGGGAACTAGGGGAAGGACAGTGGGGAGTGGGGAGCTGAGGAGGGATAACATGGGGAGAAATGCCAGATATAGGTGATGGGGAGGAAGGCAGCAAACCACATTGTCATGTATGTAACTATGCAACAATCTTGCATGTTCTTCACATGTGCCCCCAAACCTAAAATGCAGTAAAATATATATAAAAAATTAAAAATAGAATTGCTATATGATCCATTAATCCAACTTCTCAAAGAGATATTTATATGTCCATGTTTATAGCAGCATTATTCACAATAGCTAAAGCATGGAAGTAATCCATCAATGAATAATTGGATAAACAAAATGTGATATATACATACAATAGAATATTATTTAGCCTTAAAAAGGAAGGAAATTCTGATATATGCCACAACATGCATGAACATGTGAAGTGAAATGTTAATATGTTACGTGATATGTTAAGTGACATGTTAAGTGAAATAAAGCCAGTCACAAAAAGAAAAATACTATATAAACAGACTTATATGAAGTACTTAGAGCAGTCAAAAATCATAGAAATAGAAAGTGGAGTGTTGCTTGTCAGAGGCTTGGGAAGAGGAAGCTGAGTAACAACTGTTTAATGGGTACAGAGTTTCAGTTCTATAAGATGAAAAAGAGTTCCAGAGACAGATGATGGTGATAGTTGTACAACATAGTAAATGTATGTAATTCCACTGAATTGTACACTTAAAAATTCTCTGGGAGGCCAAGGCAGGTGGATCACCTGAGGTCAGGAGTTCAAGACCAGACTGACCAACATGGTGAAACCCCATCTCTACTAAAGATACAAAAATTAGCTGAGCATGGTAGTGTGCACCTGTAATCCTAGCTACTCAGCCGGCTGAGGCAGAAGAATCGCTTGAATCTGGGAGGCAGAGGCTGCAGTGAGCCAAGATAGTGCCACTGCACTCCAGCCTGGGTGACAGAGAGAGACTCTGTCTTAAAAAAAAAAATTCTTAAGATGGTAAATTTTATGTTATTTATATTTTATTACAATAAAATAATGGGGGGGGAAAAGATGACACTGGCAAGGGTGATAGGGCAATGGAAAGAAATGGGCACTGAGAACTATTAGTGGTAGGAATATTAGAAGTAGGAATTACAGGATTTGATAGTTCAAGTGGCTATGGGGAGACTGAGGGAGAGCAGGACTCCAGGAGGACACCAGGTTTCTGGTTTGGACAATTGAGTAATTGGCATCATTTGCGGAGATAAGGAATACAGTTATCTCGTCACAAGCCCTCATGAGGCTTCACTTCCCCAAGACCATTCCTCACCCTTGACTTACATCAGCTCTGCCTCCTGGATCCTTGGGCTTTCATGATTTCTACCATAGTGTATAGTAATCAAAATTCAGCCTCCAGCCTTTCTCTGCCCAATTGGCTGCTTCCTGAAGAGACATCTACCTTGACTCCATTCTTGTTCTTTCCCTGCCCCTTGACACATCCATATGGTGGATTCTTCAGTTCACCTCACCTACAGCTAGCCAATTCCCTATCCTCATTAGCCAGCCCTATCACCTGTGCACTTAACCAACCCACCCACCTCATCACTGAGGCCTCTATTCAGTATCCCTGTTGGCCTTGGCCTTGCCACCTCCCGGCTCCACACATCCCAGCCTGAACCCAGCCCCTTTATGAGTCACCTGAAGCCCAACCAAAATGTAAGTTTGATATCTATCCACAGCAAAGTTCTTGTACAGACCATAAAAGAGATACTTTATGAACCCCAAGAAGAAAAGGTGATGGTAAGTAGGAACTCATACAGGTTTGGCAAGAATAAAATTGAATACATACTTCCTTTTTTGAATAAATTTACTAGATTAATCAGGAAAGTGCTGTGGACAAAAAGGCATTTGATCTAATTTTTCATGTCCTTATAGACAACACTGAATGATAATATAATTGGGTGTGTTCATATTTGGTTGAATAACTATAGCCCAGGAGTATTAATCAACTGATTAATTCCCCTACAAGTGCTCAGACTCTGTCCTTGGTACTGCCTTTACCAAAAACTCTTATCAGTTGTTTGGACAAAGAGAGACATCACATCTATTAAGATCTGAGAATGATATTAAGCTAGGTAATTTAGTTGGTGATTAAATTGAGAGACTGAAAGATCTATGTAAGTTGGAATAATGGATCACAACCAAGAAGAAAAATAATGGAGATAAATATAAAGTCCTTTTAAGACCCAAAAACACATTTGCAAGGATACAAAATGAGTGACATCTGAACTAACAAGTCTATTTGAAACAAACAAACACACACTGGGTCTAGTTGCTTTAAGGTCAAAAGAAACTGACCCACTGCTCCAAGCCCACAATGCAATTGGATGCTGCAGTCACCAAAGATGGTGTCCGGAGCTAAGGAGGTGGCTCCCCTCTGCTGTGACTGTAACCTCCAGCTTGCGGTGGTGGGCTTCAGAGGGCCTTTGCAAATTTGGCAGTGGCAGCCTCTAAGGTAGAATTTTAAGAGGGTTTTACTTTATATATCTTGATTTAATGCACATTTAGCATTTATTACTTTGCATTTGAAAACAAAGGAAAAATCTGAAGCATAACACCTTAGTTGAGGATGTAGCATTTGGAGTTAAACAGATTGTTCGAATTTCAATTTAGCTACTTAGCTGTGGGAGCTGGGGCAGGTCATATCACTTCTCTGGCCCTTGGTCTTCTCATCCCAAACACGGGAAAGACAGTGACACCTAAATTTCCTTCAAGAGGTTATCTAAAAGACATATCTAAAACACCTGGCATATAATCAACACTCTCACTCCGACAGTAATCAGAGAAGGACCCTGGACTAAGGGTCTGGAAAAGGGAAGAGAGATCCTCAGAAGGAAACAATAACTGCTTGAGAGGTTAAAGTGTTTGGAAGGTTATTATGGGGAAGGAGAATAGTTTTTTATGGTATTGCTCCAACAGGCATAATTGAAACCAACAGGTAGCAATTCTTGTGGTAGAAATGCCTTTCCACCTAGCACAAGGAAGAATGTCTCAACTCAGGCCACTCATGAAAAGTAGTGAGTGGCCCATGGCTGGAGGTTTTACAGTGGAGGTTGGACAATCACCTGCCAGAGATGATCATCAAGGAGGTCTTACCCTGGGAGCCCAGCTAGCTTAGTGTTCTGAAACTGGCCTGATCATCAGAAACACAAAGAGAGCTTGTCCAAATGCAGATCCCATGACCACACACAGTCCTAATGAATCAGAATGGCCATGGGGGTAAGAATATGGATTTTCTAAAAGTTCACCAAGAGACTCTGATGAAAAACCAGGCTTGCAAAACACTGGGCTATAACCTGTTTCCTTAAGTTTAAGAATGTACAACTTGATATATGTTGAGCTGAATTTTGAAGAGTCAAGTAGAGTCAACTAGGACCAGGGTGTCCTTGAAGGAAATAGGAAAGGAGAAAGAATGTGAATAGTGAGTTACCCCACCCCTACGACAACCCCAGGCAGGACCAGGGTACAAAGAGTCCTTGTCCAGGCAACGATGTGAACCCATGGGGACCCTGCTGCCCTCTGACAAGGGAACCCTGGGATATATGTCAACTTTCTGCAAACCACCAGCATAAATTTTCTTTAAAAACTAAAGTCACAAACAATCCCTCCGCAATAGAACCTATTTTGTTTTCAGGTAAGCTTGGTCTTGGATAAAACAGGAGACAGAGAAAGATGTCAAGATGTCACAGCCAAGGAAGAAAACAGAGGGGAGGTGCGGCATTTGCTACTTTTTAATTGGAAAAAATCTTATTTCAGGCAGCAAGACATTTAAGAAATGCCTTTGTTTGTTGCTGTCACCAATGAGAAAATGGTGAAATGGTAGGAAGCCGACTTCTAAAATTAGGTATCTTTAAAAGTTGAGGTGGAATCCTTACTTCTAGCCGGGTCAGGTTACTGTATTAAATACTAACAAATTAGTTACAATGACTTCTCTAGTGCTCTTACGTGGTTAACCTCTTAGTTCTAAGAAGATACTGGTTGACTGTCAGAGCACCATTTCCTAACCTTTGTGCAGAGGACATTTAAGGAATCTAAGAATGCAAATACACAACGAATAGGTGTAGCCGGATAAACTGGTCTCAAGCATATTTTTTATTACTGTTTTTGAAATGTATGTAGATGTTATTGAAATTAAAATATGGATTTAAAAAGCATTACTGAATTCTCAGCAGCTTTTCGTCGGTATGAACTGTCCCAATCAATGGGTACCAAAGTACAAGTGGTATAACCTGGGTGTGCCTGAACCTTTTCCGGCTGCAAAGAGTGAATGCTAAGCTCAATAGCTTAGGAAGAGTCTATTTGTGTTCTTTTTCCTCCCATGCACTCTACAAATAGCTTTTCCTTAGTTCTCATTGAGCTGGCTCTTTGGGAGTAGACAGGAAATGCGATGGGAGTGCAGGGAGAGGGGAGAAAAGAGCAATGATTTAGCTGCTTTCTTCTTGTTGTGTGGGAGAGGTCTACTCCCCACCTATGAAAACTTTCATATATTTTTTCTTGCAAACAGAGTCCTCTGGGGCTGCCAACATCAGTGAAATAAAGTGTGATTTAGTTTATCTTGAAAACAAAACAACCAAAAACCCACTGCTATTATCAAAACTGAAGAATTATTGGGAGCAGGGATTCCCTGAATTATTCATTGTTTCAAAAAGCAATTATTGATTTTCTGCAATGTGCAAGGTTTGTAAAACACCCTCAAGCAGTTTATGAAATTGTAGGGATGCCACCAAAAAAGGAATGGGGAAAAAATTTTATGCATGCCCAAAAGTTAGACACAGTAATTTGTTAGCTTATATTAAAATAAATTATGTACAATCTGTAAAATTTTAAATTATGAAATTTGGTGCTGAGAAGTTGTTGAAAATGATACACCTACACCCTGCTGGTAGCAGTGTAAATTAGTACAATCCTTTACCAAAGCAATTTGATACTGAATTCAAGAACCTTAAAATGTTCACACCCCTTGATCCAGTAACTTAAAGAAAATATATTTTAAGAAAGTAAGTCAAGGTCGGGCACGGTGGCTCACCTGGCACTTTGGGAGGCCAACTTGGGGGCGGATCATGAGGTCAGGAGTTCGAGACCAGCCTGGCCAACATGATGAAACCCCATCTCTACTAAAAATACAAAAATTAGCTGGGTGTGGTGGCGGGCGCCTGTAATCCCAGCTACTTGGAAGGCTGATGCAAGAGAATCATTTGAACCGGGAGACGGAGGCTGCAGTGAACCAAGATCATACCACTGCACTCCAGCCTAGGCGACAGGGCAAGACACATCTCAAAAAAAAAAAGAAAGAAAGAAAGAAAATAACTCAAGTGAAGTTAAAAGTCATATAGAAATATTTTTATTATGTACAATTTCTAATATTGAAAACTTAGAAGCAGTCAAAGGGCTTAATAGAGGAATATCAAATTATAGTAAGGCTACTCAATGAAATACTATATAGGCATTAAAATGTCAATAATGAACTACAGAAACATGAAAAATGCTTAAGATAAAATACTGAGTGAAAAAAATGCAGAGGATAAAATTGTATCTATGGCCACAATTATAGTTGAATAAAAATATATTCCTTACATTACCAAAGATTAAGGACTGACCAGAAACACGAAAATTCCAAACAATTTTATTTACGATTCAAAATCGTGGGTGAATTTTATCTGTTTTTTTTGTCTTAGAGTATATCTACATGATTATAAAGTTTGGTGCATAAAGAACATCTGAGCATGAGTGCAAAAAGGATTATTATCGGGCTCATCTGTTATCACTAACTCCTGATCCAAAGGTATCTCTCCCTGGGTTATGAAGTTTTTCTTCAATTTACCCTCAGGGGAAGGGAGAAAACAGAACGTACAGCACGAGATACAGCAGTACTAGGACCTTCACGCAAATAAGACTGTTTCTCCTTTCCAGTCTAGAATGGGATGGAAAGAAAGGGATGATGATGAAACAGGGTCTGACACTGGTGAAGCTGGGATATTGGCTGCTTCCTCTGTGCCTCACAAAAATCCTCTGAAATGGTGTCCTTCACTTAGAAGAACACATGCCCAGGAGGGTGATGTGGTTTGCCCAAGGGCACAGAGCTAGTTGGTGATGGAGCCAGTTTTCAAATCCTGGACAGATCCAATTCCAAAAGCCTCCCCTTTCTATGCTACATCCCCTCCCAAGCAAGTATGGGAGAAGAGGAAAGCACATTGCTTATGACATGGGTCAAGTCAGTTTGCACCAAGGTCATTAACCCACTCAGACCTTGAGGTTTTAGGCCACTGTTTGAAATCCTGATGGTATGTTAGAATCATCTGCGGATGTACTGAAAGTTTTTTTTGTTTTTTTTTGAGGCCTGGGCCTCATCTCCAGAAATTTTGATTTAATTGGCCTTGGGCATAGCTAAGACAAGGAGAGGATGTAAAACTCTTCAGGTGATTCTTGGCTCAATCAGGGCTGAAAATCACCAGTTAAGGCCCTTTGCATTTCCAACCTCTATCCTATAAACCTTTCAACTGGTCCCATAATGGGAGTTAGAACAACACTCCATTCATTCTTGTAATTTTTTATTGTGATAAAATAGGCATTACGTAAAACTGATCTTTTTCTTTTTTTTTTTCTTGACACAGTCTCACTCTGTGACCTAGACTGGAATACAGTGACATAATCTCAGCTCACTGCAATCTCTGCCTTCCAGATTCAAGTGATTCTCCTGCCTCAGCCTCCCAAGTAGCTGGGACTACAGGAATGTGTCATCACGCCCAGCTAATTTTTGTATTTTAGTAGAGACGTGGTTATACCATATTGGCTAGGCTGGTCTCGAACTCCTGACCTCAGGTGATTCGCCTGCCCCAGCCTCCCAAAGTGCTAGGATTACAGGCGTGAGCCACCATGCCCAGCCAAAACTGACCATTCTAAAGTGTACAATTCACTGGTACTAAGTACATTCACAATGTTTTGCAACCATCACCACTATCTGGTTCCAGAACTTTTTTTTTTTAGCACAATGTGAAAAACCCAATGGGAGTCACTCCCCATTCCTCCCCTTCCCCCAGTTAATATGCTTTCTGTCTCTATGAATTTATGTATTCTGGTCCTATGATATAATCATACAATATATGGCCTTTTGTATGTGGCTTATTTAGGTTGGCATCATATTTTTTTTCCAACCTGAAGCAGAATGGATAGCATAATGTTTTCAAGGTTCATCCAGTTGTAGGTGTATTAAGACTTCACTCCTTTTTATGGGTGAATAATATTCCACTGCATGAATATACCACAATTTATTTATTCCTTCATCAGTTGATGGACACTTGAGTGGTTTCCATGTTTTGACTTCTGTTCACTCTTCTCTCAAATCTGAAGTTCCTCAGGACACGGCTTTACAGAAAGAAGGACTAGAGAGGAAGAGTTTTATAGGTTAACACTGGGACTATAGAGTGGACCTGTGATTCTGAAATCCCACCTAGCAGCATCCACATTACCTGGAGACTTGTTACAAATGCAAATCCTTATGCCCCACCGCAGACCTACCGAAGGCAGAAACTCTGGGGGCGGGGCCCAGCAGTCTGTTTTCACAGCTCTCCAGGTGACTCAGACACAGGCTGAAGTTTAAGAACCACTGGCATAACCGACACTAGCATGGGGCTCCAGCTCAAGACATTTCTGTGGCTTTCGCTCAGGTTGAGTCCGGCCACACTGTGAACCAAGCACCTCGGGAGCAGAGCAGTCTCCAGCCCTGGGCAGCCTCTCTGTTAGTGCAGTCATAACACTCTCATCTGCTGGATCCAGGATGTTAGTGTCACTGAGTTCAGCTGGTGCATGAGACGAGGTTGTCACGACACCCTTAAGTGATCACAGCTCTCTGTAATAAGCAAACACATGTTGTAAGAATATAGTCTTAATTAGAGAGCTGCATCCTAGCAGTTTACATTGTTGAGTGTCTTATACTCAGAGAACTGCAATTAACTTGTTCACTCCAGAATTGCTACCAGAAAACAATGACAGCGTCTCCACAGTCTGGTTTCTGCTTCTCCTTCTGGCCTGGTGAAAATCCTGCTTTTCCCCACCAGCCTGGATTACTCCTACTCACTCCTCCAAGTCAGTGGGTCACATGTCAGGCCACCTCCCTGCCTTTGCTCAAGGGGTTTCTCCTTCTTGTGACACCCTCCTATTCTCTCCCCACTCCTTACATCCCATCCACCCCTCACACTCAATCCACCTTCGCCTCTCTTGTGAGAGCCCAATGGGGTCATCCCCGCCATCGGCCATCTCCTCTTCCTTGCCCTTCTTTTTGGTACCACGATTCTTCACTTGACCACACTATTTGGGCATCTCTTGTCATTTTTGTTATATTGTTATTTGGTCCTTACTTTTTCAGACTTAATTCCTGACCATCGCCTATTTTATACGCTTTAATACATGTTGTAGCAGTGGGAGAATGCTATTTAAAGCCATGACTGTGGCCACTTTCCCATATCAGGACATAAATTCTCTTATAGGAAGAAATAATACCATGAGCCTTGATGGGACTTTGTAGGTGAGAAACGCAGGCTCTGGGTATAGCCTGGGTAACGAGAGCGAAACTCCGTCTCAAAAAAAAAAAAGAAAAGAAAAATGAAGAATGAGCTGTATTGTGCTCTGGTGGGAAGAAACCAGAATTTGAGGATTGCAGGAAGCCATTATTTGAGTAGACAGCCGCACCTAGAGAATAGCAAAGCCTAAAAAGGTAATAGCAAGGCAAGATCTTAAGGGGACATGGCAAGTGGTCTGGCTAAAGGGCAGGACATTAGGCCTTCTGCTATTGTCCCTATGATGCTGTGCTCCAATTCTGCTGCATTCAGCCAAACACTGACTAAACCAGAAAGGATAAAGGAACTGGGACCCTGTACAGCAGGGAGACACGGGTACAGCAGAGTAACATGTCAGGGATGGGGCAGTCACTGCCAGGATGCTGACAACCCTGGACCAGGAGACTGTGAGTGCTCAGAGACAGTCTCAGGACATCTTGAGGAGGACTCTGCTCGTTAATCTGGGTACACAAGAAGAGGAGCCCAGAAGACTGGATGCCTTAGAGTCCTGCTGTGCCAGAATTACAAGCATGCAATGTCTTCCATGCAGAAATAGGACAATACTGTATTTGCCTTTCTGAAATATTCTGCTGGGATGGTGGCTACAGGGTGGAGAAGACTTTGGAACTGTTTTTTGTCTGATAGTTTGGGGGGGGTCCAATATATTAGGCAAAAATCACAATAAAAGAGACGTGCACTAAGTACCCTATGGGTACCATCTACTGTTGTTTTTTTTTTTTGAGATAGTGTCTTATTCTGTCACCCAAGCTGGAGTGTGGTGGCACAATCTTGGCTCACTGCAAACTCCGCCTCCCGGGTTCAAGAGATTCTCCTGCCTCAGCCTCCTGAGTAGCTGGGACTACAGGCGCCTGCCTCCATGCTCAGCTACTTTTTCTATTTTTAGTAGAGACCTGGTTTCGCCATGCTGGCCAGGCTGGTCTTGAACTCCTGGGCTCAAATAATCCACCCACCTTGGCCTCCTAAAGTGCTGGGATTACAGGTGTGAGCCACTGCGCTGGCCCTATTAATTTTTTTTTAACAGCCAGAACAGAAACTTAATTGCCTTGAGACTTTCTCCAATTAAAATTATGGCAGCCCTGATACATGAACTGTGGGTTCTCAGTCATCCATTTGTCTGTGTCCTGGAGTGGACTGAAGCTTACTTTCTACATGTACCCTGGCCTTTCTTCCCTGTTTGCCCACCCCCTTTTCTGAACCTAGGTCAGTTCAAGCTAGAGCCCGTATTGGGATCCTGAGCAGGAGTGTGTCAGTCCTGGGTCCCATCTTGGCCCACAGGTAAAACATGGTTCCACAGTGACGAGCTGTCCAGAATGTTGGCCCCTCAGGAACTCATCAGGATCCACACATTTCCTTAAACTCACTGCTGCCCAAGATTTGTTAAAGGCTCTGCTGTCAAGGACAGCCTTAGGAAGGACTGTCACAGGGATATTCGGTCCTAATCAGTTTTCCAGAGAAGGCAGTGGCAGAGGCACCCGAGCAGCTCCGCCTGCCTGCCTGGGTTTGAAGGCTGCCTAGGGATCATGAGCTCAGTGACCTTGGGAAGCTTTCTCAGCTTTTCTGGGCCTCAGTTTATTGATCTGTAAAATGGGGGTGAGCATGTTATAATCTCATATGGGTGTTGTAAGACTTAAGCGAGATGATCAATACAGAGGGCTCAGAGCTCTCACTGGCCCTTGTGATGCTCAGTAAGCACTCGCTGTTGCTGCCCCTGGTTAAGCCACAGCCCCTGCGAGCTCTGGGCCTAAAGTCTATGATGCTGGCTCTCAGGAATGGTTTCTATTGGCTTATGCTGTGGCTTGTTGCCATTCCCCTCTATTAAAGGGAAGCCGGTGGTACTTACCACTGGGTTTCCTCTGAAGAAGTTGTTGAGAACAGTTCATAACGTTGCATAGTACCCTTTTCAGAAGGACTCTACAGAGCTCTCTCTGAGCAGCTGCCTCTCCTGAGCCACTGTTTTCCTCTTGTGAACACTGTGATGATGTAATAATCAGGTTTCTCTTATCACACTGGCCCTGACAAAGTGAGTGTGACTTCATGGTAAGTATTTGTAAATGGACCTCATTCCTGGCTCTATTTTATGACCCCACCATTTGATTTCTTCCTGTTAAGTTGTTCTATGCCTTGTAATAATAATAACTATCCACTGAGCACCTCTGTAGTCTAGGAACTACAGGCTAGTGCTAGGAGCTTTACGTGAACTGGTATTAATGTCTACCCTAATTCTATCGGGAAGACATCATTCTCAATTACAGGCAGAGAAACCCAGTGGTGGAAAGATGCTGGCACTTGTCCACGGTTCCTGGGAAGGAGAGCAGGAGAGCTGGGAGTGCAGCCACACTGTCACACACACCTAACTGATGCCCTCTTCCAGCATGTGAAGCATTTCTGTTCCTGTCATAAATGCTCTGGGGAACAAGGCAAGACATAAATAAATAAATTACACTTCAAATGATGCCTTCCTTGCTAGTTCTCTTATTTCTCAGACGAGACTGTGGTTATGGTATCGATGCTCCAGGTCCCCGAAAGTCCCAGAAAACCATGACCAATGGCCCTGGGGTAAAATGAGGAAGAGCTCAGAAAGAAGTAAAAGCACACATGAATTCTGCTCCTGGTGCCAGAAACATATGATTTGTTGATCACAGGGCTGCCTCCTTCTGTCCCCCGAACACTGGCCTCCCTTACATCACTCCAGGCCCCAGAAGCAGCATCAGGACTGCTGGGGTCTAGGGAGCACCTTAAACACAACTCTGTAACCTGCACCATGCCATTAGTTACTCCAGATGGGTTATGTCATCCCATGTGGTCTTCAGGGTACTCCCTATATGACGTGCTGGATGTGGAGATGTCTCCGCATGTCCCTGGAGGAGGTAGCAAAGAAGACCCAAGGCTCTGGAGTCTCCTGCCTGCACCTGGAATCCAGGACTCCTTCCTCTCTGCCTGCCTCAGTCTCCTTTTCATAAGAATATTGATGCTACAACCCTCTCCTAGGAAGATGGTAGAATGCGCAGTTAAGAGCACGGAGCCATGTGATCAGGTCGAATCCAGGCTCTGACACTAGCTGAATAACCCTGAGCAAGAGATTTAACCTTTCTGAAACCACCTTTAAGCTTTCTGTAAAATGTGGGTAATAGTAATTACTACTTCAGAGGAGTATGAAAGAATAAAATTGGTTATGGTTACAAAATAATTTAAACTATTCCTGGCACACAGTAGGCACTGTTTTATGTGTTGGCTGTTACTATTATTATACATGCAAAATGCTTATAGTGACCACCAATTGATCTTAGCTATTATCCCCGCCCCCTCTCCCCAAATCATGAACACAACTGCAAGCAGCGCCCTGGGAAACCTGGTCTTGTCTAGTATATGCAAAGGGCAGGAATTCTGTGAGTAGCTCTTTACATGAGAAACTGAACACAAATCCTCTCAGCTATTCCATCCTTGCCGAAGCAAGAAGGGAGGAAGGGAGTACAAACCATCTTAGATGCAGCTAGCTGCGTTTCTCAGCTCCTTAAGACAAAGAGAGACTCATCCTTTGAATTTCAAATAAAATAAACTCCCAAGCTTAACTCTAAGCTTCATGTAGACAAATTAGCTCTGAGGCCTAATCACTGGGGCTGTTTCTTAAGTGAATTCACATGAACAAACAGGTAACATTCTTCTTCCTATTCTAAGTAACTCAGCCTGGGAACAAGAAATTGACAGAAGCAGGGATGAGCCTGTGTGTGCACATGGAGCTGGGTTCTCCGCTCCCCGGGAGAGGCCAACACTCCCCTTCCCCGCTGCCCACTCTTTATAGCTGCTTCCCTGCTCTTTGCCTTCCTGAATGATTTTCTTTTACTGTCATAGTTTCAGACACTGAAAAAACTACCTTGGAAAATTCAAGATGAAGTCAGACTCAGAGGCATTTATTAAGAAGCATTTCTAAAGGGAGAAAAACAAATTACAGAAGCAGAAGCTGGGGTTGAGCAAGAAAAGATTCAGTGGTTTCAGGCAAAAGAAACAAGTATGATGGATAAAAACACAAACAGGAGCTAGGCCCCTAGAATCAGGAAGTATTATGTTTATTACTTAACCTTTATTAAATGTTCACTGCATCAAGCATACATGTATCTCATTTAATCTCCAGATGAAAAAGGGTAGCTACAAGGATCTTTATCTTTTTATAGACGGGGAAAGTAAAGTTTATAGAGGTTTAGGTATTTGCTGGCTTATAACTGTGCCCCTTGTGAGTCAGGAAAGACTGAAGAAGATTCAGAAAAGATCCAGAGATAAAGATGGGATCTAAAACTTAAGATATCTGGCCAGGCGTGGTAGCTCACACTGGTAATTCCAGCACTTTGGGAGGCCGAGGCGAGCAGGTCACCTGAGGTCAGGAGTTTGAGAGCAGCCATGGCCAACATGGTGAAACCAGTGTGTACTAAAAACAAAACAAAACAAAACAAAACAAAAAAAACCTGGGTGTGGTGGTGTGTGCCTGTAGTCCCAGCTACTCAGGAGGCTGAGGCAAGACAATCACTTGAACCTGGGAGGCAGAAGTTGCAGTGAGCCAAGATTGTACCGCTGTACTCCAGCCTGGGTGACAGAGTAAGACTCCATCTCAAAAATAAATAAATGCAGTAGAATACAATAAAATTCAAGACTTTTAGGAAGAGTTCTGTCAAAAGTCGTAGAATTGGTTAGCACAGGGAAAAAAGAACTGAAGATGGGAGGGGGAACAAAAGGCTTTATTCCCTAGTGTCCCTTGCAACTACCCTATGTGCCAGCCAGAGCTATAAGAAAAGGATTGTGTGGCATTTCCAATGAGTCTCCTTAAAAGAGAAGAAGTAAGCCTTTCCTCTGCCCCTTCCTGCTGTCTAGAATGCAGATGTAATGGTTGGAACTCTCGCAGTCATTTTGGACCTTGAGGCCACCTTGAGAAAAGGGGCCATACCTCAGGATGTGGAGCATCAAGCTAAATGTTTGGGTCCGCAACACAGTGGAGCCATACACCAGCCCTGGACTGCCTATCTCTGGATTTCTTTTATATGGGGGAGAAATACACTTCTATCTTGTCATAGCCACTACTATAGCAGAGTAAACATAATCCTAACAGATGGGCCCAGGCTTCTGCTGACAACCATCTTGTAACAACAAAGGAAGCCAGACTTGGAATACCAAGCTGATACCACAGTAGCAGAGCAGAAACAAACCCCAGGTCTCTCCATACATCATGAAACTGCTGGGTCAAGGTTCTCCTGAAGCTGACATTTCATGAGACTTTCCACTTACACAAACCAATAAACTCGCTTTATTTTTGAAGCTAGTTTGAGTTGGCAGTTTTGCTACTTGCAACTGAAAGCATCATAGTTGACATGGCATTTCATTTCCAACAAAAGAAGTATAAGCAGAAGTATATTTAAGTGCATCTGGGCTTCCCTTAAAGTGGAGTCATTAAATGCATACATAAGGTCTGAATGATTGTTTAAAATTACAATTATGTGATATATAACGTTTCAATCAGTGATAGGCCACAGAGCAGTGTTCCCATAAGATTATAATTGTTCGGTAGAAAGTCCCGCCACCCTCCCCCCAGGCTTCCTGCCGTCCGGAGGAAAACCCTCAGGCACTGCTCTGTTCTGCCCAACAACAACAAGCAGCCAATCATCGCAGCAGAAAAGCCCGCCAAGCCTCGGCCTATCCTGAACCGACACATAACCCTCTGAGCTACCTCAGCAGTCTGCCCAGAGACGGACAGCCTATCCTAAGCTCCCATGACACTCCGCCAGCCCTGTGTCCACGCCCCGTCCACCCCCCTATAAAACCCTCCTACCCCAGCTATGCAGCCGCAGCCAGCCCAGATCTCCTTCCTTTCCTGGCCTGCCCGCTGGTCCCAATAAACCTGAACTCGGCTTCCAACTCTCGAGCTGTTACTTGGGATCGGGTACCGGGCAGGGGTCTACAAGGGGGTCGCACATTTGGTGCCGAAACCCGGGAGCGAGGGTCGCTAGCCCCCCTAGTGACCCCCTCCCTCCAGCGACCTCTCCAGCCCTCCTCCAATTCGGCCTCAGCACTCCGGACCAGGTAAGTCCTGTTTCTTACCTTCTCCTTCCGTGGTGCGTGTGGCAAAGACCCTTCCTCTCAGTCCCACTCCACGGATCCCTCGCCAAGCGCTGGCCGGCCCGAGCAGGATCCCCCAACCAGGCTCCAGGAGCCTTGGGTCGGCAGACAAGGGACGCCTTCTCTGACCCACCCAATCCAAAACCATTAAATAAGAACGATCAGACAGGGGACGCCTTCTCTGGTCTTTCCTATCCACCTTCCTCTGGGGAAGCTGGTGGGTTGGAGGGACGCCTCCCCCACACTACCCCAGCCCACTCGGATACTGTTCCAAGACCGCCCTCGGCTGGCAGGAACCCTTTGCCACACACATCATGGGGAACGTGGAGTCCAAAATTCCTACAAATACCCCACTGGGCTGTCTACTTCTTAATTTTACCCGCTTGGGCTACTCCCAAACCCTTAGGCGAAAGAAGCTTATTTTCCTCTCCCAGGTGGCCTGGCCCCAGTACCAGCTCGATAACCGGTCGCATTGGCCCCCCACCGGCACTTTCGATTTCAATGTGCTCCGCGACCTAGATAACTTCTGCCGCCGAACTGGCAAAGATAAGGAAGTGCCTTATGTTCAGGCTTTTTGAGACGTGCGTTCCCATCCTGACCTCTGCTCTTCTTGCTCCACTCACCAAGTTCTTTTAGCCCGAACTCCTCCACCGCAGACTCCTACCTCCCCAACCAAGCCACCTCCCTATACTCTACAGGAAGAGATGCCTGACCATTTGTCTTCCCCCTTTGTTCCCACTCCGGAAGTCCCTGACCCATCTAACCCCCCTCCCTCTGTATCTCCTCCTGTTGTATCTCCTTCCTCCTCTCCGCCTACACCTTCCGCCACCCCCCCGACCGCTCCTCCTCTCATCTGCCCTCCGCCCTCCTCCCCCGTAGCGGCCCATACCTGTACCAAGACTTCAGTGCCTCCCTCTGTCATAGCACCCCTACGGGAAGTAGCCGGGGCAGAGGGCCTTGTCCAAGTCCATGTCCCTTTTTCTCTCCAAGACCTAGCTCAAATTGAACGCCGCCTTGGGTCCTTCTCGGCAGACCCCTCCACCTACATTAAGGAGTTTCAGTATCTCACCCAGGCCTATAGTCTCACCTGGCACGATATCCGGGTCATCTGTACATCGACCCTCTCTGCCAAAGAGCACAAGCGCGTCCTAGCGGCAGCCAGGCATCAAGCAGATAGAGATCATGCCATAAACCCAAACCAAGTCCCAGTAGGTACAGAAGTTATTCCCACCACAGATCCCCAATGGGTATATCAGGATGGAGCTGGCTCCCACATCCCAGCCCGAGACCGCATGCTTCAGTACTTGTTGCGCGGGTTAGAAGCTGTATCCAACAAGGTCATTAACTATGATAAACTAAGAGAAATTACACAGAAGCCAGATGAGAACCCTGCCCTTTTTCTCAACCGCCTTCAGGAAGCCCTTGTCCGCTATACCCGACTAGACCCAGCCTCCCAAAATGGTGCTACCGTCTTAGCTTCCCACTTCATTTCCCAATCCGCCCCTGACATTCGAAAAAAACTTAAAAAGGCCGAAGACGGCCCAGAGACTCCTATACAAGATCTGGTTAAGATGGCCTTTAAAGTCTTTAATGCCAGGGAAGATGCAGCAGAGGTTGCCCGCCAAGCTCGACTGAAGCAAAAGGTTGCGCTGCAGACCCAAGCCCTGGTGGCAGCCCTACGGCCAGCAGGAAACAGGGGTCCGAACAGCCGCTCCAAGCCCCCGCCAGGGGCGTGTTTCAAATGCGGCAAGGAAGGACATTGGGCCTCTAGTTGCTCCCAGCCACGGCCGCCCACCAGGCCCTGCCCCCTCTGTCAGCTCAGTGGCCACTGGAAATCAGAGTGCCCCCAGGGATCCAGGACCCCGGCCAATACAAGCCGAAGTAGTGGACCAAGGGGCGCCTCTCCGGGAGGGCCAACCCCTGATCCTCCGGCTCGGGAGTCTGGCTCTCCTGACCACCTATACCCTGAGCTACTGTGGCTTTTAGACGACTAGGGAGGCCCAGGCTCGTCGACCCCAGTAACCCTCACCGAGCCTAGGGTGTCACTTCAGGTAGCGGGAAAAAGCATCTCCTTTTTGCTGGATACGGGGACTACCTACTCTGTACTTCCCTCCTTCCAAGGCCAGACCATACTTTCCCAGGTCTCTGTTATGGGAATCGATGGAGCCGCACACACCCCACGCCAAACCCCACCGCTCACCTGTATATATAACTCAGTCCCATTCAGCCACTCTTTCCTCATTATCCCCTCTTGCCCTGTGCCTCTGTTGGGACGAGACATCCTAACAAAACTCAAAGCCCACATCACTTTCCCCGCCTCTCCCCAACACCTCCTGTTAGTTGCTCACCACCTCGACTCCGATTCAGACTATGCTTCCCCAGACATTCTCCTCCCTAAAGTACACCCTAAGGTATGGGAAACGGACACACCTGTAGTAGCCACACACCAAAAGCCAGTCAAGGTTTGCCTCCAGGAACACTCCTCCCGATTTCTTTGTCGACCTCAGTTTCCTATTTCCAAGAAACACCGCCTAGGACTTTGCCCTATCATTGAGAAGCTAAAAAGTCGCGGCCTCCTAGTACCCACCAATTCCCCATGTAACACTCCCACCCTCCCAGTCTGGAAACCCTCAGGAGAATACCGCCTTGTCCAAGACCTCCAACTAGTCAATGCTGCAGTAGTCCCTATACATCCTGTAGTCCCAAACCCGTACACCATACTCTCCAGAATTCCCTCCGATACTACCTTCTTCTCAGTCCTTGACCTCAAGGACGCCTTTTTCACCATTCCCTTACACCCATATTCCTATTTCAGCTTCGCCTTCACCTGGGAAGACCCACTTACTGACAACTCCTGTCAGCTCACCTGGACAGTTCTTCCCCAAGGTTTCAGGGATAGCCCTCACCTGTTCGGTCAGGCCCTGGCAACAGACCTTCTAGGCTGCCGCCTAGCCCCATCTATTGTTCTTCAGTATGTTGATGACCTACTCGTCTGTTCCCCCAGCCAGGAAGAGTGCACCCGAGCCACTACTGTTCTGCTCAACTTTTTAGGAGACAAAGGGTATAGAGTTTCAAGAAAGAAGGCCCAACTCGTTACCTCATCAGTCATTTACTTGGGCCTACAGCTTTCCCCGGGAAAGAAATCCATTATCCCTGATCGACTGCAGGCCCTGAAAGCCCTCCAACCCCCACAGTCTGCCACTGAAATACTCTCCTTTCTAGGGGTAGTGGGATTCTTCCGGCATTGGGTGCCCAACTTTGCCCTTCTGGCCAAGCCACTTTACCAAGCAGCCGCAGATACTCCTGAAGGCCCACTTACTTCACAGGGAACAGTGACTCGAGCCTTCCACACACTCCTACAAGCATTATGCGCTTCAACTTTTCTTGCTCTACCCAATCCCAATCTTCCTTTTCACTTGTATACGGATGAGAAAGCCCACATCGCGGTAGGAGTCCTGGCTCAACCAGTCAGCAACACCCTCCTTCCTCTAGCATACCTTTCCAAACAACTCAGCCCCACAGAAAAGGGGTGGCCACCTTGCCTCCGAGCCTTAGCAGCAGCCGCCACACTTACGACAGAGGCCCTTAAGATCAACCTCCAGCAACCACTCACAGTATTCTCCCCTCACAAACTGCAGGAGCTTGTGTCCGGTCAGGCCTTACCACACCTCGTGCCGTCCAAGGTCCAACTCCTGCACCTTCTATTCCTAGAGAACCCCGACATTTCTCTCTCTCACTGTCCTGCTCTTAACCCAGCCACCCTTTTCCCTTCTCCAACCACTCCGGCACAAGATCACCGATGCCTCGAGGTTATCATTGAAACCCAATCCCCACGGCCCGACCTACACTCCACCCCCATCAAGGCTGAAACAACACTCTTCGTAGATGGGAGCTCCTTCCTACGCCCAGGAAAACCCTGTATTGCTGGATATGCAATAGTGACCCATTCAGACATCATCGAGACTCATTCCCTCCCCTTAGGAACCACCTCACAACAGGCTGAGTTAGTCGCCCTCACCCGGGCTCTCAAGTGGGCCAGGGACAAAACTGTCAACATCTACACAGACTCAAAGTACGCTTTCCTTATTGCACACTCCCATTGTATGATCTGGAAAGAGAGAGGATTCTTGACCACCAAGGGCACCCCAGTAGTTAACAGAAAACTCATATCTGATCTCATCTCAGCCATCCAGCTTCCAAAGCAGGTTGCCATCATTCACTGTTGAGGACACCAAACCTCCGGGTCTCTAGTAGCCCTAGGTAATGCTTTTGCGGACAGGACAGCCAGGGAGACAGCACAAACCTGCCCACCCCCAAAAGAAATCTACTTCCTGTCACGCCGCTACCAACCCCAGTATTCCCCCTCTGAGCTCGAACTTTAACAGCAAAACCCTGGGGTGACCTTCAGGGATGGATGGGCCTTCAATCACAACCTTCTGATACTTCCCCAAGCACAAAAAACTACCATCATAAAGGACATCCATGATTCCCTGCATATCGGGCCAAAAGCCCTGCTCCACTTCCTCCTACCCATATTACATCCAGAAGGGCTTCCCTCCCTTATTCACCAGGTCCATGCTCAATGTCTCATTTGTGTGAAGACCAACCCCCAAGGAGCCTGTCACCTCCGCCAACAGCTCCACCAGTTGCGTGGAACTTTACCAGGACAAGATTGGCAAATTGATTTTACTCACATGCCAAGACATAAACAGTTTCAGTTCCTGTTAACCATTGTCGATACTTTTTCAGGCTGGATTGAAACTTTTCCCACCACTTTGGAGTCCGCCGACACCGTTGCCGCCCATCTCATCCAGGACATCATCCCTCGGTTTGGGCTTCCAGCCACTATTCAGTCAGACAACGGCCCGGCCTTTGTCTCCAAAGTTACTAATGCTGTCTGTGCTTCCTTAGGAATTCAGTGGAAGCTGCATGCGGCCTACCACCCCCAGTCATCAGGTAAGGTAGAACGGGCTAACGGACTCATCAAGGATCAGCTTACCAAACTCTCTCTCGAACTTAAGCAGTCATGGGTCTCTTTACTACCGTTAGCCCTTACCAGGCTGCAGGCCCGCCCCCGAGGAGCCTCACAGCTCAGTCCATTCGAGCTTCTATACGGGCGACCCTTCCTGTTATCCACTCCACCTTCTCCAGAAAGTTCCCCCCTGAACACCTACCTTCCCTATTTTACCCTCCTCAGACATCTACTCAGGGAACACGCCAACGCTTCCATACCCCAGACCTCAGAAATTCCACCCGCTCTGGGAAAGGTTGCCCCCGGTGATTCTGTCTTCATTAAAACTCTCACTCCAAAACCCCTCTCACCCCGGTGGGAAGGGCCCTACACCGTCATTTTAGCCACCCCAACGGCCATCAAGGTTGCTCAGATTCCATCTTGGGTCCATCTCTCAAGAGTAAAAAAGTATCCCGATGGCCCTTCCAGTTCCCGTTGGGAGTGTGTTCCTACTGGTCCTCTATCACTTAAGCTCGTTAAGCCCTGAATTGTCCTTAGCTAACCCACAGTATGTCTGGAGATTTTTTCTCACTGAAAATTATACCAAAACTACTGGGATTTGCTCGACCCCTCCTTACTCCCATAACCACCTCCTGACCACGTCAGATTGCCCCATCACAGGATGTGCATTCCCCATCCAACTCAACTTCTCCACCCTTAACAACGTCCGCAGTACTCACCCATTGCTATGCTTCAACTATAAACAGACAGGTGCTTGTAAGACCTCCAGTTAGCACTCTTGTATGGGATGTGTCTGGGGCTCCTGTCAGCGTGAGCCCACAGCTAACGAATGGGAGCAGGGTGGCCGCTTCCCTTCC
Source organism: Callithrix jacchus (assembly GCF_049354715.1). Classification (NCBI taxonomy): domain Eukaryota; kingdom Metazoa; phylum Chordata; class Mammalia; order Primates; family Cebidae; genus Callithrix; species Callithrix jacchus. Next base: position 76,287,737 of record NC_133512.1, on the reverse strand, counting down.
CTCCTTAAGAGGACCACAAAATTCGACTCAGAAGGCAATCCCAGCAAAGAGTGCCAGCTTACTCTAACCATCCCAGATCCCTGGAACGATAGATGGCAAGCACCCCAAAAGGCCTCAGTCTACAAGACAAGCTCCACAAGTTATCCATCCTCACACTTATATATCTGGCAGGCGTATGTCCTCACCTCTCCAGAAATCCACAACACGATCCAAGTGCAAGAAACTACATTAAAAACTCAGCTAGCCCCTTTCTCGTGGTTAACCCTCATGAGAGAAGGCCTAAAGCTCGCCAACCAGACAGGGTTAACCAATCTGACCTCTTGCCTCCTGTGTGCTACTCTTGGACAAACTCCTCTAGTCGCAGTCCCAACCATGTTCCCTACACATCACACCAACGGGACAGGCCGACACCCCCCAATCCCAGATGTCCCACTCTCCTACCTCAACACTTCACCCTTTCCGGCCTGCTACTCTTCTCAGAGCTCAGACCCCACATGCAACAGGACTCAACAACTCACAACTAATCTAACAGCTCCCCGAGGTTTTTACTTTTGGTGCAACGGTACCCTTTCCAAACTACTAACCCAGTCCGACCTTAGAGGACATTCCCGCTGTCTCCCTGTCACCTTGGTCCCACGCCTCACTGTCTATTCACCGGCTGAGTTCCTTATGATGCACACTAGCGTGTCTTCCGCACGCCCCAGCTCCCATCGTCAACGAAGAGCTGCCTTTCTTCCCATAGCTATCGGGCTCTCCCTCGCAGGATCCACAGCTGCTCTAGGCCTAGGAAGCGGGGCCCTGATTAACACTCACCAGGCCCTAGCCCGCCTTTCCTCACAGCTGCAAACTGCAATTGATGACTCTGCTGCCTCCCTAGCATCTCTCCAGCGACAAGTCACTTCGGTTGCTCAAGTAGCCTTACAAAACCGAAGAGCTCTGGACCTGCTTACGGCCGAACGAGGAGGGACCTGCATCTTCTTACAGGAAGAATGTTGTTACTACGTCAATGAATCTGGGATAGTAGAAACCCGCATCGAAAATCTCCAGAAAATCAAGGCAGAGCTACAAAGTCACCAGTTCACCACTGAAGCCACCGCATGGTGGTCGTCATCCATGTACATCCTCCTATCCCCACTGATAGGGCCTCTGCTTATCATCTGTCTTTTCTTACTTGTTGCCCCTTGTTTCTTTCAGTTCTTGCAGCGCCGTTTCCAGGAGCTTACCCGGATCACTATCAACCAGATGCTGCTACAACCAGTCCCCAGCCATCCAGATTGCGCATATACCCCCCTACTGACCTCCCAGGCTCCGTAAAGACCCCACTCCGCCCCTGTCCAGCAGGAAGTAGCCAGATCGACTCCGCTGCCCCTTTCCCTTTTTTAAGGAGTCGGGAATGTTCAGTAGAAAGTCCCGCCACCCTCCCCCCAGGCTTCCTGCCGTCCGGAGGAAAACCCTCAGGCGCTGCTCTGTTCTGCCCAACAACAACAAGCAGCCAATCATTGCAGCAGAAAAGCCCGCCAAGCCTCGGCCTATCCTGAACCGACACATAACCCTCTGAGCTACCTCAGCAGTCTGCCCAGAGACGGACAGCCTATCCTAAGCTCCCACGACACTCCGCCAGCCCTGTGTCCACGCCCCGTCCACCCCCCTATAAAACCCTCCTACCCCAGCTACGCAGTCGCAGCCAGCCCAGATCTCCTTCCTTTCCTGGCTTGCCCGCTGGTCCCAATGAACCTGAACTCGGCTTCCAACTCTCGAGCTGTTACTTGGGATCGGGTACCGGGCAGGGGTCTACAAGGGGGTTGCACAATAATACCATATTTTTACTGTACCATTTCTGTGTTTACATGTTTAGATACACAAAATATTTAAGGCTGTGCTAAGTTGCTTACAGTATTCAGTACAGTAACATCTGTACAGATTTGTATCCTCATCTAGGTTTGTGTAGATACACTCTATGACACACGCTCAATGATGGAATCACCTAATAACACGTTTCTCAGAACATCTCTCCATTGTTACGTGACACGACTATACTTAACATTTATTGAGTCCCTAGTGTGTGCCAGGTAGTTGACATAAATTATCACTCATCTAGGCAACAGTACTAAATGGCAGAAATTGTTGTTCCTGTTTTACAAATGAAGAAACTGAGGCTCAGGGGATCACATAAGTTGCCCAAGGTTATATAACTAGTAAGGACACAGCTAGGAGTAGAACCCAGGCCTGCAGAGGTCCTACAGACTTAATCTTTGCATTACACAGAGCTCTGGCCACAAATAATCACCCAGGCTGGAGTACAGTGGTGCAATCTCAGCTCACTGCAACCTCCACCATCCAGGTTCAAGTGATTCTCATGCCTCAACCTCCTGAGTAGCTAGCTTTATAGGTGCACACCACCATGCCCAGCTAATTTTTGTATTTTTAGTAGAGATGGTGTTTCACCATGTTGGTCAGGCTGGTCTTAAACTACTGACCTCAAGTGATCCGCCTGCCTTGGCCTCCCAAAGTGCTGAGATTACAGGTGTGAGCCACTGTGCCCAGCTTGTTTTGTTTTTTACATTTTTTGTAGAGATGGGGTCTTGCTATGTTGCCCAAGCTGGTCTCAAACTCCTGGGCCAAAGCCATCCTCCCACTTTAGCCTCTTAAAGTGCTGGGATTACAGGTGCGAGCCACCACATTGAGTCTTAAATTAAGCTTTGCTTTTGGACATCTTACCGCTTGGCCAATTTGGAAGAACTTTTATATCAGTCTCACCAAAAAAATGGACCTGCAGTTGGGTGATTCAGCAGATATTGATAGTCAGAGACACAAATGTCCCCTCTCTCTTACCCACACTTGCTCACTCTGAGGGCTCTTTGGCTCTCTCTGAGGAATGGCTCATTTGGGTACCTTGACTATTTCTTCCTCTTTGTGACAGTACATAGCATTGAGGACACATATCTTTGATATTGCATCTCTCCCATGTTTGTCTTAACAAATTATACTATCTCACTAGTTTGTTCTTCTACTACTGGGCTGAGTGTTTGAATTTCACTTTCATTTAAGATTTAAGGTTGGACATTATACTCCAAAATCATTCCTGGTCCTTATTGATTAGCATTGATATAGTGCATCCAAACTGAAGATATTTGACATCCAAGTCACACTGGGTTTTCAGGCCCTGTTTTTCATCTATGAATAAACACACTAAAAGTTTTGTTTAATAGTATTGAAGTTGAAGCATGTCATGTTCATTTGCTGGTATGTAATTCATTATAAGCAAATGCTGACTCTGAATGTGAAGTCACATGAGGTGTATTTCCTGTGATTCTATGCTATTTAGAAATGATCCCGGAGGGCACAGTGGCTCACATCTGGAATCCCACCACTTTGGGAGGCCGAGGCAGGCAGATCACAAGGTCAGCAGTTTGAGACCAGCCTGGCCAACATGGTGATGCCCCATCTTAACTAAATAAAAAATTGGCCAGGTGTGGTGTGGGTGTCTGTAATCCCACCTACTTGGGAGGCTGAGGCAGGAGAATTGCTTGAACCCAGGAGGCAGAGGCTGCAGTGAGCCGAGATTGCACCACTGCACTCCAGCCTGGGTGAAAGAGCAAGATCCCACCTCAAAAAAGAAAAGAAAAGAAATGAAATGATCCCTTCAGCTAAGCATTTTTAAATATTTCAAAGTACAAAAAAATAAACCCCAGATAAATAAAATAAAAATGTTTTGCTCTTTACCAAATTGCCACATTCCATCTTATTTGGATAAGTCATCAATACTTCACAATCATCAATACCAGGTAATGCCAGTGAAAGCGGCATGAAATGGGGTATATACATAGCAGTCATTAATATTTCTTAGAATGCTAATGACATTTGTCTTCCCAGATAAGTCAGAGTGTGAATACATAAGTCACCAGAGCATACTTTATCATAGAATTCTGACCTAAAACACTATCCAAGCAAGTTTCCCAAATAAACAAATTCTCTGGAGTGTTTACTACTCCCACGATCCACTAAAGAGCTTCACAAGTAGCCAATAGAAAAAAGCAATCAAGGTCTTTCTGCACCCAGGAAATAGGTGTTTGCCAATAAGAATGAAAGCAACTTGAGAGGGAGAAATTCTGCGTTAAATATCATTTCTACGCCCATACAACATCTAACAAAGCACTGTCAGAAGAGTGTATATTCAAGAGAATGAGAAAACAAGCCAAAGACTAGGAGAAAATATTTACAAAAGACATCTGATGATGAACCGTTATCTAACAGATACAGAGAACTCTCAAAAACTCTAAAAACTCAACAATAAGAATATGAACAACCCAACTGAAAAACTGGCAAAAGATCTGAATAGACACCTCATAAAAAAAGACATAGTTTATTGTCGCCTGGTTCAGCTCCTGGTGCTTTCAGGGGTGAAGACTCTGTGAGTTCCTTGGCTATAGAGAGTCTTCGTATGGTGGCTTTTTCAGCTGCTGGTTGTAACAGCAATGTGCTAAGTATGTGGGCTAGCTCACTGTCTCCTGTGGAGTTAGAATGGCAGAGTTCTCTCGAAGCTTATCTTGTTCTCCAGTGGCATGCACTTTTAAATTTTTTCCCTAGTGCTTTATTGGCTGGGTCGAACAGGTTGAACTTCAGGCCAGAAGGGGAGCTGTCCACAGGGAAAAACTGATTGTGGTGGCCAGGCGCTATGGCTAATGCCTGTAATCCCAGCACTTTAAGAGGCTGAGGCAGGCATATTGCTTGAGCTCAGAAGTTCGACACCAGTCTAGGCAACATGGTAAAACCCTGTCTCTACCAAAAATACAAAAATTAGCTGGGTGTGGTGGTACAGACCTGTAATCCCAGCTACTTGGAAGGCAGAAGTTGCAGTGAGGTGAGATCACAATGCTTGCACTCCAGCCTGGCTGACAGAGGGAGGCCCTGTCTCATAAAAAAAAAAAAAAAAAATGTGGCTAGAACAAGTGGGTAAATGTAATACCCAATGATGGGCAGAGGTACCAGCCCTAATACAGGCGGCTGAGGGAGCTCTCAGTGAAATACACTGAGGCCTTCTGAGAAGGAAAGGAGGGAGACACCTCAGCTCCCCTGAAAGTGATCCACCTCCCAGTCATGCTCCTGACCCAGTGTCCCAGCTATTCAGATCAGACAGACACCTCTTTTCATCTGCAGGAAGGCTGATGTTCCATGTTGAGATGCAATGTGACTGTACCCCTTATGCAAGCCTGAACCTGGAGGGCACACTGCCTGTGGAGATGCAGCCCCCTTGAAGTGTTCAGGAACAGCTGTCTACAGGTGCACCCCATGGAGCACTACTCAGCCATAAAAAAGAACAAAATAATGTCTTTTGCAACAACTTGGATGGAGCTGGAAGCTATTTATTCTAAGTGAAGTAACTCAGAAATGGAAAGCCAAATACCATATGTTCTCACTTATAATCAGGAGCTAAACTATGGGTATGCAGAGGTATACAGAGTGGTGTAATGGACTCTGGAGACTCAGAAGGAGGCAAGGGGGAGGCAGGAGAGCAATAAAAAACTACATATTAGATACAATGCACATTACTTGGGTGACAGTTACACAAAAATCTCAGATTTCACCACTATACAATTCATCCATGTAAACAGAAACCACTTGAACCCCAAAAACTATTGAAGTAAAAAAATAAAGATATATAGCTAGCAAAAAGCATATAAGAATGCTCCATAGCATATGTCATTATGGAAATGCAAATTAAAACAATGATATACCCCTACATGCCTATTAGAATGGCCAAAATCCAAAACACTGACAATGGCAAATGCTGGCAAGGATGTGGAGCAACAGGAAGTGTCACTGATGGCTGTGCAGATGCAAAATGGCACGGTCACTCTGGAAAACAGATTGGCGTTTTGTCACAAAAAATAAATATATTCTTACCATATGATCCACCAAGAATGCTCCTTGGTATTTACCCTCTTTTGGTGTCAACTTAGGTCCATACAAAAACCTGCACATGGATATTTATAGCAGATTTATTCATAATCGCCAAAACGTGGAAGCAACCAAGATGTCCTTGATAGGTGAACAGACGAGCAATCTGCCATACATCCAGACAATGGCCTGTTATTCAGCTCTCAAAGAAATGAGCTGTCAAGCTCATGGAAAGACATGGAGGAAACAAGGTTATATTGCTAAGTGGAAGGGCCAACTGGAAAAGCCTACATACTGTTAATTCCAACTGTGCAACATTTTGGAAAAGGCAAAACCATGGAGAAGGTAAAACAAAAAAATGATGGTTGCCAGGGGTTGGAAGGGTGGGAGGAACGCCTAGGTGGAACAGAGGCTATTTTTAGGACAGTAAACTACTCTTTATGATACTATAATGGTGGATACATGTCATTATAAATTTATCCAAACCCACTGGACATACAACACTAAGAGTGAACCCTAATATAAATGATGAACTTTGAGGGACGATGAGGTGTCAGTGTTGCTTCATCAACTGTAACAAATGTCCCACCTCTGGTGGGGGATGCTGTTAGCTTCGGAGGACTGTGCAAGTGGGTGGGTCTATGAGAAATCTCTGGACTATCTGCTCAAGTTTGCTGGGAACCTATATCCACTCTAAAATATAAAGTCTATTTTTAAAATTATATGTTCAATAAACTCAACTTAATATATTTAATGAACTACTTGTATGTGAAATGATAAGTTGCATGTATGGCAATTTCAAAGCCACACATTTTGTTAAAATGGTTATTATCCAAAGATCTTAAAAACAACTATATGTAACTCAGCTCTAATATTCTACCCATGGGAAAATGCCACCACCAGGTCAACTAATTAACCACAACCAAGTTAATTTTGTCAAGTAATGGCAAAGGCTCAATCAGCGCTAACTCCAACTAGAGATGCCACCTTACACCTCCATTGTCTTGGAAGGTGGTCTCAGAGGCTCTGAAAAGCACAAAGTAGCATCTTCACTGAATGCAATCATGGAAATAGACCAAAGAAGTTTCTGTAACCCTGGAAACAAAGCCAGACATATCATTTTAGTATAAAGGGCAGATTCTAAACAGCCTAAACACTATCAAACACCCTTATCAGTGCCACACCTGTAGAGTTCACAATACACACACCATTTGTGGGAGGTGTGGCAGGAAGGTCGTTATGAAAAGATCCCTGCCTCTGGTCTGAAATTAAAAACAGAAATGTGGAAGAACACCTTACAGAGACAATTTCTCTTCTAGAGATTAGAAAGGCATTTCCTTCCTGGTCAGAAAGATGCTACACAACTACTGTCAGCTGAAAGATTAACAAACAAACAAACAAAAACAACCACATAGGAAAGATAATTTTACTATGCCTCAAGAGTTCTGAGGAGCATCAAATGGTTATGATCCAAAGACCTTAAAAACAACTACATGCAACTCAGCTCTAATTTTCTGTCCATGGAAATACGCTACCCCCAGGTCAAATAATCAACCACAACCAAATTAATTTTGCCAAGTAATGGCATGATGTTTTTCATGGACATCAAAATGAAAAGTGTACATAAATAGTTTATGCATCAGGGTATACAGTAGAGTTTGCAAGTTCAAATTAAAAAAAAAAAAAAAGCATACAGTCCAGCCCCTGACCTGAAGCTCTACCAAAATCTAAATTTTTAATCTTGGGTTCTTTGAAGGACTTTGAAAGGCATTTAGTCCAGCCTGCTACCCAATGCAAAAATCTCTTCTAAAACATATTTGATAGTCATACTGCTTAGAGAGAGGGAGAGAACCTGCTGTTTTCTAAAACTCCCCATCCCAGTGTTGCATTGGCCTGTTAGGATGTTTTTGCTTACTGTTACCAAAACGTCCTTCCATCTAACTCCTAAACCCCGGGCCACACCTTTGCTTCTTCCAGAACTAGAGACTAAGAATGATCCTTCTTCCTGGCTCTAGCATTTACCAACTGTGTGACCTTCAGAAGTTACTGACTCCCCTGGGCCTCAGCTGAATCTCCTGAAAGGGAGATAACAGTACCTACCTCTTAGGGTTGAGGTGAGAATGAAAATATTAGCACAGTGCCTGGCTTCTGTTGAGCACCCAGTAATTATTAGTATTATCATTAGCTATTGTACACAACAACCCTCCTGATAACTATGAAATGGCAACTTCTTTATTAGGCTTAAAAGGAATAGAGACATTCTCAGATTACCTTAAATTAGTGATTGTCACCCTTTCCATGGAATACTAGAATTTGGGGTTATAGACATCAAGGCCTGAAATGGTAACCCCAATTATCCTGGGATTCCCCTGGTGCCCATCTACATCACTGCTATTTGAGTGTGTCTTTACTTCCCTAATAGCCTCTGTCTTTGAAACCCAGAGGTCTCTTTTCTTTGGTACTACTTGCCATCAGGTTCCACCTCTGCTCCTTCAACTCTGACCTGAGGCATAGACTCTGGCTCTATCCCACATCATGCAGTGCTCAATTTAGCAATCTAGCTTTCTAAAATTGTATAACAACAGAAATGCTCCCAAAAAATGCTCTTACACATTGCAGCACACTTGGGAAGTATTTACGGCAATAAAATAAACCGTCACATATCCATTGAAAAGCACTGCCTTAAGTAATAGGGTTTATTTGGGGCCACCCTGAGAAACAGAGGGGTCTGGAATCTCAACCTCAAAGCCAGACCACATGGAGACTAGAGCTCTTTTAGGAGCTGGAAGGTTGCTTAGGATACAATGTGGCTCTAACAACGGGGTTATACCAGTAAATAAAATTGCCATCTGTTGAGCTCTTAGTATGGGCCAGGCACTATGCCAAGTATTTTACAAGTGTTAGCTATCTTTCTTTTTTTGGGGGAAAAAAAAAAAAAAAAACCCTGTTTAAATTGTGGAATAAAATACTCTTAGATTAGAGTGTTCAAAACAAATGTACAGTATAATGAACAATCACAAAGCAAACACTTGTGTAACTACCTGCTCGGTCAAGAAACAGAAAACACTCAGACACTGCAGAGTCCTCTCGCTCTGAGAACTCCCTTGAGATCCCAGGGCCCCTCCCTCCCTAGATGCAACCACTGTTCTCATGTTTCTGATCAATGTTTCCTTACTTTTTAAAAATAGTTTCCTTAACAGTATATGCTATATGATATCAACATATAATTTGTAGTTTAGTTTTGCTTATTTTTGAATTCTCAAGTACAATCATACATATTTCTTTCATTCAACATTATGCTTATAAGATTCATCCATATTGCTCTCTATTGCATAGTTCACTCCCTCTCAGTGCTGCATAATATTCCATTATGTGAATATATAACAATCTGTTTCTTCATTCTATAGTTGATGGATTTTGCATTGCTCCTAATATGAGGCCATCATAGCAATAAAATTATGAATATACATATATGTGAAAAGTTCCTCTTATACACATACACCCAAGAATGGAATTACTGGGTTGTACTCTGTGCATGTTTTCAGTTTCATTTGATAACGCAATGTGTTTTCCAAAATGGTTATACTAATCTACATTCCATCAGCAGCACATAGATTTCCTGGTGTACCATATCCTCACCAACAAATGGTACCACCAAGTTTTTCAAATATGTCCCTCTGACAAGAGTAAAAATATTTAATTGGAGTTTTAATGGCTTTTTAAACTTTAAATACATTGAATCATACTTTATGATTCATCTCTATCTGCCTTCTTTTGCTCAACGTTGTGTTTAGAGGCTTCATCCACGTTGCTGCATATGGAATCTCACTGTGTTTCTCTTTATTAATGATGTTGGTCATCCTTTTATTCTTTGACCATTTTAATATTCTCTTTTGTTAAGTGTCTGTTCAAGTATTTTGCCTGTTTTTCTATTGGGCTGCTTGCCTTTTTCTTACTGATTTGTAAGAGGCTTGTGTTTTTTCAAAAAAGTCTGGTGGCTTTCTGTTGTATATCTGCTTTGGTATTCATGCATATCTCTTCAAAGCTCATAACAACCCCAAGAAATAAATATTATAATGTCTATGAACAGAACAGTCTTAGAGAAGTTGGGTGGCTGGTTCAAGGTCACTGAGCTATTTACCACGAGAGGTGGGAAATCAAATTCAGATCTGCTCAGCCTGAAAGCCTGGCTCTTAAGCACTCAGCCACACTGGGGACAGAGGTCAGCCATCCCTTGCTAGCGTTCTATAGGTCTTCAGCTCCTTCTCCTGCACCTGCTTCTCTCTTCTCTCCTTCCCTGTGACTAACTTATGACTTCCATTTCCTGACCTCTCCTTGTGTGGCCTTTCTTCTTCTTCTTCTTCTTCTTTTTTTGAGACAGAGTCTCACTCCATCACCAGGCGCCAGGCTGGAGTGCAGTGGTGCGACCTCAGCTCAGTGTAACCTCTGTCTCCCGGGTTCAAGCAATTCTCCTGCCTCAGCCTCCTGAGTAGCTGGGACTACAGGCGTGCGCCACCATGCCCAGCTAATTTTTTTTTTTTTTGTATTTTTAGTAGAGACAGGGTTTCACCATGTTGGCTAGGATGGTCTTGATCTCTTGACCTCGTGATCCACCTGCCTCGGCCTCCCAAAGTGCTGGGATTGTGGCCTTTCTTCTAACCCCCCAGCTCCAAACATTGTCGGTCACTTGGGTTCTCCTTCAAATTCCAGGAAGGACATCTCATCAGTTCCATTTGGCACTGTCCCCTTCATGGGCAGGCTTTCACCCCAGGCCACATCATGGCCATGGCTCAGGTAGTTTCCCACTCAAATCGGCTGTGGCCAGGGTGGCAGAATCCCATGGTCAGCTTGCCTTTCATGGAGTTGTGGGCATGAGAGACAAGGGTGCAAAGGCTGTTCTCTAAAGCAGGTATCTCCTCTGGATCTTCACTTTTAAAGCCAATCATCACCTGCTCCTTTGACATCTCATCATCCCAATGACAAATCCCATTCCATCTTTCATCCAGGACACCGCCTTCTTCCTTGGTCCCCACCCAAGCCCACTCATGCATCAGCTTCCATCAGTTCTGTGACCAAAAAAACTGTTAAATATGGCAACTCCTCTCCATGGCCTGCCTCCACCTGAGTCCAGGCTACCAAAATCTCTCACCTAGACTCCCAAAATAGCTACTCAGGTGCTCTTCACATCTACTTCTCCGTCTTCCCAGTCCATTCCCCGATACGGCAGCCAGAGATACCTGTTCAGAACGCCTATCTCATCATGTCAGCTTGCATAAAATTCCCTTTGGTTTCTCCTTTCTCTTGAGATAAGGACCAAAACCCTCAAAACGAATTGTAAGGCCCTGCAAGGTCTGGCCTGTGCCTCTCTCTTCACTCCCCACCTGGCTCTCTGCTCTCTGCCCCTAGAGGAACTATTCAGTCCTGCTGATACACCAGGTTCCCTCTACCACAGACCTCTGCACTGTCTACACTGCCTGGAATGTTAAGGCTGCAAGAAAACATGTGGTCTCATTTGTACTTTCATTCAGGTACGTCCTGAATGGTAAGAAATGTGATGGGATCTATCATTGAAATTTTCCATACCTTTTGACACAGTATTTCGTGTGTGTGTGTGTGTGTGTGTGTGTGTGTGTGTGTGTGTACGTGACACAGTTTCACTCTTTGGCCCAGGCTGCAATGTGGTGACTCAATTTCAGCTCACTGCAACCTCCACCTCCTGGGTCCAAGCAATTCTCCTGCCTCTGCCTCCTGAGTACCTGGGATTACAAGTACACACACCATGCCCAGCTAATTTTTGTATTTTTAGTAGAGATGGGGTTTCACCATATTGGCCAGGCTGGTCCCAAATTCTTGATCTCAGGTGATGATCTGCCTGTCTTGGCCTCCCAAAGTGCTGGGATTACTCGCGTGAGCCACCACACACAGCCAGTATTCCCACTTCTCTGAACCTGTACTTTAGAAATATAACCACAGGCTATATAAAAAGGTATGCAGAACAATTGTTTGCAAATCCTTATAATAGTGAAAATGGAAACAGTACACATATCTATCAATAAGATACTAGTCAAATAAACTATAATACATTCACAGCATAGAATATTATTCAGACATCAAAAAGAATAAGGTAAATTTCCTTGTGCCCATGTGAGAGGATATTCCGATATATGAAGCTAAAAAAAAAAATCAGAAGTATATGATTCCCCTTTTATGCTTTAAAAACACGTTGCATGTATATTTTTAAAAGCTGCAAAAGTGTGCACAAACCATCTGACAGTGGCTATGTCCGGGGAGGGAGGATGAGTTGATAGGGCATATTTTTTCCTGTTATATATTTCAGTAATATTTTGTATTGCTATTTGATTACTATAATTTTATAATATAAAAAAACTAATACAGTGAAAAAGACATGCACATAATTAAGTCTGCCATGTCTATTTTCTCCCTAGAATGTAAGCTCTTTGAGGGCACCAAATGTTCCTACCCTATTCACTGTTATTGCCCCAAAGCCTAGTCAGTGCCAGGCACATAATATGTGCTCATTAAACATTCATTCATTTAATGAATACATGAATAATGAACTCTTTCTATGACCCCATAAAATGTGATACCCACTCAGTCCTCCAGAAACAGACCCCTGGCTACTTCCTCCCTGGAGCTGTACTCCATACTTTTACAAAGTTGTAAAAGCACTTGACTTTTTCATGGCAGTCACATCATGCTATGTGCTGACAGCTTCAGGAACTTCACACCAGTACTGCGCTCCAGTCGAGTTCCCCTTCTTGACTTCAGCAAATATTTTTTTCTCAGACCCACATCAGGACTTCACAGTTTGCCCCTGTTGAGTTTCATTGCTTTGTTCATGTCTGTCAAGGTATTTTGAAACTCAGTGCCTGACTCCAACCCAGTACACACCCTACCAAGCTTCATGCCAGTACATTTATGATGCATTATGTTTACTTCCAATTTAATAAGACAAAATGAAAATCGCACAGGGCAGAGCCTAGGACAGAACCCCACAGCCTCCCTGAGTGATGATCTGTCGACTTAGGGGGATCTGGGCCTTCTGTTTGCTTCTCACACACAAGAAGCTCAACCCCACCTCAGGACCTCTGTGCTTGCCGCTCACTTCACTTGGAAGATGGTAGCTCCTCCATGATCTTCGGGACTCAGCTCCAGGTCTTTCTCACCAGAAAGAACTTCCTACTACCTAGTCTAAAATGATCCCCGTCTCCCACTCCAAGTTACCCTGTTTTGTCTTCTTTAAAGGCACTTGTCAATGGCTGAAGTGACCTTGTTCCTATTTTTCATTTACCTGTTTATTACCTGCTCCTTCCTCCTACCCCAGTGTCAGTGGGGATGCTATCTGCCTTATCCACCACTCTAGTGCCTGGAGCACTGTAGTCACTCAGTAATTATTTCCCACGTGAATGAGTAACAGACAGAGTTGTCAATTTTATTTTTTTGAGATGGAGTCTTGCTCTGTCGCCCAGGAAGGAGGGCAGTGGCACGATCTTGGCTCACTGCAACCTCTGCCTCCTGGATTCAAGCGATTCTCCTGCCTCAGCCTCCCGAGCAGCTGGGATTACAGGTGCATGCTACCAAGCTCGGCTAATTTTTGTATATTTTAGTAGAGACAGGGTTTCACCATATTGGTCAGGCTGGTCTCGAACTTCTGACCTCATGATCCACCCACCTCAGGCTCCCAAAGTGCCACCACGCCCAGCCTGGTCAAATATCTTGATATCTACTCACACTGTCTCCACTTTACCTGCAAGGATGGTCCTGGGACTACTGTATAACAAATTACTTCAAGTTTGGAGGAGTCAAAAAACACAAATTTCTTCTCTCACAGTTCCAGAAGCCAGAAGTACCACATCTGTTTCAGAGGGCCAAAATTGAGATGCCAAAAGACCTCACTCCTCCAGCAACTCTGCAGGAGAATCTGCTCCCCGCCTCTTCTAGCTGCCGCTCCCTGGCTGTGGTGTTCCTCAGGGTGTGGCTGCATCACTGCAATCTCCACCGCCAGCACCTTTACATCTTCCCTGCTCCATCTTTACATCGCCTTCTCCTCTGTGTGTGTCTCTGCTGCCTTCTTATATAAGATATATTTAATGGCATTTATGGCCCAACTGGCTAATCCAGGATAATCTCTCCAACTCCAGAGCCTTAACTTAATCACCTCCACAAAGGCTTTCCCATATAAGGTGACATTCATAGGTTTCAGGGATTAGGACCTGATATCTTCAGGGGCCACTATTCAGCCCAACAGAGGTTATTACTGACTTCGTGAAATGCCTCTGCAATATTGAGACGTACAATGTGTCCAGATCTCTCCTTCCCACCTCTCGGGTAGGACTTGCCACAGAGGAGAGCTCTGTAAATGCCTAAATGAGTAGACGAATAGAAGATGTTGTTCCACTTCACCACTCCCCACCTTAACCCTTAAAAAGAAAAGAATGGGTCTATGACTCCATTAGCATAACTGACTTTTGCAGTTCACAGACCCTTGAGAAGCCAGGGGGTTTCGGAAATGGGAAGCTCTTCTTAACTGGTGGTCATCTGACACGCTGCCAATACCCACTGGGAGGGAAACAGAATTGCTGAATGAGCAACAAGACTAACATTATTTACAAATGAGCCTTGCCCACTACAGAGGGTATCAGCTTCGCTCAGATTTCTCTCCCTTCCCAGTACTCTGAAGAGGGCTGTACTGTAGCCAGAGGAGTTCTTTGGCTACTGAATAGGAGGAAGGGGAGAGGGAGAACAAACGGCACTGAACAGAGAGGAAGAAATTAGTTTATGTTCCCTAAACAGAAGAGACCCTTGATGCACTTCATATAAAAATACAGCATCTTGGGAGGGGGCCACTGAAACCCCTAACAGGGTCATTTCATGATGAAAACTATTCTCAAGCCCCTGGTCTAGCCCCCAGAGTTGGATCAGAAACCTGGTTGGCTGCTGTCGAAAAAGGTCATTCTACAGTTAGCACATTTATTGCTCTTTCATAATTCCTTATCAGAACCAAACATTTACTCCTCAGTCCTCATCCCCAAGACACCCCACCTATGATGGAGTTCTCGTGAGGTATCAGATGATGCGGTTTGGCACCCTGCGATCACATCTGGGCTGGACTCCAGGGTCCCCACTGCTAGCACAGAGGAAAAGGCTCTGAAAGCTGAGGCCGAGGCGAGTTGCCCTTTGTCAGCATCACAGTGGTACTATTGGCTGAGGTTACACTCAACTCCTAATGGTGCTCAAGACCTCCCCTCCCTCATTCCACAAGAAGAAGGACTCTGATGGAAGGAGGGGTGAGGCTGAGGGCAACTAAGTGGGCTATTATAACGTCTGTAATGAGTGGAGAGGAAGTGGGGATTCTTTTCTCTCTCTCTTCATGGTGTAAGCATTGAGAAGGCTGAACAGGCACAGTAAAGGGCCAGGGGAAAAGCAGGATGCTCAAGTCTACCTTCAAACACAAAGAAGGGGTTTTTGAGACTCACATGTGGTTCAAGCCAGCACACCAGCATAGCAGTCCAGATGCAAGCTCAGGCACAAGGGTCCCAGCCAGAGTGGGATATGCCCTTGTGGGGCAGGCCCTCCTGACCACGGTGTACTAACTTTGCCATGAAGCCTGGGGGCGCCATTCCATGGAGAGCTCCTTGCTTTGGGGGAGGTACAACTGGCTGTAGCATTTTCTTAACTATGTATCAGAATCTTGGGTTGGTGCCAGTTTTCTGGAAAACACATCAGGGCAATTATAAAGCACATCAATGGGACAATATGATAGATTCAGCAAAATTCTCAACAAACTAGTCCCTTTCAACTCCCATTATAGCCTTCGATTATACAAACAGAGGCACGGGTGTTTTGTGGTTGAGGAAAAGAATGCTCATCACCAGTTCTTACTTGCAGTGACTTATCTGAGAATTTTGAAAGTGGATAAACCCCTTCTGAAAGATATGGTGAACCACAGAAATGGAAACAAAAATTATACCTTACCTATCTACAATGCCCATACTATAAAGCTTGAAAATGGAGATCAAGGGGTTTAGAGTATCAGATAAGACTGTAAAAGTTTCACAGGTTAATTTTGTTGCAAACCTGGTCCTTTAAAAAAAGTACAAAACTCTATAAAGGAAGAGACTGATAGATACAACTGTGTGAAAAGTAAAGACTTCTGAATCCACATAAATCTACCATACCTGTATACACATAAGTCTACCACAAATAAAGTTAAAAGACAAATAGTAAGTTAGGAAAAAATCTTGGAACTTATAACATAAAGGGATATTTTATTTAAAATATAAAGAACTTTCACAATTCACTAAGAGAAAGATGAACACTCTAAAGTAAAGGTAGGCAATTTACAAAAAAATTAAATACGAATAGTCAATAAGCAGAGATACAACTGAAATAAGCTGAAGAAGAAATTCTCTCCTCAGACTGAAAGATGAAAAAGAATCATCAGTCCAGTTTCTATGAAGCCATGAAGAAATGGGAATTCTCACAACCCTGGCAAAGTTTGGCAATTTCAAAATTGTAAATGTGTACCCACTTTGACTTGGCAATTTCATTTACAGAAAACATCCTAAAGAAATAATCATAGGCTGGGCATGGTGGCTCATCGTGTAATCCCAGCACTTTGGGAAGCTCAGGTAGGTGGATCACCTGAGGTCAGGAGTTTGAGACTAGCCTGGCTAACATGGTGAAAGCCCGTCTCTGCTAAAACAACAACAACAACAAAATACATACACACACATATTAGCTGGACATAGTGCTAGGCACCTGTAGTCTCAGCTACTTGGGAGGCTGAGGCAGGGGAATAGCTTGAACCCAGCAGGCAGAGCTTATGGTTAGCCTGGGCAACAGAGCAAGACTCCATCTCAAAAAAAAAAAAAAAAAAAAAAGAAGAAAGAAAAGAAGGAAAGAAATAATCATAGATGTGCACCAAGATTTAACTACACACAACATTTATTGCAGCATTCTCAATAATATATAGAAATACTGGAAAAACCTAAATGCCAAAACTTGGGATTGGTTAAAAATATTTTAGTTTAAGAACCAATCACGAGAATATTATAGTCTTTAAAAGTGATTATTTAAAAAGTGATTATATAGATCTATATTGGCTATGCTATACAGTTCTAGATATTTAATATATACATATATATATAAAGTGTCTTGGTTTGGAGATAGGGATCTAAAAGTATATATATTGTTGATAATGTGTAGTGTTACATATACATCAAAATATTAACACATTTATAGGCTTATGATAACTCTTTTATTTATGCCTTTCATTTCCTTCTGAATTTTTTGCAATGATTGCTTTCTATGCAAGGAAAAAAATACAACTATTTCATAAAGACAGAATGTACGTGTGGGCAAACACTCTTAAGCTGGAAACATCCTTTTTGGCCACTGATAATTCACAGAGTAAACAAAAAAGACCAAAGTGCATCATTTAAAACGGGGATAGCCATATAATTTATCTTCGAAACCAGGACACTCTTGATTCTGAGAGGGGAAGCTATTAATAATTTTACTGGGACAGCTAGCATAATCCAGGACTCCCCAGGCAGAGTCAGCTATTTGGTCAGCTTAAATAGAATGAAGACTTTATATATTCTGTCTCCAAAAACAACCCAGTGTCGGAGTGTCCAAGGGTCAGCCCCAAATGTAGAGACTACCCTTTTATCAGTACATTTGGGTATAGTTTTAAACATGCCAACCAGATGGTTAAGGGATCTTGAAAAGTTCATCTTTCTCACCTAATTAGCTCGTTTGGATCACCAAATCCCTAATTTTAGAGATTTGTTCTCGATAAAAAGTATTTCTCAAAGAAATATTCCAGTTGACTAAGAACACACTGTATTATTAGCTATGCTATGTCACACTGCAGATTTTAATCTTGGAAACACTGTGCAAATCTTTTAAAGTCTTCTTGATTCCAAAATCCCTGAGACTCACCTGGTTTCCACTAAATGCTTTATATAGGGAACTATTATCTCTGTGACGCAAGGCTCTTACTTAAGATGGCCACTATTCGCTCCCTGCAGCCCTGGGTCACTGCCCACCAGCTATTTATGCCCTCCCTGCCTTTCACATCTGGGCTCAAGTTTCTCTTCTCTCCTGAGCTTTCGCTGCCCACCACAGCCGTCCGTGCTGCTCAGCCTCCTGTGACATTTACTACCTGCACATCAGATCAGCATCTTCTCACTGATGCTGTCCCCTAATTATTGATTGCACACAATCTCCCTCAAACTAAATAAGCTTCCCAGGAGAAGCAACTATTCTTAGTCTACACCATGTGGCACTTGGCACTCAGCCAGACAAGGTAAGTCTGTCAACCCCTCTTATCCCGATTATAAAGTGGAGGTTGTAACTCCTTTGTATATCCCACCTCCAACGCAAACCGGGGTAGGAACTAGGCATTATGAGAGACAATTTTTTTTCATTAGCCAAATTCCCCGAATGCCAGGGTATTTGTGTAAGTGGAAAAATCAAAGCCTTCTCAACTGAAGCAAGGCCTTTTTTTCCTTCAAACCCCATGAAATGACACACATTACAGATTCAGAACAAAGTTAGAACAGATCTATTTAAGAATAGTGTCCCATGTGTTAAAAAATGGCTGCATAGGTATAAAGGATAAAAGCTTGGACAGGCTGTGTTAACATCTGCAATACTACTGCTTCCATTTTACAATATCTTACTTGTATTTTGATTCTCCTTGTGGAAGGACAATATGGAGCTCACCCATTGATCAATTCCCCAACATTTGTGCCCACCCTCCTAAGAGTCCAGCACCTGCCATTACTTGGGCATCGATCGCAACCTAAGCAACAGAGGTTAAATCAATCACGGGTCAGTCTATAATTGAAATAGCATTATCTGCTCCTCCCCGCTGCTAAATTTATTAAACTAATATAAACGCCAATGTCTCCTTCTTCCAAGCCCAGCTTAGGATAGCTTAAGCCCTAACTGAATGGTGAACAACCAATATTAGATATTGAGGCTATCTTATTTATTCCATGACCCAAGGCACTATGTTTCTCAGACACAAGAGAAATCTTGGGAAATCTGCCAACTCAACTGTATTACTTGTAAATGGCATCACTCTGTAATACCAATGTACAACCATACATGTGGTTGGCAAGAGAGGGTGACTCCTCTTGAAGCAAAAGTAAAATTCCCAGGTGAACTGGTAACACATACGAGACATCAATGACACCATTCCTTCTGTTAGTCCAGCTAGCACCTGAGTGAGCATTAGGAAAAGACTCACTTACTTCAAAAAACTTGACTTCCATCTGTTAGAAAATAGTCTTTATATTCCCAATTTTGTTAGAATAAGCTACTTTACTGCCATCTGCCAGAAAAACTATCATAATAAATCTCTGATGTCTGTGATTTGAACAGTGGCTCTTTAGAAGTGGCACAATTGTACAGTGTACAACCTCCACAGCAGTGCTGGCCAGGTGTTTAATAACTTTGGAATATAATAAACTCGCAGGGGGAGCCACGCTTTATTTTACTTCCCCTCTGAGCCTCAGTTTCATCATCCATACATTGGCAATAATGAGAGCTATCTAGTATTGGTGTCTTAGCACTGATCAGGCTTCGTACTGGAGTAGGAAAGCAATGGTTTGTGAAAGATGAAGACAATAAAAGAAGACCACCTCACTTGATTATCATGTAATAACTATACCCATAAGAAAGAGAGCTCACATTCTCTTTGACTCTACAAATACCATTCATCCAATTATATAACTGAGGTCTTCATATATTGAAAGTGAAAAGACTTTGGGTTTTTTGGTAGTGACAATGGGTCTCACAACCCCCACCACACGCTTACTAGATTTCTGATTGAAGGCGGCCACAATGTCAAGGTAGTTGATGAGACTTAGGCATTGATTATCTAGAAATGAAAAAGAAAACCTAAAATAAATTGGCATACATCAGGGTTTTTTGATCTCATCACTATCATTTGGGACGTGATCAACCTTTGCTGTAGGTGCTGTCCTGTGCATCACTGTAGGAAGTTACCAGCATACCTGGCTTCTACCCACTAGATGTCAGTAGCACGTTCAACCTCCAGTCATGACAACCAAAAATGTCTCCTGGGAGGAGTGGGTGGCAAAATTGCCAAATGTCCTCTGGGAGGAGTGGGTGGCAAAATTGCCCATAGCTGAGAAACAGTGGCCTACACAGAAATTCAAATGTATGGTTGGAGCATACATTTGAATTTCTTGGGAAAGAGCAAGCTACCCTCCCACCAAAGGAGACCAGGACTCTAACTTCTGCTATGGATACTCCATGACCTTAAAGGTTCTAGCTTCTACTTCCTGTCATAGAAATAAAAACCAGACTCTGGCCTCTTGCTTCAAGGATTTCCTCCTTTGCAGGGTATTAAAAGGTAGGGCTGGGGGAAAGTACAGCCCAGGTATCCCCCTCTGCTCACTTGGTACCTGGCTAGCTGCCGGGGTCCCAGCATTGCCAGCCTCTCTTGAATGATGGTGCTGTTACCACACAGGTTGGCATGAAGCTGGATACTTGCAGCCTTCCTGTTGTGGCTCCTATAGAAGTATAAACTCATAACTTAGTTTCCCATAGCACAACTATCGAAGGCCAGGTCATTTAATAAAAACTTGGGGAAAGTAAAAGAAACGACCACACAGAAAACCTGACAATGGGGTACTGGGTTTGAAGAATTCCAGGGTCATGCCTTGGTCATTCCAGATAGGTCCCCTTTCCAGATGCTGCCTGGCCCAGCTCCCAGCCCACAGTGTCTAGCTGCCTCTCTCCCACCATCCAAGGAGACCTTCAGTCTCTTCCCTTCTGGGAAGCCCAGGGGCTCCACGGCCTGTCTCCAGTCTGTTCTCTCCATCTCCTCCAGCCTTCACTTTCCATGCCTCTACTTTCTCCCTTCTGGCCTGACGGACAGCTGGGAGCATCCACATCAGTTAAAAAAATTCCCAACTACCACCTGCAGAGGTTGACTTAGATACTTAGAAGAAAATATCTCTCGATAATTCATTTCCCTAAGTCTGAGCTGTTTGGCTTAGAAAATCATCTCAGGGGAAGCACCACCAAGATCCGAGCTGGCTGTAGCCATCGGGCCCATCTTTACAGCATCCTGTGGCCATGAGGTGAGGTTCTGTCTCCCATGATCTTCTGGACATAGCCCAGGCTCCACTGGGAGGTGTCCTATGGAAAACGTTGGACAATTTCACATATCATACACTTCCCAGGAATTTTTTTTAAATACTTTTTTAGAGATAGAATTTACTAAATCCATAATGAAAAAGATTTTTTAGACTACAAAGCATATTATTTAAAGAAGAGTAATTAATTGGTGCAGGAAAAAAATAGTTCAAACAACAAAACAGAAAAAGAGCTCAAAAACAGATCCAGGTGTTTGGGAAATAAGTAGATGAAAGATCTCTAGAGAAAAGATAAACTATTCAAAATACGGTTTTGAGGATAAATGATAACTGTTTGGAAAATGATTGAAAATTAATTTTTTATCCCACATCATTAACCAAAATATTCCAAGATCTGAATATAAAAACAAAGCCTATAAAGCATAAAGAGAAAATAGTTGATGACCTTGGGGAAGTGAAGGTCTTCTTAAGCAAGACACAAAAAACAAAAGGCCTCAAGGAGCAGCCTGAAATGTCGACTGTTTCCAAAGGGAAGAAAAAGTGTGTGTGTAAAAGATGCCATAGTCAAGATCAAAAGGAGAAAAGTGACAAGCTGGAAAATTACATTATTCAAATAGAGAAAAGATCCAAATCAAGAATATACACAGAATTACTACAAATCAATAAGCAGACATAAAAAACACCAACGACAAATCATCAAAGGATACTAACAGCAATTTACAGAGTACAAACACAATGAACATGAGGGGAAAATGCTCAAAAACACACCGCAAATGAGGGAAATACAAATCAAGACAGTTTTTCACTCTAACATTGGCAGAAATGAAAAGGTTTGAAAATGTTGAGCATAATTAAGGAAATGGGCACATCTCTGTACTGTAGTGGAAGTAGAAACTAGTCAGCTACTTCAGAAGACAATCTGGAGGAGCGATTAAAATTTAAAATGCACATACCCAGCAATTCTATTTCTGGGCAGTAATACTCCCTCACGTGCCCAGGAAGCATATATAAAAATAAAGATGTTGACTACCTATTTTTCACAAAAACTAGAAACCTAAATGACTATCAATAAGATAACAGATAAATATTTGGGAGGCCAAGGGGTGTATCATTTGAGGTCAGGAGTTCGAGGCCAGTCTGGCTAACATAGTGAAACCCCACTTCTAGTAAAAATACAAAAATTAGTCAGGCATGGTGGTGGGTGCCTGTAATCCCAGCTACCTGGGAGGCTGAGGCAGGAGAATAGCTTGAACTCAGGAAATGGAGGTTGCAGTGAGCCGAGATTGCACCACTGCACTCCCGACTAGGTGACAGAACAAGACTCTGTCTCAAAAAACAAAAACAAAAACAGATCAATAGACCCTGAAACATTTTATGAAATACCATGAAGCAGTTTAAAAGAATGAGGTATTTCCATACATAATGGCATGTAACAGCACATGTGAAAAGAGAAAATTATAGAAAAATGTCCGCAAAGTGATACTATTCACATTAAAAACAAACAAACAGAAGACAACACACAGCAATACCATCTACACCTATAATGACAGACATATACAGTAGGTAAATGCCTAGAATAAATAGTATGAAAAATGCCTTCAGACCTGGGGGTAAAGGAGTGACCACATTTGAAGCGGATATTTCTCTCTTATTGCTACTGTTTTACTATTTCATGAGGAGAACATGTTTATTCATGAGGTATCCGTTTGCTTTCATGCTGCTGATAAAAACATACCCAAAACTGGAAACAAAAAGAGGTTTAGGCCAGGCAGGCTGGCTCATGCCTGTAATCCCAGCACTTTGGGAGGCTGAGGCGGGTGGATCACCTGAGGTCAGGAGTTCAAGTCCAAACTGGCCAACATGGTGAAACCCCATCTCTATTAAAAATATAAAAATTAGCTGGGCTTGGTGGCAGATACCTGTAATCCCAACTATTCAGGAGGCTGAGGCAGGAGAATCGCTTGAACCTGGGAGGCAGAGGTTGCAGTGAGCCAAGATTGTGCTATTGCACTCCAGTCTGGGTGACGGAGCAAGACTCCATCTCCAAAAAAAAAAAAAAAAAGAGGTTTAATTGGACTTACAGTTCCACTTGGCTGTGGAGGCCTCAGAATCACAGCAGGAGGCAAAAGGCACTTCTTACATGGGTGCACCAAGAGAAAAACGAGGAAGAAGCAAAAGCGGAAACCCCTGATAAACCCATCAGATCTCATGAGCCTTATTTACTATCACGAGAATAGCACGGGAAAGACCAGCCCCCATGATTCAATTACCTCCCCTGAGTCCCTCCCACAACACGTAGGAATTCTGGGGGTACAATTCAGGTTGAGATTTGGGTGGAGACATAGCCAAACCATATCACATGATTTTCAAAATTCGCTATCAAGTTTCTTTTATGGAAGAAACACATTTTTCAAAGAAAACAATAACAAGCAGAAATCACACTCTGCTTGGTTTTAAGACAACTATTTCCTTTATCATGCAAAGGCAGTTTTGTCTGCAACCAAACTGGATTGTGCAGTTCCTTCACATAGCAAACGGTCTTTCAGGACCTTTCCTGAAGAAAGGGATATTTATGTATTACCATGATGTACATGTCAAGAGGAAGTTCTGGGCAGAGGTTTCAGACAGAGGCCTCCACATAACTGAATCAGGCCAGCAGCTCCATTTAAAGGAAAGAAGCACTTTAGTTTCCTTTCCAACCACTGTCCACTGTGCGCCCTATGCCTGGGGCTCAGTACCCAGAATCTCACTTCGTCCTCTCATCAATCCCAAGAGAAGAGCTTTACTGCCCATTTCAGAGATGAGGAGCCTGAGGTTCAGATGGATCAAGGAAGATTCTCAAGCAAATGACTAAAGGGCAATTCTAAGTCATGCCTGCCCATCTCAAGCCTGTGCGCTGACTTCCACCCTGCACTGCCTCCTGCACCTCAGTAAATGGTAGGTTTGGAGATGTGGATGGACTTTGCTCAAATCAATATGTATACATTAATGCTAAATTTCTTTATATGTAGGTTAAGGGCCAAAAGTGATATTTACAAGAATCCTAAAGAGAAGCTATCATCTTTCCTGTCTCGCCCTTGCAAAAGGACAGTGGTCAGGAATGGGGCTGGATCTGTCACATTTTGGGGAACAGAGATGACCTCAACCTTCAGCACCACAGCAGTTCCAGGGAGCCCCAACTGACCCAAGTCACAGGTGAATCAGCCAAGAGTTTTAAGACAGATTTCCATCGAGATAACACATTCCCATGTTGGCTGTTCTGGCTCAGTCAGAGAATGCAAATGTTTCTGCAGTTATATTTATTAATAGAGTCCATGGTTAGCCAGGCCTGGCACATGGCTAGGGCTCTATGTTGAAACCAATAAGTAAAAGCCTGGAATTTCTATTTTCTTTCCCACTCCTGTTGCTACTGGGAGCCTTTTATCTAGTCCTGTTTCTAATCCAGCAGCCTGCAAGGGGCAGGAAAGAGGCAGGCAAAGTTGTCCAGCAAGGCAGAGTAGAAGGCACACCTGCCCTCCAGATGCTGAGAGCTTTTATAAACGGTAACAATGTATGTAACAAATTTTCCCCAAACTATAATTCTCAGGGAGAGTGGGTTAGGGAAATAAATTTAGAGAGAAGAGTGGCAGATGGGATAGATGGATTCAATTAAAGCAAAGAACATCAAAAAATTCCGGGGATGCCTCATTCTAATGGAACATATCATTTTCTCCTCATTGCCTCCAGGGAACTCCCAACAGTCTAGGTAGGAAGTAGGGTGCTCAGACGGCGCCTCAACCCCAGCAGGAGTTTAATATCCTCAAAGGAGAAAGCTAATATTCCCTCTTCTTTTCAATAACGTCGTGAAGCAGCACATGAATCAGACTAAGTGAATGCAGGATACATATTAGATGCACATTGCTACAGAACCAGGTGTTATTCTAATTAAATAGGTATTTTCCATTGTCATCCCCATAGAACAGATTTCTTTATTTCGTCTATGGGAGATTCTCCTTTTTAATTAAACCGACAACATGGTCATTTTCCTAAGAAAGATAATAAAACAATAAAAATATTTACATCCTTTTATCTTCCTAAACATTCATCATGAGGGGAAGAGAGTGTTTTGCTAGATAGTTTTATCACATGGACATTATACTAATATGCTTTAAATAACTGTTTTACAGGTCACTTTATCCTTATTAAGGATGTATAAGATTCTTATTGCCTCTAACAGTATTTGCAATTATTTACTACCAAAAGGAATTTAACTCTGTAATAAATTGACCACCATATATAATTGATATATAAGTATTGATATATATATATATATAATACAGCATGTAAACCTGAACTCTACTTCCAATTGACCTCAATTTTCATCCAAAGTCAAGTGTAAATGTCTAGTAGTTTGATGAGCAATGCTTTCTTTATTCTCTGCCTCTCAGTTATGCAATTTGACTGACAGTCATGTTATCCAACACAGTTGTAGATGGGTTATAGTTTCAACAAGTCAGTATTATTATGTCTATAGTCAATGGAGAAACTGGGAAAGGCTTAGAGTAAAGGAACTCTATAATTATACTCCATAACTAACTGCAACAATGTAGATGTACTCTGTTATCAATTAAAAGTGGCAATGCATATAAAGTCTTCTTTTGTAGATATGCTAAATCACTTTTAGATTCTAGCCCACAATTTACTATGCTGTAGAGTAAAATCATCCCAAATAGAAGGAAATGGTATTTGGGCTGTCAGACCCTCTTCAAGGTCCTGTGTGGTAACCTCCATTTGAGAGACTCTGCCGGGAAAGCAAGCTCATGTTAAAATATGGAACCATTGATTTGTTTCACAGTAACTGAGGTGCCCTGACTTCTGATGATAAGCCACCTTTGATTTTTTTTTGAGTGGTTTATAGTGGCTCCCGGGAGAGGAGACAGCTTCTGGAAGCTCAAGTCACTGACTCCCAGCAAGTGGCTCATTCACATGGCTACTAGCAGAATTCAGCTCCTTACTGGCTGTTGGACTGAGGGCCTCTGTTCCCCACTAGCTGATGACCAGAGCCCCCCCTCAGTTCCCTGCCACATGGGCATCTCCATAGGGGAGCTTACAACATGCCAGTGGGCTTCCCTTAGAGCAAGCCAGGGCATGTGAGGGAGAGTAAGAGCAACAGAAGTGACAGCCTTTTTGTACCCTAACCTCAGAAATGACATCCCACCACTTTTGCTATATTCTATCGGTTACAGGCAAGTGACTACTAAGTCTAGCCCATACGAAAGGGGAGAGGATTACACAGCGCATGAACGCCAGCAGGTGCAGACCTTTGGGCCACATTAGCGGCTGCCCACACCTTCCTTGCATGCCCAACAACACAGGAATAAACATCAAAATAGGTAAGAGAGGGGAAATAGGGAAGCAGAAGGGAAAGGGAAAATGTTCCAGCATCTAATTCCTCATGCCTCAGAGTGCTCAAATTCTCTCTCCCCACCCCCAAATCCAACCCAACAGCACACCCTCCGATCAGGTGTTCTCTTCACAGAGTCTCACATCTGTCTCCTCTTCTCCACCTGCATAGCACCACCAAAGTTCAGGCTTTCAGTTCTTCACACCACAGATATTGCAGCACTCTTTTTCTAACCATGCTGTGTATGCCAATCTTTCTAAGTCACACTTTGAACTCATCTTTATGGTGCAGAAAGCCCTTCAGTAGCTCCCCACTGTCAAACAAAATCAACTCTTTAGGCTGCCATTTGGTGCCTTCCATAATTTAACCCAGGCTTGGGTATTCAAATGCATCACCCCTAAACCCCCAGTAACAATTCTCCACCCCAGGCAAACCATGCTGAACACCCAAAAACACCCTGATTGTGCTCAGCTTGAAGCCTCTGCTGATACCATCATTCACTCCCTCCCCCTCTACAAGACCAGTCTTCACTTTACCATTATAAATCTTTGCCAATTTCCAAGATGCAGAGCAGATCCCATCTTCTCTGTCACACTGTTTCTGTTCACTCCTAAATAGATTTCAGTTTCTCTTATGAACTGACACAGCCCTGAGAAACTACCCCATCCACTGCACAGGCCAGTCCCTGTGTACCTGCCCTTTTTTCCCCAAGGAGTCGGTAAGTTTCACAACTTCCTCCTTCCAGAGACCTCCAAACTGCATCTCTGTGAGAGTGAGGATGGCTCCCCTTCATCTTTCTCTCCTGAGGGCAGCTGTTCATGACAGGCAATGTTGGTTGACTAGGAAGGAAGGAAAGAAGGAAGGGAAGGAGGGAGGGAGGGAGGGAATGTCAAGCCTAGGGTCTAGCATATAGCAAGAGGTCAACAAGTAATAAATAAATATTTGTTAACACCGCCGGTTCTTAAAATAGGAATTCTTCACCCAGCGACACCTTAGCTATGTAGGTGCCCTTCCAAAGAGAGCAAAGGCAAATGCAGTCTGACACAAACAAGCCGACTCACACAAACATCACAACTAAAAGCAAATCCACAGCTTATCCTTCATCTCCCCTCCTAACATCGGCTTAGAGATACAGGGTGCTAAGCTCAGGGACATTATTAGATGGCTCAACTCAGTCAGTACAAAGCAACTTCACATCAGTGTGCTTCAGCTGTGGCAACTTGGGAAACAGCAGTGGTGAGAGTTAAAACGGTGCTGGGGAAAGAGAGAAAAAATAAATATCAGTTGTGGGGTGGGGGCGGTGTCCATACAGTTTAGATAATTCCTAGTAAACGAAAGTATTTGTTAAAAAGAAGTAACAGAGACTTTTTAAAGCCTTTGTTGCCTACCCCCAGGGAGACGGTGAAAATCTCAACTAAAGCACCCAACGTCCAAAATCCAGAGGAAATCTAGCGCTCCCTTTCTAGCTGGCTAGAGCAGTTACGTCTGAAGTGAATTCTCCCAGGAATCAGATTCCTGGCCAAAGGTTGTCTGCGCAAACCTGGGCCACCCTCGTCTCACCGCAGGGAGCGCTGGAAATGGCTCAGGTGCTAGGCCCGCTAGCATCATCTTCCAAGAGCAGTGAATTCGCCCTCCCGCTCTGCTGACCCTGGAGCAGAGTCCAGGCAGTGGTTCTCTAAGAGCCGAAGACACGCACCGCGCGGGGAGCCTGGGGGTTCTGGAGCCCCGAGTTTTGAGTTTTGCACGCCCCGCAGCCTGAGATGGACAGGGAGCTCCTCGCGCCCCAAACTCACCTGCGTTTCAGAACCACATCTACCCACTGGTTTCAACTCCCAGAGCAACTGCAGAATCTCCACGGTCCAAAGTCCTCCAGGAACGGGGGTGACGGGGGTGAGGGCTGGGAGGCGAGGTCACCAAGGTCCCTTCCGTGGCTCCAAGTGATGGTGGGGGGCGCAACCCCTCTCGGCTCCTCCCCACCAAGCCGTCGGGACCCCCGCGGGGGCGCCTCGCGGTGGGCGACAGGGAGCCGGGGAGAGAGGGACAAGCTGGAAGCAAGAGCTGCCTGCAAAAACTTTCGGTCCTCCTGCGGCAACTCTGCGGGAAAGACCACCCTTCCTTCGGCCCTGAGTCGGGCCTCTCTCCGCACACCTGACCCCTGCGCCCCGGCTCCGGCGGCGCCGCAGCAGCCGCCGCCGCATCCAGGCTGCCGGGCGCGCTGCAGCCTCCGCTCTCCGGCACGCGGCGCTCGCCCGGCCGCGTGGCCCCTCCCCGGCAGGCAGGCGGGCGGCCCCCGGCGGGCGGGCGCGGACTGCAGGCGCCTCTCTGCTGCCCCTGGCGGCCGCGGGTGCGCGAGCCCCGCCGAGCCGGCTCCGGGAACCAGAGCGCCCGCCCCTCCTCCGCTCTCTCTCCCCTCCTCCTCCACCGCCCTCCTCCCATCCCGCCCTTCCTCCCTCCCTCCCCCTTTCAGAACACTCAATGTCGGAACGTTCCGAAGATGACGTCGGAGCGTTCTCGAATCCCGTGTCTCTCGGCTGCTGCTGCCGAAGGAACAGGGAAAAAGCAACAAGAAGGAAGAGCAATGGCGACACTGGATCGCAAAGTGCCCAGTCCGGAGGCGTTTCTGGGCAAACCCTGGTCCTCCTGGATCGACGCCGCCAAATTACACTGCTCCGACAGTAAGAACCCCACCGCCTCCTCCTCCTTTTATTATCCTGTAACCTTTCCATTCACCTAGAGCCACTGGGAAAAAGTGTGTGTGTGAGAGAGAGAGTGGCCCCCGGTGTCCTCCATGCTTCTCCCTCTCTCTCTAAATAAATACACACAGAGACAGATCATCAATGTACAGGGAGGGCCCGGCTGCCAGGGCTGTCTGTCTGTCTGTCTGTGCCCGGCTCCCCGTGGCAGCCCGCGGGGTGGGCTCGCAGCCCCACGGTGTTGTCCGTTTAAAAGGCTACTCTGTTGCTGCTTGCATAGTTTTTTGGGTACCTATCTGGGCCAGGTAGATGAAAACCCGGACTTGGGAGAAAATGTTGCATTGTCAATTTTTGAAAGAATTTCATATACAGTATTTATATCGATCTGTTTGCAAATAAACACTCTCCCTCCCCCCTTGACTTTGGCTTTTTTCCCCCCTTTTTTCCTTATTTTCTGTTTTCCTTTTCTTTTTCATCTGCAGATGTAGATTTAGAAGAGGCTGGAAAAGAGGGTGGAAAAAGCAGGGAGGTTATGAGGCTTAATAAAGAAGGTAAGTGGAGCTACTGGCATTTTAGTGTTAGCATGTGTGGCAGAATCTTCACAGGATTTCGAATATAATGTGAATTGTTCTGCTGGGTACAGAGTGACTAAGGCTTGTCAAAAATTGAGCACGCCCAGGTGACTACTGCTTCATGTTAACTTCTTTCAAAGTATAAATACAACTGGGGGGTAAAGGGGGGTGAGACTGTTGAAGGCAGAAGTTTACTGCACTTCAGTTGGAGTCCACGTTTGAACCTTCTGATGCATATCTGCCATGCTCCTCGGGAGCATCATTGCCAAATGGTGGGGCGTTAAAATCTCTGAAATGAAGAGTGGGGCTCCCTTCACAACATCCCATCCTTTCTTGTGGGTGAATGCACAACAGTTTAATGAACCCCACATGGTCAGTCATTCCAGCAGCTACTTCTCCACTCGCCACTGAAAACCATTGCACACGGCAAACCCTTGCAGCAAGTTACATTTCGCCTGCTTTGCATTTGGTCACAAATTGTCACATGGCAAGTAGGGTTAGGGGCATCTGTGTGTGCAGTGCCCCAGCTAGTCGCCCTCTCTTTTCCCAGCATGGAAATACAGTACCTGAAATGGGACACACTGAGTAGATAGGTCATCCCAGACCAAGACATGCAAGAGAAGCCACAACCTGCTGGAATTGGGCATCAAACACACATGATTGTCATAAATAAATCATATCCTGTTCTCATTTGCAAGCCTGCGGTATGTAACTCTGGCCTATGGGCTTCAAATGGAGCAACTTCAGGGGCCACTTGCTGCTAAGCAAATGGATGGGTTCATTTGAATTGATTCAGTAACTGATGTCTTATAAATATAATTGGCTGAAATTGGGGGTGGGAAGATGGCACAAGGGGACAGAAGAGGTTAATATTGTAAGAGTTTAGACATAAGTAGGCCATGGGTGCACTGGTCATCCCAAATAAATGGAGAGAAGACAGTTAGACACCAAAGAATGGTCCCCCTCATAAAAGGGGATATCACCCTGGAAGGCAGCTGAATCCTGCGTGGAAAGATGGAATTCATTTTGCAAATCGACACTTCAGTTAGTTGGTTTTCTGTGCTCAATCATTTCCTGACCATCCACTGAGAGGAAACTTTGTGCTTCAGAAAAAAATCACATGAAGGTTAAAATGCATGCATATTCAAGGACAGTTTCCTAGCATAGTGTTTCTGCTAATTAAGCACTTTGGGAACAAAACATTATTCTAAAGATGTTTGCTTCTAAATATCTTAGTGTGATCTTGACATGTGTCTTCAGGATTCACGAAGGATTGATGTCAAGTGGACTTCTTACAAGTGGCAGCTTATTTGTGTTAAATGTCCGTGTGTGGGCAGGGGGAAGCATCACTAGAGGTTATTTTTCTTCACAGACAAACTCTTGAGATCTCTAAATATTTGCAAGACTCAGTTATCAGGCTACTGGCAACGTGTCTACAAAAGATGATGAGGCGGCAGAAATCTCTGAAGTTGAGTAAAGGTCATAGTATGGCACAGGATTGGTACCTCTCAAGTCTGGGTGACAGGTTATGACTATGACACACAAAACTCACATCCTTTCCCCCCAGTTCCTGTTTCTATTTCAAAAGACTGTTGTTCTCAGATTCTCTTGGCCTCATGAGAAATGGATTCTTTTTTTTTTTCTTGAGACAGAATCTCACTCTGTCAAGAGGCTGAAGTGCAGTGGCACAATATCGGCTCACTGCAGCCTCCGCCTCCTGGGTTCAGGTGATTCTCCAGCCTCAGCCTCCCAAGAACCTGGGATTACAGGCGCCTGCCGTCACGTCCAGCTAAGTTTTGTATTTTTAGTAGAGATGGAGTTTCACCATGTTAGCCAGGATGATCTCAATCTCTTGACTTTGTGATCCACCTGCCTTGGCCTCCCACAGTGCTGGGATTACAGGCGTGAGCCACCACACCCAGCTGAGAAACGGATTCTTTTAAGAAAAAATGAAAAGCTCTCCTTTCCTCAGAAGTCACAAGTGGTATATCCTGCTTATTAGGTCCTTTGTCCTGTACAAAGATGTAGCTCCTAATTATACACATTTGCATTAAGGACACCCACTGTAACTTGAAATTGCTAACTTCACCAAAATAGCCATATATGGGCTGAAATCTCTTTGTTCACAGGCCTGGTGGAACAGACTTGGGCAAGCAAATCCCAATGGTCTTTCTGGTACATGCACATAGTTTTCTTTTTTTTTTTTTTATTTTGAGATGGAGTTTCACTCATGTTGCCCAGGCTGGAGTGCAATGGCACGATCTCGGCTCACCACAACCTCCACCTTCCGTGTTCAGGCGATTCTCCTGCCTCAGTCCCTGGAGTAGCTGGGATTACAGGCATGTGCCACCATGCCCGGCTAATTTTTTGTATTTTTAGTAGAGACAGGATTTCTCCATGTTGATCAGGCTGGTCTCAAACTCCCAACTTCAGGTGATCTGCCCTCCTTGGCCTCCCAAAGTGCTGGGATTACAAGGGTGAGCCACCATGCCTGGCGACATGCAGTTTTCTTTATAGATAAAATATCTATATAGTGAATACATATTACCCCATAGTGAGAAATTGAAGGATTGAGCTGACACAGGGTGTTTGGTTACCTGGATCTCCAGTAATGCTTGCCATGGGCCCTCTTGTTGGAGTAATCAACAAAGTCTTGGGGTGGATACATGTTTGTGGATGGGTCACTGCAGGATAGAAAGCAGCCTGTGTGTGGCTGTGTACCTGTGCATATGAACGTAGATTGTCCTTAACACTGTCAGCTTTAAACAGGTCTTGAGAAGAAATTTGGGCTTTAATGGCAATGAGTGAACAAAATAAAGTTTAGAAATTCCAATTGAGAAATAGAGGAAGGTGATTCCAATTTTGATATCCTTTTTTTTCTGTGGTAAAGTATACATAACATAAAATTTACCATTTTAACCATTTTGAGTCTATAATTCAGGGGCATTAAGTACATTCATAGTGTTATACAACTGTCATCACTCTCCATTTCCCAGATTTTCCATCATCTCCGTCAGAATCCCTGTACCCATTATACAATCCCTCTCCGTTCCCCACTCCTCTCAGCCCGTGTAACCACTGTTCTACCTTCTGTCTTTATAAAGTTGCCTATTCTAATACCTAATATAAGTGGAGTCATACAATCTGTGTCCTTTTGTATCTGGTTTATTTCACTCTGCATGTCTTCATGGTTCGTCCACGTTGTAGCGTGGACCAGCACTTCATTCCTTTTTAAGGCTGAATAATATTTCATTGGGTATATATACTACATTTTGTTAGCCACTCATCTGTTGGTGGACATTTGGGTTGTTTTCACCTTTTGTCCATTTTGAATAATGCCCCTATGAACATTGGTGTCACAGGATATTTTTAGTAGACTAAACTCAGGAAGAAAAGTTAGGCTGGAAATGTGAAATGAGAATTATTTTGCTTTCTGCCTCTATCTGCCCACAACTTTAGAAGACACAGCAAGGGCTTGCAGACTTTTTGAATACCTTAATTACTGTAATATAGTTCCCCATTCCTCACTCCTTTAAACTTTCTTATAATTCTTTCCATTTCTTTCTGTTCTCCACCCCTAATATATAAAATGTTAATTGGATGCTTTGAAATGTCTGTAATAAAGTTTTCACGTCATTGTTATTATTTCATCTAAAATTAGCTAAATTACAGCCAAGAGGAATTTGCCAAATACTTTTTTTTTTTTTTTTGAGACAGAATTTCACTGTTGTCGCCCAAACTGGAATGCAATGGCATGATCTTGGCTCACTGCAATCTCCGCCTCCCAGGTTCAAGCAGTTCTCCTGCCTCAGCCTCCCAAGTAGCTGGGATTACAGGCATGTGCCACCACACCCAGCTAATTTTGTTTATTTCATAGAGATCGGGTTTCACCATGTTGGCCAGGCTGATCTCAAACTCCAGACCTCAGGTGATCTGCCTGCCTTGGCTTCCCAGAGTACTGGGATTACAGGCGTGAGCCACTGCACCCGGCCCCGAATACTTTTGAATGTTGTCAAATCATCACCTGGGTTCAGAAGGCATTGCTAGTTCCATGGGTGTATCCATGCTTAAGTGGGGTTAGATCCAGGACAACCTGGGCACTTGAAGGAGGAGAGTGCTTTGAGATGGCTTTCTATATTTTGATCTATGCTCTTTGGAAGTCATTTCCCTTCCCTAGGCCGATCACTCACATTTAAAGTAAGGGGGGGTGGGACTAAATGTCCTTTGAGGTCCCTTTGAGACCTCTGAACCCAAGCTTCTGTATTGAATGTACCTTTGAGATGCAGTTATAGCAGGCAAACTGTTTCTAAAGAAACCTAAAAAAAAAAACTCAAGCCCTCACATTAAAAATATCTTAAACTACTTCAAAAATAACTGGGTTTATTTTCTCAATTTATAACTTCTTGGTGGCAAAAATCACTGCATCTGATACACAAGCAATATTCTGCTGCAAATCGTTTATGAATGGTATCTGGCCTTCAGCATTGCGAGAAGAGTGGAGTTCTGAGTCCAAAACCCAGTGTGTTCCCCCAGTGAGGAATGATTTGACCTCAGTCAGCTTGGATCAGTCAGGCATTCAGATTTCCTGAGAGGAGGACTCCCAGAAACCTTAGCCTGATCTGTGAAAGGTGTTTATGAGAGAAAATTTCAAGCACAGCCATTCTTCTATGGTAACCTTTTCAAATAGTTTCCTCTTCAGCTTGGTAGATTTATCTGAAGACTTTTTTCAGGCTAATTAGGGAAAAGCTCTCAGTGATTTAGAAAGATGTTCCCCTTGCCTCACCTGAAGTTTTTTTTAAAGAATGTCAATTCATAGATAAGGAATAGTGTTCCTAACTATAAAACAGAGATAAAAATAGGGTTGTTGTGATGATGAAATGAGATAATACAAAAGGGTGTAGCATATAGTAAGTGCCTAATGAATGTTGGCTTTTATTATTATTATTTATTAATGAAGCCAGCTCTAGAAAACATTATTCTAATTAACTAGGAATTTAAACTAATCTGATGAAAAGAAAAGATACCTAGCAGAAACTTTATTTTTAGAGTAAATCATTTTATTATAGTTTTATGAAGCTAATTATTTTTTAAAGAAACAATTTCTATGGATATCAGTATTTTGTTTTTTGGTTTTTTTTGAGACAGTCTCGCACTATTGCCCAGGCTAGAGTGCAGTGGCGTGATCTTGGCTTACTGCCACCTCAGCCTCTTGAGTTCAAGTGATTCTCCTGCCTCAGCCTCCCGAGTAGCTGGGTCTACAGGCATCTGCCATCACACCCAGCTAATTTTTTGTATTTTTAATAGAGACGGGGTTTCACAGTGTTAGCCAGGATGGTCTCAATCTCCTGACCTCGTGATCCGCTCGCCTCGGCATCCCAAAGTGTTGGGATTACAGGAGTGCGCCAAGGCACCCAGCTGGATATCATTGTTTTTAATGGAGTGCAGTTAAGTGATCATTGCTAAGTTTTGTCAAGAGCTACAGAAAATACTTAGGCTGTACGTAGCTTATGGCTAGGAAGAGTTTATACAAAGTTCTTTCTAGGGTCTGGGAAATCTAAATAATATTTTTTTTAAATGATCGATAAGTTGTTTTATTTTATCACTGAGAAAAAATAGTCCTCAGTAGATTGCTGTTTGGGTCTCTTGGAAGCATACACTGGTCACTTTGAAAACTTGCCTCTGATTTAAAGTTCTCACGTGTTTTGATGTGATGTCGATAAACTGGTGGAAACCTTCTAATTGGAAAAGTGTGCTGGGGCCAGTAAGATATTGCTGTGACTGTAAGAGTTTGCTGTTCTTTTGTTATGCTGGTGGAATTGGACTGGAATATAGGAGGGTGCAGAGAACATAGGAGCAGGCTCAGCTCAGGCTTAGGAGTCTTGCTGTCATGGCTGGATGGGAGCAAATTGGAGAAAAAGGTGGCACCTGACCTGGTAAGAATGAAGTATTCTTAGAATCCAAGCCAGGGAACCCAGCAGTCAGCCATGAAGATTTATGGGAAACTGCACAGGTGTCCCTTTATCATTATACAGACAACTCTGTTATCTATGTTAATAGGACATGGGAAGACAGGAAGTCCACAGATTACACAGATAAACCTCATTTTTACCATTAAGTTCAGCTTCATTCCCCATTAAGCCTGCCTTCCTCCCCCTTTGCTAAGAAGCAGTAACATTTGTTCACTTTGGTGTTTCATTATCATTTCTCTGCTCTGGCCCAGCTTTTGGGATAGGAAGCACAGGAGAGATGGAGTGGCTTAGAGGTGATAAGGGGGAAAGATGAGAAGGAGAAGACAGGAAAGGCTTGGAGAGCTATATGCTCTACAGGTGCAGCCCACTGATGGAGCAGGGGCTTACCACAGCCAACGCAGCACAGCTGAGAGAGGACATCCTGATCATCTAGTTTGGAAAATACAAAGCTTCTAAAATGAGTACTTCTTTACACATACAATTATCTCCTTGTGCCTGGGTTCCCATGTGGAGGAAATGCGGCTCTGGCTCCTTCCACAACAGGAAGCTAGGATGGACGCACTGAAACACTGCATGTGATTTTGCTTTCTTTGTAAGTTACCCTGTACCAGGGTCTCATCCTATGTCATTCTATGAGAATAATGTTTTACCGCTAGAAGATGTAGACCGTTAGAGACACACACACACACACACACACACACACACACATTTTTAAACTACGTATTATTTTTTAATAATGTTCACGTTATAAAATTCAAAAGGCTATCCAAGTGGAAAGTAAGTCTCTCTCCCACCCCATCCCCGGTTTCTTGTTATCCTTCCAAAGATATTCTGTGTGCATTCAAGTAGATACATACATCATTTTGTCTTCTTGTTCTCACGTGAATGATAAAAAGCTATAGTATGAGCTGGTATCTTGCCATTTCCATTTATCTTAGAGAGCTGTCGGTATCAGTTCATAAGGAGTCACCATGTTCTCTTTTGGTGCCTGCATAGGAGGGTAACAATGTAAGCCTCTGGGTGTCTTGCTAAGTTTTTAATACCGTTTACTGCTTTCTTGGCCTCTCTCATGCATTTGACCTGGAGGGAGCTCTCCTGATGTGCCAGCACTGGGCTAGACACCGGGGACACAGCAGTGAAAAAGCATAACCCCTGCCTGCCCTCAGGGTGCTTCCAGCCTAGTGGCAAAAGCACAGGTGGACCCTGATGAGTGCTCTGAAAGGGAAACTCAGGTGCTGCTGGAGGCCACTGGGTGATGGGCGGGGGGGTGCTCAGTGCAGGCCTCCCAGAGGAAATTTTATGTAAGCTAAAACCTGGAGGATGCATGGAAGTTACCCATGTGTGAAGCTGGGCAGGACGGAGTTAGAGGAAACGACAGGAATAAAGGCCCAAATGCCAGAGAATATTCTGAAACTAAAAGGTCCTTTTGCCAGAGTAAAGATAGCAAAGCAGAGAGTAGTATAAGGTTTCTCACCAGCAACACCACTGAAGTTTTGAGCCAGATGCTTCTTTTTGGGGGTGCTGTCCTGTGCATGGCGGGATGCTGAGCACCATCCTGTGCCTCCACCCACTAGATGCCAGCAGTGCCTCCCTCCCCTCCCCCAAGTTGGGACAATTAAAAATGTCTCCATCCATTGCCAAATGTTCCCTGGGGGACACATCACTCTGATGGAGAATCAGTGGCCGGTAAGGCTGGAGAGGTAAGAACACAGGAGAAATAGACTAAGATACTCACAGAAATATTCTGCTAATATCTGTCCATGTGTTAGGCCTTCAGCCCATGTCAGTCAGCCTTATCGATTACTCAGCAGATATACCTGGACTGTGACTGTCCCCTGGCACTGGGCTACATTTGGGAGGATCTAAAGAGAGAGAAGACTCAGTCCCCCAGGGAATCCTCCTCCCACAGTTCCCAAGATGAGTCCAGTCTGTGGTCACAATATTGGGTTGCAGGTTCTAATTCTGGGTGGCCCAACCCTCCTTCACTGTGGGTGGAGGAGACCCCAAAGCATCAATTCTGGTAATGATGGCATTTATTACACGGCGGCCCCCGATGTCAAAAGCACCACAGTGAAGCATTAAGGATTTCTGTTTATATTTAAAGCCAGGCTGGAAATACAACTGGCGTTCTCTGCAGTTTGATTACCCAGGGGATATGTCTGAAATGGGGATGCACATGACGAAAGTAAAGTGGCCAGTGTCACCATTTCCATGTTAGAACGGGAAAGTACAAAGGGCAGGGGAGGGTCTGATTCCTGAGGCCTTCTGACCTGTGTATCAGGTGGTCTGCAGCACCAGGTAAGAGTGGGAGGCCATGTTGATGCTTTCAGCCAGCAGTTCCCAGGGGCCCATGGCCTCTGCTGCAGAATTGATTTAGAAAACTTAGGCAGGTTTGTTTCTGTATGGTTTCCTGGATTGGTTGCATTTATATCCTTCAGGCTAACCTTTCATTTATGACATTTTGCTTCATTCATGATGTCCTTCAGAAGTAGATGTAAGATGCTAGTAGCCAACACAGTGAGACCTTGTCCTAGTCAAATCCTTCTTCTCTAAGGCCCCACACCCTGAGGTGGCCACTAGTCACATCTGGAGGCAGTGATCACTGAGTGATTGCAGTAATCAAACGTAGCCATAATGGAGAGGGAGAGCTTTAGCTGGTGGGTTCTACTTTTTCAGAATATTATAGAAACTGAGCAGCAAGGACTGACTTCTATGCGTCTCTCTCCCAAAACTCCCAGTTGAGTGTTCTGCTGATGACATGGTCCCAGCTAACACCATTTGGCTGGCTTTCTCTTCCTCTCTTCTGTGGTAGGGCTCAGACTGCCAAATGGACCTGGATTTGGACCCTGAGGCGCTTGAACTAATGATGAAACCTCAGGAAATCCCTTCTTGCAAGTGGGCTGAGGCTACAGCACGGGATCTGAATATTCAGGGCTGGACCTGGCTGCCCTAGTTGGCTATAAGTAAAACTGGAACTCTGCTGTGGGGAAAGCATTCTTTTTGTGGAGATGCTTTATCCTTGTACCTGTGGTTTCTCAACACAGTTCCGCTTGCCAATTTTGAGGGATCAGGTACTTACAGAAGAAACGGAAACCAAATAAATACTCTCTAGGGCAGGACAAAGTGGCACCAGGTCACCATAATGGAGAAGATAAAAGTGAGTCAATGATGGGCTCTTTGAACACAGAAGCACTTACGGGTGTACCTGACTCTGTGATGCTAATTGTAAATCTTTGAACATTAGTAGTGTAAGGATATCCTTAAGTGTAGGGGGAGTGGGAGTTATATGACCTTACCCCAAGACATTGACAGGCCATAGAGTCCTGGGGTGGGGTGGGGACCCAGATACCCAGTCCAATGATACTAACCACTGATGAGTCCAGCATTCCAGAAGTAGGGTATATGGTGGAGGCATGGTCCCAGTTTGGTTATATCAGACCAAGGTGATGGTCCAGTTCTTAAAAAGTATATGAGCCACAAAAGGACAAATACTGTGTAATTCCATTTATATGAGGTTCCTAGAGTAGTCAAATTCATAGAGACAGAGAGTGGAATGGTGGATATTCAGGGGCTAGGGGAGGGGAAATGGAGAGTTAGTGTTTACATGATACAGAGTTTCAGTTGGGGAAGATGAAAATGTTCTGGAGATGGACTGTGGTGATAGTTGTACAACATTGTGAATAGACTTAATGTCACAGAACTAACCATACACTTAAAAAATGGTTAAAATGGCCGGGCGCAGTGGCTCACACCTGTAATCCCAGCATTCTGGGAGGCTGAGGTGGATGGATCACAAGGTCAGGAGATAGAGACCATTCTGGCTAACACTGCGAAACCCCTTCTCTACTAAAAATACCAAAAAAAAAAAAAAAAAAAATTAGCTGGGCATGGTGGCATGCGCCTGTAGCCCCAGCTACTCAGGAGGATGAGGCAGGACAATCACTTGAATCCAGGAGGCAGAGGTTGCAGTGAGCTAAGATCGTGCCACTGCACTCCAGCCTGGGCAACAGAGCAAGACTCTTCTCAAAAAAAAAGGTTAAAATGGTAAATTTTATGTTATAAGTATTGTACCACACACAAAAAGTTCATTGGCATTGCAGGCTTAGGAGCTTAGTGGAGTATTATTCAAATCTTGACCATTTATTGACTGTGTATTAAATTAAGCCTCAATTTCTACTTTTCTTTTTTCCAGAGTAGGAATAATAGTACCTCTCAGAATTGTTGTGAAAATAAATGAGATGCTCTCCGGTATAAAATCGATACTCAGTAATGTAAGCCTTTGTTGTGAGGATCATTGTTTTTAGCAGGCACTTGGGTCTTTGCCTTTGTCTTAGAGCTGCCACTTCCAGGGGACAGACTGCATCCGTACTGCTCCAAGGGTGTGCCCCGGGCTCACCAGACATCTTTTGTCGACATGCGTGTCTCCCATTCTTTAAGGTTGCCAAGAATAAAGACAAAGGGATTGGACTGGTGTCCCTGTACTGTTAGTTTCAAGAGTGAATCTGTTTCAGTGTTTTATGAAGTGTGTTCATTCTGGAGACCCTACTGTGTCGCCCCGAGGGTACTTCACAGCCCCAGCCCCAGGCTGCAGTCATACCAAAACAAAACAACCGGGAGTGAAGCACAGGAACCAGGAATGTGCTTTTTTAAAAAATTTATTTTATTGAGAGAGCGTCTCTTTCTCTCTCTCACCCAGGCTGGAGTGCAGTGTCATGACCAAGCTCACTGCAGCCTTGCTCTCCAGGGCTCAAGCCATCCTTCTACCTCAGCCTCTCAAGTAGTACTGGCATGTGCTGCCATGCCTGCCTAATTTTTTTGACTTTTAATTGAGAAAAGGTCTTTCTGTGTTCCCCAGGCTGGTCTCAAACACCTGAGCTCAAGTGATCCTCCAACCTCAGCCTCTCAAAGTTCTGGGATTACAGGCGTGAGCCACCGCACCTGACCAGGAACGTACATTTTAAACAGGCTTTGCAGGTGGCTCTGATGTTTTCTGAACTTTGAGAACTGCCATTATTGGTTGAGAGAAGTGGCTCTCAAACCTGCCTACCTTGAAAATTCCTTGGGAAGTTTTTTAAAAGCAAAGATACCAGGACCACCCACAGAGATTCTGATTGCTTATGTGTTTGCCTTTGGAGTTTTTGTGGGTTTCTTTTACATTTATTTTTCTGGTACCTATTGAGTTAAACACAACCCAACGTATGTGGGGTTTTTTTTAAGTTACAATCCTAGTTGTCTTTTATTGGGCATTAAGTAGGTGCCAGGCACAGGGCTAAATGTGCATGTTTGCATGTAATCCTCATGACCACCCTATGAGGCAAATCCTGTTATCAGCCCTATTTCCGAAATTGGGAAGCTGAGCCTCAGAGAGGTTAAGTGATTTACCCAAGGCGACATAGCTGGGAAATAGTAGGGCTGCCTTTAACCCCAAGGCAGGCTGATTCCGAAGGCTGAACTCTAAGCACTGTGTCCTGATGTCTGTCATCCTAGGAGCAGGGTTAGGACTAAGGGGAAGCAAGCAAGCGCCCAGGACACATGTTTAGGGAGGGGCTCACGTGGGCTTCTGCAAGTGCAGAGCGAGTGCTCCGTGAGCGTTGCACCTGGGCACCTGGCTTGACTTATCTTCTCACCATCCTTGCCCAAGAGAGCATGTTCTTTAAGCTAAATGGCAAGGACTACCTTTCCTTCCTCCTTGCCTGTGTAAGCCAGTGGCCTGCTGATAGGGCCCTGGGTCTCCCCATCAGGAAACACTCTCTCACCCCAAGGCCCCAGCTTTGAGGCCTCTGTGGTCAGAGTCCTGGCCTCAGGGAAATCACAGGAGCTAATGCAAACTCTGTGCCTTTTTGGGAGAAGGTGTTAGCAAAGATGGTTGCCAAGCAACTCCAGGGGCATCTATCTACAGTGATGATTTCTCTTTTTTCTTCCTTTTGAACATCTTCTAGGCTGCTGTTCAGTTTCCCTCGTGGCATTGGGGTTGCTGTTCAGTTTCCCTAGTGGCATTGGGATTGTTAGTGATTTCATGAAGGGTGCGTTCCCTAGGATGATACCTAGGATGAGGGAGCGGAGATAGCTTTTCAATACCGCCACACTAGAGGTGTCCTTTTGATGGTGATATGCTTGCTAAGTGGGTGTGAAAGTCCTTTGCCTTCTTCAGCAACAGCGATACCCTAGTTGTCACTAGCTTTGAGAGGGCAGTGACAAAGAGGATTCTTTGGATTGAAGTAGCTGGGAAAGGCACAGAATGCATCTCCCACATGAGGACAGGACGATGTGGCAACATACACTTCCCATGACTTTGGATTTCACCCATTCTCTGTTAACTGGGGCACCTAAGCATTTTGTAGTAATTGCCCTGCTTATGCCAGAGGAGGTGGTGTCACCCCCACCCCCGTCTCCCCCTCAGTGGTTTTAGAGACCAAGGGAGTCCTTGACAGTCCTTTCCTTCTCAGTGCTGTCCTCCCTCCTACTTAGTCACCTCCTCTGTGTGGGGTTTCAAGTCACCTTCGATGGTCCCCAGACCCGGTCTACCAGCTGATGGTTTGATTCTTCTGATAACGACCAGGCGCTTGTGGGTTCAAGCACCTTTTACACTTGATGGGACAGAATCCCACTCAGTCTTGCAGGAAGAGGGTGATCCATTGGAAAAGAGGAGCTGGTCACTTTTTTGGGTGAGGAGGGCTCTATCGCCCAGGCTGGAGTTCAGTGGTGCAATCATAGTTCACTGCAGCCTTGACCTCCCAGGCTGAAGTGATCCTCCCACCTCAGCCTCCCTCCCTAGTAGCTGGACCACAGGTGCATGCCACCATTTCTGGGTAATTGTTTCTACTATTTGTAGAGGTGGAGATCTCTGTACATTGCCTAGGCTGGTCTTGAA
This sequence comes from Callithrix jacchus, assembly GCF_049354715.1. Lineage (NCBI taxonomy): Eukaryota > Metazoa > Chordata > Mammalia > Primates > Cebidae > Callithrix > Callithrix jacchus. The sequence goes on along the minus strand of NC_133512.1, from coordinate 76,245,190 downwards.
TTCCTGGGCTCAAGCAGTTCTCCCATTCGGCCTCCCACAGTGCTGGGATTACAGAGTCAGCCACCAAACCCACCAACACTGGTCACATTTGGTTAAGGTTGACTCTCTTTGGCCGACCCATGTACAACAGCCCTGTTAGCTGAGTCCCCAGAATCCAGGCCTCTGTTCCCTTGAGTTACTCCCTCAGTCTCTGTGTCCCTCCCCATCATCTTTTGCAGAAGCAGGGCAGGACCCAGAGAGAATTAGGGACTCATATGAGTCCTGCCACTTTCAGTGACTGAGACAAAAGACTTAATGGCAGAACACAAACCCGGTACACAATCCAGGTTAAAACAGAGCGGGGGCTTATTTGCTTTCCAAATGGAGTTATTGGGGATTTCTTTAAATAGTAGACAACCCCAGAGGTTTTTGAAAATCATATTTGCTTCACAGAAGTTTTCATGGCACCTGCTTTTGTGCCCTTTCTGCCAGCTCCTCCCTCTGAGACCAGGCTTTGCCCTCAGTGTGCTCTGCGATTGCTCTGGACCCTGGCTCCTGATCATACCCAGGTGGTCCCGGTGTGTGGTGATTCTAACATGCCCTCTGCTTGCCTGACCTCTCCTCCACCCAGTGCTCATCTCACCCCCAGGTGCCATGCTAGACAGCCCCTCATGGATATCCTTGTACATCTCAGACGCCCCTAGGCCCAAATGCAAGCCAAGCCTGTGTGTTTTCCCCATCACTGTCTTTAGAAAGACCCCCTCCTACTCTCCATCCTCCCTCCCTCCCATCTCAGCAATTCCCTGTACCTCTCCATCTCTCTCCGCTCCCCCACCCCCACCCCAGCTCACCTGCCTCATAGCCTACCTAGATTTTTATAATAGCTGTTTAATTGGTCTTCCTGTCTCCATCTTCCCTGCACACCACTTCAAAAATTAATCTTCTGAAAATTCACATTTGTCAGTTTGTTCCTCAAGTGTAAACCTCTCAGCATTTCCTCATCGACCTCAGTTAAAGCAACGTTTAAAGTCCTCAGTCCCTTCCCATCCGGACAGGTAGCCTGCCCTTTGCAGCAGCACTTTGGACAAGTCGAGTCTTTTCCTTGTCCCACTCTCTGCCTCTACCTGCTCTCTGCATCGACATCTTCCCTTTCCCCTAACCCCTGCCCCCCTTCCCCAGGGCCAGCCATACTTTCTCAGGAAGCCTCCCCACCGTCACTTGGGCCACCCCGCCTGGACGTCCTCTGCACCTGTGCATGCTGGCCATGCCAGCATGTACTTTACCCCGAAACCTCACACCGCCTTGCACTGCTGCAGACTCTTCCCATGGTCTACATGTGTCTTGTCATCATAGCTGCATTCGAATCTTCTGGAAGCAGGGTGGAGGAAGGGCAATCATATTACCACCTTTTCTTTCCTAAGTCATCGTTGAACCAGCAAAGTATTATAGTTCGACTAAGCATCTTGTTTTTCAGGCACCTGTCTTTAAATACCTGTATTGTCTTTTTCTTTCTTTTTCTTTTTTTTAAGAAAATCACGGTAAAATAGAAATAACATAAAATTTACCATAATAACCATTTTTAAGTGTAAAGTTCAGTTATGTTAAGGACACTCACGTGGTCATGTAGCCAATCTTCATGACTCTTTTCATCTTACAAAATTGAAACGTCATAGCCACAAAACAACAGTTCCTGTTTGTATTTTCCTTTTTAAAACGCAGTCTGGAGATGGCCGGTGAGGTTTTTGATTCACCATCTGACATTTTGACGTTGTTGAGATTCTGAGAACTGGCAGGACTCCTGAAGTTTCTGTCCAAGAGGATAGCTGGTGCTACAATGCAAAACCCAGCTCACCTTAGCGCATTAGCTCCAGCATCCTAGGTCAGCACAGAGAATACCATGGAAAAATGCTACCACTGGGGCACAGAGTCACAGACATCTTTGAGCACCTAAAGTTTTTCATTTCGTATTCGGTAGTAACCCCCACCCTGCAGCATTCTTTCTTCTTTTTTTTTTTTTTTTTGAGACGGAGTTTCGCTCTTGTTACCCAGGCTGGAGTGCAATGGCGCAACCTCGGCTCACCGCAACCTCCGCCTCCTGGGTTCAGGCAATTCTCCTGCCTCAGCCTCCTGAGTAGCTGGGATTGCAGGCACGCCCCACCATGCCCAGCTAATTTTTTTTTTTTGCATATTTAGTAGAGACGGGGTTTCACCATGTTGACCAGGATGGTCTCAATATCTTGACCTTGTGATCCACCCGCCTCGGCCTCCCAACGTGCTGGGATTACAGGCTTGAGCCACCGCGCCCGGCCAGCATTCTTTCTTCTTTGCCCTTGCAGGTCAGTGTTAAAATTTTTCACACGTATAAGAAGGTCGAAATAATGGTACCATGATCACCTGTAGAATTAATTGTTAATTCCCATTTTGTCTTACTTGTTTTCTTATAAAGATATGTATATATTTATATATAAAGATATATCTGGGCCGGGCGCGGTGGCTCATGCCTGTAATCCCAGCACTTTGGGAGGCGAGGCAGGTGGATCACGAGGTCAACAGATCGAGACCATCCTGGTCAACATGGTGAAACCCTGTCTCTACTAAAAACACAAAAAAATTGGCTGGGCATGGTGGCGAGTGACTGTAATTCCAGCTTCTCAGGAGGCTGAGGTAGGAGAATTGCCTGAACCCAGGAGGTGGAGGTTGCAGTGAGCCGAGATCATGCCATTGCACTCCAGCCTGGGTAACAAGAGCGAAACTCTGTCTCAAAAAAAAAAAAGATATATCTTTATATGTGTCTTATGAGGAATATACAGTCATGCATTCCTTAATGATGGGGATATGTTCTGAGAGATGTGTCATTCGGTGAATTCCTCGGTGTGCAATAGGCTGTGCCATCCAGATTTGTGTAAATTCACTCTGATATTCCTACTGGTATAACCTATTGCTCCTGGGCTACACGCCTGCACAGCATGTTGCTGTACTGAATACTGTAGGTAATTATTGTAATACAGTGGTAAGCTCTCGTGTCTCTAAACAGACTGAAACATAGAAAAGATACGGTAAAAATATGACATTATATACTCTTATGGGACCACTGTATATGTGGCCCGTTGTTGACCAAAGTGTCGTTTATGTGACTATGTATATGCATGTGTGTATATATATATTTATATTTCTGTAGCGTTTGAAAATAAGTTGTAAACATCACGACACTTCCCTTTTAAATATGTATCATTTTTTCACATCTTGATTGTGCCACCTTGAGCTGTTCGCTTACCTTCTCAGAGCCTCATCATACGTAAATATGTGTGTATGTTTTTGCAGTACTATTTGGTGAGTCACAGACAGCATGACACCTCTAAAGACTTCAGCATGCATCTCGTCTCCTAAAATTAGAGGCATTCTCTGACCTAATGATAATACCAGTATCACACTTAGAAAACTCACAGTAATTCCATACTCGTATCTAATGCCTAGTTCTCATTCAAAACTCACCTGTCATGTCCCTGCCCTCAAAAGCTTATAACTGCATTTTTCAAACTAGATCCTGTTATGGTTCATGTATTGCATTTGGTTGTTACATCACTTCAGTCGTTTTTAACCTAGAACAGTGCCCCACCCAGTGTGTGTGTGAATATATGTATACATGCATATTTCCATGTACATATCTATACATATTTTTACATATAAATATAGAAAACATTGCCATTTAAGATGCTTTATGTTCTGGTCTGTCTGATCACTTCCTTGTGGTGTCCTACATTGTTTTTGCTATTCCTTGTTTTCCCCCATTCTGGAAGTTCGAGCTTAAGTATCATTTGATTCAGACTCAACATTTTGGCAAGAATGTGTCCCAGGTGATTCTGAGTGCTTTAAGCATCTCGTCCAGGGGTTACAAGATGTCAGGGTGTCCTATTATTAGATATGGATCACTTGGTAAGGTGGTGACTGCTTCTGTTCATTGCAAAAGTTGTATTTTTCTTCTGCAATTAGCATGTCATTCTGTGAGTAATGCTTTGGCACCAAGTGAATATCCTGTTCCCCAACAGGAAATTTTGTGGACTCCTCTAGGCATCCATTGATCACCCTTGCCTGGATCAGTTATTTCTTTGGGCTTTGTAGGATGGTCATTTTCAGTTGGTGTCATTCTGACCTGCTTTTATTGGGTGACATTCGTCAATATCGAAGACATCTTCCTCATCAACGGGGGATGAACTATTAAATTCCTCCAAAAGGGTAGAGTTAAGTTTTTCTCTTTAATTATCAGTGCCCAAAGTAAGGAATTGAACATTCATGATTCTTTTCTTTTTCTTTTTATTTTTTTAGACACAGGGTTTCATTCTGTTGCATAGGCTGAAGTGCAGTAGCATGATTATAACTCACTACAGCCTCAACCTCCTGGATTCAAGTGATGCTCCCACCTCAGCCTCCCGAGTAACTGGGACTACAGGCACACACCACCACATCACCCTAATTTTTTATTTTTCATAGAGACAGAGTCCTGCTATGTTGCCCAGGCTGGTCTCCAACTAAGCAATCCTCCTGCCTCAGTCTCCCAAAGTGCTGGGATTACAGGTATGAACACCGTACCAGCCTGTGATTCTTTTTTTTTTTTTCACTGAACCCTAATCACGGAGGTGAAGATGATGGCCTATGATTCTTTAACTTAGGAGGGACAAGGTTGAGGACAGGGTACACTACAATTTCAGGAAGATGTATGTATAGTGCGAAAACCACACTCAATGGGAAATCTTAGAAAGAGAGAGTTAGCTTTGTAGTGCAAACCTCAGGAAGTAAAAGTGTGATCCAATCTTGGCTGGTAGAGCATGAGAAATATTGAGAAATATTGTCCCACACAGTCAAGTGACCCTCTGCTTTAACCTGGGGAAGGAAGAAGATAATTATACTTAAAATAATCCTTCTCCCGCCTTTTGGAGGGAGCACAGGATTTTGCCTGGATCTGGTGAACTGCTGAAGTTAAATTGCAAATCATGATGCATGACGCTCTGCAAGTCAGAAGCTAGGGCTGTGCTTCCTGCCCGTTGCCGACTGAGCAGAAAGTGACCAGTTGTCCAGGAGGTGGAAGGGCCTGGGCTGAGCTCTGTGTGGAATGTAAAGGCGGGACAGTGGCCCATTGCCGACTGAGTAGAAAGTGACCAGTTGTCCAGGAGGTGGATGGCCCTGGGCTGAGCTCTGTGTGGAATGTAAAGGCGGGACAGTGGCCCTGCCCTCTAGGAACTCACTTCGCAGCACCTGGGAACTCGGATGCTGCCTAGAAAAGGAAATGTGAGTCGAATGCCTTGGAGCCCAGGGAAGGAAGATATTTCAGTCTATGGTCAGCAAGACCTTTAACCTGGGTCTGAGACCTTTGACTTAAAGGTAGAGGCTGTTTGGTTTGTGGTTTGATGTGGAGTACAGTAACGGGTATTTAAGTTGGAGTCAAGTTAATGTTTGAAAAATAAAGGAAAGAATGAATGGATGGATGCCTTGTGCAGAGGCAGCACAGCGGCTTGGATTTGGATATTCAGGGCATTGTACAGGGAAGGAAGCGCTTAAGCAAAGGCTTTGAGGGCTCTGAGTTCCTTGAGAAGTTGCTTTTGGAAAAAGAAGTTATGGTGAAACTCCATTAATACCAAAGAGAAACAGTTCATAATTTATTCCAGTTGCAGACACACTCAGTGCCCAACTCCATGCTGTCTTTTTTGGAGTAGAGTTTTCAGGAAACAGCCTTCTTTTTTTCTTTGGTAATGTTAGTGTTTATTTTGCTTTCTCCATTCAGGGTGCTGGAGGGAATTTCTCTTCCTCTCCCTCTCTCCCTCTCTCTCTCTCTCATACACAAACACACAGACATACTTTTTGGGTCTTGCTGACCCATTAATTTGTAAATTCTTTTCTATTAGAATCAGTGTTGTGCTAGTAAATGTTTAACAATCTGCTGTCTAAAAAAGTTAATGCATATGCATATATATGTTTATTATACATTTTACTGATAGAAAAAGCTGTTTGACATACAATTTATAAAGAATAAAATATTTAAATTCTTTTTTTTTTTTTGAGACTGTCTCTTGCTCTTGTTGCCCAGGCTGGAATGCAATGGCATGATCTGTCACTACAGCCTCTGTCTCCCGAGTTCCAGCGATTCTCCTGCTCAGCCTCCTGAGTAGCTGGGATTATAGGCCTGCGCCACCACATCTGGTTAATTTTTGTGTTTTTAGTAGAAATGGGGTTTCACCATGTTTGCCAGGCTTGTCTTGAACTCCTGACCTCAAGTGATCTACCCACCTCAGCCTCCCAAAGTGATGAGATTACAGACACCAGCCACTACACCCAGCCTAAATTCTTTACTGTAAATTTCATATAGTCAATAGATCCTCAACAGATGCTTTGGTTGACTTTTGCCAGATTCTTACATCCCCTGACCTTCCTAAGATTTTCATTGGCAAACAAATGTAAACCCCATATAAGTGTTAGCTGATACTTTCATTTAAGTCAGTGATAAGTTGAAAGTGAAAGAACAAAGCTGTACGTTAGAACTTCACGATTGTTAGTGACGTGACTTCCTTGCTGAACTGAATAATGGTTTTCAGGTACTAAAAGAATATGTCCTCAATGTTTTGTGCTAGTCACCCAAAGCTATAGACATGATATACAGCTGTCCCTTGAAATCCAAGGGAGATTGGTTCCCAGACCCCAAATCCCTGGATTCTTATCCCTTATATGAAATGGTGTAGTGTTTACATATACCTATACAGTCCTCTCAATAATCTCTAGTTTACTTATAATACCAAATACAATGTAAGTCCTGTGTAAATAGCTGTCATTCTGCATTGTTTAGGCGATAATGATATGGGGGAAAAGCCTGTACACGTTCAGTACACACTCAGGCATCTTTTTGTTGTTGTTCCATGTATTTTTGATCTGTAGTTAAGTTGAACTGCAGATGTGGAACTCACAGATTTAGAGGGTCGACTGTTCTTTTAATTTGACTTACATCATTAAAATTTTCTTCATCACTTTGTTAAATCTTGATAATCAAAAAAATAATAAATCACACCCTGATTTTGTAGTATGTGATGATTTCCATGGTGTAAACTCTTCTACCACTGCATTTCAAGCTGTCAATGTGATATCACTGAACTGAGAGTTGGGAAGAGATATGCGTCAGCACACTGTTTTGTAAGATATCCACCTTACAGATATATTAGATATAAATGACTTTGAGAACAGAATTAAGCAACCTGTGGCTCATGGGCAAAATATAGCCAGCTGCCTGTTTTTATAAATAAAGTTTTATTGGAACCCAGCCACACTCGTTCTTTTATGTATTGTCTTTGCTAGCTTTTGCACTACAATGGCTCCATGGAGTAGTTGAGACAAATCCTACAATTTTTACTATCTGGTTTTTCATAGAAAAAATTGTCAACTCAGGCCAGGCGCGGTGGCTCATGCCTGTAATCTCAGCACTTTGGGAGGCTGAGGCGGGTGGATCACGAGGTCAGGAGTTTGTGACCAGCATGGCCCATGCTGAAACCCCATCTCTACTAAAAATACAAAAATTAGCTGTGCATGGTGGTGGGCGCCTGTAATCCCAGCTACTCAGGAGGCTGAGGCAGTAGAATCGTTTGAACCTGAGAGGCAGAGGTTGCAGTGAGCCGAGATTGTGCCATTGCTCTCCAGCCTGGCAACAGGGCAAGACTCTTTGGAAAAAAAAAAGAAAAAGTTGCCAACCTATACTCAAAGCATAGGTAATAAGTGAAATGTAGCAAGATAAATTGGAAGTGATGAGTTTTATATTCAGTTGTAAACTTATGTCATATAACTTTTAATAATTTCATAATTGACTCATCACATTCCTGAAAATTTAACAATCGGCTCTTGTGAGCTTTTACAAGCCAGCCCCAGCTTACCACTGCAAAGCATTGAGGACTTCAGCTTTTAGTGCCAAAAATGAAGCTGTCACTATTCAGCAGCAGCAGCTGACAATACTGGATTGGAGGGAGAGCCTCACTAAGAAGGATTTGAACTACTTGAAATTGTGGTCTAATTGTCCATAGAAATCAGAAGAAAGCAATTTTGAGGTTAGTTTTCATATGATGGGGTTTTTGTGTTTTGGGGTTGTTTTTTTTTTCTCTCTCTTAAGAGTCTGGGGTTTGTTTTGGTTTTTCAAATGCTTTTTTTTTTTCAGAGCTAATTTTAAAACCCAATACAGCATGCTTTTCTTACCAAATTTTGTGAGCATCTGTCTTGAGCCCATTCAGCCCCTGACAGACGCCCAGCAGCTTCCAGAACTCCCACAGATGTTCTGTGTCCCAAGAAAGGCCGACTTCCTGTTGCTGGCCACTAGCAGGAGGAGAGGTGGTCCCACCAGTTGCATTTTGCAGGGGTTTTCCTTGCCGCCATTTCCTGCCGGTTGCCTTTGAATGGATTACAGATGGTCAGAGAAAGACTTCTTGGCACAGTAAGAGGACCAGTCTCCAGTGCTTTGTGGGAAAGGATTTATCGCAGGATGGCAGTTTACGCCTACCAAGAATGGGCCTGGCTGCCGTGGCCTTGCAGAGAAAACTGCCTGCCTGCCGAGATGGGCTTTGTGGGTGGAGGGAACAGCCAGGATGAAGGGGATGTTTAAATTTATGTGGCACCTTTCAGTGGTTGCTCGGATCACTGTGTGTCCAGAGATTTTAGACCTCTGTGGAGGTGTCAGCCACCAAGGAATGAGGTGCTGCTGTTGGTACATCAAGCACTTGTGTGAAGTATTGTGAATCCTCAACTTTTCAGAGAAAGGTACAGCCAGGCGCTGTTATTCCCCACTGCTCACCCGTTTTGTTAAGCCACACTATAGAGCACATTTAATTTTTTTTTTTTTTTGAGACAGAGTCTCGCTCTGTTGTCTAGGCTGGAGTGCAGTGGTGCAATCTCGGCTCACTGCAACCTCCATCTCCCAGGTTCAAGTGATTCTTCTGCCTCTTCCTCCTCCCAAATAACTGGGATTATAGGCACCCATCACCACACCTAGCTATTTTTTGTATTTTTCATAGAGACAGAGTTTCAGCATGTTGGCCAGGCAGGTCTCGAACTCCTGACCTCAGGTGATCTACCCACCTTGGCCTCCCAAAGTGCTGGGGTTACAGGCATGAGCCACTGCATGTAGGCTGCATTTACTTTTTAAACTTTTAAAAATATAGGTAACTTAAAATTTTACTATTTTAACCATTTTAGAGTGTATAATTCAGCGTTACTAAGGACAGAGTGTTGAGCCGCTGTCGCCACTATGCATTTCCAGAATTTTTCTCTCATCCCAAACTGAAACTCTAAACCTATTAAGCCATAATTCCCCATTCCTGCCTCCCCTCAGCCTTGGTACCTGTTCTACTTTCTCTATTCTGCTTTCTGTCTCTATGAAGTCACCTATCCTAGTCACCTGTTCCCCTCACATAAGGGGACTCATGCAGTGTGTGTCCTTTGGTGACTGATTTATTTTACTGAGCATAATGTTTCCAAGGTTAATCCATGTTGTAGCATGTACCAGAATTTCCTTCCTCTTAAAGGTTGAATCGTATCTCATTATCAACCCTATACTACTGGCAGGGACCTGACAGTCCTCCCCTCATCTCACAGATGCAGATCACCAGGTCTCATTATATGTCTATTTGACATTTTGTTTATCCACTCATCTATTGGTGGGCATTTGGGCATTGTGAATAATACTGCTGTGAATGTGAGTATACCTGTTTCCATCTGTGAGCGGGTCAAACAGAGACCTGGAGAGTGCTGATTTGACTGGGATGCTTCCTGAGTCCTTTTGAGATAACCCAGCCAAGATGCACCTTTCCATCAGAGCTGCCAGGAATGTATGTACGGAAGAGGATTATGAATCTTCATCTTTCAGGGAGAGGTATGGCCAGGCGCTGTTGTTCCCCACTGCCCACCCTTTTTGTTAAAGCCACAATATAGAGCACATTTAATTTTTTTTTTATTAGACAGAGTTTCACTCTGTTGCCCAGGCTGAAGTGCAATCTCAGCTCACTGCATCCCCCGCCTCCCAGGTTCAAGCAATTTTCCTGCCTCAGCCTACCAAGTAATTGGGATTACAGGTGCCCGCCACCACCCCAAGCTAATTTTTTTATTTTTACAAAATGCAGGATTTTTTGTAAAAAAAAAAAAAAAAAAAAAAATTCCATGCAGGATTGCGGGGCGAGGGATCAGATCTAGCTGGCACTCTGCTTGCCAAGCTGTGTGCCCCCTGAGCTGCATCTGACTAGAGGTGATCTGCCTCTAGCTTGCACAAAGATGCTTGCTTCATGGTTTGGAGGAGTCCTGCCAGGGCTGAAAATCTGAGAGGCCAGGATTGCACAAGGCCACTGGTGCTCTTGCTTTCTAGGGAAGAGGCAGCAGATCGTTGGGCAGAGGCCATGTAGGGACAGTTAGGAAGGCTGAACTAACTGGGTCAAGATTCCTGGGATCGGGTCTCGTCTGTCGGAAAACAGGACAACCTTGTGCAATGACGGAGCAAGACCTGGTGATCTGTATCTGTGAGATGAGGGGAGGACTGTCAGGTCCCTGCCAGTAGTATAGGGTTGATAAAGAGCCAGCAAATTATGTGGGGGACTGGAGAGAGGCAGGAGCAGGCCTCTGAGAACAGGGTATGGATGGCATAGAACAGGAAGGTGGCAGAACTTCCCAGAGGGAGGGTGGCACAGAGAACTGAGAAGGGAGAGCTGAGGAAGCATCTCACAGAAAGTGTGATGAAGTCAACAGCTACATTCTTTCTGACCAAAGATGGTGGTAGCAGCAGGAGGAGAGAGAAGTGGCGTTGGTCCTTCATAAAATTATTCAGCGCTTACTGTGTATAGACACAGAATAGAAGGTGCAAGAGGGAAACAGAATCGTGATTCCTGACTTATGTCCTGTGAAGCGCTCCGATTGCATGAAGAATTGCAGAGGCGTGAGGGCGTATTTTGTGTGTGTACACTTCTCTTGGGGACAGTGCTGTGGTTTTTTTTCCTTTTCCTTTCCTGTGGACTTCCTCGCCCTTTCAACAACAACAGAATGTTTAAAGAAATTTACAGCGTGGGAGGGAGACATACCTGTGCCCAGATATAACAAGGAAGCGAGCCACATGGGAAGGGGATGGAAACAAGCAAGGAATTAACTTGCTGCTTTAAAAGTTGCGTTTTGGTGTTAGGGTTTGCGGTACATGTAAATTCCTTGGAGAAAGAGTCCTCCCTGTTTGGGGTGGAGGCCTGGGGAGAGCCACTTGAAAATCTAGCCCTATTGACATGATTGGTGTTTAGGTTTTTACTGGGAGACAGACAGACTGACAAAGATACAGGGAAAGACTGGTAATATGTATGCTAGCTGGAGAAGCCACCTTTCAACCCCACCCCCCACCGCCCACTGTATAGTTGTCAAGGAACTCGGTGGTGCAGAGGGAAAAGCACAGCTTTGCAGTCAGACCTTAGCTAATTTCTTGGCCGTGCTGCCTGCTTGCTGTGTGACATTAGGCTAGCTAGCTTGCCTCTCTGTTCCTCTGCTTGCTCATTTGGACAAGAGGACCACACCTAAGATTAGGGATAAGTCACCAGCTTCCATACTGTAGATGGTCAGAAAATGGTAGCTGGAATGATTGCCTGGAGGAGAGGGCAGGTCTGAGAAATCCAGTGGTTTCCCTGGATTAATTTCAGGGTTGTAAATCACTGTGGGATGCACAAAAAATGGGCCAGAATTTGAGAGCAAGGAGAAGGAGGTGTTGTGGGAGGTTGAGTTTGGAAGTGTCTAGGTGAAGAGGTAGGTTATAAGGAAGGGGGGTAGCAGGAAGGAATAAGAACTGAATGATGTATCCTGGGGGCAGAGATGGCTTTCTGCCCCTTTTGATATTGACTTTTTTTTTTTTTTTGAGACGGAGTTTCGCTGTTATTACCCAGGCTGGAGTGCAATGGCACGATCTCGACTCACCACAACCTCTGCCTTCTGGGTTCAAGCAATTCTCCCGCCTCAGCCTCCCGAGTAGCTGGGACTACAGGCACGTACCACCATGCCCAGCTAATTTTTGTATTTTTAGTAGAGACAGGGTTTCACCTTGTTGACCAAGATGGTCTCGATCTTGTTAGCAAAGTTGAAGGAAATGAACACACAGCATCTAGCTCAATGCATGGTCCATGGGGAATGCTCAGTGAACATTTCCTTTGGATGCTATTGAGTAGCCTCCAGAACAGAGGACTGGGGGGTGTCCTTTGGGATGAGCTTCCTCATGGTCCTGTCCTGTGGGAACAGTGTGTTGGTGAAGGCTGTATTCCCGATACCATGGGGCATGACAGGCATGAGGAAATGCCATCTAGAAATGGGCCTTAAGCCCAAGCCCTAGGCAGGGAGCCAGGAGTGTGCAAACCTGGCACATCTTTCAGAATGTCAGTTCAACTCTGCTTCTACAGGAAAGTAGTATTTTTTTATCATTATATTTTATCAACTCTAAGATGCCATTTATCAGAAAATTCATTGTTATTTTATGTAACACTGGAAAAAAGCACTGCCAATTAAACTGCAACCACTGTGGATTCTAAGAAATCTTGATTTTAAAGATGTTAGTTACAATGGAAGTGGGGTGAGTGCAGCTTAGCATGAATAAAATACAGGAGGGCAAAAATAGAGTATCAAGCAAAATCTGCATTCATTTTTAAGATAAAGCACGAAATTTGAAGAAACACAGAAAGCTCTTACGGTAGCCCCAGAAGGTACAGGTCTGTATAACATGCCAGCCCATTAGGGCAACTCTGTTAAAGAGCTGAGAACAGCTGGGGCTTGAGCTCCCTTTAAGTTCAGATGGGAAGCAGGAGGGAAGGAAATGGCCCAGACTTCAGAGCATCCATTGTCATCCAGGGGCCTGAACATCCTCAGGGAGCCCCAGTGACCTCAAGGCCCCTGGTGAATCATTTGTGTTCACATCACTTAGAAGGAAAATCTACATACAGCACTTTCTGGAGGAGAGGAGGTGTGGTGAAACCAAGTAAACAATGGCTACACCTCCAAAACGGTGGGAAACCACAGAACCACAGAACGGCACCACCCTGTGAGAGAGGCAGCTTCCTGTGACTTGGTGTCTTTCCGTACAGCCTGCATGACCCACGAGCAGCACATCTCCCGGCCCTGGCGTTTTGGTGTTTGGGTGGAAATTCAGGGAGAAGACCAGGCTTGACCCTCTTGCCCTTAAGAATTCCTGGCACATCTCAGGTCTGTCAGAAGGGACCTGGTCATACTAACTTCTTGCCAGAGCCCTCCCCATTCATATATCTTTATGTAGGGATGGCCTCTGGGCAATTGTGGATTGTCAAGGAGTGTGCCCTGGTGTGGTGACCAGCCTTCTGCCACCTTGGCAGAGAAGTGAAATCACACCTCCAAGCTCTGTTGAGATTGTCCATCTCCTCTCAGGTCAGTGGTGATGGCCTGTCCCCTCTGATGGACTAGAAGGGAAACTAATAATAGGGTGGTAATAATGGTGCCAACCAAATTCAGTGGAACAGTTTCATTTTTAGAGTGCCGTGTCCTGGAGATTAGAGCGGAAGGTAAGCCTTAGGTCATGGGACTTGCAGGTGGGGGAATGGAGGTGAGGAGACCACGTGATCCACTGGGGTGATAGCTAGTGGTGGACCTGGGTCTGGAGTCATGCAGTGCAAGGAGGGGCTCAGAGAGGAGCAGAAAGCAGTGACCCGGCCCTGAGAACATACTCCAGGCTGGGAGGAGAGGGGACTGGAGGCTGAAAGAATAGGCACTGGGCCAAAGAGCAGGGTGCTCTAGGCTGTGTGCACTGAGCTGCATTCATGGAGGGTCTGAGCCTCCATGAGCAGATTTATTTAATGATCCTTTTTCTTCCTGAAACAGTGATATGTGATCACTGTAGGAGTTGCACATCAACAAAAGAAGAAAAAAGCTAGTCTATACGCCTGTCACCGAGAATTAACCAGTGCTGACCTTTTGTTTATTTCCTGTAACTTATAAAAATGGGATAATTGTGTATTGTGTTGATTATAGTGACTACCTTTCCTAGTTATTATGTATTCCATTGTAAATATGTTTCATCATTTATTTTATTTTATTTATTTTCGAGACAGAGTCTTGCACTGTTGCCTGGGCTGTAGTACAGTGGTGTGATCTCAGCTCACTGCTCTCTCTGCCTCTTGGGTTCAAGCAATTTTCCCACTTCAGCCTCCCTAGTAGCTGGGACTACAGGGGTGCACCACCACACCTGGCTAATGTTTTGTATTTTAGTAGAGACAGGGTTTCACTATGTTGGCTGGGATGGTCTCATCTCCTGACCTCGTGATCTGCCTGCCTCGGCCTCCCAAATTGCTGGGATTACAGGTGTGAGACACTGCACCCAGCCCATGTTTCATAATTTATTTAACCAATTCTCTCTCATTGGGTATATTGGTTATTTTCAGGTTTTTGTTATTAAAAATAATATTGCAATCAAATGAATATCCTTATAGCTAAATTTTTGCACACATTCATGATTATTTCTAAAGCATAAATTCTTAGAAGTAGAATGCTGAGTCTGAGAGTGCTATTTTTGAGGCTTTTGATACTTATTGCTAAATTGCCCTCTAGAAATATTGTTCCAATTAATACTCCCTCAGGAGTGTATGAGAGTGGCTGTTTCTCAGCTCTGGCCAATATCTCACCAAAGATTGTCAGCTATTTGATGATTTAATAAGTTCAAATGTTATCTTGTTCTAGTTTTCATTCTTAGGATTATTAATAAGTTTGAACAATTCTCATGTATTTGTTAGCCTTGTGTGTGTTCTTATATGAGTTGCTTTTTCATGGTTTTTGCTTAATTTTCTGCTGGTCTATTAATCTGTTTCTCATTGTTTTCTAAGCGCCCTCTATAGATTAAGGGTAACTTACCCTTAATGACCAAACATTTTCTATCCAGTCTTGCCTATAGGACCAAAGTAGCTAGGAAAACAGAAATGTCCAGATAATTCTCAGACCACATGGCAGGTGTTACTGAATGCTGGCAGGGGCCGTTGGCATTAATAATTATGCTGACAAGACAGTACTAATAATAAAAACTACCATTTACTGAACAACTATTTTATGCTGGGCACTTGGCATATATTAGCCTTTCAATCTTATCACCCTGCAAAGAGCTGAGTAAACTGGGGCAGAGAAAAATTAAATAGCACTTTTAAGATCACACAGCTAATAAGTGGCAGAGCCAGGATTTGAACGTGGAACTGTCCATCTCTACCACCCATGTGCTTTCTACTTTGCCGAGCTCTTTTTCTTGGGGTAAACAATAATCTTACAAGTCAGGTCTTCCTCAGCACCTTCCACCTCTGGACCTGTTGGTTGGCTCTAGAAGAGTCACCCTATCCTGGATTTACCAGCCCTTCTGCTGTACATTGTTTCTCAGCTGGCCGTGTTCTCTAGTCTTCCAACTGCATGCTTTCTCTTTGGTGCTAGAGAGCCTGTCTGAGTGTTCTGCTACTGATAAAGGAGCCCAAAAGATACCAGGACATGATTTCTGTCTCAAATTTCAGGATGAGAAGGTAAAACTAGATCCATCCAGTCCTTAATCTAGTGGCCAACTGCCGGTGATCTTACCTATTATGACAAAGGAGCGAGTTGGAGCGCACATGGTAACTGGTCTTCAGAGGAGCCCTCGCAGGGCACGCACCTCCCATGTAGTCTCTTCTCTGTGACAGACTTTATGTGTGTGTTTTAATAATTGCTGTTGAGATATAATTCATATGCCATGAAATTCACTCCTTTAAAGTTGTTGGTATTAATATATTCACAAGCTGTGCACCCAACACCACCATCTCATTCCAGAATACATTGGTTAGCCCCAAATGAAACTTTGTACCCATTAGCAGTTGCTTACCATTCCCTTCTCCCCTCAGCCCTGGCAACTGTGAATCAACTTTCTGTCTCTATGGATTTTCCCGTTGTGAATATTTCATATACATAGAGTTATATAATATGTGGCCTTTTATGTGTGGCTTCTTTCACTTAGCGTAATGTTTTCAGGGTTCATCCATGTGGTAGCAGGTATCAGTACTTCATTCCTTTTTCGTGGCTGGACAGTATATACCACTGTAGAATATACTACATTCTCTCTATTCATTCATCAGTTGATGGACATTTGTGTGACTTCTACCTTCTGGCTATTTTGAATTGTGCTGCTGTGAGCATGTGTATAAGTTTCTGTGGACATATGTTTTCTCTTGAGTATATACCTAGGAGTGAAATTGCTGAATCATATGGTAACTCCATGCTTAACTTTTTGAAGAACTGTGAAACTATTTTCTAAAGCAGCTGTACCATTTTAAATTCCTACCAGCAATGTATGAGGGTTCTAATTTCTCCATATCTTTGCCAACATTTGCTATTGTCAGTCTTTTTCATCATGGCCATCTTTGTGGGTGGTAAGTGGTATTTCTTTGTGGTTTTGACTTGAATTTTCCTGATGACTACATGATGTTGAGCATCTTTTAATGGGTTTGTTGGCACCTATTGGCCATTTTTAAAAATTGTATTTCTTTTAGAGACAGGGTCTTGCTCTGTTGCCAAGGCTGGCCTCAACCTCCTAGGCTAAAGCCATCCTCCCACCTCAGCGTCCCTAATAGCTATTAAATTATTTCTCTTTCGGTTGAGTTTTAAGAGCTCTTTATTTATTCTGGATATATGTAAGAAACTATATGTTTCTTATCAGATACATAATTTGCAAATATTGTTTCCCTTCTGTGGGGTGCTTTTGGTTTCTTGATGATGTCCTTTGAAGCACAAAAGGTTTTAGTTCTGATGATGTTGAATTTATCAAATATTTCTTTTGTTGCTTATGCTTTTGTTGTCATATCTAAGAAATCACTGTCTAATTTCAGGTCACAAGATTTGCTCCCACGTTTTCTTCTAGGAGTTGTATAGTTTTAGCTATTACATTAGATCTATGATCTGTTTTGAGGTATGCTTTTGTACATGGGTGAAGTAGGGGTCCAAATTTATTATTTTTCATGTGTCTATTCCATTGTCTCAGTATCATTTTTTGAAGGAGACTATTCTTTCCTTCACTGAATTGTATTGGAACTCTTGATGATCAACTGACCATAAATATGAGTTTATTTCTAGACTCTCAATTCTGTTCCATTGATCTATATAATCTAATGCCAGTAACACTCTATCTTGGATACTGTGGCTTCCTAGAAAGTGTTGAAACTGGAAAGTATGATTCCTCCAACTTTGTTCTTTATCAAGATTGTTTTGGCTTGAAACAATAGGAATTTCTTGAATTTCCATATGGATTTTAAGATCACTTTGCCAATTTCTTCTAGAAATACAAAAAAAGACAGGGTTCTTACAAATATTACACTGAATCTGTAGATAAGTTTAAAGAATGCAAGCCACCTTAGCAACATTAGGTCTTCCAGTGCATGAACATGGGATAGCTTTGCATTTACTTAGACCTTAATTTCTGTCAACTGTATTTCTAGTTTCCGTGTATGAGTCTTGCATCTCTCTGGTTAAACTTATTAATAAGTATTTTATTTTTTTATATTATTGTAAGTGAAATTGTTTTCCCAATTTTACTTGATGATTGCCCATTGGTAGTATGTAGAAATACAACTGATTCTTTTTTTTTGAGACAGAGTTTTGCTCTGTCTCCCATGCTGGAGTGCAGTGGTACAATCTTGGCTCACTGCAACCTCTGCCTCCCAGGTTCAAGGGATTCTCCTGCCTCAGTCTCTTGAGTAGCTGGGATTGCATTACAGGCACCTGCCACCATGCCTAGCTAATTTTTGTATTTTTAGTAGAGACAGGGTTTCACCATGTTGGCCAGGCAGTTCTCGAACTCCTGACCTCAGGTGATCCACCCACCTCAGCCTCCCAAAGTGCTGGGATTACAGGCATGAGTTACCGCACCCAGCCCACAACTGATTCTTATATATGTTCTTTTATTCTGCAACCTTGTTAAACTTGTTTGTTAGCTCTCATAGTTTTCTTTGTGTGTATTTATTCCTTAGGGCTTCCTTTTTTTTTTTTCTTTTTTTTGAGAGGGAGTTTCGCTCTTGTTACCCAGGCTGGAGTGCAATGGCACGATCTCAGGTCACCGCAACCTCCGCCTCCTGGGCTCAGGCAATTCTCCTGCCTCAGCCTCCCGAGCAGCTGGGACTACAGGCATGCACCACCATGCCCAGCTAATTTTTTGTATTTTTAGTAGAGACGGGGTTTCACCATGTTGACCAAGATGGTCTCAATCTCTTGACCTCATGATCCACCTGCCTCTGCCTCCCAAAGTGCTGGGATTACAGGCGTGAGCCACTGTGCCCAGTCTCCTTAGGGCTTTCTAAGGTCATGTCATCTCAGATAGATATGAATGCATTTTATTTCTTTTTCTTGCCTAATTGCTCTGGCTAGAACCTTCAATATAATATTGAGTGCTAGTGGTGAGAGTAGATATACTTGTCTTATTCCTGATCTTGGGGAATAGCATTAAATCTTTCACTATTAAGTATGATATGGGCTTTTCATAAATACTCTTTATCAAGTTGAGGAAGTTTCCTTCTATTCCTGTTGGTTGAGTGTTTTTATTAAGAAGGGGATTGGATTTTGTCAAATGCGGCATTTTCTATGTCCATTGAGATGATAATATGGTTTTGCCTTTTATTATGTTAATATGATATATTATATGAATTGAGTTTCATATGTCGAACCACTCTTGTGTTGCTGGGATAAATTCCACCTGTTTCTGGTATATAATCCCTTTTATGTATTGCTGAATTTGGTTTGCTAATATCTTGTTGGGGATTTTTATGTCTTTATTCAGAAGGGATTTGATCTTTAGTTTTCTTAAAAAGTCTTCATCTGGTAAGGTAATACTAGCTTCATAGTGTTGGAGAGTGTTCCTTGTGACTCAGTCTTGACCAATGGAATATGGCAGAAGTGACACAGGAGGCTGGGTCACAGGGCCCTTGCAACTTCTGCCTGTGTTTTCTTGAAAACTCACTGTCGGGATGCTTATTCTTGGATCCAGCTACCAGGCTATAAGAAGTGCAGGACATTTGGGGTGGAGGCCCTCCAGTCAGCATCCCTAGGTGACAGCAAGCATCAGATGCCAGCCATGTGAATGGGCCATCTTAGACATCCAGCTCAGTAGATGTACAGACAGATACTACTGTAGCTTCAACTGACGTCCGATCGTAAGGGAAAACTGCACAGCTGAGTTTAGTCAATCCATTGAACTGTGAGAGATAATAACAAATTGTGGTTTTAAATCACAGAGTTTTGGGGTAGATTTATTACACAGTAATAGAGCAGGAATCCATTGGCTGCAGCCATCCCTGGCCCATACCTTTCTACAGAATTGTGGAAGCATGCAATGGTGTTTTCTTTTCTCCTGTCTCTTGAAAAGGCCCTGAAAAATGAAATGGCCAGAAGGCAGCATTGAAAAGAAGAGGGAACCTGGGTCTTGGAACACCCATGCCTAGGTAACCAGTGGCCTGTTTTCCAAAAGGTGCTTGCCTAGCTGTACTCTGCCTCTGCTCTTAGCAGAGTGAGTCAAAGGCTCACAGGGCTCACACATCAGCCAGCCTTCAGCCGCTTTGCTGCCCCTGTACCACAGGAGGGTTTTGCTTCCTTGAGTGCCCAGACCTGCTATTGGCTGGCATTTGGAGCCATCTGCTCGCTTAGCTTCCTAAATGGATCTGTCATGTGGCATTTATCCTTAATTCCCAGGGTTTTCTCAGGCCCGCAATCGATCTATAAGCTGAGCATCTCAGACCATCTTGCTAATGCCACCTTCGAGCCTGTGGACAAAGCTGGACTGCCATTCTAAAGACAGATATGACCTAATAACCAGAGAAGCAGAACCAGGGTGGGCCCCAGGTAGATGTGGAAGCTTTTGTGAGCCAGTGCAGCCTTCCCAAATCCCACCCTAACCTTGGGGCCACCATTTGCTTGCTGCACATAGGAGCTAACCAAAGGACCCTGTCTGTTGGAAATTCAGTTTCCCTGCTGCAGTCTCTAGGTACATCAGCTTGGTGTGTCTGCACCAAGCTTACTCCTTCATTTTGAGAAACAAATGCTGAAGATTTTGTATCTTTTATTTCAATTTCCATAATATCAAGAACCTAAAGATATACTGTTCATGAAAACAGACTCAACATCATCAGTCATTAGGGAAATGCAAATCAAAACCCCAAGAGACACCACTTCACATCCACTAGGATGACTATAATAATATATATATTTTTTAATTAAAAGGAAAATTACAAGTGTTGGCGAGGATTGTGGAGAAACTGAAACCCTTACACATTGGTGTTGGGAACGTAAAATGTCACAGCCACCGTGGAAAGCAGTTCAGCAGTTCCTCAAAAGATTAGGCCTACAGTCATGCTATGATCCAGTGATTCCACTCTTAGATATATACGTAAGGTCACACAGAAACTTGTACCCCAGTGTTCAGAGCAGCATTATTCACAACAGCCAAAAGGTAGAGCTAACGAAATGTGCATCAAATGGTAAATGGATAAATAGAATGTAGTATATCCTACAATGAAAACTGTTCAGCCAGAAAAAGGCGTGAAATATTGATACCTGCTATAATATGGGCGAACCTTGAAAACATTATGTTAGGTGAAAGAAAGAAGCAAAGGACCATATATTGGATGATTCCATACCTATGAAATGTTCAGCATAGGGTAATCCGTAGAGAGGAAATAGATTGGTGGTTGCCAGAGGCTGGGCAAAAAGGGGAATTCAGAAGTATGGGGTTTCTCTTTGGGGTAGGAAAAATAATCTCAAATTAGATAGTGGTAGTAGCTGCACAATATTGTGGATTGCATATTGAAGTGTACACTTTGGAATGTTTAAAATAATGAATTTTGTGTTATATGAATTTTACCTCAATAAAAAATTCTCCAAAAAAAAAAAAAACCCTTCTACTTTAATGGTTATTGCTGTAAGGTGACAATATATGTTGTTTGCCATGGAAAGGGCCTTTCCCAGTCAAGAAGCAGGACTAGCCAGAGAATAGGTGCTTCCCAGAGTGGCTTGACGTGGCATGAAGAGTATGGTCTGGGAGCCAAAGAATTCTAGTTCTCCATCTCACATTCCAGCCCGGCAACTTCGGGCAAGTTCCTCAGCCTGGAGCACTCTGTTTAAGTCATTCTAAATTGCAGATCTTTCTCTAAAAATGCCTATAAAGTGCCCACTGTGCGCTAGGCATTAGTCTACTAGTCACTGCTTATCCACGAGGGATACAGTTCCAAGACCCGCAGTGAATGTCTGAATCCACAGATAGTACTAAACCCGGTGTCTACTGTTTTTGCCTATGCATAGATACATACCTGTGATAGTTTAATTTTTAAATGAGGCACAGTAAGAGATTAACAATAACAACTAGTAACAAAATGGAGCAATTATAACAATATGCCAGCATCACCACGCTCGGAATTTGGGGCCGTTGTTCAGGAAAGTAAGGATTACTTGAATGCAAGCACTGAGATGCCACAGGCTTCCATCAGATGACTGAGATGGCTACTGAGTGACTGATAGGCGGGTGGCATAGACAATGTGGGCACGCTGGGCAGAGGGATGATTCATATCTCAGGTGGGATGGAGCGGACGGCATGAGATTTCATCAGGCTGCTCTTAACAGTGCACAATTTAAAACCTATGAAGTGTTTGCTTCTGGGATTTTCCACTTAATATTTTTGAATCATGATCGGCTGCATGTAACTAAGACTGTGGAGAGTGAAACCATGGATAAGTGAGGACTTATATATTAGTTCTGTTTTTCAGCTGGAGAAAATGAGGCACAAGGAAATAGAGTACTTGTTCAAAAGGAGACAGCCAGCGAGAGGCCGAGCAGCGTTCCACGCCAGGCATTCTGCTACAGAACCTATGGTCTCACGCTCTGCTCCATGTGGCCTTCTAGGAGTGCCTGACTTCCCTACCTCCCATGGTGCCGTGGGATTCAATGCCATTAGACACTGGGAAACTCTCTTATAAACATAAACACTGTGCAGCACACACAAGGCACAGTGTTGCTCCTGTCTCAGATATTAGCAATGAGAGTTATAGAAAAAACACCTGGAGCTCCTCTGCCCAAGTGGTCGGTCCTGGCTTTACCCAAAATGCATTCCTTCTAGAGTTTACCAAGGACATTAGGATTGCCTTATGTCCAGATTTCTCTGGACACAGGAACATGTCCCTGTAAGGCTTCTGAGAGGACCCTGAGATTGCCATCACTCCATGGGGCCCAAACTTGGGGGCAAAGGAAAACCAGATGGATCCCACAATTCCTGGCACCAGCTTGGGCAGGTGAACATGGAAGGGGGTGCTAACCTCTGGTAAATTATGTTTTTTGTATTTAGAAGGGGGTCTGTAGACAGAATCAAGTGGGAAGTATATCCCATTTCCGTTTTGGGGCTTCTGGTCCTGGAGCCGGTGGAGATGCAGGGGTTGGATAGGGAGACTCCCTGGCCCAGCATTTGACAGCTGGGTTGGAAACTCTTGGGAGCAGGATGTATGATCTGGAGAGAATGTAACAGAGCTGGGAGCCAGGGTGTTGCTCAGATTCTGGCACTGGTAAATCTGAGAATCAGGAAGATTCAGAAAATGTGGCAGAAGAGCTGGTATGTTGGCAGCTTGGACTCTGACACATTGAAGACCCCAGGCTTTTGGCCCCAGGCAGGCATCACTCCCTGCTACCTGCAGCCCTGTGTCTCCACCCTGAAGCATTTCTTCTCTGGCTCCTCCTCTTCCCCACAGTGGCAGGCTGTCCACGCCCGCATTCTCTAGGGTCTTCACAGCAGCCTCTTGACTGGGCTTTTTCCTGGTTTCTGCCTCTCCAATCCAGCTTTACTGCCTCCAGTTTGACTCTTCTGAAACTCAGATCAGATTGTCACTGCTCCTCGACTCATGTCAGTGGGTCCCAGGGGTCTGCTGAGTGAGGTTGGCATATAGCCCCTCACCGTGGCCCTTGTGAGCCCTCCCAGCCCCAGCCACTGCCCCCTCAGCAGAGTCCCTGTGTTCTCCACAGACTACTCACCCTGTCCTATCACTCTGTTCCTGACTGCTGCCTGGGTCCACCTGGCAACTTCCTACTCATCCATTAGGGCCCAATTCAAATGAGGTTTCCCTGACACCTCCCAACCCTCAGACCCTTGCAGAATTAGCCAAGTCTTCATCTGTTTACATAGCACGTTTCAGGTGTTTCTGTTACAGCATATAATAATATCGTATTATATTTTATTTCACCTGTCCTCCTTTCTGGTGGGCTCTGGGTTCCTTTAGCACAGATCCTATGCCTCATTTATATTCCTCTTTCCGTTGCCTGGCACATAGTAGATGCTCAGTACGTGTATTTTCCCATGAGTGTTCATGGGCTCTCTGAGTGCAACAAAGTATAAACTGATTAGTCCTTCCTGCCCTGCATATGAGGCTGGACCTAAGGCTGTCGTCCATGGTGGGGTGTTTAAAATTCTTCCCTCTCCTCTGGGTATCCTGAGCAGAGATGCAGGGAGAAAGGGGAGAAGACTCATCTTGTCTCACCTTGAGCTCTAACTGCCATTCAGACACCCCAGATGGACCATTCAGTGTATAGGCTGAATGGCCAAACAGGCTCCTGTGTGCTAATCAGGTACCATCTTGAACTCAGTCCAAATGGGGAAGCTGCCAGCATTTACACCCCTGTGCCCAGCAAACTGGGAGTGAGGGCAGTAAAGAGTGCCTGGGGCTGAGGCGTGGAAAGCTGGGGGTTGGATCTGGAATGTTTAGGCCAGGGAGAAAAGCCAAACCATCAGGCAATCATCTTCCACATTCAAGTTTTGATTTTCATTTTAAGTGCACAAAATCCACAATCTTTTTTTTTTTTTTTTTTTTTTTTTAATGCAACAGCAACAGCTTCCTAAAAATGTCTCTCAGCTGAGCCATTGCCCATAACAGCATGCCATTTGGCCTTTGTAAAAGGAAAAACCTCTGTATTTGTATCTAGAACACCCACAGCTTAGTGTGTCAGATGCTGCTGGCTAGTTGGATTGGTTGCCTTGCGTGGGTGGCTTCCCGCGGGGGCCGGCTTCCCTAAAGTTGAGTGGGCAGTCCCAAGAGTTCTTCAGTCATTTCTGCCTAACCCGAGGAGTGCCAGGTTTAAGCAGAGACGAGGCTTCGTGAAGGAATGGATTCCTTTGCTTTTCTGTGGGGAGTGACTGAGGTTCCTAGAGTCTTCCTCGTGATTGAAAAGGAAGTACAGGTGTGCTCCAGCCAACTCTTCAGATGAGGCAAGTGGATTGATAATGGTGCATTCCTAGATTCCCAGAGACCTGGCTGGCGGGCTGCCCAGGGATCCGGGAGTTCGAGTCATCTCCACGTCGCTCTGGGCCCTCGGGTGCCAGACGCGGAGAGTAATTAGAAGGGAGTGGAACAATCGGGGAAGATGATGTTTGCCAGCCACAGGCCGTTTTTATTGTCCCCGCGGGTTGGACACCCGGCTGAACCAGGTAGGACGGAGATCAGTTTTATTATCGTCTTTCGGCCCCTGCTCCTCCTGGCTGGAATTTCACAGAAGCTAACCAATCTCTGCACAGGCGACTCGTCGTGTATCAAAAGGCTGAAATCCCTGGGGGTGTGGCCTACGCGGCAGCTGTTTCTCTCCTGATTTCCAAGGATAATGTCAAGTGCCTCCGAGTGTGTGAAATTCTGGCTGAAAGTGAGTGATTGAAATGCTTCTTCCATTAAACCGTCTCCCTTTTGGTATAGGTGTTTTCCTAACAACCCTCATGCAAATAGCTGTGAAAAGTAGGAAATGGTAAGATGTCGAGTGTCTTCAGTTCCTGGCAGCCTGCTCTGCTGAAGCCTTCTGATTTTCCACCAAAAAAAGAAAGAACGGCAGGCAGACCACCAGCCCTCTGTGTGGCCCTAGCCAGACACAGCTGGGAGGCCTGTGCCGTTTTCTTGTCCGCTTCTTGGAGGGCAGGGTTGTGTTAGAACACTGAGCCATTATGGGTCCCTAGGATCACATATTGCGCTTTATTGTCTACACAGCCAATGTAAGTTATTGATTTGCAAATGGGAAGCATTCCTTTCCAACTCTCTTGAAGGAGGCTGGAGGGAAGCTATTTTCCGAGGGAGAAGACTTGGTTCATTCTTTGCAAAACATTTCCTGTGCAGCCCGATTCCTGCTTTTAGGACCTGCGCCATCGTCAGCGAGCGCACATGTGTGGTGTTCATTCATGGGAGAGGCAGGCATTTGGCAATCGTCCCCAGGGGTCCAGAGTGCCACTTGTTGCATGGAGGCCTCCCCTGTTGGCATCGGGCTCGCCATGTGAGTGGAGAAGGGTGGCCAGGGACGTGCTTCATGGCTGAGTCCACCCTCCATGGAGACAGTAAAGTGGATCCCCAGGGAGCCCTCCCATCCCTGCTGGCTTTTGCTGCTCCCTATTCTTGCATCCGCCTCCTCAGCTCTTCCTTCACTGATCATATGTGGATTCTGGCAATGATGCAGCTTTGCCAAGTGAATCTTTTCACTGGCACCCTTTCGTTGGTGCCGTGGACGGGAGGTAACATCATGGTGCCGTGCACACCTTCTGAAAACAGCCAGGTAGTGTATGCCTCCAATCCTTCATTTTTCACTGATTCTAAGATGCCTATTTTATTCACATTTTAACATCTCCAAAGTGGGGATGAAATTCCATGTTGTGTCATTGGTAGTTTGGTTTCTTGTTTCTCACTAATAGATAAAATAATGGAGCATCTTATGGCACTGTAGACTCAAAGAAGTAGGAAGGAATCAGGCCAGTGGTCTGATGACTATGATATAGTTGGGATATTTGTTCCCACTCAGATCTCATGTTAAAATGTAATCCTCAGTGTTGGAGGTGGGGGTGGGAGGTATCTGAATCATGGGGGTGGATCCCTCATGAATGACTTGAGCCATCCCCTTGGTGATAAGTGAGCTCTCACTCTGAGCTCACAGGAGATCTGATCTTTTAAAAGTGTGTGGTACCTCCCCCTACACTCTCACTTTGGCTCCTGCTTCACCTTCTGCCATGAGCAAAAGCTCCCTGAGGCCTCCCCAGAGGCCCATGCTTACACCTCCTGGGTTCAAGCAATTCTCCTGCCTCAGCCTCCCGAGTGAGTGGGATTATAGGCGCATGCCACCACACCCAGCTAATTCTTTTATTTTCAGTAGAGATGGGGTTTCACCATTTTGGCCAGGCTGGTCTCGAACTCTTGACCTCAGGTGATCTGTCTTGGCCTCCCAAAAGTGCTGGGATTACAGGCGTGAACCACCACACTCAGCCTGAACCTATTTTCTTATAAATTACCCAGCCTTGGGTAGGTATTTATAGCAGTGCAAGAACAGCCTAACACAGACTGCTTTCAAAATGATTTCAGATCCTGAGATGTCCTTTGAGACTCTGTTCAGGGCCAGGTGCTTATGGAGTAGGCAGATGTGTGGAGGGCACCACATGCCCTGATGTCTCCCAGTTCCAACGCTTTCTTCTGGGGACCCTTATGCCACCTGATAGTGTTTGCCATCTGTCCCTGGCAGTTTACTTCTCCTTCCCCACTTCTCTGGAAACATCACCCTCAGCTGGGAGCTTGTTTCCCTATCATTTTAAATGTTGGCATCCTATTTTCTCCTGGGCTTTTAACACATTCATCTCATTTCTTAGGTGGTTTTCTGATCTTTGGGTCATTTTGGTTGTTTGGATGACCCTGAAACTCTTGTGTGATTCAGAGACTTCCATTTTTAAGTGTCCAGATACAAGAGGACTTTCAGCTAAATAGACATTTTCTCTTCAACATGATAGAAACCTCCATGTTCTGTGGAGTAGGCATATTCCCTTCGCTGCGATTGTTTGCGGTTCCCGTGGGTTTTGTCTCTGGTCCCCCATAACCTAGCACCAACCCGTGCCCCTTCTCCCCCAGCCTCCCAGGTTTGGGCACTGCCTCTCTTGGCTCTCAGCGTTCTTTTAATTTTCTCTAGGGTTGCAGCTCATGCCAGCTGCTGCTTCCCTGGGTAAATGGGATCATTTCACCTCGGAGCAAGCTTGTTCTTAAATTTTCTGAAGACCTCTTCCCCTCACTTTTTATCACTTAGCTGATTTCCTCAGAAAGTTCTGAGGGTTTTTTTCCCCTTGGTATTCTTCCTCTAAAAACAAAAAAAAAGAAAAAGAAAGGTGCCACTAGTTAAGCTTCCCAAGAAAGTTTCTTTTTCAGAAAAATTTCTGCCTCTGTCACCAGTCTTGTGAAAGTCCCTTCAGTATTTCAGTTATTAATAGGGTTTCTCTGTCCTTTAAGAAGATGGGATTTATTTTGGTTTTATGAAGGGTCAGAAAAGCTCTTGTTGGCCAGAAGAGAAACTGTCTTCATTGTATAGGGAAATATGTTCCAAGCTCCAAACCACTACTTACTAATGAACTTTTGGACTAAGACCAGTGTGTAAAGTGAGGAGTCCGTCTCTGCTGAGCTCTGAAATGGAAATGCTGGTGTGCTGGAGTTCAGGCTAAGACTCACGCACTGACTTCAAGTGAGTGGTCTGCAAGAGCCCACCAACCTGGGACCTTTGACCTCTGGAAGACTTTTTAAAATTAATTATACAATTAAGGCTGGGCACTGTGGCTCATACCTATAATCCTAACACTTTGGGCGGCTGAGTCGGGCAGGTCCCTTGAGTCCAGGAGTTCAAGACCAGCCTGGGCAACATGGCAAAAACCCGTCTCTACAAAAAGTACAAAAGTTAGCCCAGCATGGTGGCATGTGCCTGTGGTCCCAGCTACTCAGGAGGTTGAGGTGGGAGGATCACCTGAACCCAGGATGTGGAGGTTACACTGAGTTATGCTTGCACCACTACACTCCAGCCTGGGTGACAAAATGAGACCTTGTCTCAAAAAAAAGTTACACAATTATAAATTATTATTTAAAAACCAGAGCATCCAGAGGGGCATGGAGTAAAGAAAGTGAAGCCCCCTGCTGCACCCTGTGCAGGCCTCGGGTACCATGCTTCCCTTAGTATTCATCCCAAGCACCTCTCCCCCAGCATTCATGCAGCTTGAATTCATTTTGTTTAGGGGTCACAAGAGTGTTCCCTTGTTTTGGTTCAACCAAAATCCATTCACTGAGGCCCAGAGACCACCTTTAGCCCTGGGAACAATTGGCCCTGGGTTCCCAGTGGGCATCTGAAAGACCCTGGGTTTTGGCTGCCAGATTGCCTGCCATCTGCAGCCCTCTCGTCTCCTCTCCTCTCCATCACAAAAAGGCAGCCTCAAATTTCTTGTGACGAAGAGTACCTCTCCCCATTCTCAGCAGTGCGGCAGGACTCGCTCTGGTCATGTGTTCTCTGGACGTTACTGAAGTTGTTTTACTGTGAGCCTACAGTGTACATGGCAGTACGCTCAGCCCAAAGAGGGAGGCAGAGCAAAGCAGTTGATCTCTCTCAAGAAACTTACTCATCAGAAAATAAGAATATGCCCATTCAATAGCCACACTTTATGAAGCAAGGCAGGTGTGCGTATCAGGATTCTAAAATGTTATGACATTTGACCTTTGCATTTCTGGGCATATAAACTGAGTAAATAAACGTACTTATGCACACAGATTTATATACAAGGATTTTCATTACTCTGTTGATAAAAATGAAAAATTGAAGGTGGCCTCTAGGTCCAAAGATAGGAGACTGGTTAAGTAAGTTGTGATACATCCATTCAGTGGCTTACTAGACATCTGTGTGAAACTAAGCTTTCAAAGTCAATCATGAGGCTGGACGCAGTGGCTCATGCCTGTAATCCCAGCACTTTAGGAGGCTGAGGCAGGTGGATCATCTGAGGTCAGGAGTTCGAGATCATCCTGGGCAACGTGGTGAAACCCTGTCTCTACTAAAAATACAAAATTAGCCGGGCATGGTGGCACATGCCTATGATCCCAGCTACTTGGGAGGCTGAGGCAGGAGAATTGCTTGAACCTAGGAGGGTGAGGTTGCAGTGAGCTGAGATCATACCACTGCACTAGGGTGAGACTTGGTCTCAAAAATAAATACATAAAGACATTATGACATGGGAAAATAACATAAAATATTCATCAAACCATGTTGGATATACTGATTGTAATCAATATGGTCTGAATTACTTTTTCCCAACATTTTATAAAAATGTTCAACATACAGTTGAAAGGATTTTGCAGTGAAATCTTCCTCGTGACTACCACTGGCTGTACCATTTCCATTTTATTATGTTTGCTTTATCATCTGTCGCTCCCCCTTTTCATCCAATAATGCATGTGATTTTTTAATGCATTTTAAAGTAAATTTCAGGCATCAGCACACTTTCCCCTTGACATTCCAGCATGCATATCATTAACTAGTGTTCACTATGTGGTTGGTTTTTTTCTATTGAGGAAAATACTACACACAGTGAAATGTACATTCGTTAAGTGTACCTTCTCTGAGTTTTGACAAATGCATACTCTCATGAAACCAGAATCTCTATTAAGATACAGAACATTACCAATTATTTTTACTACTAAGCACACATACTTATTTGTATATGTCTATACCTGTGCACTGGGATTCCAAGGCTGATTTTATTTTCTTCACTGTATTATTCTTTACTTTCTAAATGGTGTGAGTGAGTACATCTATTTGTTCTTTTATTTAACGGATATTCATTGATATAGAGTGTGTGTGCCAGGCTCTGCCCTAATTCAGGGGCTCTAGGGGTTGACAGGACTGCAGAATTCCCTGCCTTTATGGCACCTACAATCTAGTAGTGAGTGGCAAGATGAGTGAACAAAAGATAATACCCCAGTGAGACAGTGAGTGAGGGGCTGGGTGTGGTCAGTGGAGGCTGAATGATTTGAGAAAAGAGTCATTGAGGATCAGGAGAGTCTCAGGGGCCTGGGGACCAGCAGGAACAAGGACCCTGAGGCAGGAGGGGGAAACGTGACAGGATGGGAGGTCAGAGGGGGAGGCACAAGCCAAGCCATACAGGGCCTTGTAGGTGATGTGAGAGTAAGGACTTGATCCTGGTGTGGAGAGAAGCCGTTAGAGGGTTTTAATCAGGGGAGTGACTCGATCCGATTTCTGTTTTGAAATCTTTGCTCTGAGGAGAATCCGCTCTTCTGGGGTAAACGTAGAAGCAGGGAAGTCAGAAAGGGAGGCTTGTGCCGGGGTGGCAATGTGGTTAGCAGCTGTGAGGGTAGAGCTGGCGCTGCTTCCTGAGGGATTAAAGGTGGGATGTGGGCAGGAGAGGAGTCTAGGAAGATTCTCAGTTTCTTTGTCTAAGCAACTGGGTGAATGATGGTGGTCTAACTGCGATGGGCAGACTTGTGTAAGAAGCAGGCTCTGGGGAGGAGAGAGATCAGGAGTTCTGTTTTAGACATGTTGGGTGCAAAGTAGAAACTTCACCTTTCAGGCAGTGGCTGGGTGAGCACTGGAAGAAGGGGAGGGGCCCAAACTACTCCACGTTGTTGGTGCACAGAAGGTGCAAGGTCATCTGCAACCACCTTGGGGGCAGATGTGGTTTGGAATTCAGAATTATTCAAACTTTGGCAAGGTAATCGATTAACCCTCACCGAGGTCTGGGGCATTACCTGTCATCAAACACAGAAGGTATTTCGGTAGCAAATTGTAGTCTTCACACTTAAACAGTTTAATAAAGACTAGAAATAGTCTCATATCAGTTCAGGTCAGGTGTTGTTATAAAGGCAGTTTTGTCACCACATTAGGTGAAACTTGGTTTCAGAGCTTTTGAGTTTCTGAATTTCAGAAAATTAGCAATCCCCTCTCTAGTCTCAATTTCTACTCCCCAAATGCAAACACTTTGAAAAAATTTTTCACTGCCCTTTTCTATTTACTTCTATAATGTAAAGTAACTGGGCTTTCCTGCCATCTCTAGATTCTTAAAAGCTTTGTATTATCTACTAACTTGCTACCATGGAAAGTGAGGGCTTATTTCTTTGATAGGCCCTCTGCACAGTGCACCCCTCCTCCATCCAGCCTTCCAATATAGTCACATGGTCATTTTTCACTAAATCGGCATTGGAGACTTATATTATTATGGCCATGTGAGTATTATTCACAGCTGAACCACCTGCCCTACTATTATTACATGTCCTTCCTTAAACAACTCTGATTTCTTCAGCGAAGAAGCAAAATATATCAGGGTATAAGGTAATACAGAGTTCCCACCAAGCTTCCCATGCATACCCAGCCCTTCCCACATCCCTGTGCTTGAGGGTAGCCTTTCTGGACTTTGGGAACTAAAATCAGCCTGTGTCTCTGCCCTCCACTCCACCCCACCCACTAGCTGTGTTCAACTAAGTCATTTACCATTTGTCCAACTGCTCTGCAGCAGCCTCCAGAATGTTACTGGCATCTTGGGTCTACTCTCTTCTCCTATATTGTAGGACGATCACATTGTTCTGGTAGTTTATGCCTTTTTAAAATTAAATTTACTGTCATTCTTTGTGGGGCTTCAGGAGAGAGTAGAGATAGACATAGTTTATCAACCTGCCACGTTCAACAAAAAGCATCCCAGACCACTGTTCATACTTCCTGGGCCACGACCTTTTCATAGCGGGTGTCAGCAGATGTTCCTTATGTAATGATTTTGTCTACCTGTTGCCCATCTCAGCCCACAGAGTTGGAAATTGGAAATTTGGAAGCACTGTTACAACAAATTGCTTTCCAGGCATTTGAAATCTCCCAGGGTTTTCCCAGAGCAATTTAGGAGACCTCCTGAATGAGCCTAATGTGCTTTTAGCCTTTCTCACTACAGTGAAGAGACTACATAGCATTTGTATTTATTCAGCTATTTTGAAGTAGAATTCTTCATGCAACCAGGGTAGCATGAAGGACAGGCATTGGTCAGGCAGGCTGGAGCGTGGTCACTAACGAGTGTGTGTACTGCACAGCTTCCTTTTGCTTTCTGGGCCTCAGTCACCCCATCTATGGTATAGGTGGACTGGGGCACCTCATTCTATATCCATATCTGACGCAGAGCCTTCTGTATAAAACACAAAAGAGGAACTGTTCTAGTTGAAGAAGAGGCAGATGCCCCCAGAGTGAACTGAGATACTTCGGAGCCATCCCAGGGCTCCTGGGAATATACATTGAGAAGCACTGGACTTGAAGATGTCTCGAAAGTCTCAATCGGACAGCTCTGGGAACCTTGCCTTTTAGAAGGTTTACTGCTCTGCAGAAGTAAAATACTCTTTGCAGCTGGAGTCCCAGGACGTGCAGCCCCTGCCTGGCTCTGGTGCCACTGGACCTGACACAGCATGGCAGGCACTGTCCTAATCTCCCTTTACTGGTGCAGAAGCAGAAGCGGGAATGTTGGTTCTGGCTGCCTCTTAGTGAAGACACGGATTGTTGATTTATGGGTTAAGAGCCCTGGGATTGGAATCTTCCCGACACAGGCTCTGTAAGAATACTGGAATTTGTTTTCCCACATCATTTGCTTTTGATTTAGTGTTTTGATGTGGGGCTGCCTTATGACTCAGATGTTATCTTCCACTGCCAAATCACACGTTAGGTATGTATAACATTTCCTACACAGTGACATCTTATCCTCTTCCAATCATCAGTGGCCATACCCCACACCCACCATGGGGCAGGGCAGGGAGGGAGGGGGAATTAAACTTTTCTATTCACAAATCAAGACATGTCACAGGGACGGGGCAGTGGTTTTCAAAATCGTTGTCTTTGTTGTTGATGTTGTTGTTTGAAGGAGAGAATCATTTTCCAAAGAAAATCTTAAGCCAAAGTCCAATCAGTAAAACAGGTAAACATGGAACCCCTGCTCAAATTGAAGAGTGGGATGAAGCAGAATAGAGACTCCAGCCCCTCTTCCAGCTCCCTATAGAGGCTTCAGTTATAGGGACAGACTCCCAGTTCATTTCTAGATCTACCTCCTATACTTGACGTGACCTAGTAGGATAAGTGACTGAACCTCCCAGGGCCTCCTTGTCCTATCTCTAAAATGGGGCTGTTGGGGGATGGGATAACATCTACCACCACTAGCTTTGAGTGAGGCACTCGGTGTGTCCCCAGTGACAAGTAGTCTTCTTATTGCTGCCTACTTAGAAGCCTTGCTCCAAAAGGAAGCCTTCAGCCTCACAACAGCTTTCCTGCAGGGAATGTTTTAGAAAACCTGATTTGCACAGTTTGCAACAACTACTGTTTTCTTTTCAACCTCTTCTTTCCAGAGAAGGTCCTTGTAAGGCCATGGTAACAACCAGTTGTTAAGAGCTTGTGATTTGGCTTGGAATGTAAACAGTACTCTGTCTTTGGCCAGCTGGGAAAGGAAGTTTTATGTTTTCTTCTCTGTCTTTGGAAGTAGCCTTACTTTCGTGAATGCATTTTGAGAAGACATACTGAAATATGTGATTTTGGTTAAGCTGAAGATGGGGACACTGGCAGTAGTGTGGATCTTCTCAATGAGTATATATTTGTGGGTGTTTTGTAGCTGTTAATTCCATAAATAAATTCCCATAAAGTTGTACCAATATTGCCCCTCCTTCCTCCATGCTGGCCCACAGGAGCTTTCTCTCTGTGTGGGAAATGGCTGTGTTTTCACTTCGCTATTTGAGGACTGAGCAGCCTGTCAAATGTATTGATTGCCTTCTCCAAGTTGGAGATTGGGAGCTACATATTTGCTTATCTTCCCTAGTGAAAAAGCAAATAAGACTGCTTATCTAGTATTTAAACTTGCTTTTCATTTACTCTGTCAAAGGCATTATCCCACGAAGACATAATTTGAGAAGTATCTTCATAGAAAATAGCTCTCATTGCATAAGCCATGAATACCCTTGCTGGTGGAATCCATGTATTGCTTCTTTAGAAACTGTCAGTGCTCACAGCTCTCATCTCCCTCAGTGAATTTTCTAGCTTCCAAACCTGTACTTTTTCTCCCACCAGCTCTTTCTTCCCCTTAAGCTCTGCCTGCAATAGACTGTGGACTGTGTGCATTTCGCTTCAGCCTCTTCTATAAAATGAGAAGAATAATGGTTCCTCTCTCAAAAGCTTTTTGCATGGAAAAAAAACATGATATTGCTTACAAAGTGCTTAGTACAGTATTTGGCATAGAGTGTGTGTTTGATAAACAGTAGTCATGATTTCTCTTGGTTGCCTTTTCAGTTCTCACATTCATACTCACCCGTCTTCTCGGGCCATATTTACCTGGTTTATCTGGGACTTTGTTGTATTTTCCTCATCCCATCAGATTAAAAGCAAGCACAACCCCTTTCCAGGGTGCTCTGTGTGCCTGGTGCCTCTCTGGTTCAGGACCTGCTATGAACAGCTCCAAGCCCGGTGCTTCCTCCAGGTCATTCTTCCTGTTCTTCAGGGATAGGAAGCATTGATGCCACCTGGCTTTCTTCCATATCAACAGGACTCTGCTTGGTTCTGAATACCATGTTCCTTGACTACTTGGGTGGTAAAAATGTAATTTATGCCCTCTAATCCTCAATCCTAAACTGTGAGCCACATACAAGGAGCCAATATAGCAAGGGCAGTTAGAACCTAGGTTTGGGGCCACACTGCCTGAGGGGTCAGTCCCTGAGCCTACCACCTACTACCTGTTTGATTTGGAGCAAGTTATATAACTTTTTTTGTGTCTTGGTTTTCTCATCTGTCAAATAGGTATAAAAATTCAGATCTGTATTTCTGAAATCCAAGCCACTCTGACAACAAAATCGTTGTTTTTTTCCCCTCGTAAGTTTGAGGCACACTCATTTGGCATCAAAGTCTGCCCTGACCTGACATCTAGCTACTTATTATGTACTTTATCCAAATTGGTATGTTTATTCCTATGCTTCAGTGGAAAAATATTAATGCTTTTGATTATAGGATGCAGCCCCTGACTGCTGGGGTGTTATATAATGTGTACCATATGACCTTACTAAAATATGATATATACAATTTGGGAAACCCACTTAGCCCAAGAGCTTTGGATAAGGGATTGTGGATCTATAGTAGCCAGTTAATAGGGTAGTTGAAAAGATAAAACAAGATGCAGCCATCCTTAGTATATATTGGGAGTTGGTTCCAGGACACCCGTGTGTACCAGAACCCGTGCTTACTCACATCCCTCAGTCAGTGTTGTGGAACCCGAATATATGAAAAGTCAGCCTTCTGTGCAGGCGAGTTTCATGTCTCACAAATACTGTATATTCGTCCTCATTTGGTTGAAAAGCTTTGGCATATAAGTGAACCCACGCAGTTCAAACCCGTGGTGTTGAAGGGTTAACTGTGTTTTGCATAAAGCTCGTAGAATGGTCTCTGGACTGTAAGGACTCAATACACACTTGCTGTGATTCTCCGAAGCAGTACTGTGTCCGTAAGAGTGAGTGGTTTATTTTACCACAATAAAAATGTTTGTTCTTTTTTTAAGTGAATGGTTTAAATGTTTAACGAATGATATAAAAATGAATTTTACTGCCTGGATCTAAAGGAAGTGTGCTGTTTCTATTGGAAAGACTTTCCAAATCCAACAAGAGAAGTCAGTTTCAGGAACAATGGGTGCCACTCTGTCAGATCTTTTTCTATACCCTTGACCTAGGGCTTGCTTGCGCTAGCAAAGACAGAGTCCCCGTCCTTTCCTTTTCAACCTCACCTTCTGTTCCGCATACATCAAACATGGGCTGGAGTGGAATCCAAGGTTGACTCTCTCTGAGATGTTGTGCTTCCTGAAAACCTGTAGTTCTGGTGTCCCTGCCGTCTTGCATCTTTTCTGTACCTTTGTCCTCGGTGACAAATCCTGTCAGCTCTTCCTTCTATATCCCCCAAAGGTAAAATATTTGTAAGTCTCTTGTAAAATATTACAGCTTCTATCTTTCTCATTGTTTTTCATCCCCAGTCTCAAGCTTTTGCCAAAATCATCTACCATTCGGACTTCTCCACTCACCTGTATAAATACCAAGGTCCTATTTCTCCAGTCCCCAGCCTCTGTCTCATTTAGACCTGGTCAGGGTCTAACCCCCCTTGTCTGTTTGATTATTATTGCTTAGTTGTTTTTTCCTTGGTGGCCATGTTGTGTTATCTTCTTTGACCATCCTGTGTTTTCTTCCATATTGCACTTCTGCAAAATAGTCACAATTTACGTTCCTTCATTTCTCTAGCAAAACACAAGACTCCAGGATTGTACATTTGTTCCAAATGCCTCTATTTTTGAGATACACATCTATGTAATAAAATGCTATTTTCTTAGCACAGTGCTAAATCATATTACAGTGCAGGAAGTCAAGTTTGGATGACACTACCAACATTGGCAGAGAACCCAAATTAGCACATTAGAACCATGCGGTCATAAAATTGGACAATTGGGAAGGACTCCAACTCCTTGTTTTATAGATGAAGCAACTGAGACCTGGAGATCGAAGTGTCTTGCTCGACCAGACACAGTTGGCTAGTGACAGACATTGAGCCAGAACCTGTATCTCCAGGCTAGTGTTATTATGTTTTTATTAAACTGTTTATGTGCTTTATTTTCCCCCAGAATAATATATGAATAGTTTTAAAACCAAGTTGTACTAAAACCTTAATCCAATGTCAGTCCCTTGCCCTGTCTGCCCACTGCTAGTCTTGTCTCCCTAGAGGCAACCACTTTTCACTCTTTTAGCTGTTTCTTCTAGCATTTACTCCATATCTCCGTGAAATGTGTGTATATGAGTACTTCTTCATATATCAGTTTTAGGGATTTCGGTGATCTGTGAACCTTCCATCACTGCAGAGGAGGGTTTGGCTGTCACACATCTCTACCCCCTTTCCTTCTTCCATCCCTTCCCTATGGCTTTTCAATTCTCAGTGAAGGTATATGGTTATATCAAGCTTGTAAATATCAAGTGTCTGAATCTGTCCAGTTTCTAAGTCAAATAACAAGCTCAGAAAATGAGAGACACTGTACATCCAAATTTATTTGGTTTCTGGGTTTCAGATGTGAGTAGTGGAATTTCAAATGATGAGAAACAGATTTCAGAAAAGTATCCAAATGTGTTCCCTTCTAAAGGATGAAGGCTAAGTGTTTGGATAGTGAGAGCCATCTATACTGTTCACTTACAGACCCAAGGAATATTTATTTCCTTATGTCTTAAAAACATGCTTATTGATTCTGTCTTTATCTACCAATATTAGGCAATATTGGCAATTACACTTTACCTCATATGTAGGTTTTTGCTTGTCCTAACATTAATGCCTCCATGGGTTTTAATTGTATTCTTATCTATATGTTTGTCCTTAATTTTGCCCACTAGACTGGGCATTTCCTGTCACTGTTTTTTGCCCAGCTGGTCAGACATACTGGATAAGCCCATCAATTCCCCTGTATTTTCTGGAGCCCAATAGCCCCTTGGCCTGCTTTGCTGCTGTGCTGTGACAATGGCCTCCCTCCGTACTGTCCTGGGAAGTCCACTGACTGGCAGCTTGTCTTCTTCTGCTTGATTTACTCCCTCTTTTGCTAGGACTACTCTTCCAGGGGCATCCTACATAAAAGGTGACTTTTTAGGGTCTGCAGAATATAGAAATGTCTTGGATCTGTCCTCAGACTTGATTAGTAATTTGATGGCTACAGAACATTCAAAGTTGGAAATAATTCACTTGGGATTTGAAAGCCATTTTTGTATTGTCATCTAGCTCTAGAGTCACTCTTAATAGGGGATGCCAGTCCGATGTGAGACCTCTTTTGCTCTCTGAAAGCTTTGAGGATCTTCTCTGTATCACTGTTGATCTGAAATTACTTGATAATGTGCCATGGAGGTCTTCTTTCTTTCTTTGGGTTGGGCACTCCACTGGTGTGCCCTTTTAATTTAGAAATGCATATTCTTCAATTCTGGAAAATGTTCTTGTACTGGTTTGTTTTGTTTTGTTTTGTTTAATTTCTTCCTTTCCATTTACTTGGTTTTCTTTTTCTGGAATTCCTTTTGTCAGATAGCGGACCTTAAGGAATCTAAAACTCTATCAATTTCCACTGTGTTTGCTTTTGTTTTCTTTTTTGATGACTCTTATATACCTTCGAATAAAATTTTTTTGTCACCTGTCATATTTTTAATTTCTAAAAGTTTTTTTATTGTTTTCTGCTTTTTCTCTTGCTGTTGCATCCTGTTTTGGGTTTCTCTCTCTGAGGACATTAATAAGCGTTTTTGAAGTTCTCTTCTACTCATTGTATATCTTCCACATTCCTCTATTCCTGTCATTGTGTCTCAGACTCTTTCACGGAGGTGCTTTCTTTAAATGTCTGGTGATCCTTGGTCATTCATATTTAAGAGTGAGGCGCTACAAGTGGCTGGGAGCTTTAGGGTGTTTTAGTGGAGCTTTTTAACTGGTGGCCCATTGTACAGGGGGATTACATTGTGAACTTATCATTTATTTGGAGAATTTTCAGTTGCCAGCATATGGAGGCCTTTTCTTTTTTCTTTTTTTTTTTTTTGAGACAGAGTTTCCCTGTTGTTACCTAGACTGGAGTGCAATGGCACGATCTCGGCTTACCGCAACCTCCGCCTTCTGGGTTCAAGCAATTCTCCTGCCTCAGCCTCCCGAGTAGCTGGGACTACAGGCACGTGCCACCATGCCCAGCTAATTTTTGTATTTTTAGTAGAGACTGGGTTTCACCTCGTTGACCAGGATGGTTTCAATCTCGTGACCTCATGATCCATCCTCCTCAGCCTCCCAAAGTGCTAGGATTATAGGCGTGAGCCACCACGCCCGGCCAGATGGAAGCCTTTTCTTAAAAGAATTTCTCACCATTTTTTTAAAGATGATTTCTTCCCTTTCCTGCCTGGAGGGTGCTCCAAGAGCAGATGGAGGGAGAGACCCAAGGACATCACACGTGAGAGTGGCCACCCTCACTCCATCCTCTCCATTTAGCCTGCCCATCACCCCATCCCTTCACCATGCCTCCTGTCCCCTGGTCTGGATCCTCGTCTAACCCATCTCTCTAGTAATCAACCTTCAGACTCAAGCAGTCTCCTCCAACATCACCCCTGCCATCTGAAGTACATAGTGCCTCCAGCTCCCAGGCCTCCCAAGGGTTATATCCCAGGCAGATATGCTCACTTTGCATCCATACTCCTTTTTTAGACACATAGGTCACTGTTTCTTCCACTCTACTCAGTCAGCAATCACTTCTCACCTGTCTTCCAAAACCATGCCCTTGTTTGCTGATATCTCCCAGTTCTATTGTCTTTGAACTTTTTTCACTCCTTTACTGTCATTTTAGGAGTGTCTTGGTCAAGAGAAAAGATAAAATTGAGGAGTAACCATGAATCCACCATTCATTCAGCCAGTCAACAGCTAGTGGAGCCAGGTGGGTTCCAGGCACTGCTGGGGATGGAGCAGTGAACAAATCAAACAACAATTCCTTCCTTCTTAAAATTTCCAATATAGTGTTTATTGGAAGTGCCATGCTCTTAAATGCCACAGCATGGCAAGTCTAGTAACATAAACTGATAAAAAGAAGCTTGGGCTTGTTAAGATTCAAGAACCAATGTGCAGACGCCTGGGAACCCATATGCTTACTTGAACCTCTGCTGTTTGTAAGTGATCACAAATGATATTGGAAATGAGGGTGCCTCTGCTTATGAGCTGGGAGCCGTCGTGTTTGCATAGCACTGGATAACCTTTGACAACAAAAGATGATTCATGTCAGCCTTAGACTTTGTAGGAGATAGAGGACACCTTCTGCTACTCTAGAAAATCAGGATTATCACCTTTGGAAGGTTGGGTAATCTGAAGAATACAGACCAATTAAAGCTCCTGACCAAAAGTAACCAGTAATAGCAAAAAGCAGAAGGGCCTGTTAATCTCCAGTATTAGTAAGACTCCTCTTTAGAGCTGTGGCTTCCAAGCTATTTTAATCATGCAGCTTTATCGGTAAAATTTTTGGAGCTGGAACCCAAGAGGATGTGTATTTAATTATAAATTACATGCACATGTAAGTCTACATTAGTGATACTATGAAACAAAAGTTAAAAGTTAAAAGGGCAAGCTAAAAATAACTAGAAGTAGAAGTTGTAATATGTTTCCCCACCCTAATAGATCATCTTGGGCATGTAAAACTCACTCAGAAACAACTCACCAGGAGAATGGAAATGAGGGTTTGGTCATACCGTACATCCACCATTGCTTAGCTATGGGATATTGGGCAAGCTACTTAATTCTAAGCCTTGGCTTCCTCATTCGTAAAGTGGTAATAAAAATACTGCAGTTTCCCTGGCTTCCTCATAGGGTGACTGTGAGGGTGAAATGGGCTCTGAAGGTGTTTTATAAACTGTAAGGCACTCATGCAAACCCACACATGGATACAGGGAGGGGAGCATCACAAACTGAGGTTTGTGTGGGGGGACTAGGGGAGGGACAGTGGGGGTTAGGGAGTTGGGGAGGGATAACATGGGAGAAATGCCAGATACAGGTGATGGGGATGGAGGCAGCAAACCATATTGCCATGTATGTACCTATGCAACAATCCTGCATGTTCTTCACATGTACCCCAGAACTTAAAATGCAATTATATATATATATATATAAAAGAAAATAACTTTCCCATCAAATATTCCTTCAATAACACAGAGAAAAAAAAATAGCAAACCCAATTGTGTGACCAGTTAGCCAGCTCCATGCCCCAGCCAGTAACTTCTCCATGAGTTTATTCCGTCACCCCAGAAGTAATGATGTGAAAGTGGACAGGAGAAGCAGTGAAAGTCTCTCATCCTTGCTTAAAAAGAGAGACAAAACCAAAAAGCAACCCAAGCCCAAATCCTGCAGCTAGTCAGTACCATCTCCTCCATTCACTGAAGAGTAGCTTTCTCCCTACAGCCCCAAGGGTGTTATGTTTTCCACACTATAGATGTTATGGATTTATTTTCAGAGACAGGGTCTTGCTGTGTTGCCTAGGCTGCCTTAAAATCCTGGGCTCAAGCAATCCTTCCATGTCAGCCTCCCAAGTAGCTGGAATGATAGCTGTCTACCACTGCACCCAGCTGACGTTACGGATCTTGAGAAAGTAAATCTATTTTTGAGAAGCAGCAATGTTGTTCCTGAGACTCAAAGAATTTCAGTGTGTCCAGCTGAAGTATAGGGAAGGGTTCTATGGCCTCAGCAAGACAATTATGTGGGCTGCCTGGTGGCAAGTCGCTAAGCCCTATAGCATTGTCACTGAAAGGCATCTGGGGCTTACACGCTTGAAGTATGTGCAATGTCACCATATAGCAAAACTGCATTTCTGGCATCAACCAAAGTAGAGGATTAATTATGCAAGGGGAAAATAAGATGTTCCAAGCTCCAGTTAATGGAAGTGTTATGAGAACAGAAGCAATCATTACAGTTAAGTGTACTGAGCACTTGCTTTATGCCAGCCTGTACAAGGTGTGCCACATGTGATCCCATTCAATCCTCACTGTTTTTATTTCCATTTTGCAGTTAAAGAAACTGAAGGTGAGAGAAGTTAAATAACTTGCTCACAATCATGGTGAAGCCGCAATTCAAATTCAGCTTGATCTGTCTCCAAAACCTGTACCTGAAACCACTCTACTTGTCCACCTATCAAAAGAGTTCTATATTTTCATCTTTGTCAGTGACTCCTCTCTCTGATTTCCATATAACCAATCTTCTGTGCCATTCAACAGGACAAAACTGGAAGGAGACTAGTGATCTCCTATGTTAGCCAGTCTCCTGAGGTTAGAAACCCAGACTCGCTGCACAGGATCTTAAACTGCAGCAGCATCTGTGTGTTAGTCATTTTTTTTTTTTCTTGCATGACTCTAAAGAAATAACTGAGACTTCCCAATTTATAAAAACAGAGGTTTCATTGGCTCATGGTTCTGCAGGCTGTACAGGAAGCATGGCACCAACACCTGCTCGGCATCTGGTGAGAGCCTCAGGAAGCTTACCATCATGGCAGAAGGCAAAGCAGGAACAGGCATGTCACATGGCGAGAGTGGGGGCAAGTGGGTGGAGGGTAGGTCCTAGACTTTTAAACAACCAGATCTCACATGAACTGAGTGATAACTCACTTATCACCAAGGAGATGGTGGTAAACCATTCATGAGGGATCCACCCCCATGATCTAATCCCCTCTTACCCAGGCTTGCCTTCAACATTAGGAATCATATTTCAGCATGAGATTTGGAGGAGGTGCACATCCAAACCATATCAAAGTAACATATTGGTTTATTATAATTGACTCTTCCAAGGACATGTAGGGAAATTTGCAATTTAAAAAACCCAACCCTCCCCTTTTACTGCAAACTGGAGTGCAAGTAAGAAGGCATTAGCCCCACAGAAGGCAGCTCCATGGCCAAGCTTTGTTGTGCTGAGAACCACAGCTCTCTGTCCAGCCAAGCTGCAGCCTCATCAAGGGGCCACGTGAGCCTTGGAGGTCCTGCCCCAGCTTTAACACCTTCCCCCAAGTGCCCAGCACGTTCCTCACCTCATGCCCATCCCTCAGCACTCACCTTTCACTCCTTCCAAAAACCCTTGCACTCTGGAAGGACACTAAGCTATCAGTCATCCATACCCCAATATGAATATTAAGCCAATATATAACTAGTATATGTACACTTGGATGATTTTCTTGAATATTAGTTTGAAGGGCTTTGCTTCTATTGCTTTGAACTACAGGCATTAGGATCAGATGGGGTGGAGGACATCTCAGTGAGGTACACACTTTTTTTTTTGAGGAATGAACAGTCTTTACTGGGCTCAGACCAGGAGTCCATGGGTCTTGAGGACCTCCATGTGTTTGTGAGTTTTCTTCTCCACGTTCTTTTCAGCCCATTTCCGTAGCCTCATGAACCGTTTCTTCTTCTGGTAATGGATCTTGGCCTTCTTCTTCCTCTTCTCC
Organism: Callithrix jacchus; assembly: GCF_049354715.1. Classification (NCBI taxonomy): domain Eukaryota; kingdom Metazoa; phylum Chordata; class Mammalia; order Primates; family Cebidae; genus Callithrix; species Callithrix jacchus. The sequence continues at coordinate 76,202,387 of NC_133512.1, read as the reverse complement.
TTCAGGGTGGTGCCACTGCCTGGTACTTCCAGCCAACCTCATGAGCCAGGCACCCCAGGTAGACAGACTTTCTTGTAGAGACTTCACATGCACATCCTTGAGGGCAGCAGGAACCACCATCTGCTTTTTCTTGTCCTAGGGTGGAAGGATGCCATCAGACACCTTGAGGCAGTCCAGGGTGGCCTGGTGGGGCAGCATGCCTTGAGGTCTGCCGGAAGATGCGGCTGGGGGCCTCGGGAAGGGTTGGTGTTCATCTGCTTGAGAAAAAAGTCCAGGTACTTCAACTTGTTTTTGTAGAAACTGCCAGAAATGTTGGTGCCCTCGTAGCATATGACAGCCACCTTCTGGCCCAGCAGTACTTATTTAGCCACAACGGCTGGCAAGCGGCACAGGAAATGGCTTCAACTATGGAGCACCAAGGCCTGCTCCCCCGCCATCCTCTGCAGCTGCCTGGGAAAGTGCACTTTTGTTTTCATTTTGCTTTGCTCTAATTGTAAACTTTTTTATTGTTAATTATCTAACATATGGCCAGGTGTGGTGGCTCACTCCTGTAATCCTAGCACTTTGGGAGGCTGAGGCGGGCGGATCACAAGGTCGGGAGTTTGAGACCAGCCTGGCCAACGTGATGAAACCCCATCTCTACTAAAAATACAAAAATTAGCTGGACATGGTGGTGCATGTCTGTAGTCCCAGCTACTCGGGAGGCTGAGGCAGAATTGCTTGAACCTGTGAAGCAGAGGTTGCAGTGAGCTGAGATCACACCACTGCACCCCAGCCTATGTGTCAGAGCAAGTCTCTTCTCTCTCTCTCTCATATATATATATATCTCCAACATATACAGGTTATTAAAAATAGCCAACCGAAATATAGAAAGCTTCATAAAACAAATGTACAAACTCATATGAGGCCATCACCCTTTGCAGGGTCACCAAGATGCCATTTGTGATCCCCTCCCAGTGACTGATCCTGAAATTTAAAAACCAAAATAAATCCACTGGGTAGACTGGCTGTCCCCATGTGTTTAACAACAAGGGATAGAGTCATAGTCTTTTCTAGCTGCCATGTTTGGAGGTCTTGCATGGCTCTGGTACCGCAGTTTTTAGGTAAAGCATTTCCCCTGGGTATATTTTGCATTTTTTTATGTGGCTTTATTCTAATACATGCCAGCCTCAATGCGTGCTGCATCTTTGAAGGGTACAGACTTACCAGTAGGGCCCAAACTTTTGGAGACTTCCTTTTCTGAATTATCTTAAGTTGGTAAGACAGCTAGATGGTTCCTTTCTTTTAAACCAAAGCTGTGTTAGAGCAGCTGATCATTCAGCCTTGAATTTGGGCCATTACAGAGTTAAACCCTGAAAGAGTCATTTTCTTTCACCTTGAACATTGTAATACTGTTTTACTGGTTCTAAATCTGTTTCAAAAGACAAGGTGCTAGGCATGGGGGCTCACATGCTGTCATCCCAGCACTCTGGGAGGCCAACGCGGGAGGATCCCATGAGGATCGCTGACCAACATGGCAAAAACCTATCCCTACAAAAAATACAAAAATTAGCTGGGTGTGGTGGCAAGTGCTTGCAGCCCCAGCCACTCAGAAGGCTGAGGCAGGAGGATCGCTCAAGGCTGGAAGGCAGAAGTTGCAGTGAGCTGAGATCTCTCCACTGCACTCTAGCCTGGGCAACAGAGTGAGATGCCCCCATCTCAAAAAAATTTTTTTCTAAATAAAAAAGATAAGGATTCTAGCCTAGGAAGCTTGTTAGATTGAGAGTCTGGTATACAGCACTCACCAGGATGCTTTTGAAATGCTTGTGAAACCTCAGTGATTTTCTTACAGCTCCATTTGATTTTATATTATTTTTAACTTCTTATTTGGAAATAATTTCAAATTTCCAAAAGCATATCAAAAATAAAAATAGCACAAAGAACATCCTATAGCCTTTACCCAAATTCAACATTCATTTATTTATTGAAACAGGATCTTGCTCTGTTGCCCAGGCTAGAGTGCAGGGGTGCAATCATAGCTCACTGTAACCTGGAACTCCTGGCTCAAACAATTCTCCCACCTCAGCCTCCAGAGCAGCTGAGACTGCAGGTGTGTACCACTGCATCAACTAATTTTTTAATTTTCTTTTTTTTTAGAGATAGAGGTCTGGCTGTGTTGCCCAGGCTGATCTCCAATTCCTCACCTCAAGTCATCCTCCAGCCTTGGCCTCCCATAGCGCTGAGATGATAAGTGTGAGGCATTGCCCCGGCCCAACTGTTGTTAACATTTTGTTCCATTTACTTTGTCCTTATGTTTCTTGGGGGTAGGGAATGGGGCAGGGGTGAGGGGGGAGTGAGCCAGAGAGAGCAAGAGCAATCCAGATTTATTTTTAATAGTCACACATAATATTTTTCTGAACCATTTGAGGGCAAGTTACATTCTTCATGGTATTTTACCAATTACTTCAGTGTGTGTCTCCTAAGAATAGGAATATTCTCTTACATAACCTCAGTACAGTTTTCAACTTCAGTAAATATAACATCCAGGCATTTACTTTAATATAATCAGAAGAAAAAACCACTAACAGTCAGTGGTTTATTTTTTCTACACACTGAGCAGTAGGCTTCCATTTTCATGTGCTTTGCATATGGCAATCTTCAAGTCTAATTGTTTCAATCTTACTGAAATTGCTTTCTCCTGTATCAACAATAGGTAGAGGGTGCATATTGACATCTCTGTTTTCAATCATATGTTTGTTTACTTTCTGCCCTCATTAGGGTCTCTAAACACATCAGAGAGATAATAAAAATAAATATCCCATCCCGCTCCCAGGCCTTGGAAATGAGAGAGTAAACACAAGTATAATTTAACACTTTCCTAGTCCGAGGGGAAGATGTTGCCTTTTTATATCTATGGCCCTTAAGGAGGAGAAGCTCTCTGTCAGATAAAATATCCTTTGTATCCTCTTTGCTGAGCTTCCCCTCCTTGACTGACTTTCACCATGAACCCTGTCCGCTGGGTAAAGTACTGATGAGTGACCCATGCCCGTCCCCCTCTGTTTTCTAAATTCAGCCGTCAGTGTTTGTGTCAGCTGTCATCAGCTGCATCTCACCGTGCTCCCGACTCTCTGCAGGGTTCTTGGCTTAGAGAACTTAGCTTAGAACTCCTTAGAGTTCTTGGCATGTCCCACATAGGAATTGAACCTTCCAGAGCATTCCAGCTCCCAACTGGAGGCGAGACAGCACACACATTTCCTGCTGGGGCCTCCGCTTGGGCTGGGAACAGGTATGGTGAGGGTGGCAGCAATGTTGGGAAAGTTCTTGGCAATGTTGGGAAAGCCCCTCCCTGAGGGCTGTGGCTGAGGGAGCATTGCAGCAGCAGGAAAATCACATTTGTAGATTCTGAATCTGAACGATTTCACACTGAGAATTTTCTTCCTCTTTCTTCTCCTCCACCCTAACCTCTCATTTCGAGTTGCTTTGTCACCCCATTTCTCCTATTAAAAGCTGGTTTATATAAAAATTTCAAGGCAGTGCATTCTTCCTTAAATTGTTTTCTATCAGGGTTTTCTAAAAGCAGTTGAAAATTCAAACAGCAGTGCCCTTCTCGGACTCTCCCTGGCCCCAGACCCTCTCCCCAAAGCAACCTCTTTAATATCTTTTTGCTATTTTTTCTGGTGTTGACCCCTCTAAATTAGATACTTAGACTGCGTTCCTAACTGATTGGTTTTAAACACGACCTACTGACTTCCCATTAGAGAATTTGGCCCTCTTGTACCACCCGCCCTCACTTCTCCCCATCCTTCCAGTGGAGCTATACAGGCGGGCAGAATTCATGGTCAGTGTTTACAGTATGTTGATGATTTAAATATTATTCACTAGGGAGCCAACTATGGTTCTGGGATTAGGTTACCTTTCTTATATAACTTTTTGTTTTCCTTTGAGTTAATAATTGCCTTTATAAGACTGCTTTGTCTGTGAGAAGTCCATTGCACATTCTCCCAAATGCCTACCCATGGCATCTGCCAGATGCTCACAAGCACCCTGTGAACTCTCAATCCCCAACTCCCGAATCCTCCTCCTCCTGCTCCATCCTGGACTTGTCATTCCCTAGGCAAGCTGCCAAGCATCATTTGGGGACTTCCTTTCGCTGTACCTCTGAGGCTTAGATCTCTGTTTTTCTTGGACCTACTTCCTACTTTTTAGTTTGTCCGTTTTAGGGAGGGAGTATATCCTCTGACAGCTTCCTGAGAAAGAGTGCCTGGGAGGCAAAGTTTTTGATGCCATGTGGGTCTGAAAATGCCTTTGTCCTTCCCTCAGTCTCAATAATGGTTAGTTGGTTACAGCGTTTTCACTTGAAAATAATATCCCCTCCGAATTTTGAAGCTAACACTTCACTGCCTTCCAGCTTCTGGTGTTACTAATGAAAAGCCCAGAGCCATTCTGAGTCCTTGATGTGACCTGTTTTTCTCTCTGGAAGTTTATGAGATTTCCTCCTTGTTATTTTTTTTAAAAGACAAGTGATCTCAATGTAGAACATTTAGGGGTTTCAGAATCACACAACTCTTAATCATAAGGTAGAAAGTCAGCCTGCAGTGTACATACCTTTTCCTAGAGCCAAGCACGAAATGCAAATGTGAGATTTCTATGATTTCTGACTCTCAGATGGTCTTGCACCTGGTACTTCTCCCCCTCTTCACGCCATAGTACCTGGTTCTTCAGGCACAAGTAAACAGTTTTCAGAATGTCTGAGAGAGAGGAAATGTACACCTTTATATACATGTAAGAGTGATTTCACATCTTTTTCCTGAAGAGGCAAAACTGAAGTGGGGATAGAGGAATAGCATCGTGGGCCCCCCTCCCCAGAAAGGACCCCAGTCCCATCCACGGCCCCCAGCCCTGTTTTAGCAGCAGTTCCATTTCTTATATGTTTCCAGTAAATGATATTTTGTAACAGTCCTGTGAACTGATTGTTCTAGACTGGCGATTTCTGTGAAACCAAGTAATAAATACGAAGCCCCAGGAAGAAGCCATTCAGAACATTCTCTTCTTATTTAAAGAATGTATTTGTACGTGAGATTTTCTGTATCTTTTCTGAATGCTTAGCCATGAGGAGTGAGAGACAACTTAAAATGTTATCTTTTAAATTCTGCAAGTATTTTGCAACTCTGTCAGTCCCCCTTCTGGCTCTTCTTCTGTCCTTTCTCATACATGATTCTTCTTCACATGTACTTTAAAGGATTTCTAAGCATCAGAGTCAGTGAGTCCCTGAAATGAAGAAGGAATTGAGAAGTAGAAGAAAACGCTAAAAACAAAAAGCACCTTCCTGAAAGTCAAGTAATCATAAAGTACCTATTAGTAACCTAAAATATGTAAATATAATCCAATAGTTATGCTAATGTATGTGGGCATCCTAACTTTCATATTCCTCGAACATAGACCCTGAGGGAAAAAAAACCCTGCTGGAAAGCACTGAGTTGATAGTTTCTCTCCCTTCTCCCCATACCCTTCTTCAACATCATCATCATCACCATCACCATTGCCACCAAAGCTTCAAGTGGTGGGAAACACCACTGAGGACAGTGAATTGCCAAGTCAGTTTCCTGGGGATTGGTTGGGGGCATCGGCACGGCTACTGGCATTGTGACCACTGTTGGAGGCCGAGTGAGAGAAAACACTGGGTGGCCTACAGGTAGAGAGGGTACATCCTGAAGGGCAGGGTCTGAGCACCTGATGGATGTGGGATCCTACAGAGAATGGAGACTGCTACTAAGCTGGTTTTATTCAACTGATTTCCTGAGGACGACGTCTCCTCTAGAAAGACAGCTTTTGTGTAAGATGAAATGGAAGAGACGAGGAAAGAATTGAGGTAAGAGGGGCATTAAAAAGAAAGATTTGAGACTCGGAAGGGTGAGACTCATACTGGTGGGAGGAAATTGGAGTCCAGGATAGATGGAGAAATTCTCAGAACGCCCAGCTATCACAAATTCAGAATTCAGGTTCAGATAATGACATCCTAGGACACTGGGAAAAAAAGAGGGAGAGAGACGGAATTGCTTTTAGTAAGCTTAGCAGAGTCAGAGAGAAAAGGAGAGGTCACAAAAACAGAAAGTGGCCAAATGATTTTCTGGTTTCTAGGAAAGGGGGAGAAAAAAACGTTAATCTCAGAATTTTCAGAGAAAGGAAGAGTCTAGCATGCATTATTAAAATTTTTGATTATGAATTCTAGAAAAGAAGGTAGTGAATGCCAGGAGCCAACCTGAGTTTAGTAAGAACTGTGTAGACCAGAGAAATCTCCTTTTATCCTGGACTGGGAGGCCAGGGAATATTATAGGTATAATGTCTCTGGTTTTACCAAAGCATTTAGCAAAGGATCTGTCATGAAATGTATGCGGAAAAGATGGAATCCACATGAACTCATACAAGTAGGTACATTTACAACAAGTTGAAAGGCAGTACCTGTGGAGAAGTCACTGAGAGCAAGGATCTTTGTTTGTGTGGTGGGGTTGTTTGGTTTGGTTTGGCTTGGTTTGGTTTGGTTTTGAGACAGGGTCTTACTCTGTCACCCAGGCTGGAGTACAGGGGTGTAATCACAGCTCACGGCAGCCTCAACCTCTCAGGCTTAGATGATCTCTTCCCATCTAAGCCTCCTTAGTTGCTAGGACCACAGGTGTGTGCCACCATGCCCAGACAAATTTTTGTGCTTTTTCTAAAGACAGGATTTCATCATGTTGTCCAGGCTGGTCTCGAACTCCTGAGTTCAAGTGACCTGCCCGCCTCAGCCTCCCAGAGTGCTGCGATTACAGGCATGAGCCCCTGTACCCAGCCAGATCTTTGTTTAGTTCACTGATGAATTCCCAACACCTAGAACAATGCCATGGTGGGTGCTTAATAAATATCTGTACAATGAGGGGGCCGTAACTGAGCCAGAGGTGTAACTGTAGGGAGATGTTACAGGCTTCTTTCCTGCCCCTGCCCTGCTTTGTTTTGCATTAAGGACTCGAGTAGGCCGGGCGTGGTGGCTCACGCCTGTAATCCCAGCACTTTGGGAGGCCGAGGCAGGTGGATCATGAGGTCAAGAGATCGAGACCATCCTGGTCAACATGGTGAAACCCCGTCTCTACTAAAAATACAAAAATTAGCTGGGCATGGTGGCACGCACCTGTAGTCCCAGCTACTCAGGAGGCTGAAGCAGGAGAATTGCCTGAACCCAGGAGGCGGAGGTTGCGGTGAGCCGAGATCGCACCATTGCACTCCAGCCTGGGTAACAAGAGCAAAATTCCGTCTCCAAAAAAAAAGGACTTGAGTAAAGACATTGATGATATGCTCAGTAAAGTTTGTGGAGAACAGAAAGCAAAGCCTGAAAACTAGTATAGAAACTGATAGAATCAAGACCCAAATATCTCACTAGTCTGAGTTAGATTTCTCAAGATATAAAAGTTTCATAAGAATATATGTAAACTACTCTTCTTGAGACTTGAAGGTACAAGAAGTACCTTCAACTGAACAGGTACAAGAAGGGGAGATATAACTTAAGAAACCTTACTTTTAAAGTTCATATGTTTTCGTTGACTCCAAACTTAGTGTTAATATGGGTTATGATGTAGCTGCCAGAAGAGGTCCATGTCAGCTATCCATGTTTGGATTCATCAGTTTTAGCAAATGCTTCTTGCAGACCTGCTCTGTGCCAGAGCCTGGGCAGGGGAGCCAGTGGTGTACAGAGACAGGCATCTCCATCAACCCCGGGACAGGAGGTGAGCACTAGGGTTGAGGCAAGGGGGTGCTTGAGAAGGGAGCAGGGTTCCTCCCTGTGCCTGGGGTGGTCCAAAGCATTCACAGGGCAGGGAAGCTCTTAGGCTGAGACCCAGCAAACAGGAGGGAAAGGGACAGCTGGCAGAGGAGACACTTTGTCCAAAGACAAGGGGTGGTATGTTGAGGCTGGTATGTTCAGTGGGCTGTCTGGGGCTTAGCCAGTGACGGGGAGAGGAGAGGTGGCTGCAGGCAGATCAGCAGGGAGGCCTTGGCCCACCAGGAGCTGTGGGAGCCACAGAAGGAATGCAGGCCCCAGGACTCTGTGCTCTTGGTTTTTCTCCTACCTCCTGGGCTGCCCCAACTCAGATTCCTTTGATAGTTTCTGCTTCTGTGAGTCTCAACTTTGGAGTGCCCCAGGCTCAGTCCGTGGCCCTCTTTTCTTCCCATATATACCTTTATGCCTTTCTGCCCTCATCCAGCCCCATGGCTGTAAGTGCGTCCTATTTGCAGATGAGTCCCAGACTTCTGTCAGCAGTCTGGGCCTCTTTCCCAAACTCTGGACTCAGACGTCCCACCACCTTCATGACATCTCCAGCATTTAACATGTGGAAAACTGAACTGTTAGCTAGGGCTGCCACAACAAAGTACCGTAAACTGGTGCCTTAAATAACAAAAATTTATTTTCTCTCAGTTCTGGAGGCTGAAAGTCCCAAGTCAAGGTGTTGGCAGGGCCGCACTCTCTTTCTGAAGGTTCCGGGCAGAATCTGTGGCACGCCCTCCTCTTTGCTTCCGGTGTGGCTGGCCATCCTTGGCTGTCTGTGTCTTGTAGCTGCATCAATCCCGGCTCTGCCTTCTTTATCACGAGGTGTTCTCCCCATTCGCCTTCATGTCATCTCCAGGCCTGTCTGTGCCTCTTCTCCTTATCTTATAACGACACCAGTGATATCGGATAAAGGCCCAGCCTAATGACCCCATCTTGATCACTTCTACAGAGACCCTCTTTCCAAATAAGGCCATATACACAGGTACGGGGTATAGGACTTCCCCATGGCTTTTCAGGGATCCCATAACTTTCTCATCTGCAACCTTCCCAGGTTAGCTGACAGCTACTTCATTCATCCAGTTGCTTTGGACAGAACTCTTGGCATCATCCTTGACTCCCATCCTTTTTTCCCATCCACATCTAGTCCACCGGGAAACAGGCTAGGTTCAAAACCAACCGCTTCTCCCACCTCCACTTCTGCTGCCCTGATCTGAGCCACCATCATCTATATCACCATAAAAGCTAAGTATCAGTTCATGTCACTCCACTGGTCAAAAGCCAGCACAGCTTCCCATGCCACTCAGAGTCATTGCCACGGCCTTTCTGCCGCCCCCATGCCATCCCTGGCTTTAGGGCCCTCACGCTGGCTCACATTGGCTCCTGCACACAGGCTGGCCTCTTTGCTCTCCCTCATATGTCTGGGAGTTTTCCTTCTCTGGACCTTTGCACTAGCTCTTCCCTCTGTGCGGAACCCTAACCCCTAGATGTGCTCCAGCCTCACAGTCGACTGTCTTACCTTCTTCTGGTCTGCTGAAATATCACCTTCTCAGTGGCACCCTTTTTATAATTCCAGCCAGCCTCCCCACCCAGCCTTCTCAGCTCCAGTGTTTTTTCCATAACACTTTCCCCTTCTATGCTAGAATATTTGTTGTTGTCGTTTGTCTCGCCTGCTAGTATGCCTCTACAAGGCAAGGACCTTGATTTTGCTCACTGGTGTTTCCCAAGTGCCTAGAGCAGAGGCAGAGCCAGGACTGGGCCCAGGTCTCCCTGGCTCCAAGGCCATCCCCTTCCTGCTGTGAAAGACCACTTTGAATTATGCAAGGGTAGATCTCTCCAATACCACATCTCAGTTATTCTCCCCGCCCCATCTTTTGCTGTCATCCTTAGTGACTTCAGTATCTTTATGAGCCTACTAGCTAAAATAGAAATTTTAAACTGTACAAAAAGAACATGATGTTATGTTCAAGAGAATGGAGTCTGGGCTGGATGTGGTGGCTCACACTTGTAATCCCAGCACTTTGGGAGGCCAAGGCTGGAGAATCGTTTGAGTCCAGGAGTTCGAGGCCAACCTGGGCAATGTAGTGAGACCTCCTCTCTACAAAAAATTTTTAAAATTAGCTGGGCATGGTGGCATGGGCCTGGAGGCAGAGTTGAGGGGATCACTTGAGCCCAGAAGGTCAAAGCTATAGAGAGTGATGATAGCATAACTACACTCCAGCCTTTCAGCCTGGGCCACAGAGTGAGACCCTGTCTTGGGGGAAAAAAAAAAAAGGAGTCTGGAGCCACTTACACAGCAGGTAAGCATAGGCACCTCACTTCACCTCCCTGTGCCTCAGTTTCCTCATCTATCAAAAGGAGATAATCATGCTAGCTTACCTCAAAGGGTTTCAGTGAGGGTTAAATAAGTTAATATATGTAACTACCATGGAAACAGCAAGTACCATATCAATATCATTGTAAGAATATATATTTCAGTCTTGAGAACACTACGCTAAATGAAATGGGCCAGTCATAAAGGACCCGTACTGCCCGATTCCACCGATACAAGGTATCTAAGGTAGTCAAACTCACAGAAGCAGAGTGTAGATGGTGAGTGGCAGGGGCTGGGGGAAGGAGGAAACAGGGCTGCTGCTGAGTGGGTGTGGAGTTTCAGTTGTGCAGGCTGAGTCAGTTCTGGAGGGCGGCTTTACAACAGTGTGCTTGTGGTTAACAACGGATTTGTTAAGAGGGTAGAGCTCATGTTATGTGGGGCTTTTTAAACCACAACTTGTTTTTTTAAAAGGATATTAGTCACTAACCCTTTGTTTTTTTGAATTTTCTCAGGGTTAAGGGACTTACCCAAGTGCTCTCAGCTTATAAACGAAAGAGGGTACCAAGAATGAAGCCTCTGACTTCTAGGGCTCCTTGCCCTGCTCCAAGTCAGGCATCAGTCCTTTCTGTCAAAATCCAGATTATGAAAGGACCATAGTATAAACGGCTCTGCACTATGGGGAGGTGCATCCATGCTTTCTTGGGAGAAACGCCTCACATGTTGGCTTCATAAAACTCTTCTATGCCCCATAGGTTGGGCAATGAGAAATAAATAATCCAGACACTGGTGTTATTGGTGGGTGGCTAGGGCTTCCCAAACAGGGGTAGTAAACAAAGGAAACATCTTAATTTCAAGCTTCATTAAAACTAGTGAAGACTGAAAGTCATTTTTCAAAATGGTGAGTGGTGCCAGGGATCTCTTCCCACCTGGAAGGGGCACTTGGTCTGTAAAAGCAGCAAAAATGTGTGTCTTTTATGTCGCTTGGGTAGAAGCTCCTGTCCCAAGTAATCCTTGTCTCCTTTATAAATATGCTTGGGCAAAGTGACATCCTAGCAGTTTTTTGTTTTGTTTTCTCTTTCTTAACAAGGAATTCTCTCCGCTCAGGCATTTTAGGTGCTGATTTTTCTCATGTCCCAGAGATGCGTCTAATTAGTTGATGCTTCCTTCCCATAATAGTTCACCACGGAGAGTGGGTTTGGACTGGAGGAGGGAGCAATTCTGTCATCTTATCAAAGCGCTGCTGATCAGGTTGGCTTTCCTGAGTGCTCATTCATTTTTCCACCTCTCTGGCAACAGAAGCAGCAAGCTCCTTGCTGAGTGGAGCTGGAGGTTGCTGGGTCCTGCCATCTCCCCAGTGCTTGCCAGCACCCTTTGATGAAATGCTGCCTCGGAGCCTTTGCAGTAGAGCTCACTGGAGAAATAATCTCCTTCCTTTCGCATCAGTGGATAAACGCTCGGCTGCAGATAATATGACAAAAGTATGCCACTGTCACCTTGTCCCTACGTAACCTGGCACCCATCAGGGCTGCCTGCAGGCCCATGTGTGTCCCAGAGAGAAGGTATATGAAGGCCTCTTCCTTTTCTCGCTCCCTCTAGGAGCACAGTGACCCTCCAGGCCAACAATACAGTGTTGTATTCTTGGGTGGTCTGACATTGCAGAAAGACTCCGTGGACACTAGAGATCCAAGAACTCTCTTCCAGTGCTTCAGAACTGGAAGGGGATGCTGGCTCGGGCCTTCTTTTAGGACTTGTATCAGTTAGCTTTTGCTGTGCAACAAACCACCCCAAAGCTTGACGGCTTAAGACGGGAAACATCACTTACCATGATCCTGTGGGTTATCTGGGGCCTCGGCCGATGGTCACAGGGGCCCTGCCTCGCCTGTCTAGTAGTGGTTGGGAGACTGCTTGGTCTGGAGAGGTCTGGCAGGAACAACTCAGTTGTGCTCCTTGTGGTCCGCCCATATTACTGCAGACCAGCCCAGGCTTTCCACATGAGGGTTCCAAAGAGAATAAGAGGGCACACAAACCCAAAGCACAAGTGTTTTCTAAGTGTCTGTCACATTTGCTGATGATTGTTGGCCAAAGCAAGTCACGTAATAGCCCAGAATCAATGTGAGAAGGGAGCACCCGAGGGTGTGAGGATGGGAAGGTGTAAATAACTGGGGAGTCTACCCAGGAGCGCCGCGTCCTGTTCTCACCCTGAATGGGTTTGTGTCAGTGTGGGGTGGCTCTTTCAGGGAAGAAATGAAAGGCTCTGTTGAGGCAGGAAAGCACAGTGGAGTTTGACACATGGTGTTAAAATTCTGCACAGCACTTACCAGCAGTGTGGCGCCAGGCAGGTGACCTGACTTCTCTGAAGCCTGGGTTCTTCACCTCAGGCTGGGTCTGGTCCAGCCTCCCTTTAAGGTTCTTCGGGACACTCACTGATGTTTGTGGAGCAGGGTGTGTGGCATGTGGTCGGCACCCAATGTAGCTGGCATGGTGGTGGGGCAGCAAAAGCAGAGCTATGCTGGGAAGTTGGGCAGTGCCAGCTCCTGGGGCAACAGGTGGCCATTCATGCACAAAAGGCTTGGCTGGGCCCTTGGACAGCGATGTGCCCTGGCCCAGGAGGCCAGGTGAAGATCACAGAAGGGACAAGAGGCTCTGCTGGCTTCTTGCAGACTAAAAGCCTATTCACATATTTGTTGTTTGAAATGGAAACAAGTCACCCTTTCTTGGTTGTACATCCCCCACAGCAGCTGCCCGTTGACTTCCACACCCCATCTTTCCCCAGAATTTTCACTCCTTGTGCTTCCACCATGGCTTCTCTGTGCCTTTGACTCTGTTGCTGGGTCTTCCCGGACACTTCCTCATGACTTGCCTCCCACCTCTGGGAGCATTCTGCTCAGCTTCCTTCATTGGCCCCTTCCCTCCTCTCATCTTCTTGTTATTTATTGGTGTTCCGCAAATTCTGGCCTTCACCCTGTTGTCAGACAACACTGTTTCAGAGAGAGTCCTGCGCAACCCCAGCTCGGCTCCCGCCTGCTCATGCTGTCCCCACTCTGTCTCTCTGGCCCCAGCTTGCCTCTTGGACTGCAGATCAGTTTCTCACACTCAGTAGGCTGCAAAACAAAGCTCTCCTCCCCATATGTCCTCAGTCTGCTCAGGCTGCCATAAGAAAGTACCAGAGCCTGCGTGGCTTAAACAACAGAGATTTATTTCTCACAGTTTTGGAGGCTGACACCCACGATCAGGGTGCCAGCATGGTAAGTGGACGGGTGCTCACGGGGCAGAGAGAGCCCTGGTGTCTCTTCCTCTCCTTACAGGGGCACCGGTCCCATCACAGAGCTCCACTTTCAGGTCCTCATGTAAACCTCATCATTCCCCAAAGGCCCCGTCTCCTGATACCACCTCACTGGGTACTAGGGCCTCAGCATATGAACACATGAATCTGGGGGGGGAACCCAGTTCAGTCTCCAGCACCATATAACCTGCATTCCCATCTGTCTTCCCCTCTTCTCAGTAAGCCAAACCAGAGAGCTCTCAGTAATTTCCCACAGTGGTCAGTTCCAAATAAATGTCTCCTGGGTCCTGCGTCCTCTCTGTCCCTGCAGTCACTTCCCCCAGACCCTGCAGCAACTCCCTCACCTCCAGGCTTGATCCAGCAAGTTCAGCATTGCTTCCAAAACAAACACCTGATCACTGCTCACTGCATTCTCTCTCTCATACTCTTGAGCACATGGTAAAACCCTGCCTCAGCCTCTCTGGCCTCATCACCTGCCCTTCCCCCCAGCATCCTCATTCCCTGCTATACTCACCCGACTGTGGCGCCCTCACCAGGCCAGCACAGCTCACTGCACTGCGCTGCGTTTGCTCCTGCCGTTCCCGTGATCTGGGCTACTTCTCCCCCTCCCCACGACTGCCTGGAAGCTTGTACTCATCTGTCAGGAACTGACTCTGGGGTCATCCTGGTGAAGCTCTCCCTGCCCTCTGCCACAGCATGAGCCATGCACACGTCCTGTTTATCACTTTCCAAGTATACTGTGGGCTTGTGAGTTTCAGCCTGTCTCCTTTAATGATCTGTGAGCTCCTTGAGGGCATAAATCATCTCATTCATTTCTCAGTACCCCAGTGTCTGGCATATAGTCAATGACAATAAATAAGTGTTGGATGAATGAATGAATGAGTGAGGGGATGAGGGCAGTAAGTGAGACCAGCAGCCTCCTGTTTCCCACATTGAATCACCGAAGTTCCCCGTTGGCACAGGTGCCACCAGCTGCCAGCTCCCTGAACTTCCTGCATACCCAACTTACCAAGCCCTGGAGCAGCTGGCGTTTTCCTTCCCACCTCATAGCACTAGGGACCCTGGCAAGCTCTCACCTGCCCCTAGGAAGGCCTCTTATGGAGAAAGCCCTTGGCACCTTAGCCAGAGCTCATGGCTCCCTCCTCGATTATGCTTTGCCCTTTCTGCCTGTTTAACCATGTCACTTTATACCATCCCATTCTCTAACCCTCTGGCTCAAGTTAGCCCTTTATTACATCAGTTCGCTCTGCTGTCCGGCTTGTTTCATTGTTTTAAGTGTGTGTTGTCATCCTAGCGGATGCTCATTGTAGACAGAGCTTCTGTTCTTGATTGGTTCTTGGACATTTGGTAAATGCTACACCATGGGTGTTTATTCATAACTGACCTTGGAGTTCTTGTCACTTCCCTGCCTACTTGTCTCCCTTTCTCCCAGCTGCCCTCCTCTTTAAAAAGGCACAATGTCTTAAGAGTTAAGATTCAGCAGACTTGAGGTCAAATTTTGGCTCCACCATTCCCAGACTGTAAGACTGGGAGCCAATAGCTTAACCTCTTTGAGCTTCTATTTCCTTATCTATAAAATGGAGCTAATGTCACCCCTGCAGGGCTACTGAGAGGATTAAATGAAACAATCAGTAACAGCACTTAGCACAGTACCTAACATGGAGTAAATACTCAATAAATGCCGGCTGCTGTGATTGATGTTTTTTTCAATAATATTATTTTTTCAGTAAATCTTCCGCTTCAGGTTCTGTTATAGACTAGCCCCAGGCCAGCACCTACCACATAGGACAGGTTTTTGTGGAAATGTCAGGAAAGAATGCAAACTGATTTCTAGGGCTACCCCTGAAACGCTTCCTTCCTTGTTAGTTGGAATGAGAGGCTAATTTCCCTAAGATGTTTCCACTCATCTCCAACAAGAGCTTCCGTCTTGTGACACGGCCCATGTTCTGAACCTGATCTTGGGGCAGGGTGGGTTATGCGGCTCCTCACCTATACACACGTCTGGGACAGCCAGGCTCAGGAATCCCTTCTTTTTTTTTTTTTTTTTTTTGAGATGGAGTCTTGCTCTTTCAACTAGGCCGGAATGTAGTGGCACGATCTCGGCTCACTGCAACCTCTGCCTCCCAGGTTCAGGCTGTTCTCCTGCCTCAGCCTCCTGAGTATCTGGGATTACAGGCACATGCCACCACACTCGGCTAATTTTTGTATTTTTAGTAAAGACAGGGTTTCACTATGTTGTTCAGGCTGGTCTCAAACTCCTGACCTCATGATCCATCCGCCTCGGCCTCCCAAAGTGCTGGAATTACAGGCATGAGCCACCACACCTGGCCAAGGAGTCCCTTCTTAATCAGGCAAGACAGCTGGACCCTTCCTCTCTCATATCAGAGTTTAGGGCTTGCTTTCCTGGTTTGATTTGGTCTCAGCTTGGCTGTCACCTGTCTTGAAGGGCTTTTCTGGGAAGATAGCCTGAGGGACCTGACCGGGCATCCAGGAAGACTGCTCCAAGATGAGGAAAGGATGCTGGGCCCCTGCTTCTAGCCTCTGGAGCATGGCCAGGCAGAGGCACTCTGGCTAAGAGATGCCCATTTCTTCTCTCTGGCCAAGACTGGTAGAAGTCCTGCCCACCAAGAGTCAGGCGAGGGGCAGGGGCACAAACCCTACTGAACACAGTTCTTGGTCCCTTTCCTGTGGATGATTCCTTCCTGGGCCACTTAGCTGCCTCAGAGAGGGGACAGTATTATGGTCCCATCTCCAATCACTGGAGAGGCAAATCAAGCACATGATTCTCACTCCTGACCCTTCTTTATCCCAGTTCATAACTGGGTGAAAATAGAAGAAATCATAGACTGTTCCTATGGGAAGGTACCCTTGTGGGGAGTCTAGGCCAGTGCCAGGCTGAACAGCTACATCAAAGTTACCTGGAAAGCTTTGTGCAGATTCCAAAATGCAGATTCTTGCAATGGATGCATATCCAGAATTTCCAGTTCAGTCAGGGTGGGTGGAACCCAGGCATCTGTCCCCTATGAGCTCCTGAAAGATTCCAGTGCACAGTTAGGTATGAAGCCACTAACCTGTCCCGCTGCCTTATCTCATCAGCAGAAGTGGAGGGTGCTCTGAGGGCCCCAGGGAGGTCTCGTACCTTGAAAAGCTGGTGATAAGGGCCCAGAGCACCGAGGATACTGCTGAAGTCCTGCCACCTTCTCAACAGCCAGGGCTGGAGCCGTCCCTTTACCAGATAGGATCCTGGATATCAGGGTGGGGCCAGCAGGGTAGCACTGACTCACGGGGTCCCAGCAGGCCACATTCCCAGGGGAGCTGAGAAGGCGCTAGGGCAGAGAAGAAAGGCCCTTGGCCATTTCTTTCAGAGGCCTGTGGTATAGATCCATGGATGCCCTCTTCCTCTGCCCACTGCCCTCCCTGGGTACCCATGGCAATGGAGGGGCCATTCTACAACCCACCACTGCCAGGCAGGTGGAGAGTGAAGCCCATGTGTTGCACCGAGTCCTGTTAAGAGTGTAAGTTAAAGTTGGCTGGCTGATGGATTTGACACAGAGGTAGAAAGTAGATGTGGGAAGGCCGGGCGTGGTGGTTCACACCTGTAATCCCAGCCCTTTGGGAGGCTATGGCGGGCGGATCACATGAGGTCTGGAGTTCAAGACCAGCCAGACCAACATGGAGAAACCCCCTGTCTACTAAAAAATACAAAAATAGCCTGGACTGGTGGTGCATGCCTATAATCCCAGCTACTGGGGAGGCTGAGGCAGGAGAAACGTTTGAACCCAGGAGGTGGAGGTTGCGGTGAACCGAGATCACACCATTGCACTCCAGCCTGGGCAAAAAAGAGCAAAACTCCATCTCAAAAAAAAAAAGTAGACGTGGGACAAAGTCTAAGTTCACCAATACAGACAACTCCAGCTCCTGAGTAGATTGAAGGGGTTTTGTCTTCTCATCTGGGCTTTTGGCCCTTCTAGAAAGATGGGACCATCCAGAGATAGCCAGCCCTGACCTCAGCAGTTTACACTGTGGGCTGCTAGAATCACAGGCACAACCTCACAGAGACAGGTCATGCCTCTGAATCAGAAACTGCATTTAAACAAGGAAAACAAAACTGTGTGAGCCCTGGACAGCCCAGGAAGGGGAAAGCCCCAGACTGCCGTGCAGGGAGCCTTCTGCCGCTGGGAATTAAGGGCCTAGAGCTTCAGTTCCTCTGGACTCTGTGGCTGGGCTGGTGGTGGTACAGAAAGGTGGGATCTTTTTTCTGGTAAGCGAGAGGCAGTTTGATGGTGCTATGAAAAAGCTTCCTCGGGCATGCAGACCTTAAGTAAATAAAAGCACTAAAATAGATTTTTTCAAACCGTGTCCTTCCAGAGTATAGTAGGATTTACTGGGAAATTGGATTTAATTTTCCCTGATTCACCTGACTGCTGAGTGGAGGAATTCAAAGGAAAGGTCTGTGTTTCCCTAGTGGAATCTGCTGAAACAGGGCCAACTGCAGGGCTTACGACTTCTTATAGGTGACCTTTTAAAAGGCAGCTGGGGGTATCTGAACAGCAGGCTGGGGAGTGGGGGCTGATGCTTAGCTAGATGCTTACCTCTGAACCTGGAGATAAGAGATTGATTGTAGAGCCTCTGCCCCATCCACATGTTATAGATCAGTTTCCTGAAGAACGGAGGTCGCCGGGTGCCCTCTGGAGAACAGGGTTGCTTTTCTAGTGGTGGTGAAGGATAATCGGCCCTGAAGCACCCATTTCTTGACTCATTCCACTTGGGTATCAAGACTGCAATTTGCTAGATGGTTGGACCAGTGCTGGGGTTTAGGGTATGACCACAGAGCACAAGGGAGGGTTTCCCTTGAGCCAGCTATATGAATTGAAATGCTAGAACATCACTAGCGTCTTAGAAGGGTTTTCAGACACCAGGCTTTAAGTGGCCCCAAACCTTCCCCAGACCTAAATATAATGCCATGGGCCACATTCCAGAGTTTGGGTTCCCACACAGAACTTTATTATGGATGAGAACCAGAAGTGTGCCAATATACTGCCTCTCTGAAGAAATATAAAAGCCTTGATTTGTAGTGTTTGCCAATTTTCAAGGTGTAACTACTCCCACTGTGCCAATTTCAAACTACCAATGTGAAGTCTCTAAATATGGAGTTGGAAAGAGGCGTGCACAATTGGCTGTCATGAGCGGTTCCAGTCGGCTCCAGCACACCACTGAGCTCAGGAGCCTCCAACTCATATGTCCGAAGAGCTCACAAGTAGAGGTGCCTCAGAGGGGCAAATGGAACCATGTGCCAGGTGCATCCTCAGTACCCCTACAGGTACAGAACACACTTTCCCCTTAGCTAACAGAATCTTCTCGCTAGCAAGAACTTCCGCATTACCAGATTAATACTGGGACGTGTCAGGGGGTGTCTCCACTTTAATAGTGGTCATAACAGGACAAAGATTGGCCAAGTTTAGGAGTTATCAGATCCCTTAAGGAGCTTATTTAAAATGCATCCTACTCAACTACACACCCCGGAGAATCTGATTTCCTCTATCTGAGATGAGGTCCAGTCATCTGTAACTGTCAAGAAAGTTGCAGGTAGTATTCACACTTTGAGAAGCCCTCATCTACTGTTTGCTCACCCTGTGGCTTAGATGCCTGGAAGTTCAAGGTCTGGTGACTTTTAACAGTGATTTTATTCTTCATACTAACTGTTTTGCTCCAATGAAACTTCATACTAACTGTTTTGCTCTGTGTTTTTATTAAGTCCTACCATGCAAAATCTGATTCTAAACTATAATATGTATTGAGATCATCCCAAGTATCAGACATCAGACATGTGTTACCCCATCTTATTCTGACAACTACCCTATTATTACCACCCCATTTTGCAGATGAGGAAACTGAGGCCCAGAGAAATTTCCCAAGCAGGTGGTGCTAGAATTCAACTTCAGGCCATCTGACTCCAGAACCTGCATTCTAAGCATGATACTGGGCTGCCTCTGTAAAATAGTGTTCCTTTGAGGGTCTTTGGCTTTTTACTTAGCTAATTCAGGCTAAAATTCAGTTAAATTTCATGAGCATTTAATTGAGTACCTGGAAGATGCTATCACTGGCATACGTTATCTCATTTAATCGTAGCAGCAACCGTACGGGGAAGGTAAGGCTAATTGTTTGCTGGAAGAGGAAAGGGAGATCCAGAGATGGTCTGTGGCTTGCCCTGTGTTGCACAGCCAGCTGGAGGCAGAGCAGGAATTTGTTGTTCATTCTACTACCCTACAGCTGTCCCACTAAGCCTCCTGTGTGGTTCTTTAGTCTAAGGCAGCTTTGATTCATTGGTGCTTTTTTAAGCTTTTGAGCACGTTTCTGGCAGTCTTCACTCTTGACTGATAAATGTCTGAGTCTGTGTATAAAACAGCGTATGAATGGGGAAGACAGCCGTATCCACCACTATCTTTAAACACCAGGCAGAGTGGGCTAAGTGCAGCGCTAAGATGCAGAGGAGCGTGCAAATGCAGAGAAAGCGTTTGTTGTCTCAGCAGAAAGTGAAGAAGGCTCCCTGAAGGAGGTTACACCAAGTGGGACCTGGAAGGATATGTAGAATTTCAGCGAGTTCATGGAGGGAGGAGTGGGGGATGGGCAGCAGTGAGAGAAGATCTGGTGGAAACTGAAGCTGGGAACCCAGGGATTGGGGCCCCATCATTGGCTTGATGAATGTTGCCAACAATCTCCCTTTTTTCTTTGGCCCATAACTAGTTTCATGCTTGACTTGTGATTAAGGACATTTTGATTTTTCTCCTCTAGCTGATCGATCTTATTTTCCATTACCTTAAAACAGCTTTTTGTAGCCTTTCTATGGGGGAGTTTTAATTCCTGGGCCTTTGTGCTTTAAGCCCCAGCACCTTCAAAGTGGGCTTCCAGGGGCATGTGACTTGCTTGAGGGGCCCAGATGTGCTGAAATGCCCCGTGCTCCTTTCTGTTCTCTCAGAGCAAAGGTGTATTTCTGTCCCTCGGCAGCATTGGTGCGGTCAGTAGCCAGCCAACTGGAGTGGCTCTGGCTCCCTTTATAAGCACCCCCATTCCTAGGAGAATACCTTGGGATATGTGTCAGCAGCTTGCTGTAGTCTGCCTGTCCCGGTGGCTGGAGTGCTTTGAACACTGATTCCCAGGGACATTACACACTTCCTTTCCACTGTTTTCTGGCTCTGCCAAGTGGACACTGACCTCAGTGGAGCCAAATGGCATATTTACCTCTGAGCTCTGGCAGCATTGTTTGAGCAATTATTGTAATCTTGGGGGGCTTGTGGGGCTCCCATAGCCTTGACTAAAGGCCTTCCGTAGGAAAAAAAATGTTGCAATTTCTTTGCCAGTTAGAGATCAATCACAGCCAAGCCAACTTCTGCTTTCCTCATGGAGAGGCTAACAAGTGCCACAGGTCTATCACCCTGGAACCTCTGAATAGGAGCCCACCATGGCCAATAGGACCCATGGAGACCATCCGCCGTGGGATCGCCTGTCATTCCTGGACTCTGGTCTCATGGATTCCAAGCAGTGCCTCTCTCCTTCATCCCTGAGTCTGCAAGCAGAGTGCTGATATAACATTCTTCACTACTGAGCAGGGGTTGGTGTGTGTAACATGATGGGGAATTTTCTGGAGTGAGCATTTTCTCATGGTCCCCATCACATGTTCTGCATGACATTTGTAGTAATAGCTTGATGGCTGAGGCCTGCTGTGATGCAGTCTCACTGGCAAAGGCCTCTCCTTGTGCCTTTACAAATGTCACACTTCCTGCATGTGTGAGGGACTGCAGGAGGGCTTCTTTATAGACTCTGCTTCCAGTGTAGCCCTGCCACGTGTCATCCGAGAAGTCTCTCAGGATGCTGTGGTGGTGCATCTCTCTCTATGCTAGATAGATGCTGCTGCCTGGCCCCTCCTAAAGCCTTTCAGTCCATTTCTAAATTAAATCTCTAAACAGTAGCAGAAGAATAGTGAGAACTGCTTTTCTCATCCTTGTTCTAGTCTTCACAGAGCTGTGAGAGCCCTCAATACAGGGTTTTGGCTCCCACAGACAACCGATCATTCTCCCCATTTCTTTGCATGGGATTCCTATATTTTTTCATTCAAATAGAAGAAAAGACTCTCAGCATGCGGATCTCAGGAAGCCGTATGGTGGATATCAGGTTCTTCAGTGTATCTCCAGGTAGCTTTTTTTTTTATTTCAAAGTCTACTTAAGTGTCAGAGAGAAGCCTGATTTCAGTTGCCGATGAGGAGATCTTCAAGTAAGACTTCTACTTAGCACCTACTTTGAACAGAACTGTGTTAGGGTGGGGAAGATGAAGATATACATGAGCCTAAAGCAGGCATAGGCCATGGGAAGCCTTTTGCACAGTTATCCTCTTGGCTACCAAGGTCATCCCTGTTCAGCCAATCAGTGAGATCTCTGCCACGTTGGGCCCAGATTGCCACGGTGTGCCCTCAGTTACCCTCCTGCATGCTGGCCCAGTGTCAGACGTGCAGAGCCGGGACAGGAAGGGGTAGGAGAAGCCTAGATCTTCCAAGCCCAGGATCACACATGATCTCAATGTCAAGGGCAGCCCAAAGTCAGAAAGTAGAAAATGGGCCTAGAGAGATCATCCAAAAAACACCCACACCCATCCCAAACACTGGCTCTGAAGAGGACGTTGTTGAGGCTGGGGATGCAGAGTAGCTGTGTTTGCCATGGGGTGTAGGGAAAGAGCAGCCTTCATGCGCTTCGTGTGGTGGGCACGGGAATAAACCGCTTCTCCACTGATGGCTCACCTGCAGCATGCCTTAGATCCCCTTAGTACGTATCTTCCAAGGGGCTCAAAGAGTGAATAAATAGAGACAATTATTGACCTTGTAATCTTAGATAGCAGCATGGATATTAGGGCAATTTATTATCATTTACTGCTTCCCCTTTCGAGGGAAGAGAAAATGAACGAGCATGGAAAATAAATCAACTTCTTGGGAACTTCAGCCTAGTTAACATATTACCATTGATTAAGCAGCTACCACGTGCCAGACTGTTTGGCTATGGAGATAGGAAGGGCGATAAGTCACAATTCCTGTCTTCCAGAAGATTCCGGTCTGGTGAAAGTCAGAGACATAAACCAGCCACTTCATGACAGCCTTAGGAAAGCTGCCATCGCTTTACTGAGCGAGGGCACCAGGGGGGGAAAGGGAGGCTTCCCTGGGGAGGGGCCAGGTGAGTGAGAGAGATGAGAAGGTGCCATAGATAATAACATGTTCTATTTATTACATCCCTTCTGTGCGCCAGCCCCTTCACAAATAAGTCATCTAATTCCAAGTGTGGAAACACAAGCTTAGAAAAGGCTGTAATGTGAAATGCCAGATTTGAACTTGGGCTTCTCGGGCTCTAGGGCCCAACAAACAGTCACTGCATTGTTTTTTTGAGATGGATTCTTGCTTTGTCACCCAGGCAGGAGTGCAGTGGCACAATCTCTGCGCACTGCTGCCTCCGCCTCCTGGGTTCAAGCGATTCTCCTGCCTCAAGCTTCCGAGTAGCTAGGATTATAGGCACCCACCACCACGCCCAGCTAATTTTTTGTGTTTTTAGTAGCGACGGGGTTTCACTGTGTTAATCAGGATGGTCTCGATCTCCTGACCTCGTAATCTGCCTAACTTGGCCTCCGAAAGTACTGGGATTACATGTGTGAGCCACCGAGCCCCAGCCTACAGGCACTGCGTTTTTAAGGCCCATCTCTCATAGTTGTTGTTCTAAACTCTGGGCGAGACCTGAGGCTAAGGGAGCATTCTGGGGACCCAGCACAGCCCCTTGGCCTCGATACACCTTGAATGCCAGTTTTTTGTTTATTGTTTTTTTTTTTTTAGATGGAGTCCCACTTTGTCACCCAGGCTGGAGTACAATGCGCAGTCTCGGCTCATTGTAACCTTTGACTCCTAGGTTGAAGTGATGCTCTTGGCTCAGCCTCCTGAGCAGTTGGGATTACAGGTGTCTGCCACCACGCCCAGCTAATTTTTTTGTGTTTTTAGTAGAGATGAGGTTTCACCTTGTTGGTCAGGCTGGTCTCAAACTCCTGACCTCAAGTGATCAACCCGCCTTGGCCTTCCAAAGTGCTGGGATTACAGGCATGAGTCATTGCACCCGAATGCTGGTCTTTAAAGGTCCTTCTCCTGAGGAAGTAGGGCTGAGACAGTCTCATGTGGTTGTGTTTTGTTAGGTGGTTGGGGCCAGGGTCGGGAGGGGCATCCTGTTCATGCAGCCTGCTTCCACCTGCCCCTTGTGTTTCTCAAGAAGCTTCCACCTGACCCCTGTGTTTCTCAATGCCTACCTGCTACCAGGCCCAGCTCTGGGCTCCAGCCAGGGGAGGGTATGCCTTTCAGCCTAGCCCTGGCAAAAAGAGGCCAGGAGCCATTTTAGCCATTGGTTTGCAAAAGAAGAAAAGCTCTGCTCCTGCTGCCTGCACACACCCGCCCGCTCACTCCCCTTGATGTTGGAGAGCTCACCGCTGCTGCTTGCTTTTCTAGTTCTCTTCTTTCATTTTCCTTTTGCAAATTTCACTGATTTTGAATCTCTCACAGTTGAGCCCTTGGTTTCCAGAGATCTGAGAGACAGAAAGTGATCACATTTTCCCAGAGGTGAGCTCAACATTCTGCTGGGAAAGTGGGAGATGTCAGGTCTGAGGTCATTTTCAGACCCCAACTTGTTTTTTTCAATGCATTCAAGGAGATTTAAGAGTTGGGGAACAAATAAAGGCATTCTGTCATAGCTGAGAATAAATATTTTTGTATATTGTCTTAAGCTTTTCATCCAGTGTAAGTGATTAAAATGCAGCTGAAAACTCTGCTAGCAAAAAGAAAAAATAATAAATACAGTATATGAGTGCATAAAGATTATTAGGGGAAAGGAAGACTCTTAGGACCAGCCATTCTGTGTCCTGATTTGAATCTGCTTTGAGTGAATCACGTATCCTTGATCCATGGTTGCTGTTCTTCTCAGCAATTTGGTGAGTCCGAGTTCATGTAAGTGGAAGCCCACCGATTAAAACAACTGTCAGCCACCAGCACAGCTTTTTGATAGTTTTCCAAGGAAGTTCAGTGGCACCTGGTCCTCTGGCCATTGTCATAGGTTTGTCACATCCATAGGTCCTACCAAGATCTATGGGTCCAGTTACCTCCCAGTGAGGAGAGACTTACTTTTTAGGCAGAGCTCCCATCTACTTCCTGGAAAGGGCTTGGTGTATTTAACACAAATACAACCCCAATATTTTTTCATTACAATACCTTTTAGATTAAGTTAAAATGAAAAGCATAATTTTCAAATTATATAAAATTATGTTAACAGCTATAGCATTATAGCATATGCCATCTTGACGATTTTGTAATTCCTTTAGCGACTAAGGTGTTTTCACAACCCTGAAATCTAAGGCCATTTTCAGGAGCTTTGTTATTTATTCCAAGAAACTGGAATGTAAGGTCGTCTGTTCTGCTGTCTTCTTTTTTCCCACTGCGGGATTCTCTGTGGCGAGCGCAGATATCACTGTTTGCCAGTCGGCTGTCCGACTGCCTTCAAAGCCGCGTCTGCTTCTTGCAGCTTCTCTGTACACCTGGTGCTTCACCTGGAATTCCTGCTTGCAAAAGGAAGGAATCAAGCCTTACTTAGTCCTCTTAAGGTTTTCATCATTTGAGCTCTCACCAGTTGTTGCTTCATAATGTCAAAGTCTCGAGCCTTGGAAGGTATCCAGGGGCAAATTCAAAGGCGCGCAGCATCTAGCTTGATCCTGAATCCACAAAAGCAGCTGTCTTCCTGTCTTAGAAACAAGTCCTGTATAAATAGAGAATTGGAGATGTCACCCTGCCTTTTCCTTAACTATAACCATTTTCAAAAGTGAATATTGGATATAAAGTTTATAAACACATGACTTTGCTTGTCAAAAGTGTTCTCTCCTGTTTATCTTGAATAAAATGCTGCTCCCATGCTGCCAGTTCCCTTTTCAGTGTTGACTTCAGAAGCAGTTTATGAACTACACTGGGAAGTCAGTTATTACTTTACTTTCGTAGGAACCATTCTATTGTCCCAAACTTTGTGTCTCCTTATATCACACCTGAGCTCTTATCCCTCCCTCCTCTGCCATCTGCGGGCATGGGAGGCAGATTTCAGCGGGAGGAAGGCTGTGAGCATGGACAGAGGCCTGGGAGAACCACTGTGCCATTGGGAAGCAGAAGTGCCGGACTTAGTTGATAACGTTAATGTGATGGACTCTGCCATGAATGGGAATTGTACCAGAAGTTCAGTAAGGGGAGCGGAGGGCTGCTTGCTCAGAACAGAGGCACTGAGAAGAGTGTGATAAATTTATAATCAGCACAGGTTTAATGCTACAAGCCTAACCTGTGAGTAATCTCCTGAATAACCTTTAATGAGTAAGTATTAAGTTGATAGACGTTGGAAAGAACTCCAGTAACCTAATTTCACATCCCCCACCCCACCCATGACGGTTTATAGCCTCTATGTGCTCATTTGACACAGGAAGTGATCAACTTGTTTACCTGGCTGTGTTGGGCATAAGTTCTTAGGTTAATAATTGGTGCTGTAACCATAATTTTAAATCAATATAATGATTTCCATTTCTGTTTATAAAAACCCGTCTGCATCCCAGTATGGAAGATGATGAATGTAATTTTCTCCATTTTATAGCTGGAGAAATCGAGCCAGGAAAGAGTGATGCTGGAAGGGGCACTAGTCAGTGAAGTGCTGGTAAATGTTTTAACAACCACCTCTCTGAGAGAAGAAGTCCTGTTTGTAGTGGATGCTGATTTCCATCATGTAAATACTCCCACCTTGGCTGATTCAAGCTACCAACATGGCATCACTGAATGCAGAGTTGGGGAGAATTGCACATAGCACCTATGTGCTGGCAGTAGCTGGCTGCAGCATATAATTGGCACTAATGATTCCATTACTGGCTTCAGGCTCTTGGATGACCACTGAGTGCCAGCTCAGACCACTTTAAATCCCAATTTAACTCTCAGACTCTGCTCAGCCTCTAACTGCATTGCCTTATTTAATGGGTTACAACTCAAACTTTGATTAAAGGATCCTGAAATTAATTTAGGGAGCTGAGTGAGCATTTTTAAATGGAATAGAATAGAGTAAGACAAAAAGAAATGAATAGAACAGAACAGAAAATATCAGAGTGTAGTCTACATGTTTCAATGATAGAAGATGGATGGATGGATGGATGGATGGATGGATGGATGGATGGGGTGGGTGGGTAGATAGAAAGATGGATAGATGGATGGGTGAATATATGTCTGTAGTAGGTTGGGGTCAAAACTAAAAATACTGACCCAAAAGCAAATGTACCTCTGTTTTCTCATCTGAAAAACTGAGTTAGTGGAATTGACTCCTCTCTGCCTGTGATCAACCAGGGGCTGACCAGATCACTCTATGATATTGCTGTGGCAGTGCTAGCACTCTATCTAATCCAAAGTTGATCCATTTGTGGGGGAAAAACAGGCAAAGCAGACAGGTTTGGCTTTGTCTCTTTGGGAAATGGTTGCACATTGTGTTTGGAACTGGAGAGAGTCCCATCTTCATTGGGCACATGTTTTCTTGGCATTCAGCCACAGCCTAGAGAAGCCTCCCAGGGGCTCTCAGCCTTCCTCTGCCCACATGTGTACACATGTGCACATACACACACATGAAGTTCTGCAGTCAGAGGGATCAACCTTCCTAGGTCTGCTGTGACATGTCATGGGGGAGAGTCCTTGCTCCAAGGGAGGTAATAATGAAGGCTTTCTCCACACTCTTTCCTGAGTCCCTCCTGGAAAAAGGTACAAGGCCAAGCAGTGTTTAGGAGCCATCACAGCAACCCCATGAGATGAGACAGAGACTGTTGGCTCTTTTCAGAGAGGAGGACACTCAGTCTAGGAAAGGCTAAGCAGTGAGCCCTGTGCTCCCGACCTCACCTTCTGACCCCAGGCCAGTGCCCAGGCCAACAGCCCCTTCAGAGCCTCAGGACAGCCTGTTAGTCACCCAGGAAACCCTCCTAAACTGGTTTTCTCATCTGTGAAATGGGATGTTGTTCTATGTAAGCAGCATTTTGCTAAGAAAGGAGAAGTGGCTTTAGAGTCAGAGTATCCGGGAATCTCATCCTATTTTTTACAAATCACTGCCATGGGATTGCAAGCAAATTACTTTACTGTCATTCCCTTGCATGGAAAGTGGCGATGTTGACAACTTCAAAGGTTCATTATGAAGATGAACTAAGATAACGTCACATCACAAATCTGGAGAGAGATATATTAACATGTCAACAGTGCTTATCACCAGGTGGTGGCATTACAGATGGTTGCACTCTTCACTTTTTTGCCCATGTTTTTCCAGTGGTGCACCAGTAAATATTTAACAAAAGAAAAACAAAAAGCGTGATTTGTAGTCTTTGCCCATTTCCTTGGTGTAAATATTTCCACCATGGCTGATTTCAAGCTACAGCCATGACGACACTGAACATGAAATTGAGAAGGGACATGCGTGATTGGCTCTCACAAGCTGGCACCAGCCCACTTCGACTCACCACTGTTTTAACTGTGCACTGAATGTTTTGCTTGGGGGCAAATTAAGAGAGAGAGAGAGAGAGAGAGCAAAAGAGAATTAGTTAGCAGAGTCCCTATCATTATGCCTGACCTTAGTTCTCCTCGCCCCCTGCTCTCCCTCCCTGCTTTGTTCCCCAGCCCACATTGCTCTAATGAAACAGCACACTGCCTGTGAACACCTAGCCATGTGAAGTGGTGGGCTTCCTGGGAGCCAGCTGCCTGTGTTTGCTCCCTATCAGCGGGGCCTTCAGTACCTGGGCAGCCTGTAGAGGAGATCCTAAGGTTGACTCACTGAGGAGTAAATAAGCAGACTCGCAGTCCTCTCACTTTCCATGGCAGACATGCTCAGAGCAGACACATGAGGTTGAGGCTGATGCTGCCCTGGAAGGAACTAGGAAAAGTCTCAGTGAGTGGGAGGCCTGGAGGGGAACACGCTCCCAGTGGCCACACTAAGGAGCTGAACCTTTACCTTCCACTCACTGATGTAACAGACGTGTGGGAGGGTGGGGGTAGGGGAGACAGGATGGGCTCTGCAGGTCTCTGGAGGAATACAGAAGAATGGGGCATCTGGCAGCCTGACAGGCCCCCATAGGTCACCCAGCATGTAAGAGAAAGGTGTAGGAACAAATTCCCCACCCATTCCAGTGAGTCTAAACCTCCCAGCACTTGGCAGTTTCTGGCACAAGAGTAGCTGTTCACGAAATTTTTGTTAATGCTTGGTTGGGTTTGTTGCTTTTTTTAAAATTATTTTTAATGATCACCTTTTATTCCTTCATAGCTTGACCTGTTGCAGGAAGGATGCCAGGCAGCCAAATAAATGCTTATTAAATAAATAAGTAAGTTGTAGCCCTCACCAGCTCCCGGTTTTACCTGTTCCTGGATATAAAATGTGACTTTTAAGTCGAAATGAGACATAGAGTGTTAGTCAAGTTTGCTGGTAATGGTATTTTTCTTCCATTTCTTCTGTATTTTCTGTATTTTTCCAAATGTATTTTCAGAGAACTTGGATCCCTTTTGTTTTATTTAAAATAATGAATATGTGTTACAAAAATAAACAACCTGTAAAGTTAAAAACAAAACAAGAGTTGTGTCAACAACCCAAGAAGGGTGGTCTGCCTGGCTCTGAGGCTCTGTATGAGGGTCCTGCCTGCCCACAGGGTGCTACCTGGACCCAGTATTGGGCTCGTCTCAGCCTCTCTTCCCACAGGCCTCCTGCCTACCAGGCCCTGACTAACGCTCCCCTCCAGCACCTCCCACACACAGTGTGTGCCAGTCTTGGAAGTGGCAGTGGCGAGAGATGAGGGGGATGACAGGCCACGCCCTTTAAAATACAGTTGGGCCTGCAAGCAGCCTGTATGATTTGAATGGTGAACTGCAGGATATGTGAATTATCTCTCAGCTGGGTGTGTAATCCCAGCACTTGGGAGGCAGGAGGATCACTTGAGCCCTGGAGTTCAAGACCAGCCTGGGAAACAAAGTGAGACCCCATCTCTACAAAAAAATGTACAAAAAGCAGCCGGGTGAGGTGGCTTGTGCCTGTGGTCCCAGCTATTCAGGGGCCTCAGTAAATACTTACCCAATGAATAATGGGTCATGATGGCAGCAGACGAGCCACTTGTTTAACTGCTTGTTCAGCGGACTCCTTCAGCCTTGGCATGTCCCTCAGGCGATGGGGAAACCTAGGCACTGCCGAGGCCAGTCGAGATACCTGAAAACCTGGGGAGGCCACTACGGTGTGAGTCGCCTGCCCCCAGCCAGGCTCGGTCCACTTTTTCAGTCACAGGCTTCCCCCAGGGCAAGTAGGGGCCTCACCCCTTGCCTGTGACAAACCTGCAGGTTCCATTTCCCTTGAAGCAGCAGGGCTACTCTGGGAACACAGAACCTCGAGGCCTCCCAGGCATTTGTAGGGTTTGAACCTTCCCCTTCTCTGGCCTAGGATTGCACTTGGGGGAACCATCATGTTGGGGGGTTTCATTAAAGTCACAGGCTGAGTATAGCAAAGGAAGGCTTGGTGGGGGCTTCTCAACCGAGGAGATTTAATTCCCCCATCACCCCTGCCGGTGTTTACGGCTGCGCTCTCAAAACCAGTCAGCTAAGAGGAGGCAGGGCGGAGGTGTCCACCAGAACCCGTCGCCACCCAGTGGTGCACAGATGCGACTGTGGGTTTCTCACAACTGGCCTTTTTCTTGTCAGATAGATAATTTTATTTTCATTTTTATTTTTGGACAGGGTCTCACTCTGTTGCCCAAGCTGGAGTGCCCTGGTATGATTGTAGCTTACTGCAGCCTTGATCTCCTGGACTCAAGCAACTCCCCTGCCTTAGCCCTCCGAGCCCCTGGGTCCACAGGCACAAGCCACCTCACTCAGCTGCTTTTTGTACATTTTTTGTAGAGATGGGGGTGTCTCACTTTGTTTCCCAGGCTGGTCTTGAACTCCTGGGCTCAAGTGATCCTCCTGCCTCCCAAGTGCTGGGATTACACACCCAGCTGAGAGATAATTCACATACCCTACAGTTTACCATTTAAAGTATACAGTTCAGTGGGTTTTAGTCTGTTCTCAGAGTGGTGTGACCATCTTCACTATCCATAATCTTAGAACATTTTCATTGACCCAAAAAGAAGCCCTGGACATTTTATCTAATGGGGTCATTCCACATGCAACCTTTGTGTCTGCCTCTTTTCATTTAGCCTAGTATTTTCTAGGTTCATCCCATTGTAGCTGGCATCAGTACTTACTCCTTTCAGTGGATGGACAGTGTTCTGTGGTATTTTGTTTATCCACTCATCAGTTGGTGGGTGCTTAGGTTGTTTCCAGTTTTTGGCTGTTCTGAGCAATGCTGCTATGAACATCCGTGTACCTATGTGTTCATCATCTCGGAGATACTGTCACATAACTGATCTTTTAAAAGGACGCACCTGATCACGCCACTCCTTTGCTTAAAAAGCCCTATTACTTCCCAGTATTCTTAAAGTCAGAGTCAGAATCCTCACCTGGGCATAGAAGGTTCATGGCTTCTGGGCCTGGCCAACCTCACCCTTCCATTTCCCCTGTTCTGTGCCAGGCAAGAGGCCACCAAGCCTCCCTCTATGCACAGAACCTCCTTCCTTGGCTTCAGCTTCAAACTTTCTGCCTTCCCCTGCCCTTTGCTTCTCTAAACTCTACTCATCCTGGAGTCTCAGATGGCCTGCCCCCTCCTCAGGGAAGCATTCTCTACTGTCTCATTCTGGGGCCACCTGCCACACACTCCCAGGGGACCCCGTGCATCTCTGCCACAGCCCCTAACACAGCTGCAGGCAACAATGACACCCTGGTGTTCTGCCTAATGTTTCTCTCTTTTGCTACCTTAAGCTCCAGGAGAGCAGAGAACCCATCCTTGTTACCCAGTTTTCCCCAGCACCTAGCACAATGTCTAGGCTCAGTAAATACTTACCAAATGAA
This sequence comes from Callithrix jacchus, assembly GCF_049354715.1. NCBI lineage: Eukaryota > Metazoa > Chordata > Mammalia > Primates > Cebidae > Callithrix > Callithrix jacchus. The sequence goes on along the minus strand of NC_133512.1, from coordinate 76,170,993 downwards.
TAAGGGGTCACAGTGTCAGCAGACGAGCCACTTGTTTAGCCACTTGTTCAGTGGACTCCTTCAGCCTTGGCATGTCCCTCGGGTGATGGGGAAACCCAGCCACTGCTGAGGCCAAATGAGTCCTCCTTCTGGCCCCAGCCAGACACACTCTCACTTCCCTGAGGGACCCCTGCTTATGCAGGAATGGGTTTGGAGGAGTTTCCCCCAATGCTGAGATAAATAGAGCCTCAGTGAATCCCAGCTAACATGTGGGTTCTCTCAGGACAGGGTAAATCCCAAAGCATGTGACTCAGAGCCCCTCGACAGCGTGTACTGATCAGCAGCAGCCGCAGTCCATTTCCAGGGGAGAAATGAGGAGGGATTCTCTGAGCCAATTGCTTCTCTGAGAGGTGGGCAGATGCCTTCTGACAAACTGAGTTCCCTTTAGTAAAGATTATTGCCTTGCTGAGTGTTGTGCTTGAAAAACTGTCCTTGAAGAAATTCCAAGAGGAAACTGTACACCTTCTGAGACTTGATTGCTGTTTCAAAAAACACTGTTTTCATTTCCCCCACAGATATGCACTTATTTGGCCATTACCCAGCACATGACGACTTCTATCTCGTGGTATGCAGTGCCTGTAACCAGGTCGTCAAACCACAGGTTTTCCAGTCTCACTGCGGTAAGTGGACTCCTGCACTGGTGGGCACATGGGCAGCTGCCACTCTGGGGACAGTTGCCTTCCCCCAGGTTCCCCAACAGGGTCTGCCGTGTCTTGTCCTAGCCTGAGGCTGTAGGTAAAGTCTTCCTGGGCTGCTGCCTGTGCTCGCAAGCTAACTCTTTCAGGAGCTGTAGTCCTTCTGCTGAAACGCATGGTCCTGTCCGAACAAATGAGAGAAAACCTACAACTTGTCTCAGTCAATGGGACTAGACTGAAACCGTCTGCCCAACTTGGCGATGGCCTCTGCAGGTGACCAGGGGGAGAGGAGAACCGCTTAAGGAGTCACTCCTGCAGCCAGACCTTTTCTTCCCCTGAAAGAGGACCAGGAGAGAGTCTCCCCAGAATTATACAAAGACGGGCTGGAGCCAAGCGCAGCCAAGTGTGTGGGCCATTGGGGTGCTGCCCCAGGGACATGGTGCCATCAGTAAAATCCTTACGTTCCAATTCACCTTTCCCAAGAATCCCCCTTGTTAAAAAAAAATGCAGGTGTGCTTGGGAAGTGCTTTCTGTCTGTGTCTTAACATCCTTGATGTAATAAATTCCTTCCTTGGTCGTCAACAAATCATGCAGCTACCATGGACAGAACAGATAAAGTCCACGTGGCTGCTCCCCTCAGGGATGAATAACAAGCCATTTGGCCTTAGACTAGAAGTCACTTAACCTCTGGGTGGAAGTTTCCTTATCTTTAGCACGAAATTGGATCAGACAATTTCCAAAGCTATAATATGCTGTGAGTCCAGAATCTCCCAATCTTTTTTATTTAAGCTGCATTCCCTTTGGATGAACATAAACTCTGAATGCCCTCCTTACCATAAAGATTTCAAAGTACATTTTATTGTGCATTAAAAAAGTCAAAGCAATTATAATATTGAATATGCTTTTGCAAATTATATACTTTCCCCCTGTCTCATACTCCGAATTTCTGACTTTCCTCTACCTCTTCGATTATCATTATTCTATAATAAAATAAAGGCAGTTGAGCTTATTCAAGCTCTTTAACAGTCTCTCTATATACTAATTATCAGTTGCAAACACGTGTATATGTATGTAAATGATATATACATATCTACATATATACCATCCATATCTGTGCATATGCTGTAGGTATATTTTGTGTTTATAATGTATAGAATTCAGGTTTAGGAGCACCTCTGGGAGTGAGTCCAAGACTTTCAAACCAGCCAAGGCAAAGAAAGGGTTCTAGAAAGTGCTGTACGAGGCGCTTTAGTCAGAGGCCAAGTGTTCTGCCCCTCCCTGCAGCCAGCGCTATGTCCTCGGGCTACTTGCTTGATGTCTCAGGGCTTTGGTTTCCATGTCCCCACCATGGGGAGATGACTTCTGTGGGTGCATCTAGCTCTGACATGTTCGTTCTGGCAGAGTGAGAAGGAAAGGAGCAAGACGTGTGCCCGGCACAAGCCAACCTTCTTGCTCAGTGCTCTGTAGCAAATGACCCTCTCCACTGCCTGGAAGAGAGAAAAGGTTAAACCTCCCCAAAGAGAAACTGTCAGAGCTTGGTGGCAGTGCCACTGGCTGAGGTGACAGGTGGAGAATCCAAAGCAGAGCCATGGGAAGAAAGTCCCACCCAGCCAATGGTTCAGTGACCAGGCACAGAAGCTCCGTGGCCAGTGCTTCTGTGTGTCTTGTGAGAATGCAGAGGCTCTAGCTTCCTGAATGTGATTTTCATTCACTCATTCACAAGGATGCGTAGCTATTATAGGCATGAAACAGGGGGTTGCATTTTACTGTAAGCCATCAAAACCTTCACTGGGGCTGGGTGCAGTGGCTTATGTTTATAATCCCAGGACTTTGGGAGGCCAAGGCAGGTGGATCAATTGAGGCCAAGAGTTTGAGACCAGCCTGGGTAACATAGTGAGACCCCCATCTCTATAAAAAAAAAATTTATCCAGGTATGGTGACATACCTGTCAGTCTCAGCTACTGGAAAGGCAGAGGGGTAGAATTGCTTGAGCCCAGCAGTTTGAGGTTGCTGTGAGCTATGCTTGTGCCAGTGTACTCCATCCTGGGCAACAGAGCAAGACCCTGTCTCAAGACAAAAAAAAAAACAAAAACTTTCACTGGGAACTTAATTCACTGGAGTCTTTGATGGAAGGATCCTGAAAGGGACCCAAGACCTGAGATCCCACTGTCCCCTGCAGAATTCTGCCTAGGGGAAAGCTCCCAGATGGCTAAGGGAGGGGGCTCTGGGGCTTGGCAGAGCTGATATACCTGCCTCCCCTGACCCTGGGGCTTTTGGTATAAAAGCCAAGAGCCAGCTTAGGGGACAGCCTGTGCTTTGGGGCTCTGAGCAATGCAGTAAATTTGTTTGGGGGTTTGAGGTTACTGACCTCAATGCTCAGAGCCCAGTCTCTGTTAAGCTTCTTGCTGAACCAGCTGACAAGCAGCAAATGGGGATGTGACCACAATTTGCAAATTTAGACACCAAGGCCTCCCTCAGCTCTAGGTGTGTGTCCTAGTACAAATGCAAACTTACATTTATCAAGACCAGGGAGAGAGCGCAAAGCAGAGGTCAGAACTGTCACAGCTCTTTGTGGGGAGTACTTTTTAATGTCCCTAAAAATTCCTCTGATAGCTTTATGATTGTCTAAGTCGGTTCAGGCTGCTGTAACAGTATCCTAGACTGGGTGGCTTATAAATGGATTTCTCACAGTTCTGGTGGGTGGAAGTCTGAGGTCAAGATGCCAACACAGTCAGATTCTGGTGAGGACTCTCTTCCAGGTTGCATGCCACCAACTTCTTACTGTGTCCTCACATAATGGAAAGAGAACAAGAGAGTTCTCTGGGGTCTCTTTTATATGTGGGCACTAATCCCATTCATGAGGGCTCCACCCTCATGACCTAATTATCTCCAAAGGCCCCACCTCCTAATACCATCACGTTACAGGTAGGATTTCAACATCAGAATTTGCAGGGGACACAAACGTTCAGTCCATAGCAATATTTTTTTTTTTTCTCTTTCCTTGCAGGACTGGCCTTGCTATTTTCCACAAGTTAATAAGAATGCCAGTGTGCTGAGTGCCAGATACTGTGCCAAGTGCTTTCCATGTCTTTTTGTTGTTGTTAATGTTGTTTCTTGAGACAGACTGTCACCCAGGCTGGAGCAAGTGGTGTGATCTCAGCTCACTGCAACCTCCCCCTCCCCAGTTCAAGCAATTCTCCTCCCTTTACCTCCCAAGTAGCTGGGACTGCAGGTTCCTGCCACCACACCTGACTAATTTTTGTATTTTTAGTAAAGACGGGGTTTCCCCATGTTGGCCAGGCTGGTCTCAAACTCCTGACCTCAGGTGATCCACCAACCTCAGCCTCCCAAAGTGCTGGGATTACAGGCATGAGCAACCACGCGGCCTCCATCTCTTTGAGCATGTAATCCTTTCAACAGCCCTGCCACATAGGTGTTAATATTATACCCATTTGGTAACTGAGGAAGCAAAGGCTTAGGAGGTCAGTGTTATGCTCAAGGTCTGGAAGCTAAGTGTGTGTTGGCTTGATTTTGGGCACAGGTCAACACCCTGTGTTTAACTGCAGTCGATTTTTTTCAAATGAAATCTTCTATAGAACTCCATTCTATAAGTATATATGGGAAGCAGAGCTGCTGGGGTTGAAATTAGGGTGGGGGTCCAAGCCCTATGGGTGCAGCCTTGTCCTGGACTTTCCTTACCCCACCGTCAGGGCTCCATAGAACGTTATTTGAAGATTGTCAATATAGAGGAGAGAACATGGGCTTCAGAATGAAACAAAGCAATTCATGACTCCCCCACTCACTGTGCAATCCTAGGCAAGTCACCTCATCCTCTTCACCTCCCTTTCTTCATCCGTAAAATGGGTACTCTGCCTGCTGCAGGGGTTGTTGGGATGATGTGACTGATGTGAGGCTTAAGGTTCATGTTTTCCTCCCTTCTCTCCATGGAGTCTCTCCCCATTGCCCCCCGCTGGATGTGACTCTTCCTACTGAACATCCACAAAACTGTTCTTCTGTGCCACTTCCCCTCCTGCCATGCTATCATCTGTGGCCTGATCCAGATTCTAGGATTCTTTCCTGATCAAGGATGTACCTTTTCAGTTCTGTGTACTCGGTGTTCAGAAAGTGAACTCATCCTAGGTGCATGGCAGTGTTTAAGATCTCAGTATACTAGTCATTTAACTTAAATTGAAAAAAGTGAGTGTGTGTGTATATGTCTGTGTGTGTGTCTGTGCCTGTGCCTGCGTGTGTGTGTGTGTGTGTGTGTGTGTGTGTGTGTGTTTAGGCAGTCAGTTGTGGGGACTTCAGAAATTTGTGGTTAAAGGAAAACTGTTTCTTACTCAACACCTCTGATACCAAATTGTGAGTTTTCCATACCAAGGGGATTCTCTGCTGGCAGCAATTCAGTGGCCGACGATTTAATTCAGTTCTGACAATAACTACCCAGAGCTGGGGCCAGGTACAGGGGCTTACACCTATAATCGCAACATTTTGGAAGGCCAAGGCGGGAGGGTTGCTTGAGCCCAAGAGTTCAAGACCAGCCTGGGAAACATGTTGAAGCCCCATCTCTACAAAAAATTTTAAAAATTAGCCGGGCGTGTTGGCATGTGCCTGTTTTCCCAGCTACTCAGGATGCAGAGGTAGGAGAATCACTTGAGCCCAGGAGGTAGAGGTTGCAGTGAGCTGTGATGGTGCCACTGCACTCTACCCTGGGTGACAGAGTGAGACCCTGTCTCAAAAAAACACGAACCAAAGAAACACTACCCAGAGTTAGCACAGACCCCACAGGTTAAAGGTTCAGTCCCTCAGAACTGCACCCCCACTTCAGATGCCAATCACAATTAATAGGTTCCCAGGTTACCCACATTTGTGTCTGCCTTGGCTACACATTAGGGGCTTCCACAACCCCTCCTCGGGAGTAATTGGCTATAACAACTCACATAATTCAAGGAAACACTTGACTAATGTTTACTGGTCAGAGATGATAGGGTGAGGTCTGGAAGAGTTCTAAAGGCAGGAGTTTCTGTCCCTGTGTGAGGTTGGGGTATACCACCTCTCAGCATGTGGACGTGTGTACCAGTCCGGAATCTCTTCAGACTCTATCCCATAGGGTTTTTTGGAGGTTCCATGAATAGTTGATTAAATCATTGGCCATTGTGATGGGCTCAATCTCCAATTGGTCTTTCTGGTAACCGGCCCCCATCCTGAAACTGCCTGTGTACCCCACCGCCAGTCATGTCATTAGCATAAAAGGACACTCAGAGATCCCAAGGGTCGGAGAAGCTCTTGTGTCAGGAAACTGAGGACTAAGACCAAATATAATGAAAGATATTCCTGTCACCCCTTGTCAGTCAGGAAATTACAAGGGTTTTAGGAGCTCTGTGCCAGGAACTGGGGATAAAGACCAGATATATATTTCTTATTATATCACAGCATCACAGTAGCAGTGTGAAAAGTAGAATGTCATAGTGGAAAAGTCATGAATTTTGAAGTCAAACAGAGCCAGGTTAGAATTCTAACATGTACGAGCTGTTTGACCTTGAGCTAATGGTATGATCTTCTGAGCCTTCTTTTCCTCATCTATAAAATAAGGATGGCAGTTCTTGCTTTGCAGAGTTCCTGTGAAGAACACAGAAAAGGGTGTATAGTTTTCTGGCACATGGTAAGGGAATAAAGAAAGGATTGTCAATAAATTCTGGCTATTTCTTATTAAGTTGAATGTTTCTTATGAAAAATGGGAAAACCAATTCAGTCAAGTGCTTCCTGCCTTCGTTTCTTGCCCTGTCTCAGAGGACGTGCACACCGAGGTCAGCCTACAGACATTCGCCTGTGATTCATCTTTCATTTCCCACACTCTTGGAGGCAAAAAATGCCGGCCTGAATATGATTACATTTGCCAGGAGTCCTGAGGGCTTCGCTTTGCAAATATTGGTTTATATTAGGTCTCTGTGGCAGCTCTTTTGGAAATGTCATGAAGCTCCAGTATCTCTCTGGGTTCCCTACTGAGGTCCATCCAGCTGGTGTCATAGCATCCTATGGGATAATGTGGAGCCTCCCTCCTCCCAGGGCTGGCCACAGTCCTTCTGCTCCTGATCCTGTGCCCCAGGCTGGCATCCCAGATGTAGAAAGCAGGTGTACCCACTGCTGGCGAGACCCTCTGCTTGGCATGGAAGTGGAGTGCTCTGGGAGCCATGTTCTGTGCCACCACACTAGGGCTTGCTTCCTTGGGTCTGTTTCCTAAGTCTGTACCACCAGCCTTTTAGCCACTTTTTAAACTTCTACCCAGGAGAGCTAGGATTTTGAGAGATTAGTTTGTTTCTAAAGTCCCTTAGGTGAATGGATAAGGTTATTTAGGAATAGTTGTAGAAAGGGGGAAACAGAAACAAGAAGCCTTACCTTGGGAGTCTGAGTTCCACTCTGCAGGCATCTCTGTCCTTCGTAGCTGTCCATCCCAATGTGTAGCATGATGCATTGGCATGATGTGAGAGCCTAATGGTTGAGCGTAAGCTCTCTAGGATTCATCTGTTAGATTAAAATTCCAGCTCTAGGCCAGGCACAGTGGCTCATGCCTGTAATCTCAGCACTTTGGAAGGCCGAGGTGGGCTGATCACTCTGAACTCAGGAGTTCAAGACCAGCCTGGGCAACATGGCGCAAACCTGTCTTTTCCAAAAGTACAAGAAAAAATTAACCGGGTGTGGTGTTGTGCTCCAGCTACTTGAGAGGCTGAGGTAAGAGGATTGCTTGAGCCTGGGAGTCGGAGTTTGCAGAGAGCTGAGATCGTGCCAGTGCACCTCAGCCTGGGCAATGGGGTGAGAAACTCTGTCTCAAAAATAAAAATGTTTTAAATTCCAGCTCTACACCTTATGCCCTGTGTGACCTTGGGCAGGTTACTTTGCCTCTGTGTTTTAGTTTCCATATTAAAATGGGAATAATAGTTTATCTCATAAATTTTCATGTTGATTAAACAAATGTGCATATGGAAAGCACGGTGGTAGAACAAAGTTTGGTTTTAAAAAAATGTTTCACAACTATTAACTGAGCGATAAGCTGCAGCGGTTTATGATGAATTCTTGTTGAGGGTTTTCACTTGCAATTACTATGGAAAGGGAGATGTCTGTGACTCTTTGTCTTGTCAGAGCTGTGATGGGTCCTTCCCTCAGTCCAGGGAGACTCCGGGAAGAGGACAAGGGTGCTCTGTGTGTATGCACAGACATGTATGTGAGACGAAAACAAGGAGATGTGAGGTGCCTATACTGGAAAAAACCATTTTTATTACTTTTTAGTAATTGTGTATTTTCAGTCAATCTGGGCTATTGTAATTAAAGAAAAAAATAATAGGTAGATCCAGGTTGTCGTTTTGTAATTGGGGTGAACATTTATGGAGAGTTGCCTGATTTGCCTAAATGAAAAAGGTATGGCTTTATTATTAATTATTATTATTATTATTATTACTTGGTCCTTCTGGTATATTGACATTACTACGTACAGTAAAACAGGGTTCTCAGCAGGGCCACTGTGGTCATTCGGGGCTGAATAATTTGTTTTGGGGCCTGTTCTGTGTCTTGCTGTAGGATGTTCAGCATCTTCTCTGACTCTACCTACTGGATAGCAATAGCAGTCCCCACCCCACCCCTAATCTTGACAACCAAAATCATCACGGGGCTTTGCCAATATCCCCTAGGGGGCAAAATCACCCCCAGTTGGGAGCTATTGTGGTAAAATATAACATGCCACCATTTGTTATACTGTATTTCATGCTTTTCTTTATTTAAATTTTTTATCAAAGTGAAATGTGTGTTTATGCCCAGATTGACTTCTGTGGAATCACATCCATATGTAGAAAGTTGACTCCTTCAGCTTACCCAGAGCTGGCCATCGGGATTATTTCCCCATCACACATACATGCAAAGTGTAAAACAGGCTATCTTACAGCAGTCCATAAAGTCACAGTCCTTTCCACCTCAAAATAATTTTTTTTTAAAAAAAGGCAAAAGAAATAACACCTTCATGTACACAGATCCCACAGAATTTGTCAGCCACACTTGGCACTAGTCCTCTCAGCAGAAAGCCATACGGCTCCACACCCCGCCCATCAGACAGAGATAATCCTTGGATGTCACTGCTACTTTAAAAAAAAGGTTTAGAACCAAAGAACCTGGATGTCATTCAATAGACAAGAGAGGATTCCATTTTTTTCCCTCCTTCTCAGAGAGGGCTTTTTATTCCCTTTTCTGATTATATTTTTGAATGCCCTTCAAGTAGCTGTTTTTCATGTTGATGGCGATGCAGTAGAATTTAATGAACTGTGAGCTAAAGCAGAGAGGCTGAGCAGAAAAATAAATGAGTGATGGAAACTCACCCCTGGAGCGAGGCATGGCGTGTCCTGGCTGGCACCCCATCCTTCTGTGTACATCCAGATGCTGATGCTGGTTGGATACCGAGAACAGTGTGTCTCAGCAGCGCTACATGTGGGAGCCTAATTAATGAGGATCCAAGGTTTCCAGCAATTGTTCTTTTTATTTTGTCTATCTCCAGGTGACCTCTGGTTGAGGAAGAGTTTGTCTCCTGAGCCCTAGAGAGAATTAGTCCCTCCAGATGTCAGCACCCCCTGGGCTTCCCAGGGTGTCAGGGGCATCATCACCTGCTAATTATCCCGCCAAGAATTCCTTTCTGAAGGTGTTGATTGCCATAGTGCCAGGCTTGGGTATTTTGTCAATTAAGTTAGATTTGTTTGCTGACATTAAATTATTGTTATTGTTATTGTTAGTTGTCTTTTATAAGACTAGATTTTTTTTTACATCAGAGAAGTATAAAATATTAAAGGAAATTATTCTCTTTGAACATATTCTTTGTCAAGTCTAATAGCCTTAATTAATAAGACTTGGCAAAAACACGTGAATCTGTGCAAACTTTATTTCATTAGTAGGATTTTTTTAACTTTTAATTTGATCAGTCTTTCCCAGATCCAGATGAACTCCTGGTATTGATATAATCTTTTGAGTTCCTTATGATCAGAAACAATATCTGCTATTGTTTTTTCTTATTTCATTTTTCCACCATCCCTAGTAAGGTGCAGTTATACTGTAGATCCTAAGGAAATCCTTATGATAGACCCTAAGAAAGTCTCAAAGGAAAGAAATGACAGAATGACTGATTAATGAAGGATTATCCTGTAAATCAAGCATTACAACCAAGAGAATCTACAACTAAGTAGGACTATGTTTTGATTCACTTCAAAATTTTACATTTTGAATTTGCTATTGCTCAAATTAAAGTTAATGCTGGGTCCAGAACATAGCAGGTTGACCCGGTCCCACTTTTCACTCCTCTAATGCAGGATAAAAATAAGAACAATAAAGCTAAAACATTTACTGAGCACTTACTATGTGCTAAACATTTTAATCTGTTAATCATCTCATCACCTTAAGGTGATATCTGATTGTATTATCTTTATGTCACACTCAAGGAAAGGGAGACCTGGAGGACTTAAGAAATTTGTTCAAGATCAGGCTGATATAAGTGGCAGAACCAGAATTTCAACGTCCAGAGGGCCTTAACCACTACATTGGTTGTATGTTTTGTGTCTCAAACTCACTGCGATACCATAACTAAACTTTGATGCAGAAAAGTCATTTCCATCCCCTGTAGGATGCTGAAAAGTAAGCAACAGGTGCTTGGGGCAGGTGAGCTTCATTGCTCTTTCTCATCATTTTAATCCATACCACTAATCTTGTCTGCTTATTGGTATTGGCAAAAACTTGAACACAATTTTGAGGGAAGGAAGAAGGGAAGAATAATTGGTAATAGGGAATGTGTTTAGAGCCTTAACCACAGCATTTGAAATAGATGTTTAAATACATGAAAGCAAGAAGGAAGCTTGTAGAAGAGGTGGAGTGGGTACCACATATGTTCTGCTAAAAGTTCTACCTGTACTTCCTGTTTATCCCAGACAAATGAGCAGATCCATGACATTCACAAAGAGTAGATAATTTCCTCCATATTCAATTAAATTCTCTTTTTTTGCATGTTTCTGTGAATTGAGTAGAAATGTTGCAAATAAGCACACAGCAGATATAACATTCAGCTTAAATTTAGAAATAAACTAATAGGATCTTCATAACTTTAGGATTATTTAAATCCTTTTTTTTTCTTTTTTTTTTTTTTTGAGACAGAGTCTTGCTTGGCACCCAAGCTGGAGTGCATTGGTACAATCACTCCTCACCACAACCTCAACCTCCCAGGCTCAGGTGATGCTCCCACCTTCGTTTCCCAAGTAGCTGAGACCACAGGCATATGCCACCATGTCTGGCTATTTTTTTAATATATATTTTTTGTTCAGATGGGGTTTTGCCATGTTGCCCAGGCTGGTCTCAAACTCCTGGACTCAAGCCATCCTCCCACCTCAGCCTCCCAAAGTTCTGGGACTACAGGTATGAGCCACCACACCCAGCCAGAATTCATTTTTAATTGAAACAGTCTTCTACTTACAAACTCATCAAAGGCTACTTCTTGAAGGCTGAGTGTCTCATATTGCATTCTCCAGAGTCACATGGTTTCAGTTCATTCATTTATTTGAAAAATATTTATTGAACACCTGCTATATGCCAGGCACTGTACTAATGCTGTAGATACAGTGGTGAACAAGACAGATAAGGGCCTGGTTTTCTTGAGGCATATGTTCCAGCAGGTTAAATAACAAACAAATACATGATCGAGCCATATGAAGAGCTGTCACAAGAGTGTCCCAGCAGAGAGCACAGACCAAAAACAAACAAGGCATGTTTGAGGGCATCCGAGTAGTAGACAAGGACCAGAAGGGCAGAGTCATGGAGAACAGTCTCAAGGCTAGGTTTTATTCTGGGTGTGGTGCTAAGACACTGGAAGGTATTGAATGAGGGAAAGACATAATCTGGTTTCTGTTTTCAGAATCTCCCTCTGGCTGCGGTGGAGCCCTAGGAGACCTAGGAAGGGCTAATGCATAGCTATCGGTAACAGATCATAGTGGTGATGGAGAGAAAAGGATAAGCTCGAGATCTTTTGGAAATGTAACTGACAGAACTTGCTGACAGATTGGATTGGATTAGATTGGAAAGGGAAGAGTCAACATTTATTTAGAGTTAGGTTGAAGGAGAATGGCCAGTGACTTGGCAGGAAAAGCAGCAGAGAATGACGACATGGAAGCCAAGAGAAGAAAGCGTTTCATAGATCATGTCAGATGCCAAGAGGTTGAGTAAGACACGAAAAGAGAAGCAGTCGCTGGGTTAGCCACCTGAGGGTTGTTGACTCTGACAATAGCCAATTGACAGTAGACGATTTTAGTTGTATCTTGAGAATTTTTTCCAAGAACGGATGACTTCAGTTTTGCTTTACCAACAGGCACCCTTTTTAGGCTGGCAGCACCCCCAGTGTTTTATTGACAATTATGCTGAGCTCAGCTGCCACCCAACTCAGTCGTCAGCTGGCCCCTCTGCCCTCTGCATCTCTGTGACCTATAGCACCAATAACTGTGCAGTAAAGTCACCTGTGAACACTAGACAGTGAGCTCCTGAGGACTAGGGCTGTGCCTTTGGCATCCCTGAGTCCCAGCAGGCAGCACTTTTCCTGGCTTCTGGTAGACACTCAGAAGTGTCTGGAATAGGCCGAGTCAGATGGATCACCTGAGGTCAAGAGTTCGAGACTAGCGTGGCCAACATGGTGAAACCCCATCTCTACTAAAAATACAAAATTAGCCAGGCATGGTGGCACATGCCTGTAATCCCAGCTACTGAAGAGGCTTAGGCACGAGAATCGCTTGAATCTGCGAGGGAGAGGTTACAGTGAGCCGAGATTGTGCCACTGCACTCAAGCCTGGGTGACAAAGCAAGACTGTGTCTTTAAAAAAAAAAAAGTGGCTGGGATAAACAGGTGGATGAACAGGCAGAAAGAAGGACTCCTCCAATCCCAAATTCAAGTGCTCTTGGCACCTTCTGCCTCACCAATATTAGCATCTATGATGGCTGGTGCAAATGCTTATGTACTTATCCACCCCTGCCCCCCTCACACTCTCAAGGAGCCACGGCCCCTGCCAGGCTCATTATTTGATTCCCTGAGTCCATACCGTGAGTGCTGGATTTCAAAAGTTGATTCCAAATATACTGGGGTTTTTTTTGTTGTTGTTGTTTGTTTGTTTTTTTAAATACGGAAATCTTGGAAGAAAGAAGGGAGGAAGCGAGCAAGGAGGGGAAATTGGCTCGCAGTTTTGAATAAGCCAAATTCCACATGTAAGCGAGTACATTCATTTAGAAGGCATGGCTGCTTGAAAGAGAATGTCCAACTCTTTTGAGACGCAGTTGGAAAAGCTGATGCAGGGAAACATCCTTCCTCTGTGAGCAGTGGGGAGGCCATGGCTTTGATCCCTGACCACAGCTGATTGCTGGAGGGCTCTCACTGTAACGTGACCCCTGGCTTCTGACTCATCACTGGCATGTCCTCGTGTCCTTACCATGCAGGCTGCTCCATTCCATTCCTCAGAGCTGTATCCACCGAGGAGAATTTGGGTAACAGTCATTGCTTTATTTAAATCTGAATAAGGAATGGTAGGAGCGCTGATTCAAAAGGTCATCTCAGAATTCTCCCCATCCTGATCCATAAGCAGAGCAGCATCTCCCAAACAGTGCTTTCTCTGGAACAGTGAGTCATATGAAGAACAAGGGTTTGGGTGGATGCATACCCTTTCGAAACTGTGCCAGACTCCCCTCCCCACCCGCCAGCCTCATAGAGGCTTTTAGCACATTAAAGCACCAAGAGGTCTTGGTGTCAAAAACAAAAATGCATCTATTGCACATTGGAGTCCCATCGCCCTCATCCGAATTCAGCCACATGCAGTGGGCAACAAGAACAATAATGAACGTCTTTCCTAAGAACGTGGCCCTAGACACAAGCTCACCCTTTTGTCTGGTGTCTGAGGAGAGAAACAAAGATGTTTCCCAGCCCTGGAGGAAAAACTGGCCATGGGGAGGGCCCACTGTCCCACATGCTCTTTCAAGAGGGGTTTTGGTCATACAGGATTTTCGCCTCCCACTCTGACACTAGAACCCGATCCCATGTAAGCTGCAGCATTCTGCTGCCAGTTTTTCTTTGGGGAGGGCCCTCAGAGTTTTCTCAAGGAGCAGATTCTTAACGTCTTCATCTGGGGTCATGGAGAGTTACCCACTGCTATGTGGAGTGTCACCTGCTAGAAACCCGTGTGCAGGCTTGCCCCCGGATGCTGCAGATCTCTAACGATACTTCCAAGCCTTATCACTACTAAACCCAAAGTGCTTCCTCCCATGATGAAGCACTTTGTTACTATGTCAGGCTTTCTTTCTGTTTATTTTTCCCCCAGAAAACAGTGCTGTTAAATTGATGTTGCACCTCATGATTAATGGCATCCTGGAATCAGGGAATACTGTTTATGATTTGGGTAGGCCCTTTCCCCTGCTGCTTTGCAAGGCCAGGCACTTCTGAAAACTGGGTGCAAATTCGGGAATGCTACATAGGAGACTGATAGAAAATAGGTCCAGGGGAAAGCGTAAACTGGGGGGAAAACGGATGAAATAGTCAGTAAACTGTTTCTTTCACTGTGATGAATCCCACTTCACGTGGAATCAATAAATTTTTTTTTCCAGAGAAAGCAACCGTTGTCTTTGTTTTACCATGCTGGAACTGCAGATTTCTAAGATTTGGTTCTGTTATTTGTTTGTTTGTTAGCATCGTAGATACTTTGCATTTCTCCCCCTGAATTATTTCCTCAAATTCCAGAGCCTTCTGTACGGTTATAGAATCGCTTAGTTTACCACAGCCCCTATGTAAACTAAGCCATTCTGTAACAATAGCTTGGTTTACATAGTGGCTGTGGTTTTCTGTTCATCTCTGTTGAGTGGCTGCCTCCACCTCATACATAATCTTCTTAAACAAGCACCTTCTTAAATGAGGCAACCCTCTTAACCAAAGAGCACTACCATATACTCATTAATAAGAAAGTTGTGGGGCCAGGCGTAGTGGCTAACACTGTAATCACAGCACTTTGGAAGACTGAGGTGGGTGCATCACTTGAGGTCAGGAGTTCGAGACCAGGCTGGCAAACATGGCAAAACCCCATCTCTACTAAAAATACAAAAAAGTAGCCAGGTGTGGTGGCACATGCCTATAATCTCAGCTACTAGGGAGGCTGAGGCAGTAGAATTGCTTGAACTTGGGAGGCAGAGGTTTCAGTGAGCCAAGTTTATGCCACTGCACTGCAGCCTGGGAGACAGAGAGACACTGTCTCAAAAAAACAAAAGAGAAAAAAAAAGGTTGCTGGCTCTGACTGATCCCCTACTCCTGTGACCTGCATTTGTCAACTTGGGCATCATCCTGATAGTGACACTAGCTCTGAACACATGAACCAAGTTTCCTGGTGTGTTTAAGGAGGAAGGCGCTAGACGGTGGCCCTTTGAAAATTCTCCTCCCACTTTCTCGGCTGAGCTGCCCTTGTCATGTTCTTGCAACAAACCTATGAGTTCTTAGGGTTTGGTGATGAGGGACTTCAAGCCCTTACAACTAACCTTTGCCTTAGCTACTCTTTGAAGGGGGTACTGGGGATGGTGGTAGTGCAGAGCTGGCCTGGGAGATGAGTGGGGTGGCCAGAGGAAGAGGGTATACCCCAGAGCTGCCCTTCTCTGTGGCTTGTAATGTTTGTAAGCCAAGAAACCACTGGGCTTTTTGACCTCCCCGTGCCCCATATGCAGGCTGAAGAACTTATGGTCTTCTCATTTATCTTTTTTTTTTTTTTAACCACTTCTCTCCCACCCTTACTTGTCTACAGAACTTGCTGCCTTGCCATCAATGGGATTTGATCAATGTTACCACAATCCTGCATTCCATCCTTTTTAAGTTGTTAGGGGGTTTCTTTTTCATGTTTGTTTCATTATTCATCCGACACTGGAGTTGCATTGGGCTGGTAGCACATCCTGGGGAGGAACCACCCATCTGGTTTTGGTTTTGATTGGAGGGATTTTTTAGGAGAAGTGCTCATTTTTCCTGAGATACCTGGGCCTGTATCTTCCCGTTGTGTCTCCTATTTAGCCTTTCCTTTTTCAGAAGTGAAAGAGCAGACATAAGGTCCCCTACAAACAGTTAACTATGGTATTTTCTCAATTCCAGGATGCCATTAATTGTAAGGTGCCACATCCACTAAATAGCACCCTTGCCCAGGAGCCAGCAGCATGTCAAGGGCAGTCTTTTCATCCACCCAGCATTGGGGAGCAGAAAGAGATGGGGTATAGCATGGTAGTGCATAGCATGCGCTGGGGAATATACTAAGAGCAGCTTCTTGCGCCGTATGACTAGATCATAAGTAACCCACACATGTCCCCTCTTTTCTTCTGGGAGTCAGGTACCATTTTCCCTTTGGCTTAGAGTTTAGTTCAAAATAAAAAATAATGAAGCTACAATGGTCTGGGAGTTTCCTGCTTCTTGTGATACCCCTGATAATTGTCATGTAAATTAACTAGTCCCATAGCAACTAGGCCACACATAGGAAGAAAAAACCACACCACTGCCAGATGGTAATCTAGGAGTGTGATTTTAGTTTTCAAACGTAAAGGGTCAAGAGGGAGTGGACTTACTATGTTTTATTTTTGATTTCTTGTTTAATTTATGGTGGTCATAGAATGTTAGTTATAGGTTATCCACTTCATAATTCATGATCACTTCCTTTGTGACTAGCTGGCATGTGTGATCCATTTTTGTAAATGTCTCACGTGATTGAAAAATGTACATAATCTCACTTGCGTGCAGTGTTCCATATATTTATTGCATATTTTGTAATTTAGGTCCTGTATGATTAGGAAATTTGTTTAATCTCTCTTTTGTGTGCAGGGTTCCATATATTGTTTATTTTGTTTAAGTCTTATTTATTCTTGCCATTTTTTTGTCTGCTTGCTCTGTAATTTCTGAGAAGAGAGTTTTAAGTCTCCTGTGATACTTGTAAGTGTGCCAGTCTCTCCTGTAACTAACAGCTTTTGCTTTACAATTTTAAGGCTGTCCTGTTAGGTACATGTAAGTGGAATTGTCATGTCTTTTTAGTAGCGGCATCTTTGTGCCTATTAATGCTTTTGCCTTAGGTTCTGTTTTATCTGGTTAACATTGCTATTCAATTTTCTTTGGGTCAGTATGTATTTGCCTCATTTATTTCTTTCCAGTCTTTTATTTTCAACTTTTCTGTGTCATTTTGTTTTAGGTATCTCTCTTGTAAGCAGTATATAACTGGCTTTTTAAAAAGTCCAATCTGATAGTGTCTTTTAATAGGTGAGTTTTATCCATTTACAATTATTGTAATTACTTTATATATTTGGACTTATCTCTAACTTCTAATTTGTGTTTGTTTACCTTGCTTCTTTGTTCCCTTTCCTGCCTTCCATTAGATAAGTACAATTTTCCTTACCTTGTCCCCATTTTTCCCTCTGCTATCTTGGTCACAATAGATTTTATTTCTAAAATCTATGTATTTAATAATTGCCATTTTTTTAACATACATACAGAACTTTAGTTTTTAAAGACTAAAGTTATCCAGCATCTTTATTTTCTCAAATAACAAAAAGATCTTTGCATATTCCACCCACTTACAGTCAACTGGTAATTACAATAAAGAATTGAAATCATGGCCCAAAACACTGGCAGTGCTTGTCAGCCTGCTAATTCATAGGGGCTTAGAGGCACCCTGATTAATTTATAAAGCATGAACTTCTTGCTGATTCGCTGCTTTACACCCTGAGGTGCTTCCAGGAACATCTCAAGTTCAGAGTGATACTTCATTCACAGTTCATAATCTGTCTCTCAAGTTCCCAAAGTGTTCTAAAGTAGGATTGGACAAAGGGGAACTCACAATCCTATGATCCACTACTAGGACATGTTTTCATAAATCAAATTTGTCATTTGTCATAATTTTCAGTGAGAACATCAGGGAGCTTCTCCTCCCTGCTTGACACCTGCTTCCCTGTCCTTCAGTTCTCAAACTTGACGGTGCGTACACATCTTCCAAAATACCTTATTAAAATGCAGATTCTGATTCAGTTCAGAAGGTCCGAATTTTTTTTTTTTTTTTTTTTTTGAGATGGAGTTTTGCTCTTGTTACCCAGGCTGGAGTGCAATGGCGCGGTCTCAGCTCACCACAACCTCCGCCCCTTGGGTTCAGGCAATTCTCCTGCCTCAGCCTCCTGAGTAGCTGGGATTACAGACATGCACCACCATGCCCAGCTAATTTTTTTGTATTTTTATTAGAGATGGGGTTTCACCATGTTGACCAGGATGGTCTTGATCTCTTGACCTTGTGATCCACCTGCTCAGCCTCCCAAAGTGCTGGGATTGCACCACGCCCGGCCAGGTCCGCATTTTTAACATGATCCTTGGTGATGCTGGTGCTTTTGGTCCACACACCCCACTTTGAGAAGCACATGCTTGGAGAATAGAATTTAGCTAGGAAATTTGAAGTATCAGTTCTAGGTCAGGGTTCCTTGATACTTACAGAATAGCAGATACTAGAAGAAACTTTCTCTTTGAAGGGGCTGGGGTTCCAGATTATTTTAATTCTTTTTTTTTTTTTTGAGATGGAATCTTACTGTGTCACCCAGGCTGGAGTGCAGTGGCATGATCTCAGCTCACTGCAACCTCCGCCTGCTGAGATCAAGCAATTCTCCTGCCTCAGCCTCCTGAGTAGCTTGGACTACAGGCGCATGCCACCAGCTAAGTTTTTGTATTTTTCATAGAGACGGGGTTTCACCATGTTGGCCAGTCTGGTCTTGAACTCCTGACCTTGTGATCTTCCCACCTCAGCCTCCAAAAGTGCTGGGATTACAGGCATGAGCCACCGCACCTGGCAGGATGATTTTAATTCTGAAGGTCTCCTTAAGACCTGGCAGAGTGAGTGGTCATTCAGTGCTCTGTGAAGTCCCTCCACCTTGGCCCCCAATTCCTCTGCTGTCCCTCTTGAGGTCAGCACAGCACACACTTCTAGTCTCAGGCCTGTCACTGCGCCATTTAGATGTGAGTCAATTCCCTGAGGAAAAGTCTACCTCGGGTTAGGGGCAGGCTTTCTGGTAATTTATGTTTAAGACAAGCTTTTAATAGAGATACACTCCTAAGTAGTAACCAGGAAAAAGATTCTCTCTTCTTAACGGGTATCCATTTATAGGACTCAGCTGTTGAAGCTCAAGGGTAGCATTAGGCTTAAGCTTAATCTTCTGTATACCGTAATTTACAGCGCTGAGTAAAGCATTGTACGTACAACTATTTCAGTCATTTGCCGTGATAAATAGCTATTGCTCTTGGCAGAGCGGAAACACCATCTATGCTTTCCATTTATGAATATTGAATTGTCTCAGGCAGGCTTTTGCTGTAAGTTTTTAAAGGGGAAATCCCCAACTAATCACATCGCCTCACTGGCCCAAAATGTGATCTCCCTGCTGTGTGCACCAGTCAGCTCTTGATCCAGGCAGCAGTTCTGCAGTGCACATGTTTCTGGTGAAGTCTGCACAAAGCACTTGTAACAATTCCAAGTGCGAGTCCTGCTAAAGGCTGCAGACTTACACCGATGCCACAAGCTGTTAGGGTGAAGATTCAGCTGGTGGCAGAAAGCCACGGGCAGGGACCAGGAAAACAACTCAGAGGTGATCATCTGATGTAGGAAAAATAGAAGGGGCATGATTCTATTGGGTTCCTGATTGTAAAAAGATGATGTCACCTATTGAAACTAAGGGAGACAAAAAGGTAAAAGAAAATGCCCAGGCTGTAAATCCCCAGGGATCCACCCTTCAGGAACTCAGAGGCACATATGCCTTCCACCAGTCTTCTCTTCAGATACTGTATTCCCTGCTGGCTTGGCGGAAGCAAAGTGGATATTCAAATAGGACATGCAGGTGGAATGAATATCTTGTCTTGGGAAATCCCTGAGGCCTGGGTCAGCTGCTCACCCTACACTCAGGCTTCCAGAAATTTCCCCTCTTCAGCCCCATTCCTTCCCACCAACAAATTTGCTGTGCCCAAGGGACTAAAAAACTTAAGCGGCATTCTTTATCTCACATTTCTAAGTACCCACTATGTGCCAAGCATTGCCTGAGTGGTGGGATAAGAGAGAGTCAAGCACGAACGAGTAGAGATGGCAAACACACCAAATAGTGTGCTGTCACCTGTTTTTGAATACCGTGAGGTAGACTGACACGGCCATGCATCCATGGTCACGCTCCCAAAAGCCACTTCTCAGCGTTATCTCTGGAAGATGATTCCTCTGAAAGCAGTTGAGGGGCTTTCTGTTCTCATTACCGCCTTTTGAGCTTGATCATATACCTATAGAAATACCTTCCGTTTCTACAGCATCTTGCTGTTTCCAGAGCACTCTTGCAGCCTACTCATTGTGATTTTCATAACAACTCAGTAAGGTACACTGGCAGATACTGGTTTCACAGATTTGGAAACTCAAATTTAGTGATTTACCTGGGGCCATCCAAGTGATAAGGGCAGAGTTGGGACTAGATGTCAGGATTCCTGACTTCCCACACTGCGTCTTCCACGGACAGAGACCCCAGAGGGGGAAAATCGTCACAAAGCAGAGAAAAAAAAAAAAAAATTCACCCACTACAGGAGGCAAATTTACTTTTATGAAACTTCCAACATTTACAGTTTCTAATTCTAAATTGACATGCAATCAATACATCCTCTAGCTGTCTCGTATCTTCCTTACACAGGGCCCAAGCTTTCTGCAGTAACTATTTGAAAACCAGTCATAGGATTTTGACTCTGACAGAAGGTGATTCACCTTCTTGTAGGTTCTGGTCTTCCCTTTCATTTCCTGGCCAGAAGATTCTGTCAGAGCAAAAGTGATGCTCATTTCAGCAGACTCTGAGAATAAATCCTTTCAGCATTTTGATTAGTTACAATGGGTTATAAGAGAGCATGCATGTAAACCTACTCATAAGAATGGGTTTTGGCTGAGAGCTAAGCATTGATGTCCTTGCCACCAGAGCTTACAGTCGCTTATTAGTATTCTGAAAGCTGGAGTACAGGCACAGATAACTTGACGTTAACTTGATCCTGTTAATGCCTCGCATTCCCAGGCCACAGTTAAGATTTTTGGATAGGAAGTTGAGAGGAAGCCATCTGGAAAGAGATGCAAATGACTCAAGTGACCTGGCAACTTGGGACTCCCTTGCAACCTTGCTGTGACCTCCTACCTCCATTTGCCCATCTGTGGAATGGGTATGGTGGTTTTACACCAAGGTTATTATTAGAAATGATAAATTTGAAAATGCCTTAGCATGTAACTTGTGCTATAATTATACTCACTGCCACATGGAAAATAGGTATTTTTAGCTGAAATGCGTAATGAGGTTAGGCAGAGAACATCAGTTGGCGGCAGGAAGAGTGTTCCCGGAGACGAGAAGTGTGAGGAGAGGGGGCCAGGTGCTCACTAAGGAGAACAGAGAGACCATCTATGAAGCTGTCTTGGGCATCACGATGGAATGCTCAGAACAAACGAGCACAAAATAAACATTTGGTCGTCTGGCCTGAATTTAGAAACAAATAAGGGGCTTGGCAATGAGCCTCTGTCTTTTCACGCTGCAGCTCCGCCCTCCAGCCCTGGGTACCAGCCGAATTCCAGAGGGGTGGGCTGGAGAAGGAGGAAGGCCTGAGTGAGCCAGTGCCCATGGGGGCTGCAGCTGCTGGGTTTCAAGGAGCCTTCTATCAGGCAGCAGAGGGGTTCTGAAAGAGCCAGACCCCGGAGCCGTGCCATCTGGGCTTGACCTTGGCTCTGCTACTCACTTGCTGCATGACCTTCAGCCAATCCTCTTCTCTCCCTGCCTTGATTTCATCATCCTTAAAATGGGGGTAATAATAGTACCTGTCTCAGAGGTTGTCAGGAGGGTAAAATAAGTAAATAGGACAGCAACATGTAGGAGAACACCAGGCATCTATATACTTAAACACAGCAAGGCACTTCTCTGGCCTTGTGAATTTCAGCACGTGGCAAAGAAAAAACACAAGCTGGACTGGCTGAGGAAAGCTCACCTCCAGAGGACTGGGTGGGTTGACCATGAATTACATAGTCATTCTCAGAGAGGACACATGCGGGGAGATAATCAGCAAGGCTCGTAGCTGTATGGATACATGACCTTGCTGGACCACTGGCTGGCGAGTATAGGGACCTATGGAGGGCTAGGTTTTGCTCAGGTGGACCCTCTTGAAACTCCCAGTGGGCCTCCCTCTTACCCCCACTGAAGTTGGAATCTTGGGGGCTTCTGTGTCCCCAAAAGCAGATTCCAGTGGCCAGCATCCTAGAAATTTTTGTCCACTTATCCTATGTCAGTCTTTCCGAGGCTCATTTACTGAAACTGTACCTTCTCTGCTCTGGAGTCATTCTGCTGCAGAATCATTCCCCTGTTAACTGTCTGCCTCAACACAGGAAAAATCCTTGTCATCTGGAACTCTTACTTCCTGCCCGCCGTCCTGTCTCACTGCAGTGTGTGGGCAGATCAGCTCTCTGCTGCACACATCTTTAGAAAGACTGGATTACAGGCTTTCAGAGCAAGTGTCTGAATCCACTGGTGAAAGGAGACAGGAGTCATCTGCTGGTTGGTGTTTGCCAAAATGTGACCTTAGAATGTGATGAAGTGATGGCTCCTGGCATGGAACCTGGTTCCCCCTGGGCGTACACCCAGCCTGAACAGCTCCTTTAAAACCAGAAGCAATTTGTCATCTTTTGATTCTCTTCCAGCACTGTCCCTGTCACAGGTAGATAAATGAGGCGGCATATGGGTGTCCACACGCAGGATCGTCTAATCCCAGCAGTTTCCCATGGAGCCGTCGCTTCACAAGGGTGGAGAGCACAGTGGGGTGGTCCCTGACTTCAGGATTGTAACCATAAGCGTATTTTTTTCATTGCATGTCCCATTTATATGCATGAAATGCTTTCTCAGAATCTCCAAGCTTCTATATCATTGATAGGTGCATTTCTCATTTCAAAATCCTGAAGTGAATCATACATTTGTGAGCTCAACATCTCATGTCTGTACTTCCACAAAATGCTACTAATCAAATCAGTGTCTCAGCACAAACCAACAAGCATCCCTTAGTTAAAAACAGAAAACAAGTCTAAAAAAACTTGATTACAGAAAGTCAATGGGAAAGGTGCATACATTTCAAGTTCCCCTCGAGTTGCATGCACCTATATGTGGCTTGAGAGATATCTGCAGGGTTTTCTACACAGCCCATGTGGACTTTAGATTTGTTGCTTACATATAACTAAAATCACCAGGTTATTCCCAAGGATGCAATAGGCAGAAGAGGCCTCCTGATCTAGTTGCCAAAATATGGTTGACATGTGACTCCTTTGTAAATGAAGGATAAGCCTATGTGGCGAATTAGCTCAGCTCACAAGGGCACACCTCCTGTCTATGCCAAAGGGTTGAGTGTGTTTCTGATCTGGCCAGACTGCTTTGATTTCTTCTGTGGGCATAGGTCACGTTCTTCATTCCCACAGCTGCCAGATTAACTAGGCATCTTTGGTCATAAGGGCCTGGGCTTGGCTGGATCAGTTCAAGTTCATCCCAAACACAGGAAAGTCATCTGCCCGATAGTATTTCAGTGAGTCCATGAGCATCTTTGAGACCCTTAGAAAGGAGAGAATTTGGAGCATCTTCTCCAAGCAGGAGCTGTTGAGCATAGACCAGATTCTTACACAGACTACTAATGCTGGTGACCATAAGAAGTGTATAGCTGGCTCTTCATTATCTACGGTATTGAAGAATAAATCTAGCATGAACTTTAAAATTTCAAAATAAATCCCACAGTTTAAGCTTTAGCCAGGGATTTCATACTAGAAACCTTTTAGGGGAGAGTAGCATTTCCTTTTATGTTTTCCCAACTAATCAGTAGTTTTAATGAGCAGCAAAATGACCCAAGGGGGATGAGAGACAGCACAGGAGGATAATTTGCCTGGGGTTAAGAGATGAGTCTGGGTTCCTGTTTCTGCTTCTTTGAGACTATTCGTCTACAGACTATGTGTTTGCTACATCTACTTTGTAGGATCAGCATCTACTTTGTAGGATTAGGGAGGGATCAAATGGGTTAATGAATACAAGAGATATCCTAAGCCCGGAACACAATACATATGAGCTGTTATGACTTATTAGGCTTCTTTTTTTTTTTTTTTGAGACGGAGTCTCACTCTGGCCTAGGCTGGAGTGCAGTGCTGCCATCTCGGCTCACTGCAACCTCCGCCTTGTGGATTCAAGCAATTCTTGCGCCTCAGCCTCCCGAGTAGCTGGGATTACAGATGTGCACCACCATGCCTGACTAACTTTTGTATATTTAGTAGAGAAGGGTTTTCACCATGGTGGCCAGGCTGGACTCAAACTCCTCACCTCAAGTGATCCACCTCAGCCTCCCTAAGTTCTGGGATTATAGGTGTGAGTTACCATGCCCAGCCTAGACTTATTTTAAGAGAAGGTGACAAGAACTCCTACTTCAAGGAAGATGGTAACACTGAATAGTTTGTTCATTAAGACAGACACATACCTAAGTGAATCTTTGAAATAATCCTGCATTTCATTCATGGTAGAATCTCATAATTTTTTTAAGTCTAAAAGCCTGAGCCAGCTGTACATGGTATATTAAACCCACACATTTACTTACTTTAGAAAGGTTACTATTTTGAGGGTATGATCATTCCTGGAAAAAAAACTTGATGTGCCTCTTGTCCATTGACAAGTTAACATGTAAACAATAATCCCATTCCTTGGATTATATCTTCGGATTCCTGCGTTCTTTTCAAGCTTTGTAATAAAGCAGGGGAAAGGAGTATTGTGAACATCTTGAAGAAGACATTCCCTGTCATTCCTCTACCTTGCCCCAAAGTTCACCATGTCTGACAAATAGTGGGTATTTGATCAGTATCTTATGAATGAATGAATGATTTCCATGTTTAATCCTTTAAGTCAGTGATACACAACATGTAGTCATGTGTCAGAACCCCGTGGAGGGCTTGTTAAAATCAATTGCAGCTCCCCCACTCTGAGTTTCTGATTCAGTCAGTCTGGTTTGGGGCCCCAGAATGTGCATTTCTAGCAGGTTCCCACATGATGCTGATGCTGTTGGTCCTGGGACCACACTTGGAGAACCCACTACTTTGGGGTCCACTCCACTGCTTAGGTGCAGTTTTTTCATCCTTTGCCAAGCTTTCTAGGAAATTGACCTCTGTCTGACTTTGCCCCATTGAACTGACGTGAATTTCATAAAAATTACTAGGATTTGACCAGATGGAAAAGCTACCTGGATTTTTGTTTGTTTTTAGTTAAAAACTATGGCCGGGTGCAGTGGCTCATGCATGTAAACCCAGCACTTTGGGAAGCCAAGGTGGGTGGATCACCTAAGGTCAGGAGTTCAAGACCAGCCTGGCCAACATGATGAAACCCCATCTCTACTAAAAATATAAAAATTAGCTGGGGTGATGGCAGGTGCCTGTAATTGCAGCTCCTTAGGAGACTGGGGAGGAGAATCACTTGAACCTGGGAGGTGGAAGTTGCAGTAAGCCAAGAATGTGCCATTGCATTCCAACCTGGGTGACAGAACGAGACTCCATCTCAAACAAACAAACAAAAAGAAAGCTACATTTTTCCCCTTGTATGATTATAAAAGAAATGACTATCAGATTGCCACCTCCTGCATAATGGTGTCTATGCTGGCAGGTCACAGCTGGTTGGGGTGAAATGCAGTGGCCCACCTTACAGCATTTAAGCCAGATTGCATCTTCATCCAGTTTTGGAATTCCCACCTAGTGTCACATGTACTTAACTCCAAAGCTGAAATGAGACATGACCTTTGGCAGAAATTGCAGATAGCAAAAAGGGCACGGGAGATGAGCATATGATACAAAGGGAACACGATGTTTGCAAAGTCTTCTCATGCTGGCTGTGGGCCTGACTGAAGTCATTATGTCCCCAGGTTTATAAACAAGAGGCAGCATGGCTGGAGGAAGTCTGCCCCCTGCAAAAAGTCATTCTCCTAATGCCAGATGTCACTCTGGATGGCAGGCAAGAGTGGAATTGTAAACCCAGGTGTGAGGGAGCTCCTACCTCCTCCATAACCCCTTCTCAGGAAAGAGTCCTTGAGACTGTGAGGACTTAGTGGACACAGAGGGTCGGGTTAGTGGAGGGCACAGCAGGAATACTAGACATCCTCAACAGAGAGAAGAGATGAAAAAGGAACCTAAGAAGGGAATTGAAGGGAAGAAGAAAAGTGCCTTACCCTAAAGTAGGAATAGTGTGTTAGTAACCTATTGCTGCGTAACAAATGACTCCAACATTTTAGCAGCTTAGAACAACAAATCTGTGTTGTCTTGCACAGGGCCAGGGATCTGGGAGCAGCTCAGCTGTGTGGTTCCGCTCAGTCTCTTATGAGGCTGCAGTGAAGCTTTCATCTGAAGGCTTAACTGGAGTTGGAGTGCCCACTTCTAAGATGACTCCCTCACGTGGCTGTTGGCTAAGGGGTGACTTTGCTTACAAAAGCAAAGCCACCTATGAGTCCCAAGACTCAGATTTGGTTCTAGAGAAGAGAAAGGCATGGCTGGAGGCTTAGACCCAAGCCTCTGCTGGAAAAAGAGCAGTACTTAGCACTATGCATCTCCTTCTCGGTTGTCCGCCCTGCCAGGTGCCCGGTAGGAAAAGAACAGGGAATGAAGGCAGAAGGGATGTCCAGGAATAAAGAGAAGCTTCCGGGCTGTGGTTCTCAGGAAAGGCATTGGGAGGGGCTGTTAAGCAGGAGGTGGAGAAACCCCACTTTTTTTTTATTAAAATGCTGCTTAGGATGATAACTCAGTCCTGCCAGTAATGACAGCAGTCAGCCCTTCGTGGCTGCTACAGCTCCTAGGTTGCTTGGAGTTCCTCCCATGGGTGGATGTTTGTTTTGGCCACCCTGGCTCCATAAGTGGATTCCATGTAGCAGTCTTCTTTTGAGAATGCAGAGCCATTGGGGTCATATTGTACTGTGTCTGTTCTTATCTCCCCTATCATCCCCAGGGAATAAGCTAATCAAACTTACTGATGATTTTACACTGAGAAGGAGATAGCTAATAACGTGGATGACAAGTATTAGAATACAATGTGATGTGGATAAATTGGGTCCATGTATTAAGAGCTATAAAATGAGATTCTATCAAGGCATGAATAATGGTGGCCATGAAAAGGATTAATCAAATACCCCTTTAAAAAGGTATAGAAATTCTGGTCAGACAGCCCTTGTTTAATTGCACTCCTGCCCCCACCCCACCCCCACTCCATTCCCCCTGAAACTGCTTTCTACTAGGAGAAATATGGAAAAGAGTTTAGAGGAAGTAATGGAAAAATTGGGACATACATTTTGATAGAACAAGATCATGAAGACACATTTAAGCAACCAGTGTTTAATTTAGGGGGAAAAATGGCAATTGGCATGAGTAATCATTTACAAATATAATTTCCAAAGGAGCCGTGTTGATACCATTCAGCAAATGCCAACAAAGCATTTACTTTCCAAAGGGAGAAAGCAAGACAACAAGAAAAATGAAGGCATCTCCAGGAGTGGACCCGAGAGCAGCCAAGCCATAGAGAAGCGTCAGGTGTGAGAATGGGAAACGCAGAAGAGACGTACAACTTCTGAAAGATCTCAGAGGACTGGCATTGTCTGGAGAAGGCTTCCTGGAAGAGGAGACTCCAGCAGAGCCCTGAAGTGTGGACAAGCTTCCATTCACTGCAAATTCGTGAGCACACTCTGGTGTCAGGATCTAGTAGGAAAATGGGCTTGAGCAGAACAGGGGGTACCTGTGGGGTTCTTCTCTTCATTTTCACCACCACAACGCTGGTCAGAGCTACCATCAGTTCCCACCCGGACAACTGCAAAAGCCTTCCAGCTGTTCCTGCTTCCACTCTTGCTCCTCTACAATCCATTCTGCACGCAGAAGTCAGAATCAAAATCAGAGTTCATCATGTCATTCTCTTGACTTGTGGCTTCCCATTGCTCTTAAGCTAAAAGTAAAAATCATTATTATGGCTACCAAGTCTTGTGTGGTCTGGGCCACATCCTGTGCCAGGCTGCCTTTCATTGCCTATGTTCCAGTGAAGCTGGCCTTTGAAATTTCAGCACATTGGGTCTTTCTGCCACAGGGCCCTTGCACATACATGCTTTTCCATCTGTACATGTGATTTTCCTTCATCCTCTCTTTACAAAGCTAACTCCAACTCTTCTTTCAGACTGCATCTTAATGATGACTTCCTTCTGGAAGATCCTCATTTTCACAACTGGATTTGCTCTCCCTCATATGCTGAAAACAAGTATTTCTTGTGTGAACATACATGTTTAACATCTGCCTTCCCAGCTCAGCCACAAGCTCTGAGGGTGGAGACTCAGTCTTCACGTCCCTTGAAGCCTAGCATAGTCTCAGTAAATATGTGATAGCTGGAGCATGACATTTCATTAGGAACAGTGAGGCTAGTTGAGAAATTATACCTGACCAGTATATAGGAGAGTACCATTATGAATTCTTAATGGGATGAAAACCCGAATTCATGTCTAGACCCTGCCACCTGCTGGCTGTGCTGTTTTAAATAAATCACAGATCCTCTCAGAGCCTGTTTCCCTGTATATAAAATGGGGATCCTAACAGCCCCCTCATATGGTTGCAGCGTGAATTTAATGA
Organism: Callithrix jacchus; assembly: GCF_049354715.1. Taxonomy (NCBI): domain Eukaryota; kingdom Metazoa; phylum Chordata; class Mammalia; order Primates; family Cebidae; genus Callithrix; species Callithrix jacchus. The sequence goes on along the minus strand of NC_133512.1, from coordinate 76,142,597 downwards.
AATAATATATGGAAAAGCATTTTTAACTGTAAAACCAGACATAAATATCCTTTGTCATTTTTCCCAGTGCATGGCACACTGGGTCATTAAACATCTGTTGAATGGATGGACGGACAGACGGACAGACGGATGGATGGATGGATGGATGGACAGAAGGATTAACAGTTAGGGGGCCAGTATGAGTGAAGAGGAGAACACAAGAGGAAAACTTGGTGTATGGAAAGCATAATGGAAGCCAAAAAAGGAGAGACTTCCCAGGAGTAGGAGGAGGCTTGTTGATTCACCCACAATATCACATGCAGAAGAGCAGGCAGGAGAATGAGTGGGGGAATCATTTAACCTGGGTGGAAGGAAATCACTGGTGACCTCAGGCTGATTCCGTCTCAGCCTTTTCATGTTGTCTGGGCTTTCAATGACATGCCTTAATTGTAACTTAATCACTTTACTGATTTCTATCTTTGGAGGGGGGGAATCAAATTGATTTGCACATATGGCAAAATTGGTGAGATTACTCCAGCTGCTGCCAGCAGGTGCTGACAAGTGAAGAACTGAATGTCAGAGGATAAGAAAATACACTAAACATTTCTTTTAATAAGGCCTAGAAACCTTAGTTATTTAATAAATTGCCATGGGTAATTGGTTTCAGTTTCAAGGGTTGTTTCATCTTTAACTCCCTGTGTTCCAGAAGGAATCATGATGATTGTGTAGACAGGGCCTTGTGGTTTGAGACCCACCTGATGTGGTTTGAGACCCACATTTCTCTGTCTCTCTGATAACACCCCACTTCCTACCACCACTCCCAGCATCCACCTGGGATAGGTCACTCTCACACACACACACGTGTACACACACACACAGTCACTATTCAAGCTGCTAGTCTTTTTATTGGTTCCTCCTCCAGCAAGGATGTTTAGGCCTCAGCTCCCTGTCGGGCCCTGATCTAGCTGGTCTGTTTGTGTATGAACCTTGGGAGTGAGTGGCCCAAGCTGGACCTAAGCCCAGCATTTATCACCTTAGCGCTGACTCCCATGGAAGGAAGACGACTTGATGAATAAATGAAACCCCATGGCTGTTTTAACATTCATCATCCCAGTCCTCCAAACCCGGCTGATGAAAATGGGTGCCTGGATTTAAAAATAAAAAAAAGAATAAGCTAGAAAAAAGGGCCACTAAAGGGCCTTAATACTTTTTCTGTAATTTAGTACACTTATTGTATATTTAATATTTTCTGTGTAGTAGTAGGTGATGTGGAACATGGGTTTATGGGGAAAGGAGGCAACATGCAAGAAAACTTTAAAATGGTTCAAAGAAAGGACTTGAAGCCTCACTGCCCCAGCCACCCCGTGTTCCCCTTCAGCAGAGATGGCTCAAGATGTAAAGACAGACTTGTGCCTGTCTCCATTCTTTCCCCTGTGCCTCCCAAATCAAGGGCTTTACTTACTGCCCTGTGTTGAGATGTTCAGTGTCATCTGCAGAGTGGTTTCCTGTGAACTGATACATACAGTTTGCTAAAAAGGAAGGCCCTGGTCTGCCTATAAATGGCACTGTGCTGGGAAGAACCACCACATTCTACCTGGGCAGTATAGGGAGGTGCAGAGTAAAGAGCTCACACACCCACCTGTGTTCTGTGGTAGACGCCCTGAGAAAGCTGGGTGGTCGGCAGGGAGGCCTAGGCACAGGCGGGCAAGGCCCCCTCCCAGAGTTGCATGACAGGAGGCCACAGAGCCGGGACCTGTCACCACTGATCTGTCCTCCAAAGGAGCAAACCCCAAAGCTCTTGGGTCCTTCCAGTGTCCAGAAACATGAGGATAAAATTCCTGCTTCACATAGAACAATGTGATGGTTCAGAGCTGGGCTGGGAGCGAGGTTCCCTGCTCAGCCAGCCTTTTCTAGCTCCTGCTCTGTCTCAGTGTAAATCTTCTCATGTGTGGAAAGTGGGTATAATCATGCTTCTTAGAGAGGTGGTATGAGAATTAAACACTGTTACGCATGTAACACGCTTACACTGAGCCCAGCCCAGCAGGAGAAGTGAGCTGATGGGAGCATGGAAGCCCAGATAAGTTTATCCCCACTCGGGAAATTCTGCTTTCCCTTCACCTATCACTGCTGGGAGCCAGCCCAGCCTGCCCGCCAGGAGTTTCATTTTACCATAGCTCTTAGAGGCAGAGGTGGGAAACCTCAAGAAGAGAACAGTCCATGAGGGGTTTTGGAGTCAGGACTCGGAAGAGGGACAGGGATGGTAAAAAAGGCTTAGGGAAGAATACAGAATTCCTAGTGATCCAGAGAGAGGGCCTGGATGAAGAGCACTAGCCTGCCAGGAAGACCGTAGTTCTCCTCGAAACAGCAGCTATGTCCCAGGCAGGGTGAATTCCAAGGAGAATCAAATCCTTCAAAAAGGGCCAGGCATGATAGTTCACGCTTATAATCGCAGTACTTTTGGAGGCCGAGGTAAGAGGATCCCTTGATCCCAAGAGTTTGAGACCAGCCTGAGCAATATAGTGAGAGCCTATCTCTACAAAAATTGTAAAAATTAGCTAGGCGGGGTTATGCATACCTGTAGCCCGAGCTACTTGGGGGGCTGAGGTGGGAGGATCGCTCCTTGAGCCCAGGAGATGGAGGCTGTAGTGAGCTGTGCTCATACCACTGCACTCCAGTCTGGGTGACAGAGTGAGACCTGTCTCAAAAAAAAAAAAAAAAAAAAAACAGAAAGGTAGACTAGGATGATAACTGACAAAAACCTTTTGAATATCTGCCTTTTTGGTGAAAAAGAATTCAAATTAATTTGGCTTTGAGAATTTTAATTGCACGCATTGTAATAACTGCATATACCCCAGAGCATTGTAAAATCAGACTTGGAAATCTCTTACCATCTACACTGTAAAAGCAAGAACCTAATCTTGCAAGCAGAGTTTTAAAACTCCTGAGCCAAAGGAAAAAATCAGTCTACCTGTGAAATCAGCCCCCATCCTTCTCATGGTTATCTTTTCCCTCCCTATCCCTTTTGGTCCCTACCTTCTCTCTCTAGTGAATGTGAGCAGGGAGGAGGCCTCACAAATCTGATTTTCTTTTTTTATTCAAAAATACAATCCCTGGGAAACTCAAGGAGAGAAATAAGAATAGAGAACCAGCATGTGCTCATTTAGGCCTTCTGCCTGATTTCTTTTATTCCCCTCTGATGTCTTTTTGGCTCCTTCTATGGCTATGCAACTAATGCTGATGGTTTTGAAGGCAGTGCTGGCGGCCTACTGGGTTCCAAGGGAGCCTTGACTTCTGAGTCCTTTTATCATAGCCATTCATTTTGGGGGAGCTCTTTTTCCCTCTGTAAATCAAAACAAGTATTTAATTCAGACATATTTAAGTGTTAAACAAAAACTCCCATCTACTAGTCTGATGCTACTCATTTATTTTGTCCATCATGTAGGTGCTATCGCTCTGAAGCATATAATTCAGGGTTCTGGGCTTACTTCGAGTACCTGGAGGTCATCACTGTTAAGTTACTGAGTTCTTTAGTAAGCCAATATTTGATCAAGCCTTGAAAATACTAATAATTATGTACATGGGACTGCGTGCTGAGATTAGAAAACACAAAAAATCTTAAAGCTTACGTTTCTTGCATAAGTAAATAGCCAGATTTGATCTTCCTTTCATCTGTGATTTATGTTTATTACATTTGGTGAGTCTAGTTCGTGGTTTAGATTCCTTAGGTTTTTGCTACATCCAGGTTCCCATTATGTAATCATCTTTGATTAAAATGAATGCATACTACCCTGGACCCTAGAGTATAACGTGATGCCAAATCCCATTCCAAATGTGTTTCCTACTAAAGCAAACTATATTGGAAGGCATTAAAGAGACACATTCCCTGGTCACTTCCAATTGGAAATATACATCTTTCTTTTTCATAAATCACATTCATGTTTTTCTCTCTGCCTTATTACCTCTATTGTGAGCGCTCCCTTTGCCCACATGCTCATGAGAAAGTGATTATGGTGGGTTGTGCCCTCCTTAAGAACACGCCTGGCAAACAGGGTTTTTTTAAATGGGTGATTATTTGCATCAAAAATGAGTGCATTTGGTCATATTGGCATGCATCAAGAGCAAAATCCAGACAGTGAGAAACTGCAGATTGGACAGCAGGAGTCTTCAACAGGAAAACTGTAAGGAAGAGAATGAGGGGGAAATTGGTCGCTTAAAATAAGTTTAAAGGGCACGTAAGAAATGGAAAGAATGAAATGCAGCCTCTGACGATACATGCGTGGGTGATGACATCATAAACATACACAAGAGGCAAACTGTGGAGCCAGGAGTCTGCTTACTTTTGGAGGGAGGTGGGGGGCTACAAGTGGACCAGACACATGGAGTAGAGTGCTTGGCGAAGTTGCAAGTCTCCACCTGGATGGCGGTGACTGGGATGTTGCCTTCCATCCCTGCCAGCACAGTGCACCTCTCCTGTGGTTTTCAGTGCCCATGCTTTAGTTTACAATCCAAAGCTTTTCATTTAGCGAGTCTACTCAGGGTTCACATAACCTACAGTCTTTCAGGAATTTCACTTTAGGGATTGGGGTCTAATAATAAAATGCATTTCACTTTTCTCACTAAGAGGGAAATTGAAATTCTAGCTGGAAATTCACCAGTAGGATTGTCTGACAGCTTGGTCAGAAATGAAAGAAAAATGTAAAAAGAGGGCTGGTGGATGGAGCTTTTCTAGGTTCTGGCTTACAGATGACTCCCCTGGTCTTTATTTTTTTCTATGTTCAGTTATACAGTGACTTGCGTAGTTAACATGTTTAGTAATGGAATAAGCCCTTGCAAACTCACCTCCTCTAAACAAAAATGAGGACCCTGACAGCAGCTATATTGCTGCCTGCCCTTCCCCTCCTTATCTTGAGCAATGTTTAAAGAGCACAGAAGTTTGCTTAAGAGAACTCATCACTGCCACTAGCACCCATTTCCTCTACCCCTGTTGCCCCTGAAAGTGCCAGTCTGAAGAGACCACCCTAGTTGTGTGATTTAGGATGTCCTCTAACATCCCTGCAACTGGGTTATCATTTCTTTAAGGTTTTTTCCCCTATTAAATTCAGTTCAGCCAGGCGCGATGGCTCACACCTGTAATCCCAGCACTTTGGGAGGCCGAGGCAGGCAGATCACTTACGTCAGGAGTTCAAGACCAGCCTGGCCAACATGGTGAAACCCCATCTCTACTGAAAATACAAAAACTAGCTGGGCATGATGATCCATGCCTGTAGTCCCAGCTACTGGGGAGGCTGAGGCAGGCGAATGGCTTGAACCCAGGAGGCAGATGTTGCAGTGAGCCGAGATTGTGCCACTGCACTCCAGCCTGGGTGACAGAGACTCCATTTCAAAAATAAATAAATGCAGTTCTTCTAGAGTATGAACCACCTTAATGTGAATGAGGCAGGTGAGAGTTCCAAAAGAGGGTAACACCATAAAGAGTATGACTCTGGAAAGTGGAGGCGGGGCACAGGAAGAAAGACCTAAAAGAGGGGTCACTGGGAGTTTTGCCTTTTTTTTCTTGTTAGATGTGGCCTAAACTTGTTGATGTTTTTCAAATTGAATCTGGAATCCCACAAAAATACATTTACATCTGTCCGCCGGGCTGGATAATACTCACAGGATTCAGTGCATAGGACTGAGTCCAAACATGTTTGAGAAGAAACAGGCCAGATTCTACTCCATGAGGGCAGGGATGTTACCTGGTTTTGCTTACCATTCAATTCTCAATCCCTAGCACAGTGCTTGGCACATAGTAGGTGCTCAATGAACATCTGATTTAAAATATGAACCAATAAACCGAATATGGCAGCTCACCCCAGTAATCTCAGAACTTTGGGAGAACACAGCGAGAGGATTGCTTGAAGTAAGGAATTCAAGACCAGCCTGGCCAACATAGTGAGCTCCTGTTTCTACAAAAAAATTTAAAATGTGCTGGGTGTAGTGGCTTATGCCTATAGTCCCAGCTTCTCAGCAGGCTGAGGTGGGAGGGTCACTTGAGCCCAGGAGTATGAGGCTGCAATGAGCTATGGAAGGCAGCTGGGCTCACCACTATTCTATTAATGCCACAGGGCGTGGGCCACAGTGAGCTATGATCGTACCACTGTACTCCAGCCTGGGCAACAGAGGGAGACTCTGTCTCAAAAAAAAAAAAAAAAAAAAAAGAGAGAGAGAGAGGAGAGAAAAGAACAAATAAACAAGAGACCAGACTGACAAATAGGTGAAGAGATAGTGTGCAGAGATCTTCTACGATGGGCAGTGAGAAAGTGTCTGTGGTCACTTCAGAGGGCTGTCCTTCCCCTCTCCGTCACTCCTGAGTATTTTCCTTTCTGAAGCCCAGAATCCACCACCTGTGCTCTGTGCCTGCCTAGCCTCAACAGGAAAATCAACTAACGCAGAGTTCGTGAGTTGTAACATTTCTTACCACAGTTTATCCCTCTTGCACAGCACGTTTTGGGTGGTAGAGGTATTTTCCCACAGATTGTCTCATTTGGGCTGCACAATATTCCCATGCAGTAAGTAATTCCCACCTTATGGAGGAGGAAACTGAGACTGAAGAGGATTAAAATGGCTTTGCGGGGCAGAGCTGTAATAGATCTCAGAACTTCAGATCCTTCCACCCCACATCCTTTCTGCCACACTGTCCCAGGCACTAATGGAGATAGAAAGCCTCCTTGGGATTCAGACCTTGCCCTCAAGAAGCAGAAAGGTCTCATTCTGAAAGAGAATACTACCATAGTGAACACACCAGCAAACATAGAGCAGCAGTACCTGATTCTTCCCCAGTTGTACTCCCCCGGGATGCTCTGAAAGATGAGTTAGCTGTTGCTTTTTCTTAGAAGGGTTCTTTCTATGTAAACTTATTTCCAGAGTGTAGAATGCGTGGCTCAGCCTGTCTTCAGCTGTCTTCTATAATGAAGAGTAGAGGGAGAGCATATATAATGAAAAACCCAAAGGTAATCCCAAGATCTCATTTTAATCACCTGTATCAATCTCGCACTTCAGCAGACCTCATTAGAAATAATTATATCATCGATAGAAAACAGAAAGCAAAATATCTAAATAAAAGCCCATCTAGAAACTAGATAACCTTCACCTTATACCAGTGTCATCTATAACAGAGTTAAAACTACCAACACAGAAACGTCCACGCTTTTGGACTTTCTTCCCTCCAGACTGTTTCATGTGTATTCTCTCGTTTGATGTTCTCAATTATCCTCTGCAGGAGGAGGTAGGGCTGATATTGAGGTTCAGAAAATTTAAGTGACTTGTGCAAACCCCCACAGCTACTTAGTTGCAGAGCTGCAACTTGCACCAGAGCTCTTTTCAGCCCCCAGCTCTTTTCCTGTTTCTACAGCTGCCCCTCTCTCCTACAGTGGCTTCTCCTTCAGCCGTCCTTGAGAAAGACTCAGGAGCAGCAGCTCAGCCACCTGTGAGTCGGCAGCACTGGCTCTCACCAGCTCTGTTGCTCACATCACAACACAGTAGTTAAGTGTTCACTGACCAATTGGCTGTGTTACAGTCATTTATTTAGTCTATGCCGAGGAGGAAGAGATGCTTTATTTAGAAGCCTAATAGTGAAAACTTCTGAGTCTTCACTATGAGCTTAGTGGCATTCGGATGATCTTGGGGTCTTCCAGTGGTGCTCTTAATCCACTTTGTACCGGGAGGATAAACCAGGGAGGGCTCTGTTCAGGGTGCACCCACTGTGCTGAGGACTTCAGGAAGGTCATGTCTGGGTTAGCTAAGACAAGGCAGACAAGAGAAAGGCAGGATAATGAGAAGAACCACTTTTAGGACCTTAGCAAAAATAATCAGACCTCTTTATGCTCCTCTTGCGATAAAAAAAGCATAGAATTTCTCTTCCTGGGACCTGGGTTGGGGCAGTCTCAAGGTTCACATCCATGTGTCAGTTGACAGCCAGTACTCCTCAGCCTCAACTCTGTGTTTGAGTCACGTGGGAAGCTAACAGTCTGCACAATTCCAGTGGCAGCCAGCATGGGAATGATGTTCAGAGGGCAGTGTGGTGGCTGTCAGGCATCCTACGCTGGGCTGAACTACATTTCGCAGAATTCCCTGTCCAGTGGGTTTCTAATTGGAATGGACCACAAGAGAAATTCTTGGGAGATTCCAAGGATGGAAGGGCAGCAACACTTTGCAACACATACTTTGTCGTCCCTCTTCCAGCCGGGCCTGCAACTGTTCCACCTTCTGCATCCTCCTTAAGGTTCTCTGGCTCCTGGGCCAGGTGTGTGCATTTAGCTCCATGGTGAAGAGCTGCAGCTTCTGCAGGACATTTGTACCATCAAGGTCAAAGGCAACAAGAAGTGGCATGAGTTCAGTCCATCTTCATGTGGTTCCAGTTAAGGCCTGTGAGTTCCCGATCGTTCCCGGTCTCTCCAGCTGCCTGTCCTGCGAACCTCACACACTCATATCAGATACAAAAATGACCATCTTGTAGAAGCTGCTTAACTGGCTCTTACTATTGCAAAAGGTCAATACCCGAAATAAATTCATGAAAATGCTGATAGATATGTCTATACTGTATTCATCCTTGTGTTCTGCTTCTTCCCTTGAGCCCTGATACAGGTGGTTTTCAGGATTATGGTCGTTTGAAGGATTGCTATGCACTGAAGGAGGCCCAGTATAAGACAGAGATTCACGTTATTCTGATCCTGGAAAGGCAGAGCTGGCAGCTCCTTGTCTCTACCCCTACCTCCTCAGGGGGACACCTGAGGGGCATCCTTTGAAAATCTTTGGTAGATGAGTAGTCTTCAAGTCAGTGGTACATGGGAGACCCCTGAGGAGAATCTTATAAATGAAAATTCTTGGGCTTTACCTCAGATCCAAAAATCCAGATATTAAATGACTAATCTGAAAGTGAGACTTTTTTTTTCTTTGAGACAGGATCTCACTCTGTCACCCAGGCTGGTGTAGAGTGACAAAATCATAGCTCACCGCAGCTGTGACCTCCCAGGCTTAATTGATCCTCACACGTTAGCCTCCCAAGTAGCTGGAACTATAGACATACACCACAACACCCAGCTAATTTTTTTGTATTTTTAGTAGAGATGAGAGTTTCCCCATGTTGCCCAGGCTGGTCTCGAACTCCTGGACACAATTGAATCACCTATTAGGCATGAGCCACTACATCTGGCCTGAAAGTGAGAATTTTTTTTTGGAAGTCCTTTGCCCAGCCTTTCTGGGGTGCAGGGAATGTCATTTCTGATCCAGATGCTGGTTACGTGGAGATTTTGTTTGTGAATAGGCATCTAGCAACACACTTGTGATTTGTGCCTTTTCCTGTATCCGTGTTATAACTCCATTGAAAGTTTTATAACACCCCCGCTTCCCACCTTCTCATCCCTCGTAATCCCATACTCCAGTGACTGGCCAAAGCTGAAGGCCACTGGACTGCATGATTCCTTAGACACCCTTCCTGGCAAAGTAAAACACAGAGAAGGGAAATAGAAAAATGTTCAGCAATTGAGGAGTAGTTAAGTCAAGATACATTCATCATTCTAATGATACAATCCTATGCCATTATTACAGCAGTGAAGGAAAAAACTACAGTGAGACAGCCAGTCAACCTGAAGCAATGAGAGTGGGTTGAGCAGGTATCGGAGGAGCCAGTTTGGAAAATCACACTGGAGCCAGATCATGGAAGCCTTTGAATGCAAACTGAGGAAAAGGAAAAGTCACTTGCTGAAAGAGTGATTGATAAAAGTAGCTTTTTTTTTTTTTTTTTTTTTGAGATGAGGTTTTGCTCTGTCACGTAGGCTGAAGTGCAACGGGGCAATCTGGGCTCACTGCAACCTCCGCCTCTCAGGTTTAAGCAACCCTCCTGCCTCAGCCTCCCGAGTAGCTGGGATTACAGGCGGCTGCCACCATGCCTAGCTAATTTTTGAATTTTTTAGTAGAGACAGGGGTTTCACCATGTTGGTCAGACTGGTCTCAAACTCCTGACCTCAGGTGATCCACTGGCCTCAGCCTCCCAGAGTGCTGGAATTGGTGCCTCACACCTATAATCCCAACACTTTGAGAGGCCAAGGAGGGAGTTCAAGACCAGCCTAGGCAACATAGCAAGACCCTATCTGTACAAAACAATCAAAAATGAGCTGGGCATGGTGACATGTGCCTGTAGTCCTAGCTTCTCAAGAAACTGAGGTGGGAGGACCACTTGAGCCAGGAGGTCAAGGTGGCAGTGAGCCGAGATCCTGTCTCCAAAAAAAGAGCAGTTATAAATCTAACTTTATATTATCCATCATATTTAACTGCTCACAAAGTGTACTGTTTGAAACACAAACTGTTAACAACGAACAGGCCTTGGAGCAGCAAACAGAGACTTACCCTTCCTTGGAAGTCAAGACAGACTTTTCAACGTTAGTTTCTTTCTAAAGTGCCTGAAAGTCTACACATGGTTCACAGTGCATTTAAATGAGTGAAAAGAAAAAGGTAAATCCCCACTTCACCCATTCTGAAGACCTCACATGTTCCTGTGGGGCATAGCTGTTATAGGTGAATTAAGGTTTTCTGTGTATGGTGCAGGCAGAACCTTCACAGACTCGTCCATTTTTAGGCAGTGATATCCAGAATATAGCCAACAGTGATTCTCAAAGTGGGTTTGGACCTGGGGGAGGAGGGAGCAGGGGTGACAGCAGACAATTATGTTGATTTACACTCATCTCTGAAGCTTTTTGAAATAAAGAAGTGGAGACCCTTGAGACCTGCCAAGTCAGAAGCCCCACAAGTGATCTGGTGCTGCCCAGATGAAATCCACCAGCCTAATGCTGTCTACTACTTTATTTAATATCCAGGGATAGAGCTCTTACAATCTCTCTTTTTTTTTTTTTTTTTTTTTTTAAGACAGAGTCTCGCTCTGTCGCCCAGGCTGGAGTGCAGTGGCACAATCTCACCTCACTGCAACCTCTGCCTCCCAGGTTCAAGTGATTCTTGTGTGTCCCATACAACCTCTATTAGTGGCCCCTTTTCTCAGGGTGACAGCTGTGTACCTCCTGCCCCTACCTCCACCCCCAAATGACAACTCCAAATACTAGAACTCTTGAGCTTTCAAAATAAAGGTAGAGATAGACTTAAAAGCATTGGTTAAGAACAAAAAGTATTGTCAAACTTCTTTTAAAAGGCCCACTTTCTTTCTCATTCTTGTTTGACTTGTAGTATGATAGTTTTATCCTTCCTTACTCTCCTGTACTGTACCCTAAACTCTATTCTGAGGACTATTCAGAGAACATTCTTTCATCCTGCAAGAAATTTCCTCTGAAACCCAAAACACTTCCAAACATTTCTCCATCAGCCCCTTGGCCTGTGCGGACAGAATCTAAACTCATATTAATATTCGTCTCAGTCTAAAATCATCAACAAGACAAATCTAATAAGGAAAACAGTAAGGCGGGGCATTTCAAAGTGAGGGGGGAATTCCTATGCACCCAACCTGTTTCCTTCCTTTCCTCATGCAGGTCATTTAGAATTAGTGCCCAAGCATCGTCTCTCCCACTCCTCACATTCCTCCCAAGCAGGGGACCTTTCCCCAAACATTCTGAAAGTTCTTTTTGTTGGCAGATTTTTCTTACTAACATTTTTTGGGAAAGGAAAGTTCACTTTCATGTGCCCTGCTGCTTCATGAGACCACCTGATGATCTTATCTCCAGGGTGGGCCAGCTCTAAAGCCACAGGCAACACTGTCCCAACCTGGCTCTGAGAGTTGTTTTGCTCAGCTCCCAAGAGAGCTTCAAGAGGCAGAGGCGCAGAGTGCAAAAGCCCCAAGCCTCAGGCCTGAGGGGGAAGACTCTGGAAGCAGGAGGGTGAGCCTCAGCTTTCTAGCTCAGTCATACCCAGGGCCAGGTAACCAGGGGGACACCTAGCTGGGTCACTGGCAGGAGGATTCCTGCAACATCTATGCTGGGTCCGCACAGATCTCACGAGGACATAGCATAGGACCTGTCCATTTTTCTGGTCCAACAGGTAACATGCAGTCAAATGGAACTACAGAGCCATACAGCTGGAGAGAGACCTCTAAGATGGTTGGATCCAGCCTTCCCAGCCCCTTACTGCAGTAGAGGAACCCGAGCCCTACTGAGGCTAACTGAGCAACCCAGCCAGAGTCTCACAGGGAGAGAAGAGCTGGACCACTCTCCTAGGCATTCCAGGTCCCGTGTCCCACTGCTGCGCTTTGTCTCTTGTCACAAATGCAAATTAAGTCTGCCCTGAATATATCTTCCCATCATCATTTTATTAGAGTTGTGTGTTGTGTGTGCAAAAATCATGCTCAATGTGTTTTTCCTCTGCTCTTACACCATAACAGTCATCAACAGAAGACTTCTGAGACCAAACATGCTGGAGTTTTTCCTACCACCAAGAAGCAATCAGTTCCACTGTGAACACCAACTGGATGTCTTTAATTCAATTCTGATGCCATCCACCTAGACATCACGTCAGATCCGATAGGGTGAGGGCTCAGTCCCTAAGACTCAGTCCTCCCTCTGTCCCACCAGTTGCAAATCTGGGTCTCCAGAATATTTGGCCAACTGGCTTCAAGTTGGGACTCTTACAACCCTCTCTTTGGGTTCAATTAATTTACCAGAGTGGCTCGCAGAACTCAGGGAAATACATTTACTGGTTTATTACAAAGGATATTTTAAAGGATACAAATAAACCATCAGATGAAGAAATACGTAAGGTGAGATCTGGGAGGGTCCTGAGCACAAGAATTTCTGTTCCTCTGGAGCTAGAGTGCTCCACCCCTGCCCTGAAAGTCAGTTCCTCTTAACCTTTCTGTAAGCATCCACATGTTCAGCTATCTTACGGAGGCTTCATTATATAGGCATGATGGATTAAACCACTGGCCATTGGTGATGAACTCAACCTTCAGCCTGTCTCCCCTCCTGGAGGCTGGGAGGTTGGGCTGAAAGTCCCAGCCCTCTAATCCTGCCTCCGTCTTTCTGGTGAACAGCCACCATCCTGAAGATACCTAGGGGCTGCCAGCCATCAGTCAACTCATTAGCATGCAAAAAGGCATCATTTTGGCACTTGTACAGATTTTAAGAATTGAACGTCAAAAAATGGGTTGAAGACCAAATATATAGTTCACAATATCACAGGTGTAAATGTTTTTCTGTTTTTTAATTCACTGGACAGATAACACATATATCTGCTACAAAAGGGAGTACAGTGAAAAGTCTCCCTCCTACTCCTGCCCACAGCCGCCCATCCCAGAAGCCAGGGCTGTCCCGTCCTCCCAAAGATAAGCAAGTATACATGTCTAAGTTTTTCTTTTTTAAAGCAAACGAGTGCATTTTATACATGATTCTGCTCCTTGCTTTTTGACTTACTAATGCATTCATTTATTAATCAAATAAATAAACTACTAAGGAGATCCTATTATGTGCCAAGCAGTGGCTGGGGTTCAGAGGGAACCACATTGATTCCCTGTGTCTAGAAACTTCCTGGGGGATATAATAGTAAACAAAGAAGTGTATGGTGTCAGGTGAAAAAGTCAGTGCAGGAAGGGCAGAGTGCTCTTTGGCACAAGGGAATCAGGGAGTTCAGTCAGTGAGAGGGTCTTGTGGATACTTGGCCAAAAGGCTCTAGGCAGAGAGGGTGCCAAGGGAGAGACCCCAGAGCTGGGGGCTTGCCAGGCTTCTCATGCCCCTGGGATGACATGGGGGTGATATGCTGAAGTGTCGAGTGAAGAATGGGAGAAAGGAATGACTGCTCAGGGAGGGAATAGTCAGGTCAATCCTTCTAAGGATGCGGATTTTATTATAAGTGACACTAAGCCTTTGGATGGTTCTGAGCCAGAGAGAGGCCTGCTCACTGCAGTTGCTGGATGGGGAATACGGGGTAGACAGGGGAAGGGTGGCAACTGGACACCGTCCCAAGGTGCTGGTAAAAGTCCAGGTGAGCAGTCCTGGTGGCCTGGGTCAGCCTGGTGGTGGCGGCACTGAGGAAAAGCCAGATTCTGAATATGTTTGGAAAATAGGGCCACGTGATTTGCTGGGACGTGGAGTGTGAAAGAACACAGGAGGCTAGGTGAGCCTGAGGTTTTGGCCTGAACTCCTGGGGAAATGGAACACTGAACCCGAGGCAGGGAAAAGCAGCGGAGGCGAGAAAATCAGCCTTTGGTTTGAGACATGTTACATTAGAGGTGCTGACTCAGTGGCCAAGAACTGGCAGTTGGATATAGATGTGTGGACTGCAGGGAGAGGTCAGGGTTGGAGAAGCAAATCTGAGGCTCATTCACACGTAGGTGAATGAGGGAGCCCTGGGAACAGATGGGATTAGAGTAGTTTGCTGACATTTTTCACATCCTGGCCCCACTCTGGTTAAACAGAGAGAGACAGATTTGGAATCCAGGGCCTCCTGCCCCTCCCAGCAGGCCCGGCATCGTCCCAAAGGCCGATTGCTTTTGGGATTGCTTGCACCTGCCACTCCTTTGCAGCCTCTTGCATTGCGTGGCCATGCAGTGTGAAGTAGGGGAAAGAGCCCCTAGAACGCAGGGTAGCTTGGGCACTGTCAGCTGGGTGACAACAGCCATGGACCCCTCTCAGCCTTGTTGCAGCACCCAGAAGTTTCAAATTAGGTGGTGTCTGAAAACCCTTCCTTCCAGCTGTAATGTTATTTACCTATAAGTCAAGTGGTATGAGGTGTACAAAAGGAATTCCTATGCACGGCCCACGTGAAAAAATGCATAGGACATTAACAGAGAAAAAGAGGAAAGAGTGCAATCATTTGCAGAGTGCTTTTCTGGGAAGAGGAAGGTACTTTCAAACTTAATGAAAAGTTGCAAAAACTGTCCATCCCCCCCATATATGTATGTGTCTGTGCATATTGGTTTTTTAATATATATTTATATTTTTTACTTTTTCCTGACCCATTTGAGGGTAAATTACAAAACTGTATCCCTTCACCCCTTAATATTTCCATGAGTATTTTCTAAAAACAAAGGTATTCTCTTAAATAACCAGAGTACAGTTATCAGGAAACAAACATCATTGATAAAACCTTATTCAAATTTTGCCAGTTATCCCTTATAGCAAAAAATTGTTGTCAGCTGACGCAGTGGCTCATGCCTGTAATCCCAGCACTTTGGGATGCTGAGGTGGACGGATCACCTGAGGTCAGGAGTTCAAGACCAGCCTGGCCAACATGCTGAAACCCTGTCTGCACTAAAATCACAAAAAGTAGCTGGGCATAGTGGCATGTGCCTGTAATTCCAGCTACTCGGGAGGCTGAGGAAGGAGAATCACTTGAACCCAGGAGGCAGAGGTTGCAGTGAGCTGAGATCACGCCACTGCACTCCAGCCTGGCAACAGAGCAAGACTCCATCTCAAAAAAAAAAAAAGTTTGAATCCCAGAGTACATATTGCATTTACTTGTTATGTCTGTTCAGTCCCTGTCATTCATGGCCTTCATGTTTTTAAAGATTACAAGTCTTGGATTTGGTTTACCTGAATATTCCTTGTGATTGGATTCAGGTTTTGCATTTGGGAGTGGAAGGCTTTTTTAAGGGGGTGAGATCTGAGTCTGGGAAGGTGGGCTGACTGCAGAGGAACATCAGGGCAGTGCTGCTGACACATGGAGAACAAGCCTTTTGGGTGGGGACTGGGCAGCTCAGAAACCTAAATATTCCCCTGAAAAGAGAATATTCCCCTGGTGTGGGCACAGAGCATGTTAAGTATACCCTAAGCTCTTGGGCAAGGTAAGGGACTCTCCCCCTGGCAGATTTAGTCTTCAGGTTATTCTGAATATATCTAATAGATTGTTGCTTTTGTGTTGGGAAGCGTTGTCTCATTTAATCCTTTGGTGAATTGAGAGGTGATGACGTTTCTGTTGTTTTAAAAATGGGAAAACTGAGGCACAAGGAACACAGCCATTTAGAGACAGAACTGGGCACTGAACCAGACCTCAGCCTTCACACACGCTGCACCATGCTGTTTCAAACCCCTTAAAGGGTTTTCTCCACAATCAGTCCTTGCTTTGCTTTGCTTAAAACAAGACTTAAATAAAGACGCCAGCTCCATTTTCCACTCATGTCAGTGATTGATACTTGATTAATGTTCAGGATTGCTGTCATCTAGAGCATAATTTTCACAGATGCAAAGACCAATTTTGTTGTTACTGAGGCGGAAAGATCTATTTCCTCATAAGTTAGCAAGCAGATTTGGAGGGAAGCAGGAACCACAGGGTGTCTCGCTGGCTGATTCTGAAAGGAAGCTGTGCCGCATTTGGCATTGTTAGCATTTATGGCTGGTGGGTCAGAAGGTGCAAGTACATGAGTGTGGCCACCTCCTAGGCTGCTGCAATGCAGCTGTGTAACTTTCAGCATAGCCTCTGACTTCTAAAGTGATCTATCTGCCTTCTCAGTGTCGCCCTGAGAGGCACAGGGAACCTTGGAGAGCTCCCTTCCTTGACTTTCCAGAGGTGACAGTGATAGAGTTCTGTAACCCGACTCCCTCCCCTACTGAGGATTCTCCTGGAGAAGACTTGCTGCTTGTTAGAAACAGTAAGCCAGTCTGCAGCCTCCCTGGGACTGTCATTCAGGTGCAGCTGAAGGAGTACTGGGTTCCAGTGCAGCTTCCTGCCACACACTGCCTAACCTCTCTGAGCTGTTGGCAGTAGGAACCCTGTGCTGAGTACCTGGCCCCAGTTCCTGGCACAGATACTTAATCGTTCTCAGTTTTTCCTCTTCTCCTTTATTTTCTGTCTGTTCTCTGCCTGTGTGGATCTCCTGTGCCTCTTCCCCTTCTCTGACTCCCTCAGTAAAATCAAGAATATTTTGTATCTAAATCTAAATCAATTACAGAAGCTGGGAGGCCGGGTCTGACAGCTCCACTCATTTCTGACCAGGAGAGCAAAAGACCCTCCGAATTCTAGTTTGAAAAGCAGTGAGCTTGACCTTAGGAGGTTGGGCTGCCCACATGTCCTAATTTTGGCTGGGGAGGTAAGGACTGGAAGTTGAGGAGGACATAAGGTTATTGAGGGGGAGAGGTGAGTTGTGGGATGTTGGAAGATACTCACCAAGGGAAGCTATAGAATCCCCAGCCAGTGACCTGTTTTGTAGGAGGGACTAGGCTGTGCATATGTGTTTGGGATGTGAGGGTAAGTGGTGGACCATCTTACATTTAAAATTAAAATAGCAGCCAGGCGCAATGGCTCACACCTGTAATCCCAGCTCTTTGGGAGGCCGAGGTGGGCAGATCACGAAGTCAAGAGATCAAGACCATCCTGGCCAACATGGTGAAAACCCATCTCTACTAAAAATACAAAAATTAGCTGGGCATGATGGTGCATGCCTGTAGTCCCAGTTACTTAGGGGGCTGAGGCAGGAGAATCACTTGAACCCAGGAGGCAGAGGTTGCAGTGAGCTGAGATCATGCCACTGCACTCCAGCCTGGTGACAGAGTGAGACTCCATCTCAAGAATTAAAATAGCTTCCCTGAAGTATGAATATGGAAAAATAAACAGTCTGTGAGCTTAGATAAATAGTTGTGCATATAAAATGGATGAATAATGTCAGTGTTTGGAAAGGGCCTGTCCAGAGTGAGCCCTCGGCCTGTGGCAGCTGTTTTTGAGGTGTAGAAGGACGCAAACTCTGGAACCATACTGCCTTGCACCCCCATCCCAGCTCCAGCATTTCTGGTTGTACAGCCTTGGGAAAGTTGCTCTACCTCTATGTGTCTCCCTCAGTTTTCTCTTCTGTAAAATGGGCATAAGCATAGTACACACATAATAGTGTTGTTGTGAAAATTGGGCGGATTCAGGTACATAAGGCACTTAGACAAATGCCTCACATTTATTAAGCATGAGGTACGAGTTATTATCTACTGTCCTGATGAGAGAGTCCATATGAAAATTGCCACTGGTTATTGCTCCGATGCAGGCATATTCAAAGACATCAACCAAGAGGCTGGTAATCTTGAAATTAGATCACAAGCTTTATTTCAAGGTTAGATCTCTGCAGAAGATAAAGCCAGGCATCTCGCCTGTGGGTTAAGAGTTACCCATAGAACAGAGCATGCTTACTCTTCTGAAGCTCTTGAAAGGAGACAGTTGGTTGGCCAGGCACAGTGGCTCACGCCTGTAATCCCAGCACTTTGGGAGGCCGAGGCGGGTGGATCATGAGGTCAAGAGATCGAGACCATCCTGGTCAACATGGTAAAACCCCATCTCTACTAAAAATACAAAAAATTAGCTGGGCATTGTGGTGCGTGCCTGTAATCCCAGCTACTCAGGAGGCGGAGGCAGGAGAATTGCCTGAACCCAGGAGGCGGAGGTTGCAATGAGCCGAGATCGCACCATTGCACTCCAGCCTGGGTAACAAGAGCAAAACTCCGTCTCAAAAAAAAAAAAAAAGAAAGAAAGGAGACAGTTGGGGCTCTTTGCCTCTGTTCGTAACAGTGTGCCCTTTGAACAAAGATCTGACACCACTGCATTCGTTTGCTACCATAACAAAGTGCCACAATCTGGATATCTCAAGTGACAGAAATGTATCTCACAGTTCTTGAGGCAGGAACTTCAAGATCAACATGTCGGGAGGGTTGGTTCCTACTGAGGGCTGCGAGAGAGAATCTGCTCCCTGGCAAAGCTTCTGGTGCTTTGCTGGCAGCCTTTGGCGTTCCTTGGCTTGTAGACCCCTCACCCTCATCTCAGCTTTCATCTCCACAGTGTGCTCTCCCTGTGTATGTCAGTCTCTATGTCCAGAGCTCCCTCTGTAATGACACAGTCAGATTACATTAGGGCCCACTCATGACCTTGTCTTAATTTGGTCATCTGCAAATTAAGACAAAAAAGACTCTTTTCAGATAAGATCACGTTCACAGGTGCTAGTGTTTAGGACTTAAGCATCTCATAGGGAGAGACTTAACCCATAACACTCCCAATTCCTCCACCCATGTCTGAATTGCTGACACTGCCTTCCCTCCCACTCACCTTCCACATGGGCTGAAAAATCATTCTTCAACTGCATTTTCACCACGGAGGCATCGAACTGATACTGCACCAGAAAAGAACGTCAAGCTCAAATGTGTCAAAATCAAACGCTATCATGTTGAAAGGCAAGCTGTATAATGTTGTAGGGAGAGGATGTGACCTGGTTCTTGGGTAAAGAAAACTAAAGCTTTATTTTGTAAGGGACTATTGGCCCAGGGCTCTGGCAGAAGTTCAGTGGAGGAAGGAGAGAAATGGCCATTGGAGGTCTTTTGAGCTGGATTTAGATGAGCCTGAAACGCAAGACCCTCCCTGAGCTCTGTTCTGTACTGAGAGGAGGCCCACAGTGCCAGAGAATTCACATCTAGAGCTGAGCCTCCGCACCTGCCCACTCTGCTGCTGCCCAGCTGCGTGAACTTGGACCTTCCTTTCTGGGGCTTAGGGTTCTCATTGGTCCTGAAGAAGGATTAAGAATGGGGCGACCTTTGACTGAGCAGCTGCTGTGTCTATGTAACTTCCTCTTTAATCCTCACAACAAGCCGCTAAGATGGATGTTATTATGCCCATTTCATCCACAGGAAACTTCAGAGAAATTAAGAGACCCCAAAGCCCACATTTTTTTTGTTAGATGACCCTGCCTCTTTAACCCTTGGATCAGTGGTTTTTCCACCCCAGCTGCATAGGCTGTGCACTTGGGAGAACTTTGGGTTAGAGGTTTAGCATGTCTGGGAGTGGATATTGGTATTTTGTGAGTGCTTTCAAAGCAATTCTAATGTATTTCTAGTGTTGAGAGCCACTGCTGTAAATGCTCTGTTGATCTTTCCTGTTTTGGAAGCCACTGTGAGTGTACAGCGCCTCTGTGGTCATCGCTAAGCTCCTCAGCCCGGAGTCTCAAGCCTTCCACCAACCTCTTTTCTCCTTTCCAGCTTTCCCAACCAGTGTCCCTTTGTTGTATTTCACATGTTATGATCAGCTGCCCCTTGGGTTCCTTGTGGGTTGGACGGGTCAGCATGGCACTGCCTGGCCTCTGCCAGGTGACACAGATTCTGGCTTTCTGGCCCTGACAAAGGCGTTGTTCTTGACTCAGATTGTCTACACCAGGTTTTACAAATTAGCTCAACCCATTAGTGGAACATTTAAAAATAAAAAAAGAAAACAGAGTGGATCACAGTAAGGGAAAGGTTTGGAGCTATATATACAGTATATAGTCTCCGTGAAGAGTACTTACATTTCTTGCAGGAGGTTCCAGTGCAGTCAAAAATGTTTGAACTGTTGAGTGTTTGAATGAAATGTTTGAACCTGTACCAACAAATATTTATCATTGCTTTTAGAACCGGGGGCAAAATTCTCCTCCCCTAAGGTCACAGAATAGTAGAGGAAAAGACCCACAGGTCATGTGGCCAACTGATCCCCATACCAGGGCCAGGCAGCTGCACAAGGATCCCTAGGGAACTTGCTAATGCTGATTCCTCTGGCCCAGTACTCAGGATTCAATTAAATCAAATGAATAATAATTCATTTGGTCCAGGAATGTGTATTTTCTGATTGTGAGTTTCATGAACCTCTGATCTAATCTACTTTCGTCATTTGACATTGAGTGACATGCCTAAGGTCACATACCTCATTAGTGACAGAACTGGGATTCTCTATCCCTGCCCTCCTCCATCTTTCCATTCCACGGGTCTCTAGAGAGGAGGGAGGCAGTGATTCCGACCCAGACTGAAGGTTAAATTAACTGTAAAAGTTTTTGAAAACATGAATGCCGTGGCTAGCTCCACCCCAAACCAATCAGCCACAGTCTATGGAGGTGGGCCTGAATGTCTGGCTTTGCGGGAGTGCTTCTCAACTTTAGGGTTCATGCAACTCACCTGAAGATCCTGTTAAAAGATAGGTTATGCTTCCATGGGTCTAGGGTGGGGCATGTCTATTTATTAGGTTGGTGCAAAAGTAATTGCAGTTTCTGCCATTAAAAATGGGATTTGAACCCATTTTTAAAAATGTAAAAAGCCGTGATTAATGGGCTTTCATTGATGCTGCTGCTTGTCCAGGTACCACAGTTTGTGTAGCGAGGCCTTAAGGCACAGTCTCAGGTCCCTAAGGGCCAAAGATTTCAACACCTCTGCCAGCATCTTCCTTGTCTAGCTCAGTTTGTATCTTGTGGATTTGCATTTGATCACTCTTCAGCAGTGATTTTCCACTATATCATTTATTAAGAGTCAGCCTCCCTACACACATTTTAACTATCTTGTCAGAAGGGATGGATATTGGTTGCAAATTCTTCCCCCTTGCCCTCCCCACCTCATCCACCTGGTACTATACTCTTCTCTACAAAGTTTACCAAGCTTTGCAAAAAGCTCCACGACCAACTCTGGCTTAGCTCTCTGCATCCAGCAAGTACTTAGGGCACATCCAACTGGATGGGATGCAAAGGTGCACCAGGCCCACAGCCTTTCTTGGAGGAGCTTTTTGTCTGGTAGGTGTGGTAAGAAAAATACAAAAGTCATTATAGCTCATGTCTGCTGAGAGGCACAGATACTGTGCAGAGGGGTTGAGAGCAGGGAGCCAGATTACATGGGTTCAAATCCCAGCTTAACTACTAGACAGTTGGGTAGCCTTGAAAAAATCACTGATCCTCAGTTTCCCCAATTATAAAATAGGGATAAGAATAATATGTGATTCCCAGGGTTCTTTTGCAAATTAAATCAGTTAATGAATATCAACTGCTGGCAAGTATATGGGATTGCTATTATGATTTAGTTACACTGCTGGTAGTATATGTGAGTGCTGATTTAGTTATATTGAAAGCGGTATCCTGACATTTGTGCTAGACCTGGAAGTATTCATCACATTCAGATATTCAGAAGTGGAGAAAGGGCACTCCTGGTGGTGGGAACGTGTCAGCAAAGGCAGAAAGATAGACGTACAAGGACATATAAAGCTAGGAGTTTAGTTTGACTGACACAGCAGTAGTGCTGAGGGGAAGCTAATGGGCTTAGAAAGCCAGTTGATGTCAGTTGGTAGAAATCCTTCAAGGCCACATGAAAGAGTTCAGCTTTTGTTCTAGAAGCAACAGAGAGCCACCCTGGAAGATCTTTTATACCTGTCTTTTCATAGAAAGGTTGCACAGGGTGATTTGGCTGTGAGCAGAGCATAATAACCACTCACCTCTATTAGGTGGTTGTGGTTATTTTCTCCATCCCTATTTGTGTCTGCTTCGTGTTGTCGGTGTGGGCTTCTCATTGTCTGAGTGAACATTCAAAGCAAATAGGTTACCTTGGGTCAGGTTACCAAAAAGATTACATAGCACAGAATCCATCTAGTCATTGGAACTTATGGCCCCAAGTCTCTGGGCCATTCTTTGCTAGTGGAATCTTATCACCTTCCAGCCACAAAATTCTTCAAAGATCATACTCCCTCCTTACGAGCTTTGAGCAGAAACCTGCAGCTCCCATTGTTGTTATTCTTCCTGCCCCTTCAGTATTTGTATGTTTTGTTTCGTTTTGTTTAATTAGAATTTGGGGTTAGAAATAATTCTTTACCCACTTAATTAAGAATCCCTCTTAATTCTTAACCATGTGTATAAATGATAGGCTCATTCTTACACACACACACACACACACACACACACGCAGGCGCATTAGTAGGTAGCATGCTAAAGCTTCATGCTGCTATGTGACCTAAGGGCAAATTGTTTAACATCTCTGCATACCCAAAGGCGAGGAGTTCATCTGTAGCGTGAGGATTATAAGAGTTTCTGCTTCTTCGAATTGTCATGAGGACTGAGTTAGTACAAGTAAAGCAGTTAGGGCCACGTGCTCTGCACGTGATCAGTGATCAATAAGCATTAGCTATTATTGTTACACTGGAGGAAGTTTGAAAAGTTTATGAGTGAGAAAGAAGATAATAATCACCATTTGGGAAAGGAGCAAAAGAATTTTTCAAACATTGTATGTGAAATCTATGGCAATACACTTGAAAAGCTAGAGAAAATGGAGAATTTCCTGGCAAAATATAGTCTCAAAATTGTCCCCACAGAGGTAGAATACCTGAATAGACCAGTAATCAGAAAATACATTCAAAATTTTATTAAAGAGATTCCCTTTTTTTAAAGTCCTCATGGTCTTATAACTGGGTACTAGTCTTCAAAAACCAGGTATATCCTTTGTTATTCAAACTATTTCAGACCATAGCATAAGATGAAACTTTCCCTCAATTCGTTTTATGAAGCCAGCATGACCTGAATACCCAAACCTAAAAAGAACACATCTCTTCCATCTCAAAAGCTTTCAGAAAAAAAGAGATTACCCTAACAGAGAAAGATGGAGAAGAAAGTAAGACTCTGTGTGCACAACATGCACTTGCTTTAAAGCAGCAGGTCTCCACCTGGGCGGCACCAGCCCCCCATTCCCAGAGATCCTGATTTAATTCGTCTGGGGAAGAGCTGGGGCCCATAAATACGTTTTCCAACTCCCTAGAACAATTGCTTTAGGAGAAGTGGAAATTATATAAGCCCACAGGCCTGGTTTATAACTCTAACCCATCCCAGCTCAACAGCAATTCCCAGAAGAGACTTTTTGCTCAAACATTGGCATGGTCAGAGCTAAGAGAGCCATTCTTTGGCCATAGATGTGCCAAGTCTCCCATCAGAGCCTGGAAGAGGTTCCACAAACCTGCAAGTGCCGTATCTTCAGAGACCAGAAACTCAGCGAGGAACAAACAACTCATACTTTTAAGTTCTGAGCCAGCAACTTTGCCTGCTGCAAAGGAGGCCAGGAAAGCCCAGAGAGAGTTTTCATCACTGGAATCCAATGGGATTTTAATGACAGACCAGTTCATTATCATGCTGCAAGGTAACTAAGCACACGTGACAAGCAGTTCACATAACTAATTAAATAGCAATGCGTGCACACAGTCCATTGTGTCAGCTTCCCCGTTCTTCATGCATTCTGTGTTTCCTGTATTCAGCCCCAATGTGGATAGCACTGTTGCCACTCAGTAATTGAAGCCTCATCACACAGTCTGGGAAGCCCACAGAGGAGGGACAGACTGAATGCCATTTCTCCAGTGGCTGGTGTTCCCTGACAAGGAACTCTAGAGTTCCTTTGAATCATCCATCTTCAGAACCCAAGAAAGTGATTGGCTTTTCTGTCTTCAGCCCCAGTTTTTAAGAGTAAATCTAGTTTCAGTCCCTTGTGTCACTAAATAATAATTATAAGGCAACTTGAACAATTCTTACCATAAAACAATGTCAAATTGGTGGCTTAGGTTTGATTAATATAGATTTAATTAGTTAACAATTAATTAAATAGCTAGCTGATATCATCATCGTTACTGTAGATGTTGTTATTGTAGCCCAGGAAACGGGGATCTAGTAGGAAAGTGGCCGGGGAAAAAAGCATTTCTTCAAGGTATTTAATTTGAAATTATTTTAGCCCTTATAGGTGAGAATGCACAGAGGAGAAGTGAGTCTTTGTTCCTGTGGAATGATATCGCCAGCTCAGTGGGGCAGCCTCCACGTTTTCAGTTAATGCTGACAATGTCAGGCACTCTATCAGGAAGGGAAAGCATACGTGTGGAGGCTGGAAAGTTCCAGAGCTTACAGAGAGATCTGATCGTGGCTCCAGGAAGAATGTTCTGATAGGTGTTCTCTCTTTGTTTGCTCCTTTACCTTCTTGCTTTGTCCCATATTTGTATTCTCTCTCACTCTCTCTCCTTATTCACTTTGATTAGAGTTTGGAAGACTTACAGTATCTTCCTTTTGAACAGGGCCTGGACTGGTGGACGATGTTTACATGTCAGCATTCAGAAATCACTCTTTTAGTCTCGAGCTCCATCTTGTAAGCAACTCCAAAGCCAGCCAGGTTCAATTTTTTTTTTTTTAAACATGAAAGGAGTCTGCTAAAACTTTAGAACAGCACACAATAGCCAACAGAGCCTCAGCTGGAGGGCCGGGAGGGCAGTAAGAGCTGGTGCACGCTTGAGTCAGATATTAACCAAAGATTATTGATGGTCTACTTAATCTGTAGAGGATCACCTTGACAGGAGCTGGGCTGCCTGTCCTGATTTCTCTCCAACTGTGGAATTTCTGAGTGATGGCAGATTGAACTCGCCAGCTGCTGCAGCTGCTGTGGGCGCTGAGGCCCACTGAGAAGCATATAAGGAAAGGCCTGGAGTTGGGTGTTTTTTCTGTTTGTTTGGAGTTTTGGTTTGGTTTTTAGCATTTGCTGGCTGAGAATCCCTTGTATGTATTTAGGACTTCATAATGTAGAAAGCTTATTTTATTTCTGCACCATCTCATTGGATGTTCCCAGCATCCCTGTAAGGCAGGCTGACCAGAGGTCTCAAACCCATGTTTATAGATGAGGAAACTAATACTCAGAATTTAGTGATTTTTTGCAGAGCTGCAACTAAATTATTAAGTTCCCTGCCCTTAGGAGAGTTAACAATCCAGAGACAAAGATAAGATGGTGTACCAAATACTATCTTAAATATTGCAGTGTCTGGAATTCGGCTGGGGCTCAAAAGGATTGAAAGGATGGATGGATGGATGGATGGATGGATGGATGGATGGATGGATGCATGCATGGATGGATGGATGCATGGATGCATGGATGGGCAGGCGGATGGATGGACGGACGGATGGATGGGTGGGTGGATGGATGGATGGTTGGATGGATAGATGGTTGGATGGGTGGGTGGATGGATGGATAGATGAGTGGGTGGGTGGATGGATGGATGGATGGGCAGATGGATGGATGGGTGGATTGATGGGTGAGTGAATGGATGGAAGGATAGATGGGTGGGGGTGGATAGAAGAATGGATGGATGGATGGATGGGTGGATGGATGAATGGGTGTGTGGATGGATGGATGGATGGTTGGATGGGTGGGTGGATGGATGGATGGATGGATGGGCTGGTGGATAGATGGGTGGATTGATGGGTGGGTGAGTGAATAGATGGAAGGATAGATGGGTGGGGGTGGATAGAAGGATGGATGGATGGGTAGATGAGTGGTTGGATAGATGATGGATGGCTCCTGGAAGTCAGAAAGTGGATCTTACTCACCTTTGTACCCCTGGTTCCTACTGTAATGCTTTGACATATAGGACCCACTCAGTAAATATTTGTTGAATGAATAATCTGCTTATGTATACATATACTTTTATACATAGGTAACTTTCTGAGCTTTAAAGAATAGAAGGGACTGACAAATGCAATGTGGATACAATTACTTGTTGTTTATCAGCACACATTATTCACCATAATGTTAGGTAGAAAATCATCCATTCATTCATGTATTTCTTCAGCAGATATTTTTGAGTGCCAGCTATCTCCTAGATTCTGTTTAAGTATTTGTAATACAACAGTGAACCAAAGCAGACAAAAATAGGTAAAGTCCCTGCTTTAACGGAAATTGTCTCTTAATGGGAGACAGCAGGGAACAAGCAACTAAATAGATAATATGTTAGTACTGAGAAAGAAAAGTGAAGCTGATGAGGTAAAAGAGAGTGATGATGTAGGGTTGCTATTTTCACCACAAAGGTCTCTCTGATACAGTGTCATTTGAGCAGAGACCCAAGAGAATTGAGTAGACAAGTAGGGAGGTTTTGTAGGGGAAGAACATTCCGGCCAGAAGAAACAGCACGTGCAACAGCACTGAGGCAGGAGCATGCTTGGTGGGTCTGAAGAACAGCTATGAGCCCAGCGTGTCTGGAGAGGGGAGTAAATGAGGCAGACAGCTACAGGAGATTGAAGGGATTTGAGTGGAAGAGCGATGGATCTCCCGAGCTACTGCTACCATCTAAACCAGCTGCTAGTGTGGTAAAGAGTTACCCACAGGCCTGATGGTGACCCCACCCCTGCCAATATAGGCACTATGTTGGTATTGACTACAATGTCCACTCAGAGCAACTGCACACTCAGCAGTTGTCCCTGGGTGCTAGAGAGGCCTTGGGCGTCCATGGCCCCAAGCTGCTAATCATTTCCACTATCATCTCAAATAGTTGTGAACTCCTAGTCCTAAAACATCCCCCAAAGAAAAAGAAAATCCATAATTTATATGCATTTATAATCTGTACTTAGTTTGACTTAGGTTTTGGCTTTTACTATGGCCCAGACTGGAGTGCAAGGGTGCAACCTCAGCTCACTGCAACCTCTGCCTCCCAGGTTCAAGCAATTCTCCTGCCTCAGCATCCTGAATAACTGGGACTACAAGCATGCACCACCATGCCCAGCGAATTTTTTGTACTTTTTAGTAGAGATGAGGTTTCACCATGTTGGCCAGGCTAGTCTCAAACCCCTGACCTAAGGTGATCTGCCCACCTTGACCTCTCAAAGTGTTGAGATTACAGCCTTGAGCCACCATGCCCAGCCAGTTTGGGCTTTTTTTTTTCAGACATTGTCTTGCTCTGTCCCCCAAGCTGGAGTACAGTGGCACGATCTCAGCTCACTACAAACTCTACCTTCCAGGTTTAAGTGATTCTCCTGCCTCAGCCTCCCAAATAGCTGGGAATACAGGTGCCCACCACCATGCCTGACTAATTTTTATATTTTTAGTAGAGATGGGGTTTCACCATGTTGGTCAGGCTGATCTTGAACTCTTGACCTCAGGTCATCCACCTGCCTTGGCCTCCCAAAGTGCTGGGATGACAGGTGTGAGCCACCGCACCTGGCCAGCTTTTTTTTTTTTTTTTTAAGAAATAAGAAATAATGTATAGGTTAAGGGCACAACTTTTCTTCTTAAAGAGACTTTATTTTTTAGGACAGTTAATATTTAAAGAAAAATTGAGAAGATAATGCCCATTGAATATCTCTTATCCAGCATCCAGAATGCTTGGGACCAGAAGTGTTTTGGATTTCAGATGTTTTCTGACTGGAATATTCGCATATACATAATGAGCTGTCTTGGGGATGAGACCCAAGGGTAGACACAAAATTCATTCGTGTGTCATATACACCTAATTGACATGGCCTGAAGGTACATTTATACAATATTTTTCATAATTTTGCCCATGAAATGAAGTTTTGGCTGTGTTTTTACTGTGACCCGTCACTTGAGGTCAGGTGTGAAATTTTTCACTTATGGCATCTGTTAGCACTCAGAAATTGCAGATTTGGAAGCATTTTGGATTTTCCGATTAGGGATGCTTGACCTGTACAGAGAGCTGCCATATATAAACCTGCACCCAGTTTCCCCTGTAATTAACATCTTACATTAGTGTGGTACATCTGCTGCAATTCTTGAACCAATATTAACACATTATTATTAACTGAAGTCCATAGTTTATTCAGATTTCCTTAGTTTCGCACAATAGCGTTCTCTTTCAGGATCTCATCTAGGGCACCACCTTACATTTAGTTGTCATGCCTCCTTAGCCTCCTCTTGGCTGTGCCAGTCTCTCAAACTTTCCTTGTTTTTTTTAATAACCTTGACGGTTTTGAGGAGTTCCAGTCAGGCGTATTATAGGATACCCTTCTGTTGATATTTGCCTGATGTGTTTTCTCATGACTAGACTTGGGTTATGTGTTTTGAGGGTAAAGACCACAGAGGTAAAGTGCCATTTTCAGCACATTATATCAAGGATAACGTACTGTCAGCATGTTTATCACTGTTAATATTGACCTTGATCACCTGGCTGAGG
The DNA here is from genome assembly GCF_049354715.1 of Callithrix jacchus. Lineage (NCBI taxonomy): Eukaryota > Metazoa > Chordata > Mammalia > Primates > Cebidae > Callithrix > Callithrix jacchus. The sequence continues at coordinate 76,113,998 of NC_133512.1, read as the reverse complement.
TAGTGTTTGAGGCCCTATTTGTTAAGTTTGTCCTCTGTGAAATTACTTTTCTCCCACAGCTTCTCCTGCCCCACTTTTTCCATACTGTACTCTCTGGAAGGAAGTCACTATGCACAAACCACACATAAGAAGTGGGGATTTGCTGGGCACGGTGGCTCACACCTGTAATCCCTGCACTCTGGGAGGCCAAGGCAGGTGGATCACCTGAGGTCAAGAGTTTGACACCAGCCTGGTCAACATGGTGAAACCCTGACTCTACTAAAAATTAGCTGGGTGTGGTGCGACATGCCTGTAATCCTAACTACTTGGGAGACTGAGGCAGGAGAATGGCTTGAACCCAGGAGGCAGAGACTGCAGTGAGCCGAGATTGCACCACTGCATTCCAGCCTGGGCAACAGAGCTCAACTCCATCTCAAAAAAAAAAAAAGAAGGAGGAGGAAGAAGAAGTAGGGACTTATGCTCCCTGTCCTTAAGGGTGGAATGTCTGTATATATTATTTGGAATTTTTCTGCAAGGCAAATTTTGTCTTCTCCTTTATTTATTTATTTATTATTGGTACACAGTCTCACTCTGTCACCCAGGCTGGAATGTAGTGGCACCATCACAGCTCACTGCAGCTTTGACCTCCTGGACTCAGGTGATCCTCCTGTCTCAGCCTCCCAAGTAGCTGGGACCACAGGTGCATGCCACCATGCCCAGCTAATTATTATCAATTATTATTATTATTTATAGAGACAGATCTCACTATGTTGCTTGAACTCAAACTCTTGGGTTCAAGCAGTCCTTCTGCCTTGGCCTCCCAAAGTGCTGGGATTACAGGTGTGAGCCACCATGTGTGGCCCATTTATTTATTCAATCATGTATTTATGACAATATAGATTCATAGATCTTTATTTTGTACTTTGGATTATAATCCAATACTACTTTATTTTGTTTCTCAAATTGTTCAGTTTTGGCCAGTGAAAGCTCTTTCAAGTGGCTCTTGTGTCCCTTTGACACATGCTCATCCTTGGAGTATTTTATTATTTTTTTAGCACTTCCTTACTTTCTGCTGCTACAACATGCCCCAGGCTCATCTTGTATATTTCCTGCCTCTGTTTGAGAATCAGCCATTTCTCCAAGGAGTCTTGGCTCCTTTTATAGTAGAATGGTATTAGAAACCAAGATCTGGGTACTAGGTATGCTCATTGCTGCTGGAGTGTTGCTGCTTCTGGCCTTCTCAACTGACAGAGCAAGAAAATAAGTATGTGTCTTCTAACTGTGTATTTATAGCTATAAATAGGTACCATATTCCTGTAAATGTTTCTATATGTAACCATCCGTATGTATATTCAGTAAAGCATGAGTTCATACTCCAACCAATTACCATATGGATCATTCTAGTCCCCTCCCTTTGCTTATGTATAAATTTCTACTGCAACAGTAAGAAACGTGGCATCCACCCGTATGCTATCCATTTTCTTAATTGTTCAGTTTCAATATGCATATATAACAGTATCAGAATTGTAACCCCTGGGATACAATGTTGTCAACTAGAGGACAGTGCTTATATCCACTTTTGCCTTTAGTTTGTAGACTACTCATTTCCAAAGTTACTTAGCTCAGCACTTTTCCACCAACCCTCTTCAGTGAAGTTTTTTTATACCTTTGTAATACAGTTAGATTTTCTTGTCACAGGCTGCATTCCTTCCTAAAATCCACAGGAATACCTTTTAATTTAACATGTTATCTCCAGCTAGATAATAAATTCACAAAGAACAACTATAGTGAGAAGCAAAGTGGTCCAATCATACTTTTTAAATTTGTTCTTAGGTTTTTAAAAATAATTTTCACATTATACAAGTAATACATTATTACAAGTTAAAGTCCTCCTTAATAGTACTCTAGGCCATGCGCAGTGGCTCACACTTGTAATCCCAGCACTTTGGGAGGCTGAGACAGGCGGATCACAAGGTCAGGAGTTCAAGATCAGTCTGGCCAACATATTGAAACCCTGTCTCTACTAAAAATACAAAAATTAGTCAGGCATGGTAGCACATGCCTGTAATCCTAACTACTCAGGAGGCCGAGGCAGAATTGCTTGAACCTGGGAGGCAGACGCTGCAGTGAGCTGAGATCATGCCACTGAACTCTAGCCTGGGAGACAAAGTGAGACTCGGACTCAGGAAAAAAAAGAAATACTACTGCAAGCCCAGTCCCTACCCCAAACATACATATTGTTGTTAGTTTGGGATGTGTCTGTCCAAACATTTTTCTTGCATTTATATTCTCATATGTATATATAATATACACACATATATTTTTATATATATAAAATATATATATATATATATATACACACATATATTTTATACCCACACACACACATACACATATGCCCCTGTGGAAAATGTCTAGTGTTGTTGTATGTTTTTCTTCTTTTTTTTTTTTTTTTTTTGAGATGGAGTTTTGTTCTTGTTGCCCAGGATGGAGTGCAATGGTGCTATCTCAGCTCGCTGCAACCTCTGCCTCATGGATTCAAACAATTCTCATGCCTCAGTCCCATCTCATGGGATTACAGGCGTGTGCCACCACGCCCAGCTGATTTTTGTATTTTTAGTAGCAATGGAGTTTCGCCATGTTGGCCAGGCTGGTCTCAATCTCTTGACCTCGTAATCCGCCTGCCTTGGCCTCCCAAGGTACTGGGATTACAGGTGTGAGCCACCACACCCGGCCTGCTGTGTGTTTTTTAACATAAATGCTAACAATATATAACTTCTGCAACTCTGTTTTTCTCTAAACCTTTCAACTTAGGTATCTTTCAAGCATGTGCATCACTGTCTGCTTGATGAGTAATATTCCATAGAATGAACATGTTGGTTACATTTCCCCCCTACTAATACTGGCAGTGCGCTACTGAACACTCTTGTGCATAGTGTTTATTCAGGAATGACTGGGTCATATACACATTTTAGTTTTAACAGCTGCTATCAAATTGCCCATTGGTATACTCACCCTGGGGGGAAAAAAATATATTGTTCCATATTATGTGACTGCGTGGGACAGAGAAGAGAATCAGATTGCTAGTTTTTAATTTGTCTTAATGTTTATTTCTAGAGAAAAGTGGATACGGGGGTAAGACTTAGTCTGTTATTTAAAAGAACCTCATGCTGTGATGATTTCCAGTGCTTTTTAATGTTAATTGTTGAATTATTAGAAGATGGGTAGAAAGCTGGGGTAGTCAATGATGCTAAAGTAGCTGCTGCCACAATTGTATGAAGCAGCGGGAACTCCTTGTTTGCTTGATAGGGCCCTGAGATGCCACAGCACAGGAGGACCAATGGCAGACACAAGGCAGAATCCTTCCATGTCTCTCGTGTGCTCCAGATGAGTAGGAAGCTCATGAGTTCATTCACTGGGCAGATGTGATTGCTCATCTCCTAAGGGCTGGGCTAGGATGCCCTTTGCCATACTGGACACTCCCAGGATGCATCTGCAGAGGTGAATGCTGTATTTCTCACCTGTTGTTTGCCATTTGCTTGAGTGTGTGTTGGGTGCCAAGCATGAAGCCCAACACTAAGGAGACGGGGGAAGGTGACAGTGTCGCCTTCCTGGGTTTGCCCTGCCTGGCTCTGCCAGCCATCACCTCATACTCTCTGCTCAGTCTTGGTTTGTTCACACTAAGGGACATGTGAGGTACCTTCAGGGCTGCCTGAGGGATTGGGGATACCTTAAGCATCCTACAGTAAGGTGAATGATGAATTCTGACCTGGCACAGGCCAGAGGTGTGCTCCTAGAGCCTTCTTTGTGCTCTTGGAATTATTTCCTAGATGGTTGGAAGTTTGGATGGAGGTAGCTGATATCTCGCCATGCTGCTGTTTAATCAAAAAAGGAAATTAGGACCAGGCGCAGTGGCTGACACCTGTAATCCTAACACTTTGGGAGACCAAGGCGGGCAGATCACTTGAGGTCAGGAGTTCGAGACCATCCTGACCAATGTGGCAAAACCCTATCTGTACTAAAAATACAAAAATTAGCTGGGTGTGGTGGTGCATGCCTATAATCCCAGCTACACAGGAGGCTAGGACACAAGATTCACTTGAATCCGGGAGACAGAGGCTGCAGCGAACTGACATCACATCACTCCGGCCTGGATGACAGAGCGAGACTCCATTTCAAAAAAAAAATGGAGATTGGGCATGGTGGCTGACGCCTGTAATCCTAACACTTTGGGAGATCGAGGCAGGGAGATCACCACCAGAGGTCAGGAGTTCGAGACCAGCCTGGCCAACATGATGAAACCCCATCCCTACTAAAAATACAAAAATTATATGGGCGTGATGGTGCATGCCTGTAATCCCACCTACTCCAGTAGGCTGAAACACAAGATTCGCTTGAACCCAGGAGAGGAGGTTGCATTGAGCCAAGATTGCGCCTCTGCACTGTAGTCTAAACAACAAAGCGAAACTCCATCTCAAAAAAAAAGGAAATGGAAATTAAAGTTGCTCACAATGTCTCAGTTCTGAGTAATCAAGACTAGGTATGTGCTTCCCGTTTGGAGAGCAGATTCCTTACAAAGAAGGCTCTCCCTGCCAATCCACACACTGGGGAATGTTTAGACCATACGATCTGAGAAGGAGGTGAGATTTTTCGAAAGGTTTGTGAGGCAGTTTTTTTGAAACATCAATCATGAATGCTTTATTCTCCCAGTAGTCCTGTAATTTGTTACAACGGGCTCCAGCATGGGGAGTGCAAAGGTGGAAGGGTCAGGTTGCTTCCACGTAGTATTGTTTTATAGCTTTTCTCATTACAGAGGTGATCTCCCTCATTTTACTAGTGGCCAGATAGTAAACTCTCTCTTACTTCTCTCTTTACCTTTGTGCTCTGAATCTTGTTTGCCTTGTGAACAAGGTCACGATGGGTTAAATTGTGTCTTCCCAAAAAAATAGGCTCAAATTCACCCACCCCCTACCTGTAGATGCGACTTTATTTATAACTAGGGTCTGCATATGAATTAAGTAAAGATGAAGTTGTACTGAATTCAGGTAGCACAAAAATTAGCCAGGCATGGTGATACATGCCTTAGAATCCCAGCTACTCAGGAGGCTGAGGTGGGAGGATCCCTTGAGCTCAGGAATTTGAGGCTGCAGTGAGCTATGATTATACCACTGCACTCCTGGGCTACAGAGCAAGATCTTGTGTCAAAAAACAAAAACACACACAAAAATAAAGAAAGAGAAAGAGAGACCGGATACAGTGGCTCACGCCTGTAATCCCAGCACTTTGGGAGGCTGAGGCAGGTGGATCATGAGGTCAGGAGTTCAAGATCAGCCTGCCAACCTGGTGAAATCCTGTCTCTACTAAAAATACAAAAATTAGCTGTGCATGGTGGCAGGCGCCTGTAATCCCAGTTACTCAGGAGGCTGAAGTAGGAGAATCATTTGAACCTGGGAGGCAGAGGTTGCAGTGAGCCAAGATTGAGCCACTGTACTCCAGCCTGGGGGACAGAGTGAGACTCCATCTCAAAAAAAAAGAGAGAGAGAGAGAAGAAAAAGAAGAAGGTTTGGAACCAGAGGCAGGGAAAAAGGCCACGAGAAGATGAAGTCAAAGATTGAGAGTGTCGCAGCCACAAGCCCAAGAACAGCGAAGATCACTGGTGACGACAGAAGCAAGGAGAGGGGCAGGTAGCACATTCTCCCTGAGAGCCCCAGAAGGAACCACCCCTGCCCACACCGTGATTTCAGACTCTGGCCTCCTGAATGTTGAAAACTAAGGTTCTGTTCTCGTAAGCCCCCCAGATTGTGGGGCTTTGTTACAGCGGTCCTAGGAAACTAACACACCTAGTCTTTTGGTCCTCTTGAAAAAGGAGACTTTAAACCCAAATATCCTCTTTCCATCAAAGAAAAACTTTAGTCCTACATCGAGCAGTGTCTTTCAGTTCTAAATCCAGCCTTTTCAGAAAGCATCACTTCTCCTTTTCCTCCCTACTTTGCAGCAAAGTCAAGTACCAGTGGAGTGTCTCAGCAGCCGTGTGGACACTTGAAGCCTGTTAGCACTGACCCTGGCGGCCCAGCTAAATAGTGCAGCATAATGCAGCAGCAGCTTGGGAGGTGGAGCTAGAATCCACAAACGGGCAAAACAAAAAGGGTTTTGACCTCACTCTGCTGCCTTCGCAAGGGAAGAGGCCGCAGGGCTGTGGCGCTGTCTTGGTGTGTGCCAACCTGAAACACATAGGCTTTGACACAAAGTGCACATACAGGGGCCAGAAGCAGGGTGGGCAGCCTCTTCTTGAACTCTCCATGGCCTCTCTCCCTTTGGCTAGTGTGTTTTCTAAAGGATCCATTCAGGATCCATTGAGTCTTCTATAACATCATGAAACTGTGGGATTTTAGAGCTGCAAAAGACCTGAGTGTGATTCAGTTCCACTTCCCACCCCTTTTTATTTATAATAATAGCTGCTATCTGTTGAATAATATAAATACTAAATATTTATTGAATACATACTGTGTGCCAGAAAGTATTCTAAGCACTTGATATGTATTCACATATTTAGTCATCACCGGCAATGCCCTGCAAATAGGAACTCTCAATATTTCCAATTTGCAGATGAGGAAACTGAGGCATACAGAGAAAAGAAACTTAACCAAAGACTAACAGCTAGAAAGTGGCAGAATCGGGATTCAAACCCAGGTGTGTCTAACCCTGAGCCCTCTTAGCCCCTCTGCTTTGCAGAGACCTTAGTATGAAATAACACACCCCCGATCATGCATCCAAAGAGCACAGGCTTCAACACCCAGAACCACTCTGCCTAAAAACTGGAAGTGGTGCTGTACATTTTTTTTTTATAGATAGGGTCCTGCTGTATTGCCCAGGCTAGTCTTAAACTCCTGACTTCAAGCAATTCTTCCTCTTCAGCCTCCCAAGTTGCTGGAATTATAAGTGCCCACCACTACACCTGGCTTGTATCTTCGTCTTTTTTTTTAAGGCAAAGTCTCACTCTGTTGCCCAGGCTGGAGTGCAGTGGCACCATCTCGGTCCACTGCAACCTCCACCTCCTGGATTCAAGTGGTTCTCATGCCTCAGCCTCCAGAGTAGCTGGGATTAAGGCACACACCACCACACCCGACTAATTTTTCTAATTTTAGTAGAGATGGAGTTTTATCATGTTGACCAGGCTGGTCTCGAACTCCTGACCTCAGGCTCACCTTGTCCTCAAAAAGTGCTGGAATTACAGGTGTGAGCCACCATGGCTGGTCTTTGTTTCTTCTTAATATGGACCCAACTTTAACTGTGAGGGCACACACAGGCATGCACATGCGTGCACACGTGCACACATAGTCCTAGCCCTGCCCTCAACCTGTCTTCGTGATGTCTGAGGACATGGTAGTGACAGTGATGAGTTACAATGCATTTTGAAGTCACTGTGAAAAACAGGTTATGTGATGAAGTAAAGTTACCACTACCAGTAAGCAATGCAGTTGGGACATGCTACTAAATTAGAACCAAACTGTTAATCTACGTGTGTGCACACACACTCACACTCACACACACACACCCCTCTTAAGAAGAGTGCGCTAGTCCCTCCCAAGAGAAAACTAGCTTAGAAGTAGTATTTCCATTAGGCTACCCTATCAATCATATCAAAATTTCTCAAGAGTTTGGTCTGAGAGAGGCAGTCACAGGAGGCCTCTGCTGGCTATGTTGTCTCCAGGTGAGGAGCCGGCAGCAGGGAAAGCAGAGCCCTGTGGGCCCTGTCCCTGGGCAGAGCAGCTGGGCTATGTCTGCCACCAGCCCCTGGTGAATTCTTTCATCAGGGATGGTCCTCCTCTCAGGTTTAGGGTGTTCATGATTTTTACAAAACGCGATCACAAAAGAACACCCAAGTTAGTGCAAGCCTCCTACTGTCTCATTGTCCCCCACACGAGCCCTGGGAGCAGACCACTCCCCACATGGCAAGGCCACAGGCGTGCCTGTGAGCATCTCTAAGAGCAGGATGCGGGCACAGCAGAGGCTGGCCTGTGCGGAGGGTTGGGAGCCTCAGAGCACAGTGATGAGTGATGAGCTGCTCCAAGGCCACTGTGCCCAATGGTCCAGGAATCCTTCCAGCAGCTCTGCTTGGCTCCCCATTGTCCCCCACCCAACCCTGTGTTTGTTGAGTCAGGCCTTCAGTTCCTCCCCTTTTTTGTTGCCTCCCTCAAGGCAAGCTGGAAGCCATGATGGCCATTAACAGAGTCAGAGACGTGGGTGACTTCTGTGGCCTGACGGTTACCCTGCGGCTCTCTCTTGTGTGTCCTCTCTCCTGTGCCCGCTGAGAGAGGTGTGGGGAAGGTCCCCAGCCCTGGCCCCGTGAGTCCAGTCAGGCACATCGTGTTCTGGGCCAGCCACTTCAAACTCGGCAGCGACATTGGGTGTTGGGTTGTAGTTGTTGCTGCTCAGCCTGTTGGGTGGGTGCAGGGTCTCCTGGCTAGAACTTGTGTGGGGTTGGAGGAGGGGCAGGGAGGCCATGTGTGTGGTGCTCAAGGAAGCTTCCTACAGCCCAGATCTGAAGAGAATGGAGAGGACATAGGCAAGAAGTAGCTTGGCCTGAGTGGAGGGAGGCAGGGCTTCCCTTGGGAGCTTCATCAGGGCCTCCCAAGGTGTACTCAGCTCTGCCAGACAGGTGGAGTGCCCTGGAATTTTCCAGTGGATGTCCAGAAGACACCACCAACTCCTCTGAGGTAGAGAAGAAGCCAGCGCAATGGCTCACACCTATAATCCCAGCACTTTGAGAGGCTGAGGCTGGAGGATCGCTGAGCCTAAGAGTTCAAGACCAGCCTGGGCAGCATATGAGACTTGTCTCTACAAAAAATAATAAAGCCAGCCTGAGCAATATAATGAGACCTCATCTCTACAATACATTTTTTAAAAATCAGCCAGACTTGGTGACACATGCCTGCAGTCCCAACTACTCGGGAGACTGAGGTGGAAGGATCACTTGAGCTTAGGAGGCAGAGGTAGCAGTGAACTGTGATCACACCACTGTCCTCCAGTTTGAGCAACAAAGCAAGACTCTGTCTCTGAATGAATGGATTAACGGTACCTGGATTACTAACCCAGGCAAGAGGCAGTGTTCTGTCTGTTCAGGTCTACATTCTGCAGGTATTAATGAATTAACCACCTATACTAGGGAAAGCTGCCCAGAGAGGTAACTGTGACCTGAGGGCTGTACCAAGATCAGGATTTTAGGCATCCTATGTGGTACTCAGACTATTCAAAGCAGCAAGAAGTGGCCAGGCATAGTGGCTCACACCTGTAATCCCAGCACTTTGGGATGCCAAGGCAGGGGGACCATAAGGTCAGGAGATCGAGACCAAGCTGGCCAACAGGATGGTCTTAGTAAATTCCATCTCTACTAAAGAGATCTTCTACTTTGTTTTAGTAGAAACTCCATCTCTACTAAAAATACGAAAATTAGCCAGGCGTGGTGGCATGAGCCTGTAGTCCCATCCCAGCTATTCAGGAGGCTGAGACAGGAGAGTCACTTGAATCCAGGTGGCAGAGGTTGCAGAGAGCCAAGATCACACACTCCAGCCTGGGAAACAGAGCAAGACTCCATCTCAGAAAAAAAAAGAAAGAAAGAAGCACATCCAGGGGCTCCAGATCCAAGTCTGTGCCACCAAGCTTCTTACTAAGATGTCACTGGGCTTTGGTAGTTAAAGGGGGCAGAGACAGTTAAAGGATTATGTGGTCGCCTGGGTTTTGGAAGAATTCAACATGGGGTCACAGCTGAAGGGTCACTCCTTTCCTATGCGCTGGCAGCACAACCTTTACATGCATTCTTCACTGGGCCCTTCACAGCTGGGTCTCTCTGTTTCCTGCACTTGCTGAAAAGCAGAAATTTACTCCAAAAGGAATGCTCACTCCTTTTGCCCCTGCTTTTTCTGTAAGTGGTGGGTTTTGTCTGTCTTCTGTTTATGGAGCTGCCAAATCCTAACCCTTCCCATATCCACTGTGGTCTCCAGGCACACCCCCTATTTGAATAGGTATCAGATTTCCCCCATGTGTAATCTAATTATTCCTAGACTTAGTCCTCTCTGAGAAGGCCAAGAGCCCTGACTTCATTCTCTGCACTGGCTCCTGCTACTCCGAGATATATTCCTGGGGTACAGCTAGCTCTGCAGGGGCTTGGGAATCTCAACCCAGTGAACCAAGAGACAAGGTTATACATGAGTTTAGGAAACTAGAAAGACCCAAAGCCCAAGTTGGAAGTTTCTGTAAGAAAATGCTTATACTATAAGGCCTTACACAAATATCTGGAATAATTGTTTGAGATGGAATCTTACTCTGTTGCCCAGGCTGGAGTGCAGTGGCACAATCTTGGCTCATTGCAGGCATGGATCACCACACCTGGCTAATTTTTGTATTTTTAGTAGAGACCAGGTTTCACCATGTTGGCCAGGCTGGCCTTGAACTGCTGACCTCAAGTGATCCACCCGCCCGCCTTGCCCTCCTAAAGTGCTGGGATTACAGGCATGAGCCACCACTCCTGGGGCAATGATTTTATCAACTACCCACATCCCCTTGAGAGGACTTCATGAGGGTCTTTGAAGTAGATCCTGTGGGGCGGGGTCTACTCTGTGGGAGCCTCCCAGACTGAATGTGAAGAAGGGTGCTCCCCAGAGGGAAATCAAGGTGCTATTACTGGAAGAAGAGAAAAAGGGGGATGGATGCTGAGCAGGCCAAGATCACAAATACTCCCCTCACCCATCCAGGACTCTTTCTCTTTCCTTTGCTTCCCTTCAGTCATCTGTTCTTCAGTTCCTGCTCACAAAAGGACAGAAGAATCATTCTGTTTCAGTAGGTACAGTCTGTGATTCTGGTGGCCACTGTGAACTGGTCTGTTTCCTAGTCTTGCTCATCCTGGAATCAGGATGTAACGTGGAAACACAACAGGCCCCTTGCTTCCCGGCTGCCGTTCATCACCTGTCTGTGATGCCTTCCTGTGCCTGGAGCAGGTGCTTCTCTACTCAACTCGGAGGCCCTCCCCACAAGATAAATCCTCTCTCCGAAGCCTGCCCTCCTGTGCTGTAGCCTTTTCTTGGCTTCTGTTTTGTTCTGAACTTCCTGTTCTATTTTTGAACAATCATAGTCTGGACCCAGGCCTTGGCAGACAAAGAGCCCATGTGAATGGTAGACATCCGACCTGAATACCTGACCTGCGATTAGTAACCTGGGTTGGCCCCAGGCCGAAGGTTGTTCCATGCCTCCATCAGTTGTCACCCTCCACCCTCCCAGCCTGGCTGGCCACATTTTTTGCTCCTGCCGTCAACTGCAGAGATGCAAACTGCGAAGAGGTGTTTCCCTGCCTGGGAGGTTTCGGGTTGTGTGTCTACCTCTCCCAGGAGCCTTCAGGCACACACACCAAAAGGTAGATGCGACCCTGCCTCTTTGGAACAGTGAGTAGAGCAAACAGACTGTGTTAAAGCTTCCTTAAATTTCCTTAATCCAGCCCATCCTGCAGATGGAAGTGAATGCCATTTATATTGTTTTTTAGTGATCACTCAGCTCACTCCAAGTGGCACCCAGAAACTCGGAATTCAGACTGCTTACTTGCTGGCTTCAATTCTGCAAAATACCCTGCCCTCCCGATGGCCACTGGGGTTGGACAGTGCCCACATGCACTTTCTTTCCCACTCAGGTAGCCTATAGCTGATTAACCAGGAAGGCGTGGGGCTACCTAGCATAGCTACAAGACTCGATCTGAGATGCCTCTCTATCATTGTTTGTATGGCTGATGTTTTCTTATTGTTGCTGTTGTTTTAAAAGGGGAGAGGTTTTGACACAGAACTGTTTTATCTAATTCACCCTTCACTGCCCCTTCCACGCCTGCTCCCCTACCAAAAGAACGTTTTAATGCTTTTGATGATATTCACCATTTCATAGTTGTCTTAAGAAACTGTTGTGGTTTTCACTGATTTAAAAATATTAATAGTCTTACTATTATAAAATTTCTTATAGATTAATGAGAAAAAATATATTCATTAGAGAATGGGTGGGAATAGGCAATTCACAAGAGAGGAAATTCAAGTGGCCAATTAATCTGAAAAATGTGCAGCCTTACTAGCAGGCAAGAACACAAGTTAAAGCAGTCAGTATTTTTCACTTATGAAAATGACACTTGTTTAGAAATTAATAATACCCAGTGGTCATGAGGAAGAAGCAAAGCAGACTTTCCGTCAAGCTGCTGGATATGTAAGTTGGGGCTCCTTTCATCTTGGGCATGTGGCTAGTAGATGTATCAGGGATCTGGAACCAAAATTTGTGCTTCTCAGAATTTATATAAAGTAAATAAATCAAAATGTGTACAAGCATGAATTACCCATAATAGCAAAATATTGCAACCAATATGAATAACCATAGAGGCTACAAAGTAGCCTCTAAAATAATCTTTTAAAAATACTTTATAACATGAAAAAATGTTCATAATGTGAAAAGTAGGGGGGAAACAGCATTTAAAACAATGCTTAGTGTGATCACTTTTTAAAAATTACGTACATATCTGTGCATTTTTAACTGAAATGGATGGTGACTGTGGGTCACTTTTAGTTTCTTCTTCATTCATATCTACATTTTCTAATTTTTTTTTTTTTTTTTTTTTTGAGATGGAGTCTCACTGTGTTGCCTGGGCTAGAGTGCAGTGGCCATCTCGGCTCACTGCAACCTCTGCCTCCTGCCACTGAGCTCAGCTAATTTGTTGTGCTTTTAGTAGAGATAAGGTTTCACCATGTTGGCCAGGCTGGTCTCAAACTCCTGACCTTGTGATTTGCCCACCTCGGCCTCCCAAAGTGCTGGGACAGGTGTGAGTCACCGTGCCTGTCCTAATATCTTTATTATACACTTACCATTTTAATAATTATATTTTTTAGATTTTCTTTCATTTTTTTTGTTTGTTTTTTTGAGACAGGGTCTCACTTTGTCATCCAGGCTGGAGTGCAGTGATACTATCATGGCTCACTGCATCCTTGACTTCCAGAGCTCAGTAGATCCTCCCATCTCCCTCCAGTAGCTGGGACTACAGGTGCATGCCACCACACCTGGCAAATTTTTCTTTTTTCTTTTTTTTTTGTAGAGATGGGTTTTTGCCACGTTAACCAGGCTGGTCTCAAACTCCTGGACTCAAGCAATCTGATCACCTAGGTCTCCCAAAGTGCTGGGAGTATGACCATGAGCCACCACACCTGGTCCTTTTCGTAATTTTAAAAACAGAGAACCACAGGGTCAGAGTTAAGATATAAGAGAACTCAGTTTGGGTTTGTTTTTCTGGGCCAGAATCTAAAAGGATCAGAAAACAACTGGGCCCCCATATAAAATAGTCTGTCTTTGCAAAGGTCTCCAAACCTGAGCAGAGAATGAGATGAAGTCTGCTCAGGTTATTTTGTCACCTGCACCCTTTCATTGAAATTTTTTTTTTTTTTTTTTTTTTTTTTGAGACGGAGTTTCGCTCTTGGTACCCAGGCTGGAGTGCAATGGCACAATCTCGGCTCACTGCAACCTCCGCCTCCTGGGTTCAGGCAATTCTCCTGCCTCAGCCTCCTGAGTAACTGGGATTACAGGCACATGCCACCATGCCCAGCTAATTTTTTGTATTTTTAGTAGAGACGGGGTTTCACCATGTTGACCAGGATGGTCTCTATCTCTTGACCTCGTGATCCACCCGCCTCAGCCTCCCAAAGTGCTGGGATTACAGGCTTGGGCCACCGCGCCCAGCCCCTATTGAAATTTTTTATTGCAGATATGAAAAGTAACTACTGACATGTCCCAGTGGGATTTTATTTTATATAATAAAGTATATAATAAGTATATAATGAATGTATATAATGAAGTATATAGTATGACTTTTTTTTCTTTAACTTTGGGGAAAAAAATCCCTTAAATTCTACTTGTACCTTTTCCTCCAGATTGAAAAACAGACTAATTGTGGCTTACAACAGATTTGACCTCAGGTGACTTAAGTAATGACAGGAATGCCTTCTGAAGCTCCTCCCTCTTCTCTTACACCATCTCTTTTTTTCTTCTCCCATTCCCCCTCACTTTTTTTGGGGGGGTAAGTGTTCCTTTTCTTTGCCTATCCCTTAAGCCTGCTGGCATCAATTAGGATGCTCCAGTCACAGCAAGTGTGAAGAGCTCTTCCTCCAAGGTATCCATATGGCCAGAAATGGGAATTGGTTTGACTCAAAGTACTGAAATGTCACTGCAGAATTTGGTCTGTGCTTGCAGCCAGTTTTACACCACCAGTGTTTTTCCTCCACCTCTGGGGTATACAGTGGGGGTACACTTTTAATGGCATGCCACTAGTCACAGTTTTACCAGGTATAGTTGGGGGTCACAGAGATGAGAACAAAACCATTGCTTACATGTGAATTTCCTTGGTTCCTGAGTGAGCACCCTTATCCAGTTTGATGACATTTGGGCAGGTGCTCCAAGTGAGTATCTGCAGAAATGCCTTCAGGCACTGTTCAGATAGCACACTACTCCAGTGATCCAGGAGGGTAGCTGCCTTATTCTTTTTGAAAGCTATTCTCTTGGCTTGGCAGCTATAGGAATTCAAGATTCATGCTGTCGTAAAACATGCTAGGAAAGGACATGAATTTTAGAAAACAGGGAAGCTCTGAGGAAGTACCAGGCTGCTATTTACAGTCTTTTCTGGGTGCCAGATATGGAGCACAGCACTTCACGGAGTTTTCTCACTTGATGCTCACAGGAACTCTGGGAGAAAGATATCATACTTCCATTCTCTAGATGAGGAAGGTGAGGCTCAGAGAAGTTACATCCTTTTCCCAAAGTTTCCAAGCTTGTACCTTCTACTGGAGCTGTTTTGAACCCACACCTGATCTCTGATGTACCAAGCTGCTCTCCCAGAGCTTATGCTGTGCCATGAAGTCTATACTTCAAGTTACACTTATGGTCTATTACTATTGTAATAAGACCTCTGCTGTGTGGCATCAAGGACCCATGGGTGACATTGACAGCCATGGTTCCTGAATGCCACATATGTATCCTCTGAGGTCAGGGGGCATCAGAGGGCTTCTAGGGTAAGCCTTGGAATTCATGTAATTTACTGGTCTCCCACAGCAAGAAGCTATCCAGGGGGGCCGAGGCAGGCAGATCGCCTGAGGTCAGGAGTTCAAGATCAGCCTGGCCAACCTGGTGAAACCCCGTCTGTAGTAAAAATACAAAAATTAGCCAGGTTTGGTGGTGGGCATCTGTAATTCCAGCTATTCAAAAGGTTGAGGCAAGAGAATCACTTGAATCCAGGAAGTGGAGATGGTGCCCCTCTATTCCAGCCTGGGTGACAGAGAGAGACTCCGTCTTTAAAAAAAAAAAAAAAGCTATCCAGATGCCCATTATCTCTTCTGTCCAGAAGTATATGAGAGCTCTGAGCATCTCCCTGTCCCTTGGGGGACCCAAGGATTCAAGAACTGACCTAGACAGGATCTCAAAACATCTGACTCAAATTGTAATATGTATTATAATATTACTACAGTAATATGGTCTTATTGTTGGCCTGGCCTGGGAAATAAATTTCCGTCAGGGATGCCTCTGGAATGGGTATATTCAGCATAGAGCAAAATCGTCCAGGGAGCTTATAAAGCACAGATTCCTGGGCCAACCCTGAGATTCCAGTTCAGCGGGTCAGGAGGGTGGGGCATTTGTTGCCAAGCGGCGCTGATGCCTCCAATCCAGAGCTGTGGGCTCCTTCTGGAATAACACTGCCCTATGCCCTGCAGGGAGGGCAGGCGAGTGTGAAGGTTCTCTTGTGTAGCATTTGGATTGAAATTCTGACCCTGCCAATAGTGGGTGGCTTGGTCAAGCTACTAGCCTCTCTGGGCTTGCTTACTCACCTTGAAAATAAGGATTTAAAGAGCAGCTACTACATAGCGTGGGGATTAGATGAGCTAAACCATGTGAGGTATTTCAAATTGAGAGTTCTTAATCAGGGTTTGCTTTTATTAGCAACACATGGAACCATAATGTCCTGGAATGGAGGAAAGTGCTCTGGCCCTGCAGTCAGAAGTCTTGAGATCCTGTCTAGGTCAGTTCTCAAATCCCTGGGTTGCCTGAGAGAGAGGTAGGTGCTCAGAGCTTTCCTGTACCTCAGGGCAGAAGGGCTAATGGGCACCTGAGTAGCTTCTTGCTGTGGGGAACTGTAAATTGCATGGATCCCAAGGCTTACTCTGGCAGCCCTCTGAGGCCTCATGACTGGGGTTTCTCGAGGGTGCATGTGTGGCATCCAGGCCCCGTGTCTGACATGGCTCAGGTAGGGAGCGTGCCGCAGGCACGCTGGGCCTGCTGACCTGCGGAGTCCTAACCTTTCCCCTTTGGGCCTTGAGTCACCCTTATTCCCACTGTGCCTGCTATAGTTTAAAGGCCTCAGGCCCTGCTTTCTTTTACTTGCAGCTTTTTATTTACTTTCTATCTAGGAAAGCTCCACAAACCCATGTGGTTTGGAAAATGAGACAGAATGACAGTTATCTCAGGGTCCTCTCCGCAGTAGCCTGGGCCTCTCCACCCACATCATTCCTGCAGTGCCCTGGGCTCCGGGGCAGGCCAGACCCATAGAGCACAGCCATTCCCCTCCGAGGCCAGCCATGGCGGCACCCTATTATGTATCAGCATGGGAATTTAGAGCCTGGCTGCACCAAGTGTGGTTCTCTGATCAGCTGTGTCATCATCACCAGGCTCCATCTGATATGGTTTGGATATGCGTCCTCACCGAAATCTCATGACAGATTGGAAGAGGGGCTTGGTAGGAGGTGATTGGATCACGGAGGCGAATTTCCCCTCTTGCTATTCTCGTGATAGCAATTGAGTTCTCACAAGATCTGATGGTTGAGAAGTGTCTGGTACTTCCCCCATCACTCTGTCTCCTGCTCTCCCAATGGTAAGATGTGCTTGCTTCCCTTTTGCCTTCTGCCATGGTTATAAATTTCCTGAGGCCTCCCAGTCATGCTTCCTCTTAAGCCTACAGAACTGTGAGTCAATTAAACCTCTTTTCTTCATAAATTACCCAGTCTCAGGTAGTGCTTTATAGCAGTGTGAGAATGGACTAATACAGAAAATTGCTACCAGGAGTGAAACACTGCCATACAGATACCTGAAAATGTGGAAACGACTTTGGAACTGGATAACTGGCAGAGGTAGGAACAGTTTGGAGGACTCAGAAGATAAGATGTGGGACAGTCTCGAACTTCCTAGAGACTTGTTGGATGGTTTTTGACCAAAATGCTGATAGTGATATGGACAATGAAATCCAGGCTGAGGTGATCTCAGATAGCGATGAGGAACTTCTTGGGAAGTGGAGCAAAGGTGACCCTTTCTATACTTTAGCAAAGAGACTGGCAACATTTCCCCCAGCTCTAGAGATCTGTGAAACTTTGAACTTGAGAGAGATGATTTAGGGTATCTGGCAGAAGTAATTTCTAAGCAGCAAAGCATTCAAGAGGTGACCTGGCTGTTTCTAAAAGTGTATGCTCATATGCTGAACAAAGAGATTATCTGAAACTGGAACTTGTATTTAAAAGGGAAGCAGAGCATAAAAGTTTGGAAAATTTGCAGCCCAGCTGTGAGGTAGAAAAGAAAAGCCTTTTTTTCTGGGGCTTTTCAAGCCTGCTGCAGAAATTTGCATCAGTAAAGAGGAGCCAAATGTTAATAGCCAAGACAATGGGCAAAATATCTCCAGGGCATTCCGGAGACCTTCATAGCAGCCCCTCCCATTGCAGGCCCAGAGACCTAGAAGGAAAAAATGGTGTTGTGGGCCAGGCTTAGGGTCCAGCTGCCCTGTATAACCTCAAGACATGGCACCCTGCATCCTAGCCACTCCAGCTCCAGCCATGGTTAAAAGGGGCCAAGGTATACTTTGGCTGCTGAGGTTTGGGGCTTATACCCTTTGAAGTTGGAAGCTCCACATGGAGTCCCCACTGGGGCACTGTCTAGTGGAACTGTGAGAAGAGGGCCACTGTCCCCCACCCCAGAATTGTAGATCTACCAACTTGCATCATGCGCCTGGAAGTGCCATGAAAGCAGCCACAGGGGTTGTACCCTGCAGAGCCACCCAGGCAGAGCTGCCCAAGGCCTTGGGATCCCACTGCTTATGTCACTGTTGCCTGGATGTGAGACACGGAGTCAAAGGGATTTATTTTGGAGCTTTCAGATTTAATGATTGCTCTACTGGGTTTCAGACTTGCATAGGGCCTATTGCCCCTTTGTTTTGGCCAATTTCTCCCATGTAGAACAAGAACATTTACCCAAGGCCTATACCCACATTGTATCTTGGAAGTAACTAACTTGTTTCTGATTTTATAGGCTTATAGGTAAAAGGGACTTACCTTGTCTCAGATGAGACTTTTGAACTGTGGACTTTTGAATTAATGGCTGAAATGAGTTAAGACTGGGGAACTGTTGAGAAGGGATAATTGTATTTTGCAGTGTGAGAAGAACATGAGATTTGGGAGGGGCCAGGGGCAGATGATACGGTTTGGCTCTGTGTCCCCACCCAAATCTCACCTTCAATTGTAATAATCCCTGCATGTCAAGGGCAGGACCAGATGGAGATAATCGAATCATGGGGGCAGTTTCCCCATGCTGTTCTCGTGATAGTAAGTAAATTCTCTTGAGATCTGATAGTTTTATAAGGGGCTTCCCCCTTTGCTTGGCTTCATTCTCTCTCCTTGCCTGCTGCCATCCATGTAAGACGTAACTTGCTCCTGCTTACCTTCCCCATGTGGAACTGTAAGTCCATTAAACCTTTTTCTTTTGTAAATTGCCCAGTCTCAGGTATGTCTTTATCAGCAGTGTGAAAATGGACTCATGCACTATTCTCTTGATAGTGAGTGAGTTCTCACAAGATCTGATAGTTTTAAAGTGTGTGGCACCGCCCCCTTCACTCTTTCTCTCTCCAGCGCTGCCATGGTAAGACATGCTTGCTTCCCCTTCACCTTCTACCATGATTATAAGTTTCCTGAGGCCTCTCAATCATGCTTCTTGTTAAGCCTGTGGAACTGTGAGTCAATTAAACCTCTTTTCTTCATAAATTACCCAGTTTCAGGTAATGCTTGATAGCAGTGTGGGAACGGACTAATATACCATCCCTGATTGTTTTAAGATACAAACTTTGACCAGGCACAGTGGCTCACACCTGTAATCCCAACACATTGGGAGGCCAAGGCAGAAGGATCACTTGAGTCTCGAAGTTTGAGACCAGCCTGTCTCTACAAAAGTTTTTTTTTTTTTAATTAGCCAGGTGTGGTGACATACACCTACAATCCCAACTACTCAGGAAGCTGAGGTGGGAGGATCACTTGAGCCCAAGAGATGAAGGCTGCAGTGAACTATAATTGCACCACTGCACTCCAGTCTGGGCAACAGAATGAAACTCTACCAAAAAAAAAATAAAAAAACAAAAAAACAATGCAAGCTTTATTATTATTCAGGTATGGGGAAACCAGGAGATCAGGAGACCACTGCCATTGAAATAAGTGTTGGTTACTCACAGTTTCCAAGAGAAGGGAGCACACATGCCTCAGAGCCACATGAGGAAGCACCAGGAGTGCTTAGGAGGCAGAGGGAACAAGGGAAAATGTAGGCAGGACTTTCTGGTGATTTCCACAGGAAAGAATTGACTAGGCATAGTAAGTCAGTTCAGGACTGGCTAGTTTGAATCATCTCAGAAGGCTGTAGGGTGGAGAGGCACTTTTTAGTTGTCTGGTACCTAACCCTGGGGTGATTAAGGTAGGGTCTAGTGGTGCAGATTATAAGAGGCAGACAAAAGAGATGATTGGGGTGTGGGCTTCAGGTTGGTTGGTCTGCATATATACTCATACCTATAGGTGAGTCCTTTACTATCTCTAGGAATTTGCTAGCCCTGGGAAAAGCAGTCTCCCCAGGACAAGCAAGCCCCTGCAATGTCAAAGCATTGGAAATGCAGGAAAAATATTTTTTTCTTTGTTTTTTGAGACAGAATTTTACTCTTGTTGCCCAGGATGGAGTGCAATGGCGTGATCTGGGCTCACTGCATCCTCTACCTCCTGGGTTCAAGAAATTCTTCTGCCTCAGCCTCCCAAGTAGCTGGGATTACAGGCTCCTGCCACCATGCCCATCTAATTTTTTTTATATTTTTAGTAGAGAATGAAAATACAAAAGTAGAGTATTTAGTAGAGTAGTATCTTTAGTCTCAAACTCCTGACCTCAGGTGATCCACCCACTTCAGCCTCGCAAAGTGCTGGGATTACAGGTGTGAGCCACCATGTCTGCCAGAAATACAGAAAATTTTTTAAAAGGCACCATTAAAAAATTCTGTAGGCACATTGACCTACAGAATAAGCGTCTGCATTTTAACCAGATGCTGGAGTAATTAACATTGGAGAACCACTACTCTAGGGCACTACTCTCTGATGCTCTGAATTGGATCTGCTAAAAGCACCATTTGTCCTAAGCCATTCTATATACGCATAGGGACAGTGACTCTGGGTTTGTAAGACTATGTACACCAAAACGAGTCTGAAATCTTAAATGGAAAGCAAAAGAAGAATGTCCCAGAATATTAGCAAAGCCTTCCATTTCTTGGGACTATGCTAATAATATTAATATTCTTTTGATTGTTACTAATGAATGGCACAGCAGTCTTAGATATTGAGCAAACAGATTATACTACTTTCTATAACAGAACTTATTTAAAGGGAAAGAACTTACCACCTCATCAGTGAATAGAGATAAAGCCAATATTTTTAACCCATTTGACAATGGGAAAATTGATCAGTTAATTATCCAATGAAATCCTAGTTTTCTACATTCCCAAACAAGTTGCACTCCAATTTATTTTAATGGGGCAAAATTTTCTAAAATTTCTTTAGATGACCCATCTGACTTACATTTGTCATCAGAAACTCCTTTAGAAGGAACCTTTACTGGCACACTCAACTTGGAGAGGCTGTTATATTGAGGAAGAGAGGAAGAAGAAGGAGAGTCAAATGTGGGTGCCTCACAGAATCGCAGTGCTTGGAAATAAGGGGATCATTGAATCAGTCAATAGAATTTCTCATTTTAAAGGTAGGGACACTGAGCCCTGAGAGGTTAGTAACTCGCATGAGGCTCTGTGACTCTTTGATGCAGACATGGAATGGTACATAGGCCCCTGGGTCCACGGCCAGCTGTTCTCCACAACACTGTGGAGTTTTCTTTTTCTCATCCTTCTTCTTCCCTTCCCACTTCAGCAGATCACCTCCTTCCTCTTAGATCAGAGCTAAAACCCTTCACGCCCAGTCTGGCAGTGCTGACAACAGCAGCTGTGTATTTTATTTCTTTGCTATATTTATTTTTACCCATCTTTGTTGCAGAAGGATTTAAGGCCACTTACAAAGTTGCAAACAACAGAATAAGATAAAATAAATTTAAAATAAGTGAGAAGGATGAGATAAAGGAATAAGTAGCTTCACTGCAACTTTGCCCATTGCTCTCCGGCTAGGGCTGTTGAGCTTCTAGCCATTAAATCACAGTGATGGGCGACAACGTCTGTACTCGTGCCCTGTCTACTCAGCACTTCAGTGGATTTCTCTCCTGGGCCAGTTTTAGAGCCTCTCCCCCTTTATGATACAGATGCCCTTTCAGGTCACTTTGGGAAAAACAGAAGTTCTCTGCAGGGAGTCTTATCTGCAGGTGTGACCATAGCGGTGATAGGGTTGTTGCTGTGTTGTTCCTCTTTCCGGGCCAAGCAAGAGATGAGAGCTAGTTCTTACCTAGAACCTTCAAGCTGCTGGTGCTGTCCAGAATCGATGACTTTCTTGGCTTCTTTGGTCTGCCCTGCATTCCAGAGGCTGTAAGGAGGAGGCTCACCCTGCAGCCAGGGTACAGCCCATAGCCCAGCCTTCCTCCATCCCCCACTCATTCTTCATCCTTTTTGCACCATTTTTGACCTCTGCCCAATCTCAGATCTCTTGGTTCCATGAGCCCATTTTCCTCACTGCGTTGACTTCATTCAGGGACCCAGTACACCCTCTCTGCTCTCAGGACCTCCACGTCTTCTCATGGACAAGCCTTGGTCCACCTGGCTCATTGCCTCATGTGTGCTGTCTAACTCCCTGGGCCTTGTCCCTTTAGAATTCAACCCACCCCCTGGGTTGGGTGGCCTCTTCCCTTTCTTCTAAGATGCTGCAAAATGAATCAAATATAACTCCACCAAGAAGCCCAGTATTCACGATGGCTCTTACCTCTAGAAATGTTTGGAAATGTTCATTTGGGGGCTGTCAGGATAACTGGCATTGATCTGATTAGAGGTGCTAAATACTGTGCATTGCATGGGACAATTCCACCCAACAGAGAATTAGCCCACTTAAAACGCCAGGCGTGTTCCTACTAACGAACACTGATAAAAACACAAGGAAAACCTAAATATTACCCTTGTACAATGCTGTCAGAACAGCCACACTGCAGATTTCTTGGTTGATGCCCAAGAGTTTAGTGGGAGGAAATCACTAAATTATTTTTATCTACACAGTGTGGTCAGAAAGAATTACATTTTGAAGGGGTCGGGCTATGCCGGGAATTGTTTATTTCATTAAGCCAGAGTCCCACGGTTAGATCAAGCTATAGCTCTGCTCAGGTCATTTGTTGGTCTACATCGGAGACCTAGAAGCTGCAGTGTTAGTGAGTGCTCTATGAACTGCTAGCGCAGCCTGTCCTTGGGCGCCGTCAGATACCCCAGTCCCCAGAGGGGAGGCTGGTGGATGGCATAATGATGGAGAACTGGCCACACTGGAAATTCTTTTAGAGGTTTGTCGTTTTGTTTTGTTTTGTTTTGTTTTGGTGGTGGTGTTGTTTCATGTAACAGGCAGAGGAGCAGAACATTCAGAATTAAATGGTCTGTTTTCTCTCATAAAAACCAGGTATGTAATCTAGCACTTTGGGAGGCCAAGGGAGGTAGATCACTTGAGGTCAGGAGTCTGAGACCAGCCTGGCCAACATAGTGAAACTCCATCTCTACTAAAAATGCAAAGAAATTAGCCAGACATGGTGGTGCACATCTGTAATCACAGCTACTCCAGAGGCTGAGGCAGGGAAATCACTTGAACCCAGGAGACAGAAGTTGCAGTGAGCTGAGATCATGCCATTGCACTCCAGGCTAGGCAACAGAGCGAGACTCCATCTCAAAAAAAAAAAACTAACTGTGATGCTCTTAAGGTTAAAAAATAGTCTCAGGGGCTAAGAGAAATAATTAAGTTTAGCTAGCTCTCAGACCACTGAAGACTGCTGCCCACTGATCCCTGCATTTCTCTCTTCCTTTACTGTGGATTGGCTAATTATTTCCTGATTAATTCATTCATTATCTGACACACTTGGAGTGCCTGCTATATACCAGTACTAAGGAAAAGTCCCTGACTTGGGCTCTTTATATGCAAAGAAGGGTGGCAAGTCTATCTGCTATTACAGAGCCACGTGCCAGCTGCTAAGGTGGAGGTGTGCTCAGTGGGTCCAGAGAGCAGAGAGAAAGGGCTTCAGGTGAGGCCTAGCAGAGGTTCAGGATGGCAGGGAATTTCCTCGGTGTCCCAAATGCACTCATGTTTGAACTAGGTCCTGAAAGAAAACAAGGAGTTAACCAAGGTGAAGAACAAACGAGTGAGCAAGGATTCCAGAGAAAGAACACTACACCAAGCCACAGAGGCATGAAACAAAAGGCTCTCAGTTGTCTAGTGTGGCACTCGGCAAGGGCCCATGGGGAGAGGGTGTCATAGTGGTGTCCTGGAGACAGGGAGAGCTACCACAGATCCTTGGGGACGGATCCTTCTCCAGCTCAAAGATATGAGAGGCCATTAGACATCCCTCAAGGCCACATGTCAATCAAAATAATTAAAAGTAAAAGAACCGGAAAGCAGGCTTATATATTCCAACATCCATCTAGCTTTTTCCCCCCAAAAAAAGCTTTTGATAAAATAAGATGAAGTGCCAAAAAGATGCATGTGTTCAATAGCACAGCATAAAGTGAGTAGAGTGAAAGTAATAAAAAATACTAGGCCAGGTGTGGTGGTTCACACCTGTAATCCTAACACTTTGGGAAGCCGAGGCAGGCAGATCACAAGGTCAGGAGTTCAAGACCAGCCAGACCAACATGGAGAAACCCCATCTCTACTAAAAATACAAAAATTAGCTGGGTGTGGTGGTGCATGCCTAGTAGTAATCCCAGCTACTCTGGAGGCTGAGGCAGGAGAATCATTTGAACCTGGGAGGCAGAGGTTGCAGTGAGCCAAGATCGCACCATTACACTCCAGCCTGGGAGACAGAGTGAAACTCCATCTCAAAAAATTAATTAATTAATTAAAATAAAATTTTAAATACTCAATTTCTACTAAAACTGAGTTACTGCTAATTAAGGATAGCACAGCACTGGAGGGCATGCTTTGGCGTGGAGTCTGACAGAGCTGAGTTCAAGTCTTGGCTTTACTAAATTTGGCTCATGCCACTGTGCTAGCACTTTGGGAGGCTGAGGTGGGTTGATCACCTAAGGTTAGGATTTGAGGCCAGCCTGGCCAACATGGTGAAAACCTGTCTCTACTAAAAATACAAAAATTAGCCATTTGTGATTGCACATGCCTGTAGTCCCAGCTACTTGGGAGGCTGAGATGCAAGAATCAGTCGAACCCAGGACCACCGAGAGGAGGATGCAGTGAGCTGAGATCACACCACTGCACTCCAGCCTGAGCAACAGAGCAAGACTCTGTCTTAAAAAAAAAAAAAAAAAAAAAAGACATAATCTCTCTGGACATTGATTCTCATATCCAAAGATGGGGGTGATGATACCAATCTCATTGCATTACTGTGTGGATTAAACAATATCCCAGCGGTTTTTATTATTTACCTGTTATTTGTTGCTTTTTGAATGACTAACAATCAGCGCGAACAATAGGTTGTGGTCTATGTAGATCAGTTCTCATTAGTGGAATAAAGAACAATCACAGATTACAGTTAATAAACTAGATCTAGAAATGTCAAAAATCTTTCTTATTTTATTCATTTGACAAATGTAAATTACACATTTCCCTTGGGCTGGCACTTCATGAGGCTTAGAGTAGTGAACTAGACAGACCATCTCTGCCTTCCTGAGGCTCATAATCTGGTGATGAGGAAAATGTATTAAGGGATCCCTTCCTGAAGTGTACCCATTTCAGATTCACCAAATGCCGTGTTTGTTGGGGACCAACCTCAAGTTGTTTGCACATAGGCCTCTTGGGTTCTCTTGGGTAGAACACAGTTGCCAGCGTGAAAGGTTGCGAAAGATCCACCTGGTGAGTGAGGGTTGGCTTCTCCCCCACAGCCTTGCTACCTTGTGAATGCATGTGGGTGTGAGACTGAATTCTCCACAGTTGCAGGCATTTATCAAACAAACGTTTATAAACAAGTAGAAACAAAACCGTTGATTCAGCCTGTTTGGGAAGCTTGACAAAGGCCCAGCCCTCACTCCTTTGAGGTTTTCCAACCACACCTGGCACGAAAGTTTCTTTCACTCCAGGCAACTAGAAGAATCCTTTAGAGAAAGGACACTGTTTTCCCAAATCAGCATCGTTCCCTTAAAAACCATCCCGATTCGATGGCTGGACACAGGGCAGCCTGGAGCACTGTCCCTGGGGGGATGGGACAGGCCTGGCTGGATTCTAATACCTGTTTATACAAGGGTGGGGAGTGTCTCTCAAGGTTTTGGCCAGGCCCCATACCTTGAATACCGTTAATTTCACCAGTGAAAAGCCTGTTTCTAATAGTGATTATACTAAGTCACAAGTTTCAACGATAAAACCCATTTTTTGTGTTCAGAATGTTGGACCAGATATGGATAACAGAAAAACTTAAACTGGCCACATCTGGAATGTAGCCCACTTTGATTAATGCCAGTTGCTCAATCTAGACTTTGTATTCTTGTTACCTGGGAGCTGATGACATGAAAAGGTGAAGCCTAGGCTCACTTCCGCAAACAATAAAATACAAATTATACTCAAGTACTTTTTATTTATTTATTTATTTTTATTTTTTAATACTCTAGCATTTATAGGCATTGTTACCCTGTTGCATTTCTCTTTCCTATTTAAAAGATATGATTATGATTCACTCTGTGTGTGTGTGTGTGTGTGTGTGTGTGTGTCTGTATGTTGCATGTCTGTGTGTATGTAAGGGGCTGGCTTATATCTAAAGTGACCAGAAGTCCTGATTTGCCTAGGAGAGTCACAATTTATACCTCTTGCCCTGGGGCCCATCCATTTAGCACCCCCTTTTACTTTCAAAGGTATCTAGTTGGGATGATAAATTATATGATTTCTCTATTTCTAGAAAGAATGCAGTGGCACAGAATAAAGAGAACAAACCCAGGAAAGCTAGGTTCAGCTCCTGTCTTACCAGTCCCCGTAGGGTGGCCTTGGTCAAGTTGCCTGACGTTAGTTTCCTTCTCTGTGAACTAAGAATGATGCTTCTACCCACCCTCCCTCCCCAGTCAGTTTTCTCTGAGATACCAGTTATGCCATGGATGCAAATGAACTTTGTAAAGAGGAAAGCCTAGCAAGAGTCAGGGATCATTCCCATCTTCAAACTAACATTGTTTCACACTTGAATTGACTCTGGCTTGGGAAAACTAGCATGAGAATATAAGTCATGTGAGCTTTTCAACTTGTCTTCTCTAAGGCTGGAGACATCCGTAGCCTGCTTCTGCCAAGGAAATAACGAGCAAAGATGTCTGCTTGAGTTTCCACCTCCAGAATTCCATCAGGGAAGAGAACATGGCTGTTAAAAGTAAAACCATAATCCAGTGGTTTTCTTTAAAATGAATCAATGAGTTGGGCACTGTGGCTCATCCTTGTAGTCCCAGCTGTTAAGGAGGCTGAGGCAGGAGGATCACTTGAGCCCAGGAGTTTGAGGCTACAGTGAGCTGTGATCACACCACTGCACTCCAGCCTGGGTGACAGAGCAAGACCCTTTCTCTAAAAAAATAAAGTGCACCAATGTAAGAATTATCCAATAAAGATTTAACTTAACACTTTTTTTGTATGAGTAGAACTCTTCTGGAAGTTTGACATGAGGATGGAATGGGGTGCAAATAGCAGTGGTGCCCCAGACACAGGTGCTGTTTTGCCTATGAAACAGTTTTATTTTTTCAAAGTTAAAATTGCCTTTGTTCTTACTATAAAGGAATGCACTGCAAAAACTGCCAATATTTCAGAAAATCTAAAAAAGTACAATACAAAAATAAACATTTCCATGTAAAACATTCCAATCTTTTTTCTATGTGTGTTTGTCTGTGTGTTGTACATATGTATCTACATGCATATATTTTATATTTTTTAAATAAAAGTGGAATCTTGTTATAGACATTGCTTTGCAACCTGCTTTTTTTCCATCTAAAATTATCATGGACACATTTTAGTAAATATAGATCTGCAACATCATTTTTATGCATCTCTAGCATTCCATTGAGTAGATGTGCCAATAATTTACTTAACCAGTGCCTGATTGCCTGTAATTGAAGTTGTTTAGGGGCACAGTATCTACCCCTTTTGCTATAATTTTTAGAAATCAATATAAGGTATCTACATACATACACACAAATTTGACACATTTTTCGAAATGCTACCACAAGGCCGGGTGCGGTGGCTCACGCCTGTGATCCCAGCACTTTGGGAGGCCGAGGCGGGTGGATCACGAGGTCAAGATCGAGACCGTCCTGGTCAACGTGGTGAAACCTCGTCTCTACTAAAAATACAAAAAATTAGCTGGGCATGGTGGCGCATGCCTGTAATCCCAGCTACTCAGGAGGCTGAGGCAGGAGAGTTGCCTGAACCCAGGAGGCGGAGGTTGCAATGAGCCGAGATCGCGCCATTGCACTCCAGCCTGGGTAACAAGAGCAAAACTCTGTCTCAAAAAAAAAAAAAAGAAAAAAGAAAGGCTACCACAAGTTTTGTGTATTAATGTTTGTCTTTTTTTGCATTTAAGTGGAAAGATCTATGACAAAGTGTACACTTGGAGAAGCTATAAATAATAAGGCAAAGGCGCCGGGCACAGTGGCTCACACCTATAATCCCAGCACTGAAGGCAGGCAGATCACTTGCGCTCAGGAGTTCAAGAGCAGCCTCCACAACATGGTAAAACCCCATCTCTACAAAAAATGCAGAAATTAGGCAGGTGAGGTAGTGTGTGCCTGTAGTCCCAGCTACTGGGGAGGCTGGGGTGGGAGGATCACTTGAGCCCAGGAGGTGGAAGTTGCAGTGAGCCAAGATGCACCACTGCACTCCAGCGTGGGTGATAGAGCCAGAGCCTGTCTCAAAAATAATAATAGAGCAAAAGGGCAGTGCAGGGTGGAAAGCCAAGGTATCACATCATTGCAAACTGCCTGAGGCAGTAAATTACTTTAGGAATAACCTCCTCGTACACAGGAGCTCCAGTATGGTCATTCCTGAAACAACACTGCTGCCAGGGGCCCTTGTCATTTTCTGTCTTTTTTTTTTTTTTTTTGAGATGAAGTCTCAGTTTGTCGCCCAGGCTGGAGTGCAGTGACATGATCTCGGCTCACCGCAACTTCCGCCTCCCAGGTTCAAGTGATTCTCCTGCCTCAGCCTCCCAAGTACCTGGGATTACATACCACCATGCCCGGCTAATTTTTTTATATTTTTAGTAGAGATGGGGTTTCACCATGTTAGCTAGGATGGTCTTGATCTCCAGACTTTGTGATGCGCCTACGTCGGCCTCCCAAAGTGCTGGGATTACAGGCATGAGCCACCATACCCAGCCGTCTTATTTATTTATTTATTTTTAAGATGGAATCTCACTCTATTGCCCAGGTTGGACTGAAATGGCACAGTCTTGGCTCACTGCAACCTCCACCTCACAGGTTCAAGCGATTCTTTTCCCTCAGCCTCCTGAATAGCTGGAACAACAGGTACGTGCCACCACACCTGGCTAGTTTTTATATTTTTAGAAGAGATGGAGTTTCACCCCATTGGCCAGGCTGGCCTCAAACTCCTGGCCTCAGGTGATCCACCCACCTCGGTCTCCCAGAGTTCTGGGATTATAGGCATGCGCCACCATGCCCAGCCCCCCTTGTCATTTTCTAGCCCCTCCATCCCCAGTCATTGGAATATTCCTTTCACAACAGAAAACATTGAATGCACATGCAGGTGTTTACAGGTGGTGGGTTCTATAATACCTCAGTATCATGAGCTCTGCCATTGAGTGAAGCTGCTTGGGAACCCAGCCAGGAGCTCAGAGCAGCTCGGAGCGTCTCTGAGATGCTGCTCCTCAGCTCCAGGTCAGGACACATTCAGGCTGTCATTGAGAAACAGTTTACACTCAGTTTATACGTAATACCAGCAAGCTTGATGGTCTGATTTCCAAGTTCAGGAAATTAGAACTCTAAGGAGGATTGTGGGGGCAGGCCTTCACAGTAAAAAGAAGTGACACCAGACTGCGGGAAAATACAAGTAAAAGCCAGAAATCGGGGAAGCTGAAAGCCCTGCATTCTTTCCCGGTGTCTGAAAACTATAGACACCACCCATGATGATCGGGCAATCAGTTTAGCAAATCCTGAGTGACATTTTATACAACGGAAGACAAGAGATCACAGTGCTTTGTAGGTAGTGAAGGTAAGCATTATCTTTGGGAACTTGTGTCCATATACAGATCTGCAATACTAGGTTACACTGTAACATTTCTTTCTTTTTTTTTTTAAATGAGATGGAGTCTTGCTCTGTTTCCAAGGCTGGTGTACAACAGTACAATCTCAGCTCACTGCAACCTCCGCCTTCCAGGTTCAAGCAATTCTCCTGCCTCAGCCTCCCGAGTAGCTGGGATTACAGGCACCCACCACCACTCCCAGCTAACTTTTGTATTTTTAGTAGAGACGGGTTTTCACTGTGTTGGTCAGGCTGGCCTCAAACTCCTGACCTCGTGATCCACCCACCTCGGCCTCCCAAAGTGCTAGGATTACAGGTGTGAGCCACCGCACTCAGCCCTGTAAAATTTGTTTCTTAGGTAAATTGGGGTCAGAAAGTTTGACAGCTACAGTGGTAGGCTCTAAAGTCACCATAGTTTTATAGCAGTTAATGCCTGTAACATTGACTTTTGAGTTATCAAAAAAAGATCAAATAACATTCAAAGTGTACCACTTAAGGAATCAAAAACAGGCACTGTGGTTTACGCCTGTAATCCCAGCACTTTTGGAGGCTGAGGTGGATGGGTCACGAGGTCAGGAGATCGAGACCATCCTGGCTAACATGGTGAAACCCCGTCTCTACTAAAAATACAAAAAATTAGCCAGGTGTGGTGGCACATGCCTGTAATCCCAGCTACTTGGGAGGCTGAGGCAGGAGAGTTGCTTGAACCCAGGTGGCAGAGGTCACAGTTAGCCAAGATCACACCACTGCACTCTAGCCTGGGCAACAGAGCGAGACTCCATCTAAAAAACAAAAAAAGAAAGAAGTCAAAATATAGTGGGATGGCCGGGCGTCGTGGCTCATGCCTATAATCCCAGCATTTTGGGAGGCTGAAGCAGGCAGATCACCTGAGGTCAGAAGTTTGAGACCAGCCTGGCCAACATGGCGAAATCCTGTCTCTATTAAAAATACAAAATTAGCAGGGCGTGGTGGCGCACACCTATAATCCTAGCTACCTGGGAGGCTGGGGAAGGAGAAGCAATTGAACCTGGGAGGCAGAGACCGCCGAGATCACACCATTGCACTCCAGCCTGGGCAATAGAGCGAGACTCCACCTCGAAAGGAAAAAAAAACAAAAACGAAGTGCAGTGGAATGAGGATCTTGTGGAATGAGGGTCTTTTGGAAAGAGTCCTGCTCCACTGTGGCTATGTCTTTGTAAAGATTTGGCATTATACATTTTGAATGGAAAGGCTTTCTACCTTCTCCCTAACTTGAACCACCAACAACGTTTTAGAAACACCAAATTTGATTCATATTTAATATAAAGATACTCACTTTCCAGATATGCCTAGTAAGGTATACATATACCTTTACAATTCAGATTAAGGGAGACTTCATTTGTTCATGCAAAACATGTATTTAAAACACAGCAAAGTTTCTATGCTCTGGCTGGGCATTGGCCTGCAAAGATAGGTGAGACTCAGAACCTGCCCTCAGGGAATGTCAGACCGGGAGTCTGGATTCCAGTCAACCCACATTTGAGACCTTTATCATAAAGTCATCTTTCAAACTGTAGTGCAGTACTGGCTAAGGCTGGCTCACATTGATACTCATTCTCCCCAAAAATCTGGTGGATGGCCAGGCGCAGTGGCCCACGCTTGTAATCTCAGCACTTTGGGAGGCCGCGGCAGGCGGATGACTCGACCCCAGGAGACCAGCCTGAGTGTCATGGCAAAACCTTGTCTCTAGAAAAAATTTTTAAAAAATTAGCCAGGCATAGTGGTACATGCCTGTAGTCCCAACTACTCAGGGGGCTGAAGTGGGAGGATCACTTGAGCCCAGGAATTTGAGGCTACAGTGAACAATGGTCACACCACTGCATTCTAGCCTGGGTGACACAGCGAGACCCTATCTCAGGAAAATGTAATTTTTAAAAAGAGAAATCTAGCATATGTGGCCCCTTAGATGCAAAACTGATATTGTGACAACAGTTACAATGTCTTGGTTTGTGGGTCCACGTCACAAAGGATTAAGCCAAATCTAGTTGCAGGTTTGGTCAGGCAAGACTGGCTTAATCGTTATGAATCCAGGTAACAGGGCACAAGTGAGGCATGTTGAGCTGAGTGTGGGCACCACTGGGAAGTCCGCATGGCAATGTCAGGCTCTAGAACCCAAGCATTGAAGCCAAGCCTGCAGCCAGTAGCAGCCACAGCTACCAACATGCTTTCCTTGCCTTTCTATCTCCCACAAGCTCAGGCTCCATCCTGTGTTGGCTCCATTCACTTTTTGGCCAGCTTTCCACATGTCCAGACCATGTGTAAAGACCGTGCTGGTCCCCACCCAACTTCCTCCTCCACATATGGAGTCTGACGCAGCTGCCTTCGCTCAGAGGAGTATAGACATCCAGGGCATGGGCACAGGGCCCCAGCTTCAGCCTTCGTGGGCCGGATGTACTGAGCTCACCAGCATTTCCCAAACCGCCTTCTCTGTCTGCATCAGCAAAACAGCATTTGTCGGAACTGTGGTGGAACTGCTTTGTTAAGCATGGTACTAACTACAACAGATTTTTGCTAATATTCCATATGTCTCCATTAGTGCACTTTAATTTGATATTACAAGTTCGATGGCTAGGCCTCATAGACTTGCAGAAGTTCTCGTTTTAAATAGCCTACCCTGTTTTCCCTTAATATGCCAGTGCTTATGAAATCATGTATCCTTCTTTTTGGCTTAAAAAATGTGGGGTGGGGGGGTGCTCTATGATCAGAGGAGTCACTCACATGTTATATGGAAATATTCTCCTCACTTTGTATCTTGTAAGCAAATGAGTTTCCCTGCCAAGACTGTTCTCATTCACCTAGCACCCATATTCTTTCAGGCAGCATGGATGCAAATGTCAACCACCTAAAGAACACTTCAGAGTGAGTGTTCACTAGCAGTCAACCTCCTGTTGACTGGAAATGCTCTGCAGCTTGGTGGGAGGTTTTATCATTCTTTTCTCTGGAGGCACCATGGAGTAAAGCAAGGAGGGCCAGACCAGGAGATCAAGACCTGGAGCATGTAGATTCATTAGTCTTCGTGACCTTCATGACAGTCAATGTGAAGTCCACCTTGACCACCCCAACTTCCCTGGCCTTTGGGTGTATGTTTTCTTGTGTTATACTTTCAGGGAGAAAGAAGTGTGAGAGGCAGATTCATAAGGGGGTGGCAGAATGTTCTGTAACTTCCTAACCATCACCTCCCAACAGGCTCCCCTCTGCATTACACATTCAGAGTCTCTGATCCTGGCCCTGAGCCTTCACTTCCTGACAGACACCTCGATTCATCCCTACTTGCAAACCTCCTGGCCATCTGCAGTAACCTGCCACCGTGTCTCCTCCGAGCAGATGCCCAACACCTGCAGTGAGCCTGCAGTGAGCCTGCTCAGCCTGTATCACATATTACTATTATGTGTCCAGTTGGCATGAACAAGGGGAATCTACTGTCATGACAGTGGGAATCTACATTTGGTCCAGTATTTTCAGTGACCTCTGTTGCGAAGAACTCAGCAAGGCCTGTCTTTGAAACACCTGTTAGAGAATTGATCCACCAAACCACGTGCTAAGCTAGATCCCTTCTACATGTGCAGGGGCTCACTGTGGATATAACATACAGCTGTCAGGCCTGCTGGGACATTCCACTTCGCTGCTCCTTAGACTAGGATTCAGTAAGAAACCAGGGGTTGGCATTTAGGTGAACTGATCAAATCAAAGGACAGGCTACAAACTGGATCAAAACTGTTGTTTTCCATTGAAATAGTAGCTCTGGAGTGCAGATGCCTGAAGCTCCCCCCACACTGTAGAAAGGAACCCTTCTGTGTTAGGCACTTGCACTGTCAAACACTGGAAAAGCTATGAAGACAGGGAGTGTTGAGAAAATTGAGGATGATGATGTGCTTTTATTTTATTTTATTTCATGTTTAATATATTTGCGACAGTGTCTCACACTGTCACCCAGGCTAGAGTGCAGTGGCGTGATTGCAGCTTACTGCAGCCTCCGCCTCTGGGGTCAAGCAATTCTCCTGCCTCAGCCTCCCCAGTAGCTGAAAATACAGGCACCCGCCACCACGCCTGGCAACTTTTTTTATTTTTAGTAGAGACGGGATTTTACCATGTTGGCCAGGCTGGCCTCGAACTCCTAACCTCAGGCAATCCTCCTGCCTCAGCCTCCCAAAGTGCTGGGATTACAGGCATGAGCTACTGCTTCCGGCCGTTGATGTGCTTTTAAAGTCAAACAACTCTAATGGCCTTTTCAATGTTATCATTCTTTTCTCAGGAGGCACCATGGAGTGAAGCAAGGAGGGCCAGACCAGGAGATGAAGACCTGGTACTGTTTGTGGTTTGCAGTGTGGCCCTGGCCAAATCACATGGCCTCTCTAAATATAAGTTTACTTGTCTGTGAAAATGGGAATATTAAAGTCTGCCCCTTTTAAGCTGCTTTGTGAACAATGAAGCTCTACACCAGCATGTGCCATAGGCCATGTGGCTGAGACCCAAGATTGGACATCAGAAAGCTTTCCTGGGTGTGTAACCTTGGGAAAGTCACAGGTTTTTCTAAGCCCCAGTATTCCTCCTTTGTGATAGGGGTAATAATAGCCGCCCTTCCCACCTCACAAGATCAAATAGTGTAAGGTGTGTGAAAGAGACATAAACTGTGGGATTTCAACCCACAGAAATCCTGGGGCTGCTTTAAAAGTTGCTGACCCCGAGGACAGGGCTGATTGAAGACTCACTCACTTCTTGGCCAGGTGTGGTGGCTCACGCCTATACTCCCAGTACTTTGGGAGGCCGAGGTGAGCAGATCACCTGAGGTCCGGAGTTCAAGACCAGCCTGGCCAATGTGGTGAAACCATCTCTACTAAAAATAGAAAAATTAGCCAGGCACAGCGGCAGGCACCCATGCTCAGCTACTGGGGAGGCTGAGGCAGGAGAATCGCTTGAACCAGGGAGGTGGAGGTTGCAGTGAGCCAAGATGGCACCACAGCACTCCAACATGGGCAACAGAGCAAGACTCTGCCTTAAAAAAAAATACTCACTTCTCCCTCAGGACCTGAAACCTCTCTTGCTGTATCCCTTCCAGCATCCTCCTTTCTCCACCCCAGACTTCTTCCTTCCCTGCTCCTTCCTTGGTCTTGGATGCACTAAGTTGCCTTTGTTCTCCTGTGATGTGTCAGGCAACTGCTGTGTTTCACTCCCGGGTGGCTCCATTTCAGATTCCACTGAAATTTCTATATATAGTTGGTAATAAAATGTGGGTTACTTTGAGAGGAAAGCGAAAGCCGCCTGTGGGTTCCTGTTCACCACCATGGTGCTGGTGACCCCAAAACCAGAGGAGCAACTTTTGCTCTTCAGAATGAATGTGAAGCTGGCCCACAGTCACAGTGGCTTTTCCAAACAGCCTGTTTCTACTTACTCATTACTTTCCCCAAAAGCTGTGGAGTGGAGAGGGGGCAACATTTTATTCTTTAAATTAGATGGATGGATGGCTGAGGCATTAGGTTTATGACCATCCAGCAATTTAAAATTTCTTACTTGGCCAGCCATGGTGGCTGAAGCCTATAACCCCAGGACTTTGGAGGCCCAGGCAGGAGGATTGCTTGAGGCCAGGAGTTCAGGACCAGACTGGGCAACATAGTGAGACTCTGTCTCTACAAAAACTTTAAAAATTAGCCAGGCATGGTGGCGGACACCTGTGGTCCCAGCTATTTGGGAGGCTGAGGTAGAAGGATTCCTTGAGCCCAGGAGTTCAAGGCTGCAGTGAGCTGTGATGGCACCACTGCATTCCAGCCTGGGCAACAGAGCAAAACCTTGTCTCTAATTAAAACAGCAAAAAAGTTTCTCACTCTTACCTCCACGCCCAGGTTCTCTTGGAATCGTTTTCTAAACTCCTCAGGTAACTAAAATTGTATCTGTTTAATTCTCTTGGTCCTACAATGAAATACTGCTTGATGCACTCTGGGGGAAAATGAGAAAACCTGTTAAATAGGTAATTTAAGAAGTGTTTCAGCTGGGCATAACGGCTCATGCTTGTAATCCCAGTGCTTTGGAAAGCCAAGGCAGGAGGATTGCTTGAGGCCAGGAGTTTGAAACCAGCCTGGTAGCGAGACTCTGTGTCAACAAAAGATTTAAAAATTAGCGAAGTGCAGTGGTGCGGCTATTCAGGAGGCTGAATCGAGAGGATTGCTTGAGCCCAGGAATTCAAGGATACAGTGAGCTCTGATGGCACCACTGCACTTCAGCCTGGGTGGCAGAGCAAAAGTTCTCTTAAAAAGAAAGAAAAATTCATCCAGCATGTCCCTTTTTCTCCTATGGCATTTGCCAACTAAGAAATTCCAGTGCTCCTGCCATCACCCCCAGCTATGCAGCAAAGCCTCCACATTTGCAAAACTAAGTCAATCTCTAAAAGATGCCTCAAGGAAGCACCCAGTTCCTTCTGCTAATAACCGCAGTGTGTCATGTGACACCTCCCCCTCCCCCCCAACCAGTTCTCTCTGAAAACTACCCACCCACCCCACCAGTAAAGTAGCATGACGTCTGTCCTTCAACTGCCAATATCTGCGTTTCCTTCAAGGTGGTTATCTTTTGCATTTGTTATTTAAGTTCTTTATTTTTAATTGTTACCCGATTGCTTTGGGGCTTGCATAAACAGTTAACAAAAACACTTGCACGAGGCAGCCGGTTCGCTTTCAGTGCTTGTTGTTCTTGGCACTGGGTCAGTTCTATGAACTTCTGGTGTCCAACTGGTAGGACCTGAAACTCTGTGTTTAACAAGTGCCTGTAGTCAAAACAGTTGGCGTGTGCAAGCAGGGATAGCTGGTATTGACTGCAGCTGGTCAGCCGTCGGGCTGTGCACCGTGCAGAATACCGAATCGCGTTGCTCTGTTTTGGGGTTGGGCTCTGTTGTTGTTTAGTTGTTGCAATTTTTTTTCCTCCTTTTTCTTTTCTTTTTTTTTTTTGATGACATCCGTGCTATTGTGGATTGCTTCAGGTTCCAAAAGTACAACATGTTTACAGTCGCCGTAGCATCAGATTAAGTTGGCAGCCTGAGTCTCTCTGTAAGTGGTTTTAGTTTACATTTCTTCTTCTAGCAGGATGTTTTGCATAATTTTGCTGATCCTGGGTTATTTATAGACTTTTTTTGAAGAAATGGGGATGCATGAGAGTTTCTGTTCCAACTGTGGAAAGTGAAATTTGTTTTTTCACTGAGAGCAACGGTGGTGACTGTGCAGCAGAGGGTTATTTTAGCTCTTGGTGATTAATTTCTTAGGGGTCACTTGATAACGTTCTGGAGCGTCCTAGGACGTGTTGTTTTCCTTTAGTCGTTCACAAACGGAGTAAAATGAAAGTAATGATGCCATTTCCTCTGGGGCGCTCCTTGAGGGTGGATGCAGTGATTGGGTATTGTTTCAAACATCTGAAATGAGTTTACACTGGTTGTTTTGTCAAACTAACGGGAGCAGTGGCAGCTGGTGACCCAAAACCTGCCCAAGGGCTGGTCTGAAGGACTCAGAGACATGGGGGAGGGAGACAGAAAAAGGACAGACACAGGGAAGTTCCTGGATCTTAGTTTGTCCCCACCTAAATGACAGCGATATGCAGACATTTATAACCTTTTTAAAAGCATGATTGACGGCAAGATGGCATGCCGGCTCATGGTTTATCACTGTGATTTTCTGGCCTGGTGCTAGCATCTTTGGGGGCCCATGTGCATGTTTGAATAAGAAATAAAGCTTAGCAAAAACACTAAGCCAGAATTAGCACTCTATAAAAGGGTTTCCTGTAATATTTACTAGAACAGTTGGCTAAAAATTGCCGTGCTTGGCCCACTGAATGGCTGGGTAATTAAATCAGCCCTTGATATTGTACCTTGAGCACCTCCCATCTCCGAGGCTGCCTCTCCTGGAATTTGCATGGGTAAGTAGCGAGTTCATCAGCATAATGAGTGTGGAGTCCCAGTCTAATGGTCGGGGAGAACCTTGTAAATGAGACACTTCATTGTGCCTCCGGTTAAATATTTTAAACTAAACAAGTCGAAAAAGAAGCAGAAGACAGCAAACATCATTTAGGCCTCATGGAAGGCCCTCTGAGGAGTGGGTCTGCTTAGATCCAGGACTTAGAGTCCCACACAGATGAGCCCAACCTCCACCCACAACATCACTGACTCACACGTGAATGAGAACGGACAGTGAAAACGGAAATTTCCAAGGTGGTAAATGTGACCATTAGGCTGAGGCTTGACATAGTTCTTACTGTGGAGTGCTGTCAAGAGCGGATTTCTTTTCTCCTCCATGTATCTCTCATTCATATAAAAGTGCTTTTTTTTTTTTTGTCTCTAACCTTGCAGAGAATAATGATGAGGCTGCCTTGCTTTCGGTCTTGACGTTTAGAGTGTGTCCCGTACTTTCTCACACTGGCCCCACCACCAAGCTGGTGGGGTCCAAGTCCAGCCCTTTGGCCCTAGTAGGAAAAGCCTGGCTTTGGGGCCTGGCTCACACAGGGGAGCTGAGAGGCTAGAACTCAGGCTCAGACATGATCTTTCAGACCTTCGCCTCCTCATGCCCTTTCTGCTCTGGGCTAACTGGCTACAACCCGACGCTAAGGGACTCTTTGTTCTAATTTGATTCAAATCTGCCCCTGTGGATGAGGCCCCTGTTCCACTTCTCTGAGCCTCCTCCGTATGTCAGGTTGGGACAGGGAGGACTTTAGGCCCACCTTCGGAAGGCCACAGGCTTGAGGTGTGTGTGTTGGTTTGTAGGAATGCTTCTCAGCTAGGAATGATTACGGGGGCTCCCACCCCGCTGTGTCAATAACCCCCACGGCCAAAGTGAATGGAAAGTGTGAAGAGAACTTACAGGCCTTTATGTTGGAGCTGGGAAGAGTGGCAGTGAATACGGAAAGGCTTTTGCATTTGAATGGGCCAAACCCGCCCACCCTGCCATCCTTGGGAAAGTAAAGGCCCCTCAGCTCTGTCTCCAAGAGCACATCGCCCCTCCCAGCCCCTGTAGACATTGGCCTGCTAATACCTTAGAAACACCCTCCTTCCCCACTCTGATTCTTCCCTCCAGCCTAGCCCCGATGACCTAGCTGCTGTTTAAATGTCACTGATCCAGAGCATCTGGACCGCTTAGCAGCAGTGAGCATTCATGAGCCCACCGCTTCTCTCTTGGCCCCGGGGAAGTGGTTCTGTCCACCCTACAGTCAGTGAAAACCCAAGCATCCAGGCAGAACCTAGAGACCAGTGAATTCCCAGCCAAAGGTAGCACTGGGCCAGATGGTCCGTATAATTCCGTCAAACCTGTGAGAGTCTGCTAGCAGCTACCTCACTTTGCCATTAGTCTATTCACCCGCCGAGGACTTGTCTTTTCTGGAAGAACAGCCATGACATGTAGATGAATCAGGACCAGGAATCAGATTGCTTTTTGGGTAAAAGGCGAAACAGGAAAGTAAGCTGATAAAAGGAGTTGGTCACTGCCAGTCTGTAGCCCGGAGTCACACCTTTTCAGACCAGCTACTCACAGCTGCTCCGTGTGCTTGTAGACCACCTCAGCTTCAGGGCTCCAGGACAGGCAGGCTTTGGCAGGTGTCAGAGATTGGGAGATGTGCCCCACCGTGACCTTGCTGTTACTGTCCATGGGTTCTTGGGCCCTCGGTGCAATAGAAATTGACGTGTGGCCAAAAGTGTCTTCCCAGACAAGTCTTCACTGGGCCTTATGCCCAGGCATAGGGGAGACAGAGAATTCCCCAACTGACTCTCCGAAAAGAGCAGATTGGGAATTTATTTTTTTGACACAGGGTCTTGCTCTGTTGCCTGGGCTAGAGTGCAGTGGCATGATTATGGCTCACTGCAACCTCTACCTCCTGGGCCCACGTGATCTCCACACCTCACCTTCCCAAGTAGCTGGGGCTACAGGCATGTGCTACTTTGCCCAGCTAATTTATGTATTTTTAGTAGAGATGAGGTTTTCCCCATGTTGCCCAGGATGGTCTCAAATCATCGCCCACCTCAGCCTCCCAAAGTGCTGGGATTACAGGCATGAGCTACCGCACCCAGCCCCAGTTGGGATTTTTTATTAGGCGAAGTACGGAAATTGATATCTGGGTCGGGTATGCAGGCTAGGCTGGGCTGGGCAAAACGTGTGAGAGGTGGGGTATGCAAGTCAACGTACCTGGTTGTGTTGATAACTCATGGGCCACCTGGTGGACTGACCAGCGACTACAAGGCTGTAAATCAGTTGTTCAGCATTCCTTCCTGAGGTGGGACACTCCACAACCTTGGTTCTGTATTTTGGATCTTTTAAGTCCAGTTCCTGGAATTCTTTAAGTAAAAGGCATGGTTAAACATAATGAGGGCACCAAAGAACAATATAGAATGGTTCCTTTCTTTGTATGGCCGAAGTGTTGGGGTGAGTGGGCATGGGGTCATTGAGGTGGTGGTGTGGGTGTCGTGGTCAGTGGGAATGAATGAAAGAATGCCCTCGTGTGGGTAGCTGAAGCCAGGCCGCATTCCTGCTCTGTCACTGCTCAATCACGCAGACCAAGGAGGAGGATGCTTCCAAGCTGCACCTGGGCCTCTACTTCTATCCCATGCTTTTTCTCCCTGATCTGGCGAACATGCATGTTTTTTAGGTGAACCAATTGCCCTGGTATGATAGGGCTGTCAAAACAAAATGTGACAGCCTGGGTGGCTTCAACAACCACAGTTTATTCTCTCACACTTCTGAAAGCTGGAGGTCCAAGATTCAGGTGCCGGCAGGTTTGTTTTCTCCTGAGGCCTCTTCTTGGCTTGCAGATGGCTGCCTTCATGTGGTCCTCCCTCTGGACCTGTGCTATTGGCATCCCTTCCTTTCCTTAAGGACACCTGTCCTACCGGATTAGGGCCCTATCCTAGTGGCCTCATTTTAACTTAGTCACCTCTTCAAAGACTTTCCCTCCAAATGTGCTTACATTCTTGGGTACTAGGGATTAAGACTCCAACATATGAAGTCTGAAGTGGACAATTTTAACCCATAATCAACCAAGCCTGGTCCTGCCTCAGTATCGGAACATTGTCGGAACCTCCTTGCTGTACAGATTCATCCGTGAGTTTATTCCCCTCATGCATGAGGTTATAGAACCAGGCACCATCTCTACGTGGGTGCATAGTCAAAGGAAATGTGATGAGCGAAAGACAGGAATGTTTTAAAGTTGTCAGTGGCTATGGAAGACTAAGTTAGCTTCCATGTGGCTGATGATGATTCTTAGGTGAAGTGGCAGCCCACCTGTCTCCAGAGAGCCTCTTGTTAGCGGTAGGTTGGGTAAGGGTAGCTTGTGGACTGTAGACTCCAGAAACTATGTCAGGAATTGTTACCTTCCCTTCTGGGCCCCTTCGCTCCCACCCCCTTTCTGGGCCAACTCCCTGATCTGTTCATAGATTCATTGGCATAAACCTCTCAGTGTCTTGCCAACAATTACATATAGATACAGACAGTGCCTGACTTGACTTACGATTTTTTGGTTTCAAGGTGGTACAGAAGTAACATGCCTTCAGTAGAAACTGTACTTTAAGTACCCATTAAGTACCCACGTAACCATTCTGTTTTTCATTTTCAGTACAGTATTCAAGGCATTACATGAGATCTTCAACACTTTATTATAAAATAGGATTTGTGTTAGGGGATTCTGCCCAACTATAGGTTATGTTTTGAGCACATTTAAGATAGAGTAGGCTGAGGCTGTGATGTTCAGTAGGTTATTGCATTAAATGCTTTTTTTTTTTGCAACGGAGTTTTGCCCTTGTTGCCGAGGCTGGAGTGCAGTGGCATGATCTTGGCTCACTGCAACCTCCACCACCCAGGTTCAAGCAATTCTCCTGCCTCAGCCTCCTGAGTAGCTGGGATTACAGGCGCCCACCACCACGCCTGGCTTATTTTTGTATTTTTAGTAGAGACAGGGTTTCTCCATGTTGGCCAGGCTGGTCTTGAACTCCCAACTTCAGGTGATCCACCCACCTCGGTCTCCCAAAGTGCTGGGATTACAGGCATGAGCCACTGCGCCTGGCCTGATTACAGCTTTCTAATGGCTGTATATGGTTGCCAATAAGGAAGGTAGCTTGTCTGGGAATTACAAAACCTTATTATTATTATTATATCTCTTCTCAGTAATAAAGGCAATGTTGGACTGCTCATTGTGTGTAATACCTACTTGAAGAGCTTTGCACTTAACCTTCACAACCAACAGTAAGAGAAGGCCTATCCTTAGTCCCATCCGTCAAAGTCACCCATGAGATCCTACCAGGAAGATGAAGAAATGTGGGCCATATGAGACACCTGCCCTGAATGGCACATGGTTCGGTACAACCACACCTCAAGAGTGCTGTTCACAGGCCACTGTCGCACTGAGGGATGTATCGAGGTGCCCACTCGGGCCTGTCTTCTTGCACATTGTGTCTGAGCACTTGGAAGAATATTGGCATTGAGGCAGGCTGATCGAGTTTTCAGGTGGTAGATTTGGGAGGGGAAGCAGATTATGTTAATGAATCCGAGTCCAAAAGATCTCAACAGACTGGAGCAGTAGACTGTATCCAACAAGATGACATTTTTAAAGGATACCTGTGGATATGCAGCTTGGCAGCAAAATGTGTGAAATAAAACTTAGGGATGAGGCAGCTGTCAGAAATTTAAAAATCTAGATTGGATCTCTAGCTACATTAATAGGAGAATAATGTCCAGAACAGACCACGAGGAGCTGGTCAAAGCCCCCCTATAATGCTGAGTTCCCAAATCTGAGTTCTGTGGTCTGGGAAGAACAACAGGAGCCAAGAAAATCGAGACCAGGGAGTAATGAAGATGCTGTTTTGTGAGGAGCAGGTTAAGAAGATGTCTCAGGGTGTTTAGCCTGAGAGAAGGAAGTTTCAAAGAACAAATATTTGGCAAGGTGTTCCATGGAAGGGGGATTAGACTGGTTCATAGTGACTCCCACAACACAGGCATGGCGTTCCTGAGTGGCCATTACATGGGAGCTTGGCATAAGGGAGAACTCTCCAACAGTCGGGACTGAACTCGGGAAGTGCCACTAAACTGGCATACCGCTTACCTGGTGCAATACTTACTTGGCTCCCTGCTTGCCTGATGCACCGCCCTAGATGGAGCCTGCAGTGAAACTGTGCCTGGCAGCCCCTGGGCGGGAGTGTGGGTGAGCGGCTGCACTCCTGGAGAAGGGGGCCTGCAGAGAATGCTTACCTGTGGGGTTTCTCTTGCCTGTTGAAGTCTGTTAGTCCCAACTTCAAGGTCTAAGACTTGGGTCCGTGGGAGAGTGATGATTCCTTTATGGAAGTGATGGCTGTATCAGGGATGAACCAGCAGGTTGGCAGGAGAAAGAGCTGTCCCTCAGTGTCCCATTTGTAAATAGCTAGTGGAGCCTGTGGTGGGGGGTGGGGGGAGTGGTGGTGGTGGTGCTGGTTGTTTAAATTCAGGATTTTTGTTTGTTTTGAGATGGAATCTCACTCTGTCGCCTATGCTGGAGTGCAGTGGCACAATCTCAGTTCACAACCTCTACCTCCCAGGTTCAAGTGATTCTCCTGCCTCAACCTGCTGAGTAACTGGGATTACAAGTGTGCGCCACCACACCCAGCTAAATTTTGTATTTTTAGTAAAGGCAAGGTTTCACCATATTGGCCAGGTGGGTCTAGAACTGCTGACCTCAAGGGATCTGCCCACCTTGACCTCCCAGAGTTCTGGGATTGCAGGCATGAGCCACCCTGCCTGGCCCTGAATTCGGGTTTTCTTTATTTTATGAAGTAAGGGCACTAAAACCAAAACAACACCCAGTAGAGAGTAACAAAGCTGTCACAACCAATCTATCGTCACTATCAATACGTAAAGGAGATTCTAATGCAGAAACATAGGGAGGACATAAACGCTGAAAAATTTGTATGCACATGTGCATATATGTGCATGTGTTTGTTTATATATCACATTGTTTAAGACAAATTAACACTTCTTTGTAGACCCAAATTGGTATGGTTTGGGAATTGCTGTCTTAGAGTGCCTGTTTGCTGTATCCTGCTGGCTGCCTTAATTACCGTAACTTAAAAATTACCTCCTTTAAGTGATTCCAGAAAGGGTTTTAAAGGTAACTCAGTTATCTTGAAACTAATTATTCTGCTGTAGATTATCCTTGCTCTTTCTTTCTGCAGGCTTTTTTAAAATTGGGATGAAATTCACCAAACATAAAACTAACCGTTTTAAACTGAACAATTCAGTGGCATTTAGTACACTGGCAACGTTGCGCAACTACCACTTCTATCTAGTTCCAAAGTGTTTCATCACTCTAAAATAAAACCTCATACCCATTAAGCAGTTACCAGCCCCCCATCATACCAACTCTGCTAATCACCAATCTGCTTTTCGTATCTGTGGATTTACCTATTCCATTTCATTTAAATGGAATCACATGTATATTATATAATATATATATATTTTATATAAAATATATAAATCCATATAAAATATATATATATGTAAAACCTTTCGTGTCTGGCTTCTTTCACTTACCATCATGTTATTGAGACTCATATGTGTGGTGGCATGTATCATGCATGCTTCATTCCTTTTTATAGCTGAGTATTCTTTCGTTGTATGTATATAGCACCATTTTTATTTATCTGCTCATCTATGGATAGGCATTTAGATTGTTTCCAACTTTTTGGCTCTTGTGAGTAGAGCAGCTATGAACATTTGTGGACATGGATTTCTGTGAGTATCTGTTTTCAGTTCCTTTGTTTTTTTTTTTTCTTTCTTTTTTTTTTTTTCTAGTTCCTTTGGATATATACCTAGGAGTAGAATCTTGGTCCATATGGTCATTCTATATTTAACTTTTTTTATTTAAAAGAATTAATTGTGGTAAAATATGCATAATGTGACATTTACCCATCTTAATTTTGAACGTACCATTCTGTGGCATTAAGTATCTTCACGTTGTTATGCAACCATCACCACCATCCTCTCCTGAACTCTTCTTTTTTTTTTTTTTTTGAGGTAGTATCTAGTTCTGTCACCCAAGCTAGAGTACTGTGATCTTGGCTCACTGCAACCTCCACCTCCTGAGTTTAAGCCATCCTCCGACCTCAGCCTCACGAGTAGCTGGGACTATAGGTGCACGCCACCACACCC
Source organism: Callithrix jacchus (assembly GCF_049354715.1). Taxonomy (NCBI): domain Eukaryota; kingdom Metazoa; phylum Chordata; class Mammalia; order Primates; family Cebidae; genus Callithrix; species Callithrix jacchus. The sequence continues at coordinate 76,069,183 of NC_133512.1, read as the reverse complement.
AGCTAATTTTTGTATTTTTTGTAGAGGCAAGGTTTTGCCATGTTACTGAGGCTGGTCTCAATCTCTTGAGGTCAAAGGATCCTCCTACCTCAGCCTCTCAAAATGCTGGGATTACAGGTGTGAGCCACTGTGCCCAGCCTTCTCCTGAACTCTTAAACTTGGAATACTGAAACTCTGTACCCATTGAAAAATAACTCCCCATTCCTTCTCCCTTGCAAGCCCTGGCATCCGCCATTCTGTCTATGAATTTGACTATCTCTAATACGTCATATGAGTGGAATCATACATTATTTGTCTTTTTGTGACTGGAATATTTCACTTAGCATAGTGTCCCTGAGGTTTGTCCAGATTGTAGTATGTGTCAAAATTTCTTTTATGGCTGAATAACATTCCATTATGGATATATACCACATTTTGTTTCTCCATTCATTGATAGACACTTGAGTAGCTTCCACCTTTTGGCTATTGTGATATCAGTTCTTTTGTGTATAGATCCAGAAGTGACATCACTAGATCATGTGATGACTCTGACTCTTTAAGGAACTACCATGTTCTTCTTCACAGTGGCTTCACCATTTTACATTCCCACCAACAGTGCACGAGGGGTCCAGTTTCCCCACATCCTCACCAAGACTTATTTTCACTTTTGTTTAACAGCCATCCCAGTGGGTGTGAAATGATAAGTCACTGTGATTGTGATTTGCACATCCCTAATGACTAGTGACTGGAGAGCATTTTTTCATATGCTCTTGTCAGCCATCTGTATCTCTTCTTTAGAGGGGAACTGTCTATTCAAGTCTTTTGCCCTTTTTCTTTTTTTTGTTTTTGTTTTTGAGACGGAGTCTTGCTCTGTCACCCAGGCTGGAGTGCAGTGGCGCAATCTTGGCTCACTGCAACCTCCTGGGTTCAAGCAGTTCTCCTGCCTCAGCCTTCTGAATAGCTGGGACTACAGGTGCGCACCACTACACCCAGGTAATTTTTGTATCTTTAGTACAGATGGGGTTTCACCCTGTTGGCCAGGCTGGTCTCGAACTCCTGACCTCGTGATCCACCCACCTCCACCTCCCAAAATGCTGAGATCACAGGTGTGAGCCACCATGCCCAGCCCTTTGCCCATTTTTGAATTGGGTTGAGCCTGCCTGTGTTTTTATTTAGAGTTATGTTTCTAAACTTGCTGCTCTTCAGAAGCTAGAATAAATATTGCATCTTATTATCCTAAGCCACATGTTTGCTGAGAACTTAGGCTGCTTGAGGTGTAAGGCCACCAGGAGCCTACATGGGCACCCGAGATGAGGAGGGAGAGCAGGGCTGCAAGAAGCAGGGGCCAGTGCTCTAGAAGGTCCAGATGGTTCTGGGCTGGCTGGCCCAAGGGCAGCTGTTCCCATCTCTGTTTTCCAGGTCATCCTGGAACTCTTTACAGATATATTAGGAAAGCAACTCACGTTTGTCTCTGGAAAGACTCGGGTTCCCAGGCCTGGGGCCTGCCCTTTCATCTGTGTTTCTTCTAAACATTGCAACATCCAGCAGGCCTCTACTCCACAGTCCCCTGGGTGAGTGAAATGTGCCTAAGGGCCCTTGACCTGCTCACAGCCTAACACTTGGGAGCAGACAATCTCCAGCCAAAGCTGCAAATGACTGAAAAGGAGGGCTGGTCAGATGGGTGGTCAGCTTACGCCCCCTCAGTACCCCCCAGCTGCATTCCAAACAAATAGTTCTGCTTCACCAGCCAGCACAGCTCCCTCCCAATCTGAAACCGATGAATTCTCCTCAATTCTGGGAAGAAACTCTCTCAACAAGAGGAGAAAAGGAAGCCAAGAACCCAGAAGTCCAAAGTCATGTTCTCCCAGAATAATTTTCCCACGGGAGGCTCACTGTCTCCGGCTTTGGTTATGTTTTCAAGTGGCTGAAGGGATGGTCCCAACAGGAGGCTACCTTACATAGGCAGCCATTATAATGACCTCTCTATTCTCGTTAATGCCTAGTAGGCTCTCCCTGGCTTGTGTGTGCCGGGAGCGAACATGTGAGGGTGACATAAGGAGATGTGTCTTCCCACAGTACAAAATTCTCCAGGAAAGTAAAACTTTCTGAGTCTTGGAAAACTTTTGTATCTTAAAGGTTTGTGTTGAATTCTCTTTACTAAAAGGCATATACCCCTTAGCTAGGGTTGATTTAATATTCATCGGGTAATAACCAGGTTTTACAAAGAAATGTTGGATGCCACACAGGAGAGGTCCTACTAGAAGATAAAGATGCGCAAAACATACTTTGTCAATATTTTTTTTAATTGAGGTGAATTTGCATCACAGAAAATTAACCGTTTTAAAGTGTGCAATTCAGTGGTATTGCGTACATTCACAATGTTGGGCAACCAGCAGCCCCCAAAGGAGACCCTGTGCCGGTTAAGCAGTCACTACCCCCGCCTTCTGCAAGCCTGCCCCTGACAACCACAAGAATCTGTCTCTGTGATTTTACCTATTCTGGACATTTCATATAAAGGGAATCATGTAACATGTGGCCTTTGTGAACCATTGTTTTGCTAGGCATTCTCCCCCCTCCCAAGTCTGCAATTTTTGGCCAAGATCAGGGAGGAAACTTTCTAAATATCCGGAATGAATGAAAGCTCCCTGCTTAAATCAATAGTTCCAACCATCCACAAAAGTATTTTCCAATCATTATAATGACCGCTCTAAAGCATAGTGCTAGCTATTGAAGTGGACTCTGCCTATCAGGATGGACAGGCCAGAGCAAAGGGGGAGTGGGAATGCCCGAGGTATCTTCAGGCTGCCTGGGGATCCTGGACCCAGGCCAGACAGACAGCAGCTCCAGGGCTGCGGTAAGGCCCAGCCCTGCACACACAGCGCTGGCTCTCATGCACCTCTGAGGAGCCTGCTGCTTCTGACCACACCTTGTGTGTGCGGTTCAGGAAAACCCAAGTTCATCTGCCAAATTCAGGATACAACCCTGACTTTTCCGGGCTTTTCTTTCTGCCTTTCCCTAATCTCATCTGGGCGTGCTCTCTTAAAGGGGAAGTGGTGCGTTCTGACTGGCCAGGGCCCTTATCCAGGAGCCAGGAAACGTCTACTACCACGAGTCGCGTTGCCCAGCGTGTCACTGGCTCAGCCTCCTTATCCAAACGGCAAGGCAGCCTCCCCGGGATGTGTAAGTGTGAGCGCAGGGCACGAGGGCCACACAGGACAGCGTGGGGCTGGGCGCAGGTCACAGAACAGAGAGCCTGGCAGGCGGAGCATGCTGGAAGCCCACGAGCAATTTAGCAAGATGAGTGTTAGCATAGACAGTGCTCTCGCTCTGTGGGCTGGAGCTGGAGCCGAGACAGGGCTGAGGCGGGGAGCGGGGAGAGTGGCTGCCTCAGAAAGAGGTCAGGAGTAGGAGGCTGGGTTGGGGACCAGTCTATTTTGGACAACCCTTCTGGATGCACCAGCCTCGGGCCTGAAAAGGAGTGGAGTGGAAAATTTTCCAGCACACCTTTCAGAGCACGGGGAAGCCAGCTGCAGTGAACCTTCCCAGCGTGTCAACCCCACTTCCCCGCATTTATGTCCATGTATTTATCTACTCAGGGCACTTATCTACTCAGCCATTGCGTTTCTTTGTTGTTTTTCTATGCGATTTGTGTTAAGATGTGTTTGGGGTCCTTTCTATTCAAACTGCATAAATTGCTTGAAACCAGCACCCTGTTTTTTTCCCTCTTTCCTGGCCATGCATGGTCCTTGTCCAGTGTGTGCACGCTGCAGGCCCTGAATCAACACGGGCGTCTGGCCCACAGGTGGACCAACCGGCTCACTAGGATGCTGGGTGGCATGTCTGGCTGGTTTCGAGCTGGGGCTCTGTTTCCTGTGTGCCTCAAGAATTCAAGGGGCCAATGCACACCCACTCACACTCACAGTCAGCTCCTAACTAGATGCCACCAGTGAGTGACTGGTGGCAGGAAAATAGACCCTCACTGTGTTTTAGGTTCCTTTCTGTCCTGGGTGTCTGTTTGTATGGTAGGGATGGTTGATCTTAAATCATGTAAAAAGTTTTGTTTTCACCAAAGTAACTCAGACCTTTTGCTTCTAACGAAGGAAGAGATAAGGGGGTGAGAAAGGAAAAAAAAAGTGTGTGTCTGTACGCGTATGTTGACAGGGCACAACCACACCCTACTTCAAGACAACTTCCTGTTTGCCGCTGCCAACTGCCACTCCAAGGAGAACAGAAATGGTTCCGTTATTAGTGGCTGCTGTGGGACCATGACAGTCGGTGGGGTGAGTGGCTCTGAGCGACGCCGTGAGCTTAGCAGTCAATGGAGTCTTTTCACCTTCTCTTGTAAGAGACCATAGCCCTGTGCTGTGGAAAGGAGATACTAGTGCAGCTGGAAATAAAGCACTGGTGGCCCCTCCTACCAGCCTGTGGTCCTTAAACAGTGTGCGCCCATGGGCTTCTGTAAGTGGAATGATTTCATTTAGGGGCAGGGAGAAGATTGAGAATTTCCTCCTGAGCAAAGCTACTACCTGTGCATGTTTTTCTAATGGACATTTTCATATATTAGGGGAACCCATGTTAAGCGCCTTCCATGGGTTGGCACTGTGGTAGCCACATTCCACGTGTTCTCAATCCTCCCCACACCCATTTATTCCACCATGAACAGAGTGAGTGCTCTTGAGGGCAAGACCCTGTGCTAAATGCCAGAGATAAAAGAGTAAACAAGACATCTGCCCTCCAGGTGTGTCCAGGTGCAGGACACTTAGACCAGTAAACCAGTAATTACAGCATGTGATGTGCACCAAGATGAGGGACACAGTGTGCTTGACGGGCGCCTTTCTTGTTGTAACTCCATGATGTGGGTATTACTGCCCTCATTTTTTGTTTTTGTTTTTGTCTTCTGAGATGGAGTCTCACTCTGCCTCCCAGGCTGGAGTGCAGTGGCTCAATCTCAGCTCACTGCAGCCTCTGCCTCCCAGGTTCAAGCGATTCTCCTGCCTTAGCCACCTGAGTAGCTGGAATTACAGGCACGTGCTACCACGTCCAGCTAATTTTTGTGTTTTTAGTAGAAGCGGGGATTTTGCCATGTTAGCCAGGCTGGTCTCATGAGCCGCCTGCCTGGGCCTCCCAAAGTGCTGGGATTACAGGTGTGAGCCACCACACCTGGCCTATTGTCCTCATTTTACAGGTAAGGAGACTGGGGCTCAAGGGGTTAAATTATTTCCGCAAGTCACAGAGCTAATGAGTGACAGAGCTGGGATTTGAGCCCAGATCTTTCTGATTCCAAAGACAGCAGTGTTTGCTCTGCATTTTCAGTGATTCCCAAAGCTCATGGAGCATGAAAATCACCTCAGGACCTTTTAAAAAGTCACAGATTTGGGGGCCCTGGCCCTGGTGTCCCAAGAGTGAAGAAGTCCCTGCTGCACTGGGTGTTCTCTGATGTGTAAGTGCAGCTGGGGCACTTTCTCTGCCTCCTGCATCCTGAATCCTTTCTCCATGAGGCCTTAGCTCAAGGCCCCGGGGCCAAGGCCGCTGATGCTGCCTCAAGACAGCGTGGGGAAGATTCGGTTCAGCTGTCCAGGTATTTTTATTGATTTTTTTTTTTAATTTCAGCTTTTATTTTAGATTCGAGGGGTATATGTGCAGTTTGTTTTTGTTTTTGTTGTGTGTGGGTTCCTTTTTTTTTTTTTTTTTTGAGACAGAGTGTCACTCTGTCACTCAAGCTGAAGTCCGGTGGTGCAATCTCAGTTCATTGCTACCTCCACCTCCCAGGTTCAAGTGATTCTCCTGCCTCAGCTTCCAGAGTAGCTGGGATTACAGGCATGTGCCACCATGCCTAGCTAATTTTTGTATTTTTAGTAGAGATGGGGTTTTCCCATGTTAGCCAGGCTGGTCTCAAACTCCTGACCTCAAGTGATCCACACCCTTCAGCCTCCCAAAGTGCTGGGATTACAGGCGTGAGTCACTGTGCCTGGTTTTATCAGATATTTTAAACATTGGGAATCCCAGCTCATGGATCTTCTTCCCAAGATTCTGGGGCCTGTGTCTCCCCCTGTGCCAGGTCTAGCTATCTGCCATAACTGTCCCATTGGTGCTCTTGGCGTGATGATGTCAGCTGTGTCATTGTAAGGTAGCATTCAGTAGCTTATCTGCAAGCTGGAAGCCCCCAGTTTTCACCAAAGCTGTGATGACTCCTGTGTTTAAACACATGTGACTTGTGTGGTGTGTTTGTGGTTTTGGTGAGGGCTACTCTGATGGAGAAGTTCAGTGCCATGCATGTGGAGTCCTTGTCAACCCCTCTGCTACCACTGGACCCAGATAGTGGGGAGCAGATAGAGCCATAAAAGGCCTAATGTTACGAAGAGGATCGTGACTCTGGCTCCAAGTGGAGCCTGGCAGACTTAGGTCCTTTGGGCAGCAGCCTGCCTTCTGATGGCCGTGTCCATTCTCCTCTACTCAGAGTGACAACTGTGGCAGCAAGCCAGGATCTAGATGGAGAGTGCTATCCCCTGAGCACAGGAAGCCCTCTGATGACAAAGGTCTAGGAATGACAGCATCTATCCTATCACCACTGTAATAACCCAGGGCTCATAGCCCAGTGTCTGACATGTGGTAGATGCCAAGAAAACGCTAAGCAAAAAAAAGAGTGAATGAATGAAGGAGGTTTCATTTTAACCCAATTTTTGTCTCCTTCCTGCCTTTGTATTTGCACCTACTTTCCTCTGTCCTTTCTGTTTCAGGATATGTTCATGTTTTGTTGTTGTTGTTGATGGACTTAAACAGCTTTAACAAAGACAGAGCCTATTAAGCAATGCATCTTATATAATTTCCTTTTTTCCTCATCCTCATGTATTTATCAAATGCTTTTCTTTGTTTTCCTTTTTTGTTGTTGTTTGTTTGCTTGTTTGTTTTTGAGATGCAGTCTCGTTCTATCACGAGGCTAGAGTGCAGTGGTGCGATCTTGGCTCACTGCAACGTCCACCTCAGCCTCCTGAGTAGCTAGGATTACAAGCATGCACCACCACGCCTGGCTAATTTTTTTTTTTTTTGTAGTTATAGTAAAGATGAGGTTTCACCATGTTGGCCAGATGGGTCCCAAACTCCTGGCCTCAAGTGCCTCCCAAAGTGTTGGGATTACAGGAATGAGCGACTGTGCCCAGCCTCAAATATTTTCCTTTAAGTAGTGATTAGTATCTACATACTATTTGTGACATCTTGTTAATTTCCTTGTGGATGTGAGTGTACTATTTTGCATACATTTTCTTAGGTTGAGATAACTCTCCTACCTGTCTCCTACCAATTGCTTTATTATGGATTATTCAGGTTGTTTGTAGTAATTTTTTACTGTAGTAAACAGTGCTGAGAATATCTTTGATTTTTCTTTCCTTTGGGATATTTCCTAGAGGTCTGTTTTCTAAACTAACATTACCAGATTACCAGATCAAAGGCTATGGATGCTTTTTAGTTCCTGTTATTATCACCAGGTTGCTCTCCAGAAAAATGTAATCCCTTGTAAATACCGCTGGCAAGGTATACATCTGCTTGTTTCCCCACAGGTTCTGTTTCTGTGGTTTTTCCTTTTAGCTACGCTAGGTGTCCAGTGGGGGCATCCTTGGGGGCTGATGGAAGTATTCAGAGCCCTGGAAAGCCCCTGGGACTCCCCAGATCCTACCCAATAGTGGTGATGCCAGAAATTTGCACCTTAGTATACATGACAAATAGAAGAGGGGGAGGAAGGGGAAAAGTTAAAAAGGATCCTACTTCGAAGGAGCTCTGGAAGTGGGAAGTGCTCTTGTAAGAATCATCCGAGTTGGCGGTTCTGAAGTGTGGAGGGAAGGGACCGTCCCAGGCAAGGAGGTTCTGAGGTGTGGAGGGAAGGGACTGTCCCAGGCACGGGGACACGGTAGAAAGGGCATTGGCTCTGGGGCCGGACAAGCCTGGGCTTTCCTCCCAGCTGCTGAGGTCTACATGACCTTGGCCTTGTTTCATAATCTTGCTAAGCTTTAATTTCCCCATCTGATATCTAAGAAGAAAAAAAATAATAATTTCCCCATTTATAACAGGGCAACTAACAGTATCATACCACGTGGTAGGATTTTTGGGTAGATTACATGAGCTGGTGAGTGAAAAGCAGCTTGCACGGTGCCTGATACATAGTAGGTACTCAAGAAAGGCTGCTTTCTCTCCCCCTTTTTTTTTTTTTTTTGTTTGTTTGTTTGTTTGTTTGTTTTGAGACAGAGCTTCTCTCTCGCCCAGGTTGGAGGGCAGTGGAACGATCTCAGTTCACAGCAAACTCCACCTCCCAGGTTCAAGCGATTCTCCTGCCTCAGCCTCCTGAGTAGCTGGGATTGCAGGCATGTGCCACCACGCCCAGCTAAGTTTTGTATTTTTAGCAGAGATGGGGTTTGACCATATTGGTCAAGCTGATCTTGAACTTCTGACCTCAGGATCTGCCTGCCTCAGCCTCCCAAAATGCTGGGATTACAGGCATGAGCCACCACACCAGGCTGCTTTCCTCCTAACTAAGTGAATGTGCATGGGGTGACCAGATGACCAAGAAACAAGCCCAGAGCTTAGGAGATTTGGGAGCTGAGCTGGCGTGAGCAGTGTAGATCACAGGCCCACATTCACATTTATCAAAGAACTTAGTGCCCCAGGTAGTTCAAGTGGCCCGCAGTGGGTAGGAGGTGAAGAGGGGTGAAGAAGACCTCGTATGATAGGCACCTGTGTTTAAGGAATGCCTCCTCGCTCCTCCGCCCTGCCATTTTTAAGAGGTACTGCAATGTGAGAAGGGAATGGGCACTCCAGAAAGCTCACAAGCACTCCTGGCACGGGGACTGCTTGGCACAGCTCTGCCTGCACTCGTGGCCTGCCCTGTCCCCTGACTTTCCTTGTCTTCATTTCCTCCTCTGCTAAGCGAGGCTGATTCAATATCCCCCTCTAACCACCATGGCAGTAAGTTTAGTATCTAACTATGATGGTGACACATGAGACCACAGGCCCAGGTTCTAGCCCCAGCTCTTCCACCTAATAGTCTTATGACTTTGGGCAAGTTTGTCAAATGCAGTCTGTCTCCATTTCCACAGCTGTAAACTGGGGGGAATTGTTGCCCCCCCAAGTGGCTGTGAGTACGGCTGTCCTGGCGCCTGGCACGGCTCCCAGTGCAAAGGTGCCAGCCCTGCCTCTCTCTCTAACTCCAGTTTACTTTTAGAAGACGGTTCCTTGGAAATCAGGGTGTTTATAGGCAGCATCCTGACTGCAGCTACAAAAGCAGATTGAAACCACTGATAAGATAGAGGCTGGCTAATGACTTGCCAAGCACCTGCCCTCAGAAGTGGGGGCTGAAAGAGACTCCATGCTGTCAAGTGAGTAAGCCGGGTGCTGGCCTAAGCCCAAGTGTGCTTACACAACCATGGCAGGCCATGTGGCAGGCCAAGCAACTGTGGTGCTCGAAGTCTATTGGGAGGGGGCTGGTCTCTTAAGGGCCCTATTGGAAAATTCCCAACGAGTTCTTTCTAAAAATGATGCAGGGAGCCACCTTGAATATTTGCGGCCAGCTCAGCCATTCACGAGGCATCTGTGCTGAGGTTTTCCATGCAGGACATTGATGATGCTAGTATCAAAATATCTCCGTGAATAAGCATATGTATGGGAAAGGGAAGGCTCTGAATTTTTACTGACATGGAATTGCCTGAGAACCTGATGGAGTTTATCTTCAGAAGGTGAGGGGAGCAAACTGGAGACACCAGGGCTCCCCACGCCTGTCAGATTTTGGGGGTGCTGAGAGGTGGTGTCTGCAAGCTCCCTGCTCAGCTGATCTCCAGGACTGCCTCTGGAGTTGCACTTGGATGGTTAAGGAGGCTTTGGGAAAATAGATGGTCTTGAAGCAAGCAGCTGCTGAGACTTTGGCCTGGACTTCCTGTGGTCAAAATGCCTAAAAGTGAAAGGATTTGGCTTTTCCTTTCTTTGGTTCCGGGGCCCCCAAGCTCCTTGTGATTGAGGTCTCAGGCAGTAGCATGGTCTCAGGAGCTGCTGACTGGTACCTGCCAGCTGCCTAACGCTTACAAGGTGTTTCTTCGTCTCCCTAGGGGAGTCAGCTGCCCTGCTGAAAAACCCGTAGCCAGTGGGAAGGGAGAGGTCCCCTGGCTCTTTCAGGCTCCTCCTATCCCTAGCATTATCTTCCAAGGTTCCAAGGTGGTAGAGCCCAGAGTTAAGACAGGGACTCTGAAAGCATCCCAGATCTGATGTTTTCTAGCTCTGCGACGTTAAGAACTCATTGTATCTCTGAACCAAACCTCAGGAATTATACCTCAAGGAAATAATTCTAAATCACTTTTTAAAGAAATCAGTTTTTTAAAAGACAAATAGTAGGTAGAGAGTGAGAGGGTAGCTAAATAATCTACAGCAAGTTAATGATTGAATATTACCTAATGGTTTAAAATGGAAAGTATGTGGGAATTTGATACGTATATGTAGAATAATGATAGTTGACAAGGCATAGTCCAAAATATCCTTTGATTATAGTTTTGTCCATAAAACTTAACTGTAGAAAAAAGAGGCCAGTAGTGCTTCTCTTACAGTATTGTAAGAATGAAATGCTAAAAGGTAAATCAAGTGTTTAGAAGAGTGTCTGGCACATAGGAAAAAGAATTTTTGTTTTTGAAACAGAGTTTCACTTTTGTTGCCCATGCTGGAATGCCATGGCACCATCTCAGCTCACCAGAACCTCTGCCTCCTGGGTTAAAGTGATTCTTTTGCCTCAGCCTCCCCAAGTAGCTGAGATTATAGGCATGCGCCACCACGCCTGGCTAATTTTTTGTATTTTTAGTAGAGACGGGGTTTTTCCATGTTGGTCAGGCTAGTCTCAAACTCCTGACCTCATGTGATCCGCCCACCTGAGCCTCCCAAAGTGCTGGGATTACAAGCACTTTGATGAAAAAAATTCTTTTTTTTTTGACAGGGTCTCACTCTGTCACTCAGTCTGGAGTGCACTGGAACAATCTCAGCTCACTGCTGCCTTGACCTCCCTGGCTCAAGCTATCCTCCCACCTCCTAAGTAGCTGGGCCTACAGGCGCACACCTGCTGATTTTTTTTTCTTTTTTTTAGAGACAGGGTTTTACCATGTTACCCAGCTAGTTTTGAACTCATGAGCTTAAGCAGTCCACCTGCCTCAGTCTCCCAAAGTGCTGGGATTACAGGTGTGAGCCACTGCACCCACCTGAAAAATCTTAAACTATTGTAACTATTGGTCAAAAGACAGAAAGGGTGAGAGTGGAGGTTGCTGGACCAAGATCATTCACTGAGGTTGTTATTGATGTATTGTATGCTTAATTCTGCACAGGTTTTCTGATAGTGATTTTCTGTTTTCAGTAGGTGAGTGGTGCTTATATTCAATATTAGCACAATAGATTGGTTTGGTCTTTCTGTCACATGGTCTGGAAAGAAATGTGTAGCAAGAGCTATAAACTTGCAACCTTTCAGTTTGGGAATTGTATACCTTAAGGACATAATTCTGAATCACTTTTTAAATAAGTCAGTTTTTTTAAATACAAATAGTAGGTAGACAGTAAGAGAGCAGCTAAATAATCTGTGCCATGTTAATGATTGAATGTGAATCATTGAACCCAGCCTTTTAGAATGGCAAGTATTTGGGAATTTGTTGCGTATATGCAGAATAATGTTAGTTGACAAAGAATAGTCCAAAATATCCATTGATTACAGTTTTGTTAATAAAGTTATAAGTATTAGCAAAAACTAAGAAAATTTAGAGGAAAGTGCTCTTTTTCTCTAGAATTGCTTAAATATAAAATATTTTAACAAAGAGTGAGGGATACAACGTACTACAAACTCTTTCTGTGCAGGGCAAATGGGGTTAGAGTAATTATAGGGATCTACCTTAGGCAGGCCCTTAATCAAAACATAGAAAGACTTGATTAAGCCTCAAGTGGGTGAAGGCTTATATCTGAATGATGGTAATGTACAGCAGGAGAGCTTTACTCAGAGAAATCTCACCTGCACAGCTACATCTTTTTGCAAGAGATAAGGCCCTGCCTTCTCCTGTCACCAACCTAACCCACCTCCTCACCAACACAAAACTGTGTAAGTTCCACTACAGGCAGGTCTTCATACACTAGAGAAACAAAGATTAAATAGGTATTTTTGTAGAATCTGCTTACTCTGCCCTACCTGGGACATCAGCTCTACCCATTTTCAAAAATTTAGCTATAGCTCACCTCCAGAGTGAAGTCCAGACCACTGACACCATTGGTTTCTCCACTCTAAATTCTTATATAACCTATCTCACCTGCACCAGTAGGAGGCAAGCTTGTTCCGCTAGTGTAGGGGTTGTGAGAGCCCTTCTGATTTAATTCAGTTTCACAAATAGAAAATACTGCTTTCACCTATTTATTTCAATACAGAATCGCACATCAAACAACTATTTTATTTTATTTTTTATTGCATTTTAGGTTTTGGGGTACATGTGCAGAACATGCAAGATAGCTGCATAGGTACACACATTGCTGTCTTCCTCCCCTTCACCCACATCTGGCATTTCTCCCCATGCTATCCCTCCCCAGCTCCCCCCTCCCCGCTGTCCCTCCCCTATTCCCCCCAATAGACCCCAGTGTGTAGTGCTCCCCTCCCTGTGTCCATGTGTTCTCATTGTTCATCACCCGCCTATGAGTGAGAATATGTGGTATTTCATGTTCTGTTCTTGTGTCAGTTTGCTGAGAATGATGTTCTCCAGATTCATCCATGTCCCTACAAAGGGCACAAACTCATCATTTTTTATTGCTGCATAATATTCCATGGTGTATATGTGCCACATTTTCCCAGTCCAGTCTGTCATCAGTGGGCATTTGGGTTGGTTCCAGGTCTTTGCTATTGTAAACAGTGCTGCAATGAACATTCGTGTGCATGTGTCCTTATAGTAGAACGATTTATAGTCCTTTGGATATATACCCAGTAATGGAATTGCTGGGTCAAATGGAATTTCTATTTCTAGGTCCTTGAGGAATCGCCACACTGTCTTCCACAATGGTTGAACTAATTTACACTCCCACCAGCAGTGTAAAAGTGTTCCTATTTCTCCACATCCTCTCCAGCTTCTGTTGTCTCCAGATTTTTTAATGATCACCATTCTAACTGGCGTGAGGTGGTATCTCAATGTAGTTTTGATTTGCATTTCTCTAATGACCAGTGATGATGAGCATTTTTTCATATGTTTGTTGGCCTCATGTATGTCTTCTTTTTTAAAGTGTCTGTTCATATCCTTTGCCCATTTTTGAATGGGCTTGTTTGTTTTTTTCCTGTAAATCTGTTTGAGTTCTTTGTAAATTCTGGATATCAGCCCTCTGTCAGATGGGTAAACTGCAAAAATTTTTTCCCATTCTGTTGGTTGCTGATCCACTCTAGTGACTGTTTCTTTTGCTGTGCAGAAGCTGTGGAGTTTTATTAGGTGCCATTTGTCTATTTTGGCTTTTGTTGCCAATGCTTTTGGTGTTTTGGTCATGAAGTCCTTGCCTACTCCTATGTCCTGAATGGTTTTGCCTAGATTTTCTTCTAGGCCAGGTCTTATGTTTAAGTCTTTAATCCATCTGGAGTTAATTTTAGTATAAGGTGTCAGGAAGGGGTCCAGTTTCTGCTTTCTGCACATGGCTAGCCAGTTTTCCTAACACCATTTATTAAACAGGGAATCCTTTCCCTCTTGCTTGTTTTTGTCAGATTTATCCAAGATTGTATGGTTGTAGATATGCTGTGTTGCCTATGATGCCTCTGTTCTGTTCCATTGGTCTATATCTCTGTTTTGGTACCAGTACCATGCTGTTTTGATTACTGTAGCCTTGTAGTATAGTTTGAAGTCCGATAGTGTGATGTCTCCTGCTGTGTTCTTTTTTTTTTTTTTTTGGGGGGGGGAGGAAGGCAGGAAGGAAGGGAAGAAGGATGGTAGGGAGGAAGGAAGGGATGAAGGAAGGAAGGAAGGGAGGAAGCGGGGAGGGAGGGAGGGAGGGAGGGAGGGAGGGAGGGAGGGAGGGAAGGGAAGAAAGGAAATCAAGCAATGAAGGAGACATTGCCGACCTGGATCTAGAGGTTTACAAGTTGATTTCTTTTTTTTTGAGAGAAGGAAAGAAAAAAAAATAAGTAAAGGAGAGGAAGAAAGAGGAAGAGAAAGAGGGAGAGTAAATGGAAATATTGCTTTATTTTGAAAAAAATTGGGTATTAATAATGGCCAATCAATGTTTTATTTAAACTAATGGGTAGGTGTGATGTGGTATTGACAAGAATGTATATTTTGTGTATTTGAAGTGGAGAGCTCTATAAATATTTATTAAGTTTACTTGTTCTGGATCTGAGTTCGAGTCCTTGATATCCTTATTAATTTTCTGTCTCATTGAATCTAAGTCTCCTATCTGGGTGTTAGGATCGTTAGCTCTTGTTGTTGCATTGATCCTTTTACCACTATATCTTTGTTGCTTTAAAATCTATTTTATCCGATACAAGAATTGCAACTCCTGCTTTTTATTTATTTATTATTTATTTTTGCTCTCCATTTGGTTGGTAAATCTTTCTCCATCCCTTTGTTTTGAGTCTTTGTGTATCCTTGCATGTGAAACAGGTCTGGATGTAACATGCTGTTGGGTTTTGGCTGTGTCTTTTGATTGGGAATTTAGTCAATTTAGATTTAGGGTTACTGCCATTTGATGTTGACTGGCTGTTTTATCCATTTGTTGGTGTAAATTCTTCTTTATGTTGGTGCTCTTTACTTTTTGGTGTATTTTTAGAAAGGCTAATACTGGTTGTTTCTTTCTGTGTGTAATGCTTCTTTCAGAAGCTCTTGTAAAGCAGGCCTGGTGGTAATAAAATCTCTGAGTTCTTGCTTGTTCATAAAAGATTTTATTTTTCCTTCAGTTGTGAAGCTTAGTTTGGCTGGATATGAAATTCTGGGCTGAAGGTTCTGTTCTTTGAGGATGTTGAATATTGGCCCCCACTCTCTTCTGGCTTGTAGAGTTTCTGCTGAGAGATCTGCTGTAAGTCTGATAAGCTTGCCTTTGTGGGTAACCTGACCTTTCTCTCTGGCTGCCCTTAGTATTTTCTCCTTCGTTTCAACCCTGGTGAATCTAACGATTATGTGCCTTGGGGTTGCTCTTCTTGAGGAATATCTTTGTGGTGTTCTCTGTATTACCTGGGGTTGAATGTTGACCTGCTTTGCTAGTTTAGGAAAATTTTCCTGAATAATATCCTGAAGGGTATTTTCCAGCTTGGATTCATGCTCTCCATCGCATTCAGGTACACCTATCAAACGTAAATTTGGTCTTTTCACATAGTCCCACATTTCTTGGAGACTTTGCTCATTCCTTTTTATCCTTTTTTCTCTAATCTTTTCTTCACGTTTTATTTCATTAAGTTGGACTTTGACCTCTGATATCCCTTCTTCTGCTTGAACAATTCGAGTGTTTAAACCTGTGCATACTTCTCGGAGTTCCTGTATTGTATTCTTCAGTTCCATTAATTCACTCATACTCCGCTCTAAGTTGTCTATTCTCAATAGGATTTCATCAAACCTTTTTTCAAAGTTCCTAGTTTCTTTACGTTGGGCTACAACATGTTCTTTTAACTCACCGAAGTTTGTTATTATCCATTCCTTGAAGAGTGATTCTGTCATCAGGAGGCGCTCGTTCTCCATCAAGCCTTGTTCCATTGTTGATGTGGAACTGTGATCATCTTTAGAGGGAGAGGCGTTCTGACTTTGAGTATTCTCAGCTTTTTTACGCTGGTTTCTTCCCGTCATTGTAAATTTATCCTCCTGTCGTCTTTGAAATTACCAACTTTCAGATTAGGTCTCTTGAGTGGGCGTCCAGGTTGTTAGTTCCCAGGGCCAGAGCAGCGGCATTAAAACTGACGGTGCTTTTCTGCCCAGGATTCTCCTGTCGGGCTTCCTTCTTGTGTCCGTAGTAGGCGACTCTGCCTTCCCGGGGCTCCAAACCTCGGTCAGAAGGGGAAGCGGTCCCGTTTACTCTGCTCCTAGAGCTGCCGCGCCGAGGTGCCGGCGGAACCGCTGCGCCCACCACGAGAGTCGCGCTGGCGACCCGTGTGTTTCCACCACTGGGGGATCTTCTGCTCCGTAAGCGACCAGACTTTGTCTGAAAGTGTGGCGTCCTCTAGTTCTCCGCGCCTTCCCTGAGAGCTGCAATCCCGGGATGTTAGCGATTGGCCATCTTGGATCGTTCTGCTGTGTTCTTTTTGCTTAGAATTGACTTGGCTATGCGGGCTCTCTTTTGGTTCCATATGAAGTTCAAGGTGGTTTTTTCCAGTTCTGTGAAGAATGTCAATTGTAGCTTGATGGGGATAGTGTTGAGTCTGTAAATTACTTTGGGCAGTATGGCCATTTTCACGATATTGATTCTTCCTAACCCAAACAACTATTTTTAAAACTTATATTAAGGGTAGAGGGCTGTCTTCAGGTTTTAGTTAATATTTCCTCATTCCAACTTGTTATTTCAGTTGGCAATTTAAGACAAGTTTCTGAAACTAAAATATGAAACCAGGCATGGTGGCTCACGCCTGTAATCCTAGCACTTTGGGAAGCTGAGGAGGGTGGATCACTTGAAATCAGGAGTTTGAAACCAGCTGGCCAACATGGTGAAACCCTGTCTCTACTAAAAATACAAAAATTAACCAGCCATGGTGGCAAGCACCTGTAATTCCAGCTACTCTAGAGGCTGAGGAAGGAGAATCACTTGAACCTGGAGACAGAGATTGCAGTGAGCCAAGATCACCTCACACTGTACTATATAGCCTGGGCTACAGTATGAGAGTGAGACTGTCTCAAAAAGTAAAATATGAAACTAAGAAAAAAAGCTTATTCACTGATACAGTTGTTTTGTGGGCCAAATGTGGTGGCTCACCTGGAATCCCAACACTTTGGGAGGCCAAGGCAGGAGGATCTCTTGAGCCCAGGGGTTCAAAACCTACCTGGGGAACATAGAGAGACTTTGTATCTACAAAAAAAAAAAAAAAATTGAGATAGGGTCTTGCTCTGTTGCCCTAGCTGGAGTGTTCTAGTACAATCACAACTTGCTGTAGCCTCCACCTGCCAGGCTCAAGAGATCCTCCCACTCTTGGCCACCCAAAGTGCCAGGATTATAGGCACAAGCCATCATGCCTGGCCTTACCAAAAAAAAAAGTTTTAATTAATAATTAACTGGGACCAGGCACAGTGGCTCATGCCTGTAACCCCAGCGCTTTGGGAGGCCGAGACAGGCAAATCACTTGAGGCCAGGAGTTCAAGACTAGCCTGGCCACCATGATGAAACCTCATCTCTACTAAAAATACAAAAATTAGCCAGGCATGATGGTGCATGCCTATAATCCCATCTACTTGGGAGGCTGAGATCTTGAGAATCTTGAGCCTTGGTTCTCCCATGCCCAAGAGAATCACTTGAGCCTGCATGGTAGAGGTTGCAGTGAGATGAGATCATGCCACTGCACTCCAGGAGCATGATCTGTCTCAAAAATAATAATATTTTATTATTATTAATAATAAAATGGGCCACAGGAGCAAGACTCTGTCTCAAAAAATAATAATATTTATTAGCTGTGTGTGTGGTGGCACACACCTCTAGTCCCTACACCTGTAGCTACTCAGAAGGCTGACATAGAAGGATCACTTGAACCTGGAAGCTGAAGGTTGCAGTAAGCCATGATCGTGCCACAGCACTATAGCCTGGGTGACAGAACGAGACTGTGTCTCAAAAAAAAAGTTTTTTTCTGTAAATTTAGCAGCAGAATGCCAGGACCACTAACCAGAATTCTTTTAAAAGGTGATTGTAGAATCACTGGTCTGGCCCATTTATTTTGGTCTTCACGGCACGCTCCCTTGTGATTTGTCTTTGTTTACTTGCATAATTTTTTACCCTTAGTTTAGCAAAATAAAATGTATCTTCATTATTCAGATTTATCTCCCCACCTAAACTGAGAAATATTTCTGTACATCCCCCCACCCACCCACCACCAGCTTTGAGTAAGTGATAGAAGGGAATGAATGAAGACTGCAGAAAAATCTAAAGCAGTAATGGTAAAAATCCAAACCTTATTTTCATATTGGAAGCCTCTGTCAAAAAATAAATTGCTAAACAAGACATTTCTGAGATGCAGAAAGTCCACAGACTTGAAGTTAGGAGACTTGGTTCTAGTCCCAGGATTGCCACTAACTGGCTTTAACCCGGAGGCTGGCAACTGATAACCTCATCCATCAGAAAGATCACACTAGTTTTAAGATCACACTTTTAAGATCCAGTTCTGACCTTTGGTGATTCTAAGTTCTGCATTTTCTAATTTCCTGGCTTAGATTCTTATTCACCTAGTTTCCTGCCTTCCTGACAGGCAGCCTGGCCCAGGCACCCAGCGCAGAGGTGCCCTGATCCTTGAGTAGCCCTGACCTTGGCAATCATCTCACCTCTCTGGGTCTCCTTTGGCCAGTCAGCCGTGAGGAGGGTGGAGACGCCTGGCTGCTTCCTGCCTGTCTCACAGGGGTTGTAAAGGCCAGCACGATTTTACAAAGGGTGAATTCCTCCAAGGAAGGTCTTGCCTGAGTAAAATTGTTCAATACTTCGGCTGTTATTATTGCTATGACATCCAGGAATCATGAGGGATGAGAAGGGAAGGAGCAGATATAAGCATCCATTGTATTTATGGTGATTGAGTGGAAGGAGGCCTTGAAACCATCTAGGGACCCTCTTCATCTACAGATAAAGACACAGGAACCAAGGAAGTTTAAGTGGTGAACTGAAGACCAAGAGCCTAATACTGTATATGTGTGGTTGGCATGGGAGCCCAGGTCTGCTGGCTCCCAGCCCTCAAAACAGAGGCCCCAGAACTAGCTCTTTGTTCTCAAAAGCTTCAACAGGATGGCTTCTGAGAACTAATCATGTATGCAAAGGTCTACTCTGATTCAGTGAAAAAAAGTACCCCGTAAATTTATTCTGTGTAGGAGCATATGAGCCCAGTCAAGCGAAAAAAACCAACAATCGGATGATCCTCAAAAATCTGCTTCCTCCTAATTCCTATTGCGTCAGAAAACTAAATGCAGCCTGCTTTGAGACAGCCTGGCAACCCATTGGTACAAGGGAGCACAGAGAAACCCCAGACTCCTGTCCCAGCTGGCCATGGATGCGAGGCTGGCATCCCCCAGCTCAGGGTGCCTGCAAAAGCAACCAGGGAAGGTGTGCTAACGAGAGAAGCCTCGGCTCTGCTTTGGGCTGGAGAGAGTGATCTGCCATCTTTGCCTGTCACATTTGGCATTATCAAATTCAGCCAGCTTTTCAGATCTATGATCTCCAGGATATCTGTTATAATTTCATTTATTTATTCAACACAGGTTAATTAAGCACTAATTATATGTGGGGCATAAAAGAGCCAGAGAGGACTTAGGCTTTCAGGAAGCTTTGTCTTTTTTAGGGTTTGGGATTCCTTCCTGTAATCATGTCAGAGTTTCTAGGCAGGTGTAAAAGAGCCTTTTGCTGGAATCTTAAATTTTTATCAGATCTGTTACCCTAAAACAATTAAGAACCACCATAGGCCAGTCGTGGTGGCTCACGCTTGTAATCCCAGCACTTTGGGAGGCCAAGGTGGGCCAGTCACGAGGTCAGGAGTTTGAGACCAGCCTGGCCAACATAGTGAAACCCCATCTCTACTAAAAATACAAAAAAAATTAGCCTAGCATGGTGGCAGGTACCTGTAATCTCAGCTACCTGGGAGGCTGAGGCAGGAGAATTGCTTGAACCTGGGAAGCAGAGGTTGCAGTGAGCCGAGATCATGCCACTGCACTCCAGCCCGGGAGACAGTGTGAGACTTAGTCTCAAATAAAAACAAAACAAACAAAAAAAAAAACACCATAGTGGGTGCACACTAGAACTTTACTTCATTACTTCGTGCATCTGCTGTCCTGGTTAGTGTCCTCATCCTGCCCATTCAGTCAAAAGCACAGGGGCTAACAGAACGTGAACAAGTGAGACATCTCTGCCCAGAGCACTGGTTTGTTTTTGTTTTTGAGGCAGAGTTTCACTTGTGTTGCCCAGCCTGGAGTGCAATGGTGCAATCTCGGCTCACTGCACCCTCCGCCTTCTGGGTTGAAGTGATTCTTCTGCCTCATCCTCCCAAGTAGCTGGGATTACAGGCATGCACCACCACACCTGGCTAATTTTTTGTATTTTTAGTAGAGACGGGGTTTCTCCATGTTGGTCAGGCTGGTCTCAACCTCCCAACATCAGGTGATCCACCCACCTCAGCCTCCCAAAGTGCTGGGATTACTGGCATGAGCCACCTTGCCCAGCCAAAGCTCTGGCATGTTATGTAGAACCTCAGGAAGTTGTGCTTGCTGGCCCAAGTCCATGCCCCACATTGCAGATTCTGTCTCAAGCATTGACATCCTCCTACAGGAGGCCCCGAACCTCTGTGGACCCTAAGGAGGCTTTAGCAGGGGTATGTCAACATTGCCTTCTCAGTCCCAGGATGGAACAGCTGCTGGGCCAATTCCTCGCTCTCAAAGGCCCTTCAATTCAAGCCTGCTGGCCCCTCTAACTTTAGTGCTCCTGCAGAGTGTCAGGTTCGAGAGTTTTCTATTTGTTAAGAGTCCCGCCCTGTCCACTGCCCTGAGGGACCTGTGGCTTCTGTGTGGCTGTCCAGGAATCGCTTTGGCTATATGTGGTTATCCCACCATTCAGGTGACACCTAGTATCTATCTTCTACTCTTGTGGAAGTGGTTTTGCAGAAGGATGTCCTGGCAAATGCCTCCCACGAGAACCTTGATGTTAGTTTAGCATGCCATTTGATACCGAAACCCAGAACATAATTATTGCTAGCTGGCGGAAGAGGAGCATGTGTCAAGACAAATCATCATCAGAACCTAGGCTTCAGGGACGTCGATGCTGCAAGAAAAGCGCTTCTCTTTGCCTGTGTGTGTTTGAGTGGATGTGAGTGTGTGAGAGCCTTACCTGCTACGGATGCTGTGCTGAGTTCTCTACTTTCTGCCCCTGTAGAGAGAAGACACGGCTCAATGTGTAGACCTTCTCCCTCTCCAGCATCTCCAGCCTCCAACCCCAGGACATCACTAGTACAGGTGAAAACAAAAGCCTGTCTCAGCGGCCATCACTCTGCCAGCAGCACCTCAAAGCCATTCAAAACGCCCAAAGACAATCTACTTACCTCCAGCAGCAAACAGCACACAGTCTTTCCTGCAAAAGGATCAAGGGATAAACCATGGTGAGTGTCGGATGCTGGCACCTAGCTACTGTCTGTCCCCTGTGCTGTTTCTGTCCCCACAGGAAAGTGTTTACCCTCTGGCTTTGTTCCTGGGTGTCACATGCAGGAATTTGGGGAACTAAGGAATGAAGGGACCGAAACTCAAAATGATGGAAAGATAAACTTAAATATTAGAGGACATGTGAGACCTTTAAAGTACCCTATGGGCTGGGCATGGTGGCTCACGCCTGTAATCCCAGCACTTTGGGAGGCTGAGGCAGGTGGATCACCTGAGGTTGGGAGTTCGAGACCAGTCTGGCCAACATGGTGAAAACCAGCCTCTACTAAAAATACAAAAATTAGCCAGTCATGATGGTACACACCTATAATCCCAGCTACTCGGGGGGCTGAGGCAAGAGAATTGCTTGAACCTGGGAGGCAGAGGTTGCAGTGAGCCAAGATCATACTACTGCACTCTAGCCTGGGCGACAGTGAAACCCCAGCTCAAAAAAAAAGGAATACCCTATGGCTTACATGAGACTTTTTTATTCTCTTGAGAATTGAGCCAAGTTCTATCTAAGAAAAGGGTAACAGGGAAATATTTCTCAGTTCCACAGTCACCTCTCAACAGGGAAATATTTCTCAATTTCACAGTCACCTCTCAATTTTCCACCCCAGTTAAGAGAAGCTTTGGTGTAAAATCAAAAGCACTGACAGTTGGCCTTGCATGGAGCAAGGCCATGGCCCTACCCCCAGCACTGGGTCCCAGGTCCCATGGAATAGTGGAATAGCCACCCGCAGAGACAAGTGATTGGGAGCTGACCACGGGAGAGAGAGGAAAGCCAAGTAGAAGGTCGCCCCTTTGGTGGAGTGGGCAACAGCTGCTTACAGGTGGCTGAAAAATCAGAGGCTTTTTCCCAGGCACAGTAGCTTACACCTGTAATCCCAGCACTTTGGGAGGCCAAGGCAGGCAGATCACTTGCGGTCAGGAGCTCAAGACCAGCCTGACCAACATGGCAAAACCCCATCTCTACTAAAAATACAAAATTAGCCAGGCATAGTGGTGCACATCTGTAATTTCAGCTACTCAGGAGGCTGAAGCAGGAGAGTTGCTTCAACCCAGGAGGCAGAGGTTGTAGTGAGCCAAGATCATGTCACTGCACTCCAGCCTGGGTGACAAAGTGAGACTTCAATTCAAAAAAAAAAAAAAATCTGAGGCTTCTAATTCATTTTGTTATCTCAACCCTTTCTAAAAAGTCAGAAAAGGTTGCCTGTGGAACAGACAGATAGGAAAGCAAACTTAACAAAGATGAGTATCTCCAAATGCTGTTGGCACCCAGCTTGGAGCACTTAAGGAACTGGCTTCTGACAGCACCTCTACGCTTATCTTTCAAGCCTCGAGAAGGCAGAGAGGGATAAATGGGGAGTCCATCTAATTTATGTATTTAAAGAAAAAAAGTGTTCGATTCATTAATGACAGTTAATTGCACTAAAGTTTGTACCTAGGCAAGCTGTGGAGTAAAATCATCCATCAGTGGGTTTGTCACTGCACGCTGGAAATTATGATGACTTAGTAAAGAGCTAATTATGTCAGATCAATTATAGAGCCTCTTGTGATGGAGTGGAAAGGTGTAGGCTTGGCTGTGGAGGAGTTACCTGCCATGCAGCTGGGCCTCAGGGGCAAGCTTTGTTCTCCTTGGATTGTTGGGATCACGGGTCCATCCTGCGGGAGGCCGCAGCTGGTTAGGGAAGACTCAGCCTGAGAGTGATGGCTGCCCGCCCACCAGCCGTGGGAGTCTACCAGTCACTACCCTGCAATCTGTCTTATCTGTGACCTGAGAATGTGCCTGGGAGTTTATTTACTGGGGCTGCGTGGTGTCCCAATGTAACCACAGCTCTGGAGTCATGCCTGGGCACAAATCTCAGCTGGGTGACCTTGGGCAAGTTTTTTGATCGTACTGTGCTTCCATTTCCTCATCTGTAAAACGGGGCCAATAATAGCTCTATTCCATGGGATTGTGGTGAAGATTAAGTGAGCTAATTTTTATAAAGCAGCAGGCACAGTATCTGGGTCATAGTGTATGTTCAATAAATATTTTAGTATAATGTCATCATTATTATTATATTCACACGCGTGCCAAAGGACAGAGCTTCCATCCTGGGATAAAGATTGACAAGTCAAATCTCTCTAAAAAAAAATTAGAGAAATGGCCCTTCAGACTCAGAGTGAAGATAAAAATTATCAAATAATTTATTCAGGGTCCAGAAATGGGCTACAGAGAAACGAAATAAGGAAAGCCAGGCCAGGAGCACATAGCCAGGAGGAGACCCAGGGGGCTCGGGGAAGTTCATAAATGAATTCTCCTTGTAAAAGAGCAAATGAGGGGTCTCACATCACCAAGAAGCACTTGCCCAAAAGACAGACTTTCAGGGAGACCATTGGATTCAAATCATTGTCATTACTCAATGCTGTCCAAATCAACACACACTTCTTAAGACCTGCCACAGGCAAGTCCCCTTCAGCTAGGGGTAAAAAATGGTTTTGAAAGAATCTGGCCTGGCTCGATGGCTCACGACACCAGCACTTTGGGAGGCCAAGGTGGGTGGATCACAAGGTCAGGAGTTCAAGACCAGCTTGGCCAACATGGTGAACCCTGTCTCTATTAAAGATACATAAAAATTAGCTGGGTGTGGTGGTGTGCACCCAGGCTACTCAGGAGGCTGAGGCAGGAGAATTGCTTGAACCTGGGAGGCAGAGGTTGCATTGAGCCAAGATGGCACCATTGCACTCCAGCCTGGGCGACAGGGTGAGACTCCATCTCAAAAACAAAAAAGAATCTGAAGAAACTAGCCCAGGTCCAGAGATGAGCAACCAAGAGAGTTGTAAGGAGGGAGATAGCTCATAGTGAAAAAAGCCTTCAAAAACTAGAGCACTTACGTATGGGAAGAAGAGAAAGGCATGGGCAATTTGCCATGCCTTCAAGTTGGTAAATATTCTGCAGACAGAACGAGTGGTGTGCTGTGAATGAGGCTGAACCATGGATTGCAGTGGTCTGCGCACTGTCCTCCCCTCCCATCTGCCTGGCTGTCATCCATCCACCTACCATGTCCAGGAACGTGAGTCAGGGAAAAGATAGAGTCTCCAAGGCTGGGAAGATTTGGCTTTGAGCTTTAGAGGGCTCAGCCTCAGTTCTGAGAGGTATCCCAGAGTGCAGCTCTCCAGACCTGTACTGAGCTAGGAGCAAGAAGCCAGTTCAGTGCGTGTGGTGGCTCACGCGTGTAATCCCAGCACTTTGAGAGGCTGAGGCAGGCAGATCACAAGGTCATGAGATGGAGACCGTCCTGCGAACATGGTGAAACCTTGTCTCTGTAAAAATACAAAAATTAGCTGGGCGTGGTGGCGCACACCTGTAGTCCCAGCTACTCTGGAGGCTGAGGCAGGAGATTCACTTGAAACAGGGAGGGGAAGGTTGCAGTGAGCCAAGATTGCACCTCTGCACTCTAGCCTGTGACAGAGCGAGACAGTCTCAAACAAAAAAAAAAAGAAAGAAAAGCAAGTTGAAGTCTGTGCCTGCCTCTAACTTTCTATGTGTCCTTGAACAAGTCACTTTCTTCTCTGAGTCTCATTTTCAAGCCTGAGTATTTTGGAATTCTATATCAAAGTCCTACCAAAAATTCACAAAGTTCCTCACTGCCTCCTGAATTAAAGAGTTAGTCCCTCAGCCCAATATAAGGGACCTCTACAAACTAGCTGCAACCCCCAAGTCAATACTGAGTATCCAATACCACCCTATTACACCAGCTTTCCGCCCATCTCTACCCCTGGTACCTTAGCCTGGAATAGCAATCTGCCTTTACTCAACATTTAATGAGCACCTATTGTAATACTATGTGTGCCAGCTCTATAACAAGCATGGGGGATACACGGGACCCACTGTTGTCACACAGGCACCCTTGTGCAAGTTAGAAAAAGGTCTGGATGCAGGCCTGGACCAGGTGCACAGTTGACTAATGGCCTTCATCCCACACTCATTTCCTGAGCCAGGCATCCTTTCGCAGTGCATAACCTTTACAACTGTACACTGCAGCCCCAGGCATACAAAGTAAGACACAGATACCGTCTTAGGGAGTCTGTCAGTAAAAACATAAGCTAACACAGGACAAAGTGATAAGGACTATGAGATCGGTAGCAAAGGAGAAGGGCACCTGACCTAGGCTGTGGACTCAGGAAGGGTTTTTCAAAAGAGGTCACTTCAGTTAAACTCAAAGGACAAGGAGTAGGAAGGAAGTAGACAAAGAAAATGGGATTAAAATGGGAAATTTTTAATGTTATGTCCATTTTACCACCAAAAAAAACATTTTTTTTTTTTCTAAGAAAGTAGGAAGGGTGGCCAGGCACGGTGGCTCACACCTGTAATCCCAGTACTTTGGGAGGCCAAAGCACGCAGATTGCCTGAGGTCGGGAGTTCAAGACCAGCCGGACCAACATGGAGAAACCCCATCTCTAATAGAAATACAAAATTAGCTGGGCATGGTGGCATATGCCTGTAATCCCAGCTATTCAGGAGGCTGAGGCAGGAGAATCACTTAAAACCAGAAGGCGGAGGTTGCAGTGAGCCAAGATCACGCCATTGCACTCTAGTCTGGGTAACAAGAGCAAAACTCCATTTCAAAAAAAAAAAAAAAACAAAATAGGAAGGGTGTCCCAGGCAAAGGGAACAGAATGTGCAAAAGTATTTGCATGTGGGGAGAGGCAGGTGTGAAACTGGGTCGGGGAGTGAGGCCCAGATTATGAAGTTCTGCTGTATGTGTTAAGTTCAGGAATTTGGACTTCACCCTGGAAATTGCAAAGAGGTGTTAAAGGAGCAGTTTTCTGTTGTAGTCTGGTCACCGTGACAGCCATGTAAAAGGATGGCTGTCACGGGAGAAGCAGCAAGAACGGTGAGGATGTTGTGTCACCCAGGCGAGGCGTGATGACAGCCTGGACCCAGCAGTGGTGTGTACAGAGTGGCTGGATGAGATAAATATTAAGGAGGGAAAACACCACAGGACTTTGGGGCTGGTCATATGTAGGTCTGGAGGACAAGGGACAAGGGTAGGGATTAGGACAGCTGAGTTGTGGTCCTGCCGCTTCCCCAAGGGAAGGACAGTGAGGGCCAGAACTGTGGGAGGGAAGGGAAGGATGAGTTTGTCTGGGTAGTCAGTGGATTTTGACGTATCCGAGAAATATCCACAAACAAATGTGAGTGGACATTGACTATTTGGAACCAGGGGTCGAGAGACAGGTATGGGCTGGGACTGGAGATGCGAGAGTCATCAGTGTAGATGTGGGCATGGCAGCCGTGAGTACAGATGGTGCTTGCCAGGGAGCTGTATGATGTGAGAAGAACAGGCCAAGGGTGGTGCCATGGAGGACTGGGACAGGGGAAGAGGCACCTGAGGATGCTGCGTCTGCTGAGTCCAGTGTTCTTCCCACAGCGTTCAGTCCCCTTCTCTCTTGGCCAAAATCCTTACCATTCTCATTGCCCGTGTCACTGGCTACCTTCTCTTAGTGCCCTTTCCTCATTCACTTCCTCCTTGCCAACAACCTGATACGCTATCGCCCTTCCTTTAATCCCCAGAGTACTTCATTTTTACCTCCTGTGCAAAACTTGCTCTGGTCTTCCATAGACTCCACTTCCTGTCTTCCTCCTGCTCAGTTCTTACCGCAGGGCCTCCTATATGATAACCTCTCACCAGCTCAACAAGCATGGTGCTCTTGGCGGTCAATATTTGTCAAATTGAATGAAATGGATGTGACCATTGAATGGGATTTTAAGATTTCCATTCCTGGAGATGGCTAACCTTTTGTCTAGAATTGTTTAGACTAGCCCTGTCTGATAGAAATATAATGTGTGTCACACATGTTAATTTTACATTTTCAAGCAGCCGCACTGAAAAAAAGTACAAAAGAAACATGTGAAGTCAATTTTTAATAATACAGTCATTGGCCGGGCATGGTGGCTCACGCCTTTGATCCCAACACTTTGGGAGGCCGAGGTGGATGCATCACTTGAGGTCAAGCGTTCAAGACCAGCCTGGCTAACATGGTGGAACCCAGTCTCTACTAAAAATACAAAAAATTAGCCAGGTGTGGTGGCACATACCTGAAATCCCAGCTCCTCAGGAGGCTGAGGCCGGAGACTTGTTTGAACCTGGGAGGCAGAGGTTGCAGTGAGCAGAGATCTTGGCACTGCACTCCAGCCTGGACAACAAAGCAAGTGAGACTTCACCTCAAGAAAAAAAAAAAGTCATGTGCTGCATAACAACTTTTTAGTCAACAGTTGTCCCATAAGATGATTATACCATATTTTTACTGTAGCTTTTCTTTTTTTGTTTTGTTTTGAGACGGAGTTTTGCTCTTGTCACCCAGCTGGGGTGCAATGGCACAATGTCAGCTTACTGCAGCCTCCACCTCCCAGGTTCAAGCAATTATCCTGCATTAGCCTCCTGAGTAGCTAGGATTACAGGCACACACCACCATACCCGACTAATTTTCATATTTTTAGTAGAAACCAGATTTCACTATGTTGGGCAGGCTGGTCTCGAATTGCTGACCTCAGGTGAGTGATCCACCTGCCTTGGCTTCCCAAAGTGCTGGGATTACAGGTGTGAGCCACTGTGCCTGGCTAGCTTTTCTATAATTAGATATGTTTAGACACACAAATACTTACCCTTGTATTACAGTTGCCTACAGTATTCAGTACAGTCTCATGCTATACAGGTTTGTGCCCTAAGAACAAGTGGCTGTACCATATAGCTTAGGCTCAAGCACCTTTTACACTTGACAGGACAGATCCCGCCCAGACCAGCAAGAAGAGGGTGATCCATTGGAAAAGTAGAACTAGTCACTTTTTTAAATTTTTTTGAGACCGGGTAGAGCTCTGTCGCCCAGGCCAGTGTGCAGTGGTTTGTGTTAGTGCACTCTGTGACGGTAGCATGATGAAATCACCTCTCATTGCATTTCTTAGAACATAGCCCTGTCATTAAGTGACACATGACTATCTTCTTTAACCTAATATATTCAAAATACTACCACTTCAACATATAACCAATGAGACAGATTACAATACTTTCTATTCATAAGTCTCCAAAATCCTGCTGTATTTTATTACACTTAACAGCACATTTCAATTTGGACACTAAATTTTCATTAGAAATATTTAATCCACTTTTAGATTTCATAAAAACTATAAATTATAAAATAGATTGACATACCCAAATTGTTCTATATATACTTAAACATTTTCTAGGCCAGGTATGGTGGCTCACACCTGTAATCCCAGCGCTTTGGGAAGCTGACACCAGTGGATCATGAGGTCAGGAGATCAAGACTATCCTGGCCAACACGGTGAAACCCCGTCTCCACTAAAATACGAAAAACTAGCCAGACGTGGTGGCGCATGCCTGTGGTCCCAGCTACTCAGGAGGCTGAGGCAGGAGAATCACTAGAACCCTGGAGGCAGAGGTTGCAGTGAGCCGAGATCACGCCACTGCACTCCAGCCTAGCAACAGAGCAAGACTCCGTCTCAAAACAAACAAACAAAAAACATTTTCTAATAACTGAATCAAGTATCTGTTCTTAAATTTTAATGAACTAAAATGAAATTTAAAATCCTGCTCTTCAGCTGCAGCAGCCACATTTTATTTATTTATTTATTTGTTTGTTTATTTATTTTTGAGACAGGGTCTCACTCTGTCACCCAAGCTGGGGCTGGAGTGCAGTGGTATGATCTCAGCTTGCTACATCCTCAACCTCCTGTGCGCAAGTGATCCTCCCGCCTCAGCTTCCCAAGTAGCTCAGACTACAGGCACATGCTGCTATGCCTGGCTAATTTTGGTATTTTTTATAGAGTTAGAGTTTCACTGTCTGGAACTCCTGAGTTCAAGGGATCCACCTACTTTATCCTCCCAAAGTGCTGGGATTGCAGGCGTGAGCCATGGCACCTGGTCCCCACAGTAGCCACATTTTAAATGCTCAGTAGCCTGAAGTGGTTAGTGGCTGCTGGATCTAGACACATGGGTCACGGACCCTGGGTGGGACCCTCTGGTTTTTTCATTTCAAAGGTGTGTTAATTGGGCTCCTCTGATCTCTTTAAATGTCACACTCCCAACAAGAGTTGCTGAATTCCAGCCCCTTTTTCCCCTTGGTCTGGTGCTGCTGGGTCTGTGGTGGAAACAGACCTGGAGGACCTGCATCAGGCGGTGCAGAGAACCCGCCACCACCCAAGTTCTGTTCCATTGCTCCACGTGAGCTCTATATCGGCCCCTACTGGCCAAGAAAGCATAAGCAGTGCTAGCCCCTGCTGGCCCGTGGCCCTTGATTAGATTTAACAGCAGGTTAGGGATGCCGTTTCCAGATAGCTCAAATTTACATGTACAGCAATGAAAACACTACTCTAGAGTTCAGGTCGACCTCCTGGCATTCCTGCACAAGGTTAAATGGTCTGTGGTTTTGTTATTTTCTCCTTCATGTGGCTGAGTAGGTTAAAAAATAACTGCATTACAAGAAAGGGTAAGGCCAGGCATGGTGGCTCACACCCGTAATTCCAGCACTTTGGGAGGCTAAGGTGGGTGGATCACCTGAGATCAAGCAGTTAAGACCAGCCTGGCCAGCATGTTCAAACCCTGTCCCTACTAAAAGTACAAAAACTAGCCAGGTGTAGTATAATCCCAGACACTTGGGAGTGTAGTGTAATCCCAGGCACTTGGGAGACTGAGGCAGGAGAATCTCTTGAATCTGGGAGACAGAGGTTGCAGTAACCTGAGATCACACCGCTGCACTCCAGCCTGGGCAACAGAGCGAGACTGTCTCAAAAAAAAAAAAAAGGGGAAAACAGAACATTGCCACATTACCAGGTTTGTCCCCTGCAGAACTGCCTGACAGGACACATAGGCTGCCCCACATCCCTAGCCCTGCACGCAGGCTCTCAGAGCCCCCTTCCACTAGTTCACTGTCCTGCTAGTGGGGACCACCTTTGTGGGAGCCCAAGGTTAGGGATACCTGGCCACCATCCCACAGCATTGGCATCTGTGTAATTGATAAAGTGGAGGGAGGTGGGTAAGATGACTCGGTCCCCAGGTAAGAATCAATAAAGAATTATGGCTGTTTGGCTTTTTTGAACTAAGATTAGCATTTCAGCTTTTACTTATGAGTCCCTGCTCAGCCATAGGATCAGACCCTGGCACAGTGACCGAGTCAGCCAGTCTGACTCTCCCAGCTGCTGTCACTTCGGCTACCCTGATCCGACCTGGAGAATTGATGCGGAGCTCCGACCCACTGATGTAGGCTGAGGTGTGCAGGAGGCAGGGAGGAGGTAGGAGGAGGATTTCCTCCCCTGGATGGCTTGTTGCCTTCTCTTTAGGCCTTATCAACCCACACGTGTATGTTGAATGCTAAATATGCTCAGCTATTAAAAATGCAGGAGATGAGCCCACTGCTCCAGGAGGAAAATGAGCCAAAGCAAAAGAAAAATCAGCAGACTCCCTGGCCTCCCTGTGCGTGCCCTGCAGCAGGTGGGGGAGGACTCCCTCTCCTCAGGTAGGTGGGCTCCTCTCCAAATGCTTGGAAATACCAGGCGGGTCCTCCCAGAGCCACTGGGGCTGAGGGAGTGGAAGTGCTCTGGAAGTCTTCCCAGTGCTTTATGGAGAGGGAAGTGATCACTGAGAGGCCCTGGCCAGATGCCTGTGGGAGAAACTGGGCGGCTTATCTCTTCCTGCCTGGTGCTGGCATGAACTGAGGGCAAGACCAAGGCTCAGGATTGATGGCTCCCTGAAGACACAGGGAGTCATCTCAGGCTGTGAAATATGAGCAACCCAAGGAGCCTCAGATACTGCAGGGCCCTACCAGTCTGACTGTCCCGCATTCCTCAGCAGGATGCTTGCAGTCACTACTCCCTGGCCTCCTTGCCCCTCGCTCTGCCTTTTCTTCAGGCCACCCCGCACAGCCCACCAGGGTGATGTGTGCCCCTGCTCTGCCTACAACTCTTTGGTGGCTCTCAGTTGTTTGCCTACAGAGTAGAAGTTTAACATTTTTGTGATGGACTTCAGGGGGAAGGGCTAAGAGAGGGTGGGGTGATAGACTAGAATATTCAAGCATCTGCGGTGTGGGGGAAGGGGCGTAGTGTCCCTTCCGGGACAGGGAGGCAGTGGGAATTTCAGCATCTAAGTGCTGCCTGCTCACTGGGTTTTCAGATGAGCAAAGGTAAGGACAATGGACAGCTCCTTGGGTGTAAATGCAGCCAACCTTGTGAGGTCACAGAAGTGCTCAGAAATAGGGAATCCAGCCTAGGGAGGGAAAGTAAGAGCAAGACAGCTGGGGAAGGAAGAAGATGGGCTGAAGCAGCCAGGCACTGTTGCTCATGCTTGTAATCCCAGCACTTTGGGAGGCCAAGGCGGGTGGATCACTTGAGGTCAGGAGTTTGAGACCAGCCTGACCAACATGGTGAAACCCCATCTCTACTAAAAATATGAAAAGAATTAGCCAGGCATGGTGGTGTGTGCCTGTTATCCTATGTACTTGGGAGGCTGAGGCACGACAATTGCTTGAACCTGGGAGGCAGAGGTTGCTGTGAGCCAAGATTGTACCACTACACTCCAAAAAAAAAAAAAAATGGCCTGAAGGAAAGAAGAGGGATGAGCCACAGAGATCAGTAACCATGGTCCTTCATGGCTGCGTAGCTCATTATGATGTGTAGATGCTTTCATAGCCCAATCATACTTGAGCCTAAAGAGTATTTTGTGATGAAGATAAGAAAACAGAGGCCCAAAGAGGTGAAGTGATGGGCTGAGATTATATATACAGTGGGACAGCAGAGGAGCTGAGACTCGATCCCAGGCCCGTCTGGCTTCCAGTGCTGCAGTAAGGAGCATCACCCTCGGTGCTGCCTGACGTCAAGCCCATTTTGCCCTTCATTGAGTGGAATGACCTGGGGCAGCGTTTCTCAGCCTCAGGATCCCCATTTATGAAATTGGGGGTGGAGATTAAACACAGCATTGCATGTGGGTGCATAACTCACTGCTTGTGTCTGTGCAGTATGTGTCACCATGAGCACACACTTCACCTTTGTCATCGCCCAGTCTCTTCTCCTCGGAAGAGGAGAGGCAGCTGCAGCCTGATCCCCACCTAAGCATTTGTTCTTACCAAGCCTTGGTGGGGTGCCAGTTTGGCTTGTATTGTGTTATATGATTTAACCTTCACTGAGAACATTAATTCATTCATCAAACATTTATCGAGGCTTTCCTAAATGCTAGATAATGTATAGGCTGCTGGGAACATTCCAGAGCGACATGTATACTGGGATAGGGTTCCCATTGTGAGGCAGCTCACAGTCTGGTCAGGACACATAGATGTCGAAATAAAACCTTGCCACAGGACATGATGAGTGCAGCAGAAACACCTAGGAAGGAACAGGAGGCACTGGGAGAGGAAAGGATGTTTCCTCCCGATCTGGACAGATGGGGTGTGTTCACCCGGAGAACGGGGGAGGGCACACCAGCAGAAGAGCCCGGCCCAGGGAAAGGCACAGAGCCAGGCTGGTGTTCAAGGAGAAGGGAGAAGTCCAGTGAGTCTGTGAGAGAGGGTAGCTGGGCCAGGAGGGGTTGGGGGGAGCCAGGCTGTGAAGTTGTACTTGGACCTCTGGGCCATGGGCAGCCCACAAAGCCTGGCTTGTTCAGATTTGCATTGGCTGAGTACAAACAGATTAGAACACACAGAGAGGCCAAGCCAGAATGATTGCAAGGGATGCTGAGGCCTGTTTAAGAGGTGGACTTTGGTCAGACTGACTTGTGGGTGACTGTCAGGGAAGAGCTGGTTTCGAACTGGATGTTGATGATGTTAACATGGAGTTTTCTGGTTGTTGTTCTTGTTTGTTTGAGGTGGAGTCTTGCCCTGGCTTCTAGGCTGGAGTGCAGTGGCACGATCTCCGCTCACTGCAGCCTCCATCCTGTGGGTTCAAGAAATCCACCTGCCTTAGCCTCCCTAGTAACTGGGATTACAGGTGTACACCAACATGCCTGGCTAGTTTTTGTATTTTTCGTAGAGACAGGGTTTTGCCATGTTGGTCAGGCTGGTCTCAAACTCCTGACCTCAAGTGATCCACCTGCCTCGGCCTCCCAAAGTGCTGGGAATACAGGTGTGAGCCACCACGCCCAGCCTGATGTTGCTAACATAGAGTTTAAAAAAGAAAGTCTATTTATTTTGGACAGAGCTGTCCTAAGTTTGCTGTAGGTCTGTGTAAAGAGTAAACTCTTTTTTTAAAATATGGCAAAAATGCCATTCAGAATAAATTTTTAAATGTTTAAAAAGAAAATGTGCTTTGTTTTTTGAATGGAGGTGGTTCAGGTGCAAGGCTGCCTGCCCAGGACTGGATTCTAATACCAAAAAGGAAAAAGCAGAGTGAGTGAGTGATGCCCAGGAGAGGTAAGGTGCTCCCAGGGGCTTTTCCTCTGGCAGGAAACTGGGAGCAGCAGGTGTCAGGGTACCTGGCCAGAAGCCAGAGCACTGATCAGTAGCCTGGGATGCTTTGCCATTCCCTCATCTCTCAGTGTGCTCAGAAAAAGCTTCTTTAAGGCCAAAGGCTGAGGATGGGAGCCCAGGGTCTCTGCTCAGGGTGCCAGCTCCCAGCCTTTCTGGCAGGGGAATGGAGGGTGTTCTGAAAGGAGTTGCCCTGCCTTCCCTTGGGTCAGTATTGCCTCCAGCACTGTTGGGAAACAGTAACTGTCTGAACTGTACTGGCTGGAAGGCATTACACAGAGCAGCTTGCAGCTCGAACAGCAGGAACCAATGACCTCTGGTGGCTGCAGAGGGGAGCGCTTCCACTTGCTGCTCCCGAGCGGAGCCTGTTCTGGGCCAGTGCCGGCAACGGGTGCTTGGGGCTCTGCCTCACCCTGCACCGGCACTCCCTGCAGAATCCACTTGCCTCCTAATATCTGCTTTCTCAATTCCTGCCCTCCAAGGCTCTGATACCATTTCCGCATTGATGTGAATTTCAGTGGCCATTCATTGGAATTGTGTGACTCTTTGTTCTCATGTGCGGAGGAAAGGCACTTAGCAGGTGCAGTTGATTTGGTCTAGGGCTGTCCTTAAAACCCTCCTGGACTCCCTGCCTGAGGCCACACTGCTGCAGACACAGCTGGTCCCAAAGGCAGCCTGTGCAGTATCGTATGCCCCACTGCATGAAGGCTCGATTTTTCCTTTTTTATCTTCTCCTGTTCTCTGGCTTGCATATTTTTTCACAGTTCTAGGGCACTAGGACTCCCCAGGAATATCAGGACACTTAGTATCCCTTATTCACCCAGCAGGTTTGGAGACCACCTTCTGAGCTCCATGCCTTGGGAAGCCGTGAATAACAGAAGTACAAGAGAGACTAACAGACCAGCAGGGAGACCTGTGCTGAGGCCTCCTGCTTCCAGAAAACTGGAGCAGCCAGAGCGGAGAGCTCCAGTGCCTAACATGCTTCAGGATTGCAGGAGACCACATATTTGTACACGAAGAGGCTGGAGTTCTTCCTTACTCTTCTTCCAGAACGTCCTCTCCAGATGGGACTTTGAACCACTAGTCCAGGCTTAAGCAGTGCCTAGAATAGGAGGGATGGAGAACTAGGTGGGATTGCGAGGTAGGGCTGACAGGTCCTGGAAAAGGGTCATTGAGTCTGGCCCCACCTCGTTCTGCTTTTCCTCTTCACTGCACCACCCAGAAGGGGTCCTCTACTCTGCATGAATGTGGAAGGCCGCTGCCCCCACCCACTGCTGGTGCTTCTGCCTCCACCCTGTCTACCCCTCCTTCTATTGTGGGACCAGAAGGGACTAAGGAGACAGAAGGTTTCTGATGGTGACCATGATTTGCACCCCACATATAATACCCTATCAGGGGGATGAGAGCAGATGCTGGGATCCCCTCTCCCTTTTTTGTTTAGTTCAGGTTGATTGAGAGTCTGCTATGTGCCTGCCACAATGCTAAGCACTTGGTATCTATTATCTCATTTAATCACTTCAAGTATCTCTTGTCATCTTCATTTGACTGATAATGAAACTGAGACATGAAGACCTGAGATAAGTTAGGCGGGGCAGCCACATATGCTTGTGTGGGCTTTGCACTGTGTAAGGCCACCCCACCAAGGCAGGACTGAAACCAACGCTCCCTCCTTACCAGGCCAGCTGTCCCCTTTCTCATCCTTACCAAGTCCTGATGGGCTCACTGAGGCCCTGAAACCTGGTAGCCAGAAGGCTGTGATACCCCGTAATGCATCCGGCCACAGAACAGTCAGGATTTGAGTCTAGGTTGGTCTGATTTGAAAGACTGTATTCCTAAGCCTTATCCTAAACTATCTTGAAACACTCCACACTCTATGAATTTGCCAGAATATTGACAAGGCACAGACCTTCAATTCAGTCATACTTGTTCTCCCTGAATTTATTTGATTTGCTCCTGGCCATTTTTACAGTTCTTCCAAGTCAGCTAGTTCATTTTTTCCTCCCACTTAACTGACTCAGGAAGAAATCCCACATCATTCTTCTCAGCAGCTAATCATCTCTTAACCCAATTGAGGAACAAAGTCTTGGCCCATCATCAGAGTCACCAGTGACAGTCTGACCTTGGTGATGGTGGGTCTATGTCAAGCTCTGCATGGCACCACTCCAGGCTAGAATTGAGCCCTGCTAACCCATCTTTCTTTTGCCTCTGCTGTCAGGACCACTCTCCCGAAGCTGTGTGTTGTGACCACATTTCCCCAGTTTACTGAAGGTGTGTTAATGTGGGAGAGAACCCAAAACTGCAAAGGCCAGGAGAGATTAGACACGATGCCTCCTCTCTAACCACCGGGCCTGACACTCAGCCACAGAATAGTATTAGATTTATCTGGCAGATACTCTTTTTTTTTTTTTTTAAATTAAGACGGGGTTTCACCATGTTGGTCAGGCTGGTCTTGAACTCGGGACCTCAGGTGATCTGCCCACCTTGGCCTCCAAAGTGCTTGGATTACAGGCTTGAGCCACCATGCCCAGCTGGCAGATATTCTTATTTACCATGCTCTGTGGTTGAAAGCCTGTTTTCTGTTTCCTAAAGGAGTTAACAGACAGGCTTCTGAAAGTTTTCCCAATATTTTTCCAGACACACATGCAAAAATATCATTTATCCACTTGTCAGGATGTATGCAGCACCAACTGTATCTGTCACGCCATGGTAGGATTTGTGTCTCTGTTATTTACCCTGATTCTTAGTGATTGCCTGCCCCTCAGCCCTCTAGAATCTCCCTGAGTATTTCTTCTACTTAAAGAATTTAGATTGGATGTAAATAATTTCCTCATAGTAGCCGCCACAATACATCCAAGAGAGCCAAATTGAATTCCTTCTCCAAGGGCATTTTAAAAGAGGGTACATTACTTTTTCTTTGGGATGACTTAATGCTATCACTGCTTGGAAGCCAAGAAGCTGGGTGACATGGCCCTTCTAAGTCTCTGCCAGTGAGTCAGAGGCTCTCAAAATTCTGCCAGGCCAGCAGCATAAGCACATAGGCTTTTGTGGGAGGAATTGGTGGAGGAAATCAGACAGCTGAGAACTCTCATCAGACACAAAACCCACAGCACAAATACCATATGTCTTCAGGCTCCTGCCTGTCAAATTCATCTTTACCCTGCTCTGGTAAGTGAAGAAGGGCTGGCAATAATTTCTGCAGACCTAAAGACATTCTGAACCATTCTCTTAAGGCGTATCTGTTGATAATAAAAGAATAGATCATGATCACTAGGAAAGCGTAGCTGGCAGGAGGGCAGCTGACCCTGTGGCACACTGGTGGCTCTTGTAATGGCACCGTCACGAGTCTCCACCTCTGTTCTTTTGCAGACATCACTGGGCAGGGAGGGGAATCTACTTGATGCCAAGAGAACCATGTTTCTTAAAGCCAGAGGACCTGCCTTGATCTAGAAAGATAAATTCAGACAGGCCAAGCACACAGGAAGAAGACGTGGGCAACTAAAGCAGCACAAAAGAAACAGAGGTAGATACCTCCCCCACGTAGCAAGACGGGTGAGGGAGGGTGTTCTCGGCATTGGGTTCCTTTCCCAGGACCGAGACAGAGGTACAGAGATGATGAGGAGATAACTACTCCCGGCATATTAGACACAGCAGGGGAACAGGCTGCAGCCCTGAGCTCCCTGAAAGAGTTCATCCCAAGCGAACAAAACAGGCATTCTGAAAGCAGCAGGGGAAGCGTGGGGACTCGTCTTTCCCTTTCAAATGCTGCTCCACAAAGAAAGGACAATCGTGAGTTGATAAATGCAGCTAATTGTGTGACTTTGGGAAGTGTGCACATGCATCCTTTAGACTGAAGGGAAAGGAACTTTGAAGGGCTTTAGCTAAGCTTGGGGGTAACTGCCAGGCTTGTTTGTCACCTAAGCAAACAG
Source organism: Callithrix jacchus (assembly GCF_049354715.1). Lineage (NCBI taxonomy): Eukaryota > Metazoa > Chordata > Mammalia > Primates > Cebidae > Callithrix > Callithrix jacchus. Next base: position 76,031,526 of record NC_133512.1, on the reverse strand, counting down.
CATAATAAATTGCTGAGTCAGCCATCAGGCTGTTGCCAACTCACCACCCCCTCCCAGGTCCCACCACCTGCACAGGGAGGTGTTTGCGTTACTGTGATTAGACACAAAGAAGATGGGAGATGCCTATACTGTGAAAGCAGCGGTCAGAACCTTTTGGCTTCTTTCCAAATGGGAGAAAGCCAAACCTGTCATTCAGGGCCCATGGCCATCTGGAAGGGGTGTGCCCAAGGCTGGGACACTTTGCTGGCCAGGGAAGGTGACAGCAGAGGAAGTGAGGGGAATGCATGTGGGGACAGTGAGCGGAAGCAGAAGACAATTCTGAGACGCTGGCTTCCCTGTGACTGCACTGTCTCACTCGATGGAACATAGGCACATGTGTGATCTGTGTGTACGGGAGGTGGGGGGCGGGGCTCTATATAGGCTCTTATGTCAGCGGGATCCGTTTGGTTAAAAAGGATCATCTCTGGGATTGGCTTTCCAGATTCTGTGGCACTGTCCTGTGACTGTGTCCTCCTTTGCTCTCTCAGTTCAGGATCTCGGGGCTGTTGCCAGCTGCAGTGAAGAAAGTCTGACCCAATGGCTAGCATGTACACTGGGGAAGAGGATGGCAAGGTCAAATGCTTTTGCCACCATCACTCAGCTGCCTACTTCTGTATATTCTCAGTGCAGGCCAAGGCAGGTTCCCTTCCAGAGACAGCCCGAAGCTTTTGAGGGAGAGAAGGGACACCAAAGAAGAAAGTATGAGAGGCAGCTCCAGGCTCTCATCCCTCACTCTTCTAAGCCCTTGTCCGCTAGCTAATGAACACTCTTAGAACGCACCCAAAAGGGCTCAGTCTCCCTTCTCTCCTCCTGCCAAGTTGTCATCCTTTTACCTAACACCAGAGGTGTTTACTCTGTGGCCCAGCTCCTTACCAACTCACCTGGTGTTTGAAACCTTTAAAACATTCTTGATCAGACTTTTTTCCCCAACATTTCTTATTCTTCATTCCAAAGGACTGCACATCAGGCTGTCTTTCCTGTTTCCGATGGGCTCCAATTCTGCATCCAGCTGAGTTCTGGAAGCATTGACAGTAAAGTATGAATGGGCCATACTCATTACATAGTGGAAAAAATTCCAAATTAGGAGACAGTCACAGACATTAGCTGGCCTGGGCCAAACTCAGTTACACACAGTTGGGAAGGAGTGTCACCAAGGAGATGACTGGCATGGTTCTACATGCTGGGACCTGGCGCACCTGTGCTCACATTCAGAGCTGGACATTGGCTTTAGAGGAGAAACGCAGACTGTGCTGTGAGCATTTGAGGGCTGCTTGGCTTGGTTTTTAAATATATTTCTATCTGTACAATTGCCTGGATTATTCTCTCCCAGGCATCATATCTTTGTCTGCTGAAGACCTGAGGGCCTAACATCTACATAGGGCATTTTTCACAGAAACTAGAGGCATTATGTTAACTCATACCAGCTCATGCAACGAGAACTAGATCTGGAACTTTAAGTTCTAATTTCCTTTCCTGAACTACCTTGGCTTCACAAAGAAATATTAATACATCAGAGAAGGCTGCCCAGGTCCTAGAGCACCTTCTCACCTTGCTAGCTGTCCATGTGTTCATATCAACACTTGAAGTTTAATTTTTTTCCCTAAATAAATAAAAGTCAACCGATCAGAACAAGGGTGAGAAATTAAATCAATAAAAGTTTTTTGAACAGAACAGATTCTTATAATTTTTTTTTTCCCGAGCTAGGGTCTCACTCTATTACCCGGGATGGAATACAGTGGCACAGTCCTAGCTCGCTGCAGCCTCAAACTCCTGGGCTCAAGCGACACTCCTCCCTCAGGCTCTCATGTAGATGGGACTATGTGTGTGCACCACCATGCCCAGCTTTTTGTAGAGACATGGTCTCACTATTTTGTCCAGGCTGGTCTCAAATACCTGGCCTCAGCCAGGAGCAGTGGCTCATGCCTGTAATCCCAGCACTTTGGGAGGCTGAGGCAGGTAGATCACCTGAGGTCAGGAGTTCAAGACCAGGCTGGCCAACATAGTGAAACACTATCTCTACTAAAAGTACAAAAATTAGCCAGGTGTGATGGCACATGCCTGTAATTCCAGGCACTCGGGAGGCTGAGGCAGGAGAATTGCTTGAACCCAGGAGGCAGAGGTTGCAGTAAGCTGAGATTGTGCCATTGCATACTCCAACCTGGGCAACAAGAGCAAGACTCCATGTCAAAAAAAAAACGGCTGAACGTGGTGGCTCATACCTGTAATCCTACCACTTTGGGAGGCTAAGGCGAGAGGATCATAATCCCACCACTTTGGGAGGCTGAGGCAGGAGGATCACTTGAGGTCAGGAGTTCGATACCAGCCTGGTCAACATGGTGAAACCCCATCTCTACTAAAAATACAAAAATTAGCCAGGTGTGGTAGTGCACACCTATAATCCCAGCTACTTGGGAGGCTGAGGCAAGAGAATCACTTGAATCCAGGAGGCAGAGGTTTCAGTGAGCCAAGATTGTGCCACTGCCCACTCCAGCTTGAGCTACAGAGACTCTGTCTCAAAGAATAAAACCTGGCCTCAAGCAGTCCTCTCACCCAGGCCCCCAAAATGCTGGGACTACAGGCATGAGCCACCACATCTGGCCAATAAGTTTGGGTTTGGGGGGTGCTAGCGGGGCCAGTGGGGTGAGTTGAGACAGAGTCTTGCTCTGTTGTCCAGGCTGCCTTGCAATAGTGTGATCATAGCTTACTGTAACCTCAAACTCTTCAGCTCAAGTGATCCACTTGCAGCCTCCCAAGTAACTGGGATACAGACACATACCACCATGCCTGGCTAATTTTTATCTTTATTTTGTAGAGACGGGTCTCACTATGTTGCCCAGGCTGGTCTCAAACCCCCAGGCTCAAGCAATCCTCCTGCCTGAGACTCCAAAGTGCTAGGATTACAGGCATGAGCCACCACACCAGGCCACTGATAATTTTTTTTTTTTTTTTTTTTGAGACAGAGTCTCGCTCTGTCACCCAGGCTGGAGTACAGTGGCACAATCTCGGCTCACTGCAACCTCCACCTCCTAGGTTCTGGTTCAAGCAGTTCTCCTACCTCAGCGTCCCAAGTGATTACAGGAATGCCACCATGCCCAGCTAATTTTTGTAGTTTCAGTAGAGACGGGGTTTTACCATGTTGGCCAGGCTGGCTTGAGCTCCTGACCTCATGATCCACCTGCCTCGGCCTCCCAAAGTGCTGGGATTACCGGCGTGAGCCACCATGCCCGGCCCTGATCTATATTTTTAAGGTCAGGTTTATTGAAGTATAATAGGTTGTAAGAGTTTTGTAATTTCCTTTTTTTTTTTTTAGTTTGTAAATGTAAAAAAATTTTAAGTGTGGTAAAATACACCTAATGTAAAATTTACCACCTTAACCATTTTTAATGTACATTTCGATAGTATTAGCTACATTCCCACTGTCGTGCAACCAGTCTCCAGAATTTTTTTTTCCATCTTGCAAAACTGAAACTCTATACAGTTGTTCAATGGGCATTAAAAAAACCTGCCCATTCTCCCTGCCCCCCTTCCCCTGGCAACCACTGTTCTACTTTCTGTGTCTATGAACTTGACTACTCCAGTACCTCATGTAAGTAGAATTGTACAGTATTTGTCTTTTGTAACTGGCTTATTTCACTTAACATAATATCCTCAAGGCGCCTGCCCGTGTCAGCATTTCCTTCCTTTTTAAAGCTGAATATAATATACCACGTTTTGCTTCTTCATTCTTCTGCTGATGGACACTTGGGCTGCTTCCACCTTTGGCTGCTGTGAATACAGCTGCTGTGAACATGGGTAAACAAATCTCTCTTCAGAACCGATTTCTGTCACTCGTGGCTTTTTAAATGTGCCGAGGAGTAAGCCTAGGAGAATTCTGTATCACATTGTTTTGCATCTCTTATCACTTGGAAAAAAATCAGGAATGCAGCACTAATTTCACCAGGTAATCTCTGTAGCGTCTTCGTGCACCCATTCTCAAAGGGCTTCTTGTGCCATTCTTCAGTGATAGGGAGTGCTTTGAGAATTGCCATTAAATAGAAAGGAACAGCAGTTCAGCTCTGTGTCAGAGACTGAGACACTCTGATCAAGGATGGAATTGGCAGTGGCACGGGGTGTTACCAAAAACTGTCATTCTAGTGTCCCCTCACATGGGACTTGAAGCCCCACATCACCTTTCCCCAGCCCGAGAAGGTACGTGGTTCGAGGAAGGAGTCCATAATGTCCAGCCACAGTCTGTTCCACTACTCTGCACCCTTCTCACTGGCAAAGATCTGTAACTAACAGCTGTGATCCTGTTTCAAAGACATAAAAGGGGCAGGGGCTGGGATGGGGCTAAAATAATTTCATGAACAAGTTGATCAAAGAAATAATCTGTGAATGAATCTTAGAGAAAGGAGAGCCAGCCCACCATGTGGACAGATAAGATTCTTCGCCTGCCAAAAACAGCCCCTCTTCCCTGCCCTACATTGTCTGCAGGAATGTAAAAGCCATATTCTAGATCATTTGGCATTCAAATAGCTAAGTAGGCTTCACTCTCAGCTCAGAGATGACTGGGGAGCCCATGTTAGCATTCTCCCCTCCTGCCAGGAGGAAAGGGAATCTAGCTCAGGGACCAAAGCAAAGCTTATTCATTTCATCTTTTAAGACCCTGAGACAGAGTTATCCGCAGCCCCCCCAGACACAGGTCCTTCTGCATTAAAGAGGCAGAGAAATCAAATGCACATCCCATAGAGGAGAAATAGCAGGGAAGGGGGCTAAGGTGACAGATTCTGAAGAGTCAAGCACACCTTTGTGCTCTGCCTTCTTAAAATTCATCCTCTCACCTGCCAGCCTTGAGAATTGCCTATTTACATAACTTGCTGCCTAAAATGGAATATTGGATAATGCTACATGGAGGCTCACTCAATTTGAGCCCATCCCCAGGATATGAGAGTGATCCAGAGCCGTCCGACAGCACGCCGTGCAGCACGCTGGCCTCCAGCCATGCCTCCGTGTGGTGTGATCCTGTCAGCACTCCGGAGTTAAGCAGATGTCAGGCCTGATCCGGGCTGGGCTGGGGACTAGCTGAGCGGCAGGGGGAGGGGGCGTGATTCAGCAGTAGCACACTGTCTTCAGGGGACAAACGGCATCTCTTCCTGAGCTTCCCAGCGGGCGACTTGTTCTGCCCAAGGTGCTGTGTCAGAGACCGTCAACCTCTAGGGCCCAGGAAAGGGGAAGCTGCAGGATCTGTAGGACAGCCCAGCATGGGAGGTAATCAGCCAGCCCTGATGCCACCCCTGGCACCGTGCCAGCCTCGCACCCCCTGTTGATCCTTTCCAGGGCACAGAGCTCTCCCATCAAAACTGGGCTCATGCTGCTTGCTTATAGGAGGGGTATAAATAAGTGATAAGGACATGTTCTGATAATGATAAGCGGGTATGGCTCCTCAGCAGACTAAATGTATCAAAGAAGGCAATTGTGTGTGTTTGTTCGTTTATTTTTCAGCGTTCCAGTTCCCGTAGTCAGTTTAGAGAAAATTCCTAACCTAGTGAAGGCAGATGGTGCCAATGTCAAAATGAACTCTACAGCCACTACTGCAGTTTCTGCCTCCTCCACCTCGTCCTCTGCTGTCTCCACCCCTCCTTTAATTAAGCCGGTCCTGATGTCCAAGTCAGTGCCACCTTCGCCAGAGAAGACCTTAAATGGCAAAGGAATTCTGCCAACCACCATAGACAAGAAACACCAAAATGGCACCAAAAACAGCAACAAGCCTTACAGGAGACTTTCAGGTATGTGTCAGTGTCATCAGGGTCTGACTCATGATTAGACTGAAAGGGAGTCGCATCCATAACCAAGGAGTGATGTGTTCTTGTCATTAAGCCGGTCTGTTTTACTTTTAAGGGGGATGTGGAGTTCACCTGCAAACAGGAACCCCACCTAAAAATGCAAGGGAAAACCAGGTCTCTTCTTCCCTGGGCAGATGAAGTCCCTGACTCAGTTCAGTGCTTAATGGGAGTGACCCTAGCAACGCAGGTGGCAGGGTGCCCTGCACCAACCCAGTCTGTAGATTCCAAGGGTCTTGTGAGCAGGTGGTTCAGTGTATCTGCATCATGCTGACAGCTTGAACTAGCACTGGCTTCCACAGACGCTTCACTGCTAAGAAGCTGGACAACACACACACACAGGCATCTCATGGTGGCTCAAGGCGTGCGACGGCAGCCCCACCAGCGCTGTGCCACACAGGGACACACAGCCTCTGTCCTTTGGTCTTGGGAGTTTCCAGGTTGATTCTGCAGTTGGGTTTACAACTGTCTATCCCCCATACTCAGGTTGGAATTCCCAAACAGGAACGCTAGGGCTGGCAGTGCCCATGGGGTGTTGGGGCGGCCTCTTTTGGGTCTGCTCCTTGGTTGTCTGAGCAGACACTTGGGGTGCCAGTAGAGGCACATGGGGCCCTTCTCTGAGATGACAGTTGCTCTGCTGGAGGCCCCTATGTGGGTAATGTTTGCTTTGGACCTGCTGTTGAACTAAACGTGGCAGTTTTTACTTTCTCTGAAAGACCAGGAGAAGCTATGATCGTCATAACTTCTTCACACATCACGGGCACTCCCTAATGGTGGCCAGAGAAAGTAAAATACAGTGACAGCCACACTATGACAGAGAAACTGTCCTCGGGTTAAGCTTGATTTTTAAGCACCCAAGGAATTGTGGGTAATTTTATTGTCTACTGTATTTGACTGTATTTCTAGTTTTTCTGTCTTTCATCTGTAACTCTCTTAAAAATTATGTCTGAAAAGTCCCTCAGTCCCAAAGCATTCAAATAAAGCAGGTATCGTACCTTGCACATCTCTGCCTGCACTGCCCACCCACTGTCAAGAGAGCAAGGTAGAGCCTGGCACTCTTCCTAAGCACTGTGGGCCTCACGGTTCAAGCTGGAGCCCCCAGCGCCTGGCTCTTCCTGAATGGAAAGCTCGGTTTCACTCCTCAGAGGTGGTGGCACCATCCCCAGAAAACCGGTAGGCGTGGGCGCAGTGGCTGGAGGCTGAGGGGTCTTCGCTGTATCAGAAGTACGGCCTTGGCTTCCAGCCTGCGACCCCACCTGAAGTTGTTTGGGGATTTTTTTTGCCACCTGTGGTTTTGGCATTTTGTGGGTTATCCTGTCTTATGGGGTCTTTGGCTTGTTTCTGCCTCACTTTCACATTTGGCAGCTGGCTCCTCCCCACAGCCAACAGCCTGCTCAGCTCCAGGTCGACATGAGGCGCTGGTGTGGGACCAGGCACAGGCCTGACTCTGACGGACCCAAGAGGAAACGCCATGCCTGGTCAAAGAGGGCTCCAAGCAGACCAACATCTCCAGGCCTAGCAGTTTTTTTTTTCCTAAGTGAAGCTTAAAAAAAAAAGAAAGAAAAATTTTTTAAAAAACAGAGAGAGAAGGCTGGGCGCGGTGGCTCACGCCTTTAATCCCAGCACTTTGGGAGGCCGAGGCAGGTGGATCACGAGGTCAAGAGATCGAGACCATCCTGGTCAACAAGGTGAAACCCCGTCTTTACTAAAAATACAAAAATTAGCTGGGCATGGTGGTGCGTGCCTGTAGTCCCAGCTACTCAGGAGGCTGAGGCAGGAGAATTGCTTGAACCCAGGAGGTGGAGGTTGCGGTGAGCCAAGATTGTGCCATTGCACTCCAGTCTGGGTAACAACAGTGAGACTCCATCTCAAAAAAAAAAAAAAAAAAAAAAAACAGAGAGAGAAAAGGCAGACCAAAAGAAAAAAAACAGAGAGGCACTTTGGTAACCAGCCAAGGAATCTGCTTGGGTGTAGAGTGGTTTTCTTGTGCATGCCATAGGCACCACTGCAACCTCCCCGTGACCCTCAAAGCTTTTGAAAATAGAATACATGTATTATGTTATAATCTGAGCTTTATTTTATGCTCAGAGTTCACTCCACCCATTTCAGACAGTTTTCCGGTTAGGTAACCTATTTTGAGTTTGCAGCCATTCCAGGGTCTTGAGGATGTACCACCAATTTCTGTATACCCCCTACCACCACCAACACTGTTACCAGATACCCCATGCGCCCAGAGGGCTGTGTCTTTCCTGTTCTGCAGGACTTACATGTTTGCTTGGTGCCTTCCAAAAATGACACAGGCCATCTGAGAGGTGAAATTTTAAAGGCCAAAGGATCTTTAAGAGATCCCCTAGTCTGGAGAGTGTAGTGAGACCCCGTATCTGCAAAAAATTAAAATTAGCCGGGCATGGTGGTGCATACCTCTTACTCAGGAGACTGAGGCAGTAGGATGGCTTGAGCCCAGGAGGTCAAGGCTTCAGTAAGCCTTGTGATCCCACCACTGGACTTCAGCCTGGGCAAGAGAGTGAGACCCTGTCTCAAAAAATAAAAATAAAAAAAAGATCACCTCAGAGGCCCTCATTTTAAAGGTGAGGACAGCATGATTGTCATCCTGGCAGGGGTGAAGGACCCAAGATGAGCATAGAAAGAACAGGCTCCTTAGATGTAACTGCCACACGAGCTGTCCACAGTCAACTGGAAAGGCAGGAGCTGGGGAAACCTGGCCTCTCCACACAGACATCCTTCATCTCACAGGGGCAGCCTGCCGTGTTTTATTCCCACATGAAGCATCAGGCCCAGGACAGTGGGGGTGGGGAGCAGCTGTGAGATGAGCAGACCCTGCCCTCTCTGCACATTCAAATTCAGCCTCCTCCCCTGCCCCTGCCTGTAACACTGCCAGAGTCCCCCTCCATCAGGTAAATGGTGTTTGTGGTCAGTGAGGTTATGTGTAAAGCCTGCGCTGAGGGCTTTGTCTAGTGTGAGAGAGCCAGGTCATTCTGACATGTCAAGGAGTAATCTCCCACTTAAATGGCTAAAACTAGCAAGAAGGCAGGAGCTGGAGGCAGGGTTTCTGCACTCTTGGAGCAGCCCATGAAAGGGGCCGTTGGGTCTCAGGTGGCTCTCCCTGGTCTGCCGCCAGCTATGCCCAAATGCAAAGGACCTGTGCACCCATTGCAAGTGAAATAAAGCGTTAAGAGTGGCACAGCTCCTCTCCTTCCCTTCGGTGCCTGCTCCCGCCCTCTTCCCCAAGCCTTGTGCTATGTTCGGCCATCCTGCCGAAGCTAGACTTGGGAACTCTGGGTTCAGAGGGGAGCACCATTTCCCCACCAAGTGGTTCTGGAAGCATTTTAGCAGCCGGTTGAGAAAACAAAAAACAGATTGCCTGACAATGTCTCACTTGTTGGTGCAAATGTGCATTTTTTAAAAAATGTAGTCTTAATGCCAAATCCTATTTAGTCTCCTTTTTTCTTATATTTTTTGTTTGTTTCTTAAACCAGAGAGAGAATTTGACCCAAATAAACACTGTGGAGTGTTGGATCCCGAGACAAAGAAACCTTGCACAAGATCCCTCACCTGCAAGGTATTTCTCTTTCCATAAAAAATACTTCCTGCTCTCGCTGGGGCCTTTGTCGAAATGTTTGCATGCCACTCTCTGCACACGGCAGGGTGTGGAACCTCGACATAACCCCCAGCTGTTCTTTGTAAGGGAAATGCTTTCTTCTCGTCCATGATAGCAGAGTGCCTGCCTCAAGCTGGCTGGCTTTTTAAGAAGGAAAAAAAAAAAAACTAGGCTTCCCCTGTTACTTGTGAGGCCAGACAGTAAATTGTATTTATAGGCACTCACAGGCGGTTCTAAAGCCTGCTACGTTTTAATGTATGCAGGAGCAGCGGCAGCGGCGGCGGCGGCGGCAGCGCCCTGAAAGGCAGCCCTGGAGGGGAGGATGATATGCCGCGCCCCTGATCCAGCCACACCGGGGTGGCCTGGGGAACAGCTGACCCAAGGTGGCCGCCATTGGGTAGCCCAAAGCCCTGTATTTCATACTGAACTGCTAGTGCTTCTTGGGATCAAGGCGATGGCCCTCTCTGCTTGGTGGCTCTGTTTGTCTGGGCCGAATCGAGCCTCCCACCTGCACCTGGATTAACTCTAGCATTCCCTCGCAGTTGCCTTTCATCAGAGAGGTTTTCATGGGTTCTGCGCTGAAGTTCATCATCCTATGCCATTTTTTGGAGGAAGCTTTGACTTCTTAACACCAGGAGTGTAGGGCATGTTTGCGTTCGTGTGGTCTCTGCCTCTTCCTAGCCACAGAACAGGAGCTGTTGCCTTGAAGTTGACTTTTCAAGCACCTCTAAATTTCCATGAATTGCTATTTCTGAAATGGAGGGCCTGGGGAAGCAGGTTTATGTGCTGATCAAAGAGGCTGTGCTTTTCATTTCTCTTCTCCTTAGACACATTCACTAAGCCATCGGAGGGCAGTCCCGGGCCGGAAAAAGCAATTTGACCTCCTCCTGGCAGAACACAAAGCCAAGTCCCGGGAAAAAGAAGTTAAAGATAAAGAGCATCTCCTGATTTCCACGAGGGAAATACTTCCAAACCAATCCGGGCCGGCACAGGATTCTCTGCCAGGGTCTTCAGGGAGCTCTGGGCCAGAACCGAAAGTTGCATCCCCTGCAAAATCCAGGCCACCTAACTCTGTACTTCCTAGGTAAGTACCACCTTGACAATAGAAGCCCTGAGTGCTTGGTCAAGTGACTGTAGCTTGCTGGGTCTGTGGCGTGTGGTCTGATCATGTGTTAAATGGAAGTCATAATAGTACTACTTCCTAAGGCAGGAGTAAAGTTTCAATGAGATAATGTACATAAGAGGCCAGCCCGGTGCCTGCCACATACTGTTCAACAGATTTTACCGCTGTCATCATTATCATCATCACTGTCATCATCGTCAGCAGCAGCAGACTTCATAGCAGACCACCAGACCTTCTATCAGACAGCATGTGTTTTTACAGAGCAAGAGTAAGCTGGAAACAGATAACCAGGAACTGTGACACATCAGCCACCAGGTGACTTCCTGGTTGCCTAGGTTTTGATATTAGTTGACAATTCCTGGAGCGGAGTAGGGAAACCCGGGTGGACAGGTTATTAACACCTCTTAGGTGCTCACTGCACCATGCTAGTTCATTTCCCATGGCATTTTTTTCCACGCCCTTCTATCATCAGGATGAAAGGGGAAATTGGCATAGCAGAGGTTGTTTGTCCTTCCATGTGTCTCCACACCAGGAAAGCTACTCTTCTGGGCCACCTGTTTGCGGTTCTATTTGGTTGTCCTGGACAGAAAGGAAAAAATAGAAAACAGAATTAAAACTCATTTGGATTAAAAGTAATTTAACATGCATGTCTGTTTTTGATGGGCAGCAGCTAAGTTTCCAAATAATGGGACAGGGAACCATTTATTCAAAAATATTTATTGAGTGCTCACTCCATAAGCAAGATTCCATGTTAGGTGCTCTCAGGCAGGGGTGCAGAGATTAATGAAGCTAGACCCCGCTTTTCAGAAATTTAGAGTTTAAAAAATGAGATAAAAATCAAGTAGCCATAATTTTTATGAAAAGGAAACATTAATAATACTCCATGAGAAGTGCAGATAACGGTATTATCTGATGTCTTTTATGTATACAGTGTGAATCTCAATGGGGAGCAAATAAGCTTTAAGAGGACGTAGTCATAAAAGAAGGGGAGGGAGTTGATTTTTAAAGCAAAATCGAATACTTGATAGCAGTTGCTTCTGATCTGCCAGGCTCTCACCCTGACACCTTACATGTTGGTGCAAGCCTGACCCAGTTTGCCAGCCAAAGTCCCTCTGTCATTATGGCTGAGCTCAGCCTCGGGCATTCAGGAGGATGTGGTCAGATGGAATTGCCATTGCCAGCACTTCCATCATGCTCACCATCATGCCGTCACTGTCGCCATTGACGTGCTACTTTCCTGGCCACCCCTCACTTTGCAACGTCATTTTATAATGACTTCTCACTGTGATGTTGGGTGTTGGTTAAGGATATTACCCTTGTTTTAGAGTTGGGGCAACAATTCCATTCCAAACTTCTGGAAGGGACTTCAATTCTGTATACAGCGGCTTTTAAACGTCTTTGTAGCTGTCGAACATTTCCATTCCAGCACAACCTTACATGGGTGCCCGACAGGAAAGCAGACTTGCCTCCACCTGGACCCTGGCTCAGCTCACACATGGACCCAGAGCCATCGTCCCCCACACCCTCTCAGGGATCTCCTTGGGTTCCCCAAGAACTCCGGGGAATCCAGATTGAACGCCTTCTTTGATTATACAAATCTCCTTCCATTTTTGGCTGATGGAGGCACTTCTCACCCAAGCAGTGGTACCTGGCTTTACAGAGAAACAAGGGAGCAGCTGTTAAACAATAAAACAGACAGTGGAGCCTGAAGGATCTGCTCCGACTGTTCCTTTTTGGTTTAATTTTCAGAGGAATGTTCATCTATAGAGAAATGCCAGCTGTTTGTGTTCTCTTAGGAAAGCTGATAAAGGAGGGGTGAGGTTAATCAGCAAAAAGAATGTCTCTGGAAAGGAAGTGGGGGGGCAAAGGAACACATTAAAAATGTTGATACCAGAATCTTTTTTTTTTTTTTGAGACAGAGGTTCTCTCTGTCACCTAGGCTGGAGTGCAATGGTGCAAACCCGGTTCACTGTAACGTCCGTCTCCCGGGTTCCAGCAATTCTCCAGCCTCAGCCTCCCAAGTAGCTGGGATTACAGGCGTGTGCCACCATGCCCAACTAACTTTTGTCTTTTTAGTAGAGATGGGGTTTCACCATGTTGGCCAAGCTGGTCTCGAACTCCTAAACTCAGGTGATTCGTCCACCTCAGCCTCCCGAAGTGCAGAGATTACAGGCATGAGCCACTGCACGCGGCCCACAGAATCATCTTTGAGAATGCTTTTCAAGGTTGAGATAGGCACCAGAAAATTCAGGGGTGAACTTTTTTCCAAAGTTAATCAGGAAAATGTCCTACCCTTATCTTAGGTTAGGACAAGGTCACTGCAATTAAAGATTGAACAGGCCTGATCAGAGTTGAATATTGTAATGACACAAAACTTACAAAAACATTTCTTTACTCATACTCATTGATGTATATATAATAGATGTTTAATCTACACAGATTATCTGTTCTTAGCAAAAAAAAAACTATCACACATGAATGGAATTTATTGTCATTCCCTCCCACTTGTGAGTTCCCTTTGTAGGAAATGCTAACGTGTGCAAATTTGTTTCTTATGTATCTTTTTGTTAACCTTGAAAATATTTTAGTTCTCATATTCTTAAATTGCAACCCATTCTTGTCAGGAATTGCTAAAAAAGGAACTTGAATCTAGAATTAGAAAAGTTAAAGTTAGATAGCAAGGGTTGGAATGGGATTTGAAGGGGAAATCTCAACTCCGTGCCTACTAACTAGGCAAGCTTGGTCATGGTTTTTAGCCTGTCTAGCCTCAGATTGCTCATCTGTACAGTGGAGCTAATCAGAGTCAAGTGAGAAAGTACCAAGCACATAAGAAGCACTCCATCAATGGTAGCTGTTAGTGAGTGGGAGGGGTACTCCATGGAAGGAGGAAAGGGAATGCAGGCCTCGACACTGCCTGATTTCCATTTGCCTGCCCTCCGTGCCTCTGCCCTCAGCCCAAGGACCCTGGAATAACACACTCATATGTTCTGTTTCTTTGCCTCCAACTCTAAAGGAACACATTGCTTGCTTCAAAAAGCCTGAGGGCTATGGATGACTAGCCCAGCCAAACCCACCAGGACTGTTGGAGAGGGTGAAGAGGGCCAGGGTCAACCTGGGCTCTGACAAGCCAGGCTGAGAGCCCTCAGGAAGCCAGTGCCACAAAATATGGGCACAGTCCCCTCTGCCTCGTAGATGCTTGCACATGCAGTCTGAAGTATAAAAGGGCAAACTCTAGTTAATCTTAAACTGATAAGGACAGTGTGGAGAGAAGCAGAAGGTCCTAGATTCCTGACAAAGGGCAGGGATGAGTCTGGAGTAAAAGCAACTTCCATTCCATTCTGTATCTCATTAGGATAGTGATATTGCCACATGCAAGCCAATCCTCTTTTTTTTTTTTTTTTGGTAGAAACAGAGTCTCATTATGTTGCCCAGGCTGGTCTTAAAGACCTGGGCTCAAGCAATCCTCTTGCCTTGGCCTCTCCAAGTGCTGGGATTACAGGCATGAGCTGCCACGCCCGGCCTTGTTCTCTCCCTGACTTCTTATATATTTGTCCCTGCACTGTTTCTACATCTGCTTCTCAGTCTGGGAGGTTTGAGGTCATGCAGACGGGCACAAAACCCCTCCATTTCTTCTTAGCTTTAGAAAAATTCCCTCATCTGAGGCCAGGCGTGGTGGCTCATGCATGTAATCCCAATGCCTGGGAAGGCAGAAGTGGGAGAATAGCTTGAGCCAGGAATTCGAGAGCAGCCTTGGCAACATAGCAAGACCCCATTCTCCACCAAAAGGGGAAAAAAATTCTCATCTAAGAAAGGTAGATCCTAGTTTACTCACCTAAGGTGGTTGGAATAAGAAGTGTAGATTACATGCCTGGCACATAGTAAGGCCTGAATAAAGATCAAATAGTTAGGACTGAATTCAGCTCAATTACCTTCTGCTCTCTTCTCCAGCACTCTCAGACAAAAGTCTGATGCTCTGCTTTCTCAAAGTGGTGGGGTAGGACTTTCTCTGCATTTCCCTGAGTTGAACTGGACAAGACCCATCATTCCTATACTTTGGCTTTAGACCAGACTGGCGGGCAGAGCGGGGAAGGGTGATGTAATGTGGAGGGGGAAAGAGTGAATGGCCACTAAACAAACTTGAGTGACTGTGGCAACACCTTTCCATGACTCATCGCCCAATTCACCATCACTTCTCACCCAAGCCTTGCTTTTTCTGAGCCAAGCTGGTTTCAGAGAACTCCTTCCCGCCAGGTGTCACCCGGGAGTGCAGCAACCAGAGCTAAAAGGTCCTGAAAGCATCCACCACTCCATCATCTCCAAGAGGCTGCGTGCACCCTGAGGGAAGTGAACCCAAAAAGGAAATGATGAGGAGCTCCCTCCTCCCGGTGTGTGCACACGCAAGCACACCGTCATGCATCCTTGTTTCTCCCTTTGCCCCCACAGCCACTTCTGGGCCAGAGCACAGCTTCCACGCTCAGCTTACTCCCCACGAATCTCTTCCACTCATCTCGTCCTCTCTTTTATCTGGCAACCAGAACTTATGGAGTGTTGCAGCTAGTTTTCTTCTTAATTACACTGCTTTTTTTGCTGTTAGTGTTTTGAGACAGAGTCTCGCTCTGTCACCCAGGCTGCAGAGCAATGGTGTGATCTCAGCTCATGGCAACCTCTACCCACTGGGTTCAAGCTATTCTCCTGCCTGAGCCTCTCAAGTAGCTGGGATTACAGGCGTCCGCCACCATGGCTGGCTAATTTTTGTATTTTTAGTAGAGATGGGGTTTCACCATGTTGGCCAGGCTGGTCTCAAACTCCTGACCTCAGCCTCCTTCACCCACCTCAGCCTCCCAAAGTGCTGGGATTATAGGCGTGAGCCACCCCACCCAGCCTGCATTTTTTAAAATTAGAGTAAGATAGGCACATAGTTCAAAAATTAAATCGTGCTTTAAGAATTAGAATGAAGACAGTTTCTGCCATCCTGGAGCATGTCTTTGCCCTTTCTGTGTGGAAGCGGAGTGACTGCTGTTTCCTGGATCCGAGTGACTGCCTCCTTCTTGGTTTGCCCCTTTATTTTGATGGAGTACCTCCTCCATTAGCTTTCTGTGATAAGATGTGTGGGAGGTCAATATTTAGAATCCTTGCACACTTGAAAATAAACTTTTATTCTACTCTCACACTTAAACTGATAATCTATTTGAGTATATAACTGGATTGAAAATCACTTTCCTACATAATTTTAAAGACATTTTTTCATTGACTTGTAGCATTGAAAATTTTATAAAGAAGTTTAATATTCTGATTATCATTTCTTTGCACACGTCAGGTTTTTTCCTCTGAAGACTCGGAGCTCTGAAAGTTCACGGTGATCACTCTTTTTTTTTTTTTTAAAGACAAGCTTACACTCTGTGACGCAGGCTGGAGTGCACAATGTACAATCATAGCTTATCCCAGCTTCAAACTCCTGGGTTCAAATGATCCTCCTGCCTCAGTCTCCCAAGTACCTGGGACTACGGGTGCAAGCCACTGCCCCTGGCTAATTATTTTATTTTTTATAGAGACAGGGTTTTGTTGTGTTGCCCAGGCTGGTCTTAAACTCCTGGGCTCAAGCCATCTACCTGCCTCAGCCTCCCAAAGTGCTGGGATTACAGATGTGAGCCACCACACCTGGCTAATCACTCTTGATGTACCTCATTTTCATTCATTGTACTGGATACTCAGTAGGTCATTCAATCTGGAGATACTTATCCTCTTCTGGGATATTTTCCTGTGTTACATCTTGGATAATTTTCTTCTCACTATTGTCTTTATTCTTTCTTTCTTGACTTCCTATTATTTGGATGTTGGACCTTTAGCTCTCTTACTTCTTTTTGTCTCTGAATCTCCTTGGTCTACTTTCTGAAATATTTTCTTTGACTTTATCTTCAAAAATGATATATTAATCATTTATGATGCTTTCCTATTTTTTAGGATCTGGTTCTCTTTATCTGGTTGTTTCTTATACTATTCCACAAGATACTATCACTTTTCAGAGGTAATAACATCCTAGTATCTTTGAAGATAGGTTTTTTAGGGTTTCCGCTTTCTATCATTGCCTTAGTTTTTTCCGGGTTCGTTTCTATTCTGTATTCATGTCTTTGATGTTTGGTTGGGCAGTATCACAGTAGAGATGCTCCAGCAGTGTTGAGTGACCTCTAACCGTGCACGTTAGAAGAGAGGCTCTTCCAGCCTAATTGGGAGACTGTGTGTGAGGTTGTCACCCAAAATTTGTCTGATCACCACTCAGCCTTTGGTTTGAGGATTCCCAAAGGCAAGATCTGGAAGCCTTCTCTGGGGCCAGTTTCTCAAAGAGAGAGGCCTGCCTGGTGATGTGCCTGGCAACAGGCATTCTGGAAGAATGCCTAGAATGACTAGAAATGGCCCCCAGTTCCACTGTGTCCAGCCCTGTGCCTCACTCCTACTCTGCACTGAGCCTGATGGCCTCATGTCTAGAATCTCTCCAGTTCAATTTATCTAGCAAGCAAAGCTTTGCTCTCTTGTTAGAAAGTTTATTGTGAGTGGCCGAGTGTGGTGGCTCATGTCTGTAATCCTAGCACTTTGAGAGGCTGAGATGGGCCCATGACTTGAGGCCAGGAGTTCGAGACCAGCCTGGCCAACATGGTGAAACCCTGCCCCTACTAAAATACAAAAATTAGCTGGGTGTGGTGGCACGCATCTGTGATCCCAGCTACTCAGTAGGCTGAGACAGGAGACTTTCTTTTTTTTTTTTTTTTTTTGAGACAGAGTTTCGCTCTTGTTACCCAGGCTGGAGTGCAATGGCACGATCTCGGCTCACCACAACCTCCACCTCCTGGGTTCAGGCAATTCTCCTGTCTCAGCCTCCTGAGTAGCTGGGATTACAGGCACACGCCACCATGCCCAGCTAATTTTTTATATTTTTAGTAGAGACGGGGTTTCACCATGTTGACCAGTATGGTCTCAATATCTTGACCTCGTGATCCACCCGCCTCGGCCTCCCAAAGTGCTGGGATTACAGGCTTGAGCCACCGCGCCCGGCAACAGGAGACTTTCTTGAACCCTGGAGGTGGAAGTTGCAGTGAGCCGTGATGGCACCACTGTGACCGAGCAAGACTCCAGAAAGTTTACTGGGGTACGAAAGAGGGTGTCCTGGCAGAAATGGTGATAACTCATCATCTGGCTGTGTGAGGTGGTAGAAATGACCTTTAGGTCCAATTGCCTTATATTAAAACACTTGAGCTGTGTTTAGTCCTCACCTTACCTATGACTTTTGTAGCTCTAGAGATGTCCTGGAGGTTCTTTAGTAGGTCAGTCGCTTTCCCATCAGTTAATACTTCTCCAGCCACATCCTGTTTTCATAAAATATTAAAACCTCATATGCTTGTATTAGATTGGATGCTTCAGGTGCAAGTAGCAGAAAACATAGACTACCATACACTTGAATAATCAGGAAAGCTACCACATGCAACATGAGCTCCAGAGGTGAAGGAGCACCAGTCCCCAGTGATCAGAAATTGACTTGCTTTCACAGCCCTTCTTTTAGTCCACCCTCTTCAGTCCTTTGGCTTCATCCTCAAAGTCCTGTAGCAAAACGACTATAGCAATTCCAGGCACATGCAGATGTAACAACATCCAGATGAAGCTGAGGACCACCTTTTCTGTGTGTCTCTATTTTTTTTCTTAATAAACTTTATGTTTTAGAGGAGTTTTAGTTTCCCAGCAAAACTGAGCAGAAAGTACACATTTCCCATATACCTCCTGCCCCACACATGCATAGCCTCTGCCACCATCAACGTCCCCCACCAGAGCCTTGTCTCTTTTTTGTTTTTTTGAGACAGGGTCTCTGTCCCCCAGTCTGGAGTGCAGTGGCATGATCTCAGTGCAATCTCTGCCTCCCAGGCTCAAGCAATCCTCCCATCTCAGCCTCCCGAGTAGCTGGGACTACAGGTGCATGCCACCATGTCTGACTAAACTTTGTGTTTTTTATGGAGACGGGGCTTCACCATGTTGCCTAGGCTGGATGCCTCTTTTTTAAAGTGAGAGAAAGCATTCCAAAAGCCCTCTACCCCAAAAAATAATTTTAAAAAAATTTTCTCATGTCCTTTTCTAAACCAATCATTAGCAAGCAAGATGAAAGAGAGTCCTATTATTGGTTTAGGAGTTCAGTGGATGTTAGGAAGTCATCACCATAACTATCACCATATTTCTGCTGATCTCTTTGTTCTTTAAAGCTAATGCCTTTTTTTATCTCTTTACTGTTATTTTAGTAAGATTTTAGAAGAGAGAAGAGATAAATGTGTGAGATCCATCTGCCCTGTTTAACAGGAAGTTCTTCACATTCCTTGTGCATGGCAGCGTGATAGCATTTCATCCTGGTGTGGTGGCTCACGCCTGTAATCCTAGCACTTTGGGAGGCTGAGGTGCGTGGATCACTTGAGGTCAGGAGTTCGAGACTAGCCTAGCCAACATGGTGAAATACCATCTCTACTAAAAATACAAAAATTAGCCAAGTATGGTGGTACATGCCTGTAATCCCTGCTACTTGGGAGGCTGAGACAGGAGAATCACTTGGACCCAGGAGGCAGAACTTGCGGTGAGCCAAGATTGTACCTGGGTAAAGGAGTGAGACTCTGTCCAAAAAAAAAAAAAAAAAAAATTAGCCGGATATGGTCACACATGCCTATAATCCCAGCTACTCAGGAGAGGCATGAGAATCGCTTGAACCTGGGAGGCGTAGGCTCAGTGAGCCGAGATCACACCATCATACTCCAACCTGGTGAAGGAATGAGACTCTGTCAAAAAAAAAAAACAATAATAAGGCTGGGTGCGGTGGCTCACACCTGTAATCCCAGCACGTTGGGAGTCTGAGGCAGGCAGATCACTTGAGGTCAGGAATTTGAGACTAGCCTGTTTAACATGGCAAAACCCCATCTCTACTAAAAATACAAAAAAATTAGCCAGGCATGGTGGCCTGAGCCTGTAATCCCAGCTACCCAGGAGGCTAAGGCAGGAGAATCACTATTTTAAAATTAGCCAGATGTTGTGCCACATGCTTGTAGGCCCAGGAAAATTGCTTGAACCCAGGAGGCAGAGGTTGCAGTGAGCTGAGATCACACCACTGCATGCCAGCCAAGACGATAGAGGGAGACTCCGTCGCAAAAATAAATAAATAAATAACAATAATAATAATACTTCTTTTTATATATGTGTGTATATATACATATATAAATATCTCTTTATATAATAATCTATATATGTGTATATATGTATGTATATGTGTATATATGTGCATATATACATATATATAAAAAGAGATATTATTTAACAGTAAAAAAGAAATTCTGCCATTTCCAACAACATGGATGAACTTGAGGGCATTAGGCTAAATGAAATAAATTAGACAGACCCCAGCACTTTGGGAGGCCGAGGCGGGTGCATCACGAGGTCAAGAGATCAAGACCATCCTGGTCAAGATTGTGAAACCCTGTCTCTACTAAAAATGCAAAAAATTAGCTGAGCACAGTGGCACATGCCTGTAATCCCAGCTACTCAGGAGGCCGAGGCTGAAGAATTGCCTGAACCCAGGAGGTGGAGGTTGTGGTAAGCCGAGATCGCGCCATTGCACTCCAGCCTGGGTAACAAGAGCGAAACTCTGTCTCAAAAAAAAAAAAAAAAAAAAAAGAAAGAAATTAGACAGAGAATGACAACTACTGTATGATTTTACTTATAGGTGGAATCTAAAAAAGCCAAATTCACCGAAAGGGAGAATAGAATGCCGCTTGTTTGGGGCTAAGGGTTGGGAGCAATGGGAGATATTAGATAACTTTCAGTTACAAGATGCATACACTCTGGGGATCTAATCTCTAGCATGGTGACTCTAGTTAATAATACTATATTGTGTACTTGAAATTTGCTAAGTAAGTAAGTAGATCTTAAGCGTATTTCACTGGGCTCAGTGGCTCATGCCTGTAGTCCCAGCTACTTGGGAGGCTGAGGTTGGAAAATCCCGTGAGCACAGAAGTTCCCGTGAGTACAGTGCGTGATTGCTCCACTGCACTCCAACTTGGGAGACAGAGAGACACCGTGTCTCTAAAACATAAAAAAAGTGTTCTCACCATGGAAAAACAAAAAAACGGTAACTGTGAGGTGACGTATGTTAGCTAACTTGATTATGGTAATCATTTTACAATGTATACATACATCAAATCACATCGTATACCTAAAATATATACAATTTTATTTATGTATCATAAGATGTTATACCTCAAAAAACTGAAGAAAAATAAAATGCCAAAAAATAGGAAGTTCTTCAGTAACTTTCTTATATATACCTATAGTACCAACCCTATTTTCTTCTTGTTTTTGTTTTTTCTACTTTTCATTATAAAATTTTTCCCATGTATAGAAGAGAGACTAGTATAAAACCCACATGTCTAGTTTTAACAGATACTATATTAATATTTTGCGATTAAATTTGCTTCATCTACATTTTTTGATGTTGTATTTTGCCATAAATTGTAAGTACCATGGCATTTCACCTCAAAAGCCTTCCAAAGGCATCTTTAAAAAGTAAAGACAGGGTATGGTGGCTCACACCTGTAATCCCACCACTTTGGAAGGCCGAGTCAGGTGAATCACCTTAGGTCAGGAGTTCGAGACCAGCCTGGCCAACATGGTGAAACCACATCTCTACTAAAAATACAAAAATTAACCAGGCATGGTAACACACACCTATAGTTCCAGCTACTCAGGAGACTGAGACAGGAGAATCGCTCGAACTCAGGAGGTGGAGATTGCAGTGAGCCAAGATCATGCCACTGCACTCTAGCCTGGACGACAGAGCAAGAGTCTGTCTCAAAAAAAGATAAATAAATAAGTAAAGGTAAAGACAGGCCTAGAACAGTGGCTCACACCTGCAATCCCAGCACTTTGAGATGCTGAGACAGGACGATCATTTGAGGCCAGGAGTTTGAGACCAGTCTGAGCAACGTAAGCAAGACCCTGTCTCTATAAAATACTTTAAAATTAGCCTGATGTTGTGCCACATGTTTATAGCCCCTGCTACTCACAAGGCTGAGGTGGGTGGATCTCCTGAGCCCTGAAGTTTGTAGCTGCATTGAGCCATGATCATGCCATTACACTCTAGCCTGGGTGACAGAGCGAGATCTTGTCTCTAAACAGTAAAAATTAGTACATGAAAAGAAGGAATTCCCTACATAGCCATGATGCTATTATCACAATAAAATCTAGTTCCGTTTTACCTATCTCATGCAGGACAAGGAGGTCCTATCATGATGGAGAGGGCTTCACAGAGAGAGAGCCTGTCAGAAAGTTTGGAAACAAATGTTCATCAATAGACGATTCATTAAGTAAATTATGACATATTCATACTATGGATTACTGGGAATACTAAACGTGATGTAGTTCTATACATGGAAACACTTCTACAACATCACTAGGTTTTTAAAAAAGCATATCTCAAAATAGTATGTACTGTTCACATTTCGTGTTCAGTGTGATCGTGTGATCCAGTTCTTGCTTTCAACTGAATTTGATGTGTGTGCACAGTAACAAAGTCTGGAAGGATGGAAATCAAAATGCTAATAACACTTGATCTTGGGTGGCAGAGTTATGGATACTGGTTGGTTGGTTGGTTTGTTTGTTTGTTTTTATGTTTCAGCCTCATCTAAATGCTTTTATTATTTGGGTCTTCATCAGTAAGCAGACAATAGCATTGTTGCCCCTCCTGATACAGAAGAGCAGGTATTGAGGAATGCCTGGGGAGATGTGTTCTTTGGCCTGTGGACACGCAGAATGAATGGCATCTTTGCTTTTATAGAACAGGAAGGTGATAGTCCAAAATAAATTGTCATCCCAACAGAATTCTTGTCATGACACTGAAAAACTACATATGGCCTTGTTTTCTTTTCCTAGTAAAATACACGTAACTCAAAATCTACCATTTTTAAGTGTCTAGTTTAGTGGCATTAAGCACATTCACAGTGGTGTGTACTCATACTGTCATCCATCTCCAGAACTTTCTCTTCATCTCCAGTTGAAGCTGTATACCCATTAAACACCCCTTCCCTATTCCCCCTCCTTCCAACTCCTGATAACTCTTTTCTACTTTCTGTCTCAGTATCTCATATAAGTGGAACCACCCAATATTTGTCCTTCGTGTCTGGCTTATTTTATTTAGTGTGATGCTTTCAAGTGTCATTCATATCATAGCAGAATTTCATTTCTTGTTAAGGCTTGCATAATATTCCATTGGATGGATATACCATATTTTGTTTATCCTGTCATCAGCTCATGGACACCTGGGTTGTTTTCACCTTTGTGGGTTTGTTTTTAAGTGGTATACTGGTTTAAGTTCAAGTATTTGAGACCTGAAAAGATTTTGAAGCAACAGAGAATCCAGGGTAAAAATAAGAGAGAAGGGAGACAGATCAGCAGTGCTATTTCATGAGACTTGAAGGAGCAGCTTTCAAAGCAGAAAGCAGAAAAACAATTTTTTTTCCTCAAAAACTTCTTTTTCTCCCTGACTTTCTCACCTCTCCCTGCTTAATCACCTGATGGAAGTGGAGAAGTAGTAAAAACTAGTAGCAGTTAACTGTGACTATTCCTCATCTAACTCTTCTGCTAATGTGGGTGTGTTTGATTTTGGTTTTTTCTTGTGTTGTTTTGTTTTTTACTGCCTAGGAAGCAGGTAGTTCTGCCTCTTATTGTGACATTGCTTTTTATAAGCTTAACCATAATTAAGATGACATCTGTTGGGTTGTTTTATACACACATAGAATTCATTCATTCATTTCATTCATTGAGAAAAATCTCTCTTTAGCACCTACTGTGAGCCAATCATACCCCACAGTACATAAAAGGCTTGTCAAAAAGTAAATTGAAGCAGGACACAGTGGGTCATGCCTGTTATCCCAGCGCTTTGGGAGGCCAAGGTGGGCGGATCACCTGAGGTCAGGAGTTTAAGACCATCCTGGCCAACATGGTGAAAGCCTTTCTCCACTGAAAATATAAAAATTAGCCAGGCACGGTGGCAGGTGCCTGTAATCCCAGCTACTCGGGAGGCTGAGGCAGTAGAATCGCTTGAACCAGGAAGGCAGAGATTGCAGTGAGCTGAGATGGCACCACTGCACTCCAGCCTGGCGGACACAGTGAGACTGTCTCAAAAAAATAAATAAATACAATAAAGTAAATTAAAACACTCATTCTCAGAAAATACATTTAAACTACACACGGCTCAACATTAAGTAACAGGCTGGCATGATAACAGTTTCCTAAAGTCGTAGCTTTGTGTCAAAGAATGTATCCAAAGGACTGACTGTGTTTCTTCATTACTGGTATTTTGGTAATTGCTCTGATCTTGTTTACCTTGGTTGATCTTCCTGCCAGGTTCCACTTTCAAAGAAAAGCAATTGGATGGCAAGTGCAACTTACTTACCTGCAAATGGGTGAATAGTTGTAACTGAATCCATAGAAGACTGGTTCCGGTTCATTTCACTTTGTCACATTCCCACATTTGACGTTCCACTTACACTGTTGGGCTTTTCCATCATTCCTGTCATCTGCCCCAGAGACAGCAAGTGGGGCAGAACCTAACTTAACTGGGTCCCTGGAGAGAGATGGTCACTGCAAACCCTTCAAACTTGATTGTTTCCCCTTGTGCAAAGTCACCACTGATGTGCCCGCCCTGAAGTATTGACAAGGCTAATCAAGCTGGTTTCTTTGTTTGTTTGTTTTTTGAGACGGAGTCTTGCTCTGTCAGCAGACTGGAGTGCAGTGGTGCAATCTCGGCTCACTGCAACCTCCACCTCCTGGGTTCAAGTGATTCCTCTGCCTCAGCCTCCTGAGTCGCTGGGACTACAGGCATGCGCCACCACGCCTGGCTAATTTTTTGTATTTTAGTAGAGATGGAGTTTCACCATGTTGCCCAGGATGGTCTTGATCTCCTGACCTCATGATCGGCCTGCCTCAGCCTCCCAAAGTGTTGGGATTACAGGCGTGAGCCACCGCACCAGCCTTAATCATGCTTTCTGAACACCATTAAACTGGGTGGATCTTGTTATCTCAGAAAAGGTTTATTGGGTTTATTTTGTTTGTCCTCCTCTCTTGCCCTTAGACCATCATCTGCAAATAGCATAAGCAGCAGCACGTCTTCAAATCATAGCGGCCACACTCCAGAGCCCCCACTGCCACCGGTTGGAGTTGACCTTGCCAGCCGACTGTCCAGTGATGAAGGGGAGATGGACGGAGCCGACGAACCCGAGAAGCTAGACTGTCAGTTCTCCACACACCACCCCAGACCTCTTGCGGTAGGCCTCCTCCTGTTCCTTGCCATGCGTTCCTTGCCTATGCTTTGCAGGCGCTTAGGTGATCATACCAGAGGCTTGATCCTTCCTGAGGCAAGGCTGTTTGTGCAGTGTTTTACAAAAAGGCTTATCATGAGTTTGAATGATTGCCTTAGAAATACCCTTGAATATTGCAAAAGGAAAGGAATAGGCTCCCAGCTGATTATAATCCTGAGTACTTCCACATACTAATAAAAGGAAAAAAGGGATAATCCTGAGTATTTATGGCCTGCCTGAAGTGAGCATGCTTGAGAAATTGTGTTTCTGTAAGTGCGCTCAGGAGCTGACCCTCTGGCCTTGGCCATCTAAAAACGGAGCCTCTGATGTCCAGGGTTAGCTGGGTTCACCTGCTCGGGAAGCCGTCTTTCTCAGCAGCATGTCAGGAGCCAGCCCTTGCTGATATTCTCCCCTGTTGGTTCTAAGTATTAGTGTTATGTGACCAGATGGCACCAGAACTGAGTGTGTATGTGTGTTGAAGGAAAGAGGAAGCATTTCAGGTCACCATGATTACTGATTAATAAAAAAGGGTACTTTCTTTCCAATTCCTTGAATGAGTATGCACTGACAATTCAGAAGGTCATTGAAACTGAGGTGGGAAACAGCAGGCATCCACTGAAGGCTTGTTTATTGCTTGCCTGCAAGCGCTTGAGAAGGGAATACCTGGTGCTGCCATCACAGAGCCGAATGTAGGGGCCTAGAACATGGGACCCCATGGTGCCAGCCTGAGTCCTTCAAGATCAGCTCTGACTGTCTCTAGACTGTAAATGAAATCCATCCTGCTCCTATATCAAGATAGAGTGAATCCCTCTTCCCTCCTCTCCATGTCATGAATGAAGGCCAAGTTCACTTCCCTTTCCTGAGGATAATGCTTACCTGCGGCTCACCATCAGCCTGAGACTTTGCCTCTTGGTTAGTACAGAAAATAGTCAGGGACGATTCAGCCTTTGACTGCCAGAAGTAGAAAACTCAGCTCATCTGGCACAAGCGCTGAGGTCATTTAATTATCTCACATAGCAGGGAGTCTGGAGGCAGGTGCTCCCAAGCTTGGTTCAGCTTCTCCACAATGTCATGTGGCTGAGGGACAATCTCTGCAACTCCCTCTACCTTTCACACATGGTCCCAGTATGTCAGCTGCAGCTCCGATATTACATCCTCACCCAGTGGTGTGCCTCTCAGGTTGGAAAGGGACAAACAGAAAAGGGGACTTCTTCCAAGATGCTGCCTTATGTTAGGAGAGAAAATCTTCCTATGAAACCCCCAGCAGACTTCCCCCTATATCTAACAGAAATGGATCACATGCCCACCCCTAGATCAGTTGGCAGCAGAGAAGGAAGGGGTTACAGAGACGCAGGAGGAACCAGCCATGATTCATTCCAAGGTTCTGGGAGGAGACCCACTTGAGTACTGCTGTGTCAGATATAAGAACAAAAGTACGATTCTGTTAGCAAGGAAAAGACAGAGAGAGGTGGGAGTGGGTGGCAGTTGGTGAGGTTGGCAACCAGTAGGGTCTGCCACGGTGGCCCACGCAGTGAGGATCTACAGCTCTGCTGGAGGCGTAACATGCCAGCTGGGAACTGGAGCCTCTCAGGGCCAAGCCTCACATCCGTACGGAATCAGATGCACAGGTAGCAAAGACAAAACGGTGCCTCCAGCTCCTGAGTCTGAAAGAGATATGAGGCTCTCCAGAAGGCCAGACTCTGGAGCACATCAAGACATTTGTCCAAATGACAAGCTGCCAAGCTACAGTGGATTTGCTAAACTCGGGATGTGGCGCAGCTGTGTGCCCTGAATGTTTTGCTGATTTAAATGGAAAAGCCATGGATGTGTGTCTTTGCTTTGTCCTTTCTCTTGTGGCCAGTTGATACATTAAATCATTGTTTGTAATGGATGCTTGCTCGGTGCATCTTTAGCAATTGGGATGAGGGAAGAAATTATGTCTAGACCTGGAACAGCTCCCATGTGCTGCCGGGGACCAGTTTCTGTGTCGGAAAATTCTCTTTGTATGTTTTCTTGCTGGTCAGTAAGCACTTAACATGAAAGTGCAGAGAAGCGTTTTTCATCAACAGTACTAGATGGGTGACAAGATTTTAATGCAAAACCCCCCAAAATGCCAATGGAAACAGAACAAAGGGAAGGTCTTGCCTTTCCTCCTGAGAACGGTTCCAAAGGCTGGTTCCAGGATGGGTTTGTGGAATGAGTGCCAATCCAGCCCTGTGTCTGGGATAAAGGCCAGGGAGCTGCTGGGAGGCCTGGAGGAACGGGGAGAGCTGCTTTTGAGTTATAGAGTCATTTGCAAACTCGCCTGAGCCCTAAACCAGCCAAATGCCACCTTCTCAGAGGCTGCGTCTTGCATTTCTGTCTGCTAGCCTTCCGGTTGTCCTAATATTATGATCAAATGTTTATTAAACATCCGAATGCCAATATTTCATCCACATATTTTAAGAGGGATAGTGTGCTTTAAATATTTTCTGGATTCCTGTCTCCCCAATCCATTTGTTGCCCAAATGCCTACAGTCCTCATACTGAGGAGATGGAAAAGAATGAGCTCTACTGTCTATAAACTGATAGTCGAGTCAGGTATGTAGGCATCCTGTATATAACATAAAACAGCCATGTCGTGAGTCCGAGGCTAAGTGTAATGAAGTAGGCAATGGGTGTGCCATGGGAATTCACAGTGGGAGGATCACTCAGATGAGAGCCCCTGGAAATGAGAATGTCGATAAGGGAACCAGAAGAGAGAGGGGTGAATTGGGATTGACAAAAAGAAGAGGGAAGGACTGTGTGCGGTGGTTCACGCCTATAATCCCAGCACTTTGGGAGACCGAGGCGGGAGTTCAAGATCAGCCTGACCAACATGGAGAAACTCCGTCTCTACTGAAAATACAAAGAAAATTAATTAGCTGGGCATGGTGGTGCCTGCCTGTAATCTCAGCTACTGGGATACTGAGGCGGGAGAATCTCTTGAACCTGGGAGGTGGAGGTTGTGGTGAGCCGAGATTGTACCATTGCGCCCCAACCTGGGCAACAAGAGTGAAACTTCATCTCAAAAAATAAAAATAATAAATAAATAAATAAATAAATAAATAATTTTTTTAAAAAAGAACAAGAGGAAAGGAGATAGCAGGGAGAAGGAACAGCAGGAGCAAAAGCTTCAAGGTGGTGTTGTGTCCCAGTACAGCCTGCAAAGACTGATTGGAGGCAGAAATGGGATTGGGACTAGCAAAGGAAGCCATTCAGCCTGGCTGGAAGCAAAGTGGCTCTGTTGACATCAGATAGGAAAGGTGGGACCTGCGACACCAGCACAAGCAATTTTCATTACCGTGATGAGAAGCAGGAACCACCAAGTTCCTTGAGAAAATGTGGCTGGTAATAGGACAAATGGATGGTTCTGAAAATTCACCCTGGGTGCTGATTATTGCTTCTCTATTTTACTTATTTATTTATTTATTCTGAGACACAGTCTCAGTCTGTCACCCAGGCTGGAGTGCAGTGGCACAATCTCAGCTCACTACAGCCTCCACCTCCTAAGTTCAAGCGATTCTTCTTCTTCAGCCTCCCTAGGAGCTGGGATCCCAGGCACGAACCATCCCACCTGGCTAATTTTTGTATTTCTAGTAGAAATGGGGTTTCACCATGTTGGCCAGGCTAGTCTGGGACTCCTGACCTCAAGTGATCCTCCCATCTCAGCCTCCCAAAATGCTGGGATAACAGGCGTGGAGAACGTAGCCCGCTCAAAATCAAATGTACCTATTGTTGAGTTGTAATGTGAGGTTCTGCAGAAAATTCAGAGCTCGAACTACAGCACTGCAGAAATATTTTTGGCTTCAGTACGATTTGTTGCTTCATTTTGAGTAAAATTGTGCCCCTGTGTGCTTTTATGCAAATGTTATTTTTCTCTGTGTAGTTTATATTAGTTTATTAACCTGTAATCAAAATTAAAAATTTTTTTTCTCACAGTTTTGCTCATTTGGGAGTCGCCTCATGGGACGAGGGTACTATGTGTTTGATAGAAGATGGGATCGTTTTCGATTCGCACTAAACTCCATGGTAGAAAAACACCTGAATTCACAGATGTGGAAGTAAGTGAGCAGCTTTTGTGCAATATAAGATCTGAGCTGCCCCACAGTTACCTGAAACCTAACTTTCTATATAAATGTCAGTGGTTAACTTTTCATACAACAAAATCATTCTGAAATCAGGATGCTTGATTAATTCTTAAATGCCAGCTCTTCTTAATGGTTTGCCTGAAGGTTTTGAGAAACACGAATGATGTGTTACATGCTTTGTCTTTTTTGGAGACTATTTTTGTGTTGGTAATCTAAATGGGAAGGATATTAGATATCGTTTGTTTACCTGTGTTTAAGGGCCTTTTCATTGCTCCTAGAGAATCTAAGGATATTAACAACATGCTTCTGGCTGAATGCAGTGGTTCATGCCTATAATCCCAGCACTTTGGGAGTCCGAGGCAAGAGGATCACTTGAGGCCAGGAGTTCAAGACCAGGCTTGGCAACATTGCAAGACTTCATCTCTACAAAAAATAATTTTTAAAAATTAGCTGGGTGTGGTGACAAACAGTTATGATCCTAGCTACTTGGAAGGCCTGGGGTGGGAGGACTGCTTCAGCCCAAGAGTTCAAGGTCACAGCTATGCTTGTACCACTGCACTCAGCCTGGGCAACAGAGCAAGACCCGCTCTCTTAAAAAAAGAAAAAAAGTCCGGGCGTGGTGGCTTACACCTGTAATCCAAGCACTTTGGAGGCCAAGACGGGTGGATCACCTGAGGATGGGAGTGCAAGACCAGCCTGACCAACATGGTGAAACCCCATTTAAAAGAAAAAAATATATTTTTTTCTTATTTAAAAAAAAAAGAACATGCTTCTATTTGTAATGTTAATGCCACAATATCAAAAATAAAGATTTCAGCCAGGCTCAGTGGCTCACGCCTGTAATCCCAGCACTTTGGGAGACTGAGGCAGGCAGATCACCTGAGGTCAGGAGTTCAAGACCAGCCTGGCCAACGTGGTCAAACACCGTCTCTACTAAAAATACAAAAATTAGCTGGTGGTGCACACCTGGAATCCCAGCTACTCAGGAGACTGAGGCAGGAGAATCTCTTGAACCCAGGAGGAGGAGTTTGAGCACTCCACCCTGGGTGACAGAGCAAGACTCCATTTAAAAAAAAAAAAAGAAACTAAAGATTTCATAATGGTGTGAACCAATTTCTAATTGTTTGCTGTCCTGTGAAAGCATCTGTATACCTACCAACAGGGCAGATCCTGAGCAATGCTGTGAAGTTGGTTAAGTTTGTCTTTGGCCCTTCCTGTCTCCCTAGGACCCCCCCACCTCACTTGTAATTCTCTACCCTGAACTCTATTATGTTCCCTTTCTCTTAAGTTCCCTTATTATCCACTTCCCAGTGTACTTACATCTTAAAGGGATTCATAAACAGAGAAGAAAGAATGCTATTGGGAAGAAATAATAGGCCTAGACCCTCTCAAACCACAGTACGTAAGTGCGTACCATTTTGGCCACTTGATAATGTAAGGGCAGCCCACTGGGTATCCCCATCCCCCACTCCTACAATGATGAGCTCTCAATATATCATTGTCCACTGGAGTCATGGATCATGTAAATCTGGGCCTAGATAGTCCAGGAAGGACAACAGCTGAGGCCCCCCCCAACCTGCCCACTAAGGCCCATTAGAAACAAGGAGGGCATTCATAAGAAATGGGAGGGAACAGAAGTCAAAATTTACCCCTCTCCCAGGTTTCCTCCTCTCCCCCCAGGCAGCTATGATACCTCAGGCCCCTTTCTGGAAGCCTAAAGAGCTTCCAGACCTGAACTTATAGGAGAAGAGAGCCCCATTTGTATCTGCATTGAGCTCTCATGCCAGACTTAGGACTAAATATTAAGATTTACTATAAGGTAGGTAAGGGCCACAAGAGAAGCTTATCATTTCTTCCCATTTAAGTGACTTCCCAGTGTGTCTAAAGGGCACCCTTAGGCCGGGCGCGGTGGCTCAAGCCTGTAATCCCAGCACTTTGGGAGGCCGAGGCAAGTTTTGGGATCACGAGGTCATTAGATTGAGACCATCCTGGTCAACATGGTGAAACCCCGTCTCTACTAAAAAAATATAAAAAATTGGCTGGGCATGGTGGCGCGTGCCTGTAATCCCAGCTACTCAGGAGGCTGAGGCAGGAGAATTGCCTGAGCCCGGGAGGCGGAGGTTGCAGTGAGCCGAGATCGTGCCATTGCACTCCAGTCTGGGTAACAAGAGAGAAACTTCGTCTCAAAATAAATAAATAAATAAATAAATAGCACCCTTGATATTTACATGTGTCCATTCCAAACAACAACAAATTGGTGCTGCATGTGAGGTGACCATGCTCTCAGTTACTTGGTGATTGAGGCTCTGCGCTTGTTTCCCAAGATGGCAGCCAGCCCTGGTGATCCTCGAAGCTCCTTGCTGCCTGTGTTATGGAAGTATCAATCCCGGATACGTGGAAGGAATGTGTTGATCTGTATTTCACTCCCTGCTGTCCTGTCAGCTCAAGCTCCATATTCCTTTCCTCCTCAGGCACAGAAGCCCGAGCCACAGGGCATCAGGTCCCTCCCCCCTGTTCAGGACTTGCCTAACCAATCTGCTGTCACTGAGCAACATTGGGGCTGCCTGGGTGTCAACTCTGGAGAGTGTAGCACCCCGCTACCCTCTCAACCTCGCTGCCCAAACCCCAGGCCCAGGCGGGCCCGAACCTGGAGGGATGGCAGCCGATGGGGGCGTGGAAGACATTAGGAAGAAAAGGAACGGCCAAGACTCTTTTTTCTTTAACAAGCATTTAACTCTGCATCAGGAGCCGCCAACACAGTATTCTCTTTCAGCCAGGTCAGCATCTGGACCTCCACGCCACCTGGCAGGGGAGGATGGGCACTGTCAGTGATTTATTCGCATCTGTGGGCTTTAGTATGGGACTTCCCTGGGCCAGTGTGCAAAGCTTAAACCAGAGCACAGCCCAGCAAAGCTGAAATCCCCTGCCATTTGGCACCTAGAAAAATACATAAACTGTTTAGCCTTGGAGGGGGAGGGACTCCTGGGGACAGGGAGCTGCCACATGCCCCTCGCCCTGTTTCCCCCACCCTGTCTCCCCTCCCACCACTGCTATCCACATGTATGATTAGTAAGGCAAGAAAGGGATAGAAAATGTGCCCCAAAAGAGCTCCCATCCCAGTCCTGAGTGCCAGTCAGATGAGATTTAGGACTCAGCTCTGCTAGTCAGCATGAGTTGAAGCGTAAATTTATACTATTTAATTGGAAAATTATAAATTGAGAGATTAAAAATGGCTCCCATTCAGAATCATTGATTGGGATCCTCTCTAAATGAGCCATCTGGTATTTGTAAATAACTTTTTATTACAAGCAACTGCCAAACCTCTGCCCACATGTATTTCTATCTATACTTTAGTGGGTAAGCAAACTTGAAGTCAAGGAAAGATGGAGTGGGTTGCTTATAGTACCACAGAAGGCAACAAAAGCAGCAGGAAAGTTGGGAGGCGCCTCCCCTTCTAAGAAATGTTCCCCGCCCCTGTTAGGAAGGGGTTGTACGGTGCCATGCAGTTCTAAGGACATGTGTAGACATTTCCAGTCTGATCATGTGGGAGTCCTTGCCCAGCATGCAGAGTCCCTAACAATCGGGTATGGTGCCGCCAAGAATCCACCTGCTCACCCATCCACCTGCCCATTCATCCATCCATTCATTCACTCATTCATTGCAACAAGTATTTGTGGGGCACCTTGCTGAGTGCTGACAGATCTCTTACCTTCTTTAGGCTTGAGAGAAAATAAATTCCCAACACCATCATGGCCACTGTGAGTTTGGCAACATTTTTCTCTTATATTTGATCCCTTTGGTCTGACATTTTCAAGGACAAGGATTCCTCTGGATTCCACCCTAAAGATAGATGCTACAGGCTCCAACAAAGTGCAGACCAAGAGCAGAATCTTCAGAGAGAGGAATGCTAGGAGAAACGTTTATCTCTCAGCAGTTCCTCTTTCCAGAGTTCCCTGGCACCTGTTCCTGATGCTACAGCTGGGAGAGTGGCCTCCAAAGAAGAGAAAGGGTGGTGTGAGACCCTGTCTGGCATGTGTTCTAACCCACTGGGTCACAGGCTCTAGGCCTGCTCACCTCATGTGCTGCTTTCAAAGAAGGAAAGCTGGTTCCTAATTGCTAGCGAGCCCCAGCTATGGTGAAAATGATTTCCCAGGGAGACCGGGAGAAGGAGCAAAGTGAGAAACAGGAAAGGACCAGCTTGAGCACATTTACCTGGCTCCCAAGGACCTTGTGCTTTCCCTGTGGCCACCGTACCTCCTCCCGGTCTCCAGAATAGCAGCAGCATCAGCACCCCAGGCTGTAGAATGGAAGGAGGAGTCACTCCCAGAGCAAAGGAGTTAGCAGGGAGGCCCCAAGAGTAAGCCACAGCCTAATGCTGGCCTTGGCTCCTAGGAGTTTGCTCTGAGGCACCCCCCAAGCTCCAAGAAGATCAGAGAATGAAACTGGGTTTCCCCTCCCTTCCTGTCTTTCTCCTCCTATTAACATGCTACATTTATCTTCGGAACAAACTAGAAATCCCTGATCCCCTTCTCTGGACACATGAGGGTCCCACACTCGCCTTTTCCTAACACAGGACAGGAAGACCTGCTAAAGGTCAGCAGCCGTATCCCTGACAGCTCCTGTGAGCAAGAGCTAAGGTAGGGTGGTCTGTATAGGAAAAAACAAAGCTAGTTTGGGAATGGGCAACTTGTCATCTCACCATTCCCAAACCCCTAACCCTTCACGCCCAGCCACCAGGAGCCGGCAGCCACAAGTCAATATGGAAATGGCTCTCTGCTGAGGGAACCAGAGGCTGCAGACAGCAAAGGCAGGAGGATGCTAGCCCTGGAGAGGACCGTTCTCCAACTGCCTCCAGCCCAGAGCAGGGTGGGAAGCCCTGAGAGTCGCTGGGCAGAAGCTGGATTGGGTGGAGCAGGGAAGCTCCGGCCCCTATGTCCAGGTAGCAAAGCCCTATCCTCACATTTCTTACCTGCCACCAGGACCTACATGTAAGATGATCACTTCTCATTAAAAACCACCTTCATCGCTGCCAAAAAAAAAAAAAAGAGGGGGGTGGGTTGAGAGAGGAGAATACTGGGGAAATTTCTATTCTAAATAACACTGACCTTTTATTCATGAACCAAAATCAGGCCTTCTCCACTAGCCAAGCCTGGGGAAAAGGATCTGAAAGGCTGAGCGTGATGCAAATGAGGTTGCTGGATGTTGCAACGGGGGGTGCCATAAGGAGGGGCCATGCTTCAGAGTCTCCCATCTTTCAAGGCTTCATTCACCATAGTCTGGTTCTGCCTGGGTGTCCTCTGTAGCCCTGATGCTCAAGCGTCATCGAGCCTCCCGAGCAATGCCGACCCCATGTCTCACTGACTGTCTTTCACTCTTCTCTCGTGTTTAGGAAGATCCCTCCTGCGGCAGATAGCCCCCTGCCCTCGCCGGCAGCCCACATCACCACCCCTGTTCCAGCATCCGTTTTGCAGCCTTTCAGCAACCCCAGTGCTGTGTATCTTCCTTCAGCTCCCATCAGCTCAAGGCTCACCTCTTCTTACATAATGACATCAGCCATGCTCTCAAATGCAGCTTTCGTGACATCGCCGGACCCAAGCGCCCTCATGTCCCACACCACAGCTTTCCCTCATGTGGCCGCAACCCTCAGCATCATGGACTCAACCTTCAAGGCCCCATCCGCCGTGTCCCCGATACCAGCTGTCATCCCTTCCCCATCCCACAAGCCATCCAAAACCAAAACCAGCAAATCCTCAAAAGTCAAAGACCTGTCCTCCCGTAGCGACGAGTCTCCAAGTAACAAAAAGAGGAAGCCGCAGTCTTCGCCTTCCTCCTCCTCCTCCTCCTCCTTGCAGACATCCCTCTCGTCTCCACTGTCAGGGCCTCACAAAAAGAACTGTGTTTTGAATGCCAGTTCTGCTTTGAACTCCTATCAGGCGGCCTCTCCCTATAACAGTCTGTCTGTGCACAACTCAAACAATGGGGTGAGCCCACTCAGTGCCAAACTGGAGCCCTCAGGACGGACCTCGCTGCCCGGCGGCCCCGCGGACATAGTGAGACAGGTGGGCGCGGTGGGAGGCAGCAGTGACTCCTGTCCCCTCTCTGTGCCCTCCCTTGCGCTCCACGCGGGGGACCTCTCTCTGGCCTCACACAATGCTGTGTCTTCTCTGCCCCTCTCTTTTGACAAATCAGAAGGAAAAAAGCGTAAGAACTCAAGTTCTAGTAGCAAAGCCTGTAAAATCACTAAAATGCCTGGTATGAATAGCGTTCACAAAAAGAACCCGCCCAGCCTTCTCGCACCGGTGCCCGATCCCGTTAACAGCACCTCTCGGCAGGTAAGGGACCTCCTGGCACCACCTTCACCGGCTCTGGGGGGCAGGGGGAACTGGGCAGCGCCCCTGCCTAGCCGGGTGGCTCTGACAGGTAACACAAGCTTGACCCCTTTCCTCGTTCTCCCCGAGGGCAGTTGTCACCCTCTGCTTTGAGAGCAGTTTATTGAACAAGTACTTGATACCACGCTCACTATGTGCTAGGCACTGTTCTCAGCACTTTACAG
The DNA here is from genome assembly GCF_049354715.1 of Callithrix jacchus. Taxonomy (NCBI): domain Eukaryota; kingdom Metazoa; phylum Chordata; class Mammalia; order Primates; family Cebidae; genus Callithrix; species Callithrix jacchus. The sequence continues at coordinate 75,995,895 of NC_133512.1, read as the reverse complement.
ATAGTACCTCACTGAGTCCTCATGACACCCCAGTGCAGTGGGTGCAGTTAGCACTGTACAGATGAGGAAACCGGGGCATAGACAGACTCTGAGTTCCCTGCTCCACATTAGTTTTATGTTTTGAGGTTCTGAGGACGTTGTCATTAAAGAGTTCTGTTGCTAAGAAGCTTGATCTGATCTGTTGGAACCCATTAGGAAGAGCTTGAGGCCCAGATAAATTAGATGACCCAGGGTCCCACCTGGGAGTGGAAGCGCCTGTGCCCAGCTCCCAGGTGACTGTCCTTCCCACTTTTCTAGGCTGCCTCGACCCCCACGTCTTCCTCATAGAACTCATTCCTTCCTAAAGGAAAACTGCAGCTCCCACCCGTTGGCAGAGAAGCGTTCAGTGCCACGGTACAAATAGGAGTGTGTATGGTGAGGAGGCTGAGAGTGTGGCGTGGTCTGAGAAGAACCCATGTTTCTTTCCCCTGAGCTTTGCTCTCATCCCTGAGTCTAGTCCTTCTGCTCCGGCTGGGGAGGCTACTTAGGAAAGCCCACCACCACCACTACCCCAGCCCAGCCTCTGGGGCCGGTTGGGCAGAGATGAGGGAGCGGACATCGGGAGGGGCCCGGCCTGGGATTCTCTGCAGAGCCAGGTCTGGTGAGAGGACCAGCCAACCTGCCCGGGAGCCTAGACCCATCAGGGCAGTGTGTCCAGAGACCATTATACAGAATCAAGGGAACCAGACCCCAAGCCCAGCCCCATCTAGGGTTGAGGACTTTGGAGCAATGGGAGGCAGTTGTTAAAAGATGTTTTAATGTTTTATGTCACCGCTTATGAGACTTGTTATAACCTCATGAAGAGCACAGCCTGAGGGGGATTCACAAATCACAAACACATGAGAAACAGCAAGTTTGGAACCCAAGGGCCAGACAAGCTGCAAACCAAGGCCAAGGTGAGAGGAGGGGGAGACACAGGTCCCCTCGCTGGAGCAGAGGGCACTGTTCTGACTCCCCATGGCCAGGGGTGTGGGGGAGGGGGCCTGGCGCCCACAGGGCTCTTCCTGGAAGCTAAACTCCCTGGAGGCTAACTTGCTGCTCCTCACCCTGGAGGCTAAGCCACCGCCAGGGCCCAGGATGGAGGGCAGAGCCAGGTACGTCTCAAGCTTAAACATGTACACGACTCCCCCAGTGGGGCTTGTGAACGTGCATATTCTCAGTCAGCAGGCCCGGGCAGGGGCCTAGGAGTCTGCATTTCTAGCAGCCTCCCAGGCCACAGCTTGAACAGCAAGGCCATGGTATCTCACTCATTTTAGATATAGTCCTAGCAGCTAGCAGGAAGGTGATGGGCTCTGTTCCAAGCACCTCAGGTGTATAATGATTACTTGCTGTTACTCCTCTTTTACAGATGAGTGAACCAAGCCGAGGAACAGGAAGGTTAAGCAAGGCACCCAAGCCACACAGCAAGGCAATAGCAGGGCTGGGATTGAAACCCAGGCATTTTGGCTCTGGAGTCCAGGCTCTTGGGCTCCATGCCATTCACAGAGTGCTCTGTGTTGAGTAGATGTGGCTCTGGTGATTCTTTGGTCTGAAGGACTATAGGAAATGCTTAGTAAACGCTGAGGCAGCCAGAAGCAGTGGTGAAAGGAGCTGCCAGATGCTCAGCAGGAGGGAATTAAAAAAAAAAAAACGGATGCATTTAACAGCTGCCTTGGGTCTGGTCAGCATTGGTTCTCTAATGCAGGTGAAACCTCCGTGCTTGTCACCAGGGCATTAAGAAAAGGCTTTATCAGCCAGACATTGTGGCTCACGCCTATAATCCCAGCACTTTGGGAGGCTGAAGTGGGCAAATCACAAGATTAGGAGTTCAAGACCAGCCTGGCCAATATGGTGAAACCCCATCTGTACTAAAATTACAAAAATTAGCTGGGCGTGGTGATGCACACCTGCAGTCCCAGCTACTTGGGAGGCTGAGGTAGGAGAATTGCTTGAACCCAGGAGGCAGAGGTTGCAGTGACCCAAGATTGCACTCCCAAGTACTGCACTCCAGCCTGGGTGACAGAGCAAGACTCCGTCTCAAAAAAAAAAAGAAAAGGCTTTATCGCCAGTGACTTCCAAGTGTTAGGGAAAGTCAAAGGCCGTTAGAATCTGTGTTAATTCTGCTAGGAGATCAGGGGTCAGGGGTGGGTAACTCATGAGATTGAGAAATCCAAAGTAAACCCATGCTTTGGGAACAAGTTGAGGATCCATTTAATTGCATCTGGTTGGTATAAGGCCAGAAGTTACCACAGGGCTGTTAAACTAAACAAAAATCAAGGCTCTGAATGTGGCCAGGTGCGGTGGCTCATGCCCGTAATCCCAGCACTTTGGGAGGCCGAGGTGGGTGGATTACCTGAGGTCAGGAGTTGGAGAGCAGCCCGGCCAACATGGCGAAACTTCATCTCTACTAAAAACACAAAAATTAGCCATGTGGGGTGGTGCATGCCTGTAATCCCAGCTACTCGGGAGGCTGAGGCATGAGCATCACTTGAACCCCAGAGGCAGAGGTTGCAGTGAGCCGAGATCACGCCATTGCACTCCAGCCTGAGCAACAGAGTGAGACTGTTTCAAAAAAATAATAGTAATGTAAGGCAAACGTCTTTACATAAAAGCAAGTTAATAGACAAGAGGAGCAGTTTATAGGATGAAAGTCCAAGCTGCCTTTGCAGAACGGGTTAGTGCCTGGCATCAGCTTCCCCAAGGATGGGGCTCCCCATGTGCAGGACAGTCAGAGGAAAGGGAAGAGCACAGTGGCCACACCCACAGGCACAGCGTTCCTGCCCTCCCCTCCACGTGAAGGAGAAGCCCAGCGCCATCGTGCTATTTTTCTAAAGAACAGTGGAGTGTGCGTTCCATTTCCTATCCAGAAAAACCTACCCAGCAAAAGATCCAGGTGTTTTATCTGCAGTCTGGCTGAGGGAATCTGGGCTGGAAACAAGACAGGTTTGGGACTGAGGGTCAGAGGTGGATGAGTTGTGTGACCCTTTAGCCACAGGTAGAAAAGCCCAGCCTCTGCCGAGTGAAGTGCTCCCAGGAGGGGCCAGGCTTCTCCCCAGATGCCTTCGTCCTCATCCCTCCCCCTTGAGGTCTGGCCAGCGAGGGAGCAGTATGAAGAGTTCCCCACCGTTCCACTTTTCCTCTGGGAAGGAGAGGGCATCTCGAGGCACCCTCTGCAACATTTTCGTTTTCTCTGCCTCTTACGATGGAAACACCTGTTCCAAGCCAGTGTGAGGGAATGAAGCACACATTGTGCAGCCCTTCTTTCCCCTGGCAACATGTGGCATCGGCGGGCCCTCCCCAGGCTGGCTCACCTGTCTGAGTGGGGGCTTCACTGATGTCTTTCAGGTTGGGAAAAACAGCAGCCTAGCTTTGTCACAATCCAGTCCTTCAAGTATATCCAGCCCAGGACACAGCCGACAGGTAAGTTACTGGGGTGCAGAAATCCATGTGGTCATCAGTAGAGCGGAGAGAGTTTGGGCATTGGGGTCAGACCCTGATTCAAACCTCATCTCCAGTTAAGAGCATGGCTACCTTGCTTCCAAACCTAGGCCTTCTAGTTATTAGCTGTGCCCTTGGGCAATTTACTTAACTTCTCTGTGCTTCCGTTTCCGCCATCTATAAAGTGGGAATCATACTGGCCCCTACCTTCTATGGCTTTTGTGAGGATCAGCCTATTCATGTAAAGCCTCTAGAAAATGCCTGGCACACAGTAAACCCACAAGTGTTAGCTATTATTATTATCAGCTGTATGAGCTTAGGCACATTACTTCTCTGAGTCTCAGTTTTTTCATTCATTAAAAGGCAAAATTGATGCCTACCTCCTAAGTCTATTAGAAAATTAAAGGGACTTACCAGCCATGCATGGTGCCCCATACCTATAATTACAGCACTTTGGGAGGCCAAGGTGGGAGGATGGTTTGAGCCCAGTGATTTGAGGCTAGTCTAAGCAACATGGCAAGACCCTGTCTCTACAAAAATTTTAAATAGCCAAGTGTAGTGGCACGTGCCTGTAGTCCCAGCTATTCAGGAGGCTGAGGCAGGAGAATCGCCTAGGTCTGGGAGGCTGAGGCTGCAGTGAGTTGTGATCACACCCTGCCCTCCAGCCCAGGCAACGAAGCCAGATCCTACCTCCAACCAAAAAAAAAAAAAAGAGGAGGTGGGCCTTGCCCCTGGTGTCTGTCCATCAGCATCTCTCAAAAGCCTCTGGCAAGCTGCAGCCACCATTCCAGAAGCGGTTTCACGGCAGCAGTACTCAGGGTAGGCTTAGTAGTTTTTATAAACGAGGTATGACGGTAGTGGATGTGTACACCTGAGACAAACGCTGTTCTCAGTGGAGTGTGTGTATATGTGTCCTGGGGAGGACCAAGAAGGATTGGGAAGTGGGGTTTTGCCTCTTATACATGACTGGCAAATGTTGTACGTGTGCGTGTGCGTGTGTGTTTAACTGTGTCGTTATGTTGCCTTAGATGTGCCGCGTGTTTGTAGACACCAAATAGCAAATTAGCAATGTGTTTGTCTGGGTTTCGCCCTTTGGGATTTTTCCACAAATCCTGGGTAGAGTTTGGGTGAAGATGATGAGGAAATAGTTTTTGTATCCTGGGGCCAGTATATAGTTTTGTATCTCCTCACCATTTTGAGCCCTTTCTGTGCCAGAACACCTGCAGCCCATCATGCATGCTGGGGTGGGAAGGCACATTTCCGCTCAGCCATCAGCCTCTGTTGATGGGGCGTCTTGTAGAGGTTGCGGTGTGTACATACAGACTGCAGTTCACCCTCACCAAACACGGCCTGCATGTGCCCGTAGGTCCGGGTACACCTGCTGGGAACCCAACATGCTGGCAGTCAGCCCTGACAAATATCATAATGGCCACCACTTGTTCAGTGTAGCACATAGCCTGCAGAGAGAGGGCTATGTGGTATGTCCTTCACACACTACACACATTTACACCTATTCACAACCCTGTGAGGACAGGATGATTACAGATGCAGGTGGCTACGCTGAGAAGCTAAGTAACTTGAACACAAAATCTGTCTCTCCAAAGCCTCTATGTTTAACCCAACACTAGACTCCTTAGATAATTCACTGTGTCATCTGTAGGTTATGTAGGAAGAGGTGAACTAATGGAGAACAAAAAGGCATCAGTTATTCTGTCCACTCTCCTAAGGAGGACTCCCATGAATGTCCGCAGCAGCTGTCCTTGTGTTTTCCTCCACAGTGAGGACCTCTGTGACTGCCTTACATGCAGGGATCCGTCACCTCATTTGCTCTTGGATCCTTCAGATCCATCACCTCATTTGCTATTTCAGCTGCCCTTTGCTGGATACAGGAGGTGGGATATGATCCTCTCTATTATAGATGAAAAAACAGGCTCCGTCCTTGAGTTCTCATGGGTAATCTTAACTGTATGGTTTTGAAACAATGTTTCTTTTCTTTCCTAGAAGAACACAAACAGAACGGGCAGGATAAGGACTCTTCCGTAAAAAGACTATGAAGCCACTTACTTCCACACCAATTCCAGGCCACCTAATCCCACCGCAGGAGGCTATGAGGAGGGAGGGAGTGGGCTGGGGGGAGAGTCTGTTTTCTGTGCACTCCCGGTGCCTCTGGCCTTTCTTCTTCTTTTTTAACTGACCAATTTTTAGTTTTGAAGAAAAAGAAAAAGGCAAAAGAACGTGAATTTGAGATTTACAGAAAACAGTTTCAGTGTTTTGTTTCTGTCGTCTTTCCTTTCATTCGCCATGTTTTTACATTCTTCCAAATTTGGGGTCACTCCCCTAGCTCCTGATGCTGCTACTGTACCATCCTTTAGCTCCAGCCATAAGAGCAGACATGACGAAGGTTGGTTCCAGGTTGGCATGCTCTGAAGCTCTTGACCTTTAGCACAGGCAGAGCCCTTTTTCTTCCCGTCCTCTCCTCCCGATCCCTTCCATCCCCACATCTGCCACTCTGTGGGTCCTTACTGGCCTTTGGGTCTCACAAGATCTCCTCAGGACTGCATACAGGGAGAGGGGGCTTTGCTGGGGAGGAGCTGAGAGTGCAGAGCTGGAGGATGCGTGGGGTTCCCTCATCCGGTTTCCATAGCTCACCATGGCTGGAGCCAAATGCTACCGGCAAGATTGAGAACAGTGGCCATTTAATGATGTGGTTTACCTAATACCACTGTCCAGCTGTGCAGCTCAGAAAGGATTAACCAGTCAGGGACAGGGGCCAGAACAGGTCTGAAAAGGTGGCAGCAAGCAGAGCATGGGGGGTAGGGAATGATCCCTAAAAAAAAAATTCTGGGGACTGTGGTGGTCTGAGCCGGTCAGGAATCTGTAGAATCCCTTCCAGGGAGCAGTGTGCCAGTGCCCAAAGCAAGGTGAGCCAGGAGGGAGAAATCCCCGGAAAAAGGTCGAGAGAACCCAGAAAGCCACTCCATGAGGAGGCGCAGTGACCACAGCAGCTAACGGTTCCCAGGCTGCCTTCCCAGGCTAGGGAGAGCCCTCCAGGGGGAGCTTCTGCCCTAGGGCGTCTGTCAAACCTTTCATGAGAATAAATAAGATCATTACCCATCCCCATGCCCTGGGCCACAGGGACCTGACGAGACACCCTTGAGTCAGCTTGTGCTGTTTTAGAGACAGCTATCCCCAAGAAGGGATGGTAAGGACAGCCACTGCTCTGTGAAGAAAGCCATTTGGAAGAGCCATGCTGGCGCCCAGCAGCTAAAATATTCACACTGGAATTTTGAAAGAAACAGCAATACCATAAGCTCTAGTAGGGAATCATAATCAGGAAAGGAATTCACAACATAAAATAGGTGTTCTGTGCTATTAATCGTGTAACTTTGCATACAATATATGGCAGACATACTGGGAGGTTTTGCTTTATACTTAAATCAGCAATGAATGCTAATTTCACAGCTGGGCAGAACCCTCATCCCCACCTGGAAGTTTTCCTTTTCTTTCCCTTTCCCCCAACCCAAAGATCAGACTACTGTTAAGCTTCACCACACAATTGGAATTGCAAAGACGGGAGGTAAAAGGAGTGATTTGCATCAGTGGAATTGCACTGACAGTGTTTCTTACAGGATTACTAAATTTTTTAATGTAACATGATTTTTTTTAAAAAATCAGGAGTTGATATTAAGTACTAGGATATTAAGTTCAGATGATTTCATTTTTGTTTCTACAGTGTTAAAAGTGCACTTATATGCTGGTTTATTTACATAATCTTGGGAAAAGAGACTGCAAATTGAAGGGACGATTGTTACTTTTTCTTTTTTAAAAAAAAGGTTAAGGCAGATTTTAAGACTTATAAATGTTTAAGAAATTATAAACAAGGTTAGACCCTTTGAAAAAAAGTTGAGAAGATATTCTTACAGTAAATTTTTATAGTGTTAATTTTGTAATAATTTATGTTTTACTATATTACAGAGCTAACTGACCAGAATAGTTTCAGAAACAATATGAAACTTAGGAAAGTTTAAGCAATGTTTATATTTTTAAAACGTTCTTTGAATTATGTTTTTATTGTACATTTCTTCAGACTAAAAAGTATGTACATATCTTTGTTATTTTTGCACAATTTTGTCTTGTTCGGTTTCAGAAGTCTGTTGTTTTTTGTAATTTATTTTGAGTTGTAAAACTTGCAGGAGTCAAAACAAAACAAAACAAAATCTCCGCAACAAAACAACCCTCTGATTTATAAACTCTTATAGTCAAAGAGGGAAAACAAAGGTTGAGAGATTAAGTGGCTGCTTCTGAGAAATAATGTCTCAAAGACTAATGGAGCAATTCAATAGGTTTAGACGTTGTAGCTCTCTACACCTTGAATTGGAAGCTGGAATAAAGAGCCCCACCCCCACCTTCATCGAATGCTGCTTACTTTGTCAAAAGACTGGCTGTGACCAAGACGAGGACATTTCTGGAAAACTGGGCAAAAAGGGAAAGCCCACAGTATTTCTTCCTTTGCAATCAGCCACAGGTTTACTTTCTAATGATGTATTAAAAACTTGCCGCTGGAAAAATGGAATGCAAATAAAAGGTTCTCTTTGGGTTTGTCTTAATGGAGTTAAACTGGAGCAGCCTATAAAGCATTTTTTAGGGTGATGTCCTCTGGGTCCTTCTGTTCTGCACACCCACTCAGTCTTCTCTCCCAGCCCCTTGACTGCACACACCCCTCTTTGCCTGAAGATCTCCTGACTTGTCGCCAGCCATACAGGCTCGAAAGCTCTGGTTGTTAAGCATAAACGCAATGCATAGACCTGTCAGCCATAAAAAAAAAAAAAGAAAGAAAAGAAAAAAGAAAAAAAACGACATGGATAACTTGTATGCCTTCTTTTGTATCAATGTACCAATTGTAAATAATACTGATCAACCTTTGTAGAGAATAGTTTATACAGCATATTCTATTATTGCTGATTCTCAGTGAACTCTTGTTTTAAAAAGAAAAAAGAAATTTTCTATTTACACCTTCTATTTTGCTATGCTGTCAGCCCATGGCACTTTAACAAAACTCTGTGGGTTTTACGTAGCTGGTCAGTCATGGGGTATATTAAATAACTGTTGTTGCACAGACAAGAATTTGCACCTGCTCATTTGTCCTTTCCTACTACCGATTTTAGAACCTTTTCCAGAAGAATTTTGAAGAAAGCATGTCCAATCATTCTAAACAAACGCCACACTTGTGGAGTGGGTTTCTTTTCTACAATCCATATTTTGTAACACTAAGTATTTTCCTTCTTCGTCCCGCACCTTTATGTATTAGCACTATCAGATAGAGTTCATTCCATGCCTGTGATATTGTAAGCAGAATAAATGTCTAAGGTAGGTGTAAATAGTAAATTCTATGGCTTACAGTTTTAAAAGGAAAGAACAAACATGTATCTATTGATACTGCCATGGTTCCTCACCAGGCCTGGAAATATTCTCCAGTGAGCGATTGTATTTTTTTGTTGTTGTTTTGCTTTTTTTTTTTTTTTTGTAACATGGCTTTGTAAATAAAATAATTTATATGTTTGTAAAACAATGTCTTTGGGTGTTCATAAAATTTAAATTTTTGGCATTTCGGTTTATTTTTTTTCGGGGGGTCAAGTTATTCTCACCAGAAGTGCCTTCCTGCTAGAATTACATGTGAGTCAGGGGACGAATGAGAAGAGAAGACGCTGGGCTCATTCAGTCCGTATTTAGGGAGAACCCTCTCTGTACTGACCCCCAAGCCAGGCACTCTGTGCTCAGGAATGAGAAACAGGATCCCAGCTGCTTTCTGGAAGCAACCAATGAGGGGGAAAGCAAATAAATCCACACATGATCAGAAGTGTCATTACAGATTGTGGCGAACGCTCTGGTGGAAAGAACTGAATCCTGCGAGAGAGAAAGTAACAGGAGACATTTAACATGGAGGGGCAGCTGTCAGAAGTTATCTTGGAAGAAGTGACCTGAAGGCAGAGATCACTTCTTGGAGCCTAAAGAGCATCCATTGTGGACAGAGCAGGGCCAGAGAGATGGACAGAGGGCAGAGACAAGGCCACGAAAGGCCTTTAGGGAGTTTGAGTTTTGTGATAGATTCAGTGGGAATCCTTGGAAGGGCTTTAAGGAGGGCCATGGTACTGTGATCTGTTAAAAGAACCCTCTGGCCACTGTGGTGAATTAGTGGGAAGCGATTACAAAAGACAAGGTGAGGAAAGCATCAGTGTGATCGAAGGATGTTGACAGTGGTTATAAAGAGAAGTGTGTGCCGGCCTAGGCAATAATGAGAGGCCCTGTCTCTTAAAAAAAAAGCCAAGCATGGTGGTGTGTACCTGTGATGCCAGCTATTTGGGGGCTCAGGTGAGAGGATCGCTTGAGCCCAGGAGGTCAGTGGCGTTACCAGTGGAAGGCATCCAAGTTACTGGTGGCAAATCCATACGGATCTGAAGCAAGCTCAGTTCTTGCCTCTTCAGATGAAAGAATTTGACTGGGGCATAAGGCAGAAGAAGAGGTTGACGAAAGTTTAAGAGCAGGAGTGAAAGTTTATTAAAAAGCTTTAGAGGCCTGGCACAATGGCTCATGCCTGTAATCCCGACACTCCAGGAGGCCAAGGCCAGTGGATCACCTGAGGTCAGGAGCGTGAGATCATCCGGCCAACATGGTGAAACCCCGTCTCTACTAAAAATACAAAAATGAGCTGGGTTTGGTGGCGCATGCTTGTAATCCCAGCTACCTGAAGGCGGAGGCTGAGGCAGGAGAATAGCTTGAATTCAGGAGGCAGAGGTTGCAGTAAGCGAAGATCATGTCACTTGCACTCCAGCCTGGGCGACAGAGCGAGTCCATCTCAAAAAAAAAGAAAGAAAAAGAAAAGCTTTAGAGCAGTAAGGGAAGGAAAGTGCAACTTGGAAGAGGAGCAAGCGGGTGACTTGAGAAACCAAATATGCAGCTTGACGTCTTGAGTTGGGGGTTTGATCCGTTAGGCTACTTCCAGGATCTTGCATTACTTCTCCCCGCTCCTAAGATCTTACTGGGAAGTTGTTGATAGTTTCAGGTGTTTTCTATCTAGTACAAGACTGCCTTTCCCTGGCACCAGCTGCGACCAATTGTTACTTAAGAGAAACAGTTAACAACCTGAGGGCCAACCAACACTCCTGGTGTGGCGGGGGCGGGGGCAGCGGAGGGGAGTGGGCTGGGAAGCTCTTTCCTGCCCTGCTCATGCCTAACTAGCAACCCACTGTAACAAAGGGTGCAATGAGCCATGATCACACTGCTACAGCCTCAACTTCCTAGACGGAGTCTCACTCTGTCCCCCAGGCTGCAGTGCAGTGGCACGATCCCAGCTCACTGCAACCTCCGCCTCCCAGGTTCAAGTGATCCTCCTGCTCAGCCTCCCAAGTAGCTGGAATTACAGGTGCGTGCCACCATGCTCAGCTAATTTTGTATTTTTAGTAGAGACAGGGTTTCGCTATGTTGGTCAGGCTGGTCTCAAACTCCCAACCTCTGGTGATCCGCCCACCTTGGCCTCTCAAACTGCTGGGATTCCAAGTGTGAGCCACTATGCTTGGCCACAAAGTTTTTAGAAGAAATTTTTGTTTCTTGCAAAGGGTTAAAAATAAAAGAAATTTTGTTTTGCATGTGTGTTTGCTCGTAAACATCTCGGCTTCTGTGTCAAAAAGGTACACATGACTGCAGCTATTAGCAGCTCTAAGTTGGCATCAGTTTGGGAATCTTGAGTGCAAACGGTCCCTGACTTACCATAGTTTGACTTACAGTTTTTTGATTTTACAATGGGATTATCAGCAGGTAACCCCATCATAAGCTAGGGAGCACCTGTACGTGGATGTTATTTATTGTTGTGATTACCTGAGTGAATGTAAAGGGAGAAGAAAAGAGAGGTTGGATAGGGCAGAAAGTTGGCAGGGAACCCTAAAATGAAGCCCTCACAGAGAGGAGGGAGCCCAGCAGAAAATAGTTCCCTGGAATCAAGGACTATACATGTATCCAGGGAAGGAGCAGTCAGCTGAACCAAATCCTGCTGCAAAGTGAGAGACAGGGATGGCAGTGTGTCTGGGGCTTTGCAACGTGGCGGTCATTGGTGAATTATTAGTTTCCTAGGGCTGTCATGACAAATGACCACAATGTGCTGGTTTAAAGCAACATACATTTACTCTCCCACGGTTCTGGAGACCAGAAGTCCAAAATCAAGGTGTCCACAGCCTGCATTCCCTCCCAAGCCTCTAGCAGAGAATCCTCCCTGGCCTCTTCCAGCTTCTGGTGACTGCTAGGAATCCTTAGCTTCCCAGATTAGAGGTACATCCCTCAAATCGGCTTCCATCTTCACATGGGCTTCTCCCCTGTTTCTCCTGCGTCTTCAATCTCCCACTGCCTTTCTTTCACCTGGACACCTGTTATTGAACCTAAGGCCCACCCTAAATCCTGGGTGATCTCATCTGGAGATGCCTAACATCAGCAAATTCCGTTTTTCCAAGTAAGGTCACACTGGCAAGTTCTAGGGGTTAGGACATATCTGTTGGGAGTCACTATTCAACACACCACAGTGGCCTCAGCAAAGCAGGTGTGACAGAGTAGGGGTTGGCATGAAGGGACAATGGTGGGCAAAGTCAGACTGGAGAGGTTTGGAGGGTGTGTGAGAGCTAAGCCAAGGAATTCACTGTGCAGACAGACAAATCCTAAGGAGCTTAGACAGCACAAGGGAGGCTCTGGATTTTGTGTGTTTTTCACGGGAGGAGACACCAGATTATAATCCATATGCTGGTAAAACTGAGGTAAATAGGAGAGGGAGAGGTTAAGAAAGCAAGAGAAGGGGGATGGAATGGTTAGGCTTTGTGTCCTCACCCAAATCTCATCTTGATTTGTAATCTGCAGAATCTTCAGAATCCCCACGTGTTAAGAGAAAGACCAGGTGGAGGTAATCAAATCATAGCGGCAGTTTTATAAGGGGCTCTTCCCACTTCACTCTGCAGTTCCCCTTCTTGCTGCTTTCAGAGGAGGGTGTTTTGTTTCCCCTTCGCCTTCCACCATGATTGTGAATTTCCTGAAGTCTTCTCAGCCATGCTAAACTGTGAGTCAATTAAACCTCTTTCTTTTATAAATTACCCAGACTCAGGTAGTTCTTTATAGCAGTATGAAAATAGAGTCATACAGGGTAATTTAAAAGAGAGATATTTGACTAAAGGTCCAAAAAAAAAGAAGTCCTTGAGTTGGCAGGAGGGAGATACTGGCCTTTGTAGAAAGAGGGACACCTCAAAGGTAATGGGGAGGAAGTTAGCTTGCAGATGGATTGTTAGGAAGATGAGGGAATGCCCAGCTGATGGCTTCCGTTTTCTCAGCGACCATGAAGCAAGGTGAATGATAACATGGGAGAAGTTTGAGAAGAGTAAAGAAAGAATTAGGGGCCAGGCTTGGGCTTAGTGGTTTACGCTGTAATCCCAGCACTTTGAGAGGCCAAGGCAGGTGGATTGCTTCAGTCCAAGAGTTAAAAACAGCAACATGGTGAAATCCTGTCTTCATTAAAAAAAAAAAAAGAAAGAAAAATTAGCTACACATGGTGACGGGCGCCTGTAATCCCAGCAGGAGGATTCTTTGAGTCCAAGAGTTCAAGGCAGCAGTGAGCTATGATCGTGCCGCTACACTCTAGCCTGGGCGACAGAGCGTGACCCTGTTTCAAAAAAAAAAAAAAAAAGAAAGAAAAAGAAGTAGTTAAAGAACTAAACTACAAGATAGTGCCGAGAGCGCATTTGAGATTTGTAATCTAAGATCCTGACACGGAGAAGATAATTGTGGAGAGTGGCTGGAGTCCCCTAAGAGCAGAGCAAGGCCACTCAACACAGAGCAGTCAGGCAAACTAAGGAAGATTTTTTTTTTGTCATTTTGCCTCAGTCACAAGTGAATTTTTTCACTGTAGTGCAGAACAGAAGAACAGAGGAAGCAGACGAAGCTTGACACATAGGCACATTGAATACATGTTTGTAAAATGGTATTGCCCAGTGTCATGAAACGGCAGTGTGGCACTTGCGGCACCCAGGACTTCTTTTGCCCACTGCTTTGCTGAGAGCCTTGTCTCTGGCTGGTGGTCCATCACTGTGCACTGGCCTGGGTAACATCAAGCTCCATTGTGAAAGGGGCTGATACATTCTGTTTTTTCTAAAGCCAGGATTCTGCAAATCCTCCTTCAAAACTACTCGTGGGCCTGAAAAACCACAGGAAACTGGAAGTGATCTTAACTGTAGAATCCTCTTCTACAAGTAAGGAGACCGGGACAGCTTATTTTTGGTTTTGTGGAGGCTTTTCTTTTTGAGACAGTGTCTCACTCTGTTGCCCAGGCTGGCACAATCAGGGCTCACTGCAACCTGACTTCCCAAGCTCAATTTACCCTCCAGCCTCAGCTCCCCCAATAGCTGGGACTACAGGTGTGTGCCATGACACCCAGCTAATCTTTTGTATTTTTAGTACAGATGTGGTTTCATCATGTTGTCTAGCCTGGTCTCAAACTCCTATAATGGAACAATCCACCCTTCTTGGCCTCATAAAGGGCTGGGATTATAGGTATAAGCCACCATGCCCAGCCAAGACTGTGATAGTTTAAATGAGGTACTGAGACTTCAGCTGGCTGTTGGTCAAGCCTGATTGTTTTTGCAACCCAGTGCTCTTTCCGTTATACTTCATTTCCTCCTGTAGAAAGAAACTCTACCGGCAGGGTGCGGTGGCTCACACCTGTAATCCCAGCATTTTAGGAGGTCGAGGTGGGTGGATCACCTGAGGTTAGGAGTTAGAAACCAGCCTGGCCAACATGGCGAAACCCAGTCTCTGCTAAAAACACAAAAAGTAGCTAGGTTTTGGTGGCATAGGCCTGTAATCCCAGCTACGCTGGAGGCTGAGGCAGGAGAATTGCTTGAATCTGGGAGGTGGAGGTTGCAGTGAGCCAGGATCATGCCACTGTACTCCAGCCTGGGTGACAAAGCAAGACTCTTTCTCAAAAGAAAAAAAAAGTCTACCCACAGACTGTTCTTCCTATGCCACTGTGGGTATTTCCATATATGTGTTTTAAAATTCAATGTGTCAGCCAGGCACAGTGGCTCTTGCCTATAATCCCAGCACTTTGTGGGGCCAAGATGGGTGGATCACCTGAGGTCAGGAATTCAAGACCAGCCTGGCCAAGATGGTGAAAGCAGTCACTTCTAAAAATACAAAAACTAGCAGGGTGTAATGGTGGGCACCTGTAATCCCAGCCTCTTGGGAGGCTGAGGCAGGAGAATCACTTGAATTCAGGAGGCAGAAGTTGCAGTGAGCCGAGATTGTACCACTGCACGCCAGCCTACTGGGTGACAGTGGGAGACTCTGTCTCAAGAAAAAAGAAAGTGTCCTCTAGTTGGTTTACTTCACTTTCTGTAATTTATTTTACTTAAATATTTTTCTCCTTTTCAGTTTTTTCCATTAGGCAAGAATTACTTGCCTAATGGTTTATTTCTTGCTTTCCGATCTCATTGGGGCTATTCGAGAGCAGCAGGTTTTAAGTACCCATGTTTCTGAGCAAAGTTTCCAGGAATGTATTTTAATAAATTTATTTCCTATTCATCACATCTTCATAAGCCATTCAACTAGAAAAGTAAATGAAAGAGATGCAAAGAAAGCTGAATGCCTCAAAAACCAAATCAATCCTATTCAATCACTGTGGGAAGCTTGCCAGCAGCTTGGAGGTACTGCATTTATTGAGGCAATTCAAAACTGGAATCTGATCTAAGGTCATTAACTTTGGGCAGGTTCTTCATTTTTAAAATGGTGGCACTTTTCTGGGTTTCCCCTTTAGCCATCAAATAAATACCTTAGTACATTTGTAAAGCAAACAGCACCGTCACAAAGGTATTTGCTTCCTCTGCAACCTTAGCAAGTACTGAGAAAGCTGCTATTAAAATAGGAGCTTGAGCCAGGTGTGGTGGCTCATGCCTCTAATCCCAGCACTTTGGGAGGCCAAGGCAGGTGGATCACGAGGTCGGGAGTTCAAGACCAGCCTGGACAACGTGGTGAAATATTGTGTCTACTAAAAATACAAAATTAGCCGAGTGTGGTGGTACACACCTGTAGTCCCAGCTACCCAGGAGGCTGAGGCAAGAAAATTGCTTGTACCTGGGAGGCAGAGGTGGCAGTGAGCCAAATTCGTGCCACTGCATTCCAGCCTGCGTGACAGAGCAAGACTCTATCTCAAAAATAAATAAATAAAAATAAAGACAAATAGGAGCTTCTTCAACATGGCAAAACCCTGTCTCTACCAGAAATACAAAAATTTGCTGGACTTAGTGGGAGCCTGTAGTCGTCCCAGCTACATAGGAAGCTGAGGTGGGAGGGCGGCTCAAGCCTGGTGGCACAGGTTGTTGTCATCTAAGGTCTTGCTACCCGACTGCAGCCTGAGCAACAGAGAGAGACCCTGTCTCAAAAGAAGTAGCCAGGCGCGATGGCTCGGGCCTGTAATTCCAGCACTTCGGAAGGCTGAGGTGAGTGAATCATTTGAGGTCAGGAGTTTGAGACCACCCTGGACAACATGGTGAAACCCCATGTCTACTAAAAATACAAAGATTAGCCAGGCATGGTGGCACACACCTGTATTCCCAGCTACTTGGGAGGTTGAGGCATTAGAATCGCTTGAACTCAGGAAAGCAGAGTTTGCAGTGAGCTGAGATCATGCCACTGTACTCCAGCCTGGGTGACAGCAAGACTCCATCTCAAAAAAAAAAAGTAAACAGGAGTTACTAAAGTCTGTATTAGGATTTTCATTTTCTCTCAACCCACTTCACTTACTGATTTCATAGCCAAATTTATCTTTAATCCCCTTTGAACCCCCAAAAAAATCTCTTCCATGTTCCAGAACAATCTAAACATGACTTGCAGGCTGAGGGAGGAGGGTAACGATTCTTACATATTACTGGAATAGGGCAAAGTGGAGCGGCAGGGAAGAGAAGATCATGGGGAAGGAAAATCTCGGGGATCCTGGGGCTTTCCTTTGGGAAAGAATCAGAGGCAGATTTTTGTTTTCGATTTGTACACATCTTTTCATTCTTTGCAACTCAATACACTGGGGACATTTTGACAGGGACTAAATATTCCACGTGAAGAAGAGGACCAACCGACTCTGCTGTAAGACAGATTCAGAGAGGGTGCCTCCAAGTCCCTGCTCACCTTCCAGCACTGGGAGGATGTTCCTGCCAGGCCCATGCTGAGCCCAGCGCTGTTCAATGCTTTAATTAATGAATTGGCATTCAAAGTAACCTTGGTAAA
The DNA here is from genome assembly GCF_049354715.1 of Callithrix jacchus. Classification (NCBI taxonomy): domain Eukaryota; kingdom Metazoa; phylum Chordata; class Mammalia; order Primates; family Cebidae; genus Callithrix; species Callithrix jacchus. The sequence continues at coordinate 75,979,140 of NC_133512.1, read as the reverse complement.
TTAAAGCCATGAATACAAACAGACTGATTTATAGAATAGTGGTTACCTTTGGGCGGCACAAGAGAGATTTCTGCAGTGCTGGAAATGCTCTGTATCTTGACCTGGGAGCTTGTTAAATGAATCTAATCATTTGTGAAATATTTATCAGGTTATATACTTAAGATATGTTCATTTTAAGCTGCACTCTTAAATTTGAAAGTTTATACACACACAAAAGGTAAATAGCAGACTTGAAGTGATAATTATCTTAGCAGAAAGCAGAAAGTTATCAAGTGGTTTGAGGAGAATACTGATAAGAAGCCCATTTTCTCTTCCCATCTCCCAGAGGCAGTGGGTACCACAGAGGAGGGGGTGCAACAAGATGTCGACAGCGGCAAAGGGGTTTTGAAAGTCTCACATGAAGTTGGTTCCCCCCTAATCCCTTTCACCTACCGTGCAGCCTGGTGGTGACCTCCCCCAGCCTCTAGCAGGGAACTGGAGGGTTATTTTCTCAAGAAATTAAATGGAACACTCAGGTTCAGGGTTCAAGGATACCAGGCCTATTTTAAAGTTTTTAATAAAAATTAAACGCATTAAAAAAATAAAGCTACCACTTGCCTGGGCACCACCACAATCCAATTGAATCGGCATTTATGTAGGGAATAGGAATCCAGGCATTTGTATTTAAATGCTCTCCAGATAATTTAACATACCCTTAGAAAATAAATGAAAATAACAAAGGAAGCAAAAACATTTAAATTCTTTTCTTTATTTAAAAAATGAAATAGAGGCCAGGCATGGTGGCTCACACTTAGAATCCCAACAGTTTGACAGGCGGAAGCAGGAGTATCACTGAGTCCAGGAGTTTGAGACCAGCCTGGGCAGCATAGCAAGACCTTGTCTCTATTTTTAAAAAGAGGCTGGGTACGATGGTTCACACCTGCAATCCCAGCACTTTGGGAGGCTAAGGCGGGTGGATCACCTGAGGTTAGGAGTTCAAGACCAGCCTGACCAACATGGTGAAACCCCATCTCTACTAGATACAAAAAATTAGCCAGACATGGTGGTGCATGCCTGTTGTCCCAACTGCTTGGGAGGCTAAGGTAGGAGGATTGCTTAAACCAGGGAGGCAGAAGTTGCAGTAAGCAGAGATTGCACCATTACATTACAGCCTGGGCAACAAGAGTTAAAACTATATCTCAAAAAGAACTATATGGGCACCATTAGGTGATCTTACCTTCATGTTTACTAAAGTACAGTGTTTGGCCCTGCACTTCAAAGCTTAAAGAAACTGGATGGATATGGGGGCCAGAGAAAAACTCTGCAAGTGATCAGAAATCATTGATTACAGTGAAAAGTTGTGGAATCTACTTCTCTGTAGATGGTTAAAGAGAATGCCTGGGATGCCTTTAAAAGGAATCTACTTCAATTTTCCATTGGAGATTTTGTATTGTGAAGCTTGGTGTTGATTACCATATGGGTTACATTGACATTCTGGGGCTTTTTCATTCCAAAAATAAGTGTGTTTCATATTTTTGTGAACATCAAATTTGTTTTTAGAGATCACCTTAAAATTCTAAGAGGGAATGTCTTGTTCAGTGTTCAGTTCCGAAGTAGTGTCAGACATACAGCTGGCATACAACAAATGATTGTTGAATTAAAAATGAAGGCGCCTCAAGTGAAAGTTGCCAGGAAAACTTAAAATTAAAAAGAAGCCAGTAGGCCGGGCGCAGTGGCTCACGCCTGTAATCCCACCACTTTGGGAGGCCGAGGCGGGTGGATCACGAGGTCAAGGGATCGAGACCATCCTGGTCAACATGGTGAAACCCCGTCTCTACTAAAAATACAAAAAATTAGCTGGGCATGGTGGCGCGTGCCTGTAATCCCAGCTACTCGGGAGGCTGAGGCAGGAGAATTGCCTGAACCCAGGAGGCGGAGGTTGCGGTGAGCCGAGATCGCGCCATTGCACTCCAGCCTGGGTAACAAGAGCGAAACTCCGTCTCAAAAAAAAAGGAGCCAGTGGTATGCTGGTAAATGTGAAACAACGGCCTCTGAGGGGTGAGAGGGAAAGCATCTGTGAATTTCTGTGACAGAAACATGGCCACCATGGCTAATACCAAGCTAGCAGCAGCCTGTCCTCACTGGAAAGAGATGCCATCGACTCTCCTGAGGCTGTGCAAACCGGCTCCAGTACACTGCCGGTCCTGTCCAATGCTGGAGACATACTATGACCACCAATTCTATATTAATTCATGTTCAACTATGTGAAATAATGTATCCCATAAAGCCAGCAATGAGAACTTGGCTGTCATTTGGAAGTGACCAACACTCAACACTAACAGTTTTTACCCTTTTGAACTTGGAACCATATTTCTGCTTGAAAAGAGTATTCAGGCAAAGTGATGTCTTAGTTTCAAAAATAATATATGAATAATTGTCTGTCTGTCTTGTATAAGTGATCCCCACTTTGGGCTATACTACAAATGTTTCATTTGCAACCTAATATAGTCTTCATTTAAATATAAAATCAAGGGTGAGCAGGCTGTGGGACAACCCATAAAGGCCCCTATATCCCATGATGCACCTGAAGTCTAATATCAGTACGGTGGTATTCTGGGAAATGCATTCTCAGTTTCAGCCAGGGAAGACAGGATTACATGCCAGCTGGCCATCATCCCAGCTATGAGAAAGTAGAGCCTTCCACCTCACCATCTGCCTTCTGCCAGGAGAGCGAAGACTTCTAGTCTGCACCCAGGGCAGTCTCCCAGCTCTAAACCATACCATCACTGCTCTGATAGCAAGAAATGGGCTGAAGGGACAGGATTCCCCTGGTGGTGGCAGTGCTGGTAAACAACAATATTGATCATGTGTTTCACTTTTTTTCTAATTTAATCCTCAAAATAACCCTACGAGGTATCTAAGATTATTATCTCTATTTTACAGGTCAGAAAACCAAAGTTTAAAGAGATCAAGTTATTTATTCAAGATTATAACATCAGCTAGTAAGTGGGAAAGGGTCCTTGACTTCCCCGTGTAACTTGCACAAATTGGAGATCATCTGTGTCACCTTTCATACAAATAATACAGAAGCTCAGTGTGTTGGTTTCAAGAATTTGTTCTGGGCTTCAATTTGGTAGACGGAATTAAAGCTTAAACAGAAGTAGCCAGTGTGATGGGAGCTAAATTTAGACTCAGTTTATAATATGTTCTGAAATTCAGGAGTAGCCTCAAAAATGAAACAGAAGGAAAAAGAGTGTATGTAAAAACTGGTGAAATCCAAATGAGATCTATAGCTGAGTTAACAGCATTGTAGCGATGTCAATTTCCTCATTCTACAGTTATAAGATATTAACATTGGGAGAAGTAAGTTTTTTAATGAAGTACCATGAAGGGGTACCATAGGCCCACTGTCCCAACCTTGTCCACCATCCTGTATACTGTGGCCACTTGATGTTATTTGCACTTTCATGTTTGGTAAAATGAATTTAGAGTTTTAAAATGTTTTAAGCATTTTCACTTTTTTAGGTCCACAAAGAATGAACAAAGGCTAGATACACTTTGAGTCCATTTTCTACTGCCTCAGATATTAAATGTTACCATTTTACAAAAACTGAGATGGAACTTTTGAGACTTGAGTTCTAACAGTTGTCACTATTAGTCTATGTTCTGGCTTTTTTTTTTTTACTTTAAAAATGCAGCTAACTGGTCAGGCACGGTGGCTCATTCCTGTAATCCCAGCACTTTGGGAAGCTGAGGTGGGTGGATCTCCTGAGGTCAGGAGTTTAAGACAAGCCCTGCCAACATGGCAAAACTCTGTCTCTACTAAAAATACAAAATTAGCTGAGTGTGGTGGCACATGCCCGTAGTCCCAGCTACTTGGGATGCTGAGACAGGAGAATCACTTGAACCCAGGAGGTAGAGGCTGCAGTGAGCTGAAATCGCACCACTGCACTCCTGCCTGGGTGAGACACAATGATGCTCCATCTCAAAAAAAAAAGTAGCTCGCCAATAAAACAACTTGGTGAAAGTAACATCACGCTCTAAACTTATGTCTCCCTTACAATTTGCACAAGAATATTAGGCCTATTGTCGCCTTCTTACATTGCCACATAGCACCAAGAGTCTGTAGTTTTGAAAAAATACAACACAAGCCTGGGTGCAGTGGCTCACACCTGTAATCCCAGCACTTAGGGAGGCTGAGGAAGAAGGATCACTTGACATCAAGAGTTTGAGACCAGCCTGGGCAAATAGACTTTTATCTCTACAAAAAAAAATTTTTTTGATAGTGGTGCTTCGGGAGGTTAAGGCTGCAGTGAGCTGTGATCACATCATTGTACTCTAGCCTAGGCAACAGAGTGAGACCCTATGCCCCCCAAAAAAGTGAGGTAGATATGTTATCCCCATTATATCCGTGAGGAGACTGAGGCAGAAAATCTAGGCATTTTGCTCCAGGTGACACAGTTATTAATGGGCAGTGGTAAGACTGGGATTAGAAATGAGGCAGTCTGGCTCCAAAGGCCATTTGGCACACTTCCTGCTTTCTCAAGAAATTACCCTTAATATTTTTTGCCTTCCTTTTTAATAGCAACCAAAACTCTTAGCTGAGGCATCTCTGACTTGTTCCTGGTTGAAACAAAAAAATGGAAAGAGGATATCAGGCCCCAGTCTGTTCTGGCCACTCACGTCTCCTCACTTTCCCTTTTATACAATTCCCTCCCCCGCCAGTACACACACACACACTCACACACACACACACACACACACACACAACCTGAGCTATAACTCAAGGCTGGCAGGCAGATGGGTAAGTCTACCTGACACTAAAGCCCAAGCTCTTTATGCTGGTGGTCCACACACAGGGTGACAAGGTGTTTCCATTTACCTGGGATTTTTCCAGTTTTATCACTGATAGTTTCATGGCACTAGAAACCCCTCCCTCCAGAACAAATCAGGGCAGTTGGTCACTCTCTGCTCTATAACCCTGTCGGGGAGCTGTTAATAAACTGTGATGTCTGAAACAGCCCCACACTCCCACTTACAGAGCAAAGCAATTTTATCAGACTCTGGGGGAAGAGGGAGCAGACACTGCATTTTCTTTTTTTAAATTTCTTTTTTTTCTTTTTTTTTTGTAAAGCTAGTCAAATGAAGGGATATGCTGCATTTTCAAAAGCCTTCCCAGGAGACTGCAGTGTTTGCGCTGGGTGGAAAATCACAGTAAGTCTACCCTAAGCATCAGCTGTGTACTCTCAAGCTCTTGTGGACTCTTGATCAAACACTACCCAGCCCTCTGTTTCAGCCCACACAACTTGCAGTAATGCAGGGGCCTGGGTCTGGTTGTGCATTACAATCATGTGGGAAGCTTCTAATGCTTATCAGCTTGGGAAGGCAAAATGGTATAGCTGCTCTAGAAAACAATTTCTTAAGTTAAACACATGGCGGAGCACAACGGCTCATGCCTGTAAGCCCAGAAGTTTGGAAGGCCAAGGCAGGAGGACTGCTTGAAGCCAGGAGTTTGAGACTAGCCTGGGCAACATAGTAACACCCCATCTCTTAAAAAAAATTTTTTTTAATTAGCCAGGTATGGTGGCATGTGCCTGTACTTCTAGCTACCTGGGAGAGTATAGCAGGAGGATTATTTGAGCCCACTTTAGTTCAAGGCTGCGGTGAGCCATAATGGTGCCACTGCACTCAAGCCTGGGCAACAGAGTGAGACCTTGTCTCTAAAAGACAGAAATCTGAGCACGGTGGCTCACACCTGTAATCCCAGCACTTGGGGAGGCCAAGATCACTTGAGTCCAGGAATTTAAGACCAGCCTGGGCAACATAGTGAGACCTAGTCTCTACCAAAAAAAAAAAAAAAGAAAAAGAAAATCGGCTGGGCATGATAATGCACACCTGTAGTCCCAGCTTCTTGTTAGGCTGAGCTGGGAGGATCACTTGAGTCCAGGAGGTCCAGGCTGCAGTGAGCCTTAATCACCCACTGCTCTCCAGTCTGGATGACAGAGCAAGACTGTTTAAAAAAAAAATTAAACAAGTACTGACCATCTAGCCATTCCACTCCTAGGTATTGACCCAAGATAAATAAAATTGCATATCCATGTGTATGAATATTCATAGCAGCTTTAGTTGCAATAGCCCACAACTGAAAACAACCCAAATGTGCATCAACAGGTAAGCTGGCAAGCAAAGTGCGGGATATACATTCAGCGGAATCCTCCTCGGGAATAAAAATGAAATACTGATACATGTAATGACATGGATGGATCGCAAAAAATTATGTTGAAAGAAGCCAGACTGAAAAAAAAAAAGACTACATACTATGGTTCCATTTATAACAATTCTAGAAAATAGAGAAAATGTGTAGTTACAGGTAGTAGGTGAATGGTTGCCTGGGGATGGGGCTAGGAGAAGAGTTAGTGGTGGAAACGTTCATTATCTTGCTGTGGTGATGATTTCATGGCTATATACAAACTTACCACATAGCACACTTTAAAAACGTGCCGTTTATCAAATGTCACTTATACCTCAATATAACAATATAACCAATGTCCCAGCCCCATCCCAAGAGATTCCATGGCTGGGCACCATGGCTCACTCCTGTAATCCCAGCACTTTGGGAGGCTGATGCAGGCTGATGTAATCCCAGCACCTTGGGAGGCTGAGACAGGCGGATCACCTGAGGTCGGGAGTTGGAGCCCAGCCTGACCAACATGGAGAAACCCCGTCTCTACTAAAAATACAAAATGAGCTAGACGTGGTGGCACATGCCTGTAATCCCAGCTACTCAGGAGGCTGAGGCAGGAGAATTGCCTGAACCCAGGAGGTGGAGGTTGCGGTGAGCCGAGATCGCGCCATTGCACTCTAGCCTGGGTAACAAGAGCGAAACTCCGTCTCAAAAAAAAAAAAAAATTCCATTTTCTCGCCTGAAATGGGCACAATGTCTCACTCTGTCTCCAGGCTGGAGTGAGGTGGCGTGATCTGCAACCTCCGCCTCCCGGGTTCAAGTGATTTTCCTGCCTCAGCCTCCCGAGTAGCTGGGACTACAGGCATGCACCACCACACCCAGCTAATTTTTGAATTTTTAGTAGAGATGGGGTTGCATCATGTTGGCCAGGGTGATCTTGATCTCTTGACCTCATGATCCACCCACCTCGACCTCCCAAAGTGCTGGGCTGTCAGTACTTTTTAAAGGTTCCCAGCTGTTCTAAGATGTTGCCCTGAGTGAGAACCACAGCATGAATGCCTCCCACCCAGAGCCACTCCACAACCACTGAACGGATTAGTCACAATATTAAGAGTGATAAGGAGGTGAAGGGCAAGTTGTGGCGCTATAAGGATGTTGAAGATGTTGACTCATTAAGCCCAGTTTGGCTTATTAACAGATGACACCAGCAGAGAATAGCTAATTCCACTAGGGGGCATCTGGATGCTGCTCTTGAGCAGGGTCTGAAGTGTCATAGCAGCTTTAGTTGCAATAGCCCACAACTGAAAACAAGGCACTGTCTGAAGTGTGCTGAGTTCTAAGCACACGATGTTGTTCCTCTGACAGAGAAAGGACCCAGACTTGTTGGAAAACAACCAGAAACCTGGGAAGATGTCAGCAGGGCCAACTGTGCTCTCCTCAGCCTGACTTTGTAGGCAGAGGAAATCAGACTATTGCAACCTCAGTGTCATTTGAGGTTCTAGGGTACAATAGAGCTGAGCTATTTATTCAGGGACCAAGTAACTCCTGAAGAGTAAGTATGTTCTCAGCCAGGCACAGTGGCTCCCACCTGTAATTCCAGCACTTGGGAGGCATAGGTGGGAGGAGGACTGATTGAGCCCAGGAGTTTGAGACTAGCCTGGGCAACATAGTGAGACCTCATCCCTACAAAAATTAAAAAAATTAGCTGGGCCTATAGTCACACCTATTCTGGAAGCTGAGCTAGGAAGATTGCTTGAGTTCAAGAGATCGAAGCTGCAGTGAGTTGTGATCATACCACTGCACTCCAACCTGGGTGACAGATCAAGACCCTTTCTCAATAAAAATAAAAAATAGTGCAGGTGTGGTGGCTCACGCCTGTAATCCCAGCACTTTGAGAGGCAGAGGCAGGCAGATCACTTGAGCTCAGGAGTTTGAGACCAGCCTAGGCAACATGGAAAAACCCCATCTCTACAAAAAATACAAAATTAGCTGGGTGTGGTGGCACATGCCTGTAGTCCCAGCTACTCAGGAGGCTGAGGCATGAGAATCACTTGAACCTGGAAGGCAGAGGTTACAGCGAGCTGAGATGGTACCACTGCACTGTAGCCTGGGTGACAGAGCAAGACTGTCTCAAAAAAAAAAAACAAAAAATACATGACGTCCTAAAGGAGACCAAATGTCTTGTGTTTATAGCTCTGAGCGGAAACCACTGTCTGCGAGGGACTAGCACTTTATCTTCTCTCCCTTATTAAGGAATGTTCCTTACATTTTACTTTGTTTTGCTTGGGCCACATTGGCCTTTGGCAAGTCAAAGGATATCATGTTAGTAGCCCTGTTTGCTGTGACTCAGGTCCTCCTCCCCAGGCCTGTGGTCTCCTGCTTCTCACAGTCACTATCCCCACTGCACGCTACCTCTCCATTTCTCATCCCTGCTGCCACTGCTGGGCCTCTGCTCTACTGGCCACTAAGCAGAGCCAGAGCTGCTTTCTCAAGTGATCATGCAGTTTCGGTCAAACCTTACAGGATCAAGCGCTTAAGGGGCCAGAAATTGAAGGAGGGGCGCATTATTTGGGTCTTCCTCTTTATGCTTTACTCTCCCTTCTACCACTGAACATAAAGGAAGTCCCCAGAAGAGTAGATTTAAAAAAAAAAAAAACACTGAAGAATAACATCCATATCGGTTGTCAAACTCCCAGAATCCATCAGGAACCAGGCTTCAGAGAGGGCCGACGAATCCGAAGGCACCGGAGCAATGCATTGACTGTCAGCTGAGTTCTGTCCCTGAGTCAGAGCTCCCCAGGCTTCAGTTAACTCTGTCATGGTGATCACGCAGGCAGCCAGCCAGCCAGCCGTGCTTCTGTGAGAAAAAAAGTTTAGAAAATGTGATCTCATGGCCAGGCGTGGTGCCTCACACCTGTAATCCCAGCACTTTGGGAGGCCAAGGCGAGTGGGTCAGCTGAGTCAGGAGTTCCAGACCAATCTGGCCAACATGGTGAAACCCCATCTCTACAAAAATTAGGCAGGAATGATGGTGGGTGCCTGTAATCCCAGCTACTTGGGAGGCTGAGGTGGGAGAGTCGCTTGAACCTGGGAAGGGGAGGTTGCAGTGAGTCAAGATCACACCACTGTACTCCAGCCTGGGTGACAGACTCTGTCTCAAAAAAGAATAAAAGAAAAAGTGATTTATGTTAATTTCAGTGTAATGCTCTTTTATCTGTCAAGTATGTGTTTGGTGGCAGGGGTAATGGGAGGAGATTCCACATATGATTTTTCAAAAAGTATTCTGTTGTTAAAAAGTTTGCAGAGCAGTTTCCAACGTCCCGAAAGACCCTTCCTATGAACCCAAGCCAGTGGTGCAGATTTGGGTGCAGTTTTTTGGGTTTTTTTTTTTTTTTTTTTGAGACAGAGTCTCGCTCTGTCACCCAGGCCTGGAGTACAGTGGCACAGTCTCAGCTCAGTGCAAAACCTCCACGTCCCAAGTTCACGCGATTCTAGTGACTCCACTTCCCGAGTAGCTGGGATTACAGGTATGTGCCACCACAACTGGCTATTTTTTGTATTTTTAGTAGAGATGGAGTTTTGCATGTTGGCTAGGTAATGGCAACAGGAGGCAGCCGAATGCCCAGGCAGATAGAGGCAAGTCAATGGTGAAACCCCACCTCCAAGCCAAGGACAGTTTAAAGCCTGAAAGCCAAGCTACAAGTTAAATCCTCGACCAGACTGAGAACTTGTCTTCCCGTTTGGCATGTTTTCTTCTGATTGATCCTCATCCTTCACCAATTGTACATATGCCTACCCTTTCCTAATTGGTTTTCTACACTGTCATGCTCACCTTGGAGTGGTATCTTCACTTTCATCTTTTTTGGATACTCACAAACCAGTCAGCATGCACTCCCCATTCTGAGTCCATAAAAGGTCCCAGACTCAGCAGCACAGAGGGAGAAACCACCTGACTACAGGGGTTGGGGACCCTCCCCCCATGGCCCCCAGCATCCCCTCTCCACTGAGAGCTGTTCCATCACTCAATAAAACTCCCCACCTTGCTCACTCTTTGATTATTGGCACATCCTCATTCTTGTTGGGTTAGGGACAAAAACTCAGGAATTGATGCACAGGTAGGCTGAGTGGGCTGGCTATCTCTTGCAGCAGGAGAATGAGGCCTGGGTAGGATACCACTTGCCGGAAAGCCCTGGCTTGCAAAGTGATCAATCAGAAAATCCTGTATTACAGACTGGCCTCAAACTCCTGGGCTCAATCTTCCTGCCTTGGCCTCCCAAAATGATGGGATTACAGGCATAAGCCACATCACCTGGCACACAGTTTTCAGGTCTTTTCAGAGAGTAAGTCTTTCCCTCCTCTAGACTTGAGGACAAGAGCATCATCCCTTCTCTCTGTTCAAAGTTGTGCCAAGGACCCAGACATCAGCCATAAAATTTCTAGTTCTCCCAGATGCTCAGGGCTTCTCTGGCCGGCCAATCAGTCAGAATTCTCAAGGTAGGTCTGCCCTCTGGAAATTCTGTGCCCACATGTCCCCAGGACCATGGCTACTTTCTGTTTCAGGCTTGGTTCAATCTCCTAGCATTCATTCTGTAGCTCCTCTTTCCATTCTATTTTTTTTTAAACCTTATTTTAGGTGTGGGGGCACATATGAAGGTTTGTTACATAGGTAAACAGATATCAAGGGAATTTGATGTACACATTATTTCATCACTTGGGTATTAAGCCCAGTACCTAGTAGGGATTTTTTTGTTGTTGTTCCTCTCCCTCTTCCCGTCCTCTCCCATCAAGTAGACCCCAGTGTCTGTTGTTTCCTTCTTGATGTCAGTGTGTTCTTATCATTTAGCTCCCACTTGTGAGAACATGTGGCCTATGGTTTTCTGTTTCTGTGTTTGCTAAGGATAATAACCTTCAGTTCCACAGTATTTTTCAACTGATGAAAAATTATTTTTATTAAATGCTGAATAGATTTTAAAAATTATATGTATATAGGGTATAAAGAATCATCTGATGAACCCCTGTGAACCCACCCTTCAGTTAAAGAAAAATCATATTAGAATTAATCCTGCAGTCCCCAGGATATTTCTCCCCAAACCCATTTTCTTTTCTCGCATTTCCAAGGCAAACACTAGCTGAATTTTGTGCTTACCATTTTCTTGTGTTTGACAGACTTCTTACGTATGTTTGAATCTGCAAAAAATATATTGTTCAGTTTGGTATGTTTTTAAACTTTACATAAATTGATTCATATGATATATATACCCTGTAAAAAATGTTTTTGAAATTCACCTATATTATTGCAAGTAGCTACAACTGACTGTTAAAATGCTTTATAGTATTCATGTATCATAGTTTTTAAAATCCATTTTACTCTTGATATTTGGGCTGTTGTCAGTGATTTCTATTATGAATGGTGCTGCTATAAACATTCTTGTACATATCTCCTGGTATACATTTAAGAGCAGCTCTTGTGAAATTTCTGTGTCAGTGTGTGGAAACATGTTTAAATTACCAAGATAATTCTAAACCATTTTCCAAAGTGGATGTCTCAATTTATACTCCATGATCAGTGACCATCTCATTCATAGTTCAACTCTGTAATCTTTATCAGCCTGGTAGATACAAAATGGTATTTTCTTGTAGTTTTGTTTACCAGGTTGTCAAAGAGGCTTACGGTATTTTCACATGCTCAGTGACCATTTGTCATTCTCCTTCTTGAAGTGCTTCTTCTGGGCTAACTCTTTAGTGAAGGTTGTGGGCACAGGCCCTCAAGGACAGATGGCCCAGAGTTAGTTTCTCAGGTCTCACTATTACAGAGTGGAGGCCCTCCTAGCTGCTTGCATCCCATCTTACTCAGTGACCCACTCTCAAAACAACTGTCAGGGTCAGGCATGTTGGCTCATGCCTGTAATCCCAGCACTTTGGGATTATATATATATATAATTATATATATAATTAGCAGGGTGTAGTGGCATATGCGTGTAATCCCAGCTACTTGGGAGGCTGAGGCAAGAGAATCTCTTGAACCCAGGAGGTAGAGGCTGCAGTGAGCTGAGATCACACCATTGTACTCCAGCCTGGGCAACAAGAGTGAAAATCTGTCTCAAAAACAAAAACAAAAACTCAGGTGGTCTCTGTCTCCTAAGACCAGCTCCAGCAAACAAGGGTTGAAGTTCAGGATCCAGGCGGCTCTGTGGCCCACAACCCAGTGGAGTCAACAGGCCAAGACCTTTCTGTCTGGTGGCCAGCGCCATGTCTGCAGGCCGCTCAAATGGAAGGTACTGCTTAGAACTCTCCACTGGACACCCTCAGAATTGCACAAGTTTCTTCTGTTACTAGTTCATCCAGAGTTATGATGCCAGCACTTCAAGCCTTGGTTAATCATTGGATCAACAAGTACCCAACTAGGTGCCAGAGAAACGGAAAAAGGCACTTAGGCCCAGCCCTCAAACTGGATCAGGGACGGTGACGGTGGTCCACACCTCACCTACTTTCTCTGCCCTGACACACGCCCAAGGCTTGCACTGAACTGTGAGCTGTAGTAAGTCCAGGTCCCGGTTGCAACCACAGGGGAGTCAGGTGCATCACGTGACCGTGCCGGGTGGAGGAAGGCTGAGTCACGCAGCTGAGACGCCAGGCGGTCACCTAGCAACAGCGAGCCACGGAGCAATGGAGACCCGCAGCAGGGAGCTCCAAGCTGCGGAGTATTTGGAAAAGCATCGGATCAAAGAGCTGGTGAGCTATCTCACCAGCGCCCTTCTATTTTTCCGGCCGGGTAAGCGCCCCTATGCCCCGGTACAGCCCTCCCTCCACGCGGGGCTTGCTTTCCTCATGAAACCCCCTCTCGCACACCAGCTATCCCTGCCTCCCAGACACTTGAACCCTTCTGCTGCTTATTAACTCTGTGACCTTCAATTAAACAACTTCTTGGGGTTCTTTTTGGAGACGGAGTTTCGCTCTTGTTGCTCAGACTGCAGTGCGGTGACGCAATCTCGGCGCACTGCAACCCTCACCTTCCGGCTTGAAGTGATTCTCTTGCCTCAGCCTCCCTAATAGCTGGGATTATGAGCGTGAGCCACCACTCCCAGCTAATCTTTGTTTTTTGTTTTTTTTTTGTTTGTTTGTTTGTGTTCGTTTTTTGAAACAGAGTTTCGCTCGTTATCCAGACTGGAGTGCAATGGCGCGATCTCGGCTCACTGCAGCCTCTGCCTCCTGGGTTCAAGCAATTCTCCTGCCTCAGCCTCCTGAGTAGCTGGGATTACAGGCGCGCGCCACCGTGCTCAGCTAATTTTTTTTGTACTTTTTGGTAGAGATGGGGTTTCACCATGTCGACCAGGAGGATGGTCTTGATCTCTTGACCTCGTGATCCACCCGCCTCGGCCTCCCAAAGTGCTGGGATTACAGGCGTGAGCCACCGTGCCCGGCCCTAAACTTTGTATTTTTAGTAGAGACGGGGTTTCACCATGTTGGCCGGGCTGGTCTCGAACTCATAACCTCCTCGGGTGATTTGCCCGCCTCGGCCTCCCGAAGTGCTGGATTTACAGCTGTGAGCCACCGTGCCCAGCAGTGTTGGTTTTTTTAGATGGAGTTTTGTTGGGAGTGCAATGGCACGATCTTGGCTTACTGTAACCTCTGCTTTCTGGGTTCAAGCAATTCTCTTGCCTCGGGCTCCTGAGTAGCTGAGATTACAGGTGCCTGCCACTACGCTGGCTAATTTTTGTATTTTAGTAGAGACGGGGTTTCACCATGTTGGTCAGGCTGGTGTTGAGCTCCTGGCTGCAGGTGATCTGCCTGCCTCGGCCTCCCAAAGTGCTGGGATTATAGGTGTGAGCCATGGCACACAACTGAAGTTTTCAATCTAAGACAAACAATTGATAGGGTAGGATAGATGTTCAAGAGATAGCTTTTCCTGCCTTTTTTTTTTTTTTTCCCAACACATCTGAACCCCCTATAAAATTTGAATCCTTTTGTAATTTGGGGGTGGTGTATCATTTAAAAGTTATATTAAGGTGAAAGTGGTTTTATGCCCTCCCCAGGGTGCAGAATTTTAATTTGCCTGCCTCCATATGGACCATCAAAAATGCCAGAATTACCGATTTGCTTCTGCGTAAGGAAATGAAAATACCAAGCATTCCAACTTTGCCAAAAAAACAAACAAACAAAAAAAAACACCCAACCAATATGATCATGTATAGGGTGATAAAGTTCTTGCTAGTTGTTTTACATTATTAAATATTTAAAAAAAAAAAAAAAGCCAGGCACAAGATGGCGCCAATGCACTCCAGCCTGGGCAAGAAAGTGAGATTCCATCTCAGAAAAATAAAAATTTAAAAATAGGCCAGGTGCAGTGGTTCAGGCCAGCAATCCCAGCACTTTGGGAGGCTGAGGCAGGCAGATCACTTGAGATCAGGAGTTCCAGACCAGCCTCGCCAACATGGTGAATCCCTGTCTCTATTAAAAATACAAAAATTAGCCGGGCGTAGTGGTGGGCGCCTGTAATCCCAGCTACTCCTAAGGCTGAGTCAGAAGAATCATAAACCTGGGAGGCGGAGGTTGCTGTGAGCAGAGAATGAACCATGGCATTCCAGCCTGGGCAACAGTGAAACTCTGTATCAAAAAACAACAAACGAAAACAAAACTCTGTGATAAAATAGAAATTGAGGGGCCGGGCGCGGTGGCTCAAGCCTGTAATCCCAGCACTTTGGGAGGCCGAGACGGGTGGATCACGAGGTCAAGAGATCGAGACCATCCTGGTCAACATGGTGAAACCCCATCTCTACTAAAAATAGAAAAAATTAGCTGGGTATGGTGGCACGTGCCTGTAATCCCAGCTACTCAGGAGGCTGAGGCAGGAGAATTGCCTGAACCCAGGAGGCGGAGGTTGCGGTGAGCCAAGATCGCGCCATTGCACTCCAGCCTGGGTAACAAGAGCGAAACTCTGTCTCAAAAAAAAAAAAAAGAAAAAAGAAATTGAAAGAAATGAATGCCTTTTTTAAAAAAACGTACTGAGGAGGCTGTGCGCAGTGGCTCATGCCTGTAATCCCAGCACTTTGGGAGTCCAAGGTGGGCAGATCATGAGGTTAGGAGTTCAAAACCAGCCTGACCAACATGGTGAAACCCTGTCTCTACTGAAAATACAAAAAAAAAAAAAAATTAGCTGGACATGGTGTCACATGCTTGTAATCCCAGCTACTCTGAGGCTGAGGCAAGAGAATTGCTTAAACCTGGGAGGCAGAGGTTGCAGTGAGCCAAGATGGTGCCACTGCATTCCAGCCTGGAGTGAGCCAAGATGGTGCCACTGCACTCCAGCCTGGGTGACAGAGGAAGAACTCCATCTCTGGGGGCAGGAGGGAGAATTACTGGAGAAAAGTTGCTATCAAACTAAATTTTAAAAATCTATTTTTTGAAAAAGTGACTGCTGTCTTTTGGTAGTGCTTGGTACTGTAATGTTGAAAACAGTCTGGGCTGGAGGTGGTGGCTCATGCCTGTAATCCCAATACTTTGGGAGGCCGAGGCAGGAGGATCACTTGAGCCCAGGAGTTCTCAGACCAGTCTGGGTGACACAGCTGAGACCTCTCCTCTACTAAAACTACAAAAATTATCTGGGGCATGGTGGCACATGTCTGTGGTACCAGCTACTTAGGAGGCTGAGGTGGGAGGCTCGCTTGAGCCTGGGAGGTTGAGGCTGCAGTGAGCCATGATTGCACCTCTGCACTCCAGCCTAATATTACACATCAAGACAAATGTTGGACCAATGCATGGTGGCTCACACCTGTAATCCCAACACTTTGGGAGGCTGTGGTGGGGCAGATCACTTGGGTTTAGGAGTTCACAGACCAGCCTGGGCAACATGACAAAACCCCATCTCTACCAAAAATACAAAAAAATAGCTGCACGTGGTGGTGCATGCCTATACCCAGCTACTCTGGAGGCTGATGTGGGTGAATCTAGGAGGCAGAGGTTGCATTGAACCGAGATTGCTAGTCAGGCCGGGTGTCAGTTAAGATTCCATCTCAAAAAAAAATTTAAAAAGACAAATATTACTTTTCCTCATAGTAAAAAGCGATATATTATGGTACATTCATTATATAAAAATATTTGTCAACATTTATTTTTCAATTTCATTTTTATCGAAATGGATGTATGGGGTTTAAAAGCTGAAAAGTACTCCAAAGCTTATAATGAATAACAACAGCATTCCCGTGGCCATCCCCAGCTTCTACCGTACAGAATGATTTCAACTGTTCAAGCAATATTCTTTGCTATTTATCTTGAGATTTCTAAATAACAGACCTATATTGCTGCTGTTTAGTGTTTTTCCCTCTAGGTTTAGATATTAGCTTTATGCTGTGGAAGATGAAAATGCGGCTATCTTAAATTAACATACACCTCATACACCTGTTGCCACTCACACCCATCTTCTGGATACATTTACAATTTTGCTATCCTCAGTATTCAGAATTTTTAATATTAGGCAGGTATCCATAACTAATCCTTATACTATGCTGATTATATTTCCCTTGTTTTCCCTGGTTAATAATACGTTTAAATTTTTAGTTTCCATTTGTGTGATCATCACTAGTTCATCCATATCTTCTTTTGCCACAATACAGCTCTACTCTCATTACATTTGCATTCATTGGGTAATTGCACTCCCCCCACCATCCCACCTCTGCACCCCTAGCTCTGTGTCTTCCTGCTCCAGTCTGCAGTGATTGCTACACAGTGGTTATTCATGGCTTCCCCTCACTCTGATCCTAAAACAATTTCTCGCCTCTTTCTAGTGCTCAGAGCCTGTTTCATGGCACGGCCAGCTCTCCCTGATTCTTGCTTTACCCCTTTCTTCTGGTGTAGCATGTCCTTTAGTGGCTTCCTGAGAGAGTGTACTTTGAGGGGTAAAGATTTTGGGAACTCACATAAATGAAAGTGAGTTCCTACATGTAAAACTTTAATAAACACAGTGGAGGTTGAGCATGGAGGCTCATGCCTGTAATCCCAGCACTTTGAGAGGCCGAGGCAGGCGGATCACTTGAGGTCAGGAGTTCAAGACCAGCCTGGCCAACATGTTGAAACCTCATCTCTACTAAAAACATAAAAATTAGCCAGGTGTGGTGGCACACATCTGTAATCCCAGCTACATGGGAGGCTGAGGCAGGAGAATCAGCTGGACCTGGGAAATGGAGGTTACAGTGAGCCAAGATTTCACTGTTGCACTCCAGCCTGGGCAACAGAGCCGAGACTCTGTCTCATGAAATAAAATATAGAGTGGGTACAATTTTAAGTTGGAACATACTACCCTTAGAATTTTTAAGGCATTGCTCCATTGTCTTCTAATTTCTCATGTTGCTCTGAAGAATTTTGATGTCATATGTCATCAGATTCTTGATCTGGGTATGAGAAAAGTTCATTTTTTCTGGAAAGTTTTTAGAATTTTTTTTTTATCTTATCCCTAGTAACCTGAATATTTTCATGCCTTGGAATGGTTTTCTTGTTGTTGTTGTTACTGTATTGTTCTTTGGGTACTTCATGGTCTTCTTAAATTCGGAGACATTTTTCTTTCAATACTTTTAGGAAGTATTTTCTTATTTTCCTTTACGTATATCTATCTTTCTGGAATTGTTATTAGTTGGATATTGGACATCTTGGCTTGATTCTCTAATTTTCTTTAAATCTTGATATGTTGTATGATAATCTTTATCAGAAGAATGTGATTTATGAATCTACTACAGTTTCTCTTGAGAATTTACCAGATTGTTATTTTGATGCCCCTCACTGGCATACACTTAGATTTCCTGTCTTCATTAGTGGTTCTTTATGGGTAAGATGACTGTGTAAGTTATTATACAAACCAGGGATACTTTGAGTGAAAACAGGTGCTATTAATAATTATGCCAGGACAACATAGTAAACTAAGACTGTCCCAGGCCAACTAGAACATTCGATTATTTTGAGTATGGGTATCTTAAACATGATATGAAAACAAAAACACTTTAAAATTCAAAAACAGACTGGGGGCCGGGCGCGGTGGCTCAAGCCTGTAATCCCAGCACTTTGGGAGGCCGAGATGGGTGGATCACGAGGTCAAGAGATCGAGACCATCCTGGTCAACATGGTGAAACCCCGTCTCTACTAAAGATACCAAAAAAAAATTAGCTGGGCATGGTGGCGCGTGCCTGTAATCCCAGCTACTCAGGAGGCTGAGGCAGGAGAATTGCCTGAACCCAGGAGGTGGAGGTTGCGGTGAGCCGAGATCGCGCCATGGCACTCCAGCCTGGGTAACGAGCGAAACTCCGTCTCAAAAAAAAAAAACAAAAAAACAGACTGGGTGCCAAGGCTCATGCCTGTAATCCCAGCACTTTGGGAGGCCGAGGCAGGTAGATCACCTGAGGTCAGGAGTTCGAGACCAGCCTGGCCAATGTGGTGAACTGCTGTCTCTACTAAAAACACAGAATTAGTGCTAGCTTTGGTACACATAAACTAAAATTGGAATGATGCAGAGAAGATTAGCATGGCCCCTGCACAAAGATGATGCAAATTCGTGAAGCGTTCCATATTAAAAAGAAAAAAAGGAAAAAAAAATACAAAATTAGCCGGTTGTAGTGGTGTGTACTTTTAATCCCAGTTACTCAAGAGGCTGAGGCAGGAGAACCCGGGAGGCAGAGGTTGCAGTGAGCTGAGATCGTGCCACTGCACTCCAGCCTAGATGACAGAACGAGACTCTGTCTCAAAAAATAAATTGAAAAGACAAAAGCATCATGGCAGCCAGTGGATCAACTGAATGAAAAACTGTTTTTTTGTTTGTTTGTTTGTTTGTTTTGAGATGGAGTTTCACTCTTGTTGCCCAGGCCAGAGTACAATGGCGCGATCTTGTCTCACCACAACCTCTGACTCCTGGGTTTAGATGATTCTCCTGCCTCAGCCTCCAGAGTAGCTGAGATTACAGGCATGCGCTACCACACACAGCTAATTTTGTATTTTTTAGTAGAGACGGGGTTTTTGCCATGTTAGTCCTGCTGGTCTTGAACTCCCGACCTCAGGTGATCTGCCCTCCTCAGCCTCCCAAAGTGCTGGGATTACAGGCATGAGCCACCACATCTGGCCTGAAAAATTAATTTTTCTGAGTCACAACATGAGCCCACTTACCTGATCTGCATGAATTTCCCAATAGTCTGAGAATCTCAAACAGTTGTAATAAACACAAACAGAGGCCTTCATTTGGCCATCTCGGTCACAACACAAAATCACACTCAAAGAAGTGCAGTCATTCCAGCAATCAAGAGTAGGTATCAAAAAGACTTTATCTCATAATCCACAGTAAAACCAGTGAAAAGTCCTTCCTCCTTGTTCCCAGCCGTATTGTCCACAGCAGCTGCAGAGCCTGTCGGATTCCGAATCCATGACACTCAGCCCATCCAACTCTTCCCTCTCCTGCTCCCTAGCTTGCATTTTTCTCTCATATCTTTATTATGTAAACCAATTTAGCATCTTGAAGATTCTTTTTTTCCTCTAGCACAAAAAGCTTTGAACATATCTGGCAAAAACAGAATTTTCCAGTAGAAGCCATTATGGGGGGAAAGAGAATCTAAGCAGATAAAGACAAAACTCTCTTTAGTGGAAGGGAAGTCTGGGAATACTCACAGATTAATTATATACCTATCACATAAATAATATATCAGTTTTTTAAAATGGATACCACCTTTTTTTTTTTTTTTAAGATGGAATCTTGCTCTGTCGCCCAGGCTGGAGTATAGTGGCGCATCTCAGCACACTGCAACCTCCATCTCCAGGGTTCAGGCAATTCTCGTGCCTCAGCCTCCAGAGTAGCTGGGATTACAGGCGCAAACCATCACAATGGGCTTTTTTATTTTTAGGAGAGATGGATTTTGCCATATTGGCCAGGCTGATCTGGAACTCCTGACCTCAATCCTCCTTGATCCCCCAAAATGCTTGGATTACAGGTGTAAGCCACCGTGCCTGGCAGGGTACCATCTTTAATAATGTAAATACCTTAAAACATCTTTATAAACACCAAATTTGGGGAGAGGAAACCGTGGGTTCAGAAACACTGAGCTAGAGTAAGAAGGTCATGAAGCTAAAGAAGGGGTTGGTTGGCATGCAGAGTACATGTACAGTGAAGAGGAGGCAGATAGAGAGCAATGGCAGAGGAGAGCGGACTTGTCCTTTTAGTGTTGGTGACCTTAGCCTGAGGTGGTGTAAGTTTCTTTGAAGTCATTTGTTTTGTCCTAAAAATTCATAAGATCTGTTATTCTGTAGATATACCCATTTCTTGATATAAATGTTTTATATTACTCACCAAGGTATGATTGATGCTTAGGAAGACATGCTAGCCTTATCCTGTGTCTTTTGAAGGCCCTGGCATTATGACATTTGTCCCAGTTTGAAAACCTTGGAATTCTAGAGTTGCAGAAAATAAGACTATACAGTTTGATTGGCCAATTACTATTGAGGAAACGGGTATGCAGTCCTCTATTCTCAATTTCAAAATTGTGAAAGCTCTGAAAACCAGCAGTTTCATACATCATGTAACAGCAAGACCTGACCTGATCTGAAATAATTTGGTAGGAAAACCTGGCCTCAGTTAGGGTATATTGGAAAATGTAATTGCTAGCTGTTAAAAAAATTAGCTGGACATGGTGGCAGACACCTGTAATCCCAACTACTTGGGAGGTTGAGGCAGAAGAATCTCTTGAACTGTGGAAGCAGAGGTTGCAGTGAGCCAAGATGGTGCCACTGCACTCTAGTCTGGGTGACGGAGTGAGACTCCATCTCAGTATATATATACGTATATACACACACACACACACACACACACACACACACACACATACACACATCTCAGTGTATATATATATGTATCTCGTCTTGAATTCCCATGCATTATGTGAGGGAGCTAGTGAGAGGTAATTGAATTGTCGGGGCAAGTGTTTCCCATGCTATTCTCTTGATAGTGAATGAGTCTCATGAGATCGGATAGTGTTTTTTTGTTTTTTTGATATTTTTTTAGACAGTTGCACTCTTGTTGCCCAGGCTGGAGTACAAAGGTGCAATCTCAGCTCACTGCAACTCCTGCCTCCTGGATTAGAGCGATTCTCCTGCCTCAGCCTTCTGAGTAGCTAGGTTTACAGGCACATACAACCAGGCCTGGCAATTTTTTTTTTTTTAAAGTAGAGACAGCATTTCACCATGTTGGCCAGCCTGGTCTCAAACTCCTGACCTCAGGTGGTCCACCCTCCTTAGCCTCCCAAAGTGCTGGGATTACAGGTGTGAGCCACTGCACCTGGCCTGATCTGATGTTTTTAAAAATGGGAGTTTCTCTACACAAGCTCTCTCTTTGCCTGCTGCCATCCATGTAAGATGTGACTTGCTCCTCCTTGCCTTCTGCCATGACTGTGAGGCCCGCTCAGCCACGTGGAACTGTAAGTCCACTAAACCCTTATCCTGTGTAAATTACCCAGTCTAGGGTATGTCTTTAGCAGCATGAAAATGGAGTAATACTGTATATATATATTTATATGTACTGTTTATATATATGGTATATATGTACACCATATGTTTATGTATATATATGTTTATATATACACCATATATATGCACAGTATTTATAAATATATATACAGTATTACTCCATGATATATATATTACATATATAAATGTATATATAAACATATGTAAACATATATACTGTATATATATAGTGTATATATAAGAATGTATATACACAGTGTGTATATATAAACACACATATGTACACATATATATATACACTGTATATATAGTTGCTGGCTAGTCAGCCTCTCCCAGTGATAATTCTATGCAATATAAGGAGGGAATATGAAGTTTTAGGGGATGGCTGTAATGAAATTATAAATTAAATAACACAATTATATTAATAGTAACCCAAATGAGAGACATTGCTGTGGGACTGGTAGAGTAAAATGAATTTGAAAGCTATTGAGAAAAAAACTCAGTAGAGACCATCGTGACTGATTAGATTTGACCATTGAAGATGCTACCCGTATTTTAGTTAGTAGAGTGTGGTAAAGTCTGCAGGCTTTAGAAGCACATTGCCTGAATTCACACTGGCTGTGTGGCCTTGAGCAAGTGACTGTTGTGAGGAGTAAATGAAGTTATCCATAGAAAATGCTTCCCATAGTACCAGGCATATAGTACCAGTTACATTTACGTAACATAGTTGGTTAGTAACATTTGACTCTTCCTTTCATGTTTTAAAAAGGTTCTGTCTTTTTATATTTATGCTGTGAGCATTTTCAAAACATTTTTTTTCTTTTTCTTTTTTTTTTTTTGAGACAGAGTCTTACTCTGTCGTCCAGGTTGGAGTGCACTGGTGCGATCTCAGCTCACTGCAACCTCCGCCTCCTGGGTTCCAGCAATTCTTCTCCGTCAGCCTCCCAAGTACCTGGGACTACAGGCGCCTGCCACCACATCTGGCTGTAGTTTTTTTGTTTTTTTGGATTTTTTTCTTTTTCTTTTTTGAGAGAAGGAAAGAAAAAAAAATAAGTAAAGGAGAGGAAGAAAGAGGAAGAGAAAGAGGGAGAGTAAATGGAAATATTGCTTTATTTTGAAAAAAATTGGGTATTAATGATGGCCAATCAATGTTTCATTTAAACTTATGGGTAGGTGTGATGTGGTATTGACAAGAATGTATATTTTGTGTATTTGAAGTGGAGAGCTCAATAAATATTTATTAAGTGTACTTGTTCCGGATCTGAGTTCGAGTCCTTGATATCCTTATTAATTTTCTGTCTCATTGAATCTAAGTCTCGTATCTGGGTGTTAGGATCCTTAGCTCTTGTTGTTGCATTGATCCTTTTACCACTATATCTTTGTTGCTTTAAAATCTATTTTATCCGATACGAGAATTGCAACTCCTGCTTTTTATTTATTTATTATTTATTTTTGCTTTCCATTTGGTTGGTAAATCTTTCTCCATACCTTTGTTTTGAGTCTTTGTGTATCCTTGCATGTGAAACAGGTCTGGATGTAACATGCCATTGGGTTTTGGCTGTGTCTTTTGATTGGGGGATTTAGTCAATTTAAATTTAGGGTTACTGCCATTTGATGTTGACTGGCTGTTTTATCCATTCGTTGGTGTAAATTCTTCTTTATGTTGGTGCTCTTTACTTTTTGGTATATTTTTAGTAAGGCTAATACTGGTTGTTTCTTTCTGTGTGTAATGCTTCTTTCAGAAGCTCTTGTAAAGCAGGCCTGGTGGTAATAAAATCTCTGAGTTCTTGCTTGTTCATAAAAGATTTTATTTTTCCTTCAGTTGTGAAGCTTAGTTTGGCTGGACATGAAATTCTGGGCTGAAGGTTCTGTTCTTTGAAGATGTTGAATATTGGCCCCCACTCTCTTCTGGCTTGTAGAGTTTCTGCTGAGAGATCTGCTGTAAGTCTGATAAGCTTGCCTTTGTGGGTAACCTGACCTTTCTCTCTGGCTGCCCTTAGTATATTCTCCTTCGTTTCAACCCTGGTGAATCTAACGATTATGTGCCTTGGGGTTGCTCTTCTTGAGGAATATCTTTGTGGTGTTCTCTGTATTACCTGGGGTTGAATGTTGACCTGCTTTGCTAGTTTAGGAAAATTTTCCTGAATAATATCCTGAAGGGTATTTTCCAGCTTGGATTCATTCTCTCCGTCACATTCAGGTACACCTATCAAACGTAAATTTGGTCTTTTCACATAGTCCCACATTTCTTGTAGACTTTGCTCATTCCTTTTTATCCTTTTTTCTCTAATCTTTTCTTCACGTTTTATTTCATTAAGTTGGACTTTGACCTCTGATATCCCTTTTTCTGCTTGAACAATTCGAGTGTTTAAACCTGTGCATACCTCTCGGAGTTCCTGTATTGTATTCTTCAGTTCCATTAATTCACTCATACTCCTCTCTAAGTTGTCTATTCTCAATAGGATTTCATCAAACCTTTTTTCAAAGTTCCTAGTTTCTTTACGTTGGGCTACAACATGGTCTTTTAACTCACCGAAGTTTGTTATTATCCATTCCTTGAAGAGTGATTCTGTCATCAGGATGCGCTCGTTCTCCATCAAGCCTTGTTCCATTGTTGATGTGGAACTGTGATCATCTTTAGAGGGAGAGGCCTTCTGACTTTGAGTATTCTCAGCTTTTTTACGCTGGTTTCTTCCCATCATTGTAAATTTATCCTCCTGTCGTCTTTGAAATTACCAACTTTCAGATTAGGTCTCTTGAGTGGATGTCCAGGTTGTTAGTTCCCAGGGCCAGAGCAGCGGCGTTAAAACTGATGGTGCTTGTCTTCCCAGGATTCTCCTGTCGGGCTTCCTTCTTGTGTCCCTAGTAGGCGACTCTGCCTTCCCGGGGCTCCAAACCTCGGTCAGAAGGGGAACCGGTGCCGTTTACTCTGCGCCGAGAGCTGCTGCGCCGAGGTGCCATCACAGCCGCTGCGCCGGGTTCTGGTGTCCTGCTGGGGACCCATGCGGGTCCTCCGAACCTGTTTACTCTGCTCAGAGAGCTGCCGCGCCAAGGTGCTGGCAGAACCGCTGCGCCGGCCACGAGAGTCGCGCTGGCCACCCGTGTGTTTCCTCCACTGGGGGATCTTCTGCTCCATGAGCGACCAGAATTTGTCTGAAAGTGTGGCGTCCTCTAGTTCTCCGCGCCTTCCCTGAGAGCTGCAATCCCGGGATGTTAGCGATTGGCCATCTTGGATTGTTCTCCCTGGCTGTAGTTTTTAGTAGAGATGGGGTTTCACCATATAGGCCAAGCTGGTCTCAAACTCCTGAGGTGATCCACCCACCTTGACCTTCCAAAGTGCTGGGATTACAGGCGTGAGCCATTGTGCCCGGCTCAAAACATTTTCAAAAGCAGGGTACAGTATAAATTGTAGTATTCAAGCATAAAATTATAACATCTCATGCAGCCTAAAAGGATACACAACAAGAAAACTGGTTTGGGTTTTCATCAAAGTGGTACACCAAGTTCCATTAGCATGATTTACTTATTCAAGCCTTAAAAAGATAGTGAGTTGAAATTTAAACCTGGCCTTTTTCCAGTTTCTGAGTTTGATACATGGTGTAGGAAGAAGAAACAGACTTCATACAAAATGTGACTGCCTTTAGTAGCCTATTTATTGCTGGAAACTGATTATACAAGTAAAGTACAATACTAGATTTAAAAGTCTACTTCTGGTTTCAACACATAAATTCCCAGGGATGAAGATGGAGTGAAAACCTATAAATTAAAGGATTTTAAAACATAACCTGAGTGAAGAGAAAACCTATGGAATGGGAGAGTATATTTGCAAACTATGTATCTAATAAGGGGTTAATATCCAAAACATGTAAGAACTCAATAGTAAGAAAATAACCAATTTTTGTTTAATAGGCAAAGGACCTAAATAGACATTTTTCTATAGAAAATAAAGAAGTAGGCTGGGCACGGTGGCTCAAGCCTGTAATTCCAGCACTTTGGGAGGCCAAGACAGGTGGATCACGAGGTCAAGAGACTGAGACCATCCTGGTCAACATGGTGAAACCCCATCTCTACTAAAAAATACAAAAAATTAGCTGGGCATGGTGGCGTGTGCCTGTAATCCCAGCTACTCAGGAGGCTGAGGCAGGAGAATTGCCTGAACCCAGTAGATGGAGGTTGCGGTGAGCTGAAATCGTGCCATTGCACTCCAGCCTGGGTAACAAGAGCAAAACTCCGTCTCAAAAAAAAATAAAAAAATAAAAAAAAGAATTACCAACAGGTATATGAAAAAGTGCTCAACATCACTAATCATTAGGGGAATGGAAATTAAAACCTCAATGAGCTATCACCTCACACTTGTTAGAAAGGTTATTATCAAGAAAGATAGCTGAGCACTATGGCATAAGCCTGTGGTCCCCGCTACTCAGGAAGCTGAAGCAGGATGATCACTTGGGTCCAGGAGTTCAAGACCAGCTTGAGCAACATAATGAGACCCCCATCTTTCAAACACTAACAAAAGATGAAAGATAACAAGTGCTGGCAAAGATTTGGAGAAAAAAGAACCCTTGTATACTACTGGTGGGATTGTGAATTAGTACAACCATTATGGAAAACAACATGGTGGCTCCTCAGAAAATTAAACATAGAACTTACCTGGCGGTCCCACCACTGGGCATATATCCACAGGAAATGAAATCAGTATGTTGAAGTAGCTGCACTTGTTTATCACAACATTATTCACAATAGACAATATGTAGAATGGCTTAAGTGTCCATGGATGAAGAAAATGTGACACATATAGACAATGAAGAACTATTCAACTTAAAACGGACATCTTATCATTTGCAACAACATGGATGAACCTGGAAAACATTAAGTAAATCAGGCACAGAAGAATACCTCATGATCTTAATTGTATGTAGAATCCGAAAATGTCAGATTCATAAAAAGAGTAAAAGAATGGTCATCAAGAGCTGGAGGGCGGGGTTATTGGGGAGATGTTGGCCAAAGGACATATAATTTCAGATAGAAGAGGAGTAAGTTCAAGAGATGTACTGTATATCATGGTGACTACAGCTAATAATATATTTTATACTTGAAAATTGCTAACAGAGTAGATTATACGTGTTCTCATGAAAAAAATAAGTAAAAGGGGACTTCAAAAAGTTCATAGAGAAATGGAATTAAAAGATTAAAAATTAGCTTTGCATAGTGGCAGTATCATAGCTAATGAGGTTTATCTGAGGCGCGATTATTGCTAATTGAAAACTTTTCCCAATACCCCACTGTGATGACTTGCAGTATAGTCAGCATTGGCAATTTTTGACAGTCTTTACGGAGACTGGGAAAAAAAAAGATTAAAAATTATTTCTCAACATAAGCTCTATCAAATTCGAGATGATTTTGTAAACAATGTTACCAGCCATTAAGTCCATCCCTAAAGAACTGAGGGTCCTGGGAATTTACCCCTGTCAATGCAGTCTCTCTTACATCATTAAAGAAAAAATGGGTGCCCTTTAAAGATTTTTTAAGATCAGAAAACAAGTCAAAAGGAGACAAATGAGGACTGTAAGGTAGATGCTAATGATATCCCATTGAAACTCTCGTAAAATTGCCTTGTTCCATGAGAGGAATGAGCAGGAGCACTGTTGCGGTAGAGGACATTCTGGTAAAATTTTCCTGGGCTTTTCTTTAAAGCTTTGTCTAACTGTCTCAAAACATTCTCATAAAAAGCAGATGTTATTGAAGCAGATGTTATTGTTTGGAACTCCAAAAAAATCAACAAGCAAAATACCTTGAGCATCCCAAAAAACTACTGCCATGACATTTGCTCTTGACCAGTCCACTTGTGCTTGGACTGGACCATGTCACCTCTTGGTACCCATCCTTTGACAGAGTTTCTCTTCAGGATCACACTGTAGAACTTTCATCTCATTTCAATTCTTTGAAGAAATACTTCAGGATCTCGATGCTACTTGTTTTAAAATTTCCATTGAAAGCCGTGCTTTTGTCTGCAGCTTATCTGGTACAATGGCTTTCGCACTGATTGAATGGAAAGTTTGCTTGACCTTTTCAATCAGAATTGTGTAAAATGAACCAAGATGTCTATGGTTTGGGCTGTTGTTTGTGCTGTTAATTGTCAATCCTCTTCAATTAGGCACAAACAAGATTTTGCTCCTCACAAATTGATGTGGATAGGGTTAGAGTGAAATAAGCTTGGCCACAAAATTTTTTTTTTTTTTTTTGAGACGGAGTTTTGCTCTTGTTACCCAGGCTGGAGTGCAATGGCGCGATCTCGGCTCACTGCAACCTCCGCCTCCTGGGTTCAGGCAATTCTCCTGCCTCAGCCTCCTGAGTAGCTGGGATTACAGGCACGCGCCACCATGCCCAGCTAATTTTTTTTGTATTTTTAGTAGAGACGGGGTTTCACCATGTTGACCAGGATGGTCTCGATCTCTTGACCTTGTTATCCACCCGCCTCGGCCTCCCAAAGTGCTGGGATTACAGGCGTGAGCCACCACACCCGGCCTGGCCACAAATTTTAACAGTTGAAATTGGTGATGGGTTCATTATACTTTTGTCTACTTTTTTTTTTTTAGACGGAGTTTCACTCTTGTTACCCAGACGAGTGCAATGGCACCATCTCGGCTCACTGCAACCTCCGCCTTCTGGTTTCAAGCAATTCTCCTGCCTCAGCCTCCCAAGTAGCTGGGACTACAGGTGCCCACCACCATGCCCAGATAATTTTTGTATTTTTAGTAGAGACAGTGTTTCATCTTGTTGACCAGGATGGTCTCGATCTCTTGACCTCGTGATCCACCCGCCTCGGCCTCCCAAATGCTGGGATTATAGGCATGAGCCACCACGCCCGGCCTCTGTCTACTTTTATAAACATTAAATTCTCAGTAATGATGTAACTCAAATTTTTAAAGAATATATGAGTTGTCCAAGCATGGCGGTTCATGCCTATATCAGCAATTTTGAGAGGCTGAGGTGGGAGGATTGCTTGAGCCCAGGAGCTTGAGCCAGGTCTGGGCAACACAGCAAGATCCTGTCGCTGTTTAACTTTAAAAATATATGAGTGAAGCTTAAGATTTAAATGATAAAATGATCAAGCAGCAAGAGTGATCTGTAGCATCCAAACTGTTCTGTCTCTACTCCTTTTGGCTGCTTTTCATCATGATTGTCCTGAATTATTTCTGAAAAGTGGGTTGATCTTGATTTTTCATTTTTAAAATTGCTTAAACTATAGCATATTATTTATCCAAAATACTGCTTTTATGTCAGAAATGCATACGCTTCCTAGAAGCCCGTATTTATTCCAAGTCTCTGTATGTATATATCTCTCTCTCAAAAAAACATATACATACATATATATGTATGTATGTATGGGTATTTATTTATTTTTTTGAGATGGAGTCTCACTCTGTCGCCCAGGCTGCATGCAGTGCAGTGGCACGATCTCTGCTCAGGGCAACCTCCACCTCTTGGGTTCAAGAAATTCTCCCGCCTCAGCCTCCCAAGTAGCTGGGATTACAGGTATGCGCCATCACGCCCAGTTAATTTTGTAATTTTAGTAGAGATGGGGTTTCTCCATGTTGGTCAGGCTGGTCTCAAACTCCCAACCTCTGGCGATCCGCTGCCTCAGCCTTCCTAAGTGCTGGGATTATAGGCATGAGCCACCACGCCTGGCCTATTTATATTTTCTCTGCTTTTTAGGTGGCCAACTTCTTTCCTGCATTATGCTGTTCCCTCTTTCTGGTTTTCAACCCCATCTACAATTTATAGTCACTTGGGGAGTTTTTCTAAAAAGTGCCCAGGTCCAATTTCTGTAGTTTTCTATTCAATCATCGGAGATAGGGCATTTGTATTTGTAACTATTTAAGTGTTCGATGTCTTACCTTCTTGCTGAACTGTTTTATGAAAAGTAAGGCCTGTGTCCCCAGTGCCTAGTACAGTGCCCCTGCTACAGCTGTTTAATAATTGTTAAATGACTATTTCTACTTGTAACATATTTTAATTTCATATCAGAAAGAGCTGGAACTATTCTTTTGCAGAAAAACCAAGAGAATATTTAATATCCCTATTGGAACGTCTGACAATTGCAAAAGCAACAGGCGTAGCATTCCCTTTCTTTATGGATAACTCTAATGTTGTATCTATGTTTGAGATGATGGACTCCTCCAACAGAGGCACCATATCATTTGTGCAGTATAAAGAAGGTCAGTACTTTCTACAAATTGAGGTAATAGTTTGTGGCCATTCCATAATTTTTTCTAACAGAAAATCATTCTCACTTTGTAAATTTTCATTTCTTCTCATTATTTTACAGCCCTAAAAACCCTTGGTCTGTGCACTGAAGATGAAGATTTAGAAGATGATGGACACAGAATCACTTTGGATCAATTCAAGGATGAAGTGTATGTTTATTGTTAAATGACAACTATTTTAATAAGGTGGCATGATTTTGAAATATAATACCTTTTGAAATACATTCCTATCTTTTGAAAGAAATATTTTGTTCCCTTGAAATTTTCAGCTGACTGAAAAGTGAGGAGAGGGAAGGCTAACAGTAAAGTCTCTAAGCTCTGGAATACTAAATTCCAGTGGCAGCTCCATTCTTTTTTGAGACGGAGTCTTGCTCTGTTGCCCAGGCTGGAGTGCAGTGGTGTGATCCTGGCTCACTGCAACCTCTGCCTCCTGGGTTCAAGTGATTCTTCTGCTTTAGCTTCATGAGTAGCTGTGATTACAGATGCGCAACACCATGCCCAGCTAGTTTTTGCATTTTTAGTAGAGACAGGGTTTCACCATGTTGGCTAAGCTGGTCTCCAACTCCTGACCTCTGGTGATCCACCTGCCTTGGAGTCCCAAAGTGCTGGGATTACAGGCATGACCTTCCTAGCCCAGCCCACAATTCTTTTCCCAGCAATTCTCAAAGGATGAGGTGAAGAAGCATTAATATGCTAGGACAAGTAACAAACGCTTTGATCTCAACACACTAGCTGAAAACTCTATTTAAAATATATACTAATAGAATTTACCTCAAAATATTTCCTCAAAATTATTTATTGCAAAGTAAATTTTTGTCAATAGCATAGGCTGCATGCTAGTCTGATAATTTTAGATTTGACATATTATAGGATTAAAACTACTAACCCAGTGCTAAATAAAGTCAGAGAAAAATGAATGGAATAAAATTTAATAGTTATAGAAAGTTTCCAGGGAATCTAGCTCAATTTTTTAAGAATTTTTACTCTGAGATTAATCAAGAAACTATTATTGAATATAGCACCCAAGGTCAAGAAAAAGTTACAAGAAAAAAACTTTTGAGATTTATAATAAAAATTCTGTTTGTTTTTGAGACAGAGTCTTGCTTTGTCGCCAGGCACTAGGCTGGAGTACAGTGGTGCGATCTCGGCTCACTGCAACCTCTGCCTCCCAGGTTCAAGCAATTCTCCTGCCTCAGCCTCCCGGGTAGCTGGGACTACAGGCGCATGCCACCACGTCCAGCTACTTTTTGTTTTTGTATTTTTAGTAGAGACGGGGTTTCACCATGTTGGCCAGGATGGTCTCGATGTCTTGACCTCATGATCCGCCTGCCTCGGCTCCCAAAGTGCTGGAATTATAGGCTTGGGCCATGGCACCCAGCCTAAAATAGGAGTATTTTTCATTTCCCACAAATATCTTCCTTATTCACCAACTCACAATTTTTTTTTTTTTAGAGACAGGGTCTTGTTCACTTACCCAGGCTGGAGTGCAGTGTCAAAAAATCACAGCTCCCTGTAGCCTTGACTTTCTGGGCTCAAGCTATTCTCCTACCTCAGCCTCCCAAGTAGCTAGAACTACAGGCATGCATCAGGGTCGTGACATGTTGCCCAGGCTGGTTTCGCACTCCTGACTCAAGCAGTCCTCCTACCTTAGGCCTCCCAATATGCTGGGATTACAGGTATGAGCCACTGTATCTTGCCAGTTTTCTTACGGAAATACAGTGAATTCCCAAACTAGATATAGGAGCCTCAATTATAAATATGAATTCTAAAGTGAGTTAAAAAAATTTACTATGTTTGATTATCCACAACAGAATTTCCCTTAATTAGCACAGGAAATTGAAAGTTGATTATAACACATCTGCTATTTTATTCAACAGACATACTCAGCATTTATTTGTTAATAGAATTTTTCTATATAAACAAATTTTTCAATTTGTTTCGTTTTCTCTTTTTGTTTCCTTAGGAACAAGAGGATTAAGGACATATGGTCAGCATTCTAGTAACACTATAACTCCAAGATAATAAATGATTCTATAAAGTTTTCCAGTTTCATTAATTCAGAATTTCATCATGTAACTTGAAATCAAACTGGCTTCTTCTTAAAAAGCAAGAAAAACCTTTTTCTGAAAGACATTATTTTCCAGTATTAGGCCAGTTGGTCCTCAAATTAAGTAGAATCTCAACATCTTGTTGAGCCAGTTTGTATATTCCGACTTCATTTAATGCTGCTGTGGCAGGAAGTTGCCCTGAAGCTGACTGCAGTACATCTTTCAGGAGTAGTGCAGAACCGACGTTCAAATTCAAAACAATACAGGCTTCTTTTATACTGTTTAGGGAAAACGAAGGAGGGAAGTGAAATCTACATTATCTGCATCATCCATATTACAACAATTTGAGAATCTAAACAGCTTCTCTGCACTGCTGGTCCACATGTTCACTATAAAAATAGGGATTCTTTTAACGTGGTAAGTTAATGTGGTAAGACTACACAGGTGCAGAGTTTATATTTCTTTACTATAAGGTAGTAGGATCCCTATTTCAATAGGTATCCATGTCCCTAAAAACAATACTGCATATGAACACTCTATTAAATATAGGTATAACTTTAAATAGATTAGAATATGGGAAAAGACAAAAATGAGAGATAAAATAAAAGCAAGAACATGAAAATAAATTTTAAAAACAAATAGTTGCCCAGGTGCAGTGGCTCACACCTGTAATCCCAGCATTTTGGGAGGCTGAGGTGGGCGGATCACCTGAGGTCGGGAGTTTGAGACTAGCCTGGCCAACAGGGTAAAACCCTGTATCTACTAAAAATACAAAAAATAGCCGGACATGGTGGCGTGCATCTGTAGTCCCAGATACTGCGAAGGCAGAGGCAGGGGTTGCAGTGAGCCGAGATTGCACCATTGCACTCCAGCCTGGTGACTACAGGTGCACAACACCACACTTGGCTTTTTTTTTTTTTTACTTTTTGTAGCGATGGAGACTTGCTATGTTGCCCAGGCTGCTCTCAAACACCTGGCCTCAAGCAATCTGGCCACCTCTGCCTCCCAAAGTACTGAGATTAGAGGTGTGGGCTACTATGCTTGGCCTATAATTTAAACTTGAAATCAATCAATTCTGAAAAAAATTGTAATTATTATATTAATCATTATATTTGGAACCAAAATTAATGTCAAATGTTTAAGGAAACAAATTTCTTTCAGTCCCAGACTATTAGTAGGTATATTAAACATATTTGTAATTTATTTTGTAAACAGGGCACAACTCTACTTGCTTTTATTTTCTATTTATTCCTCCGGTAACTAAGCAAATAGAAGCATTAAACCAAAAACTAGAAAACAAAACCCAACATATAACTTATATCTAGTTCTGGTCAACTTTTTGAGATCCTGGGTCACATCTATCATTTTGGTTTCCCTATCGTGCTGTAAGCATACAGTAGACAATGTTTTATATATTTATTTTTTGAGACAAGAGTTTCACTCTTGTTACCCAGGCTGGAGTGCAATGGCGCAATCTTGGCTCACCACAACCTCCGCCTCCTGGGTTCAGGCAATTCTCCTGCCTCAGCCTCCTGAGTAGCTGGGACTACAGGCACGTGCCACCATGCCTAGCTAATTTTTCTATTTTTAGTAGAGATGGGGTTTCACCATGTTGACCAGGATGGTCTCGATCTCTTGACCTCATGATCCACCTGCCTTGGCCTCCCAAAGTGCTGGGATTACAGGCTTGAGGCACCGCACCCGGCCTTGTTTTAAAACTTACACTGATCTTATCCCACCCCAACATCTCCAGAACCCTAAAGTTAAAAGGAGTTAGCCTCCTATAACAATTGTATACATGAGTATTAATTGTTAAATGTTGAACTTACTGTTTAAAATAATTTTCTGGTCTCTTGCAATAGTGAGAAAACAAAGGGAAAAGATTACGAGTCATATCAAACTGCAACTGGGCTGCTCCTCCTTCATTGAAGTGATTAGCAAGAATTATCTGAAACAAAGAATTATTCATATAACAGTTGCCTTTATTATCACAGTCCAAAAATAGTCTATTCTTACTTACTTCTTGGTAGATGTATACATCCAGCTTCTCAACAAGCATTTGCCAGAACATTTTAAATAAGGAGAAACAGAGCTGCCGCTCCAGCTGCAGTAAATGGTCTCGTAGCGTAAGCAGTAATGGGCAGGCTGAACTGGACAGGGACATGACTGCCTGCTCTGACTGAGATGGCAAGGACAACCATCTGGAAAAAACATTCATTTTTACCACAGAATTTTCATCAGTTTGTGTTTTTAAATCATTTTAAATTTGAGGAAGTGTTCTGTGCTGCGGCATTTTGGATTAAGAAAAATACACAGCCCAACATTAAAACCTCTATCAGAAAATAAAGTACCTGTATTTAAATTTTCTCTCTCAATTACTATTTAATATGAGGGTATTTCCAAAATATCCCCAAATGTTAATGTGAAATATTGATATAAAGAAATTTAGGGTTTTATTTTTTATTTTTTTGAGACGGAGTCTCGCTCTGTTGCCCAGGCTCAGTGGCTCAATCTTGGCCCACTGCAACCTCTGCCCCCTGGGGTTCAAGTGATTCTCTTGTCTCAGCCTCCCAAGTAGCTGGAATTAGAGGTGCCCATACCACACCTAGCTAATGTTTGTATTTTTAGTAGAGATGGGGTTTCACCATGTTAGCCAGGCTAGTTTCGAATTCCTAGCCTCAAGTGATCTACCCACCTCAGCCTCCCAAAGTGCTAGGATTACAGCCATGAGTCACCTCGCCCAGCCTGACTTTAGCATTTTAATTAAGACATCAGCTAATATTATGTTCTCATTTTCAGTAAAAACACGACTAATAACAGATTAGAAGCACTCTAGGCCGGGCGCGGTGGCACAAGCCTGTAATCCCAGCACTTTGGGAGGCCGAGGCGGGTGGATCACGAGGTCAAGAGATCGAGACCATCCTGGTCAACATGATGAAAACCCGTCTCTACTAAAAACACAAAAAATTAGCTGGGCATGGTGGCACGTGCCTGTAATCCCAGCTACTCGGGAGGCTGAGGCAGGAGAATTGCCTGAACCCAGGAGGAGGTGGTTGCGGTGAGCCAAGATCACGCCATTGCACTCCAGCCTTGGTAACAAGAGTGAAACTCCGTCTCAAAAAGAGAGAAAAAAAAAAAAAAAGCACTATGTTGTAGGGACTATGGTAGGACAAAAAGATACTGCCTGCTTTCCAAGATAAAAGTAACACAGGTGTACACAAGGAATGGTAGTGGGATAAACTGTCCAACAAAAGTACCACAGGTGCACTTTACTGTACAAAATGGGAGATGGGTTAGGCTATTCAACCCCAGACCACACACCATCCTTCTACTGATATGTATTTACGAATAGCTAAATTATAATCAGTTCTGATTAAGAATGTCTGAGACAGCCAAGTGTGGTAGCTCATGCCTGTAATATCAGCAGTTTGAGAGGCCAAGGCCGGTGGATTGCATGAGGTCAGGAGTTAGCGATCAGCCTGCCCAACATGTGAAACCCTGTCTCTACTAAAAATACAAAAT
Organism: Callithrix jacchus; assembly: GCF_049354715.1. NCBI lineage: Eukaryota > Metazoa > Chordata > Mammalia > Primates > Cebidae > Callithrix > Callithrix jacchus. The sequence continues at coordinate 75,943,657 of NC_133512.1, read as the reverse complement.
TAGCTGGGCCTCATGGTGAACACCTGTAGTCCCAGCTACTTAGGAGGCTGAGATAGGAAGATTACTTGAACCTGGAAGGTGGAGGTTGAAATAAGCTGAGATTGCATAACAGCACTCCAGCCTGGGTGACAGAATAGGACTGTCTCAAAAATAAAAGTCCAAGACAACATATTTTAGAAATATTTTTACCAGCAATAAAGTTTAAAGTACATAAGGCCAAATCAGGTTCTTTCTAGACACCTTGGAAATCTGACCACATGTACCATCTTTAACTTTTACCAAACTGGTATTAAGAGCTGACTCAGGCAGAGGACATACCTTTCCTTTTTATACAATTTGGCGGCATCTTTAACATCTCTAAACACATGGTCTACTTGACGGGTCAACATATCATGCTTTAAACGCTCTAAGAGGTTAATCATGTCATCAAAGACAGAGCTCTCCATAGAGGCTAGTTGTCCCAGCTGCAATTTACTCAGAGTATTATTCTCTGCAAACACCTCCAGTGCAGCCTGTTGAAGTTGTAGAAAGAACTGAAAGCAAAAACATGTTAACACATTAACATACTTTAACAGCTTGAAATACAATTCATGTGTCATTCAATTCACCCATTTAAAGTCTATAATATGGCTGGGTGCAGTGGCTTACACCTGTGAACCTCAGCACTTTGGAAGGCCAAGGTGGGTGGATCACCTGAGGTCAGGAGTTCCAAACCAGCCTGGCCAACATGGCAAAACCCCATCTCTACTAAAAATGCAAAAATGAGCCAGGCGTGGTGGCATATGCCTGTAATTCCAGCTACTCGGGAGGCTGAGGCAGGAGAATTGTTTGAACCCAGGAGGCGGAGGTTGCAGTGAACCGAGATCATACCATTACACTCCAGCCTGGGCAACAGAGTGAGACTCCGTCTAAAATAAATAAATGTGTATAATTCAATGATTTTTACTATATTCAGAGTTGTGCATCCATCACAATTTTAGAACACTTTCATTACTCCCCAAGAAAAGCCCTCACTCTTAGCCGCCAAAACCCCAGTACAGTCTCCCCAGTGCCCTCAGTCCTAGACAACCACTAATTTACTTTGTCTCAGTGGATTTGCCTTTTCTGGATATTTCATATAAATGGAATCACAGAATGTATGATTCTTTGTGACTGTCTTCTTTCATTTGGTATATTGTCAAGGTCTGTCCATATTGTAACATGTATTAGCACTTCATTTTTTTACATTTTATATACTCCATTATATAGCTATACCACATTTTATCCAGTCATCAGCTGGTGGACATTTGAGTAATTTCACTTTGTCTATTATGAATAATGCTGCTGTGAACATTCTTGTGCAAGTTTTTATGTGGACGTATGTTTCATTTCTCTTGGTATGTACTGAAGAGTGGAACTGCTGGATCTTATGGTAAGTCTATGTTTTAACAGTCTGAAAGGCCAGGTATGGTAGGTAGTTCATGCCTGTAGTGCCAGCACTTTAGGAGGCTGAGGATCATTTTATAGTGAGACCTAATCTCTAGAATACATTTAAAAATTAGCTAAGTGTGGTGGCGCACACCTGTAGTCTCAGCTATTCAGAAGGCTGAGAAGGGAAGATTGCTCGAGCCCTGGAGGCAGAGGTTGCAGTGAGCCGACATTGTGCCACTACACTGCAGCCAGGGTAAAAGAATGAGATCTCATGTCAGAAAACAAACAAAAAAACCAGCTGAGGAATTGCCATACTGTTTTCCACAGCAACTGCACCATGTTACATTCCCACTAGCCAATGTTAAACCGTTCTGAAATGGAACAATCTCAAGATATATTGTTAACTGGAAAAAGCAGAAGAGTTTGCATAGTATGTTACAATATGTTGACATACACACACCAGTATTTATATAAATAGCTTCAGTAGTATATACGAGAAATTGATCAAAGTGATTGGCTTTAGGGAAGATTAGAATTAAGATTTTTCACTATAGTTTTTTGGCTTTTGAAATTTTATCACACGTGTGGATTACATATAGTGAAAAATATTTTTCACCTTCTGTGTATGGTAATCATGAACTTAACAAAAAAATGACACAATGGCCCAGGTACAGTGGCTCATACCTATAATCCCAGCATTTTGGGAGGCTGAGGCAGCCTGGCCAACATGGTGAAACCCTGTCTCTACTAAAAATACAAAAATTAGCTGGACATGGCGATGCATGCCTGTAATCCCAGCTACTTAGGAGGCTGAAGCAGGAGAATCATTGAACACAGGAAGTAGAGGCTGCAGTGAACTGAGAGCGCACCATTATACTCCAGCTGGGCAACAAGTGCAAAACTCTACCTCAAAAAGAAAAAGACTACTTGTTTTTTGATTTTTTTTTTTTTTTTTTGAGACAGAGTCTTGCTCTGTCCCCCAGGCTAGCGTGCAATGGCTCGATCTCTGCTCACCACCACGTCTGCCTCCCTGGTTTAAACAATTGTCCTGCCTCAGCCTCCTGATTAGCTGGGACTACAGGCGAGCACTACTATGCCGGGCTAATGTTTGTATTTTTAGTAGAGACAAGGTTTCACCATGTTGGCCAGGCTGGTCTGGAACTCCTGACCTCTATGATCTGCCCACCTTGGCCTCCCAAAGTGCTGAGATTACAGATATGTGCCACCATGCCTGGCCTTGTTTTAAATAAAAATAAAAATAATTGGCCGGGCGCGGTGGCTCACGCCTGTAATCCCAGCACTTTGGGAGGCCGAGGTGGGTGGATCACGAGGTCAAGAGATCGAGACCATCCTCGTCAACATGGTGAAACCCCGTCTCTACTAAAAATACAAAAAATTAGCTGGGCACGGTGGTGCGTGCCTGTAATCCCAGCTACTTAGGAGGCTGAGGCAGGAGAATTGCCTGAACCCAGGAGGAGGTGGTTGTGGTGAGCCGAGATCGCGCCATTGCACTCCAGCCTGGGTAACAAGAGCGAAACTCCGTCTAAAAAAAATAATAAAAAAAATAAAATAAAAAATAATTTTAAAATTACACTAACAATAAGCATTTAATCATAGGATTAACTATAAAGGTCTGAAATTTTGTTTTTCCAAAATACAATTACAAATGACTAAATAAATCACTTTGCCAAGGTGGTGGTTGTTTCTAAAACTCTGAATAGCATTAGGCAATAAACACATCTCAATAAGCCATGTTAAGGGCAACAGACATTTGGCTACCATTGATGGCCCAGGCTGGAGTGCAGTGGTATGATCAAGGCTCACGGCAGTCTCAACCTCCAGGGCTCAAGCAATCTTTACACCTCAGCCTCCCAAGTAGCTGGGACCAGAGGGCGTGCCCACCATGCCCAGTTAATTTTATGTAGAGACAGAGTCTCCCTATGCTGCCCAGGCTGGTCTTCAACTCCTAGGATCAAGTGATCCTCCCACCTTAGCCTCCCAAACAGCTAGAACTACAGGGGTATGCCACCATGCTTGCTAATTTTTTGTATTTTTTGTAGAGATGAGGTCTTGCCACACTGCCCAGGGTGGTCTCCAACTCCTGGGCTTAAGTGACCAGCCCACCTTGCCTTCCCAGTGTTGGGATTACAGGGGTAAGACACCACACCCAGCCATCTTTCTTAACAGTCTATAGCACCACATAAAACAGTTGATGATGTTCTACAAATAATTTCATTGAAGCTAAAAATCTGGCACAAGAATCAAGAATAACAATTTGTTTCACATTACTAAAAATGCTTTGCAGAATATGGAGCTGTGGGGGTGCTGAGAGAATAAAGTACGTACTTAAATTAGAGATACAACACATAAAAAAGTGAAAAATGAATGTATATATGCTGATGAGCTTTTTCTTTGAGATGGAGTTTTGCTCTTGTTGCCCAGGCTGGAGTGCAATGGCGCATTCTCGGCTCACTGCAACCTCTGCCTCCCCAGTTCAAGTGACTCTCCTGCCTCAGCCTCCTGAGTAGCTTAGATTACAGGCATGCACCACCACGCCTGGCTAACTTTTGTATTTTTAGAGACAGGGTTTGATTAGCTGGTTTTATTTTATTTGGTTTTGAGACGGAATTTCACTCTTGTTGCCCAGGAAGGATGCAACCTCTCCCTCCTGGGTTCCAGAGGGTTCTCCCCTGGAATTACAGCCATGCACCACCACGCCCAGTTAATTTTTATATTTTTAGTAGAGATGGGGTTTCACCATGTTGGCCAGGCTGCTCTCAAACTCCTGACTTTGGGTGATCGACCCACCTTGGCCTCCCAAAGTGCTGGGATTACAGGCATGAACTACCTCGCCCAGCCAGATTAGCTGTCTTTATAAACAAATTGATCATTACCCTCTATCTTATAATCTTATTATGAAGTAACTTTTATTTTCCTTGCTCAGAATGACATTATGCACATGGCTTTCAGTTAACATTTTTATATTATGAGACCTTCATGCAAAAAAAAAAAAAAATTAAAAATTAAAAAAAACATTTTTATAGAAAAAAAAAGCTTCAGGCAAGGAATGGTGGCTCATGCCTATAATCCCAGCACTCTGGGAGGGCAAGCTGGGTGGATCATGAATGACGTCAGGAGTCTGAGACCAGCCTGGCCAACATGGTAAACCCCATCTCTACTAAAATACAAAAAATTAGCCAGGCATGGTGGAGGACAGCTGTAGTAACAGCTACTTGGGAGGCTGAGGCAGGGAAATCACTTGAACCCAGGAGCCAGAGGTTGCAGTGAGCCGAGATTGTGCCACTGCATTCCAGCCTGGCAACAGAGCAAGATTCCTTTAAAGAAAAAAAAAAAAAAATCCTGATGCATCTGCAAGGAAAAAAAGAAAAAAAAACTTTAAATAATTACTAAGTCCCAGCCAGATTCCAGATAGGAATAAACCATGATTGTGCTTATCAGGTGTTTATCTTGTTTATATCTATAATGATTATATTTACTTTTGCTCCCTATTTATATGGCTTATTACCTGGGATTTAACACAAAAACATTTTTTGTTTGGCTTTTTCTTTTACATTAAAATAGGTATTATGAGGAATACATTTTCTTCTATATAACGCTTTAGAAGCAATCATAAATTTTTGTTCTGCATATAACAAAGTGTACTATATAGTGCATTAATTAATGTACAATTTTTTTCTTAAACTTTTAATTTAAAATATGTCACGTTTTCTAGACTTACTTCCTAATCCAAGGATTTAATGTTTTTACATGTCCATGTATGAATGTATTTCATTTCTGCTTTTATTTCTTGTTTTATTGCATTAAGATTTGATAATGCACAGAAATTTTAAATTAATTTACCTTGTCCATTTTTGTGACTCATCTGTACACACTTGAAAATTGTGTTTTTCCCATTATACTGTGGAATTTATCACCTATCTTCAGTTAATCAATCTAATTATTTAACCTTATAATTTTTTAATTCTCACTTTACCTATCACATTCTAATGGTATATTTTTGTCTTCAGTTAAAATTGCATTTTTCTTTATCTTCCTGTTTTTTTATGACACAATTATATATTTTATATATTTCATATTTCATATCAAAATTTTCAGTCATTATCAGATTTATTCAGTACAGTTAGTTTGACATTTAATGTCCACTTTACCATTTCATGGTCATCCTAGTTCTGTTAATGTGTTCTGTCATGAAATTTACCTTATGGGACACCCAAGTTGACTTTTGTATTCTCATAGATGATCTTAGAAGAGTGATTGTTAACTTAAGGGCACCCTGTCCAAGAAGGGGGTTCTGGAGGTCCTCTGAGATGATGTTAATATCTAAAACATCCAAAAGAATTAATCTGTCTATGTTGAGGCTATAAAGGCTAATTAGACTTTTGTCTGGAAGCACCAATTGGAAAATCTGGTTACCAGAAGTCCCGACAGCCAGGATATTCCTTGAATTAATAAAAAGACTAAAAATAAACTACTTCTTAATAATTATAGTTAGACAAATTCAACCTGTGAGCGGGTTTGCTTAATTATAATTAGGCAAATCAAATCATGTCAGAATCTGCATGGAGAAGGGAAGGGTCAACAGAATCTGGAGGGAAAAGGTCTTATGGTACTTGTTAACTGGACCCGAAGTCTTTATTTATAGATTTATTTAAAATAAACTTTTCAATAAATAAATCAGTTAATTTGTTTCAGATACATTCATGGTAGTGCGGTTTTCTTTTTTTAAACTGAGTTCTTACCTTTTAGGGATACATACTAATGTACATCTCTCTATATAAATATTACCATGAAATATGTTATCTGAGATCTGCTTCAAAATAATCAAGTATGGGGGGCAGAAGAGGTTTAAATAAAACAAAATTAGTGTAACAAGTCAAGTGATAGCCAAAGTTCATTTACCTATTCTATTTACTCATGCATATATTTGAAAATATGATACACAAAATGTTACTTAATTTTATTTTTTGTAGAGACAGGGTCTCACTATGTTGCACAGGCTGGTCATGAATTCCTGGGCTCAAGTGATCCTCCCACCTCGGCCTACCAAGTAGCTTGGACTACAGGCATGTGCCACCATATCTAGCTACTTTTATTATTTTTTGGAGAAATGAGGTCTCCCTATGTTGACCAGGTTGGTCTCCAACTCCTGGGCTCAAGCAATTCTCTCATCTCAGCTTCCTAAAGTGCTGGGAGTACGAGCATGAGCCAGTGCACCCACCCAATTCATACATAATTGTTTAAATGTATGAAACAATTAAAACTCAAATGGTTCCTTCCTATTTTAAAATGGCTCTTTATAATCTGTCATGTTTTGAAGACATTCAAGAGGTATTAAACATTTTTTTATGTTCCTTAAAGTCCTGGATTTTATTGCTTTTGACATCACTTTAATCTTAGCTTTTTTTGCGATTGCAGTTACCATATATGATATTTCCAAATGGTTCACTCTATAAACAAGTATTTCATGAAATGTTTGCTTTTCTGATAATTAAATACATTAAAATATCAGGATTATTTAAGTACTTGAGATTTGCTTGACAAAAACGTGTATTTTAATAACACCTCCTAATTATGGTACTATGATTCTATCTAGCATGTTTACTTTTGCTTGCAATAGATTCAATTTCAAAAAGCATTAATAAAATAGTTCAGCCGGGCATGGTGGCTCATGCCTGTAATCCAAGCATTTTGGAGGCCAAGGCGGGCGGATCACCTGAGGTCGGGAGTTCAAGACCAGCCTGACCAACATGGTGAAACCCCATCTTTAAATAAATAAATTAAATTAAATAGTTCAAACTAGTAATATATTACTTAATATAAAAGAATATTAACTCACAACATTGTCAGCCCAATCTGCTAGTACTGTTGAGATGTAGTTCACAGCATTAAGAATTGCACAGTATCGAAAGCCAAGAGAAGCTCTAGTCTCTTCTTTCATCACCTGTGTCAGTCGTATCCTAAAATCATCTACTAAGTCCTTCTGTAACTCCAGGAACTGCAGCTTTCGGGAAGCTGTGGGAAGATTTTTATACCTGTCTGTGGAAAAAGTTATTAAAACATATTAAGGTTTACGGTACCATCCAAGATATAGTTACAAGTTTTCCCCACTGTCACGCTTCAGTGCTTTTGTCAAAAATCAATTGCCCAGTCAGGTGTGATTTATTTCTGAGCTCTTTAAGGATATGAGTTTCAAAAGGATGCATGTTTGCCAAAACTCACTGAATAGTACACTTAAGATCTGCACATTACACTGTATGTGAAGTATGCCTCAATTTTTAAAAAAGGCAAACGAGTAAATTATATATAAAAGTTACAGTTTCGGCCAGGCACAGTGGCTCACGCCTGTAATCCCAACACTTTGGGAGCCCAAGGCAGGTGGATCACCTGAGGTCAGGACTTCAAGACTAGCCTAGCCATGATGGTGAAATCCCACCTCTACTAAAACTACAAAAATTAACTGGGCAGTAGTGGCGCGTGCCTGTAATCCCAACTGCTTGGGAGGCTGAAGCAGGAGAATTGCTCGAACCTGGGAGGTGGAGGTTGCAGTGAGCCAAGATTGTATCACTGCACTCCAGCCTGGACAACAGACAGACTGAGGCTATCTCACCAAAAAAAAAAAAAGAAAAAAAAATGACTGTTTCTTCAACAAGTAAATCGCATTTTTTAAAAAAGGAAGAACTTGGATAAATTCAAAGATATAAATTTAAGAAGTTATACGCCAGGTGGAGTGGCTCACGCCTGTAATCCCAGCACTTTGGGAGGCCAAGGCAGGTGGATCACATGAGGTCGAGTCTGGGCCGGGCATGGTGGCTCACGCCTGTAATCTCAGCACTTCAGGAGGCCGAGGCAGGCGGATCACCTGAGGTCAGGAATTCAAGACCAGCCTGGCCAACATGGTGAAACCCAGTCTCTACTAAAAATAAAAAAAAAAAAAAATTAGCTGGGCATGGTGGTGGGCACCTGTAATCCCAGCTACTGAGGAGTCTGAGGTAGTAGAATTACTTGAACCTGGGAGGCAGAGGTTGCAGTGAGCCAAGATAGCACCATTGCACTACAGTCTGAGTGATGAGCAAAACTCCATCTCAAAAACATAATTTATAGTTGACATGATGTCTGAAATTTTCTTTACAATTCTTCAGAAAAAAGTAATTGAAAAGTGTGAATTGCTTTAAACTTTGGTAATGGGTATCTGAGAGTTCATCATATTATCCTACTTTTGTGTATGTGTGAAAATTTTCCCAATAAAAAGTTTTTAAGAGACACACAACTTTTCCTTAATGTTTTTGTCTTAGTGTTTTTCATATTTTTCTTATAGTTAAAAATACGCAATTATTTGCTGACTGGGCTTCAGGTTACCAGACAAGCCTAAGAAATGGACAGGCTAGTGGATGAAGGTGAAGAGGGCCAGGGATGGTGGCCATGAGGGCCCAGTGGCACCTGGACAACCAGCAGGCCCACAATGGGACAATGTGATGCCCAAAGATCAACGAGGGCCAGAGGACGCTAGGCTACCCTCCAGCCAGAGAATCCCTGCACTATAATGAAAGTTCCTATTACTATTCCAATCCTTAAAATCACTTTATTATTTTGCTCTCTTCTGCAATCTTTGATAAATCAAAATCAAGAAAATATTTTAAATATAGACCAATCACCATTTATTGAAGACACCTAAAATGCCCAATAGCATGCGAGTTTAGATAATAAAATTAAATTCTTATTTAACTGTTTTTGTGTAACTATTCAGGAGAGTTCCCCTCATGTACACCACTGTTTAAATCCTTAAATTAAAAACCCAAAAGTTAGAATATTGTGAGATTTCTACCAATATAGAAACTGAATTTAAAGACAACCAGCAAAGGCTGGGCGCGGTGGCTCACGCCTATAATCCCAGCACTTTGGGAGGCCGAGGCGGGTGGATCATGAGGTCAAGAGATCCAGACCATCCTGGTCAACAAGGTGAAACCCCGTCTCTACTAAAAATACAAAAAATTAGCTGGGCATGGTGGTACGTGCCTGTAGTCCCAGCTACTCAGGAGGCTGAGGCAGGAGAATTGCTTGAACCCAGAAGGCGGAGGTTGTGGTGAGCCGAGATCATGCCATTGCACTCCAGCCTGGGTAACAAGAGCAAAACTCCATCTCAAAGAAAAAAAAAAAAAAAAAAAAAGACAACCATCATATAATATTAATTTGTTGAGTCACTTATTTATTGATTAACTTATTGACAGAGTTACTCTCTCTCGCCAAGGCTGGAGTGTAGTGGCTCAAGCACAGCTCACTGCAACCTCCACCTCTCATGCTCAAACTATCCTCCCACCTCAGCCTCCCAAGTAGCTGGGACTACAGGCATGCACCACCACACCTGGCTAACTTCTGTACTTTTTGGAAGACAGGGGTTTCACCATGTAGCCCAGGCTGTTCTGGAACTCCTGGGCTCAAGTAACCTGCCCGCCTCGGCCTCTCAAAGTGCTGGGATTATAGGCATGAAACACTGCATCCAGCCTACTGAGCTACTTTATAAAAGGCCATGTGAAAACAGTACTTTTAAAACAAAGTTGTATCTTAAAAAACTTATACCTACCAGTTATAACCAAGAGTAGAGTCATAAAAGTTTCTGCACAATCTGGAACTTTCATTTCATCCACATCAGTGATATCTTTATATTGCGATACCCAGGCAGCTTCTGATGAAAGCATTGAGTCCATTTTTTGAAGAGCAACTGATAATCAGAAAAAAAGGATTATATCGATTAAGTGGTTACAGTCATTCCTAATTATTCAATTTATAATTATTTAGAAATGATGGCTTTTCTATTAAAAAAAAAACCTACAGTCTCCCACTAGTTGTATTAAATTTGACTTAATTAATGCTTTATTTTAAACAGGATACTTCACCCCCATCCCCAAATTTTGAAAATAGTTGACTTGGCCGGGCTCAGTGGCTCACGCCTATAATCCCAGCACTTTGGGAGGCCAAGGCGGGTGGATCACAAAGTCAAGAGATCGAGACCATCCTGGTCAACAAGGTGAAACCCCGTCTCTACTAAAAATACAAAAATTAGCTGGGCATGGTGGTGCGTGCCTGTAGTCCCAGCTACTCGGGAGGCTGAGGCAGGAGAATTGCTTGAACCCAGAAGGCGGAGGTTGCGGTGAGCCGAGATTGTGCCATTGCACTCCAGTCTGGGTAACAACAGCAAAACTCCATCTCAAAAAAAAAAAAAGAAAAGAAAATAGTTGACTATTTAAGCTACAGTCAAAAAGATTCTACTGGTGAGCGCAGTGGGTTAGTAATCCCAACACTCTGGGAGACCAAGGTGGGCAGATTGCTTGAGTCTAGGAGTTCACAACCAGCCTAGGCAACACAGCAAAACCCCATCTCTACTAAAAACAAACAAACAAATAGTAGTCAGGTGTGGTAGCACACATCTACAGTCCCAGATACTGGGGTGGCTAAGGCAGGAAGATCACATGAGCCCAGGAAGTCAAGGCTGTAGTAAGCCATGATCAGCTCACTGCACTCTAGCCTGGGTGACAAAGTGAGACTGTATCTCAGAAATAAATAAATAAATAAAATAGTCTGACACTGGGAGGCCAAGATGGGCAGACCACTTGAAGTCAGGCGTCCCAGACCAGCCCGGCCAACATGTTGTAAACCTGTCAATCCTAAAAATAGAAAAATTAGCCAGATGTGGTAGTGCACACCTATAATCCTAACTACTCAGGAGGCTAAGGCAGGAGAATTCTTTGACCCCAGGGGGTAGAGACTGCAGTGACCTGAGATTGTGCCACTGCACTTTAACCTGGGCGACAGAGCTAGAGTCTGTCCCAAAATAAATAAAATAAAAAATTCTATGATAAAATCTATAAAACAATTATACACCCCACTGGCTTTACTATTCCACTCTAGAAACACATAGAGTATAATTCCAGGAAAAATGGAAGTTTCATGTGAAATAAAGAAAAGATTATCTCTGAAGGAAACTCAGAAAACCCTGACAAAGAAACTTTCAGATGCCTCTAGTTCCTACTCAGAACTGGAAAAGAAAAATATCAAAAATTTATATCCACAGAAACAGACATTTCTCCCTACCCTCTGGCCACATCAGCACTTACATTTTCTCTCCACCGTCAACCATCTCTGAAAACAGGTTTCCTCTGAGAAAATATGCATACAACTAACAAACGTGCCAGGATAGCCATGAACACTGTGTAGCTCCCTTTCAAACAAGAGTACTTCATCCACCAAATGACAGAAGAGATTGTCATCATATAGCAGACAAGGAATATCAGTGGCTAACTTCTCAAGAACCAGCATCATAAGGCCCCGAGAAAATTCAAGCTAAAAAAAATATACAAACAGGTGTGTAAATAAAAAGTTGTCCATGCACACAAATAGTTCTAAAACAGAAACACAGGACTGAGTCTTACCCTCGCATTTACCAAACAGCCTACTTTGTCTAGTATTGGCTGAATCTTCTCATCCAGAAATTGAGTATGGTTTCCAATCCACATAAGTACTTGAGCCAAGTACCATTCTGGCTAAGGAAGGAGGAAAATAGTTTGAATTCTTAAGTCACTCCAATTAAAAAGTTATAATTACATGAATCTATTTAATTGTATATGCACAACACTTACAAATACTAGTTGAAAATTCCTGTATGTAACAGCACAATTTCTACTCTGAATTTTTAACTCCTGCAAGGCTTAATAATCAAATGTTTGCCAACGTACTCCCAATAAATTTCAATAATGTGACTTAAGCCAATAAACCCATAAATTTACAATGTCACATATATTTAAAACCTAGCACTTCATTAATGTGTAAAATGATGAGTACTACAAAGAACTGATGGCCTATAAATTTTTTGAAATAGCATTTGAAAATAATTTTTAAATATAACTTTCTTATGGTTTTTATTTTCAAAAAGTAAATTAAGAAAAAATTTGCTAGTCTGCATTACAAAAACTACAGGTCTTACACAAGTTTAAGAGCAGAAATACCAAGTACTTAATATTTGCTTTGCTTTGTTTTGCAATGGTAATTCAGTAATAGCTGATGCCCAAGAGCAAAAATACCATATTTTCCTTGTGTCCAGTATATGAACACAAGTCCTCAATTATATGTATAAAGAGAAGTGACAAAACAGGAATTTCGCCCTTAGAAAAAAAACACGAAAGTGAATATAGAGTCAGATTTTAACTTAACCACCAATAGTACAGAAATTCTAACATTTGCTAGTAATAAAAATGAAGAACAAGAGCTGCCAAAACACACCTTGCTTAACACATTAGTCTGCCGGTTCCCTCTGAAGTGATACCTGAACCTCTTCTGAAGAGGTGTCAGCATAATCTGGATGGGCAGGATGACAGAAGGGGATGCAGGTAGAGAGTATTTTTCTGGGAGTTGTTTTGGCTCAGTAAGTAATTCATCTCTGACATAATCAAGTCAAGGAAAAAGAATCCAAAGCATACCTAATATACACACACATATGTACATATACGCACGCAATGAAGTTTTCCAACAAATGTATCAGATACTCAGTAATTATTATGCAAATAAGTAATCTCACTTTATACTGAATATACATTCAGCTAAAATGCACAAAAAGCCAGGCATGATGATGGTGACTCACACCTGTAATCCCAGCACTGTGGGAGGCTGAAGCAGGCGAATCACTTGAATCCAGGAGTTTGAGACATGCCTGGGCAATATGGCAAAACCCTGTCTCTAGAAAAAAATAACAAAAAGTAACCAGGCATGGTGGCACATGCCTGTAGTCCCAGCTACTCAGGAAGAAGAGGCGGGAGGATCAATTGAGCCTAGGTAGTCAAGGCTGCATCAAGCCATGACTGTACCAATTGACTTCAGCCTGGCTGACAGAGTGAGAGCATGTCTTTAAAACACAAAAATGGGCTGAGCCCAGTGGCTTATGCCTGTAATGCCAGCACTTTGGGAGACTGAGGTGGGCGGATTACCTGAGGTGGGGGGGAAACCCCATGGGGAAACCCCATCTCTACTAAAAATACAAAATTAGCTGGCCATGGTGAAACATGCCTGTAATCACTGCTTCGCAGGAGGCTGAGACAAAATAATTGCTTGAACTTAGGAGTGGAGACTGCGGTGAACTGAGATGGTGCCATTACACTCTAGCCTGGGCAACAAGAGTGAAACTCCATCTAAAACAAACAAACAAACAAAAAACTGGCCAGGCGTGCTGTAATCCCAGCACTTTGGGAGGCAGAGGCATGTGGATCACACGGTCAGGAGTTCGAGACCAGTCTGACCAAAATGCTAAAACTCCATCTCTAACAACAACAACAAACAAATTAGCCGGGCGTGGTTGCACATGCCTGTAATCCCAGCTACTTGGGAGGCTGAGGCAGAAGAATCACTTGAGTCCGGGAGGCAGAGGTTGCAGGGAGCCGAGATCACACCATACACTCCAGCCTGGGTGACAGAGGAAGACTCTATCTGGCGGGGGGGGAACCCCACAAAAATGCTATCAGAATTAATCTATAAAACTTTCCTAAACTAGTAACAAAAAAATTCAAGCATCATTTGATTAAACTAACACTGTTACTAAGGTTTCCTCCCAATTGCCCATTTGTTCTATCATCCCAAAAGACCTTTTTGTGCTATAATCTTGGATCAGTGATGCATCTTGAACTCTTCCTTACAGCCCTCCCACCCACACGCAATTCACTTTCCAAGAGTACAGTCCACCACTTGGTGCGCATTTACAGACCAAGTCCAAACACAGGATTCTTGTTTGGCTTTCTTGGCCACTTCAAAAAGGTTTTACTCTCAAGCCACAAATCCATTCTAGAAAGAAGAAATTTTAGTAAGTTTTCAACTGCAAGAAAGATACGAGGTTTGTAGTTTCAAAAGCTGACAAAACAGTGTCTCCAGGTAACTGTATGTCTCTGGGGCACTGGCGGGTCGACTTAAGCCAACAGTTTGTGATTGAGGGGGTGCAATGATTGGCCAATGAAGCTGTGCCAAAATTTCCTCAAAATCACTGCAACGAAAAAGTAACACATACATTTGAGTACATCACCAAATGATCACCAAACACCCATCAGAAAGCAAGTACCACAAAATATGGGTAGTAAATTCCCTACCTTGTAAGCTTGTCCTTGAGAATTTTATGCCAGAATTTAACTGTGGCTCTCATGAAACCAAGAAGATGAGTACAGGATGATTCCTGAAGTTTGATGTCAAGTTCTGCCATAGACACTAGAGTGGAGGCTGCCTCTGGTACATTATTGGTCATCAGATATTGCTGAATATTATCACTGTAAACAAAGTAAAGCAAAATTTTTTTTTCTTTTTGAGATGCAGTTCTTACTGTCACCCAGGCTGGAGTGCAGTGGCATGATCCTGGCTCACTGTAACCTGTCTCCTGGGTTCAAGCGATTTTCCTGCCTCAGCCTCCCAAGTAGCTGGGATTACAGACATGCGCCACCATGCCCAGCTAATTTTTTTGTATTTTTAGTAGAGACAGGGTTTCACCATGCTGGCCAGGCTGGTCTCAAACTCCTGATCTCAAATGACCCACCCACCTCAGCCTCCCAAAGTGCTGGGATTATAGGCTTGAGTCACCATGCCCAGCTGAAAGCAAACTGAAAGAACAGATTGCTCAGAATAATTTCAAATTTGGAAAAAGTTCTTTTTCATGTTTTTTTTTTTTTTTTTTTTGAGACGGAGTTTCGCTCTTGTTACCCAGGCTAGAGTGCAATGGCGCGATCTTGGCTCACCACAACCTCCGCCTCCTGGGTTCAGGCAATTCTCCTGCCTCAGCCTCCTGAGTAGCTGGGATTACAGGCACGCACCACCGTGCCCAGCTAATTTTTTTGTATTTTTAGTAGAGACAGGGTTTCACCATGTTGACGAGGATGGTCTCGATCTCTTGACCTCATGATCCACCCGCCTCGGCCTCCCAAAGTGCTGGGATTACAGGCATGAGCCACCACACCCGGCCCTCATGTTTTATATAAAGTTATATTCAAGGAAGAATGAGGCACCACCCTAAGGTAGCCTTTGTTTTTTAACCTGATACCAAGGCCTCTCTCGGAGCCTAGAGTCCTCTACTTCTGCATTCTTCTAAGAGCAGCAGCCTGCAGCCTACGTTCTGGAGACCTCCCAGGACCTTTCCCTTCCTACTCCTCCTGACAGACCTGTTTTGTGTCACATTCCTGTGGACACCACTCATTTCTGATCAATCTGTCTTTTACAGAAGTCTTCATTATTTTAATCCAAGGGAATAACGTGGGTAGCATCCGGTAAGGTGAAGTACGATATTCTTCAATTGTTACCTACTTTGCTTAGCTGAACTTGATTTCCCACTTCAAAGAAATGTAAATCCAACAAAAACTACCATGTTTAAGAAATGTACAGGGGCCAGGCATGGAGGCTCACGCCTGTAACTTCAGCACTTTGCGGAGCCAAGGTGGGCGGATCACCTAAGGTGAGGAGTTCAAGACGAGCATGGCCAATGTGGTAAAACCCATCTCTTTAAAAAAAAAAAAAGTACAAATATTACAGAAGAATTTCAAATGTACAAACACAGAATATAAAAGTATTGCTTTTTTATTTGATTTTTTTTTTTTTTTTTGAGACGGTCTCACTCTATCACCCAGGCTGTCACCCAGGCTGCAGTGTAGTGGAACAATCACAGCTCATTGTAACCTCAGCCTCCTGGGGCTCAAGCAATCCTCCTATCTCGGCCTCCCAAGTATCTGGGACTACGGGTGCTCACCACACCGCCTAGCGAATTTTTTTCTTTAACAGAGATGGGATTTTGCCATGGTGCCCAGACTCGTCTTGAACTTCAGGGCTCAAGTGATAGGCCCAGCTCAGCCTCCCAAAGTGCTAGGATTACAGGTATGAGCTACCATGTCCGGCAGGAGTACTGCTTTCAAGGATGTAATGAAATAGATTTCTTCACAACACTAAAGCATAAATGACATTTACAGCACAGGAAAAGCCAGAGAAACAGGGTTCACTCAGAGTGATAGTGCTATACTACAGTATCCAAGAAATAGAGCTAATATGAAGATACTAATTCTAGCAAGAAGAAACTACTTTTAAAAAAGACAATGTACATCAGAATAAAATCAGGCCATTATGAAGAAATTTGGAGATGAGGAAAATCCCACAAGCTCTAAAGGAAAGCTAGAAATAGAGATATTATCCTAAGACCTCAGGGAAAGAACACATTATTAAAGAGAAAAAAATAACTGTGCTCTACTTGCTTATGAACTTGATCCATATTTCTAACATAAATCCTTCAGCGTATTTCCCTTACAAACAATTCAGATATCAGAAAAGGTTATCAAGGCCAGGCACAATGGCTCACGCCTATAATCCCAGCACTTTGGGAGGCCAAGGCAAGTGGGTCACTTGAGGTCAGGAGTTTGAGACCAGCCTGGCCAACACGGTGAAACCCCCTCTCTACTAAAAATACAAAACTTAGCCAGGCATGGTGGTGTATACCTGTAATCCCAGCTACTCAGAAGGCTGAGGCAGGAAAATCATCTGAACCCAGGAGGCAGAGGTTGCAGTGAGCTGTGCCACTGCACTCCAGTCTAGGCAACAGAGCAAGAGTCTGCCTCAAAAAAAAAAAAAAAATTAAGATAAATAAATTAAATTTTTAAAAAAATAAGGAAAGAAAAAAGTTATCAATACCCATAGTCCTATTTCAGTTAATCTATTACTTTGGCTACTACAAGACTGAGGGTTTCAAATAACTTATTGTACTTAATAAAGTTATTAACATTGCCTCTTACTGGTATTTCCTTTCTCAGGGACAAGGAGAAGAGCAGTAAAATAAAGCAAGATTTAAAAAATTCCTTCATAGCAATATAATTTATTTAAGAAAGAGATGCTCTAAAAAGTAAACTTTTTATTCAATTTCTAGAATCAACACTACAGTCTTAGGCATATCAATTTATATGTAAAACTCATATATGCAAAACAGATTTCTATACTGTACTGATGTAAAATTCCTTAACATTTTGGGAAATATATGCAGTAAAAATAAATGCATAAAATATCCATAACAAACATAACATTATTAACTATGATACATTTGAAACAGGACATTAAAACCCTCAGATGACTTTTTCCCTCAGGCTTTTTAGGCAACATTAATGGTTACTGACCACTTTGCAACAAGTACTAGTTAAAACAATCCAAGGATGGGACAGTACAATTTGGAGGGATTGGGGGACCTTATCATGAAACTAAAGAATCTACTAATCTAGGTGGAAATGTTACTTCGGGTTGTTTGAAAGGCAAAACTAGATCCAATTAACCACTAGTGATAGCTATTCAACTCAAAAGAACAAAGGTCAAGCCTTACTTCCTTGTTTTTCCTACCCAGAGGTAGAAGACCTCTTGTTATTCATCTAAGAATACTGTGTACCTCTTATGATTCCCACTGAAAAATATTCAAATTATAAAGAAAGCAATCCATTTTGTTAAGTGATCAGTTCTAAAAATTAAATAGGAATACCTATTACCAAACTATGTTTTATTAATCTGGCATTACAAAGAATAGTTTTTATCATGTGTTCATATTCCAGTTATAAGACTTAAGTTTAACGTACTTACATTACCTTCTTTCAAATGCTAATTAAGCTTCCTGAAAAGTTTATGTTCATTCACAATAAAGGAAAAGAAGCATTATCATATTTTCATAACTGGTTAAATTATTATAATCTTTCATTAACTCAATTATTTAATGGTACACATGCACTCTTTAAGACAGAAGCCTCAAAGGAAAATAGTAATTATGAGAACAAAGAGGCCCATTTTACCTTAGTTCTTCAATTTGTGAAATCCATTTAAGGTAAGCAAGATGACGTTCGATCTCTTCAATCTGGCTAATCATGGCTCCAAGATCATCCATCCAAGGCTGTGCAGTCAGCAAATGGCTGTTAATGGCACTGAAGAGATGAGTTTCCTGCTCCAGAAACTGATTAAGAAATTGCTTTGATTCTTCTGCATTTTTTAAGGCACTTTGAATTCTTTTAGGGATTTCTGATGAAATTGTAAGTACCTGACAAATAAAAGAAAAAAAAATGAAAGAGAGAAAGAAAAGCAGCAATCACATGAAGTTTTCTAATTTTTTTTTTTTTTTTTTTGAGAGGGAATCTCACTCTGTTGCCCAGGTTGGAGTGCAGTGGTGCCACCATATCTCGCTGCAGCCTTGACTTCGTGGGCTCAAGCCATCCTCCCACTTCAACCTCCCCAGTAGCTGGGACTACACATATGCACCACTACATTTGGCTTTTTTCTTTAAATATAAACAAGGTCTCACTATGTTGTCCAGGCTGTGTGTAACCTTTTTTATTAGTTCATTCCCTTCAAAATACATATTTGTTGTAACAGAACTGGAAATCATCCATCAAAACCTTCAAAAGAAAGGTTTGATTTCTTCATCCCATACCAACCAAACCCAAACATAAAATACTGTTTTATATACATACGAACGTCAGGAAGAAGTATGCCTTTGTGTTGAAAACAGTAAGTGAAACAAAAAAATAAGTAAAAAATATACACATACATACATATATACACATACATGTATAGGAAGGGACCTAACACACTGGCCCCTAGTAAGCATCTAGAGGTCTGCCTCCACAGGCTCAGCAGAGGATCCAGCGAGAGAAAACTTACTAATAACATGCTCTACCTACTAAATATTTTCCTTCAAAAGCAAACAAAGGGCTGAGCGCAGTGTTTCACACCTATAATCCCAGTACTTTGGGAGGCTGAGGTGGGTGGATCACTTGAGGTTCAAGAGTTTGAGACCAGCATGGCCAACATGGTGAAAGCCCATCTCTACTAATAATACAAAAACTAGCCTGGCATGGTGGCATGCACCTATAATCCCAGCTACTAGGGAGGCTAAGGCAGGAGAACCACTTGAATCCAGGAGGAGGAGGTTCCAATGAGCCCAGACTGTGCCACTGCACTCCAGCCTGGGTAACAGAGCAAGACTGTCTCAAAAAAAAAAAAAAAAAAGCAGGCCGGGCGCAGTGGATCACGAGGCCAAGAGATCAAGACCATCCTGGTCAACAAGGTGAAACCCCGTCTCTACTAAAAATACAAAAATTAGCTGGGCATGGTGGTGCGCGCCTGTAGTCCCAGCTACTCGGGAGGCTGAGGCAGGAGAATTGCTTGAACCCATTGAACCCAGGAGGCGGAGGTTGCAGTGAGCCAAGATCGTGCCATTGCACTCCAGTCTGGGTAACAACAGCGAAACTCAGTCTCAAAAAAAAAAAAGCAAATGAAGATCTCATTCTAAAAGGCTGGAAGGCTGGGCATCTCTATTTTGCCAACATCCCCCAGGTGATTCTGAATTAAGGCCAGGCTAAGAACCACTGACTTGGTGGGATGATATCTAAGCAATACCTTTAGAAATGGCATTTACTGGCCAGTGCAATGACTCACACCTGTCATCCTAGCACTTTGGGGAGGCCGAGGCAGGGAGATCACTAGAGGTCAGGAGTTTGACAACAGCCCGGCCAACATGAAAAAAAAAACCAAAAAACTAGACAGGCATGGTGGCACACGCCCATAATCCCAGCTACTTGGGAGGCTGAGGCAAGAGAACTGCTTCAACCTGGGAAGCGGAAATAACAGTGTAGATCGTGCCACTACACTCTAGCCTAGGTGACAGAGAGAGATTCTATCTCAAAAAAATAAATACAAATACAAAAATTAGCTGGCTATGGTGGTATGAGCCTGTAATCCCAGCTACTCAGGAGGCTGAAGCAGGAGAATCACTTGAACCCGGAAGGTAGAGGTTGCAGTGAGCTAACACCACCACACTGCAGCCTGGATGACAGAGCAAGACTCCGTCAGGAAAGGGAAAAGGGGAAAAGGGGAAAGGGGCAAAAGGGGAAAAAGGGGAAAAAGGGGAAAAAGGGGAAAAAGGGGAAAGGGGAAAGGAAAGAAAGAAAATGGCATACATTAAATGAATTTTTCTCATAGTATGTGGGAAAACATATACAATTATTAGTTATCAGCAAAATACAAAGAACATTATAGAATAATTTCAATCAACAGTGATTAAATACTTATTCTGTACCAGACACTGCTAGAAATATTCAGATAAACAAGATACAGCCCCTGTCCTTAAGGTCACTGTGGTATATAAGAGAGTTGTAGGCAAATAATTTCAACAGTGGGATTAACACAATAAAATATACAGGCTACATTTAATGAATATGCATATTAATCACCTAGAGATCTTGTTAGAATACAGATTCAGAATAGTAAGTCTGAAGTAAGACTGAGATTCTGCATTACTAGAAAGCTCCCAATCTGCCTAAACTAAGATTGTGTCACCAAGAGTGGGAAAATGGGCCAGGCATGTTGGCTCATGCCTATAACCCCAACACTTTGGGAGGTTGAGGTGGGCAGATCACCTGAGATCGGGGACTCGAGACCAGTTTGACCAACATGGAGAAACCCCACCTCTAGTAAAAATACAAAAATGAGCTGGGCGTGGTGGCATAATTTACAGTAGCCTATAATCCCAGCTAATCAAAAGTCAAGAGTTTGAGACCAGCCTAGTCAATATGGTTAAACTATCTCTCTACTAAAATTAAAAAAATTAGCCAGGCATGGTGGTGCATGCCTGCAGTCCCAGCTACTCGGGAGGCTGAAGCAGGAGAATCACTTGAACCCAGGAGGCAGAGATTGCAGTGAGCCAAGATCATGCCATTGTACTTCAGCCTGGGCGACAAGAGTGAAAACTCCATCTCCAAAAAAAAAAAAGTGGGAAAGAAGGAATGGACACCAGAGATGTTGAGGCAGAACTCAGATGACTTGGTGATAGGGACAGAGGATGACGACAAGGAATCCAGGACTCCTAAGCTTCAGGTCTAAGTGACAGGCAGATTGTGATGCCATTATATAAACAAGACAGATAAGCCTCTAAAAAATGGATCAGTAGAGTTTTGGACATGCAGAATTTAAGGTTCAATAAAGAACTTCAGCCAAATTTTCTGTGGTCATTAGGGAAACAAGCCTAATTACAGTGGGTCAAAGATGAACAGCAAATTAGAAAGCAGAGATAGATAACAAAGGTTATTTCTGAAGCCTGACAACCAGAGGAAAGAACTAATAACTGCTAAAAGAAGAAGGGTTTTTGTTTGTTTGTTTAGGTTTCACGGAAAAGACCTGTCTATGTCCATATGCTGAAGGGACAGGACTGGTTGAGGAACACAGGGTAAAATTATAAGAGTAACACAAATTCACTAAGGTGGTAGGTAGAACCTGGGGTATAAGGTCTGCCTTAGACTGATCCTCTGCTAAACGAAGAGGTAAAAAATGATGGCACAGGCCGGGTGCAGTGGCTTGCGCCTGTAATCCCAGTACTTTGGGAGGCCAAGGTAGGTGAATCACGAGGTCAGGAGTTCAACACCAGCCTGGCCAAGATGGTGAAACCCAGTGTATACTAAAAAATACAAAAAATAGCTGAGTGTGGTGGCGGGTGTCTATAACTCCAGCTACTCAAGAGGCTGAGGCAGGAGAATCGCTTGAACCAGGGAGACGGAGGTTGCAGTGAGCCGAGATCTCACTGCCACTACTATTCCAGGCTGGGTGACAGGGCAAGACTCCTCTCAAAAAGAAAAAAAAAGAAAAGATTGCACATAAGTTTGTGGACTATGGAAGAGACTATTCAATAAACCGAATTCAATGCTACTAAACTCACACTATGCCTCTATTTTTTCTGCTTGGGAAAAGGAAAGGGTAGGAGGGACAGGTCAAGTAGATGTCTCGGAGAGAATTTGGAAGAACAGCTGAGGGGAGTACAGAGGAGTGGACCTTCCCATGGCAGGGCTGCTGGTGGGGCTGAAGATTCAGCCAGAGTGGCAAACCACACACATCGGTTGGCATCAATCTACTCAGCTATGACTTCCTCCAACTGGGCCCACAACAAACTGCCAGCAGGAGTGGAAAAGACGGACAAAGCCAGGCTAAACTTGGAGACTAGCAGTAGGTGTGATGGGAAGACAGGAAGCTGTGGAGGCCTAAGGTAATGGGGACAGGAGAACATAAGATGACCAAAAAGCTGGAAATAACCCACAAAGAATTTACTTAACCTAATTTAGTAGCTATATGACAAAAATCTTTTATCTTTGACAAACACACCATTCCAAGTAGAGGGGCCTACTTATTTTTTTTAAGCTTATACTCACTAGATTTTTTTAAAAAGTATTCAAGTAATATGTTCATTGAAAAAGGAAAAAACCTACAAATGCGTAAGAATACTTATTTTTGAGATGGAGTTTCGCTTTTGTTGCCCAGGCTGGAGTGCGATGGCACGATCACAGCTCATTGTAACTTCTGCCTCCTGGGTTCAAGTGCTTCTCCTGCTTCAGTCTCCTGAGTAGCTGGGATTACAGGTGCCCGCCACCACACCTGGCTAATTTTTTGTTGTTGTATTTTTAGTACAGATGGGTTTCACCATGTTGGTCAGGCTGGTCTCCAACTCCTGACCTAAGGTGATTCACCTGCCTCAGTCTCCGAAAGTGCTGGGATTACAGGCATGAGTCAGCACACTCAGCCTAAATGTATTTTTTAAATACATCGCTTGTCAACCACCCACCCAGAATAACCGTTATGTTATACTTCTTTTCACGTTTCCTATGTGGGCATTTATTAAAATTTGAAATGTGACTGGGTACAGTGGCTCACATCTGTAATCCCAGAACTTTGGGAGGCCGAGGCCAGTGGATCACCCGTCAAAAGATCGAAACCATCCTGGTCAACATGGTGAAACCCCGTCTCTACTAAAAATACAAAAAATTAGCTGGGCATGGTGGCACATGCCTGTAATCCCAGCTACTCAGGAGGCTGAGGCAGGAGAATTGCCTGAACCCAGGAGGCAGAGGTTGTGGTGAGCTGAGATCGCGCCATTGCTCTCCGGCCTGGGTAACAAGAGTGAAACTCCATCTCAAAAAAAAAACAGCTGTATAAAATGTTAGGTCTCAATATGTTTTCAAGACAAATCACATCAGTAGGAACTTTGTCTTTTACATAATTTGTAAAATAGGTAGTACACTGTAGGTCCTGAAATCCTCTTAAACAGTTTACAATAATTAGACTATCTGTCACATTCTGTATAATAATATTTACATTATATCATTGATATTATTTCAGTGAGGTCCAATACTTACTTGTTCTTCTAACTGCATTTTACTTTCTGTCATCTGTTCTATGAGTTTATCAAGTTTCTTTAAAGATTTAAGGTCATTTCCAACTTCCTTTTCTATGAATGCAGACACATAAGCAAGATCACCATTATCTGTACCTTCACTGACTTGTTTATTTC
This sequence comes from Callithrix jacchus, assembly GCF_049354715.1. NCBI lineage: Eukaryota > Metazoa > Chordata > Mammalia > Primates > Cebidae > Callithrix > Callithrix jacchus. The sequence goes on along the minus strand of NC_133512.1, from coordinate 75,919,875 downwards.
CAGTAAGAACTGCAACATTTATGTCACCTAAAACAAATGAAAAACAATTACTCAACACCAGTAAGTACTATGGAATTAAAGACAACATAAAAGATGTAAAAGCAGTGTATCTACCTTCAAAAGTTAGTAATTTTGAAAGGCAAGATGGCTCACACCTGTGATCCCAGCATTTTGGGAGGCTGAGGCAGGTGCATCATCTGAGGCCAGGAGTTCAAGACTGCCCTGACAAACATCGTAAATCCCCATCTCTAGCAAAAATACAAAAATTGAGGCCGGGAACCATGGCTCACACCTATAATCCCAGCACTTTGGGAGGCCAAGGCGGGTGGATCACGAGGTCAAGAGATTGAGACCATCCTGGTAAACAAGGTGAAACCCCGTCTCTACTAAAAATACAAAAATTAGCTGGGCATAGTGGTGCACGCCTGTAGTCCCAGCTACTTGGGAGGCTGAGGCAGGAGAATTGCTTGAACCCAGAAGGCGGAGGTTGCGGTGAGCCGAGATTGTTCCTACAGCCTGGGTAACAAGAGCAAAACTCTGTCTCAAAAAAACGTAACAATAATACAAAAATTAGCTAGGCATGGGGGCACATGCCTGTGATCCCAGCTTTTCAGGAGGCCAAGGCAGAGAATCCCTTGAACCCAAGAGAAGTTGGCAATGAGCCAAGATCATGCCACTGCACTCCAGCCTGGGCAATGGGGGAACTAGGTCTCAAAAAACAAAACCAAAGCAAAAAAAAAGTTAATAATCACAGACACACACAAATTACCAAATGAATAGCTCTAAAGCACTCTACCAACCAACTACTGCAAATGCTGAAGAGCTGAAAAAAGTATTAAATGAAAATTTCCTAAAGTGTGACCCAACCAAAGGTTTCAATAGACAAGGCATAATACCTTTTCAAAATGTGTAAGAAACCAGTGGTATAGTCCAGAGCAACACCAAAGGAAAACTCTTGTTTTAAAATTAAAAAAAAAAAAGGGCCAGGCACAGCAGCTCATGCCCATAATCCCAGCACTGTGGGAAGCCAAGGCAAGAGGATCACTTGAGCCTAGGAGCTGTAGAACAGCCTGGGCAACAAAGCAAGACTTCACGTAACAAAATTAGCCAGGCATGGTGGCGCAAACCTGTAGTCTCAGCTACTTGGAAAGCTGAGATGGGAGGACTGCTTGAGCAGCCTGGGAGATCGAGGCTGCAGTGAGCCATGATGCACCACTATACTCCAGCCTGGACAACAGAGCGAGACCTCATCTCTTTGAAAAATAATAAAATAAAAAGATTTTTAAGTTTCAGTGTTATTGTACAAAGATATCTTTGTCAGAAACAGAAAAAAAAATAAGAATTAGCTGGGCATGGTGGTGCACGCCTGTAGTCCCAGCTACTCAGGAGGCTGAGGCGAGAGAATTGCTTGAACCCAGAAGGCGGAGGTTGCAGTGAGCCAACATCGTGCCATTGCACTCCAGTCTGGGTAACAACAGCGAAACTCCGTCTCAAAAAAAAAATAATAAGAGAACAAATTACTAGGAAAAAGTAAAAATGACTAATGCAACCACTAAATAGTATAGTCTACAGTGAAATTCTTTCCATGGCAAACTACCTGTTTGGTGAGATTTAATGAGTCTAATACACATTGGACTTACACATTTAATGTATAATAATCTACTACTATTTACAGAACTCACAATGCCTTTTTTTAATCTTAAATAAAACAAGTGAGTTGTGGGTGTATTTGCTGACAAATGGAGGCAGGAAACGTTTTGTGAATGCTAAAGTTGCTGTACCTTACGGAGGAAATTCTATCTTTACTTTTTCAAAAAAAATTACACCCACTGGGCATGGTGGCTCATGCCTATAATCCAAGCACTTTGGGAGGCCAAGAAGAGCTGATCACCTGAGGTCAGGAGTTTGAGACCAGCCTAGCCAACATGGTGAAACCCTGCCTCTACTAAAAATACAAAAATTGGCCAGGCATGGTGGTACATGCCTGTAATCCCAGCTACTCGGGAGGCTGAGGCAGAAGAATCACTTGAACCTAGAGGTGGAGATTGCAGTGAGCCGAGATCTTGCTACTGCACTTCAGTGCAGTGCAAAAAAAAGTAAGAGAAAACAAATTAGTAGGAAAAAATCAAAATGACTAATGCAACCACTAGTTGGGAGACAGAGTAAGACTGAGTCTCAAAAAAAAAAAATTACTTGACATGTAACTATTCAAATATGGCATTCTTGGTGAAATGACATTCTTCTAAATGACATACCAGTGATATGGGAGGTTTTTGTGTCTCTCCTTTTCTATTTCTTGTAAATGGCACTCCTAATTGCAAAGCAGTTTGAGCCACAGAGAGAGGAACAAGGACAAAGTCCTTAATATGACAGTCTACATCTGGTATTTTATTAAAATGATAGCTCAGCAGGCATCAAACTACTTTCTAGGCATCTAAATGAGGCAAAGGTGGAAAGTGGAAAGGGAAGGGTTTAACTCAAAGATAGAGGGCACTCTCAAATCCTTCAAGAAAAAGGAGCTGAGATGTGGCAGCTTTGACAGTCATGTGCTATAGACTGCTTAGAGCCTTCTTTCTGAGGCAGATTCTATCAGCCGCCCATGTCAAGGGCAAGTCTTACTCCTAAGGGCCATGTGGTAATGTGAGCACCCTTTCTCTTACTGCTACTCATTCCCAACTGTTTGCCATAGCAAAAGAATTAAAAAATCCCGAGAGTAATAACATGCCTTTCCCCTTCCTCTCCCAAAACACGTCACTTCAAAACTCCCTAAAGAGTCCTTGATTTGCAATAAACTGCCATTAAAGTAAAATGGCGCCAGGCGCGGTGGCTCACTCCTATAATCCCAGCACTTTGGGAGGCCGAGGCAGGTGGATCAAGAGGTCAAGAGATCGAGACCATCCTGGTCAATGAGGTGAAACCCTGTCTCTACTAAAAATACAAAAATTAGCTGGGCATGGTGGTGCGTGCCTGTAGTCCCAGCTACTCGGGAGGCTGAGGCGGGAGAATTGCTTGAACCCAGAAGGCGGAGGTTGCGGTGAGCCGAGATCGCGCCATTGCACTCCAGTCTGCGTAACAACGGCGAAACTCCATCTCAAAAAAAAAAGGTAAAATAGCGAAAGTCCACATCCCTGACTTAGGGAGGAATATACTCCCGTCTTAGGGAGGAAAGGGTGGGACCGACCTTTTTTCCCCTTTTCCTGCCCAGTCCAAGATCCAGAACCCAAGTTATCCGTTGTGCTCTTCCTAGAGCAATTTTAAATTGCCAATTTACTGAAGATGAACTAAACAACTAGCATTTGCCTCCTTTGAACCTATTTAGTGTGGTGGTCATCTGTCCTAGATCATGAGCCCCTCCAAATTCCTGATGCTTAATAAAAGTTGATGTTTCATTAAAATCACAGGCAGGCCCCAATTACTCTCAGTTGCAGACCCTTGTAGACAGAGATCGGGCGGGACAGCTGGGAAGAAAGAGCTAAGGTGTTTGCAGCTGGCTTACTTTTCTCCTCGAGGTTCTTCCCTTCATCACCACTTTCAGCGCAGCACTAGAAGAGAACAGGTGTGACAAGCACATTAAGGTTAAAGTCGTAGATGGAACTCATACCCGGCTCCCAAAGAGCACCCACTGGAGGCCAGAGAGGTTCCAGACGCTCTCCCCATTTCTGAGTGGCCAGGGCCGTCTACACCAGGTGCCCCAAAGTGTCACCTTCCTGGTGCCACCAGTGCCACCTTCCAAGGAGGTCTGTGTTACCTCTGCAGCACCTGGAGTTACCTTGCCTGCCCACTAGGGCCACCTCCCTCGAGATCTGTCATCCCACCAGGGCCGCCAAAGTCACCTCACTGGAACTACCACCTCCTCTAGGAGGCCTTGCAAGGGCCTCTAACCTAAGCCGCCTAACCTAACAAGCTTAGAGGGCCACCTCACCGGGACTATCTCCCCCGGGAGGTCTGTGCCACCCCAATGGGCCACCAACGTCCTTTCCCAGTGACACCAGGGCCGTCTCACCGGGACTGCAGGAGAGGCGCCAATCTCGCCGGCTGGTAGCATCTCGCCTCCGCGCGAGTCCTCGGTTCCATTCGCAGCCAGCGTGGCCTGTGGAGTCCGCTAAGCCCAGCAACACGCTGACGAGCTCAGCCTCAGAGGACGTAGGACTCGGAGCCACCGCGACTTCCTCTTGACGTCTCTCTGGTTTCTTCCTCTCAGCCCAGAGAGGCCTCTGGTTGCTTCCTCTCATCCCAGCCGCCGGCTGTGCTCTGTCCCTCCCCCTCCTGGCCGGAGGTCGGAACGGCAGCTCAGGAAGCGGGCACCCGCCACAAGGAGCTCCAGAGAAGGGGTTCGATCCCTCCCAACAGCGGTAACAGTCACTTTATTGACGCTCTTAATGATGGAACTTTAAGATAACCCTCTCTCTAAGCGTTTTTAAAAAAAAGTATATATATACTTTTTCTTTTCTTTTTCTTTTTTGGAGGGGTTTCACCATGTTCATCAGGCTGATCTTGAACTCCTGACTTCAGGTGATCTGCCCGCCTCAGCCTCCCAAGGTGCTGGGATTACAGGTGTGAGCCACCGCGCTCGGCCTATCTACGCCTTAAATTCACTATGAATCGTTTAAATTTCTATTTTAGACGATATCCAGATGTTCTGAGAGTGTAGGGGGCTTGTTGACTAAGAGCTCCGGTGCAGGGTTATTTGGTTCGAATTTTTAATTGGGGGTTTCCAATGAATGTCAGTGTCTTTAGATCTTTCTTTTAAGGTTGGTTAGAGTCCCTAGAGATGGCTGCTAATTTCCTGCCTAGAAGATGTAGTGGTTATAAGCATTCTGGGAGCTGAATAAAGAGAACAGAGCATCTAACACGTATTTTGCCCAAAACCCTGTCTTTTACAGGGAAAAGAAAAGGCAGTTACCTAGAAGCAAGGGGTGGGTAGCGGACCTGTGAACTTGACAGCCTCATAAACTAACATGGAAGGTAGTACCATAGAGACTAAACAAATAAGGGGTGAAAAAAGCAACCCCCAGAGGAAACAGAAACCATATGGTGAGAAGATAAATCAAATATATTTCACTGAGATATATAATCGATACCCTGAGCTACAAATTACCATTGCAAGCATAAAACAAGAAAAGGATACTGTTTTTTATGTTACTTATTATGGGTACATAATCGTATATATTTATAGTGTACATGTGATGTTTTTGTTTTGTTTTGTTTTTTTGAGATGGAGTCTTACACTGTCGCCCAGGCTGGAGTGCACTTGTGCAATCCCGGCTCATTGCAACCTCTGCCTCCCAGGTTCAAGCGATTCTCCTGCCTCAGCCTCCTAAGTAGCTGGGATTACAGGTGCACACCAGCACGCCCAGCTAATTTTTTTTTTTTTTTTGTATTTTTAGTAGAATGGGGTTTCACCATGTTGGCCAGGCTGGTCTTGAACTCCTGACCTCATGATTCGCCTGCCTTGGCCTCCCAAAGTGTTGGGATTACAGGCGTGAGCCACGGCACCCGACCCACAGATGATGTTTTGATACAGGTATACGATATGTAATTGTCAAATCAGAATAACTGGTTGATAACCGGTTATCAATCATCCTGAGAACTTATTTCTTTATGTTAGGAACAGTCCAAGTCCACCCTTTATTTTAAGATATGCAATATTGTTGACTGTTGTCGCCCTGTTTTTTTTTTCTTTGTTGTTGTTTGTTTTGGTTTTGGTTTTTTGTTTGATTTTTGAGACAAGTTCTCAGTCTGTTGCTCAGGCTGGAGTGCAGCGGTGCAATCATAACTCAATGTAACCTTGAACTCCTGGGCTCAAGGGATCCTCCCACCTCAGCCTCCTGGGTAGCTAAGACTACACACTGGCACCACCATGCCTGGCTAACTTTTTTTTGTTGAGACAGCGACTCGCTAAGTTGCCCAAGCTAGACTCTAACTTCTGGGCTCAAGCAATTCTCCTGCTTTGGCCTCCCAAAGTGCTAGGATTACAGGCATGAGCCATGGCAACTGGCTCGTAATTGTATATTTGGACTCATTAATCATCCCCACTCTATGCCTTCATCCACCCTACCCTTTCAGCCTTTGGTAACAATCATTCTACTCTATCTCCATGAATTCAACTTGTTCAATGTTTAGCTCCCACATATGAGAGAAAAGGATACTATTTAAAAGGAGCATTGGTGGGGCACAGTGGCTCACGCTTGTAATCCCAGCACTTTTGGAGGCCGAGGCAGAACAAATTGCCTGAGGTCAGGAGTTCGAGACCAGCCTGGCCAACAGGGTAAAACCCCGTCTCTACGAAAAATACAAAAATTAGCTGGGCATGGTGACAGGTGCCCATAATCCCAGCTACTTGGGAGACTGAGGTAGGAGAATTGCTTGAACCTAAGAGGCAGAGGTTGCAGTGAGCCAAGATTGCACCACTGTACTCCAGCCTGGGCAACAGAGTGAAACCCTGTCTCAAAAATGAATAAATAAATAGATAATAAAAGGAGCACTCACTAGTGAAAATGGGGATGGTATAAATACATAAAATAAAAACAGCATTCAGAGATGAAAAAACATAACAGCAGAAATTAAAGGTTCAAGAGTCAGAAGATAAGCTGGGCACAGTGGTTCACGCCTGTCATCCCAACACTTTGGGAGGCCAAGGCAGGTGGATCACTTGAGGTCAGGAGTTCCAGACCAGCCTGGCCAACATGGTGAAATCCTGCTTCTACTGAAAATACAAAAAATTAGCTGGGCATGGTGGCCCATGCACCTGTAATCCTAACTGCTTGGGAGGCTGAGGCACAAGACTTGCTTGAACCCAGGAGACATTAAATTTCTGCTGTCCTATTTTTTGGCCTCTGAATGCTCTTTTAGTTTTATTTATTTATTTTCACCCTTCCCATTTTCACAAGTGAGTGCTCCTTTCGTTATTTATTTATTTATTTGAGACAAGAGTCACACTCTGTCACCCAGGCTGGAGTGTATTGGCGAGATCTCAGTTCACTGCAACCTCTGCCTCCCAGGTTCGAGTGATTCTCCTGTCTAAGCCTCCCAAGTAGCTGGGACTACAGGTGTGCACCATCACACCTGGCTAATTTTTGTATTTTTAGTAGAGAAGGGTTTTCACCATTTTGGCTAGGCTGGTCTCAAACTCCTAACCTCAAGTGATCTGCCCACCTCAGCCTCCCAAATTGCTGTGATTACAAGCATAAGCCACCACACCTGGCCAAAAACTAGACTTTACTTTTTTAGAGCATTTTAGATTACAGCAAAATTGAGAGGAAGATATAGAGATTTCCCATATACCCCCGAACTCACACGTGCACAGAATTCTGTACTTAATTAGTAAACTATGAATCAAATGTGAGGTTAGAATAAAAATGTTTTTTTAACACTTGTAGTCAAGAATAAAAACATAGTCAAGATCTGAAATAATTTAGCTTTCATTTACTTCTCTTTTCTCAGGAAGCTACTGAAGGCTGTACTCCACTAAAAGAGTACACCAAGAATAAAGAAGACATAAAGGCTATAGGAACCAGATTGAACACACAACAGAGACACCCTGACAACAACTGTGGAACAGGCACAGATTAGCGCAGGTCAGGAGGGTCCAGAAGAGACAGATGAAACTAATAGAACACCTCATTCTAAACCTCTGGAAGGGGGAGAATTACACAATCATTACGTGGGGGCTTGACCTAGTGATGAATAGTAAACTAAAATAAGTTAATTATTAACTAGAGGAAAAACAAAAGCCATACAGAAGAGAAATAATCATAGTTTTTTACTTGCCTAAAATGTGAATGATATTTACCTAGTCATAATGAAGTAAACATAAATCCACAAAAAAGTACAATATAACTCTGCTGGGCAGACGAAAGGATGGAAAGTTTGGTGGAGAAAGGGGAAGGAAAGAGAGCTAAATCTTCATTTTCCATTAAATGAAGTCAGTAAATAATGCCTAAAAGTGAAAAATCAAGAAATAACAATATGAACACACTGTATGGAGATATTAAGATAAATATCAAAATAATGAGTTAAAAGAGATGAAATGGACCAGTCACAGTGGCTCACACCTGTAATCCTAGCACTTTGGGAGGCTGAGGTCGGTGGATCACGTAAGGTCGGAGTTTGAGACCAATCTGGCTAACATGGCAAAATCCCGTCTCTACTAAAAATGCAAAAATTAGCCAGGCATGGTGGCATGCACCTGTAGTCCCAGCTAACTGAGAGTCTGAAGCAGACTAATAGCTTAAACCTGGGAGTCAGAGGTTGCAGTAAGCCAAGATCATGCTGTTGCACTCCAGCCTGCTGACAGAGCAAGACTCCATCGCAAGGAAAAAAAAACAAAGAGGTGAAATATGACTGCCTTTGAGAAGGCAGAAACAGGTGAGGGCTGAAGTGGGAATACAGTCCCTGCTGCTTCATTGCAAACCTTACAAAGTTTCTACAGAATCATTTGCCTCTAAATTACAACAATTACTCTGATAACAAAAATATATACTCTGATAACAATTAAAAATGAAATTAAAGGAGAAAAAAGATTGTCGTAAACCCAAATTTTGGCTTCTGAAAAATCTACTTTCAGATAAAGGAAATATACAGGGAAATAAATAATTTAAGATTAAATGTATAGTTTTGGCAACAGAAATGTTTGCAGTGACTGAGGGAGCACAGAAAACAGTGAACTACTATCTGGGGCATGGAGAAAGACCCTAAAATGATTCTCTTTTCATTACTGTTAACTGCGTGGTCAGTGCAACATGAAAAGGCGACAACTATGTGGAGGAAACACTTCTTAGAATATAATAACAGCAGAGGAGGCAAGCGCTGCCTTAGACTTGTTAAAGATCTAAAGGTCTCTTAGACGCTTGATGAAATCGCTTTCTGCCGCAGTTTCGACCCAGGCGCGGCCGCGTGGGAGGTCCGGGGTGAGCGCGCGCAGCCTGGGCGCGCGCCTCTCCGAGGGGGTGGGGCGGGGGAGGGGCCGGCGGTGGGGAGCGGGCTCCACCCCCAGGGCGGGTCTGGCCCGGCCGCGGTGCGTCGTAGCGCCGCACGTGTGCGAGCCTGGTCGCCGGTGAGTCCGCGCGAGCGCATCGGGTCGCTGGCGCTGGACGCGCTGCGTTTGCCCGGCTGCCCTAGCCGCTGGCTCCTCCGAGTGGTCCTCGCCGCCCTCCTGCTCTCCGAGCGAGCGCAGGCTACCTCGCCGCCCGGCCCACGCCGCGCCCGCGCTCCCAGGCTCCGGGTAAGTGCGCGGCCTCCTTGCGGCCGCTGGAGCTCCTCGACCAGCCCTCGGCCCGGCCCGGGCCCCAGCCCCAGCCCCAGGGCTCCGCCCCGAGAGGCAGTGCGGACTGGAAGGCGGCTCCGCAATGGTCGGAGCCCGCGGCGCCTCCATTACGGATCTCGCTTGCGGGAGCGTGGCTGGAACTCCGCGAGTCCTGCGCTTCGGCGGTGCGGGCGCCGCGCCTTGCTCACTGCTCCCCCTGCCCTTCGCCCTCCGCCCTCTGCCCGGCCAGTCGTCAGGGGGCGCCGCGCCCTCGCGCTCCCTCCTCCTCGCGCGGCACTGTCCCCCGGGTGGGGGGGCCTCTTCCCACTCCTCCCTTTCTTCGCCCCGGACGATCCCTAAACTCTTGTCCCTCCGTCAGAAGAAAACCGGCCTTTTCCTTGAAGGAAGCCCTTCACGGTGCCACTGCTTCCACGCGCCTGCCTTCTGTGGGTCCAGCCCACGTGTTCCGCCGGTGTCCTGCGTCTCCCCTCACTGGAAGCCTACTATGCGCCACGCGGGCTCTGGAGACTGCTTGCTTTGTATGCATTTCCCAGAGTAGGAGTGGACTAGCTGCGAACTAAGAGTGCTTTCTCCAGCCTTCAAGCTGGGTGAAAGCTTTACGAGCGGATGAAGGTCCTGCTGTGCAGGCTGAAACTCGAGCCCTCCCAGTCAGCCCTGTGCCGAGGGGTTTGGAAGCACCCCTTCGTTGCCTGCTGAATAGGATTGGCAAAAAGTTTAGTTTTTCAAATATTTGGTCCCTTCAAACCACCTTTTTTTTCCATTCCAAAAATAAAGGGTTACTAAGGGATTCCCTCCCCCATCCTCGAGCCTCTAATCATCTGTGAAATGAGTATGCCCCATTGGACTGTACAACCCTATTGAAAGAGGATGGTTAGGCAATCATTATTTTTCAATCAGTAGGAAAGTAGCCAACAGTACGTACTTAACAACTCCCTGTGAACATGGTCTTGTTTTGTTTTGTTTTGAGACAGTTTCACTCTTGTTTCCCAGGCTGGAGTGCAGTGGTATGATCTTAGCTCACTGCAGCCTTGAACTCCTGGGCTCAAGCAATCCTCCCACGTAGCTGGGTCTATAGGCATGTGCCACCACACAGGGTCTCACTATATTGCCCAGGCTGGCCTCAAACTCCTGACCTTAAGCAGTCCTCCTGCCTTGACCTCCCAAAGTGCTGGAATTAGGGGCTTGAGCCACCATACCCGGCCTTGAACATGTCTTTATTTATTGATTTTTTTTTTTTTTTTTTGGGAGGTAGAAAGTGATTTATTTAAAGAGAGAGAGAAACAGTATTGATTCGTTTTATTTTTTACCACTCAGTACAGTGGTAAGGATGATTTTTTTTTTAGATGGAGTCTTGCCCCATCTCCCAGGCTGGAGTGCAGTGGCACTATCTTGGTTGACTGCAGTCTCTGCTTGCTAGGTTCAAGCGATTCTCTTGCCTCAACCTCCCATGTAGCTGGGATTACAGACCCATGCCACCACTAATTTTTAATTAGCATGCCCAGCTAATTTTTTGTATTTGTAGTAGAGACAGAGTTTCACCATGTTGGCCAAGCTGGTCTTGAACTCCAGACCTCAGGTGATCCATCTGTCTCAGCCTCCCAAAGTGTTGGGATTACAGATGTGAGCCACCACACCCAGCCTTGAACATGTCTTTTGATAGAGGCAGGGGCATGCAGGTACTGTATTAATGAAACAGCATTTTTCCTTACCTAGGAGAGAGAGAGAGAGCAATCCAGCTGGTCATACTGTCGGCTAGGTTTGCTGTGGTCCTTTACACGTGCTGTTTGGGCTGCCTGGAACTCTCACACATGTCTTTTCCTGTCTGGTTCTTCCTTGTCTTTGCTCAGAAGTCTCCTTAGATGAGGCATCACTGAAGAGCACCTCTCTTACTCTTAGCCCCTTACTCCGCTTTAATTCTTTGGAGCTTGCATGTACTGAGATTAATTTTATTGTGTTCTCTGATATATTCTCAAATACATTGTAAGCTCCATGAGGACAGGAAATTTACCTTTTCCTCCAGTGCCTACAACAATGCCAGACACATAGGATACTTGCTCAATAAATATTTGCAGATCCCAGCACTTTGGGAGGCCAAGGTGGGCAGATCACCTGAGGTCAGGAGTTTGAGATCAGCCTGACCAACATGGAGAAACCTTGTCTCTACTAAAAATACAAAGTTAGCCTGGCGTGGTGACGCATGCCTATAGTCCCAGCTACTTGGGGGTCTAAAGCGGGAGAATCGCTTGAACCCGGGAGGTAGAGGTTGCAGTGAGCCGAGATCATGCCATTGTACTCCAGCCTGGGCAACAAGAGTGAAACTCCATTTCAAGAAAAAAAAATTGCAGAATTAATGACCCTCATAGACTTAATGCTTTTGCATGTTAGGATGCAGTGTGCCTGCCAGGCCCGGTGATGTCATGCCTGTAGTCTCAGCACTCTGGTAGTCTGAGGTGGGCAGCTTCCTTGAGGTCAGGAGTCCGAGACCATCCTGGCCAACATGGCGAAACACCCTCTTACTAAAAATAGAAAAATTAGCTGGACGTGGTGGCCCATGCCTGTAATCCCAGCTACTCAGGAGGGTGAGGCAGAGGAATTGCTTGAACCCAGGAAGTGGAGGTGGAATGAGCTGAGATTCACCACTGCACTCTGGCCTGGGCAGCAGAGTAAGACTCCATCTCAAAAAAAAATGTAGTGTGTTCTCTGTGCCCTGCCCTAAAGAAAATGCTCACCTCCGTGAGAGCTAGAGAAATTTGTAGGAGATGGAGGAAAGATGCATTAAAAAGTGAAAGCAGTGGATGGTTTTGAAATATGATGATAGGATTAAGACTAATGGCTGCTTTTCTGATGTTTATTTTGGAGGAATTAATAAGGGACTGTTTGGCCTGGGCAGTGGCACACACCTGTAATCCCAGCTGAGGTAGGGTGGATCACTTGATCTCAGGAGTTTGAGACCAGCAGGCAACATGGCAAAACCCCAACCCTACAAAGAATACAAAATGTAACCGGGTGTGGTGGCACATGCCTGTAGTCCCAGTTACTCGGATGGTTGAAATGGGAGGATCGCTTGAGCTAGGAGGTCGAGGCTGCATTAAGCCCAGATCACGCTGGTGCACTCCAGCCTGGGTAACAGAGTGAGATCCTATCGCAAAAATAAATAAATAAGGGACTGTTGTTAGTGTTATATTAAAAATTAGAAAATGCTAAGCCTTATTTTTGTTGTAGGTGTAGAGGATTTTAATATTTATTTATTTATTTGGGACAGGGTCTCTTGTCACCCGGGCTAGAGTATAGAGGCACCGTCACGGCTTACTGCAGCCTCGACCTCCTGGGCTCAATTTTTACTGAGATAGTTTCACTTTTGTTGCCAAGTCTGGAGTGCAATGGCGCTATCTTGGCTTACCGCAACCTCTGCCTCCTGGGTTCAAGCAATTCTCCTGCCTCGGCCTCTCAGGTAGCTGGGATTACAGGCATGTGCCACCATGCCCAGCTAATTTTTTTGTATTTTTAGTAGAGATGGGCTTTCTCCATGTTGGTCAGTCTGCTCTTGAACTCCCAATCTCAGGTGATCTGCCCACCTCAGCCTCCCAAAGTGCTGGTAGTACAGGTGTGAGCCACTACACCTGGCCCTGGCCTTTTTTTTTTTTTTTTTTTTGTAGTTTTAGTAGAGACAGGATTTCAACATGTTGGTCAGGCTAGTCTCAAACTCCTGACCTTGTGATCCACCTGCCTCAGCTTCCCAAAGTGCTGGGATTACAGGCATTAGCCACCCCACCTGGCTTGAAAAGCATTTTAAAATACTGTTAAAATTATAATATTTCTATTCTCACTTGTCTCATTTGGAGTGCAGAGGAAATAGAAACCATTATTTTAGCATTCCCTCCAAAAAAATGTGAAGGATTGGCTGGGCGCAGTGGCTCACACCTGTAATCCCAGCACTTTGGGAGGCTGAGGTGGGTGGATCACCTGAGGTCAGGAGTCAAGACCAGCCTGGCCAACATGGAGAAACCCCATCTCTACTAAAAATACAAAAATTAGCCTGATGTGGTGGCACATGCCTGTACTCCCAGCTACTTGGGAGGTTGAGGCGGGAGGATCACGTGAACCCAGGAGGTGGAAGTTGCAGTGAGCAGAGATCACACCACTGCATTCCAGCCTAGTAATAGAGTAAGACTTCGTCTCAGGGGGAAAAAAAAATGAAGGATTTTAAGTTTTGGAGAAAGTTGGTCCGGCATAGTGGCTCACGTCTGTAATCCAAGCACTTTGGAGGCCAAGGTGGGCGGACCACCTTAGGTCGGGAGTTCAAGTTTTGGAGAAAGTACAGAGGAGTTCATTTTCTTCGTGATTGTAGTGTTGCTTCTGGTCTGTAGAGTTTTACTTCACCATTAAGATCACATCATTACCATCATGGGTGGTGTATTTGTGCAGCACATTTCCTTAAAATGCTTTCTTTTAAATATGTCAGAAACCTCAACACTGCCCTCTCCCCTCTTTTTACATCTAGTAACTTCATTCAGGGTAGAATGCTTGGTTTTTCTGACTGCAAAACCGATTTCCTTGAGCCTCTCATCTTGGGATAGTCAGGGTCGTTTTGTCTTTCCAAATTCTCTCAGGCCTCTTCTGTGTTCACAAGATCACCTCTCTCTTCTCTCCCCAACCCTCAATTTAAAAATTATACTCCAAGGGGCTGGGCGCAGTGGCTCATGCCTATAATCCCAGCACTTTGGGGGGCCCAGGCGGGTGGATCACGAGGTCAAGAGATCGAGACCATCCTGATCAACAAGGTGAAACCCCGTCTCTACTAAAAATACAAAAATTAGCTGGGCATAGTGGCACATGCCTGTAGTCCCAGCTACTCGGGAGGCTGAGGCAGGAGAATTGCTTGAACCCAGAAGACGGAGGTTGTGATCAGCCGAGATTGCGCCATTGCACTCCAGCCCGGGTAACAAGAGCGAAACTCCGTCTCAAAAAAAAAAAATTATACTCCAGGACGGGCATGGTGGCTCATTCCTGTAATCCCACACTTTGGGAAGCTGAGGCGGGTGGATCACCTGAGGCCAGGAGTTCAAGACCAGCCTGACCAATGTGGTGAAACCCCATCTCTACTAAATATACAAAAATTAGCTGGGCGTGGTGGCAGGTCCCTATAATCCCAGCTACTGGGGAGACTGAGGCAGGAGAATTGCTTGAACCAGGAAGGCAGAGGTCGCGGTGAGCCGAGATTGCGCCATCGCACTCCAGGCTGAGCAACAAGAGTAAAACTCCGTCTCAAAAAAAATAATAATTATATTCTGTTTCAATGTTTCATGTAATTCCTGCTTATGAAAATGATACTAATTTGAGTTTTGCTCTCCTAGTCCAGAACTTTGAACAGTTCTGGTTAAATATGCTCTCAGCTTTTAGGCCTATAGGACAGAACTTAGAAAAGTATATATTAAGTGATTTTAAAATCACTGGTACTATATATACTTGAATAATTAATTTGGGCCAGGTGCAGTAGCTTACGCCTGCAATCTCAGCACTTGGGGAGGCCAAGGTGTGTAGATCTTTTGAGGCCAGGAGTTAGAGATTAGCCTGGCCAACCTGTTAAAACGTCATCTCTACTAAAAATACAAAAATTAGCCAGGCATGGTGGCATACACCTGTAATCCCAGCTGCTCAGGAGGCTGAGGCATGAGACGTGCTTGAACTCAGGAGTTCAAGCAGTGAGCCAAGATTGTGCCACTGTGTCGCCAGCCTGGGCAACAGCAAGACTGTGTCAAAAAAAAATTACTTTGTCTGTGATAGGGCCATTGACTTAAACAAATGAAAGATGTAATTTCATTTGAAATTTAAAAGTGAGTTTAGTTAATAAGCTTGTCTTTGTAGTTAGATATATCAAGAAAAAGAGATCAGACAAATGTCCACAAATGTCGAGAAAAGACTGGCAACCTAAAGGCCTGTTGTCAACCTAAAATAATCAGAAGTATCAGAATCTCATATAAAGGGAAATATTCAAGTGCAAAGTTTGAGGATGGCCCACCTGGAAACACCTACTCCAATGGAATGGAGTCAGAGTTGTGAAGTAGGGAAGTTTTAGATTTTATATAGAGACAGGAGTTTGTAGCACAATTACAACGTTTTTCATATAGGGTTGGCACATAGTTACAGCAATTTGGTTATAGGCAGTGTTTCTTTTTGTGGAGGGTACATTGGAGAAGGTGTAATAGTTCTGGGTTTTCTGTCATATGGTTTTAGCGTAAGCAGGACACCAAAGGGAAAATTCATCTCTGACAAGGGTTGTGAATTATGAATCTTTAATCATTGTATAAAACAGGAAAAATCAGAAAGTGAGCTAATCTGTAATCTGAGGAACAGAAATTTTAACCATCTTTGACTCAGATCACAGTCACTTTTCCCTCAAGGCTTCGAGTGTTTTGGGATTCCAACAGCTTTTAGATTTTGTTTCTTTTCATACTGTTTATTTGGTGCCATTGGCAGTGTTTGAGGGTCTCAAAATTAAATGGTACTTGAGAGAGAGAACCATGTTTAATTATTAGCCCAGAAAACAAGAAACATAGAAGCTTTTTTAACAACAACAACAAAAAACTTCTCCAGATACAACAATACAGTTCTGCTGTGTAAATCATCCATAATAAATATTAAGGACTAACAGTTAAATAAGATGAGCTATCACAGACCTTTGGCCAAGTCATTATATTTTACTTTTACAGAGAAAGAAACAGCCTTAGGTTAAGTCAACCACTTGGTAAATGGCAAAACCTAGATCTGGCTCCAAGATAGTTGACGCGGGGAGGCCTGATTTTTTTTTCTGCATAAGAGCAGGAGGTGAAATACTTTGCTGACTGTGAAGTCCCTGCGTCAAGCTGTGTGAATGGCTGTTATTGGCCACTCTTTACTCCTTACTGAGAGTTCTGGCCTCTGGAAGGGCATCAGGATCTCCTGGTTGATCCATGATGCCAGCTAGGGAGCCTGTATGGTCACTGGGGAGCCATTGCAGGTCTTTGGTAAGGGCATGTGTGACACAATGTGATGACTGCCCACAGGTCGTCTCCAGTGGGATGTCCCCCTAGGTATCTGGAACACCGCAGGACTATGAGTGGGCTCCTCTTTCTGGGGCCCCCGTATCAGGAAGACCACCAGTATCCTCTCAGTTCCCCAAGGATGGAGACTCGAGTCATCCTGAAGTATTTCCTCTTTCCTCCCACATGTGTCACCTTCTCCTGTCCCTGCTGCCACTTCCTAGCTGTTCTTGAAAGTTGTTTCCATCTATCTTCCTTGTTTCAGCCTTAGATCAGATTATATTCATTTCTTGCCCAGATTACAGCTGTACCCTCTTACCTGGTCTTCCAGCCTAACCCCAGTTTCTCTTCAAAGGGGTGCCACAGAATCTTTCTAAATTACAAATCCAGTGCTGGTCTGGTTTTCAGGATGTGACTCCTCTGTGTGGCCTCATGTGGTCTCCGCACCCTCCTGATGTGTAACCACAGACTCTCCTTGTGTGTCTAATTCCCACAGTGGGCAGTGAGTTCTTTGCGCTCTTCCAGCACTCCGTGTGTTTCCACGCCCCCAAGCCTTTGCACATGCTGTACCTTTGACTCCAAAGGCCCTTCCCCTGCTTTTCCTTCCTCTTTCTCAGGCCACAAAATTTGGCCCAGGCGTTGCAGTCTTTGGTTAGGTTTTGTCTTCGGCGTGTTCTCCTGGTCCTTGTATAAGTAAGCCCTGGTCTCTTTTTGTCTCTGACTTGTGCAAAACCTCTGGGGGTAGTTTTGTTGCTATAAGGCAAGAGTGAAATCGTATCAGCATTTCATAAACCAGGATTCTTTTTTTGACTACACCTGTTTAGGACAAAGAATAAGTGTTTGAATTAGAGATTTTTTTTTTTAATTTAAGTTCTGGGGTACATGTGCAGATTGTGCAGGTTTGTTACATAGGTATACACATGCCATGGTGGTTTGCTGCACCCATCAACCTGTCATCTACATTAGGTATTTCTCCTAATGCTGTCCCCCACCCAGCTCCCCACCTCCTGAGACACTAATAAACTACAGTTGTGGTCTCTTTCTATTCCAGTTTCGGGTTCTTCCATTTCCTGTATTTAATTTTTTGTCTTTCAAAGGAAATTATTTTAACTGACATTTTGTTCAGTGCGTTCTCTCCTACTTTTTGTAGCTGCCATAATACTTTTTTGTTTTGTTTTGTTTGTTTTTTGAGATGGAGTCTCGCTCTGTCGCCCAGGCTGGAGTGCAGTGGTGTGATCTCGGCTCACTGCAACCTCTGTCTCTCAGGTTCAAGCAGTTCTCTAACCTCAGCCTCCCAAGTAGCTGGGATTATAGGTGTGTACCACCATGCCCAGCTAATTTTTGTATTTTTAGTAGAGAGAGGTGTCAGCATGTTGGCGAGGCTGGTCTCAGGTGATCTGTCTGCCTCGACCTCCCAAATTGCTGGGATTACAGGCGTGAGCCACCTTGTCTGGCTACTTTTTTCTTTTTTTTTAATGAAAGTTTATTCTTAAATGTATAACAAGCTCCAAGACCATACTTCATTCTACCTATAGATGGCAAAAGATATTATGGCAGGGAATACAGATGTTTAAACAGGAATGGAACCCAGGGTCACTATTGCCTCAAGCACAAAGAACTGCTGGTTTTTTGCTGGATTTCTTAATAACACCTGTGACCAGGGGCCCTTCCCTGTCACTTCTCGCCCCTGGAGTTTCTTCTCCTCCTCTTTTTGTTTCTACTTGAAAGCCTTATCTTCCTTGTCCATCTCCTTGGCCACTTCCTGAGCGGTTTTAGAGCTTCTTAACACCTGTGAGCCATGTAAGCATGCTGTCCGTGCCGGCTCAGCTCGCTTACCCTCCGTTCATAATCCTTTTTAGCTTTTACTTTTTGCATGTACTTGTTTTTTTCTTTTTGTTCTTTATTTTTTGACAACAGGGCAAGATCAACTAAGGGTTTTTAAAATTTAGTTAATCATTATTACTTTGGTGTAGATGCTTGTATAAGTGCTTTCTTGTTAATCATGCCTTAGAGAACTAGAATATTATTTTCTGCTCATTTACATTCTTTATGTATATGTTTTCTGGGTTCACAGTATGTTAACTTCAGCATCTTGTCTATAATTAACATAGAAAAAGTCTTTATCCTTATTTTACCAAAAGCATCAAATAAGATAGACAGTGAGACCCTGTCAAAAAAATTAAAATTTGCCGTTTTAACCAAGTGTACAGTTCAGTGATATTAAGTATATTCACATTGTTAAGACAGTCACTCTCTAGAACTTTTCATCTTGCAGAACTAAAACTCTATACCCCCTGTATGACATATCCTCAATTTTTTTTTTTTTTTTTTTTTTTAGGAAGGAAGGGAGGAAAGGAGGAGGGAAGGGGAGGGAAGGGAGGGGAGGGGAGGGGAGGGGAGGGGAGGGGAGGGGAGGGGAGGGATCAGGCAATGAGAGAGACATTGCCAACATGAATCTAGAGGTCTACAAGTTGATTTCTTTTTTTCTTTTTTTGAGAGAAGGAAAGAAAAAGAGTGAAGGAGAGGAAGAAAGAGGAAGAAGAAGAGGGAGAGAGAATGGAAATGTTGCTTTATTCTTTAAAAAAAAAAAGGGTATTAATAATGGTCAATCAATATTTCATTTAAACCTACGAGTAGGTGTGATGTGGTATTGACAAGAATGTATATTTTGTGTATTTAAAGTGCAGAGCTCTATAAATATTTATTAAGTTTACTTGTTCCGGATCTGAGTTCGAGTCCTTGATATCCTTATTCATTTTCTGTCTCATTGAATCTAAGTCTCTATGTATCTGGGTGTTAGGATCGTTAGCTCTTGTTGTTGCATTGATCCTTTTACCACTATATCTTTGTTGCTTTAAAATCTATTTTATCAGATACAAGAATTGCAACTCCTGCTTTTTATTTATTTGTTTATTTTTGCTCTCCATTTGGTTGGTAAATCTTTCTGAGTCTTTGTGTATCCTTGCATGTGAAGTGGGTCTGGATGTAGCATACCGTTGGGTTTTGGCTGTATCTTTTGATTGGGGGATTTAGTCGATTTAAATTTAGGATTACTGCCATTTGATGTTAACTGGCTGTTTTATCCATTTGTTGATGTAAATTCTTCTTTATGTTGATGCTCTTTCCTTTTTGGTATATTTTTAGAAAGGCTAATACTGGTTGTTTTTTTCTATGTGTAATGCTTCTTTCAGAAGCTCTTGTAAAGCAGGCCTGGTGGTAATAAAATCTCTGAGTACTTGCTTGTTCATAAAAGATTTTCTTTTTCCTTCAGTTGTGAAGCTCAGTTTGGCTGGATATGAAATTCTGGGCTGAAAGTTCTGCTCTTTAAGGATGTTGAATATTGGCCCCCACTCTCTTCTGGCTTGTAGAGTTTCTGCTGAGAGATCTGCTGTAAGTCTGATAGGCTTCCCTTTGTGGGTAACCTGACCTTTCTCTCTGGCTGCCCTTAGTATTTTCTCCTTCGTTTCAACCCTGGTGAATCTAACGATTATGTGCCTTGGGGTTGCTCTTCTTGAGGAATATCTTTGTGGTGTTCTCTGTATTACCTGGGGTTGAATATTGTCCTGCTTTGCTAGTTTAGGAAAATTTTCCTGAGTAATATCCTGAAGAATATTTTCCAGCTTGGATTCATTCTCTGTCGCATTCAGGTACACCTATCAAACGTAAATTTGGTCTTTTCACATAGTCCCACATTTCTTGGAGACTTTGTTCATTCCTTTTTATCCTTTTTTCTCTAATCTTGTCTTCTCATTTTATTTCATTAAGTTGGACTTTGACTTCTGATATCCTTTCTTCTGCTTGAACAATTCGAGTGTTTAAACCTGTGCATACTTCTCGGAGTTCCTGTATTGTATTCTTCAGTTCCATTAATTCACTTATATTCCTCTCTAAGTTGTCTATTCTCATTAGGATTTCGTCGAACCTTTTTTCAAAGTTCTTAGTTTCTTTACATTGGGCTACCACATGTTCTTTTAACCCACAGAAGTTTCTTATTATCCATCTTCTGAAGCCTGATTCTGTTAATGGGATGTGCTCATTCTCCATCAAGCCTTGTTCCCTTGTCAATGAGGAACTGTGATCCTCTGTAGAGGGAGAGGCATTCTGATTTTGAGTATTCTCAGCCTTTTTACGCTGGTTTCTTTCCATCATTGTAAATTTATCCACCTGTCGTCTTTGTAATTACCAACTTTCAAATTAGGTCTCTGAGTGGACGTCCAAGTTGTTAATTCCCAGGGCCAAAATATGAGCAACCCACTGCGCTGGCCAAAACAGCAGCATTAAGACTGATGGTGCTTTTCTGCCTGGGAATCTCCAGTCTGGCTTCCTTGTTGAGTCCCTAATAGGCGACTGCCTTCCCAGAGCTCCAAACCTCGGTCAGAAGGGGAACCAGTCCCGTTTACTCTGCACCAAGAGCTGCTGCACCAAGGAGCCGGCAAAACCGCTGCCCAGCCGCAAGAGTCGCGCTGGCGACCCGTGTGGCTCCTCCACTGGGAATCTTCTGCTCCATGAGCAACGAAAATTTGTCTGAAAGTGTGGCATCCTCTCATTCTCTGCGCTTTCACTGGGAGCTGCAATTCCAAGATGTTAGCGATCAGCCATCTTGGATCATTCTCCCATATCCTCAATTTTTAAAACATGTTATAGGTATGCTTTTATGTTAGTAAATGTGATTATACAATATTTTATTTAATCAGGTTGGTGGTAGTGGTTGTTGTTTTGCCATGGAATCTCACTCTGTCAGCCAGGCTAGAGTGCACTGGCGCGATTTTGGCTCACTGCAACCTCCCCGGGGTTCAAGCGATTCTCCTGCCTCAGCCTCCCAAGTACCTTGACTACAGGTACCTGCCACCATGCCCAGCTAATTTTTGTATTTTTAGTAGAGATGGGGTTATATCTTATTGGCCAGGCTGGTCTCGAACTGCTGACCTTGTGATCCTTCTACCTCAGCCTCCCAAAGTGCTGGGATTACAGGCATGAGCCACTTCTCCTGGCCTTAATCAGTTTTTTGAAAGGGGTGATACATACACATCAAACAAGCTTCAAATGATACAACTATGGTATTGAATGAAAACAGCAAATTTTCCACCTCTGTCCTTAGCCACCACTTCTAGACTCTCTTAGAGGTAACCACCTTTCCCAATTTCTTGTCAGTGTTTCTATGTATTGTTCAATTTATGTACCCAGGCTTCATTTCTCTCTTTTTTTTGTTTTTAATAGAGATGGGGTTTCACCATGTTGGCCAGGCTGATCTCGAACTCCTGACCTCGGGTGATCCGCCCACCTCGGCTTCCCAAAGTGCTGGGATTATAGGCATGAGCCACCACGCCCAGCCACACTTAATTGCTCTTAATATTTTGCTAATATAAAAGCATTTCGGTCAGACATGGTGGCTCACACCTATATTCCTACCACTTTGGAAGGCCAGAGTGAGAGTATTGCCTGAGCCCAGGAGTTCAAGACCAGCCTGAGCAATATAGTGAGACCTAGTCTCTACAAAAAAAAAACAAAAACAAAAAAACATAAAAGAAACTAGCCAGGCATGGTGGCATTCGCCTGTAGTCCCACCTACTGGTGTTGTAGTGGAGCGAGCATAGAAAGTTAACACTAAGACAAAACTATGCTAAATTGCAGGGTTTTTATTGCTGGAGGCCCTGGACGACTCAAGTCTCTTCAACCTGTGGCCCCAAAAGGAGGGTGTTAAGACCTTTTATACCCGTAAAAATTACCCTGGGAGTAACGGTGAGGGGTGGGGGTGGGGGTGAGGGACTTGAGACATTCTGAGGGCTAGTGGATTCTGTAAATTATCTTCTGGGCAGAGATGAGGGTGAGGGGTTTTGGGTGTCCAATGGATTCTTGGGCGAAGATGAGGATGAGGGGCTCTGGACAATCCGAGGGCCAGGGGACTTTTTGGCATTCTGATTGTTACTTAAGTGGTTCACAGAAGTTAAGATCAGCATAAGATCAGCATTCGTTTACACATTGTTTGGGTAGGGTGGCAGTTACAGTCCTTAATTACTTATTACATTTGGGTTATAGAGAGCAGTTTCAACAGAAAGCTGAGGTATGGTTGAGGTATGCAGGTTTATGGGGCTTTTTATCATGTCACGCTGGGGAGGGTGAGGCAGGAGGATTGCTTGAGCCCAGGAGATGAAGTTTGTAGTGACCTATGATCATGCCACTGTATTCCAGCCTGGTTGAAAGAGCCAGACCTTGTCACTGAAAAAGAAAGTACAGAGATGAATATCCTTAGAACTAAAACTTGAAGCACTTTCTTAATTATTTTCTTAAGATAAATCCCTATAAGTAGTATTACGGGCTCAAAGAGCATACATATTTTTAAGGCTTGTGATGCACACTGTCAAATTCCATGCAGAAGTATTGTGCTGGTTTTCTGTCTCACAAGAAGTATATGCCAGCATCAGGCAGAATTATTTATATAAATGGTTTTTAGGATCCTATGAACAGCATTAACTGCGCCTTTCTCTGCTAAAACAACTTTTCTTTTTTTCTGAGACCATCTCTCACTCTGTCACACAGGCTGGAGTGCAGTGACACGATCTTGGCTCACTGCAACCTCTGTTTCCTGGGTTGAAACAATTCCCCTGCCTCAGCCCCTGCTAAGTAGCTGGGACTATAGGTGCCTGCCACCATGCCCAACTAATTTTTAGTAGAGACAGGGTTTAACCATGTTGGCCAGGCTGGTCTTGAACTCCTGATCTCAAATGATCTGCCTGCCCGGACCTCCCAAAGTGCTGGGATTACATGTGTGAACCACTGCGCCTGGCCTGAAACCAGCTTCTATATAAGTGATTGTTACTTTCTACTCTTTCCTCTTCCCTAGCAGGTTTTCTTAAATGTTTTCTTGGAGCCTTAAAGATAGAGATGACAGAAATGACTGGTGTGTCGCTGAAACGCAGGGCCCTTGTTGTCGAAGATAATGACAGTGGGGTCCCAGCTGAGGAGACAAAAAAACAGAAGTTCTCAGAATGCAATCCAACCAAAGATCAAGATGGGCTACAGAATGACTTTCTGTCCATCAGTGAAGACATGCCTGGGCCTCCTGACACTGTCAGTGCTGGGAAAGGTGGAGAGAATTCTGAGGCTCAGTTGGAAGACGAGGAAGAGGAGGAAGATGGACTTTCAGAGGAGTGTGAGGAGGAGGAATCAGAGAGTTTTGCAGACATGATGAAGCATGGACTCACTGAGGCTGACGTAGGCATCACCAAGTTTGTGAGTTCTCATCAAGGGTTCTCAGGAATCTTAAAAGAAAGGTATGTTTAGTTTATGTATAAAGTTATTTTGATGGATTAGGTTTCTTCTTTAGAAAGAAATCAGTTTTATATTCTTCCATTTAGCTTTCTATCTCCAAGGATTGTTTATACTGCTGGTCAAAAGGAATAGGATGAGGGAAACCTGCCTGAATAAATAAATAGCCTTAGATTTTAAATTTTTAATTAATTTTTTCCCCTTTTTTGAGAGAAGCTCTCACTCTGTCACCCAGGATGGCATGCAATGGCAACATCATGGCTCAAATAAATTCATTGACTGGGTGTGGTGGCTCACGCCTGTTACCCCAGCCCTTTGGGTGGCTGAGGCAAGAGGATCTGGGGTCAGGACTTTGAGACCAGCCTGGCCAACATGGTGAAACGACACCTCTACTGAAAATACAAAAGTTAGCTGGGCATAGTGTCAAGCACCTGTAACCCCAGCTACTCGGAGGGTGAGGCAAGAGAATCACTTGAACCTGGGAGGTGGGGGGCGTGAACTGAGATCGCACCACTGCATTCCAGCCTGCCCAACAAAGTGAGACTTCGTCTTAAAGAATAAATAAGTAAATTCATTTAAATGGTTTCAGGTGTTCTCCTGACTGTGTTTTATAATCTTAAACTCTTTTTTCACTTGAATGTACCACAGCTGTGGTAGAAGAAGGTAGTCTTTGGAGCCAGATAGATCCCAGTGTAAATCCAGTTCTCTACTTAGTAATTACTTCGCTTCTGTGAACCTCAGTGTTCTTATTTAAAAAATGGATCAGGCCGGTATAGTGGCTCATGCCTGTAATCCCAGCACTTTGGGAGGCCCGAGGCAGGCAGATCACTTGACATCAGGAGTTCAAGACCAGCCTGGCCAACATAGGGAAACCCGATCTCTACTAAAAATACAAAAATGAGCCAGACATGGTGGGTAGCAAGACTCTGTCTCAAAAAATAATAAAAATAAAATAAAATAGGATGAGCACAGCACACCTGTAATCCCAGCACTTTGGGAGGCTGAGGTGGGTACATTACCTGAGGTCGGGAGTTTGAGACCAGCCTGACCAACATGGAGAAACCCTGTCTCACTAAAAATATAAAAAATTAGCCGGGTGTTGTGGCTTATACCTGTAATCCCAGCTACTTGGGAGGATGAGGTAGGAGAATCTTTTGAACCCTAGAGGCGGAGGTTGCAGTGAGCCGAGATTGCACCTTTGCAATCCAGCCTGGGCGACAAGAACAAAACTCCATTTGAAAAAGATAAAGCCGTGCGCGGTGGCTCACGCCTGTAATTCCAGCCTTTGGGAGACCGAGGTAGGTCGATCACCTGAGGTTGGGAGTTCAAGACCAACCTGACCAACATGGAGAAACCCTGTCTCTACTAAAAATACGAAAATTAGCCAAGCATGGTGGCGCATGCATGTACTCCCAGCTACTCGGGAGGCTGAGGCAGGAGAATCGTTTGGAGCCGGGAGATCGTGCCATTGCACTCCAGCCTGGGCAACAAGAGCAAAACCCCATCTCAATATAAATAAATAAATATAAAATAAAATAGATTATATACCACATTGGGGTTGTTGAGGAGTTTGAATAATGCATGTAAAATATTTAACATGAAGGCAAGCTTCAGGCTAGTTCAAGTAGACTCACTGGGTTCTGATTCAATTACCGTGTATTATATTTTGTGGCTTAATTTAGTGGGAGCTGTCTGAATAGTCATAGGGTAATGTTTTGTTTTTTTTTTTTTTTTTTTGAGATGGAGTTTCGCCCTTATTACCCAACCTGGAGTGTAATGGTGCAATCTCGGCTCACTGCAACCTCCACCTCCTGGGTTCAAGCAATGTTAGTAAGCTTTTGTTTTTTGTGTTTCTCTGGAAAAATATTTTAGAAGCTTAGAGGGTATTTTCTTAAATTATCATATGAAACTTGAGCCAAGGTGTGGCTCAGCATTCATTAAAAAAAAACAGAAAAGGGCCGGGCGCGGTGGCTCACGCCTGTAATCCCAGCACTTTGGGAGGCAGAGGCGGGTGGATCACGAGATCAAGAGATCGAGACCATCCTGGTCAACAAGGTGAAACCCCGTCTCTACTAAAAATACAAAAAATTAGCTGGGCATGGTGACACGTGGCTGTAATCCCAGCTACTCAGGAGGCTGAGGCAGGAGAATTGCCTGAACCCAGGAGGATGGAGGTTGCAGTGAGCCGAGATCGTGCCATTGCACTCCAGCCTGGGTAACAAGAGCAAAACTCCGTCTCAATTAAAAAAAAACAAGAAACAACAACAAAAAAAAAAAACAGAAAAGGCCAGGTGCGGTGGTTCATACCTGTAATCCCAGCACTTTGAGAGGCTGAGGTGGGCGGATTGCTTGAGGTCAGTAGTTCAAGACCAGCCTGGCCAAAATGGTGAAACCCCATCTCTAGTAAAAATAGAAAAATTAGTGGGGCATGGTGGCACATGCCTGTAATCCCAGCGACTCAGGAGGCTGAGACAAGAGAATCACTTGAACCCAGGAGGTGGAGGTTGCAGTGAGCCAGGATTGTACCATTGTACTCCAGCCTGTGTGACAGAGCAAGACTCCATCTCAAAAAAAAAAAAAACAAACTCCCATGTGATTTTTGCACTGAAGATTTTTAAAAATTCCTTGTTTTGCACAATAGTAAAGCTTACTATTGATCAACTTTATCCTAAAATTAATAGAAAACAGGGTGTTAATTATCTGAAAGTTTATGTTTTCTTTTCATCAGGTACTCCGACTTCGTTGTTCATGAAATAGGAAAAGATGGACGGATCAGCCATTTGAATGACTTGTCCATTCCAGTGGATGAGGAGGTAAAAGTAGCTCTTTAGCAAATGTCACCTTCTGTATAAAAATAGCATTTCCTAGAGATCCAGAAATACAGAGCTTTAATAAAGTTGAATTCTGTGTATGATTCACCGAGTTCTCATGGTTATTTTAAAGGACCCTTCAGAAGATATATTTACAGTTTTGACAGCTGAAGAAAAGCAGCAATTGGAAGAGCTCCAGCTCTTCAAAAATAAGGAAACCAGTGTTGCCATTGAGGTAAATAATGTAGAAATATTTGAAAAGGTTTTTAGGGTTTTGGTTTATTTTTGGGTCAATGTTAAGTGTTTATGCAAAAAGTTACAATGGTTAACAAAATGGTGCCATTGCTTTATTGGATCTAAAGGGTATTTACGCTAAAAAAAATTTTTAATGGGATAGATAACTGGTATCCCAGGTAAATTATATCCCACCACAAGTTATGTTTTGTTTAAAAATATTTTTATTTGGGTGCAGTGCTATGTGGCTATAGTCCTAACTACTATGGAGGCTGAGGCCAGAGGATCTCTTGAGCCTAGGAGTTGAAGACTAGCCTGGACAACATAGTGAGACCCCATCTCTGAGAAAGAATTTCAGGGACCACAAATTAACAAAGATATTTGTTGTTTAGAATCACAGAGTAACTGTTATACCATGGGTCTGTTTCTTTACAGGCATGCGTCACCATACCTGGCTAATTTTTTACTTTTAGTAGAGACATGGTTTCACCATGTTGGTCAAGCTGGTCTCGAACTTCGAACCTCAGGTGATCTGCCCACCATGGGTCTGTTTTAACAGGACCACCATTTGCTGCCTGTCAGGTCTGTGACCCAGGTCAGGTTCTGGCTTCAGCAGTTTCTTGGTCTCAGTTGGGGCTCTGGGAAGGGGAGGAAATGGGGAAAGGAAGTAGGAAAGCATTTGTTTGCTCATCCTGGGTTGATTCTGCTATTGAAGAAATGGAGAGCTCAGCTACTGAGTAGAATAGTAAATGTCATTGTTAAAGCTTTTGTTGACCGGGCACAATGCCTCACACCTGTAATCCCAGCACTTGGGGAGGCCAAGGTGGGCAGATCACTTGAGGTCAGGAGTTTGAGACCAGCCTGGCCAACATGGCAAAACCCCACCTCTACTAAAAATACAAAAAAAATTGGCTGGGTATGGTGGTATGGGCCTGCAGTCCCTGCTACTTGAGAGGCTGAGGCAAGAGAATCACATGAACCCAGGAGACAGAGGTTGCAGTGAGCTAAGATCATACCACTGCACTCCAGCCTGAGTGACAGAGCAAGATTCTATATAAAAAAAAAAAAAATTGGCCGGGTGCGGTGGCTCACGCCTGTAATCCTAGCACTTTGGAAGACCGAGGCGGGTGGATCACGAGGTCAGGAGATCGAGACCATGCTGGTCAACATGGTGAAACCCCGTCTCTACTAAAAATACAAAAAATTAGCTGGGCATGGTGGTGCGTGCCTGTAATCTCAGCTACTCAGGAGGCTAAGGCAGGAGAATTGCCTGAACCCAGGTGGCGGAGGTTTCAGTGAGCCGAGATCACGCCATTGCACTCCAGTCTGGGTAACAACAGCGAAACTCCGTCTCAAAAAAAAAAAATTATGTTAAATTAATTTTGTACCACATTTTAGTGAGCTATGGGTTTTTAGTTATCTGAAATTCCCCCTTCCAGCACTCCTAGTTAATAAATTTACTGCAGCTTTTCAGAATCCATTATCTGCCTCTTGTCTCCCTCCCCACTTGAACTTGCCAAGTGTGTGGTATTACAATGTTAGAGATCTGGAATTACTGACAAAATCTTTTTTTTTTGAGACAGAGTTTCGCTCTTATTACCCAGGCTGGAATGCAATGGTGCGATCTCGGCTCACTGCAACCTCCGCCTCCTGGGTTCAAGCCATTCTCCTACCTCAGCCTCCCGAGTAGCTGGGACTACAGGCCGCGCCACCATGCCCAGCTAAGTTTTGTATTTTTAGTAGGGACGGGGTTTCATCATGTTAACCGGGATGGTCTCGATTTCTTGAGCTCGTGATCCACCCTCCTCTGCCTCCCAAAGTGCTGGGATTATAGGCATGAGCCACCGCGCCCGGCCTTACTGACAAAATCTTTAGATGAAATCTTAAGCAATGCCAGGAAGAAAATTCCTTGCAGGTTTTTAGAGAAATCCAGAATAATCGTTCAGGTTTCCTTTGCTTTTACAATGCAGAGGTTTATCTTAGGCTTTTTTTTTTTTGAGACGGAGTTTCGCTCTTGTTACCCAGGCTGGAGTGCCATGGCGCGATCTCGGCTCACCGCAACCTCCGCCTCCTGGGTTCAGGCAATTCTCCTGCCTCAGCCTCCTGAGTAGCTGGGATTATAGGCACACACCACCATGCCCAGCTAAGATTTTGTATTTTTAGTAGAGACGGGGTTTCACCATGTTGACCAGGATGTTCTTGATCTCTTGACCTCATGATCCACCCGCCTCGGCCTCTCAAAGTGCTGGGATTACAGGCTTGAGCCACCGCGCCCGGCCTATCTTAGGCTTATATGTATTTTCATATACATGTGGTAAAATTTACTATCGTCCTAAAAACTGATGTTTTCCCATCTACCCAAAGTCTTTATGTTTAAAAAGTATAAACTATGAGCAAGTTTCCTCATTTGTAAAATGAAGATAAAAGACTTTCTGAGTTTTTGAGGTCTAACTATGTATTTATATATACAAACTATGATTCTCTTTCCTATCAGTAATTTCAGATCTAGACTCACTTTTTGCTATGAAGAATTGGTTTACCTGTAATTGTAATGTAGTTTGGTGGGATCTTTTTCATGTTTTATTTTGTTGAAATATCATCAAGTTTAGCCAGTAGTAGCTGCGATATTATCTTGATGTTTTCAGCTTGCAGGTTACAACCCATTAATGGATCATGAAATCAGTTTAGCAGTGGTTGATCTCAACTAGCATTTTTAAAAAATAGAATAAAGTAAAGGCTGGGCATAGTGGCTCCTGTGTGGAATTCAGCACTTGGGGAAACCAGGGTGGGCACATCGATTGAGTTCAGGAGATCAAGACCAGCCTGGGCAACATGGCGAAACACTGTTTCTACAAAACATAAAAAATTAGGTGGGCATGGTGGCAGATGCCTGTAGTCCCAGCTACTTGAGAGGCTGAGGTGGGAGGATGGTTGAGCCCAGGAGGCAGAGGTTGCAGTGAGCCAGGGTCTCACCACTACACTCCAGCCTGGGCAACAGAGCCAGACCCTGTCTCAAAAATGCATATAATATAATAAAATAGAAGATATTTGTGCATTGCAAATAGCATGAATATTGTTTTGTGATTTTTTTTTTTTTTCCGATTAGTTTTTTTTTTTTTTTTTGAGACAGAGGTTCGCTCTTGTTACCCAGGCTGGAGTGCAATGGCGCGATCTCGGCTCACTGCAACCTCCGCCTCCTGGGTTCAGGCAATTCTCCTGCCTTGGCCTCCTGAGTAGCTGGGACTACAGGCGCGCACCACCATGCCCAGCTAATTTTTGTGTTTTTAGTAGAGACGGGGTTTCACCTTGTTGACCAGGATGGTCTCGATCTCTTGACCTCATGATCCACCTGCCTTGGCCTCCCAAAGTGCTGGGATTACAGGCTTCAGCCACCACCCCCGGCCTTTTTTTCGGTTCTTGAAGCATATACACACACATTTGTGGTTATATTGAGTAAAGAGGGAGAATGTCTCAGTATGAGATGTACTCACAAACTGAAAACATCATATAACTAGTGAGTTTACATTATGTTGATTCTTCAAGGTGAACCCACGTGCTAGCTAGAACCTCATAAAATAATTTAGAATAGAATTCAATAGGAAGCCGCTGTAGGTTGGCTTGTTCAAAGGGATTGAGTTTCTGATATACCAAAAGGCCTGGTTTTGCTTGCATTTTCATGTAGGAGTCCTGAGGTGTCTATCCAGCAGAGACCCTGAGAGGGAGTATCTGGGTTGGTGGCCCCTCAGTTCCGTAGTCTGTATTTCAAATCCAGCTCTACCACCTTCCAGTGATATAACCAGAGACACAGTTCCTCACTTCTGAATCGATATAATGGTGTTATTTGGGGAGATTACAAAGACTAAATAAAGTGACCAGAGTGCTTTGTACAGTGTCTGCACATGGATGTGCTCCATCAACGGCTCCCAGGATTTGCAATATTGAGAAGCTGTAAAATATTTCTGAGGCTGGGCACTGTGGCTCACGCCTGTAATCTCAACACTTTGGAAGGCCGAGGCAGGTGGATCACTTGAGGCCAGGAGTTTGAGACGAGCCTGGCCCACATGGTAAAATCCCGTCTCTACTAAAAATACAAAAATGAGCCTGGCATGGTGGCGCGTGCCTGTAATCCCAGCTACTCAGGAGGCTGAGGCAGGAGAATCCCTTGAACCCAGGAGGCGGAGGTTGCAGTGAGCTGAGATCACTCCAACCTGGGCGACAGAGTGAGACTATCCAAAAAAAAACCCAAAAATATATTCCTGAAATTGTATGCAGACACTTTTGTTATTTTGCATAGTTAATAAGGTGAGCAGTGTTTTTACTAATTCACCATATTAGTTCCCTATTTAATGTTTGTTAACTTAGTGGTGTTGCTATCTGTTTTTTTTTTTTTTTAATAGGTTATCGAGGACACCAAAGAGAAAAGAACCATCATCCATCAGGCTATCAAATCTCTGTTTCCAGGATTAGAGACAAAAACAGAGGATAGGGAGGGGAAGAAGTACATTGTAGCCTACCACGCAGCTGGGAAAAAGGCTTTGGCAAGTAGGTGTCTGAGTGGCTTCTTCCTGCCAGATGGCCGTGAAAGGCAGGCCTCACTGCTGGTTAGCCTTGCCTGTTTATGTTCTAGGGCTACCCTCAGAGAACAATATTGATCATGTCCCTCCTTCAGAGAGGGTGAGTACTGTCATTTCAGATGCCAGCGCAGTCCTGCAGCCTGTCTGGCAAGGGGCATAAGGTCTTCTATGTGAGTAAAGATTTGCTGAAATTATAGTGGTGCCTGAGAGACAGTCTTAGAGATTTGATGTGCTCCCTGAAGAGCAGAGCATGCTGAGTTGCAATTCAAGAAGAAAATGGAAGTATTGCTCATTCTGTGTTCTTCATGGAGGAGAGAAGGCTTTCAGATGAACAAAAATTGCTTATTCCGCTGGCATATTTTGGCAAGGCCCCTATATTGAAAGAACTTTTGCTTTCCAACTTTTATCTTCTTCAGTCACACATAAAAAATAGGAAATATATACAAAGACATCCTTTTGTCTCAGCCCATCTTTTGTTGTGCATCATTCATTTGAAATGGGCATATTGCCAGTGAGTCACCGATATTTGTTCTAATGTGTTTTCCACAGCCACAAAAGTTTCTATTTGCATATAACCTTTAAGAAAAATTGGGTAATTTTTTTTCTTTTACCTACCATATTGACAGATAAGATTTGAATGAAAATTACAACAAGAAAAAGTTATTTCCTTACCCTCTTCTCCTGCCCGTGATGGCCTGTATTAATGAACAATTATTCCTAGATATATTTGTTGGAACAAAATTCTAAGACGATATAGCAAAAACTATTAGGGCTCTATCAGTATTCTTTTAGGTTAATTCAAAAGATAATACTGTGATGGATGAAGCCTTGATTGCTTATAACCATGTTTCTAGTGAAATGAGAGGCTATAACAAAAAAGAGAACAGGAAGAAAGTTTAGCTATGCCTCAGGAAATAATCTAGGCCAGTCAGCAAGACAGGATAGTGCTATAGAAGCGAGATACCTGAGCAGTTACAGAGGAGGAGGTGGAGATCAGAGGCCAGTATTCAGTGAACACTGAAAAGAAGAGTCAGATGATGTGTCCTGTTACTGCTCAGGGCATGAGTTCTTAATCACTCTTCACTCCACAAATGAATGGTGTGGTTGCTGTTTGTTTCTTTAATGTCTGGGTCATATTATAAAATACCACCTGAGCAGCCTTTTTTCAGCCAAGGCTGCTCAAAGAGTAGTAAGCCCAGTGGAAAGTGATTTGAGCAACTGTTGCTTCTGTTCTCTCAAGGATGGTGTACAGCTAGTAACTACTCTAGATGGAGAGGAGAGATAACTCATTACAGACAGCGATGCCTTGAGGCATGTGGTCCTATTTCTCTCAGGGAACCCAGTTGGGAAGGAGGCAAGGCAGTTGTTTCTTGTTAAGAAACAGCCCACATTGGTCAGCAGTGCTGCCCATTATGAAGGCAGGAAGACAAGGCAAGGTCTTGTTCCGCTTGGTGTGGTCTGAGGAAGCAGGTTGGAAAAGGCAAAAGCTGTTTTTTTGACTGGTGGCTTTTTGAAAGTGATCATCATTTCTTAGGAAGCTAGGTTTTGTGAGAGGATGGAGGGCATTTGCAGGCCAAAGTGGCCATTACAGTCTTTCTACCCATCACCTTCAATAAACACAGTGCCAGATCTCTCATGTGTTTTTATCCCCATTTTTTCTGCTTATGCCACACCCACGTTTCCATTTTTTGTTGTTACAAAGTTTCCTTAAGATTTTACAAGTGAAGTACTGAGCTATGTGATGTGAACTACCCTTCCCCATTTCCCTTTGGACACCTTCAGTAAGACAGGAATTTCTCACTTTAAAAAGAAGCAAGAAGGAAGGCTAGATTGGATCAACCCCGCTTTTATAGAGAACTACACTTCTTGGGATTGCGGTGTTGTGACATTTATTCAATGAAAGAACTAAATCTCTGCCATCTGAGCTGTTCTCTCCCACCTCCTCATGGAAGGCCACCCTGGCCCAGTTGGGCCCTTAGGAGCCTGCATTTTTCTTTTACAGACACCACTCTCCCCAAGCTGAGAGTGGCCTAAAGTGAACATCCTCAGGAAAGGAGGAAGAGCTGGTATCCAAAGATTGTTCATGTCCCTCTACCAGTGACAGCTTGTCCTCCTGAGCCGTCTTGCCTAGCATTTGAGTGGTTTAGCTTTTAAAGTATCATTACAAAGCTTTGCAGTTTACAAATGTTTTTAAGCTGTATTACTACCAGACCCTGATAGAAATTGTCATTGGTGGGTTTTACAATATCTTGCAGATTCACAATATTCTTTTTTCTTTTTTTTTTTTTTTGAGACGGAGTTTCGCTCTTGTTACCCAGGCTGGAGTGCCATGGCATGATCTTGGCTCACCGCAACCTCCACCTCCTGGGTTCAGGCAATTCTCCTGCCTCAGCCTCCTGAGTAGCTGGGATTACAGGCACGCGCCACCATGCCCAGCTAAGTTTTTGTAGAGACGGGGTTTCACCATGTTGACCAGGATGTTTTCGATCTCTTGACCTCGTGATTCACCCACCTCGGCCTCCCAAAGTGCTGGGATTACAGGCTTGAGCCACCGCGCCCGGCCAAGAACACAGTTTTTAACGACTTACATAAAAAAGGAAAATTCTGCCATGTGATATGTATAGGTTCTCTATACTTTCTGAAATGAATGGTCCCCAGGAGGGATCCCTGTATGTAGGAATACATAGAGACTCAGGAGTAAGAGCCAGGCAGGTACAAAGAAGCTCTCTGGGAAAGGCTGGTGTTACGGAATCCAGAGGAATAGGGAATCCCAGTAAGTCAATGGACTATCGTTGCTTCTATTCCTGTAGCAATGGAAAATGCCACAGGTAGGTCCAGCAAGATAATTACTCTGAAACCTGTCTATCAGTTTAGCAACATGGAAGTTATTGGTGTCTTTTTGCCAGAGCATTCTAGTGGAATGATGAGGTTGGAAACCAGTTTACACAGTAGGTTGAGGTGGAAGGTAGTGTAGTATACAGACTGCTTATTCAAATAACCTGCAAAGAGGAGAAGAGAAGGGAACATGATTAAGGAGGAGAGAACATATCTTAGGTTTTTAAGATGGAAGAGCCGTGAGTTATTTATATACGCAAGGGAGACAATGGAGGGCCTGTTGTGGTGGCTCATGCTTGTAATCCCAGCACCTTGGGAAGCCTAGGTGGGCAGATTACCTGAGGCATTTAGTTCCAGACCAGCCTGGCCAACAGGGCAAAACCTCATTTCTATAAAAAGAAAAAAAAAAATTAGAAAAAGGAAAGAGACAATGGAGAGGGATGGTGAAAGTTCAGGGAGAAGAATAACAAAATAAGATAATGGATGGAACAGGATCCCTGAAAAGGCTGAAGGTTGGTGTGCAGGGGTGCAGTGGTGGGAATGACCTTGCATAAGAAGGAAAGAATGTTCCGCATGCTACCATCCTTTGATCTTTCTCGGCTACAAACATTTTTCCTTCCTTATTCATGGAGATCTCTGCGCTCAATACATAAACTTCCTGAACTTGGTTTCCCTTTTATCTGGTTTCCATTTTTACTAGACTGGGACTGCCTTGTCAGGCCCTCAGAGAGTGGAAGCAGCCTTCTTCAAATAGGAACCATATTACCCAGCCTGGGAATTCTGTGCATTTGCAGTATAAATCACTGTCTCAAAAATGCCTGCAAGTTATTTTAAATTCACTCAAATTATAAAGCTAAGTATATGCTGCTTAGCATTCTTAGGGGGTGGAATTTTATAAAGTCATACAAATTGCCAAAAGTAAATTCAGACTCACTGATTTTCTGTTATTTAAAATATTCCCAGTTAATCAATGCATATACTTACTGTTTTGTATATTGATTGCACTTAGAAAAAGAATGCATACTTGTATCTGTTGTTTGCAAAGGAGATAATTGTATGCATGCTCAGTGCTTGGATTTGCTAAATGGAGGATGCATGCTTGTGAGCCAAAACTCGCACTCCGTTGTCCTGGTTTCTCTTAAGGTATAGCAGCATTTAGTTTTTTAGTCTTGTAACTTCATTTATTTCTTGCCATTGTACTTAATTATGAATTCTCTGAGGGAGTAATTAAGAAAAATATATGCATACTTCATCAACTTATATCACAAGTATTTTTAAAGTTTTTATTGTGGCCATTTTCAAACTTGTACACAAATAGAGGAAATAGTATATGGAACCTGTGTACCCATAAATCATCTTTAAGATTATCAAACATTCTGTTGTTCTATTGATCTATTCTTCCTACCTTTTTTTTCTTGCTGGAGCATTTTAAGGGAAATTTTACATAGCATGGCTTTTCACTCATAAATATTTCAGTATGTATTTGCCAGATAAGGACTGAAACCCCAAACTATTATCACAATCAAAAACATCAGTAATTTCTTCCCATCACATACCTATTGCATATTTGGTTTTGCTGTATCTCAAAATGTCTCTTACATACAGATGACTTGTTCAAAGAATGATAAAAACAAGGCCAGAACATTGCACTCATTTATAAGTCTCAAGTCATCTCTTAAATCATTTTAAATCTATAAAGAACTTGCTGTTTTCTATATATTTAACATTTTTCAAATTTAAAAGTCTTCATAATTCAATGCAAGAAACTAATGAAATGCAGAAAAATACAAAGCAAAGCAATAATTACTTGTAGCCTAACCACCAAAGAAAACAGATAATCACAAATAGCATTTTGGTACGTGTCCTCCCATATTTAAGAAAACAAATCTCTTTTTGCGGAAGGATTTACTGTCTAGTCTTAAACATTTTGCTTTATCCCAGGGGTTCAGACAGTGCAGCTTTGAGGATGAACTAACATACTCTTATGAAGGTGTTGAGACAAGGAGGCTGTACCTGTAGAAGAATTTTCTAGTTGTTCATTGTTTGCCTCTACAGCTTTCCATTGTTAATGTCTAAATGGCTGTTAACCCACCGCATAACTCCCAGGTGCTGTAGAAGTCCTCAGTGTAAACCATGAGATCATTTGCATGTTCACCTCTAAAGCACTTTAATATTATAAATTAAACATTGCTTTTTTGTAATCTTTATGCTGTGCATTTGGACAGAGGTCAGAACTGCAGCAGGTAAGAGCATTTGGCATTTCATATATGTAAAGTGAAATGCCAAAGATTTTGTCACAAGTGCTAAGTATAGACAACTTAGCTTAACTGATAGTGAGCTGGAAGGAAACTCAAGTGATCTCCCTACTCAACAATTTTCTGAAGAACTTGTGAGGAATTCACACCAAGAGCTAACGAAATACTTGTAATACTTTTCTGTCCAAGACAGAAAAAACTCACATATTTATCAAGAAGGAAGGGTGATTCACTAGACATACATGCTATGGCAGTTTTTTGAAATGGTTTATGGATTATTTTGTTCTTTTCATTGTAGCTTAAATCACTAACTTACCAAACAGTGCTTTTGCCTTGACGAAGCCAGGTATCCAAGTACCAACTTCTGTACCAGCAGTATCTTAAGCCTCTGAAGATAAAGGATTTATGAGTTCATGAAAAAGGATTATTTTTAAAAGAAGAGGACTCTTTCTAGAAATTGTTGTATGAAGCATTTTTTGTTTTTCTTTGACGGAGTTACAGTAAACAAATGAACTAGATGTGTTTAACAGCTGTCGCTCTGTGCCACACAGGACTCAGGAATGTTACTGCACAACATCTGCGAAGTGCAGTTTTGGCCTACATATTTTTCCCAAAGTATTTTTTTAAAAAAAACAAAACAAAACACTTTGAGCAGCTTTAATCTAACTTTTCTTTTTTTGAGACAGAATCTTTTTCCTGTTGCCCAGCCTGGAGTGCAATAGCACAACCTTGGCTCACTGCAACGGCTACCTTGCAGGTTCAAGCAATTCTCATGCCTCATCCTCCCAAATAGCTGGGATTATAGGCACCCGCCACCACACCTGGCTAATTTTTGTATTTTTAGTAGAAATGGGGTTTCACTATGTTGGCCAGGCTGGTCTCAAACTCCTGACCTCAGTGATCCACTGTCTCAGCCTCTCAAAGTGCTGGGACTACAGTCATGAGCCACCACATCTGGCCTAAATCTTAAATTTTTTAACACGAGATTGAAAAACTGAAGTAACACTAGTTGCTCTGAAGTTAGCATTTAACCTGGCTTAATTTTTTTTTCTTCTTTTTTAAAATTAAAAATATTTTTCTTTTCTTTATTTTTTGAGACAGAGTCTCACTCTGTCACCCAGGCTGGAGTACAGTAGCATGATCTTGGTTCACTGCAACCTCCAGCCCCTGGGCTCAAGGGATCCTCCTGCCTCGGCCATCTGAGTAGCTGGGACCACAGGTGTGCACTACCACGCCTGGCCATTTTTAGTGGAGATGGATAGGTCTTGCTATGTTGCCCAGGCCAGTCTTGAACTTCTGAGCTCAAGCTATCCGCCCGCCCCAGCCTCCCAAAGTCCCAAGATTACAGGTATAAGCCACTGTACCCAGTCACATTTTAGCTTTTCGTTTTAAATATGGATAAATACCATTAAGTGTCCAATTGCTGAAACTAATACCTGTAGTCCACACAGCTATAACCACTTAACCTATATTTCTTTTTTTGTTTGTTTTTTATTTTTATTTTTTATTTTTGATACCGGGGGGGGGATATCCTATATTTCTTTATCAGACTAGAACTGATTTTCCACTCAAAGGTTCTATAGCAAAAAAAATGAGCTCTTTTACCCATAACTTTTATTGTGGTGTATATAACGTTTACTTTTTTTGCTTTTAAGATCCAAGAAAACATTCTTGGCCAAAATCTAGGGGAAGTTACTGCCACTTTGTACTATATAAGGAAAACAAAGACACCATGGATGCTATTAATGTACTCTCCAGATATTTAAGGTGAGTTACTGTTGTTATGCCTATACAAAATAAAATCAACAACAGAAATGTGTATTCCTTTTTCCGTGATAATGGAAAAATGAGCAGGGCAGCACAGATTACAGACAGCACATGCACCTTCCAATGATAGTTTGTTTTTTTTTTGAGACAGGTTCTCACTATGTCACCCAGGCTGGAGTGAATGATGATCACAGCTCCCTGCAGCCTTGACTTCCTGGGCTCAGGCAATCCTCCCACCTTAGCCTCCTGAGTAGCTGGGATTACAGGCATGTGCCACCATGCCAGGCTAATTTTATTAGGTTTTAGAGACAGGGTCTCACTCTATTGCCCAGGCTCATCTTGAACTCCTGCACTTAAACAGCCCTCACACTTCAGCCTCCCAAAGTGCTGGCATTAAGAATCGCCATTCATGGGTAGGAAGTGCATTGTTTCTTCCAGGAGGGAGCCAGTGCTCCAGGCTGCAAGGATAGATTTCTTAGGCAATGGATGAATTAAATTTTTTGACCGCCACATGCGTAGTGCCAGTAATTCAAGATGAAAATTCTGTAAGTAAATGATTCTCATGCAGTTGAGAGTTACCAGTCCATCTGGCTGAAAACGAAAATTAACTTTCTCTTCTGAAAGCCTATACTTATCCTTTGACGTGGTTGCAGAGATTGGTTTTGCCAGACTGGGAGCTCTCAATTCCTGGAGACTGACTCAACCTGAGAGCAGTCTGATTTTCTCACAGGAATGTAAATATAGCAGAGGCTGGATCTCTGGGGGTAGGCACGGGGCCAAAGCTTT
The DNA here is from genome assembly GCF_049354715.1 of Callithrix jacchus. Lineage (NCBI taxonomy): Eukaryota > Metazoa > Chordata > Mammalia > Primates > Cebidae > Callithrix > Callithrix jacchus. The sequence goes on along the minus strand of NC_133512.1, from coordinate 75,881,064 downwards.
TCTTAAAAATGGAAGTGGCTATGCACCACAACAGGTCGGTATGCTGTGGAAATTTGGATTCTAATTTATATTTAACTCAGCTTAAATATGGTAGCACAGTGTATTAGTTTGCTAGGACTTCCTTAACAAAATACCACAGACCAGGTGGCTTAACAGAAATTAATTTTCTTATGCTTCTAGAAGCTAGCAATCCCAAGCTCAAGGTGTCAGCAAGTTTGTTTTTTTTCCCAGAGGCCTCTCTCCTTGGCTTGCAGATGGCTGCCTTCTCACTGTGCCCTCATGTGGCATTTTCCCTGTGCATGTACACCCCTGGTACCTGTGTGTGTGTCCACGTTTCCTCTTATGAAGGCACCAGTCAGATTGGATTAGGGCCTACCTTAAATGGCCTCATTTTAACTTAATCACCTCTTTGAAGGCCCTATCTCCAAATATAGTCTCATTCTGAGGTCCTGGGGGGTCAGAGCATCAACAGATTGATTTTGGGAGAGACACAGTTCAGTCCATAATACACAGTACCCAGTTAAGTAACATTTATTTTGCTCTATTAATTTCCTTGGAGAGAGTCTGTGATATTACACCTGTACCTGAGCCAGGGAGAACAGACCATTCTTGACAGGAATAGATGGGTGGGGAGGGAGTTCCATCAAGATCGGGAGTTGAGGATTGATCGGGGTTTAAGAAGTCCTTCCGGCCGGGCACAGTGGCTCACACTTGTAATCCCAGCACTTTGGGAGGCCAAGGAGGGAGATCACCTGAGTTCAAGACCAGCCTGACCAACGTGGAGAAATCCCGTCTCTACTAAAAATACAAAATTAGCTGGGCATGGTGGCATATGCCTATAATCCCAGCTACTTGGGAGGTTGAGGCGGGAGAATTGCTTGAATCCAGGAGGTGGAGGTTGTGGTGAGCTGAGATCCCGCCACCACACTCCAGCTTCGGCAAGAGTGAAACATCATCTCGAAAGAAAAAAAATTCTACCTGGCCTTTTCCTTCTCATATGCAATGGTAAAGTTTGTAAAATACTTCTTAGTTAACTAGGTTACTTATATCTTCATATCGGAACTATTCAGATCCCAGTTTAAGCATTTCATTTAGCTTTTTTTTTAAATACAAAGCAATAGCAGCATTTTAGGAAAATTCACACACTGACTTTTTCAGAATTGAAGATAAATTTTCATAGTGGTGCATTGTATCTCTAGAATGCATTTTTTCTTTGCCTTTCCACTTCAGGGCTGGATAATTCTTTGTTGTGGGACTGCCCTGTGCATTGCAGGATGTTTCGCAGCATCCCTAGTCTCTACCCACTGTGTAGCCGTAGCAGCTCCTTGCCCGGCTGTGATGGCAAAGAATGCTTTCTTTGCTTTCATAGTCTTAGGTAATGTATTGAATTGCAGGTGATGGGTAGGAAATGTATTGTTGACTTTTTTGTTGCTGGCTAGCCAAGTCTTTGAACAACCTTAGTTATTTACTAATAGCCACAAATGTTTATACTGCTAAGAAAGGAATTATTTGGCCATCATTTACTTTTTTTTTTTTTTTTTCTAAAGAGACCAGGTCTCACTGTGTCAACGAGGTAGTATAGTGTAGTGTACAGTGGCTGTTCACAGGCACCATCATAGGGCACTGCACCCTCGAACTCCTGAGCACAGACAGTCCTCCCCACTCCACCCTTCCCAGTAACGGACTATAGGTGCATGCCACGACACCTGGCTGTCATTTACTTTTCTAGTTTGCATATGAATTTATGTTGTTTTCCTAGATACTTTTTTTTGTTTTGAGACAGAGTCTTGCTGTGTCATTCAGGCTGGAATGCAGTGGCATGGTGTCGGCTCATTGCACCCTCCACCTCCTGGTTCTCGTGCCTCAGCCTCCCGAGTAGCTGGGATTACAGGCTCGTTCTACCACACATGGCTGATTTCTGTATTTTTAGTAGAGATGGGATTTTGCCATGTTGGCTAGGCTGGTCTTGAACTCCTGACTTCAGGTGATCCACCCATCTCGGCCTCCCAATCGCTGGGGATTACGGACATGAGCCACCACGGCTGCCTCCCTGAACCTTAAAATAAAGTTTCTCTTCATTCTTCTTTTACTGTGTTATGATTTTAAGTGTTTATATTAAAACTTAATTATGAGAATTCAGATTTCCTTATGATATTATGGTATGTGACTTTCTTTAGATGATCTTGTTTCTGTCTTACCAGAGTCAAGCCAAACATATTCTCCTACATGGGAACCAAAGATAAAAGGGCTATAACAGTACAAGAGATTGCTGTTCTCAAGTAAGTAGAGAGTACATAACAGAATTTATGCTGTAAAAATCCTGGCACTGCTTTTCAGAATTCTCAAATTTACTTTGTGGGGTTTCTCTCTTTCGACTTTAGATGGTGCTTCTGCCTATTTAAAAATCACTTTTCATTTTGTTTTTTTCTTCTTATCTGTGAGCCGTGTATTATTTGTGTAATTTTTAAAGGATTTTTTTATAGACCTAAGAGAATAAATGCTTTTTTCTCTCTTTTGTTCATTCATTGTTAAATATAACTGTTATTTAAAATTGCAAAACAGTGATCTGCTGTTTTGTTGTACAGCTGAGATCTACAGATAAAAAAGATGGTCGGTGTTTTTGAAGCAGTTGTAATTAGTGGAGTAGACAGACATGTAAATCAGAACTTCTCCTGCAGCAAGATAAATGCTGAAATAGAGATATCCTTTGGATGTTCACGTATGCCTGTCAAGAAGCATGGAACTTGATGTGAGGGCACACAGGAAAGCTTTCACAGAAAATGGGATGCTTGGATTTTAATATAGATCAGGTCTTCTCAGCCTCTGCACTGTTGCCCTTTGGGGCTGGGTAATTCTTTGTTGCAGGACTGTCCTGTGCGTTGCAGGATGTTTTGAATCATCCCTAGTCTCTACCCACTATGTAGCAGTAGCAACTCCTTGCTCAGTTATGATGGCAAAGAATATCTCTAGGCATTGTCAGGTATTCCCAGAGGGCCAGAATTGTCCTTGATTGGGAAGCACTGGTCTAGATTCTGGAAGGATGAGTAGAGATTTCCTGGGGCTGGGTAGGGTTTAGGGTTGTTTTTTCCAAACCAAGAAAGCAGTGTAAGAAAAGACATGGGAAAGCACATGCATTACCTGGCACGTCCTTTAGTTTCGGGGGAGCATAGCAAGAAGTAAGGGTCCAGGAGTTAGGCAGGACATAGATCCCAAAGGGCCTCTTAGATCAGGTTGAGGGTCTTTACCTCGACATTAATCTAAACGGGGAGTGCTGTGTAGAGACTGGATTATGGATTGCAGGTGGAGCAAGACCCATGAAACTGGAGACAGGACTATTGTTATATTTTGGAGAGGGAGAATAGGGGTGTGAACCCAGTTAGTCACAGTGAAGGTAAAAGAGAAAGGATGAATTTAACAGCTGTACAGTGTCAGACACATTTAGGCTTTCATCTTAGTACACCTCCAGAGGCAAGGAATGGTGGGAGAAAGAAATAACATAGGGGCAAAGAAACTTTTGGGGTGATGGATGCATTGTCTTTAATATGGTAATAATTTCATGGGCTTACACACTTCAAAACTTGTACATTTTATTTTATTTATTTATATTTTGAAATGGAGTTTTGCTCTGTCACCAGGCTGAAGTGCAGTGATATAATCTTGGCTCACTACAACCTCTGTCTCCCGGGTTCAGGCGATTCTCTTGCCTCAGCCTTCCAAGTAGCTAGGACTACAGGTGTGCACCACCATGCCCAGCTAGTTTTTGTATTTTCAGTGGAGATGGGGTTTCAGCATGTTGGCCAGGATGGTCTCAATCTCTTGACCTTGTGATCTGCCTGCCTCAACCTCCCAAAGTGCTGGGATTACAGGCATGAGCCACTGTGCCTGGCCTAAAACTTGTACATTAATGTGTACAGTTTATGTCAGTCATACTGCAATTAAAAATAAAGTCCCCTGTGTTTACTACCTCTACTTAAATACATGTGTTTATTTTGGTTTTTTGTTTTCTTTTGAGACAAAGTCTCACTCTGTCACCCAGGCTGGAGTGCAGTGGTGGGATCTCGGCTCACTGCAACCTCTGCCTCCCCCATTCTATTCATTACAGTGTAGTTTTGCTCTTGTTACCCAGGCTGGAGTACAATGGCACAATCTCGTCTCACTGCATCCCCCACCTCCCAGTTCAAGTGATTCTCCTGCCTCAGCCTCACAAGTAGCCGAGATTACAGGCATGTGCCATTGCGCCTGGCTAATTTTTATATTTTTAGTAGAGATGGGGTTTCACCATGTTGGCCAGGCTGGTCTTGACTCCTGACCTCAGGTGATCCACCCACCTCAGCCTCCCAAAGTGCTAGGATTACAGGCATGAGCCACCGTGCTGGGCCCAAATATTTATTTTGAATTCCCTTATCTTTTTGTAAAGAATTTGAGGGGATATCTCCTGTTTACTTAATGATCCCCTACAATTGGGCTTCTTTCTCACCAGTTTTCTGATTCGCCTGAAATAATGTAGTTGTTGAACTGGTTGCATCGTAATGTTTATTCCAGATCTTTTTCTTCCTTGACCTTGGGACAGTAGCATGATGTAATCATAAAAACATTAATCTCACTGTTGTTTTTACTGATGGTGTGTGCAAATATTGAAGCTTTTGAAAGAGAGCAGGAGTAAATACATGAAGGAGATGGTGTTCCTACCTGGTGGCCTGGTTTCACTTTCTCCTTGTGGCATATAGAATGTGGAGTCACCGGGCGCGGTGGCTCAAGCCTGTAATCCCAGCACTTTGGGAGGCCAAGGTGGGTGGATCACGAGGTCAACAGATTGAGACCATCCTGGTCAACATGGTGAAACCCCATCTCTACTAAAAAAAAAAAATACAAAAAATTAGCTGGGCATGGTGGCACGTGCCTGTAATCCCAGCTACTCAGGAGGCTGAAGCAGGAGAATTGCCTGAACCCAGGAGGTGGAGGTTGCGGTGAGCCGAGATCACGCCATTGCACTCCAGCCTGGGTAACGAGCAAAACTCCGTCTCAAAAAAAAGAATGTGGAGTCATTTGCTGACAGTGAAGGAGCAGGAGTGGATAAGGGAGCTTTTGAAAGAGTGGAGATTTGAAATAACCTTTATGGGTAATGGCCCAGGGGCTCCCCAGAAACTCAGAAGAATGGGGGTAGGGGGACAGGGGTTGCAGGCTTTCTCATCCTCTGTGGATAGAGGTCACAACAGAAGGTTTTTGCCTTCTCTTTGGTATCTAAAATACTTAGACACCTCCTGTGATTTTTGACTGGCTCTGTGAATTATGCTTCTGATTAAAAAAAATAAGTTGGTTTATTTTGTTTTCTTTTTTTTTTTTTTTCTGAGATGGAGTCTCTCTCTGTCACCCAGGCTAGAGTGCAATGGCACTATCTCAGCCCACTGCAACCTCTGCCTCCCCGGGTTCGAGTGATTCTCATGCCACAGTCTCCTAAGTAGCTGGGATTACAGGTGTGCACCACCGTGCCTGGCTTATTTTTATATTTTTAGGAGACATGGGTGTCATCATGATGGTCAGACTGGTCTCAAACTCCTCATCTTAAGCAGTTCTCCCCCCTCGGCTTCCCAAAGTGCTGGAATTAGAGGTATGAGCCACCACACCATGCCTATTTTCTTTTTAACACAGAAAAAACTAGTAGAAAACGAAAGGTCTGCCATAACTGTACTCCCTCAGAGATCACCTTATTCACGGCATGGTAGATATTTCTTGAGAGACTTTTTTTTTTTTTTTTTTTTTTTTGACACAGAGTCTTGCTCTTTCGCCGGGCTGGAGTGCAGTGGCATGATCTCAGATCACTGCAACCTCTGTCTCCCGGATTCAAGCGATTCCCCTGCCTCCGCCTCCTGAGTAGCTGGGACTACACACGTATGCCACCACGCCCAGCTAATTTTTTGTATTTTAGTGGAGATGGGGTTTCACCATAGCCAGGATGGTCTTGATACCGTGACCTCATGATCCGCCCGCCTTGGCCTCCCAAAGCACTGGGATTACAGGCGTGAGCCACCGTGCCTGGCCCTATTTTTTTTCATTTTTAAACAAAAATACTTAAGTACCTTGTTTGGAACAATAGATAACATACCTTATTTCCTGTGGGTATATGGCAAAATATGTTTAAACATATGGATATATCCTAATTTAAACTATTTTTCTATTTTTGAATGTTACATTGTTTCCTCCTTCTTGCTATTATAAGGCAGTCCATGACAAACATATTTGTAGCTAAATCTTGGCATCCATCTGTGATAACTTCATTAAGATAAACTTAGCAATGAGATTACTGACTTAAAAGGAATATGACATTCTAACATTTGTCTCTTTTCTTTGCATTTGCTGGTCAAAAGAGAAATTCTTTCTCTTTCTCTTTCTTTTTTTTTTTAATAACAAAGCCTAATTTTTCTGCAAAAAAGTGCTACCAGTTTACCACCTTTATTCTAGTTCCCTAGAGTCTTCCCCAGCAAAGTGTTAGGATTTCAGGGGGAGTCATTTGAGGGTGAAAAAAAAATGGCATCTCATTATTTTATTTTTCAAAGTCTTTGAATAGTTAGAATATTTCTTTTTTTCTTGGTCAGCCAGCAGGTGTCACACTTTATCAGGACGCTGCTCTGTCCCCAGATTTTTGCTGCTTTTATCATCTTCCTGTTGACTTAGTAAGAAACCGTATTAGCCACCTAAGTGTTGGCACTCTGAAAGCACAAAGCACTTATCTTGCGGATACAGGCTACACCCTTAGTTTGCCTAATGGATGCATGGGGCCAGGCAGATTGGCCTTTCCCGTGGGAATTCAGGAACTGGAGAAACCTACTCTGCCATGCAAGCATTTGAATGATTGCTGGATTGATCAGTCTTGGGGATAAGCAACACTTCTTTTCAGCTTCATGAAACTCTAAAGCCACCTATGAATTTTAGTAGGATCTCAGGCAGGAACAGTCTTACTGAGAATCATTTGTTTCTTTTCCTGCCAGTCTCTTTTCTGAACTTGGGCCAGTATTTCCCTGGCTTTGTTAATAAAGATTTTCCATGCAACATGTTGGTTAGTTGGTTCCTGATGTTTAAAGGCAACATTTTCATATTCCCTAGTAGTTACTCACTGAATTTGCTGTGAATTTACAACCAAAAAGCTTGATCAGGGATCATCACAATTAAAACTGTGAATAGTATCATGAAGATTTCTTTTGTCAGTTTCATTCCATTTCTCGGGGAGCACCTGCCCCAACCAGCACTGAGTATAGTTCTTGCTTTTTGCATTATCAGTGACATTTAGAGGTAGATGCCTATCGTATATTCAAGAATTTGTATTATTATTCAGCTGCAAAAAAGAATGAAATGAAATACTGATATATACTTAAAACATGGACAAACCATAAAAAAACATTCTATAAAAAGTCAGATGTTCTTCCTGCTTTAGTTAAAAAAAAAAAAAGAAAGAAAGAAAGAAAAAGAAGTCAGGTGTACAAGATCAGATATTGTATGATTCTGTTTATATGATGTGTCCAAAACAGGAAAATCTTTAGAGGCAGAAAGTAGATTAATGGTTGCCAGGGTCTGAGGGAGAGGAAATGGGAATGACTGCTGAACAGGTACAGGGTTTCTTTTTCGGGTGATGGAAATGTTCTGGAATAATATAGTGGTTATGGTTTCACATTGTTGTGGACATACTAAAAATTACTGAAGTATACACTTTATAACAGTTAAAATGGTGAATTTAATTTATTTTATTTTACTTGGGATAGGGTCTTGCTATCGCCCAGGCTGGAGTACAGTGGCACAATCTTGGCTCACTGCAACCTCTGCCTCCCTAGTTCAAGTAATCCTCCTGCCTCAGCTTCCCGAGTAGGTGGGCTTACAGGCATGCACCGCCATGCCTGGATAATTTTTATATTTTTGGTAAACATGGGGTTTCACCATCATGGCCAGGCTGGTCTCAAACTCCTCATCTCAAGCAGTTCACCCACTTCGGCTTCCCAAAGTGCTGGGATTACAGGCATGAGCCACTGCACCCAACCTTCTGAATTTTATATTAACTTTATCTCAAAATAAAAAAGAACAGAGCTACCAGACACTTCTGTGGCCCCATTAGGAAGCAGTGTCCGGAACACTCTCTGTAGGACAGCTTTTGATTCTGAATTGTTCTGTCAGTTTCTATAGCAGTAGTTACTGCCTGAGGAGGAGTTCTGTCCTGTTCATCACTCTATTCATAGTGATCTTCCGCTTCTAGATTCCTTGGGATACAATTCCTTGGTTAATTCATGCCCTTGGGTTCTACCATTGTCCCCATACATAGTCCAGGAGTTCAGGATTACAGTGAGCTATGATTGCAACACTGCACTCCAGCCTGGGTGGCAGAGCAATTCCCTGTCTCTAAAAAAGAAAGAAAAACTTATATAAGACAAGAAAAATATACAGAAGTCTATATATACATAGCTGGGAGCAGTGGTTCATGTCTGTAATCGCAGTACTTTAGGAGTCTAAGGCAGGCAGATCACTTGAGGTCAGGCGTTCCAGACCAGCCTTGCTAACATGGTGAAACCCTATCTTTACTAAAATTACAAAAATTAGCCAGGTGTGGTGGCAGGTGCCATTGCATGATCTAGGAGCCTGGGTGACAGAACAAGACTCTGTCACCAAAAAAAAAAAAAGGAAGAAAAAGAAATATAGCACTTGGACAGGCGTGGTGGCTCGCACTGGTAATCCCAGCACTTTGAGAGGCCAGGATGGATTGGGCCTTGTGGCGCATGCCTATAGTCCCACCTTCTTGGGAGGCTGAGGCAGGAGACTTGCTTAAGCCCAGGAGGTAGAGGTTGCAGTAAGGGTAGATCACACTGCTGCACTCCAACTTGGGCAACAGAGTGAGACTCTCTCAAAAAAAAAAATAGAAAAAAGATATATAGCACTTAAAGCAATTTTGTACTGGAACGTGACTAGGTAGAATAATCATAGACCCAAATACATCCAAGGATTTAGTCTGTATTGAAAGTATCATCTAAGATTAGTGGAGAAACATGGTTGATTAAAAAAATGTTGGATAACTGGGTAACCATTTTAAAAAAACGTAAGTGTGGCTCCCCTACTTCACTTTCCTTTGCTAGATAAATTCCAAGTGGATCATAAATTTAAACATAAAAATGCAACTGTAGAAGTAATCTACTTCAATTTGAGATTAAAAAAAAAAAAAAACTTCTGACCTGGTACAGTAGCTGACCCCTATAATGCCAACACTTAGGGGGGCCCAGGCAGGTGGATCACTTGCAGCCAGGAGTTTGAGACCAGCCTCACCAACCTGGTGAAACCCCATCTCTGCTAAAAATACAAAAATTGGCCAGGCATGGTGGTGTGTGCCTATAGCCCCAGCTACTCAGGAGGCTGAGGCAGGAGAATTCCTTGGATTCAGGAGGCGGAAGTTACAGTGAGCTGAGATCATGCCACTGCACTCCAGCCTGGGCAACACAAGAGGAGACTCCATCTCAAAAAACAAACAACATCCTAAGTATGACTTAAATCCCAGAGCTTTTTAAATTTTTTTTTTTTGAAACGGAGTTTTGCTCTTATTGCCCAGGCTGGAATGCAATGGCATGATCTCAGCTCACTGCAACCTCCGCCCCTGGGTTCACGAGATTCTTCTGCCTCAGCCTCCCAAGTAGTTGGGATTACAGGCATGCACCACCACGCCCATCTGGGTTTCTCCATGTTTGTTAGGCGAGTCTCAAACTTCTGACCTCAGGTGGTCCACCTGCCTCAGCCTCCCAAAGTGCTGGGACTACAGGCATAAGCCACCATGCCGGGCTGCTTTTTTTTTTTTTTTTTTTAATTTAAAAAAAAAAGATTAATGAATTTAACAAAAATTTTTCTATATACTTGTTTTTTTTAATTTTAGAGACGGGATCTTGCCATGTTGGCCAGCTGGTCTTGAACTCCTGGGCTCAAGCGATCTGCCTGTCTGGGCCTCCCAGAGTACTGGGATCATAGGTGTGGTCTCGAACTCCTGGGCACAAGGGATCTGCCTGTTAGGCCTCCCCAAGTACTGGGATTATAGATATGAGCCATGGTACCTGGCCCCTACATAGGTTTTCTTTACAGAAGAATGACAAATATAAAAACACAGCTTTACTCAACACAGTAATATTCAGTTCAGCCAATAATCATGCTTGGGTACCTAAATAATTGGGTAAAAGAGTATGGAAGAACAGGTATTTTACACAATTTCAAAAGTATTTCCCCACTGATTACTGATTAAAAGCAAAGGGAAAGAGACTTTAGAGTGTAAACATCTAGTACATACTATCCTAATCAAATGATTAAAGTTATTAGTGATGGACAAACTCAGTCTCTGCATTTTGATGTGATGCAGTGAAAAGGGCCATGTCACCTAAGTAATATTTCTACCAAAAATGTTTACCTGAGTCTCAGCATGAAGAAACAGTCAGACAAATCCACATTAAAAGATCTGTAAAAGTGCTGGCCTGGATTCTTCTAGGAGCCAGATGTCATGAAAAAACAAGGCTAGACAGATCACTTAATGGAGACCAAACAGACATCACAACTGCAATGTATGATCCTCACTTGGATCCTGGAAGCCTAACAAAGACAGGCAGGCCCACTGGCTCACGCCTATACTCCCAGCACTTTGGGAAGCCGAGGTGGGTCAAGACCAGCCTGGCCAACATGGTAAAACCCTGTCTCTACTGAAAATCCAAAAAATAACTAGATGTGGTGGCATGTACCTGTATTTCCAGCTACTCGGGAGGCTGAGGCAGAAGAATCTTTTGAACTTATCTCATGTCTATAATCCCACCACTGTGTGAGATCAATGCAGGTGGATCACCTGAGGTCAGGAGTTAAAGATCAGCCTGGCCAACATGGTGAAATCCAGTCTACTAAAAATACAAAAATTAGCTGGGCACCGTGGCTCGTGCCTGTAATCTCAACACTTTGGGAGGCCAAGGCAGGCAGATCACCTGAGGTCAGGAGTTCGGGACCAGCCTGTCCAACATGTGTGAAACCCCATCTCTACTAAAAATGCAAAATATAAAAATTAGCCCAGTGTGGTGGTGTGCACCTGTAATCCCAGCTACTCAGGAAGCTGAGACAGGAGAATTGCTTGAACCCAGGAGGTGGAGGTTGCAGTGAACCAAAATCACAACACTACACTCCAGCCTGGGCAATAGAGCAAGACTCTTGTCTCAGTAATAGGCTGGGTGCAGTGGCTCACACCTATAATCCCGGCACTTTGGGAGGCTGAGGTGGGTGGATCACGAGGTCAAGAGATCGAGACCATCGTGGTCAACATGGTGAAACCCTGTCTCTGCTAAAAATACAAAAAATTAGCTGGGCATGGTGGCACGTGCCTGTAGTCCCAGCTACTCGGGAGGCTGAGGCAGGAGAATTGCCTGAACCCAGGAGGCAGAGGTTGCGGTGAGCCGAGATCGGGCCATTGTACTCCAGCCTGGGTAACAAGAGCGAAACTCCGTCTCAAAACAAAAAACAAAGAAAATAATAATAATACAAAAATTAGCTGATCATGGTCGCGCACACCTGTAATCCCAGCTACTTGGGAGGCTGAGGCAGGAGAATCACTTGAGCCCGGGAGGCAGAGGTTTCAGTGAGCCGAGATTGTGCCACTGCACTCCAGCCTGAATGACAGAGTGAGACTCTGTCTCAAAACAAAAACAAAACAACATTGGCTGCCAGTGGGGACACTAGAGATAAAAAGGAGAGAAAGACTTTTCAGTGCTCTGTTTTTCTACGTGTATTTCCTATTGAAGAAGGCAAGGAATTTCTAATGGAAATTTGATAGCACAGGAAATATCTATATATTAAATGATAACAGCATGGTATAGGTTTGGGTAGAATTCCAGCTATATATAACATGTCTTTAAAAACAGAAAGGAAGTACAAAGTTAGATGTCAGTGGCAATTTTTTCAGGTAATAGAAGTATGAATTTCTTTTCCTTTTCTCTTCGCTGTATTTTCCATGTTTTTTGTAACGAGTTTACAGTATTTTTCTGATAGACAAAAATAATGAACTTTTTTCTTAAAATGCTTAATGCCATTCTTTATATGGGATTTGTCCCTGTACCCATTTGTTTCCTCACCTCTCACCCCACAAAAAATAGAAAATTCCTCAGATAGGCCAGGCACGGTGGCTGACACCTGTAATCCCAGCACTTTGGGAGGCCAAGGCAGGCGGATTATGAGGTAAAGAGATCAAGGCCAACATGGTGAAACCCCATCTCTACTAAAAAATACAAAAATTAGCTGGGCGTGGTGGCACACACCTGTAGTCTCAGCTACTCTGGAGGCTGAGGCAGGAGAATTGCTTGAACCAGGGAGACAGAGGTTGCAGTGAACCGACATCATGCCACTGCACTCCAGCCTGGCAACAGAGCAAGACTCGGTCTCAAAAAAAAAAAAGAAAAAGAAAATTCCTCAGATATTATTATTCTGTTACTCATCAGCCTATAAATAATAAGAGGTCTTAAGTATATAAAATATTGATGGCCAGGAATACACAGTTCCAACAGGAGCACGTACCATTACACTGAAGGAAGAATGCAGAGAGAAGAGAAGGACATGCACACCTCACCTGCTGCAGTGCCTTTTCCTTTTCGGGGCTCAGAGCTGTGCTGTATCTTGTTTTCTGTACTGTTCCAGGTAGACAACCAATATCTTACAATCTTTTTTTCTACTCTATTTTGTTTTGTTGCTTTTTCTTTTTTAAGAATAACTGCACAAAGACTTGCCCACCTGAATAAGTGCTTGATGAACTTTAAGCTAGGCAATTTCAGCTATCAGAAAAAGCCTCTGAAATTGGGAGAGCTTCAAGGAAACCACTTCACAGTTGTTCTCAGGTAAAGACCTGCAGGTGGGAATGTGGACCAGAGGGTCTGGCCAGGGCATTGTGAGTCTGTTACTCATCACTGGTCATAAGGTCCTGGTGAGCTGGTATTAACAGGAGTGGCAGCACAGGAGGGTAGGGTAGGGCAGGGCTGGGAGAGCAAATACAGACACCTTGCCCCTCGGAAACCTAGCACAGCCTTTGGAAAGACACCGTTTTCTTCAAATACTGTGGTAAAAGACACTGAGCCTGCGATTCCACTTAAAGACAAAGCTCCTAGAATAGGCAAATCCATAGACATAGGAAGTAGAATAGTGGTTACAGGGGAAAGGGCAGGAGTAATGGAAAGTTACTGTTGAGTGGGTACAGAGTTTCATTTCGGGAACATGAAAAAATTTGGGAAATAGATAGTGATGAAGGTTGCCCAACATTGTGAATGTAGTTAACCCATTTATGCATGGTGTTCCGTTATTGGAATGCTAAGTATGTAAGAGTTATTTCTGTCGTACTGCTCAAGATCATCCCCAAAGTCTGATTGCAAAAATTAAAAAAATTACAACCTCCAGCATAAATGGATTAATACCACCAAATTGCACACTTAAAAATGGCTAAAATGGTAAATTACATTATAAATCACTTATCACAACTTTTAAAAAAAGAAAGAGCCCTCAGGAGGTAGAGAGAAAGCTGCAGGGGAGTGAGCGAAACACGCCGAAGCTACACTGTAGTAATTTATGATCTGCCTCTCTGAGCGTTTGGCTTTTTTTCTCTGGATAATTTGGATCCCTGTAGAAATATAACAGGAACTGATGACCAAGTACAGCAAGCTATGAACTCTCTCAAGGAGATTGGATTTATTAACTACTATGGAATGCAGAGATTTGGAACCACAGCTGTCCCCACGTATCAGGTTGGAAGGTTGGTATTGAATTTCTTTGATCAAAAAGAGCTTTTTCATAAAAGAAGCAGGATTTGTTGTTGGTGGTGGTTTTAATTATTTCTACATTCTCTCATGTCTGGAGTAAAGGAACCACAGTCTCATAATTTTTGTTTTAAGATAATGCATGCACAAGGTAAAAAATCAAGAGTTCAAAAGAATATGACTTGAAAATTGAGCTTTCCTACCACTCTTGGTAACCCATCCAGGGGATCTATTTTTATTTTTATTTTATTATTTTGAGACAGTCTTGCTCTGTTGATCAGGCTGAAGTGCAGTGGTGCAATGTCAGCTCACTGCAACCTCTGCCTCCCAAGTTCAAGCAGTTTGCCTGCCTCAGCCTCCTGAGTAGCTGGGATTACAGGCTCCTGCCACCACACCCAGCTAACTTTTTTGTATTTTTAGTAGCGACAGGGTTTTGCCATGTGACCAGGCTGGTCTCAAACTCCTGACCTCAAATAATCTACCTACCTCAGCCTCCCAAAGTACTGGAATTACAGGTGTGAGCCACTGTGCCCGGCCCTATTTTTATTTGTATTTTTTAACAGGTAAGCCTTGGCTCCGTAATTGACTCGGTGATTCCACAGTAATCAGTTGGGTAACTCACACCCAAAGTAACCCCACAGAGATGAAACATTTTATGATCTGTGTTAACAAGTTTATTAAATTTGATATGCCCTTCTCTCACTTTTAATTTTATTTATTTTTTAAGTTTTATTTTTTGAGATGACGTCTTGTTCTGTGCCCAGGCTGCAGTGTAGTGGCACCATCTCAGCTCACTGCAACCTCCGCCTCCTGGGTTCAGGTGATTCTTCTGCTGCAGCCTCCCAAGTAGCGGAGACTACAGGCATGCACCATGCCCAGCTAATTTTTGTATTTTTAGTAGAGGCGAGGTTTTGCCATGTTGGCCAAACTGGTCTCAAACTCCTGACCTCCAGTGATCTGCCGGCCTCAGTCTCCCTAAGTGGGAGGTGTGAGCCACCATGCCTGGCCCCTTTCCTCACTCTTTAAGGAAAGTAATAAAGGATAAAATTAGGCCAGGCGCGGTGGCTCAAGCCTATAATCCCAGCACTTTGGGAGTCCGAGGCGGGTGGATCACGATGTCAGCTGATCGAGACCATCCTGGTCAACATGGTGAAACCCCGTCTCTACTAAAAATACAAAAAATTAGCTGGGCATGGTGGCATGTGCCTGTAATCCCAGTTACTCAGGAGGCTGAGGCAGGAGAATTGCCTGAACCCAGGAGGCGGAGGTTGCGGTGAGCCAAGATCGCGCCATTGCACTCCAGCCTGGGTAACAAGAGCGAAACTCCGTATCAAAAAAAAAAAGGATAAAATTAGTGACATGGAATTTAAGAACTCTGATTTACTTTTAAACTAATAAGAACTCCTCTAGACTAAGCTGCAGTGGGAATCCCGTACTCTTTTGTATTTTTTTTTTTTTTTTAGTAGAAACGAGGTTTCACCATGTTGACCAGGATGGTCTCAATCTCTTGACCTCATGATCCACCCACCTTGGCCTCCCAAGTGCTGGAATTACAGGCGTGAGCCACCGCGCCCGGCCCCAAGGGAATCCTGTACTCTTTAAGGAAACTAATAAAGATTAAAATTAGTGGCATGGAATTTAAGAACTCTGATTTACTTTCAAACTATTAAGAATCCCTCTAGACTAAGCTACAGTGGGAATCCCATCAGTAAATAGTTGGGTTCATAAATGTACTTCCAGAATCCTGTTGCTCAGCAGAGACTGGGTTACATAAACTATTCAGTTAGAATTGTAGTGGTTGACAAGTTGGAAATGATTTGAGTGTTCATATTCTTTCTTGTGTTTCAGACCCTTCAGGTTAGCAAATTTAGGCTTAGAGTGGGCTGTACTTTGGAAATATAGTTTTCCTGGCTTCCAGTCCATTGTTTTAGCAGCTAACTATGTGAAGTAGCATTCGTTTTTGTGATTTTAAAAGTGCAAAATGATAAAAATCTATATTTCCTCTGCCTCTTTGAGGCAGTATTAAGAAGATGAAAAAGCCCAGGTGAAATCAGACTTGAGTTCTGAGCCTCAAATTACTCATCTATAGAATGGAGATGATAATACCAATTCAGAAGGTGATGAAAATGAAGTGAAATGATGTTGAGGCCACATCTGTTTTTATGCCTAGAATATAGTGAGTGCTAATATGTTTTCAACCTTTCAATGGTCAGAGGGCATTGACAAAAACAATAAAAATGTGAATTGTATTATGGGACAGACTATTTAAGGAAGGGCTGTATCAACTTACAAATTTGTTATTAATTTGCCAGAAGGACAACCATGAAACCCTATACATTTTGTACTTCAAAGATAATGTAAATGTAAATAACTAAAATGAGATCAAATTTATCCCACAACAAAAATTACATAACATGCCCAAAGGTCAGTACTGTCAGCTCAGAATTCCAAATCATTCGTTGTTATAGCATAAGAATGTCTCTTGCTTTCAAAGAAACCCACTGTTAACACCATAGAATTTCCTGAAGGCAAAAACAAACCCTTAGTTTATATTGTGTAGGTGGAAAAATGGCTTGTATCCAGAATATTAAAAGCTCTTAGAACTCAAGAACAGAAAGACACCCCATTCTAAAACTTGGCAAAGAGTCTGAATAGACCTTTTTCAAAATAACATAAACAAATGACCAATAAGCACCCCAAAAGATGCTTATCATCACTATCTTTAAGAAATGCAAATCAAAACCACAGTGAGATGCCACTTCATACCTACCAGGATGGCTGAAATAAAGACAGAGAATAGTTGGTGAAGACTGGAGAAATTGGAACCCCTGTACATTCCTAGTGGAAATGTAAAATGGTATAACCATTTTGGAAAATAGCCTGGTAGTTCCTCAACAGGTTACAAAGTTAGCATATGACCCAGCAGTTGCATTTCTAGGTATATACTGAAGACAATTGAAAATCATATGTTCACATAAAAGTTTATACAGATGTTTATAGCAGCCAAAAGACTGGAAACAACCCAAATGTCCACCTACTAATGAATGGATAAACAAAATGTACAATGGAATATACAATAATATACAATGAAATATTAGCAATAAAAAGGAATGAAATACTGATACGTTCTGCAACATGAATGAACCTTGAAAACATTGCTGAATAAACTGGGCACTGTGGCTCATGCCTCTAATCCCAACAATTTGAGAGGCCAAGGTGGGAGGATCACTTGAAGCCAGGAGTTCAAGACCAGCCTGGGCACCATAGCAAGGCCCCATCTCTACAAAAAAAATTTTTTTTGGCTGGGCGCGGTGGCTCAAGCCTGTAATTCCAGCACTTTGGGAGGCCGAGGCAGGTGGATCACGAGGTCAAGAGATCAAGACCATCCTGGTCAACATGGTGAAACCCCGTCTCTACTAAAAATACAAAAAAATTAGCTGGGCATGGTGGTGTGTGCCTGTAATCCCAGCTACTCAGGAGGCTGAGGCAGGAGAATTGCCTGAACCCAGGAGGCAGAGGTTGCGGTGAGCCGAGATCGCGCCATTGCACTCCAGCCTGGGTAACAAGAGCGAAACTGTCTCAAAAAAAAAAAAATTTTTTTTTTAATTAGCTGAGTGTGGCGCTGCCTGCCTTTGGTCCTAGATAGTCAGGAGGCTTAGGCAGGAGAATCACTTAAGCCCAGGAGTTTGAGGATGCAGTGAACAGTGAACCCCCACTGCACTATAGCCTGGGTAGAAGAGCAAGACCCTGCCTGTGAATGAGTGAATGAATCCGTTTTTTTGCTTTTTTTTACTTCAAAACCACAATCAGAAGAAATTTTCTATGAAATTTCCAATGTGAGCAAATCTATAGAGAAAGAGCTGGAACAGCCCAAATGGGGAGTGACTGCCAATGGGATAGGAGTTTTTTTGGGGGGGTGATAAAAATGTTCTAAAATTCTGTAATGCTCCACAATTCTTTGAAAACATTAAAAGCCATTGAATTGTACACTTAAAATTCAGTGGGTGAATTACATGGTATGTGAATTACTGAATACCTTACTAAAAACTTTTAAAAAGAAAGTGAGCTGGGTACAGTGGCTCACGCCCGTAATCCCAACACTTTGGGAGGCCGAGGTGAGTAGATCACCTGAGGTCAATAGTTCGAGATCAGCCTGGCCAACATGGTGAAACCTCTTCTCTACCAAGAATACAAAAATTAGCTGAGTGTGGTGGCATATTCCTGTAGTCCCAGCTACTCGGGAGGCTGAGGCAGGAGAATCGCTTGAACTCAGGAGGCAGAGGTGACAGAGCGAGACTCTGTCTCAAAAAAAAAAGAAAAGTAGAGTAAGTAAGCCCTTGCATCTATTTAAATGATTTGCGAGAAGGGTGATAAGACCATTCAAAGTGGAAAGGATAACTTTTCAACAAATAATTTTTAGGAAAATTGGATATCCACATGCAAAAAACCGAAATTGGACCCTTACCTTACAAGTTGCACCATATATAAAATTAAAATAGACTAGGCGACGCGCCGGTAAGCAACAGCCTCGGCCAGCGCTGGATCAAGCGGGCTACCATGGGGAAAATCGCGCTGCAGCTCAAAGCCATGCTAGAGAACATCACCAATGTCCGGCCTGTGGGCGAGGACTTCCGGTGGTGTTTGAAGATGAAATGTGGCAACTGTGGTGAGATTTCAGACAAGTGGCAGTACATCCGGCTGATGGATAGTGTGGCACTAAAGGGGGGCCGTGGCAGTGCTTCCATGGTCCAGAAGTGGAAGTTGTGTGCAAGAGAAAATTCCATTGAGATTTTAAGCAGCACCATCAAGCCTTACGATGCTGAAGACAATGAGAACTTCAAGACAATAGTGGAGTTTGAGTGCCTAGGCCTTGAACCAGTTGATTTCCAGCCTCAGGCTGGGTTTGCTGCTGAAGGTGTGGAGTCAGGGACAGTCTTCAGTGACATTAATTTGCAGGAGGATTGAACTGACTATGATGAAAAGGCCCAGGAGTCTGTGGGAATCTACGAGGTCACCCACCAGTTCGTGAAGTGCTGATCCCTCTTCCTGCACACTTGAACTGAGAAAGGACAAAGTACTGTAAGCAGCAGATCCCACAGGGGCTGGTTCCTTTGTCCCTTGTCTCCTGGCGGCTGTACCAAACGTTCACAATCTGCTGGTTGGACTTTATTGCAGCTTCCCAAGCCCCATCAATAAAGCCCCTGTTTGTGCTACACTGGTGCATGAAGGTGAAGTCAGGTGGCAGCTACTCCCTCCACAAATAAGAATTCATGCAGCAGCAGTTTACTCCTTAGGAAAATGAAGAGTATTTTTAAGGAGATGGAATCTCCCCAGTGAGGGGCAATTTTGTAGAGAAGACGAAACTGCAATCCCACCATCACTCAATGAGCCAGAAGCCAATGGCAACTTACTGTAACCCAAACTTACTGAACTTCCTGTTGGAAAGATCTTTGTGAGGATTAGGAATTCGTTTTAAAAAATTTAAGAACCATCTTCAAGCAAAAATAAAACTTTATTTCTGCTCAAACAATAAAAAAAAAATAGACTAGGCATGATGGATTACGCCTGTAATCCCAGCACTTTGGGAAGCCGAGGTGGGCGGATTGCTTGAGGTCAGACATTCAAGACCAGCCTTGCCAACATAGTGAAACCCCGTCTCTACTAAAAAATACAAAAATTAACTGGGGGTGGTGGTGTGCACACCTGTAATCCCAGCTACTCGTGAGGCTGAGGCAGGAGAATTGCTTGAGCCCGGGGGACAGAGGTTGCAGTGAGCCAAGATTGTGCCACTGCACTCCAGCCTGGGTGACAGTGAAACTGTCTCAAAAATAAAATAAACTCAAAGTGGATCAAAGATCTAAACATAGAGCAGAGCTGCACTTACACAAAGTCTTAGAAAACATGGGTGGAAACTTCATGATACTGGATTTGTCAGTGGTTTCTTGAATATGACACCAAAAGCAAAAAGCAACACAAAAGAAAAAAATAGGTAAGTTGGACTTTAAAAAAAAAAAAAAAACACGTGCATCAAAGGACACTTTCAACGGAATGAAAAGATAACCCACAGAATAGGAGACAATATTTCAAATCATGTATCTGATAAGACATATCTAGAATGTATAAAGGACTAAATGACTTTTAAAACTCAACAACAACCAAAAAAAAATGCAAAGGAGTGGAATAAATGTGTTTCCAAAGATATGTAGATTGGTGTTTAGCATCACTAGTCATTAGGGAGATGCAAATTGAAACCACCATGGGTACCACTTTATATCCATTAGGAAGGCTACCATCACAAAACAACAAAATAAGTATTGGTAAGGGTGCAGAGAAATAAGAAACCTAGCTTTGCTGGGGAGGATGTAAAATAGTATAGCCATTGTGGAAAACAGTATGGTGATTTCTTAAGAAATTAAATATAGGCTGGGCATGGTGGCTCAGGCCTATAATCTCAGCACTTTGGGAGGCTAAGGCTGGCTGGTCACAAGCTCAAGAGATCGAGACCATCCTGACCAACATGGTGAACCCCCCCATCTCTTCTAAAAATACAAAAATTAGCTGGGCATGGTGACAGGTGCTTGTAGTCCCAACTACTCAGAAGGCTAAGGCAGGAGAATCTCTTGAACCCAGGAGGTGGAGGTTGCAGTGAGCTGAGATCGTACCATTGCACTTAAGCCTGGTGAGAGAGCAAGACTCCATCTAAAAAAAATAAAGTAAAAATAAATATAGGCTGGGTGTGGTGGCTCATGCCTGTAATCCCAGCACTTTGGGAGGCCAAGGTGGGTGGATCACCTGAGGTCAGGGGTTCAAGAACAGCCTGACCAATATGGAGAAACCCTACTAAAAATACAAAAAAAAAATAGCATTCCTGTAATCCCAGCTACTTGGGAGGCTGAGGCAGGAGAATGGCTTGAACCTGGGAGGCAGAGGTTGCGGTGAGCCAAGATCACGCCATCACACTCCAGCCTGGGCAACAAGAGTGAAACTCTGTCTCAAAAATAAATAAAATTATGTTATGATCCAGCAATTCCACATCTCAGTATATATGCAAAATAAATGACAGTGGGAACTCACCAGATACTTGTACATGCATGTTTATAACAGCACCATTCACAATAGCCAAAAGATAGGAGCAACCCAGGTGTTCATCCAAACAAAATGTGGCATATACATACAAGGGAATATGTAAGCCTTTAAAAGGAGGGATTTTGGTTGGTTGGTTGGTTGCTTTTTGTTTTTTTGAGATGGAGTCTTGGTCTGTTGCCCAGACTGGAGTGCAGTGGCATAATCTTGGCTCACTACAGCCTCCACCTCCTGGTCTTGAGTAATTCAAAAGGAGGGAAATTTTCATACATGCTCTCACATGGAAAAGCCTTGGAAACTTTATGTTACCTGATATAAGCCAGTAACAAAAGGGCAAATATGGTATGATTTCTCTTACATGAGGTTCCTAGAGTTGTCAAAGCCATAGACAGAAAGTGGAATGGTGGCTGCCAGGGGTTAGGGGGATGGGTAGATAGGGAGTTTTATTGAATGGGTATTGAGTTTCAGTTGAGAAGATTGAAGAGTTCAGGAGGTGGACAGTGGTGATGGTTGTCCCAACAATGTAAATGTGCATAAGGCCATAGAACTGTACACTTAAAAATAGCCAAAAATCTAAAATTTATGTTATATTTATTTTACCACAGTAAAATAAAAGAAGGTAGAAGAAGGAAAGATAAAGTAAGAAAAGTACAAAACACCGTAATGTGTAGTGTACTAAATAGGATGGCCCATTGCAAACCAGATCTGTTTATATTTAATATGGTGTTGTATACCGAACCTTGACAGTATATGGTGGCCTCTTAACGGTGCTGAAAAGTCCTGCAGTTAAGAAACCGTTTAGGGCCGGACGCAGTGGCTCCTACCTGTAATCCCAGCACTTTGGGAGGCCAAGGCAGGTGGATCACAAGGACAGGAGATTGAGACATCCTAGCCAGCATGGTGAAACCCCACTAAAAATATAAAAGTTACCTGGGCATAGTGCACAGTAGTGTCAGCTACTCAGGAGGCTGAGGCAAGAGAATCGCTTGAACCAGGGAGGTGGAGATTGTAGTGAGATCGCACCACGCACCACTGCACTCCAGCCTGGGCAACAGAGAGACTCTGTCTAAAAAAAAAGATAGAAACTGTTTATTATATCAGGTGGTGGCAAAGGGTTTTCTATAAAGGAACAGTTGGTTACTATTTCAGGCTTCGTGGGTCATTTAACATCTGTTGCAGGTACTGAGCTCTGGAGTTACACTGCAAAAGCAGCCATGGACAGTTTGCAAATCAATGAGCATGGCTGCTTTCCAATAAAACTACAGAATTAGGTGGACAACCAGATTAGGCCTGCAGGCTGTAATTGATACTTAACAAAGGTTTTTTGTTTCCTTGCTTGTTTGTGTTTGTTTTTGTTTTTGAGATGAAGTCTCACTCTTTCGCCCAGGCTGGGGTGCAGTGGCGCGATCTGGGCTCACTACAACCTCCACCTCCCGGGTTCAAACAATTCTTCTGCCTCAGCCTCCTGAGTAGATGGGACTACAGGCACGTGCCACCATGCCCGGCTAAGTTTTTTGTATTTTTGGGAGAAATGGGGTCTCACTATGTTAGCCGGGATGGTCTCAATTTTCTGACCTTGTGATCCATCTGCCTCAGCCTCCCAAAGTGCTGGAATTACAGGCGTGAACCACCACACCCAACCTAACCAAGGTTTTTTGGTGTAAAAATCTGTGTCTGTTATATCTGGCAGACCAGTGCCTAGTACCAACTAGTACTCTACTGTTTTTGTCAATATTGTCTAAAGGATTATCCAAGTAAGTAATTTATCCCAGGACTGATTTAAAGACTGATTTAACATGGCTTGTTCCAGGACTGTGAGGATGGCCATCAATAAGAAATCTGTTGGTGTAATTATATTACTGGATTGAAAATCCATATGATGTCATCAATATATACCAAATAGCATTTTAGACAGTTTAATATCCAGAAATGGCTTCTTATTATGTAACTTAAATATGAAAAAAAGAAACATAATTAACTGGAAAAACAAAAATTAATAGAAAGGGATTCCTGCGTTCTTTTGATAGAGAAAGGTCTTGCTAAGTAAGACTCCAAGGCCAGAAATCTTAAAGGAAAAAAATTTTCAGATGCAGTATAGCAATAATATAGTAAGTTAAAGGAAGAATTACATACACTTACAGATTCACCAAAAAGGTCAAAAATACACTCTGAGGTGTTAACAGTGCTTTATTTCTTAGAGATTGAGTAACATGTAACCTGCCTTATATACCATTCAGTTTTTTAAAAGCATATGTAAGCCAGGCATGGTGGCTCACACCTGTAATCCCAGCACTTTGGGAGGCCAATGTGGCAGATCACTTGAGGCTAGGAGTTTGAGAGCAGCCTGGCCAACATAGTGAAACCTCATCTCTACTAAAAATACAAATGGCTGAGCACAGTGGTTCATGCCTGTAATCCCAGCACTTTGGGAGGCTGAAGTTGGTGGATCCCTTGAGGCCAAGAGTTCAAGACCAGCCTGGACAACATGGTGAAACCCCTTCTCTACTAAAAATACAAAAGTTAGCCGGACTTGGTGGCCCAAGCCTATAATCCCAGCTACTTGGGAGGCCGAGGCACAAGAATCGCTTGAACCTGAAAGGCAGAGGTTGCAGTGAGCTGAGATCACGCCACTGCATTCCAACCTAGGCAGAAGAGTGAGACTCCATCTCAAAAAAATAAAAAATTAGCCAGGCATGGTGACTCATACCTGTAGTTTCAGCTGCACAGGAGGATGATGCAGGAGAATTGCTTAAGCCCAAGAGCAGAGGTTGCAGTGAGCCAAGATCGTGCCACCGTAGTCCACCCTAGAAGACAAAGGGAGACTATCTCAGGAAATTAAAATTAAATTTTTAAAAAAGCATATGTAAATTATATAATCATCAGATATCAAGATATTTCCATTCTGACAAGAATAATATAGAAGAGCAAATTGTATTCTATTTGCCTAGATAATACCAAGAAGGTATTAACATAGAGAAATCAAACGAGTTTCACACATAAAGACTTAACTGTGATTTATATAAATAATACCTTGTAGGCTGGGCACAGTGGCTGGCACCTGTAATCCCAGCACTTAGGGAGGCCGAGGTGGGTAGACCACAAGGTTGGGAGTTCAAGACCAGCCTGGCCAATAAGGTGAACCCCCCCCCCCCCAACCACCAAAAAAAAAAATACAAAAATTAGCCAGGCATGGTGGTGGGTGCCTGTAGTCTCAGCTACTCTGGAGGCTGAGGCAGGAGAATCACTTGAACCCTGGAGGCAGAGGTTGCAGTGAGCCGAGATCGTGCCACTGCACTCCAGCCTGGGTGACAGGGTGAGACTCCATCTCAAAAATAAATAAAAAGCATGTAACTACCTAAAGCATGACTAGGTAGTATTTGTACTATTAACACATGTTTAAACTGAAATGATATTAAATGTTATGCGTAAGCATTATGTTTTCAATTTTATTCTTTTTTTTTTTTAAAGTTCTTTTGGTAGAAGTCCTTTTATACTTGAAATCTGTATCATACTAGATTCTCTGCTTACTCTTAAATTTAATAAGATAATGTAGGATCAGGTGTAGTGGCTCACACCTGTAATCCCAACACTTAGGGGCACCAAGGTGGGAAGATCACTTGAGCCCAGAATTTGAAGACAAATAGTGAGACCCCATCTCTACAATAAATTAAGAACTTAGCCAGGTATGGTGGTGTGCATGTGTAGTTCCCGCTACTACCAGGGTGGCGGGAAGGCTGAGTTGGTAGAATCGCTTGAGCTTGGGAGGTCAAGGCTTCAGTGTATAGTTAATGTGATTTGTTGACTCTTCAGAGATTTATGCATATAAAGTTTATCTTCATGCAAAATTAAGTAAAATAAATGTTGTTTAATTTTAGAGCTATACTACAGAATTCCTGGATAGAAGTCATGGATTTAATATTGAAACCCCGCTCTGGAGGTGAGAATAAAATTCATGTTAAGAAAATAGAATGGCCGGGCACGGTGGCTCACGCCTATAATCCCAGCACCTTGGGAGGCCGAGGCGGGTGGATCACGAGGTCAAGAGATCGAGACCCTCCTGGTCAACAAGGTGAAACCCCATCACTACTAAAAATACAAAAATTAGCTGGGCAAGGTGGTGCGTGCCTGTAGTCCCAGCTACTCGGGAGGCTGAGGCAGGAGAATTGCTTGAACCCAGGAAGCGGAGGTTGCGGTGAGCCAAGATCGTGCCATTGCACTCCAGTCTGTGTAACAACAGCGAAGCTTCGTCTCAAAAAAAAAAAGAAAATAGAATGTATGACTAGGTATTCATGAAATTGCTTTGAATAAAAGCATTTGTGCAAATTGGGGTTATTATTTCAGTATTTTATTTGTTTTTACAATGAAAGTATACATTTATGTATATTTTTCAACAGTTTTATGTATGTATTTAAGATTTATAATTTATATCCTATTTTAGCCTTTTTTTGGAGGCGGAGTTTCAGTCTCATTTCCCAGGTTGGGGTGCAATGCTACAACCTCGCCTCCCGTGTTCCAGTGATTCTCCTGCCTCAGCCTCCTGAGTAGCTGGGATTATAGGCATGTATCACCATACCCAGCTAATTCTGTATTTTTAGTAGAGGCGGGGTTTCACCATGCTGGTCAGGCTGGTCTCAAACTCATGACCTCAGGTGATCCACTTGCCTTAGCCTCCCAGATTGCAGAGATTACAGGAGTGAGCCACCATTCCTGGCCTCTATTTTAGCTCTTTTGCCCGCTCAGTGTATTAATGCATAACTGAATAAATATATTTTATTGTATTATTATTTTTTTTTGAGACGGAGTTTCGCTCTTGTTACCCAGGCTGGAGTGCAATGGCGCGATCTCGGCTCACTGCAACCTCCGCCTTCTGGGTTCAAGCAATTCTCCTGCCTCAGACTCCCGAGTAGCTGGGACTACAGGCATGCGCCACCATGCCCAGCTAATTTTTTATATTTTTACTAGAGATGGGGTTTCACCTTGTTGACCAGGATGGTCTCCATCTCTTGACCTCGTGATCCACCCGCCTCGGCCTCCCAAAGTGCTGGGATTATAGGCGTGAGCCACCGCGCCCGGGCATAAATACATTTTAAAAATAAACACATATGTTTTTCTTTATTCACTTCTAAATATGAGTGTATATGAATCCAAAAAGTTTCACCTGTGGTTATTTTGTTAAAACATAGTGTAATAGAATATAAAAACTTGGTAAAAACATCTTGAGGATTTGCAGTATGAAGAATTCAACAAAAACTTTCCAGAAAGTATCTCTAAAATCACATTGAATGAAAAAAGATTTAATTACTGCTATACTGATTGTCAAAATAATTATGCTCACTTTGGGTACTTCATTTGCAAACTATAAAAAGATGAAATTATCTGATTTTAAGGCAAGTACACCCTGCCCGTTAAACTTGACATTACAATGGAAAAAGAGAAGGAAAGAAGTACTAGCAGCTTTTAGTCATGTTAAATCAGCTACGGTAATGAACAGTTAAATGGCTTTTACTGTTGACCAGAGGGTGATAGCATGTTGACAAAGCCAAATAGTTCTGTAAATTTTCTACATTTCCTGTCTTTGCACTTCCTCAGATGAGTGGAAGCTCTAAACAGCACCTATATTGCAAATAGCATTTTCTAATTTTGTGTTCTCTGTGAACTGAACTTTTAAGTTATGGAAGTCTATCTGTTGGGTAAGTCATTTATTCATAGTTTTTTTCCCCCCTCAGCTGAAAAGGGCTACTTGGTTAAATGCAGAGAAGAATGGGCAAAGACCAAAGACCCAACTGCTGCCCTCAGAAAACTACCTGTCAAAAGGTGTGTGGAAGGGCAGCTGCTTCGAGGACTTTCAAAATATGGAATGAAGAATATAGTCTCTGCATTTGGCCTAGTGAGTGCAATTTGTGAAGTCAGGCAATGGCTCAAGGTGTTTTAATGCTTTTTAAATTTCATCTCAAGGATTTTACTAAATTTTGAAAGAGCAGAAGGTAAATAAGGATCCTTAGATGATCTCTGAGCTGTTTCACCCGAGTAATCTTTGGTCAGACCCTGAGTGATGATGAGGGAGTGGATGCGAGCATTACTTATTGAGGGCATAAGAAAAGCATCAATGTGGAAAACATAGTCTTCGGTGGAAATTCTGTTTAAATTAAGTCTCTTGGTATTGGAGAAATTCAGAATCTATTGTACAGTCATTTCCTGATCATTCCATCACCAGAACTATAAACTGCCTTAGTAAAAGGACTGAACAGCAGGCAGTCTAAATAGTTGCATTTTAGTCTGGTTTCATCATGGTGATTCAAGAGTAGGAAGTACCATACTAGCAAGTGTAGCCCATACCAGTATTTGGATATGTATAATCCAGGACATGTTAAAGTTTAACCCTTAAACTAAGTCTTTTCCAAGATGCACAAAGAAAGCAGAATTCTGAGTGCATGAAATTAGTTGTCAGTTCAATAATTTAGATTCTTTCTTTCCATGGCATTATGGGAGAGAAAGCTCTGTTAGCTCGAAAATTGATGTGTAAATTCCTTGAGTTTGCACACTGTGCCATTGATGTAAGGCATGCTTGTCCATCCTGCAGCCTGCGGGCCACATGCAGCCCAGGACAGCTTTGAATGTGGCCCCATACAAATTTTATAAACTTTTCTTAAAACATTATGGCCAAAGAAAAACAAAAAAAGATAAAAAAAAACATTATGGCCGAGCATAGTGTGTCATACCTGTAATCCCATCAGTTTGGGAGGCTGAGGCAGGCAAATCCCTTGAGGCAAGGAGTTTGAGACCAGCCTGGCCAATGCGGCAAAACCTGTCTCTACTAAAAATGCAAAACGGGCTGGTGCAGTGACTCACACCTGTAATCCTGGCACTTGGGGAGGCCAAGGCAGGTGGATCACCTGAGGTCCAGAGTTCTAGACCAGCCTGGCCAACATGGTGAAACCCTATCTCTACTAAAAATAGAAAAAATGCCAGGCACCTGTAGTCCCAGATTCTTGGGAGGCTGAGGCAGGAGAATAGCTTAAAACTGAGAGGCAGAGATTGCAGTGAGCCGAGATCACGCCATTGCACTTCAGCCTGGGCAACAAAGTGAGCCTCTGTCTCAAAAAACAACAACAACAAAAATCCATTATCCAGACATGGTGGTGTGCACCCAGCTACTCAGAAGGCTAACGTGGGAGAATTACTTGAACCTGGGAGGCGGAAGTTGCAGTGAGCTAAGATAGTGTTACTGCATTCCAGCCGAGGTGACAGAGTGAGACCCTGTCTCAAAAAAAAAAAAGGAAAGAAAAGTGAGAGATTAAAGTAGAAGAAAAATGAGAGATTAAAGTAGAAGTTTTGGCTGGGCACAAATTATATGGCTCATGCCTATAATTCTAGCACTTTGGGAGGCTGAGGCTGGTGGATTGCTTAAACCCAGAAGTTTGTGACCAGCCTGGGCAACATAGCAAAATCCTGTCTCTAGAAAAAATCCAAAAGACTAGCCAGGCATGGTGGTGCACAACTGTAGTCACAGCTACTCAATAGGCTGAGGTGGGAGGATCACCTGAGCCTGGGAGTTTGAGGCTACAGTGAGCCATGATCATGCCACTGCACTCCAGCCTGGGTGACAGAATGAAAACCTGTCTCAAAAATAAATGTAAATAAATAAATAAATACAGTAGAAGTTTCTTATACTAGGATTACCACTGAACAAGCAAGGTAGAAAGTATAGCACTTTTTGGTTAGGAGCGGTGGCTCATATCTGTGATCCCAGCACTTTGGGAGGCCAAGGTGGGCAGATCACCTGAGGTCAGGAGTTCAAGACCAACCTGGCCAACATGGTGAAACCTTGTCTATACTAAAAATCCAAAAAAAAGAAAAAACGGTCATGGAGGTATGCCCCTATAATCCCAGCTACTCGGGAGGCTGAGGTGGGAGAATTGTTTGAACCTGGGAGGCGAAGGCACAGTGAGCCGAGATTGCATCACTGCACTCCAGCCGAGATTGCACTCCAGCCTGGGCATGGAGCGAGACCCTGTCTCAAAAAAAAAAGGACAACAGTTTTTATATTCAGAATATGTTTTCTTGCTTATTTTTTTTCTTCCCTCCAGATACCCAGAAATAATCGCTTGATGTATATTCATAGCTACCAAAGCTATGTGTGGAATAATATGGTAAGCAAGAGGATAGAAGACTATGGGCTGAAACCTGCTCCAGGGGACCTTGTTCTCAAAGGAGGTAAAAAGGCAAATGTCTTTGTTATTCAACCAAGCTAGGGTTCAGTTAGTTGCCAGTAATGACTTTAAAATCCAGCCTGGCTACTAATTAAGAAAGAGAGATGTGGCAAGACGTGGTGGCACATGCCCACAATCTTAACACATTGGGAGGCCAAAGTGGGTGGATCTGAGGTCAGGAGGTGAGACCAGCCTGGCCAGTGTGAAAAAACACTGTCTCTACCGAAAATACAAAAATTTAGCTGGGTGTGGTGGTGTATGCCTGTAATCTCAGCTACATGGGAGGCTGAGGCAGGGGAATTGCTTGAACCCAGGAGGTGGACTTGGCAGTGAGCCAAGATAGCGCCACTGTACTCCAGCCTGAGCAACACAGTGAGACTCTATCTCAAAAAAAAAAAAAAAGAAACGTGTAGTAACTTACATTGGTTAGTTTGTATCTGTATCTTTAAAGAAAAAATATACATCTGCTTGAGTAAGCACCTCTGACTGGAACTCCTGACCTCAGGTGATATGCCCACCTCAGCCTCCCAAAGTGCTGGGATTACAGGCTTGAGCCACCAACCCCAGCCTGAGTAAGCATCTCTCTCTGAGCCTCCCTTTTCTCAACTCAAATAGGATTTGAGCTAAATGATGGCTGAAATCTCTTTCTACACTTTTATGTAGGTCTAGCAAATAAATACACCTCTGGATGTATCTTGTCAGCCAGGGGTAAAGTTTCTTCAACTCAACACCAGACTGCCACTGATTTTGCATGTGGGCTATGATAGAATGGGCATTTAGTATATGCTGTGCCCAAAATGTTCCCAAGACAGTGCTAATATCCCATCTGCTGTGGAGCCTGTACTGTGTGCCAGGCCTTGGCACTAAGCCCTGTCTGTATCTTTTCATTTAAAGCCCCCAGTGTTACTGTGAAGTATTTTCTTTGTTTTTCAGATGAGGTTTAGTCACTTGCCCAAGGTTCCACAGCTAGTTAAAACAAAAAAAAACTGGGATTCAGAGTCCAGTCTGTTTGGTTCCAAATTTCATGTGTGTCTGGCATACTAGGCTACCATCTATTAGCTGAATATATAGTCTGCCCATCTGCAGGCAGACCCCATAAACCCACTAGGCTTCTAATTTTGTTCAGAAATTTTAAATTATTTTCTTGATTTAACCTGTTTTCCTCATGCCCTGTTGATCCCATTGAGTGTATTTTAATATCCTGGGTGCTGCTGTGTTTTATTCTCTTAAGTACATACTGTTTTTTTTTAATTGTTTATCTTTTCTTAGCAAAATGCATCCATTTATGATGCCACTGCAAATACGATTTTGGCTTTTCAAAATGTTTCTTGATTTTAAAGAGTAGGCATTCCAAAAAAATGAGGATGCAGCTGAGAGGTAAATGTTTTTAAATTTTCATTGAAAATTTTACTTTAGATGGGGCACAGAAGCTCACACCTATAATCCAAGTACTTTGCGGGGCGAGGGCAGGAGAATCACTTGAGCCCAGGAGTTGAAGACTAGCCAGGGCAACAAAGTAAGACCCAGCTCTACAAAAAATTTTAAAACTAGCCCCGCCTGGTATCATGCACTTACGGTCCCAGCTTCTCGGGAGGCTGAGGCAGTGGGATCACTTGAGCCCAGGAGGTTGAGATTGCAGTGAACCTTAATCATACCACTGCACTCTAGCCTGAGTGACAAAGACCCTGTCTCAAAAAACAAATTTTTTTTTTTACTTTTTCTAAATCCTTGATTTTTATTTCTTCAGTAAAGCAGAAAAGACAGAAGGATATGTATCCAAACTTAATTTCTTTTTCTTTTTTCTTTTTTTTTTTTTTTTCCTTTGAGACAAGGTCTCACTCCAACCCCCAGGCTGGAGTGCAGTGGCACAATCACAGCTCACTGCAGCCTCAACCTGCCAGGCTTAGGTGACCCTGCTGCCTTAGCCTCCCGATTAGCTGGGACTACAGGTGTCTGCCACCACACCCAGCTGATTTTTATTTTTTTATTTTTATTTTTTTTGGTGGGGGGAGGAAGGCAGGAAGGGAGGGAAGAAGGACGGTAGGGAGGAAGGAAGGGATGAAGGAAGGAAGGAAGGGAGGAAGCAGCGAGGGAGGGAAGGAAGGAAATCAAGCAATGAGAGAGACATTGCCGACCTGGATCTAGAGGTTTACAAGTTGATTTATTTTTTTTTGAGAGAAGAAAAGAAAAAAAATAAATAAATAAAGGATAGGAAGAAAGAGGGAGAGTAAATGGAAATATTGCTTTATTTTGAAAAAAATTGGATATTAATAATGGCCAATCAATGTTTCATTTAAACTTATGGGTAGGTGTGATGTGGTATTGACAAGAATGTATATTTTGTGTATTTGAAGTGGAGAGCTCTATAAATATTTATTAAGTTTACTTGTTCAGGATCTGAGTTCGAGTCTTTGATATCCTTATTAATTTTCTGTCTCATTGAATCTAAGTCTCGTATCTGGGTGTTAGGATCGTTAGCTCTTATTGTTGCATTGATCCTTTTACCACTATATCTTTGTCGCTTTAAAATCTATTTTATCCAATACGAGAATTGCAACTCCTGCTTTTTATTTATTATTTATTTTTGCTCTCCATTTGGTTGGTAAATCTTTCTCCATCCCTTTGTTTTGAGTCTTTGTGTATCCTTGCATGTGAAACAGGTCTGGATGTAACATGCCATTGGGTTTTGTCTGTGTCTTTTGATCGGGGGATTTAGTCAATTTAAATTTAGGGTTACTGCCATTTGATGTTGACTGGCTGTTTTATCCATTTGTTGGTGTAAATTCTTCTTTATGTTGGTGCTCTTTACTTTTTGGTGTATTTTTAGAAAGGCTAATACTGGTTGTTTCTTTCTGTGTGTAATGCTTCTTTCAGAAGCTCTTGTAAAGCAGGCCTGGTGGTAATAAAATCTCTGAGTTCTTGCTTGTTCATAAAAGATTTTATTTTTCCTTCAGTTGTGAAGCTTAGTTTGGCTGGATATGAAATTCTGGGCTGAAGGTTCTGTTCTTTGAGGATTTGAATATTGGCCCCCACTCTCTTCTGGCTTGTAGAGTTTCTGCTGAGAGATCTGCTGTAAGTCTGATAAGCTTGCCTTTGTGGGTAACCTGACCTTTCTCTCTGGCTGCCCTTAGTATTTTCTCCTTCGTTTCAACCCTGGTGAATCTAACGATTATGTGCCTTGGGGTTGCTCTTCTTGAGGAATATCTTTGTGGTGTTCTCTGTATTACCTGGGGTTGAATGTTGACCTGCTTTGCTAGTTTAGGAAAATTTTCCTGAATAATATCCTGAAGGGTATTTTCCAGCTTGGATTCATTCTCTCCGTCACATTCAGGTACACCTATCAAACGTAAATTTGGTCTTTTCACATAGTCCCACATTTCTTGTAGACTTTGCTCATTCCTTTTTATCCTTTTTTCTCTAATCTTTTCTTCACGTTTTATTTCATTAAGTTGGACTTTGACCTCTGATATCCCTTCTTCTGCTTGAAC
The DNA here is from genome assembly GCF_049354715.1 of Callithrix jacchus. Classification (NCBI taxonomy): domain Eukaryota; kingdom Metazoa; phylum Chordata; class Mammalia; order Primates; family Cebidae; genus Callithrix; species Callithrix jacchus. Next base: position 75,848,505 of record NC_133512.1, on the reverse strand, counting down.
AATTCGAGTGTTTAAACCTGTGCATACTTCTCGGAGTTCCTGTATTGTATTCTTCAGTTCCATTAATTCACTCATACTCCTCTCTAAGTTGTCTATTCTCAATAGGATTTCATCAGACCTTTTTTCAAAGTTCCTAGTTTCTTTACATTGGGCTACAACATGATCTTTTAACTCACCGAAGTTTGTTATTATCCATTCCTTGAAGAGTGATTCTGTCATCAGGATGCGCTCTTTCTCCATCAAGCCTTGTTCCATTGTTGATGTGGAACTGTGATCCTCTGTAGAGGGAGAGGCATTCTGACTTTGAGTATTCTCAGCTTTTTTTATGCTGGTTTCTTCCCGTCATTGTAAATTTATCCTCCTGTCGTCTTTGAAATAACCAACTTTCAGATTAGGTCTCTTGAGTGGGCGTCCAGGTTGTTAGTTCCCAGGGCCAGAGCAGCGGCGTTAAAACTGATGGTGCTTTTCTGCCCAAGATTCTCCTGTCTGGCTTCCTTCTTGTGTCCGTAGTAGGCGACTCTGCCTTCCCGGGGCTCCAAACCTCGGTCAGAAGGGAAACCGGTCCTGTTTACTCTGTGCCGAGCGCTGCCGCACCGAGGTGCCGTCACAGCCGCTGCGCGGGGCTCTGGTGTCGTGCGGGGGGCCCGTGCCGGTCCTCCGAACCTGTTTACTCTGCTCCGAGAGCTGCCGCACCAAGGTGCCAGTGGAACCGCTGTGCCGGCCACGAGAGTCGCGCTGGCCACCCGTGTGTTTCCTCCACTGGGGGATCTTCTGCTCCGTGAGCGACCAGAATTTGTCTGAAAGTGTGGCGTCCTCTAGTTCTCCGCGCCTTCCCTGAGAGCTGCAATCCCGGGATGTTAGCGATCGGCCATCTTGGATCCGAGTTTTATATTTTTTATAGAGATGGGGTTCCGCCATGTTGTCTAGGCTGGTCTGGAACTCCTGGGCTCAAGCAATCTGCCCACCTCAGCATCCCAGAGTGCTGGGATTACAGGTGTGAGCCACTGCTCCTGGCCTCCACTTAATTTCTTTAAGCTTTCTAGGCCACTGAACCTGTACTAACTTGAACTTCTGACTTGCTTAGATGTGTATAATTTTAGAAGATTGATCTCATAAAAATGTTGCCTATTTTCTTAATTTATTGTTCACTTGTGAATTTACAGCCACACCCACCTATATTGAGGAGGAGGATGTTAATAATTACTCTATCCATGATGTGGTGATGCCCTTGCCTGGTTTCGATGTTATCTACCCAAAGCATAAAAGTAAGTTCCCTGTATGGGGAAAATAGTTAAACCAAGTTTAACATAATGAAGCTACTATATCAAACATATATAAACTTGAGTTATTTATGACAGTCTCCCAGAAAGGGATGTATTCACATGGATAATTTAAATTAAGAAACTCTACCTCCAAATCTAAAATAAAAGTTGAAATTATAAAATAAAATAAATAGGCCAGGCATGGTGGCTCACACCTGTAATCCCAGGACTTTGGGAAGCTGAGATGGATGGATCACTTGAGCTCTGGAGTTCGAGACCAGCCTGATCAACCTGGCAAAACCCCGTCTCTACTGAAAATACAAAAATTAGCTGGGCCTGGAGGTGCACACCTGTGGTCCCAGCTGTTTCGGAGGCTGAGGTGGGAAGATGGCTAGAGCCCAGGAAGCATGGGTTGTGGTGAGCTGAAATCACGCCACTGCACTCCAGCCTGAGCAACAGAGCAAGACTCTGTCTCAAAAAAAAAAAAAAAAAAAAAGCAGGGGCGGGGGGATTTGTTTGGGGAATTGACCCACTTGATTGTGGAGTCGAGAAGTCCCACAACAGGCCCTCTGCAAATGGGAGAACTGGGAAAGCCAGTAGCATGGTTTAGTCCAAGTGTGAAGGCCTCAGAACAAGGGAAGCCAATGATAGAACTCTCAGTTGTAGGCCAAAGACTGAGAACTTGGGGAATCACTGGTATAAGTCCCAGAGTCCATAGGTCAGAGAACCTGGAGTTGACATCCAGAGACAGGTGAAGAAGGGCATTTGGCTCTGGGAAGGAGAGGGAGATAATTCACCGTTCCCCTGCCTTTATGTTCTATCCAGGCCCCGAGACAACTGGAGGTGTGCACCCACCTTGAGGGCAGATCTTCTCCACTCTGCCTACCAATTCACATGCGAGTCTCATCTAGAAGCACCCTCACCGACACACCTGGCATAGTCCGGTCACTCTAATCAAATGCCTAGATTTCCCTCTCAGAAGAAGGCTGAGCTCAGTGCTTACTGAAACAGTGAAAATAAATTGTTTTACTAGCTGCTGGAGTATTCCTTACCCCTGTCAAGTTGACACCCAAAATCAACAATCATACGAAAGAAAACATTTTCGTCTTCTCTCTTAAACCTTTTGGGATCAGGAACTTTGCTGGTACCAGTGAGAACATAAATTCAGCAAAGCCTTTGACAAAGCCATCCATGAAAACCTTGTAGCCAAGATGGCCATTTGTAGACTGGGTGGGTGATATATCAGGTTTCTGGATATGTAACACATGCATACCTGGTATCTGACAGTGCTTGATTTAGGGATCCCTGTTGTCCTTAGTGTGTATGTTAAGGACCCTGTTCTAGCCAATATTTTTTATGAGTAACTTAAAGAAATGTGCTTGTTGGCCGGGCTTGGTGGCTCAAGCCTGTAATCCCAGCACTTTGGGAGTCCGAGGTGGATGGATCACAAGGTCAAGAGATCGAGACCATCCTGGTCAACATGGTGAAACCCCATCTCTATTAAAAATACAAAAAAAATTGGCTGGGCATGGTGGCGCATGCCTGCAATGCCAGCCACTCAGGAGGCTGAGGCAGGAGAATTGCCTGAACCCAGGAGGCGGAGGTTGCAGTGAGCCGAGATCGTGCCATTGTACTCCAGCCTGGGTAACAAGAGCGAAACTTTGTCTCAAAAAAAAAAAAAAGAAAAAAAAGAAATTTTCTTATTATATTTGCATATTGTACAAAATAGTTAATTATATGAAAAATGTGTTTAAGAATTGCATAATATATTGCAGTATTAATTTTTAAAACTCAATTTCATTGTATTTGCATTTATCCATCCAATATGTATGACACCTATTCAATGTCTTGTATTAGTTACTGAATAAGTAGAAGGCTAGCAGAGTTGTAATAAGAGGGGCAAGTTTGCAATAAATAATTTAGTAAGATGTTAAAAAAAAAACTGCAGAAGGCATTTAATAGGAATAAATGTAAATTCCCACATTTATTCCCAGTGACCAAATGCTAATAGAAAAGGCCCCCCAGTTTGATAGTAGTTTGTATAAAAAGTTTAAAATGTCTGGCATTTTTGTTGTATATGAACCTGTTATCCTGGGTCAGATAAAAGGTTTGATGGGATATACAGAAATGTTAAAGGAGGGACAGTGGCAGGAAGCATCATTTGGTGTAGAGAAGATATGGCTGAAAGATTCAGTACTTCTGACCATATGTGAAAGAGGACAGTTAATCCACTGTGTTCCAAAGCAGTAAACACAAGTTATAAGAAAATGGATTTCAGCTTGGAATAGGAAGAACTTTCTAATAATTGCATGCCTCACAAAGAAGTATTTCCCAAGCAAAGGCTGGAAAACCGTCTCTCTTGAGTGTTTTTATAAAAAAGACTCTACATCAGGTGCGCGGGTGAGCCAGATGGTTTTCCAAGGTCTCTTATTTTTATACATTTATTTATAACTATCTCTTCCACAGAGAGTTTGAAGCCTCTGTGTATAGTGTCTTCCAACTCTCAGCCCCTATAAAATGTAGTATAGCAACTTCGGATAAAATGGCCTTTTGTAGTTGGCTTGGGAAGCTTACACCACAGGTACCCTGACTGGTTGCAAAAATAACTTATGAATTGGCCAAACCAAAGCTGAATACACCCTCTAGTCCTAGTTACTAAGTCACTAAATATTGATTCCAGGGAACAGATTTTGGATTATAAATTAAGGTGACTTATTAGGGCAATCTCACTGAGTTTACATGTTACTCTGTTTGTAATCTAGTTCAAGATAACTTGGATGACAGGCTGCATTTCAGCTAACTTTTTGTATTTTATATTAGTTCAAGAAGCCTACAGGGAAATGCTCACAGCTGACAATCTTGATATTGACAACATGAGACACAAAATCCGAGATTATTCCTTGTCAGGGGCCTACCGAAAGATCATTATTCGTCCTCAGAATGTTAGCTGGTGAGTAATCAATCTTGAATGAAATAGAACTGAATTACTATATAAGTTGTAAACTCTTGCTTCACCTATATAGTCATGTACCGCACAAATAATTTTCAGTCAGTGACAGACTGCATATATGATGGTGGTCTTGTAAGATTATAAAACCATATTTTTACTTACCTTTTTTTTTTCTTTTTTTTGAGATGGAGTTTCACTCTTGTTACCCAGGCTGGGGTGCAATGGCGCTATCTTGGCTCGCTTCCACCTCCCAGGTTCAAATGATTCTCCTGCCTCAGCCTCCAGAGTAGCTGAGTTTATAGGCACCATGCCACCACACCCAGATAATTTTTGTATTTTTAGTAGAGACAGGGTTTCACCATATTGGCCAGGCTGGTCTCAAACTCCTGCCTCGGCCTCCCAAAGTGCTGGGTTTACAGGCTTGAGCCACCATACTCAGCCTTACCTGTTTTCTTTTCCTTTCTTTTTAATAAAGACAAGAATGCAGTGCCATAATCATGGCTTACTGCAGCCTCAAATTCCTTGGCTCAAGCAGGATTACGGGCGTGAACTACAATGCCCAGCCTGTGCCTTTTCTCTGTTTAGATGCACAAGTACTTACCATTGTGTTACAGTTGCTTTCAGTATTCAGTACAGTAACATGCTGTACATGTTTGTAGTCTAGGAGCAATAGGCTATACTCTATAACCATGGTGTGTAGTAGGCTATACCATCTGTGTTTGTGTAAGTACATTCTTTGATGTTCACGTGGTGATGAAATTGCCTGACAAGAGTTAGAACATGTCCCTGTTGTTAAGCAGTGCATGACTGTATTTTTCAGTGCTTAGAACCCAGCATGTCAGTGTTTCATAAGTGTTACTTATTATTGTTATTATTACTGTTGTTACTGCTTCTGCTACTATGTATTTCTCAAGTCATCAAGAAGTAAATGACAGTAAGCTGAGCATAGTGGCTCATAAGTAATCCCAGAGACTGAGAGGCTGAAGTGGGAGGATTGCTGGAGGTCAGGTATTTGAGATGAGGGTGGGCAACATAGCGAGACCCTGTCTCTAAAAAAAGAAAAATAAGGAAGCTGTTTTGAATGTAAACAGTTACAGAAAGTGAATTCATTTACATTTTGTTGGCTTCACTGAATTATTGAAGGAATTTGTACAGAGTGAACTTTTTTCCTATTTCTGAAAACTTTAGATTTGTGTAAAGAGCTATCCCTGAGCAAATTACCTTACTTAGAATTAGCTGTGAGTTCCAAACACTGCTCTGGTTGTTTTAACGTCATATTTCCAGAGAGGAAAAGATTACTTGATTAGTTCATTTAAAAATATTTATGGCCGGTCGTGGTGGCTCCCGTCTGTAATCCCAGCACTTTGGGAGGCCAAGGCAAGAGGATCACTGAGGTCGCGAGTTCGAGACCAGCCTGACCAACATGGAAAAACCCTGCTTCTACTAAAAATACAAAAGTAGCCCAGCATGGTGGCGCATGCCTGTAATCCTAGCTACTTGGGAGGCTTAGGCAGGAGAATCGCTTGAGCCTGGGAGGCGGAGGTTGCCATGAGCCAAGATCGAGCCTGGGAAACAAGAGTGAAACTCTATCTCAAAAAAAAAAAAAAAAAATTTTATGGCAAGGCCGAGGTGGAAGGATCACTTGAGCCCAGGAGCTTGAAACTTGCCTCTGCAACATAGCAGGACTGTCTCTACAACAAAATACAAAAATTAGCCAGGTGTGATGGTGTTTGGGAGGCCAATGTAGGAAGATTGCTTGAACCTGGAAGATAGAAGCTGCAGTGAGCTGTGATCACACCACTGCCGTCCAGCCTGGGTGACAAAACGAAACTGTCTCAAAAACAAATTTGAATAACTAGTATTACCTAAAGCTTTATCTGATAATTTTAAAATGAAATCCTGAACTAGTTGTTTATTCCCAGGAAATTCTTTCATTCCCTATTTGCTTCTCTCTTCCATCTTTCTTTCCTCCTCTTCTCTGGATTATGGCAAGAGGTCCACATGGTTGGACCTTGTCTTCCCCACTCCAGAGAACTGTTCTTCCTTAGTAACAAGATGTTGTTGGTTGTGGCACCCACTCTGGAGAAAATGTAAATGTCATAATTGATTTGGTCACAACAGTGCAAAGTGAAATTTACTACTTGTCAACTTCATTTAAAAAGAACTGTCAATTGTACATTTTAAAAAATTTAATTGCTAATATAAAGAGATGGGGTTTCACCATGTTACCCAGGCTGGTCTCGAACTCATGGGCTTAGTCAGTCATCCCACCTCAGCTTCCCAAAGTGTTAAGATTAGAGACATGAGCCACTAAACCTGGCCCCAGTTGTGTGTTTTTAAATAATTAATAGAATATAATTGGATTGAGTCAGGCATATTGGCTCATACGTGTAATCCCAGCACTTTGGGAGACTGTGGCAAGCAGATCACCTGAGGCCAGGAGTTTGAGACCCCCCCGGCCAACATGGCAAAACCCCATCTCTACTAAAAATATAAAAATTAGCTGGGTGTGGTGACAGGCGCCTGTAATCCCAGCTGCTAGGGAGGCTGAGGCATGAGAATTGCTTGAACCCAGGAGCCAGAGGTTATGGTTAACCAGGATTATGCCACTGCACTCCAGCCTCGGCAACAGAGTGAGACTTCATCTCAAAAAAAAAAATTATATATATGTATGCAAAACTTAATGTATAAAATCTGGCCCTGCTCTTGTTATTCAGGAGTCCTAACTGTAATTATTTACAGTAAATTATGTGTTTTTCTTCCTAAACAAATGATGACGAGTGGCTTAGTATGAAAGTTCACATTCATACTTACCTTTATTCATTTTGAAGGGAAGTTGTTGCATATGATGATCCCAAAATTCCACTTTTCAACACAGATGTGGACAACCTAGAAGGGAAGCCACCACCAGTTTTTGCTTCTGGTAAGTTTACTCAGTCATCAGCCCTGTGTCGACTTTGAAATATTTTCTTAAACAAAAACTTAATTTTTTTTTAAAACTGCTCTTACAGCCACTACCAGCACCCATGATTTCATTGTGTTTTATGACCTTAGTTTCATGATTATGGCTGGAGGTTAGTAAATCAAACCGGTAAATCCTCCTGAAAATGAATGAGTGTTACAGATGATTGTGATATTAGGTGATGGAGTATTTCACCCCAACACCCACAGGGAGTTACCAAAGATGAGTGAAAATTCAGGAAGAATCTAAAAAATTGGTGGCAGGTCATGGTGGCTCACACCTATAATCCCAGCACTTTGGAAGGCCAAGGCAAGTGGATCACTTGAGGTCAGGAGTTCCAGACCAGCCTGGCCATGTGGCAAAACTCTGTCTCTACTAAAAATACAAAAAAAAAAAAAAAAAAATTAGCCAGATGTGGTGGTGCATGCCTGTAATCCCAGCTATTTGGGAGGCTGAGGCAGGAGAATCACCTGAACCTGGGAGATAGAAGTTATAATAAGCCAAGATCGCTCCACTGCACTCCAGCCTGGGTGACAGAGTGAGACTCTGTCTCAAAAAAAAAAAAAATTAAATTGGCATTCTCATCATTGAATTCTTGTTGCCATTCCTTTTTCTGTTCTTTCTTCCCAGGCCATAATTTTTTATTATTATTTTTTAACTTTACATGCATTTCTCTCTTGTGCTCTTCTGTCATCTGCCCTTTTGTGAAAGCTCCTGGGTAGAATTTCCATAACTGTTCAGCAGGTTCACACTCACAGATCTTTTACTTACATGGTCTCATTCTCGGAGGCCTCTTGGGAAACAGAGTCTAAAGAAAGGAGCACAGTTCTTTGTATTTGCGTAGAGATTATGTGACACTCTCTGGTCTTTCTGCAGTTGCCTTCATTTTCTGACTGTTTTCTTCTTTCTTGCCTGGCAGAAGGCAAATACAGGGCTTTGAAAATGGATTTTTCTCTACCCCCTTCTACATATGCCACCATGGCCATTCGAGAAGTGCTAAAAATGGATACCAGTATCAAGAACCAGACACAGCTGAATACCACCTGGCTTCGCTGAGCAGTACCTTGTCCACAGATCAGCAAATGCACACAAGTGTTTGCTTCCTGGCTCCCTGTGCATTTCTTAGTTCAGACTCATATGGATTTCAAATCTTTGTAATAAAAAATTATTTGTATTTTTTAAAGTTTTTATTAGCCTAAAGAAATAATTTGCAATATTTGTACATGTACACAAATCCTGAGGTTCTTAATTTTAGCTCAGAATATAAATTGGTCAAAATATACTTCAGGTGCTTAAATCAGTGAGATGTCAGCTTTACAATAATAAAAAAAGGACTTTGGTTTAAAGAATCAGGTTTAGGTTTTGCTGCATTCTCAAAAGACAGCAGGAGTTTTTGACACATCTGTGATGGAGTATACAACCATACGTTTTAAGAGCAATGCAACAAAACAAATCTGGACTGTGGGTAAATAATTTGATAGCTGCCACCCACGAATATTAATACAGTACTCATGCTGATTTAAATGATAATCAAACATCTACAGACTTGTAAACAGTGATCATCATTATCCTGCTTGTGTACAAGATTCAGGCAAGCATTAAAGACTTTTTAGTTGCAGTGGCTTTTGCATATATTATCAATGCCTTGCAGGAAAGTTGCATTGATAGAACCTTTTTCTTCTATCCTTTTTTTTTTTTCCCCCAAGACAGAGTCTCACTCCATAGTGTAGGTTGGATTGCAGTGTAGTGTAATTCTGCAATCCTCGATTCTGGCTCACTGCAACCTAGTCCTCCCAGGCTCAAGTGACTCTCCCACCTCAGCCTCCCGAGTAGCTGGGAGTACAGGTGCACACCACGACGCCTAGCTGATTTTTGTCTTTTTTTGTAGAGACAGTTTTGCCATGTTGCAGAGGCTAACTCCTGGGATTACCAGTGTAAGTCACTGAGACAGCCGGGTTTTTTTTCTTTATGTAATCGTGTATAGCTGTTTTTATTAGTGAAGGTCTAATTTTTACCCTAGGTGCCTTTTATGTTCAGAACTCTTTCCACTGGACTGGTATTTGCTATAAAAATAAATAATGGTAGAGAATAAAACTATAAAAATGTACAAGAGCATCTATCAGTAGCATTTGTTTACCCTTTGTCACCAGTGGCTTTGGTATTTCCATGTCTGACACTGCATAAACTTTTCTCTGGTATGAAAGGATAGATACGCCTTTCTAAAGTTGTGTATCATAATTGTATCAATTTTTATTTTCTATGATTTCTAGAAACAAATATAATAAATATTTTTAAAATCTCCTTTCTACTGGTTATGTAAATAAGTCAAATAAATATATTAAATGAGTGCAGATAAGAATCTTGACCTTGACTAAAGGTAAGGAACTAAATGAAATGAGGAATCCTCATCAGAAATGAAGTTGACACCAAAATGTCTTGTGATCAGCGGTGAAGTATGAGGATAATGAGTCAAATGCTATGCTTAATTGAGAGTATTGGACTGGACTCCAGGTTATTCTTACATTGGAATCACTCACTCATCTTCCAGTGTGCTTTCTGGAATAGAAAAGAAATAGGAAAGAGCTACCATACCAGGAGCATGGAGTGTGAATGACATTTGTCTTGTATCTGGTAGTAGAAATGAGATTGAGGACTGTTTCTGTTTTGTTTTGTTTGTTTTTTGTTTTGAGACAGAGTTTTGCTCTGTTGCCCAGGCTAGAGGGCAATGGCACAATCTCAGCTCACTGTAAACTCTGCCTCCTGGGCTCAAGCAATTCTCCTGCTTCCACCTCCCGAGGAGCTGAGACTACAGACATGCACCACCATGCTTGGCTATTTTGTATTTTTAGTAGAGACAGGGTTTCACCATGTTGTCAAGGCTGGTCATGAACTCCTGACCTCAGGAGATGCACCCACCTCAGCCTCCCAAAGTGCTGGGGTTACAGATGGGAGCCGCTGTGCCTGGCAGTGAACTGTTTCTCAACACTTTTGTTTTAATGACATCCACCACCACCACATTGCTGAGTCTTAAAAAAGATTGGACACGGATCCGAGTCATGACACCAAATTAAAAAAAAAAAATTGGACATATCATACATTATCCTTTTTTTTTTGAGATAAAGTGTTGCTCTGTCACCCAGGCTGGAGTGCAGTGGTGTGATCTTGGCTGACTGCAACCTCCCCCTACCAGGTTCAAGTGATTCTTGTGCCTCAGCCTCCTGAGTAGCTAGGATTACAAGCACCGGCTGCCACTCCTGGCTTATTTTGTATTTTTAGCAGAGGCAGGGTTTTGCTATGTTGGCTAGGCTTGTCTCCAACTCCTGTCCTCAAATGATTGGCCCACCACTGCCTCCAAAGTACTGGGGTTATGGATGTGAGTCACCATTCCCAGCCCACTGAACTATTCTTTTAGCTAGCTAGCTTTGAAAGAATATTTTGTCCTAGATCAGGCATGGTGGCTCACATCTGTAATCCCAGGACTACGAGACCGATGTGGGAGGACTGCCTGAGCACAGGAGTTCGAGACCAGCCTGGGTAACATAGTGAGACCCTGTCTCAAAAAATATATATATACATATATGTATATTTTGTCTTACAAAAGCTAAACATGTATTAAGTGTATAGTAGTCCTGTCTGTAACTTCCTCTCCTTCATCTGACTGAAAATTATTTATAAAGGGACCTAGGTCTTATGTTGGCAATTGCATTCAGCAGTTCTGCATTTACAGGTTGAGTATCCCTTATCCAAAATGCTTGGGACTAGAACTGTTTTGGATTTTGGATTTTTTCTTTTAATTTGCACTTCAACTTACTGGTTGAAATCCAAAAATCCAGAATGCTCCAATGGGCAATTTTGGATTTTGGATTTTCAGATTTGGGATGCTCAACCAGTATAAATTTGCATTCCAAAACAAAAGTGAGGCTAAACTTGTACTTTCTTCATCTGGAAACACTTATGGTTCCATATGATAAGTTAATTTTCCTGGCTGTGTTAGCTATTACCAGTTCGTATGTGTTTCTTCATAAACACCAGTGGATAAATAAGTGATTCAAGGTGATTCTTCAAGTTGTTTTGAGACTCAGGGACACACCACCTAACTAGGGACTTAACCTGAAATAATTACCTTAGCCTAGAATTCAGATCATTTTTTGTTGTTCACAAATGGAGGAAGTTTCTCTTAGGCAAATTTACAAAGCCTGAAAGCAACCTCATCCTCCACATAGAAGTATCATTGCTTCCTAAAGTTTTGCCTAAAAGAAATAATAAAGGATCATTATTTTTATTTTAATGTAAAACCAACACTATTCCATAATGGCAAAGAGAGCTAAATAATCAAGATTGTTCTTTAAAATGTTTTTCTTCATGGTTTCATGTTGTAGATAATAACCAGACTGCTATTGTACTATAAAAAAAAAAATCCTGATTGATTCCTGAATCTTCATGGTTTCATGTTGTAGGTAATAACTAGACAGCCATTATACCAGTTTTAAATCAAAAAAATTGGTAACAGCTGCAATAGTACAGCAATACTTAAAACTTCTCCAGTTGCTCTAGGCTGCATGAATTAACACAAACTGATATTTGCACTGGAATGCATATTGTGGTCAATTTGCACTTAAAAAATAAGAATCTGTGTGTATAATACAAAATAGAACACATATAAATGTTTTATAGCCACCCATGCACACTGATGACTGACGTGCATGTGCCTTTTTGAAACCAAAGCAGATCTGGAGTGTACCATGTAGTTTTTTATTTCAGACATACGAAGAAATAAAACCGCACTGGAAGAACCACAAAGCTGAGTATGGCCAGCTTCTCATCTTTGTAAATTCGAAAGCATTTGCCTACTCAGCAAAGGATAACTTTAAGGCTTTCTTTGTTCAGTGAAATCTGCTTCTCTCACTTTGTGTAGGGTAGAACTTAGTTTTGGATCATGAATACTTTGGAAAATCTGAGAGGAAGTATAGACCTTGCTTTCAGGAAAAGTAAAGCGGGAAAGTGTGTATCCATATATGTGCGTGTTACAAATTCATGCAAACTTTTTATATAGTTTTAGGGGCTGCAGTGTATTCAATAAGACCCCCTACTCTAGGTAAGTGCTTGCCAGACTTTAATGTACGTAAGAGTCACCTGGTGATCTTAAACTGCAGGATGTATTTCAGGAAGTCCAGGTAGCATCTGAAATACTGCATTTCTAACCAACTCCCAGAGGGTACATGAGCCGCTGGTACACACGAAGCAGCCAGATTCCAGACCTGTACTGGCCAACACAGTGGCCACTAGCCATGTGGCTACTTAAACTTGACTTAAGCTTCTCAGTCACAGTTTCAATGGCCCCATAGCCAAATGTGTGACTAGTAAATCAGTCACCCTAGATACAAAGGAGAGTCTATATTGATCAGATGTGATACTGTTGCCGTCCAAGAGTGGTGGCTCATGCCTGTAATCCCAACACTTTGGGAGGCCAAGGCAGGCGGATCACCTGACATCACGAATTTGAGAGCAGCCTGACCAACGTGGTGAAACCCCATCTCTATTGAAAATAGAAAATAGCTAGGCATGGTGGCACATGCCTGTAATCCCAGCTACTCGGAAGGCTAAGGCAGGAGAATTGCTTGAACCCAGGAGGTAAAAGTTGCAGAGAGCCAAGATCACACCATTGCATCCAACCTGGGCAACAGAGTGAGACTCTAGCTCAAAAAAAAAAAAAGATACAATACAACCGCAAATGTTGCAGAATTTCTGCTCCTTAGTTCAGCTATATACAGGTTCTTGTGTCATTACCAGAAAAATTAGGCATGCAGACACTGAAGGATGAGGGGAACCGAATTTATTGGGCAAAAAAGGAAAAAAACTCTCAGCAAAGTGAGAGGGATTTCTGCTAACAGGCCCCCTCCTCACAGATTGATTCCAGGCCACACAGGCTCCTTCCCCAAGCAAGGAGCACGAACTTCGTGGCTCCACCCTGTTGTCCCAGTGCTGAGGCTGGGGCTCATATTGACAATCTAAGATTTTACACTTAGAGCTTCCCTCAAGCTCGCTTCCATGCTTCTTATTTTTGGGCTTCCTTCAGGATTACTAATAATTCTTTTTTATTTGTTTGAGATGGAGTCTCACTCTGTGTCACCCAGGCTGGAGTGTAGTGGCGGGATCTCGGCTCACTACAACCCTCACCTCCTGGGTTCAAACAGTCCTCTCACCTCAGCCTCCCTAGTAGCTGGGACCACAAGCGCGTGTCACCACACCCGACTAGTGTTTTTGTATTATTGGTAGAGAAGGAGTTTCTCCATGTTGGCCGCGATGGTCTCAAACTCCTGGGTTCAAGTGATTCACCCGTCTCAGCCTCCCGAAGTGCTGGGATTACAGGCATGGATAACTGCACCCTGCCTTTTCTTTCTTTTCTACCCTTCTCCAAAAGTTTTGTCAAAGCATTCTTAAGGCACTGTGTGGCCTTACAACTCTGTACATGAAATTTATCCTCCACCCCCAATAAAGTCATAATTGTTGTAATTTAAAACTCCTTGGCTCTAGTTTCTTATGAAAGCAGCAGCAGCTTCAAACGGCAGGAATCTCTAGACAGTCCATATTACTGTGTTGTCCTCTGGGTATACTGTGTTGATTTTCTGTTATGGCTTATCCAGCTGTGCTAGACTCCTGGAAAGTACCCAGTATATAAAAAGAGATGACAACAGGAAATCATGATGGGAGACATTATTCAAAGCCTCTGTCTCCTTATGCATATTTGCAGTTCCCTCAAAAGCTCTACATGAATCTGTAGAGCAGCTCTGTCCAATACAAAATATAATGTGAGCCATGTATATATAATTGAAATTTTCTAATAGCCTTATTAAGAAAATGAAAAGAAACAAGTAAAATTAATGATGTAATTTCTATAAAGGAATGTATCCAAAATATCATTTCAACTCAATATTTTACATTCTTTTTTTTTGTACTGTCTTAAAAAGCCAGTGTGTATTTTACACTTAAAATATCTATCGATTTGAGGCCGGGCATGGTGGCTCAAGCCTGTAATCCCAGCACTTTGGGAGGACAAGGCAGGTGGATCATGAGGTCAAGAGATCGAGACCATCCTGGCCAACATGGTGAAACCCCGTCTCTACTAAAGATACAAAAAATTAGCTGGGCATGGTGGCGCGTGCCTGTAATCCCAGCTACTCAGGAGGCTGGGGCAGGAGAATTGCCTGAACCCAGGAGGCGGAGGTTGTGGTGAGCCGAGATCGCGCCATTGCACTCCAGCCTGGATAACGAGCGAAACTCCATCTCAAAAAAGAACAAGACAAAGAAAATTGTGAGAGCAGTTGGCACGTGAAGCTGAGAACTCCGGTTGTACAGGATGGCAAGGTGATTAGGCAGGGCTGAGGTTTTGTTTTGCTTTTATTAATGATAGCTTTATTGAGGTATAATTCATATACCATACGATTCACTCATTTAAGTGTACAAAGGATTTTGGTATATTTGGAGTTGCACAATCATTATTAGAATCATTTTTACATTTTTATCATCTCAAAAACTTCAAACACATTAACACTGACTTCCCATTATCACCTCAGCCCCCCGCCCCTGGCAGCTGCTACTTTAAATCTCTGTTTGATTGGTCTCTTCCCGTCACTTGATATAAATGAAATTATACAATATGTGGGACTGACTTTCACTTAGCATAATGCTTTCAAGGTTGTGATGTAAAAGTACTTAATTTTTTTTTTAGGCAAATAATATTCCATCTATGAATATACCACATTTTATTTAATCAACTAATAGACATTTGGGTTGTTTCCACCTTTTGGCTTTTATGAATAATGCTGCTATAAACATTTTGGTATGAGTTTTTGTATGGTCATACATTTTCATTTCTCTTGAGTATATAACTAGGAGAAGAATTGCTGTGTCATATGATAACTGTGTTTACTCTTTGAAGAACTGCCAGACTATTTTCCTAAGTAGCTGCATCATGTTACATTCCCACTAGGAGGGTGTGAGAGTTCCATTTTCTCCACATTGTCACCAACACTTGTTGTTACCTGTCTTTGTGATTGTAGCCATCCTTTTGGATATAAAGTGGTTTCTCAGCTGGACGCAGTGGCTCATGCCTGCAATCCCAGCACTTTAGGAGGTTGAGGCGAGCAGATCACTTGAGGTCAGGAGTTCAAGACCAGCCTGACCAACATGGTGAAAACCCATCTCTACTAAAAATACAAAAAAAACTAGCTGGGCATGGTGGCAGGCGCCTGTACTCCCAGCTACTTGGAAGGCTGAGACAGGAAAATTGCTTGAACCCAGGAGGCAGAGGTTGCAGTGAACCATGATTGCATCACTGCACTCCAGCCTGGGCGACAGAGCAAGACTCCATCTCAAAAACAAAAATAGGCTGGGTGCAGTGGCTCACACCTGTAATCCCAGCACTTTGAGAGGCCAAGGTGGGCAGATCACAGGGTCTGGAGATCAAGACCAGCCTGGCCAACAGTGTAAAACCCTGTCTCTACTAAAATACAGAAAATTAGCAGGATGTGGTGGCACACGTCTGTAGTCCCAGCTACTTGGGAGGCAGAGGTTGCAGTGAGCTGAGATCAGGCCACTGCACTCCAGCCTGGCGACAGACTGAGACTCCATCTCAAAAAAAAAAAACACACACACGTGCAAAAATAAAAATAAATTTAAAAATAAAAATAATTTATACTCAGGTTTAGTTTGCATTTCCATAATGACTTTGTGGAATATTTTTTGTGTGCTTATTGGCCATTTATCTATTCTTTGAAGAAATATCTGTTGAGATCTTTTGCCCATTTGGAAGGTGTTATTTGTCTTTATACTGTTGAATTCTGAGAGTTCTTTGTATGTTCTAGGTACAAATCCTTTACCAGGTATATGATTGGCAAATATTTTCTCCCATTCTGTGGGTTATCTACTTTCTTTCTTTCTTTCTTTCTTTTTTTTTTTTTTTTTTGAGACAAGATCTCACTGTTATCTAGGCTGGAGAATGGTAACATGATCACAGATCACTGAGGTCTCAACCTCCCAGGCAGTAGCTGGGGCTACAGATACATGCCACTACAGGCTAATTTTTATATTTTTGGTAGAGCTCAAGCCATCCGCCTGCCTCAGCCTCCCAGAGTGCTGAGATTACAGGTCTGAGCTGCTGAGCCTGGCCTATCTTTACTCTGTTGAGGGTTGGGTTGTTTTTTGTTTGTTTGAGACAGAGTCTCACTTTGTCACCAGGTTGGAGTGCAGTGGTACAATCTCAGCTCACTGCAACCTCCCCCTCCCGGGTTCAAGCAATTCTCCTGCCTCAGCCTCCCAAGTACCTAGGACTATAGGCATGCGCCACCCATTACAAACAAAATCTTAATAAAGAATATCTTCCAAAGACTTTAAAACCCAACCTTCCGCCCAGGCACACCTATAATCCCAGCACTTTGGAAGGCCTAGGCAGGCAGATCACTTGAGGTCAGGAATTCAAGACCAGTCTGGCTAACATAGTGAAACCCGGTTTCTACTAAAAATGCAAAAATTAGCTGGCTGTGGTGGCGGGCGCCTGTAGTCCCAGCTACTCGTGAGGCTGAGGCACAAGAATCGCTTGGTAGAGGTAGAGAGAGGTAGAGGTTGCTGTGAGCCAAGATAGCCCCACTGCGCTCCCACCTGGGTGACAGAGCAAGATGCCATCTCAAAACAAACAACAACAGAAAAAACACTTAGGCACTTGTGAGCACTTTTGTTTCAACTCAGGTCAACTCCACCAGCCTCTGAGAGCTGCAGATGGCGAACATAACTCTCCTCAGCCCAGCACCCATGTCTATTCTTTGCTAGCCACATTCATCCTGTTTTCTACATTTCTCTCTTCCTGTTTACAAAATTAATTTTCGACATAGAAGATCTTACTACCTGTTTTGGCCTAGACGGAAATGTTTCACTACCAAAAAGCTTAACCGTCAAGCTGACACGGAGTCATTCCACTTAACACGTTAGCCACCTTCCAGTAGCTTATCCCTTTGGAAAGATGATGGAGTCTTAGTTGGTCCTTTTTTCTAATAATAATATCTAATAAACTGGAGCTAAAGTCTGTTTCTTTCCTGTGCTATCCTGGCTTCTTAGGATCCATGCACATTAATTAGGAGGAAGTCATAATGTGGAAAACTCCAAAGAGTAAAAATCCAAATTAAATAAAGCACAGGAGGCTGCTGCGGTGAAGAGGAAAGGACATCAAAGCGGGAGCCTGCAGCTGACTGTTGCTCAGAGAGCTTCAGAAAGCCACATCCCTCCTCTGGGCCTCGGTTTTCTCCAGAGATTCCCTCGATGCTCACTGTTGCAGAGTTTTCCATGGAATGCACCCCTCACACTGGACTACCCAAAGTAGTTCATCAGGTGGCCTCTCACTCCTTCCCACCGTAATCAATATTGTCATCAACTCCATGGCACATGTCCCTTTGTGGACCCATCACAGCACCATCAGTTTCCACTGCTGCAGGCTAAGGAAGAAGCCTGTACACGCTCCCATCTGGGTGGGGTTGGCTGGCCATAGAGGTATGAAAACAAAGTGATGCCAGGTAGGATCATCTTCCCTCCAGAACTTGAGCCCAGTCTTCCAGGAGTTGTCATCTATGCTTAGAGCAATAACCCATTTTCTCTTCTCTCTTAGCATATGAATTGTTCACTACTTTGAAAAGTTGCTTGGCTGGGCGCAGTGGCTCACGCCTGTAATCCCAGCACTTTGGGAGGTGGAGGCAAGTGGATTACCTGAGGTCAGGAGTTCCAGACCAGCCTGGCCAACATGGTGAAACCCCGTCTCTACTAAAAATACAAAAATTAACTGGGTATGCTGATGTATGCCTGTAATCACAGCTACTCTGGAGGCTGAGGCAGGAGAATTGCTTGAGCCCAAAAGGCGGAGGTTGCAATGAGCTGAGATCGTGCCAATGCACTCCAGTCTGGGTGACAGAGCTAAATTCCATCTCAAAAAAAAAAAAAATTGCTGCCGGCGCAGTGGCTCACGCCTGTAATCCCAGCACTTTGGGAGGCCGAGGCAGGTGGATCACAAGGTCAAGAGATCGAGACCATCCTGGTCAACATGGTGAAACCCTGTCTCTACTAAAAATACAAAAAATTAACTGGGCATGGTGGCGCGTGCCTGTAATCCCAGCTACTCAGGAGGCTGAGGCAGGAGAATTGCCTAAACCCAGAAGGCGGAGGTTGAGGTGAGCCGAGATCGCACCATTGCACTCCAGCCTGGGTAACAAGAGCAAAACTCCGTCTCAAAAAAAAAAAATTGCAATATATATTCATACCTAAGTCCACCTTCAAATAACACCATACTGCTTCATGAGTAGTACAGGTCCTTCATGGATAGTACAGATACTTTTTAACAGTATTTGCTGGCCGTGCACGGTTGCTTATGTTTATAATCCCAGTACTTTGGGAGGCCAAGGTGGGCAGATCACTTGAGGTCAGGAGTTCAAGACCAGCCTGGCCAACATGGTGAAAACCCCTCTCTACTAAAATACAAAAATTAGCCTGGCACGGAGGCAGGGGCCTGTAATCCTTGCAACTTGGGAGGCTGAGGCAGGAGAATCACTTGAACCTGGGAGGTAGAGGTTGCAGTGGGCTGAGATCGCACCATTGTACTCAAGCCTGGGCGACAAAGTGAGACTGTCTAAAAAATAAACACACACAAGAGAAACAGTATTGGCAACTCCTTTCTACTGCTTTCGAAAGCAAAGAAACATGGCTTTCATTGATTTCACATTTCCATCCTGGTAATCACCCATTTCTTTGTTCCTACTATTACTTTGAATGGTCATCTATTAGATCAGTTAGTAAGAAAAGTAAAAGGTTATTTTTATTCCTTCTCTGATTCTCTTCCTTTCTTGATGTGTATGAGAGTTTCTGGTCTATATCATTTTTGTTTTTTTGCTGAGGAACTTTTTTTTTGTTGAAGCAGAGTCTCATTCTGCCACCCAGGCAGGAGTGCAGTGGCGCGATCTTAGCTCACTGCAACCTCCGCCTCCTGAGTTCAAGCAATTCTCTTGTCTCAGCCTCCTGAGTAGCTGGAATTAGAGGCACGCACCACCACGCCTGGCTAATTTTGTATTTTTAGTAGACACGGGGTTTCAACATGTTGGTCAGGTGGGTCTTGAACTCCTGACCTTGTGATCCGCCCGCCTTGGCTTTCCAAAGTGCTGGGATTACAGGCTTGAGCCACCACACCCAACTGGAACTTCTTTTAACACTTTTTGCAAGGCAGGTGTGCTGGCAATAAATTCTCTCAGTTTTTTATTTTGAAAGTCTCTTTCTCCTTCACTTTTGGATATAGAGAATCCTAAGTCGGTGGGTTTTTTCTTTCAACACTTTAAATATTTCACTCCACTTTTTATATTTTCATGGTTTCTGATGAGAAGACCAATGTAATTCTTACGCTTGTTCCTCTATAGGTAAGGTGTTTTTCTGGCTTCTTTCAATATTTTATCTTTGATTTTCTGCAATTTGAATATGATATGCTAAAATCTAGTTTTTATAATACTTGCCCTGCTTAGTCTTCTCTGAGGGTTCTGGAATACAATGGTTTGAATGGGTCTCCCAAAATCCATGTGTTGGAAACTTGGTCCCCAATATGGAAATGTTGGGAGGGGGGACTTTAATTTTTAATAGGTGATTAGGTCATGAGGACAGAGCCAGAGCCATTACCTGAGGAGTGGGTTTGTTACCACTAGAGTGAATTCCTTATAAAATGAGGAGTCCACGTTTCTCTTGCATTCTCTCTCTCTCTCTCTCTCTCATCCGCTCTTGCCTTCCCATCTTCTGCCATGGGATAACATAACAAGAAGGCCCATGCCAGCTGCCACCTCTTTGATTTTGAACTTCCCAGCCTCTAAAACTGTGAGAAATAAATTTCTATCCATTATAAATTCAACAGTCTCAGATATTCTTTTATAGCAGCCCAGAAATGACTACGACACTGGATGTGGTTTGATGCCTGTCATTAATTTTGGGAAAATTCGGAGCCATTATTTAAATATTTTTCTGTTCTCTATTATTCTGGTTTTCCAATACATGTATCTTACACTTTTTCATATTGTCCACAGTTCTTGGACATTCCATTCAGGTTTTCTTGTTTTATTTTTCTCTTTGTATTTCAATTTGGGAAGTTTCAGTTAACGTAACTTCAGGTTCACTGATTGTGTCTAGTCCACTGACAAGCCCATCAGAGACATTCCTCTTTTCTGTTATGGTGTTATTTCTACAATTTCTAGCATTTCCTTTTATTGTTTCTTAGAGTTTCTATCTCTCTGCACACATTATGCATCTGTTCTTTCATGTAATCTGCTTTTCCCATGAGAGCCCTTAACATATTAATCATAGTTATTTTCAGTTCCAAAATCTCTGACCTAGCTGAGTCTGGGCTGATGGTTGCTTTTTTTTTTTTTTTCCTTGCCTTAAAGCATAGTATGCCATGTGATTTTTTTGTAGAAACATGGGCATTATTTATCAGGTAGGAGGAACTGAGATTAGTAGGCAGAGAGTGTGAGGTTTTGTGTTAATCTGGCTAGGAGTTGGACTGCGTTTAAATTGTTGCTGTAGGTATTGGAGGCTTTAATTTATTCGCATGTCCTAGTTTTTGTCTCTCGTTGTCTTCTTGTTTCTCTAAAAACTCCTTAAATGGAATCGTTACCTTGCAGCTCCTTCAGCTGGAATCCAATGTTATCATGCTGGAGCCCTGTTGATGCGGTGGTAAGGTAAATACAAATCATTCTATAATTCTGTTATTGAAGTTCATGCTTGTATTTCTGGGCTGTGACTTTTTTCCTCCTTAGGTGAGACAGAAAGGCTCGAGGGGCTGAATTTGGGTAACTTCCCTAAGTCAGATAAGGCTCTGAAAAGTTTTTGCCCTGCTAACTAGGCCTTTGATAGAACACTGTGGCATATTTTAGAATGGTTCATTTTCCTCTTACCCTGCCAGAAGCAAGTGTTCCTTCTTGATTCTTTATAGTAAAAATCTGGTTGGGTTCCTAGAAGTAAAACTCACTAAGACTCCAACCCACAGGATTTTCTCACCTTTTTTTTTTTTTTTTTTTTTTGAGATGGAGTCTCACTTTGTTGCCCAGGCTGGAGTGCAGTGGCCTGATCTCAGCTTACTGCAATCTCTTCCTCCCAGGTTCAAGCAGTTCTCCTGCCTCAGCCTCCAAGTAGCTGGGCTTACAAGTGCCTACCACCAGGCCTGGCTAATTTTAAAAAATTTTTAGTAGAAGCTGGACCTGGTGGCTCATGCCTGTAATCCCAGCACTTTGGGAGGCTGAGGTGGGTGGATCACCTGATGTCAGGAGTTCAAGACCAACCTGGCCAACATGGTGAAACCCCATCTCTACTAAAAATACAAAAATCAGCCGGTGCGGTGCCACGTGCCTGTAATCCCAGCTAATTGGGATGCTGAGGCAGGAGAATGGCTTGAACCCGGGAGGTGGAGGTTGCCATTGTTGTGCCATTGCACTCCAGCCTGGCTGACAGAGTGAGTCCACCGTCTCAAAAAAAAAAATTTTTTTTTAGTAGAGATGGAGTTTCACTATTTTGGCCAGACCAGTCTTGACCTCCTGACCTTAAGTGATCCACCCACTTTGGCCTCCCAAAGTGTTGGGATTACAAGCGTGAGCCACCGCCGGAGTTTCTCACCCTTATGTTGGTCCACACCCAGCCTTTAGCCACTCATCAGTTACTATGTAAGTGTTCCTGCCAGTGTGTGGCTGTGTTCCAGGTAAACTGACTTCATCTGTGATTCTCTTCAATTTTTTGTCCCTCCAGATTTTGAGGTGATGGTTTGCCTTGCAACCTCAACTCTCTTATGGGTCCAAGAAAAATCATCAAAGTCATTGATTTTCAGTTTTTCAGCTTCCTTTCTGTAAGGACATGAGTGGCAAATTCTAAGCTCTTTCCATGTCAGAAATGAAATTGGAATGTAATTTTTCAAATATATATGTAATTATATATAATTAGTTTCTCCTAATTGGAATAAATGTCATAATGCTAACGCTGTTCAGTCACCATTTTAGTAATCCCAAACCTCCTAAAATACCTTGTCAAGAGTGTGATGTGATTTCTAATTTATGTGCTTCTGCATCTCTATATATTAATATATATACATATGTGTTATGTATCTATAGATCTATGTGCACATATATACATATCTGTATGTGTATGTATACATGCACACATGCATTTTTTTACATGGGTACAATGTGTGTATAATACTATGCTGTAACTTCTTTTTCCATTTAATATTCTCCATACTGCCTTGTCCTTGAAAAGCTAGGTTTAGGGCCGGTGTGGTGGCTCATGCCTGTAAATCTCAGCATTTTGGAAGGCTGAAGCAGGTGGATCACTGAGGCCACGAGTTTGAGACCAGCCTAGCCAATATGGTGAAACCCCATCTCTACTAAAAATACAAAAAAAAAAAAAATTAGCCAAGTGCAGTGGTGCATGCCTGTTGGGAGACTACTCAGGAGGCTGAGGCAGGAGAATCGCTTGAACCCGGGAGGCAGAGGTTGCAGTGAGCCGAGATTGCATCACTGCACTCCAGCCTGGTGACAGAGGGAGTCTGCATCTCAAAAAAAAAAAAATGTTGGCAGACTAAACACACACCTCTATCTTCTGTCCTTCCCAAGGTCTCACTGAATTATGGAATTATAAGAAAGAGCCAGCAGGTTGAATCTTATCCATGGAGAAAAAGAAGAGGAATTTGCACTCAGCCCAACACACGGTATGTAATGAAGGAAATCCTGGCAACTGGCAAACCCACAGTCAACAAAAAGAGCAGGGCTGTGCCAGGAAGCCTTCTTTAGGGTAATTCATTAAGGAAGCATGCTTGGAATTACAGGGACTATCCTCTCCCTCCTCTTCTCTTGCACCAGGATTCATTTAACAAATATTTGTTGAGCACATTGCAAAGCACTAGGCACTGCTTTGAGTGTTTTGCCTTCAGGATAAAGCTCATGGACAGTTTTCTAAAGCAGGTGGACAGGCAGCCCAAGGAGGGCACCCAATGAAGTGCTTCATGCCCAGGTAAAGGAGAGCAGAGCTTGCGCCGCCTTGAGAACTCCATAGCAGACGTGGGTGGGGAGCAGGACAGGCAGCTCTGCCTAGGAAAGAAACACACTAAACCTGTTCCATTGGAAATACAACCCTCCTGAATTTAGCAATTGTGGGGTTCCCCAGACTGCTCACCCACACGTCTTTTATTTAGTGAAGTATGCCCTGCCACTTACATGGAAGCTGCCAGCTCTCCCCTCAGGGAGAGGCTTGCTGGAAAACAGATCACTGCTACAGAAACACACACCCACCTCAGCCCAGACTAACCAATGGAGGGCTTTGCTGCTGCCTATGAGTGAATATCAGACCTCGCTAGACAGCAGGAAAGGCCATAGGAGCATGGAAGAAAAGGACTGGGTGGACATGGTGGCTCACTTTGGAAGGCTGAGGCAGGTGGAGCTCTTGAGCCCAGGAGTTCAAGACCAGCCTGGCCAACAGGGTGAAATCGTGTCTCTACTAAAAATACTAAAAAACAAAATTAGCCAGGTGTGGTGGCACATGTCTGTAGTCCCAGCTACTCGGGAGGCTGAGGTGGGAGACTCATGTGAGCCTGGGAGGTTGAGGCTGCAGTGAGCTGTGTTTGCACCACCGCACTTCAGCCTGGGTAACACGAGTGAGACCACATCTCAAAAAAGCAAACAACCACAAAACCAAACAAAAACGAAAATAAAGGACTAAGATGAACTAACTCAGTAACAGACCCCCATCAGAAATAGCAATGCCTCTGGAAACAAGAGAATTTCCAGTTGTGCTAATTAATGTACATGGTATAGTGTAGAGAATGCAAATGCACTGTGCCATGTATTAGTATTAAGATACATGGCATAGTGTAAAAAGTCTTCAGTGAAAGGGCATTAATCAGACAACTGAATGAGTGATTGCCAAAATACTATAAGAGACTGGGAAAATGATCAAGGGGATTAGCTGCGAACCAAGTAATCAGGAGGACACAGTAGAGGAAGTCTCTCAGAACATAAATCAGAAAGCCAGCAGATGGAAGATATTTTAAGGTAAAGAAGGAGAGAACAAAGACAAGAGTGTAGGAAAATAAATAACAGAAGAAAATTTCCCGTAACTTGGGGAAAAATAACTCACCAAGTATCAAACGGGACTAATTAAAAGGTCCACACATTCTACTGAGATTTCAGAAATCCAGAAGTCTTCAGTAGCGGGAGTTGAAAAATGATGTCACTTGAAAAGTATCCAAATTCAGACTGCTTTCAGATTTCTCATCACCAAGTGCTGGAAGGAATTGGAAAAACATCCTCAAAGATGGAGGAGAAAAGTGTTAGACCTAAAATTCCATACTTAACTAAGGCATCCATCAAATGTGGAGATAAAATAAAGATATTTTCAGGCATAAATATATTCAAAACAGCCTAATCTTTCATGAGAAATTTCTTGAGGGGATTTTCCAGAAAAAATCTAAATTAATCCCCAAAAGGAAGATGACATGGGAATAGCAACTAGAAATTGAAGTATAGGGTCAGGCACAGTGGCTCATGCCTATAATCCCAACATTTTCTGAGGCTGAGGCGGGAGGATCACTTGAGCCCAGGAATTTGAGACCAACCTGGAAAACAGAGGCACAGTGGTACATGCCTGTAGTCCCAGCTACTTGGTAGGCTGAGGTGGGAGGATCCTTGAGTTCAGAAGGTCAAGGCTGCCGTAGGCTGAGGTCATGCCACTGCACTCCTCCAGCCTGGGTGACAGAGCCACAACCTCGTATTAGTCTGTTCTTATGCTGCTGTAAAGAACTGTTCAAGACTGGGTTATTGGTAAGGGAAAGAGGCTTAATTGACTCACGTTCCATGGCTGGGGAGGCCTCAGGAAACTTAAAACCATAGCAGAAGGGGAAGAAAACACATCCTTCTTCATATGGCCGGAAGGAGAAGTACCAAGCAAAAGAGGGAAAAGCACCTTATAAAACCATTAGATCGGCTGGTCGCGGTGGCTCACGCCTATACTCCCAGCACTTTGGGAAGCTGAGGCTGGTGGATCACCTGAGGTTGGGAGTTTGAGACCAGCCTGACCAACTTGGTGAAACCCTGTCTCTACTAAAAATACAAAAAAATTAGCCGAGTGTGGTGATATATGACTGTAATTGCAGCTACTCGGGAGGCTGAGGCAAGAGAACTGCTTGAACCCGGGAGGGGGAAGTTGCAGTGAGCCGAGATTGCACCACTGCACTCCAGCCTGGGTGACAGAGTAAGACTGTCTTAAAAAAAAAAGAAACAGGCCTGGCGTGGTGGCTCAAGCCTGTAATCCCAGCACTTTGGGAGGCCGAGGCGTGTGGATCACGAGGTCAAGAGATCAAGACCGTCCTGGTCAACATGGTGAAACCCCGTCTCTACTAAAAACACAAAAAAATTAGCTGGGCATGGTGGCGTGTGCCTGTAGCCCTAGCTGCTCAGGAGGCTGAGGCAGGAGAATTGCCTGAACTCAGGAGGCAGAGGTTGCGGTGAGCTGAGATTGTGCCATTGCACTCCAGCCTGGGTAACAAGAGTGAAACTCTGTCTCAAAAAAATAAAAAATAAAAATAAAAATAAATAAAGTAAAAAAAAAAAACACAAAAAAAACCCCATCAGATCCTGTGAGAACTCACTCACTCTCATAAGAATAGTAGCATGGAGGTAACTACACCCATAATTCAGTTATCTCCTGCTAGATCCCTCCCATGACACATGGGGATTATGGCAACTGCAATTTAAAACTAGATTTGGGTGGAGACACAGCCAAACCATATCAACCCTGTCTAAAAAAAAAAAAAAAAGACTGGGTGTGGTAGCTCATGCCTGTAATCCCAGCACTTTGGGAGGCTGAGGCAGGTGGATCACTTGAGGTCAGGAGTTTGAGACCAGCCTGGCCAACCCCATCTCTACTAAAAAACAAAAATTAGCCAGGCATGGTGGCATTCACCTGTAATCGCAGCTACATGAGAGGCTGAGGCAGGAGAATTACTTGAACCCAGGAGGCAGAGGTTGCAGTGGGCCAAGATCCCACCACTACACTCCAGCCTGGGCAAGAGTGAGATTCTGTCAAAAAAAAAAAAAAAAAAGGAACGAGAGAGACAGAGACAGAGACAAAGAAAAAGAAAGAAAGAAAGAAAGAAAAGTAAAATACAATATGATTAGTGATAGAAATAAAAAGGGATACCTTAGACATTGATGTTAGGAAGGTTCTCCTTTGATTGCCCAACTATTCATGAACTAGGGTTTTATGATTCAGGATGTCAAAAAAATATAAACTAGGCATATATATATATATTTTTTTAAATTGGTTCCAGCACACTAGTTCTGTAATAATAATGTTTGCATATTCACAGTTTTTATGATAGTTGTTTGGTTTTCCTCTTTTAGGATTTATTTATTCATTCAACAGATATTTGCCGAGCACCTATTACATGGTAGGAACTGTTCTTGGGAATGGGAAAAATCAGTGAACACAGCAAAACCCCCCTCATGGAATTACTTTTTAGTGAGGAAACTATGATAACATTTAAATATGCTGGGGAAACAGTATTTCCCTAAATATACACAACAGTCCTGAAATCAAATGTGTGGGATTTTTCCAACACCGACCAATCTCTGACACCAGTTGGCGGTCCTCCAATGTAATGCAATTCTGACTCTGTCCACCTGTAGGTAATGTCAGAACCCACAAATTAAAAGTCCAGTCTCACAAAACTACCTCTATTTCAGATGCTAATGGCAAGCCCAGGTCTCCCACACTTCTGACCAGCTTGCTATACCACACAGCTTCCTGTGACATCCATGGTTTTGACAATTTGCTAGAATGGCTTGCAGAACCTAGGGAAACACTTTACTTATTTACCGGTTTTTTGTAAAAGATGCAACTCATAAACAGCTGACTAAAGAGATGCATAGGACAAGATGCACCTCGGCAGGGGGCAGGATGTGTTCCATGCCCCCTCCAGGCAGAACACCTTCCCAGCACCTTTGATGTGTTCACCAGCTCAGAAGAATTCAATACTTTTGGGTTCTATGTAGGCCTCATTACATAGGCATGGTTGGTTAAATCATCAGCTCCTCTCTTTTGGGCATGGGGCCAGGTGTGCTGAAAGTTTCAGCCTTGTAGACACATGACTGGTTCCCCTGGCAGCCAGCCCAGATCCTGGGGTTATCTAGGGGCTAAAGTCACTTCATTCACTTAAATTCAGGTGTAGTTGAAAGGGGCTTCTTAAGAATTACCAAACGCACTTTTTACTCTTTTCACTTAGTAACTTTTATAGATTTTAGGAGCACTGTGCCAACAACATGTGATGAAGACCAATTTTTAAAAAGTATTATTATTATTGGTGGGGTTGTTTTTTTGTTTTTTTTTTTTTTTTTTGAGATGAAGTCTTTCTCAGTCACCCAGGCTGGAGAGCAGATCTAGACTCACTGCAACCTCTGCCACTTGGGTTCAAGAGATTCTCTGCCTCAGCCTCCCAAGTAGCTGAGACTTAGAAGGGCGCTGCCACGTCCACCTAATTTTTTTTTTTTACATGGATTCTCACTCTGTCACTCGGGCTGGAGGGCAATGCCACGATCTCTCCCTGCAACCTCTGCCTCCTGGGTTCGTGTGATTATCCTACCTCAGCCACCTAAGTAGCTGGGATTACAAGTGCACACCACCACGCCCAGCTAATCTTTTTTATTTTTAGTAGAGACAGAGTTTCACTATGTTGGCCAGACTGGTCTTAAAACTCCTGACCTCGTGATCCACCCGCCTTGGCCTCCCAAAATGCTGGGATTACAGGCGTGAGCCACCGTGCCTGGCTAATTTTTGTATTTTTTTGTAGAGATAGGGTTTTGCCATTTTGGCCAAACTGGTGTCAAACTCCTGGCCTCAAGTAATCTGCCCTCCTTGGCCTGCCAAAGTGTTGGAATTATAGGCATGAGCCACTGCGCCTGACCGAATTTTTTAAATTATAATTAATTGTATCACAAATACATAATATTAAATCTTGATAAATGCGATAAAGGAAATTAAACAGTAAAGGAATGAATGGGGTGGAAAGGAAGAGTTGCCTTTTTAGATAATTTGCTCAGGGAGGTGACATCTGAGCTGAGATCTGAATCAAGTGAGAGAATAAGTCATGAAGAGCAAATGCAAAGGTCCTGAGGCAGAAATATGCATGGCCTGCTGCAGCAAAGACTAAATGTAACTGTAGATAGAATATAAATGCAAGGCCCAGCATGGTGGCTCCTAGCACTTTGGGAGGCTGAAGCAGGCAGATCATGAGGTCAGGAGTTTGAGACCAGCCTGGCCAACATAGTGAAACCCCATTTCTATTAAAAATACTAACATTAGCCCGGCATGGTGGCGCATGCCTGTAATCCCAGTTTCTTGGGAGATTGAGGCAGGAGAATTGCTTGAACCTGAAAGGTGGAGGTTGTGGTGAGCTGAGACAGCACCACCGCACTCCAGCCTGGTGACAGAGCGAGACTTTGTCTCAAAAAAAAAAAAAAAAAAAAAAAAAGGAAGTATAAATACAGCATAAAAATATGATGTCTTGACAAAGTAAGAATATTTTTAACTAACAGAAGTGTGGAGGAGGCAAAAAGAATAAGGACAGGCCAGGTGCAGCAGCTCATGCCTATAATCCCAACATTTCAGGAGACAGAGGAGCCCAAGAATTGGAGACCAACCTGGAAACACAGTAAGACCCCATCTCTACAACAGATAAAAAATAAGCTGAGCATGGTGGCACACACCTGTAGTACCAGCTACTACAGAGTTTGAGGTGGGAGGATGGCTTGAGCCCAGGAGGTCAAGGCTGCAGTGAGCTGCGATCACGCTGCTGCACTCCAGCCTGGGTAACAGGACGAGACCCTGTCTAGAAAAGACAAGATGAGAAGGGAAAAGAATAAATGCAATAACTTACTGATTTTCATACAGAGAAATCAATAGATACAATCTGATATTTATAATTTACGAAATAGGTGATGTCACATAGTATTTAAAGGCAAAAAAGGCAGCCATTAGAAGTAAAAACAGGAACCAACTAGAATCACTGGGAGGTCTATGGAGAGAATTAAGGGGATATATTACAAATAATAAATCGTTTATATTATATGCAGGAAGTGAAAAATATTGTCCAAAGTTGATAAATTAATTGAGGGCTGTGCAGGCTCCAACCTGTCTGTGATTCGAGGTTGCTCTCTGCCTCACAAAGCAAAGTGTCTTCTTTCTGGGAAGACAAAGTTGTTTTCTCTGAAAAAGTCTCCTACATGTTTGCCTTTGGTGTTTACCTGGAGTAGGAGGGCCTCAACTGAAAACCCAGGATTTTCAGAGATTGAGGCCTCATGAGTCTGGGTTTTCAGTTGAGGTCTAGAGGGAAGACAGGGATTTTAACCAGAAAATCCTGAGTGCAGTGTCGTTATGCCCAAACTCAGCCTGGGCTTCATGACTGTTGTACAAGTGGATTCTTTAATAATAATTTGTAAAAATACACTGCCCAAATAAATAAATTAGTATACAAAAGTAATACCAAGAAAGGATAATATTTACTATTGTCATGATAATGAATTAAAACCAGAAACTGTGAATGGTGACTGATTCTGTATATGGACTGCTAATGTGTGGCGGGAGGAGAGACTTTCATTTTTCATTTCTGCACCTCAGTATGGTTTGAGTTCTTTCTACCTCTTTTTTTTTAACCTTGCATGGATAACTGTAATTTAAAAACAGCTATAAAATCATATAGAAAATATATTCCCAGCACGTTGGGAGGCCGAGGCAGGTGAATCACTTGAGGACAGGAGTTCGAGACCAGCCTGACCAACATGGTGAAACCTCATCTCTACTCAAAAGACAAAAATTAGCTGGGCGTGGTGCCATGCACCTGTAGTCCTAGCTACTAGGGAGGCTGAGGCAAAAGAATCACTTGAACCCAGGAGGCAAAGGTTGCAATGAGCCGAGATCGCGCCATTGCACTCTAGCCTGGGTGACAGAGTGTGACTCTATCTCAAAAAAAAAAAAATATATATATATATATATATATATATATATATATATATATATATATATACACATGCATATATATAACTTATTTTTTCCCAAAGTAATTAAAGTTGCTTACAAAAGTACAAACATTAATAATAGTAATAATAATTAGACTAATTCACGAAAGAAGAAAATTCATTTTTCTTCATCAATTTGGGCTGCTGTAACAATACTACAGATTGTATGGCTTAAACAACAGAAATTTGTATCTCACAGTCTGGAGACTAGAAATTCCAAATCCGAGTGCTGGCAGTGTAGGGTCCTTGTGAAGGCCCTCTTTCTGGTTTTCAGATGGCCATCTCCTTTTTTTGTTTGGTTTAGTTTTATTTGTTTTTGAGACAGAGTGTCACTCTGTCACCCAGGCTGGAGTGCAGTGGCACAATCTTGGCTCACTGCAACCTCCACTTACTGGGTTCAAGTGATTCTCCTGCCTCAGCCTCCTGAGTAGCTGGGACTACATGTGCCTGCCACTTTGTCTGGCTCATTTTTTATGCTTAGTAGAGACAGGGTTTCCTCATGTTGGCCAGGCTGTTCTCCAACTCCTGGCCTCCATTGATGTGCCTGCCTCAGCCTCCCAAAGTGCTGGGATTACAGACATGAGGCACTGTGCCCGGCCCAGGTGGCAATCTTCTTACTGTGTCTTCAGATGGCAGAGAAACAGAAAGCAAGCTCTTTCCTTCACAGCTCTTCTTATAAGGGCACTAGTCTCATCATGTGGGTTGCATCCCCAGGACTTAGTTATCTCCCAAAGGCCCCATCTCCAAATGCTAGCCCATTGAGGATTAGGATTGCAACATATGAATTTGGGAGACGCAAGCATTCAGTTCATAGTACACTGTAGGAAGTCTGAAGCTGGGGTAACGTTAGTATTTTAAAACTATTTAATAAGTAACTGATTTTTTTTTCATGGTTTAGCCATTAAAAGATTAATGATCTGCGAATACTTCTTGAAAGTCTGCTAACTCCAACAGGAAATTCCCTCTTTGGAGATAATTATCCCCTGGAGATGATTGAGGGAATGAGCCAAATGATTCCAGCCAAAAGCCCTTGATCAATACAATATGTCAGTTTCATGTGCAGACTAATCTGCTTTTCTAAATTTAGTTTAGATAATGAGTACCTGAATATAGACACTTTGTTGTGATAGATAAATATATATCTATTTGGGAAAATGAAGATGGTAACCAAGCTTTGAAACGAAGGCTGTCTACATTTATCAACTGGCAGCATGTTGTGTGTGGTTAATAAATCTTGAAAAATGGCAGCTCCTGCACTGAAAACATAAAAAATCCGTTTCAGCTGGGCATGGTGGCTGACGCCTGTAATCCCAGCTCTGAGGCAAGTGGATTGACTGAGCTCAGGAGTTCGCAACCAGCCTGGGTAACATGGTGAAACCCATCTCTACTAAAAAAATAGAAAAAAATTAGCCGGGCGTGGCAGCATGTGCCTGTAGTCCCAGCTACTCAAGAGGCTGAGGCAAGAAAACTGCTTGAACCCGGGAGGGAGAGGTTGCAATGAGCTGAGATCACACCACTGCACTCCAGCCTGAGCAACAGAGTGAGACTCTTTCTCAAAAAAAGAAATCTTCTGTTTGCATTTGTGACATATCACTCACCCAGCAGAGGGAGATATCGCTGTATACCTTTTAGCAGTTATGGTTTCTTCAACTAGCAATAAGAAATACACAAGGCCAGGCACAGTGACTTACACCTGTAATCCCAGCACTGTGTGAGGCCAAGGCAAGAGGATTGCTTGACCCCAGAAGTTCAACACCAGCCTGGGCAACATAGTGAGACACCATCTCTATTTCTAAAAAAAAAAATATATATATATATATATATACATATGATGCTATCAGTGTACATGTAAGCATCAAGTAGATCTTAGTGATGACACAGACCAAGTTCTACATTTTTCAGATGAGGAAAGTGAAACCCTGAACAGTAAAGTGATTGGGCCAGAGTGAATAGCTGTCTCTTGTCCCTCCTGTCTGACTCCTAGGTCAGTGCTCTTTCCTGTCTACCTAGGTTCTCACTGCACTGTCA
Source organism: Callithrix jacchus (assembly GCF_049354715.1). Lineage (NCBI taxonomy): Eukaryota > Metazoa > Chordata > Mammalia > Primates > Cebidae > Callithrix > Callithrix jacchus. Next base: position 75,816,186 of record NC_133512.1, on the reverse strand, counting down.
ACACTTTGAAAATATGGTGGAGAGAGTATTATCGATTGTCATAATGATTGGTCAGCACTACTAGCATTTTAATGGGTGGAAATCAAAGCTATAAGACATCTGTAGGCAGGACATGGTGGCTCACACTTGTAATTCCAGCACTTTGGGAAACTGAGGCAGGAGAATCACTTGAGCCCAGGAGTTAAAGACTAGCCTGGGCAATATAGGGAGACCTCATCTCTACAAATAAAAATAAATATAAAAAGTTAGTCAGGCGTGGTAGTCCCAGCTACTCAGGAGTCTGAGTGAGGAGGATCACTTGAATCTGAGAGGTCAAAGTTGCAGTGAACTGAGATCACAGCATTGCACTACAGCCTGGGTAATGGAGCAAGATCATGTCAAAAAAAAAAGACATCTGTAATACAGGGACACAAGTACCTTTTGCACATTTTTAACATACTCTGATTTTTCCAGAAACAGAATTATATATATGAAAGGAAGATTTGCCTGTATAATGTCTTGAACTTTACCAAGAGTTTTCTACCATTTCAGACAATCATAATATCTCTGTCAGTACCATGTGAGACAATTGACTCACCACTATACAGTATACCTGTATTACTCTGGTTTGTAGTTGGCACATTTACCATGATGCGTGAGGATGCAAGTGTCTGATTATTTCATTAAGCCTTCTTGCACAGTCATACCTTGACATGTGCATACTGAAATGCCTATTTCCTTTTTTAATGATTAAGAAAATTTTAATTGATAAATAATTGTACAAACTTATTGGGTACATGTGATATTTCAATATATACATATACTGTATAGTGGTCAAATTAAGGTAACTGGGATATCCATAACCTTCAACATTTATCATATTGTTGTGTTGGAGACATTCAAACTCCTCTTTTGAAGCTATTTAAAAATATACAAAAAATTTGTTGTTAATTATAGTCACCCAGCTGTGCTATAGGGTGCTAGAATTTATTTCTCCTTTCCTTTTTTTTTTTTTTTTTTGAAATGGTGTTTTACTCTATTGCCCAGGCTGGAGTGCAATGGGGCAATCTTGGCTCACTGCAACCTCCATCTCCCACGTTCAAGTGATTCTCCTGCCTCAGCCTCCTGAGTTGCTGGGATTACAGACATGCACCACCACACCCAGTTAAGTTTTGTTTTTTTCAGTAGAGATGGGGTTTTGCCATATTGGCCAGGCTGGTCTTGAACTCCTGACCTCAGGTGATCCACCCACCTTGACCTCTCAAAGTGCTGGGATTACAGCCATGAGTCACCACACTCAGCCTATTCCTCCCTTCTAACTGTAATTTTGCATCCATTCTCTCCATCATTAACCCATTGTCCCCATTAACCATTCTTTCCCTATTCCCCTCCCCTTACTCTTCCAAGCCTCTGGTAACTACTGTATTTCCTTTATTTCTGTTTTATGATATAGGGGTACCTAATTTTATTGCACTTTGCTTTATTGTACTTTGCAGATAATATATGACTTATTTTGTTTTGTTTTTTAGGGGTAGGGTCTCACTATGTTCCTCAGGCTGCAGACAAATTGTATTTTTTACAAACTGAAGTTTTGTGGCGACCCTGCATTAAGCCAGTTGATCAGTGCCATTTGTCCAACAGTGTGTGCTCACTTCATGTCTTTAGATCACATTTTGGTAATTCTAGTAATATTTTAAGCTTTTAAGTATTATTATATCTGCATGGTAATCTGTGACCAGTGATCTTTCATGTTACTACTGCAATTGTTTTGAGGCACCATGAATTGCACCAAATAAGCCACTGAACTCAATCAATAAATGTTGTGTGTGGTCTGATTGTTCCACCAACTGGCCATTCCCTCATCTCTCTGCCTCTACTTGGACTTCCCTGAGATTCAACAATGGGGAAGTTAGGCCAGTTAATAACACCACAGTGGCCTCTAAATGTTCAAGTGAAAAAAATAGTCACATGCCTCTCACTGTAAAGCAAAAGCTAGAAATGATTAATCTTAGTGAGGAAGGCATGTGAAAAGCTGAGATAGCCCAAAAGCTAGGCCCCTGGCATTACACAGCCAAATTGTGAATGCAAAGGAAAAGTTCTTGAAGGAAGTTAAAATTGCTACTCTAGTAAACACATGAATCATAAAGCAAAACAGCCTTATTGCTGAAATGGAGAAAGTCTGAGTGATCCAAACAGAAAACCCAACCAGCCACAAAGTTCCCATAAGCAAAAACCTAATCCAGAGCAAGGCCAATTCTTTTTTTTATTTTTCATTTTTTAATAATTTAACTTAGAGATAGGGTTTTACCATGTTGCCCAGGCTGGTCTCAAACTCATGGGCTCAAGCGATCTGCCCACATCAGCCCTGCAAAGTGCTGGGATTACAGGCATGAGCCACCACACCCAGCCACTCTCTCCAATTCCATGAAGACTGAGAGAGGTAAGGAAGCTAGAAAAATTTGAAGCTGGCAGAGGATGGCTCATGAGGTTTAAGGAAAGAAGCCATCTATCTACCTAGCAAAAGTACAAGGTGAAACAAGTACTCATGTAGAAGCTGCAGCAAGTTATCCAGAAAAATCTAGCGAAGATCTCTGATGAAGATGACTACATTAAACAGATTTTCAATGTAGACAAAATAGCCTTCTTTTGGAAGAGGATGCCATCCAGTACTCTTCTAGCTAGAGAGGAGAAATCACTGCCTGGCTTCAAGGCTTTAAAGGGCAGGCTGACTCTCGACAGAGCCTAATGCAGCTGCTGACCTTAAATTGAAGCCAGTGCTCATTTACCATTGTGAAAATCCTAGGGCTTTTACTCCTAAGCATTATGCTAAATCTGATCTGCCTGTGCTCTGTAAGTAGAACAAAGCCTGGATGACAACACATCTGTTTACAGCATGATTCACTGAATATTTTATGCCAGCTGCTTGAGACCTACTACTCAGAAAAAAAAAAATTCCTTTCAAAATATTACTACTCATTAACAATGCACCTGGTCATCCAAGAACTCTGGTGGAAATTTACATGTAACATCATTTTCATTCCTGCTAACATAATATCCATTCTGTGGGCCATGGATCAAGGAATAATTTTGACTTTCAAGTCTTATTTTTATTTATTTATTTATTTGAGACAGAGTCTCACTCTGTTTCCCAGGCTGGGGTGCAATGGCATGATCTTGGTTCACTGCAACCTCTGCCTCCTGGGTTCAAGCAATTCTCCTGCATTAGCCTCCCAAGTAGCTGGGATTACAGGTGCCTGCCACTATGCCTGGCTAATTTTTTTATTTTTAGTAGAGACAGGGTTTCACCATTTTGGCCAGGCTGGTCTTGAACTCCTGACCTTAGGTGATCCGCCTGCCTCGGCCTCCCAAAATGCTGGGATTACAGACATGAGCCACTGTACCTGGCCTCAAGTCTCATTATTTAAGAAATATATTTTGTAAGGCTATAGCTGCTATAGTTAGTGATTCCTCTGATGAATCTGGGTAAATCGAAAACCTTCTGGGAAGGATTCACTCATTCTAGATGCCGTGAAGAACATTCATGATTCATGGGAGGATGTCAAAACATCAACATTAACGGAAGTTTGGAGGTTGACTCCAACTCTCATGGTTGAGTATGGGTTCAATACTTCAGTGGGGGAAGTAAATGCAGATGTGGTACGTATTGTGAGAGAACAAGGATTAGAATTACAGCCTGGGCTGGGTGTGGTGGCTTATGCCTGTAATTCAAGCACTTTGGGAGGCCAAGGGGGGCAGATCACCTGAGGCCAGGAGATCGAGACCAGGCTGGCCAACATGGTGAAACCCCATTTCTACTAAAAAAAAAAATACAAAAATAAGCCAGGCATGGTAGGGTTTGCCTGTTAATCCCAGCTACTTGAGAGGCAGAGGTAGGAGAACTGCTTGAACGTGGGAGGCAGAGGTTGCAGTGAGCCGAGATTGGGCCATTGCACTCCAGCCTGGGCAACAGAGGGAGACTCCCTCTCAACAACAACAACAACAACAACAACAACAACAACAAAAAAAAAAAAAAAAACAGTGGAACCTGAAGGTGTAACAAGTTCTGCAATCTCATGATCAAACTTGAATAGATGAGGAATTGCTTCTTATGGATGAGCAGAGAAAGTGGTGTCTTAAGATGGGATATACTGATTACTTTTTGTCACTATAGATTAGTTTACTTTTCTTTCTTTCTTTTTTTTTGAGACGGAATTTCACTCTTGTTACCCAGGCTGGAGTGCAATGGTGCGATCTAGGCTCACTGCAACCTCCGCCTCCTGGGTTCAGGCAATTCTTCTGCCTCAGCCTCCCAAGTAGCTGGGATTACAGGCATGCGCCACCATGCCCAGCTAATTTTTTGTATTTTTAGTAGAGACGGGGTTTCACCATGGTGACCAGGATGGTCTCGATCTCTTGACCTCGTGATCCACCCGCCTCAGCCTCCCAAAGTGCTGGGATTACAGGCTTGAGCCACCATGCCCAGCCAGATTAGTTTACTTTTCTAAAAATGGAGTAATAGAATATATAGCCTCTTTTGTCTGGCTTTTTTTTTTTTTTTTTGCCCAGCATACAGGAATACCTTGAAGATATTGCAGGTTCAGTTCCAGAGCACCACAATAAAGCAAATACTACCATAAAACAAGTCAAAAAAGCGTAAAAAGTAGATCACTAAGTGCTTAGGGATGGGATTGTGTGGTGAGAGGAGAAGAGATGACCAAAGAGTATGAGATAACTTTGGAGGTGATGGTGATGTTCATCATGCTGGTAGCAGTGTCTCAGGTGAATAACATGTCAAAAGGTCTCAGATTGCACACTCTTACGATGTACCATTTATTGTATGTCAAAAAAATTCAACCAAATACACCACCTTTGTTTAGATCCTGTTTTGAATCATTTATAAAAAGATACTTGACACCTGAGGCATATTTGAATACTGGCTGAATATTAGATTCTGTTGAGAAATTATTAGTATTTTTTGGTGTGAGAATGGTATTGTAATGTTAAAAAAGTGTCTGTTTTAGTTCATTTGGGCCGCTATAACTCAGTATCATAGACTGAGTATAAACAACAGAAACTTGTTTATCACAGTTCCGGATACTGGAAGCCAAAAGCAAAGGCACTGGCAGATTCAGTGTCTGGTGAGGTCCGGGTCCATTTCCTGGTTCATAGAAGGTACTTTCTTCTGTATCCTCATGTCATGGAAGAGGGAAAGAGGGAAAGTAACTCTCTGGGTTGTTTGTTTGTTTGTTGATACAGTGTCTCACTCTGTCACCCAGACTGGTGTGCAGTGGCATGATCACTGCAGCTTCAACCTTATGGGCTCAAGTGATCCTCCCAACTCAGCCTCTTGAGTAGCTGGGACTATGGGCATGTGCACCTGCTCGGCTAAATTTTTTTTTTTTTTTTGGAGAGATAAAGTCTCACTACATTGCCCAGGCTGGTTTTGATCACATATGATCCTATCCTCCTGCCTCAGCCTCCCAAAGTGCTGGGATTACAGGTGAAATCCATCTTACCCAGCCTTTGGGGCCTTTTTAATAAGGACACTAGTCCCACTCATGAGGGTGAAGCCCCCAGGTACCTCCCATAAGCTCTACCTCCTAATACCATGTGATGGTTAATATTAAATGTCAACTTGATTAGATTGAGGGATGCAAAGTGTTTCTGGGTGCGTCTGTGAGGGTGTTGCCAAGGAGTTTAACATTAAGTCAGTGGACTGAGAGAGGCAGACCCATCCTCAATCTGGATGGGCACCATCAAATCAGCTGCCAGGTAGAAAAAGTAGGCAGAAGAAGGTGGAATCAGCTGACTTGCTGAGCCTTCTGCCCTTCATCTTTCTTCCATGCTGGTTGCTTCCTTCCCTTGAACATTAGACTCCAGGTTCTGTGGCTTTGGGACTCTTGGACTTAAGCCAGTGGTTTGCCAGGGGCTCTCGGGCCTTTGGCCACATACTGAAGCTTCCCTATTTTTGAGATTTGGGGATTCGGACTGAGCCACTATTAGGTTCCTTGATCCTCATCTTGCAGATGACCTATCATGGGACTTCACCTTGTGATCACTCCTTAATAAACTCCCTTTCATATATACATCTATCCTATGAGTTCTGTCCCTCCAGAGAACCCTGACTAATACACACTATCACATATGTTAATGATTAGGTGTCTTTTTCTTTTCTTTTCTTTTTTTTTTTTTTGAGAGAGAGGGTCTTGCTCTGTACCCAAGCTGGAGTGCAGTGGCCTCAAGCGATCCCCCAGCCTCAGCCTCCCAAAGTACTGAGATTACAGATGCACACCATGGAGCACAGTAGATGAGGTTTCAATATATGAATTCTTGGGGGACACAGACATTCAGGCCATAGCAGTATCTCTTAGAAATACAGACTGAAGTATTTAATGATGAAATTCTAAGATATCTGGAATTTGCCAAGTTTGGGAAAATGATGGATATGGACGAAACAAGATTGGCCAAATATTGCTAATGTAGGATTTAAAGGATGGTTACATGGAGTTTGTTATAATATTGTCTTTATTTATGTGTATGTTGAGATTTCACATAACAAAACTTTGTTTTATGTTTTTTGTTTGTTTCCACTCTTGTTGCCTAATCTGGAGTGCAGTGGGGCAGTCTCGGCTCACTATAACCTCCGCCTTTCAAGTTCAAGCAATTCTCTGGCTTCAGCCTCCCTAGTAGCTGGGATTATAGGTGCCCACCACCATGCCTGGCTAATTTTTGTATTTTTAGTAGAGATGAAGTTTCACCATGTTGGCCAGGCTGATCTCAAACCACGGACCCCAGGTGATTTTCCCATCTTGGCCTCCCAAAGTGCTGGGATTATAGGCATGAGCCACCATGAACCGGACCATTTTATGTTTTTCCTTTTTTTTTTTTTTTTTTTAAAGGAGACTTATTTTAGTCATGTTCAGAAACAGTTTACTAGACTAAATGACTTCTAACCTTTGCATCTGAGAAAACCTACCTTTTCTATTAGGTGATGACTTATATTATTAACCACCTGATTCTCAATAGAAGCAAAAAATTGAAGTCTGAAGGACACATAGGTTTTTTGTTTTTGTTTTTTGTTTTTACCAATTACTCATAAACATTTATGCTGATATACTGTTGGAATCATTACTTAATTTATTTATGTTTTTGAGACAGTGTCTCACTCTGTCACTTAGGCTGATGCACAGTGGTGCAATCACAGCTCACTGCAGCCTTGACCTCCCAGGCTCAAGCAATCCTCCCACCTCATCCTCCTGAGTAGCTGGGATTGCAGGTGCACACCAACATATCTGGCTAAGTTTTTTTATTTTTTGTAGCGATCGGGGTCTCACTTTGTTGCCCAGGCTGGTCTTGAACTCCTGGGCTCAAGCAATCCTCCTGCCTAGACCTCTCAAAGTGCTGAGATTACAGGCGTGAGCCACCTCACTCAGACAGAATAATTACTTTAAAAATGAAAAAGAGGCTGGGAGCGGTGGTTCACGCCTGTAATCCCAGCACTTTGGGAGGTCAAGACGGGCAGATCACGAGGTCAGGAGTTTGAGACCGGCCTGACCAGTATGGTGAAACCCTGTCTCTACTAAAATTACAAAAATTAGCAGGGCGTGGTGGTGTGCGCCTGTAATCCCATCTACTCAGGAGACTGAGGCAGGAGAATCTCTTGAACCCGGGAGGTGGAGGTCACAATGAGCCAGGATCGTGCCACTTCACTCCAGTCTGGGATTGCACCTGTGAATAGATGGTGCACTCCAACCTGGGCAACATAGCAATGCTCTGTCTCTTTTTTTTTTTTTTTTTTTTGAGGCAGGATTTTGCTCAGTCATCAGGCTGGAGTGCAGTGGTGCGATTACAGCTCACTGCAACCTCCACATCCCCAGCTCAAGTGATCCTCCCACTTCAGCCTTCCCAGTAGCTGGGACTACAGGTGCGCAGCACCACACCCAGCTAATGTTTGTAATTTTTGTAGAGACAAGGTCTCACTATGTTATGTAGGCTCCTAGGCTCAAACCATTCACCCACTTTGGCCTCTCAAATTGCTGAGATTATAGACCTGAGCCACCACACCCAGCCCCCATCTCACATTTAAAAAAGGAAAAAAAAAAAAGAGCCAGTGCTATCTGCTATTTTAAAACTTATTTCTTGTTATCTTACCCAAAAAAATCTCACAGAAATAACCTGTCACTGGAGAGAGACTATGTTATCATCACTGTGAAACTCAAAGTGAATTACAATTTCTTTTGACTGGGGAATAGAAAAGTTGGTCTGATCTTTCCTAATCAGATACAATTTTCTAAATAAAAAACTCAGCCAAACTGGAAACTAACTGTAGGAACAAATTATCTGTGGGCTAAATAATTATAACAATTTTCAAAAAGTTAAAAATACGGCTCACAAATGAGAATGAACACATGTCAAAGATGTTCTCTCAACTCATCAATGAAGGAACAAACAAGATGATAAAGCCAGTTCAAAGGGTATTTGACAAAATGAGCATTTCCCTGAAAAAGGGAAATTTGAAGTAAGGTTCGTTATCTTTCTTTTCTCTTCTTCTCTTCTTTTGAGACAGGGTCTCATTCTTTTGCCCTGGCTGGAGTGCTGTGGTACAATCTCGGCTCACTGTAGCCTTGACATCTCCGGCTCAAGTGATTCTCCCACCTCAGCCTCCCGAGTAGCTGGGACTACAGGCATGCACTATCACATGCAGCTAATTTTTGTTTTTTATGTAGAGATGGGGTTTCACTATGCTGGCCAGGCTGGTCTCAAATTCCTGGCCTCAAGTGAACCACCCACCTCGGCCTCTGAAAGTGTTGGGATTACAGACATGAGCCACTGCACCCAGCTTCATTATTATTTCTTACAGCTGAATGTAAAACTATAAAATCTAAAAATTAAAAGTTTATTTACTTAATTAATTTCTTTTGAGACAGACTGTTTCCTCTGTTACCCAGGCTGGAGGGCAGTGGTACAATCTCGGCTCACTGCAATCTCCACCTCCCAGGTTCAAGTGATTCTTTTGCCCCAGCTTCCTGTGTAGCTGGGACTACAGGCATCTGCCACCACACCCAGCTAATTTTTTTATTTTTAGTAGAGACAAGGTTTTGCCATGTTGGCCAGGCTGGTCTTGAACTCCTGACCTCAGGTGATCCTCCTGCCTCGGCCTCCCAAAGTGCTCAGATTACAGGTGTGAGCCACTGAGCCTGGCCTAAAAGTCTAATTTAAATAAAACAGATTGTTGGCCAGGCATGACGGCTCATGCCTATAATCCCAGCACTTTGGGAGACCAAGGCAAGTGGATGACAAGATCAGCCGATAGAGACCATCCTGACCAACAAGGTGAAACCGATTCTCTACTAAAAATACAAAAAAAAAAAAAAAAAAAAATTAGCTGGGCGTGGTGGTACACACCTTTGGTCCCAGCTACTGGGGAGGCTGAGGCAGGAGAATCGTTTGAACCTGGGAGGCGGAGGTCGCAATGAGCTGAGATTACACCATTGCACTCCAGCCTGGGCAACAAGAATAAAACTTCATCTCAGAAAAAAAAAACAGATTGTTCAATTAGAGACAAAACTGGTAAAATATGACAATAAAACCATAAACTTTGGTATTACACTTCTACCAGACAAAAATTATTTTTACCTCTTTTGGACAAAAATCTACAATTTTACATGTACTTCAAAATCTAGGTCTTTATGTAACAATGATGAGTCAAAGAAAGTGATTATCCCTGGAATGAGATGAGCAAACTGCAGACCAAAGCTAATGTCAGTCACTGGCCTGTTTCAGCATAGCCTAAGTTAAGAATGCTTTTTACATTTTTCAGGATTGTGAAAAACACAAAGAAAAAAACCTGCCTTTTTACAGAAAAAGTTTGCTGATCCATAGATCCTAGATATGGAGATCCAAAAAAAAATTTTTTTTTTAGCTGGGCACAGTGGCTCACACTTGTAATCCCAGTACTTTGGGAGGCCAAGGCAGGTGGATAACTTGAGGCCACGAGTTCAGTACCAGCGTGGCCAACATGGTGAAACCCTGTATCTATTAATAATACAACAATTACCCGGGCATGGTGGTGCGCACCTGTACTCCAGCTACTCTGGAAGTTGAGGTGGGAGAATCGCTTGAACGTGGGAGGCCGAGGTTACAGTGAGCTGAGATGAGGCCACTGCACTCCAGCCTGGGAAACAGAGTGAGACTCTGTCGCAAAAAATAATAATAATTTTTTTTTTTAAACAGGCAAGGTCTCACTCTTGCTCTGTCATCCAGGCTGGAGTGGCAAGGTCATAGCTCACTGTAGCCTTGAACTCCTGGGTTCGAGCAATTCTCCTGCCTCAGCCTCCTATGTAACTAGGACCACAGGTGCACACCATTATGCCTGGCTAATTTTTTTTTCTTTTTTGTAAAGACCAGTCTCCCTATGTTGCCCAGGCTGGTCTTGAACTCTTGCCTCAAGCAATTCTCCTATCTCAGCCTCCCAAAGTTCTGGATTACAGAAATGAGCTACTCCTTCTGGCCTGGACAATATTTTTCACAGCCCCATAATATGTTAAGTAATTATTAATGAAGTTCATCATCTGTGAATAATGTTGGTCTTCAAGTAGCTTCTTAATTCAGAACCCAATGTAGAATATGGTCTTTTTTTTCTTGAGACAGAGTCTTGCTCTGTTGCCCAGGCTGGAGTGCAGTGGCACAATCTCGGCTCACTGCAAACTCCACCCCCCCGGCCCCCCGCGTTTTCAAGCAATTCTCCTGCCTCAGCCTTCTGAGTAGCTAGGATTACAGGCGAGCACCACCATGCCTGGCTAATTTTTGTGTTTTAATAGAGACAGGGTTTCACCATATTGGCCAGGTTGATCTTGAACACCTAATATCGTGATCTGCTGGCCTTGTACTCCCAAAGTGCTGGAATTACAGGCATGAGCCACCACGCCCGGCAAGAATATGGTTTTATTACCTCATTGCTTGCCAAAAATTAAGGATAACCAATCACTCATGATGTAATATTTTTGTAGTTGCAATTTGTTAGAGTCATAATAATTTGAAAATGTTCATAACCCATCCCAAAATTATCAGCTGATAGTAAAGGCCTACTAAATTCATTTTTGCTGTTTTATTCATGCTCAAGGATTACTAGAAATATCAACTACAGGTGTTAGAAAAAAATAAAATTTTTTTCCATCTAAAATCTTACTTTATATGTTTCTTTTTTCCCCCCAGGCTGGAGTGCAGTGGCACGATCTTGGCTCACTGCAACCTCCACCTCCCAGGTTCAAGCAATTCTCCTGCTTCAGCCTCCTGAGTAGCTGGGATTACAGGCATGCCCCACTACACCCAGCGAATTTTTGTATTTTTAGTAGAGGTGGGGTTTCACCATGTTGGCCAGGCTGGTCTTGAATGCCTGACCTCATGATCAACCTGCCTCTGCCTCCCAAAGTGCTGGGATTACAGGCATGAGCCACTGCACCCAGCCCCTATATGTTTCTTTGGATAAAGAAGGGCAGATAATTTTTAGATGTCTCATATGATATTAGCATTCATTTAAATATTCTCAATTTATAGTTTTTTCCATGACTGTAAATAATAAAGATTCCCACCTCAACTCTGGTTAAAATGCTTTATCCCTCTAAGAAGTATACGTAGATATGTATTATATATTATAAAAGTATAAATGTATATATGTTATTACATATCATAAAATGTATATCCTGCCGGTCAGGTGTGTTGGCTTACACTTGTAATCCCAGCACTTTAGGAGGCTGAGACAGGTGAATTGCTTTAGCTCAGAAATTTGAGACCAGCCTAGGCAACACAGAGACACCTCATCTCTACAAAAAATACAAAAGTAAGGCTGGGCGCGGTAGCTCATGCCTGTAATCCCAGCACTTTGGGAGGCCAAGGTGGGTGGATCACGAGGTCAAGAGATCGAGACCATTCTGGTCAACATGGTGAAACCCCATCTATACTAAAAATACAAAAAATTAGCTAAGCACGGTGGTGCATGCCTGTAATCCCAGCTACTCAGGAGGCTGAGGCAGGAGAATTGCCTGAACCCAGGAGGCGGAGGTTGCGGTGAGCCGAGATCACACCATTGCACTCCAGCCTGGGTAACAAGAGCGAAACTCCATCTTAAAAAAAAAAAAAAAAAATTAGCAAGGGTTGGTGGCTGGTGCCTGTAATCCCAACTACTCTGGAGACTGAGGTGGGAGGATTCCCTGCGCCCAGGAAGGTTGAGCCTGCAGTGAGTTGTGATTGTGCCACTGCACACCAGCCTGGGTGACAGAGAGAGACCCCATCAAAAAAGGGAGGGAGGGAGGGAGGGAGGGAGGAAGGAAGGAAGGAAGGAAAGAAGGGAGGGAGGGAGGGGAGGAACGGAGGAAGGGAGGAAGGGAGGAAAGAAGAAAGAGGGAGGGAGGGAAAGAAAGAAAGAAAAGAAAAGAAAAAATGCCTGTCAGAATTGTAAAACGTCTTGATATGGTTTGTCTCAGGGTCCCCACCCAAATCTCATCTTGAATTGTAATCCCCACATGTGGAGGGAAAGACCTGGTGGGAGGTGATTGGATCATGGGGGTAGATTCCCCCATGCTGTTCTCTTGATAGTAAAGGAGTTCTCATGAGATCTGATAGTTTTAAAAATGGCTGTCTCGTCTGCATTCTCTTTCTCTTGCTGCCATGTAAGACACATCTTGCTTCCCTTTTGCCTTCTGTCATGATTGTAAGTTTCCTGAGGCCTCCCCAGCCATTTGGAACTGTGAGTCAATTAAGTCTCTTTTGTTTATAAATTACCCAGTCTCGGGGAGGATCCAAAATGGCCGATCGCTAACATCTCAGGATTGCAGCTCTCAGTTAAAGCGCAGAGAACTAGAAGACGCCACACTTTCAGACAAATTCAGGTCACTCACGGAGCAGAAGATCCCCAGTGGAGGAGTCACACAGGTCGCCAGCATGACTCTTGTGGCCAGCGCAGCGGTTTCGCTGGCACCTCGGCGCGGCAGTTCTCGGAGCAGAGTAAACGAGACTGGTTCCCCTTCTGACCGAGGTTTGGAGCCCCGGGAAGGCAGATTCACCTATTTCAGAAACAAGAAGGAAGCCAGACAGGAGAATCCCGGGCAGAAAAGCACCATCAGTCTTAACGTCGCTGTTCTGGCCCTGGGAACTAACAACTTGGACGTCCACTCAAGAGACCTAATCTGAAAGTTGGTAATTTCAAAGACGACAGGAGGATAAATTTACAATGATGGGAAGAAACCAGCGTAAAAAGGCTGAGAATACTCAAAATCAGAACGCCTCTCCCTCTAAAGATGATCACAGTTCCACATAAACAATGGAACAAGGCTTGATGGAGAATGAGCGCATCCCAATAACAGAATCACGCTTCAAGGAATGGATAATAAGAAACTTCTGTGAGTTAAAAGAACATGTTGTAGCCCAATGTAGAGAAACTAAGAACTTTGAAAAACGGTTTGATGAAATCCTATTGAGAATAGACAACTTACAGAGGAATATAAGTGAATTAATGGAACTGAAGAATACAATACAGGAACTCCGAGAAGTATGCACAGGTTTAAACACTCGAATTGTTCAAGCAGAAGAAAGGATATCAGAGGTCAAAGTCCAACTTAATGAAATAAAACAAGAAGACAAGATTAGAGAACAAAGGATAAAAAGGAATGAGCAAAGTCTACAAGAAATGTGGGACTATGTGAAACGACCAAATTTACATTTGATAGGTGTACCCGAATGTGACGGAGAGAATGAATCCAAGCTGGAAAATACCCTTCAGGATATTATTCAGGAAGATTTTCCTAAACTAGCAAAGCAGGTCAATATTCAACCCCAGGCAATACAGAGAACACCACAAAGATATTCCTCAAGAAGAGCAACCCCAAGGCACATAATCGTTAGATTCACCAGGGTTGAAACGAAGGAGAAAATACTAAGGGCAGCCAGAGAGAAAGGTCAGGTTACCCACAAAGGCAAGCCTATCAGACTTACAGCAGATCTCTCAGCAGAAACTCTACAAGCCAGAAGAGAGTGGGGGCCAATATTCAACATCCTCAAAGAACAGAACCTTCAGCCCAGAATTTCATGTCCAGCCAAACTAAGCTTCACAACTGAAGGAAAAATAAAATCTTTTATGAACAAGCAAGATTTTGCAACAAGAACTCAGAGATTTTATTATCACCAGGCCTGCTTTACAAGAGCTTCTGAAAGAAGCATTACACACAGAAAGAAACAACCAGTATTAGCCTTTCTAAAAATATACCAAAAAGTAAAGAGCACCAACATAAAGAAGAATTTACACCAACGAATGGATAAAACAGCCAGTTAGCATCAAATGGCAGTAACCCTAAATTTAAATCGACTAAATCCCCCGATTAAAAGACACAGCCAAAACCCAACGGCATGTTACATACAGACCTGTTTCACATGCAAGGATACACAAAGACTCAAAACAAAGGGATGGAGAAAGATTTACCAACCAAATGAGAGCAAAAATAAATAAATTAATAAATAAAAAGCAGGAGTTGCAATTCTCGTATGGGATAAAATAGATTTTAAAGCAACAAAGATATAGTGGTAAAAGGATCAGTGCAACAACGATCCTAACACCCAGATACATAGAGACTTAGATTCAATGAGACAGAAAATTAGTAAGGATATCAAGGACTCAAACTCAGATCCAGAACAAGTAAACTTAATAAATATTTATAGAGCTCTCCACTTCAAATACGTAAAATATACATTCTTGTCAATACCACATCACACCTACTCATAGGTTTAAATGAAACATTGATTGGCCATTATTAATACCCATTTTTTTTTTAGAATAAAGCAATATTTCCGTTCACCCTCCCTCTTTCTCCCTCTCCTTTACTCATTTTTTTTTCTTTCCTTCTCTAAAAAAAATAAATAAAAAAATAAATAAAATAAATAAAAAAGAAATCAATTTGTAAACCTCTAGATCCAGGTCGGCAATGTCTCTCGCATTGCTTGATTTCCTTCCTTCCCGTCCCTCCCTCCCTCCCTCTCTCCTCCCTCCCTTCTCCCTTCCTCCCTTCCTTCCTTCCTTCACCCCTTCCTTCCTCCCTCCCTTCCTCCTTCCCTCCCTTCCTCCTGCCTTCCTCCCTTCCTCCTTCCCTCTTTTCCTGTCTTCCTCCCTTCCTCAAAAAAAAAAAAAAAAAAAAAAATTACCCAGTCTCAGGTATTCTTTATAGCAATGTGAAAGCGGACCAATACATGTCTATTTTATTATTTTATTTTTTGAGACAGGGTCTTGCTCTGTTACCCAGGCTAAATGTGATGGCACAGTTTTAACACATTGCAGCCTTGAATTCCTGAACTCTAGCAATCCTCCCGCCTCAGCTGGCTGAGTAGCTAGGACTATGGGCACAAACTACCATGCCCAGCTAATTATTTTTATTTGCTTTTTGTAGAGATGGGGGTCTCCCGATGTCACCCAGGCTGGTTGTGAACTCCTGGCCTAAAGTGATCCTCCCACCACAGCCTCCTAAACTGCTGAGATTAAAAGTATGAGCCACCATGGGCAGCCTGAGTTTTCTTTTCTTTTCTCTCTTTTTTTTTCTTTCTTTCCCTTCCTTCCTTTCCCTTTTCCCTTTCCTTTCCCCTTCCCCCTTCCCCTTCCCCCTTCCCCTTCCCCCTTCCCCTTCCCCCTTCCCCTTCCCCTTTCCCCTTCCCCCTTCCCCTTCCCTTCCTTTCCTTTCCTTTCTTTTTCTTCTTTCTTTTGTGGAGAGTTGCACTCTGTCGCCCAAGTTGGAGTGGAGTGGCATGAGTGGAGTCTCAGCTCACTGCAACCTCTATGTTCCAGGCTCAAGAGATTCTCCTGCCTCAGCCTCCTGAGTAGCTGGAATTACAGGTGCCTGCCACCATGCCAGGCTAATGTTTGTAGTTTTAGTAGAGACAGGGTTTTGCATGTTGGCCAGGCTGGTGTCGAACTGCTGACCTCAAGTGATATGACTGCTTCAGCCTCCTGAAATGCTGAGATTATAGGCGTGAGTCACCACACCTGGCCAGAGTTTTCATTATAGATACTGTTTTTTAAATTTTTATTTTATTTTATTTTATTTTATTGAGATGAAATCTTGCTCTGTCTCCCAGGCTGGAGTGCAATGGCCCATTCTTGGCTCACTGCAACCGCCTCCTCCCAGCTTCAAGAGATTCTCATTCCTCAGCCACTTGAATAGCTGGGATTACATATCTGTGCCACTACACCAAGCTAATTTTTTTGAATTTTTAGTAGATACTGGGTTTTGCCATGTTAGCCAGTCTGGTCAGGAACTCCTGGCCTCAAGCAATCCACCCGCCTCAGCCTCCCAAAATGTTAAGATTACAGGTGTGAGCCACCACGCCCAGCCCCTGTCTTCACTGTCTTAACAGTGGATTGTGAAGAGCTCATGATCTACATTTCTTTTTTTTTTTTTTAAGAGATGGTATCTTGCTATGTTGCCCAGGCTGGTTGGAGTGCAGTGGCTATTCACAGACGCAATCCCACTACTGGTCAGCACGGGAGTTTTGACTTGCTGCATTTCTGACCTGGGCCGGTTCACCCCTCCTTAGGCAACCTGGTGGTCCCCTGCTCCCGGGAGGTCACCATATTGATGCCGAACTTCGTGCAGACAGCAAATTAGCATAGCACACTACAGCCCAGAACTCCTGGGCTCAAACAATCCTCTAGCCTCAGCCTCCCGTGTAGCCGGGACTACAGGCATGTGCCACTGCACGCAGCATGATCTACATTTCAACGATGTCTAACTTACCCTGTATTCTTTTTTGGACTATGCTTTTGGTGTTGTCTCTTATCCTTACCTTTTTACTGTACATTATTGTAAATGTTTCTAACAAAGCTTAAAGTTATTCATTATTTTAATTATTCTCCTGAAAATGGCAATGCTTTAACTACTGTTTGAACGTCTCTTCTTGCTCATTTAATTAAATGTACTGAAATAGTTTATCAACTCCTGAGCTTAATGTTATTTTTCCTTTGAGTTTGCTTTTTTTTTTTTTGCTTAAATACATCATTTTGTAATTATTTTAGTAACATATGAGAATGAAAGAAACTTTTGTATCTTGGAAGAGTTCATATAGGGCTATGAGACCATAAGTGCTACTTTACAAACAGGAACATATTACTAGCAGAGATGGTATAATGATCCAAACTTTTTATACATTTATGAGAAACACGGGGAAATTAACTCTAAGTCCCAAACTTAAAATGTGTAAACACAGCTGAGCGTGGTGGCTCACACCTGTAATCCCAGCACTTTGGGAGGCCAAGGCGGCTGGATCATGAGGTCAGGAGATTGAGACCATCCTGGCCAACATGGTGAAACCCCGTCTCTACTAAAAATACAAAAAATTAGCCAGATGTGGTGGCATGCACCTGTAGTTCCAGCTACTTGGGAGGTTGAGGCAGGAGAATCACTTGAACCTGGGAGGCGGAGGTTGCAATGAGCCGAGATCATGCCTTTGCTCTCCAGCCTGGGTGACAGAGCAAGACACTGTCTCAAAAAAGAAAAAATGTGTAAATATTCCCCCTTTTCAAGGTAAAGTCATGGCAAATGTTTTATGTAAAGTCCTTCATGCCACTGTCAGGGAAAAAAAACATCTAACTAGGTTAAAAATCGTAGCTAAATAAATTATTATTTTGGGGTGTGCTTGTCTCAGGCCTATAATTGTAGCACTTTGGGAGTCCAAGGTGGGTGGATTGCTTGAGCTCAGGAGTTCAAGACCAGCCTTGACAACATGGCAAAACCCCATCTCCACTAAAAATACAAAATTAATAGCTGGGCATGGTGGTGTGTCCCTGTACTCCTAACTACTCAGGTATTCAAAGTGGGAGGATAGCTTGAGGCAAGATTGCGTTACTGCACTCCAACCAGGGTGAAGGATCCAGACCTTCTCTCAAATATAAATAAACAAACAAACAAATAAATAAATATTCTAAATGTGTATGGCACTTTAAGAATGTTGCATTTTTAAAAAAATAGAGTTAAGCTCTCACCATGTTGCCCAGGCTGGTCCTGAACTCCTGGGCTCAAGCAATCCTCCCACCTCGGCCTTAGGGCCCAAGAATGTTACGTCTTATCTTGTCTCTAAACTTTTTGTTGAATTTTTGTTACTACTGCTATTAAGAACTTCCTATAATTGACACTATGTGTTAGGCACTGTACTAGGTACCTATCATATATTACCTCTATTCTTTACAAAACCACAAAACCCCCAAAAGGCAAGTGTTGTCATTCTCCTGTCGCAGAGGTAGAGGCTGAGATCTAGAAAGATTACGATACTTGTTCACAGTCCCTGCTTGGAAATGGCAGAGCTGGGATGGGGCATCAATGGGCCTTTCACACAGATCAGATTTCTGACACATTGTTAAATTCGATGTTTGCTGAAATGACACTTTCCTCCCAATTATATTTTGTATTTATTTACTTTTTAAAAATTCATTTTTTCACACTGAGAATAAGAAAAAGAGAAATTAAAAAATTTTTAAATTCATTTCATTTCATTGTTTAATTGACATGGTTGCTCATCCCTGTAATCCCTACACTTTCATAGGTCAAGGTAGGAGGATTGATTGAAGCCAGGAGTTCAAGACCAGCCTGAGCAACATATTGAGAACCCTGTCTCTACAAACAAATAACAACAAAAACAGACTCAATAACTCTCAGCGGGCTGGGCACGGTGGCTCACGCCTTTAATCCCAGCACTTCTGGAGGCCGAAGCGGGTGGATCATGAGGTCAGGAGATCAAGACCATCCTGGCTAATACGGTGAAATCCTGTCTCTACTTAAAATACGAAAAAGTAGCCGATGTGGTGGCATACACCTGTAGTCCCAGCTACTCAGGAGGCTGAGGCAGAAATTGCTTGAACCCAGGAGGCGAAAGTTGCAGTGAATCAAGATGAATTCACTGCACTCCAGCCTGGATAATAGAGCGAGACTCTATCTCAAAAAAAAAAAAAAAAGTTTTTATATTTTCCAGGTGTGTGGCCTTTGCCTGTAGTCTCAAGTACTCTGGAGTAGGATTATAAATCTTCATTCTTTTTTGAGGCTGCAGTGAGCTGTGATTGCACCACCACAATCACAGAATTGTAATTGTGTGACAGGGCTGGGTGACAGAATGGGACTCTGTATTAAAGAAACAAAACAAAACAAAACAAAACATTGTATATATTTACCAAGTGCATAGTGGTGTTTTGAAACATAGAACGTATAGTAATCAGATCAGTGTGATGATCATGTCCATCATCTCAAACATCCTTTCTTTGTGTGAGGAATGTTAAATATCCTCCTTCTAACTATTGAAACTATGGAATATATTATTATTAATTGTACTTATCCTAAAGTGGTGTAGAATACTAGAATTTTTTCCTCCTATCTCGCTGTAATTTTGTATCCTTTAACAAATCCTTCCCTCTTCCTCTCTTTCTCTTACCATTTTGAGCCTCTAGTGTCTGCTGTTCTACTTTTTATTTTTATTTGTTGGCCAGGCTGTCTCATACTCCTGGCCTCGAGTGATCCGCCTGCCTTGACCTTCCAAAGTGCTGGGATTACAGGCCTGAGCCACAGCACCCAGCCACTTTGAGCTTCCTTTATTTGTTTTTTTGTTTTGTTTTGTTTTTTTGAGATGGAGTCTCACTCTGTAGCCTAGGCTGGAGTGCAGTGGCGCGATCTCAGCTCACAGCAACCTCTGCCTCCCTGGTCCCGTCAAGCAATTCTCCTACCATTTTTTAGTAGAGACAGGGTTTCACCATGTTGGCCAGTGTGGTCTTGAACTCCTGACCTCATGATCTGCCCGCCTCAGCCTTCCAAAGTGCTGGGATTACAAGTGTGAGCCACCGCGCCCAGCAAGCTTCCTTTACCTTTACCTTTACCTGTCTCTCTCCCTAGACTTGGGTTATGTTCAGCTATTATTTCATTAAATGTGTTTCTTATACCTTTTTCCTTTTCTTTTCCTTCTGGAATGTTCATAATGTGAAATATTTGTTCACTTAACAGTATCCTGTTCCATAAATCCTGAACCTTTCTTCACTCTTTGTAATTCTTAATTTTATTTATTTATTGAGACAGGTTCTTGCTCAGTCTCCCAGACTAGAGTGCAGTGGCAACATCTTGGCTCACTGCCACCTCCACCTCCAAGGTTCAAACAATTCTCCTGCCTCAGCCTCCTGAATAGCTGGGACGACAGGATGCACCGCCACACTTGACTGATTTTTGTATGTTGGCCAGGCTGGTCTCAAATTCCTGACCTGAAGTAATCTGCCTTCCTCCGCTTCCCAAAGTGCTGGGCTTGCAGGCCACTGTACCCAGCCTTAATTTTATTATTTATTTACTTATTCTTCTGATGTTATTTCAAAACACCTGTGTTCAAGTTTAGGCATTCTTTCTTCCAGTTGGTCTAGTATGTTGTTGAAGCACTCGATTTTTTTTTTTTCTTTTCTTTTTTTTTTTTGAAGACAGAGTCTTGCTCCATCGCCAGGCACCAGGCTGGAGTGCAGTGGCGCAATCTCGACTCACTACAGCCTCCGCCTCCTGGGTTCAAGCAATTCTCCTGCCTCGGTCTCCCGAGTAGCGGAGACTACAGGCACACACCACCATGCCTAGCTAATTTTTGTATTTTTAGTAGAGATGGGGTTTCACCATGTTGGCCAGGATGGTCTCGATCGCTTGACCTTGTGATCTACCTGCCTCGGCCTCCCAAAGTGCTGGTATTACAGGCGTGAGCCACTGCTGCGCCCAGCCAGTATTTTATTTCTTTCATTAATTGAACTCTTCGACTCTAGGATTTCTCTTCGTTTTTGTTTTTGTTTTTGAGACGAAGTCTCGCTTTGTTGCCCAGGCTAGAATGCAGTGTTACGATCTCCGCTAACTGCAACCTCTGCCTCCCAGGTTCAAGGGATTCTCCTACCTTAGCTTCCCTAGTAGCTAGGATTACAGGCGTGTGTCACCACACCCAGATAATTTTTGTATTTTTAGAACAGGCAGGGTTTCACCATGTTGGCCAGGCTGGTCTGGAACTCCTGATCTCAGATGATTCACCACCTCAGCCTCACAAAGTGCTGGAATTATAGGCATGAGCCACTGCACCTGGCCGTTTTTTTTCTTTTTATATCTATCTCTTTGTTGAATTTCTCATTCAAATCATAAATTATTTTCCAGATTTCACTGCATTATCTAGTTATATTCTCTTGTATCTTGCTAAATGTCCTAAAAATTATTTTAAATTAGGAGCTGTGCTGGTAGATTGTTGGAAGACCAAACTGAAGGATAGCACTTGAGATTTGTCTTCTCCCCATTCTCAGATATTAGGAGCTCTAAAGACTTCTCCAGCCACGGTGGGGGTATGGGATTGGGGGAGTCTATATTAGTTTCCCAGAGCTGCCTTAACAAACTGGGTGGCTTTAAATAACAGAAATTTATTCCCTGATAGTTCTGGAGGCTAAAAATCTGGAATCAATGTGGATTACAGGCGTGAGCCTGTAATCCCAGCACTTTGGGAGGACGAGGCGGGTGGATCACAAGGTCAAGCGATCGAGACCATCCTGGCCAACATGGTGAAACCCCATCTCTACTAAAAATACAAAAAATTAGCTGGGCATGGTGGCGCGTGCCTGTAGTCCCAGCTACTCAGGAGGCTGAGGGAGGAGAATTGCCTGAACCCAGGAGGCGGAGGTTGCGGTGAGCCGAGATTGCGCCATTGCACTCCAGCCTGGGTAACAAGAGCGAAACTCCATCTCAAAAAAAAAAAAAAATCTGGAATCAATGTGTCAGCAGGTCCACATTCCTTTGAAAAAAATCTTTCCTTTTTCCTTGACTGTCCCTAGCTTCTGGTGGCTGCTAACAACCTTCCCTGGTGTGTAGATGCATTACTTTAATTCCTGTCTCCATTGTCACATGGACTTCTTCCCTCTGTCTTTTTATCTTCCGTATCTTTGAATCCAATAACCTTTTTTTAAATTTGAGATGGGGTCTCAATCTGTCACGCAGGCTGGAGTGTACTGCATGGTCATGGCTCACTGCAGCCTTGAACCCCTGGTCTCAAGCAGTGCTCCCACCTCAGTCTCCTGAGTAGCTGCAACTGCAGTTGTACACCACCACACCCAGATAGTAGTTTTCATTTATTTATTTATTTTGAAATGAAGTTTCGCTCTTGTTCCCCAGGCCAGAGTGCAATGGAGTGATCTTGGCTCACCACAACCTCTGCCTCCTGAGTTCAAGTGATCCTCCTGCCTCAGACACCTGAGTAGCTGGAATTATAGGCATGCGCCACCACACCCAACTAATTTTGTATTTTTAGTAGAGATGCCGTTTCTCCGTGTTGGTCAGGCTTGTCTTAAACTCCCAACCTCAGGTGATCTGCCTGCCTCGGCCTCCCAAAGTGCTGGGAATACAGGCATGAGACATTGTGCCCAGCCTAATAGTTTATTTTTATTTTTATTTTTTTCTGAGACAGTGTCTCACTCTGTTGCCTGGGCTGGATATGGCCATTAGGCCCCCACATGCAATCTCTGCCTCCTCTGTTTTTCCTTCCAACAAAGTTCACATTTTATAGCCTGTAGCCAAGTTGTTAAAATGGAGCGTAATCTGAGCATCTAATTTTTTTTTAAGTTTTAACGTCTGACAATTTCTTAAGATATTAACCTCAAGTAATTTTTTTTTTTTTTTTTTTTTTGAGAAGTCTTGCTCGGTCACCCAGGCTGGAGTGCAGTGGTACAATCTCAGCTCACTGCAACCTCCTCTGCCTCCCCGGCTCAAGCAATTTTCCTTCCTCAGCCTCTTGAGTAACTAGGATTAGAGGTATATGCCACTGCACCTGGCTAATACTTTGTATTTTTAGCAGAGATGGGGTTTCACCATGTTGGCCAGGCTTGTCTCAAACTCCTGATCTCAACTTATCTGCCCACCTTGGCCTCCCAAAGTGTTGGGATTACAGGCGTGAGCCACCAAGCCTGGCCAGTTTTTAAGATGATTTTTTTTTAACAGTTTCATATGAGAAATTTCAAACATATGCAAAAGAATAATTTTTTAAAACCCTGAAATCTGTGTGTAGTGGTTTTATATATATATTTTGTAGTTTTGGTTTTTTTTGGAAACAGGGTCTCACTCTGTCACCCAAGCTGGAGTGCAGTGGCAGGCTCTTGGCTCACTGTAACCTCTGCCTTCCAGGCTCATGATCCTCCTGAGCATTGTACCACCATGCCCAGCTAATTTTTGTACTTTTTGTAGAGATAGGTTTTTGCCATGTTATCTGGGCTGGTCTGGAACTCCAAAGCTCCAACAGTCTGTCCACCTTGGCCTCCCATAGCGTTGGGATTACAGACGCAAACCACTGTACCCAGCCAAAAAAAAAAAGTTTTAAATAAATTAGCCCAGTGGCCAGTGGTACACTTTTGTAGTCCGAACTACTTGGGAGGTTGTGAAGGGAGGATCGCTTGAGCTCAGGAGTTTGAGGCTGCAGTGGGCTATGATCACATCACTGCACATCAACCTGAGTGACAGAGCGAGACTGTGAAACAAATACAAAAATAAAAACTAAACCCCTACGTACCCCTTACTTAGCTTCAACAATCTGATCCATTCATGGCCAATTTTGTTTCATTTATTTTCCTACCTACTCTGCAGTTCCACCACTGGATAATTTTTTTTTTTTTTTGAGATAGGGTCTCACTGTGTCATGCAGGCTATAGTGCAGTGGTACAATCTTGGCTCACTGCAGCCTTGACTTCCCGGGCTCAGATGATCCTCACACCTCAGCCTCCTGAATAGCTGGGTCTACAGGTGTGTGCTACTACCTCTCACTAATTTTTAAAATTTTTTGTCTCGCTACGTTTTCGGGGTCTCACTATGTTGTTCAGCCTGGTCTAAAACTCCTGGACTCGAGTGATTCATGTCAACCTCCTAAATTGCTAGGATTACAGTCATGAGCCACTGTGCATAGCTCACAAAAATTCTTTGAGATTCTGCTGGGCATGGTGGCTCAGCACTTTGGGAGGCTGAGGCGTGCAGATTGCCTAAGCTCAGGAGTTCAAGACCAGCCTGGGCAACATGGTGAAACCCCAATCTCTACTAAAATACCAAAAATTAGACAGGTGTGGTGGCGTGCACCTGTAGTCCCAGCTACTTGAGAGGCTGAGGCAGGAGAATTGCTTGAACCCAGGAGGTGGAGGTTGCAGTGAACCGAGATCATGCCACTGCACTCCAACCTGAGTGACACAGTGAAACTATCTCAAAAAAAAAAAAGAAAAAAGTAGATATTCTCACCCTTTCAAGAGAATGTACATTTTAGAATAACTGAGAGAGTACAATTGGAATGTTCATAACACAAAGAAATGATGAATGTTTGAGGTGATGGATACCACATTTATCTTGATGTGGTTATTACACATTGTATGTGTATCGAAATATCTCATGTACACTGTAAATATATACACCCACTATATAGCCATAAAAATTAAAAATTAAGCCTGGGCGCAGTGGCTCAAGCCTGTAATTCCAGCACTTTAGGAGGGCAAGACAGGCAGATCACAAGGTCAAGAGATCAAGACCATCCTGACCAACATGGTGAAACCCCGTCTCTACTAAAAATACAAAAAATAAAATAGCCGGACGTGGCAGCACTCTTCTAGTCCCAGCTTGGAGGGACTTGGGAGGCTGAGACAGGAGAATCCCTTGAACCCAGGAGACAGAGTTGCAGTGAGGCAAGATTGCGCCACTGCACTCCAGCCTGGCAACAGAGTAAGACGCCATCTCAAAAAAAAAAAAACAAAAACAAAAACAAAGAGAGAGAGTTATAGATGCTGGTCAGGCTTCTACATTAATACCCTCCAGCAAGCTGCTATGTTTTCTGCATGATGAGCTCAGGTCAGGAACCCTGAGCTCCCAGCAGGTGCTAGAAACCCACTGGGGCTTGAGAGTTTGGCTTGTGAAGGCTTCAAGTGGGGCCTGCAGATGTGCGTTGTTTGCCTTGGGGCTTACACGGGTCATTCTTACAGGATCACAGAGGATTAGAGAGGCACCTTGAAATCTGAGGCCCTATAAGAATAAATCTCAAAGGGATCCAGTTCTAAAGATTCTTTAGCAAGGGTTTGAATTATGAGGTTGAGGTGCCAGACACAAGCCTGCCCCAGTCTATAAGCAGAACCCTGCCACAGCTGTGTTGAGTCTGCTCCTGATAATTAATGCAGGCAGACTGCGAGGAGAGGAATGCGTCTTGCAGGTCAATAGAAGCAACCTGTGGAAACTGAGGGCTGTCCAGCTACAGCAGCCCAGTGGTATATATGATGGGGTTACTGAGTAGTCTATAGGCAAGACAGTCCTCAATTTACATTACTGTTTCACTTTGTTTCAACCCATACAAAAAAATAGGTTTAACCTTGCTTTTTTTTGGAGATAGGGTCTTCCTGTGTCACTGAGGATGGAGTGCAGTGGTGCAATCTTGGCTTAGTGCAGCCTCAATCTCCCAGGCTCAAGTGATCCTCCCACCTCAGCCTCCCAAGTAGCTGGGACTACAGGCATGCACCACCATGTGTGGCCTAGTTTTGTATTTTTTGCAGATGGGGTTTTGCTATGTTGCCCAGGCTGGTCTCAAACTCCTGGGCCCTTTCTTTTTTCTTTTTATCTTGTTCAATAGCAGCAGAGTTTAGTTGTGTGTGTGTGTGTGTGGTTTTTTTTGGTTGTTGTTGTTTGTTTGTTTTCGAGACAGAGTCTCCCTCTGTCGCCAGGCTGGAGTGCAGTGATGCAATCTTGACTCACTGCAACCTCCGCCTCCTCGGTTCAAGTGATTCTCCTACCTCAGCGTCCCAAGTAGCTGGGACTACAGGTGCGCACCACCATACTTGGCTAATTTTTGTATTTTTAGTAGAGACCATGTTGGCCATGATGGTCTCTATCTCTTGACCTCGTGATCCACTGGCCTCGGCCTCCGAAAGTGCTGGAATTACAGGTGTGAGCCAGGATGCCCAGCCCAGAGCTTAGTTTTTTTAACATTGCAACATAAAAATTCTGGAATAGAAGGCCAGGCACAGTAGCTCACACCTGTAATCCTAGCACTTTGAGAGGCTGAGTGGGCAGATCACTTGAGCTCAGGAGTTCAAGACCAGCCTAGGCTACATGATGAAACCCTATCTCTACAAAAAATTAGCTGGTAGTGGTGGTTTGTGCCTATAATATCAGGTACTTGGGGGGCTGAAGTGGGAGAATTGCTTGAGCCCAGGAAGTTAAGGGTGCAGTGAGCAGAGATCTCGCCACTGCACTCTAGCTTTGGTGATAAAGTGAGACCCTGGCCGGGCGCGGTGGCTCACGCCTGTAATCCCAGCACTTTGGGAGGCTGAGGCGGGTGGATCACAAGGTCAAGAGATCAAGACCATCCTGGTCAACATGGTGAAACCTCGTCTCTACTCAAAATACAAAAAAAAAAAAAAAAAAAAATTAGCTGGGCATGGTGGTGCGTGCCTGTAATCCCAGCTACTCAAGAGGCTGAGGCAGAATTGCCTGAACCCAGGAGGCGGAGGTTGAGGTGAGCCGAGATCACGCCATTGCACTCCAGCCTGGGTAACAAGAGCGAAACTCCATCTCAAAAAAAAAAAAGTGAGACCCTGTCCCAAGAAAGAAAGAAAGAGAGAGAAAGAAGCAAGGAAGGAAGGAAGGGAGAGGGAGAAAGAAAGAAAGAAAGAAGAAAGAAAGAAAGAAAGAAAGAAAGAAAGAAAGAAAGAAAGAAAGAAAGAAAGAAAGAAAGAAGGAGAAAGAGAAAGGAAAGGAAAGGAAAGGAAAGGGAGAGAGAAAGAAAGAAAGAAAAGAAAGAAAGAAGAAAGGAAGGATGGATGAATCCTGGAATAGAAATTAAATTACAGGTGAGTGCTATGGCCCACACCTGTAATCCCAACACTCTGAGAAGCCAAGGTGGGATGATTGCTTAAACTCAGGAGGTCGAGACCAGCCTGGGCAACATGGGGAAACCCCATCTCTCCAAATAACAAACAATAACAAACAAAATTAAGCTGGAGGCCAGTAAGGTGGCTTACTGTACTCAGCACTTTGGGTCGCTGAGGAGGATCACCTGAGATAAGGAGATCAAGATCAGTCTGACCAACGTGGAGAAACCCGTCTCTACTAAAAATACAACAGCGTGGTGGTGAGCATCTGTAATCCCAGCTGCTTCGGAGGCTGATTGCACCACTGCTCTTCAGCCTGGGCAACAGAGTAAGATCCTATCAAAAAACAAAACAAACAAAAAAGCGCTAGTGGTGGCTCACACCTGTAATCCCAGCTCTTTGGGAGGCTGAGATGGGCGGATCACCTGAGGTCAGGAGTTCTGAGCCCAGCCTGGTCAACATAGTGAAACCTGGCCTCTACTAAAAATAATTTTAAAAAAATTAGCCAGGCGTGGTGGCATGCATCTATAATTCCAGCTACTCAGGAGGCTGAGGCAGGAGAATTGCTTGAACCAGGGAGGCAGAGGTTGCAGTGAGCCGAGAGATGGTGCCACTGCACTCCAGCCTTGGGGACAGAGCGAGAGTCTCAAAACAAACAAACAACAAAAACATAACACAAAAAACACCTAGCCAGGTGTGGTGGCTAGCAGCTGGAGTTCCAGCTACTTGGGGAACTGAAGTGGAAACATCATTTGAGCCCAGGCGGTTGAGGCTGCTGTGAGTCAAGATTGTGCATTGCACTCCAAGCCTGGTGACAGAATGAGATCCTGTCCACAGCCCCACAAAAAGAGTGTGAAGTGTATTTCCTAAACTTAAAAAATTTGAGAATTAGATGGGAAATACTGGGTATGCTTTAAAATCAATGCAATCATTAGTTTAACCATTTATGTGATAAAAATGAATATAGGTATAACCTATGACTCAGCAATTCCATTTCTGGATGTATACATATATTCACCAAAAGCTTTGTATAAGGGTGTCCAGAGCAGCACTATTCATAATAGCCTAAGCTGGAGATAACCCAATCACGCATGACTGGTGGAATCATGGAGAAACTCTGTCTCTACTAAAAATACACCGGGCATGGTGGTGGGCACCTGTAATCGCAGCTGCTTAGGAGGCCGAGATTGCGCCACTGCTCTTCAGCCTGGCGATAGAGCAAGACACTGTCTCAAAAACAAAAAACAAACAAACAACAGCAAAAAGTCCAGACACAGTGGCTCAAAACTGTAATCCCAGCACTTTGGGGAGCTGAGGCAGGCAGATCACCTGAGGTCAGAATCTAGAGGGTATACAGAAATTATTTACTTTTTACTGAAGTTGGGCCAACTGTGTTATAATTATTTCTTATATTTAAGGAATTATTTATTTGAACAGGTATTAGGGAACTAAGTAAAGGGGATACTGAGGTAACACAGTAATAAAGTAGGAATCAGCCTCCATCTCTGGGGCTAGGAAATAGCAGTAGGGGTTGCTAAGTAGACCTCAGAAGCTTAGAGGAAGGAGCTGGGACCCAGATGTGTAAGGAGGGCATACTGCCAGGAGTTGCTGTTATTTCTAGGGGAACACAATGAGGCTGATTTGAAGAGCTCCATAAAACCTGGGACCGGAACCATTGCTGCCCCTGTGATAAAGAGCTGGGTGCTGAAATGATGGTGACCAAACGGCCAGCAAACAGGAAGGAGCATTTCCCTGATCCCTTTCCTCTGCTCCAGGCTTCCATTCTCCCTCTAGTGCCCCCAACCGGCAGAATTAATGGTGGAGCACACTGGCAAAGGAGAGGTGAGGAGGTCACATTTCCTCCATTACAAATGTGGCTTGGCTGGGCTCGGTGGGTCACGCCTGTAATCACAGCACTTTGGGAGGCCGAGGCGGGCAGATCATGAGGTCAGGAGATTGAGATTATTCTGGCTAACATGGTGAAACCCCATGTTAGCACCTCTACTAAAGATGCTAACATCTCTACTAAAAAATACAAAAAAATTAGCCGGGCTTGGTGGCATGCGCCCGTAGTCCCAGCTACTAGGGAGGCTGAGGCAGGAGAATTGCTTGAATCCAGGAGGCAGAGGTTGTAGTGAGCCAAGATCGCACCACTGCACTCCAGCCTGGGTGATAGAGCAAAAGACTCCATCTCAAAATAAATAAATAAATAAATAAATAAATAAAGGATGTGAAAATATTTTTAAAATATGGCATATTTATTCAATGGGATACTATAAAACAATGAAAAGAATCTACAGGCAACTCATGGGTAAGGTTCACAAACAAAATGTTGAAAAAAACAAGCCAGATACAAGAGTAATCAGTGTAGGATTCCATTTCCATAAAATTTGAAAGTAGGCAGCAGTGTAGGATTCCATTTCCATAAAATTTGAAAGCAGGCAGCATGAAACTATGGGGTTAGAAGTTAGAATAGAGGTTATCTTGGTAGGGGCAGTGACTGAGGAGAGAGGAAGGGAACTTCTGGGATACCAATAATATGCAAGTATTTTTTTTCTTTGAGATGAAGTGTTGCTCTTGTTGCCCAAGCTGGAGCGCAGTGGCGACATCTCAGATCTCCGCAACCTCTGCCTCCCGGGTTCAAACATGTCTCTTGCCTCAGCCTCTGGAGTAGCTAGGATTACAGATGACTGCCACTGTGCCTGGCTAATTTTTGTATTTTTAGTAGAGATGAGGTTTTGACATGTTGGCCAGGCTGGTCTCAAACTCTTGACTTCAGGTGATCTGTACCTCGGCCTCCCAAAGTACTGGGATTATAGGCATGAGCCATCACTCCCAGCCAATAGAAAAAATTTTTTTTTGAGACGGAGTTTCGCTGTTGTTACCCAGACTGGAGTGCAATGGCACGATCTTGGCTCATTGCAACCTCTGCCTTCTGGGTTCAAGCAATTCTCTTGCCTCAGCCTCCCAAGTAGCTGAGACTACAGGCACGCACCACCATGCCCAGCTAATTTTTGAATTTTTAGTAGAGACGGAGTTTCACCCTGTTGACCAGGATGGTCTCGATCTCGTGACCTTGTGATCCACCCGCCTTGGCCTCCCAAAGTGCTGGGATTATAGGTGGGAGTCACTGCATCCGGCCTAGAAAATTTTTTAAAACACAGATGTCTTTATTGTGCACTTGTGATTTATGCATGTTTTCTATGTATATCATGTAACAATAAATTTTTTAAAAAGTGTGGCCAGGTGCAGTGGCTCATGCCTATAATTCCAGCAATTTGGAAGGCCTGGGCAAGCAGATCACTTAAATACAGGAGTATGAGACCAGCATGAACAACAGGGTGAAACCTTTCAGGGCGTGGTGGCACATACCTGTAGTCTCAGCTATTTGCATGGCTGAGGTCAGAGGATCATCTAAGCCTGGGAGGTCGAGGCTGCAGTGAACCAAGATTGCTGTACTGCATGTCAGCCTGGGCAACAGAGCAAGACCCTGTCCCCAAAATACATACATGCACACATACATACATACATATAATTAAGCAGTATAATTTTTTTTTTTGAAATGGAGTCTCACTCTGTCACCTAGGCTGGAGTGCGGTGGCATAGTCTTGGTTCATTGCAATCTCCACCTTCAGGGTTCAAGTGATTCTCCTGCTTCAGCCTTCCAAGTAGCTGGGACTACAGGCATGCACCACCACGCCCGGCTAAGTTTTATATTTTTCGTACAGATGGGGTTTCGCCATGTTGGCCAGGCTGGTCTTGAACTCCTGACCTCAGGTGATCTGCCCGACTCGGCCTCCCAAAGTGCTGGGATTAAAGGTGTAGCCATTGCATCCAAACTTTTATTTGTTTATTTATTTATTTTTGAGACAGAGTCTCCCTCTGTCACCCTGGCTGGAGTGCAGTGGCACAATCTCGGCTCACTGCAACCTCTGCCTCCCAGGTGCAAATGATTCTCCTGCCTCAGCCTTCCAAGCAGCTGGGGTTACAGGTGCATGCCACCACACCCAGCTAATTTTTTTTTTTTTTGAGGCGCAGTCTCTCTGTCACCCAGGCTAGAGTGCAGTGTCGAGATCTCAGCTCACTGCAACCTCCTCCTCCCTGGTTCAAGTGATTCTCCTGCCTCAACCTCCCGAGTAGCTGGAACTATAGGTGCCTACCACCATGCCAGGATAAATTTTGTATTTTTAGTAGAGACAGGGTTTCACCATATTGGCCAGGCTGGTCTTGAACTTCTGACCTTGTGATCCACTCGCCTTGGCCTCCCAAAGTGCTGGGATTACAGGCTTGAGCCACAGCACCTGGACCAGGCCCCAATTTTTTATTTTTATTTATTTATTTATTGAGATGGGGTCTTGCTCTGTTGCCCAGGCTGGAGTGCAGTGGTGCAATCTTGACTCACTGCAAGCACTGCCTTCCAGGTTCAAGAGATTCTTCTTCCTACACCTCCTGAGTACCTGGGATTGCAGGTGTGCACCACCACACCTGGCTATTTTTTTTTTTTTTTTGTATTTTTATTAGAGACAGGGTTTCACCATGTTGGCCAGGCTGGTCTCAAACTCCTGACCTCACGTGATCCGCCCACCTGAGTCTCCCAAAGTGCTTGGATTACAGGTGTGAGCCACCATGCCCAGTCTATTTTATTTCTATTTTGTTTGAGATAGAGTCTCATTCTGCTGCCCAGGCTGAAGTGCAGTGATGTCATCTCGGCTTACCACAACCTCCACCTCCCAGGTTCAAGTGATTCTCCTCCCTCAGCCTCCCAGGTAGTTGGGATTACAGGTGCCCGCAAGCACGCCCGGCCAATATTTGTATTTTTAGTAGAGACAGGGTTTCACCATGTTGGCCAGGCTGGTCTCAAACTCCTACCTCAGGTGATCCTCCCGCCTTGGCCTCACCACAGTGCAGGGGGAGGCAGAGATTGCTGTGAGCTGAGATGGCGCCACTGGACTCCAGCCTGGACAACAGAGGGAGACTCTGTCTCAAAAGAAAAAAAAAAATTTTACACTGAATCTCTTTCATTAGTTATGATAAAATGAAAAGCAAATTATTATAATCAGAGAGCTCAAGCATTTGAGAAATGAGTATAATAGAGCTATATCCATGTTCTAAAACTTGGAAGAAATAAAGCTCAGGTTGTTAAATTAAACTTAGCATAGATTATGTCCAGACCATCTAATCTATTTGATTATGTGCTGGCATGTTAGACAGTATTCTAAATCCTAATATAGCCCCAGGCAAATTTTTAGGCATCATTTTTGAACTGGCTTATGTAAGAGTCTCATATACTACTTTATTTATAACGAACGTATCACTATTGGTGATTGTCTCTCGACAACAGTCCCTATTCCCTTTTCTTTTGTCTGAATGTTGAACTGAAAATTCCCTTTGCTATCTACTGCTTAAATAAATAGCAGAATAAGAGGCCTCTAAGATTCTCACTTGAATCAGAGGCATTTAAAGGCAAGAAGGAATGACCCCTTGTGGTGATTTTAAAATATGTCCAGCATTCTTTGATAATCCTCCCTTCCGAAAGTGGACTTAATTCCCGTCCTTTAAGCATGTGCTGTACTTGTTTCTGATGAACAGAATGTGGCAGAAATGATGGATTGTGACTTCTGAGGGTAGGTCATAAAAGGCATTGAAGTTTCTTTTTTGTTATCTCTTGGATCATTCACCCTGGGGAAGCCAGACACTCAAGCAGTCCTATGAAGGGGCCCAGGCAGTGAGGAAATGAGGCCTCTGCAACAGCCATCTAAGTGAACTATGTTGGTAACAGGTCTTTCAGCTTCCATCAAGCCCTCAGATGACTGCAGCCCCAAGTGACACCTTGACTCACCAGCTAAACTGCTCCCAAATTCCTGGACCAGAAAAACTGTGAGTTATGAAATGTTTATTTTTTAAGCTACTAAATGTGGGACAAATTTATTATACAGCCATAGATAAATAACACATTGCTTAACATGGTACATATTTATGATCAGCTAATATTTATTGAATGAGTAGATACTTCTTTAAGTGTTTCATGTGAACTAAGTCATTTAATCCTTTAAACAGACATGCTGGAACTTCTCAAGTATTGTATGTGAGCTAACTCATTAAATCCTCACAACAAATTTGCAGGGTATGTAATATTAATATCTACATTTTGCAGATAAGGCAACTAAGGCACAGAGAGACTAACTTGCTCAAGCTGACCCAGATAGCTAATGATAGAACTAGCCCTTGAACTCTGGCAGTCTGGCTCTGCCACTCTTCTCTATGTTTCACTGCTATGATGATAGTGCTATTGCCCCTGAGAAGTACAATACAGTGAAACAACAAAAGACAGGTTTAAGCTTCATAATTGAAAAAGCAGATTAGATATAAACAAACTTTAAAGAATTAAAAAGCCTTGGAGGGTCTTTTAAAAGGAGGCTGGGCTCTCATCCATTGAAGGCCCCAAGATGGATGATATGACCTCCGTGTTTTTCCAGTTCTATGACATATTAAATACACCTTCTAAGATACAGCATGATTTAGTGGCTCCACTTGGAAATATCACAGTGTGATTGGTTTTACAACATTCTTTTCATTTTCTATTACATTTGGGAAAAATTAATTTTTTTTTTTTTTTTTGAGATGGAGTTTCGCTCTTGTTACCCAGGCTGGAATGCAATGGCGTGATTTTGGCTCACTGTAACTTCCGCCTCCTGGGTTCAGGCAATTCTCCTGCCTCAGCCTCCTGAGTAGCTGGGATTACAGGCACGCGCCACCATGCCCAGCTAATTTTTTGTATTTTTAGTAGAGACGGGGTTTCACCATGTTGACCAGGATGGTCTCGATCTCTTGACCTCGTGATCCACCTCGGCCTCCCAAAGTGCTGGGATTACAGGCTTGAGCCACCACACCCGGCCCGGGAAAAATTAATATTATGTGGATATTTTGAGTTTCATTGTAACAAATTTGGGAAAAATAAATATGTACTGCCCTTTTAACTTCTTTTGGATTGCTATGGAGACCAAAATATATCCACTATTATAACTATTTAATACTTCCCCTTATTAATTATAATATTTACATAACTAATTTGACTTATGCAATAATAAATGATAGAATAAAAAAGTTTATATCATCCTCATTACATTATTTCTCTTTAAAGTTCTCTAAAAACTGGCTGGTCATGGTGGCTCACACCTGTAATCTCAACACTTTGGGAGGCCAAGGTGGGCAGATCACTTGAGGTCAGGAGTTTGAGACCAGCCTGGCCAACATGGTGAAACCCCATCTCTACTTCAAAAAAAAAAAAAAAATTTAGACAAGCATGATGGTGTGCACCTGTAATCCCAGTTACTCTCCTGAGGAAGTAGAATTGCTTGAACCTGGGAGGCAGAGGTTACAGTGAGCCTAGATGGTGCCACTGTACTCCAGCCTGGGCGATAGAGCAAGACTCAATCTCAAAAAAAAAAAGAAAAAAAATTACTTTAAAATGTAATTTTAATACTTTTATTTCTGAAGCATTTCTGAAGCAATATCTAATTTCAAAGTCAACAGAGACTAGGTTTATAATTCATTCAATTTAATTTTTTTTTTCCCCCGAGACGGAGTTTCGCTGTTTACCCAGACTGGAGTGCAATGGCACAATCTTGGCTCACCACAACCTCCGCCTTCTGGGTTCAAGCAATTCTCCTGCCTCAGCCTCCCGAGTAGCTGGGACTACAGGCGTGCACCACCATGCCCAGCTAATTTTTGTATTTTTAGTAGAGATGGGGTTTCACCTCGTTGACCAGGATGGTCTCGATCTCTTGACCTCGTGATCCACCCGCCTCGGCCTCCCAAAGTGCTGGGATTATAGGCGTGAGCCACTGTGCCTGGCCCATTCAATTTATCTTTTTTAAGACATACAGTCTCATTGTTCAGGCTGGACTCAATGACTGGAGTCAAATTACTGGACTGAAGCTGACCGGACGGGCGAGCACCACTGTGCCCCACTTATTCTTTCTAAAAGCATCTACTATAGTATATGTAAAATTAATTGATAATTAATCTGGTATACTTTAATTCAATAAATTCAAAGCAATTCATAAATATCCAGGTTGCAAAGATAGTTTCCTTCTAATTTATAGAAGTAAAAAAGTAAAAAGGACTGGCAAGATAGCTTTAAGTTTTTTTTTTTTTTTTTGAGACAGAGTCTTGCTCTGATGCCCAGGCTGGAGTGTGCAGTGGCATGATGTCGGCTCACTACAGCCTCTGCCTCCCGGGTTCAAGAAATTCTCCTGCCTCAGCCTCCTGAGTAGCTGGGATTACAGGCATGTGCCACCACGCCTGGCTAATTTTTGTATTTTTAGTAGAGATGAGGTTTCACCATGTTGGCCAGCCTGGTCTCAAACACCTGACCTCAGGTGATCCACTCGCCTTGGCCTCACAAAGTGCTGGGATTACAGGTGTGAGCCACCGCACCCGGCCAGTTTTAAGTTCTTTAATTCAGTGTTACCTTCTTGGTGAGGTCTTCCTGAACCATATTCCCAAGAGGTTGTTGATTTTTTTTGGCTTTCTGTTTTTCTTTAAACTTATTTTTTATTTTATAGAGTCGGGGTCTTACTATGTTCTCCAGGCTGGTCTTGAACTCCTAGGCTCAAGCAATCCTCTTGCTTTGGCCTTCCAAAGTGCTAAGATTACAGGTGTAAACCACTGCACCCAGTCACTTTTTTTTTTTTTTTTTTTTAATAAAAATGATGACTAAGGCCGGGCACAGTGACTCATGCCTATAATCCCAGCAGTTTGGGAGGCTAAGGCGGGCAGATCATAAGGTTAGGAGATCAAGACCATCCTGGTCAACATGGTAAAACCCCATCTCTATTAAAAATACAAAAATTAGCTGGGTGTGGTGGTGCATGCATGTGATCCCAGCTATGGGAGGCTGAGGCAGGAGAATCACTTGAACTAGGGAGTCAGAGGTTGTTGTTACTCGAGATCACAGCACTGCACTCCAGCCTGGTGACAGAGAGAGACTCCATCTCAAGAAAAAAAAAAAAAAAATCACCATCTAGTAAACGTAGTATTTATTTCACATATTTATTTTGTATACCTTCTGTTTTCTGGCAGTAGAACATAAGCTCCATGAGGGCGGGAGATTTTTATGTGCTTTGTTCACAGCTATAGAATCAGTGTTTAGAATAATGCCTGCTACATTGTAGGTATTTGATAAGTATTTTGAAAATTGAATGCAAAAATCCAACAAACAGATTGGAGATGTATCTCCCAACTATTGTTAATAATGGCTATTACTGGAGATTTTTCTTATTTGATTATGGAGTGACCTGTGAGGACTAATATCAGTACCTTATCACTTTCCAGATGTTGTAATTAAGTAAGCTGCCCAAAGTCTTACAGAAATTAAGTAGCAGAAACAGGTTTTAATGTTAGGCTAAGTGAAAGACACTAGCCACAAGAGGCCACATATTGTATGATTCCATTTACATGAACTGTCCAGAACAGGCAAGCCTATAGAAACAGGAAGTACATTAGTGGCTGCCTAGGGCTAGTGCAAGCGCTGGAGAAATGGGAAGTGACTGCTAATCTGTATGGAGTACTTTTTAGGGGGGACAATTTTTTTTTTTTTGAGACGGAATCTTGCTCTGTTGCCCAGGCTGGAGGGCAGTGGCGTGATCTCAGCTCATTGTAACCTCCACCTTCAAGCAATTCTCCTGCCTCAGCCTCCCAAGTAGCTGGGACTACAGGCACATGCCACCACGTCCAGCTAGTTTTTGTATTGTACAAGGTAGAGACAGGGTTTCACCACGTTGGTCAGGATGATCTTAATCCTTTGACCTCATGATCTGCCTGCCTTGGCCTCCCAAAGTACAGAGCCACTGTGCTCATTTTTTTTTTTAATAGACAGTGTCTTGCTCTGTTGTTCAGGTTGGAGTGCAGCAGCGTGATGATAGCTTATTATAACCACCCTAACCTCAAACTCCTGGGCTCAAGTGATCCTCCCACTTTATCCTCCCAAAGTGCTGGGATTATCAACCAGAGCCACCACATGTGGGCCAGAAATGTTTTAAAATTAGATTGTGGTAGAGGTTGCAGAACCCTGTGAACATACTAAAAACCATTGAATTCTATATTTTAAAATGGATAAATTGTATACATGTGAGTTCTATCTCAATAAAGCCTTTAAAAAATAATAAAAAGGTGAAGTGTGGTGGCTCATGCCCATAATCTTAGCACTTTGGGAGAACAAGGTGCGAGGATCACTTGAGCACAGGATTTTGAGGCTTCAGTGTGCTATGATTGCACCACTGCACCCTAACCTGGAGGACAGAGTGAGACCCTATCCCCTGAAAACCATAAAAAAGTAGTGACAGTAATTTTTGTCAACATTGATACGAATAACAAAAAACAAGCCAAAAAAAAAAGAGAGAAAAAAAGAAAAAGTAAAAAAAAAAAAAAGGCAGAGAAGCAGGAGGGAGAAAAAAAAATAGAGGGAGAAATAAATAAAAGCTCCTCCTTAAGAAGTGGTTCACACCTGTAATCCCAATACTTTAGGAGGCCAAGACAGGTGGATCACCTGAGGTCAGGAGTTTGAGACCAGCCTGGCCAACATGACAAAACCCCATTTCCACTAAAAATACAAAAATTAGGCTGGGTACAGTGGCTCAAGCCTGTAATCCCAGCACTTTGGGAGGCCGAGGCGGGCGGATCATCTGAAGTTAGGAAATCAAAACTATCCTGGCCAACACGGTGAAACCTCGTCTCTACTAAAAATACAAAAATTAGCCGGGCGTGGTGGCAGGCACCTGTAATCCCAGCTACTGGGGAGGCTGAGGCAGGAGAATCACTTGAACCCGGGAGGTAGAGGTTGCGGTGAGCTGAGATCATGCCACTGCACTCCAGCCTGGGTAACAGAGTGAGACTTTGTCCCGCTGCCAAGAAAAAAAAAACCAAAACACAATACAACAAAACAAAAAAATTAGCCAGGTCTGGTGGTGCATACCTGTAGTCCCAGCTACTTGGGAAGCTGAGGCAGAAGAATCATTTGAACCTGGGAGGTGGAAGTTACAGTGAGCTGAGATCACAATGTTGCACTCTAGCCTGGGTGACAGAGTGAGACCCTGTCTCCAAAAAAAAAAAAAAAAAATGTTACTTAAGGCTGCTGAGTGCAGTGGCTTATACCTATAATCCCAGCACTTTGGGAGACTGAGGCAGGCGATCATCTGAGGTCAGGAGTTCGAGACCATCCTGGCCAACATGGTGAAACCTTGCCTTTACTAAAAGTAGAAAAAAATATTAGCCAGGTGTGGTGGTGGGCACTTGTAATGCCAGCTACTCAGCAAGCCGAGGCAGGAGAAGCACTTGAACCTAGGAGGCAGAGGTTGCAGTGAACAGAGATTGTACTCTTATACTCCAGCCTGGGCAACAAGAGTGAGACTCTATCTCCAGAAAAAACACAAAAAACAAAAACAATTGGCCTGCGCCTGTAGTCCCAGCTACTTGGGAGGCTGAGGTGGGAGAATCACTTGAACCTGGGAGGTGGAGGTTACAGTGAGCTGAGATCTCACCACTGCATGGCAGCCTGGGCAACAGAGGAAGACCACCTGTCTCAAAAAAAAAAAAAAAAAATGCCACTTAACATAGATGGAACAATAGGATTATAAATCATTGTCCTACAACCAGTATGGTAATAGTTGATTTAGGCAACAATCATCAATGGATGCCAACCCATTCAGATATTGTCAGGGAAGAGATATTCAGTTTCAAAGGATCACCCCACACAAGGAAGCTTTTTGTTTTAGAT
The DNA here is from genome assembly GCF_049354715.1 of Callithrix jacchus. Taxonomy (NCBI): domain Eukaryota; kingdom Metazoa; phylum Chordata; class Mammalia; order Primates; family Cebidae; genus Callithrix; species Callithrix jacchus. The sequence goes on along the minus strand of NC_133512.1, from coordinate 75,777,544 downwards.
GAAACACACCACTTTCAAGTGAACAATTCAGAGGCATTTAGTACTTTAGCAATGTTGTGCCACCACCTTTATCTAGCACCAAAACATTTTCATCACACAAAAATAAAACTTGGTACTCATTAAGCAGTTGCTCCCTCCTTTTCTCACCCCTTAACTGCCACCAATCTGCTCTCTGTGGATTTGCCTGTTCTGGATATCTCATATAAATGGGATCATACAATATGTGACATTTTGTGTCTGGCTTCTTTCATTTAGCATAATGTTTTCAATGTTCATCCACATTGTAGCATGTCAGTACTAAATTCTTTTTATGGCTGAAAATATTCCAGTGCATGTATAGACCACAATTTGTCTACTCTTTCATTTATGGATGCCCATTTAGGTTGTTTCCACCTTTTGGCTGTTGTGATAGTGCTATGAACACTCATGTACAAAGACTGTTTGAGTACCTGTTTTCAGTCCTTGTGCATATATACATAGAAGTGGAATTGCTGTTAATTCTATAATTAGCTTTCTGAGAAGCCAACAGACTGTTTCCATAATAACTGTACCATTTTACATTTCCACCAGAAATGTAGGAGGTTTCCAACATATGAGGGTTCCAGAATCCTCACCAATACTTACTGTCCATTAACATTTTTATTTGAGATTGGGGTCTTACTCTGTTGTCCAGGCTGGACAGTGGTGTGATCATAGTTCATTGCAGCCTCCAGCTCCTGGGCTCAGATGATCCTCCAGCCTCAGCCTCCCAAAGGGCTGAGATTATACTCGTGAGACATTAAGCCTGGCCTTATTTTCCATTAAAAAATTTTTTATGGCTGTGCATGGTGGTTCATGCCTGTAATCCCAGCACTTTGCAGGTAGATCACAAGTTCAGGAGTTCAAGACCAGCCTGACCAATATGGTGAAACCTCATCTCTACCAAAAATACGAAAAAAATTAGCTGGGCATGGTGGCACGCACTTGTAGTCCCAGCTACTCGGAAGGCTGAGGCAAGAATGGCTTGAACCCAGGAGGTGGAGGTTGCGGTGAGCCGAGATTGTGCCACTGCACTCCAGCCTGGGCGACAGATCAAGACTCCATCTCAATCTTTTTTTTTGAGACGGAGTTTCGCTCTTGTTACCCAGGCTGGAGTGCAATGGCGTGATCTCGGCTCACCGCAACCTCCGCCTCCTGGGTTCAAGCAATTCTCCTGCCTCAGCCTCCCGAGTAGCTGGGATTACAGGCACGCGCCACCATGTCCAGCTAATTTTTTTGTATTTTTAGTAGAGACGGGGTTTCACCATGTTAACCAGGATGGTCTCGACCTCTTCAACTCGTGATCCATGCGCCTCGGCCTCCCAAAGTGCTGGGATTACAGGCGTGAGCCACCGTGCCCGGCCCAAAAAAAATTTTTTTTAATGGTCATCCTAGTAGGTGGGAAGTAGTAGCGCTTTTTGGTTTTGCTTTGGATTTTCCTAAGAACTAATGATGTTGATCCTCTTGTCACTCACATGTTTGTTTGGTCATTTGTATGTCTTTGGAGAAATGTCCATTCAAATCCTTTGCTCATTTTTTTACACAGACTTCTTAAATACAGAGGGAAAAGGTATCTGTATCTTGGAGAAATAATTTGTTTGTTTTGTTTTGTTTTTGTTTTTACTGTTTTTTTTTTTGAGACGGAGTTTCGCTCTTGTTACCCAGGCTGGAGTGCAATGGCGCGATCTTGGCTCACCGCAACCTTCGCCACCTGGGTTTAAGCAATTCTTCTGCCTCAGCCTCCCGAGTAGCTGGGACTACAGGTGCACACCACCAAGCCCAGCTAATTTTTGTATTTTTAGTAGAGACGGGGTTTCACCTTGTTGACCAGGATGGTCTCAATCTCTTGACCTCATGATCCACTCACCTCGGCCTCCCAAAGTGCTGGGATTATAGGCGTGAGCCACCATGCCCGGCCTTGGAGAAATAATTATCTGTAACATCACCAGTAATGGAACAAACTGACATCATATTTTCATGCACTAAGATGGATACAACATCATCTATAGTATACTCAACAAAATTAACTTGAATCTAACCATAGGGAAATAAATCCAAAATAAGGAACATTCTGCAAAATAGTGGAACTGGATTCTTCAAAAAAGTCAATGTTATTAAAAAAAAATTAAAAAAATAAAAAGGGGGCCGGGTACTGAGGCTCAGGCCTGTAATCCTAACACTTTGGGAGGCTGAGACCTAGCACTTTGGATCACCTGAGGTCAGGATTTCGAGACAAGCCTGGCCAACACAGTGAAACACTGTCTCTACCAAAAAAAAAAAAAAAAATTGGCCGGGCATGGTGGCTCACGCCTGTAATCCCAGCACTTTGGGAGGCTGAGGTGGGTGGATCACGAGATCAAGAGATCGATACCATCCTGGCCAACATGGTGAAACCCCATCTCTTAAAAAAAAAAAACAAAAAACAAATTAACTAGGTGTGGTAATCCCAGCTACTTGGGAGGCTGAGGCAGGAGAATCACTTGGACCTGGGAGGCGGAAGTTACAGTAATCTGAGATTGCACCACTGCCCTCTAGCCTGGGTGATAAAGTGAGATTCCATTTCAAAGTAAATAAATAAATAGAAAGAAAACCAAAAAACAAAACCAAGAATGATTCTAGACTAAAGGATTTAAAAAGACATGACAAATTCAGTGGATGATTCTTAATGGTAGCCTGAATTAGGAAAAAAAGAAAATCAGCTACAAGTGATATTACTGGGATATTTTGCAAAATCGAATATGGCCTGTGTGTTACAGATGATTACATTGAATTAGTATGGAAGTTTCTTGGAGTGATCATGGAATTCTGATTATGTAGGAGATTACCTTTGTTCTTAGTAGATATGTATTGATATTTAGGGATAAAGGGTAACTGCAAAAACTCAAATGATTCAGCAAAAATAAACCATACACACAGACAGATAGCATATGTGGCAGAATGTTAAAAATTGGTGGCCGGTGTGGTGGCTCACGTCTGTAATCCCAGCACTCTGGGAGGCAGAAGAGGGTAGATCACGAGGTCAGGAGATGGAGACCATCCTGGCTAACACTGTGAAACCCCATATCTACTAAAAATACAAAAAATTAGCCGGGCAATGTTGGGGTGCGCCTGTAGTCCCAGCTACTCAAGAGGCTCAGGTAGGAGAATCGCTTGAACCCAGGAGAGAGGCAGGTTACACTGAGCCAAGTTTGTGCCACTGCATTCCAGCTGGGCGACAGAGTGAGACTCCATCTCAAAAATAAAAATAAAAATTGGTGAATATGGGTTAATTTGACTGTTGATTATATTTTCCTTGTAACTTTTCTATAGGGTTTGATATTTTTGAAAATAAAAAGTTAAGGGCTCTTCAAAATCCAAGCGGCCTTTTCCATTCTGTCTGGTTTAACATCCTTACAGTAAGCCACCTTGTCAGTTAAAGATACAGTTGTGTAACTAAAGAAGTTAATGGTCAGGATGTGTATCTTCCAAAAACTATTGTAATTATTTACATAAAGAAGAGAACATTGCAGTTATCTTTTTGTGCCACTATAAACTTGATTCAGATCTTTTGTAGGCAGCCTGGTAAGGTGGAGTTTGGGGCCAGCCAGGGCTGAATTTCGATCCTGGCTGGTTAAACTGTTTAGCCTCGTTGTGACTCAGTTTCCTTATTGCAGGATGCAGAAAATAACTACTTGGTGTGATTGTTGTTTTGAATTGTTATACACATGGTGTTTACGGAACCGGGCTTCAATTTATGTGCAAGACTTTTATCCTACTTTGAATGCTCTCCGTATCTTTTCCTTCATTACACTCGTACAATCCTGAAGGGCAGGTAGAGGTGAGAGAGAAAACGACTTCTCCAAGGTCACACTGCGAATCGCGGACTCAGGTTTCCCAGCTTTTGGTCGGGTGCCCTTACCACGCCCGCCAGAAAGGAGGAAGCGGCGCTCATGGGGATGCAAGGATGTAGAGGAGCAAAAGGAGAGAAGAGGCCGCGGGAAGAGAGGTGGTGCGAGACTCGCGGAGGCGCCGGCCAAGGAAGGGCGCATGGAGAGGCGGGCGGCGCGACCGGCCGGGGTGCGGAGAGAGGCCGCTGCGGGGAGGGAGGGTCCCGCGGGCAGGGTGCCCGGGAGAGGCGGGCGGCCTGGGCCAGCCGCAGGGGCGCAGGAAGCGGAGGCCCGGGCTGCGGGCTGGGGCCGGGGAGGCCGAGCGCCAGCGCGGCCATGGGCCGCGGCCACTCCTGCACAGGTGGGTGGGGCGGGGGCGCGGGGCTAGCGGCGCGGGGGTCCCGACCCCCGCGGCCTGCGGGTGGGGGCGGGGAGGGGGCGGGGCCGGCCGGGGGCGGGTCTTGCTGGGCCCCCGCGGGAGCGGCGGCGGCGGCGGCGCAGGCGCGGTTCCCGCCTCCTCCCGGCCGGCGGAGCGAGTGGAGGCTGGAGCCCGGCTCGTCTCGGCGCCCGCGTCGCCGCCGCCGCCGCCGCGAAGCCCCCCGCCCCGCTTCCGCCGCGTCGGAATGAGCTCCCGGAAAGGTGAGTGGCCAGCGGCGCGCCCACTCCTCGCCACGCGGCCAGGCCGGGTGGGCGGCCCGACCGTTAATGTGTGTCTTCTCTTCCCCCAGTGCTGGCCATTCAGGCCCGAAAGCGGAGGCCGAAAAGAGAGAAACATCCGAAAAAGTGAGTCCACGCTGCGCCTGTCCCCGGTCCCCACGCCCGCCCCGTTGGGGGCGCCCGCGGCCGCGCAGGGGAAAGTTGCCCGGGTTCCCGGGCCGGCTGGCGGGCTGGTCCCCTGGGACGCCGGCGCTCGGCTCCTGCGCCCCGCGGGCGGCCCGGGGGGAGGGGCGGCGGCGGGGGAGGGGCGCGCGGGCTGCGGCCGGAGCCCGAGCATCCCGGAGCCTTGACCCCGCGGCTTCCCGCCCCGGGTCGCCGCTGACGGGCGGGAGACCGGCGGGGAGGCGCCGGGCGGGGCGTGCGCACCCCTCCCCTGAGCGCCGAGCGGGCCTGGGGGTCGCGGCCCTTCCCGGGAGGGGCCCCGAGGTCCGCCGCCCGCCGCCCGGCTCCGGCGCGCCGGGTGCTGGCGTGCGGCGGCTGCGCGGCTCCCACCTGAGACGCGGGCGGAGGAGGCGGAGGGGCCGAGTGTGCGCGAGGGCGTGTGTCTCGCCTCCCCTTCCTCCCCGGACCCCGCCTGTCGGCCTTTCTGCTGAGAACCAGAGCTGGTTGTCAAGTGGTTCGCCGCGGGCGTGTTCCTGGCGCGAGTTCAGCCCCGAGACCTGTGCGATTCGGCTCTCGGGTTTGGATTCGAAACTTTCCGCTCGGGTCGATCGTGACTTGGGTGCGTGGCGGGAGCCTGGGTCGCGGGCTGCGCAGGGCGGTGGGCGTGTGCGCGGGGCGGGGGCGGGGGCTGGGGCATGGGGCGGGAGCCCGGCAGGGTGGAAAACGCGCCCGCGCGGGCCACCTCCAGCCTGGCCGCGCACCCGAGCCTGGCGGCAGCTGCCCAAGCGAGAAGCCTTTCCTGGAGAGCTGCTCCGAGACCGCACAGCGCCGCCGCGTCGTCTTTTCCACTCCTCTCTCCTAATTTTTTTGATTTACCAGCGTTCAACATCGTTACTTCGTCCTCTAGATTAATTGCTTCGCTCTTCTGAGCAAGAATACTCTATGTGGCATCTTTGGTACTGTGGGGAACGAGAGTCCAGCATCATCTTTAATAAAATACGGAAACATTTTTGGTTGTTTGTTTCCTTTGAGGGGTACCTCGCAGCACTCTCAGGCTTTTTTCCCCTTCTTGTTGGCCTTGGTCCCTCCCTGGAGAATTTCATAGCCATGGTTGGCTTCTAGGAAAACCGGCTAAGTCATTATTAAGTTATAGGACGACAGGACTTTGTTCATTTAAAAGGAACATATTTGAAAGTATTTTTAGGGCTTCACAGAATGTGGAGAGTGAAATAAAAATACCTGTCTTAAAAAAAGAGTAAGGGGAAAGGACTAAGGACATGAAGAACTAAATTGGTGAGTAAAAATTGGATGTTGAATTTGTAAGATATTAAAACGGAATGGATTTTTGGTAGTTTTAGATGCTTTTAAAAAAATTAATGCTAGTTTTCAAGTGAATTAGAACCTTAAATTTGAGATTTCCTTTGGTGAACCATGGACGTTTACCCAGTGGTAAGGAGAACTGTTATGTTTAGGATTCTGAATGAGTACTGGGTTTTAATCACAGCTTTCAATTCAAAGAATTGATTTAATTCCACGTAGTGTGTTATATTCAGAAACATAAAAAGAAGTGGAAATGGTATGACCCCAGTGTCAGAGATGGCTGTATGTGCATGTATGTACAAACAGACCATGTATGTGTGCATGTTACCTATGCATACATGTAGAACAGTTCTAATTAAGTCAGTATGTGTTTTTTATTTGCATATATTAGGTTATGATTTTCCTAATGGCCAAGGGCCTTTCTGGTGGGCCACAGTTTGGTATGTGGTATGTTTATGAAGACTTGGTGAATAGCCAGCCACAGTACTCAGCTTTTACTCTCATAGATTAATGTGCTGCTTTCTCCCACTGTGTGTTGTGTACATGTGATAGAATTTGAGGCTGCTAGGTAACGGGACCAGCCCAATTATATAACTGATTGAGGCAATACTATTTTTCACAAGACGTTATTTTTCATTTTATTTATTTATTTTGAAACAGAGTTTCACTCTTGTTGCCCAGGCTGGAGTGCAATGGCCCGATCTCGGCTCATTGCGACTTCTGCATCCAGGTTTCAAGCAGTTCTCCTGCCTCAGCCTCCCGAGTAGCTGGGATTATGGGCGCCCGCTACCACACACAGCTAATTTTTTTTTTTTTTTGTACTTTTTAGTAGAGATGGGATTTCACTGTATTGGCCAGGCTGGTCTCCCAACTCCTGACCTAAGGTGATCCACTCATCTTTTTCTCCTCCAGTGCTGGGATTACAGGCATGAGCTACTGCTCTCGGCCTGAATCAAGACAGTTAAAAGAAGTGTTTGATGTTACTTATTTATTCATGTATTCAATGGGTATTTACATGTTTTTCTTTGAAGATGATAATAGAGCTTTGAACAAGACAAAGCTCCTTGCAAAGCTAACATTCTTTGGACGTTTGGGGAAAACCACAAAGAGGGTGACAGAAGATAATTTCAGACAGGGCTAAGGGATATGAAGAAAATTAAGATGGGGCATCTTAATAATAATAGATGATATTTGAACACTGCCACTCTGCTGATTGCTTTACATGTACCTTGTTGACAACCCTATGAGGTAGGCACTGTTATTACTGACATTTTACAGATGAGGAAACAGGGACACAGCAAGAGTAACATTAACATACCCAGCTGTTAAGTTGAATCCAGGCAGCCCAGGACCAGAGTCCACACTCAACTCTCTGAGAGGTGACATTTGAGCAGGATCGAGAATGAGGAAGAGATGCAGTGTGGCAGAGGCCCTGGGGAGGAATGGGTTGAAAGTATTCGAGGAACCCACAATTCAGGGTGTCTAGAGTGGTCTGGAGAGGTTGATGGGAGGCAGGAGTCAGAGCATATCTGCCCTCGTAGGCTATTGGAGGCTTACATGTGGAAGGGACAGGTTCTGATTCCTGTTTAAAAAGAGTATGGCTGCTACCTGGAGAGTATATTGTGGGGAAGGGGGGGGGATAGCAGTGGAAACAGACCTGGCCTGCAGTAGTGCATGGGAAACAGGTGACATGGTTGAGTGTGCAAGGAGTGGCACCTGAGAAGTAAAAGGATCTCCGGGACACTAGTATTTTCAGGGTACTCCGCATTTTACAGACAGCTCTGACAGGTTAAGGCCACATAGTAGCTTCATTTGAATCAGAATTCAGGTCTCCTGAAGCCCTATTTTTGCTTTTTGATTAATTTTCCAGAGGAGGAAAAGGAGATTGGTATAATTTTTTTTTTAAATAATAGGTATAGTGTATTAATTCGATGACTGGCAAACTTGAATTATGTGACTCTGGGTCTGGGTTGGTGTAACATCATTTACTGTTGTTATCTACTTTTGTTATGCAAACTGGCTTTTCATTAATTTTAGTTCAGTTAAAATCTGTGAGCTTTTATGAATTGAGCCAGTTCCTAGAGGCTATTTTTATGGTACACTGGAAATTGTAGTTGTCAGGAATAAGATTAAGATTTCTCAACTTAGTGGTAGATTATTCTCTGAGTTTAGTTTGCTGAATATTAATTTTGCTGCTTTGTGAGTAACAGGCAGCATGGAAGGACTGTAGTGCTGTTTAATCACAAATCTTAGGAATTAGCTACATCTCATAACTTGGTATAAATTTTTGCCTTAGGGCATGTTTATATGTAGGTACAATTTTTAAAAGATCTCTTTTGTTTATTTTTTTTAAATAATATATTGGGATATAGTTCACATACCATAAAGTTTACCTTTAAAATATACAATTTACAGATTTTTAGTCTATTCATTAAGTTGTGCAGCCATTATCTAATTCTATAACATTATTACTTCCCCAGAAAGAAACTCCGTATTCGTTTTCCAATTACTCTCCATTCCCCTTCCCCCTGCCTTGGCAACAACTAGTTTACATTCTAAGTCTCTATGAATCTACTTATTCTGAACATTTCATGTAAATGGAATATACAATATGTGGCTTTGTGTCTGGTTTTCTTAGAATATCAAGATCCATCCATGTTGTGAAACATATTGGTACTTCGTTCCTTTATATTGCTGAATAAGTAGTGTTGATATGCCACAGTTTACCCATTCATCCATTGTTCTTTAAAATTTTTACATTTCTGGCTGGGCGAGGTGGCTCACACCTGTAATCCCAGCACGTGGAAGGCCGAGGCGGGGGGATCACAAGGTCAGGTAGGAGTTGGAGATCAGCCCGGCCAATATGGTGAAACCCCGTCTCTATAAAAATAGAAAGAGTAGTTGGGCATGGTGGCACGCACCTGTAGTCCCAGCTACTCTGGAGGCTGAGGCAGAAGAATTGCTTGAACCGGAAGGCGGAGGTTGCAGTGAGCTGAGATTATACCACTGCACTTCAGTCTGGGTGATAGAGTGAGACTCCCTCAAAAAAAAATTCTATTTCTTTTTTGTTCTTATTTTTATTAAAATATTTAGTTTTGAAATAATTTCAGACTCAGAAGACCTTGCAAAAGTAGTTTAGAGTTAGTTCTTTGTGTACCCTTTTTTCAACTTCCCCCACATTGATATCTTAACCATAGAACATTGTTGAAACCAAGAAATTGACATTGACACAAATGTTATTAACTCAAGAATGATTTTACTTGGACTTTATCAGTTTCACTGCCGTCTTTGTGTGTGTAGCTGTAACAAATTGTATCATTTACGTAGATTAGAATAATCACCACAGTCAGGATGGGAAACTTTCATTATGGCAAAGAACAGTCACATTCTCTTTCTTTGACTCTAAGCTTGGCAAGCACTGATCTGTTCTCTATCACTTAATGTTGCCACTTCAAAAATGTTATATAAATGGAATTAGACAGTATATCACCGTCACCTTTTGTGATCCGCTTTTTTCACTCAGCATAATGCCCTTGAGATTCATGCATGTTGCTGCCTGTGACCGTAGTGCATTCCTTTTTATTGCTGACAAGTATTTCATTGTGTAGATTAAGAGTTTATTCACAGGTGAAAGGATATTTGGGTATACTTTGCTTCTGTTTTTTTTTCTTTCTTGTTTTGTTTTGAGATGGAGTCTCGCTCTTGTTGCCCAGGGTGGAGTTCAGTGGCATGCTTAGCCTCCTGAGTAGCTGGGATTACAGGTGCCTGTCACCACCCCTGGCTAATTTTTATACTTTTAGTAGAGATGGGGTTTCACCATGTTGGCCAGGCTGGTCTCAAACTCCTGACTTCAGGTGATCCTCCTGCTTCAGTCTCCCAAAGTGCTGGGATTACAGGTGTCTGCTACCATGCCTGGCTTATTTTTTGTGTTTTGTAGAGACAGGGTTTCACCATGTTAACCAGGCTGGCCTTGAACCCCTGACCTTGTGATCCGCCCCCCCCCCCGCCCCTTAGACTCCCAAAGCATCAGGATTACAGTTGTGAGCCACCTTGTCTGGCCAGATTTCGTTTTAACATTGTCATTTTAGTGAAACTGCTTTTGTTTATTTATTTTTATTTGAGTCAGAGTCTGGCTCTGTCACCCAGGCAGGAGTGCAGTGGCATGATCTTGGCTCACTGCAACCTCTGCTTCTTGGGTTCAAGTGATCCTTGTGCCTCAGCCTCCCGAGTAACTGGGATTACAGGCATGTGCCACTATGCCCAGCTAATTTTCTTTGTGTTTTTAGTAGAGGAGGCTGGTCAGGAACTCCTGGCCTAGGCCTCAAGTGATCTGCTTGCCTCAGCCTCCCAAAGTGCTGGGATGACAGTCATGAGCTACTGCACCTGGCCCAGCTTTTTTTTTTTTAAGTGTTAAAAGTAATATGGTCATGGTAGAAAATTCAGTACAGAATTTAGCATAATACAGAAAAATTAAGAAGTAAGCTTTTGTGGCTTCACTAATGATGTTTAATTTAAAAGTTTTTTAGCATGTTAATTTAGGGTATCTAATTGTTTTGGTGTGTTATTCGGTTACTTGTGCATGGTTTTGTTTATTTTTTTAAAAATTGAGTCCTGGCATACATGTATATACATGTATGCAAAGTGTATTGATCATTTAAAGATCAGTGAGGATCACTTGAGGTTAGGGGTTTTGAGACCAGCCTGGCCAACATGATCAAACCCCATCTCTACTAAAGATACAGAAATCAGCTGGGAGTGGTGGCGCATGCCTGTAGTCCCAGCTACTCAAAAAGGGCTGAGGTGAGAGAACCTGGGAGGTGGAGTTTGCAGTGAGCTGAGATTGTGCCACTGCATGCCAGCCTGAGTGATGCAGCGAAACTCCATCTCAAAAAAAAAATCATTTTTAATTTTAATTTTCTTTTTTAGAGATAGGATCTTGCCTTGCCGCCTAGGCTGCCTTCTTCACCCTCTTGGGTTTGGGTGATTCCCCATTTCAGACTCCCAAGTAGTTGGGATTGCAGGTATCTGCCACCATGCCTGGCAGTGTACAGTTTGATGATTTTTTTATGTGTGTGTGTGTATATATATATATACGTATATATATATATTTTTTTAAAACGGGGGGGTTGTTGCTTTGAGGAGAGTTATACTTTTTTTTTGGTATTTTCGTTTTTTTTCCTTTTTGTGGAGAACGGGGTCTTGCTGTATTGCCCAGGCATTTCTCGAACTCCTGGGCTCAAGCTGTCCTCCCACCTCTGCCTCCCTAAGAGCTGGGATTACAGGCGTGAGCCACAGTGCCTGCCTTATGTACATTTATACTCCTGTAGCTACCACCTAGATCAGTATACAGAACCCTTCCAATACTCCATAAGTTTTCTCATGCCTCTCCTTAGGCTATACTCTATATACTTCTAGTATATACCACCTAGAAGCAACAACTTTTCTGATATCTGTTGTTATTGATTAGTTTTGTCTGTTCTTGAATTTCATATAAACGAAATCATGTAGAATATACAGTCATCTCTCAAGTATCCTTGGAGGGTTGGTTCTGGGACACCCTCAGATAACAAAATTTGAGGATACTCAAGTCCCTTGTAACCTTCACACATCCTCCTGTATATTTTAAATTATCTCCGGATTACTAATAATATATAATACAATGTAAGTACTATGTCAGTAGTTGTTACACAGTGTTTTTTTTTGAGAAGGAGTTTCACTCTTGTTACCCAAGCTGGAGTGCAATGGCGCAATCTCGGCTCACCGCAACCTCCGCCTCCTGGGTTCAAGCAATTCTCCTGCCTCAGCCTCCTGAGTAGCTGGGATTACAGGCACACGCCACCGTGCCCAGCTAATTTTTTGTATTTTTAGTAGAGACGGGGTTTCACCATGTTGACCGGGATGGCCTCTATCTTCTGACCTCGAGGGCCTCCATCTTCTGACCCCGTGATCTACCCGCCTCGGCCTCCCAAAGTGCTGGGATTACAGGCTTGAGCCACCACACCCGGCCTAGTGTTTTTTGTTTTTTTGTTTTTGAGACAGATTTTCACTCTTGTTGCCCACGCTGTAGTGCAATGGCACGATCTCAGTTCACTGCAACCTCCAACCACCAGGTTCAAGCGATTCTTCTGCTTCAGCTTCCTAGACGGCTGGTATTACAGGCATACACCACCATGCCCAGCTAATTTTTTATTTTTAGTAGAGACATTTGGTCAGGTTGGTCTTGAACTCCCGACCTCAGGTGATCTGCCCACCTTGGCCTCCCAAAGTGCTGGGATTATGGGCTTGAACCACCATGCCTCGCCCAGCATAGTGTTTTAAGATAAAGCAACCTTGCAGTTGTATGAGACAGAGCATGGTCTTTTTTTTTTTTTGGAGTCTTGAGGCTGGGTACGGTGACTTATGCCTGTAATTCCAGCACTTTGGGAGGCTGAGGTGGGTGGATCATGAGGTCAGAAGATGAAGGCCCTCGAGGTCAGAAGATAGAGGCCATCCCGATCAACATGGTGAAACCCCTTCTCTCCTAAAAACACAAAAATTAGCTGGACGTGGTGGCATGTGCCTATAGTCCCCGATACTCAGGAGGCTGAGGCAGGAAAATTGCTTGAACCTGGGAGGTGGAGGTTGTGGTGAGCTGAGATTGTGTCATTGCACTCCATCCTGGGCAACAAGAGCAAAACTCCGTCTCAAAAAAAAAAAAAAAAAAAAAAAAGATGGAGTCTCACTCTGTTGCTCAGGCTGGAGGGCAGTCGTGTGATCTAGGTTTATGGCAACCTCTACCTCCTAGGTTCAAGCAATTCTCCTGCCTTAGCCTCCCGAGTAGCTTAGATTACAGGTGTGGGCCACCACGCCTGGGTAATTTTTGTATTTTTAGTAGAGATGGGGGCTTCACCACATTGGTTAGTCTGATCTCGAACTCCTGACCTCGTGCAGCACTGTGGCCAGCCTGTATTTTTTTATTTTTTGGAGACTGGTTGTTGCTTTGTGGACTGGCAGTGGCACGATCATAGATCACTGCCACCTCAAATTCCTGGCCTCAAGTCATCCTCCTGACTCAGCCTCCTGAGTAGCTGGAACTACAGGCAAGCACTACCATGCCCAGCTGATTTTAAATTTTTTTTGTAGAGATGGGATCTCCCTGTGTTGCCCAGGCTCAAAGATGAGTTTTGATTGAACTACTTTATACTCCCACAAGTGTAAAGACACTTATGGTTGCTTCACATTTTTGTCCACACTTAGCAGTGTCATTTTAATAAATTTTAGCTACTATGGGTGTGTACTGATATTTCATTATGGTTTTCAGTTGCATTTTCCTGAGTAATGATATTAAACATCTTTTCATATGTTTATTGGTCATTTGAGTTTCCTATTTTGTGAAGTGCCTTTTTAAGTCTTTTGTTCCCCACCTTTTAATACTGTTTTTTTCTTACTGATTTATAAAAATTTATAGATTTTCAGTTGACTTCTTTTTCAGATATATGTATAAGTTTTATATTTTTCTAACCATTATGGGTATCATTTTGTAATCTGAAAGTAAACTGGAAATCAGAAGGGCGTTGTCAACTGGTTCTGCACTGCCCCCTTAATTTATGAAGTAAAATAAGGGGGCAGGGCAAGGGTGTCCCAGGCAGAAGAAACACTGCAGTTGGTGTCAACATGTGAGGGTTAAAATGGCGTGTAGTCTTGGAATGTCAAGAAGGTTAGTAGGGCTGGAGTGCAGGGTGTGGTAAGCAGTAAGTGGGGCTCTGAGGAAGTCAAACAAGGGACTGGGGACCTGTTAAGGGGCACAGACTCAGGTTTTTAGAAAGATTCCTCTAGCTATTGTGTGTAGAATTGCTTAGAGGCCAGGCGCTCCATTGGAAGGCTATTGCGTGTCAGGAGACTGATGTGTACTAAGGGGCTAGAATCCAGTAGATTTAATGTTCAGTTTAATGTGAGAGGAGAATGGGAAGGGTCTAGGACGAATTCCAGGTTTCTGAATTAGTTAAATTTGTGGGTGTTGTTGCCATAATTGGGAATGCAGATGTTTGGGAAAAATGAATGGTGACTTTGTCCAGGCTTTTTGAGGTCTCCATATAAATTCTTTTAAGAGTTGTTTGGTCAGTGTTTGTAGCTAGAGCAATGAGAAGAGCACTGTTTAGGAGATGTATGTTGGGAATTGTCAGATATAGCTGATGTTAGGGACTGGTCGAAGGTGCATTAACAGGTGAAGTGAAGGCTGTAGGTAGGGTTGGTAAAGGAGGAGCCAGAGAGATGGGAGACCCTGGAGAAAGTTGTCCCACAGAAATCAAGCGGGGGATACAACATTTCAAGAAGGTCATGATCAGCAGTGTTAGTCTGCAGATAAAATTGAAGTTAGATGAGCCTTAATCTTGGCTTGTGCTTCTGGTATTTAGAAAATCATTAGAGACTACAGCTGGAGCTATCTTGGCACAGTGTTTTTTCTTTTTTGAGACAGAGTCTCGCTCTGTCACCACCTTGTAGTGCACGATCTCAGCTCACTGCAACTTCTGCCTCCCAGGTTCAAGCAGTTCTCTTGCCTCAGCCTCCTGAGTAGCTGGACTACAGATGCTTGCCACAACGCCGAGCTAATTTTTTGTATTTTTAGTAGAGACAGAGTTTCACCATGTTGGCCAGGATGGTCTCGATCCCTTGACCTCGTGATTCACCCGCCTCGGCCTCCCAAAGTGCTGGGATTACAGGCATGAGCCACTGTGCCGGGCCAGCGCAGTGTTTTAAGATAAAAGCAACCTTGCATCTGCATGAGCTATATGAGTGAATAGGAAGACAGAGCATGGTCCTTTTATTTTTTTTGAGACGGAGTCTCACCCTTTTGCCCAGCCTGGAGTGTAGTGGCACGATTTAGCCTCACTGCAATCTCTGCCTCCCAGGTTCAAGCAGTTCTCCTGCATTAGCCTCCTGATTGAGATTATAGGTGTGTGCCACCACATCTGGCTAATTTTTGTATTTTTAGTAGAGATGGGGTTTCACCATGTTGGTCAGGCTGGTATCGATCTCCTGAGCTCGTGATCTGCCCACCTCAGCCTCCCAAAATGCTGGGATTGTTTCAGCCTTCTGAGTAGCTGGAACTACAAACATTTGCCTCACTGCGCGCAGCTATAAGTTGCACGTTTTAAAACATGTGTGTAGTGGCCAGGACTTTACAGAGCACCTGGATCAGTGTTTTTCAGCCTTACTTTGTAGTAGCAGAATGTGTTGTGAAATAAAATCTTGTGTAGGCTGGATACAGTGGCTTACGCCTGTAGTCCCAGCACTTTGGGAGGCTGAGGTGGGCGGATCACTTGAGGTCAGGAGTTCGAGACCAGCGTGGCCAGTATTGTGAAATCCCATCTCTACTAAAACTACAAAAAATTAGCCAGACGTGGTGTACACCTGTAGTCCCAGCTACTCAGGAGGCTAAGGCAGGAGAATTGCTTGAATCTGGCAGGTGGAGGTTATGAGATCGTGCCATTTCACTCCAGCCTGGGTGACAGAGTGAGACTCTGTCTCAAAAAAGAAAAAAAATCTTGTGCAGAATACTGTTATGTATAAAGTGGAAAAGGTGGCTCTACTCTGAGAGAATTAGCAGGTGAGAGCTTGGTCCTTGCCATGTGGCCTTCATCTTGTCCACTAGGGTGCTCCCAAAGCATCTTTGAAGAACACAGTTTGAAGTTCATTGCCCTAAACCATTCCATGTTTTCACTAAAGGAGAAATGAAGGACTGAAGAAGTGTGGCTCTTCTTTTTTTTGGAGATAGAGTTTTTCCCTGTCACCCAGGCTGGAGTGCAGTGGCACAATCTCAGCTTACTCCAACTCCCGCCTCCTGGGTTGAAGTGATTCTCATGCTTCAGCCTCTTAAATAGCTGGGATTATAGGCGTGCGCCACCAAGCCCGGCTAATTTTTTGCATTTTTAGTAGAGACAGAATTTCATCATGTTGCCATTCTGGTCTTGAACTCCTGACCTCAAGTGATCTGCCCACCTTGGCCTCCTAAAGTGCTGGGATAACAGGCTTGAGCCACTGAGCCGGGCAGGAACGTGGCTTTTGATGAAAGTCACTTATCTTTTTAGTACCTTAGCCAGTTTACAGTGTTGGATTAGTCTTGGATTCTGATTCAGTGGTCTTTCTTACTATCATTAAGCTGTAGGATGATAAACCCTTCTGGGACTGATACAGAAAATACAGTTTCTAGTCCTCAAAGAGGGATTATTATTGTAAGAACCTTACTTTTAACTCCTTCCTTTGCTGGGAGGGAAAAAAAAGATAAAAAATGTTATTTGTATGAAGAGACCCTTAATAGGTCAAATGAATCTGCACGGCTTTATCATGTGCATTTGTGGGAGTGGGATGGAAGATGCTTTACATAGAAAATCTCAGAATACAGGAAAACAGTTTTTAAATTTTTTTATCATTTATTTATTTTGAGATGGAGTTTCGCTCGTTACCCAGGCTGGAGTGCAATGGCGCGATCTCAGCTCACCGCAACCTCTGCCTCCTGGATTCAAGCAATTCTCCTGCCTCAGCCTCCTGAGTAGCTGGGACTACAGGCACGCGCCACCATGCCCAGCTAATTTTTTTGTATTTTTAGTAGAGACGGGGTTTCACCGTGTTGACCAGGATGGTCTTGATCTTTTGATCTTGTGATCCACCCGCCTCGGCCTCCCAAAGTGCTGGGATTATAGGCGTGAGCCACCGGGCCCGGTCAGCAGTTTTTTAAAAAAAGCAATAAGCCATATTTTTTTACCTTAGCTTTAAAAACTTGTTTTTGTTTTATTTTTCAGTAGCTAGAGGGCTATTTATAGTAACCAGCAGACTATATGCATGACCAGTAATAGAAATGATCTCCTCTTTCCTTGGCTCCACTAATGCCCACTACTTGTTCTGTCTTTGTAATCAGTTAAATGTACACTTCAGATGATTATAAGCTTTGTAACTGTATTCTCTTCAAGCTTTAAATCCCATTACTGAAAAGTGTATACAGTTTGCCCTTCAATAACATGTGTTTGACCTATGGAAATTTTTTTAAATAAATATATTGGTAAATTTTTTGGAGGTTTTCTATAGTTTGAAAAAACTTGAAGGTGAACTATGTAGCCTAAAATGTTTTAAAAAATTAAGAAAAAGTCATGTCATGAATGCTTAAAATATTTGTAGATGCTAGTTTGTTTTATTATTTACTACCATGAAATGTACACAAAATGTATGTGTACAAACAGACTGTACATGGCACTATTTGCAGTCAAGAGAAATGCAAGCAAACATAAAGGTGCAGATTAAATCATAACTGCATGGAATTACCTGTAGTATATGTTGTAATACTGTAATAATTTTGTAGCTACCTCCTGTTGCTTTTGTAGTAAGCTCAAGTGTTGGAAGTATCCCTGTGATGCTTAAAATGGCCTGTGGTTGGCCAGGCGCAGTTGCTCATGCCAGTAATCCGAGAACTTTGGGAGGCCGAGGTGGGTGGATTGCTTGAGCCAAGGAGTTTGAGACTAGCCTAGACAACATGCTGAGACCTTGTCTCTATAAAAAATACAAAAATTAGCTAGGTGTGGTGGTGCATGCTTATAGTCCAGCTACTTAGGAGGCTGAGGCAGGAGGATTGTTTGACCTTAGGAGGCCAAGGTTGCAGTGAGCCAAGATCATGCCACTGCATTGCAGACTGGGTGACAGAGCCAGAACCTATCTCAGAACAAAACAAAAAACAAAACAAAGCCCTGTGATGCTAATCATCTCCATGTGGGCAGCTCATGTCCAGTAAATTGTGTACCTTGGTAAAAAGTGATCTTGGCCAGGCACGGTGGCTGTAATCCCAGCACGTTGGGACACCAAGGTGGGAGGAGCATTTGAGCTCAGGAGTTCAAGACTAGTCTGGCAATATAGTGAGACTTCATCTATTTAAAAAAAAAAAAAAAAGGAAAAAATAGTGATCTCATATTTTTCTTACATATATTTCAGCGTGTTTAGTGTAATACTGTAAACCTTGAATCACACCATGGGGCTCACGGAGTGATACTAGTGATGCTGGAAGTGCTTTCAGGAAGGAGAGAAATGTCATGATGTTACAAGAAAAAGTCAAATTGCTTGATATGCACCATAGATTGAATGCATTCTATGTGGTTGCTTGCCATTTAAAGATAAATAAATTTAGCATAAATGACCATAGTGAAGGAAAGGAAATTCATGAAGCCGTTTTTTGTAGCTACACCAGCAGGTATGAAACCTCACACTTTTTGTAAAATATTCCTTTATCATATTTTGAAAATGCAGCTTTTATATGGGTGCAGGATTGTAATAAGAAAGGCATACCTAGCTGGGCACGATGGCTCACGCCTGTAATCCCAGCACTTTGGGAGGCTGATGTGGGTGGATCATGAGGTCAGGAGTTTGAGACCAGCCTGGTGAATATGGTGAAACCCCGTCTCTACTAAAAATAAAAAAGTTAGCCAGGTGTGGTGGTGCATGCCTGTAGTCCCAGCTACTCAGGAGGCTGAGGCAGGAGAATTGGTTGAACCTAGGAGGCAGAGTTGCAGTGAGTCGAGATCACGCTGCTGCACTCCAGCCTAGGCAACCGAGCAAGCTCTGTCTCCAGAAAAAAAAAAAAAAAAAAAAAAACCTGTAGACGCTAATATAGTTAGAGAAAAAGTGATGTCTGTATGACAACTGTAAAGGTGAAAGATGTTAAACTAGAGAACTTACTACCAGCAAAAGGTGGTTTGATAATTTTAGAAAGAAGTTTACCTTGCCTTAAGAAATGTTGATGCAAATCAACAACAGGAAGTTGAGCAACACCAAATAAACAAACAAAAAGAAATGTTGAGATAACAGAAACCACTTCTGCCAACTAAGAGGCAGGCAGCATATGAGTTTGCAGACACCATTAAGAAAATCATTGAGATGGCCGGGCGCAGTGGCTGAAGCCTGTAATCCCAGCACTTTGGGAGGCCGAGGCTGGTGGATCACGAGGTCAAGAGATCGAGACCATCCTGGTCAACATGGTGAAACCCCGTCTCTACTAAAGATACAAAAAATTAGCTGGGCATGGTGGCGCATGCCTGTAATCCCAGCTACTCAGGAGGCTGAGGCAGGAGAATTGCCTGAACCCAGATAGTGGAGGTAGCGGTGAGCCGAGATCACACCATTGCACTCCAGCCTGGGTAACAAGAGCGAAACTCGGTCTCAAAAAAAAAAAAAAGAGGAGAAAGGTTATCTGCCTGAATAGATTTTTTTTTCTTTTTTTTTTTTTAAAGATAGAGTTTTGTTCTCTTAGGCTGGAATTAAGTGAGTGCTCCAGCCTTGACCTGCTAGGCTTACGTGATCCTCCCATCTCAGCCTCCCGAGTAGCTGAGACTACAGGCACACGCCATTACCACACCCAGCTAATTTTTAAATTACTTTTTGGAGACTCAGTCTCCTTATATTGCCCAGGCTAGTCTTCAATTCTATTGCCTTGTACACCCAAAGTGTTGGGATTACTTATGTGAGCCATTGCACCTGGCCTAAGTAGATTTTTTTTTTTTTGAGACTGACTTTTGCTCTTGTTGCCCAGGCTGGAATGCAGCAGTGCAGTCTTGGCTCACTGCAACCTCTGCCTTCTGGGTTCAAGCGATTCTCCTGCCTCAGTTTCCTGAGTAGCTGGGACTACAGGCACACGCCACCACATCTGGCTAATTTTTTGTATTTTAAGTAGAGACTGGGTTTCACCATATCGGCCAGGCTGGTCTCCAACTCCTTACCATAGGTGATCCACCTGCCTCATGCCTCAGCCTCCCAAAGTGTTAGAATTACAGGCGTGAGCCACTGCTCCTGGCTCTAAATACATTTTAATGTAGATTAAAGTGCCCCATTCTGGAAAAAAAAAATGCCATAGAGGTCGTTAATTCTATTCATAAGAAAAAGAAGTAAGCACCAGGATTTAAGGCAGGAAGGAATGGGCTAACTCTGCTGTTCTGTGCAAATGCAGTCAGGTTTATGATCAGGACTGCCCTTGTCTATAAAGCCGGCAACCTTGAGCCTTGAAGGGAGAAGAGAAATACTGCCTGCTAGTCTTTTGGTTGTATAAGAAGTCCTGGAAAATGAGAACCCTTTTTTTGGATTGATTCCATTGATGCTTTCTCACAGAAATCAGGAAATACCTACCCAGTGAGGGGACTGCCTTTTAAAGTTCTTTGGATTTTGGACAATGCCTCTGGTCATCCAGAACTCCAGGAGTTCAACACAGAAGTGTGGAAATAGTTTACTTGCCCCCAAACAATGTCTCTAATTTAGAAATGCCTTAAGGAATGTCCGCATCAGGGAGCCATGAAGACTTTTAAGACTCATTACGACACTGTATTCTATGGAAAGGCTTGTCAGTGCAATCAAAGAGAACTCAGTTGAGAGCATCACGAATATGCAGGTTACACCACAGAAGATACCATTGTTGTTTTAGAAAAAGGCATGAAGATCATCAGGCTTGAAACAAATTCCTGCCGGAGAAAACTGTCAGATGTACATGACCTCACGGATTTACAGTCAAGGAAATCATGAAAGAGCTTGTAGATATGGCCAAAAAGGTGGGAGTGAGAATGGTGAAGTGTTTCCATATATGGATTGTGAGAAATTCAAGAGCCATTAGACACCACACCACAGGAATTATCAGAAGATGACTTGATGAGAATGAGGGCTTTCAAACCTCTGCCAGAGGATGAGGAAAAGAATTTGATATTAGGCAATTGAGCAGAAGGGTTCTGATTATTGAAGACTGCTTTTGACTTCTTTTTCACTGTGAAGGTGATGAGCATGGAGACCTTCATGATGATTCACTTCCACTAAATAAATAGTGCCGTGGTTTGGATATGGTTTGTTTGGCCTCTCCAAGCCTCATGTTTAAATTTGCTACCCCATTGTTGGTGCTGGGGCCTGGCGTTTGAATTGTAGAGGGTGGATCCCTCTTGAATGGCTTGATGTGTCATTCTTGCTTCTTCTCACTCTTAGTTTCTGGAGAACTGGTTGTTGAAAAGAGCCTGACACTTCCACCTCCATTCTTGCTTTCTCTCTCTCCCTCTTGCTGTGTGATCTCAGCACATGCTGGCTCTTTTTCACCATGGGGTAGAAGCAGCCTGAGACCCTCACTGGAAGTAGATGCTGGTGTCATGCTTGTTGTACAGCCTGTAGAACCATAAGCCGCATGCATCTCTTTTTCTTTATTTTAATACATTACCCAGGCTTAGATATTCCTTTATAGCAGCAAAAATAGACTGTGACAGATAGTAAATATATTTTCTCTTCCTTATGATTTTCCTTTTTTTTTTTCAGACAAGGTCTTGCTGTGTCGCCCAGGCTAGAGTGCGGTGGCATGATCTTGTCTCACTGCGACCTTTGCCTCTCGGTCTCAAGTGATCCTCCCACCTTAGACCCCCAAGTAGCTGGGACTACAGGCACACACCACCGTGCCCGGCTAATTTTTGTGTTTTTAGTAGAGACAGGTTTTGTCATGTTGCCCTGGCTGGTCTCGAACTCCTGTGCTCAAGTGATCCACTTGCTTCAGCCTTCCAAAGTGCTCGGATTACAGGCAGGAGCCACTGGGCCTGGCCTCTTAGGATTTTTTTTTTTTTTTTGAGATGGAGTCTTACTCTGTGGCCCAGGCTGGAGTGTAGCAGTGCAATCTTGGCTCACCACAACCTTTCCCTTCCATATTCTCCTGCCTCAGCCTCCTGAGTAGCTGGGATTAGAGGCGCCAGCCACCATGTTCAGCTAATTTTTGTATTTTTAGTAGATATGGGGCTTCAGCAGGTTGGACGGGCTGGTCTTGAACTCCTGACCTCAGATGGTCAGCCTCCTCAGCCTCCCAAAGTGCTGGGATTACAGGTGTGAGCCGCTGCCCCTGGCTGATGATTTTCTTAATAACATTTTCTTTTATTTAGTTTGTTTCATTGTGGGAATACCATATATAATACATATATAAAATATGTGTTAATCTATTTACATTGTTGGTAAGGCTTCTGGTTTCTGGGGAGTCAAAAGTTGTATGTGGATTTTTGACTGTGCATGGTTGGGGTGGTGTCCCTAATCCCTGTGTTGTCAAGGATCAGTTGTACTTCCCCTGTATAGGCAAAGACTGTCTTATTTCCACGATTTACCAGAGATGTGATACTTCCCATTTCCCCAAAAGCCTGGTTTATCTTTGAAAAACATTTTTTTTTTTTGAGATGGCTTCTCGCTCTCTGGAATGTGATGGCATAATCTCGGCTCACTGCAATCTCCACCTCCTGGATTCAAGCAGTTTTCCTGCCTCAGCCTCCCAAGTAGCTGGGATTACAGGCACCCGCCACCATGCCTGGCTAGTTTTCGTATTTTTAGTAGAGAGGGGGTTTTACCATGTTGGCCAGGCTGGTCTCGAATCCTGACCTTAAGTGATCCGCCTACCTCGGCCTCCCAAAGTGCTGGGATTACAGGTGTGAGCTCAGCTTGTTTTGTTGCTGTTGTTATTTTTTTTTTTTTTTTGAGACGGAGTTTCGCTCTTGTTACCCAGGCTGGAGTGCAATGGCACGATCTCGGCTCACTGCAACCTCCGCCTCCTGGGTTCAGGCAATTCTCCTGCCTCAGCCTCCTGAGTAGCTGGGATTACAGACACGCGCCACCGTGCCCAGCTAATTTTTTGTATTTTTAGTAGAGACGGGGTTTCACCATGTTGACCAGGATGGTCTCGATCTCTGGACCTCGTGATTCACCCGCCTCGGCCTCCCAAAGTGCTGGGATTACAGGCGTGAGCCACCGCGCCCGGCCGTTGCTGTTGTTATTGAGACAGAGTCTTGCTCTTGTTGCCCAGGCTGGAGTGTGTAATCTCATCTCACTGCAACCTCCGCCTCCTAGGTTTAAGTGATTCTCCTGCCTCAGCCTCTCAAATAGCTGGGATTATAGGCACCTGCCACCATGCCTGGCTAATTTTTTCTATTTTTAGTATCGGCAGTGTTTCACCATGTTGGCCAGGCTGGTCCTGAACTCCTGACATCAGGTGATCCACCCACCTTGGTGTCCCAAAGTGCTGGGATTACAGGTATGAGCCACCCTGCCCAGCCTTATCTTTGAATTTTTTTTGCTAAGGCTATAATAATGGCTGTTGGAGGCAGCTGACCAGAGTTCAAGTTTTAATGCCACCGCTTTTCTCATTGGTGTTAGCTAAGTTATCTAATTGCTTTAAGGCTAAGCTTCTTCATCCTGAAAGAGAGCTAATAAAACCTACCTCTCAGAGTAAAGGAGATGTTTGAGGATAAAATGAGATAATTCTTACCCTTTATGTGACACATCCAAAATGCTTAGTAAGCTGGGACTACAGGTATGTGTCACCATGCGTGGCTGATTTTGTTTTTTACTTTTGTACATAGGAGGTTTCACTACGTTGACTAGGCTGGTTTCACACTCCTGGCCTTGAGTTTGTTCTGTCTTGGCTTCCCAAAGTGTTGGGATTACGGGTGTGAGCAACTTGAGCCCAGGCTTAAATCTTTATTTCTATCAGCAATAACTCCTATAAGGTATTTGTAAGAGATACGTTGTCTAAGTATGGGTCATGAAAGTGAACTAGAGCTATGCATTTACCATCAGATCAAGAAATAGTGAAGAGACATTTATTGTTCCTAGCAGGTCATCTCTATTTAGGTCTGTAATTCCAAACTATAATAAAGGGACAGGCAGCAGACTAAGACATGTGATAAAAGGAATGGAGGACTCCAGCAGCTTTTAAAAAAAATTACTGTTATTTAAAAAATCTAACTGTTGGTTTACCACGAAAATACTGAATAGTCTTAGTTGGGAACTTCAGGTGATAAAGGAGTAAGGTGGATACATAAGGCCTTTACCACAGTGTTGTTAGGGTAGCAGATGCTTTTTTTTTTTTTTTTTGAGACAGAGTCTCTCTCTTTGTTGCCCAGGCTGGAATGCAGTGGCATGATCTTGGCTCACTGCAATCTCCGCCTCCCAGGTTCAAGCAAGTCTCCTGCGTCAGCCTCCTAAGTAGCTAGGACTACAGGTGCGTGCCACCACATCTGACTAATTTTTGTATTTTTTTTTTTTAAGTAGAGACAGGGTTTCACCTTATTGGTCAGTCTGGTCTCGAATTCCTGACCTCCTTATCTGCCTGCCTCAGCCTCCCAAAGTGCTGGGATTACAGACGTGAGCTACCGTGCCCGGCAGCAGATGCTTTTTGGAGTACTGCCTGTTTCAGGTCTTTCCTTTCTCATACTTTGTCTCTATCATCTATCTTCCACAGGACTGGAGAAATCTCTGTTGCAGAAGAGATACTTGTATTTTTAACATTAGGTTTTGAAAATTTTGGAAATAACTCTTCCTTCTTTTAGGTATTTAATATATCTGATACAGATGCAGACTTAAATTTCACTATGAAAACGTGAATACAGGTTGTACATGCTTTAATTTTTTTTTTGAGATGGAGTCTCGCTCTCTTGCCTGGGCTTAAGTGCAGTGGCACAATCTTGGCTCACTGCAACTTCTGCCTCCTGGGTTCGAGCGATTCTCCTGCCTTAGCCTCCTGAGTAGCTGGGACTACAAGCGCCTGCCTCCTTGCCTAGGTAATTTTAGTATTTTTAGTAGAGATGGGGTTTTACCATATTGGCCAGGCTGATCTCGAATTCCTGATGTTGTGGTCAGCCTGCCTCTGCCTCCCAAAGTTCTGGGATTACAACTGTGAGCCACCAGGCCTGGTCTCATACCTTAATTTTAAGCTGAGTATGTATGACATTGAGCTATATGAAATTGTCTTTTGTTTTTTGGCCCAGACTATCAAATTTCATGTGGTTCTTCTGAACTAACACAAAAGATAGCTAATATAGTGACTAACATTTATTCCGTACTTATTGTGTATTGGGCATTCTGGTATGTACTTTAATATGCATTTATGTTTAATTCTCACAACACTCTAAATTAAGCTTAAAAATTTTTTCAGCTGCCCAGATTCCATTTATGCTACTGGAAATGGGTCTTAGTTTTTGTATGGGAATTATCTCTTGTCTATTTTTGGTTCACATTGTTTGGGTTTCTCTCTTGTTTGCTTCATGCTCCAGGATGGAGCATGGCCTGTTTTACTTAGTGCCTTCCACCTTTCAGTTGGAGAGCCCACACATAGCTAATCTCAGGGCCTTTGCATGAGGATTTGGAAGAGGCTCTTGCTTTTCTCCTACAGGCTTCCATGGAGAGGATGTGAGTTAGAGATATTGAACCCATTTTGTCACCAGGCAGATTCTGAAAATCAACAGAGAAAAAAGCCTTGCCAAGAGTTAGAGAGAAACTCAATCCTGGTGGTTTTGTTTATTTATTTTGATTAATTAATTTTCTGTTTAGAGTCTCACTGTGTTATCTAGACTGGAGTGCAGTGGCACGGTCTCAGCTCATGAAACCTCTGCCTCCTGGTTTCAAATGATTCTCCTGCTTCAGCCTCCCAAGTAGCTGTGAGTACTGGTATGTGTCACCATGCCTGGCTAATTTTTGTATTTTTTTGTAGAGACAGGGTTTTACCATGTTGGCTAGACTGGACTCAAAACTCCTGACCTCAAGGGATCCGGCCGCCTTGGCCTCCCAAAGTGCTGGGACTACAGGCATCAGCCACCGTTCCCGGCCCTGATGATGCCATTTAAACCCTAACTCGAGGTGTGTCTTATGCATAGGTTGCCTGCTGGACTTCTAGTTATTTGTTTAAGCTGGGTCGAGTTGGATTTTCTGTTACTTTTTTTTGTTGGAGACAGGGTCTCACTCTCACCCTGGTTAGAGCACAGTGACATGATCGTGGCTCACTGTAGCCTTGACCTCCCAGGCTTAAGCAGTCCTCTCACCACAGCCTCCTGAGTAGCTGGGACCACAGGTGTGCTCCACCATCCCTGGCTAATTTTTTTATTTTTAGTTGAGATGTGGTCTAGTAATGTTGGCCAGGCTCTTCTCAAAGTCTTGGGCTTAAATGATCCTTCTGCCTCTTTTTGCCAAAGTGTTGGGATTATAGGTGTGAGCCACTGTGCCTTGCTTGCTAATTAAAAAAAAATTGTTTTTTTGTAGACATGAGGTCTTGCCATGTTGCGCAGGCTGTTCTTGAACTCCTAGTCTCTAGCAGTCCTCCTGCTGTGGCCTCCAAAGTGCTGGGATTATGGGCATGCGCCACTGTGCCCAGCTGTATTTTCTGTTAATTAAAACTGAAAGAGCAACATTGTTGATTATAGTCACATGGAAACAACTCAAATGTCAGTTGATGAATAAACAAAATCTAGCATATCCTTACAATGGAATATTATTCAGCAGTAAGAATAATGAAGTACTATTACATGCTACAACATGGGTATACCTTGAAAACATTATACTAGATCGAAGAAGTCAGTCATAAAAGACCGCATATTAATATGATTTAATTTATATCAAGTATCTGAAATAGGCAAATTCATAGAGACAATAAGTAGGTTGCCTAGGGCTGGTGGGGAGGGGGAAATATGGAGAGTGCCTGTTGATGGCTATGTGTTTCTTTGTGAGGTGATAAAAAGACTGTAAAATTGATTTTGGTAATGGTTGTACAGTTCTGTGAATATACTAAAGTCATTAAGTTGTACACTTTAACTGGGTGAATTGTATGTGTGAGTTATATGTCTGACTATAGCTGTTATTAAAAAAACAACAGGAGGACAAAAAGGCTGCTGGGAGTAGCAGTGTCTGGCCTCCCAAAATGCTGGGACTACAAGCGTGAGCCACTGTTCCTAGCCCTGATGGTGGTATTTAAACCCTAACTCAAGATTCATGGTTGCCTTAAGGCTGATGGGAAGGGGGAAATATGGAGAGTGCCTGTTGATGGCTATGTGTTTCTTTTTGGGGTGATAAAAATACTACCAAGTCCAAACTTAAAACTGTGTTATCTTGCCTTTTTTTCAACGAAGTCATCTTTATGGAACTTTGTAGCTGGGAGTTCCTTAGCAATTACTTAATCTAACCCTTTCATTTTACTGATGAGAAAATTGAACCTTAGATAATGAGGGATTTATGACTTAGTTTCAAAGACAGGCAGATAAACAACTAGCAGTGATACAAGGTGGAATAGAAGTTACCCAATAGAGGTACAGGTATTTATTGTGTGAAATTAAAGGAGGGATTGTTTAATTCTGATGACTAGCCAAGAGGTTGTTTTGTTTTTTTTGAGATGGAGTTTTGCTCTGTCACCCAGGCTGGAGTGCATTGGTGTGATCTTGGCTAACCGTAGCCTTTATCTCCTGGATTCAAGTGATTCTCCTGCCTCAGCCTCTCGAGTAGCTGGGATCACAGGTGTGCGCACCACCACACCCAGCTAATTTTTGTATTTTGAGTAGACACTGGGTTTCATCATGTTGGCCAGGCAGGTCTTGAACCTTTGACCTCAGGTGATTTGCCTGCCTCAGCCTCCCAGAGTGCTGAGATTACAGGAGTGAGCCACTGTATCCAGCAGTGGATTATAAAGATGTCTTAGTCTGTTTACTATTGCAATAACTGAATACCTGAGACTGCTTTATTTACTTACTTACTTTGAGACAGTCTCTCTCTTATAGCCCAGGCTGGAGTTCAATGGCACAGTCTCGCAACCTCCGTCCGCCAGGTTCAAGTGTTTCTGCTGCCTTAGCCTCCTGAGTAGCTGCAATTACAGGTGTGCTCCACCACGCCCGGCTAATTTTTTGTATTTTTAGTGGAGACTGGGTTTCACCGTTTTGGCCAGACTGGTCTCAAACTCCTAACCTCAGGTGATCTGCCAGCCTCAGCCTCCCAAAGTGTTGGGATTTCAGACATGAGCCACCGTGCCCAGCTGGTAATTTATTATTATTATTATTTTTGAAATGGAGTCTCACTATGTTAGCCAGGCTGGTCTCAAACTCCTGACCTTAGGTGATTTGCCTGCCTCAGCCTCCCAGAGTTCTGAGATTACGGGAGTGAGCCATTGTGCTTGGCTGAGACTGGGTAATTTATAAAGAAAAGGAATTTATTTCCTTCAGTTCCGCATGTTGGGAAGGCCAAAGTCAGTCAAGGGGCCTATCTAATGAGGACCTTCTTGTTTTTTGGGGACTCTGCAGAGTCCCAAGGCAGCCTAGAGTATCACATGGTTAGGGGGCTGAGTGTTTTCTAGCTCAGGACTCTTCCTCTTACAAAGCCACCAGCCACACTTCCAGGATAACCCGCTAATTTATGAATAGGTTCCATTCATGAAGACAGAACCGTCATTACACAGTCATCTTTTAAACGCTTGCCTCATAATACTGCCACATTGGGGATTAACTTTAGAATGAGTTTTGTAGGGACAAACATTAAAATCTTGTAAAAAGGTGGTAGCAGATAGATAAAGCACATGAGATGGGCTCTGTAAACTTTAATGTAGTATAGCCTGATTTAGCTGAGACTTGTGGCTTCGTACCCTAATCCTATTGTATAGTGGCTGATTAGCCATGTAATCTGAACATGTTTAAGCCATCTATGTGCCTCAGTTTCCTCATTTGTAAAATGCGATTCATTATAGCAACTATAGCACTTTGGGAGGCCAAGGTGGGCAGATCACTTGAGCACGAGTTCAAGACCAGTCTGGCCAATATGGAGAAACCCTGTCTCTACTGAAAAAAATACAAAAATTAACCAGGTGTGTTTGCATATACCTGTAGTCGCAGCTACTTGGGAGGCTGAGGCAGGAGAATTGCTTGTACCCAGGAGGCAGAGGTTGCAGTGAGCTGAGATTGCGCCACTGTACTCTAGCCTGGGTGACAAGAGAGACTCTGTCTCAAAAAAAAAAAATAAAATAAAAATTATAGCAACTATAGGGTTATTGTGAGGATTATGTAAAAATTCAGGTGATATATTTAGCATAATACCTGCAGGTCTTAAGACAGGCACTGTTCAATAAATAGTAACTTTGCTATTTACTCTTTTCTTCCTGTTGGATCCACTCAGTTATCTCTGGTTTTTGGGTTTAGCTAATCCTTGACCCTAGGACTTTGACATGGGTATTTATGAAGGATCCCTGATTACATAGGGCATTAAGGCGTGATTGTACTTTAATGCTACCACGTATTGTTACTCTCTTCTCCTAATTCTTTGTTTTTGACAAGCTCTGATATATTTCTTTTTCTTTTTCTTTTTGAGACGGAATCTCACTCTGTCGCCCATGCTGGAGTGTAGTGATGTGATCTAGGCTGCAACCTCTGTCTCCAGAGTTCAAGTGATTCTCCCACCTCAGCCTTCCAAGTAGCTGGGACTACAGGTGTGTGCCATCATGCTTGGCTTATTTTTGTATTTTTTAGTAGAGATGGTGTTTCACCATGGTAGCCAGGCTGGTCTCAAACTCCTGACCTCAGGTGATCTACCCACCTCCGCCTCCCAGAATGCTGGGATTACAGGATTACAGGTGTGAGCCACTATGCCCAGCTGCTCTGCTATCTTTCTTTCTTTTTTTCTTTTCTATTTTCACTGCTGGCAAGAATGTTATATTTCCTTAGGTAATTTTTTTTTTCTTTTTAAAAAGCATTATCACCTGATTGGGCAGAACTAGCTTGGTTAGAAAATAGTTCAAGTGCGGCTGGGCTTGGTGCCTCATGCCTGCAATCCCAGCACTTGGGGAGGCTGAGTACAGTGGTGCCATCTCAGCTTACTGTAACCCCTGCCTCCTGAATTCAAGCAATTCTCCTGCTTTAGCTTTCCAAGTAGCTGGGACCACAAGCATATGCCACCACCCTGGTTAATTAAAAAATTTTTTTTTTTTTGCAGAGATGAGGGGGATCTCACCACATTGCCAAGCTGGTCTCAAATTCCTGGGCTCAAGCGATCCTCCTGCCTCAGCTTCCCAAAGTGCTGGGATTATAGGGATGAGTCGCCATGCACAGCCATAATTTCCTTCTTTTTTTTTTTAAAGGCTGAATAATACCTAATTTTAGTTACAGATATTTAAAAGCCAGTCTGTGGCCAGTGTGTTGGCTCATGCTTGTGATTCCAGCATGTTGAGAGACTGAGGTGGGAGGATCAGTTGAGTCCAGTAGTTTGAGATAAGCTTAGGCTAGTTGAGACCTTGTCTCTACAAAAATGAAAAAAATTAGCCAGGCATGGTGGCATGTACCTGTAATCCCAGCACTTTGGGAAACTGACGTGGGAGGATTGCTTGAGTCTAGGAGTTTAAGACCAGCGTGGACAAATAGTGAGAACCTATCTCTACAAAAATAAAAAATTAGCTGGGTGTGGTGGTGCGTGTCTGTAATCCCAGCTACCTGGAAGGCAGATTAGAGGAGGGAGGATCATCTTGAGCCCATAGGTTGAGTGAAGTTTCAGTGAGCCGTGATTATGCCCACTGCCCTTCAGCCTGGGTGAGAGTGAAACCTTATCTTAAAAAAAAAAAAAAAAAAGACAGTCTGTCTCATAACTAAGTAAAAGATAATTTATATTAATTTTATGGTTCCAGGGCAATGGGCAGTATTTTATTTCTTCGTGTAGAAATTTTACTTTTTTTTTTGAGGTGGAGTTTCGCTCTTGTTACCCAGGCTGGAGTGCAATGGCGCGATCTTGGCTCACCGCAACCTCCGCCTCCTGGGTTCAGGCAATTCTCCTGCCTCAGCCTCCTGAGTAGCTGGGATTACAGGCATGCGCCACCATGCCCAGCTAATTTTTTGTATGTTTAGTAGAGACGGGGTTTCACCATTTTGACCAGGATGGTCTCGATCTCTTGACCTCATGATCCACCCAGCTCGACCTCCCAAAGTGCTGGGATTACAGGCTTGAGCTGCCGCGCCTGGCCCAGAAATTTTACTTTTTAGTAAACCCTTGATTTTCAGGGACCCAGAAAACTGATAACCAACAGATGTTAGGTGCCACTTAAATCATGCAGTTAATAAAGGTTTTTTTTTTTTTTTTTTAACAAATAAGCCGAAAAGACTTGAAGCTCCATTAATAATTAGAGTTGTGGAGTGTGGCTTTTGTGTTGTATTTGATAGTGCTGGATACGTAACAGTTTATTGACCTTCATTTAACAGTTGTGTGAGTTACCTTCTGTGTGTCAGTCGCTGTGCAGAGGTGACAAGCAGGAGTTGTTTTCTACATCATGGAGAGTTGTGTGAAAATCATCGAAGTACAGAATCCTTCACTTTATAGGAAAGGAAATAATTGTGGTTGTGAATGCAGTTGAGAATGGTTTGAAGCTAATTAGTAAATTGGAATAGTTACTGATGATGATGAAATATGTACCTCCATGAATTTTTAAAAAAAACTTTAAAACCTTGATAATAGCATTTGGTGATTATTTTGCTGGATTAGAAAACCTTGGAAGAAGTTTTTTTCAGCTTGGATATAAAGTACATCTTTAGAAAGATTGTCACCTCGTACTGCCTTAAAAGACAGCAGTAAAATTTTGTACTCTTTTTTTTTTTTTTTAAAGAAGTTAAATTTCATCTTAATGTCTAATCAGCAGAGGGAGGGAAGTACATAACGTTTTAAACCATTGCCACTGAAGAGAACTTTCTGTGATTATGGAAACATTCTGCATATGTGCTGTCCAGTATCATAGCTGATACTCTATGTTGGTTAGGCTGGTCTCAGCCTCCTGACCTCAGGTGATCTGTCTCACTGCAACTTCTGCCTCCCCGGTTAAAGCAATTTTCCTGCCTCAGCCTCCTGAGTAGCTGGGATTACAAGTGCCTGCCACCCCATCTGGCTAATTTTTATATTTTTAGCAGAGATAGGGTTTCACCATCTTGGCCAGGCTTGTCTGAAACTCCCACCTCAGGTGATGCATCTGCCTCTCAGCCTCCCAAAGTGCTGGGATTACAGGCATGAGCCACTGTTCCTCATTTTTTTTTTTTGTTTTTTGAGATGGAGTTTTGCTCTTGTGTCCCAGGCTGGAGTGGAATGGCATGATCTCGGCTCACTGCAACCTTCACCTCCTGGGTTCAAGCGAGTCTTCTGCCTCAGCCTCCTGAGTAGCTGGGATTACAGGCGCCCACCACCACACAGCTAATTTTTGTATTTTTAGTAGAGACGGGTTTCACTATATTGGTCAGTCTGATCTTGAACTCCTGACCTTGTGGTTCACCTACCTCGCCTTTTTTTTTTTTGAGATGGAGTCTTGCTCTGTCGCCCAGACTGGCATGCAGTGATGTGATCTTGGCTTACTGAAACCTCCACTTTTCAGTTTAAAGCAGTTCCCTGCCTCAGCTTCCCGAGTAGCTGGGATTACAGGTGCCCGTCCTTATGCTCAGCTAATTTTGTGTTTTTAGTAGAGACGGGGGTTTCACCATCTTGGCCAGGCTAGTCTTGAACTCCTGACCTAGTAATCCACCCTCCCTGGCCTCCCAAAGTGTTGGCGTCAGTAACCATGCCTGGCCCTTCTTGTTTAAAGTGTGAGTGTGAACCTGAATGAGGTTTCAATCAGAGGAATGCTTAATTGTTTATTTCCCAGAGGCCATCACACAAGGCTGAGCAGAAAGACTCCCAGATAAAGTTAATTGTGGTACTTTGGAAATAAGGAATAGTGGAAGGGTTGTATAGTCAAATTTTCAAGTTAGAGTGTAGAGCAGCGGTCGACATACTGTGGATTGCTGGCCAGATATAGCCTGTCATGTGTGTTTGTATGGCTTGTAAGAGCTTTTACATTTTTTTTTTTTTTTTTTTTTGAGACGAAGTTTCGCTCTTGTTACCCAGGCTGGAGTGCAATGGCGCGATCTCGGCTCACCACAACCTCCGCCTCCTGGGTTCAGGCAGTTCTCCTGCCTCAGCCTCCTGAGTAGCTGGGATTACAGGCACGTGCCACCATGCCCGGCTAATTTTTTGTATGTTTAGTAGAGACGGGGTTTCACCATGTTGACCAGGATGTTTTCGATCTCTTGACCTCGTGATCCACCCGCCTCGGCCTCCCAAAGTGCTGGGATTACAGGCTTGAGCCACCTCGCCCAGCCTAGCTTTTACATTTTTAAATGACTGAAAAAAAATTCAGAAGACTTTGTGACATTACAGGAATTTAGATTTCAGTGTATAGCCCAGGTCTACTTTGTAAGGCAGGAGGATCTTTTTTGACACTAGGAGTTTGAGATGAGCTTGATCAATATAGTGATAATTCATTTCTACCAAAATAAATAAATAAATAAATAAATAAATAAATAAATAAAAAGATACCTGGGGTCCCAGCTACGTGGGATGCTGAGGTGGGAGGATCACTTGAGCCCCCCAGGAGTTCAAAGCTGCACCGAACTATAGTCTTAAAAAAAAAAATTCTGTGTTCATAAATAAAGTTTTTTTGAAACACAATTGTATTCATTTTTTTTACATATTGTCTGTGCTTTTGTGCTGTAGTGGCAGAGTTGGAGTGTTGTGAGAAAGACCATGTTGCTTACAAAGCCTTGTGGTTTTGTAAGGTTGACTGTTTTGCTTTTTATGGGAAGCATTTGCTAACTTCTGGTGAGAATACTTTTGAAAAATAGAATGATATGACAATGTAGGCTGGGCAAAGTGGCTCATACCTATAATTCCAGCACTTTGGGAGCCCAAGATGGGTGGATCACCTGAGGTGAGGAGTTTGAGACCAGCCTGGCCAACATGGTGAAACCTGTCTCTACCAATAATATAAACACTAGCTGGGCATGGTAGTGCACATTTGTAATCCCAGCTACTTGGGAGGCAGAGGTTGCAGTGATCCCAGATTGTGGCATTGCACTCCAACCTGGGCAACAAGAAGGAAACTTCATCTCCAAAAAAATAGAAAAAGATATGACTTTGTAAACTAAGAGATAAAGATTTATGAAAAATGGGGACTTAAAATTCATTTGCTAATCATACTTAAGTGAGCAGAATATTGAAACACAAAGTGCTAAAATGGAAATGCATTCTGAGTCAGAAAACGTGTGTAGGAAATTAAAGGTTGTATGAACAAGGGTTCTTTGCTCAAGGAGTCTATGTTCTGGTGGAGGATTGGACGACTAACCACACAGATGTCTACAGATTTTCTGGCCTTCACCCTGTCCCATTTCAAAGACTCCATTACTGCGAAAATACTGTTTTTCTTAATAATGATTTTTTTTTTTGAGTCAGGGTCTCGCTCTGTCGCCTAGGCTGGAGTATATTGGTGTGATCTTGGCTTACTGTAGCCTCAACCTCCTGGGCTCAAGTGATCTTCCCACCTCAGCTTCCTGTATAGCTGAGACTACAGGCACATGCCACCATGCCTAGCTAATTTTTGTATTTTTTGTAAAGATGGGGTTTCACTGTGTTGCCAAGGCAGCTCTTAAGTTCTTAGGCTTGAGAATCATCCCTCCTTTGCCTCCCTAAGTGTTGGGTTTACAGGTGCGAACCACTGCTCCTGCCAATAGTGACAGATTTACAAATGTTTGCCATTCAAACATTGATGACATTCAAGTCCTCCTCGAAGGCTTCTACCTACTTTCTTTACTATCTCTTTTACCACTTCCCTGCAAACTTTTAACTTGTGAACACATCCTACTTGCAGGGCCTCTTGGGAGCAGGTTTGGGTTTGGAGACAATTTTTTCAGGCCCTTAGAAGATTTTTTATGTCATTTGTATTTGACTCCTAGCTCAGCAGTTTATTCCTTTGCCTCTTTGTGACTCTGCTTCCTCCTTTCCCATTCTGTGCCTTTATATATTCCATTTTATAGTCCCTCCTTCCCTCTTCCTGTTTATTTGAATATCATCTGCTTTTCCCTATTCAGGTCAAATCTGTAGGTTGGGTATGTGGGGCTGTGTGGGAGGAGAATGACAAAGTTAGGGAGAGCATGTACCTTTTTCAGTGAGACAAGAGGATAGTATGTAACGAGGCCTAGAGGAGAGCGAGAACAAGGTGGATAATGGAAGTAATTTGGTATGTGTTGAGTTTAATGTCTTTGTGGAGAGTGTTGGGAGACCAGGGAGCTAGGCAAACAGAATGTTATGAAAGACTCTTTCTTGTATCAGTAGGTTTTCAAATTTTATTGTATGTAAGATTCATCTGGGCTAAAAATTCCTAGGCTCCACTCCCAGAGATTGAGAGCCCAGATTGCAAGGCATCCAGTTATTCATTTCTATTAAAAAAAAAAAATTGCTTGGATTTTGGTGGGATTACATTGAGTATATGGATCAATTTGGGGAGAATCGACTTTTTTTTGATACAGGGTCTCAGTGTAACAAAGACTGGAGTGTAGTGACATGATCTTGGTTCACTACAATGTCCACAACCTGAGCTCAAGTGATCATCCTTGCTTCAGCCCCTAGGTAGCTGGGATTATAGGCATGAGGCTATATTATAGGCACACTTGGCTAATTTTTGTAATTTTGGCAGAGACAGGGTTTCACCATGTTTTTCAGGCTAGCCTCAAGATCCTCCTGAGCTCTAGTGATCCATCCACCTCAGCCTCCCAAAGTGCTAGGATTATAGATGTGAGCCAGCGCTCCTGGCTGAGAATTGATGTCTTAACAATATTATACTTTTGCCCCATGAGCATGATATTTCTTTCTCTCTCTCTTTTTTTTTTAAGACTGGTTTTCTCTTTGTTGTCCAAGCTGGAGTGCAGTGGTGCTGTCCTAGCTCACTGCAACCTCCGCCTCAGGTGATTCTCATGCTTCAGCCACCCCACGTAGCTGGGATTACAGATGTATGTCACCATGCTCCCCTAATTTTTTTATTTTTAGTAGAGATGGGGTTTCGCTATGTTGGCCAGGCTTGTTTGGAACTCTGGGGCTCAAGCAGTCCTCCCTCTTTGGCCTCCCAAAGTGTTGGGATTACAGGAATGAGCCACTGGCTCTGGCCTCAACGATATGTGCTTACATTTATTTAGGTCATGGTCATATTTAAAATTTTGAGTAATATTTTATAGTTTTTAATGTACAGGTTTTCCTTGACTTATCTCTAGTATTTTATAGTTTTTGATGCGGTTATTAATGGTATATATTTTTAGGTTCAAGTTTTGTTTTGT
Organism: Callithrix jacchus; assembly: GCF_049354715.1. NCBI lineage: Eukaryota > Metazoa > Chordata > Mammalia > Primates > Cebidae > Callithrix > Callithrix jacchus. The sequence goes on along the minus strand of NC_133512.1, from coordinate 75,741,612 downwards.
TTTGTTTTTGAGACAGTGTCTCGCTCTGTCGCCCAGGCTGGAATACAATGGTGCTCTCTTGGTTCACTGCATCCTTTGCCTCCTGGGTTCAAGCGATTCTCCTGCCTTAGCCTCCCAAGTATCTGGGAATACAGGTGCGTGCCACCACGCCTGGCTAATTTTTCTTTTTGTATTTTTAGTAGAGACAGGGTTTCACCGTGTTAGCCAGGATGGTCTCGATCTCCTGACCTTATGATCCGCCTGTAATCCCAGCACTTTGGGAGGCCAAGGTGGGTGAATCACGAGGTCAGGAGATTGAGACCATCCTGGCCAACATGGTGAAACCCTGCCTCTACTAAAATACAAAAAATTAGCCTGGCGTGGTGGTGCATGCGTGTAGTCCCAGCTACTTAGGAGGCTGAGGCAGGGGATTCGCTTCAACCTAGGAGGCAGAGATTGCAGTGATCCAAGTTCACAACACTACACCCCAGCCTGGTGACAGAGCAAGACTCCATCACCAAAAAAAAAAAAAAAAAAAAAATCTCCAGACATGCCAGATGTCCCTGGGCTGTGTGTGTGTGTGTGTGTGTGTGTGTGTGTGTGATCAAAAGTGCCTGATTCAGAACATTCTTATAGGTCATATTTCATGAGACCACTGTGATGGTTAATTTGATAGTGTACGGAAAAGAGTCATGCAGACAATAATTGAGTGATATTATAAATTCTTCAAGTTGATGTTATGGTACTTTATTTTGTTTTAGCATTATTGTTTTAAGCTCAAAAGGACAGTCTTTGAAAATCGTTAATTATGTCTTAGATTCCAAGGAAACTTTAATAAACAAATAATTAAATGTGGGTGCTTTACATTAATATGAGACGGTATGTCTGATTATACCTCTGTATGGCAATCAGGGAAGAAAAATGAAGAAATGGAAGATTATTAAGAAATTGGACTGCTGTCCACTTGTTCTTGTGTTACATCTTCCTTGTGTAGTTTTATTACTCTATGTCAAAGCTTGTCGTTTTCCAGAATAGCAGTTATAAAAATCAGGTAGTTTTTTTTTTTTTTTTTTCTTTTTATAAGATGGAAGATGGTGTCTCTCTGTTGCCCAGGCTGGAGTGCAATGGTGCCATCTCTGCTCACTGCAACCTCCACCTCCTGGGTTCAAGCAACTCTCCTGCCTCAGCCTCCTGAGTAGCTACGATTACAGGTGCCCACCACCATGCCTGGGTAAATTTTTGTATGTTTTTAGTAGAGACGGGTTTTCGCCATGTTGGCCAGGCTGGTCTCAAACTCCTGACTTCAAGAGATACATGTCCTCCCAAAGTGCTGGGATTACAGGTGTGAGCCACCGTGCCTGGCCAAAAAAATAAACTGTGTTTCAAAAACAAAATAACTACACTTTGGTGGGTACCTATTATTTTTTATATTTTTCTTTTTTTAGGGCAGGGTCTTGCTCTGTTGCCCAGGCTGGAGTGCAGTGTTGCCCTGTGGTTTCTTTATTGTTAATTTCACCATCTTTTGAAAAGAGCACCCTAATTTTATTTTGCAGAATTACTTTTTCTCTGTGGGAGCACAGTATTGTTTGAAAGTGCTATTCAGGGGATTAGGGGGATGGAAAAGTATTTTGTGTCCTGGCTTAGGGAATAGTCAGGTGCATAACTTAATTTAAACCTAGGGTTTCATCCGTGGAATTTGAATGCCAAATTCAGGCATTTGGGACTGTCTGGGCCACCTGTATCTTAACCTTCTTGTCCCTGTCCCTGGGTCGTTATCCTTTCCTTTGACCCTGGAGAGCTCCCCAATTAATTAGCTATTAAAAATTGATGTTTAACCTTTCTCCCAGATAGCTTGGTTAAAATCTATAAAGGGCCCAGAATTATTATGTTTTGAAAACTAAAATGAAGCATATACTTCTCATACATATTATTTTAGCTGGGTGTAACTTTTTTTTTTCTGATTTTTTTTTTTTTTTTTTAATATTCTTTCCAAGGAGGGCTGTTTTGTGAAGATAAATCTGGTCTACAAAAAAATGTCGACCTGGTATGGTGGCTCACACCTGTAATCCAAGCACTTTGGGAGGCCAAGGTGGGCAGATCACCTTGAGGTCAGGAGTTCGAGGTCAGCCTGGCTAACATAGTGAAACCTTGTCTCTACTAAAAATACAAAAAATTTGCCAGGCATGGTGGCAGGCACCTGTCATCTTAGCCACTTGGGAGGCTGAGGCAGGAGAATCGCTTGAACCTGGGAGGCAGAGGTTGTAGCCAGCTGAGATCACACCACTGTACACCAGCCTGGGTGACAATGTGAGACTCCGTCTCAAAAAAAAAAAAAAACAAAAAAACCCACTCACCTGAGAATGGCAACCACTCTATCTTCCCCCCACCCCTGCCACCCATTTTGGAGACTGGATCTCCTCTGTCGACCTAGCTGGATTGCAGTGGCTTGATCACAGCTCACTGCAGTCTTGACCTCCACGGTGTACTTCTGCCTCCCAAGTAGCTGGGACTACAGGTATGCACTACCATGTCCAGCTAATTTATTTTTCGTAGAGATGGAGTCTCACTTTGTTGCTCAGGCTGGTCTTGAACTCCTGGGCTAGAGCAGTAATCTTGCCGCAGCCTCCCAAAGTGTTGGGATTACAGGTGTGAGCCACTGTGGCAGGCCTAGGCAACCCTTTTTGAGGAAATTTTTATATGGCTATATTTGATGCTGTGAGACTCTCTGACACAGCAGTAATTTTAACAGTAATAAGCTGGATAGTAGGCATGTTTCAGAATCTACAAAAATCACATTTCCCATTTATATTTTTATTCATTTATTTTTTGAGACAGAGTCTCGCTCTGTCACCCAGGCTAGAGTGCAGTGGATGATTTTGCGTGATTTCTGCTAACTGTATATTAATGTTTAATATTTTATCTCTTCCTCCAGAAATAACTAAGATCAAGGTGTTTCTGTTTGTTTTATGTTTGGAAATTAGCATTCAGAATATAACCAGATTCTGAAAATACCATTTGTTGTACTTTTTTTTTTTAAGAAAAAGAAGGGATTGTTGTGCTTTGCTTATTTAGTAACCCCAACTAGTTGAAAATCCAAAGATTAACAAATGAAAAGCCTTGTTCAGTAGAAAACCCTTGAGCTGTTAAAATTTTATGATAAAAATGCATATCTTTTATCACAGGAAAGCCACTGGATTCTTAATCAGCACTTTCATGTTTGGGTTGTTTGTTTGCTTTCATAGTTTGTAGTAGATTGGTAGCCATGTATTAGAGTGTGGAAGAATGTTGTACTGTAGGCTGGGATTGCTGGATACACATGCAGCATATACAGTGAAAGACAATAAAACTACTCTATATATGATGTAGCCTGTATTTGAGATGTTCCCCTCCCCTCCCCTCCCCTCCCCTTCTTGCCATACCCTGTGTGAGATAAATCCATTGCCTTTTCCCAGTGCACGATTTTGTGACATCATGCGTTAATTACTTGAAAAATACTGGCTCACTGAGGTATGCAGATCTTTTAAATGTTGACCCATGTCATTATACAATATCTAAAAAATTTATGAACATTTCATTAGAAAAGTCCTTATTGCAGCCTGCTACGCTTCTGGTGGCAGATACAAGTTTTATGAAATTATGATGTTCTCTTGAAAGCTTGAATGTTATAATTGACAGCAGAGACTGCCATATCTTTTCCTTTATTTGACAGTCTGTTTCATTTTTTAAGGAAATGTCTGCAGATGCCTGGTGTAGTGGGTTACACATGTAACCCCAGCACTTTGGGAGGCTAAGGCAGGAGGATCCTTTGAGCCCAGGAGTTTGAGATAAGCATGGAAAACATAGTGAAACCTAGTCTCTACAAAACGACAAAAACAAATCAAAACCCATCCCCAAACCAAAAAACGAAAACCGAAACACTTAACTGGGCGTGGTAGTGTGTGCCAGTGTTCCCACCTGCTTGGGAGCTTGGGTGACTGAGTTGGGAGTATCACTTGAGCCTGGGAGATAGAAGCTGCAGTGAGGTGTGATGACGCCACCACTGCACTCCAGCCTGAGTGACAGAGCAAGATACTGTAACCCTCCCCTGAAAAAAAAAAAAAGAAAAAAAGAAAATATAAAGATGTGTATCCAACTTTGAATAACCGTAATTTATATGTCTTTTGTCCTTTCACGGTGCTCTATGAAAAAATTGATTGCTTTAGCTCACAGCTCAAACTGCCCACTTCCTTTTTCTTGAAATAGCCATTATATTTTGGTGTATGGCATAAGGTTCTTTATGCATACTTCCCATTTTCTCACACAGAATTTTAAAAAGATATATGTTTAAGGGTAGAGATTAATAAAATAATTTTTTACTTCTTTGTTATGAACATTTAAAAAATGATGACAAAGAATGCAGTGACTCCTAGTACAGTTAAGGATCCTGGCCTTCTTTTGTGTGTGACAGGATTTCACTCTCTCCCAGGCTGGGGTGCAGTGGCATGATCTTGGCTTAACTGCAGTTTCTGCCTCTAGGACTCAAGTGATCTTCCCACCTCAGCCCCCGAGTAGCTGGGACTACAGGTGTGTGCCACTATGCTATGCCAATGTTTGTGTTTTTAATAGAGGTGGGGCTTTACCATGTTGGCCAGGCTGGTCTTAAATTGCTTCCAAGTGGTCCACCCACCTTGGCCTTCCAAAGTGCTAGGATTGATTACAGGCGCAAGCCACTGCGCCTGGCCAGGATCCTGTCCTTGATTCATGCCATGGCACTAGTATTAGCCTTGATCAAGGCACTAGAAATACTAGTGCCTTAGTGTGAATCAGGGCCAGGATCCTGGCCAGGCACGTATCTTTGCTATTGAACTGTCAATGAAAAAGGCAAACAGTATTTTAGTATTATTCTCAAGGATCACAGGAGTTTATGGCCCATTCGTGGAGGGGTGCTGTTGACCACTGTCACTCAGTGTTGAGGACTACTCTTCTTTCCTCCGAATTCTTTTGCATATCTTAGGTTGATGTTTCTTCCTTCATTATTTTGTTAACAGTATTTAACACAATTGGGTGAGCTCCTTGAAGATGAGAAATTGTCTCTTAATTACTATAATATTCTTCTATGCTTAGTTCATAGTACTTGGATCACAGGTAATTAGTAAGTGCTTATGGAATGAATGAGGTGATTGAAATAAAAACTCCAAAACTAGTCTGGAAACTTTAACTAGAGGAGGAATGGCTTTTTGTACCTCTGTTCAAAATTCCTGAGGGCATGTGTTTTGGGTATAGAACTTTGAATAGTTTACAATGATGTTTCAGAATTATGCATAAAATGTGAATTTATTCATCTTTGCTTTAGAACAGATTTTTGTGACTTAATAAATGCAAGAATGGATCAAATGGCCATGCTTGAATATCTGTCCTTTGAAAAATCTGTCTACAAATAGACAATTTCTCAAAATTATTGAAAAGTATTAGTTTTAATAATGTCATAACGATTCCTTTTAAAATCAGGGACAGTACTGAGTTGACTGCTGTCCCTTTTGTTGTGTGGTATCATGGTATTAAGCAATGTTAGTGCAGTCAGACAAAACACCCCAGATTAGAAAGAAACAAAGCTTACAATTATCTTTTTGAAAAATCTAAGATTCTAATTTGAAAACTATTATAACCAAAAAGAGTCAAACTAAATGGTTCCAAACTATAGGAAAAAATAATTTCAACAATTTATTATATATAATGAAAATCCTATTTGCAACAGGATTCAAAAATTATTTCTCTTTCATAATTAAGAAAATTTAACCCCAGATAAGTGATTTAAACAGGGCACTTAATTATAACAGAGTACTAGCCTTTAAGGTCAGTGCTTTTAGCTTGAGACCCTTAGGTTGGACTTTTATATTGTCTTAAAAATCTGCCTGCCACAGTGGCTCATGCCTATAATCTGGCACTTTAGGAGGCCGAGGTGAGTGGATCACCTGAGGTCAGGAGTTCCAAATTAGCCTGGCCAACATGATGAAACCCTGACTGTACTAAAAATACAAAAAAATAAGTCAGGTTTGGTGGCACTGGTGGCATGCATCTGTAATCTCAGCTACTAGGAAGGTTGAGGCAGGAGAATTGCTCGAGCTGGGGAGGCGGAGGATGCAGTGAGCTGAGATTGCAGCTCTAGCATGGGAGGGAACACCTCAAAAAAAAACAACAAAATAACAAAACAAAATCTTGTAACAATTTTTATTAAATTTATTTAAAAATGATAAAGTTTCTATGCAGTTTTTATTTTTACCTTGTGATAATTTCAAATTAGTACTTTATCTTAAAGCTTTTTATTTTCAGGGTTTTGGTTAGAGGAGTTACATTGAAAAAGTATTTTTTTATATTATTTCTTTGTTAAAGTTTTTTTAATTATGAGAAACTTCAGACTTAGAAACTGAGCTGATAGCATATTAAACACCTAAGTCCCTGGCACCTAAATTGAACAATAAGATTTTGTTCCATTTTTTTCTTTTTTGCAACTGTACCGTATCTCTGGCATATTATTTCTTCCTTACATATTTCCATATACATTACTGTCCTAGTTGTCTCAGGCTGCCATAACAAAAATACCATAGACGGGGTGGCTTGAAACAACAGACATTATTTCTCACAGTGCTGGAGGCTGGAAGTCTGAGATCAGGCTGCCAGCACGGTCAGGTTCCAGGAGGGACCTCTCCTTGGTTTGCATATGGCTGCTGTCTCACTGTGCCATCGCGCTCAGGAGCGTTAGTAATTCTAGCACTTTGAGAGGCCAAGGTGGGTGGATTACCTGATGTCAGGAGTGAGACCAGCCTGACCAACATGGTGAAACCCTGTCACTACTAAAAATACAAAAATTATCTGGGTGTGGTAGTGGATGTCTTTAATACCAGCTACTGAGGAGGCTGAGGCAGGAGAACTGCTTGAACCTGGGAGGTGGAGGTTGCAATGAGTTGAGATCATGCCACTTCACTCTAGCCTGGACGAAAGAGTGAAACTTTTCTGCAAAAAAAAAAAAAAAATCCCATCATGAGCCCAACCATCATTGATGCCTTCCTCTAACCCTAATTACCTGCCAGAGGCCCTACCTCCAAATATTATCACATTGGAGGTCAGGGCTTCAACATATGAATTTTGGGGGACACAATTTAGCCGATAGCAGTCATGCATTTATCACATAATCATAATGCATTATCACACCCAACAAAATTAACATAGTTTTTCTGGTGTCATATAAAACTCATTCCAGTCCAGGCATGGTGGCTCATGTCTGTAATCCTAGCACTTTGGGAGGCTGAGGTGGGTCAGGAGTTTGAGACCAGCATGGCCAACATGGAGAAACTCCACCTCTACTAAAAATACAAATATTAGCTGGGCATGGTGGTCGGTGCCGGTAATCCTAGCTATTTGGGAGGCTAAGGCAGGAGAATTGATTGAACCCAGGAGGTAGAGGTTGCAGTGAGCCGAGATGGCACTACTGCATTTCCACCTGGGTGACAGAGCGAGACTCTGAAAAAAACAAAATACAAAAACAAAATCCATATTCACATTTCCACAATCACTTTAGGGAAGGCCTTTTTACAGTTGATTTATTAGAATTGGGAACTCAGAGTATGTTAAATTTGTTAAGCTTTTTAAATCTAGAAGTGGTTTTAAAAGTAATGTAGTAAGACAACATACTCTGCCCAACCAACGTGTAGTATGAAAAAATAATTTAGAGGAGAGACTGCTGTAGAGTTAAATTTACTTATAACAAACACATGTAATGAGAACTTTTTATTTGGTTTTTAGTCCTAACAAATCAACTGTAAAAAAATGGAAATCTCCTAAGTTCTGTATAACTCCAGTATGCTGGAAAACTGGTACAAATAATGTTTGAGTTGTAAATTAAAAAAATAACATCCTGAAAGTATTTTTAGGGCTGGGCGCAGTGTCTCACGCCTGTAATCCCAGCACTTTGGGAGGCCGAGGCAGGTGGATCACGAGGTCAACTGATCGAGACCATCCTGGTCAACATGGTGAAACCCCGTCTCTACTAAAAATATAAAAAATTAGCTGGGCATGGTGGCAGGTGCCTGTAATCCCACCTACTCAGGAGGCTGAGGCAGGAGAATTGCCTGAACCCAGGAGGCGGAGGTTGTGGTGAGCCGAGATTGCGCCATTACACTCCAGCCTGGGTAACAAGAGTGAAACTCCGTCTCAAAAAAAAAAAAAAAAAAAAAAAAAAAAAAAAAAACCAAAAAATTAGCTGGGCATGGTGGCACGTGCCTGTAATCCCAGCTACTCAGGAGGCTGAGGTAGGAGAATTGCCTGAACCCAGGAGGCAGAGGTTGCGGTGAGCCGAGATCGCGCCATTGCACTCCAGCCTGGGTAATAAGAGTGAAACTCCATCTCAAAAAAAAAAAAAAAGAAAGTATTTTCATTAAAGGTTTTATATTTCTAACAAATTATAGTGGTATTTTAAAGTAGTCCCAACAAACTGTAGAAAAGTTTGAGTAAAGATACTGTTAAAAGTCAAGTCACCATTTTGTGATGTAGCTTTGCAAACTTTGCCAAAGCAGAATTTGTCATAATAATTTAGTAAAACGTTGTAAAGAAAACGTCACTAAGGTAGTTTTTGTCTCTGTGTTTTCTATTAACTATAGTGAATATTTGATGTGAAATGCCATTCAGATATGAATTTAACCAGTAGGTGGCAACAAATCAATATCAGAATTTATTTTTAAGAAAAGTTCAAGAAAAGTATTATAAATCATAAATAAGATAATATTTGACTTTTTTCCACAAATAAACATTTTTTGCTTTTGGCCTTAGTGAATATTTTTAATTTGAAAATTTGGTATATATTTTATTTTTATATGATACATGAAGTTCTTTTTTTTTTAAAGACAGTCTTGCTCTGTCACCTGGGCTGGAGTGCAGTGGTGCCATCTCACTGCAACTTTCGCCTCCTGGGCTCAATCAAGCCTCCCACCTCAGCCTTTCCAGTGGCTGGGACTAGAGGCACGCACCATCATGACCCATTTTCAGTCCCCCGCCTCCCCCCCAGAAATGAAGTCTCACTATATTGCCCAGGATGGTCTGGAACTCCTGGGCTCAAGCAGTTCTCCTGCCTCTGACTCCCAAAATGTTGGGATTACAGGTATTAGCTACCACATCCGGCCCAAGGTTCATTTTAAAGCTATGAGTTGATTTTTGATAATTGAATTATTTGCTCATAGTTCTTTTAAAAATTGAGTGATACATTGTTTGCTTTATTATTTGTGACTATAAATAATCAGACATGGATTTGGGAATTTTTTGTCTTCCTTTATTCAATTTGATAAGAGCCAGGTGAGGTGGCTCATGCCCATAATCCCAGCACTTTGGGAGGCTGAGGTGGGCGAATTATGAGGTCAGGATATTGAGACCATCCTGGCCAAGATGGTGAAACCCTGTCTCTACGAAAATGTAAATATTATCCTGGCATGGTGTCGTGTGCCTGTAGTCCCAGCTACTGGGGAGGCTGAGGTAGGGGAATCGCTTGAGCCTGGGAGGCGGAGGTTGAAGCAAGCTGAGATTGCACACTGCACTCCAGCCTGGTGACAGAATGAGATTCCATCTAAAAAAAAAAAATTAATAATTATTTGATAATAAGTAGTCTTAGTTTTGTTTTTGAGATGTGGTCTCGCTCTTGTTGCCAAGGCTGGAATGCAGTGGTGGGATCTTAGTTCACTGCAGCCTTCACCTCCCAGGTCCAAGCGATTCTCCTGCCCCACCTGAGTAGCTGGGCTTACAGGCGCCTGTCACCAAGCCTGGCTAATTTTTTTATTTTTGGTAGAGAGGGGGTTTTACCATGTTGGCCAGGCTGGTCTTGAACTCATGACTTCAAGTGATCCACCTGCCTCGGCCTCCCAAGGTGGGATTACAGGCATGAGCCACCACACCCGGCCAATAAATAGTGTTATTTAAGGTAATAATTTATTTTTTGGAGACCGAGCCTCACTGTGCCTCCCAAGTTCAAGCGATTCTCCTGTCTCAGCCTCCCAAGTAGTTGGGATTACAGGCGTATACCACCATACCTGGCTATTTTTTTTTTTTTTTTTGGTTGCATTTTTAGTAGAGACTGGGTTTTGCCATGTTTGCTAGTGATTCACCCACCTCAGCCTCCCAAAGTGCTGGGATTACAGATGTGAGCCACTGTGCCTGGCCAAACATTATATGTATTTTAAAACCAGAAACATCATAGATAGCACTGTCTGATATAAAAGATTGAAAGAAATCAGTGTATATTTACGTGTTATAATGGTATAAATACAGTAGATTAGTTAGTATTTATATCAGTTATATAGCTTTAGGCTAGAATCTTTGGTAAATGGTACATAAAGCATGAGATACTGTTTGTAAACATTTTTAAACAGCTCATTACCAAAAATTATTAATAAATGTATATGTGTATTCTCTTCTCTCTCTGTCTTCCTCCCTCATAAAACTATACAAAATGGACTAGCAGGGAGCAGAAAGTAACTACTGCTAGAAAGTAGGAGAGAGATTGGTTCTCAGGATGTATTTTTCAGGAAAGAATGAAGCTATTTTTTGTAATAGCAGTTTTCATTTCTGAGGGACGGTAATATTAAAATACTCTTTATTCTCTAATGTATTGTTTGAATTAAAAATACTGTATGCTGTTGAACATAATCCTGAGCAGAGCAGCTGGTGATTACTAAACATTATTTGTCAATTCAGATTTTAGATTTTGAAGGTTTTTGTTTTATATATTATCTGTATACACAAACTGCTTAATGTTATTACTTAATATTTGTTATACTAAACATTTCTGGGTATTTTCCAATCTATATTCTTACAATTTCGGATGAAAATTTAGTACAATTTAGATAGTTTCATAGTTTTAGGCTTTTTGGTTGTGTGTGTGTGTGTGTGTGTGTGTGTGTGTATGTGTGTGTATTACTCCAAGACTTCATGAATTTGTCAGTCATCCTTGGACTGGAGCCATGCTAATCTTTTCTATATCGTTCCAATTTTAGTAAATGTGCTGCCGAAGAAAGCACTTGTTTTTTTGTTTTTTCATTTTTGAGATGGAGTCTTACTCTGTTGCCCAATCTGGAGTGTGTTGGCACGATCTCTGCTCACTGCAGCCTCTGACTCCCACATTCAAGCGATTCTCCTGCCTCAGCCTCTCTAGTAGCTGGGATTACAGGTGCCTGCCTCCACGCCCGGCTATTTTTAGTAGAGATGAAGTTTCACCGTGTTGGCCAGTCTGGTCTTGAATTCCTGACCTCAGGTCATCTACCCACCTTGGCCTCCCATAGTGCTGGGATTATAGGCATGAGACTCTGTGCCTGGCCTATGAAGTGAGCACTTAGTTTTTTAAATGCCACTCTGTGGATATCTTTTCTCCCCTCTATAGATATCTTTTGTGCAGTTAGTTTTAAGGTTATTAGGAAGAGTAAATTATGAGCAATGCTAGTTTCTATCATTATTTTCAGATTGTCTTTTAAAAAGAGCAACCAAGTTTATAGTTCTGTTGATTTTATATAGGTACTTGTTTTGCTTCATTCTTGTTAACTTTTGGCTTCACATTTTGTTTAGTCTTTTTGGGTGGACATATGCAGGTGGCGGTGAGGAACATACATTTCCCTTTGTTGTTGATATGTTATATGGGAAGCTGTGTTTTTCTTGGTGTTTTAGAGTGTCACCTTTTATCAGTTGCTCTTATTTTGTTGGAGTCACTAAGGTTGGTCCTCTTTTGCCTGCCTTGGGCCTTTGTGTTGCTGGCTTTCCCTACACTTCATCTGGTTGGCATGTGTTCTTCCTTTTTTTTCTTTTTCTTTTCTATTTTCTTTTAGAGATGGGGCTTCACCCTGTTGGCCAGGCTGGTCTCAAACTTCTGGCCTCATTGATTGACCTGCCTTGGCCTCCCAAAGTGCTGGGATTACAGGTGTGAGCCGCCCGGCCAAGGTACGTGTTCTTCCTTTGGTCATCAGCTTTAATGTCATGCTTTGGAGACTTTCATGGCCATTCCAGCTGCGGTTTCTCCTAAGTTCGTGTTCCCTTGGAGATATCTGTCTTTTCCTTTAGCACTTAATTTACTGCAACTTTCCATATGCTTTTTGTGCTATTTACTAGGTTTTCTGCTAGACTTCAGTTCTAGCAGATGAGGGTTCGTGTGCTTTACTCAAACTGAAAAATCAGGGCCTAGCACAGTGTGTGAAATGTTGTGTATGCATTTAAAAAGTAGTTACTGAAGGAGTGAAGTTTGCAAAGGTTTAAGTTTTTGTATGTCAGAACTCATTTAACTTTATTATTCATCTCTTGTCTCTTTACTCAGAAATGATTTTTTCTCCTTTTTTCTCCTTCTCTCCCCCAAAGCCAGTTTATACATTTAGGATCAATAGTTTCTATTATGGGTTATTTTTTATTTTTAACTCTTTGATGCATCTGAACTTTTTGTTGAATATAGTATGAAATATGTAAATCAATTGTCTAGTAGCTGTTTATTTATTACATATTATTTTGTCGTCATTATTTGTGGTTATTAGGATCTAACATTTAAATCTAGAAATACTGTTTTAGTCTATGAATGTCTTTTTTTATTTTTTTGAGTTGAAGTCTCACTCTGTCGCTCAGGCTGGTGTGCAGTGGTGCGATCTTGGCTCACTACAACCTCTGCCTCCCAGGTTCAAGCAATTCTCTGCCTCAGCCTCCCCAGTAGGTGGGACTACAGGCACACACTACCAGACACAGCTAATTTTTTTTATATTTATTTTTAGTAGAGAGAGGGTTTCACCATGTTGGCCAGGCTGGTCTCAAAATCCTGACCTCAGGTGATCTGCCTGCCTCAGCCTCCCAAAGTGCTGGGATTACAGGCGTGAGCCACCACACTTGTCCATTAATGTCTTTTTTTAAACTGGAAAATTTAGTTTTAAACTATACTGTATTTTAAAAATGTAGTAGGATGAATATTCAGTAATTACTGTTTAATTTTTTTAGTATTTTTTTCAAACGCATGTGAATTTTAGTATCATAAGGCCAAGTTTTAGAAAATATTTTATGTGATTACTACATGGTATTTCCTTTAATCTCTATAGGATTGTCATTTTTACATTTTGCTACATTCCGTATTTTAGAGTTAATAGTACTCAGTTGGTATTTTGTTTTGCCATCACCTTTTTTTTTTTTGAGATGGAGTCTTGCTCTGTTGCCCAGGCTGGAGTGCAGTGGCTCACTGCAATCTCTTCCTCCTGGGTTTAAGTGTTTCTCCTGCCTCAGCCCCCCGAGTAGCTGGGATTACAGGCTTTACCACCACAACCAGCTAATTTTTAAAAAAAATATTTTTGGTAGAGATGGGGTTTCACCATGTTGGCCAGGCTGATGTTGAACTCCTGACTTGTAGTGAACCACCCACCTCGGCCTCCCAAAGTGCTGGGATTACAGTTGTGAGCCACTGCATCTGTCCTTATTTTTTCTTTTAACTAAGAGACAGGGTCTTGCTTTGTCACTTGGGTTGGAGTGCGGTGGCACAATCACAGCTCACGTAGTTTCAAACTGCTGGATTCAAGGGACTCTCCTTTCTCAGCCTCCTAAGTAGCTGGGACTATAGGCATGCACAACAATGCTGGCTAATCTTATACTTTAAAACCAGTAACTCCATTTCCAGAGGCACATTAGCTAGCCATGCTGGCAAATTTTTAATTTTTTTTTGTAGAGACAGGGGTCTCACTATGTTGCCTAGGCTGGTCTCAAACTTCTGGCCTCAAGCAGTCCTCCTGACTTGGCCTCGGAAAGTACCTAGATTACAGGCAAGAGCCACTATGCGTGGCCTTTCTGCCACCACTTTTTTTGTTTGTTTGTTTTTGAGATGCAGTCTTACTCTGTCGCCCAGGCTGGAGTGTAATGGCACCAGCTTGGCTCACCTCATCCTCCACCTCCCGGGTTCAAGGGATTCTCCTACCTCAGCCTCTGGAATAGCTGGCATTACAGGCGCGTGCCACCATGCTCACCTAATTTTTTTTTATTTTTAGTAGAGGGGTTTTACCACATTGGTCAGGCTAGTCTTGAACTCCTGACCTTGTGATTCACGCACCTCAACCTCCCAAAGTACTGGTGTTACAGGCATGAGCCACCATGCCTGGCTGCCACCACTTTTAATCTTAGTGTTGCTGGCATGGATGCAGTTTTAGAATCCTTCTTACTGTAAAGGATGAATGCCCTTTTAATCTAAAATATGATTGAATTCATTAATTCTAGTAGTTTCAAATCAATTTCTTTGGGTTTTTTAGGAAGAGCCATATCAGTATTAAGGTGAATGTTTTATTTCCCCTATTGTTAATGTTTGCTACTCCTGCTCTCCTTTTATCCCTACCCTTATCAAGATTTCTAGCTGTGGAATGAATAGAAATGGAGACAGGAGTCAATTCTCATTTTGGTACTGATTTTATTTTTAGTTTTAAATTTCATTTATTTATTTATTTAGAGATGGAGTCTTTCCCTGTCACCCAGGATAGAGTGCAATGGCGCCATCTCCACTCTCTGCACCCTGTGCCTTCTGGGTTCAAGTGATTCTCCTGCCTCAGCCTCCTGAGTAGCTGGGATTACAGGCGCTCGCCACCGCATCCAGCTAAATTTTATATTTTTAGTAGAGACGGTGTTTCACTGTGTTGGCCAGGCTGGTCTTGAACTCCTGACCTCGTGATCCACCTGCCTCGTCCTCCCAAAGTGCTGAGATTAAAGGTGTGAGCCACTGCACCTGGCCTTTATTTTTATTTTCATTTCTGGCCTGTGCCTCTGGAAATGAAGTTACTGGTTTTATTTATTTATTTTATTTTTTTTTTGAGACGGAGTTTCGCTGTTGTTACCCAGGCTGGAGTGCAATGGCGCAATCTCGGCTCACCGCAACCTCCGCCTCCTGGGTTCAGGCAATTCTCCTGCCTCAGTCTCCTGAGTAACTGGGATTACAGGCACGTGCCACCATGCCCAGCTAATTTTTTTTGTATTTTTGGTAGAGACGGGGTTTCACCATGTTGACCGGGATGGTCTCGATCTCTTGACCTCATGATCTACCCGCCTCGGTCTCCCAAAGTGCTGGGATTACAGGTGTGAGCCACCGCGCCTGGCCCAACTGGTTTTAAAGTATAAGATTTCCAAGCCTCTTGATAAAATGCCAGAGTTTGATTACAGTGGTATTTGAATCATGAATGGAACATTTTTCTTACCTTAAGTGTACTCCTTGAACGTTACTTTGTTCACACAAGCCTTTAAACGTATCTTCTTTATTCATAGGTGAACAAAAAAAGATTGTGGTAAATTGACATAGATTCATTTTGAATTTATGGTTTTTTTTTTTTTTTTGAGATGGAGTTTCACACTTACCAGGCTGGAGTGTAATGGTGCGATCTTGGCTCTCTGCAACCTCTTCCTCCTGGGTTCAAGCCATTCTCCTGCCTCAGCCTCCCGAGTAGCAGCAATTATAGGGATGTGCTACCATGTCCAGTTAATTTTATATTTTTAGTAGAGTTGGGGTTTCTCCTTGTTGGTTAGTCTGGTCTTGAACTCCTGACTTCAAATGATCAGCTCACCTTGGCCTCTCAGAGTGCTGGGATTACAGGCATGAGCCACTGTGCTCAGCTTAATTTTTTAATTTTTTGAGACAGGGTGTTACTCTGTTGCCCAGGCTGGAGTGCAGTGGTGTGATCTTAGCTCACTGCAACCTCTGTCTCCTGAGTTCAAATGATTCTCCCATCTCTGCCTCCCCAGTAACTGGGACTACAGGCACTTACCACCACGGCAGGCTAATTTTTTTGTAGTTTTAATAGAGACAGGGTTTCACCGTCTTGGCCAGGCTGGTCTTGAAACCTGACCTCAGGTGACCTGCCTGCATTGCCCTCACAAAGTGCTGGGATTACAGACGTGAGCCATCATGCCCAACTTTGAATTTCTTTTAAATAATTACACCTTAAGCTCTGCGCATTGTGATATTTTTTTGTGTGAATTTTCCTTAATAAATAAGAAAAAGTATCTCTTGGCCATGAATGCAAGGACATCATGACGGGAAGAATGCTGGAAATCTCGTTATTCCTTACTCATCCTTAATGTTAGGGCACATAGTTTAAGACAGCTATATTGATAACTTAATTTATTCATTTATTTGATTTCAATATAAGGCATTTTTATTGCTTCACTTTTAATAAATTCGGTTTGTTGTTTGGTGCTGGCACATGTGTAGTGTTAAGAACTAGGAGAATATAGAAATGTTTGTGGGAAAACCATTAAAACTTCATGGTAGTCATAAAGATAAGACGACCAAATTTTGGAGTAACACAGCTGTATTTTAAATAGTATAGTGTTAACTCCATAAAACTTTGTGGTAAGATGTGGATTCATCTTGTACCCCTGGTGTTTTCCCTCATTCAGCCAGTCTTGTTGCCTGTCCCTTGCTCCTTGAGTGCTCGGTGTGGCTGAGGCATTAGGATTTTTAAAAGTTCTGCAAGTGGTTCTGATATTCCACCAAGTGATCTGTAGAATATATTTAGATGCATTTTTCTTCTACTGTTTGATATAGGCTATTTGTTTTTCAGTTAAAGGGCAGTTCTGTGATGTCTTCTTGTCCTCCTCAGTGTCAGAATAATGATACTGTGGTCTGTGTGGTAATTTTGCTGAATGAGTGAATGTAGGAATAGTGTCGTTACTTTCTGTTCTCATTCTGTCCAAATAAATAGGTTTGGGGAAGCCTGCCTCTTAGTGTGTGGGGTTTTTTTTTTTTTTTTTTTGAGAGGGAGTCTTGCTCTGTCACACAGGCTGGAGTGCAGTGGTGCGATCTTCGCTCACTGCAACCTGTGCCCCTGAGTTCAAGCAATTCTGCCTCAGCCTCCATAGTAGCTGTAATTATAGGCATGCACTAACATGCCTGGCCAATTTTTGTACTTTTAAGTAGAGACAGGGTTTTGCCATATTGGCTAGGCTGGTCTTGAACTCCTGGCCTTAAGTGATCTGTTCTCCTTGGCCTCCTAAAG
This sequence comes from Callithrix jacchus, assembly GCF_049354715.1. Classification (NCBI taxonomy): domain Eukaryota; kingdom Metazoa; phylum Chordata; class Mammalia; order Primates; family Cebidae; genus Callithrix; species Callithrix jacchus. Next base: position 75,724,636 of record NC_133512.1, on the reverse strand, counting down.
TGCTGGGATTACAGGCCTGAGCCATGGCGCCTGGCCCTCTTAAGAGTTTTTGAGCTGCTTTTTGGTGTCTGTTTTCCCATATGTTTTTTCGAGACTGGTTTATGAAAGCCAGACTGAACCATTACCGTGTTGGCATCTTAAGTGTTAAGACTGGCAGAGTTCTTTCCCTTGCCAGCCTTTATTTGGAAATATTTCAGATTTTCAGAGAAGTTGCAAGAAAAATCAGTGGTTTCTCTAATGGTAATACATTAATTTTTAAAAATTTTTTAATCCTTTTTTTTAAACATAGATTCACCATCTTCTACATTTGCCATATTTGCTTTCTTCTTTTACCTTCCTGTGTCTCTATCCATCTGTCCGTCCATCTGTCCTCTGACTGGATTCTTTGCTAAGGCATTTGAGAACTTGGGGCTGACATATTAACTTCATTCCTAAATATTTCAATACTTTTTTTGAGACAGATTCTTGCTCTGTTGCCTAGACCAGAGTTGAGTGGCATGATCATAGCTCACTGTGTCCTTGACCTCCTTGGTTTAATGGATCCTCTCACCTCACCCCACAAGTAGCTGGGACTAAAGGTGCGTGTTAGGATGCCTGGGTAATTTTGTATTTTTTGTGGAGACAGGGTCTCTCTATATTGCTCAGGCTGATCTCAAACTCTGGGCTCCAGCAATTCTGTGTTGTTGGCTTCCCAAAGTACTAGGATTATACTGGTGAGCTACCGTGCTGGCCTAATTTTTTTTTTTTAATTGAGACATAGTCATTACTCTATCTCCCAGGCTGGAGTGCCCAGGTCTGATCTCTGCTGACTGCAACTTCTTCCTCCTGTGTTCAAGTGATTCTCCTGCCTCAGTCTTCCTGAGTAGCTGGGATTGCAGGTCTGTGCCACTGTACCTGGATCTGTCTGTGTGGTAATTTAGTAGAGACAGGGTTTCACCCTGTTGGCCAGGCTCATCTCCAGCTCCTGGCCTCAAATGATTTCTCCACCTCGGCCTCTTAAAGTTGTGGGACTACAGGCATGAGCCACCATGCCCAGCCCTTCTGCAATAAAGTTCTTAAAGCACAGAGATTAGCGATGTCTTCTGTTTTTCTACAGGGTGTGTCCTACCTGGGGAAAAATGCTGAATTGGGTGTCACTTCATTTTCTGTGCCCTTTCCCATCTTATCCTGCTCTTCTGTTCTGTTTCCTAGCATTCTTTTTTTGAGATGGAGTCTTGCTCTGTTGCCCAAGCTGGAGTGCCAGTGGCATGATTTGCCCTCCCTGCAACATCCTCCTCCTAGGTTGAAGCCGTTCTCTCACCTCAGCTTCCCGAGTAGCTGAGATTACATGCGCCCACCACCACAGTCTGCTAATTTTTGTATTTGTTTCCCAGCATTCTTGGTTTTCCCTGCTGTTTCTGTTTCAGAATCTTACCTAGTTCTGTCTCAGTCTGTGAGGTCTTCATTTTCCTACGATACCTACTCTTCTCTTCCTCTCAAAACTACCTTATCCATTCACATTAGTATATGAAATTTTATCTTTCATTTTTCAGATCTATTTGTATTTTAAAAAGAGCTTTCTTGTAAGGTGAGGGAATAAATTAGATGACTAATAGGCAGTGTGACATGGCTAAATATATAAAGATTCAGGCAATGTAGGAGAAAAAATTTCAGGTAAGTGATTAAAACTGATCCTATAAGATCAGTAATATGTAAACTCTTATCTCACATCTGAGACTGGAACTTGCAGTTCCTATTTTATTTACTTATTTAAAAATATTTATTTACTTTTTAAGAGATGGAGTTTTCCTATGTTGCCAAGGCTGGTGTTGAACTCCTGGCCTTAGGTGATTCTCCCACATCAACCTCCTGAGTGTTTGAAACCACGGGTACATGTCACTGCACCTGAGTTTCTATTTAAAAAAAAAAATTTTTTTTTTTTGAGTTGGAATCTCGCTCTGTTGCCCAGGCTGGAATTTAGTGGCATGATCTCTGGTCACTGCAGCCTCCACCTCCTGGGTTCAAGTGATTCTCCTGCCTCAGCCTCCTGAGTAGCTAGGATTACATGTGCCCACCACCACACCTGGCTAATTTTTTTGTATTTTTAATAGAGACAAGGTTTCACTATGTTGGTTAGGCTGGTCTCAAACTCCTGAGTTCAGGTAATCCACCTGCCTTGGCCTCTCAAAGTGCTGGGATTACAGGTGTAAGCCATCACCCTGGCCTTAAAAAAAAAATGTTTTTTTTGAGATGTAGTCTTGCTGTGTAGCTGAGGCTGGAGTGCAATGCCCCAATCTCGGCTTACTGCAACCTCCGCCTCCCAGGCCCTGGTTTAAGCAATTTTCCTGTCTTAGCCTCCTGAGTAGCTGGGATTATAGAACGCATCACCACGTCCAGCTAATTTTTGTATTTTTATTAGAGACAGCATTTCACCATGTTGGGCACACTGGTCTTGAACTCCTGACCTCGTGATCTGCCCACCTTGGCCTCCCAAAGTGCTGGGATTACAGGCATGAGCTACAGCTACAAAATGTTTTAAAAAATACATTGGGCTGCATATTGATTTACCTGTCCTCCTGCCCTGCAATCTACCCTCCTGTCCTGTTCCATTTTGGATGTAGTTGGGGATTTTGATTGGAATGAGCCCAGGGATAGTTATCTGTATGCCTCGCTGGAAGTCTGATAATCTATATTTCTGGTATCTTCTAGAAGAAAATCCTATAGGCTGGGCACTGAGGCTCATACCTGTAATCCCAGTACTTTGGGAGGCCAAGGCGGGTGGATCACTTGAGGTCAGGAGTTTGAGACCAGCCTGGGCAACATGTTGAAATTCCGTCTTTACTAAAAATACAAAAATTAGCCTGCTGTGGTGGGTGACGCCTGTAGTCTTAGCTACTTAGTAGGAGAATCACTTGAACCCAGGAGGCAGAAATTGTGGCGAGCCAAGATTGCACCACTGCACTCCAACCTGGGTGACAGAGCACGACTCTGTCTTAAAAAAAAATGGCCGGGCATGGTGTCTCATGCCTGTGATCCCAGTACTTTGGGAGTCTGAGGTGGTTGGATCATAAAGTCAGGAGTTTAAGACCAGCCTGGCCCATATGGTGAGACCCTGTCTCTACTAAAACTAAAAATTAGCTGGGTGTGGTGGTGCACGCCTGTAGTCCCAGCTACTCAGGAGGCTGAGGCAGGAGCGTCGTTGGAACCCAGGAGACAGAGGTTACAGTGAGCCAAAGTCACACCACTGCACTCCAGCCTGGACGACAGAGTGTGACTTTAAAGCAACAACAACAAAACTATAAAGTTTACAGTTGTTTAGATCAGCTAATCTGTATTAAGTATCTTGTGTTCTTTCATTCATTCAGCTAGTATTGGGCAACTACTATAAATGGGCTTTGCTAGGCCCTGGAGATGTAGTAATAAACAAGGACTTGTGGGCCTCACCCTTCAGCATCTTGTTATCTGGTTGTGGAGTCAGATGTGTAACAATTAATACATCTCAAAATGTGGTGTAAAGTGGTGGGGAAAATATCGGATGCCAGGGGAAAGCTTCACCTGGACTTGATAGGGAGGAGAGAGGAGGCAAGGATGCTGGCTTGAGGTGCAAAACCAAGAGACTGGCAGTAGTTAGCAAACTTCTTTGGTAAAGGAGCAGATAATAAATAACTTAGACTTTTCCTGCCACGTGACCTCCATTGCAGCTGCTTAACTCTGCCATGGTAGTGTGGAAGCAGCCATGGACAATGGATAGACAAGTGAGCATGACTGTGTTCCAGTCAGACTTCATTTATGGACACAGAAGTTAGAATTAAGAATTTTCAGGTGTCATAAAATACCCCTTTGAGTTTTTTTTTACCCCCACTGTTAACAAAAAATGTGAAGACCATTTTTAGCTCAAACACAGCTGGAATGCTATAACTTGCTGCCTCCTGGAATATGTTGCTAAAATGCTCATCATTGGGGGGTCTTTTGCTTATACCTTGAATTTTTTTTTTTTTTTTGAGATGGACTTTTGCTGTTGTTGCCCAGGCTGGAGTTCAATGGCGTGGTCTTGCTCACTGCAACATTTCGCTGCCTGGGTTCAAGCGATTCTCCTGCCTCAGCCTCCTGAGTAGCTGGGATTAAAGGCGCCTGCCACCACGCCTGGCTAATTTTTTGTATTTTTAGTAGAGACAGGGTTTCACCATGTTGGTTAGGCTGGTCTTGAACTGACCTCAGGTGATCCACCTACCTCGGCCTCCCAAAGGGCTGGGATTACAGGCGTGATGAGCCACCGTACCCAGCCACCTTGAACTCTTTGGAGTGCAGTGGTCCTGTAGTCTGAGAGTGCATTATGCTTTTAGCGGGAGAGAAATTTGAAGGTAGGGTTGAAAATCATAGTGTTTCTGTACCTCTAGCTGTTCTTTTGAAGCATTCCAGTAATTCTGGGCATTGAATGGATGTTAAGACTTACGAGGGTGATTAGTAAGTGGCATACATGCAGAGAGACTTGAATGTCATAATTGATAGTACTTAGAAGGCCAGTCATGATCTTGCCAATTACTCACTGTGTAATGTTGGGCAAATCAAAGCACTTTTCTGAGCCTTGTCCATGAAAAAAGAGAAAGTAAACTTATCATAGCTATTTCTCAGGATTACTGTAAGGAATGGAAAAGATAATGTACTTCAAAGCAATATGAAGAAGATCTTTGTATTATGGTTTTCTGCAGCTTTGTTTCAAATTTTAAAAAGTCACTCTGGCCGCTGTATGGGGAATGCATTATAGAGTGGCAAGAGTGAAAGTTAGGAGGCTGGAGAGCATGCTATGGCAATAGTCTAGCTGGTGGGTTGTAATGTGGCTTGGCCAGGTGGTTGTAGTTGAGGAGATGAGGTCAGATTAAGGACTTATTTTAATGTAGAGCTGATTGGATTTAATGATAGCGTATGAGGTAAGAGGAAACTCAAGGATCACTTTAAAAACATTTTTCTTTTTAAAAATTTATTTTATTTTTATTTTTGTATTTTCCTTTTTTACAAACCCTTGTGTTAAGGGCTGACTTTCAATAGTTTGCAGTGAGGGAAGCTGCTCTGCTACCTACGAAACTAGAAGCAGGTCATCTATGAACGGTTTGGCGCCAGGGTCCCCATGAATGTGTGTTGTGAGACGGGTGAGGGGGTGGCCGTCTTTCTGGCCGTACCCAGTTTCTCAGGACAAGGGGCTCTCCGCACCAGACCTGTGCCCTTTGCGTGGTGGGGCAGAGTGTCCCGCTGGTGGGGAACCCACTATCTGAGGCCAGCTGAGGTGGTGCTGTCCTGTTTTTCCGCCTTGGCGAGATTCTGACTTAAGGGACTTCAGACGTAGTTCCACAGATGGTAGCTTCACTCTGTTGGCTCCTCAGCCAGGTACATACACCAAGACATTTTTTTGTTGTTTTTGAGAGATAGTCTTTTCTTGTTCTTCAGGCTGGAGTGCAGTGGTGCGATCTAGGCTCACTGCACACTCGACCTCCTAGGCTCAGGTGATCACCCTGCTTCAGGACCTAACTTTTTGTAGAGAAGAGGTCTCACTATGTTGTCCAGGCTTGTCTTGAACTCCTGGGCTCCAGCAATTGTCCTGCCTCAGCCTCCTAAAGTGCTGGGATTACAAGTCCGAGTCACTGTATCCAGTTGACCTTTTTTTAAAAAAAGCCTTGAGAGACTAGGGGAAAACGATGCCATTAAATAATGGAATTCATTTTTTAAAAAGTAGAGTTCGTCAAAAGACTTGGTTTCTAGTCTTAGTTCCTTATTAGGGTGGCATGTGAACTTAACATTTCTGTTTCTTGTTGCTTCATGTGAAATGCATAGCATTTACAGGGGGATCAACAGGCTTCCTTAGTCATATATACCAGCTCTTGATTTCATGAAGGCATGTAATAATCTTGTTAAAGAGCTGGAGAAATGCGTTTTATGTAATTGTATGCCAAGGTTTTTTTTTTTTTTGAGATGGAGTCTTGCTCCATTGCCAAGGCTGGAGTACAGTGGGGTGATCTCGGCTCACTGCATCCTCCGCCTGCCAAGTTTAAGTAATTATTCTGCCTCAGCCTCCTGTGTAGCTGGGACTACAGGTGGATGCCACTGTTCCCAGGTAAGGTTTTGTATTTTTATTGGAGACTGGGTTTCACTACGCTGGCTGAGCTGATGTTGAACTCCTGACCTTGTGATCTGCCTGCCTTCGCCTCCCAAAGTACTGGGATTATAGGCGTGAGCCACTCTGCTTGGCCATGCCTAGGTATTTTAACACCCCTTCTCCAAAAACATAGCCACTAGTTTCAAAGGCACTCTTTAGTGGTGAGGTGAAGTACTTTCTTTGATTCCGTTTTGTTAAATATTTTCTTCATTGACTTGTGTGAAGACTTGGATCATTTGATTATTAAATTAGTATGTGTAAGGATGTTGACTCCTACCTTTTCAGGGGAGAATGCAGTTGGGATTTATAAAAGCTTGCTTGAATGAAACTTGTTCTTAAGTGATTGTTAAGGATGAATGGCTCTAGTTGACTTGCTAACGTACCTTCTGCAATGGACTTGGTGGATTTTACAATAGGAAAAATAGAACTATTGAGTATTAATGGCAACAGATTTTTTTTTTTTTTTTTTGAGATGGAGTGTTGCTCTGTCACCCAGGATGGAGTGCAGTGGTACAATCTCTGCTCACTGCAACCTCCTGCCAGGCTCAAGCGATTCTCTTGCCTCAGTCCCCAGAGAAGCTGGGATTACAGGTGTTACCACTTCTGGCTAATTTTTGTATTTTTAGTAGAGACAGGGTTTTGCCATGTTGGCCAGGCTGGTCTTGAACTCCTGACCTCAGGTGATCCGCCCGCCTGGCCTCCCACAGTGCTAGGATGGTAGCATTTATTAACAGTGCCAAGCATAGTGTCTCATGGACACACTCACTAAAGCAGTAACATTCCTCAGCATTCTATGGGCCTGCCAACCTTACTTATTTGTATTGCACATTTATTAGCTAGATTTTCTGTTAAGAATAGTCTGGCCAAAGTGCTTTTAAGGAAAGATAGTTTGAATCTTTCCAAAAATTTATTTCTCCTGAGCATTCCAACTCTGTTTCTACTAAGACCACTTGAGTTGGTCTTTCATATCTGGAAAAAAGCCTCCTTAGCTGAAGTTTTTCACCCAGTTAGCTTGGGTTCACTACAGGAAAGATGTGAGTGTCATGTCCGCAAATTATTCCTGTAGTGTTGAATATGTTGTCCCTTATCTTTTTGGAAATTAATGTATTATTTTCACTTTGTCCTTCTTAGAATAGTCACTCTAAAAGGCGAGGAACACTATTTCTTTATGTTCTGTGTTAGTATGTAGCATCTGGTACACTTTGGTGCTGAGTAAAGTATGTAGTAAGTAGCTGAGAAGAAAGACTTTTTTGTTCTTAACATTCTGAACAGTGCCAGTATTATAATTTTATTTGCATTAAGAGTCAGCCCTTGCAAAAGTAATAGACTGCCTACAGTGTCTGAAACATGGAATATGGGTAGGTGTTTTTAGGAAGATTCTATATGGTTCTCTTGTAGTTGGAAGTTTGAAATTTAGGAGGAAGTCATGTTGCCTGCTATTTTCTAACATTGGTGAAGGTAATGCAGACTTGAATATTTGCCACTGCTTGGGTTTGCAGAAGGCTTAACTTTGTTTTTGAATTTTGTTAAGGAAGTTTTAGTGTATACTTTTCTCTAGCATAAAATTTCAAGGTTTATGTAAATGTATATTCTTGCTGTTTCTTTTTATAGGACTTTGTTTTTGAGATGGAGTCTGATTCTTTCACCAGGTTGGAGTGCAGTGGCGCCATCTTGGCTCATTGCAGCTTCCACCTCCCAAGTTCACGTGCCTCAGCCACCTGAGTAGCTGGGACCACAGGTGTGCACCACCATGCCCAGCTGATTTTTGTATTTTTAGTAGAGACAGGATTTTGCCTGTTGGCCAGGCTGTTCTCCAACTCTTGGCCTCAAGTGATCCATCCACCTTGGTCTCCCAAAGTACTGGGATTACAAGCATGAGCCACCTTGTTGGGCTGGATATTTTTGACCCTGTGCTGCTTCTCCAGCTGCACCCAGGCTGTGAGTCAGGGAGGCTTTTGGGTTTTTAGCAGGGACCATTGAACTGTGGAGACCATTCCTTGGCCAAAGTGGAGATGTATAGACTAGCTAATAAGACATCTGTGCAAACTTTATTTTTTTTAAATTGAGGTTATATTCACATAAGATGAAATTAACCATTTTATAAGTGGCATTTAGTATGTTTGCAATGCTATGTAGCCACCACTTCTGTCTTGCAAGATGTGTGATAACCCCAATAAGAAACTATACCCATAGCTGGGCGCGGTGGCTCACGCCTGTAATCCTAGCACTTTGGGAGGCTGAGGTAGGCGGATCACCTGAGGTCAGAAGTTCAAGACCAGCCTGGCCATCATGGTGAAACCCCATCTTAAAAAAAAAAAAGAAACTGTACCCATTCAGCAGCTACTCCCCATTTTCCCCTGCCCCTACTCCTGGGAGCCAGTATCCATTTTGTTTCTGTTGATTTACTTATTCTAAATATTTCATGTAAGTGCAGTCACATAATACATGACCTTTTGTGTCTGGCTTCTTTGACTTAGCATGATGTTTCTGAGGTTCATCCATATTGCAGCACGTATCAACATTCAGGTCTCACTCTGTTGTCCATTCTGACGTGCTGTGGCTCGATCTTGGCACAGTGCAGCCTTCGCCTCCTGGGTTCACACAGTTCTCCTGCTTCAGCCTCCTGAGTAGCTAAGACCCCAGATGCATGTCCCCACACTCAGCTTATTTTTGCATTTTTATTAGAGATGGGATTTCACCGTGTTGGCCAGGGTGGTCTCCATCTCCTGACTTCAAGTGATCTGCCCGCCTTGGCTTCCCAGAGAGCTGGGATTACAGCTGTGAGCCACTGTGCCTGGCCCAACATTCCATTCCTTTATATGACTATATAATATTTCATTGTGTATATGCACCAGGATTTGTTTATCCATTAATCTGTTGGATTATTTTCACTTTTTGGCTATTGTGGATAATGCTGCTGTGAACATGGGTGTACGTATTATTTGAGGTACTAGTTTTTACTTCTTTTGGGTTTCTACCCATGAACGGAATTGCTGGGTTGTATGGTAATTTTGTGTTTAACTTTTTGAGAAATCACCAGTCTTCCATAGCAAAGGGACCATTTTGTATTCCCACCAGCAGGGTACAAGGCTTCTAATTTCTCCATGTTTTTTAGTACTCGTTATTGTTTTTAACTTTTAACCATTAGCCATCTTTGTGGGTGGGAAGTTGTGCCTCATTTTCATTTTCATTCTCCTTATGAATAATGATGTTGAACATCTTTTTTTTTTTTTGAATGATGTTGAACATCTAAAGTCTTTTGCTCGTTTTAAAATCAGGTAGTTTATGTTTGTTGTTGTGTGTGTTATTATATATTCTAGGTACTAGACCCCTATGAGATTTGTTAATATTTTCTTCCATTCTGCAGATTGTCTTTTCGTTTTCCCGATAATGTCATTTGATGCAGAAAAGTTTTTAATTTTGATGAAGTTCCATTTATAGTTTTTTCTTTTGTTGCATGTGCTTTTTTGGTGTTATATCTAAGAATCTGTTGCTATGCCCAAGGCCCCGAAGATTAACCTGTATGTTATCTTGTAAGAGTTTTATGGTTATGTGTAGGTTGTTTGTCCAGTTTAATTTTATTTTTGTATAAGGTATGAGTTGGGAGGGGTTCAGCCTCATTTTTTTGCTTGTGGATACCCAGTTGTCTTAGCACCATTTGTTGAAGAGACTGTTCTTTCCCCATTGAATGGTCTTGGTGTACAGACTACTATTGCTGTGCGTGTGTTTATCTGTGTATCTGGAATTCAGTTTTAATAACTATATATGGGCCAGGTGTAGTGACTTAACACCTGTAATCCCAGTATTTTGGGAGGCTGAAGAGGGAAGATCACTTGGGGTCAGGAGTTTGAGATGAGCCTGTACAGCATAGCAAGACCTTGTCTATGCAAAAAATTTTTAAAAACCCCGAGTGTGGTAGTACCTGCCTGTCATCCCATCTACTTGGGAGGCTGAGGCAGAGGGGTTGAGTGGGCCTGGAAATTCAAGGCAGCAGTGAGTTGTGATCACACCACCAATCCAACCTGGGTAGCAGAATAAGACCTTGTCTCATTAACGCATTATATCCTGCTCATGGTCATTGACAAGGTCTGAGTTTTCACAAAAATAATTTGCAACCTTTGGCAAAAATGGATTAAAAAAAGGAAAAAGCCCTGTGTATGAAGGTATTTGGCCACAGTTTGTGTTTTTGGTGGTAGATAGGGTTTTGTCACTTAAATGCAAAATTAGTTTTATAACTCTAACTTTTAAACGAAATGGCTAAAGTATTACTGATTTTATTTTTATTTTTTTGTGTCCTCTTGGAAGATGCATTTAGTTTGCCTCTTGATTTTGAGTACTGTGGAAATGGGCTTACTGGTTGCTGTTTCTGAAAATGTGTACTTTAACTGATTCTCAAGGTAATTATTGATGTGTTTTTAAAATGAAAAACACTGAAGGAATTTTATGGATAAGTTTTGTTTATATTTTGCTTCACATAAATTGTGTCCCTTTTGAAGATGTAGCTCCTCTTTTCCTCTTCCAGATGATTAAGCAGGTAAAACTTTTGTGTTAGAGGAATTAAGATGGGAGGTGCTTATCAAAATACGAATCTTCCAAGGTTTATTCTTGTTCCTTGTTAGGGATATGCGTGGGTGTTTGTGTGATTGTGAGAAACAATGTGTGTATGTGTTGCTCATTTTTAAAAAGTATAGATGTTGCTTTATTATTTACCTTAAATGTATAGCAAAATCAACTTATAGGGAATGCAAGTGAAGAGAAAATATAACTGTTTGAAGATTTAATAAACTGGATTGGTGGAAAGACCATTTTATTATTTGGAATGTTAAAAGAAAAACTTCTGCTAGATTAAATTTAAAGGAGTTTAATTGAGCAGTTCACAGCCCCAAGAGTCACGGGAGATTCAGGGACTGCAGTGTAGCCATATGGTGGAAGAAGATTTATAGACAAAAAAGGGGAAATGATGTCCAGAACTCGGAAGTGAGGTACAGAAACAGCCAGGTTGGTTACAAGTCAGCATTTGCCTTAGCTGAACCCAGTTTGAACATTCAGTAGTGTATGAATGGTTAAAGTACGGCTGCTGGGATTGGCCAAAACTCAACTGTTGTTACAGGCCCATATGCCTAATTAGGTTTTCCATCTTGTCTACCCTGTTAGGTCTCAGTTTGTCCACCAGGACTTAGAGAAGTAAGGAGTCCTTCTCAGGCTATATTTAATTTGCTTTAACAGGAAAAATAACTAGAAAAACAGTTTTTAAAGGGGCTTATATCCCTCGCTCACCACCCGCCCCCCCACCAGCCAAGTTCATTAAATTTAGGAGTGGATGTTGAAAACAAACACTAAAAATTGTTATTCACCAATATGTTCGTTCCCTCCCTGCCTTCCTCTCTCCCTTCCCTTCACCTTCCCTTTCCCCTTCTCTCCCCTCTTCCCTCTCCTATTCCCCCCTTCCCTCTCCTACTCCCCACTCTCCTTCTCCCCCTCCCTTCCCTCTCCCCTCTCTACCTCCCCCTTTTCCCCCTCTCTCCTTCCTCTCCCTCCTCCTCTTTCCCTCCTTGTTGGTCAGGCTAGTCTTCAAAGTCTGAACCTCAAGTGTATCTGACTTCCATGGCCTCCCAAAGTGCTGATATTACAGACATGGCTCACGCCCGGCCTGTAAGTTTCTTAAAAGCTTTCAAGAATGTACATCTTAAAAACTTTCAAGAATGTAGAAAAAACAAAGAAGAATGTAATATTTAGCTTTAATAATTTTTTTTTTTTAAGACAGAGTTGCGCTCTTGTTACCCAGGCTGGAGTGCAATGGCACAATCTTGGCTCACCGCAACCTCTGCCTCCTGGGTTCAGGCAATTCTATTGCCTCAGCCTCCTGAGTAGCTGGGATTACAGGCACGCACCACCATGCCCAGCTAATTTTTTGTATTTTTAGTAGAGACGGGGTTTCACCATGTTGACCAGGATGGTCTCGATCTCTTGACCTCGTGATCCACCCACCTCGGCCTCTAAAGTGCTGGGATTACAGGCTTGAGCCCCCGCGCCTGGCCAGCTTCAATAATGTTAATAAAAATTCCAAAACCATAAATAAATGGAGGGCTGTATACTCAAATCCTTCTGGTCTTATAAACAAACATGTAGTAGTACATTATTCCATTTTGATTATAACTGAGGCTATATTGAAAAGGATATTTGGAGTGATGAAAAACTGTGATTCCTTGATTAGCATGTGTAGAATTTAAAAATAGTGTGTTATACTTTCACAGAAATTAGATATGTACAGGATGATACTGTGAACATGTTTTTCTTAGCTGTGATTTCCAAATTAATTTTTAAATATTGAGTGATTTAAGCAGTTTTAGAAGATGTAATACATTTAATTTTCACCCTTTTGGATTTGTTTTTATTTTAGGTGAGATGTAACTCTTGTTTTACTTGAAAATATTGCTTGGGTTTTGTTTTAAAACATGAATTTTACTCCTTCATGTAAATTCTGTCTTATAGGTTGACTTGGCATTATTTGATTTGTAACTTCTGTATTCTTTGGAATACAGTGGTTAAAAACTGGACATGTAATATACTGATACCTCACTGCTCTCTAGTACCAGGATTTTATAACAGTGTCTAGTGGAATAGACCAAAGGTCAAAGTCCTTGGACTCAGAACTTGCATGAATTTTGCAGTGTGTAAAAGTTTTCTGGAGAATTGGTGCCTTACTCATATTCTCGAAGGGGATGGTGAGAAGTGTGTTTCAAAAAAGTTAGAATTAAGCTAGAATATTGACAGTTGGAGAGTAAACAGAAATAGGGATAGTGAAGTTATTTGCCCTTACGTGTGACAAAAAGAACATCAAATAAGTACAGAGTGACATTTCTGCTTATCCAGATATCCTGTATTAAGGAATTTGGTAATGGTATAAACATTTTGCTGTTAGGACAGACACTAAAAATTATTTAGGGGCCCAAAGACCCTTTTCATGTAGTTTATATCAATTGATACTTGCTTCATTAGAAATTAAAAACATGTAATTATCAATTCACTTAAATTTATTGTATGTTAACAACTAGCTTATTTTTAGGCTGGGCGAGGTGACTCACGTCTATCATCCCAGAACTTTGCTAGGCTGAGGGGCGTAGATTAGTTGAGGTCAGGAGTTCGAGACCAGCCTGGCCAACATAGTGAAACCCTGCCTCTACTAAAAATACAAAAATTAACTGGTCAGTGTGGCATGCGCCTGTAATCCCAGCTACTTGAGGCTGAGGTAGGAGAATCGCTTGAACCCAGGAGATGGAGGTTGCAGTGAGCTGAGACCATGCCACTGTACTCCAGCCTGGGTTAATGGAGTGAGATTGCATATCAAAAAAACAAAACAAAACTAAACTAAAACTAATTGGCATATCTTAAAATAAAAAGATATGCGTTTGGCTTAGCGGGGTGGCTCATGCCTGTAATTCCAGCACTTTATGAGGCTGAGGTGGGTGGACTGCTTGACCTCGGGAGTTCGAGACTAGCCTGGGCAACATGGTGAAACCCTGTCTTTACTAAAGAAATACAAAAATTAGCTGAGCGTGTGGTGCACACCTGTAGTCCCAGCTACTTGTGAAGCTGAGGTGGGAGGATCACCTGAGCCTGGGAGGTTGAGGCTGCAGTGATTATACTCCAGCCTGGGTGACAATGAGATCCTGTCTCAACAACAACAAAAAGGTGTACTTTTTAAAACGAATGAGAAGAATGGCATTGTTGTACATTTTTGCAAATCTCTTTAATGTCTGGCTTGATTGAAGCGAGATTCTCATATATGTTTCTGCCTTCAGTCTGTTGTGATAGTTATTTTTGTTGAAATATATGAAGAAAATATTGACACCCATCCTGGGTTCTTGTATGCTTTCTTTAAAGCAACAAGCTCATTTTATACATTTTTGAGAAAACTGTGAGGTACCCAAATTTGAATATGCAAGGCTTGTCTGTTAATAAACTGAAAACAGCATTCTCTGGAAAAGCAAATAAAATGGTTACGTAAGTGTTTTTCATGGAGATATGCATTGTACTTTGGTTTGTGGCAGGAATGCTTCCCCTTTTAGCAGAAAGAATATGAAAAATATGTCAACACTGAGATTTAATAAAAATTATTGTTTTTTAATTGTTTCATCAAGAATACCCTTATGTGAACCTGGCAACTTTTTAACTGAAACTTAAATGCAGGGACTCTAGTACAGCTTGGGGCTACCTCATTGATTTGTGCTAAGATGCCAGCACCTTATTCTGTCATTCCTTTTACATCATTGGTGCAAATGTTGACACAGAAAGAGGCAAATAATGTCTTGAATCATTAGGAAATAGGTTTGATCTTGGGGATTTCTGAAGGTTTGTGAACCAGAGTTAGAGAACTGCTTAGATGAACGTTACCACTTGGAGTTGCTTCTGCAGCTCTTCCTCCCCTCAGGAAAAAAAGAGAATCAAATGAGCATCTGATTTTTCAGGTATAAAGTGGAGGGATAGGGAAGAAATGTATATGACATTACTATTATTCATTTTCATTTAAGCCTTCTAACTGTTGTGTACCACTAGATATTGCTGTCCCCTTTTTGCAAATGAGATAAAGAGGTCTTGAGGGTTAGAATAGCTTGCCTAAAGTCATAGAACCTCTTAAGTATGGCCAGTGGGCTGGACCTAGACTCTGGGTTCAAAGTGTGCTCTTTCCTGGTCCACACTTGCCTCTAAATGGATGTAACTGATCCTAGAGTGAGAAGACACTAATCCAAAAGTCAGAGTAACTTTGTCTATCTTTCTATCTCTTGTGTCCTTGCCTTAGTTTCTTCCTTATCTTTAGCCTTACCATTAACCTTTTAAAATTAGAACAGTAGGAATTCCTGATTAGAAAGATAGATGGTTGTGGAAATAGCAGATAAAGATACAGATGAGATCTTTGATCTAATTTGTAAAATTAAAATAAAGTCATGTAAAAAATATTGTCAGAGCTAAAAGTTAGGAACATAGTTTATCTGGTGGGCTCCCTGGTTTTTAGAATTTGTTAGTACTAGTTTGTTGTTGAAGTGCTTACTTAGCTTGGAGGGAAAGTAGTATAAGTAAGTAGATGCCAGGCTTTATAAGTGGCCTTGAGAGTGTCTTGATTGAATAGTGAATATACTACCAAAGTTAATGGTACTTCCTAGGCCTTAATGCACAATAATTTAGAGGTATTTTCTTCAAGTTAAAAGGCGCAGTTTTAAGTTTACCTAAAGATGACTGGACGTGTAATCTCAGCACTTTGGGAGGCTGAGATGGGTAGATCACCTGAGGTTAGGAGTTCGAGACTGGCCTGGCCAACTTGGTGAAATCCCATCTCTACTAAAAATAGAAATATTAGCTGGGTGTTGTGGCAGGTGCCTGTAATCCCAGCTACCAGAGAGGCTGAGGCAGGAGAATCGCTTGAACCCAGGAGGTGGAATGTTGCAGTGAGCTGAGATCATACCATGTTGCAGTGAGCTGAGATCGTACCACTGCATTCCAGCCTAGGCAACAAGAGCGAAACTCTGTCTCAAGGAGAAAAAAAAAAGATTACCTAAAGATGTCTTTTTGTACACCTTTTTGTTGTCTATAAGAAGACTGGGAGTTTCATGATACCAAACAGGAAGTAATTACAGAAAATTTTTAGTGACCAATACCTATGCTTTGAAAGAGAGGTAGGAGGGAAACAATGATAGAATCTCAGAATTAACAAAAATTTATGATGCATTATATTAGAATAATGTCAAATACAACTTATCCAGATTTTTGTTGTTGTTGTTTTTTGAGACAGTCTTACTTTGTCGCCAGGTGCCAGGCTGGAGTGCAGTGGCGCAATCTCAGCTGACCGCAATCTCCGCCTGCTGGGTTCAAGCAATTCTCCTGCCTCAGCCTCCCGAGTAGCTGGGACTACAGGTGTGCGCCACCACGCCCAGCTAATTTTGGTATTTTTTTAGTAGAGATGGGGTTTCACCATGTTGGTCAGGATGGTCTTGATCCCTTGACCTCGTGATCCACCCACTTTGGCCTCCCAAAGTGCTGGGATGATAGGCATGAGCCACCGTGCCTGGCACCTTATCCAGATTTTTATTATTTGTTCACTGTGATTTTTTTTTTTTTTTTTTTTTTTTTGAGACGAAGTTTAGCTCTTGTTACCCAGGCTGGAGTGCAATGGCGCGATCTCTGCTCACCGCAACCTCTGCCTCCTGGGTTCAGGCAATTCTTCTGCCTCAGCCTCCTGAGTAGCTGGGATTACAGACACGCACCACCATGCCCAGCTATTTTTTTGTATTTTTAGTAGAGATGGGGTTTCACCATGTTGACCAGGATGGTCTCGATCTCTTGACCTTGTGATCCACCCACCTTGGCCTCCCAAAGTGCTGGGATTATAGGCTTGAGCCACTGCGCCTGGCCCACTGTGAATATTTGTTGATTGTGAATATATATCTGGACGTGCCAAAGGAATGAGAATACAGGTGTGTAATATTTAGCATGATATTATGTTATAAATGACTTTAGGGATTAGTCAAGTTGTTTTAAAACAGTGGAACCTTTTCTTTAATTGAAATTGTATCCAGGAGTCCCAATATTTGAAGCATAAAAGCCAAGTGATTGAAGGGTTGAAATGAGAGTCATGGGCCCAGAATTCTCATGCTTGCCTGGAAAGCTCTGTTTATCACTGCAGTGAGTCCTTGGCTAGTGTTAATACACAGTGTTAGTGTGTATTAATGTTCACGTTGTGCCAGGTCCTGTACTAAAGCACTTTACATGTATGATTTCCTAGTTAGAAAACCACTCATCTAGTTCAACTTCTAAATTTTTTTCTGTTAAGAAACAGGTGCAGAGAGCTTAAGTGAATTGCCCAGGATCTGAAACTAGTTTTTAATAGAGTTAATCCTGGCAGTCAGTTTAGCTAGTGGCATGCTTGTGGTGTTATATTTTTCCAGTTACTAATTTAATGCAGGTTTTTTGAAGTAAAATCAAAATTTACAGAAGAGTATAAAATGGAAAGAAGTACTTGACTTTCACTATTTAGGGCTTTGATAATATTTTGGTGTGACTCCTTCTAGTCTCCTTTATGAGTTTTTTATTTTTTATAAATAGAGGTGGGTTCCCCTTATGGTGCGCAGGCTGGTCTTGAACTCCTGGCCTAAGCGATCTTCCTGCCTCAGTCTCCCAGAGTGCTGGGATCATAGGAAGGACCCCCACTGCACTCAGCTCATACACTGTTTCTTTATTAGGAAATTGACATACCTAACGTATCATTTTATTGTGAGCTTTCAAATGCTTAACAATGTATTCTAAGCATATTTTCTTTTCCCCTACATATTTGTGAGAATTATGAAATTTCTGAGCAATTTATTTAATCAGTTTCTCATTAACGGGTATTTATGTTTGCAGATTTTTCTTTTGTTATATGTAATGTTGTGATGTATGCCTATGAGCATACATTTTCTAGAACATAAATTTCTAGATTTCAAATTACTATGTCAGCAGGCATTTAAAAAATATGTTTTGGGCCAGGTGCTAATGCCTGTAATTTCAACACTTTGGGAGGCTGAGGTGGGAGGATTGCCTGAGGTCAGGAGTTTGAGATCAGCCTGGCTGGCCAACATGGTGAAAGTTTCGTCTACTAAAAGTACAAAAATTCACTGGGAGTGATGGTGTATGTCTGTAGCCCCAGCTACTTAGGAGGTTGAGGCAGGAGAACTGCCTGAACCCAGGAGGCAGAGGTTAGAGTAAACTGAAATTGTGCCACTGCACCCCAGCCTGGGCGACAGAGTGAGACTCCATCTTGAAAAAATAAAAAATATGTTTTGAAACGTGTTGACAAAATGAACTTTGGGAAGGTTTTGCCAGTTTATTTTTTGAGATAAAGGAATTTTTATTTATTTATAAATAAAATTTTCGAGAATCTCAAGTGATTCTCAAGCCTTAGCCTCCCAAGTAGCTTGGATTACGGGCATGTGCTACTACATTTTTGATTCTGTTTTTGTGGTAACTTGAAACAGTTTCTTCTTTATCTTCACTGTATCTTTCTTTGTCTTTAGAGCATTTTCTTCTTTTAGGGGGTTGGGGTTTGTTTGGGTTTTTCTGCCTCCTTATTTCATTAAACTTGTTAATAACAGAAGCAACTCCTGAGGACAAGTAGTGCTAGAAAGAGTCAACAGGCAGATGTTGTACCTGCGTTGTATTGTGGTTAGGGCACAAGTGCGAGTGTACCTGCATACCCTGGTTGGCAACATAGAAATAGCAGGCTGGATAGAAAAGGAAAATTTACAGTAGAGTGTAAAAACGGTGGGCAGTGAGGTATGTCTGTGGCTGCAGAAGAGACAAAATAGAGCAGCTGGCAGTCTGGAAGGGTAGGGTCCCAGGGTCCATGAGAGACAAGCGTAAGTGTATGGGTATGCTCAGCTCCAGGGGGCACCAAGGCACATATGCAGCAGGGATATTGATATTCCAGCTTTCCTGTTGCTGTCTCCTCTGGGAAAGGTAAACAAGCAGAAAAGGAGTAACAAAAATTGTGTTTAATTAAAAAAGAAAACTGATATCTGCCTGTGATTTCAAAGATTGAATGTGGGAACACAGCATTTGACAAGTGGTTTTGGTTTTGTTGTTTTCTGTGTTGTTAGTCAGCTTGGGCTGCTATAACAAAATACTGTAGACCTTATTCTGTTATTTCCTGCTTCTGCTTAAAGTTCTGGAGGCTGGAAGTCTGAGATCAGGGAGCCAGCCATGGTGAAGGCCAGGGCAGGGATGTTGTCGTCAGTGGTGGATATCCCTCTTTTCCTCTTCTTATAAGCCGCAGTTTTGTTGTAGTAGGGGCCCACACTTCTGACTTAATTCCATTCTGCGGATTCAGTCACAGTGGGGGTTAGGGTTTGAACATAGGAATTTTGGGGACAGTTCATTCCATAGTGTAGGGCATTGCAGCTCCAAAAGAGCAGTTGCTCTTCTTTTTTTTTTGAGGTAGGGCCTTGCTCTGATGCCCAGGCTGGAGTGCAGTGGTGTAATCACAGCTCACTGCTGCCTCTACCCCTGGGGCTCAGGTGGCCCTCCAACCTCAGCCTTCTGAATAGCTGGGACTACAGGTGCACACCCGGCTAATTAAAAAAATTTTTTTTTTGTACAGATGGGGTTTTACCATGTTGTTCACAGGCTGGTCTGGAACTCCTGAGCTCAAGTGATCCACCAGCCTTAGCCTTCCAAAGTGCTGGGATTACAGGTGTGATTCACCTCGCCTGGCCACTTTAAAAAAATTATTTTTATGGAAATATAATTCACCTGGCATAGAATTTAACTCATTTAAAACCTATAATTTAGTGTTCTTTGTATATCACATAGTGTGCGACCAATATCATTATCTTAATTCCAGAACATTTTCATCATTCTATAAAGAAACTCCATATTCATTAGCAGTTATTCCCTACTTTCTTTGCACCAGTAATCCGACAGATGCTGGCACAAATGAAGTAGGAAAAAAAACAGAATAAATGTGCCTATTCTGGAAATTTAACATATTTAATGACCTTTTGTGTCTGACATTCTTTGCATAGTATGATGTTTAAAAGGTTTATCTACTTTTTTTTAAAAAAATACATGGAGTTTCACGATTGTTCCCCAAGCTGGGGTGCAGTGGCGTGATCTTGGCTCACCACAACCTCCATCTCCGGGTTTCAAATGATTCTCCTGGCTCAGCCTCCCAAGAGGTTGGGACTACAGGTGCGTGCCACCATGCCCGGCTAATTTTTGTATTTTTAATAGAGGCGGGGTTTCACTATGTTGGCCAGGCTGGTCTCGAACTCCTGACCTCGAGATCAGCCGGCCTCAGCCTCCCAGAGTGCTGGGATTACAGGCATGAGCCACCACCACCACGTCTGGCCGAGGTTCATCTACTTTGAAGCATGTATTGATACTTCATCTTTAAATTATTTATTTATTTAATTTTTATTTTTTAACTTTTATTTGTTTATTTTTGTCCTCAAGTTACATTCATGTTGTAGCATTTGTCAAACTCCATTAGCTTTTATGACTGAATAATTACATTGTATATATGTAGCACAATTAGCTTACTCACCCATTGATAACATTTGGATTGCTGCTTCCTTTTAGTTATGAATAGAACTGTACCAACATTGTTCACAAAGGTTTGAGTTCTTGTTTCCTTTATTTTGAGTGTAAACCCGGGAATGTAATAGCTGGGTCATAGATTAATTTCTTTCTATGCGTTGGTTTTTGAGGAACCACCAAACTTTTTCACGGTGTCTGAGCTATTTTACATAATCACCAGCAATGTACAAGGCTTCCAGTTTCTCTACATCCTTGCCTACACTTAACTGTTTGTATTTCTGTTATTTACATACTGTTGTTTGTAGTTGTCCTGATGGGTATGAGGTGGTAGTTCATGGTTTTTATTTGCATTCCTCTAATCTGGTAACGTTAAGCATGTTTTCCTGTGTTTTTGGCCATTTTTATATCTTTAGAGAAATGACTGTTGAAATCCATTGTTTGTTGGCCACATGCACTGGATCACTTCTGTAATTCCAGCACTTTGGGAGGCCATGGCGGCCAGATCACCTGAGGTGAGGAGTTCAGGATCAACCCAGCCAACATAGGGAAACCCTCTCTGTACTAAAATACAAAAAATTAGCTGGGCATGGTGACAGGTGCCTGTAATCGCAGCTACTCAGAAGGCTGAGGCAGGAGAATTGTTTAAACCCAGGAGGTGGAAGTTGCAGTGAGTCCTGATCGCACCATCATATTCCAGTCTGGGTGACAGGAGTGAAACTCCATCTCAAAAAACAAATCCTTTGCTCGTTATTTAATTGGGTTTTGTTGTCGTCGTCGTTGGTGGTGATGGTGGTGAGTTGTAAGAGTTCTTTACATACTCTTGACCCTTATCAGATAAATGATGTGCAGATATATATATTTTTCATTCTATAGGTTGTCTTTTCACTTTCTTGGTAATGTCCTTTGATGCTCAAAACAGCTCTTCACTTTTATTACAGTTTTTAGTCAACTAAGCCAGTTAAGGAGGGTTGTACTATGTGTATAACTGAGCCCCTCCCAGATTGTGGGTTGTCTGATGGGAAGGGTGTAAAAAGGCTGAAGCAGTTGACTTTAATTTTGTGTATTTGTGGAAGAGTGGATTTGACTTTAATTTTGTGTATTTGTGGAAGAGTGGATTTGACTTTTAAAAGTGAGACATAACTTAGCTTTTTAATACTTTGTTACATTCCACAAAAGTTTCAAGGAGGCTTATGATAGATGTGCCAAAAATTAGGATCAAAGGAAAAATAAGTAGAATAAAGCTTGGGGAAAATAATGTCATTGGAGAGTTCTAGATAGAAAAGAAATGTATAGCAGTAGTGTAGGATTAGGGTCATCCAAAATTTTCTTCTTTGTATGTGACTGACTGACTGAATGACTTATTTATTTACTTTGAGACAAGATCTCACTGTGTCACCCAGGCCAAAGTGCAGTGGTGTGATTTCGGCTCACTGCAACCTCTGCCTTCTGGGCTCAAACAGTCTTCTCTCCTTAGTATCTCAAGTAGCTGGGACTACAGGAGTGTGCCACCGTGCCCTGCTAATTTTTTGTGTTTTTGGTATACATGGAGTTTTGCCATGTTGCCCAGGCTGGTCTTGAATTCCTGAGCTCAGGTGATCTACCCACCTCAGCCTTTCAAAGTGCTGGGATTACAGGTGTGAGCCACCACGCCCAGCCTGTTTTTTCATACTTTTTACATTTAGTATTTCTTTAGTAAAGAGACAATTTTACTGTAATTCTGAATGCATTTGCCAGACTTGCTACGTTCTCTGCACTGATGTGTGATTCATTATCACGGTTTTATCTGCTGTGGTTTTACTTGTGTTTGTCTCCAGTCTCTCCCTGTTCCCTGAACTTCAGTTGCTTCAGCTGTTCCACTTCCCAATACATAATGGAGTCTTAGATTCAACAGCCTACCTCCCAGGCTCATCTCTCTAGCATTACACCTTTGCATTCCATGTTTTCCCTGCTGCAGCGTGGCCCCTCTGTATCTTCCTTTCTGTTTGGCTCAGACCTGCTAGGACTCTCCTATCAGATTTCACCCCCAGAGGGAAGATTTCCCTGACTCCTTATTCTCCCATGCATGAGGAGTTCCTTTGCCTACCTCTGTCACTGTGCAGACCACAGTGCTTACGGTAGTATGTCCATGTGATTTTTTTTTCCTCTCTCTTCTACTGACTTTTGAGCCCCTCTGGGACATAGACTGAGACTTCTTATTTGTTCCCATATAGCAGAGTATGTGGCCCAGGGTTGGCACCAATACATGTCTGCAAAATGAATAAGTGAGATCTATAGTGTCATGGGAAGCAAACTGGTAGATGTCATCTGGAATTACTTCTGTAGATGTGATCATGTGGTGGACAGTGTTTTAAAACTGGAGATATTTTATATGAAAGTCTCTATAGTTTCTATAGTCTGAAAAAAAAAGTGATTATTTGGCTACTGTAGGTCAGCATGCTTTCATGATAGTTGTTCACTAGGCATTTTTGTTGGTTTGCCATAGACTGTTGTTTTTGTAAAAGATGGGGTTCTGGTTTCTGGCATGTTTCTGCAGTTCTGACTTCCCGAATGGCTGATTAAGGATAGAGCCTTAATGAAGATATTTATGGGTATGTGTAGATACACACGTATACACTGAAACATACACAAAATCCTGATGAATTGAATTTTCAGGGACTTTACCCGAATAACTGTCCTAGGATAGTTTAATGATGAAGGCTCTCAGAAGGTGAAATGTTTAGTGACTGAGAAAGTTTATCATTCTAAAGTTCGTAGATTCCTTAAAGAAAAATGGACATATTGTCTTTACTTTTAATGTATTTTTTTCTTTTAGGTAAACTGAGCTTTTTTTTTCTTTTAACTGTCAGCAAATATTTACGGACTTGCCTGAAGAAATTTTTAATTCCTTTTTGAAATTAAAGATTGAGTTTTGTTATTTATGTTTCGAGTTTTAAGAACATTAAGTAAATAATATTCTTGTGAGTGTTTGCAAAATTTGTGTGCACCTTTTTTGGAGGCAGTATAGTCCATAAGTCCCATTATATTTTTATAGGGGAGTGATCACAAGCCCACCAAAGCAAAAGGACTGGAGCCATGGGAAATGAAGCAGCACTGAAAGGCTCTAAGCAGGATTCTGCAATGGTGTGGGCTGAGGATTAGGAAAATGTGAGGGGTAGGAGACCTAGTAGGGGCCAGAAATGATCAGAGCTCCAACCATGACGAAAGCTTATGGAGCGAGAAATCCTGTTTAGTTTCCGTGAAGTTTCAAGTAATCTAAGTACTTACGTTAATTATGAAACTCCGTTTCAGATAATAATGAGTGAGTGCTGTAAGAATACTGGGAATACTGTGGCTGACAGTATCCTCTTAATAAGCTACTGTGTAGATTGAATTAGACAAAATTGTAAGATAGTCTCATAGCTCTATAGGAAAACAGTCTTTAGTTGAATAAGCAGAAGCCACGTTCCACCTTCTGATACATTAAAGGTATAGGTATCCGGTGCTTTAGGAACTGCAGAAGTGGTCCTGCCAATTGGAAAAGTAGTACTACCGTAAGAATTTTGCATTATAGTTTCTTGGGTCATCAGAATGAAGGTTATATTAAAGTACATACAATTCTGTGAAAATCAGTACACGCCCATCATTCCTTAAGAAAATCCCCCAACTCTGTTGGTTGTCTTAAATAAGAGTTCTAGGCCGGGCGCCGTGGCTCAAGCCTGTAATCCCAGCACTTTGGGAGACCGACGCGGGTGAATCACAAGGTCAAGAGATTGAGACCATTCTGGTCAACATGGTGAAACCCCGTCTCTACTAAAAATACAAAAAAACTAGCTGGGCATGGTGGCTTATGCCTGTAATCCCAGCTACTCAGGAAGCTGAGGCAGGAGAATTGCCTGAACCCAGGAGGCGGAGGTTGCAGTGAGCCAAGATCGCGCCATTGCACTCCAGCCTGGGTAACAAGAGTGAAACTCCGTCTCAAAAAAAAAAAAAAAAAGAGTTCTGATATCCAGGACTTTCCAATTTTTATAAAGAACAACTGCCTGAGCATTTTTGCAGATAAATGTATACAGACTGCTCAAGAATGGGTTTTCTAGAGTGCTCAGAGAACATAATCTTGTCACTGCTTGGGAGGTAGTATAAGAGAAGGGAGAGCAGAAGAAATATTCAGGTGCCAACTCAGTCGGTTTCACAGTTGGGTGCTGGCAAAAGAAGGACGGGGTTTGTTTCCAGCATGTTTTTAAAATTCCCCTTCTTGCAGATTTTTCCATGTAAACAGTGTAAACTGTTATCACCTCCAGGTGGAGCAACAAAAACGCTAACCCTAAACTGCTAATTTTGGGGTATATTCAGGTGACAAACACACAACTATAGTAATAGTAAAGCTATTAGTTAATATTACTTGGTTCTCCCACTTTGCCAAGCACTTTGCAAAAACAGTTTTTTATATGATTCTCTTGTGTTAACCTCACCACAATCTTATGAGATACATGATGGAATCCAGAATTAGAGATAGAAAGTAATTTGAATTTCAGGAGCTATCTTTTGATTCCAAGTAATGTACCAAAGCTCATACTGTTCTGCACCGTTGTATATCCCACTTCATTGTTAAGTTATGATGATGATTATACAAATATATTTAAAGTTAAACTTAGGAAATACAAAAATGTGGAAAAAAAGGAAAGAAACTCCATCCATAGTCTTACCACTTAAACACTTTTAACATAAATTTATCTGGATTCTGTATGAAATCATATATATATATATTTTTCTGAGACAGAGTCTCACTTTGTCACCAGGCCCCAGGCTGGAGTGCAGTGGCACAATCTTGGCTCACTGCAACCTCCGCCTCCCGGGTTCAAGCAATTCTCTTGCCTCAGCCTCCCAAGTAGCTGGGACTACAGGCACACGCCACCACACCCAGCTAATTTTTGTATTTTTAGTAGAGACAGCGTTTCACCATGTTGGCCAGGATGGTCTCGATCTCTTGACCTCGTGATCCACCCGCCTCGGCCTCCCAAAGTGCTGGGATTACAGGCTTGAGCCACCGTGCCCGGCCAGAAATCATATTTACTAATATTTTTTAAACAGCTGCGGGGCATTGTAGTTGGGTTTTTGTAGAGATACATCATTGGTACTTTTTCCTCCAGAAGTCTTTTTTCTTTGTAAAAGTGTAATATTAACGGTGAGAGTTTAATAATATTTGGAGACAGTAAGAGAGAGCACATGGCAGCTGACAGACTGATAGTAATACCAGCAAGGGCTGTGAGGGTGCAGTAGGCTTTTCTCTCCTCCTGGTCAGTGATTCTGTTCACCAGCTTAACAGACTGAGTTCTAGAGCGAAGCACTTAACTTATTACTCATGGATTCTCTATACCTTTTTTTGGGTGATCATTTGTTTATCTTTTAAAAAAGATCTTTTAAAAAAAATTTTTTTCTTTTTTAATAATAAAGCTTTCTTGCTTGAAAAAAAGAAAGCCTCTTTGTATCTACCACAGCAGATGGAATGGCATTTGTACTTCTAAATTTTTCAGTAGTAGGAGTACCAAAATAGCACTAAAAATTATTTACTTTGATTACTTCCCCTCCCACCCAGTATTGGGGAAAGTCATAATTAAGTCTCCCTTCAAGGTAGTTCATTAGCTCTTTCATATTAAAAAATCTGACCCTTAAATTAAATCCTCCTTTTGAGCTGCCTTTGTGTTTCCAGGCCATGTTTAGCTGCACCTGCCTGCTATTCGGTTTCTTTCTTTACCAGTTATAAAATAAGAGGCAAAGGGTTGTATTCTCTATTCAGAACTAGAGTCCCATGGAAAGCTTTCCATAAGTGTCTTTCCATAATGGTCTCCATTTCTATTATCAAGTTGTAAATTTGTGTTTAAACATTTTTTTCTCTTATTAGCCATGTCTCCTCCGTTGTAGTCTATTACAAAAATGTTCTTGTAATAGTGTTTTACTTCTTATTCTGAGAAATTTATGACATTTTGTTTTTAAAAGTTATTGTCTACTTAAGTTAGAGATGTACACAACATTAAAAAGGATTGCAGATAAAGACATTTGTAAGTGAGTGTTTTGGTTAAATGCTTTTCCAACTGAAGGTGGCATCTTGCCAACTAGAGGACGGCAGTTAGCCAACTTTTTTTTTTCTTCATGACTGTTTTTTCTTTGTTCAGGCAGAGTACATCTTGCTACTTGAAGGGTAGGAGACTCCTCACTGCTTTCCTTCATGAGATTTCAAAGGAATTTTTTTTTTTTTTTTTTTTTTTTTTTTGCCTGATATAAGTATTGACCAAGAAGATGACAGTGTTGTGGTCTCTTAGCTTTCAAAATTTCTACTTAGGCATCTTGGTTCTAGTGATATGTACTTTGCAAAAGTAATTCATAGTCATTATGACTTTCATTAATATTCTGAAACTATGGTATTCTGAGACGATCCAACAGGGTTTAAGTTTCTTAGAAGCCCCCAGTGCACTGCAAAGATTATGGTGTCTCTTTTTTCTTCCTGGCAAAATGGAAAATGACAATACTGAAATGCAAACTAATGGAAAGAAGTCCAACAAGAATTCTCATTGTTACAGCTTCAAAAACTACATCAGATGCCTTAAAAAAAAATACTCTTCTTTTGGTACCCCATTTTTGTTGGTTTTCTAAGCATGTAGAAGCGGGGACCAGAGCATGCCACGCCAAAATATCCCATTTTAGTGTAGGTGTTGTTTTAAACTGAAGGCATTTAGCTTTCTGTCTTCCACCTTTCTGTCTAAAAGCAGAATATACATTTATATTTCTGAATGTATTCCTTAGACTAAAGAACTCCCTTTTTTTAATGCATTTCTAGTGATCTTCCCACTACTTATTTCTTCCTCAAAGCCCAGAACTCATTTTCCTTTGTCTAGCCTTTTCTCAGTACTTTATCACCTTTTAAGATGGCGTGTAAGCCCACATTTTAATTACTCCTTTGAGTTACTCAGTACTGAGTTATCCTTTGTGTATGCACATTGCATGCATAGGTCAACTGTTTTTTCCCCCTCCTCGTGTTGATCTTTTATCAGTTAGATTCAGGGACCCCAGCCACTTAATCTAAGAGGGTAGAGAAAGAGTATTTTCCTCCCCAACAGTGTGCTTTATCTTCTTCCTGATGGGTAATTCAGCACTGACCCTCCCCCAAATTACACAGAAGAATAAAAGTAACACAGGAATGAGAAAGCCAACATAGATTTATCTGTCAGATGCCTTTAAATAAAGTTATTTCTCTAAAATAAACCACATATTCCTTTGTTTGTTCTTTTGTTATAATAAACTAGTAGGCAGCAGAATTTTTTGTGTGTGACAGGGTCTCACTCTATCACCCAGGCTGGAGTGCGGTGGTATATTGGCTCACTTCAACCTCCACCTCTCCAGTTCAAGCGATTCTCTTGCCCCAGCCTCCCCACTAGCTGGGATTACAGCTGCCCACCACTACACTGGCTAATTTTGTATTTTTAGTAGAGACGGGTTTTACTGTGTGGATCAGGCTGGCCTCCAGCTCCTTGCCTTAAGTGATCTGCCCACCTCAGGCTCCAAAAGTGATGGGATTACAGGCATGAGCCACCGCACCTGGCTGGCAGCAGGATTTTTGTTAAGTAATCATCCTCTGTTCTCTCCAAGATTTTAGAAATCACAGGGAACATGGCAACCTATGAAAATAAGAACTTGACCTAGAGTATTTTGAATAATATACTGTGGTTCTAGGTGCTCCTAGAGTCTAGTGTAGAGGATAGTTTGTATCATTCAGCTAGGTCAGGATCCCCTTTTTAGCAGTGTAATAGTTTGGTTTTAAAGCTGTATACTTTTTGACTTAGGCGAAGAAGGCTTTTAGTCTTTCTTTAGTCAAGAGGGTGTGCCTAGTGTAAGGGCATCTTTGGGGAGCATATATCAATCAGTGAATGTAACCCGGGGCCAGGGCAGCCCTCTGGTGCTCACAGTGGATTGTCTCTATGTCATCTGTCTCAAGACTTCTGTAGTCATGATACTAAATTGAAAAGATGGAACAAATATTTTTGTTTTTCCAGTTTATCACTGTTTCTTTTAGTCATCCAACTAAGGCTCAGGATGCTATCTAAGGGGAAATGAAGAGTTAAGACAAAATCAGGCCAAGTCTTTGGGCAAGACAGCTAACTCTGTTTACTTTAGTCTGCATACATGCATATCCTGCCTTGGTCCAAAAAGGATTTAAGGTGGCACTGCTGTGCACTTTCTGTGGGTTATGGCCTGAGACTTATTTATAAATGCAGTTACTAGTTTCCAATCGAAATGAATCTGGCTTCCAAATGGTATGTACTATACTAACCCCAACAATGCTGCCATTGTAGCTCATGGTCTGCTTTAAGATTTGAATATGTTCATTGGTCATAAATTTTTACTCTGTGGTGTTGTTAGAATAATTTTTGGAATCAGCTAAAAGTCATTAAATGCCAAGTCTGGTGAATGACCTGGATAGGCAATCTGGGTTGTTAGAGCTTTTGGTTTATTGACCCATGGACTGTGAGCCAAAACAGGATGATGAAACTAGTTTCTAAGGCACAGTTAACTCCTTGTTAACATTCAGCAGGCTTGAACAATGGGTCCAATTGACTCTTGGTCTTGTGCTACATTAGCAGTGCCATTGAGATAAAATAAACAAGTTAACATTGTCCTCACTTGTGATTTTGATATGGATGTTTTCTTGAGTTTGGAGTACAGCAAAGTATACCATTGCAAATTTCATGTTTTCAGGTTGTAATGAAAACTTTTGTCGTCAATTCTACCGATTTTTCTCAAAATATTTCTTTCAGCTGTTAACAAAAGATCCAAAACAGTGAACAGGTTGTAACTTTGTGAAAATTTGTTCCAAATGATTTTGCCAACTTTTAATATACTTAATTTTACCCTCTGCCACATATTCATGTGTTTTGTTTTTTACTATGTAATCGTTAAACTGGATGAATCAAGTTACTACTTTGACATGATTTTATAGATGAAGAAACAGGTTTATGAAAAATGAGACTTGATTTAAGGGATCAAAGGTACTAAGGAGTGAAGATTCAAATCCCAGTTTTCTGGTGGTTTTTTTTTTTTTCCCCCAGTGCATAATGCAGCCATGATGGATATCAGCCATACCTTCCTCGATTTTCTTTTAGTAATATGAATTAATTTTCATCCAGAAACATGAAAATTAAGAGCTCTTCTCTTTTATTTCCATAAATCTCACTTGTCGATTTAATGCCACCCATAATTAAATGTTAATTATTTTTTACTCAGGTCATTTTTCATTTTATACTGATATGAAGCTTAGATATACATTTATTTCTGTTAGCTGTATTTTGGATTTGAAAATGGTTACAGTACAAATGAAAATGTTACAGTACATTTCTCCTGTGGCTATCCTTTTGTTTCCATAAGTCAAGGCAGAAAATCAGTTTTATGTTATAGTCAGATTTGTGTTTGTGTTGAAATATTAGTATATCCCAGCTATGATGTCAGATGTGTACTATACAAGTCATACTTAGGTTTTCAATGTGCACATAGTGTTTTCATAATATATATATATATATATATATATATAAATTCTTTTTTAATTTGAGACAGTCTCTCTCTCGCTCTCTCTCTTGCCCAGTCTGGAGTGCAGTAGCGCTGTCTTGGCTCATTGCAACCTCTGCCTCCCGGGTTCAAGTGATTCTCTGGCCTCAGCCTCCCAAGTAGCTGTGATGACAGGCATCTGTCACCACGCCTGGCTAATTTTTGTATTTTTTGGTAGAGAGGGAATTTCACTATGTTGACCAGGCTGGTCTCAAACTCCTGAACTCAGGTGATCTGCCTGCCATAGCCTCCTCAAGTGCTGGGATTACAGATGTGAGCCCTGGTGCTGGGCCTCGTTCCATTACATTCTAAAGATTGTGTCAAAATGTGTTAATGCTTCATGTCAGGTGATGGGACCTTTATATCTCTACAGTGTTTGTGGTACAACAGATTAAAAAATGAATATATTTCATTTCTTAATGTTTCTCTTTAGGGTAATCACAGTGTGCTAATTTTCCTTAGCTAGAAATATATGTGTTAGCTTTAGTGTCTTTTTAGGTTCAGATTAATTTTGGTAGGCCTTAAAAAATGAGAAGAATATCAAAAAGAAGCATTAAGGTAGACCCTTAGAAGTTTCAGGCTCTCCCTCCTGACTCCACTCATAACAACAAATGAAAACAAAAGTAGTTGACATAGCAGAGATTTTGTTAACTTTTAAAGCTTGATAGAGTTTTGCCGGTTTTGAGAAGATAACATGGCCAGTGTTCAGTTTGGGATGGTGAGACTCTGTGGCCTCACCTCCATCCAGGCCATGCAGAACATGGGACTGTAGAGAAACAGAGGCTCTAACTCTCAGTTCCAGCAGGAGGAAGAATGCCAGCTGGGCAGCCAGTCCCGTTAGGGCAAGGAGTAGCCCTTCTAGAGACATGGATCTTAATCTTTCAGTGCGTATGGGCAGCGGTGGGTGGTAGGTAGAGCATGTTCGTGGTGGTGAAAGTGAGATGTAGGAGAGGGTTTGGGTGATGATGGCTAACTGGGTTCACTCTGTGCTAACTGAGTGGAACAAAGTATGAGGCATTGCTCTATCATCTCCCTTGGAAAGACTGCTGTCACAGGCTCTCATGCTAGCAGTGTGATCCACGGGGCTGCGTGAAGGCCTCTTTACGGAGGGAGGTGGGCCCTGTTGGAGAGGGCCCTGTGCCTTTGCTGTCTCCTACTACTAATGTGAGGCATCATCTGAGGAGGGATGGAGGTGACCTCTTTTAGGCAGAGGGTTACAGTATAATCTGAGCCATGTCATCCTATGGGGCCTTTTTATTTGATAATTTTGTTTGCTTTTCTTTTTTTTTAAGAGACAGGGTCTTGCATGTTGCCCAGGCTGGCCTCAGACTCCTGGGTTCAAGCAGTCATATCGCAGTTCAGGAGTTTCTTAGAGTCAGACAACATATGATCTACTCCTGGGTATTTACCTAAGTGAAACAGAAACTTAGGCTCAGAAAAAAACCTATATGTAACGGCTTGTAGCAGCATTTTTTTTTTAACAATTAATAAAAAATGTGGACTGTCCAAATTTCCCTAATTGGTGAATGGATAAACAAATTATGATATAGCCATAACAATGGAATACTACTCATCAGTAATTAAAAAAAATACTAATACATTCAGCAAGTGGTTGCATCTAAATGCATTATGTGAAGTGAAAGAAACTGCACTCAATCACATACAGACTCTAGGAAACATGTCAGTAGTTGCCAGGAGGTAGAGGTGGGAGAGGTGTTGACTGTAGTATGGCAATGGGGAATTGTTTGGTTGTGGTAGCGGTTACACAACTGGGTCAAAACTTACACAACTGAACATGAAAAAGATGAATTTTACTTTAGGTAAAAATAACAGGCCAGGCGCAGTGGCTCATGCCTGTGATCCCAGCACTTTGGGAGGCTGAGGCGGGTGGATCATGAGATCAGGGATTCGAGACCAGCCTGGCCAACATTGTAAAACCCTATCTCTACTAAAAATACAAAAGTTAGCTGGGCGTAGTAGCGCACGCCTGTAATCCCAGCTACTCAGGAGGCTGTGGCAGGAGAATTGCTTGAACCCAGGAGATGGAGGTTGCAGTGACCCAAGATGGCACCACTGCACTCCAGTCTGGGCGACAGAGTGAGACTCCATCTCAAAAAAAAAAAAAAAAAAAAAAAAAAAAAAAAAAAAAAAAAAAAAAAAAAAAATTACAGCTTAATTAAAAATGAAAATAAAACAAAAGTAATTGTTGTAACAAAGATTTTGTTAATTTTTTTTTTTTTTTTTTTTTTTTTGAGACGAAGTTTCGCTCTTGTTACCCAGGCTGGAGTGCAATGGTGTGATCTCGGCTCACCACAACCTCCGCCTCCTGGGTTCAGGCAATTCTCCTGCCTCAGCTTCCTGAGTAGCTGGGATTACAAGCATGCGCTACCATGCCCAGCTAATTTTTTGTATTTTTAGTAGAGACGGGGTTTCACCATGTTGATCTGGATGGTCTCAATCTCTTGACCTTGTGATCCACCCGCCTCAACCTCCCAAAGTGGTGGGATTACAGGCATGAGCCACCGCGCCCGGCAATTGTTAAAGCTTGATAGACCTTTGCAGGTTTGGGGAAGAGTACTTGCCAGATTGTGATAATCTTTGAAGGCCTTTTGGTGATCGTAGCACAGACTTTCTGTCTGAAACAGTAAATGGTGTGACTTATCTTTTATACCAAGGTGGTGGGCTGTAGGATGTTGACAAATCTGAGGGGTCAGAAGGCCACCATATGAGGGAAAGCCAGTGTATTTTGAAAAATATGCAAATATTCGATAAGGTAACATTAAGTACAGTGTATAGTGAAAATGTGATAGCTGCATTGTACGTGTGTTTCCAGCACTTGTGACCACTGTGGTTTATGGACTACGGATCTGTGTCTGTGTCCCTTCATTCAATGTATTTATTGAATACCATGTAAAACTCAGGGTCTTTGATTGACAATTGGTTTTCTGTTTGTAACAGCTTATTTTTATTTTATATTCCAAAATTAATGGCACAAAAATGCAATTTCTTTTGCACTAACCTAATAAAATTGGCCCATATATATCTCACTTTGAGAATTTTATCATACCTTTGAGTTACTGTTGATAGTTCCCCAGAGTATTGCCCAGTGGGTGGGTGAGGGGAGGTCACTAAGTATTCTTAGTCGCTAGTTTGTAGTTAGTTTATAAGACTTAAATCTTCACCACACATGTAATTCTGAACCTGCTGTAAATATTGTAGAGGCAGTATGTAGTAGTGGCCTCTGGAGCCAGAGTGCCTGGATTTGTTTTCCAGCTTTACTGGTTGGTAGCTGTATGACCTTGGGTCAAGCTATTTAACCTCTCTACTTTAGTTTTCTCTTTAGTAAAAGAGGGGTGATAATGACAATGTCTACTCCATGGAGGGTTTGTATGGATTAAATGAGCTAATCAATGGTAAGCACCCCCAGCAGTACCTGGCACATAGTGCGCTCTGTATTAGTGTTTTTCTTCCGTGTCAGTGAATAGCTTCATAAGCCTTCATCAAATATTTAAATACTGGATTGGCCATGATGCTCTCTCTCTCCTTTGTTTTCCTGAAATCAGATTTCCTTAGTTCTTGTAAAGCCAGTGGACTTCCATCATATTTACCTTCATCTCCTGTTTGACTGTAATTCCTCTAAGTTATACATTATTATATATTTGAATTTTAGGAAATATGCTTGATATATTTGGAATCTGTTTTCTAAAGACTTTGTTTTTAGTAGAGGTGGGGTTTTCCTATATTGGCCAGGCTGGTCTTGAACTCCTGACCTCAAGTGATCTGCCCTCCTCGGCCTCCCAGAGTGCTGGGATTACAGGCATGAATCACCACACCTGGCTTAAAGACTTTTTTTTTTTTTTTTTAAATCATATATACTAACTGGAAACAATTTGTTACATATTTTTCCTTCTGTGTTCAGCAGCTCAAAACTATTTCTTTGCCTTAAGAAATAGGAGCCAAAACTAAATATATCTCCTAAGTTAGGAGCCTTGGAAGGCTGAGACTGAGAAAAGGTGGTAAATTAAGAGGACTGGATACTAGAAATCAAAAGAACGTCCATTATTTTGCTTCCTGTATATGGTATTACTTTTGTAAAATTGTGTGTCTTTTATAGAGAGAAGTACACTTAGCACAAAGCTGATTGTCTTTGTCAAGGGTTGTTGAAAAGCACTTGTGGAATAGTTTATGGAAG
This sequence comes from Callithrix jacchus, assembly GCF_049354715.1. Lineage (NCBI taxonomy): Eukaryota > Metazoa > Chordata > Mammalia > Primates > Cebidae > Callithrix > Callithrix jacchus. Next base: position 75,690,683 of record NC_133512.1, on the reverse strand, counting down.
CAACTGTGAGATTGATGTACAAAGTATGCTTATACTCTTCAGAGCCATTCTTTAGTAGGAAAAATAAGATCCATATTTTAAGCTTGTTGATAGCAAGCCAGTCTATTAGACTTTTCTCCTTGTGGGGTAAATGGCGTAGTATTCATGAGAGGTACTTCGGGAAGCTGTGAGCTGATTTGCTAGCAGTGTTTGTATCCTGTATTCTAAGAATTTGAGGTGACTTTTGCAGCCATTCTTAATCCTCAGTAACTTTTGCTGTGGAGCCTGAACCCTGTGTGTCTAGTGCTATCCAAGAGAAATATTATGTGAGCCACAGTGTACTTTTAAATTGTGATAAAGGCCAGGAGTGGTAATCCCAGCTCTTTGGGAGGCTGAGGTGGTGGATCACCTGAGGTCAAGAGTTCAAAACTAGCCTGACCAACACGGTGAAACCCCATCTCTACTAAAGTACAAAAATTTGCTGGGTGTGGTGGTACATGCCTGTAATCCCAGCTACATGGAAGGCTGAGGCAGGAGAATCACTTGAACCCGGGAGGCGGAGGTTGCAGTGAGCTGAGATCAAGCCATTGTGCTCCAGCCTGGGCAACAAGAGTGAAACTCCATCTTAAAAAAAAAGAAAAAATAATAAAAATAAAATAAATTGTGATAAAATGTATGCCGTGTAAATCCTCTTAGCCACATTTTTAAAGTGTGCAGTTTACTTGCATTAAGTACATTTATATTGTTTGTATCCGTGACCACTCTTTCTAGAAAGTTTTCATTATTTCGTACAAATTCTGTGCCCATTAAACAGCAACTACCCATTTTCCCTTCCTAGCCCCTGGTAACTACTATTCTACCTTTTGTCTCTATGAAATTTGCTTATTTCTACCACATGTAAGCAGAGTTAAACAATACTTTACTTAGCATAATGTTTTCAAGTTCCACCCATCTTGTAGCATGTGCCTTACTTCATTCCTTTTAATGGCTAGAATAATACTTCATTGTATGTGTATTTAATTTAATAATACATTTAATTTAACACATCCAAGATAGTCATATTCATGTAATTAGTATGAAATGTTAAATATTTTACATCAGATATTTGTATATAATATATAAATTTGTATGAATTTATAACTGTGTTATATGTAACATATGAACCTATTAAAATATATTAAAATAACATAAATATGTATATATCAAAATATATATGTACATTTATATGAATTTGTAACTTATATGTAAAATAAATAAACTTATTAAAAATTAAAATATATAAATATGTAAACATTAAATATTAATAAAACATTTTCATTCAGTTTTTGTAGTAGGCACATTTCAGTAGCTAAACGTGGCTGGTGGCTACTACTAGTATAGGTCTGAAATAAAGGAAGGATTAAGATTAAGCAGCAGAGTTAAAAAAATATATATATATATTTTATTTTTATTTTTATTTTTTGTGACAGAATCTTTCTCTGTTACCCAGGCTGGTACAAAGTGGTATAATTTCGGCTCACCGCAACCTCTGTCTCCTGGGTTCAACTGATTCTCATTCCCCAGCCTCTCGAGTAGCTGGGGCTACAGGAGTGTGCCACTACACCCTACCTAATTTTTTTTGTTTTTAATAGTGATGGGGTTTTGCTATGTTGGCCATGTTGGTCTGGAACTCCTGAACTCAGGTGATCTGCCTGCCTCGACCTCCCAAAGTGCTGGGATTACAAGCGTGAGCCACCACACCTGGCCTATTTTATGTTTTTTAAAGAAAATCAATATTTGGTAAAAGACATATTATTAGGGAAGTTTCTGGTCATCAGCCACAGAAAAACAGGATTAAAAAAGGACTAAGAGTCAGGTGTTGTGGCTCACACCTGCAATCCCAGCACTTTGGAAAGCTGAGGTGGGTGGCTCTGTCCATGTTGTTAAAATCATGTCTATAGTAAAAAATACAAAAATTAGCTATCTGTGATTATGGGTGCCTATAATCCCAGCTACTTGAGAGGCTGAGGAAGGAGAATTGGTTGAACCTAGGAAGTGGAGGTTGCAGTGACCTGAGATTGAGCCACAGCACTCCAGCCTGGGTGACAGAGACTCCCTCTCAGAAAAAAAAAAAAAAAAAAAAAAAAAAAAAAAAGACTAAGATTCAGGCATAGCTTTCCCTTTGTTTTAAACCTCACACGGGATGGTAGCCTTTAATGGGAAGGAACATTTCTCTGTGAATTTTTTTTCACCAGAACCACTGATAAAATTGTTTAAGGTACTTAACAAAATTTTTCTGGATTCATACCTTGCTAAATACAGTGCTGATAAACGATAGGTACCTAACATTTTGAGTACAACATTTTGAATAATGAGTAGAACTGGAAAATAAATTTGCAGGGGGTGTGTGAAACTGGATAAAAAAACTTTTGTCCAAACTGTGGAATTTTTTTTTTCCATTTCCATTCATCGAACTTTCGGATTGGGTCTGATTATGCCAGGCATTCTCCTAACCCTTCTGTTTGTCAGGAGCTAGGGGAACATGGGTACAGGTATAGACTAGAGATGCTCACTGGCAGCCCTTTGGGATTTGGCTGTGTTGTATGTTGTATCACCCTGAGGGACTGGATTAGGTGTGCACCCTGACCCCGGTGCAGGCAGTTCACAGCATCCTTGTGGCTGGTGTAGCCTGGCTGGGAAAGATAAACTGGGATAATGCTTTTCTTGCCTCAGGAATTTGGATTTCTAAGAGATCAGGTCAGTTCAGTGGAGATAGAACTGTACATACCGAAAGCATTGACTTTTAGTGAAAGACCTGGGAACAAGTTCTAGGTCTGTTGCTTATTTAGCTGGGTAACATTAGACATATCATCTTACCTTTTAGGGTTTCACCTCCTTTACTTACTTCTGAAATGGAAATGGGGCCTGGCACGGTGGCTTATATCTGTGATCCCAACCCTTTGAGAGGCCAAGGTGGGTAGATCACCTGAGGTCAGGAATTCGAGACCAGCCCAGCACACATGGTGAAACCGCATCTCTACTAAAAATACAAAAATGAGCCGAGTGTGGTGGTGGGTGCCTGTAGTTTCAGTTACTTGGGAGGTTGGGCATGAGAATCACTTGAAACCAAGGTAGCAAGACTCCATCTCAAAAAAAAAAAAAAAACAAAGTAAATGATATTTATATCTACCTAATAGTGCTTTTGTGAAGATGAAGATATGTAATATCTTCCCAGATTCTAGGGTAGTAGTTGTCACCATAATATCAAGCAAGAGCTCCTGTTGCCACCATCCTATAAAGGAGGCTGGCATACTTTTATTTATTTATTTTTTAAGACAGGGTTTTGCTCTTGTTGCACAGGCTGAAGTGCAGTGACTCTGTCTCAGCTCACTGCAACCTCCACCTCCTGGATTCAAGCAATTCTCTTGTCTCAGCCTCCTGAGAAGCTGGGATTACAGGCACCCACCACCATGCCCAGCTAATTTTTATATTTTTAGTAGAGATGGGGTTTTGCCATGTTAGCCAAGCTGGTCTTGAACTCCTGAGGGAGTTAATCTACCTCCCTTAGCCTCCTAGTGTGCTGGGATTGCAGGTGTGAGCCACCACGCCTGGCTGAGCCTGGCATAGTCTTATGTTTTACTTTCAAGCTACAGTTGTAGAGCTCATCACTTGGGAAAGAATCAAGGAGGTGCTCAAACAGAAGCAGATGTATGTACTGTGGCAATGGGATCCTTGAAAGGGAGAGCAGGAGTAGAACTGTCTTTTTAAGAGTCTGATATAGAACTCATAAACATTCAAATGCCATAGATGATTTAAGGAAAACTTCATGTACAGTGTGGGAAACTATCATTTATAGTTTTCTCAACAGGATCAAATCAGCCAATTAGATGGTACACAGATGGCAACATAAGGCAATAGTCTGTTGGTAAGGAATAAAACAGAAAAACAATTGCAAACGAAAAGCACCGTCCCAGTCTGGGACCATTGGTGCAGTAGCAGCAGATCTTCAGGTGTGATTCAGAGGCCCTGAGAATATCTGAGTATTGCCAATAAGGAAAAGCCTGGAGTTAGCTAAGATGTTTTATATTATGCTCAGTCTCCTTTTTTTTTTTCCCCCAAAACAGAGTCTTTACCCTGTTGTCCAGGCGGGAGTGCAGTGGCACAGCTCACTACAACTTCAGCCTCCAGGGTTCAAGCAGTTCTCTTGTCTCAGCCTCCTGAGTAGCTGGAATTACAGCCATGTACTGCAACACTCTGCTAATTTTTATATTTTTAGGAGAGATGAGATTTCGCCATGTTGGCCAGGCTGGTCTTGAACTCCTGACTTCAGGTGATCTGCCCCCTTCGGCCTTCCAAAGTTCTGGTTTACAGGTGTGAGCCATCACACCTGGCCCAGTTTGCTTTTTAATCAGACATGAATATTTCAATCTAAGTTGGCTTAAATAAAGTTAAGACAGGTAATCTTTCAACTCTCATGAACATATGATTGTCAAGAATCATTGATTCTGGCTGGGCACAGTGGCTCACGCCTGTAATCCCAGCACTTTGGGAGGCTTAGGCGGGCGGATCATGAGGTCAAGAAATCGAGAGCATCCTGGTCAACATAGTGAAACCCTGTCTCTACTAAAATGCAAAAAAATTAGCTGGGTGTGGTGGTGCACACCTGTAGTCCCAGCTACTTGGGAAGCTGAGGCAGAATTGCTTGAAGCCGGGAGGTGGAGGTTGCAGTGAGCCAGGATTGTGCCACTGCACTCCAGCCTGGCGCCTGGCAAAAGAGTGAGACTCTGTCTCCAAAAAAAAAAAAAAAGAATCATTGATTCCTTGATGTGTTGGTGGCTGAGGTTCATCTGTATTTCAGAGAAGGAAATACGGAAAGAAACATGGGAAAGCAATGGAAAACTAAGAGGCAACTACTGGGCAATCATTTTGGGATAAACAGCATTCTATTTTGCCATGGAATATCTTTCAGTTATTCTTCTAGTTAAAATACTTGAAAATTGTGAAATTCTTTATGTATTTATTATATGAATTTGTAAGGATAAAGAATAATAAAATGGTTAATCCCTAACTTGAGAAATGGAATGCTACCACAACTACAAATTTTTTTTAAATATTCCATGCTGTTAATTTATTCTCTCACTTCACTTTCTGTACATTTTTTATTTTCTCTGCCTTTACTTTATTTGGAGTGCAGTGGCATAAACTTGGCTCATTGCACCCTCTCACTCCTGGGTTCAAGTAATTCTTTTGCCTCAGCCTCCTGAGTAGCTGGGATTACAGGAGTGTGCCACCATGCCTGGCTAATTTTTTGTAATTTTTGTAGAGATGGGGTTTCATCATGTTGGCCAGGGTGGTCTTGAACTCCTGACCTCAAGTGATCCACTCGCCTCAGCTTCACAAAGTGCTGGGATTACAGGTTTGAGCCCACTGTGCCCGGTTTTCCCTCTGTCTTTAAAGAAAATAGTCTTAGTCCAAATGTCAGACAGTTAGTCTTTAGAATAAGGAAAAGTTGGGCACTTCATTTGTTTATTTTTTTGAGACAGAGTTTCGCTCTTGTTACCCAGGCTGGAGTGCAATGGTGTGATCTTGGCTCACCGCAACCTCCGCCTCCTGGGTTCAGGCAATTCTCCTGCCTCAGCCTCCTGAGTAGCTGGGATTACAGGCACGCCCCACCATGCCCAGCTAATTTTTTTGTATCTTTAGTAGAGACGGGGTTTCACCATGTTGACCAGGATGGTCTTGATCTCTTGACCTTGTGATCCACCCGCCTCGGCCTCCCAAAGTGCTGGGATTACAGGCTTGAGCCACCGCGCCCGGCCAAGTTGGGCACTTTAAATGAGTGAAAATACATTGGCAACTACAGGCATACCTTATTTTAATTCTGCCCTACTTAAAAGTGGGATTTCTTTTTATGGCCCCGAAGGTGCTCTGGGGAACAGGCCCCTGCCATTATATCTGGCTTCATTTCTTACCAGTACACCACCACCAAAACCACTCAGATGGAGCACATGATAGGTTCTCTGTAGCTTTGCTTGTGCCATTTTTCTGTTTAGAGTGGGCCTAGTCCTCGTTTCTTTATTTGGCAAAGTCATCCTAAACTTTATAGCTGGGACTATAGATGTGTGCCACCACACCTGGCTAAATTTTGTATTTCCTGAGACAGAGTCTGCCTGCGTTGCCCAACCTGGTCTTGAACTCCTGACTTCAAATGATCCTTCCACCTCAGCCTCCCAAAATGGTGGACTTATGAATGTGATCCAGCCTATACCTCATTTTGTTGCACTTTTCTAATATTGTGGTTTTTGTTTTTGAGTGGCTCACGCCTATGATCCCAGTGCTTTGGAAGGCCAAGGTGGATAGTAGATAACCTGAAGACAGGAGTTTGAGACCAGCCCAGCCAACATGGTAAAACCCTGTTTCTACTAAACATACAAAAATCAGCTGAGTGTAGTGGCGGGTGCCTGTCGCCCACACTTCAGTACAGTGGCACGATCTCCACTCACTGCAAACTCTGCGTTTTGGGCTTAAGTGATTCTCCTACCTCTGTTTCCCAGCTACTAGCTGGGACCACAAGTGTGAGCCACCATGCGTGGCTATTTTTTTTTTTTTTTGTAGAAATGGCTTGCACTATGTTGTCCAGGCTGTTTTTTTTTTTTTTAAATACAAATTGAAGTTTTTGTGGCAACTCTACATCTTGAAAGTCTGTTTATGCCATTTTTTCCCCCAGGAGCCTTTGTCTCTGTGTTAGTTTGGTAATTCTTGAAATATTTCAGAACTTTCCGCCACATTTGTGATGATGGTGATCTGTGATGAGTGATCTTTGATGTTAATATGGTAATTGTTTTGGGGTTCCAAGAACTGTGCTCATATAAGACAGTGAGCTTAGTTGATACATGCTATGTATTGTGACTGCTCCACTGCCTGTCTCCATCCTCTTTGGCCTTCCTACTTCCTGAGATACAGCAGTATTGAAATTAAGCTAATTAATAATGCTACAATGTTCTCTGAGTGTTTAAGTGAAAGGAAGATTTACATGTCTCTCCCTTTAAATCAAAAGTTAGAAATGATTAAGCGTATGAGAAAGGCATGTCAAAAGCTGAGGAGGAGGAAAGCTAGATTTCTTATGCCAATTAGCCAAGTATGAATGTAAGGGAAAAATTCTTGAAGGAAATTAAAAGTGTTACTCCAGTGAACACACAGATGGTAAGAAAGGAGAACAACCTTATTGCTGATAGGGAGAAAGTTTGGGTGGTCTGGATAAAATTTCGACCAGCCTCAACATTGCCTTAAGCCAAAACCTAATCCAGAACAAGGCCCTAACTCTTAACTAGTTTTGTGAAGGCTAAGAAGAGGTAAGGAAGGGGCAGAAGAAAAGTTTTAAGCTGGTTCAGGCAAAGAGGCTGATTCATGAGGCTTAAGAAAGGAACCTGTGTGGCTGAGGATGGTGGCTGTAATCTCAGCACTTTGTGAGGCCGAGGTGAGTGGATCACCTGAAGTCAGGATTTTGAGACTAGCCTGACCAACATGGTGAAATCCTGTCTCTACTAAAAATACAAAATTAGCCAGGTGTGGTGGCGCATGCCTGTAATCCCAGCTACTCAGAAGGCTGAGGCGAGGGAGTCGCTTGAACACAGGATGTCGAGGTTGCAGTAAGCCAAGGTTGCGCTATTGCACTCCAGCCTGAGCAACAAGAGTGAAATTCTGTCTCCCCCCCTCCGCCCTGCCAGAAAGGACCCTGTCTTTATAACATAAAAGTGCAATATGAAGCAGCCAGTGCTGATGTAGAAGCTTACAGCAACTTATCCAGAAGATTCCACAGCTGAGATCATTGATGAAGGTGGCTACAATAAACAGATTTTCTTTTTTTAAAAAAAAATCTTACTTGCTGGGCATGTGGCTCACACCTATAACCCCAGCACTGTGGGAGGCCAGGGCAGGCAGATTGCTTGAGCCTAGGAGTTTGAGACCAGCTTGGGCAAGAACGTGAGACCTCGTCTCTTAAAAAAGTAATTATATGTATCTACATGTTTTAGTTCTTAGTGTAAATAATTTATATTTTTATTATCACTTTAGTGATAGATATGGATTTTCCTATGTTGCTCACACTAGCATTGAACTACTGGGCTCAAGAGAGCCTCCTGCCTCAGCTTCCCAGAGTGCTGTCGCACATTTAGTAGTCTATGGTATCATGTAAACATAGCTTTTATATGCACTGAGAAACCAAAAAATTTGTGTGAGTTTCTTTATTGAGGTGATCTGGAATTGAACCTGCAATATTCTGGAGGTATGCCTTTATATTTAAGTATACATTGATAGAGATTTTGTTGTTAAATAATGATGTGACTGGAAAGAAGTTATTTTTTAACAAAAGAAAAACTTAGAGTTTCTGAAAGCTCTGTTCTTGAGAGATTTTTGTACTTACCTCTTGTCTAGACATTTGACTTCAGCTTCTTTAGCACGTGTCTTCCTTCTCTGCATGGTCCAGGAGAAAAGTGTCTGGGAGGAGGAGGATGGGTCTACTTACAGACTTGGAGTTTTTAATCCCACATTTTTAGCATGTGATCCTCTGTTTCTGATAGCAGTAAGTGACTTCCATAAGCATACTCCACCCATTTCGCAGTAGAAACTTGATATTTTTTTAGGCTGCTTAATATGTTTTTATCATTTTTTTTTTAAGTTCACTGATTTATTTTGGCATTTTTGTTATGTGGTAAGATCCTGGTATGGGTGGAATTAGAAGGGACAGACTAAGTTTTTAATGCTGGTCTCTTTAAAATGCCAATTGTACAACTTGCATAAGAGTCCCTTTTTAAATTATAGAATAGTGTGAGAAGAATTGTTCTTTTTTTTCCCCCCTTCAATATAACATTCTCAAAATCCCAACAGAACCGTTGCTTTGACCTTGATTAAAGTGTGAATTCTATTTAAAAGTGAAAATTAGCATTGGAGGCTATTTATAATGGTGTGATGGCAGTCTTTTTGTGTAGTGCCCGTTTGAAAGCCATGTAGCCACAAAAGGCATGTGTTTTAAATGGGGCATCCTTTGGTAAGACACGATTATTTAAAATATATATTTAAATTATATAAATAATATCTGTAAAAAATTAAAGTAAATAAAGATAAATCTTTCTGATCATGAGTAAGGAACATTATTTTATAGTTATTTTTATTTTTATTTTTGAGTCCGAGTCTCACTCTGTCTTCCAGGCTAGAGTTCAGTGGCATGATCTCGGCTTACCACAACCTCTGCCTTCTGGGTAGAAGTGATTCTCCTGCCTCATCCTCTTGAGTAGTTGGGATTACAGGTGTGTGCCACCACACCTGGCTAATTTTTGTATTTTTAGTAGAGACAGGGTTTCGCCTTGTTGGCCGGGCTGGTCTTGAACTCCCGACCTCAAGTGATTTGCCCACCTCATACTCCCAAAGTGCTGGGATTACAGGCGTGAGCCACTGCACCCAGCTGTTTTCTAGTTATTTAATCATATATCCTTCAACTTTATTTTACATGTATATACACATGTATATGTCCCTGTGAAATATCTGTAACAATAGTAGTATATTTTGCGTATTCTGCAAGCTACTTTTCTTTTTAGTAAGAGTTAGGTTTTAGATACCTTTATCTCAATACATGTGGATCTTCTGCATCCTTTTCAAATGCTGTATATTATGAATGTACCATAGTTCATCTAACAGTTGGATAGTTCTTCATTTCTTGCTGTTGCATATAGCAATGTGACAGACATCTTTGTGTGATTCTCCTAGGACATGTATAAATGTCTTTCTAGGATCAACTTGGAGGAGAAACTGCTAGAGTATACATAGCCAGCATTCTCCATATTGAAATCAATAAGTAGAATAGTGTTTGGCATGATTGACTAATTAATCGTGTTTGTGAAATGAATTATGCATTTGAAATATTGTCATTTTAGTTAGAGAGGATGGTGCCAGTGTAAAACCAGTGATCTCAATACTGGTTGTGCATCAGAATTGCTTGTAGGACTTTTTAGACATTACCACCCCCAGAGAGTGATTTCATTGGTCTGTAAATCAGTACAGCTGTCCTTTGGCATGAAGAGTAAAATTAAATACAGAGGGTGCATTCTGAGACTTTCTTGGAATGCCCAAATTACCCAGTGCTTAACTTAAATGTAGTTTACTTCATAAACTACAGTTAAATATAGCAAAAAAAATTTGATCTTCTTTATGGACTCTTAATATGTTAGTAACTTTTTACCCTCCAAATACTTAGCGCAGTTAATCTAATAAGTAGTTGTTTTAAAATGGACTGAGAGGACCAAAGAAATTACTTGTAGAGGGATGGAGCAGCATGATTGTAAACTGGAAGTCTGAATATGATTGGATTTGTAGGATTGCATCATAGCTTTTACAAATATTATGATAGTAAAGGAATGTCATTATTGAAAAATTTTAGGACATTTGAAAGTGGAGATGCATAGAACTTAGTGGCTGAGAACCCAAACCCTGTGCATCGACTATCTGGGTACAGATTTTCCCTCTACCACAGTGGCTCTCTGAACCTTGACAAGTTACTTAGCCTTTCTGTACCCCAGTTTTCCTATAAAATGGAGATAATGATAGTATTTATCTTATAGGGATATGGGAGTGTCAAGATTATTATATGTAAAGCAAATAGATGCATATCTGCTCCATTGTAATTGGTATAAAATGCTAGTTGTTTCTGTTTCTACTTTGTATTAGGCAGTTCTTGCATTGCTATAAGGAAATACCTGAGGCTGGGTAATTTATAAACAAAAGAGGTTTAATTGGCTCACAGTTCTGCAGGCTTTACAAACGCGGCTCCAGCATCTGCTTTTGGTGAGGCTGCAGGAACCTTACAATCATGGTGAAGGCATAGGGAGAGCAGGTGGTCAGATGGGTTCCTGGCAAGAGCTGGAGCAAGAGAGAGCCAGCGGAGGTGCCAGATAATTTTAAACAATCAGATCTCATTCGAACTCGTCACCAAGGGAATAATGCTAAGCCATGCGTGAGGGATCCGTCCTGTGATCCAAACACCTCTGACCAGGCCCCACCTCCAAAACTGGGGATTACATTTCAACAGGAGATTTGAAGGGCACAAATACCTAAACTGCATATCATTTATTTGAAATATAGTTATTATTCTAATATTTTAATGTTCAAGCACCGTTTTATGCTTAAAATACTGTTTCTTTTTTCTTCTACCCCCCCCCTTTTTTTTTGAGACAGTGTCTCACTGTGTTGCCCAGTTTGGAGTGCAGCACCATGATGTTGGTTCGCTGCAACCTCTGCCTTCCAGCTCACACATTCCTCCCACCTCAGCCTCCTTAGTGGCTGGGATTACAGGTGTGCATCACCATGCCCAGCTAATTTTTTATTTTTTTGTAGAGATATGGTTTTGGTATGTTGCCCAGGCTGATATGGAACTCATGGGCTCAAGCGATCCTCCTGCCTCAGGCTCCCAGAGTGCTGGGATTACAGGCAGGAGCCACAGCACCTGGCCAAAAAACTTTCAGTGTGATTGAAAACTAGTAACTCAGTACATGGCTGCAGGTGATAAAGGTGAAGAACTTGTAGACGAATATTGACTCAGAGTAACTTTATTATCAAGGGTAAGACTCTTGTCTGCTCTTGCTGTGTTTAAGACCCTGTATGTTGATTCTTGCTTATTGAAATGGAGAACGAGTTTAGATTTTAGTTTGTGCATTTGTGGAAAACCTCACAAACAGCAAGACAGGAATCAAGTAGATGTAGCCCATTTGACTAAAGTGTGATACTTCATAATGTTGTATACAGCACTAGAGCCTTGAAAGTAGAGTTTACTGTTGCTTGCTGCTGTGAAAGATATTTTTTTATAGAAATAAGGGACAACTGATGCTTGAGGTGAGAATTTCAGGATTTACAAATGAGAGAAGTGATAATTGACAAAGCTCCTGAAGGGTCTCGTGTGTGAGTACAGACGCAAAGTGAATTGTGGTGAATTGACAAGCCTTATAAATAGCTCCATGAAGTTTAATGATTTTCCCCCAGCATGACATAAGATTTTTAAATTTTGCTTTTGAATCTCAATCACCTGTTGAATCTTTAATTTTCACTGTATAGTTGATTATATTTCTGTCCTACTTAAAAGTGGGATTTCTTTGTATGGCACAGAAGGTGCTCTGGGAACAGGCCCCTGTCATTATCTCTGGCTTCATTTCTTACCACTGGGAAAAAGTAGGGGGAGAAAAAAAGGAAGTAATGGGTTGAACGTTAGTGTGAGTTGAGAATTAAGGGCACTAATTCTTATGGCTAATAAACAAGCTTCTTTTTTGTTTGTTTTCTTTAAATGACTTGTTTTCTTACACATGTAAATAGCCTTCCACAATAAATTTGCCACCTCTTAACATAGTGAATTTTCTTTTTGAGATGGTTGGGTGAGTGTTGGCTTACTGAAGAAGTTAGAAATCAGGCATGAATTGCGTTGGTGAATTCACAGTTGTTTGTATGCAAAAATTGTAAATGAAATTAAAACATCATATTACTATTTTTTAAAGACAGAGCCTTGCTCTGTCACCCAGGCTGGCCTGCATTGGCTCTTGGCCACTGCAACCTTGCCTCTTAAGGTCAAGCAATTCTCCTGCCTCAGCCTCACAAGTAGCTGGGAGTACAGGCATGCGCCACCATGCCCAGCTAATTTTTGTATTTTTAGTAGAGATGGCGTTTCACCTTATTGGCCAGTCTAGTCTTGAACTTCTGACCTCAAGCAGTCTGCTGCCTCAGCCTCCCAAAGTGCTGGGGTACAGGTGTGAGCAACTGCACTTGGCTTAATTTTTGACTTTGTACGTCTCAATATCAGTGAACCAAGTAGTTTTTCAGTTGTCTGTTAACATCTGATATGAAAAGATTCTCTCAAGATTATAAAAATACTTATTTTTTTGGAGTATTACTCCATAATGTAATTGGTAAAATTTATGTATTAGTAAAATAAATGATATTCATATTTTAAGAATAATGCACCAAAAGCTGTAAAACTTGGCTTTGTATTGAACACAGCATTGGGTGCCACCTTGAGTGTAACAGCTCATAGTTACCTAAGAACTCGTGTTACTTCTTCTGTCTACTTGACAGCATCAAGGTAAAAGAGGTTTTGTTCTGTTGAGAGGCTGGATAATAGTTATTAATGATACTTTGCAGTAGTGAGAAACCTTTATAGATAGTTTTCAGAGATTGGTTTCATCACATTTCACTGCTAACAGAAGAGAATGATGGTGAGGCTGGTAAAATTAGGAATTTAATACATTGTAGTTAGTCCCTGAAATTTTATATCAAAACACTGGTAAGAAACACTTCTGGTGAACTGTGAAGTTTTAGTGTATCCATGCAGCCTTTAGGCTGGGTAGTCAGAGGTCCTCTCTGCCTTCTTGCTTGTGGGCTTTCTTTCATACCTTCCTGGGGGCAAGGGGGATAAGGATCCCACTTTTGGAGAGAATGATTCACTTTTCGTCCCAGAATTTAGAAATCAGCAGCAAATCTTTCTTTCTGAACTAGTATTTCTCTTGGGTTATAAATTGTACTCAATGATAATTTTGAAACTAACAGAAAAGCATTTCCTCTCAGAGTTTCTCTTAAGTGGTAGCAGCAGCTACCTTGTAAGTTCTGAAATGAGAAACCTAACCAGCCTGAGACTACCTCCTTTTCCTCCTTCATTCTCTTCTGGCCACACCTCCCCTGCCCGCTGCCCTCTGGCACCCCCAATGTAAAGTTTGGAGTGAACATGACACAGACTGTGGGCACTGTGTTCAGGAACATGAACGGTCTTGCTTTGGAATTGCAGCAGGGAAAGCTGGTACTGGCAAAGACTACGTTTAAGGAAGGTGGGTGGAACTGGGACTTCATCTTAAAAGTGAAATCACAATCTGAAAGTAACGTTATTTTATTTAAAAAACTTAAATTATAATTGAAATATGTACTTATTTTTAGAATGAACAAAGATTCTCTCAAGTGTTGATTGTTTTTGGTGGACATTTCCTTACTAAGTTGTGCAATAACATGATTGGACATCTTTTAGGTTATAATACAGCCATAATGAAGAACATTTTTTTTCCTTTTTCTTTTTATTCCTTATAAAATCATCAGACTTTTTTTTGAGACGGAGTGTTGCTCTTGTTGCCCAGGTTGGAGTGCAGTGGTGCTGTCTCAGCCCATCACAATCTCCATTTGCCAGGTTCAAGCAATTCTCCTCCTCAACTTCCTGAGTAGCTGGGATTACAGGCATGCACCACCATGCCTGGCCAATTTTTGTATTTTTAGTAGAGACGGGGTTTCTCCGTGTTGGTCAGGTTGGTCTTGAACTCTCAACCTCAGGTGATTCACCTGCCTTGGCCTCCCAAAGTGCTGGGATTACAGGTGTGCCCAACATATGAAGAGCATTTTTACAAATCCTCCTCCCCTTCCCCCACCTTTCTTTTTATTTTTTCCTTTTTCCCAGAGTCTTGCTCTGTTGTCCAGGCTGGAGTACAGTGGTACAGTCTCAGCTCACTGTGAGCTCCGCTTCCTGGGTTCAAAGGATTCTCCTGCCTCAGCTTCCCAAGTAGCTCGGACTACAGGCACACACCACCATGTCTGGCTAATTTTATTTTTTTGTATTTTTATTAGGGACAGGGTTTTACCGTGTTTTCCAGGCTGATCTTGAACTCCTGACCTCATGCAATCTGCCAGCCTTGGCCTCCCAAAGTGCTGGGATTACAGTCATGAGCCACTGTGCCCGGTCTTATTTTTGCAAATTGTTTATGGGCTTTATTATGTATCCTCTTTCAGTCTCTTACAATCAAATATTTATCTTTTTTTTAAGACAGAGCCTTGCTGTGTCCCCCAGGCTGGAGTGCAGTGGCATGATCTCAGTTCACTGCAACCTCTGCCTCCAGGTTCAAGCTATTCTCCTGCCTCAGCCTTCCGAGTACCTGGGATTACAGATGTGCTCCACCACACCTGGCTAATTTTTGTATTTTTAGTAGACATGGACATTCACTTTGTTGGCCAGACTGGTCCCAAACTTCTGATCTTAAGTGATCTCTCTGCCTCAGCCTCCCAAAGTGCTAGGATTATAGGAATGAGTCCCACTGTGCCTGGCCTCAAGTAATTATTCTTGAGGCACCTAACATGTTATTGTCCTTGTTGATTTTTGTTTTCATTTATTAACCTCATAAACTTCTTTTCTGTCCTTATGTATCAATGGTTTTGCCTGACATTCTAGAATTTCTTTAGTGTTTTCTGTCAGCTTTGTCACTTTTTTCATCTTTGGCAGGTTTTAAGTTTTCACTTGGCTCTAGATTTGTATTTGATTGAATTGTTAGACTGTGTGACCATCAATGAAAGACTGACAAAGGATTTTGATGGGTGGGGATAAAAGTTAGTGGTAATTGGGGATAGTTTTTTGAATGCTCAGTTCACCAACAATTGTTCTTTCGTTTGCAGAATTGCTGCTTTTCTGTGAATTCTCATAACAGAGGACTTCAATAATGAACACAGGAATAACAGGGACTCCCTTTTAAGGCTAGACTGGCTTTTGGAGATGTTGGTCAGTTAATCATCCACCCTCATCAATTACTCAGAGGAATTGCTTTATTCTTGCACCTTTGTGAACATTCCCTTATGAGTCAGTCTCGAGTTTTGAGTCAGGACCTTAGGACTTGGCTTCAGATAGTAGTATCAGAAATTGGCACCTGAGCCAGAAAAGCCTCTGTGGCCATTTTGCATCTCAGTGAGAAGTCTCTTAAAGGTACTATGTTGGAGACACCAAGAGAGGCTCCATAAGCATGTGTCTCAAGGTACTAAAATATGTAAACATGTGAAATAGAGAGGAGAAGCAGTTAATTGGTAGTGGCAGGAGAGATAGAGTTAGGATGAGAGAAGTGTTGAAACCTCAGAATAGTGGAGCATTAAGGTGAAGAACCATCTCATTGAACACCTGGAAAATTGATTTGGGAACTCCCCTGACTTCTGAAGAAGCATGTGGTTTTTAGGCCTGCTGAGGCATTTTCCTCTTAACTTCTAGGTATATTCTTGCAGTATTAACCTATCATTTCAGGCAACCTTAACACATATTTGCTTCTTTTCAGACGGAGTCTTGCTCTGTTGCCTAGGCTGGGAGTATAGCGGTACAATCTCAATTCACTGCAGCTTCAACCTCTTGGGCCCAAGTGATCCTTTCATCTCAGCCTCCTTAGTAGCTGAACCACAGGTGCATGTCAGCATTCCCAGCTAATTTTGTTTATTTATTTATTTTTAGATATGAAGTCTTACTATGTTGCCCAGGCTGGTGTTAAACTCTTGTGCTTGATTCTTCTGCCTTGGCCTCCTAAATTGTTGGAATTACATGTGTGAGCCACCTTGCCCACTTATATTTGTTTCTTTTAGTCTAAAGTGGCTCCAGATAAATGAAAGGACTTTTTTGAAAATCCTCCTGATGGGCCCTAAGTGGTGACTCATGACTTTAATTCCTACACTTTGAGGGGTCCAAGGTGGGAGGATCAGTTAAGCACAGGAGTTCAAGACCAGCCTCAGCAGCATAGCAAGACCCCATCTATACAAAAATAAAACAATTAGCCACGCATAGTGGTGCGCATCTCCAGTTCTGACTACTTAGGAGGTTGAAGTGGGAGGATTGCTTGAGCCCAGGATGTAGAGGCCCCAGGAAGCTATAGTTGCACCACTACACTCCAGCTTGGGTGACAGAGCAAGAGTCTGTCCCTTAAAAAAAAAATCCTCCTCTTGTACACTCCAAAGAAAATTAAGTTTGTGGATGATTAAAGAGTTTGGCAAGTGAAAGGAAGTTTATTAAATTTTCCAGAATGATTCCTGTGGAAAAAGAATGTAGCTTTAAGAATTTAGGTAGAATAATGTGCCCAGTTACTGTCTTTTTATATTTCCACTGCACAAAAGTCAGGGTCCTCATGCTTCAGGTGTAGTGATCTGAATGACGAAGGAGCATATCATGTCTACAGCTTCCGTGTGTTATGCTTCCCTCACTTCTAAAATTTTAGGTAGATTCAGAGTGACTCCATTTTTCTCCTAGGATGTTTGTATCTTTGAAGCACTTCCCCTATGGGATGTCATTCTGACTAGCGTGACTGGTAATCTGCTATTCCTCATCAGGGTTCCAGGGCTTGACTGAGTGCTGGACTGATAGCCCTTAGTGTTCCAGGAGTCTTAAACTTCTAGTGTGTTACAGCTTAGAAAGAGAAGTATTAGAGCTACGAGGCCATTAACTGAAGAGTCAAACTGTTCATCTTCATAAGGAGTTTGAGTATCTTTTAAGAGATGAGTAAAAACAAGGATAAAAGTTATGAGGAAGATCTGTAGGTTGGATGCAGGAAAATAAGTGGGGAAATCACAGTAAATTGTTGGCTTTGAGGGGTTTGTATAAGGGGATGAATAAGAAGAATATCATGTTCCAGATGATTAGTTGTTTTAATCAAGAAAGCTGGTTAATAGGGATGATTAATCGATTGGATATATGAGAAAACAGCACTTTAAAAGCTGATTTAAAATAAGATTGAAATGTCCTACTGTTACCAAAACACCAGGGTTTGTCTAGGTCCTGCTGCTCTCCACACAGAAAGCCAATGACTCGCTGAGTGAGGTGGCTCACACCTGTAATCACAGGACTTGAGTGGCCGAGGCAGGTGGATTAATTGAGGTCAGTTCAAGACTAGCCTGGCCAACATGATGAAACCCCCATCTCTACTAAAAATACAAAAATGTGTTGGGTGTGGTGGTGGGTGCCTATAATCCCAGCTGCGCATGAGGCTGAGGCAGGAGAATTGCTTGCACCTGGGAGAGGGAGGTTGTGGTGTGCTGAGATTGTACCACTGTATTCCAGCCTGAATGACAGAGTGAGACCTGTCTCAAAAACAAGCAAACAAACAAAAAAGCCAATCACTGAAAGAACAAGTATTACCAAGGAAGAAGCCTTAAATTGGGTGCTGCAGTGAGGAGATGGGAGCTCAGTCTTGAATCCATCTCCCAGACTCTCTAAAACCAGGGCTTTATATAGCAGAGAAGAAATATAACAATATGAAATATGAACCAGGGAGGGGCAGGGAAGCAGTCATGTTGAATAAGGGATCCAAAGTGTCATTGTCTGGATGTGGTGATTTGGTGAGTTTCAGTTCTTTTTTTTTTTTTTTTGGAGACAGAGCCCGACACAGATAGATGGCCCTCTGTGGTCTCCCTTTTCTTCCCTCCACTTAGACATTTTTTTTTTTTTGGAGACAGTGTCTTGCTCTGTCAGCCAGGCTGGGGGGAAATGGTGTGATCTCGGTTCACTGCGACCTCTGCCTCCTGGATTCAAGCGATTCTCTTGCCTCAGCCTCCTGAGTAGCTGGGATTATAGGCGGGTACCACCACGCCTGGCTAATTTTTGTATTGTAGAGACAGGGTTTCACCATGTTGGCCAGACTAGTCTTGAACTCCTGACCCCAAGTGGTCCAGCCGCTTTGGGGATTCTCAAGTGTTGGGATTACAGGCCTGAGCCACCAAGCCCGGCCTTCAGTTCTTTGAGAGAGAGAATTTTTTTTTTTTTTTTTTTGTGGGGAGGCCTGAAGGTCCTTTCCTGAGGAAAGAACTTAGATAAAATAGTTTTTTTTTTTTTTTTTTAAAAAGAGGGAAACAGGTTTGTTTTAAGTCCGGCCCCCGCCCCCTTTTTTTTTAAGATGGAGTTTCACTCTTATTGCCCAGGCTGGAGTGCAATGGTGTGATCTTGGCTCACCGCAACCTCCACCTCCCATATTCAAGTGATTCTCCTGCCCCAGCCTTTGGAGTAGCTGGGATTACAGGCACGTGCCACCTCGCCTGGCTAATTTTGTATTTTTAGTAGAGATGGGGTTTCTTCATGTTGGTCAGGCTGGTCTGAAACCAGCCAGGTGATTCACCCACCTCAGCCTCCCAAAGTGCTGGGATTACAGGCGTGAGCCACCACACTCAGCCCTTGTTTTAAGCTTTAAGACCAGAAGGATCAGCTTCTGTGTTTAACCAAAAGAACCCCTATTTGGGTGGGTTTTACTATTAGGGTTGTTGAGTTTCTTGGAAATTTTACGGTAGGTCTCAGCAGCTGTAATCTTATGGAGAAGATGAACAATGTGATTGCTTCCCGTTGTTTATCTTTTTGTCCTTTAGAATTCCCCATTATAAATTCGTGTGGTTTAGCTACAAGAGGATCTCTGTAGATCAGTCTAGTTCTAAAATTGCTTGGATCTTTGATTAAGTGTATCTGGAAATGTAAATAAACTAATGTAGTGAATTTGTAACAAATATTAGGTTGACTATAACAGGCTGAGAAGACTGTGAAGGTTATCAACAACCAATGTCTGATATGTCAGGCTGTCTGAATTGAACATTCAGGTGCCTCTCCTCAGGGAAGCAAAGGTCTCATGGGGACTGAAACAAGTAATTTATATATTTTAGTAATTTGGTAATGCAAATATAGAGAGGTAGAGGAGGTAAACTTAATTCTGAGAAGGTGATTAGAGGTAACATTTGGGACTGAGATTAGAAAAGTGAGGTGGGTAGCTGAGCGTGGTTGTGCCCCACTGTAATCCGAGCTACTGTGAGGGCCTGGGCAGGAAAATCGCCTGAACTTGGGAGGCAGAGGTTTCAGTGAGCCGAGATCGCACCACTGCTCTCCTGCACTCCAGCCTGGGTGATAGAGTGAGAAGTCGTCAGAAAGAAAGAAAGAGAGAGAGAGAGAGAGAGAGAGAGAGAGAGAGGGAGGGAGGGAGGGAGGGAGGGGAGAGGGAGAGAGAGGGAGGGAAAGAAAGAAAGGAAAAGAAAAAAGAAAAGCGAGTTGAATGTGAGAGGGAGACAACTGAACAGTGGCATTTCAGGGAGAGAAAATTGTATACGAAAAGATTTGGTGGCATGAAAAACCATGTTATGTTTGGGGGGGCCACATAGATTAGAGCTCAGTATTTCCAGAACATAAGATACTACAACGGAAAAATGGTGGGAAAGATATTTCAAATGACATTGGGGAGCTAGCCAGGGATTCCTCAAACATTTCAGGTTTGGCAGGGCAATGCTGTTGCTGCTCCCTGAGATCAGGAGTATAAAAGAAGACATTAGGTTTGTAAATTTATAGATTCAATTTTAGATGTTACATTCAAGCCATTCAGGGACTGTCTAGGTGAAAATGTCAAGTAGAGGTCGGAGGACATATGGTTCTGGGTTGTAGGAGAGAATGTTGGGCCGGAAACTCACATACAGTCATCATCAGTGCCCTATAATTCTTGATGGTAAGGGCATATGTAGATAGAAGGATCAGTGAATGAACAGAGGGTCCTATAGGTGTCACCAGCATTTAAGGGCTACCTGGAAGTTGATGGTCTTGCAAAGTACCCAGAGTTAGGAGGAGAAAGCAAATGTAAAAAGCATTTAAAAAAAAAACACAGAAAAACTTATGTCCTCCTGTAATGTTATTTAGCAATTAAAAACAAAATTATGACTAAAAATAAAAGAACCATAATTTAAAATATATTTATTCCAACTACACAGGAACCTCTTGCCTATTTTCTGTGTGAAATAAGCCAGTATTGTCTTGAGGTGGGAGTAGGGCAGATGGTAAAGGATTGATTAAAGGCTCAGATGTAGAATGAGCTGTTGACTGCTCTGTCAAGCATTTTCAGATTGTTTCCATAAAGAATACAGCTATTAAATAATCAGGTTGATGGACTTTTTTTTTTCCTACTCATTGGTCTAAATGTATACATGGAGACAGTGGGTGGTTGAATTAATATGTAATTACAAGTTGTAAGATTGCTGCTTTGGAAGAACCGAGAAGTGGTGAACAAGAGAGTCACTTTAGAATCGTGAAGATGTGTCATTTTAAAATCTGACTTATAAAAGCAGACTAGATCTCATTTCACAGAACAAAATAAATTCTACGAGGGTCTAAGGTTTATATGCAAATACTATTATAAAGCATATTTGAGGAAAATTGGATGAAAATTAAAAACTTTGGTGTGAGTAAGGCCTTTCTAAGTTAAACAGGAAGACCAGAATTTAACAAAAGATTGGTCAGCTTCATTGCAGGAAAATAAAGTCTGTAGGATCCCAGACACTACTGTGGAAGTAATGGAATAAAATTCAAAAACAGCTCACTAATTGAGGGGGAAAGGGTTTGCATTGTATATAAGACAGTGTCCTGAGTATGGTCATGGGAAGGGGTGGTTCAAGAGTCTGTGGATTGAGGAGCCTGGGGTCCATAGCCAGGGCTTTTATAATAAGTCATATCAGTATGGACATCCAGGTCCCCCTGATGATAGCAGGTATTGTGATGGGATGGAAATCAATTAAATGGCTTCTGGAGTTTTTCACAAATGTGGGGAATTACCAGACCAAGTTATGATATGGACAGGGAGGAGTAGGTGGTAGCATAGACGGAATATGTGGGCCTCAAAGGATACATTATCATAGTGTTAGCATTCCTTGATTTCTGAGTCCTTCTGGAGCTGTGAACAAATCTGAAGGTTTAGAGATAAGGTGAAAATGAAGTTAGAAACCTTTTCATGCATTATTGGAATCCTCTTTGGTTTGGAACTCCCAGTGTCACCTGCCAGAATATGGTTTATAGCTTGAACTTTTCTTTATAGTGTTTACAATATGGGAATTAACTTAATTAGAGCTGTGAGGTTTAACCTTGTGCTTTTTCATCTTATGTGCTTTGATTTACATAGATATACTGAAGTGTGAACTTTTTGTTGTTTTGGAATAAAAAATTGCCATGATGAAGATGGATTCAAGTGTAATCTCTTTTTTGAAACAGCGAGTTCATACATGGAGCACAGTTCTCTAGAAATGGAAGCTGAGATACAGATTAAAGTGAAGTTCCCACCTACAGTAACATTACAGTGATAAGAAGGGGAATGTTGAGGTTGATAAGGAGGAGGAGGTGGATTTAAACTATGGAGAAACCATTTGACATCAGACAGGCCTTGAATCCTTCATTAATTCATTCAGTAAATATTTATTGAGAGATGACTATCTTTTGCTAGGCACTACATAGCAATAGGCAGGGAGGGGCTCACCACATGCCAGGCACAATACTACTACTGTCATGGGTTATTTCATTAAATCTTCATCACAGCCTTTCAGATAGACATTATTATCCCCATTTTACAGAAGAGGAGGCTTTCAAGAGTTTTAAGTAATTTCCCCAAGGTCATATGGCTATTAAAAATGGCAGAGGTCAGGCACAGTGGCTCACGCCTGCAATCCCAGCACTTTGGGAGGCAGAGGTGGACGGATCACGAGGTCAGGAGATCAAGACCATCCTGGCCAACATGATGAAATCCCCTCTATTAAAAATACAAAACTTAGCTGGGCATGGTGGCATGTGCCTGTAATCCTAGCTACTCGGAAGGCTGAGGCAAGAGAATCGTTTGTACCCAGGAGGTGGAGGGTGCAGTGAGTCGAGATAGAGCGCCACTGCACTCCAGCCTTGCTACAGAACGAGACTCTGTTCCCCCCCCCCCCCCCAAAAAAAAGGCAGAGGAGGCTAGGGGCAGTGGCTCATGCCTATAATCCTACACTTTAAGGCAGAGGTGAGTGGATCATGAGGTCAGGAGATTGATACCATCCTGGTTAACATGGTGAAAACCCTGTCTCTACTAAAAATACAAAAAAATTAGCTGGTCGTGGTGGCATGTGCCTGTAGTCCTAGCTACTGGGGAGACTGAGATGGAGAATCCCTTGAACCCGGGAGGCGGAGGTTGCAGTGAGCTGAGATTGCATCACTGCACTCCAGCCTGGGGGACAGTGTGTCGATCTTAGACAAAAACACCCCTCAAGCAGTCAGAGGAGACTGTTCCTAAATCCAAGGCAGAGCTGGAGCTCCAACACTATGCTCCTTCCAAAATGAGGGGAGGGAGGGACACTGCTGAGGGCTCACTGTGGCACCACGTGCCAGATCCTCAAGGTGAGTCTCAGCATCACCCCAGCTGTAGGCGCTGTGCTCTGAGCTCTCCCCACGGCTAGGCAGGTGGGCGACAGCCTGTGGTAGATTCTGCTCTCTCATCAGCTATTCATGCTGGGTTTATAATGCTCATTAATTGAAGTTATAAGCTTAAAAATTTGGGGAAAACTCCTATTTTAACAACATTGAGAAGATATTCTGTACAGTTCCATTGTTTCTTTAATGCAACTAATTTTCCTTTACATCTTCTCATATTCCAGTCAACATAAAAAAAATTAAAATTTGCTTTACTGCTAAAAAAAAAAAACCACACACACACTGAACTATTGAAGTCTGTTTTTGAAATCCTGATACTGTTGATAGCATTTTCGTGTCACTATTTTATTTTTAATATGTGAACTTTTTATTATGAGAGCACACTTTAAAGAATCCAGTTGGAAATACTTGTTAGGGGCAGAAAAACAGCTTTATACACGAAATAGTCTGGGTAATAAGACTATGTCGTTTTTATTAACTTAAAATTACGTACTTTAAAGGAAACGAGTTAGGTTCTTTCTTTTTCTTTTCCATCCTTCCCTTTTACTCTGTTATTTCCCTTCCAAATCAGTATAGCAATTATCTTCTAATTAAGTTGAAATGGTGTTTACATTCCTGTTGTAGATGTTTATTGTCAATCCTTTCCTAAAAGGACAAGTATATTATCTCTGCTCGGTAAATGGGTGTTGCTGTTCACTTGTAATGTACTGCGAAGGAGGAGGGGAAAATTAAGGTATAAAATATGAAGTCTCTTTCTAGAGGAGTTAGGCACACTAGATATTAAATGTGTATTTAATTAAACACAATCAGGAAATTAAAACAAAGGTTAAACATTTTGAAATCTGTAAATTCAGGTTCTGCCTTAATATTTCATTCTTAAGTGACAAAAATGATTCACTGAGCCATATTTTTTAGGGCCAGTGAAATAGAAACAGCCAAGGGTTGCATATCTGTTTATTATAGCCTGTAAGGTGATTACCCTGGCTTCTCAAATTTCCTAGTATATTGAATTCAGATGTTAGCATTTCTTGTTTGTATTTTATTTTGCTGAATTGAAAATCATCTTGTGGAGCCATGCTAGTTCTACCTTAAAAAAGAAAACACCCCTCTGCTTTAAAGAAATGGTACTTCCTGCTTTCATAAACAGTCATGTGCATAGTTTAGCAAGGCCTGATGCCTCTGGAGCTTTTTCCCTTTATAGCACCATTGAATCTCAGTCCTAAGAGAAGTACTGCGAATCTTGTGGCCTCATTCTGAACAAAAGGGATTACAGAAGAAAAATCTCTTGATATAAGGCTTGAAAGCAAGGGCAGGCAATCTTGGTTGTGAATATTTTCTGATTTTTCCAGAAATCAAGCAGAAGATTGAGCTGCTGATGTCAGTTAACTCTGAGAAGTCGTCCTCTTCAGAAAGGTACAGCTACATCTCTTGCATGAACAATTAATGGTGTAGCATTGCTAAGAAACAAACCAGGACATATTTTTTTTCCTTGTCAAGTTTGCTATATAACGTATTGTCCTGCATGCTGGTATTGTGCTGTATTGAAGATATATATTTGGGCAAGCTGTTCTGCTTTTGCAAAGGGTAATTGATTTTTAAGAAAAATAGTGACGCCTAATCAGCTGCAGCATGCACACCATAACACAGCAGACTGCTGGTTCATGTGTGACAGCTGTTGAAGGCTTTAAAAAATAATTGAGCTAACAAACAAAAATTCTTGCTTTTTTAAAAGAAAATACTGTGAGGTTTTCTTCCTGTATTTTGAAGTTGCTGCTCTACAGAATTACAAAGGTTATTTGTAAAATGTAGGTTAAAAATACTTGATTTTTGGTTGGAATAAGTATTCTTATGTGGTAAGGGAGTGCCATTTGTAAATAGCTTAGGAATTGCAAACCCACAGATTAGTCACATTCTGAAAGAGAGATATGATGCTTCTTCAAGTCTGTGCTAGGAAATGGAACAGTCACTGCATGCAGTAATGGTTCATGCCTGCAGGTAAGGACAAAATGACTCAGAAGTATTTTTAAAGCAATTATTTTATCTGTCAATCATATGATTATACCTGTAAAGAGATATTTCATTAAAATGACTATTTTGTCTTATAAAAAGAATTAAGATATTTTAATCTGAAGTGAGAAATCAGGCTATAGTTGCCCATTTTGTTATGCAAATATTGTGTTCAGTTCTGTTTACCAAAATTGTGTATACTACATAATGTCTTAAATTGAGGTTCTTGGGCATGCAGTTGATGGTTATCTTTTCTCTTGGTTACCTAATAGGTTACACTTAATACTGATATTTTATACTTAAGGCATATGTTAATTTATCTTTCCTAGCGTTAGTTTGCAGGGTTATCTTTTTTGTGCATAGATGTAATATTTAGAAAAATATTATGGAGAAATAATGTGTTAATGTGTTAGTTAAGGAATGATACAGGAAAAATACAAGAAAAAATGAGTTGAAGAACCTACCATGGTTAAATGGATTTAATTAAAGTATGCTAGTATATGAAGGACATGATCTGATACAAAAGTATCATTTTAAATGGATTTATTAGTATAATCAGGTAAAAAGCTTCTGGCTATAACTTAGGGCATCACAAATAAAAATGATGTTACTGCTTTTGTTAGAGACTGAAAGTAGAAATTTTTAGGACTGGTAGTGTTGATTTTTGTGTGGCTTCTAACTTCTGGTTTGTGGCTAGCCATCTGAAGCCTTCTGTTTGCTGAGATAAGAAAGTCTTCAGCCTTGTGAATATTCTGCCAGTAAAATGGTGGTGATGGGAAGGGGAGAAGAGGGTGGTGTGCATAGTGAACAAGCTAGGCGTCAACTGTAATGTTAGAGTTTGGTACTAGGAAGAGCACACTTAATGAGATGACAGTAATAATTACATTAGCTTTTTGAAGTATCATGAATTCTTTACTGATAAATTGAGGGTTGGACAGAGTGGATGTAAATATTATTGAGAAACAGTATAGGAGTGGGTGAGGTTTTCTGGTTAAAATACATTCTGTAAGAAAAGATATTCTAAGATATTTCGGTGATTTTATTTATTTATATATGTACCTACACTCTTGTGGTTATTTGAAGGAAAGGGAGGATGCGTGTGGTTATGATTTTAAAGTTTAGAAATCAGTCACTGTTGCTTATGATAACTTCATACACAGTTTTACCAGAGATTGCTTAATTTATGGATTATTATTTCATGGCCATTGTGCTATATCCTGACTTAATGGTTGATAAATGTAGTTTATAAGTCAGACAGCACTTAGCAAACATAGAATTTGTTTTATTAACGTAGATATATTAAAACTAGGAGGTACTGTCCTTCACTTTTTAATTAAAAGTCATACAGTAATACACAGTCAAATCGTTTGTCTTTTTAATTTGTTTGGAAAAATTTGAAAAATAAGACTCTAAAGTTTAAAAAGAATTTATGGCTTGTAACACCATATTCTGTCCAGGAATTTAATACCTTATAGTTTCATGTAGCATTATCATTACATTCTTTAATTCCTGTTCACCAGTCCAGCTACATTTCAAGAGTTTTTGCTTTCACTTAAAAAAAAAAAATCAAAGTTAATGGTTTGATGCATGGTGCTTTAAATCTTAGTGATATTTGAAATTTGCATATAGTCAGTGTTCCCTTCTATCTACTGGTAGAAAGGATGAAGAAATCTGGCTTCTTTCTTTAGAGAGGGGAGACGCTGCTTGACTGTAAGCAAACCAGAAGTTACTGTTCATCACAACTGATTTTGTTGCTGCAGTATAGAACGATCTTTTGATAATTCAGAAAACTGGGTAGAGAAAGGTACCTCTAAATACAAAATATAAATACGAAAACTCTGATGTGATTATTTCTAGTAATTTTTTATCTCATTTTTATCCTTCTAAAATAATTGCTAGTCTTGCAAGAGTTTAGTATTAGTTGAATTATTTTTGTTCAGTTTTGTAAAATGGGAAAAGCAAAACAACCCAGTTTATTTTTGTAGAATCTTGAGTCTTTAATTGAAAAATACAAATATGATTTGAAGTAAAAATTATAAAGAATTTAAAGGTTGTTTGGGGGGCTGAATTGGAAAATATGTTATCCTAATAGATGTCAGTACCACCTTGAAATCTAAAATTATGTTTTTACCTTTAATGGAATATTAGAGGTATGTAGAATGCCATCTTGTCAGGAGAGTTAGGGAGTACTTTTGTTCTGAATGGCTGACTCTTAAGACCAAAACTATCAGGGTTACAAAAAGTTTATTTTTTGGTTTTGTGTTTTGAAGAGAGAAAAAAAAGTTCCGCATACCCCTTTTAAAAATCAAGAGCAGGGAATTCTATTGAATGATTTTTTTTTAAAGTGCCTAATGATGAATAAAAAATGACGTATGTAACAGTCAGTTAAGAGGAAAACATTTGCTGCAAGACAGTACCCTCTGGAGATTTTAGGAGTAAATCCTACTACAAGTATTTTCCTTTTTTTGAGTGCCTGTTGAATGAATGAATGAATTCATCTTGAATATAATAGAGTTGGTGTTAGGCATATTTTCACTGTCTTGTTTACTCCTATTTACAGTAATAAATGTGAGTATCTGATGGAAAAAACTAGATTTTCAAGTTCTTGTTTCTTCATTTTGTCCTTTCTTAGCTAGAGCACTTCTGGGATTTATGGGGTAATGTCTGTGTGGGAGAGTAGTAGTAGTAATAAAGTGGAAGGAAGAAAATAAGAGCTAAAAAGGTGTAGTTCAGTTGTCCCTTGGTGTTAAGGGGAATTGATTCCAGGAACCCCATAGTTATCAAAATCCACAGATGCTCAAGTCCTTCATATAAAATGGTATAGTATTTGCGTATAACCTGTGTACTTTTGCCCATATATTTTAAAACATTGCTTGCAGTACCTAATACAATGAAAACACTGTAAATAGTTGTTAAAAAATTTGTATTATTGTTATATTTTGTTTTTTTATTGTTTTATATCCCAAATATTTTTCATCTGTAGTTGGTTGGATCTGTGGATTTAGAACCCATGAATATGGAAGACTGACTGTAAGAATTTATTAAATAGTCTAGATACCAGTTCTGAGTGCTTTATAGGTGGAGAGAGGGGGGAGAAAGAGAGAGAGAGGAAAGGGATATGTGTGCTTTATGGAGAGGGAATGGCTATTAGGAGAAATCAAATCATCCCAGAAGAATCCTGGGTGAACAGAAGGTACTTTGCTGTACTATCATTTTTGTCAAACTTTATTGCTATTTCTTCAGGGAACTCATGTAACAAAATTGTACATTTGTTAATCAGTAAAGAAAGTGGAGCCCAGGGTAGTCAGAACTATGATTCCCAGTCTGTCTAGAGTGAACCCAAGGAGGGCTGAGGAGTTTGTGGGATGAGGAGATCTGAGAAGTTTGTGGGATGAGGAGATCTGAGAAGCTGAGACTGCATTCACACTGAGACTGCTATTGTTAAGTGTGAGTGAATGTTGTTTTAATTAATAAAGTTCACAATGAACTAAAAATTAATAATAGTACTATATAGGTTTGCATTTTCTCAGGGAGAACAGATACAAAAAGGATAATTTCTTTTTGCACATTTGTGGGTTTCTTAATGTATTTTAGTTTGTTTAAAGGGGGTCTATATACTTGTACCTCAGTAGATGAGAAGTCCTATCCTAGATCCTTAATATTCCAGTTAGCTAGCAAATACTGAATTTACAAATTGCTAGCTGTCTTGTTCAAGAAAGGAGGGAAATGGAGTGGGAGAAAGTGTCATAGTCATATTTATGCTGTGGCCTACATTCTACCAATACTGAATAAAAAGGATTGGTGAGAATTGATAAAGATTGTGTGTTGTCCTTTCTGCAATATAAGGGCATTTCAAATCCATGAGAAACCCAGGCTGTTTTTGTGTTTATAATTTAATTGTTACTTTCTTATTTTGATGCCTCATATGCAAAGGTGAAAATGATATATAGTGATGTGTGGATGTGGAGAGCAAAAAGATATACCTGGAAAAATGAGGAGAATGGAAGGGAGAAAATTTAAAAGTGAGGAAGGTACCAGATGAAGAGAGAGAGAAGTAAAGGTCATTCTGTGGAAAAGGATCCTGGACCAAGTTGTCTTTGATTTGATTTTATGATGTGTGGTGGACTAAGAGCAGTTATAGGAGGAAAACCAAAGGTTCTTTATTCACGGTTTTCACTTCCTTCTTCCTTTGCTGCCCAAAGACTAGGACAAACATTTGTTGATAACTATTTTTCCCTTTTCCAACCCCTGCTCTGTCACTGTTGGCTTTCTTTCTCTCCTTGTAGATAGGTTCTTATTCCTGAATGATAGAATGAGATGATATAGTGGCTGATTGTGTTATTTTCTCATCACTCATTCCTTATTTAATTTTTATTAGTATTTTTATTGAATATACACATATGGGATAGTACACAGATCATAGATCTTTATGAAAGATAGTTTACTGAATTTTTTTCAGGGAGTGTGTGTGTGTGTGTGTGTGTGTGTGTGTGGTGCCTAAGAAATCTTTGCCAAGCCTGGGGTCACTAATATTTTCTGCTAGATTGATTTTTAGGAGTTTTAGGATCTTAATATTTAAGTCTGTGATTCATTGGGGATTTTAGTATTAAGGTAAAGAGTGAGTTTTTTTTTTGCATATGGCAATTCAGTTGTATCTGTTTTTGAACATTATATAAACGGAAACCCCTGGAAATGCCTTTCATCTGTTTTCTTTCCAGTGTTATCTATGTGAAGTTCGTCCATGTTGTTGTATGTAGTTGTAATTGATTCAGTCTCATGTCTGTACAGTATTCATTAATATGCCTTAGTTTATTCATTCTAGTAATGAGCATTTGGGAGACTTACGGTTTGTGGTTATTAGGAATAGTGCTGCTATGAACATTTCTTACTTTCGGTCTTTCTTTTCTTTTCTTTCTTGTCGGAGTTTCGCTCTTTGACCCAGGCTGGAGTGAGGTGGAGTGATCTCAGCTCACTGCAGCCTCCACCTCCTGGGTTCAAGCGATTCTTCTGCTTCAGCCTCTGGAGTAGCTGGGATTATAGGCCCGTGCCACCACCCAGCTAATTTTTATATTTTTAGTAGAGATGGAGTTTCGCCATGTTGGCCAGGCTGGTCTTGAACTCCTGACCTCAGGTGATCCACCTGCCTCAGCCTCCCTACGTGTTAGGATTACAGACGTGAGCCACCACATCCGGCCTGCTGTGAGCATTTCCATCCATGTCTTTGGATTAATGAAGTGTGTATGGATTTGTTGAATATATTCCTAGGGGTGCAGTTGCTGAGTTTTAGTGGGTATTGTCAGTTTTCCTAAGTGAATATACCTATCTATACTTCCACCAACTGTGTATACTCTAGTTTCTTTTAACTTGATATTGTATATATTTTTTTCCTTTTCTTCCCTTTCCCTACTTTACTCCTTTCCTGTTTCTGTGTTAGCATTCTGGTAGCTCTACCAGTGTTACCCAGAGTTTGCACCATTTTGAGGAGGATTAGAAGCAGCAACTGGAGTATTTCTGAACATGAGTGTTCATGAGGGAAAACAGAATTAGAAGCACAGACCAGTAAGTGACCCTAAGGTGTTGTCATCAGAGGCACTGCTTTCCCACAGACTGTTTATAATCTTGTAATTGGGTACTAGAGGCTGTGGGTATAACATTAGTTTTCAGACTTGGCTTCAGTAGTAGAACTTTTCTTCCATCAAACCTTAATAGAAAGTATCATGTAAAATATATAAAGAAGATGCTTGGTTTGGGAGCTGGGGAATGTAAACCAAAGCCGCAGTTTTTGATGTGTAGCTGTCCCCCTTGGAACCACTCCCTAGAACTCCAGTCCTCTTTACTTAAAGCCCTTGAGGTAGGTAGGCCTCCTTAAGTCTGACCAAGAAATGATGACATTTTTTGAGAGCTTATGAAGTGGTAAGTTTTAAGCTGTTCCTAGTCTCTAAAATTTATATATCATATACCTAAATAAAAGTGTAATGTTAGTTTCTGGTAAAAGACTGGACAGTGCTGTTATCTGCTTTTCTGTTGGCCATTATTTATTTGGTCTAGACATAGTAGTTTCTACATTATTTTGTGATCAATTTAACTTTGATTCTGTCTGTTTTCTGATGCTTCTCTGGAGGGTTGCTTACATTACAGCCAGAGCAAACCTTTCAGAACACAAATCTGACCAGGTAGGTCATTCTGTGTTTAAAACCTTTCAAGTGTCTTCCCCTTGTGCTTGGGAGTAAGGTAGACTCCATATCTGGGTCAGTGATCACCTCTGTTCTCTGTCCTCATCTCTCTCTCCAGCCTTGTCTCATATGTCTCTTCCTATGGTCATGTCCTTGCTGTTTTCCTGTTCCCATCCCTCCTGCCTGAAGGAAGCCTTGCCTGTATCAAATTACAGGACCATGTACTTCTCCTTTGTAGCATTTGTCACAGCTGCTGTTTGACGGTGGGGAGTACCAGTGACATTTGGTCTACTTACTGGCTTACTCACTGTTAACCCCACCTTATGATCTTATATATAGAAGTGTTTTCATCACAAAATGTCAACAAAACAAGTAATGTTCATTTGCAGCTTACAAAGTATGAGCTTTATAGAAAGACTTTCTTGCTATGGGGAGGCCTTTCTTTCTATGATATTGGCATAGATTAATAAATAATCATAAGCTAATTTTGTTAACTTAAAAACTGTCAAGATTACAGATATTAGGTTTTTTATCACCATAAAAGTACATAGTCTGTTGTTATTTATTTTACATTTAACACACAATGGAAATTAAATTTGGACACTTTCCATCTCTGCGCCAAAATGGCAACATCAAATCATAGTCATTTATATCCCAAATATTAGTACTTTGTGTATCACCTTGGTGGTTTTTTTTGGGGGGGGGGTCACATTTGCACTTCACACTGTACTCTCTTTTACTTAATATCATGGTTTCTGTTTGTTTTTTTGAGACGGAGTTTCTGTCTTGATGTCCAGGCTGGAGTGCAGTGGCACCATCTTGGCCCACTGCAACCTCCGCCTCTGGGTTCAAGCGATTCTCCTGCCTCAGCCTCCCTAGTAGCTGGGATTACAGGCTCATGCTACCATACCTGGCTAATTTTTGTATTTTAAGTAGAGATAGGGTTTTATCATATTGGTCAGGCTTCTCTTGAACTCCTGACCTCAGGTGGTCCACTGGCCTCGACCTACCAAAGTACTGGGATTATAGGCATGAGCCATTGCATCTGGCCTAATGTCATGCTTTCTTATTTTTAAATTTGGTAAAGTAAATATCAAATATTTTAATGCCTTTTTTTTTTTTTTAAGACGGAGTTTCGCTCTTGTTACCCAGGCTGGAGTGCAATGGCGCGATCTCGGCTCACTGCAACCTCTGCCTCTTGGGTTCAAGCAATTCTCCTGCCTCAGCCTCCTGAGTAGCTGTGACTATGGGCGTGCGCCACCATGCCCAGCCAATTTTTGTATATTTAGTAGAGACGGGGTTTCACCCTGTTGACCAGGATGGTCTCGATCTCTTGACCTTGTGATCTACCCGCCTCAGCCTCCCAAATTGCTGGGACTATAGGCGTGAGCCACCGTGCCCAGCCCTTTAATGCTTTTTAAAGCTTATTTTTCTTTAAAAAGGAATGTTTTTATCTTTTCCAGAAATGGAGAACAGATATCGTTTGCCTTAAAAAACAATTACTGTTAAATCCTGTCTAGATTCTGTTGTCTGATAAAGGCTCCAAGCCTGAGCCATATGCTCTCTCTGTTTACAAGGGAAGTTAAATTGGCAAGTGTCATAAAGGAACATAAATATGTGTTAGCACCAAAGTGAGACTTGTTCTCTTATACACCCAGATAGATTAAAAGAACCTTGGAAAAGGAGTAACTTCCTCAGTATGTGATTCAGTGTAATTCAATACCAGGTTTCAAATATCACCTAAGATCATTTTGCATGCCGGGAGTGGCACTTCCTCTTCTCTTGGAGATCCTCTTCTCTTCCAGCAGTGTAGATTATGATGCATTTATCAGGGAGGTTCTGAACAAATGTGAGCAGCTATTATAGTAGCAATAGCAGCAATAAAAACTCTACTTTTAACAATCATAGGGCAGATTCCTTTTGTAACATTCTTTTATGTACTGGGGCTGGAAGAAATTAAGACTAACGTTAGTAGATTATATTTGTTATCCATCCCCTCAACATTTTCAGCAGCTGCTCTGCACTAGCCACTTAGTGCAATTTGGAAATTGGGGAACCACAGAAATGTAGGATTTGTACAGAATATTGGTATACAAAACTTGCATGGAAGATACATTCATGGGTGGCTGGCTGCTGGCATTACTTGTTCTATTTCTTGGACATTAAGTGCTAAGCACTCTCATGGACAAGACTACAGTGAGCATCCTTTGGCATTACTTAAAAAGAATTGCACATAACTAATAATTGCATTTCTGGGAAACTTACTTTAAAAGATCAGAGGTATGGTAAAGAGGTTACACTCACAGTTGCCTACCAAGAATAGGTCTAATGAGTGACAGCAGCCCAGTGGGGCGTACAGAAGCTGGAGACCATGATACCTTCTAGAGGTGGCTGCTGATCAGCTTTCTTGCTGATTGCTGCCATGTAGAAATACAGGGCAGGTTTTGCCGGCTCTTCTGATTTTTTTTTAGGACAAGTTGAACATTTGGATTTTTATGTCAAATCTCTTCATTTTGCTGAGCACAGTGGCTCACAACTATAATCCTGACCACTGCTTTGGGAGGCCAATGTGGTAGGATTGCTTGAGACCAGGAGTTCAAAACCAGCCCAAGCAACCTACCAAGACCCCTGTCTTGACAAAAAATTTTAGTTAACATCAAAATAATAAATATACAAAAAATAGCCAGTTAACATCAAATGGCAGTAACCCTAAATTTAAGTCGACTAAATCCCCCAATCAAAAAATACAGCCAAAACCTAATGGTATGCTACATCCAGACCCATTTCACATCCAGAGACTCAAAGGGATGGAGAAAGATTTACCAACCAAATGGAGAGCAAAAATAAATAAATAAATAAATAAAAAGCAGGAGTTGCACTTCTCGCATCTGATAAAATAGATTTCAAAGTAACAAAGATATAGTGGTAAAAGGATCAATGCAACAATAAGAGCTAACGATCCTAACACCCAGATACATAAGACCCATAAAGAGATTTAGACTCAACGAGACAGAAGATTGATGAGGACAACCAGGACTTGAACTCAGATCCGGAACAAGTAAACTTAATAAATATTTATAGAGCTCTCCATTTTAAATGCACAAAATATACATTCTTCACTTTAAATACACAAAATATTGATCGGCCATTAATACCCATTTTTTAGAATAAAGCAATATTCCCATTTTCTCTCCCTCTTTTTCTTCCTCTCCTTCACTCCTTTTTTTCTCTTTCTTTTCTTCTTTCCTTTAAAACAAAAAAGAGTATCTACTCTTTAGATTCAGCCTATCGTAAATATTTTACTTCTGTGCTGTAGCACATTGGTTCTTAATTTATGAGCCACAGACTTGTGCAGGCTTACTGTAAGGGATTTTTTTTTTTTCTTTTTTTGGAGATGGAGTTTTGTTCTTGTTGCCCAGGCTGAAGTGCAATGGCAAGATCTTGGCTCACTGAAACCTCCACCTCCCAGGTTCAAGCGATTCTCCTGCCTCAGCCCCACAAGTAGCTGGGATTACAGATACCCTCCTGCAGGCCTGGCTAATTTTATATTTTTAGTAGAGACAGGTCAGGCTGTCTTCCTCACGTTGGTCAGGCTGGTCTCCAACTCCCAGCCTCATGTGATCCACCCGACTTGGCCTCCCAAAGTGCAGCAATTACAGGTGTGAGCCACCGCACTGGCCTGTAAGGAATTTTTTTAACCCTGTGAGTACTAAGCACTAGCTGTAGATTGAAATAATGGAAATAAAATTATGTTGATTCTTATGGATGTATCTCGAGTTTTCTGACATTTCAGGTATGCCACACACTGATCACTGCTCTGATGGTCATACTAAAGTAACATTACATACTTAAATAAGGTATTAAAACTCTGTGGAATAGGAAGAGCCCTGACACAGATGTGGGTTTTTCTCTTTCTTTCTTTTTTTTTTTTTAAATTTGAGGCAGTCACACTGTCACCCAAGCTGGAGTACAGTGCTGCAATTTCGACTCATTGCAACTTCTGCCTCCCAGGTTGAAGTAGGTCTCTTGCCTCAGCCTCCTGAGTAGCTGGGATTATAGGCACCCACTACTGTGCTTGGCTAATTTTTGTATTTTTAGTAGAGTCAGGGTTTCACCATGTTGGCAAGGCTGGTCTTTGAACTCCTGACCTCAGGTGATCTGACTGCCTTAGCCTCCTAAAGTGCTGGGATTACAGGCATGCACCACCGTGTCCAGTCTAGATGTATATTTCTCAAATTGGATATTATTGATTTGTTCTGTAAATATTTACGTACCCACTATGGTAGAACTTAAGCTATATAAGTAATCTGAAGATGATGGAGATAGAATACTGTTCTGTTTTCAAAACTGCTACCTCATTTTCCCCTGCCTTTCCCTTTTCCTTTTTTTTCCATCTGTCTTTTTCCTCCGTCACCTACCTTCCCCCCAGGAAAGATACTGAGACTAGTTTGACAACTACCTGTACTGCAGTAGAAAAAAAGGGGTCAGAGAAAGTGCAGGTTACAGTAGAAGGTTATGATGGAGCATAGTCAGATGCACACCCAGATACGGGTATTTGCTGTGCAGCTAGTAAAGGTGACTAGCAAAATTGGCTTTAAGCTTCTTGACAGCCACACTAAGAAATTAACATTGCTCTTTTTTATCTTTAAGGACAAACAACACTAGTTTCCCCAGTAGAACCAAACCTTTTCCTTTAACTTAATTATTTTAGGTAACTTTTTCCACATCTTAAAACAAGTGCTTATTTATTTTATAAATTTCAGATAAAAGGATGATAAAGCACTGAGCTCTTAATCATCGAAGTTCAGTTACCATGATTAATATTTTCTGGCTATTTTTTTGTTTTAGTCTATGATCTATAAAAAACAAGCAGATGGGCCACGCACGGAAGCTCACGCCTGTAATCCTAGCACTTTGGGAGGCAGAGGCCAGCGGATCACCTAAAGTCAGGAGTTGAAGACCAGCCTGGCCAACATGGTGAAACCCCATCTCTACTAAAAAAAAACAAACAAACAAAAATTAGCCGGGCGTGGTGGTGCACACCTGTAATCTAAGATACTTGGGAGGCCGAGGCAGGAGAATTATTTGAATCCAGGAGGCGGAGGCAGAGGCTGCTGTGAGCCAAGATCTGGTCACTGCACTCCAGCAGCCTGGGCAACAGAACAAGACTCTGTCTCAATTAAAACCAAAAAACAAACAAATAAAAAACCCCAAAATCAAACAGATGTATTTTAACGATAACATTATCACCAACCGTACAATCCAGTATCATACTGAGAAATGATTTTTGAACTGGCATTTTACACTTAACATATGCAGTTTTTCTTATGCTGTTGAATAATCTTCTACAGCATATTTTTTATAGTATCATTTATAAAGGCTGTATAGAGCTGAGTTCATGATATGGATGGATGTGCATAATTTTATTATTTGAATCTTGATCTCAGAAATGGAATAACTTGTGAAGCCAATTTGTAAGACTCTTGATAAAGTAGTATTGAATTGCTTTTCAGAAAGTTATATGTTTGCACTGTCGTTGGCAGTGTATAAGAGGACCTTTTAAATTGCACCCTTACTTGAAATTCTCAAAATAGCCTCTTTTTGGAAGTTGTGTAGATGACATTGAACAATATTCTAGACAGTGTTGACTTACCAATCTCTGCCCTTTAGGTCTTTTCTCTAGTAAAGTTAAATATTATTGTGGTAGTTTTCGTGTTCATTGGGTATGTGTAAGTGAAAGTGAGATCAGTATAATCAACTGTAGCAAGATAAAACATTTATTAATAGATTTTTATATTCAGTCAAGCATTTATGAAACACCTAAAG
This sequence comes from Callithrix jacchus, assembly GCF_049354715.1. Taxonomy (NCBI): domain Eukaryota; kingdom Metazoa; phylum Chordata; class Mammalia; order Primates; family Cebidae; genus Callithrix; species Callithrix jacchus. Next base: position 75,653,735 of record NC_133512.1, on the reverse strand, counting down.
TGTACCTAATGTGTCATTGATAAAAAGTTAGCAGTTAAGTGATATAGTCAATGAGAAAAAAATTTGGGTATTCTATTTATGCTAATGAGTCTAAGTTTTGTAAGGATTTCAAGAAGTTATGTGATTCAGCCCTCTCACAACAGATGACAAAACATTAAACACAGATGGTTGGCTGATTGACTTTCGTGTGTGTGCGTGTGCGTGTGTGTGTGTGTGTGTGTGTGTGTGTGACAGAGTCTCGCTCTGTCACCCAGGTTGGAGTGCTTTTGCGAGACGTCAGCTCACTGCAACCTCCGCCTCCTGGGTTCAAGCTATTCTCCTGCCTCAGCCTCCTGAGTAGCTGAGACTACAGGTGCCTGCCTCCATGCCCAGCTAATTTTTGTATTTTTAGTAGAGACTGGGTTTCACCATATTGTCCAGGCTAGTCTCGAACTCCTGACCTTGTGATCAAGGAGCCTTGGGCTCCAAAGTGCTGGGATTACGGTTGTGAGCCACTGTGCCTGGCCTTGTTTTTTGTTTTAAATAAAGATGTACAGGAATTAATATCCTCTAACCTTACTTTTTCAACCAGGCCTTGTGGTTGTTTGCTCAATACATTTTCAGTGACTTAATTTTGTTGTACTACAGTAAAATTACTACTTAATTTTGTTCCACTTCTAAGACAGTTCTAAAATTTAATCAACTTTTTGGTCAAGACCTTTTCATTTTTCTTTCTGGAATTTCATTTACTTTTGCGGAGGACAGGGGCATGCTCTCTGTATAGTCTAAGGATGACTGGAATCTAGTCAAAATAGTATTCGAAGCTGAGGAAACAGCATCTGAGAAATCAGGGTGAAATGAAACATTGTGGCACCATGTTGAAACTCTACATACTTCCATAAGTGGGGAAAGAGATGGAGGAGAGGATGGGAAAATAGATGAGAGGGGCTTATAGTGACCAGGTGACAATGAAAGGTCTTTGAGTTTTATACTGAAGTTTACCAAGAGCCATTGAAAGGTTTTAGCAAGGATGTTTATAGATAATATATGTACATTTCCCTGTGGGCATAAAGTAAGGTCTTCTAAAGAAAATCTAAAGAAGTACATTTTTCCCCCTAGAATGGAAGGCTATAAGATTTGCTGTAGACTTTGCAGCAAGATGTTATTCATCTGTTCTGGAAACAGTTGGAAATATTATGGCAGCATTTACAATGAGTGACAGAGGGTGGATGAATTCCTTGACACTGGGGGCATTAAACATCAAAATGGATTACCATAGGTAGAGGTACTTCTTTCTAAAAACAGGTGGCCCAGTGTGGTGGCTCATGCCTATAATCCCAGCAGTTTGGGAGGCCCAGGCGGGCAGATCACCTGAGGTCAGGTATTTCAGACCAGCCTAGCCAACATTACAAAACCTCATCTCTACTAAAAATACAAAAATTAGCTGGATGTGGTAGTGCCCGCCTGTAGTCCCAGCTACTCAAGAGGCTGAGACATGAGAATTGCCTGAACCTGGGAGATGGGGGTTGCAGTGAGCTGAGATCAGGCCTCTGCGCTCCAGGCTGGGTGATAGAGGGAGACTCAGTTTCAAAACAAAAGAAAAAAAAGGTAATAATTTGAAATGTTTCCTCATCATTTTGTATCAACAGTTTGTTGCAGAAATCCTTAACTGAATGGATACCTAAAGTATCATTCATATAAATCATTTACAGTACTTTAGGCCAGTGCTGCCCAAGTAGACTTTCTGAGTAGTCTGTCTTCCACTGATGGAACAGTCTATAATATTAATAAAGCCTATGAGCATTTGAAATGTGGCCAGTATGATTGAAGGATTACATTTTTAATTTTACCTAATTTTAAAATTCAAAAACCACTCACCTTTTTCTTTTCAGATAAGAATGCCAGTGAACTGTTATTTTAACCTTTCTTTTTTTTTATTTAGAAATGAATATTATTTCCTTTATTGCTCTTTTGTTCTTAGATGAATGCTTCCTTTTCCCCTTTGTTTCATAAGCTCCGCCCTATTCCTTTTTTTTCTTTTGCCCTTTCGATCTTGACACTATTATATTTTACAGGTAAAAGAGTTTATTTCCTTTACTGTAACTCAAATTAGTAATTTAAAGAAAACCGCACTCAATTATTTGTCCTTGTATAAAGTTATTTTGAGCGTGTGTTTTTTTAAAAGGAGCTGCTTAGTTTTCTGTCATCATTTAAGGAGAAAAATGTTCAATTATCTGCCATCATATTACTTACAAAATGTTATGTCCTCTTTTTAATGTTCTAACATAAAGCAGTCTTTTTAAGGCAAAAGGAGTGTAGTTTCTTAAATGTTTAGTTTAAAGGGAAAGATAAAATCATATAGATGAATTTCCAACTCTGTGTAGTCTGATAAAAGAGATAGAGGTAAGTAAAGAAATTATAGTTTATGGTATTTGGCTCCCCGCCCTGCACCCCCATAGCCACAACACAGAATTTAACCTGAGTTTGTTCTTGCCATTCAGTGTTAGCTAGAGGTTAAAAAAATACCCCTCAAATTTGGATTCAATTTCAATTCTTGTACCCTTCACCAGACACACCCCCACATGGTGATTACTCGTGGTTATTAAACTACTCTGGACTCAAGATGCAAAAAGGACACCTTTTTCCTGGGACCAGGATAATCTTTAGCCTGTAGGAGAAGCCTCTGTTTAATGCAGAGCTGAGGAAGGTTTACAGTTAAGGGATGTAGGTGTTGTTATATTCTTTTATTGAAAAGGAAGTCTGGTGAGATTAAGCTTAGAGTTGTGAAAGAGTTCTTGTTGTTGTTGATCAGCCCAGTCTTTCCCATTAAAAATGCTTGTCGCTGGGTATAGTGGCTCACACCAGTAATCCCAGCACTTTGGGAGGCTGAAGCAGGAGTATCTCTTGAGTCCAGGAGTTCAAAACTAGCCTGGGCAACATAGTGAGACCGTGTCTCTAAAAAATGAAAAGAAAATAAAAAGCTTGCCTTTTTTCTTGCTGGTTATCCATCAGTTATAACTTGACAGTCTGTGTTTGAATAAATGAAAGACTTCTGTAGAGAAATCCTTGGCTGCCTATGATATAAGAAACATCTTTTACATGTGAGGTTTCCCTCAGTTTAGGACTGTCAGTTTCTTGGGGGGGCCTTTTGTTGAAGGAAAAGGTTTATTGATGCATTTATTGCTGTGGTGTTGTCCTCATTCCATTTCAACATAGATGCAAGTATTTATTTCAAAGTAGACAAATGAAGAAATTGTGTTTGGGTGTAATGAGTTGTGTAGTGTGCATTTCATCCTCATTTCATTCCTCCACTGCCACGTACCCCTGAGTAGCTTCTGTTGCTGTTGATGCCCTAGTATTAGCCGTGTTTTTAGTGGCAGCTTACACTTGGCTTGGCAGTAGCCCCTTGTCTTTTCCCAAGTTGCTAGAAAAGGTTTAACAACTGGTGAGAAAAAAAAAAAAATGAGCTGATTTTCATAGTAGTAAAGTGGTTCATCTGTTTAATGGAATTACTGGTTTTATGGGGACCATTAAAGCTTTTCTGATTCTTTGGGCCAGATATTCACGATTAATTTGTAGAAGAGGGTTTAGATCACTACAAATCAAGCATTTTCTTAAAAATATTCTCCTTCTTTAAATGTCTTAAAAGTGGAGCTACTGAAGTTAACTTTTTTGAGAAACAAGGCTCCATTTAATTCCATGCTGTAATTTGGTACATTTTGTAATTTTGAAGTTTAAAATTCCTATTAGGATTCAGTGGCATATCTTGCATGCATGTAAGGGACAATCTATATATCTCCAACTGTGAAATTATAGTGACTGACGACATGCTCTCTGAAGTCCAACACAGCTGACTTTTCTCCAGTAATGCAACGCATCAGGTTTTTTTTCTTGCATTGTTTGCATGTAAGGGCATGTGGTACACAGTAGTGTTTTTGTTGTTGTTGTTGTTGTTTGAGACAGAGTTTTGCTCTTGTCGCTCAGGCTGAAGTGCTGTGGCACCATCTTGGCTCACTATAACCTCTGTCTCCCAGGTTCAAGTGATTCTCCTGCCTCAGCCTCCTGAGTAGCTGAGATTACAGGTGCTGCTACCATTCCCGGCTGATTTTTTGAGTTTTTAGTAGAGAAGGGGTTTCATGATTTTGGCCAGGTTGGTCTTGAACTCCTGACTTCAGGTGGTATGCCTGCCTTGGGTTTCAAAAGTGCTGGGATTACAGGCATGAGCCACTCTGCTTGGCCAAAGTAGTGGATTTTTAAACACTAGAATAACACTTAGCTCAATGAAATGGTCATGCTTTGATAGGCACATGGGCAACAAGAGCTCATATGAGAACAAGATTTACATGTCTTATGTTCATCCTCATTCTATCTAGGTCATATGCTTAAGAAAAGATTATTAGGAGGAATCACTACATATGAGAATTATTTTTTCCGTAACTTTAGTATAGTTGAAGTTATGGAAGTTAAAAGTTCATTTATGAATGATTAATGTTTTTTATTTGCTAATCAAAAGCATTTAACTATTATTGCTTGATTTTTTTTAACCAGGTATGTATAGTGTGATGAATGGAATGAAAAAAACATGATAGTAAGAAGAGAACATCTGGGCCATCTTCCACCCTTGTTTTATACATTAGAAAGAAAAACTGATGCCCAAAATGGTGAATTGCTATAACTAAAATTCTAGATTTTATAAGCTGATAACTTCCAATATTTGAAATTGAGGCATTTGGAGTCTGGGAACTTAGTACAAAGGAATTTAACCAGTTTTTTTGTTCTTTAAGAAAACCAAGAATGATTATTTAAATTATACTAGTACTGCTCTTTTAGCTGTGTTTTAGTCAGGGAAGAAATAGCTTACATGCCTTTCATTTCACAGAGCATTTTCCTGTTCACTATTTAATTCTTTAAAAAATTCTTGTAGATATATAGTCTAGTGGCTTTATTCTCACTTTGTAGATAAGAAAACCGGTAAGTTTATGACTTAAGAATGTCATATACCAGTTAATACTAGAGATGGTCTCAAAGCTATGTTTTGCAGCTCTAAACCCCTGTGCCTCAGAGTATAATGTCTGAACCACAAAAATGCCCATTGTCTGTATGTACAAGGTGGCCTGCATCAGGTTGCAGATATGTATAAGAGGATGTGCTCTTCATGTGTCGCCTCTAGTCATTTCAATTTATATGCTTCAAGAAGGCTGAGAGATGAGATGTCTTGTCCTTGGTCATCACGTAGAACAAATACAATTAGCACATGTGAACAGAATTGTCAGTTGCCCTATTTTTTACCCTCTTCTAGACCAGCTTGTTTTAACCTTTGGATTTTTAGTTTCAAATCTTTTTTTTTTTTTTAAGAGGTGGGATCTTGCTCTGTCAGTCTGGAATGTAGTGAGTGCTAGCATCATAGGTCACTGCAGCTTCAACCCCTGAGCTCAAATGATTCTCCCACATCAGCCTCCCAAGTAGATGAGACTATAGGTGCACACCGCCATGCCTGACTGTGTTTTTTTTTTAAATTTTTGTGAAGATAGGATCTCGCTATGTGCTCTCTGGACTCAGTCTTCTTTCGTCGGCCTCCTAAAGTTTTGGAATTACTTACGCCACCACGCTTGGCTCACGTCTTTTCTATCTGAAGAGAACTGTGTGATTTCTTAGGCAAGGGGACTGATTGTTAAATATAAATGTGTCTCTGACTTTTTAGGACTATGAAATTTGCTTCCTTTAAGTAGTAGCAGCCATTTCAGGAGATGATTTAAAAGATTGTTAAGGCTAAGCATGACAGCTCACGCCCTTAATCCTAGTACGTTGGGAGGCCAAGGCAAAAGGATCACTTAAGCCCAGGAGTTCAAAATGAGCCTAGACAACATAGTGAGATCCCATTGCTATAAAAATAAAAAACCTTTTTTTTGTTAATAAAAGGTTGTTGATACAGTCAATTAAAATACCAAGAATTAAAAGTCTTCATTTTAATGACACATTTTGTGAGGTACCATTAAATTGTTATATTTCATTCAGTTAATAGTTAAAAACGTTGAACGATAAAATTACAAATCAAGGAAAGGTTTAACTTCTGTGTGTGTGTGTGTTTTGGTGTGTATGGCACTCAAGTGTTATTTGTAGTTTTGTAGGCATTATTGGCACTTCGATAATCAGTGATGTACTTAAAGGACGTTATCATTTTCTTACTTTCTCTTGCCCTCTTTCTCATCCTTCATTAAGGACCTCACCTGCCCTGAGTGCTAAGCCTTCTTCAACAGGCTTTCAGTTAGTCCTCATAGCAATATTATCATCTCTGTTTTATAGATGAAAAACTGAGGCTGTGAGATAACTTACCTGAAGACACAGAACTGATCATTTTAAAAATTACCGCCTTTTACAACACGGAGTTTATGAGGACTTCATATGTAGAGAAAAATGGCTAATAGCAGGAGAAAAGACCTTGGAGAGAATAAAAATAAGAAGATTTGTTAACATGCAGCCTTGTGTAGTAATTAAGAAGCCCATGGAAGCATGGTTTTGATTTCTAGTTCACATGGTCCTGCAAGTAACAGGGCCCTCCATTTTTGTCTTACAAAAGAGTATATTTCAATGCTCTTAGGAGCCACAGGGCCACTCAAGGAGAACTAGCAGCCAACATTTACTGTCTGAATCTTAGTGCTTCACGCTCACCTGCCTGGTTCTCAGAAGAATTTGAGCTATGAACCATTCATAAAAAGGGAAGAGCTTCATTTTTTGGGAAATGTCAGTCATGTGGAATCCTTTTCTCCCTAACAGTTCAGGGAAAGTGAAAGATTGCTGTCACTAACTGTTGGCAACTTACTGAAATTGTTAAAATTTATAGTTGATTATTTTCAGTACTCAAAAGTATTTGGTGGCCAGGTGCAGTGGCTCACACCTGTAATTCTAGCACTTTGGGAGGCCAAGGTGGGTAGATTACCTGAGGTCTGGAGTTGGAGACCTGCCTGATCAACATGGAGAAATCCGATCACTACTAAAAATACAAAATTAGCTGGGTGTGGTGTCTCATGCCTGTAATTGCAGCTACTCAGGAGGCTGAGGCAGGAGAATCGCTTGAACCCAGGAGGGTGGAGGTTGTGTTGAGCTGAGATCACACCATTGCACTCCAGCCTGGGCAACAAGAGCGAGACTCCATCTTAAAAGAAAAAAAGAGTATTTGGCACTGAAAAAAAATATATATGTATACATACATACTTTAATAGAAAAGGTTTCTGTCTTTGATTAGTGAAGAAGTAGATAGAAGTTGAACCAAAAGCAGTACCTCTCAGTTTGTTGGTTTTATCTAAATGTTGGTCCTTCCTCAAGGTCACTGTCATAGATCTGTTGCTCTTCTCATCTGCGTTCTCTCTGAAGATGATCTCATCTGTTTCCATGGTGTTAATACCATTTGTGGGCTGGCGACTACCAAATTTATATCTGTAGCTCTGTATTCTGAACTACAGATGTGTATGTCCAGCTGTCTACTTTATATCACTACCTAAATGTCTGTCGACATCTCAAATTTAACTGGCTCTAAACCAAACTCATTATCTTGTCTAATCTTTCCTGACCATACTGAAAGATCGATCATATGGCTAATCTGTGCTTCATTCAGTTTCTTTTTGTAAAGTGTGGTTGCTGGGTGAGGGAGAAGGGAATAAATAATCCTTTTGGTTTATGGCTGTCCTGAGGGGCTCTGGGGAAATTACACTGTATGTAACTTTCTGTGTGTTTAAATGAATATTATAAATAATCTTTAAAAGAAAATAGAAGGCAACAAGAAATGTTGTGATGTCTGTGTAAGAATAGCATTAAGTTCCCTAATCTTACCCCAGCAAATAGGATTTTTGCTGAAGTGTGTTTGTAACCTTCCAGCTTCTCTTTTTGCAGCAACTGCTAGAGCCATTATCATCTCTCCGCCAGGCTTCCTCCTCATGCTACTTCTTAATTGCCAGGGTCCACAACAGTGGGGCCCACAGGCTTTACCCTGCCTTGCCGTGAACTGGGGATGACCTTTCTGTCACTAAAATTTTGTCACTCTGCCTTTTAATTTTTAAAACAGTCTCCAGCTGGGTGCGGTGGTACATGCCTATGGTTGTGGCTACTGTGGCAGCTGAGGTGGGAGGATCACTTGAGCCCAGGAAGTCAGTGCCATAGTGCACTAAGACTGTGCCTGTGAATAGCCACTGCACTCTAGCCTGGTCAACCGAGAGGGACCTTGTCTCTCGAGGAGAAAAGAGTATTTTCTGAATGCCGAAGCCCGAGTTACTTATCTCCTCATTTTCCCCCATAGTCTCCATCTAATTGGTCACTAGATCCTACTGGTTCCTTTGCAGAAGTCCCCTCCAGATCTGCTCTCAGAACTTGCCGTTCTGCTTTCATTCCGTCATTCCTCCTTTTTGCCCTCAAATGTTGTTCCTGACTGCCACTAGCCTCTCTTCCTGTTCCTCTGCCCTTTGCATCATCCCCAGGATTATATTCCTAAAAGACACTGATTAATGTAGCTTAAGACATGCGATTCATAGTCCGGTGGTCCGCATCTAAAGTCCTCACTTATTCTGCTATTTTCTGGCTCTTTTACCCTTCTTACCTTTATAATGTGTACTTCCCTCTACCTGGACCTCACTGAGAAGATGCTATGCCTCCTGCACGCTGTCCTTACTACCACTCCACTGCAGAGGGTCCTGCTGCCTCCTAGAGCACTGTCCAGACCTCTGTACTGAGACTCAGTGCCTTTCACCCCACAAGCTTAAGAGACAAGGAGTTTTAACCGTTTCATGTCCATGTTCCTGGTGCCTAGCACATTCTTTGGCCCATAGACACAAATTTTATCTGAATATTTTTATTTCTTTCCCAATTGGTCAGGAAGTACTAAAAAAAAAAAAAAAAGTGTTTTTTTCCCCCCATGAGATGGCGTCTTGCTCTGTCACCCATGCTGAAGTGCATTGGTGCCATCCTAGCTTACTGCAGCCTCCACCTCTCTGGTTCAAGTGATTCTCCTGCCCCAGCCTCCTGAGTAGCTGGGACTACAGGCACATGCCACCATGCCCAGCTAATTTTTGTGTTTTTTAGTAGAGACGGGGTTTCACCATGTTGGCCAGGCTGGTCTTGAACTCCTGACCTCAGATGATCCACCAGCCTCCGACTCCCAAAGTGCTGGGATTACAGGTGTGAGCCACCATACCTGACCCTGTATTTGTAATTAGAAAATATTGGACAGTGTTTTCTTGTTTTACTGCCTTCTGAACAGCCTTGCAAATGCTTCTTTTTACAGCTATTTTTACCCCAACCTCTCTGTGTTCTCATTGACTCAGTGGGGTCTCTAGCTACTATGATGTTTTTGGTTGGCTGGGAGTGGGATGTCTGGAAAAGCCTCCTGACCAGCAGGTGGAACTTGGGCCCACTTCCCTTGCCAGCTCTTCAGCCCTCTTGGGGTTTCTTTCTGGCAGCTCTCTTTCCTTTTAGAAGTACCCACTCAATGTTTGAAACACCCACAAGTTCTGAACCTTGCAGGCACACTTAGTTTATTAATGGCAGAGTTGGGACTTCAGCTTAGTTACCTTGGCTTTTTCTCTTCCATTTTATTGATAGCAGCAGCCAGAATCCTTGGCAGAGGTCTCTGGATTAGACTGGTAAGTTTTGTTTATACCACTTCTCACATATAAATTTAGATAATCTGCTCAGCTGCAGATATTAATGTGTTATGGTTTTGAGATAATAACATCTTTGTAGCTGAAATTAAATTTTTTTTGGTCTTGCTACAAATTCAGTCTATTATAATTCTCAATTTTCTTCACAGCCCTAAATTTACCATTCATTATTTAAGATTGCTTGGCATGTGACTTTAGGATTTATTTTTTTAATCTGGACAGAGTCTCACTCTGCCACCCAGACTGGAGCGCAATGGTGTGATCTTGGCTCCCTGCTACCTCAGCCTCCCAGGTTTAAGGCATGTGCCACCATGCCTGACTAATTTGTGTATTTTTAGTAGAGGCGGGGTTTCACCGTATTGGCCAGGCTAGTCTTGAACTCCTGACCTCAGGTGATCTGCCGGCGTTGGCCTCCCAAAGTGCTGGGATTACAAATAACTTCAGGATTTTAATTTTAATCTTGCCACCTTTGATCCTATCTCAGGCTCCTCAACTGTGAAGTGTTAACATCTAGATTTAGAGAATTAAGATTAGAATGTAGGCCACCTAGGTTGGCTCACATGGAAATAATCCCTGCACTTTGGGAGGCCGATGGGGGAGGATCGCTTGAAACCAGGAGTTTAAGAGCAGCTGGGCAACATAGAGATATATCTACCCAGATGAAAAAAAAGGAAGATTAGCTGGGCATGATAGTGGGTATGGAGTCCCAGCTACTCTGGAGACTGAGGTGAGTCTTGAACCCAGGAGTTGGAGTCTACAGTGAGTTAGGATCATCCCACTGCACCCCAGCCCAAGTGACAGAGTGAGAATGTGTCTCTAAAAAAGAAGAATAAGGCTGGGTGCGGTGGCTCACGCCTGTAATCCCAGCGCTTTGGGCGGCTGAGGCGGGTGGATCACGAGGTCAAGAGATTGAGACCATCCTGGTCAACATGGTAAAACCCTGTCTCTACTAAAAATAAAAAAAAAAAAAATTAGCTGGGCATGGTCGCCCGCGCCTGTAGTCCCAGCTACTCAGAGGCTGAGGCAGGAGAATTGCCTGAACCCAGGAGGTGGAGGTTGTAGTGAGCTGAGATCGCTGCATTGCACTCCAGCCTGGGTAACAAGAGCGAAGAGCGAAACTCCATCTCAAAAAAAAAAAAAGAAGAAGAAGAAGAAAAAAGATTAGAATGTTAAGTTATCCTGACTTTTTGAGCCCTAGCTTCACCTTCTATCAGAATTAATAAAATGCTGAAGTAGAGTTATATTTGAAATGCTGGCTTCTGTGGTAAGCTTTAGGCTTTTGTAGCTTTCCATTCCTCATGTTCAGTTGATAGCTGCAGTCAAGCTAGAGGTCACTGTAAGGATTGGCGATCTGGGTTGCCTCAAGACTCGATGGTGAACATGGTTCAGTGGCTCTTTTGGATCAGCCTGGAGCCTCTCTTGAATGCACATGAGATAAAAATAGATGTTTCATTTCAGGTTAGCAAGAATAAGCTTTAGATTGTTTTTGTCGCTTGTTTCAGATTGGACTCTGTGTGTGTACATGCGTGCATGCACACCTGCCTGTGAGTAGGTTCTTGTGTATTTTGCAGAACCTAATAATGACTACTTGCTTTAGTTTGGAGTTTTATCAGCCTCTGCCTATGAATTTCCAGCTGCTTCTTTTTTATTTTTTTGAGACAGAGCCTTGCTCTGTCGCCAAGGCTGGAGTGCAGTTGGGGCTATCTTGGCTTATTGCAATCTCCTCCCCCCTGGGTTCAAGCGATTCTTCTGCCTCAGCCTACTGAGTAGCTGGGATTACAGGCATGCATCACCACACCTATCTATCTTTTGTATATTTAGTAGAGATGGGGTTTCACCATGTTGACCAGGCTGGCCTCGAACTCTTGACCTTAAGCATTCCACCCACCTCAGTCTTGCAGAGTGCTGGGATTACTGGTGTGAGCCACTGCACCCTGCCAAATTTCCAGCTTCTTTTTCACAAGCAGTCAAAGGAAGGGGGATGTACATTAGATTAACTTAGAGCTCTAGGGTTGAAGGGTCATATGAGATCATATTCATTTTATAGATGAAGTCACAGACTTAGAAATGTTGCCTGCCATCAACCAGCTGCTAACAACATAAGATCGAAATGACAATGGGAATATTTAAATTTTTATTTTGAACATATTCTGAATTTGACCAGTTCCTTGGGCTTGCTGGAGTAAGGTTATCAGGTAGAATATGGCAGACTGTAATAGTAGCCCCAGTGACCTTTTCTTGGTGGAAAGCTGTCCTACTAATTTTCTTGAGCATTTAGGATCCTCTATAGGGGCAGTAGAGGGAGTGGCTGATAGTAATGCCAATCTGTGAGAAGATGTCTGGTCATTTTGCTGGGAGAGACGATGGGGAGCACGTGAAGGGAGAAAGATGAGAGTTGCAATGATAATGAAAGATCATGTCTGACTCAATCTTCCTGCACAGAATCATGGTTTCCTGTAAAGGAAGAGATCATCATGTGATGATAGATTTGTGTATTGTTAGCGCTGAAAGCAGCATAATGTATTGGAAAGACATTATGGGCTTTGGTGCCAGGGACCAGAAGCTAAATCCTGGCAGGTGGCCTAACCTCATTGTGCTAGTTTTCCTAACCTTTAGATTTAAGGGGACAGTGCATATTAAGTAGATGCTGAAGAGGGATGGATGGTATAAGGGACAACTTGATTTAACTGAATGATCACATGCTTTGGAGTCAGGCAGAATTTTTATATGAACTTGGTCACTGATGTTTACCTAGGCCAAATAGGTAACCTTCCTCAGAGTCCAGTTTCTCTATAATGCATACACATTTTCAGCTTTAACTAAAATAGTGTTCCTAACTGTTTAACACAAGATACCTATTCAGTAAGTGGTCTAGGAGCTGGCGGATGCTTTAAAGAAGGAACATCTAAATTTAGCTTTATAGTCTTGTTACATACCTCAATATGTCACCATCTAATTTTGGCACCAAAATTAGAGTTCCTTAGAAGCAAAAGTTAGAAAGTTTACATCCTTTTCTTACCATGCAATCCCTTTTAAAGCAAATTTATTTTACTTTCTGACACCATTTCTGTGCTTTCACTTAAGAGTTCTTACATCTTTCTGCTTTTAATCCCTTCCCTCCGATTTTGTAAAAATGATACTGGTACATTCTTTAAAAGGCAGGTAAAAACAAAGTCAGAATAATAACAGTAAAACATTGCAGGTTGTGAACTGGCATAATAATGACAAAGGTTACTTTAGTTAACCAGCTTAAACACTTTGGTAAATATTTAGTAGATAAGTATTTCAGTATATATTATATGAATATTTTATTTGTGGAAACTGAAGGCCCATAATTGAGCCTGTTTTAACATAACAGAAGAAATTGATGGTAAAATTCGTGGTTTCAAAGCACAGTTCTTTCTCATCACCTGTAAATTTTCCCACTTTTAGAGTCAAGTGAGGTTCAAAGATCAGCTATCAACTTCTTGGACTTCCTGAAACTATAATCTGTGGTTAGGCTTTAAAACAAAACAAAACAAAACATTCCCCCCCCCCCCGCCCCCACTGCTCCCTGATTTCTGTCCAGGAAGGGTTTATATGCAGAAAACATTATAAATCACATGATTTATAAACCTTTTCCACAACCTTTTAATGTAGGTGTTCATTTCATACTTCCTCCTGACAGAACGATTATTTCACCATTGCTCCATGAAAAGATAAAAATAAATTTTACTTTTGACCATGCTATGGTCTGAATATGGTCCCCTGTAATTGATAAACGACATTCCTAACGCCCAATGTGATGGTATTAGGAGGTGAGGCTTTTTGGAGAGACAATTAGAGCACCAAGGTATAGCTCTCATAAGTGGGATGAGTGGCCTTCTGAAAGAGGACCGAGAAAGGGCCCTTGCCCCTTCCACCATGAGGACACAGCTGGAAGGCCCCACTAGTGAGGTAGGAAACTGGCCTTTACCAGATATTTAATCTGTCGACACTTTGATCTTGGACTTCCAGCCACTAGAATTGTGGGGAGTAAGTTTCTTTGTTTATAAGCCACTTTGTCTATGGCATTTTGTTATAGCAGCCTAAACGGATTAAGATCTTTTATATAGTGCCCATTGTATTTGATCCGGAGGTTATTCTGCTGTAAATAGAATTTGATCACTGTAGATAGGGAACTTCAGCAGGATTCCTCATCAAAATAGAGTATTTTGAGAAAAGAGGCAAGAAAATAGCTTGTAGGTAAGTAGTTTGTTTAGAAAGGTAGGAAGCCAAAACTGACACTGCTGTGAAGATTCTGGTTTAAAAGGAGCAACTTTAAGCTCAGAGAACTTTCTTATTCTTATCAAGCATGTATCACTATATTTGAATCTAGCCTGGGATTTTCCATACTTCAGTGGGGTTTCTGTTGTTGCTTTATATTGTAGAGTGTTATTTTTAAATTTGTCTAACTAGATTTTGTTAATTACTGTTTCATTTTTTGTTCTCATCCCAGAACATCTTGTCAGCTCCTAAGAGTATGTTTGAAACAATGTATTTTGATGTTCAGGTTGTTTCCCGGCTTCCAGCATTTGTAAGGGCTCTGACCCACTTACAGAAGGAGAAAACAAAGATGTATTATTTTGGCTGGGAAGGACTAGATATAACTGCCTTAGTGATACCTTGATAATTTAGGAAAAATGTCCTTTGTTCTCTCTGTATTTTTATTTGACCTGTGCAAAGATAAATTGTAATGACATTTTTTCCTGACTTAATAGGAAGGAAGGAATGCTATCTATAGTTTTTGCTTTCTGACATTAAATTGGAATTTTTATTTGAGAAGTTTTCACAAGAATTTTAGGTTGGTTAGACCATAAGAAGGTTTATCTTCTTGTTGCCATTTTAAACAACTGATTAAATTGTACTTGATAGGAAGAATTTATAATTCATAGCCTCTTCTGATGAATAGGGCTATTTCTAAAGTAGGGTTTCCTAATCAGGCAGCTGGACTATTCAAATATGTAGGGCAATTGTACACTCTGGTTTGCAGGGAATGGCTGTGATTTATATGTGTTTTCTTGGCTTGCTTATTAATAGGGGAAGCAGAACGATGCCCCTTCATTTTTAGAAGTGTATTGAATGATAAATATACCTGGCTGCCCTGGCTTAATGACTCCATAGACCTCAAGTTTGCTTACTGCCTTTGTGCTTTGTCAAGATACCCATTTTGGAAGAAAACTTAGAAGGGTGTGCTCCAGAATGATTGTGGTTATTTCGGTCTAGGTGGTGGGGTTATAAATGATGAGACTTTCTTCATGGTGCTCATTTCTAATTTCCTACTGAATGAAAATGATTTTCTTATTAAAATCAAAACAGAATAACAAATTTTCAGGAATTGCTTAATTTGAACAAAAATAAAAATCATGACTGTGTTATGGTGAAGCTTATCATTCAGGCTTCTGGGTTCCAAATTATACAAACTGACTATTTCTGAAGTAGGTGGTAGACTAAAAGAGTGGGCAGTGGGGAGAGGCAGCAGCTATGGGCACACCATTGGATCCGTCTGGGGACCATAGTACTAGATGTGCCTTGCCTCTGAAGCTGAGTCCTTCCAGTGAATTTCCCCTGTAGTTTTGCTGCTTGTGACCTTGAGACTTTTTCGGAGAGTTGCCACCAGTTGGGCATGTTACAAGCTGAGCCTAGGCCTTGGGCCTGTGCCTTGACTGTCAGAGTCACGACAGGCTGTACCCCCTGAGGCTCCTGGAGTGGGAAGCAGTGCTTTAGCTGACTCCTGTGGAACTTTTCTCAGCATCTTTTCTCACCCAAGGGATGCTGATGATGGTTTTGTTACCTTGACTGTTGATCAGTTAGGACTTTGAATGAGGCAAGTTATCACCTTTCAGGGGCCAACTGTTTTGAGGTGAAAATGATTGTTAATTTTGCCACTAGTTATTTATCCAAGTGATGCTTCTTTGCTGTTGTTTACCCTGCGTGATTCAGCCTTAGAAGCTTTTGTCATTTGTCTGGTTGGGGGAGTATGGAATAGTTGTTTTGACAAGGAAGCTGATTTAGATATATGCCTTGCCTTTAACTCTAGGTTATTTTGCTCATGAGTTGTGTCAAACTTAATAATACTGTAGCTTTTTTAGTGCTATAATTGTCAGACTTTACTGCTGCTTTTATTGCCTGTTTATAAACATTTAAATGTTTTCCCCTAAATCAGTCTTAAGACTTAAATGTTTATAAGACACCTATAACCAAGCAGGAAAAATAGATATCTTGAGTTAATTGCCCTGGATGGTGCTTCCGTCCGTTCTTCATGTTTGCCTTGCAGCTTTACCACATCACCCAGATGTCATGTCTGGTTGTAGACCCTCTCCCCATTCAGTCTGTGTGATAACTCTGCTTATCTGTCGGGGTATTCATGTTTTAAAGTTTGTATCATGGTCACAGCAAAAGCTTTGTGGCCTCTTCTAAGTTTGTTTTTTTATTTTTCTAGTTAGAAGTTGAATTTGAGATTTAAGTAGTATTTAGAGTTCCTTTTAGAGATGAAAACTGTCTGGGTCCCAGAAGAATGATCAGTTTAGACTGTTCACTCCTCTGAGCTTTGAGTTGTTTTGGTGAGGAAGATTTGTTTGATGAACAAGAATATTTGCACATACTTCTCCTAGGAATTAGAATATGTCATTGAGCCAAGTAAAGGTGTAATGTGCTTTTCAGAATGTACTGAGAAGCTTGCATAATTTAGTGGATCTTTTATTAGTAGACTTGCAGTGGGGAGTTGGAATATGCAGGATGTTATGACAAATAATACTGGTTAGATTTTCTGTTCTAATTTTTCCAATTAAATCATCTGGCAACCTACAGAATGGTATTTCAGAACATCACACCTTTCCAGACAGCGTTTGGTAGGAAGCTGAGTTTGTGGGCTTTTGAGAGGTGTTGCATTTGATACTGCCACAAAGTCTTGGGTTTCTAGTTGTCTTTTGGAAAACTGGTCATGTATGGCATTCTGACCTCTGATCACCCTCCAGGCCCTGTGCCCATCTTGGGACAAACTTGACTTCATAGTATCACCAACTGTAATTTAAATCCTTGAGCTAATATCTACTGCTTTGGAGATTTATGTCATATTCTGCATCTCTCACCACTGTATGAAACAGTGTTCCCAAACTAGTCTTCTATCTCTATATTTGTGGAGGTGGTTCATCGTGTCTTTTCATTTATTCGGTTTTTTAATAAAAATCTTGAGAGACTTCTTCTTTCTTGATTACTTAAATTTGGCATTTCACACCTGGTGCCCAGGGAATCTTCTCTTTGCTCCTGTTGTTGGTTAGGGCCAAGTGATTTGCTCTTGTCTTTTCTTCTCTCTGGCAAATTGTAAAAGTAGTATCATTGAGGGGAATGGTGTTTGTTTTATGTGTCAAAGATTTACGAATTTCTCATCTTGGACCTGTCATTTACTAGGTGTGTTATCTCCTGTATTATTCGGAAATCTATTTCCTTATCTGTAAAATGGTATATTTTCCCCTATACCATTATATCAGGAATGATAATACTGTATGTCAGTAAATTACCTGCCTCTAAATGGTAATTTACACCATTATTTTATGCACCACCAAGAAAGAAAAATCACTGCTAATTAAACTATGATATATTATTGAAGATGTACCCTGTTATCAGAAATTACAAATGTGAAAAATTACATATTAGAATAAATATGTGATGTGAAAACTCTACTCTCCACAATGCTGTCTGTGATATTTCAAAAACCACAATTCTAATAATGTCATTTCCTTGTCCTAAACTCCTGTAAGATAAAATCAGCCCTTCATATGATGAACAGTGTCTAGCATAATATAGATCAGAGTGTGGCATCTGCAGCACCTAAGTACTTGTTAGGAATGCACTGTCTCAGACCCTACTCCATTGCTATGGAATCCGAAACACAGGGATGGAACCCAGCAACTGTACTTTAACAAGGTCTTGAGGAGACTCTGACATATAGCTAAGTTTGAGAAGCACGGATCTAAGTCAGACCTATTTCAAGTTTCTTTCTTTTTACTCTTCTCTAATGTACCTATAGGTGTTAGTATAGAAGTACTCTAACTGCTGAAATATAAATGAGTTTTCCTCTCCCCAAGAAATTATCCCCCAGAGAGTAGCACTGTGCAACATCTCTCATATTAGAGGGAATTATCTCAATGACTTTAGTTTGAATAGCCAAGAATTCTTCGTGATGATGTAAATTGAAATGGTTTCAATCTTGGTTAGTTTTAGATAATTTAGAATTCACTAGTAGAAATAATTTTTTTAAAAGACATTTTAACACCTGTTTATTATTTCTTACAGTTACAAATGTTGAATGTTTCTCATGCCTTTTAAAGATCATATTAAAAAGCAAAACAATAAGTGATTGTGATGTACAGAGGATACATTTGCATGTGTATAAAACCAACTGGAAAAGCTAACTGACATGAATGAGAATGAATCATTAGTTTTGACTTGGAGAACATTTCTTTTGGCAATGTGATACATGTTTAAAACACACACGCGAGCATACAATCTCAGGCAACCTAGAAGTGAAAATGCTGCATTTCAGAAAACTGACTTTAGGCAAAATAAATGGCTTTAAGGTGCATGCGATAAAACATTTGAAATAAACTTGCATTGTGAGAATGGGAAAAAGTCTTTCTAAATGTCTATAACATGAATTTAAATATGTACTTGAATTAAAAAAGTAAATGTTGTAAGTAAACATTTGACTATTTTATCTCGATTCCTACAAGTTGACAAAATTTTGGTGGGAACATTTGCCAAATAATAGTTGAGTTTCCAAAAAATTACATTACCCTGTTTGCCTCAAATGGTTTCCCACAAGGGCATCTAAT
This sequence comes from Callithrix jacchus, assembly GCF_049354715.1. Classification (NCBI taxonomy): domain Eukaryota; kingdom Metazoa; phylum Chordata; class Mammalia; order Primates; family Cebidae; genus Callithrix; species Callithrix jacchus. The sequence goes on along the minus strand of NC_133512.1, from coordinate 75,635,257 downwards.
CTTTTGACTTCCCTGAGCCACATCGGAAGAAGAATTGGCTTGGGCCACACATAAAATGCACTAACACTAACGATAGCTCATGAGGTTTAAAAATGGCAAAACTGGCCGGGCGCGGTGGCTCCCACCTGTAATCCCAGTGCTTTGGGAGGCCGAGGCGGGTGGATCACGAGTTCAAGAGATCGAGACCATCCTGATCAACGTGATGAAACCCCGTCTCTACTAAAAATACAAAAAATTAGCTGGGCATGGTGGCGCGTGCCTATAATCCCACTACTCAGGAGGCTGAGGCAGGAGAATTGCCTGAATCCAGGAGGCGGAGGTTGCGGTGAGCCGAGATCGCGCCATTGCACTCCAGCCTGGGTAACAAGAGCGAAACTCCGTCTCAAAAAAAAAAAAAGGCAAAACTAATGTTTAAGACGGTTTGTCAATTTGTGTTGGGACTCATTCAAAGTTGTCCTGGGTCACAAGCAGCTTGTTAGACAGACTTGGTCTAACACCTCTTTCTTCTTGTATAATTCTTTTGTTCTTTGAAACTGTGTTACCATCTTTTCTATGTCTATGATGCCCTCTTTTCTTACCCAACCTGAGATTAAGAATACCTTTTTTTTTTCTTGCCGCATATAGCATGTGGTGAATCTTATATCAGCATATCTATTTTTGTTGCATTGGTGCTTTTCTGCTTGCTGATTTTCTTCTAATGTGTAAGTTATTTTAAGGCTGCCTCTCCAATGCAATACATATCCAAGTGCTTAAGGTCATGGGCTTTGGCTGGGCGCAGTGGCTCATACCTGTAATCCCAACACTTTGGGAGGCTGACGCAGGTGGATTGCCTGGGCTCAGGAGTTCGAGATCACCAGGGCAAAATGGTGAAACCCCATCTCTACTAAAAGTACAAAAAAATTAACCAGGTGTGGTGGCACGCACTTGTAGTCCCAGCTACTTGGGAGGTTGAGGCAGAGAATCACTTGAGCTCCAAAGGTGAAAGTTGGCTACAGAGTGAGACCTACTCTCAAAAAAAAAAAAAAAAGGCATAGACTTTGTAGACAGTCTTTGTTTGAAAGATGGTTTAGTTACTATTTAGTTTTTTAACACTGGGCAAGTTAATCTTTCTCAGTCTCTGAAAATTAATAATAATTTGTGTGTTGCATTATTTTATGGATTGAAGTGGCATATAGTAAGGATCACTGTAGCCTATTACTAAATTTTGTCTTCACGGCGTTTAACGCATTGTGGAGATCCAAGACATACTTGTTTTTTTGAGACAGAGTCTCACTCCGTCACCCAGGCTGAAGTGCAGTGGCATCATGTTGCTTCACTGCAACCTCTGTTTCCTGGGTTCAAGTGATTCTCCTGTCTCAGCCTCCCAACTAGCTAGGATTATAGGCACCAACCACCATGCCCAGCTAATTTTTATATTTTTAGTAGAGAAGGGGTTTCACTATATTGGCTAGGATAGTCTTGAACTATTGACCTCGTGGTCTGCCCACCTTGGCCTTCCAAAGCACTGGGATTACAGGCATGAGCCATCATGCCCGGCCCAGGAAATGTTTTTTAAATGAGATAGTAGAATTTTCTCTAATGATCTGTGAGTAGACTGAAAAGCAATAGCAGTTCATTGTTGAAATTAGTATACGTTTCAAAAATCGTATTTACTAGTTAATATATTTGCATTGTTTTAAACAGTATTTAATTGTTCCTTTGTTTAAACAAACAAAAAGCACCTACAATCTCATCTTCCAGTGGCAACTGCTAGTATAAATCTTTGTAGTCTTTGTCTTAGCCTACTTTTTCTTTTTAAATAATTTAAATTACTAAAATAAACAGTCTCATTTACCTTATTATAACTGATGTAGCAAAAGTGTTCTTAATGTGGATCTATTTAAAACGGGGACTCAAATTTTGTATAAATCATGAAAAAAGATTTAATTGGGCCGTATTTTAATAACAGTAGATACTAAGTATTAAAATAATTTTATTTGAATAGTTCACAAAATTTATCACTGTTGCATCTGGGAGTTAGTTTACAGAATGAACAAAGAATTGACCCAAGTATTGTTTCTCCTGTAATAGTTTCCAAAAAATGTTATTTTTTACTTCTTACTTTTATTTTTTATTTTTTGAGATGGAGTCTGGCTCTGTTTCCCAGGCCACTGGAGTGCAGTGACTCACTGTAACCTCTGACTCCCAAGTTCAAGCAATTCTTCTGCCTCAGCCTCCTGAGTTGCTGGGATTATAGGTGCACACCACCACGCCTGGCCATTTTTGGGTAGTTTTAGTAGAGATGGGGTTTCACCAGGTTGGCCAGGCTGTTTTTGAACTCCTGACCTTAAGTGATCCTCTGGCCTTGGCCTACCAAAGTGCTGGAATTACAGGTGTGAGCCGCCGTGCTGGCCATTTTTTATTTTTACAGGAATTATATAAAGAGGGTCTTATTTTTTAAAAGTAGTTGAGAGCTTCAGCTCTTTTTCCAGTGATCTCATCTAATTTTCTTATATGCAAGTTCTCCCTTGAAGATTTCTGTCAACCCATTATCTTGGTTGCTCTTGTCCTAAATTGGTTCTTACTTGCTAGTACCCTTGGCGGTTACTAAGGTCAACATGGCTTTATTGTTCCCATGAAGTCTTGCATATTTTGTAAGGTTTTCAGGTTTATTGAATTATATCTGCATTCTCTTTGTCAACTGCTTGGTTTCAGATATAATTAGGTGTGTTCAGGGCAACATGGACTGAGCCACGTAGTTTCTGTCAAAGAGTTTTAATTATCTTGTCCCTTCATTAAACAGATATCTTTTTCTTTTCTTTCTTTTTGTTTGGAGACAGAGTCTCGCTCTGTCGTCAGGCCAGAGTGCAGTGGCATTATCTTGGCTTACTGCAGTCCCCACCTCCTGGGTTCACGTGATTGGCCCGCCTTAGCCTCCCAAGTAGGTGGGACTACAGGCATGTGCCACCATGCCTGTCTAATTTTTGCATTTTTAGTAGAGATGGGATTTCACCATGTTGGCTATCTCTTGACCTTGTGATCCACCTGCCTTGGTCTTCCAAAGGACTGGGATTACAGGCCTCAGCCACTGCACCTGGCCTCATTTTTTATTTTTAATAGAGATGGGGTTTTGCCATCTTGGCAAAGTTGGTGTTGAATTCCTGACCTCAGGTAATCCCCGCCCCTTGGCCTCCCAGAGTGCTGGGATTACTGGTGTGAGCCACCATGCCTGGCCATCTTTTTTTTTTTTTTTTTTTAAATGGGGAGAGAGAATTGAAAAGGGTCTGATTTTTTTCTTTCTTTCCTTTTTTAGATGGAATTTCGCTGTTGTTACCAGACTGTAGTGCAATGGCACAAGCTTGGCTCACCACAACCTCTGCCTTTTGGGTTCAAGCAATTCTCCTGCCTCAGCCTCCTGAGTAGCTGGGACTACAGGCGCGCACCACCATGCCCAGCTAATTTTTATATTTTTAGTAGAGACGGGGGTTTCACCTTTTTGACCAGGATGGTCTCGATCTCTTGACCTCGTGATCCACCCACCTCGGCCTCCCAAAGTGCTGGGATTATAGGCGTGAGCTACCGCGCCTGGCCAGGGTCTGGTTTTCTTAATGGTTATTAGAACCATTTTTATTTCCTTTTGCAGCCTTTTCACTTTAGGCTTAGATTTTTTTTTTTAATTGCATTTTAGGTTTTGGAGTACATGTGCAGAACATGCAAGATAGTTGCATAGGTACACACGTGGCCGTGTGATTTGCTGCCTTCCTCCCCTTCACCCATATCTGGCATTTCTCCCCATGCTATCCCTCCCCAGCTCCCCCCTCCCCCGCCCACTGTCCCTCCCCTATTCCACCCAATAGACCCCAGTGTGTAGTGCTCCTCTCCCTGTGTCCATGTGTTCTTAGACTTAGATTACAAGTGTTTGAATAATGATAGTCTCCCAAGTAGAAATTTTTATTGCCAATTTTGTTTTACTTTTGTACTTAAAAACTCTTTGCAAACTTGATCTTAAAAACAAATTTTAGTCTGGGTGCTGTGGCTCATGCCTTGACCTCTTAAAGCAGTGGGATTATAGGCAAGAGGATTGCTTCAGCTCAGGAGTTCAACTCCAGCCCAGGCAACATAGGAAGACCCCATTTCTACAATAGGTAAAATTTTCTGGGTATGGTGGCAAGTGCCTGTCTGTGGTTCCTACTACTCAAGAGGCTGAGGTGGGAGGATTGCTAGAGCCCAGGAATTCAAGGTTACAGTGAATTATGATCATACCACTGCACTCTAGATTGGGCAACAGAGTGAGACTGTTATCAAAAGAGTAAACAGCCTACAGATTGGGAGAAAATATTTGCAAACTGTGTATCTGACAAAAGTTTAGTATCCAGCATCTCTAAGGAACTTAAACAAATTTGTAAGAGAAAAAAGTGGGCAAAGGATATAAACAGACACTTTTCAAAAGAAGACATATATGGGGCCAATAAGCATATGAAAAAAAACGCTCAGTATCTCAGATCGTTAGAGAAATGTAAATCAAAACCACAGTGAGATACTATCTCACATCAGTTAGCATGGATATGATTAAAAAGTCAAAAAATAACATATTGGCGAGCTTGCAGACAAAAGGGAACACTTATACACTGTTGGTGGGAGTGTAAATTAGTTCAGCCACTGTGGACAGCAGTATGGTGATTCCCCAAAGACCTAAAAGCAGAACTACCATTCGACCCAGCAATCTTATTACTGGGTATATACTCAGGGGAATATAAGTCATTCTACCATGAAGACACATGCACGTGAATGTTCATTGCAGCACTGTTCACAATAGCAAAGACATGGAACCAATTTAAATGCCCGTCATTGACTGGTAGGATAAAGAAAATGTAACACTGCACACCCATAAAAAAGAGGAGATCATGTGTTTTGAGGTAACATAGATAGACCTGGAGGTTATTATGTTTAGCAACTGAATGCAGGCGCAGAAAACCAAATACCACATGTTCTTATTTGTGAATCAGAGCTAAATGATAAGAACTCATGAACACAAAGAAGGAAACAGACACTGGGGTCTACTTGATGGGGAGGGTGGAAATAGGGAGAAGAGCAGAAGAAATAACTATTGGGTGCTGGGCTTAATACCTGGGTCATGAAATAATCTGCACAACAAATCCTCATGACACAAGCTTACTTATATAACAAACCTGCCCATGTGCCCCTCAACCTAAAAGTTAAAATAAAAAAGTACATTTTGTTTTTAATGAATTCAGGAACATTGTATTTATAGTAATAACAATATGTTGGCTGCCATAAACAATGATTTTCAATAATAGTTGTATGCTTTTTTGACTGAAAAATTGTTTATTTTCTAGAAATAAATTCCTTAGAATCACAAGATATGACAGATCATATAAATTTCTGAGACAAAAATCACAAGATTTTCCATGCATATTGCCCAGTTATTTTAACAGTTGATATTGGTCAACATGTGAGTGTCCATTTCAGCATTCCTTTATCTGTGTATATGACTGTCTTTAAAAACTGGGACAGACGTGAAAGGTGAAGCAAGGGCAGGCACCTCATTGGTATAAATGCCCTTTATAGGAAAAGAAATCTGGTCTCTGGGTAAATCTTTTTAACTTCCTGTCTTTTTTCCTTCATCCTGTTTACGTGTATTGGAGTAATCTTTCTAAAGCACATGGATGATTTTGCTCCCTGTAGCCCCTATCTACTGTGTACGTGCCTTTCTGCCAATGTGAGAGCCTGGCAGTTGTGGTCTCCAGTGTGTGTGTCCAGCACCTTTGCAGCTGAGTTGGTTGTATTCGACATGTACTCTGCTGCTGCCCAGCTGGTGGGGTGCAGCTGCTTGTTGGTCTTTTGTTCTCGTTACTGCTCCTTCTACCTGAAGTGCTCCAGTCCATCTCTGTCAAGTTTTCCACACCCTCCAAATACATCTTAGGTATCCTTGTCATTTGTACCTTTCTGTTTTATTAAAGGACTCTGGTTTTGGTTCTTCTTATCCTCAGGCATTCTTGCTTTGCTTAGGCTGAGCATCACAGTGTCCAGCTGGCCGACCTTGATCGTTCCTGCCTTAGCGTTTCAAGGATAGAAGAGCCACTAATTCTTCCATTACAAAATGTCTTCCCCACTGCTGGCTAAAGTCTACCTGTTTGTCAGACCCAGTTCAATCCCATGTCTTCTTAAAACCTTCTTGTGTGATTAAGTCCTCCTCATTTCCATCAGAACCACTTAGTACTTAAAATAAAAACTGCCGTGCAGTGTTTACCGTGACTCCTGGACTAGATAGATCCCTGGGACAGGGACTCCAGCTTCACTGTAGTTTTTATCCCGCCCCCACTCCCCCCAACCCACCGTCCACCCCCCTCTGGCTGAACACAGTGGTACAAGTTCTTACTTGAAAGTATATTGAGGTCTTTTTGCTCTGTATATGATTGTTTTATATTTCTCAGCTCTTAACCTCAGTTTTGGTTCTTCTTATCCTCAGGCATTCTTGCTCTACAGAAGTGTTGTCTAACCAGGACTTATTCCTACTTTACGATCGTTCTGTAACCTGACTCTAGAATTTTATCTCTGTGCTCCTCCTTCATCTGTTGGGGGCACTGTGGAAGGACAGGGAGAGATACCTCTACCATAGTCAAGATAAAAGCTACATACTTGATATAACAAAGAGGACATTTGTAAATGTCTGGATTTTTTTTATGTTAGCACAAAAAGGATGGTCCTTTTTATTTTTTGAGGTAAAGTCTTGCTCTGTCTCCCAGGCAGGAGTGTAGTGGCATGATGTTGGCTCACTGCAACCTCTGCCTCCAGGGTTCAAGCGATTCTCCTGCCACAGCCTTCCAAGTAGCTGAGACTACAGGTTCATGTTACCAAACCTGGCTAATTTTTGTATTTTTAGTAGAGACGGGGTTTCACCATATTGGCCAGGCTGGTCTTGAACTCCTAACTCATGATCTGCCTGCCTCGACCTCCCAAAGTGCTGGGATTACAGATGTGAGCCACTGTGCCTGGCCTAAAGGATGGTCTTTTTAAAGCAACAAGTATCCCTTCAAAATTTTGGGTGGTTTTATGTACTTTGTTGGGCTGAACTTACTGCAGTTGGCTGAACTCACTGTTGGCTCTCTTGTGCCAGCCTTTTTTTAAACAGCTAGCTGTGGTGTTTGTACCATTTTCATTCCAGCCTCAATTTCACGGTGAAAAAGTAGCAGAGAGACCACTAATTCTGTGAGCAGTAGTTATGATGCAGGGCTTTTCTTGGCCTCTTCACTGTACTAGTAACAGGGTCTCCCTGTTTACTCGACCTGCCCTGCTCAACTCTTGTGGGAGGGAGCATGTGAGTGAGCAAGTGTGGGATCTGGATGGCTGCTCCAGGCCCTGACACAGGAACAAGCTCTTGTGGCATCTAGGTCAGAATGCCTGGGACCCCGAAACCCCAGAGTGGGTGTTACAGTGCTCTCTTATTTCCACTGTCTGCAGACAGCAGTGTGTTATCAGCTCATTTAGCCCCTTGCGGTGGCGCCTGGGTGAGGGTGCCTGTGACCCTGAGGCCCAAGAGAGGGTGTTATACTGCTCTCTTAGTTCTGCTGTCTGCGGATGGCAGTGTGTGTTAGCAGCTCAAATGCCCCCTTGCTTTGTTGTGTGGGGCAGCTACCCTTCACTGGTGAGGACAAAGGGCTGGTGTGACAGTCTTTTTGGGTACCCACACCTGGTGGGCCCCAAGCCCTTGTCCAGCATCCTAGAAGAATGAGGTTGTGTGGACACTTCAAGGATGGTTGAATGTGGAGAATTTTATTGAGTGATCAAAATGGCGCTCAGTGGAGAGGGGAGCTGGAGAGGGAACGGGAAAGGCACATCTTCTTCCCTGAAGTAAGGTCGTCTCTCCCCTGAGGTCTGGCTGTGTCTCCCTCTATCTAATGAGTCTGGGGTCTTTATAGGCACAGGATGGGGGTGGGGGTGGGCCTAAGTAGTTTTAGAAAAGGCAATATTCTATTGGTAAAAAGGCATATTCATAAAGAACCAATCAGAAGAGAGCAAACAGGAACAGAAATTCCCACTTTGGGCTGTGGGTTTCAGGCTGTTTTGTTTTTTTTTTTTTGGCTTGAATGTGGGGTTTCACTAAGTATCTGCCCTTATCTGTCTGGGCATTTGGCTGCCTCCTGTCACTATTGGTTGTAGTTAATATTATCAGAAACTGAAATGTTTCCATATGAAAAATGATAAGACTGTGCATATCAGTTTGACTCCAGATTTTTTTTTAAAAAAAGGTGTTTTGGCATAATCTTTCTACATTTTTACATTAGGCCCATTACATTACATCTAATGAATGTTTTATTTTATTGTTCAACTTTGCATTAGTGTCCAGAAATCAGAATTTCAGCAGTTTCTCTTTAAAACAACATCTTTTATGAAATGTAATTTCAGAAAATTGAGTTGATGTGCTTTCTTTATACAGCTTCAAATGGAAATTTTCTAAACGATATTTGAAGAATCTAAATTCAGCCACTGTACTATTCTCATGACAGGCAGTTAATTTTCCAGATATACTGAGATTTTTCCATTCTTTGTATCACTTTTTTCATATGAAATTAGGAGATTGGGCTGAGTGCCATGGCTCACATCTCTAAATCCAGCACTTTGGGAGGCTGAGGCGGGATGATGGCTTGAGCCCAGGAGATGCAGGTTGCAGTTAGCCAAGATTGCAGCACTGCAACCCACCCTGGGCAGAGTGAGACCCTGTCTCAGAAAAAAAGAAATTAGGATATTGGTTTGCATCATTTATATTTCTTTTATTAAAACCTTCTTTTTCTAAATAGTAGACTAGAAATAATAATGAAAATTAGATTATTTGGAGTCTTATCCTTGTCAGTTACCCCCCCCACCCCGAATAATACTCTATTTTGTGGATATACTGCATTTGTTTTATCTGTTCATCAGTTGATAAACATTTGGGTTGTTTTTTACTTTTTGAATGTTCTGAATATTGTGACTGAACATTTATATACATGTTTTTGAGTGAATATATGTTTTTATATCTTACCAGATAAATATCTAGAAGTAAGATTGCTGGGTCACATGATAACTCATATGTTTGAAATTTTCTGGAACTGCCAGAGTATTGTCCAAAACAGCTGAGTTATTTTACATTCCTCCCTGCAGTGTAAGAGATTTTTAATTTCTTAGGATCTTCACCAGTACTTGTTAGCATACTTTTAATTGTAGTTATCCTACTGGATGTGAAGTGGTGTATCATTGTGGTTTTGATTTGCATTTCTCTGATGGCTAATGATGTTGAGCCATCTTGTCATGTGCTTTTTGGCTACTTGTATGTCTTTTTTGGAGGAATGTCTATTCAGACCCCTTGATTATTTTTAAATTGTGTCTTTTCACAAAGACATAAGAATGATGCAGTGGACTTTGGGGATTTGGGGGAAGAGTGGAAGGAAGTGGCAGGGAATAAAAGACAGCATATATGGTACAGGATGTACTACTCTGTGATGGGTGCACCAGGATCTCACAGGCCACCACTAAAGAACTTACTCATGTAACCAGATACCTCCTGTACCCCAGTAACTTAAAGAAAAAAAAAATGTAAAAATGGTGCATTTTACCTTTTTTATTGAGTGAAGAGTTTTTTGCTTTGTTACTTGGTTTGAGAATTAAGTTTGTTGGGAGAGAAGGACCAAGCAATGGTTTATGGTTCCCATTCTCTCTGCTAAAATATTTCCAGTAATCTGACATATAAGGGCCAGAGGGTGCCAGCAGTGAGAAATGATTTGCTGCTGAGCAGATGAAAGAAATCATTGCTTGCTCTCTCTTCTGTTTTTGGAATTTTTGGAGACAGTCTTGCTCTGTCACCCAGGCTGGAGTGCAGTGGTGTAATCTCGGCTCACTGCAACCTCTGCCTCCCACGTTCCAGGCCTGCTAAGTTTTCCATTTTTAGTAGAGATGTGGTTTCTCCTTGTTGGTCATGGCTGGTCTTTAATCCTTACCTCAAGTGATCCACACACCTTGGCCTCACAAAGTGCTAGGATTACAGGTGTGAGCCACTGTGCCTGGCCAGAAATCTATGCTGTCTTATCCTTGTGTCTCAAAGTATATTCTTTCGTTACAATCCTGAACTTGAAGCTTTTTTTTTTTTTCCTTTGTTTTTGAGAGGGAGGTTTTGGCTATGTGTGGCTTGGATATTTTTTTAAAATATGAATTTTGTTCAGGCACAGTGCCCCATGCCTGTCCAGCACTTCAGGAGGCTGAAATGGGCAGATCACCTGAGGTCAGCAGCTCAAGACGCCTGGCTAACATGGCGAAACCCCATCTCTACTAAAAATATAAAAATTAGCCAGGAGTGGTAGTGTGCACCTGTTACCCCAGCTACTCGAGAGGCTGAGGCAGGAGAATTCACTTGAATCTGGGAGGTGGAGGTTGCAGTCAGCTGAGATCGAGCCACTGCAGTCCAACCTAGGTGACGGAGTGAGACTCTGTTTAAAAAAAAAAAATTAACTCTATTTCTTTCTTGAGCATATATATAGTGTGTGTTTTTAAATCAATCAAAATATATTTTCTCTTTTATTTATTGGGAAGTATATGATAGTTCTATAAATGTTTCATAGGCAAATTGATTTTATGTTTACTTTGTTGAAAGATAGTAATATTTTGAGATGATTATTAATATATTCTGGAAGTCTCTAGGTTCCTAGACTTAACAGAATTTCTTACTTGGTAGTAACAAGCTGTATTTTAAAGATAATTTTATTAGCACAGTTTACAACTTTTAAACTCTAAGCAGCATTGTTCAGTAGAACGTTCTGTGATTTTCGGTCCAGTCTGGTAACTTACACAAGTGGCTGTTGAGCAGTTGAATTATGGCTAGTAAGACTGATGTGCTGAATCAGTTTGTTCAGCTATTTTTTATTTAAATAGTTGAATGTGTCTGGCTACCTTACAGGACAGCTTAAGTCTAGAACCCCAATAACCCTCTTTTACTTTTCTTTTTTTAAAGTGAAAGTTTAGACATTTTCTAAGGAAAAGCACAAGATACTTTAGCAAAAAAAATTTACTGAATTTATTTACTATTTTCCCTATAGTCTTAAGAATGCTTGTTTTTTAGAATCAGCCTTTTAAACTTTATACATACAATTAAAGTAATATGTCTGTGTCTGTATTTGCAATGTAAAAAATGACTGGGTAGATTTTCACCAAATTTACAAGGTTTTTGATGATCTCAGTAAAAATATAGGATATGTGTCATACTTAAAAGTGGTTTTGTGGGCCGGACACGGTGGCTCATGCCTGTAATACTAGCAGGTTGGGAGGCCAAGGTGGGTGGATCACCTGAGGTCAGGAGTTCAAGACCAGTCTGGCCATCATGGTGAAACCCCATCTTTAAAAAAAAAAAATAATAAGTGGCTTTGTTGGGAGTATGATCGTCATCCTCGATTGGAGAGGCTGGGTGATGATTTGGGAGCTCCGCCGTACTTTATTAAGGACATGGAGGGAGCAACTATTGCTTTTATGTATGGTTCATAAATAGGAAGTTACTAAGGCAGGCAATTTTTATCTGCTGGTTGGCAGCTAACTGCAGCTTGCTCCAGCATTAGTAACCGATATGGTTCTCCCAATATGTATTGAAAGAGAATAGTTGCTAACCTTAAATAAAATAGATCTTAAGAAGAATATCTTTCATAGAAAAGAAAGGCAGATTTTATTGACAGTGGTTTCTTTTTAAATTTACGTATATATAAACACATACATTTTGTTTGTGTGTGTGTGTGTGTGTGTATGTGTGTGTGTATGTGTGTGTGTGTAATATAGAGGGAGAGATTCGGGGGGATCTATGTTGCCTAGGCTGGCTGGACTGAAGTGATCTGAACCTCCTGGGCTCAAGTGATCCTCCCACCTCATCCTTCCAAGTAGCTCTGACTGCGGGCATGTGCCACTGTGCCTGGCTTACAGTTTTGTGATGGTGGCAGTCTTTAGGTAAATTTAACTGTTACTAACATGATTAATGAAAGCTTAGTATGGAAAGGGAAATCTTTGATTTAATATTTTAACCTCTTTTTTTTTGTTTCAGCTCTTGTGTGTCTTGAGATTCGGGCTTTTTAATCATGACAGTTTAACAAATAAATGCACTCATTTTGGGGCCAACGGGAATGTTTTGTTCACTTTGAATAGTAACTGAATGTACTAAATTCATGAAATAAAATAAAAATGAATTTCATGGTGTATTTTAACTGACAGTTTGGAGTTTGATTTAGAATTCTAAATGTTCTAAAATGGAAGATGAGGGCAAACTGAAACTTGAGCTGACATTAACCAAGTGACAAGTAAGAAATGTAATTTACTGGATAATTAGAATATCTTGAAATTATTATTACTTTTATTTTAGACAGTTTTGCTTTAGTTGCCCAGGCTGGAGTGCAGTAGTGCGATCTCAGCTTACTGCCACCTCCACCTCCCAGGTTCAAGTGATTGTCCTGCCTCAGTCTCCCGCGTAGCTGGGATTATGGATGTGTACCACCGTGTCTGGGTAATTTTGTACTTTTAGTAGAGACAGGGTTTCACTATGTTGGCCAGGCTAGTCTTGAACTCCTGATCTCAGGTGATCTGCCCACAGCAGCCTCCCAGAGTCCTAGGATTACAGCCATGAGCCACCGTGTTCAACTTAAAATTATTTTTGTGTAAAGGTTACAGATTCTGAATTCCTAAAAGTAACTCTAACAAAAGTGATACTGTATGACCTTTACGGAGTAAATTATAAAATTTTATTAAAGGGCATAAAATCACTACTGAATGAATATATATATTCATAAAATATAAATATTTAAAAATATAGAATGGGGCTGTTTTAATATGGTACAGATGTTACTTAAAAATCTCTAAATTCAGCATATGTGTGTAACTCAATCTAAAATAATTAACTGCTGGGGCAATTGATTATCCATATGAAATGAACTAAAACCAGAGCTCTTTCAGAATTTAATGAAAAATTCCAGGTGGGGAATATATATCTAAATGTGCATATTTGAACATATGCATAACCTGTTCCTTAAGACCCTTGAGCAGTATCTTTCCTATGTTTTGTGTGACTGAAGGTATATACAGATCTATTCACACACAACTGAAATGTTTCAAGAAACAAAACTTTTACTGTATGAAGCACACTTAGGTATTTTATACTTTTATTTCATTTTTATTTTTAAAATGCTGTGTATTGATGTCGTTGCTTTCTGAGTACAGCTTGACAAAGATTAGCTTCAAGAAACTCTTGCGTGTGCAAGGAAAGATGTGCGTGGAAATTTTAGCTCACGCCTGTAAGTGTTTCATCTCTAGTGGCAGAGGAAGATATGTATGTGGTTAATGAAAATGTAAGGGGAACCCCAGTAAGTGCTGTAGTTGGGACCTGTGGGGGACACAGGTAATTCACAGGAAGTCAATAGGTTTGAGTTGATTGTTGAAAGAAGAGTAGAATCTGCCTAAAATAAGGAAGAATGGCTTTTTATAAGGTAGATGACACAAGGTTGAGCTGAGATGGGAGACATTTAATTTACTCCAGCACTTGGCCAGGGAGGTATGTATGTCAGGGGCAAAGTGCAAAGGAACAGCCTTCATTTCTGTGTTCTGTCTGGGTTATTAAAATGTGGAAAGATTCTGTGACTTTCTGGTCAGTGTATTAGGAACCTCTGCGGAGGCTTTAGAAAAGGATCTGGAAGGCAGTGACAAAGAATAGTTGCAATTGGGCTTTTTGCAGCTGAAGAGATGACAGATCTTTTTTGAATTTACTGTCCTTGAGCCCAGTCTGAACAAATGGAGGTTGTGAGATCTTTGGTCCCAACATGACGTTTCTGGACTGGGGGCCCTGGGCTGGGGCCCTGGACTGTAAGTGGTCAGTGGTCAGCAGGGCTGCTTCATTTTACCTCTTATTTTTCACAAAGAGAAATTGCCTCAATAGTGAAAATTTCTTGTGTGTCATTTGTGCCTTTTCAAAAATTAAAACTTAAAAAATGTAATTGAATAAATGTGAAAGCAAATAGATAATTTCTGATTCATATCAGGTACTAGAGTTTAGCGGGGGGGGGGGGGGTTCCCCCGACTGGCAAAATTATAAATTTCTCTGTGCTAATTCCAGTGTCGTTCCACAGACTTCTCCATGAAGTCAGAGGCCATATCATTCTTGTTCATGTTGAAACCAACACAGAACTTAATAATAAATGACTGGTGTGGTTATATTTACTATAACTGTAAGCCTTTCTGAATTATGTTTAAAAATTAATGTTATGAATTGAATTTCTGTATTTATACCAGATTGATCTTTCTCAAAAATGCGACTAATGGTGAAAAACTTTTAAAGAATGCTTTGGCACTACAAGGTTTAAAGCGTTGCTCAGAGTATATGCTAAAGAAGGCAAAAATAGAAGTTTAAAACTTACCAATGATTTTTGTGGTTAAAAACTGTGTTCTGCTTAAATTGTTAGACTATTGTCTTTAGTTATTGTTTGGTCAAATTTTACTTCAGATTTTAATTTTAAAACCTTTGATTATAGTACTTTTAATATTTTCATAAAAAGGAACTTTACTTGTTAATAAAGTTACAAGTTATTATGAGGAAGAAATCTTCTCTTGGTTGGATGTTTCTATTAAAGCGTGTGCAAAAGCCCATCAGAGGCAGTTACTGCCAATAAAGAGTCTTCCTGATGTTGAGAGTGTTACACAGAATTTTGTAAAGCAGCTTGGCATTATATTTGGTTTTAAAATGTGTATAATCTTTGATCTGGCAGTTTTACTCCTGGTACTGTGTCCTAACAGTTTAATTGGTGAATTATAGACAAAGATGCGTGATTAAAGATGTTTTTTTTTTTTTCACAGAATATGCAGTCTTCCCAAGACTGGAAACAAAGGAATGGTTCAATAATTTTGATAGACATGTATGGTGAAGTGCCTGCTAAAGTGATATTTTACAGCGTTTTTTAATAATTGGAGAAGATGTTTATGAAAAGAGTAGTTTCAGATTATATCTGGGTAAAAATTATGAGGAAATGCATCAAGGTATTTTGCTTTTCCTGTGAATACTAGGGCTGTAAAGAATTAGTTCGCTTATAGCCCTGTGACTTACAGATAATGAACAAGTATTAATTTGGTAATCTGAAGAAAAATACTACTTTTCAAGCAGAAAAGTGACCAGTTGTATGTTTATTTTGGAAAGTTGGCTCTGTTAAAGGAAGATGGGTTGAATGGGGTGGGGGATGTGGCACCACAGATAAATGGCAAAGGGTACAGTTTGGACTGTTTTGGGGAAGGGGTTATATTATAAGGGAGACACCATAGGAGAAGGAGCATTGTGTTTCAGGGGTGGAAATTGAGGCAGTAGTGGCAGAATGCTCCTTGTGGCTGACCTTGGTGGATAGCTGTGGTTGGGGCCAAAGTAGCATTTGGCTTTGGTGTGAAACTGGTGTCAGATCCCAGAAAAAATGTAGAGGCTTTTGTAAATCAGACCATCAGCCAGTATAGATTGTTGTCTGAATCCAAAGAAGGGCATAAGGGCTGTTGTAGCTGGAGAAAGAATAAGATTGGTGAGAAAAGTAGGTATCACTTGCTCAAAGCCACAGGATTCATAACTGATGCAGCTGGAAGCTCTCAACTCTGTACTTTTCAAATTCTGGTGCAGGATTGAAATATTATTATGTAGTAAGAGCAGCATATAACAGGAGCAGTATACAAGTCCCTCACAATCACTCGACTTGGAATTTTTCAGCTTTATGAAGGATATTTTGGGATGTAACCCCATTACAAGTTGAGGAGTATCTGTAATATGCTTAGAGATTTTTGTCAAAAATTGGTATATGGGTTTAGTAAACCTTTTTCTTAGAAACAGTTAATCATATGAAATTTATTTTCTGATTCTACCAAATAAATACTAATATTTTTTGAAGTAATGATTTATAATTTATTTTTTCATTTTTACTCTTATTTATCTCCAATACCAAAACATTATTGTATAACCCTTCCTGCTCCTGACTCCACTTTTTGAAAGGATTAGACTATTTTACTTTTCCTTTAAAACATTTTAAACAATTCAAGATGCCTTCTGAAACAAATGAGACACTTCCTGGGATGACGTCAAATTAGGCCTGGGGGTCAATGTCTTGATGGGAAAAAAAATGGTTTAAGTAATTTGTAGTGAAAACAATATAATGACATTCACCTGGAATGGTATGTGAGTTTTAGATTATTTTGGTGGTTTGTTTCATATACTAACCAACGATTGAAAGACTTTATTTTAGCTAAGTATCACAAGCCAGACTGTTAAAATCATAAGTGGATCTAAGAATTAGGAAAAATAAAATTACTTACTCTATTTTTTGTTTTTCTAAAATTACTTATTTTATACATAAAACATTAATTTTATAGCCACATTTAAACTGCATTATTTTTTCCTATGTTTAGTTTTTGTTTGCTTATTTTGAAAACATTAATCATTTGATTAAAAATCTATTCCATTTTTTATGATTAAGTCAGATATTATTTGAGTTCTTAAACTTGCCCCTACTAACTGTAGTGATGAATAGGCTATTTGGCTTATATACCTCAAAGTCAAGTGTACACTTGTTAGGAATTTTTGCCTGTTCTTGCTGCCAGTTTGTGGCTGAGTCATTAGCAAGATTCTTTACTCATGAACTCTTAATACATAGAAATATTATCTCCACTAAATAAACAGAATTTTGTGTGCTTTTACATGGCACCTATGTGGAAAAGAAAGGACTAGGAAATAGTATTTTTAAAAACTGCAAATTTGGGTGACGTTTTTAAAGTTGAGGAGCAATGTCAGATTGATAAGAATATTAGATTATAGGCTTAATTATTTACAAAGTATTAGGCATATACTTTTTCAGTTGTGATTTTTCATCCAGTGTCTATTATTTAATGTCTAAATAAGGAGCTACTAAGTACATAGGGACTAAGGCACAGTCTGTTCTCAGGCACGAACCTAATATCATACCTAGTAAATAGGAATTGGCTTCTAGCGCTTGAAAGCCTGAATATATAGGAGCTTTATCCTATATATAGGAGCTAATATCCCTGGATATATAGGAGCAGACCCTAGTGAGTAAAACATAAATCTTCTTGCCGATCGGTAGTTTTAAAGGGAAGGGTCAAAAAAGTAATTCTGTTATAATGATATATGGGCCTGGCCTGAGTAGGGCTATTCAGTTTCTCCTGTGAAGAATTCTCCATATTCCTGCCCAGGGCAGAGACAGGAGCTGGACATATGTTCTGGGAGCAGAGTGGAGTAAGGAGACTAAGGTTCTGGCCCAATTCTGTTTATCATGAAGACTGTTTCTTAGCCCAATGCTTTATCTCCTTGTGCCTAGTGTCTCCAAAATGTCCTGTCTTCTGCTTTGGAAAGGATTGTGATCTGGTTATATCGGAGGTGGGAGTGTCGGGAGAATGCATCACCGATTCCATCCAACCAAGCTGTGTGTCTCCAGTAGCTTGTCTTCCCCCAAAATGTGTCCCCAGTCTCTGGTTGTAGTGCTGAAGCTCTTGTACTCCCAAGGTGCACTAGTTTCTGGTCAGTATCTATTTCTGCAGCTACTTTTGGTTATAGCTGCCAATGTTCTTCCTAGTTGTCAACTCTTCTTTATTCTTATTGTTTTTTTAAAAATTGTTGAATTTCTTGTTCCTTGATTTTTTTTTTTTTCTTTGTTCTTTGGGGTTTTCTTCTTTTTCTTTTAACTAGGAAGGAGAGAACAAAAATGAATAGAATTTATCCGTCATATTTAAGGTGTTACCCAGTCCCTAGTCATGCTTAAATTAAAACTCCCTTAGGCATGGTTTTCTGAGTTGGAACTCTAAATACATTGTGGCATGATTATTTATATTTTAATAGAATTCACTGGAAATTAATTGTACTTGACTTGTAGGTGATTGAAAACTGTGATTCATGCAATAACTTCTTAGGAAACATAGTTTATTAAAAGCACAGGTCTTTTTCATGAAACATTTTGAACCATTAATTCTTATTAATAAAAAAATAAAATTCTTATTTCTGTCTGCCTTGCTTTACCTATGTTTTTCTGTGTCTACTTTTCTTACTTGGGTTTGGACCATAAACACACTTTAGTGCATTGACAGTCGACACCTATTAGAGATGGTAATGATTCCTTGGAGCATTGATTCCTAACCATGAGTGTGTATCAATTACCTGGTGACATGCTCCCCGGCTACATTCCTGACCTACTGAGTCAGAATCTCCTGATTCTCACTTTCACATTTTGATAAACTTCCACTTAATTGTGCTGTGTAGTCCTATTTGAGAACTATTGTGTTGCAGCTTCCAAAATAAATAGATTTAATTTTGTGTTGCATTTTATTTCCTAGCTAATAAACTTTAAATTCTTCATCCCAGGGGGTCAAAATCTGGTCCCAACCTTTCTAGCACTTCTGCCAATATTCTCCTTTGGTTATGCCAGCAGAAGTGGTTGAGCCCTTTCCTGCTGCTGTATGTACTGCTGCTTAGGCTGTCAGGTTCTACTGTTTCGAACGCTCTTTCCCAGCTAGATCTCTTAACACCTTTTTCTTCATCTTAGGTCTCCTCAATCTTCTCTCCTTTCTTTGAGCATTTTTAGGCACACAGCCAGCCGGAGAGAACATGTATATTTTTTCACATGTTTTGTTTTTGCTATTGTACCCCTGGGAATTATACAGGAGACCGGAAATTGTACATATGTTGAATATGCATTGAGTTAATTAAAGAAGTAATGTTGTCTGGACGCAGTGGCTCGTGCCTGTAGTGCCAGCACTTTGGGAGACCAAGGCGGGTAGATCATGAGGTCAGGAGTTCGAAACCAGCCTTACCAATATGGTGAAAAATACAAAAAAATTAGTCAGGCATGGTGGTGGGTGCCTGTAATCCCAGCTACTCAGTAGACTGAGGCAAGAGAATCAGTTGCACTTTGGAGGCTGAGGTTGCAGTGAGTGAGTCAAGATCATGCCACTGCACTTCAGCCTGGGCGACACAGTGAGCCTCCGTCTCAAAAAAAAAAAAAAAGTTATCAAACCATGTTGTGCCTTGTTTTATGCTATAATTTGTCTATCTGTCTGTTAGATTCCTAGTTTTAGAAGAAAAGACTCGACTCATATTTTGTTCATTGTATCAATAAAATAGTTTGAGCTTTGTAAGTATTTCTTGAACGAATAAATAAGGTATATTCTCTATACTTTGGGTAATCTTGGCAGAATTTGGAACTGTGTGTTAGAATCCTGAGATTTATGACATAAGGGAAGGAGAAAATCAGTTCTGAGAGTTATCAGTCTCTGCATTGGTGGGATGCTTTCACTGATGGGGCTTTAGTCCTGGTCTGTCAGGTATATGGATTTGATACATTTTGGGACAGTCTTCATTTGTCAGTTACATTTGTGCTGAGATAGCACTGTGTCTTCTGTGAATGCAAGAGACAATAATTTGTAGTATTTGGTTTCATGGGTGCTAGTCTCAGCACCACTGGATGGTTTGAATTTCTATTCCGCTTTATTAGGTAAGTCTTTTTTTTCTATGTTCAACTTTAAATCTTTTATTTTTCTCATGATATACTGCCTTTGCAAGGTAGCAGATGGTTTAAGATTAGGCACGGAGGTCAAGACTGAGTTTCCCATGTGCTAATGTCAATGACTGTAAAATTTTATATTTGGCAATGACAAGTACTGGAGCTTTATCAGTTGGATTGTGATGGGAGCATGTGTTAGGAGTTCTTACAGGGGAAAACTTGTTGGTGACTGTGTTGGCCTTTTTTTGTGGGGGCAGTCAGCTTTATTAAGGTATAATTTACATAAATAATTCAGTTTTAAGTGTGCAGTTTAATGAGTTGTGACAGCTGTACATATACATGGTGTAACCACACCCACAAGGAAATATTTTCATCAGCAACTAAAGTTCTCTTGAGCCCCTTCCCAGTCTGTGGGGACTGTCCTCCAACTCCCTGGCTTCCAGCAACTCCTTCATTCCCTCTGGCTTTGCCTTTTACAGATGAAAGCATGCAGTAGGCTGTAGTTTGTGTTTGGCTGCTTTTTTTTTTTTTTTTTGAGACGGAGTTTCGCTCTTGTTACCCAGATGGAGTGCAATGGCTCGATCTCGGCTCACCGCAACCTCCGCCTCCTGGGTCCAGGCAATTCTCCTGCCTCTCAGCCTCCTGAGTAGCTGGGATTACAGGCACGTGCCACCATGCCCAGCTTTGTATTTTTAGTAGAGACAGGGTTTCACCGTGTTGACCAGGATGGTCTCGATCTCTTGACCTCGTGATCCATTCGCCTCGTCCTCCCAAAGTGCTGGGATTGCAGGTGTGAGCCACTGTGCCCGGCCCGTGTTTTTAAGCATAGTGCTTTTGAGTTCATGTTGCAGTCTTTATTGTGGTGTTGCTGAGTGCTATTCCTTTGTGTAGCCACAATTTATCCTTTTCATAGTGATTTGTTGTGTTCTAGAGAGCTTGAAACTGGCTCATTATTTGTCTAAGAACTTACTTTGACACCTAATATCCAAACTGCACATGAACACAGTTTCTTATTTAAATGTGCAATAAAGTCAAATAGATTAGACCAAAGGACTTACATGTAATGGTTATTGTGGTAACATGTGCATGTGGTAATGTTTCTTGAAGTGTGGCCCTTGAACCATCTGCATCAGAATCTCCTGGTGTGCTTATGAAACGTGCAGATTCCCAGGCCTTCTCTCAGACAGTAGTGAGTCATGCACTTGGCAGTTGGGGAAGTCTTGATGCCCTATTTGGATATCAGTACTACAGATGGCTCATCTCATCCCAATGGGTATGTTTCCGTTCATGTGTTAACCATCTAAACACAGGTCTGCTGACACAGAAGGAGATTAAGTCCCACTGGAAAGTGAGGTCTAGAAATATTTCCAGGATCTAAGTTACCTATTTAGTATAGAGCAAGCTTAGTTTCTGCTTCATTATCCTCATCTGTAAAATGGAGTGAATAGTAGTACAGTACTTACCTCACAAATTTGAGGATTGAGTTAATATGAATAAAGTACTTAAAATGTTTGCTTTAAAAAATATTGTTAAATATGGTATTATTGCTAACCTAGAGATAAACATTCAGTACTTGTTTTGATTTACTCACATTTATCAGTTTGTTAGAAATCACCATTTTCTGTTGAGATTTAGGCATTCCTTCATGATCACTTCCTGTCTTTCAGAAATACTCTCTTTTGAAAAGGGTCTGTGGGTGATAAGCTCAGTTTTTGTTGGTTTGAAAATGTCTTATTTTCAAATTATATATATTATATATAAAATTTGTTAGCCAGATATACAACTAAGCATTGACAGTTAACTGGCTCTCATTACTTTGATTTTATAATGCTGTTGGTTGACTTTGTTTCTTTTGAGAAATCTAGTGACAGTGTAATTGTCATTTTTATATGGAAGTTTTTTTCCCCTGGTTTTTGTTTTTTTTCTTTTCTATTTTTTGTCTTTGCTGTGAGGTTTTTCACTTTTACTGGACTAGAGATTTCTCTGTATGGTGTATATACTTTCTGCCTTCTGAATCTGATACATTATATTTTTTATTCTGAACAATTATCAGCTGTCATTTTTTCTAATAATAGATTTCTAATAATTCTCCAAAGATGCTGACACACATTATTATTTCTTGTTTGTTTTTCTCTCTTCTTCAATAACTCCAAATAGATATGTTAGACCTTCTCAGTCTCTACTCCAGTTCTCAACCTTTCTGTTGTATTTTCAATCATTTTTTTCTTTCTGTTGTGCATCCTAGGTGGTTTCTCTGCATCTGTTTTCTAGTCTCTTATTAGTTGTTTAATCAGTTTTAGCAAGCTTAGACTTTTTTTTTCTGATCATGCATTAATTTCCTTTTTAATTCTGTTAAAATGAACATACTTATTTTATCCCTTTATTTTCCAATTTTAATGTCTAAAATATAATTTTGCCTATTAATATTTCTTTTAGTTTCCTTATTGGGTGTTGTTTCATTGTTTATTGGGTGACTTAAAAAAATTGTTAAGAGAGAGATCCAAGATGGCCGATTAGCAGCAGCTCAGGATTGTAGCTCCCAGTGAAAGTGCAGAGAGTGAGTGGACGCCACACTTCCAGATGAATTTTTGTTGCCCATGGACCAGGAGATTCCCAGCAGAGGAGCTCCATGGGCTGCCAGCATGACTCTTTTGGCTGGCATGTCTGTTTTGCTGGCGCCTGAGTGCGGTGGTTCTTAGTACGGAGTATACAGGACTTGGCGCCCTTTTAGTTGGCGTTTGGAGATCCGGGAAGGCAGAGTCGCCCATTCAGCTGATTGAAAAGGGGACTGAAGCGAGGAGCCAGACCTGGAGATTCCCGGGCAGAAAAGCACCACGAATCTCAACCCTGCTGTTTCAGTGGGCACAGTGGGTCGCCGCAGGGGAAATTACACAGATTCTGGCGCCTTTTCAGTGGGCGATTGGAACACCTAGGAGAGAGTAGACCATTCAACGAAAAAAAAGGAAGAAGAAGAAGAGGCTCTGTGATAGGGAGCCTGGTAACCGGGCTCGGGCTCGGCTGGTCCCACCCCCACAAAAAAACAGCAATTGGAAGCCCTGAAGATTGAGAGTTTCACAGCAAACACAACTGAACCCGGGAAGGTCCAGCTCTGTAGGGGAGGGGCGTCCGCCGACGGAAGACTAAGAAACAGAAAAAACTTCATCACCAACAAGCTGGACGTCCACCCAGAGACCCAATCTGAAAGTCAGCAATTACAAAGACAACAGGTGGATTAATCCACAAAGATGGGAAGAAACCAGTGTAAAAAGGCTGAGAATACTCAAAATCAGAATGCCTCTCCCTCTACAGAGGATCACAGTTCCTCATCAACAAGTGAACAAGGCCTGATGGAGAACGAGTACATTCCATTAACAGAATCAGGCTTCAGAAGGTGGATAATAAGAAACTTCTGTGAGCTAAAAGAACATGTTCTAACCCAATGCAAAGAAACTAAGAACCTTGAAGAAAGGTTTGACGAAATGCTAACGAGAATAGACAATTTAGAGAGGAATATAAGTGGATTCATAGAGTTGAAAAACACAACACGAGAACTTCGCGAAGTATGCACAAGTTTTAACAGTCAAATAGATCACGCAGAAAAAAGGATATCAGAGGTCGAAGACCAACTCAATGAAATAAAATGAGAAGACAAGATTAGAGAAAAACGTCTAAAAAGGAATGAGCAAAGTCTCCAAGAAATATGGGACTATGTGAAAAGACCTAATCTACGTTTGATAGGTGTACCTGAATGTGACAAAGAGAATGAATCCAAGTTGGAAAATACTCTGCAGGATATCATCCATGAAAACATTCCCAACCTAGCAAGGCAGGCCAGTACTCAACTCCAGGTAATACAGAGAACACCACAAAGATATTCCTCAAGAAGAGCAACCCCAAGGCACATAATTGTTAGATTCACCAGGGTTGAAATGAAGGAGAAAATACTAAGGGCAGCCAGAGAAAAAGGTCAGGTTACCCACAAAGGGAAGTCTATCAGACTCACAGCAGATCTCTCAGCAAAAACCCTACAAGCCAGAAAAGCGTGGGGGCCAATATTCAACATCCTTAAAGAAAAGAACTTTAAACCCAGAATTTCATATCCAGCCAAACTAAGCTTCATAAGTGAAGGAAAAATAAAATTTTTTTGTGAGCAAGCAAGTACTCAGAGATTTCATCACCACCAGGCCTGCTTTACAAGAGCTTCTGAAAGAAGCATTACACATAGAAAGGAATAATTAGTATCAACCATTCCAAAAACATACCAAAAGGTAAAGAGCATCACCGTAATGAAGAATTTACATCAACTAATGGGCAAAACAGCCAGCTAGCATTAAATGGCAGTATTAAACTCATATATATATCAATATCAATCCCAAATTTAAATGGACTAAATGCCCCAATCAAAAGACACAGACAGGCAAATTGGATAAAAAGCCAAAACCCATCGGTATGCTGCATCCAGACCCATCTCACATGTGAGGATACACAAAGATTCAAGGGTTGGAGGAGATTTACCAACCAAATGGAGAGGGTGAAAAAAAAAAAACCAGGAGTTGCAATTCTCGATAAAATAGACTTTAAAGCAACAAAGACCAAAAGAGACAAAGACGGATATTACATAATGGTAAAGGAATCAATGCAACAAGAAAAGGTAATTATCCTAAATATACATGTACCCAATACAGGAGAACCCAGATACATAAGGCAAGTTCTTAATGATTTACAAAGAGACTTAGACTCCCACATAATAATAGTGGGAGACTTTAACACTACATTGTCAATATTAGATCAACAAGACAGAAGATTAACAAGGATACCCAGGACTTGAACTGAGACCTGGAATAAGTAAATTTGATAAACATTTACAGAACTCTCCACCCCAAATCCACAAAACATACATTTATTTCAGTATCACATCACACCTATTCTAAAAGTGACCATAAAATTGGAAGTAATTCACTCCTTAGCAATTGCATAGAATTTCATAGGTTTAAATGAAATATTGGTTGGCTGCTTGTTCGTTATTTTCCTCCCTTATTTCTTCCTGTCTCTATTGTTAAGCACATTTATTGGCATAAAAGAGGTTTTTAATACCCATTTTTTAGACTGCATTCTAGCCTGGGCAATAGAGCAAGATTCCTGTTCTCTCTCCCTCTTTCTTTTCCACTTTCTTTCTCTCTTTCATTCTTTTTTCTTCCTTCCTTTCTTTTTTTTCTCTTTAAAAAAAAAAATTGTTAAAACGAATTTCCCAAATAATAATTGCTGAAAATCCCAGAGAGCTCAAATTGAAGGTGTATTTCTTCCAAATGGATTTATTTTTACTTTTTCCAGGCACTATGGTATGCTACAGACCTGGAAGCACTCTCAGTTTTTTGGCTTGGGGATTTTTCAAAACTGGGTAGTTAATATAAATTTTAATGCTAAATCTTTACAAGGGGAAGCTTGAGATTGCAAATCCGTGGGGAGATTTTGCCTTTGTCTCTAGTCTGAGGAAGTATGAACATGTATCTGAAGTTTGTCTCACTGGTTGGTTCTAGGTGCCTGGTTCTTCTTTTCTCTATCTTGTCACTTTTTAGAGCATGACCTGAACACCAGTTCAGTTTGCTTAATTGGGAGTCATAACCAACTGTTACCTTGTTCTTGAGCTTTTCCCATTGGGGTTGGATTTCCTGCTTCCACAATCCCTTTTATTTATCTGGAAAAATTTTTCTGATGATTTCTTCAGGTTCTTCAGATTCTTCAGGAATCTCTCTTCAGAGATTCCTACCAATCTCTGAAAATTACCACTCTTAACAGAATAATATTAATGTGTGTCAGCATCTTTGGAGAATTATATACACAATTCCTTTTGCAAGGTTGCTATTAGTGTTAATTGAAAGAGCAGTGTTCAAAAATAAAGCTGTTTGTCTAAAAATTAAGAAAATGGATGAGTGACATTATAAAGTTTCAGGAAGGCAGCAGTGTTGCAGAGGACTAAGAAATCTTTAAGTGATAGTTTCTCTCTGGGGGAAACGGTTTTTATAGTGGGAACAATTTTACTGTGTATAACCCATGATGTAAAACCCTAGTTCGTAAAGTCTTTGAGGACTGGGCTTAACTTTGTACCTGTTAATTGCATTTTTTCTTTCTTTTTGAGACGAAATCTTGCTCTGTCACCAGGCTGGAGCTCAGTGGCGCAATCTCGGCTCACTACAACTTCTGCCTCCCAGGTTCAAGTGTTCTTCCGGCTCAGCCTCCCTAGTAGCTGGGACTACAGGTGTGTGCCACCACGCCTGGCTAATTTTTTTTTTTTAAGTAGAGACAGGGTTTTACCATGTTGGCCAGGATCATCTCAATCTCTTGACCTCATGATCCACCCGCCTCGGCCTCCCAAAGTGCTGAGATTACAGGCATGAGCCACCATGCCCAGCCGACTTTGTACCTGTTAAAAGAGAGTTAGTTGGAATTACAGGTGTATGCCACCATGCCTGACTATTTTTTGTATTTTTTTTTTTATTATTGCATTTTAGGTTTTGGGGTACATGTGAAGAACATGCAAGATAGTTGCATAGGTACAGAAAGGGGGGTGGGGTTCACTGTCTTGGCCAGGCTGGTCTCAAACTCCTGACCTCAAGTGAACTGCCCACCTTGGGTTTCCAAAGTGCTGGGATTACAGGTGTGAGTGGGAGGATTACTTGAACCCAGGAGGTGGAAGTTGCAATGAGCAAAGATCGTGGCACTGCACTCCAGCCTGGGCAACAGAGTGAGATTCCATCTTAAACAACAAAAAGAGACATTTGGTTAGAAAAAATTATGTATGTTATTGGGAGGGTTTTGTTTTGTTTTGTTTTAAAGACATAGGGTCTTGTTCTGTCACCCAGGCTGGAGTGGGAGCATATTTTTTAAGTAGTTTGCTTACTAGTTAATTTTTTAAAAAATTCCTTTCAGACATCTTTTTAATCAAGAATGATTATAACAGCAATTCAACTCATTTGTCATATTGCCTTGAAGAAGTATGTGATAATTAACTGTTTGAAACTTTCTCAAGAAATCTATTAACTAATCTTGATATAAAATACATAGATTTAGAAGCAGAGAACTGTTTAGGTAATGGGATTGATGATCACCTTTGCAGTTAGGATAGTCAGAGATGAACAGAGAGGAACGGGAGGAACTCCAGACGTGCCAAAAGGCCTGCAGCAGTATCATGCATGATGTATCAAGGTCTATTTATTGGTCATAGCTAGAACCCTGAGGAAACAGTTTTATTGTCACCACATACCAGAAAAGCAGGGAGGTGAGGATTAACCTTTATTGAATGCCCACCTTGTACCACGGCAGGGGATTAATGTGTCATCTCTTTTAATGTTTACAACATTAAAAGCCCAGAGAAGTGGTCAGTGGCTTGATTTGTCATGTATTGTTAAGTGATGGAACAGGTAGGTTTCAGCCTAACCCTAGAGCCTTGTTACTAGAAAGCTGCACATTTGGACTGTGACTTATAGCTTGACTCTCCAGCCCTAGAATAGTTGCAACTTTTTCCATGACTGTAACAGTTATTTTGTTGTTGGTTGTTTTTTTTGGGGGGCGGGCGGGGGGGGGGGAGATAGGGTCTTAATCTGTCCCCAGGCTGGAGTGCAGTGGTGCCATCTTGGTTCACTGCGAACTTCTGCCTCCGAAGTTCAAGTGATTCTTCTGCCTCAGCCTCCTGAGTAGCTAGGACTACAGGTGACACCACCATGCCCTGCTAATATTTGTATTTTTTTGGTAGTGACAAGTTTTCACCATATTGACCAGGCTGGTCTCAAACTCCTGAAAGGAGTTTTAGGGGAGTGGTAAGAATCTTGAAAAAATTACCTCCTTTCCTTCATCTCACCAGTTACTGAGTTCCTTTTACTGGAGACAGCTATTACTGGCTCATTGCTGCATCCAGTGCTTAGGATGTCTGTGTAAGACAAATGATAAATACCATACACAGTGCTCTGCACCTTTTTTTATTCATCAATGGTGTATCTTTCATATTAATACATGTAGAACAGTTTAATTATTTTAGTGTAACAACTTTATTAAAAGATTATTTGCATACATGTAACTCACTTAAATTATACCATTTCAGTGGTTTTTTCAGTATACTCCGTGCTGTGCAGCCATCAATCACCTAATTTAATTTTTTAATTTTTATTTTTTTATTGAGACGGAGTTTCGCTCTTGTTGCCCAGGCTGGAGTGCAATGGTGCGATCTCGGCTCACTGCCACCTCTGCCTCCTGGGTTCAGACAATTCTGCCTCAAGCCTCCTGAGTAGCTGGGATTACACACACGCGCCACCATGCCCAGCTAATTTTTTTTGTATTTTTAGTAGAGACGGGGTTTCACCATGTTGACCAGGATGGTCTTGATCTCTTGACCTCGTGATCTACCTTCCTCGGCCTCCCAAAGTGCTGGGATTACAGGCTTGAGCCACCGCACCTGGCCCAATTTTTTATTTTTTAGAGATGGGGTCATGGTTGCCGAGGCTGGAGTGCAGTGGATGTTTACAGGTGTGATCGTGGCATATTACAGCCTTGAACTCCTGGGCTCAAATGATTCTCCCATCTCTACCTGCAGAGTAGCTGGGACAATCAGCATGTGCATCTATACCTGGCCCTCTTAATTTGAAAACAATTTCGTCACCCCTCCAAAAAAACTTTATACACTTGAGTAGTCACCCCTATTTTCTGTACCCCCTTAGCCTTATGCTGTTACTAATCTACCTTTTATTGCTATGGATCTGTCTTTTGTAATTATTTTATACAAATTGAATCATATATGTGGTCTTTGGTGGCTAGCTTTGATTTATAATACTTTAATCCTGGAAAGGGTCATCCATTTTGTAGCATCTATCAGTAAGTACTTCATTTCTTTTTATTGTTGAGTAGTATTCTGTTGTATTGGATATGCCACATTTTAATTTATCCATTCATCAGTTAGTGGATGTTTCGGTGTTTTCTCCGTTAGGCTATTAAAAAAGTGCAACTGTGAGTGTTCATGTACATGTTTTTATGTTGACACAAGTTTTCATTTCTGTAGTAGAGTATATAGCAAGGAGTGGAATCGTTACATCAACTGATAACTCTTTTTTCCTTTCTGAGATACCTTAACTATTTTCCAAACTGGCTGCACCATTTTCCATTTTCATTACCAATAC
Organism: Callithrix jacchus; assembly: GCF_049354715.1. NCBI lineage: Eukaryota > Metazoa > Chordata > Mammalia > Primates > Cebidae > Callithrix > Callithrix jacchus. The sequence continues at coordinate 75,606,570 of NC_133512.1, read as the reverse complement.
CTGTGGGTTCTGTTTTGTACATTGCTGACATTACTTGTTATTATCTGTCTTCTTTATTATTGCCATCCTAGTAGGTGTGAAGTGGTATTTCATTGTGGTTTTGATTTTTTTCATTTTTCTGATGGCTAGTGTTGTTGAGTCTCTTTCCTAGGAGTTTTATAATTTTAGCTCTTACATTGAGGACTTTGATGAGTTCGTTTTTGTGTATGGTGGGAGGTAAAAATACAGCTTTACTCTTTCAAATGTGGATATTCAGTTGTTCCATCACCATTTGTTGAAGAGACTATTCTTTCCCCATTGAATTGTCTTGACATTCTTTTCGGACATCAGTTTGCTGTAAATGCAAGACTTTTATCTCTGGACCCTCAATTCTTTCCAGTAGTCTTCATCCTGATGCTAGTATGACATTGTTTTGATTTCTATAACTTTGTAGTAAGTTTTGAAATTGGAAAGTGCGAATCCCCCAGTTTTGTGTTTTTCCTTTTCATGATTGTTTGACTCTTCTGGGACCTTGTATTTCCATATCAGTTATAGGAGTCGCTTGTCAAATTCGGCAAAGAAGCCAGCTGGGATTTTGATAGGGATTTCATTGAATCTGTAGATCAAATGGGGCATTTTCCATATTGACAAACAATGTTAAGTCTCTAATCCATGAATATGGGATGTCTTCTGTTTATTTAGGTCTTTAATTTCAACAAGATAGTGTAGTTTTCATAGTATGTTTTAAACTTCTTTTGTTAAATGTATTCTTATTATTTTTGATGCTATTGTGAATAGAATTGTTTCATTTGCCTCATTCTTTTTGAGTGTTGCTTTGTATGGAGACGCCATAATTTTATCATATTATTATTAACAAGTTTCTTATTGATAGTCATTTAGATCCCAATATATTGGTTTTTGCAGACATTGCCACAGAGAATGAACATCACTAAGGTGAATTCCATTAAGGAGCACTCCTGAGCTGCAGTCTCAGATATTGAAATCATCTGAATTTAAAATGGTTATGTCCTGCATGTTTATCATTTTACTGCTTATTTTAAAACTTACAGTAAGCTATTTAAAATAAGCTGTATAAAAATGTTCTAAACTCTTTTCAGCTAACCTTATTACTTATTAAAAATAGTGATATGCTGGAAGAGGCTCATGGTGCTTAAAAATATGCCTGGAGCAGTGCTGTCCAATAGAAGTTTCTGTGGTGATAGAAATGTTCTATATCTGCCCTGCCCATACTGTGCTGTAGCCACCAGCCACATGTAACTACTGAGTGCTTGAAGTAAAGATAGGGTGATTGAATTTCTAATTTTATTCCATATTTTGTACTTAATTTGTCTTGTAGCTACTGTATTGTATAACACAGATTTAGGGATTTCATTTATTTCCTGTGTTCTAAATTACCTTACAAGGTAGAAAGTTGACTGCCTTTGAATTTTGTTGATCTATTTTCTCTTATAATTGTGTATGCCTTTAGATATAAAGCTTGTGGAAATTTGCAGAAGCCTTGTGTAAAGTGGTACGTCTTACATTATTTCCTGAATAGCATGAGGCAGTCATTGGTGGTTATAGCAACTTGCACCAATATAAGTCTTAGTAAACAGTTCCTTTTTTGTGACAGTTTATTTACCCTGCACCTAGGTGACTTCAAATGGTCCACAAACATAGTTTAATAGAAAAGCTTATGGGTTTTTAGTTTGCTAGTTCTTCTTATATGTATGTCTTATCCTAATATAAATGGCAGGCTTTTTTATATGTATGTGCTCTAAAATCTGTGTTTGAAACTTATAAATTTATATTGGCAGTTATAGCAGTGGTCCTTGACTATAGATTGTAATGTTGGTGGCTTGTTTAACTTTGTACTTTGGCGTTGAACTGGGCTCTGCCTTTGGCCCTTTTATTCCTCAGTTTCTCCCTGGCACTCTTAGATGCTTGGAAAGGCTTTGGCTTCCAGCTGCATGATTATATGCTTTGATTTGCTTCAGTTTCAATCACCTTTGCCTCAATTTGCAGCCTAGACTCTTACTTTTTATCTACAGATTTTATAGATTAAGCAGTCCCCAATGTATTCTATGCTGCTTGGTATCTCACTTGCCTGTCAAACTCTAGATGAGCTGGAACCAGTTACTTGTGTCTAAAATCCCTTCCCTCCTTCACCCACCTGCCCTGTTCTCTATCCAAATGAATTATACAGTATTTAAACCAGAAATGAAGAAACTGTAGCAAATGAATTAGAGTTGTCCTTAGGTATTTGTGGAGGATTCGTTCCAGGGTACCACACATATACCAAAATCCATGGATGCTCAAGTCCCTGATATGAATGGTTTAGTATTTAAATGTTACCTGCGCACATTCTCCCATATACCTTCAGTTATATCTAGATTCCAACACCTAATACTATGTAAATAGTTGTTATACCTAATTGTTAATGGAATAATGACAAGGAAAAAATGTCTGTACGCATTCAGTACACATGCAGCCACCACCCCATATTTATGATCCATAGTTGCTTGAGTTCATAGATGCGGAACCCAAGGATAAAGAGCAACAGCTGTACTGAGTTCCAGTTTTTATCATCTCTTTCCTGGACTAACAGTTCTAGCATTTTCCCATGAATTTTCTTGTTTCTTGCTTTTATCCTTCCTACCCATTCTACATTCTGATTTCATATGCGTTTTGCAGAACGCTGATCTTTGGTCCTATAGTTGCATTTCAGTGACTGCTGCCTGGGAGATAGAGCCTGAGTTCCTTAGAATTTGGGATTATTATTATTTTGAATTGTGGATTATCCCTATGCCTAACCTCTTTCCTGTCTCCAGTCATACCAGTTTAGTTTGGCCCTCTGTACTTTTGATGATGTGGTTCCCTAGGCCTTGGACCTCCTGTAGTTGGCCTCCTTCTGGCCAGTCTATAAGATCACCTCTAGAAGTCTCTTGACTTGGCCCACTGCCATCTCTGTTTCCATAATGATATCAGGAGCAGTTGCCTATATTCATGTGTTTACATGCACTTTTCCCCTTCTCGCTAGAGTGTACAACTCTCAGTGCTGGGCTTCTCTGTGCTCCTGGGTAGTTGTAGAATCATTGGATGTCATTTTACATGCATTTGGACTCATTGGTTTAACTTTTTTGTCAGTCTTTCTCCATTTCATTAGTAATATTTTCTGCCAGATTCTATAAATGCTTTATAAAATATTAATAGTATTAGTAGCATAAGAAATATGTAGCACTGAAATGTGATTTTAGGACCAGAGGTTTGCTTTCTGCAAAGAATATATGGATTTGATGTGTAAAAGGGGAAGGATAAAAGCAAGAAACAAGGAAATTAATAAGGAAATGTTAATCCAGGAAATAGAAGATAAAAACCTCAACTCAGAACTCAGTGAGGTGATTAAGCAGCAATACCTTTAGAACATCAACTCCTTTGTTTTCTAAAATGTAGGTTAGTTGGGAAGCAGGTCTGATATACTTACATCCTCACTAACTTTTAGTTTGGCTATGTTCTACATTCCAGAAAACAATATGGTCTTAGGAAATGAATAAGTAGTAGTTGGCTCGTAATTATGATTGCTTGCTGTTAGGACTTGGGGAATGATGTGGTTTGGATCTGTGTCCCTGCCCAAATTTAATGTTGAATTGCAATCCCCAATGTTGGAGGTAGTGCCTGGTGGGAGGTGGTTGGATCATGGTGTTTGATTTCCCCTTTGATGCTGTTCTCATGATAGTGAGTTCTCATGAGATCTGGTTGTTTTAAAAGTGTGTAGCACCTCTCCCCTCACTCTCACTCTTGTTCCTGCTCTGGCCATGTGATGCACCTATACCCCCTTTGCCTTTCACCATGATTGTATATTTCCTGAGGCCTTCCCAGAAGCTGAGCAGATGCCAACATCATTTTTTTCTACCAAATGTATGGTTTATTTTTTCTTTTCTCTGCTCAAAGGAAATATACAGTAGCAGCTGGGAGGAAATTGGAACTCTCATCTGGTTGCCATGGCAGTTTAGAGCAGATGAGACTTACAGTTTCCTGGGTTGTTCAGTTTTTCCTCCCTATTCTGACAGAGCAAGTATACATGCAAAATATAGTATAAGTACCATAGTATGATAAAATAATTTTAGTATTATGGTATGGTATTGAAGGAAAAATATTTTTAAGTTTCTTAAAACTGCATTTTAAATTCAGCCTATTTGGAGTAATGATTAGAATTTTTATGTTTTATGTGGAGTAAAAATAAGTATAGTTCTTTGTGAAAAATACAAGTAGCTAGTGGAATTTTGCTTTCTAAATTATGTCATTCCCATCACCTTTTTTCTCCCCTCACCTCTTTTTCCCTCCCTCCCTCCTTCCCTCTCCCCTCTCTCCCCTCCCTCACCCAAGACAGGGTCTTGTTTTGTCATGCGGGTTAGAGTGCAGTGCTATGATCTCAGCTCATTGCAGACTCCCAGGCTCAAGCAGTCTTCCCACATCAGCCTCCTTGGTAGCTACAAGCAACTGCCGCCATGCCCAGCTAATTTTTGTATTTTTTGTGGAGACAGGGTCTTGCCAGGTTGCTCAGGCTGGTCTCAGACTCCTTGGCTCAACTGATAGACCCACTGTGGCCTCCCCAAGGTGCTGGGATCACTGGTGGGGGCCATTTCCCCCTGGCTGAAAGTGGTGTATTTTTTGTATTACTTAAAAACATGTTCTTAAATTAGCCCCTCATTTAAACTTTGGACCTTTAAATAGAATCTCAGTCTCCTTTTTAAAGAATTGCGGATTAATTTTTACCTGAACGTAGCTGAGAGACTGTGTATTGATTGCTTAAATCTACACGTTTCCTATTTTCTTGAAATGTACGTTTTATAACGGTATAATGTTTGATATTTAAAATATTTACAGCAGTATTGCATTTTTCTTTTATTTTTAAAATTTATTTTTATTTTTGTAGGCTGGCCCCAGAACTTCTGGGCTCAAGTGATCGTCCTGCCTCAGTGTCGCACCTGGCTGGGACTACAGGTGTGCACAACCACGCCTGGCTTCTTTTATTTTTTAACAATAGCTTTTTGAAATATAATTTACATAGCATGCCGTTTGCTCATTTAACATATATATTTCAGTGTTTTTTATTATGTTCATGAAATTGTACAGCCATCACCACATTAGGACATTTTCATCCCTCCTAACAGATATCCCATATCTATTAGCAGTCAGTCCCCATTTTCCTCCTATTTTCTCCATTTCCCCCAGCCCTGAGGTGTAAGCAACCACTTATTTACCCTATCTCTAAATTTATCTGTTCTGGACATTTGATGGAAAATCATACAACCCGTGGTCTTTTTGGCCTGACATCTGCCACACATCATAAAATTTGAGGTTCATCCATGTTGTAGCATTTATCGGTACTTCATTTCTCTTTATTCTTCAGTAAGATTCCCATGTAAGGATATTCCCCATTTTATTTATCAGTTGGTGGACATTTGAGTTGTTTCTGCTTTTGTGATAAGATAACAATACTTCTATGAACACCATGGATGAGATTTTGCTGAATGTATGCTTTCATTTCTCTTGGGTATATACTTAGGAGTGGAGTTGTTGGGTTACTTGGTAATTTTATATTTAACCTTTTGAGGAACTGCCAGACTGTTTTCCAAGATGGCTGTGCCATATTATACTTCCTACCAACAATGTCTGAGGATCCCTCCTACTTCATGCTTCCTTACAATTACTGTCTGATCTTTTTAAATAGTTATTGTAGTGGTTATGAAGCGGTATCCGATTGTGGTTTTGATTCCATTTCTCTAATTACTAATAATGTTGAGCATCTTTTCATATATTTATTGGTCATTTGTATATCCACTTTGGAGACATGTCTTTCCAATCCTTTTTATCTGTTTTTAAATTAGTATGTCTTTTTATTGTTGAGTTGGAAGAGTTCTTTATATATTCTAGACTTAAGTCACTCATAAATTATGATTTACAAGTTTTTACCCCCATTCTTTGGGATTTAAATTTTCTTGATGCTGCCCTTTGTATAAAAGTTATAAATTTTCAAGTCCAATGTTTTTTTTTTTCTTGTATTGCTTATGCTTTGAATGTCATATTTAAGAAGCATTGCCTAACCTAAGGTCATGAAGATTTACTCCTAGATTTTTTCCTGTGAGTTTTATAGTTTTAGCTTTCTCATGTAAAGCCTGTGTGTGTGTGAGAGAGAGGTCCAACCTTATTTATTTTGCATATGAGTATCTATTTGTTGTAGTACCACTGTTGAAAGACTGTTTTTTCACCATTTAATTACATTGGTATTCTTGTTGAAAATATTTATGGTTCCTTTCTGCTGCCATTGCTGCTTGTATACTTCTAATAATTTTTATATGAAGTAGCTTCCTGATGGCTTTCATTAGGATTGATGAAAGTTGTTTTTTTAAAATCTGTTGATATACAGTATGTATTTGGTGATATAACCAAGACATAATCATGTCTTGATCTTTTACAAAGTTGCAATTTAACCAGACGTTGGAGTACTCTAGAAGCCATGAGAAACACTTTAAAGAAGCCAGCCTTGGCCAGACACAGTGGTACACACCTGTAGTCCTAGCTACTCAACAGGCTAAGGTGGGAGGATTGCTTTAGTACAGGATTTCAAGGTTGCAGTGAGCTGTGAATGCACCACTGCCCTCTCCCCTGGGCAACAAGAGTGAGACCCTGTCTCAAAATGAAGAAAAAGAGAAGCCAGCCCTAAGACAGTATGGCTTGACTTTCTCTTCTCTATTTCTGCCCTAGGAGAAATTTACCTGGGTTCCCCTGTGTGGTAGACAGTAACAAGGATGGAGAGATGAAAAAGAATTGACGGTTACACATTGAACTGACAGTTGCTATGATAAACTGAGTGATTTGAGAATTAGTGATAATTAGTATGAAGTCAGTCATTAGAAATCCTAGAAAAGGTAATCAATTATGGCCAGGAATCTCTGAATGTGAGCCCAAAATGCCCCCCAGTACAGGTTGGATCTGAATGGTCTAGAATTGTACCATCCACTAGAATTACTCATGTACAAAACATCTTAATATTTAGCAAGGAGAAAATTATTAACAAAATATTTTACTTTTTGAGTCCTGAGTCTTGGCAATCTAGTGTGTATTTTATACTTTTGGCACAGCTCACTTTGAACTAGCAACATTTCATGTGCCCGGTAACCACATGTGGCTGGTAGTTACCATATTGGGTAGCACAGTTCTAGATATTTTGATATGACAGCCAGTTGAACTGTTAATCAGCATTACTAAACCTCTGTACTTCAGGGTATCCTGACTTAACCCTTTTCACTTGGTAAAGCTGACTTTTGAGAAGCTTTCTGCCTGCCTGTTCAATGTGGCCCTCACATTGAATAGGTGGGCATTCCTGATTGAGATGTTTTAACACTGTGTGAGGTCACACATAGAAATCCTGGAGGACTGAGAAGTACCTACACACTTAGACTGCAGGGTCTGAGAATATTGAGGGTCTGAGCCCTGCGGGCAGCTCAGCAAGTAGGTAAAGAAAAAGTGAGAGAGACATTATAATGAGATGCTGGAATATCTCAAGTGGGAGAAAATGGTCTGTGAAAATTAGTATCTCTCCATACTACAGTCTACTCCACTGAGGTAATGCATAGAAAATGCTACTCATGCAGTAGTTCTCAATGGGCATGACCCCCCCACCCCACTCCCGACACACACACGTTTGTCAGTGTCTAGACACATCTTTAATGGCCACAGCTGGGTGGTGGGGTGGGGTTGGGGTTGTGTGCTACTGATGTTTTAACTGTGTGGCTGGAGGTCAGGGATACTGGAAAGCATCCTACAGTGTACAGGACAGCCCCACAACAATGAATTAGCCACTCCAAGAATCCATTGTCCCAAGCACAATAGTACCCTGCACTGGCAAAACAAGAGCCATCGTTTCTTGTCTTTTCATCAAGTAGTTTCTACAGCAAACGCAGTGTTGTTTCTTTTTTCTAAATTCAGAGAATGTACGCATTTTATATAAAATTTCTGAATTAGGAAGAAACAGCCAGCTTTCAAAGTATTTCTGATTGAGGAAATGTGTCAGACAAATTGATCCTGCCCACACCCCTGAAGAGTGGGTTGTGCTTCTTTTGGACGTCATCTCGAACTTTTTCCTCCCGCTGGGGAAGTGGTAAACTACTGGAGAACCTTGCCTGCCTCGCCTCCTTCAGAACTCTCTTTTGCTTGGGATCATTCTACTTTCAGTAAAGGCACATATGTTAAAAGAAATAAGCATTTACATGGCTTCCAGAAAGATTGTTGTATTTCTGTAAGGCCTGTTGGAAGTTTTGAATGTATTCTGGAAGTGTGTGTGTTTGTGTGTGTGTGTGTGTGTGTGTGTGTGTGTGAGAGATAAAGGCAGAATGTAATTATTCTCTTTCAGGGCTCTATGAGGAGAATGGTTGTAACTCCGAGTGTTATCACCACCACAATCCTCATGTCTATTGCCCAGGGAGCTGTAACTGTTGAGTCTTCATAAATTCCAGCAAGCAGCAAGCAGTACATTTTCAGCTTATGAATATTCTTTAGTTGACCTGCCAAAGATATTTCTACCTTCCAGTATTTGCCCTTAAGGTGATCTGCTGTGTGTGATTCCCACCTCTTCCTCATGATGTTGGGTGTTTCTGCTGCCTTCTACTCCTACCCCTTCCTTTAGTTTTGGCTGTATGGGTTTTTTCTGTTGCCAAGCCACGTACATTAGTGGTGGAGTTGAGGGTTCTCAGATTGGCCAAGGATTTAGAGGCCCAGTTTGGAAGAGGCAGTGGTTGGGGCAGCTCCTTTGGCCCTGTCTCTTTAGTGGCAGCTGCAGATGAGCTTGCGTGTTGCTTTGACCCTCAGCCTCTCAAGATTCCAGGGCTGAAGAGTGAGCTTTGGCTGTCCGCCCCAGGTTGGTGCTACAGTGAGAGAAAGGATCCAGAATCAGCCTTCCTCTGGGCAGAGAGCAACAGTGTTCTGAAAGGAAATCTAAAAGTGACACCAGTATTCCTTTGGTCCCAGTAACTAGGGACCCCTTATTTCACTCTCTTTATGCTCTCTCTGGGGAATACCTCCATCAGTTGAATGACTCCCTTGCCCCTGCCACATTTATCTGTTCCTACCCACCTTTTATCCACACAGTTGTGGCCAGGTGAGAATGTTCAGTGGTAGTTTTTTTTTTTTTTTAATTTTAAAATATGTTTATTCATATTGTATGTTTTACAATACAGTATTTTTTATTATATTTTTGCATACAATAAAAATAAATGTATTCTTTGCTGAACACTTCAGCAACGAAAATAATTATAATAATTTCAAAATGAAATCCCTGGATTCAATAAATATCTTTTATAACAAATTATGCTAAATCAATATCTAGAAATATATATAGACAAAGTTAGGTAATGAACGAATAAAATAAATAAAATGATTATGTGAACTGTAAATTTTAGAGATGAGGGATCATGCATGATCATTAAAGTCACTCTGCCACTTCTTAAAAAGTGGCATTTGCTTCAATCACATACACATTCATTGCAGGAGAGTTAAATTAGACTGCTGATAACAACTGAGAGCTGTGATCTTTGTCAGCTTAAAAGAAAATTTAATTTAATACGAAGATGTTCAAGATGAAAATGTCAGGACCCTAGATCAGGAACTTTCAGTGCATATTGCTCTACTTTGTTGTAGGCAAGATTCCAGTAAGTCTGAGACACAAGAGTGTTTCCGTTAAAGACATGATCTAAGAATCGCCTTCTGTAGTGGCAAATTAGGTTCTGTAGAAACTAGCTAGCTAGCCACCAAGATGTTACTAATAAAGAATTCCTTATACTAGCAACTAGCCATATTTAAAAGGTCTTAGCCAGTATTACAAAAATAAAACATTTAGAGTAATATTTATGAATACAAGCATAATTGGTACCTTACCTTCTACTAATAATTATCTTCAAAGTGATAAAAGCAGCTTTCAGCTGTGGTTCTTTTCTGGGGTGAGAAGGTGTAGTACACATGGGTCATCACCTAATATGGCTTCTGAAAGCATTCTTTGAAAGCAGCTGGATTTGGTTTGATTGTAGGAGAATCGGTGCCCAGTTTGCTGGGCAGACTTCTCCATGGGTTTCTACACAGTGGAATGTCTTCACTAAGCGAAGTGTTTCTTCCATGCTTTGGCGCACTGGGAGATCTGACACTTAAGTGCTTGGTGACTCCGTTGGGGTTGATTATGAAGAGACCTCTTAGTGCAAAACCAGGACCTTCTAACAGCACACCATTGTCTTGGGAAATTTGCCTAGTTAAATCTGACAAGAGTGCAATGTTCATGTACCCCAAACTGCCATTCTTTCTTGGTGTATTTATCTAGGCAAGATGACTAAAGTGGGAATCCACTGAGACCGAAACAACTTCACAGTTCACATTGGCAAACTCCTTATCTTTGTCACTAAAAGCAACAGTTTCTGTAGGATACCCAAGGTGAAATCCAAAGGATAGAAGAAAAGCACCAAAAATTTCCCTTTTAAAGTCATCAAGCTTTAGGTCTTTGAACTCTCCATCTCTCCATTGACAATGGCTGTACCCTTAAAATAAGGTGCATGCCAGATGACAGCGGGTGAATGTGTATAAGGAACTGGTGGTAAATAATTTTGCTTGATCAGAACCAGACCACAATATGTTTGTCAAGCTCATTCTTCCAGTTGCAGCAGGCCTGTTGGTTGCAGTGGCAGAAATGCCCCAAGGTTTGGCACTCACATGTCAAGCAACTGACCCTCAGAGCAACCTTTCCATATCAGCCGCCATCTTCAGGGCATGTGTTCAGTGGTAGTTTTATTAGTAGGGTACCTTAAGGGAGGGATGTGCTTCTGGCATCCAAGTTGAGACTGTAGGGTCCATTTCCCCACATTGGGACAAGGTTAAAAATAATAAGTGAATCCCATTATGAATAGATTCCCATTATGAACCTTTCTCCTCATAGAGCCCTGAAAGGGAAGGGAATAATCAATCAGTCTCTTTTTCTCTCTGTCTCTGTCTCTCTTAAACACACACACACACACACACACACACACACTCACTCACTCTCACAGAATACATTAAAAACTTCCAACATGCCTTACAGAAGTACAAGAATCTTCCTGGCAATCTTGTGTATTTTATCTACAGTGTGTATGAATCAGCTTTTACAAGTTTTTGAAACCTAGCCTCATTGCTACTTGGGAAAATAATTCTGATTTTCAAATAACAGGAAATAAGTGCTTTCAAAAGTTGAGTGCTACTTGCACCTGTGTTTTTATAATCTTGGTGATATTTTCTAACCAATAAGGCTATATATCATGGAATATGCTTTCATTTCACTTAAATTTCCTAAGATTAGTAGGACTTCAGTGAAGCACTGAAATTTCATAACATTGGTAGTTCTTGAAACTCTTAAGTGAAAGGATACCTAAACAAATATTTCTTAGCTAATAAGGGCAGATTTTTTTTTTTTTGGCCTGACCTATATGTTGAAATTCATACTTGAATTCAACTAAAATGGGTGAAGTGACATTAAATGGCATTTCTTCTTAGTATGTGATAAATTTTATTTTTTCCCTCATATTAAGAAACGTTGAAATGCATCCATAATGCAAGATGTACTTCTCAGTAAGTGGGAATTTTCTCTCTGCTCTTTCAGGCCGGAGCCTCAACAGAAAGCTCCTTTAGTTCCTCCTCCTCCACCGCCGCCACCACCACCACCACCTTTGCCAGACTCCACGCCCCCAGAGCCAGAGGAGGAGATCCTGGGATCAGATGATGAGGAGCAAGAGGACCCTGCGGACTACTGCAAAGGTGATGTGCTGAGCATGGCGGTGTGGGGCGTACCTCCCCCCATTAGGCTACTTAATAATTTGTTTGCAGAATGGACAAGGGGGAAGGGGTTAGTAATGCAGATTGCTTGGTCTTCATTAAATTAGCCTCCTTGTGTCATTATCATTTTAAATTATTAGGTCATTGTATATAGAACGATATCAGAAAATTTAAGTGATATGAGAGAAACTTGTAAGACAAAATACATACCTATGTATTTACACATTCTAGGTACTTTCAAAAGGATGTAAATTTGTTAGAATTAAAGACAGTATACAGCAGGACAGTTGGAGGACATAATAAACCATCTAAAAAGAGCATGGGGCCGGTGCAGTGGCTCAAGCCTGTAATCCCAGCACTTTGGGAGGTTGAGGCGGGTAGATTGCTTGAGTTCAGGAGTTTAAGACCAGCCTGGGCAACATGGTGAGACCTTGTCTCTACAAAAAGTGCAAAAAATTAGCTGACTCTGGTGGTAAGTGCCTGTAGTCCCAGGTACACGGGAGGCTGGTGGTGGGAGGAAGGCTTGAGCTCAGAAGGCAGAGGTTTCAGTGAGCTGAGATTGGATCGTGTCACTGCACTCCTGCCTAGACGGCAGAACCAGATCCTCTCTCAAAAAATTAAAGTACAATAAAAAATTAAAATAATTTTAAAAAACGCAGGGAGGAGAAAGTGTACCAGGCTCCTTACGGGAGCTAATGATAACTCTTGTGCACTTATTTGACTTTCTGTTTTCTGACTGCTAAGACTAAACGAAAACCATTCCTTTCTGTGTATAGCTTTGAATTACATAGCTTTCATTGTCTGTGGCAAGCAAGCAAGCGCATTTGTTTACAAAGAAAGATTCTTTCCTGGCATTGTACTTGACGAAAAAGACATTCTGTGGGGTTCTGCCATTATGTAACATAGTGGGTTATGTTTTCAGCTATGATTTCATGGAAGACATAGACACTATTCAAGTGGAGTGTTTTTGTATTGATACTTTGTAAAGACCAAGAGCATATAGTGAAACTCCTAAAGGGCAGGCATGTTGTGTGATGAGTATTAAGAACAATAAGATCTAGACACCATGCTTTATGCAGACCCAACTTTGAGAATCTAGGAGAAAGAGAAATGACTATTCAGCTGCTGCTTTGTTACTTAACTTACTCTTCTGGACATTAGTTTTATGGAGTTTGGAACTCCTGAGCAGTTGGTGAGATTATTTGCTACAGATTTTTTAAAAAGTAAATCAGATTCAATATGGCAGAAAATGCAGACATGTTCAGGCCATAAAGCATTAATGAATTTTGGGGTCTATATATCTTAATAATTCATGATTTATCTAGTAGATACAGGTCATTTGTGTGTTGGTTAAGGAACAGTGTATGTTTAGTTACCTGCTAAGAGGAAGAGAAAGTTACTCTGCTACAAAAGTGGAAGAACTAATCATCTACTCTAACCTGATTTTTCCGCAGGTGCATGTACTTACACATAGAATCAGTGTTTTCCTTAGAAAAGAGAATGTGGATCTTACTTAGCATTTGTTTGAATAGTGGTTATGACCCCAAAGATCCATGCAGTCTAGTAAAAGAAAAGATAGAGCCAGTTTGAAAGGTGACAAGAAGGTGTTTTCCATCCTCCCTCTTACTCTGCATTTCTTGTACTGTCTTTGATTTTGCTGCTGAGGCCCAGAGCATTAGGTTCATCTGTAGGAACATTCATTTTTCTTTTCTTGTTTTTTCGAGGCAGAGTCTTGTTCTGTTGCCCAGGCTGGAGTGCGGCTGTGTGGTCAGAGCTCAATGCAGCCTTAACCTCCTGGGCTTGAGCAATCCTCCTACCTTAGCCTCCTGAGCAGTTGGAACTGCAGGCATGTGTCACTACCCCTGGCTAATTAACATTATTATTATTATTTTTTATAGAGACAGGGTCTGGCTAGAACCATTCTTTAGGAGCTCTTACCTTCAGCAGGTAGGCTCTACCAAGCAGGAATGAAAATTGTCTCATCTGGATCTTAAGTATGTGGGTCAGGAGATATAACCAATCCTGTCGTCCCCTTACTACCTCTCGAAACCAGCACAGCAGACATCCAAACCCGAAATACAGGGCTAAGAATAAAGTATTCCATAGTCAGGGCTGATTCTAGGTAACATTCACTGAACTGTAAAATTCATAGAGCATTAAAGTCAGCATCAGTGAGGCCATTAGATATTGTAAGGTTCTCTCCTTACATCTGCCACCACCCTCCCCGCTACCCCCCACACCGAATTTGGTAAGTAACTTGTACCTTTAGTTAGCATTACATGTGACAGATGCCCTACTATGAATTTTGTCGTGTATTCCACAACAATTTGTATCAGATTACTGACATATACATATTCAGGGAGTCCAAGGAATTGATTGGGAATGTCTGGAACAAGACCTGTGGCTTTCTCATTTTTTGTTCTCGTATAAAGAGAGAAATTCTCTCATCCTCTTCCAGGACTGGTTGAGCTAAAGTTACTAATATGGTGTTTTATTACCCCTCAATATTTTAGTACATTTTACCTACAATCAAGTACATTCTCCTACAAATCAAAATACAACCATCAAGATCAGGAACTTAATGCTGATACCTCATGACCATTTAGTCCTTGGGCTTACAGGTACTGCTGGTTGCCCGCTGCTGTCCATTATATGTAATGAATCTGTGGCTGAATCGGATATTTTGTTTGCTTGTTTTTGTAATTTCTTTTAATTTTGAAGAGTTCCTTAATGATTTCCTGGCTTTCAGGTCCTTGACATTTTTGAGGATTATAGTCCACTTATTTTGTACAATGTTTCTCAATTTGGGGTACCACAGAAGTGATCTTGTCTTAATGCACTGAATCCTTTCAGATGGTATACAGGTTTGATTTATTCCATTGGAATCGATGGCTTCACTTGATCAAGATTGTGTCTGCCAGATATCCCTGGCAGCTATTCTTTTTCCCTAGTAATTAATATGTATTTCATCGAGAGTTACTTTGATACTACATATATAACCCATTCTTACATTTATCCCTGTCCCTGCCCCTGCCCCGATCCTGGGCTGACTTTCTATCTCAGATGGACTGATTCATTCATGGATCTCCGTTTTATTCAGTGGCTTATAATTAGTTACCTTCCTTATATGTTTTGCTGCTTAGATTATCCCAAATTTGATTCTTAGGAGCCCCTTCATATTGCCGCCCAGGCTGGAGTGGAGTGGTGCGATCTTGGTTTCACTGCAACCTCCGCCTCTTGGGTTCCAGCAATTCTCATGCCTCCTAGAAGCTGGGACTACAGGCGCATGCTACCTTGCCTGGTTAACCTTTGTGCTTTCAGTAGAGATGGGGTTTTATCATGTTTGCCAGGCTGGTCTTGAACTCCTGATCTCAGTGATCCTTCTGCCTTGGCCTCCCAAAGTGTTGGGATTACTGGTGTTAATCTGCACCCGGAGCTTTGATAATTTCTTTACCTTCAAGTATAGTAGGATATACCAGGTTAATCTTGTGTTTTTCCTATCCCAGCCCTGGAGTCTGCTCTTTCCACAGAGAATCCTGCCCCACCCTTTTTTTTTTAAAGTAAAAAATAATATTTAGAAATCTAGACCTGAGCATTAGGTATGCTTATTAATTCTGGGTTGTCACTTTCAGATCCCAGTACAGAACTAGGCACACTCGTATATGCACCTGCTTCCTTTATGTTTGTATTGATTTATATGTTTATGTATGTCTTGAAATCCATGAGTTTATTAATCTAATACCTCTAATTCCAGAAGATTCAGCCCAGTTTTTCTCCCTTTCCTTCTTTGTGGTTTCTTTCTCTGTTAGTAAGTTTCTTTCTTTCTCCCCATCATCGTTGTGTTGACTTAGTTGATTGATTTCCCTGTGTGGTATGAGTCACCAATCGCCATCACTGTATCTCTCCCTTTTCTCCTTACCTAACTTGTGCTCTCACATCCTTTGTCGATTGGTCCTGCCTCATGACTTAGGATTGAATGGTCCAGGATGGGAAGGGGAGAGAGAGCTTTCCCAGGCTGGTAGTGTGTGTTTTGTAATCTGATGTATTGTTTGTCTTCTGTCA
Organism: Callithrix jacchus; assembly: GCF_049354715.1. Classification (NCBI taxonomy): domain Eukaryota; kingdom Metazoa; phylum Chordata; class Mammalia; order Primates; family Cebidae; genus Callithrix; species Callithrix jacchus. Next base: position 75,590,682 of record NC_133512.1, on the reverse strand, counting down.
CTTCACCTTTCTCTTGTTTTCATTGACTTCATCCCTGAAGAGTCTCTTCCCTCAGCTACTTCTCAGTTCCCTCAAAATATGATAAAAAATCATCAGCAACAAAAGACCCCACATATATTTCATTTTCAGAAAGAAATACTCGTTCATCACAGGAAGTGTTGACACATGGGGTGGAGGGTAGAAGTCACCTGTGATCCCACTACCTGCGAGAATTGCAGCAAGCCTTCTTCATCATTTATGATCAGCTAGATTACATCTTAACTTTTTACCTCATCTTTGCAAGTTTCCCTTATTAAAAACATGTGAACCCTCAGCTGTTTTAATAAAAGGGTCAGTATTTAAAGTTCTGATATTACAAAAGCATTGTTCCTTGCTCTTGTGTACTTTCTTGCCTTGGTAGTCTTTCTGGAGTGGTTCTCTTTATTCCCTCAGAACTGTGTTCCTTACCCACCTTATCTTCCTTATCTTAGATCCCCAAGAGGATTACGGCATTATGGACTAGTTCCTGAGCCTTGGTTCAACACTTGGCTCTCTTGCACTGTAGCTTCATATTCTTGGACAAATTCCTTTCTCTTTAGGCTTTGGTTTTTCATCTATGATATAATATATGAATCTTACTACCTAAGATTTTTATGAGGATTAAAATGAGATAAATATGTGAAGTTCATGACACAGTATCTGATAAGAGGCTCTTAAGAAATGTGAGTTTTATTCTTCTTCTGTCTCTTCCATCATTCTTATCTTGGTGTGTTCCCATCTGTACTTTTATGCTATACCCATCACTGCTGGGCCCCTAGCTCCCTGACCATGTCTCATGTTGGGTGTGTTTCCTTAACCTCTGGAGAGAGAGCTGTCAGCACTGTCTTTTTTATATTACCTCTGGTCTGTTGTCTCGACATAAGCTGTGGCAGCAGGCTGTGCAGTTTATTCGGATTCTGCTTCCAAGCCGTGGGGATTACCAGGATCAGTCACAGGGTCAGCCTGTAAACAAACACTGTTGGGAGGTGTTGTTTAACACGTGCTTGTTTCATGAATTTGAGCAAAATAACCCCTGTCACAACCAGACCTCCTCTTGTGGGAAGATTTGTGTTTCATGTGGGGTTTTCAGAGGCAGTAGGGGGGTGCCTGGTTAACATTCCTATGCTGCACTGTAAACCCCTGAATTGGAATCCTTGGGAGTGGGTATTTAACAAATTTGTCAGGTGATTTTTCTGCATGTTGAACACTAAGATCTGCTCTGTTCTAAGGTCTGAGTGTCCCATTCTTCTAAAACTCTATAAGATACAACCACATGAAGGTACACTTGCAGTGTAAGTGGAATCATTGCTTTGAACTATCTCATGTTCCTAACTTTCTCCAGAAGCCTCAGCATATGCTCGCTGCATGGACGTACTAAATGGTGACCGTAGGAACATTGCCTTGCAATATCAGGTGCCTGTACTCACTCAGACGTGAGTTTTGTTTCTCCCTTAAAACATTTTTAGGTCAGTTGGCACCTTTGTACAGTTTTCATTTCTTGGATTATTTCTGGAGATGTCAGTTCAACAGCTGTGGTCTGACTTGGTATGAAAAACATCATTTCCTTAATAATGTCTTCTTTCAACCTCTAATCAAATCCTAATCAGACCCTTTCCTTTATTACCCACAGTATTGTCCCTTCCCACCCCCCATTTTTCATAGTGTGGAATTGTACATTTATTTCTGTGTTCACGTATCTCCTCCTCTCTAGTCTGAAAGGTTCCCTTTGGTCAAGGCCCTGTATTTTGTTAACTCCACTGCATTTGAAGTGTCCACAGTGTGGTGCATATTGTTCTTTGGATAAAGGCATTTTCTCTAGAGTTATGCTGCAAGTAAGGGATTGGTAGAGTGCTGAAGTTGAAGTGGATCTGGAAAGGCATGATGGCATGAGCTGACTGGCAAATCAGAATATAGAGCCTTTGTTTCTGCCTCATGTTTTCTTAGAATCATCCATAGTGCTCCGCAATTCTTATCTATCACACACATTTGAGTGGTATACATTTCGTATCTGTGAAAACTTAGGGACAATATTTTCTTCAATACAGAGCATAAATATTACACACACTAGAAACCTGTCAGAGGAGTTCCTTCCTATACACAAATAGCCTTTGCCCATGCATGTCTATTTTCTATCTGTGAAAACTGTAAACTGGTTGAATTTTAATAACTCACAAAATTTACTGTTGGTGGTTATATGCTGTCATTGGCGTCCCTCCTCCCTTTCTCATTCCCTCCCTGGCCCACAATTCTCTGAGTCTATGACTTTGGTTTTTGTTTTTTGTTTGTTTTTTTTTTTTTAAACAGCTTCACTTTTTTTTTTTTTCCTTTTGAGGTGGAGTTTTGCTCTTTTCACTAAGGCTGGAGTGCAGTGGCGCATTCTTCCCTTACTGCAACCTCCGCCTCCCAGGTTCAAGTGATTCTCCTGCCTCAGCCTCTCAAGTAGCTTGGCTTGCAGGAGTGTACCACCATTTCCAGCTAGTTTTTGTATTTTTAGTAGAGATGAGGTTTCACCAGGTAGCCACCGTGCCCAACCTATTTTATTTTTTAAGGGAAAAAAAACCAAAGTACCTTAAAGCTGCTTTAGAATTGGTATTTGTACAGTAAAAATAATAATAAAAGAAATATTTGTACAGCCAAGTATGTTGGCTGTCTTACATTAGAGGTTCTTCACTGGGGACAGTTCTGACCCCGGGAGCCCATTTTGAATGTTTGGAGATGTTTGGTTGCTGTAACTGAGGCTGCTACTGGCATCTATTGGACAGAGCCAGAGATGCTGCTAAACGTCCCCCTGGGGCACAGGACAGTTACCCATAAAAATAAATTACTCACCTCCTAACGTCAGTAGTGCCCAGGTGGAAAAAGTCTGCCCTAGAAATACTTGTTTTTCTCTATTAAAATGGTGTTGCGTGCCTCAAGTATTTTACAGAAGTGTGGTCTTTACTTTCTGTTCTTTTTGATACAAAGATAACCTTTATTCATTCACAGTTCTTTTGCTTAAAATAATTAACGCAGCACAGATACTTAATTCACTATGCTTTTCATTTATTAGTTGGCCTAATTTGGCTTACTTTCAAGCCTTAAAAAGAAACCCCACTTACCTGTGTGAACAAAGCAGTAGATGCTCTTGAACCTATTACATAAGGCCTCATTACATTTCTTTTATAGAGACCAAGGAGGTTCTGACTCCTGATCTGTTGGTGCTTTAAATTGACAAGGATATTTATGATACAAGCCTTAAATAGCATGACAGGTGAATTCATGGTTTATTCATTGAGGCTTGACGATGTGCAAAGCCTTGTACTTTACTACAGGGCACATAGAGGTAAATGAGAAACAGCCCTACTTTCTAGATTATGGCCTCATAGACTTGGCCACTAGAAAGAATATCAGCTGCTTAAGGGCAGAGCCTTGACCTGTCTAGCTTCCCTGGCACCCCAGTAGAACAATTTGTGATCTGCTGAATAGTGACTGAATGAATAGACTGCTCAAATATCTTTTTCATCTTTCTAAGTGTGGTTCATTAATAATAAGTGAGAAAAGGGAACATATGTGAGGGCTTAAAAGGAAGAAGGTTATTTTTGATTAGAGGAATATGAAAGGACTTCTTAACAAATTGAAAGTGACTTTGTCAGAAAAGAATATTGGGATTATGTTCAGAGTACAGGGCACTTCTCAGACTGAATCCTGGAGGTAGAGCAAGGTATGAGAAGCCACAAGTGCTTGTGTTTTCCTAACAAATGGGTAAACTAAAAATTGATGGTAAAAGGTTAGGCTTAAAAATAGTTTGGGAGCATCATGTAGACGACAGAGATGAGCGTGAGAAATTTGTGATGAAGTAACTTTAAAGCGTCACTTCAAAGTATTATCAAAAATCCCCACAGAAAAATGAAAGAAGCAGAGTAGAAACAGAATCCTGGTGTTATGATCATATTTAGCAGGCTGGGTGCGGTGGCTCACACCTGTAACCCCAGCATTTTGGGAGATTAAGGCAGACAGATCATGAGGTCAGGAGATCGAGAGCATCTGGATAACATGGTGAAACCCGATCTCTGGCATGCACCTGTAGTCCCAGCTACTCAGGAGGTTGAGGCAGGAGAGTCGCTTCAATCTGGAAGGCGGAGGTTACAGTGAGCCAGGATCACGCCACTGCACTCCAGCCTGGGTAGCAGAGCCAGACTCTCTCTCAAAAATAAAATAAAATAAAATAAATAAAATATAAAATAAATAAAAAAATTAGCAAAAACATATTTAGCAGAGCAATGCCAAAATGTCAGCAGTATGGAGTAAGCCTGAGGTGGTTTTTTGAAATGTACTTTAGTTGCTGCAGCACCATTTATTGAGAAGACTTCTACCCCACCTATTGAATTGCCTGCCTTTGTCCGTCAGTAGACAACATGTATGGGGGTTTGTTTTTGGACTCCATCTGCTCAGTCCCTCTGTTGGTCAGTGTTTGCTCTAAGGGTCTGGTTATTATAGCTTTATATAGCACATCTTGAATGGGTAGTGTTAGTCCTCCAGCTTTGTGCTTCTCTTCCAGGATTGTTTTGTATGTATAAATTCATAGTCAGCTTATACATGTAAGTTTTAGATATGCCTTAATAATATTGAATGTTCTAATTCATAAACATGGTATTTGTGTCCATTTATATAGGACTTAATTTTTCTCAGAAATGTTTTGTAATTTTTGGTGTGGAAGTCTTTCTCATATTTAAAAATTTTTTCTGACTTTTAAAAATGCTATTATAAATGACAGTTTTGTTTTGATGGGCTATAGAAGTGTAATTCTTATGCACTGACCAGATGGCCTGTAACTATGCTGTTTGCTTATTTATTAGTGTTTGTGTGTTTGTAAATTTCTCTGGGTTTTCTCTTCACGTGATCATTTCATCATTTCAGTACAATTGAAGGGTTATCTTCTTCCTTATGATTTTTTATAAATTATTATTCTTTGTTGCCTCATTCTTTTATGCATGAGGTTGAATAGAAGTGGTAAGAATAGACCCCCTTGTCTTGTTTCTAATCTTACAGTGAATGCCTAGGGTTTTTTAGATACCATTATCAGGTTGAGATAGATTATATGTTTAAATATGAAGTTAAAACTGTAAAGTTTCTGAAAGAAAGTAGAATATCTTCACAACCTTGGGGATAGGGAAGGATTTCTTAGAGCACATATAAGAAATATTAACTATGAAATAAAAAGTTAATTGAATTGAATCAAAAAACCTTTTCTGATTAAAAGACATTTTTGAAAATGAAAAGACCAGCTTCAGACTGGGAGAAGCTCTTTGCAATACATTTATCTGATGAATAATGTGACTGGGAGGGAACTTCAAGAGTGAGGTTTTGGAAAAATGTTCTGTATATTGATTAGAGGGTACATATTTGTCAAAAAGCAGGGAATGGTACATATAAAACCTTGACTTTGTATGTAAATATAATCTGAATTTTAAAAAGCATGAAAAGGAGCTAGTTATATCTAGATTGTAGGATTTTGGCTTTTTTCTTTTTTATCTCTTTGTCTTGGCTTTCTTGTTTTCTGCATTGAGCATATATTTCTTTGTAAATATAGAAGCATATGTGCTTTCACTGCTGAAACAAATCACAGATGACACAAACTTACGGAAACACATCCCATGCTCATGGGTGGGTAGAATCAATATTGTGAAATGACCATACTGCCAAAAGCGATCTACTAATTCAATGCAATTCCCATAAAAATACCACCATCATTCTTCACAGAACTAGAAAAATAAATCCTAAAATGAACATGGGACCAAAAAAGACTCTGCATGCACAAAGCAAGACTAAGCCAAAAAAAAAAAATCTGAAGTTATCACATTACCTGATTTCAAACTATGCTTTAAAATTGTAGTCACCAAAACAGCATGATACTGGTATAAAAATAGGGACATAGACCAGTGGAACAGAATAGAGAATCCCAAAATAAATCCAGATACTTAGAGCCAACTGATCTTTGACAAAGCAAACAAAAACATAAAGTGGGGAAAAAGATAATCTATTCAAGAAATGGTGCTGGGATAATTGGCAAGTCACATGTAGGAGAATGAAACTGGATCTTTGTTTTTCACCTTAAGAAAAGGTCAACTCAAGATGGATCAAGGACTTAAACCTAAGACCTGAAACTATAAAAGTTACAGAAGGTAACATTGGAAAAATCCCTCTAGACATTGGCTTAGGCAAGGATTTCATAATTAAGAACCTTAAAGCAAATATGATAAAAACAAAGTTAAATATCTGGGACCTAATTAAACTAAAGAGCTTTTGCATAGCAAAAGGAACAGTTAGCAGAATAAACAGACAACCCACAGAGTGGGAGAAAATCTTCACAATCTATACATCTGACAAAGGACTGATATCCAGGAACTACAATGAACTCAAATTAGCAAGAAAAAAAAAAAATCCCGTGATAAAGTGGGCTAAGGACATGAATAGACAGTTCTCCAAAGAAGATAAACAAATAGCCAACAAATATGAAAAAAATGCTTAACATTGCCAATGCTGTCGGAAATGCAAATTACAACCACAGTGTGATACCACCTTACTCCTGCAAGAATGGCCATAATCAAAAAATGATAGATGCTGGCATGGATGCCATGCAAAGGGAACACTTCTACACTGCTGGCGGGAATGTAAACTAGTACAGCCACTATGGAAAACAGTGTGGAGATTCTGTAAAGAACTAAAAGTAGCAGTACCATTTGATCCAGCAGTGCCACTAGTGTGTATCTGCCCAGAGGAAAAGAAGTAGTTACACAGAAAAAGATACTTGCTCGTGCATGTTTATAGCAGCACAATTCCCAATATGAAAATCGAGGGGAAAAAAAAAAAAAAAAAAAAAAAAAAAGCAGACACAGAAGTGGTACTTTTAAAAGTAATCAGTGGGCCAGGCATGGTGGCTAACACCTGTAAGCCTAGCTCTTTGGGAGGCTGAGGCAGAAGGGTCATTTGATCTCAGAAGTTTGAGACCAGTCTGGGCAACATAGTGAGACACCTCAAGTTTTTAAAAAAGTTTTTTTTTAAAAAAGGATAAAAGAAACCAGTGTAGGTTTTAAAGAAGGACCTGCTATATTTAAGGAAGCTTAATTTGAAATCTTAGATGATTGACATTAAAGAGAGAGAAGATGCAAGGAACAGATAAAAGCAGACAATGCTATGGAGGAACCGTCTTTATTATTTGACAGTCCGTTGAGTACAGAGGGCAGTGACCAACAAAACCCACACAGGCCTAAGTCCTGGAGTAACTGGAAGAATAGTACCTTCTGGGCATCATTTATCTTAGTGTACTTTGAATTAAATGAAACTGCTTTTCTTTTCCCCTCCTTCCCATGCCTCATTGAGACTGAGCCTCTCATTCTGTTGCCAAGGCTGGAGGGCAGTGGTGTAATCATGGCTGACTGCTTGTCTCAGCCTCCCAGGGGCAAGCTATCCTCCTGAGTAGCTGGGACTACAGGTCTGCATCACCATGCTTGGCGGATATTTAAATTTTTTGTAGATAAAGGGTCTCGCCATGTTGCCCAGGCTGGTCTTGAACTTCTGAGCTCAAGGAATTCTCACACTTCTATCTTTCAAAGTTTTAAGGATTGTGGGCATGAGTCACCATGCCTGGCAGATTTTAAAATTGTTTGTAGAGATGGGGTCTCCTGCTGTGTCCCAGGGTGGTTGTCACTTCTTTTTTGCTTTAATATTGTTTGGCTATGAAAAAGCTCAGAGCCAAATGTTCAGACCACTTCTAACAAGTGAACGGTAATTTATAACATGCATTCTGTATCCTAACCTCACTGTAGCATCATTCTATTTTATTTTTTCTCGGTTACTTTTTCTGTGTCCCAATTTTTCTAATTGTGTATCTTATATTGTGGTTTTATAAGCTGCCTCAATTCCTTATAGAAAATAATAGTGTAACATATATTAAAACATCACATTGTACCCCATACATACAGTTATGGCTTACTAATTAAAAATAAATTTTTAAACACGTTAAAGTAATGTTGGCACTATTAGTATAAACAGTGAAGTCACAGTTGGTCTGAGCAAATGTTGATGAGTTTGACTATTGTTGGAAATACCAAGAAGGAGGTTAGATATATGAATCGGAGGCTCAGAAGAATCAGCAAGCAGGTGGTTTAGTAAAGAATTTAACCTTGCCCAAAGAAAGATCTGGCCTTTGTCCTTGGAGCCTTCCAGGGGCATAGAGATCGGGTGCTTGGGGCACACCTGATAGTCTAACAGTGTGGCATGTTATTGAACCCGAGGATGGTCTTTGGGATCCCCAAACTCTGTGGTTCATGTCAGCAGGGAAGGCAGTTGGTAAACTGTTCCCAAATCTTACACAAATCTTATAGATTTGATTTGGTAGGTAAAACAGATCATATAATGGTTGGTAAGTAGTTTTTAAAAAAAGAGAAAAGGATGCAGAGAGGCTTTCGGTGACTAGCCTTTGAAAAATTTAATAGAATGCAAGAGGAAAAGGAACAAGTACAAGAAATAGACATAGCAGTCAGGGAGGTAGGAGAGCAACCAAGATGTGTGTTAATTCTGACATGGAGGGGACTGAGATGGCAGCCATGGTGTAACTCTGAATGGTACTTTCCTGAACACATTCAGTTGTGTAAACCAAAGTTTGTAATGTTTGAATATAGATGGGTGGTCACACTTCCAGTCATTCCAAATGTCAGTGGCTCTTGTCCTTACTTCTCAGCCCCTGCATAATCTCCCCGTTTGGACCTGGAAGTTCCCAGAGGGGCACAGGATTTGGGTCAGAGTCCCCATGTGTGATCTCTTGTGATTTTCCTTCCTGGTCCTGGCTTGCTCCTGCTGGTGCTGCCATTACCTACTAAGAAAATGCTGTGGTACCTGCCACAGGGCTGTCGCCACTGTACTCAGTGCCAGAGCACAGTTATGTGGCATGGGAGTGGTGAGAGACCAGTTCAGATGCCTGCAACAGCCCCATACGATCACACCACAGCATGCCCACTGTCCCTATAGCTAGTGGCCTCACCCCTGGTCCCTGAAGTCCAGTTTAATCTTTAAAAAATTTGTAAAAAGAGTTACAAAAGAACTTTTGGTCAAAAAGGCTAAAGCCCATGCCATCATCAGACTCCTCAGATTCTTCTTTATTTTCCCTTTTTGTCTCTCTCTCTCTCTCTCTTCTTTCTCTGTCAGTCACTGCAACCTCTGCCTCCCAAGTGATTCTCATGCCTCAGCCTCCTGAGCACCTGGAATTACAGGCATGTGCCAGCACACCCAGCTAATTTTTGTATTTTTGGTAGAGACCCAGTTTTGCCATTTTGGCCAGGCTGATCTAGAACTACTGGCCTCAAGTGATCTGCCCACCTCAGCCTCCCAAAGTTCTGGGATTACATGTGTGAGTCACTGTGCCTAGCTGTGATTCTTTTTTTTTTTTTTTTGGCTTCCACTTTCTTCTCAGCTGGAACAGCTGCTGTGGACAGGGTAGGACCCTGTTGATGCAGCAGCTGCTGGAGCAGGTCCACCAGCCCCTACATTGCAGAGTCTCTTGATGTCAGCATTGGCCAGGGCCTTTGTCAACAAACCAGGCAGAAAAGGTTCAACATTTACACCACCTGTTTTAATTAGGGCCTTGATCTTATCCTCTGTGACGATCAACTCATCATCCTGCAGAATGAGAGTAGAGTAGTTGCAGGTGAACCCTGGGGGCCGTGGTGCCGGCTAGTGCTGGGCTGGTGCTGTTGGACGCAGTGCAAGTTGCTGGATGAAGTGAGGGCCTCTCCTCAATGTGGCCATAGCTTTCTCAGAAGGACTGAGCCCCTTGGTAGCAGCTGAGGAAAGGACTGGAGTTTGGGTTTAGAAAGTGTTGACAATTAATGTGGTGGCTTCTTCGTAGCTCATTCTCTTTCTGTGCCTCCTTCCAGCCCCTTAGGCTCACTATAGCATAAGGGTTTTTTTTCCTTTTATACTCCCAGCTAAGAGCTGGAACACTCTTGCAAGTCATTTTGTTAGTTGGGGCTGTCCACCAGTTCTCTTTAAGGGCATAGGATTGTTGGATTCTTATTTTGGATCTAAGGTAGTATTCTAAAAACATTTACAAACAGAACCTGTTATAAGTAATATATTTTCTCTTTATTTCCCATTTGGTGCTAATTTGAAAATGGACTCTATTCTTAGAGTTCTTTATTCAGATTTGTCTCCTAAGCATTGATGTTCTGGATTCAGTGGAATTGTTTCAATTTCCCTCTCTTGGTTGGGGATCCTGTTTTAAGTAGCAATTGAAAAGAGTGAAATGAAGTAAGGAAGTTTCAGATTTTGTTGGAGATTTTTTGTCTGGTTTATGTCTACAAGGAAGCAGTAATTGAAAATGTGCTATTTTTTCCCTCATACAGTTTTAAAAATCGAGTTAAAATTTGGAAACATAACATTCTCTGCTTTAAAGGTACAATTGCATGGTTTTCAGTATATTAACAGAATTTTGCAACTCACAACTTTCAAATTCCAGAACATTCTCCTCACTCTCCGTAAGAAATGACTGTCCATTAGCAGTCAGGCCCTATTCTCTTACCCTTACAACCCTTAGCAATCACTAAGCTACTTTTTGTCTCTCTGAATTTGTCTTTTCTGGACATTTCATATAAACGAACACAATACATCACTTTTTGTGTTTGGCTTCTTTTACTTATAATGTTTTAAAGATTTATTCTTATTATACTATGTATCTGTTCATTAATTTCATGCTTAATAATATTTTGTTTTCTGGATGTATAACAGCAATTCATATATTTGGGTTGTTTTCACTTTTTGGCTATGATGAATATGCTTCTGTGAACAATTGTATATGAGTTAAAGTGGACATTTGTTTTCATTTCTTTTGGTAGGTATTTAGGAGTGGACGTGCTGGGTAATATGCTAACTCCATGTTTAACTACTTGAGCTGCCAGATTATTTCCCCAGATGGCTATGTCACTGTATATTCCCAGCAGCAATTTACTCACCTTTGTCCCTTTTATATTTATTTTTCTTGTGACTTATTTGCTTTTGTAATTCTATTATAATGAATTAGTTTTATATATTTATTTTTTAACCTTTGCTTGATCCCGATGGTGGCCTCTTCAGCTCTGCTTTCTATACTACAAATACTCACCATGAGCCTTTAAACCTGAGTGTCTCATCAGACACCTACACCAAAATCCTTCCCTTGGACGGTAGTAATTTTGCCTGTGTTGGTAACATGCTGAGATGGTCATGTTCTTTCCAAGACTAAATGGTCTTAGGCGTGAAAAAAGACTTTTCAAGACAGAAGGATTTCAGTTTAAGCTAAATTTCAGTTTCAGGAAGATAAAAGCTGACAGGAACAGTGAACTACTTGCGGGGCTTTCTCGAGAGTACCATGGGTTGGGGCCAGTTATGAGTCAGGCAGACGTCAGGGTGAGGCTATATTAGCAGAGCATAGCAGATTATTTGGTGAAATTAAGCAATGAAATGATTGCAGCTTCTAGGGAGTGGAGTTAGATTTGGGCAAGAAAAAGTATTTATTTTAGTGTGACATATCTGAGCATATTTCTAGGCAGAAAAGATAAAATTTGAGTAGAGGTTGAAAGACCAGCAACAAAGGAATTAAATAAATGATTTTTGGAGCTAGTTGATCAGTCTTTTAAAAAGAGCGAGGGCACATCTTTCCTGCAGAACAGAGGGAGGAGGTTTTGCGTAGCTGTTGTGGTGAGCAGAATAAAGACTGTGGTGATTATTGTTGTATAATAAATTATCCCCGGACTTAGCAGCCATAAACCACTTTTTAATTTTGTGGATGATTTTATATAGCAAGAAGTTAGAAAAGACAAAGCTGGGATGGCTTGCCCCCTGTCTTGTTATATTTGAAGCCTCAGCTGAGATATCTCAAGGGCCTGAGGTGGCTTCATGGCTGGGGACTAGAACTAACTGAAAGCTCACATCTGGCCCCTGGGCTAGAAAGATAAACAACTAGGACAGCTGAATGGAGCGCTTGCCCTTGTCCTTTGCATATGGCTTGGCTTTCTCACAGCGTGGGGGCCTCAGAGCTGTCAGACTTCCTACCTGGCAACTCACAGTTCCAAAAGCTACTGCATACCTTCCAGAGTGGAAACTGTCACTTTATGATCTATCGTCAGAAGTCACACAGTGTCATCCACTACGTTCTTTTAGTTAGAACCACATCAGAAGCTCATTAGAAGGGATTTAAGAGTCCATTTCTTGATAGTAGAACATCAGCATAGAAGGGATAGTAGAAGAGCAGGTAGTTGAGGAGATACTGTTTCGGCCTTTGTTGGAGAACAGAGTTCCGCAGAACATAGCAACAAGAAGTCAGTAAGCCAGCCATAGAGAATGAAAGGATGTTCTTTGCAGCCACATGGATGAAGCTGGAGGCCATTATTTTAAGTGAAAAACACCAGAAACCAAAAATCAGCTACTACAAGTTCTTTTTTTTTTTTTTTTTTTCAAACTGAGAAAGGTTTTATTTTTAAGATAAAACAAATAGCATTAACACACATCCAAATGCCAGTGTGAGAGTTCACTGGGTTGTATAAAGAGAAAACTGGAACCACTGAAAAATGACTGCTGCTTATGGTGACACAGGTACCACATGTGCTTGTCTAAGAAGTCGTTCTGTGTTTGTGGATATGTGGAAACGATGCAAGGCAAAATGGCAGGTGCTCGAAGCCTTAAGATCCTTTTCTTCACGCTAGTGTCCTCTTGTTTTGCTTTTGAGAATTAGAATAATTAGCAAGTCATTTTACAAAGAACTGTCATATAAAAGAACACTTCCAAAAGGCTAAAATAGGTTCAAGGTCATTATTAAAGTGATACAGGGAGGTCAGTGAGGGAAACATTTGTGTTCTCAAAAGCCAGATTTCACACAATTGCAGGCACTAAATCTAGTTACATGTGCTTGCAGTAGAAAAGAAGACACTGATCTTAATAAAGGCTGGCCTTTTTCATGATGCACAGGAACTCTTGCTCACTGACCTCTCCATCTCCATCTCGATCAGCTTCATCAGTCATTTCCTGCAGCTCCTCATCAGTCAGGTTCTCACCCAACTCCTTGGCCACGCGTTTCAGATTTTTGAACGAAATATTCCCAGTTTCATCATCATCGAAGAGCTTGAAAGCTTTCAGGATTTCTTCTTTGGTATCTTTCTCAGACATTTTCTGGGTCATCACAGTTAAAAAGTCACCAAAGTTCATTTTTCCTGTCCCTTCCTTATCCATTTCACTTATCATTTTCTTAATTTCTTCTTTCTTGGGTTCAAAGCCCAGGGCCCTCATTGCCACCTTAAGTTCCTTAACATCTATGCTGCCAGTTCCATCTGCATCAAAAAGATCAAATGCTTCCCGGATCTCCTGCTTCTGCTCTTCTGTAAGCTCAGGCTTAGGACTCATTCTTTTTCGCTGGGCACTTGACACCATGTTTGCCTTCTTAAAGTTGGAGGCCATAGCCAAAGGACTCCGCTGCCAGTTGTTAGGCAACCTACTACAAGTTCTTATGTATAAATGGGAACTAAACATTGGGCATACGTGGACTTAAAGATGGAAACAGTAGCAACAGGGGTGAAGTTGGGAGGCTGGTGAGGCTTGATCAACTACTATTGGGTATAATGGTCACTGTTTGGGTGATGGGTATACCAGAAGCCCAAACCCCCCACCATTATATAATACTTATACATAACAAACGGGCACATGTACTCCCTGAATCTAAAATAAAATTTAAAAAATACAAGAACCCTATAAACAAGGGCACTGTTACTGTCAAATGATACAGCATTTATAGAAATAGAGATTTGTTTAGTTTGAAAATACCTTATATAAATCAGGATGAAACCTTTATTTTGTAGATATTAAACCTAAAGGCAAATGATAAAAACAAATTTATCCTAGAGCCCAGCACATTCTAGGGAAATAAAATCAATAAAGAGATGATACAGACTCCCAAATATATGTAGTTATGGTAATATGGAGGTGCAGTAAACTAGCCCCTTTTTCTAGGACGTAAATTTATCTAATTCTCTTTTTGTCTGGTTTGGATTACAAGCTTTCTAAGCGTAGAGTCTACTAAGTATGTCTAAGTTGATACTTGGGTGCCTAACAAAGGAGTATGTACAAGTTCGTGCACGAGTTAGACTTTTTGATGGTGATTAAACTGGAAAGCGTGAATGATTCTTGGATCATAAAACTAGGCGGGGCTTTTGAATGAGGCTCAAAAATCATTTTTGTTTTCTATGTTGAGACCATGATTACCTAGTTCTTTTTGTAGTCATTTGTCTCTAAGATGTTTTTTCTTTCTCATTTTTTAGAATAATTAAGAATTTTATTAGAGTAATTTAGAATTGAGATTATTTACAGTGTGTTATGTTCCTTTTTTTTTTTTTTTTTTTTTTTTTTTTAAAAAACAAAAGAATGTAGCATAGGCCTGGGAACATGTCTTCAATTATATGAGTCACACACAAATATCTGCTGTGATACACCCTTGTACTCCATGAAGAGCAGGAGCCTGAAAATAACAATAGGTCTTAACCTTTGGATGGAACTTACTTTTTAGTTATATTTTGAGGTTGGAATGTGGATAATTAGGCCTTTCAGTTTTAAACAGCCAGAGAGTTGTTTTCTGAGTTATTTTAATTGTTAAATTTTTAGTTACTAAGACTTTTTTTAATTATAAAACAAATCTTTTTTTCTTTTAAAACTCATTTCTTAAGTGGATTCTGATTTCTGAATTCTACTTTAACTCAGCTAACACTTTATCATTCTAAGATTAGTTATGTTTCTTCAGTTCATAATTCAGTATATTATACATTTATTTATCCGAAACAGTTAAGAACCGATAAACTAGCCCAAAGTTTTCGAATAGATGAAAACAATGTCCAGGTTAATGTACTAAAGCTCATGTTCTTTGTTCTGGAGAAAAGCCTTTTTAATGCTCTCAAATAAAGTCTACTCTTTTGCCCACAAAACAAGGAGAAGGTTAAGAACAAGAAACAATTAGAAATAATATGTAAAAACTATCATAAAGTCCTAATAAACATTGCAGCCTACATGTAGTGCTAAAATTCTTAGGCTGAAAGACCACGTGACTTACTAGGGGAAAACCACATTGTTACTAAGTATTTTTGCAGGAAAACATTAGGCGAGAAGACACTAGAGAACTGCATTTAACATAAGTGAAGAAAATGTGAGTCAAGAATTTTACATCCAGCCAAGCTGTTATGTACATTTAAGCACCGAGGGAATATTGTTCTTTTGAACACTCAAGAGAATTTGCAAGAAAAAGAAAAAAAAAAGCTTCTAGCAACCCAAATGAAGGAAGATGCCTATATAGATATACGGTCTGATTTCATAAAACTACAAAATAAATCAAACCTGTAGCATTCCTCTGGAACACTTAACTTATAAGTACTATTAAATGTGTTAACTAGACCGTTAAATGGACTTAAGAGATCGTGTATTTGGTTTCCATAGACTATTTTTCAATTTATGGGTAAATTTTATAATAACAAGTTTTGAAGCAGTAGTTTGGATTCTTCTATAAACATATCTAAAGAGATAAATAGCTCTGTCTGGCATTACACACGTCAGAAATAGAGGAAAAATGTTAGTAATAGACTGAGTGTGGTGGCTCATGCCTGTAATCCCAGCACTTTGGGAGGCCGAGGTGGGTCAGGAATTCTAGACTAGCCAGACTAACTTGGTGAAGCCCCATCTCTACTTAAAATACCAAAATAATAATAATAATAATAAAATATAAAAAATAATTAGGCAGGCCTGGTGGCACATGCCAGTACTCTCAATTACTCAGGAGGCTGAGGCAGGAGAATCACGTGAACTTGGGAAGTGGAGGTTGTAGTGAGCCTGGATTGTGCCACTACATTCCAGCCTCCACGACAGAGACTCTGTCTCAAAATTGTGTCCATTAATTCTTTTTAGTTATAGACTCTGAGACTTATCAGGGTATCAGTATACTTTACATTCAGTGAAGTTGAACTCTTAGTTGTATTTGTGTGTATGAGAATAAAAGCTTGTTACCCAAATTATGGAGTCAAGTAAATCTCTAGACATAGCCTCTTAAAAACAGCCACACCAGGTGTGGTGGTTCACACCTGTAATCCTAGCACTTTGGGAGGCCAAGGTGGGCAGATCATTTGAGGTCAGGAGTTCAAGACCAGCCTAACCAAGTTGGTGAAACCCCATCTCTACTAAAAATACAAGAAAATTAGCCAGGTGTGGTGGTGCATTCCTGTAGTCCCAACTACTTGGGAGGCTGAGGCAGGAGAATGGATTAAACCTGGGAGGCATAGGTTGCTTCGAGCTGAGATCATGCCTGTGTACTCCAGCCTAGGTGACAGAGTGAGACTCCATCTCAAATAAATAAATAAACCAGCTGCTAGCCATTTATGATCTGATGTTAACCACTGTGCAATTTTAGGATTCCTACTGATCTCCAAGTGCATTTAAAATTGTGTTCTAAAGCACTCTTGGTATTGAGATGTGGTTGTGGAGTGTTCTAGACTCTACAGTGTAGACTAGGACTTTAGTTATTGGCTTGTACCATAATGTGACTTTCATTTCCATTGTGGCTTCTTATCATTCTTGAGGGTCTTTTCTGAACAACGAGTTTCAGTATATTTAAGAAAATTTTTGATGCATCTACAAACTTATAGCACTAAAATGACAAGATTATTCATCATAAAAATAGAAGAGAAGATCCTTATTTGCATTTATATAATTTTCTTTGTCTAGAATTTGATTCCTGCTTTGCAAATGTATGGAGCTATTAGTGAATTTTAACTTCTTAAATGTTGGTGGATTCCATGATAGCTTGGCTTATTAGGATCTTATAAAAATTATCACAGCTCAGTCTTTCTTATTGGTTTGCTGGGAGTGCTCACATTTTAATTTTACTTTGTAATAGAAATATGATTTTTTTTCCTATACAATTCTCTTCGCAGTGTTTCATGTGATACTACTTGGGATACATTCAGATTATTAGTTCACTTTCACTCCTTCTGGTCATAAGCGATAAAGGGAAATCTTCTCGTATATACTTTGTTAATTCCTTACAAATAACAAAGTCAAAATTTGCCAGGTGCCGTGGCTCCCCTCTGTAATCCCAGCACTTTGGGAGGCCAAGGTGGGTGAATTGCTTGAGGCCAGGAGTTTGAGACCAGCCTGGCTAGCATGACCAAACCCCGTCTTTACTTAAAGCCACAAAAATTAGCCACGTGTGTTGGTGCACATCTGTAATTACAGCTACTTGGGAGGCTGAGACACTAGAATTGCTTGAACCCACGAGGTGGAGGTTTCAGTGAGCCAAGATGGTTATCAGTGCGCTCCAGCCTGGGCAGCAGGGTGAGACTACATCTCAAAAACTAAAAAAAAGTGGGGGCAGGGGGGAAGCATAAAGTCAAAACTTTTGCACAAATCTCGAGGCTCTTCAAAGTCTGATCCTGATGTACCATTCTTGTTTTCTTTCTTAGCATCAAATATATTTATTTCATCTTAAATGGCTGTGGTTGTCCTCATGCTATCCTTTTTTATGTTAGGGCTGTCCTTTTTTATTGTGTGTGTGATGGAGTCTTTCTCCGATCACCTGGGCTGGTGTGCAGTGGTACAATCTCGGCTCACTCCAACCTCCACCTCCTGGGTTCAAGTGATTCTTCTGTCACAGCCTACTGAGTAGCTGGGATTACAGGTGCCCGCCACCATGCCAGGCTAATTGTTTTGTGTTTTTAGTAGACAGGGTTTCACCATGCTGGCCAGGCTGGTCTTGAACTCCTGACCTCAGGTGATCCTCCCGCCTTGGCCTCCCAAAGTGCTGTGATTATAGGCATGAGCCTCTGTGCCTGGCTGCCTCAGTTGAATTTTAGCCTACATTTGGTTTTTGTGTTTATTTAAACTTTTATCTTAGATTCAGGGCACATGTGTGCATGTTTGTTACATCGGTAAATGGTGTGTCACAGGGGTTTGGTGTATGGATTATTTCATCACCCAGGTAATGAGCATAGTACTCTACAGACACTTTTTGTAATTCTCTCCGTTTTCCCACCCTCTATCCTCAAGTAGGCCCCAGTGTCTGTTGTTTCCCTTTGTGTTCCTGTGTTCTCATTGTTTAGTTCTCACTTATAAATGAGAACATGTGGTATTTGATTTCTGCTGTTGTGTTAGTTTGCTAAGGGTAATGGTCTCCAGCTCCATCAATGTTCCTGCAAAGAATATGAGCTCATTCTTTTTTATGGCTGCATGGTATTCCATGATGTATGTGTACCACAGTTTCTTTATCTAGTCTACTGTTAATGGGTATTTAGGTTGCTTCCTTGCCTTTGTCATTGGGAGTAGTGCTGCAGTGAACATAGATGTGTACATGTGTCTTTACAATAGAACAATTTATATTCCTTTAGGTGTATACACAGTAAAGAATTGCTGGGTTGAATGGTAATTCTGTATAAAGTTCCTTGAGGAATTGCCACACTGATTTCCACAATGGCTGAACTAATTTACACTCCCACCTGCAGAGTATAAGCATTCCCTTTTCTCCACAACTTTGAAAACATCTGTTATTTTTTGACTTTGTAATAGCCATTCTGAGTGGTGTGAGATGGTAGTTCATCATGGTTTTAATTTGCATTTCTCTAATGATTAGTGATGTTGAGCGGGTTTTTCACATGCTTGCTGGCTGAGTGTATGTCTTCTTCAGAAAAATGTTTTATGTCCTTTGCACACTTTTTTTTTTAAATTGCATTTTAGGTTTTGGGGTATATGTGAAGAACATGCAAGATAGTTGCATGGGTACACACGTGGCTGTGTGACTTGCTGCCTTCCTCCCCTTCACCCATATCTGGCATTTCTCCCAATGCTATCTCTCCCCAACTCCCCCCCGCCCCCGCTGTCCCTCCCATATTCCCCCCAATTGACCCCAGTGTGTAGTGCTCCCCTCCCTGTGTCCATGTGTTATTGTTCATCACCCACCTATGAGTGAGAACATGCGGTATTTGATTTTCTGTTCTTGTGTCAGTTTGCTGAGAATGATGTTCTCCAGGTTCATCCATGTCCCTACAAAGGACACGAACTCATCGTTTTTGATGGCTGCATAATATTCCATGGTGTATATGTGCCACATTTTCCCAGTCCAGTCTATCATCGATGGGCATTTGGGTTGGTTCCAGGTCTTTGCTTTTGTAAACAGTGCTGCAGTGAACATTTGTGTGCATGTGTCCTTATAGTAGAACGATTTATAGTCCTTTGGATATATACCCAGTAATGGGATTGCTGGGTCAAATGGAATTTCTATTTCTAGGTCCTTGAGGAATCATTACACTGTCTTCCACAATGGTTGAACCAATTTACACTCTCACCAACAGTGTAAAAGTGTTCCTGTTTCTCCAAATCCTATCCAGCATCTGTTGTCTCCAGATTTTTTTAATGATCGCCATTCTAACTGGCGTGAGATGGTATCTCAGTGTAGTTTTGATTTGCATCTCTCTAATGACCAGTGATGATGAGCATTTTTTCATGTTTGTTGGCCTCATGTATGTCTTCTTTTGTAAAGTGTCTGTTCATATCCTTTGCCCATTTTTGAATGGGCTTGTTTGTTTTTTTCCTATAAATCTGTTTGAGTTCTTTGTAAATTCTGGATATCAGCCCTCTGTCAGATGGGTAAACTGCAAAAATTTGTTCCCAATCTGTTGGTTGCCGATTCACTCTAGTGACTGTTTCTTGTGCCGTGCAGAAGCTGTGGAGTTTGATTAGGTCCCATTTGTCTATTTTGTCTTTTGTTGCCAATGCTTTTGGTGTTTTGGTCATGAAGTCCTTGCCTACTCCTATGTTCTGAATGGTTTTGCCTAGATTTTCTTCTAGGGTTTTCATGGTGTTAGGTCTTATGTTTAAGTCTTTAATCCATCTGGAGTTAATTGTAGTGTAAGGTATCAGGAAGGGGTCCAGTTTCTGCTTTCTGCACATGGCTAGCCAGTTTTCCCAACACCATTTATTAAACAGGGAATCCTTTCCCCATTGCTTTTGTCAGGTTATCTAAGATTGTATGGTTGCAGATATGTTGCCTCCAATACTTCTGTTCTTTTCCATTGGTCTATATCTCTGTTTTGGTACCAGTACCATGCTGTTTTGATTACTGTAGCCTTGTAGTATAGTTTGAAGTCCAGTAGTGTGATGCCTCCCGCTGTGTTCTTTTTACTTAGAATTGACTTGGCTATGCTCTCTTTTGGTTCCATATGAAGTTTAAGGTGGTTTTTTCCAGTTCTGTGAAGAAGGTCATTGGTAGGTTGATGGGGATAGCATTGAGTCTGTAAATTACTTTGGGCAATATGGCCATTTTCACGATACTGATTCTTCCTAACCATGAACATGGAATGTTTCTCCATCTGTTTGTGTTCTCTCTTATTTCCTTGAGCAGTGGTTTGTAGTTCTCCTTGAAGAGGTCCTTTACGTTCCTTGTTAGTTATATTCCTAGGTATTTTATTCTCTTTGTAGCAATTGTGAATGGCAGTTCGTTCTTGATTTGGCTCTCTTTTTAAGTCTGTTATTGGTGTATAGGAATGCTTGTGATTTTTGCACATTGATTTTATATCATGAGACTTTGTTGAAGTTGCTTATCAGTTTCAGGAGTTTTTGGGCTGAGACGATGGGGTCTTTTAGATATACTATCATGTCATCTGCAAATAGAGACACTTTGGCTTCCTCCTTTCCTATTTGAATACCCTTTATTTCTTTTTCTTGCCTGATTGCTCTGGCTAGAACTTCCAGTACTATATTGAATAGGAGTGGTGAAAGAGGGCATCCTTGTCTAGTGCCTGATTTCAAAGGGAATGCTTCCAGTTTTTGCCCATTCAGTATGATATTGGCTGTTGGTTTGTCGTAAATAGCTTTTATTATTTTGAGATATGTTCCATCAATACCGAGTTTATTGAGGGTTTTTAGCATAAAGGGCTGTTGAATTTTGTCGAATGCCTTCTCTGCGTCAATTGAGATAATCATGTGGTTTTTGTTTTTGGTTTTGTTTATGTGGTGAATTACATTTATAGACTTGCATATGTTGAACCGGCCTTGCATTCCCGGGTTGATTCCTACTTGATCATGGTGGATAAGCTTTTTGATGTGCTGTTGCAATCGGCTTGCCAGTATTTTATTGAAAATTTTTGCGTCTATGTTCATCATGGATATTGGCCTGAAGTTTTCTTTTCTTGTTGAGTCTCTGCTGGGTTTTGGTATCAGGATGATGTTGGTTTCATAAAATGATTTGGGAAGGATTCCCTCTTTTTGTATTATTTCGAATAATTTCAGAAGGAATGGTAACAGTTCCTCTTTGTGTGTCTGGTAGAATTCGGCTGTGAGCCCATCTGGACCTGGGCTTTTTTTTGTGTGGTAGACTCTTAATTGCTGCCTGAACTTCAGACCTTGTTATTGGTCTATTCGTAGTTTCAACTTCTCCCTGGTTTAGGCTTCGGAGGACACAGGTGTCCAGGAATTTATCCATTTCTTCCAGGTTTACTAGTTTATGTGCATAGAGTTGTTTGTAATATTCTCTGATGATGGTTTGAATTTCTGTGGAATCTGTGGTGATTTCCCCTTCATCTTTTTTTATTGCATCTGTTTGGTTATTCTCTCTTTTCTTTTTTTTAATCTGGCTAGTGGTCTGTCTATTTTGTTGATCTTTTCAAAAAACTGCTCTTGGATTTATTGATTTTTTTGAAGGGTTTTTCATGTCTCTATCTCCTTCATTTCAGCTCTGATCTTAGTTATTTCTTGTCTTCTGCTAGGTTTTGAGTTTTTTTGATCTTGCTCCTCCAGCTCTTTCAATTGTCACTTTTGAATCTCTCCACTCTTCTCATGTGGGCACTTATTGCTATATATTTTCCTCTAGAGACTGCTTTAAATGTGTCCCAGAGATTCTGGCATGTTGTGTCTTCGTTCTCGTTGGTTTTGAAGAATTTCTTTATTTCTGCCTTCATTTCATTGTTTATCCAATCAACAGTCAAGAGCCAGTTGTTCAGTTTCTATGAAGCTGTGCGGTTCTGAGTTAGTTTCTGAATTCTGAGTTCTAACTTGATTGCACTATGGTCTGAGAGACTGTTTGTTATGATTTCAGTTGTTTTGCATTTGCTGAGGAGTGATTTACTTCTAATTATGTGGTCAATTTCAGAGTAAGTGTGATGTGGTGCTGAGAAGAATGTATATTCTGTGGATTTGGGGTGGAGAGTTCTGTAAATGTCTATCAGGTTTGCTTGTTCCAGGTCTGAGTTCAAGTCCTGGATATCCTTTTTAATTTTCTGTCTGGTTGATCTGTCTAATATTGACAGTGGAGTGTTAAAGTCTCCCACTATTATTGTGTGGGAGTCTTAAGTCTCTTTGTAAGTCATTAAGAACTTGCCTTCAGGCGCGGTGGCTCAAGCCTGTAATCCCAGCACTTTGGGAGGCCGAGGCGGGTGGATCACGAGGTCAAGAGATCGAGACCATCCTGGTCAACATGGTGAAACCCCGTCTCTACTAAAAATTACAAAAAATTAGCTGGGCATGGTGGCGCGTGCCTGTAATCCCAGCTACTCAGGAGGCTGAGGCAGGAGAATTGCCTGAACCCAGGGGGCGGAGGTTGCGGTGCGCCGATATTGCGCCATTGCACTCCAGCCTGGGTAACAAGAGCGAAACTCCGTCTCAAAAAAAAAAAAAAAAAAAAAAAAAAAAGAACTTGCCTTATATATCTGGGTGCTCCTGTATTGGGTCCGTATATATTTAGGATCATTAGCTCTTCTTGTTGTATCGATCCTTTGACCATAATGTAACGTCCTTCTTTGTCTCTTTTGATCTTTGTTGCTTTAAAGTCTATTTTATCAGAGACGAGAATTGCAAGTCATGCTTTTTTTTTTTTTTTGCTCTCCATATGCTTAGTAAATCTTCCTCCATCCCTTTATTTTGAGCCTTTGTGTATCCTTGCATGTGAGATGGATTTCCTGGATATAGCACACCGATGGGTTTTGGCTTTTTATCTAATTTGCCAGTCTGTGTCTTTTGATTGGTGCATTTAGCCCATTTACATTTAGGTTAATATTGTTATTTGTGAATTTGATACTGCCATTTTGATGCTAGCTGGCTGTTTTGCCCATTAGTTGATGCAGATTCTTCATTTTGTTGATGCTCTTTAGCATTTGATATGTTTTTGGAGTGGCTGGTACTGGTTGTTCCTTTCTATGTGTAGTGCCTCTTTCAGGAGCTCTTGTAAAGCAGGCCTGGTGGTGACAAAATCTCTGAGTACTTGCTTATTCGCAAAGGATTTTATTTTTCCTTCACTTATGAAGCTCGGTTTGGCTGGATATGAAATTCTGGGTTTAAAGTTCTTTTCTTTAAGGATGCTGAATATTGGCCCCCACTCTCTTCTGGCTTGTAGGGTTTCTGCTGAGAGATCTGCTGTGAGTCTGATGGGATTCCCTTTGTGGGTGACCCGACCTTTCTCTTTGGCTGCCCTTAGCATTTCCTCCTTCATTTCAACCCTGGGGAATCTTGACGATTATGTGCCTTGGGATTGCTCTTCTTGAGGAATATCTTTGTGGTGGTCTCTGTATTTCTTGGACTTGAATATTGGCCTGCCTTGCTAGGTTGGGGAAGTTTTCCTGGATAATATCCTGAAGAGTATTTTCCAGCTTGGATTCATTCTCTTCGTCACATTCAGGTACATCTATCAAACATAGATTAGGTCTCTTCACATAGTCCCACATTTCTTTTAGACTTTGTTCATTCCTTTTTGCGCTTTTTTCTCTAATCTTGGTTTCTCGTTTTATTTCATTGAGTTGATCTTCGACCTCTGATATCCTTTCTTCTGCTTGGTCAATTCATGGTTCGTGAAGTTCTCGTGTTATGTTTTTCAGCTCCATCAATTCATTCATATTCTTCTCTAAGTTGTGCATTCTCGTTATCATTTTATCAAATCTTTTTTCAAGGTTCTTAGTTTCTTTGCATTGAGTTAGAACATGTTCTTTTAGCTCATGGAAGTTTCTCATTACCCACCTTTTAAAGTCTGATTTTGTCATTTCATCACACTTATTCTCCGTCCAGCTTTGTTCCCTTGCTGGTGAGGAGTTTTGATCCCTTGTAGGAGGCGAGGTGTTCTGGTTTTGGGTGTTTTCCTCCTTTTTGCACTGGTTTCTTCCCATCTTTGTGGATTTATCCACCTGTCATCTGTGTAGTTGCTGATTTTCCGATTGGGTCTCTGAGTGGACACCCAGATTGTTGACAATGAAATTATTTCTGTTTCTTAGTTTTCCTTCTAACAGTCTGGCCCCTCTGCTGTAGGACTGCTGAGGTCCACTCTAGGTCCTGCTTGCCCGGGGGAACACCTGCAGCAGCTGCAGAACAGTAAGGGTTACTACCAGTTTCTTCTTCTGCTGTCTTTGTCCCAGAATGATGCCCGCCAAATGTCAGTCTGATCAGTCCTTTGTGAGGTGACTCTTTGGATATACGGGGGTCAGGGAGCTGCTTGAGGAGACAGTCTGTTCTTTATAGGAGCTTATGTGCTGAGCTGTGAGCTTCGTTGTTCATTCAGAGCTGCTATGCAGGTACGTTTAAGTCTGCTGCAGCAGAACTCATAAAACCTCCTTTTTTCCCCAGGTGCTCTGTCCCGGGGAGTTAGGGCTTTATTTATGAGTATTCGTTGCACTGCCCTGCCCCGCAAGGGGGCAGCCTGGTCACTGCCTGCCTGCAGAGGCTTTGCTGAGCTGCTCTGGGGTCCACCCGGCTGCTGTGTGTATTTCCCTGCAGTCCTGTTTATATGGGTGTGGTTAGAACTGCTGTGGTGATGGTGGCCCGCCTCTGTAATGGCAGACTCTCTCTGTTAAGGAGGGTTGCCTCGGCAAGGCAGGCTGCATCAGCAATGACAGACTACCTCCATAGGGGTGCAGTGCCTCGGTAATGGCAGACGCCCCCCACTCCACCGAGCTGCACCGTCCTGGTTTCAGCTGTGCTTGCTGAACACTTGGAGTGAAACTCTCAAATCCAAGTGTTTCCAATTGCAGTTTTTTTTGTGGGGGTGGTACCCACCGAGCCTGATCACCTGGCTCCCTGCCTCAGAGCCCTTTTTTTCATAAGTTGAATGGTTGACTTTCTCCCAGGTGTTCCAGTCGCCTGCTGAAAGGGCGCCGGGATCTTTTTGATTTCCCGTGCAGCGACCCAGTGTGCTGGCTGAAACAACGTCACTGCCCGGGAATCTCCTGGCCTGGCTTTATGTTTCAGTCCTGTTTAATCAGATGACTGTGCTAATCTGCCTTCCCGGATCTCTAATTGGCAGTTTAACAGGGTAACCAGACCAGTTTATTTTGTAGGGAAAGCTGCTGTGCTGCGTTGCCAGCCAAAACAGCCACACCGGCTGAAACAGCTGTGCCGGCCAAAACAGCCACGCTGGCAACCCTTGGGGCTCCTCCGCCTGGGAATCTCTTGGTCTGTGGGCAATTAACACCCGTCTGGAAATGCGGTGTCCACTCACCGTCTGCGCTTTCACTGGGAGCTGCAATCCTGAGCTGGTCCTATAGCGCCATTTTCTCTTCTTTTCTGCCAAAGCCAATACTCTTATCCTGATCACAAGGTGAAGTCCCTCAATAGGCCATCTGCAAGCTAAGGAGCCAGGAAGCCAGTCTGAATCCCCAAACCTCAAAAGTAGGGAAGCTGATAGGGCAACCTTAAGTCTGTGGCCAAAGGCCCAAGAGCCCCTGGGAAATTACTGGTATAAATCCAAGGGTCCAAAATCTGAAGAACTTGGAGTCTGATGTTCCAGGGCAGGAAGCATCCAGCACAGGAGAAATACAGAGAAAAAGCATCCACGCAGGAGAAAGGAAACAGATGGAGAAAAAGGAAACAGAAGACTTAGCCAGTATAGTGTTTCCATGTTCTTCTGCTTGCTTTTATTCTAGCTGTGCTGGGAGCTGATTGTGCCCACCCCGCTGCACACTCTTTAAAAATGTTGTTTCTTGTTTGTGTATATATTTACGTTCTGTGTATATAGATTCCAAATATTATACTTTGGTCAGATGATTTGTTTGCAAATATTTCTGCCATTCTGTAGGTTGTTTACTTTGTTGATAGTTTATTTTGCTGTTCACGAAGTTCTTTAATTAGGTTCCCTTTGTCGATTTTTGGTTTTGCTGCAATTGCTTTTGGCATTTTCATAATGAAATCTTTGCCTGCTGCTATTTCCAGGATGGTATTTCCTAGATTATCCTCCACGGGTTTTTGGTTTGTTTGTTTGTTTGTTTTTTTGTTTTGTTTTAAAGACAAAGTCTCCATCTGTCACCCAGGTTGGATAGCAGTGGCATGATTTCAGCTTACTGCAAGCTTTATCTCCCGGGTTCAAGTGATTCTCATGCCTCAGCCTCCTGAGTAGCTGGGATTATAGGCAAGCACCACCATGCCAGGCTAATTTTTTTTTTTTTTTTTTGTAAAGACGGGATTTCACCATGTCAGCCAGACTAGTCTCGAGCTTCTAACCTCAAGTGATCTGCCTGCCTCGGCCTCCCAAACTGTTGTGCTTATAGGCATGAGCCACCACACCCTGCCTTTCCACTGTTTTTATAGTTTTAAGTTGTATGTTTAAGTCTCAATCCATCTTGAATAGATTTTTATATATGTTGTAAGAAAGGGGTCTGGTTTCAATCTTCTGCATATGGCTAACTGGTAATACAGCACCATTTATTGAATAGGAAGTCCTTTTTCCATTGCTTGTTTTTGTCAGCTTTGTCAAAGTTCAGATGGTTGTAGGTGTGTGGCATTATTTTTGGGCTCTCTATTCTGTTTCATTGGTCTGCGTGTCTGTTTTTGCACCATACCAGGCTGTTTTGGTTACTGTTGCCTTTTAGTATACTTTGACGTCTGGTAACCTGATTCTTCTAGCTTTGTTATTTTTGCTTAGTGTTGCCTTGGGTGTTCTTCAAGTGTTTTTGGTTCCTATGGATTTTAAGATAGCTTTTTTCTAAGTCTGAAGAATGCCATTTATAGTTTGATAGGACCAGGATTGAATCTATAAATTGTTTCCGACAGTATAGCTGTTTTAACAGTATTGATTTTTCCTACCTATGAGCATGGACTGTTTTTCCGTTTGCATCATCTCTGATTTCTTTGAGAGTGTTTTACAATTTTCATTATAGAGATCTTCCACTTCCTTGGTTAGCTGTACATTTTATTCTTTTTGTGGCAGTTGTGTATGGGATTGTGTTCCTAATTTGACTGTCTGTCTGGATGTTGTTGCTATATGTAGGAATGCTACTGATTTTTGTGGCTTGATTTTTGTATCTTGAAATTTTGCTGAAGTTCTCAGATCAAGGAGCTTTTGGGCAGAAAATGTGAGGTTTTGTAGTTATCGAATCATGTTGTCTGGGAACTCTGATAGTTTGTCTTACTTTCTTCTGCCTGATTGCTCTGGCCAGGACTTGCAGGACTATGTTAAATATGAGCAGTGAGAAAGGGCATTCTTCTTCAGATTTTCAAGGGGAATGCTTTTGGCTTTTGCCATTTGCCCATTCAGTATGATGTTGTCTGTGGGTTTGTCATAGATGTCTCTTATTATTTTGAACTATGCTCATTCAGTGCCTACTTTACTGAGGGTTTTTAACATGAGGGGATGTTGAATTTTATTGAAAGCCTGTAGTGTGCATCTATTGCAATACTCATGTGGTTTTAATTTTATTTCTGTTTATGTGATGAATTACATTTATTAATTTGCGTATTTTGAACCAACCTTGCATCCCAGGGATCAAGCCTTCATGATCATGATAGATTAGCTTTTTGATGTGCTGCTGTATTTGGTTTGCTAGTCATTTGTTGAGGATTTTTGTATCGGTGTTTGTCAAGGGCATTGGCCTGAAGTTTCTGTTTCTTGTTTTGTCTCTGCCAAGTTTTAGTATTAGTATGATGTTAGCCTCATTGAATGAATTTGAGAGGAGTTCCTCCTCCCCAATGTTTTGGAAGGTTTCAGTTGGAAGGGTACTAGTTCTTTATACATCTGGTAGCATTACACTGTGAATCCATCTGGTCCTGGAGTTTTTCTGGCTGTTAGGCTTTTTATTGCTGATTCAGTTTTGGAACTCATTATTGGTCTGCTGAGGTATTCAGTTTCTTCTTTTTTCATCTTGGAAGGTTGTATGTTTCCATCTAGAGTTTGTAGTTTGTGTGCATAGAGGTGTTCCTATCAATTTCTGAGGTTTTTTTGTTTTTGCGCTTCCGTGGGGTCAGCAGTGTTGGTTTTTTTTTTTTTTTGAGACTGGGTTTTGCTCTGTCACCCAGAATGCTGGAGTTATAGCAGTTTGATCACAACTCACTGCAGCCTCAGCCTCCTGGGCACAAGCAGTCCTGCTCCAGCCCCTAGGTAGCTGTCACTACAGGCATGCTCTACCATTCTTGGCTAATGTTTTTTTTTTTAAAGAGGTTGTTTTGTCCTGTTGCTCAGGCTGGTTTTGAACTCCTGGGTTCAAGCAATCCTCCCACTCCAGCCTCCCAAAGGACCAGGATTACAGGCATAAGTCACTGTACCTAGTCCACTTTGTCTTTTTGAGATGGAGTCTTGCTCTGTTATCCAGACTGAAATGCAGTGGTGTGGTACCATCTCGGCTCATTGCAACTTCTGTTGTCCTAGGTTCAGGCAACTCTCCTGCCCCAGCCTTCTGAGTAGCTGAGATTATAGACCATCATGCCCGGCTAATTTTTGTGTTTTTAGTACAGATGGGGTTTTGCCATGTTGGCCAGGCTGGTCTTGAACTCCTGACCTCAGGTGATTTGCCTACCTCGGCCTCCCAAAGAGCTGGAATTACAGGTGCGAGCCACTGCACCTGGCCTTGCTTTGTCATTTCTTTTTTTTTTTTTTTTATTGGATTATAGGTTTTGGGGTACATGAGCAGAGCATGCAAGACATTTGCGTAGGTACACACATGGCAGTGTGCTTTGCTTTTCTTCTCCCCTTCACCCACATTTGGCATTTCTCCCCAGGCTATCCCTCCCCACCTCCCCCTCCCACTGGCCCTCCCCTTTTCCCCCCAATAGACCCCACTGTTTAGTACTCCCCTTTCTGTGTCCATGTGTTCTCATTTTTCATCACCCACCTATGAGTGAGAATATGCGGTGTTTCATTTTCTGTTCTTGTGTCAGTTTGCTGAGGATGATGTTTTCCAGATTCATCCATGTCCCTACAAACGACACAAACTCATCATTTCTGATTGCTGCATAATATTCCATGGTGTATATGTGCCACATTTTTCCAATCCAGTCTATTGCTTTGTCATTTCTTAATTATGTATTTGGATTTTCTCTCCCTTTTAAAAAAAATTTGTCTAGCCAGCAGTTTATCTTACTCAATTTTTTTTTTTTCTCAAAGAATCATTCCTTGGATTTGCTCATCTTTTGTATGGTTTTCCCATCTCAGTTTCCTTAGTTTAGCCTGATTTTGGTTATTCCTTGTCTTTCAGCTTTAGTATTTGTTTGAGGAGTTTCTCTAAGCTGTGAAGTTAGGTTGTTAATTTGAGATCCAACTTTTTGATGTGGGCCTGGAATGCAAGAAACTTTCCTCTTAACACTGCCTTAGCTGTGTCCCAGAGATTTTGTTATGTTGTATTTTTGTTCTCATTAGTTTCGAAGAATTTCTTCATTTCTGCCTCAATTTTATTACTGACCCAAAAGTCATTCAGAAGTGGGTTATTTAATTTTCATGTAATTGTATAGTTTTTAGCTATTTTCTTAGTAATGATTTTTGTTTTTATTGTGCAGTGGTCTGAGAGTATGGTTGGCAAAATACAGGTTTTTTTGAGTTTTCTGGAGATTGTGTGGTCAGTTTTTGTTTTGTTTTGTTTGTTGGTTTTTTTGAGAGAGACTCCTACTCTGTCGCCAGGGTGGAGTGCAGTGGCGCGGTCTTGGCTCACTGCAACCTTCGCCTCCCAGGTTCAAGCTATTCTTTTGCCTCAGCCTCCGTAGTAGCTGGGGCTATAGGTACGTGCCACCACGCCCAGCTGATTTTTGTATTTTTAGTAGAGACGGGGTATCACCATGTTGACCAGGATGGTCTTACTCTCTGGACCTCATGATTCATGCACGTCGGGCTCCCAGAGTGCTGGTATTAAAGGCGTGTGCCACCGCGCCAGGCCAGGATTGTGTGGTCAGTTCTAAAGTATGTGCCATGTGATGATGAGAAGAATTTTATATCTAGTTTACAAAAATTAGCTGGGCATGATGGCACACACCTGTTACCCCAGCTACTGGAGAGGCCAAGGCATGAAAATCAATTGAACATTGGAGGTGGAGGTTGCAGTGAGTTGAGATCACACCACTGCCTCCAACCAGGATAATGTGGAGGCAGGCCCAGCTGGATGCTGTGCACACAGGAGGTTTGAGTGAGGAATTCCTAGCTTAGGAAATGGCAAACTTTTGTAAGCAAAGGTTGAGCAACCAAACCAAACGTGCTCAATCTTTGCTGCTGGGGTAGATAGTCACTGTCCTGGAGAGCAAACCATCCTGATCTCTTCTCTAGAGGAATATAATATTTCTATTTTCTAAGGTTATTTGCTGTAGAAACCTTTGAAAGATATCCTGGAACAAAGGGCATCAGTCAATGCCTCCGTCCAGAAAATAGGTAGAAATATGAGAGATCCATAGAGCATTATCCTCCAACAAAATTTCTTTCATGAGTCTCCGTAGAAGGATAATCACAAGTAGTCAGAGTCTTTGACTTTGCTACAGTAAGTGCAAAATTATCACACATAACATTCTGGTGCTATTTGCATGTCAGCTGTATTATCTGTTGCTGTGTAGGAAATCACTCTAAATCTTACCCACTTAAATATTTTTTATTTTAAAAGTTTCTGAAGGTCGGGAACTGGGTAGTGAATTGTCTGGTTGGTTGTGGAACAGGGGCACTCATGAAGTTGCAAGCAAGCTGTCAGCTAGGGCTGCAGTCATCTGAAGGTTTGCTGGCCTGCAAGATCTGTTTCCTCAGTCTGTCAGTCAGTAGTCTTCACTTCCTCACTGCTGTTTGCCAGAGGCCTCAGTTCCTTGCCATGTGTACCTTTCAGGGCTGCTAATCATATATGGTGGCTACTTTACCAGGGAGGGACTTCTCCCGCAGCCCCTGAGAGTTTGGATGGTTGACCAGATGGACCTAATGGACATTACAGAACTCTCCATTCAAAAACAATAGCCTAGATTTTGAACTGGTAAAAACCATGTCCTGTTTCTTTGTCATGCCAGGGCACAGAAGAACAAACCTCCCTCAACATAATATATTTTATACATTACATACATACAAATACACAACATAATGTATTTCAGTGATTCATCTTCTCATTTGTCTTCCCTAGATTTTAAACTCTGTGAGAACACGGACAAGGATTCTTTAGAGAAAGTATCCCTAACACCTAGCAAATCTTTATTATGTCATCTTGGAAAGCGATATTAGATTTGAATGTTGAAAGTCTTGATTCTCTTATAATAATACTTTAAGTTTGAATAAACCATTAATAAAAAGGTGAGTGAATCTTTAAATTATAATTATTTGAGACAGAACCTCGCTCTGTTGCCCAGGCCGGATGCAGTGACACTTTCTCAGCTCACTTCAACTTCTGCTTCACGGATTCAATCGATTCTTCTGCCTCAGCCTCCCGAGTAGCTGGGACTAAAGATGCACATCACCATGGCTGGCTAACCTTTGTATTTTTAGTGGAGATGCGGTTTTGCTATGATGGCCAGGCTGGTCTAGAACTCCTGACCTCAAGCGTTCCGCCTGCCTCAGCCTCCCAAAGTGCTGGGATTACAGGCATGAGCCACCATGTCTGGCCTTTTAATTTTTAAAATGACGTTTACCAGCTTTATATTACTATATCTGGAATGCTATTTTGGCTACTGTAACCAATTGGATTACACTTTGGGGTAGTTTTATGATTGTAAATAGGCATAGACAATACTTTTAACTGTGACCTGCTCATTTATTAATCTATCATTAGTCACAGTGGGCTAGAGTAATGGCAGAACAACAGTAAACACTAATGTGGCACATAATATGTACCCAGGTGTAGTTCTGAGTGAGGTTGGTGGCGGGGGGGGGGGGGGGGGGGACGACAAGTGCTTCATTAACCTTCAGATAGGTTAAGTGGTTTCATTTCATAGCAGTAAATGCCAACGCTGATACTCAAATCACCATCCCTGAATTCATGCATAAACCTCTTTTAAGTAGTTGGTAGTAGGCAAGGGTTTAGAGTTATATGTGGTGGCCTTGACATGAACATTTTAGATATTCAGAGTTACCCAATCAGTGGACTCTCCTTTAATCTGTGTGTTCTTACTGCAAAAAATTGTTTCTGAATTTGTTTTTTATTTATTTATTTTTTTGAGATGGAGTCTCACTCTGGCACCAGGCTGGAGTGCAGTGACGCCATCTTGGCTCACTGCAATCTCCATCTCCTGGATTCAAGCTGATACCACAGCCTCCCGAGTAGCTGGGACTATAGGGATGCACTACCACGCCCAGCTAATTTTTTGTATTTTAGTAGAAATGGGGTTTCACCAAGTTGGCCAGGATGGTCTTGATCTACTGACCTCATGATCCACCCACCTTGGCCTCCCCAAGTGCTGGGATTACAGGCATGAGCCACTGTGTCCAGCTGAATCCATTTATAGTTTATAAAAAGAAAACACCATTTTCCTCATTAGCAATTTAAAGCACAATTTAAATTACATTCACCACAGCATAATTTCTGATATTTAGTATTATTATTATTAGTGTTTCTGCTGTGGTGAATGTAATTTAAATTACTGATGAGGAAAATATTATTTTCATTTATATTTATCTTACTCTTAAGTAATTTTTGTTATTTGTTTTGAGACAGGGTCTTGCTTTGTCTCCCAGGTTGGAGTGCAGTGGCGTGATCACTACTCACTGCAGCTTCGACCTCCTGAACCCACATGATCCTCCTGAGTAGCTGGGATCACAGGCATTTGCCACCATGCCCAGCAAAATTTTTTAAATTTTGGAATGACTGAGAAATTCATTCTGTTGCCCAGGCTGGTGTCGAACTCCTGTCTCAAAGTGATCTTTTTTGCCTCCAGTGTGATTACCGACAGTGTGAGCCACCATGCCCAGCCTGTTGTTAATTTTTTAAGTCATAGATAGGTAGGGATACCCCTGTGTCTTTTGGAATATTAGCCTTTGCTCTAGTTTTTTCTCTAGAGCAGTCTCCCATTCATTACTGCTATAGGAAATATTTGACTGTAATAACAGAGATTGACTTGTATTCAAGAGTTCTGATTGACTGCTTTTGAATTTCTTCCAGTTTCAAGGGAGTTTAGTGGTTGTACCAGAGACTTCATTATTGTTTATATTTTTAGATGCTACTAAGAGCTTTTACAAGTGTCCTTTTTTATATTTAGTATTATTATTTTCAGTGTTTCTGCCATGGTGAATGTAGTTTAAATTGTGCTTTAAATTACTAATGAGGAAAGTAGTATTTTCTTAGATGAAAACATTTTTACTTGATAGCACCTGCAGGTATTTTCTTTATAGTTCAGGGATATGGCTGTCAAGTTTTAGGAAGAATGTGCTGTAAAAATTTAAAGCAATGATTTATTTTCATATTTCTTTATAACCTAAATTAGCTAAAGAATGATTGTAAAATTTTGTTGATGGCCAATTTTCAACTTGGGCAATATTTTTGCTATCTTATACTGAGAAAATAGCTGTTACCCGAAATGGTGGTTGTAATTTTATTCCGTAATTATTCTTTCTTTGTTCACAACATCATGCACTTAATTCATGTCAGAATCCTAGTTAGTTGTGTCTTTAGACTTTCACCTTTTGAATGTGTCTCATGGATTCTTCATATTGTCACCTTTTTCTTCTGTACCTGTGTGTGTCCTCACACAGTAGGTAGTCTGGTCTTTACTGAAACATTCTTATTTATTTGTTTATTTTGAGACGAGTCTCGTTCTGTAGCCCAGGCTGGACTGCAGTCGTGTACCCTAAGCTCACTGCAGCCTCCACTTCCTGGGTTCAGGCAATTCTCCTGCCTCAGCCTCCCAAGTAGCTGGGACTACAGGTGCCCGCCACCACACCTGGCTACAGAACTATTCTTTCTAGGCCTTTTCAACTTGACTGCAAGGAAATAAGTCTTTTTTTAAAAGACTGTAATTTTTTTTAGAGTTTTAGGTTTGCTGCAGTATTGAAAGCACAGTGATAACCCATGAACTCCCTGCCCCGACATATGCATAGCCGCCCCCAGCACCAGCACCCCCTCCAAAGTAGTGTATTTGTTAGGACACATGAACCTCCACTGACACATCATTAACACAATTTTAAAAAACGTTTTACATTTTAACTCTTTTTATATTGAAAATCTTGGTTCCTTAATGACATTTACCTATTTGTTTTATGTTTTAATGCAAATGAGATATTTCAGTAGTGTTCAGCAAGAACATTATTGACAACAAATGTACTAACGTTTTAAGATTTTCTTGCAGTCCTTTTTGTCCTTACATTGTATCATACATCTTAATAATCGAACGATATCCTTTCATTGAAGTAAAAAGATTGGTTGCATATGTTCTAAATAATTTCTTTTTTTTTTTTTTTTTTTTTTTTTTTTAAGTAAAGAAAAGTGGTGGTTATTACATACGTAGTAGCAAGTCGTGCTCTGACTATTCTGAGTGGATTTAATTTTTTTAAAAAGCAAGTCATCATAAGGTTTCATTGAGATCTCTGCATATTATGTTTTTATTTTCACTTTACTGGTCTTTTTTATGTGTGTGTTTTTTTTCCTAGTTTAATCACTTTTCTGACAATTACCAGGTAGTTTCTGGAAGTGGTTGATGTTAGCTGAATTGCAGCATGTATAGCTAAGAAGGTATTAGCATATATAATATGACATATGGAATATTGACAGTGGTAAGAAAATGACAGTCCATTAGAAAAGTGATCAGAATCATTGAACAGATACTTACTTCACCTGAGAAAAAATATATGACTAGGCCAGGCGTGATGGCTTCTGCCTGTAAGCCCAGCACTTTGGGAGGCTGGGGCAGGCGGATCACCTGAGGTTAGGAGTTTGAGACCAGCCTGGCCAACATGATGAAACCCTGTCTCTACTTAAAATACAAAAATAACTACATATATATGTGTGTATGTATATATATATATATATATATATATATATATATATATATATATATGCATGTGTGCCATACCTCACACATATGCACACACATGCACCATACCTCGCTGATATACATATACACACATATATGTGTGTATATGTAAAACCATATGCCACTGCATATATATTTCTGTGGCTTATCTGTGAATAAATTTTACTTCTTTTTTTCCAGCGATGATACCTTTTTATTTGTGACTGTACTGATTAGTGCTTCCAGACAGTAGAATAGAGGTAGGGAGAGCAGGCATCCTTATCTAGTTTCTGATATTAGGGGGAAAGCATTTGGTTTTTCATCTTTAAATCCAATGTTATCTGTAGGTTTTTCATTGATGTTCCTTTATTCTTGCTTCATTGAGAATTGTGATCAAGAATGAGTGTTCTGTATTGTCAGATGATTTTTTTCTGTGTCTGATGTGCTGATAATATGCATTTTCTTTTTTAGTGTGTTAATTATGACGAATTACATTAATTGGGTTTTGAATATTGACCCAATTTTGTAGTGATAAACCCCATTTGGTCATGATGTTTTATTCTTTTTATATATTGCTTGATTTGATTCATTCGACCTTTGCCTGAAATGTTTGTATCTACATTATGAGGAAAATTGGTCTGTAGTTTTTTTATAATGTCTTTGCCTGGCTTTCAAATCAGAGTAATGCTGGTTTCATAGGATAGAGATTGAAAATATTTCCTCTTTTTTACTTTTTAGAGGAATTTGTAGAGATTTGATAGTATTTATTTCATAATGTCTAGAGAAAATATACCAATGCATTATTTATGGGAAGATTTTGAACAATAAATTTATTTTTAAAAATAGATATATGGTTATTCAGGTTTTTGTTTGTTTGGACCTTACGTGGTTTGTGTTTTTTCAGTTATTTGTCCATTTTATCTAAGTTTTCATATGGATAGGCATAAAATGATAATATTCCCCTCTATCTTTTTAATACCTCAAAGGTTCATAGTCACATTACCTCATTCATTGCTCATGATGGTAATTTGTGTTTTCTCTCCCTGCCCAATCTTCCTGGCCAGACATTTGTTAATTACTTTCATTTTCTTAAAGAACCAGCTTTTGGTTTCACTGATTTTCTCAACTGTTCTTATGCTTTTTAATTTTACTTACTATAGTTCATGTCATTATTATATTTTAATTCTTCCGTTGATTTTGGGTTAGGTTTGCTTTTCATTTTTTAGTTTCCTAAGGTGGAAACCAAGATTACTTTTTTGAGATTTTTTTCTGATACAAGCATTTAGTGCTATAAATTTCCCTCTGAGTTTTGCTTTAACAGCATTTCATGCATTCCAGTATGTTAAGTTTTCATTTTCATTTAATGTAAGACCATACTTCCTAATTTCTTTCTGATTTCTTCTTTAGCCCATGGGTTATTTTGAATTTTGTTACTTAGTTTCCAAATTTCTGAGTATTTTCTCTTCTTGGTTTGCAATTTAATTCTGTTGTGGTCTGAGGACATACTTTGTGTGATTTGAATCCTCTTTTTTTATTATTTTTATTTTTTCTTTTTTGGAGACAGAGTCTCACTCTGTTGCCCAGGCTGCAGTGTAGTGATGCAATCCTTGACTCACTGCAACCTCTGCCCCCTGGGTTCAAGAGATTCTGCCCCAGCATTTCAAATAGCTGGGACTACAGGCGTGCACCACTATGCCCAGCTAATTTTTGTATTTTTAGTAGAAACAGGATTTTGTCATATTGGCCAGGCTGGTCTTCAACTCCTGACCTCAGGTGATCCACCCGCCTTAGCCTCCCAAAGTGTTGGGATTATAGGCATGAGGCACCATACCCGGCTGAATTCTCTTATTTCTACTGAGACTTGTTTTATGGTCCAGTACATTATATATTTTGGTGAATGTTCTGTGTGCCCTTGAAAAGACTATTTGTTGTTGTTGAGTGTAGTAATCTAAATGGTAGTTAGGTCAAGCTGGTTGATAGTACGTTCAAATCTCCCATATCCTTATTGGTTTTCTTTCTGCTTGCTTTTATTAATTTTGGGGGAAGGAAATATTAAAATTTTCAGTGACACAGAATGTGTCATTATGTTATGTTACTGTGAAGAAATTTCTTTTTTCCACCCTTTCCTTTTTTTAGTGATTGTGGGTGTTGGGGGTGGTTTTCAGTGGTTATATTGAGGAACCCCACAATCAGGGCTGAGGAACCACTCTCAGCAGAACTTAGGTAACACTTAATATTATCTTTAGTAAGAAAATAAAGAGAATTTGTGGAAAATACTTCCAGAACCTTGTCTGTCATGGAGTTCTGAACTTTTGGTCAGCTCTATAAATATAATCTATTTTTTGCTAGCCAAGGAAAAGGGAATCTTTATCTTTGTTGA
Source organism: Callithrix jacchus (assembly GCF_049354715.1). Lineage (NCBI taxonomy): Eukaryota > Metazoa > Chordata > Mammalia > Primates > Cebidae > Callithrix > Callithrix jacchus. Next base: position 75,553,127 of record NC_133512.1, on the reverse strand, counting down.
GCAAGTCTCCCAAATGGCTAAAAGAGGAGAGTTTTAAGATTTTTTGGAGTCTTCTTACTAGCATAAGTAGAGGTCTAGTTATAGTAATCTTGGCTGTGCTGGAGGCATGGAAGTAGAAAACAGAGCAGTCAATTTAATGGTTACTTTACAGTTCATTCTTGTTCTCTTCATGTTTGTAATCCAGTAAGATTTTTTTTTTTTCCTGTTAGAAACAGGTCTCACTGTATTGCCCAGGCTGGTATTGGTTCAAGCAGTCCTCCTGCCTCAGCCTTCCAAAGTGCGAGAATTACAGGTGTGAACCGCTGCACTCAGCTGTGTTTTTTTAAGAAGCCAAAAAAGGGGCCGGGCGCGGTGGCTCACGCTTGTAATCCCAGCACTTTGGGAGACCGAGGCAGGTGGATTACGAGGTCGAGATCGAGACCATCATGGTCAACGTGGTGAAACCCTGTCTCTATTAAAAATACAAAAAATTACCTGGGCATGGTGGCATGTGCCTGTAATCCCAGCTACTCAGGAGGCTAAGGCAGGAGAATTGCCTGAACCCAGGAGGTGGAGGTTGCAGTGAGCCGAGATTGCGCCATTGCACTCCAGCCTGGGTAACAAGAGCGAAACTCCATCTCAAAAAAAGGCCAGGTGCGGGGGCTAATGCCTCTAATCCCAGTACTTTGGGAGGCCAAGGCAGTTGGATCACCTGAGGTCAGGAGTTTGAGACCAGCCTGCCCCACATGGCAAAACCCCATCTCTACTAAAAATACAAAAAATTTAGCCGGGTGTGGTGGTGGGCTTCTGTAATCCCAGCCGCTTGGGAGACTGAGACAGGAGAATTGCTTAAACTCGGGAGGCGGAGGTTGCAGTGAGCCGACAGTGTGCCATTGCACTCCAGCCTGGGCAGCAAGAGCAAAACTCCATCTCAAAAGAAATAAAAACAAACAAAAAACCCCAAAAATCTATGTGAAAAATACAAGGTTTTTATATTAAATAATACACATAGTGAAGTGTACATGTGTAGCAACCAAACCCTTAAGTCGTGGTGATCTTCAAGGGCCTGAGGCTTTCTGGTGCTCTGCCTAATGCTGTTAGCAGGGTCCATAGCACTGTTACTGTCCCATACTCCTTTTCTGTCCTCTGGTGAAGCAGCAAACTAGACTTTGTGTAGTGACTGTACTCATTCCCTTGTGTGCTGGGCAGTGTCGTGAACCATGAGGTATCCATTGCTAGTAGCTGTTATGGAGCACATAGTTAACTAAGCCCAGGGAATTGGGGTAGTTTCTGGTGGAGTTACTGGAGTGTTCGTTGTTGCTGATTTCCTGGGTATTAGTTAGGTTAGTGTGGTCTGCTGCACTGGGGCAGGGACCACTCTTCTTGCAGCATGAGTGTTAGAGGAGATGCCCTGTGAGCAGGGCTACTACCATTCTGAGAGAAGGGAATGAAAAATGGTCAGAAGAGACTTGATTTTGTAGGAAACCAGGAGTTACGATATGAGAATATATATAGATTTGAAATTGTGTATATCATATTTTCAAAATTTGAAGTACGTTAAGTGTTTTATACTTTGAGTTGTTTTAATAAAAAATTATTGTTACTAGCCAGGCAGGGTGGCATGTGCTTCTCTGGAGGCTGAGGTGAGAAGGTTGCTTGAACCCAGGAGTTGGAGGAGACACTGAGCCCTGTTTGTGCTGCTCCACTGCACTCCAGCCTGGCTGACAGAGCTAGCCCCCATCTCTTAAAAAAAAAAAAAAAAAAAAATGCCCCTCTTGTGTTGTTTGCCTTTTTATAGAGATAATATTTTTAGCTAGCCTGAGGGCTTCAGGGATACTGGACTCCACTAGTAATTTTGTTGTTGTTGAGCTTTCAAAGCCCTTGAGAAAAGGAGCTGCTTTGCTTATAATGTGATTACATTGGAAATAGTGCTCCTCTATTTTGGCTCACATGTATACACTTTGGCTAATTGAGGATTTGAATCTGAAAAGTGTACTAGTGATAACAGGTTTATTTTTATGCATACATTGTTTTTAAATTTAGAGACTTAAATGTTACCAATAATGTCCACTTAAGTAGTATATAGGTTTTAATTAGACATCCCATGTTCTCCGTATACTAAGACCAGGAAGCAGTCTTCTAGTTATTAAAAGTGGAGTGTATTTCTTGCTAGTTGACAAAACATGGGCTTTGGAGTCAGACCTAGTTTCCAGCCCTGAACCTAGTACTTCATAATCTCTGGTACTTGATGTTCTCTGTAGCAGTGTAAAAATAATACCATCTACTTTGTAGAGTGGTTCTAAGAATTATGATAGATCAGTCTTTCCTAAATACTTGAACTATAAAATGCAACTACGTCTCTGAAGAAGTAATTCCACGAACATGTATGTCTAGAGACTTAACACTGGAAAGTGCAGCATTTTCTGTTCTCTTACAGGTTCTCACTGTGTATTAAGACATTAGTCCTATGGTCAAGAAATCTGCTTTTCTTTTTTCAACACTGCATTTCCCAAACAGAATTCCCTTCCTCCTTCCCACTCCCCTGTTCCCCTATAGAACACCTGCAGTATATTATAGTTTATTTTTGTTTCATGAAACATCGTTTAGAAAATAAAAGTGCCTAGCACAGTGTTCCTAATTCATACTGGATAAATGGTTTCATTTCCTCCTCTAAGTGTTAATTTTAATGGTTTTAAAACTGTGTTGTATGCTGGGCGCAGTGGCTCACGTAGTCCCAGCATTTTGGGAGGCCATGGTGGGTGGATCACCTGAGGTCAAGAGTTTAAGACCACCGTGGCCAACATGGTGTGTCTAAAAATGCAAAAATCAGCTGGGCATGATGATGCAAGCCTGTAATCCCAGCTACCTGGCAGGCTGAGCCAGGAGAATGGCTTGAACCGAGGAGGTAGATAGAGGCTACAGTGAGTCAAGATGGCCACTGAACTCTAGCCTGGGTGACAGAGCAAAACTCAGCCCCCCCCCCAAAATATATGTATATATATAAAATAAATAACTGTTGTAAACTCAGAGCTCTTCTCTTTTAATTAATTTTAGTTTAATCTTCTAAGTATTAAGCTATTTAATAATTTGCTACATTTTATTCCTGATTTACTATCATTTAGTTCATATATTTAGCCCATAATGTTGTCATACACCTTAAGATTAACATCTATGAAAATCAAGCGCAGAGGCAATAGAAGAGTAAGAATCTCAGGAACACAGTGTCTGGTCAGATTCTGGCTTCACTAATTCAATGCAATTTAAGTATTTGTAAATATATTCTTAAAGAGTTCTTGAGAGCCCTCTGGGAGTACATTGAAGGATCTGGTTAGATACTTACTACAACTGATTCAGACCTTTTAAGACTAGTCACAAGCCATCCACATGTTTATTTAGTAATTTGTAAGAATTCTACAGATTAAAAAAATGAGAACATCTTTACAATACAAAAGCAATGTTCAATTAAAAGACTGAAAAATGTGTTTCCAAAGTAAAAAAAAGTAGTAAAATATTGTTTTAGAAAAATTGAAGAAATTGAGAAAGCATAGATTAAAAGAATAAAATGTAAAGAGAGTAAAAGTAGGAATGTTCATTGCTAACATCTTATCCTCCTGGAGTGTTTCTTAAGTATTTCACAAAAACGGTACCATATTATCCATGCTAGTTTGCAGCTTGCTTTATTTTGCTTAAAAATGCAAAGTGATGAACTTCTTGTGCCAGATATCACACCCTGGCACACCCTTGAGAGGAAGTCACCCTGCTTCCTCTCAAGAGACTGCCTTAACAGGGTGCCCTCTATCCAGCTCTGATTCCTTCCTTCCTTCCTTCCTTCCTTCCTTCCTTCCTTCCTTCCTTCCTTCCTTCCTTCCTTCCTTCCTTCCTTCCTTCCTTCCCTCCCTCCCTCCCTCCCTCCCTCCCTCCCTCCCTCCCTCCCTCCCTTCCTTTCTCCTTCCCTCCCTCCCTCCCTCCCTCCCTCCCTCCCTCTCACTCTGTTACCCAGGGTGGAGTGCAGTGGCACAATCTCAGCTCACTATAATCCCTGCTTCCGGGTTTCAAATAATTCTTCTCCCTCAGCCTCCCAAGTAGCTGGGATTACAGGTGTGTGCCACCACGCCCGACTGATTTTTTTGTATTTTTAGTAGAGACGGGGTTTCACCATGTTGACCAGGCTAGTCTCGAACTCCAGACCTCAGGTGATCCACCTGCCTTGGTCTCCCAAAGTGCTGAGATTACAGGCTTTAGCCACCACACCCAGCCTCATTTCTTCATTTGTAAGGAGTGTTTCCAGGCAGGAGTTAGAGGTTGGCAGAAGAGTAATGAGAGGAATATGCCCTGTTGGAGGGTAAATTAAGACATACATTGTACAGTTTTTAGTTAGTTTTGAATAAACTGTTGGATGTATGCAGAATTACGCTGAGTAAACACTGTTTTGGTCAGTTTTCTTGTACAGATCCAAAAAGAGTTGAATTTAACTTATTGTTTAGGAGAAAAAAGTCTTTAAATACCAAGAGCTGGTGTGTGCACAATGTATACACCTAGATTGAAATACAGAACCTTGGCTGGGCGTGATGGCTCATGCTTATAATCCTAGCACTTTGGGAGGGGAGACGTGTGGATTGCTTGAGCCTAGAAGTTCAAGACCAGCCTTGGTAACGTGGTAAAACCCTGTCTCTACAAAAATTAGTTGGGTGTGGTGGTGCATGCCTGTAGTTCCAGCTACCTGAGAGACTGAGGTGGGAGGACCTCTTGAGTCTGGGAGTCAGGGGTTGCAGTGAGCTGAGATTATGCCATTGCATTCCAGTCTAGACAACAGAGTGAGACCCTGTTTTAAAACTAAATAAGTAGGCCGGGCGCGGTGCCTCATGTCTGTAATCCCAGCACTTTGGGAGGCTGAGGCAGGTGGATTACAAAGTCAAGAGATTGAGACCATCCTGGCCAACATGGTGAAACCCAGTCTCTACTAAAAATACAAAAATTAGCTGAACGTGGTGCCGTGCGCCTGTAGTCCCAGCTACTCAGGAGGCTGAGACAGGAGAATTGCTTGAACCCAGGAGGTGGAGGTTGCTGTGAGCCGAGATTGCGCCACTGCACTCCAGCTTGGCGCCTGGTGACAGAGCGAGACTGTATCTCAAAAATAAATAAATAAAATAAGTAAGTAAATATAGAACCTCAAGTTATTGTTATGGGGTGCTGATGGATCATTCATTGCCTCTTTAATTTAAAACAAGAAGCCTAATAGGAATTCATAGAACACTTTTTGCTCAGGATGGAGTGCAGTGGCATGATCTGGCTTATTGAAGCCTGTGCCCAGGTTCAAATGATTCCTTTTCCCCTGCCCTCCCTGCAACAGCTTCCCAAACAGCTGGAATTACAGATGCTTACCACCATGCCCAGCTAATTTTTGTATTTTTAGTAGAGACCGGGCTTCACCATGTTGGTCAGGCTGGTCTTGAACTCCTGGCCTCAAGTGATCCACGTCCCTCAGCCTCCCAAAGTGCTGGGATTACAGGCGTGAGCCACTGCGCCCAGCCAACACTTTTTCTTGTTGAAAGATATTCCTTGGGAAAAAAAAAGGGGTTGTATTATTAAACATGTTTTAGTCTGCATGTGTTATGCAGAGCTTTCCTTAATGACATCAAGAATTGACAAAAGAAGAGGTGAATTGTTTCTACTGCTTTTTGAATTTTTTTCTTTCTTTGTTGTTTTTTTAAGGTGGCTATCATCCAGTGAAAATTGGAGACCTCTTCAATGGCCGGTATCATGTTATTAGAAAGCTTGGATGGGGACACTTCTCTACTGTCTGGCTGTGCTGGGATATGCAGTAAGTGTTCTTTGTCATTTGCACATTTGTATCTTGGAGTAGCTCAGATTTGTGTTCTAAGAGGGTATGGCTGAGGGTCACAACTGCTTTGTTCAGGTATGTGAAGTGCTTAGCGCAGGCCTGCTTCAGTTGGCTAGATTCCTTCCTGCCCCCCTGCCTTACTTTGAAGTTCACTTCCAATCTTAAAATGTTACTTGATTCCAGCTTTATTGCGAAGTTTATTCATTGAAATTGCTTTGCATAGGGATCATATTATTTTTCTAGTAATTTGTCCATATCATACTAACATAATGTATAGTCTAGGCTTTTCAAATCAATCGTTTCTAACTTTTCAAAGCCATGATCCCATAGTAAGAAACTTCATTGCTACTCCAAATATATAAACACATGTATTTTGTGCGTGCCTCTGTGTGTACTGAAACAAAAGTGTTAGAAGAGAGTAATTTTCCATACTGTTCAGTTGGTGTTTAATATATGTGAAAACTCTGTTACTTTTCTAGTCTTATTTTAATTAGGGAAAAAACAAAACAACAAAGCATATAAGAGATTCTCTTGACCCATGCTAATTAAATGTGGTCCCCTAGTTTGGAAAGTACTGTTTTAAAGGAACGCTTGTGTTTCTGTTTATTGGATAGATCTGATTGCAAGTTGAATATCCTTTATCTGAAATGCTTGAGACCAGAAGTGTTTTGGATTTTGGAACATTTGTGTGTATAAGCAATGAAGTATCTTGGAGAAGGGACTGAAGTCTAAACACAAAATTCATTATGTTTCATATACACTGTATAAACATAATCTGAAGGCAATTTTATACAATATTTTAAATAATGTTATGCATGATGCAAAGTTTTTACTGAGTTTTTATTGCAGTCAGAGGTGGAATTTTACACTGTGGCATCATGTTGACACACTCATAATATTTAGGTTTTGGAGTGTTTTGGATCTTACATTTTCAGTTAGGGATGTTCAACCTGTATGCAAGTCATTTCTTCTACTGATAATGTAGATAAATGGGCTTTTTTTTTTTTTTAAGGGGGAAAAGATTTGTTGCAATGAAAGTTGTAAAAAGTGCCCAGCATTATACGGAGACAGCCTTGGATGAAATAAAATTGCTCAAATGTGTAAGTACTTTAAAAATGTGAATGATATAAGAAAAATTAATGACTTAAAATCTCATAGAAAGGTTTTTCTGGGTAGTACTAAATTAAAGTCAAGTTTGGCTGGGTGCGGTGGCTTATGCTTGTAATCCCAGCACTTTAGGATCCCAAGGTGGGCGGATCACTTGAGGTCAATACCAGCCTGGCCAACATGGCAAAACTCTGTCTCTACTAAAAATAGCCAGGCTTGGTGGTGGGTGTCAGTAATCCCAACTACTTGGGAGGCTGAGGCACAAGCATCTCTTGAACTTGGGAGACAGAGGTTGCATGAGTTGAGATTGCACCAGTGAACTCCAGCCTGGGCAGCAGAGTGATACTTCATGTAAGAATAAATAAATAAGTAAAAATGAAAATAAATAACTTCAGGTGATGAATTTTTTTTATTTTAAAGAATCACTTTTATTTGAACGGTATTGGTGCCATAATGGGAAAACCTGCTTTGTCTTAAACTTCTGTGTCCTTGCATTCATTTTTCTTGGCATAGGTTCGAGAAAGTGATCCCAGTGACCCAAACAAAGACATGGTGGTCCAGCTCATTGATGACTTCAAGATTTCAGGCATGAATGGGATACGTATCCTTTACTTCCTGATTTATATTGGAAATATATCAAGTTCCTGTAATCTCTGATTGTTGCTGTATCACCCTCAACATCTTCAACATAAACAGACTGTCTAGGAACATTGTCAAACATTGTAAAGTGGTCTGTCTAGGGTGGTTTGCATGGCTTTTTGGGGTTTTTCATATAGTAGCATCTTAGAAACTTATTTTTAACACAATAGGTCGACTTAATTTTGATGTGGAATTATTGATGGTTTTCTGTTAATTGTGGTAAAATTTTATTTTATTTTATTTATTTGTGCTGTGGTAGATAAAAGTATATGTCATCAACACTTCTTTGTGTTTTAAGCTTTCTAAAACCAGTGCACAGGAACAATCTGTGTGTGACCCAGTGGTTGCAAAACACCATGTGAGAATGGAGCATTGGTTAAAATAAAAGGAATAATGCTGTATAAATGTCCACATCTGCAGGTGACACTTGAGTACTCTCAGTTCTGAATAGTACTAATAATTGCTGATTTCTGTTTCCAGAATGATAGAACTGAGCCTTTCAAATAATTGTCCTACAGAGGCTCACCTTTCTGTCAGGTGAATATGGAAACATTTTGGTTTTCTTGATTTTATTCCCAGTTATCTACATTGCAAAAGTTTAGAAAAAGTAAAATGATATATTTTCTATACTCCTTGGTAAATCTGACATAAGCTCGTGCTTCATAGAAAATACCTTTATTGCCTGGCACGGTGGCTCATGCCTGTCATCCCAGCACTTTGGGAGGTTGAGGTGGGCAGATCACGAGGTTAGGAGATTGAGACCATCCTGGCTAACATGGTGAAACACTGTCTCTACTAAAAATGCAAAAAATTAGGCGGGCATGGCGGCACACCCTGTAGTCCTAGCTACTCAGGAGGCTGAGGCAGGAGAATCACTTGAACGCAGGAGGGAAGGTTTGCAGTGAGCCGAGATTGCGCCACTGCACTCTAGCCTGGGTGACAGAGCGAGACTCTGTCTCAAGAAAAAAAAAATGAAAATACCTTTATTGTTTTTCTTCACAAATTTTATTGGGAGAAATTTCAAACATATGAGAGTATACTACAATAAATTTTTGTAAGTTTGTCACTCACATTTAATTATTGTTATGGTTTGGCCATAATGCTCCATCTGTCTTTTCTTGCTAAATTATTATAGAGCAAATTCTAGAAGTCATGTCCTTTTACTTTGGTGAATGTCATTGTGAATCTTTCAAAAAATACAAACTTTTAAACAAACATAGCCATAAAACTCACCAAAGACATTTACAGTTTTTTGGTATTGAATCAGATATCTTTGGTATTGGAGACCTCTTCATTCAGATTTCCTTGGTATTGCAAAACTGAATTTCTAAAGACACATTTGAATGATTTTTAACAATATTGTTTTCTCCTGAGTCTGTATTGACTTACTTCAGTTGTTCAGCTGAAGATTAATTTGTTCAATTTCCGTTTTTCTCTTTATTGTTAGAATATGATACACAGAGTATTTGAATTATCCTGACAGAAGTTAATGATTCTTAACAGAGGAAAGTGTTTCTTGGTCAGCTATAAGATTTGGTGTTTCTCAGGCCGGGCGCGGCGGCTCACGCCTATAATCCCAGCACTTTGGGAGGCCGAGGCAGGTGGATCACGAGGTCAAGAGATCGAGACCATCCTGGTCAACAAAGTGAAACCCCGTCTCTACTAAAAAAACAAAAATTAGCTGGGCATGGTGATGCGCGCCTGTAGTCCTAGCTATTCGGGAGGCTGAGGCAGGAGAATTGCTTGAACCCAGAAGGCGGAGGTTGCAGTGAGCCAAGATTGTGCTATTGCACTCCAGCCTGGGTAACAACAGCGAAACTCTGTCTAAAAAAAAAAAAAAAAAAAAAAAAAAGATTTGGCGTTTCTCATGTTTTTTTAAAAGGATCGCCTTAGTCTTAATACTAGGTATCTTTGGAAGTATGTCTGGTAACAAGACAAGCAACGACGTCTCTTGAATTTTCTTTCTTTTTTGAGAATATTAGTTGTTTTGACCATGCTACTAAGTTATGTGGGTGCCTGTTGGTTTTGATGGGGACTCAGGAGGAAATAATTTAGGATTGTAGAAAGGGTTTGCATCTTACCCTTATCCTTCCTCCACCTGAGGACTTGGCAAAGGATAGCTCCTGGGGGAAGTAACAGAGACCAAAGTATCCCAAAACCTGTAGCTCAGAGAAGAGAGGAAAATTGAAGAGAAAATGACTTCAGTTTCAGGAATATTTTTGCTGTACGTGCATGTTGGGTCCTCTGAGATAGCCCTTTGTGTGCTTTTCTTTTTCTTTTCTTTTTTCTCTTTTCTTTTCTTTCTTTTTTTGGGACGGAGTTTCGCTCTTGTTATCCAGCCTGGAGTGCAATGGCGCGATCTTGGCTCACTGCAACCTCCGCCTCCTGGGTTCAGGCAATTCTCCTGCCTCAGCCTCCCGAGTAGCTGGGATTACAGGCACACGCCACCGTGCCCAGCTAATTTTTTGTATTATTAGTAGAGACGGGGTTTCACCATGTTGACCAGGATGGTCTCGATCTCTTGACCCCATGATCCACCCGCCTCAGCCTCCCAAAGTGCTGGGATTACAGGTGTGAGCCACCATGCCGGCCTTGTGTGCTTTTCAAAGGTTCAAGAAAATTGGATCACTTATTCAGAGGCATGTGATGCATGGGTGCTAAGTTGTGTCAGTAGCTATGGTCTTCTGGCTTCTCTCAGATTTTTTGCTCTTTATATCATGTTTGGAACAGATCTGCCATTTTGATATTTTACTTTCACAGATGTCAGAAGCCTAAGGGTAAGGCTTTTTCCCATATTTAAACTCCAAAGTTACATCCAGTTTATACTAAGTCATGATCAATTAGGGAAGCATTTCCTTTACTCTGTATATTTGAGAAGGTTTTTATACAAGGGATTGTCACCAAGTTCATAGAAAAATTAGATTAAGAGATAAAATGAAGAATATAAACTTACTTCTCACATAAGTTTCATCAAGTTGAAGACACTTTTAGAAACAATGATACCGGCCATTTAGTTGCTCCCCAAAGAACCAAGGGTTCTAGGAATTTAACCATGTCAGTGCAGTCTTTTTTAAATTATTAACTGAAGAAAAGTTGGTGCCCTTTTTAAGATTAGGAAACAACAATTAGTAGTAGCGAAATAAGGATTATAAGGGGAACGTCTATTGAATTTCCATTGAAACTCTCACTAAATTGCCCTTATTTGATGAGAGGAATGTGGGGGAACATTTACATGGTGAAGGACTCCCTGGTGAAGTTTTCTCAGGTATTTTCCTGCTAAAGCATTGGTTGACTTTCTTAAAAAAATCTCATAATGAGTAGGTGTTAACCACTCTTTGGCCCTCCATAAAGTCAACAAGCAAAATGCCTTGAGCATCCCAAAAAACCATTGCCATACCTTTGCTCTTCACTGCTCCACTTGTGCACTGACTGGACCTTGCTACCTCTGGATAGTCATTGTTTTGATTGTGCTTTGTCTTCAGGATGACACTGTAGAACCATGTTTTAGGTCTTGTTACAGTCCTTTGAAGAAATGCTTCAGGATCTTGATCCTACCTTTTGAAATTTCCACGGAAAACTCTGCTTTTGTCTTGATCCGGGAGTGTTGGTTTTGGCACCCATTTAGTGGAAAGTTTACTCAACTTTAATTTTCAATCAGAATTGCCTAAGTTGAACTAGTCATGATGTCTCTGGTGTCGGCTTGTTTGTGCTTTTGTCTGTCGTCCTCAATTAGGGTGCAAACTTTTTTACAAACAAATTGATGTGAATGATCTACTGCTGCAGGCGTCATCTTCAACATTATCTCACCCTTCTTAAAACAGGTTATCTATTTGTAAACTGCTGACTTCTTTGGGGTATTGTCCCCATGTACTTAAGAAGCATCAGTGATTTTACCATTCTTTTACACAGGCTTCACCATCAATTTGATGTTTGTTATTGCTTCCTTTTTAGAATTCATGTTGCTCTGATAGAGGCTTTTTCAAACTGATGTCCTATCTTGTTAGTGCCTCAAACTAGATTCTGTTCAGATATGTTAACAAACTAGTATGAGTTTATTTTGATGCAAACATTTTTTGACATTTATGCATAGTGTTGTATTTTCATAAACTTTTTGAAAATCTATCATATTTCTTTTAGAAATTCATCTTGAGTATACTAGAAGGTAACAGTGGCTACTAATGTTACCTCATCCTTTTTCTCAGTTAATTTCTGCTAGCTGCTGAGTGTATTTTTCCTTTTAGATAGATAAATAGGTAGGTAGAGAGCAGCAGAGCAGTCACTTCTTCTCTGTCTGACCTGCAAGGTCTTCCTTGGGACAGCTAATAGAACATTTCTTTGGAGAAACTACTCAATTTGTGGGTAAACAGAGGTTTTTGAAATATACATTCTAGTGAAAAAATCATCAGAGTCCAGATGTGCCAGTGCTTTGAGAAGACTTAGATTATGTTTTGGAAATCCTGGGCCTTGGCCCTATGCCTGCTGCTAAATTTAGTTCTTAAATAATTTGCCATTTTTATAATAAGCCTGGGAAATAGTAAGAAACTTCTGGCTTTAGACGATCTGTGTCTAAATCTGTAGTGCTTACATTCTTCAACAATATAGAAAAACTTTTCTTTTTTCACGAAAGATATTTAAAATAATACTGTTTTAATGTGGTATATTCAGTTACTATAGTTCAATAATTAAATCAACTACTTTTTTTGATTCTAAAGTCAACCGTAAGCCTCCAGGGATCAACAAAATGTTTTCCAAGAGTTTCAGAGCCATTTGGAATCTTTCCGTATGAATGACATTAATATATTTATATCAAGAAATTGGAGATGTCATAGTTGTGAAGGCTGAAATACCTACTTTTAAAAAAAAATTAAGCTGAGGCCAGGCGCAGTGTCTCATGCCTGTATTCCCAGCATTTTGGGAGGCTGAGGTGGGTGTATCACTTGAGGTCAGGAGTTCGAGACCAGCCTGGCCAAGATGGTGAAACCCTATCTCTACTAAAAATACAAAAATTACCCGGGTGAGGTGGCACGTGCCTGTAATCCCAGCTCCTCAGGAGTCTGAGGCGGGATAATCGCTTGAACCCAGGAGGCAGAGGTTGCAGTGAGCCAAGATTGCGCCATTGCACTCTAGCCTGGGCGACAGTGAGACTCTGTCTCAAAAAAAAAAAATAAAGTATGTGGAAGGATGTGAATAGGTTATATATCTGTATATATATGCTATACCAGTTTATTGAAGAGGCAAGCATATGTGGATATTGACAAACAGAGTAGTCCTGGAACCAATTCCCTGAGATACTGAGAAACAACTGTACTTAGTAATGTCAGTTCTTGTTGTCAGTGTTGATGTTGTATTTTATAAAATAATAAATGCTTTTCAAGTGACACAATGATGCTGCTTTCAATAACTGCCTCACTCCAGGCCACACATCCCCAAATGATCCTTAACTGTGTCCCAGATGTCTGCATGGTCTTCGAAGTGCTTGGTCACCATCTCCTCAAGTGGATCATCAAGTCCAACTATCAAGGCCTCCCAGTACGTTGTGTGAAGAGTATCATTCGACAGGTGAGGCTTTTGACAGCAACCCCTAGGCACTAGTACCTAATTGGCTAGGCTTTCAACATGAATGCCATTTAAGAATATATATATATCTCATATGTATCAGTGCATAACATTTTCAACTCTAATTAAGCCAATTAATATTTATTTAATGATATTTTGTGTTGTGAAGGAAGTAATATGTAATTATCAGGTTTGCGTTTTTGCGTGTCAATATTTTAAGGAATAACGTGGTACATTTGCATTGTTTTTGTTCAGTATCTTTACGATAAAACATGCCACTTAGTTCATTAGGAAGTAATTTAGAAGAAAGAACTTACTGTGTTTATTTACTAAGTATTCTTAGATAGTAAATAATAGATAATTGAAGAGTTGTGCACAACGTTTCGGTTATAAGGTGGTTACATTTTGGGGCTGTAACATACGGCATGATGACTATAGCTAACATGATTGTATATTTGGAATTTGTTAACAGCGTAGATCTTGAATGTTCTCATCATTGCACACAAACAGTCCGTGTGTCATAATGGGTTAGGTTAATTAGCTGTTCTGTGGTAATTATTTCACAGTGACACATATTTCTATTACTAGAAATGTAGTACACTACTAATATATTCAGTTTTTATTGTCAGTTGTACCTCAGTAAAGCTGGGAAAAATAGAAATGTTTAACTCATGTAATAATGGGTGTTTTGTTTAGTTGGCCTGCCAGAAGAAAACCCTCAGCTAGGGTCAGGCTTAGAGATGATGCTCTAGTAAACATTCTCCTAATTAGCAGTGTTTGCCCAGTCTAGTTTTCTGCATGGAATCAGTATGTTTTCTTCTCATTGCCCTTAAAAATTTTGAAGTTTAAATTTGTGTAGCAAAAGCATCTTTGATATTTCTGTTGAATTTGTGTACAGATCACTTTGTGTAGCCTGCCTGTGTGTTCATCTCTTCACTTTTTCCTTTTGTATGGAAGTTGTTTTATTTAATTTAATTTTAATTTGTTTATTTATTTTGGAGACGAAGTCTCGCTGGATGACAGATTGTGCAGTGGCGCAGCCTCAGCTCATTGCATCCTCTGCCTAATCCTCCTGAGTAGCTGGGACTATAGGTGCTTGCCACCATGTCCAGCTAATTTTTGTATTTTTAGTAGAGACGGGGTTTCACCATGTTACCCAGGGTGGTCTCAAACACCTGAGCTCAGGCAGTCTGCCTGCCTCTGCTTTCCAAAGTGCTAGGATTACAGGCATGAACCACTGTGCCCAGCCTTTTATGGAAAATTGGCAGCTTGTTCTTTAACATTACAGATGTTACTTGAGAAGGGGGCTGGAGAGAGAGAAGCTCACTATGTTGTCTCCTATGTCAGTTGGATTGAGGTACTTCTACATAGTATTATCCTAGGTATACACGTAGGCCTGGATTTGTGGCTAACTTTTATTTAGTACTATATCTGCTTGCCCTTGGATTTCAGATAGTGGCACTTTTATTCATTATTTTGACAGGCTCATATCTCAAATGAACAACTTTAATGTAGAAGAGGTTATGTGGTGGCTGGGTGCCGGTGGCTCACACCTGTAATCTCAGCACTTTGGGAGGCTGATATGAGCAGATCACAAGGTCAGGAGATCGAGACCATCTTGGCCAACAGAGTGAAACCCTGTCTCTACTAAAAATACAAAAGAATTAGCTGGGTGTGGTGGCGTATGCCTGTAATCCTAGCTGCTTGGGAGGCTGAGGCAGGAGAATCGCTTGAACCTGGTAGTTGGAGGTTGCAGTGAGCCAAGATCACGCCACTGCACCCCAGCCCAGTAAAAGAGCAAAACTCTGTCTCCAAAAAAAAGGAGGTTTTCTGGTAAGGGTAGAAATTACTATGTTAACTGGAATTATTTGATCCCTAAACAATAATTCTGTATTATTTGTAACAGCAGCAAATCTAAACTGAAAAAAAACTATATTGTTAAAACTTGGGAAGAATTTCCTAATTATTTTGATAAATTTTGAAAATATGAAAGGAATTACGTATTCTAACAAATACTGAATGATTTCAGAAATAGCTGCCTGCATGTATTTCCCACAGGCTCCATCATTTCCTAGAAACTCATGCTTTCAGAGGAACCTGCTGTGGCCTTAAGTGACTGACCACACCACCATTTAGGCTTAGTATGTAAGAAGGTGAATTTGGCGGAAACGAAAGTGGTACCTTCCTTATTAGCTTATTGTAAAGATGTAATGAGAGATAGTACTGTTAATAGTAGCAAATAGTTAATTCAGTGCTTACTATGTGCCAGGCATAATTGAGTACTTTGCGGTAGCTGAGTTCACTGAATCCTCACAGTAACCCTATGAAATGGATAGTATTACTTTCCATTTCAGTGGAAACAGAAGCCCAGAGAGGTTAAGTATCTTGCCCTTAGTTAGGAAGTAGCTTAAAAGGTGCCAAGTGGTGGAGCAGGAATCCAAACCCAGATAGGCTGGCTTCAGAGCTCATGGATATACCATCTTGCCATTATATAATTAGTTTTATATAATAAACTTACTATGAGCCTGCAGTAAGTTTGGAATTGCACTGGGCCTATGTCCAGTAGAAGTAAAGTTACTTTTATTTCTGCGAACCTGTTTAAGATCTTCTGTTACATGGTGTCAGCCTGTATTTCCCCTTGCAAACCAAAAGTAATGTCCTTCAGGTACTGTATTTCTCTCTGGAGTTTACCAGCTTACTCATTTTTTATGAATATTCAAAGATGTCCCCAACATTTCTAATATGCAGATTTACCAGGATTTTTAGTCATAAAATTTTACTGGTTTTATTTTGTAGGTAGTTTAGTGAAAGTATTTAATGGTAATCATCTTGACCCCCTAAGTACACCTTGTCATTTTATATCTCCACATCTTAGATCATTTCTTTTGTCCTAGGCTGCCAGAAATGCCATCCTTTCTTCTGTACCCACATTTTTTAAGACTCAACCCAAATACTATCATTGTGATCAAGGCTTCTCAGAGTACCCAGTCAAGAGGGGGAAATGCCTTCCCTCCTTGGAATGCCTTCGGCTCACATTTGGTCCCATAACTAAGTGTAGGCCACATCTCAAACCTAGCTCTACTGACACTTCAGACCAGATAATAGTGATTGTGGGAGACTGTCCTATGCATAGTAGGATGTTTAGCAGCGTCCCTGGCATCTACCCTTCAGATGCCAGTATCCGCTGTCACCATTCCTGGTTGTGGCAATTAAAAATATCTCTGACCTTTGTCAGTTTCTTCTCATTGATAACTATTGGGATAAGAGAAGGTGTAAGAATTACGTGCTTTG
This sequence comes from Callithrix jacchus, assembly GCF_049354715.1. Classification (NCBI taxonomy): domain Eukaryota; kingdom Metazoa; phylum Chordata; class Mammalia; order Primates; family Cebidae; genus Callithrix; species Callithrix jacchus. The sequence continues at coordinate 75,536,713 of NC_133512.1, read as the reverse complement.
GCGACAGGCTTGATTTCACATCATAGCTTTGGCACTTCTGCCTTGTACTCCTGAGCAAATTACTTAGTCTCTGTGAGCATTTTCCGTCGTTTGTAAACTCCAAGTACTGATGGATAATTTGTAGTTTGATTGTGGAGATAAAAAATAGGGGTGGGCCAGGTGCGGTGGCTCACGCCTGTAATCCCAGCACTTGGGAGACTAACGTAGGCGGATCATGGGGTCAGGAGTTCAGACCAGCCTGATCAGTATAGTGAAATCCCATCTCTACTAAAAATACAAAGATTAGCTGGGTGTGGTGGTGCACGCCTGTAGTCTCAGCTACTCGGTAGGCGGACGCAGGAGAATTGCTTGAACCAGGAAGGTGGAGGTTGCATTGAGCTAAGGTCACGCCTCTGCACTTTAGCTTGGGTGACAGAGCAAGACCGTCTCAAAAAAAAAAAGAACAAGCGTGGACACCTGAAGCATCCATCATAGTAACAAATTAGCCGTAATGTCTCTTAAACTCCAGGATCATGTATTTTGAGTTTCACATCTCTTTGTATCTTCCTTCATATGTTAGATGTCCAAGAAGTATCTTGGTTGTCTTTCCTTAAATGAAGGAAAAGGGATGTTTCCCTTATTCTCTAGAAAATGGCTGATCTTTCTGTGATTTAAAGGGCTGACAGATAAACATTGCCACTTGTTTATTTTTCAAAAGTAACAATGGAATTGGATCAGTTGCTTTTTCTGGGTTTTCTATACACTATTGTCAATCCTCTGATCAGTTCTTAGGTGTCCCCATTCTTAGATGTAGCTAGCCATGGTGACTCTGTGCTGTGGCAGAAGGAGGCCATCCTGGCAGCTTCTGTTGATTGCCCTGGGGTGCTGTGTATAGCTTACTCTCAGGCCTGCCTGGTGGCTGCTTCTCTGGCCTTACTGTGGAGTCTTGTGACTGTTTGTGCACCCTAGTTTTTTGTCTTTTTAGTCACTTTATCGAGGCCTATTTTATGTCCACCTCTTTATTTTCTTCCAACACTGAAAAAAGAAACATTTGTGTTGTCATTATTTGTAGTACATTAAATGATGGACCTCAGGTGATGGTTTCTTCAAAATTCTTTGGCGCTCTTTAAAGTGGCTTTGACTTTCTTGTGTAATTGAAAGGGCAGCCGGTGTTTTACTTAAAGAGTTTATGGTTTAGTTCATTACTCTTTACAGAAACCTTGTAAGAACATGGCTGCTTGCCATTAGTTAAATGAAGCTTGCCAAAGGCAAGGCTCACATTTTGGTGATTTTGCTACATTGGTGAAAAAACTAGCAATTATAGATGTAGCCCTACATTTTAAAATTATATATACATATATATATACGTATATATATATATATATATATATATATATATATATATATATACGTATATGTATATATATATTTTTTTAAGACGGAGTCTTGCTCTGTTGCCCAGGGGCTGGAGTGCAATGGCATAATCTCAGCTTACTGCAACCTCTGCCTCCCCTGTTCAAGCGATTCTCCTGCCTCAGCCTCCCTAGCAGCTGGTACTAGAAATGGGTACCACTCAGCTAATTTTTTTTTTTTTAGTAGAAATTGGGTTTCACCATGTTTGTCATGCTGGTCTTGAATTCCTGACTTCGTGATCTGCCCACTTTGGCCTTTCAAAGTGCTGGGATTACCAGCGTGAGCCACCACACCCGGCCCCTTAAAATTATATTAATACTCTTTCTGTTGCCATCATGGTAACATGATTGTTTTAAGTTCTTTATTTGTATCATGCTATTTAGTTCTCACTGTGACCTTATGAGGCTAATGGTGTTGCACACCTACCTGAGGTATTGCACAGAGGGGATATGTATCTTCCTCAGAGTCCCATAGTTAATTGTGGTGGATCCAGGATTTGAATCCAGATGGTGTAACTCCAGAATCCATGCTCTTCAATGCAGGATAGTGTAAAAGGTCCTACATAGAAAGATTGAGATGATATTGAATTGTAATATGTCTATAAAAAGTATGCATTTGTGTTTCTGTGGTCACTGGTTTTCTTGAATAGAGCTAGTAATCAGACTGTTTAAAAATATAGTTGTTAGGCCAGATGTGGTGGCTCACGCCTCTAATGCTAGCACTTTGAGAGGCCAAGTCAGGTGTATTGCTTGTGCTCAGGAGTTTGGGACCAGCCTGGGCAACATGATAAAACCCCGTCTCTACTAAAATACAAAAACTTAGCCAGGCATTGTGGCGTGTACGTTTAGTCCCAGCTAGCCTGGAGACTAAAGCAGGAGAGTTGCTTGAACCCAGGAGGTGGAGGTTGCAGTGAGCTGAGATTGCGTCACTGCTCTACAGCTTGGGCAACAGTGTAAGACTCTATCTCCCACCCCCCCCAGCCCCCGCCCCAAAAAGAGTATAGCCATTAGATTTTATGAAGTAGATAATTGTAATATTGTTACAATTACCTGCTATAATATGTAACCAAATGGGACCTTTAAAACCCAGTGTTTTTCCAGACCTCTCCCCTTGGGTTGCAACCCTGGAGTGTGCCAAGAGCCACAGTCGTGCCCTGCAGGTCCACTTGCCTGGATCATTGGCTGATTTTGTCTCCACTTAGTATTTATTTACCATTTTAATTCTCTCAGTGGCCCTGTTTATCATGATTGAACCAGTATTGGTAAACATTTGATATTACTGGTTTTGTTCAGCATGGTAGTGCACATGATGCTGTATTGACTTGGAATTCTCCTCAGGATGTTGAGTCCTCAATTCAGGAAGTATGGTCAGGTGGCTCGATTTCAAGGGAGCTAAGCTGCTTTCCTGACCCATTGCTTTGTGCAGTCCGAATGCTGGGCACAGCAGCTTTAACTTTCTTCCTGATGACATTCAGAAGTACAGCTGCTGGCTTTTCTCATTCATTCTCACCAGTCAGACATGGTAAGAAAGAGCAGAGGATATTTTAGGACAATGTGGGTAAGGACACTGTCCCGTGAATTTTTGGCTCTTGTCCTCTTTTATTTTAATAGGTATTTTCAAGCTCATCCTTTCAGTTTAACATCTTTGTTTCTGCAAGCAGTCGGTGGGACCTGCCTTGTCTTTTTACTGTGGAAAGGAAATCTAGTGGGAGCCTCAGCGTTTCCAGCAGGAAACTTTGTAGGCTTGCGGAGAGCCCCCCTGGGGCTCCCCCCTGGGAACCTCCACACCCACAAAATTAATATCCTCAATGAAGGACTGCTGCTTGATGCTACCTCCTTCCTCTGCCAGCCCATCTGGCTGCCCTTCTGGGTTTCCCTAGTGCTTCATTAGGTTCTGTTACCCACAGAGTAGGAGGAGACAGTCTCCCTGCCCTGTGTCCTTTGTTGAGTTGTGGGAGGAAGAAATTCCCCACTCATCAACAGTAGCAGAACATAATTTGGAAAGTTGCTCTCATTCTGTTTCTTTTTATAGTTTAGAATTTTGGGGAAAGCCTTGCGCTCTGGGCTGTGAGCAAGGCCAGGGAGACAGTCTTTAGGGGAGTCTCCACATTATTCTTGACGGTTTCCTCACTTATGTGCAAGATTACAGGACCTATTTCAGTCAAGTCATGATGGAGAGGAGCAGGTTTGTGTTGTGAAGACCAGTAATAGATAGTATCTGACACAAATGTTGGTGTACAGAAAGAAAGCTTTGAGACCATTCTAACCAAGCCCCTTAATTTGAAGATGAACTTGAGGTTCAGGGAACAGAAGGAACTTTGTCTGAGCCTGTAGTTAATTTGGAACTGGACTCAGGGCTTCTAACTCTCCGCCCTAGACTTGGCCTTTTTTTCTGCACTGCTGCTGAACTCAAAGTCTGACTTTACCCAGAGAAACCTGGCACCTGTTCCTCATGTGTGTGAACTGGCTTCCTAAGTTGGATGATGGAGAGTCATGTTCCTGGCCCATCTGGGCTTAGGTTGATATCAGCTTTCCTGGCAGCCAAAGGATCTCTGCTGCCTCCTGCTGCTGGCACCAAGTATTAAGATTGTTTTTTGTTTGTTTTTTTGCTTGTTTTGAGACAGAGTCTTGCCTGTTGCCAGGCTGGAGTGCAGTGGTGCAATCTCAGCTCACTTCAGCCTCTCCTGGGTTCAAGCAATTCTCGTGCTTCAGACTTCCAAGTAGCTGGGATTACAGGCATGTGTCACCACACCCAGCTAATTTTTGGATTTTTAGTAGATGGGTTTCACCATGTTGGCCAGGATGGTCTGGATTTCCTGACCTCGTGATCTGCCCACCTTGGCCTCCCCAAGTGCTGGGATTACAAGGCAAGGCTGAGCCTAGCCTTGACATTTTAAATGTAATTTAAACATCCTAATTGAAGTATTATCCAAAACAGTAAATATTCTAGGGCAAAAAAATCAAAAGTCTTAAAAAATAGCTTATCCTAGTTTTATCTATTTTACTAGTACTTACTAGGAACTTGTCAGTATCTCATTAAATCATATTTGCCATGCCCATGATTCATCTTGGTTTCTTTTTGGCCATTTCCCCCACCCCTCATACCCATTTCCTGTCCTGAATTGGTAAGCTCTGTGAGGATGTGAGGACTGTAAGCAACATGAAGCTTGGGAGCTTTTAAATATCAAAGACATGGAATAGTGGCATGTGATAGGAGCTCAGCTGATGCACATTCATTGAATTTATGTAAAAATACTCTGTTTGGTAAAGTGTTTTAAATGTTTGTAGGGATTTTGATCCTGTTTAAAAGACAGATATTCCTATCTTCATTTTCCTTTTAAAATGTTTGTTCCCTCTCACTTCGTAATGCTACTTTAAACTTGTACTAACAGTAGGCTACCTACTAATAGCCTACCGTTAATCAGATGCCTTCCTGGTAACATAAAGAGTTGATTAAACTGGGAATAGTTCAGTGTTGGATGATGTGAAGCATACCACACTTTCTGTCTCTTGTGAACAAAATGAGTATTTGATTCATTGTTTGAATGGTGGTTGATATAATATTTGCTTAACATTTGGAATTTCTAATGCTTATATGAGAACATGATATGTATTGTAAAAATAAATTTCATTTGTGGAAAAATTAGAACATTCTTCTCCAGTGGAAATAATTACAGTAAAACATGGACTGTGTATTTAGGTCACTGACACTCTTAATGTGACAAATATGAATATCTTGGTTCATCATTGTCTTTTAGTATAATGCTATAGTGTTGTCTAGATACCAAAGCCTTTTCTTTCTATTTAAATTAAGCCCCCCTTTTTTTGCAATTTTAAAAATGTATGGACATCATTAGCCTTGGGGGAAATAAAGATCAAAACTACAAGATACTCCATATCCACTTGGGTAGCTAAAGTAAAAAAGATATGGTGTTGTGTTTTTTTTTTAAGATGTGGTTTCACCATGTTGGTCAGGCTGGTTTTGATCTCCCTCCCTCAGGTGATCTGCCCGCCTTGGCCTCCAAAGTGCTTGGATTACAGGCGTGAGCCACCACACCCAGCCGATGGTGTTGTTTAGGATGATGAATTGGAACCCTCATACATTGCTGATAGGAATGTGAAATGGTGTAGCTACTGTGGAAAACACTTCGGCAGGTGATCAAAAAGCTAAATATAGAGGTGCCATATGACCTAAGTATGGTAACTCCTAGGTGTATATGCCTCCCCCCAAAAAAAGTATGTTTGCTGGGCACAGTGGCTCACGCCTGTAATCTCAGCACTTTGGGAGGCCGAGGAAGGCGGATCATGAGGTCAAGAGATCGAGACCATCCTGGCCATGGTGATACCCGTCTCTACTAAAAATACAAAAATTAGCTGGGCGTGGTGGCACATACCTGTAGTCCCAGCTACTCGCGAGGCTGAGGCAGGAGAATTGCTTGAACCTGGGAGACGGAGGTTGCAGTGAGCAGAGATCGCACCACTGCACTCCAGCCTGGCGATGGAGATTGTGTCTCCAAAAAAAAAGTATGTTCACACAAAAATGTATATACATGAGTGTGCATTGCATTATTAGTTTTATAGCCCCTAAAGTGAAAATAACGTGAATGTTTATGAAGTAAATGGATAAACAAATGTTATGTCTCCATACAGTGGAATATGATTTGGCAGTAAAACCAGGCGAAGTACTGATGCATGCTGCACAAGAGTCAGGCTTGAAAACATTATGCCAGTTACAAAAAAACACTTTATATGATTCCATTTATAGGAAATGTCTAGAATCACCAAGTAGATTAGTGGTTGCTAAGGGTTAGAGGAGGTACGAGAGAGATGGGGAGTGAATGCTAATGAATATGTTGTTTCTTTTAGGAGCAATGAAAATGATGTCATTTAAATAGTGGTGATAGTTGCACATTTGAAATCTGTTAAATTGTATACCTAAAGGGGTTATATGACACATGAGTATAGTTGTTACTGAACAAAAATACACAGCTGAGGCTTGAATAGCACAAGGGTTAGAGGCACTGACCAGCCCCTTCCAATGAAGTTGAAAATCCATGTCTGACTTTTGACTTGACCAAAGCTTAACTACTAATATTCTGCTGTTGATCAGAAGCCTTTCCTGATGACATTAACAGTTGTTTAACATGTATTTTGTATGTGTGTTATATAGCATATTGTTACAATAGAGTAAGCTAGAGAAAAGAAAAGAAAGTATGTTTACCATTTATTCATTAAGTGGAAGTCGATCATCATAAAGGTCTTCATCCTCATCATCCTCATGTTGAGTAGGCTGAGGGGTTGGTCTTGCTGTCTCAGGAGTGCAGAGGTGGAAGAACATCTGTGTATAAGTGGACCCATGCAGTTCAAACCTTCAAGGTTCAACTGTATATAGATGCATTTGCTTCCACAAGCATAATCTCTGAAATGATATACACTGGTTTCTTATGGGAAGGAGAGCTGGATTCCAATGAGGTTAGGAATGGGAGGGAGATTTTTACTAAATATCCTTTTGTGTTTATCAAACTTGGTAGCCTGTCATTGTATTTTATGCTTTTCAAATAAATAAAACTTATATAAAGAGGTATTAATAGCTTATCTTCTCTCTTAATTTTACTATGTCCAGGTCCTTCAAGGATTAGATTATCTGCACAGTAAGTGCAAAATCATTCATACTGACATAAAGCCAGAAAACATCTTGATGTGTGTGGATGATGCATATGTGAGAAGAATGGCAGCTGAGGCCACTGAGTGGCAGAAAGCAGGTGCTCCTCCTCCTTCAGGGTCTGCAGGTGAGGGACTGAGCCAGCTTCATTTCAGTCTGTCTGAGGTATTGTAAGCTTGCAATGTTGTATGTTGAAGGTTTCTCAATCAAATGTTACATGTAAGGACATTTTTGGCAAAGTTTAATTTCTGGAAATAACTACACCCTTTTCTTGAGATGGAAAATGCCCCAGGTACATTATATTTTAATATTTGAATTACTTGCCATTTAAATTTGTAGTTGCTGCTTCATTAATATTGGAACAGTTTTTTCTGTTGCCCACTTCTCTGCAGAGGAGAACATAATAACAGCTTTCCTGGAGCTGACTTTTAGTCATCAGAATATTTTTCTAGCTTCAGTTATGTTACAGTAATTCCTATTGTCCATTTGTCATAGCTACGTCAATCTGAGTTTTATCAGTGGATTTGGAGTTAGTTAGAAAAGGCCTGATGGTGGGGGAAGAAGACCAAGTGACCTGAGTATTGGCATATCTTTATTTCTGGTGGGGGTGCAGTGAAATGTGGACTGTGCTTTTGTGGATCTTCAACATTGTCTGTGCCCTTGTGTTGTCAGGCAAGCATAGATAGTAAAGGGCTGAGACTCTGGAGACTGCCTGGGGCTCTCTTCACATCTCCTCTACTGCAGGTGTTGTTTAGATCATGGACCCAGACTGTCAAACTTATGGCCCTGATAGGGTTTAATCATGTGATTTCTAGAATATTAGCTGCATACCAACTGCAGTATTTGATTTAAATTGTAGAAAGCTTGCAAAATAGATTTCAAATATAAATGTACATCTAATCTAAATTGTTTATTTCATTTTATTTATAACAAATTTGGTTTAATGACTGTGATATGTATGAATTATTTTCCATTTTCTTAAGCTATCTGTTGGTGCTTTGGGATTGACTGTTTTTGAGATGTATTAGTATTTCATTTTAGATAAATAAAAGAAATGGCTCAGTATGAACAACTTTTCTGCTATGCATTTTAAGAGTCCGTTGTTTGTTTCAGTTGCATAAACTTTCTCTAGATCCCAGTGATTACGAAGCTCTGATTAATATGTTTGTGAAGTTGGATAGTCATTAAAAGATAATAATTATGTCATTTTGCAATCCAAATGACCTGCATGAAGGTATGTGTCTGTTTTCTGCTAAATACCAATTTTGTTTCATTTTATTTTAGTGAGTACGGCTCCACAGCAGAAACCTGTAAGTACTTAACGCATATTACTTTTATGCACCATGGCAAAAGAAACTGTTTGAGCAGTTCAAATTATTAAAAAGTGGTAGTATATATTAATTTAAAGGGTAGACACATTTATAAATGCTGTGTATCCTCAAATATTTAAGACTTACTGTCTTGTTAAGTGTTTTTTGGATTTTGTGTGTGTATGTGACTGAGTCTTGCATTACTGCTCAGGCTGGCATGCAGTGTTGCGATCTTGGCTCACTGCAGCCTCCCCCTCCCAGGTTCAAACGATTCTCCTGCCTCAGCCTTCCGAGTAGCTGGGATTACAGGCACCCACCACCATGCTCAGCTAATTTTTGTACTTTTAGTAGAGATGGAGTTTCACCATGTTGGTCAGGCTGGTCTCGAATTCCTGACCTCAAGTGATCTTCCCATCTTGGCTTCTCAAAGTTCTGAGATTACATGCATGAGCCATCACACCTGGCCTGTCTCGTTAAGTTTTAGGGATCTCTGCAGAATTGGAATGGTTAGAGCCTTTCAATGATTGTCTTCTTTATGCATTTTCTGGACTACGGTTGGCCAAGTCTAATGAAATGTGAGGTGGTGGAGTTGAAGCACTTTTATTTCAAAACCACTTTATATTATTTCTGATTGGCTGCTAAGTTACCTTTTCCGAAGCTGTTGTTCTAATTTTTTTCCAGCCAGATGTTAAATAAGAAAGAGATAGTTTGTAGTCCTGTCAAAACACTATGTCAGTACTAGGTACCAGGTGTGGTGGCTGACACCTGTAATTCCAACATTTTGGGAGGCTGAGGCCAGCAGATCTCTTGAGGTCAGGACTTCGAGACCACCCTGGCTAACATGGTGAAACCCTGTCTCTACCAAAAAATGCAAAAACTAGCCGAGTGTGCTGGCGGATGCCTGTAATCTCAGCTACTCAGGAGGGTGAGGCAGGAGAATCTGTTGAGCCCAGGAGGGGGAGGTTGCAATGAGCTGAGATTAGGCCATTGGACTCCATCCTGGGTGACTGAGTGAGACTCTGTCTCAAAAAAAAAAATCAGCCGGGCATGATGGCATGTACCTGTACTCCCAGCTACATGGGAGGCTGAGGCATGAGAAACACTTGAACCCAGGAAATGGAGGTAGCAGTGAGCCAAAGTCACGCCAGTGCACTCCAGCCTATGCAACCGAACAAGACCCCATCTCAAAGAAAAAGAAAACAACAACAAAAAACAAAATAACAAGAAAACACTATGTTTACTGAGACAACCCTTGATTTGGAACGTAAGTTCTGGAACAAGAGGGAGCTGTAATAATTAGGCTTCCTGGCTTGCTGAGGAGCCCAAGTTGTTTCCCATAGTTCTTCCCTGGCTCAAGCCACCTGAGTTTACTGTATGAAGGATTGGAGGCTCTCCTTGCCAGTGCTTTGCAAGTCAGCTGGCCATGATGGGAGGCAAACAAAAGCTGTGGCTTTTTCTTCTTTCACATTGCTGCTTAGGCTTATCTCTTACAGTTCATGTTGTCTTGGCTGGTAAGAGCTTCCAAGACATATGTGAGACCCAAACACAGTGACATACACCTGCTTGGGCACCTGTTTCATTTTTGGTAGTGAGGAGATGGGATGTTGTTATTTTGTATATAGAGGGCAGCAAATAAAACTTCCAAGAGGAGCTTCTCTAAGGCCAAGAGAATTTTGGACTTCAGTTCTCTGAGAGTTTGAATGGTGAAGGCTTACTGGATTTAAGCTGTATCCCTCTGAGGGCAGGACCTGGTAGTAGACCTAGCATGTGATATCAGTCAGCACTGCTTTCCCTTTGATTTTACCATAAGCCTTACCATGAGGTGGATGTCTGGGTTTGGGATTTTAGTAGAATATGGCATGAGAAAGCGGAGTTTTTTGTTAGTTGCCATGCTGCCAGCAGTTATACTATCATGTGTGCTTTAAAAAGAAGAAAACTGACCTGTGGTCTTTTCTTAACATGTTATAGATAGGAAAAATATCTAAAAACAAAAAGAAAAAACTGAAAAAGAAACAGAAGAGGCAGGCTGAGTTATTGGAAAAACGCCTGCAGGAGATAGAAGAATTGGAGCGAGAAGCTGAAAGGAAAATAATAGAAGAAAACATCACTTCAGCTGCACCTTCCAATGAGCAGGATAGTGAATATGGCCCAGAGGTGAAACTAAAAACAACAGGATTAGAGGAGGCAGCCGAGGCAGAGACCACAAAGGACAACGGTTAGTGGGGCCAAGAGCCTGGGCTGCATGGGGTCCTCAGGTTACAATGGGGGCTGATTTGTGCTGCTGCTTCAGATGGCAAGGATGATTCTCTCCAAGTCTCTATTGGGAAATTCGGGAAACATCCTTATAATTCATTTGTGAACTGTATGCCAGAAATACAACATTTCAAAATAGTTTTTAAAAATGTAGAATGTCTGAGAAACACCATGTTTCTATCATGCTAAAGATGGTGCTTTATTTTGTCATTAACTTTTTACCTAACTGTAGTACACCACAAATCTATTTCTGAAGATTGTAGAGGGTGGAAATGGAAGTGCAGCTTTATTTAGAAAGAGTTTTTTTCTCCCAAAGCTAACTTTTTCTTATAAGAGCAGGCCAATTATTAATGAACCAAAAATGAGATTTTGAAAACTTGAAGGTTTTACTCCAAAAGCTGAGAGGTGTTTACTATGAGGTGCATAAGTTAAGCACATTCAAAATGTATTTTATTGATGAGATGTGAGGTTGTATTAAGGAGAGTAACAAGTTCTAATTCTTGACCCATCAACTTCTTAAGGTGAAGCCGAGGACCAGGAAGAGAAAGAAGACACTGAGAAAGAAAACATTGAAAAAGATGATGATGATGTAGATCAGGAACTTGCAAACATAGACCCTACGTGGATAGAATCACCTAAAACCAATGGCCATATTGAGAATGGCCCGTTCTTATTGGAGCAGCAACTGGACGATGAAGAGGATGATGAAGAAGATTGCCCAAATCCTGAGGAATATAATCTTGATGAGCCAAATGCAGAAAGTGATTACACATATAGCAGCTCCTATGAACAATTCAATGGTGAATTGCCAAATGGACGGCATAAAATTCCCGAGTCACAGTTTCCAGAGTTTTCCACCTCATTGTTCTCTGGATCCTTAGAACCTGTGGCCTGCGGTTCTGTGCTTTCTGAGGGATCACCACTTACTGAGCAAGAGGAAAGCAGTCCTTCCCATGACAGAAGCAGGACGGTTTCAGCCTCCAGTACTGGGGATTTGCCAAAAGGTAAGTGTTCTTCTCATCAGCTGTCTGCCATCACTGACTCCCGGGGTGTGCCTTTAACAAATGCTATGAAGGAATTGGCTGAAAGTGACCAACCCCTATATGCTTGCACTAATCATTTTTATTACTTTTATACTCAGGAACAAGTAATGTGATTTAAATGTACATTCTGTGCCACTAGGCTATCTCTCGCTCTCTGATACCAAATCTTATTTCTGACCAGTTGTCATTTTTAATATATTCAGTCAGCAGCATCATTTGCAGAAACCTTCCAGTTTTAGCAACTTACACCTGTAGCTTTCTAGAATGTGTAGTATAATTTGTATCTTGCATCTGTTATGATTGTATTTCGTTTTTGTTTTGTTTTTCTATTCAAGAAAAGTATGCCTGCTCTTTGGCTCTGTTGGGAAAGAAGTGTCATATTGTCTTTTCATAGTTGTTCCTGATTATAGGACCCTGTTATTGATAACCCACCCAGGATTGTGAATTTCAAGGAATTGGCATGGATTTAAATGTGATGACAGATGATAGATTGGCTCTTGTGTTCTTGTCTACCTAAGAAGCCTTGACTTATTTAGACCCTTATTTTGGGAGTGAATGCCAAGTGACTCTGGTGTGTGAAAACTGGGTAACTCAGTTGGTTTCCATTCTGGCTCAAGGTGGGAAAGCTCTGAAACCTCCTGGGCTCCCTCTACTGTCAAGACTGTTTAACACACAGTGAGTAATTGATGAGCCACCCCTGCCAACAGTCCAAGACATTCTGCAGCCCCTTGGTTCCAGCAGGCTGGAATTGCACGATAAGGAGTGAGCTGGCTTTGTTAAGAACTGGCTATGATGAATCCTCCTAAGGATGTGTTTTCTTCACTTGGCTGGACGTGGTCAGCTCCTATTCCCCTTTATAGGGAGTGTTTGAAGGTGCTTACATAGAGTGTAGGTTAATTTCTGAGAAAGGGCAGTAGTGAGATGTACCTTATCCAGATTTATTGTTGCTGTTGCAGTTAAATTTTTCTCTTAGTGAAAGTTTTTATTTTTTTGAGATAGAGTCTTGGTCTGTCGCCCAGGCTGGAGTGCAGTGGTGGGATCTCGGCTCACTGCAACCTCTGTCTCCACGGTTCAAGCGATTTTCCTGTCTCATCCTCCTGAGTAGCTGGGACTAAAGGCATGTGCCACCACATCTGGCCAATTTTTGCATTTTTAGTGGAGACAGGGTTTCACCATGTTGGCCAGGCAGGTCTCGAACTCCTGACCTCACGATCTGCCTATCTCAACCTCCCAAAATGCTAGGATTACAGCTGTGAGCCACAAGTTTCATATAGAAAGTAATTTACAAACTTCCTTTCCTCCCTCCCTCCCTTCCTTCTCCTTCTTTCCTTCCTTTGTTTTCTTTCATCCTGTCCTGTCCTTTTCCTTACCCTTTCCTCTTCCTCTTCCTCTTCCCCTTCCTTCCTTCCTTTTTCCTTTTCCCTTTCCTTTTCCTTTTCTTCTTTTCTTTCTCTCTGTGCCCCTCCTTCCCTCCTTCCTTCCTTTCCTTTCTTCCCTCCCTCCCTCCCTCTCTCCTTCTTTCTCCTTTCATTTTCCTTTTCCCCTCCCCTCCCTTTTTTCTTTCCTTTTTCTTTCTCTCTCTCCCTTCCCTCCCTCCCCTATCCTCTCCCCTCACCTCCCTGTCTCCTTCCTTCCTTCCCTCCCTCCTTTCCTTCTTCCTTCCTTTTCTCCCTCCCTTCCCCACCCCCAACCCCCCACCCCCCACTCTGATGCCCAAGCTGGAGTACAGTGATGCAATCTCGGCTCACTGCAACCTCCACCTCCTGGACTTAAGCAATTCTTCTGCCTCAGTTTCCTGAGTAGCTGGGATTACAGGCGCCTGCCACCATGACCAACTAATTTTTGTATTTTTAGTAGAGACAGGACTTCACCATGTTGCCCAGGCTGGTCTCGAATGCCTGACCTTAGGTGATCCATGTGCCTCAGCCTCCCAAAGTTAATGGTATTACAGGCATGAGCCACCATGATCAGCCCACAGTACGTTTTTTATTCTTACTTATTTTGCAAGTCTTAGCTTGGGCTGGAGTGGCTTCAAGTACAGTCAGCCTTCCACATCCATGGGTTTTACATCTGTGCATTTCACATCTGTGTGTTCAGCCAACCTCAGTTGGGAAATAGTTGGAGCAGAAAAAAAACCCGTGTCTGTTTTGAACATATACACACTTTTCTCCCTTGTCATTATTCCCTAAACAACACATTAAAGCAATTACTTATGTACCATTTACATTGTAGCAGGTACTATAAATAACTAGAGATCAACTGAAGTATATAGGAAGATGTATGTAGGTTATATGCAAAGACTACACCATTTTATATCAGAGCTTGAGCATCTGTGGATTTTGGTATTCTCAGGGTTTCCTGGAACCAGTCCCCTTGCAGACACTGAGAGGCACCTGCATACCAGATTAAATCCCAGCTCAAAACTTAGTAACTGTGGAATTTTGGTTTCTTGTCCTTTCTGAGCCTTGATTTATTCCTCAATCAAAGGAAAGAAATAGCTAACTCTTGGGTTGTTAATAGCACTGAATTAAATAAAACAGGTAAATGGAAAGGGTAGATAAATAACATGTAATATATTGAAAAACCATAATACAACTTTCCCTGCCAACCTGCTAAACATGCTGTATTTCTTATACTTGTTACCACTGTTTCTTGTTGCTCCAGTAAGAAACTTGATGACCATGATGTTTCCTTTTTTTCTCTCACATCCAGTAAATCATCGCATTTTACCAGTTGTACCTCCTAAGTAGGGGACCCCATGCCTTGGCCCTTAGTGGGCACTGTTATTGCTTGTCTGTGCTGTTACAGAGGCTCCTTACTGGTCTCTTGGCTTTGTGTTGTCTCCAGCTTTTCTCCCCACCTGCTTTTCAGCCTGCCTTTCCATGGTGCTACTGGAATATCTTTGCAGTATGCTCATCCAATCAGTGCATTCCCCTGCTCACAGTTTCCACAGCTCCCCACTTCTGCAGCAGTGGTCCCAACAGTGGAGAAAGTACATCCATGCATAACCAGCACCATCCAGTGAGGTGCACGAAGGCATTATTAGAGCATCTGTATATTTGTTTTTATTCTGAAAGAACAGTACAATAAACAATTGGATATCCTCCACATAGACTCAGCAGTTAACATGTTGCCACATTGCATATGTTTTCTTTACACAGGCACTGTGCACTACGCAGATCAGGATACTTCACTCTTAAATACTTTATCATTCACTTTCTGAAAGATGAATTAGGACGTCCTCCATTTGTAACAATAATACTATTATAACATGTAAGAATATCACTAATTTCATATTATTATTGTTATTATTTTGAGACAAGGTCTTGCCCTGTTGTCTAGGCTGGAGTGCAGTGGTGTGATGTCGGCTCACTGCAACCTCTGCCTTCTGGCTCAAGTGATCTTCCCACCTCAGCCCCCTGGGTAGCTGGGACTACAGGTGACACCTCTATGACTAGCTAATTGTTATATTTTTGTTAGAGACAGGGTTTTATTACATTGCCCAGGCTAGGGCATACAACCATGCTTCAACTCATGGACTCAAGTGATCTGCCCACCTTGGCTTACCAAAATGCAGGGATTATAGGTGTGAGCCACTACACCTGGCCTAATATCTGTTATTTATACCATATTCAAATTTCCTCAACGATTCTATACTTTTCTTTTAAAATTTTCCTGATTCAGGATATGATCCAACACAGTGGCCTGCCTCCTGCGTGAGGGCTTCCTGCATCCCCAGCAGACTCACTTCTCATTCCCCTCTGCTCCTGCTGGCTATGCTTATCTTAGTTTAACTAAGAAATGGGCAGTGCTCATTTTCATTGTCTGTCTGCTCATTAAAATGTAACCTCTTGGAGAGCGCTATGCGTTTTATCATTGTATCCTCAGCATCTGATCCGGTGCTAAGATAAATATTTATTGAATAATGAACAAATGAATGATGTCTTGTTATATTCTTCTTCTCTTCCCTTTGTCCCACTTTTTTCATTTATAATCACAATTTTACTGCGTCCAACACACAAACCATCCCTAATACCTTTTGCATCTGGTAGACACTGACGGTCTTGCTGTGTTTTAATATTGTCAAATTCTAGGCATGTAGCAGGGACAGGATCTCCTTTGTTTGGAAGCACTCAGATTTTCCCCACACGTTAGCCATTTGATAAGCAAGGGTAGCCTCCCGCATGGGAGGTGTTTTTTTGTTTTCTGCATGGAAAAGGGTATATGTCCTAGAGTCTTGCACTTGACCACATGGTACTTAAGTGAATATGAGACAAGAGAAATAATGTTTATGAAGAGTTTGTGTAGATCCTGTCTTTGCTAGAGCAGAGTATACACGTTAGGGCATAGTACAAGAAAGATTGGGGCCAGTTTGAGGAGCTTGAAGTAGAACTTAAATGCCAGGCTAAAGAATGTACACTTCTTTCCTAGAGTAATTTGGCAGCCATTGAAGGTTAAGGAGAGTATGGTCCCTCTTAAGATGATCAACTGCCAGAGCCATAGTGCCTGTCTTGGCTCAGCACATCTGAGAATGAAAGCCCTGGAACAGGGTGGTTTTGTGGGTCTTACCTGCAGGGTATTTCTGGAATCCTTTCTGTGTCTTGATGGGGTCACACGACACTGTCAGTCCTTGCCTCGGCTCCTGTAACACAGTCTCCATGCTCCTGTCACTTCAGCTCGTGTTCCCTAGTCTGTCTGTTTCTGGGAGTCCTGAGAGAACTGTTTAAAACATAACTTCTTCCGCCTTACCTACCACACCCCCAAAATGATCTCCACTGTGCTTCCCATGTAGAGTGATGCCCCGAGGTATCCCTCACTGAAGCAGATGAAGTCTCCAGTCTGTTCCCTGGCAGGGCTCTGTCGGTGCCTGCTTCAGACCTCTTCTCTGTTTCCCTCATTTATTTTACACCATTCACACTGGCTTCTTTCTGAAGTTTATTAAAATTGCAAACCCGTTTCTGCCATAGGATTTTTGTACTTCTTGTGTCCTTTGCCTCAAACTTGTCTTACTTTCACTCCTGCCTTTATTCAGACCTCTCCTGAATGTCACCTTCTCAGAAAAGACCTCCACTGAACACCCTTGGCCTTAGCTTTGCTTTTCTTCATAGGCTGTTTAGCTGCCTGACGTGATGTGTGAATTCCTCATTTATTTGCCCTATTGCTCATATTTTCAGCCACTACATGAATTTCCTAATTTGGCTTGTGTGTTTTTCTTACTGTGTTCCTAGCACCAAAACCATGCTTAGCATACAAAAAGGACTCAGTAAATATTTGTTGCGTGAATCGTTGAGGTGGCAACATTAAATCTCTCAGTTCTGCTACTTCCTTGGGCTTCATACTTAACCTGCTCCATATAGAGGGGATATTCATGCTATCCTCGTAAGGGCTGCTTACAATGTAAAGAGTCAGTGTGGCACCATGTGTTATGTGTGCGTGACAGCAGCTGTCTCATGACGCTGAGGCACTATTGGCTGCCCTTTACTAGTTTCTAGGATAGCTTCCTGTAGAATGAGTGACCACAGTGTCACCCAGAGACTAGTTTATCAGAAAGTGACTTAAGGGGCCCAGTTCTTCCCAAAGTGAAAGCTTTCCACTCATTCCACTCTTAGTGGAAGCAGAGTGCAATTGCAAGCTTTTCATTTTGGAAGAAAGATGGCTTCAATTTGTCCTTTGTGACACCATTATCTGTAAGAAAGAAAAGCTGTGGCGGGTCACTATAGTGGTGGCTCAGTCAGAAGTGCAATGAAAGCATTTCAGTTGGGTTTCAGTGGGCTTCTTGGGAATGTAGCAACCTGATACCTTAGTTCAGGAACTATCACAGTGAGAAAAGAAAGGAAAACAAAATCTCTTTTACCTCCTGTTGTGTTTTTATACAATTACATTATTGAGATAAATTACCTAGCATCATTTAGAGCACAGTAGAAGCGGAGTAACGGTTTACAAACCTGAACCAGGAGGATAACAGCATGTCACCAAAGAGATTCTGTTCAGTGAACCTTAATGAGGGATATGACGTACCAAAAAACCCCAGAATTTAGGCTGGGTGTGCTGACCTAAGCCTATAATCCCAGCACTTTGGGAGGTTGAAGCGGTCAGGTCAGTTGAGGCCAAGAGTTTGAGACCAGCCTGGCCAACATGGTGAAACCCTGTTTCTACTAAAAATACGAAAATTAGCCAGGCATGGTGGTATGTGCCTGTAATCACAGCTACTTGGAAGGCTGAGACAAGAGAATGCTTGAACCCAGGAGGTAGAGGTTGCAGTGGGCTGAAATCATGCCACTGCACTCCAGCCTGGGTGACAGAGTGAGACTCTGTCTCAAAAAAACAAAAACAAAAAAACACCCTGAACTTAAATATGAGGTGATGGGTCTTTGAAAGAATATTTGTTCTGGTGTAATTGAATCAAGCAGCTCCTGAGAAAGGTTTTTAAAAACATCTCACTCAGAGTGGCTGGCAGATTACAAATCATCTCCTTCCACCTGAGTGCCCTCAGATAACAGCCAGCTCAGCTACCTGTTCTCATGGAGAAAAATCTTCCTGTGGCTCAAGGGGACCATAGTATGTATAACAGGGCTTCTCTTTATTCTCATTGAACCTATGATTTGAGTAGTTTGTCGGGGTGGAACTTGCTGTTGGGCCTCCCCTTCTCTCTGCTGCTGCTTTCTGGTCCCCTACTGACTGGTTGGGAGCCTCCTGTCCCAGATGATGGTTCAGCTGGTTGCAGCAGAGGAAAGACCCTGCATCTGGCCAGGCGCCCAGACCCTGTCCTGCCTCTCCTGTGTTTGGGTTTTTAGTTTCTTTGGTGGGGAGGGGGTGGTCTCTTTCAATTCTTCTTTTCCTGGACAACGAGCCTCATAGAGTTTAAGTCATTTGCCAGTCTTAAAACTGGTAGATGTTGAAACGTAGATTTGAATCCAGTTCTTCAGACCTCAAATTCCATTTTCCTTCTTGCTGATTCTCCTTGATTAAATGACATACGAGGCATTCATGTAGTCATGTCTAGTGTTGTTCATTTACCCGTTGGGTCAGGAGTTTATATTTATCCTGGACCTCTGTTCTTAGCCCCACATGAATCAGTGTGTTACATTTTGCCTTCTTTTGGTGGTCTTTGTGTTTTTTGCTGAGTTCTTGTGTTTCTTTTCCTTAGCTCATACCTGGCCTTTGATGAGGCTCTCCGGTGGATCAGAATCCTTATAAAGAAGGAAGCAGGGATATGGAAGGTAGCAAGAAGGGAGTATCTGTACCTGGCTGGCTCAGTTGATTAACATGCTGGAGGAATAGGTCTTGAGGGTTAAGATATTGGTCATTCTCTTTGCATCCTCTGGAGCCCTCCTAGGAATCTGTGTGGGCACCCTAGGTCCTGAGGCCTTGCCTGTTTACTGCTGTACTGCAAGTTGCGAGGCTGGCCCTCTTTCCTGTTACAAGGGGTGCTGAAGAATCAGAGCCTCCTGAAGCACCCTGGTTCCACAGCTCATACGTACCCCAACAGACATTTAGTTCATTTCAGCAGTGCTCAGCTTCAAGGGAACAAAGGGGCTCTCCTAGGTAGGTGTTTATGTTAGTCCGTCCTCACATTGCTGTAAAAATATTGGGAACTTGGTAATTTCTAAAGAAAACAGGTTTAGTTGGCTCACAGTTCCGCAGGCTGTAAAAGAAGCGTGGCTGGGGGGGCCTTAGGAAACTTTTGATCATGGTAGAAGGGGAAGCAGGCATCTTACATGGCTGTAGCAGGAGGAGGAGAGAATGGGGATGTGCTACACACTTTTTTTTTTTTTTTTTTTTTTTTTTGTGCTACACACTTTTAAACAACCAGATCTCATGAGAACTCACTCAGTATGACGAGAACAGCAGGGTGGAAATATGCCCCCCTGATCTGGTCGCCTCCCACCAGACCCCTCCTCCAACACCAGGGATTTCAGTTCGACATGAGGTATGGGTGGGGACACATAGCCACCCATGTTAGTGTTTAATGTTCAACCCTGAGCAGGCTTTTCTGCCTAGCTTTTAAATACCATTTTAAAATTACTTACACAAACAATAAAAATAATGGTTTCTTTCATCTTTACCAGGAATCTGATCTTGTAGGTCAGTTTGAAGTTTGGTGATGAAGATGCTGACTTTCATGACTATTTTTCTGGGCCTCACCAAATTACTTTTCTTTGTCACTTGCCCCTTGGTTGTTAACTGTGCTTTATACAGACATGATCTCAACTTGTCTGAGAAGTTCTTCTGGCCCCAGAATCCCTGGGAAGCTGGCCCTATACCTGCCTTTGAGATCCCCTGCAGTCACCCTGGAATTTAGAGTGACTGCTTGAGTATATGACAAGTTTATGAGTGACCTCAGATGTTGCCTTTATGACCCAGGCCATATCAGGTCCCCTCTGTCTGGAGCTTTCCTTGTCTAAAACAAAACCAGAATAGTTTAGTCTCTGTCTTTAATCTGTGCTTGTTAGTCACCAGTCATCTACCCCTTGAGATATATGTGTGCTCAGCCCAAGCAGCGGGAACTATTGGGATGATGTGGGTGTGAGGTGTGGGTGCCAGGGACCCTGACGTCTTGCAGTGTCCAAGGAACTGTGTGTTATTGGGAGTGATTGGCCTGTGTTCTTTCTGTCTTCATGTTCCTTGTAATAATGCACCAGCGAGCTCGATCCCCGTCCATGAGAGGATGGACTCTGCTGCCTCAAAGTTGCAGACAGGGAGACAGCAACGCTGGCTTGTTCTAGGGCTGACCTGGACCTGAAGGAGCTGAGGTTGAAAAGAGAAAGGCCAAGGCAGTGCCCATGGCATCCTGTGGGCAGCCCAGTTTGCTCTTTTGTGCAGTATTTTCCTGAGGTGGAGACCAAGCAGTTTTAATTCTGTCAAGTTTAATTTACAGTATTCCAGGCCTAAGTGATCATTCCATCACTCTTCAGGAAAGGAGACTGACGCTGGCAAACTGTGCTCACACATATAAACCACTTATCCCAATCACTAACTGTCCTGCTGTTTGCTCATGCCAGCAAAAACCCGGGCAGCTGACTTGTTGGTGAATCCCCTGGATCCACGGAATGCAGATAAAATTAGAGTAAAAATTGCTGACCTGGGAAATGCTTGTTGGGTGGTAAGTAGAGTTTTCTTTTTAAAACACTTTGGTCATGATTCGGTGTGCGAAGACACTTTTTGAATGTCTGTGTTGCTCTGTGGTAATGCAGTCTGTTCCCTTCCAGCATAAACACTTCACGGAAGACATCCAGACGCGTCAGTACCGCTCCATAGAGGTTTTAATAGGAGCGGGGTACAGCACCCCTGCGGACATCTGGAGCACGGCATGTATGGTAAGGACGGCTTTGCCCTTTGCTGCTGTGGAAATTGGCTCATTCCTTTCACACTCTGGATGGGGCTGAGTCTCTCTGGGAGATGTCACCTCAGTTTTTCTGACTGTAAGGGTCATCCACCATGGGCTGGGTGAGGGGAACGTTGCTGCCACAGGAATCTTAAGAAGTGTAAGGATCCTCCTCAGGCGGGCCCTGGGTATAAGAGTGCCTGAGGCAGGCAGGTGGGAGCCCTCTAGGTAGCCTCTGCTGGGGCAACCAGACACGCAGGGTTCCTCACCTCTTCCTGACTGGAAGAGATTTCCCCAGATGCCAGCGCATAACCTCTCTTCCCTTATAAAGCAAGAGCTAGAGGATATTTCGGCTTATTATATAGGATGTCTGGCCCCTTCTGAGACAGTGGCAGCAACGCCCACTCCCTCTGACAGAGTCTTTTCCCACAGTGATTGTGATGACAGCTTCCACAGGCAGCAGGAGCCTCTTCTTTTCCTGGTCAGGCCTGTTTTGCTGAGGTTTGGTGCCACCCAGTTGCACTGTGTCTAAACTCCCCTGGCCCTGCTCGGGCATCTGTCAGTCATTGACCCTGAACCTGTGAGTTGGTGCACACAAGGGGCCCCGTGTCTGCAAACCAGTTCCTGGTTCTCTTCCTCCGCCCTGTTTCCTGGCCCATTGAGCACCTTTTTCTCAGTGGGCTTTACTTAGTTGTTCCGTGTTGGGAAAGGTGGGTTGCTTGCTGTGGGGTTTCGTGCTTTTCCTATTGCATATTGTTTTTTATCCACATTTCCTCTAGTATTTGAAAGAAAGGGCTGTGTGGAAGGCTTAGCATTTTTCTTCTCTCTGAAAAAAAGCAATGCAGAATGAAGATATTAATTTTGTGTTATTCAGAGGTTAACTTAACAATTCTCTTGCATTTACTGTGTTTCATCTCCTCTAATGCTCAAGTAAAAGCATTGTTGAGTGGATAATGCCAGCTGATGGGAGAAAAAGGAGATACTTTGTGTCTTTCACCTTTGACTCAGCATGATCTGAGTCAGCACATGGCCAGATAGATCCTGAAACACCCGGCCTTTCTATTCCCTTGCTCTCGTTGCTCTTACGGATAATACCAGATATTAATGTTTAAATTATTAAAGGTGTTAAAGTTCTTCTGTATCAAAAACCAAGTCCCTGCCTTAGCTAGGTATAGAAAAGAATGGTTAAAGGAACCGGTGGACAGTGATGGTTACTTTGAATTTAGAGAGTGCTGTGTGGAGAGGCATTTGACCCCTCTGTGACCCTAACAGGCAAACTGAGACCTGAGGGAGTAAGCGGAACAGGAGCTGCGGGAACAGTGAGTGGGAGTGTGGGAAGCAGGGGCCACTTCAGGATGTGGGGAGGGTAGGCACAATGGCCACCAGCAGCAGGGCTGCCCCGAATTAGGTGCTAAGAACTCTTTCAACTCTGAAATGCTGTGCTTCTAATTTGGGGTATTAAGTTTGGTGATATAACCAGAAAAGTAGGACACAGTCACGGATGTGGTGGGATAATGGAGCTGTCAGCACAATTTTATACCAGGTTATCTGTCCTTCCTTCCATTAGATGAAGGTTTGTCCCTCCATACAATTTCCTGTCCTGTCTATTTACTGAAATGCTATTGCTGTGAACAGTGGCATAATTATCAACAACAGGTTCCCAAGGAAAAGCCTTCTCTGTCTCCTCACCTGCCCCTTCCCAAGAATTAAGCATGAGCTCCCTTAGCACTGTCAGGGCTGCTTATGAGGTTTTCTTTTTTAGTTGGTTGTCATAAGGCAGATCTTTTTTTTCTTTTTTTAGGAAAGGGGCAGGCCTTCATTCCCTGCTTCCCTTACCCCCAAAAGTCATGGCTTTAGAGGTTTCTTTGTTTTTCCTAGATAACCTAGGAGCAATGAGGCAGTGTTTGTTACCTCCACTGTTTTGTTATAGTGTAAAAATAATACATTTAATATATTAAATTAGACCCCATAATACCAAGCTTGATGGTTAAGCCTATAGTCTTTGAGGGTTTTGTTGGTTTATTTAGAGACAAGGTCTCGTTCTGTCACCCAAGCTGAACTACAGTGGCACAACTATGGTTCGCTGCAGATTCCACTTCCCAGGCTCCAGTGATCCTCCTACTTCAGCCTCTGGTGTAGCTGGGACTACAGGCACACACCACCACACCAGGCTAATTTTTGTAGAGATGGAGTTTCATCATGTTGTCTAGGCTGGTCTTGATCTCTTGAGCTCAAGTGATCCACCTACCCTGGCCTCCCAGAGTGCTGGGATTACAGGCATGAGCCACTGTGCCCTGCTGTCTTTGAGTTTTATAAATAGCGTCAAATCTCACAGAGACTCTGTTGGGAATGAGAGCTGTTGGGTGGTAGCCAGGTTCCTTTGGCTCTTGTCAGGGAGGAGAGCTTTAGGCCCTGCAGCTGGAGAAGCACAACAGAATGAGGCACTGCAGCGAGGGTGTGTTGGTTTTGAATCTGTTTCACTGTTCTTGAGTTTTACTTTTTCTTGAGCTTTACACCTTCCAGGTGTAAGTACATGTAATCTGAAACTTCTTTGTGGTTGCAGCGTGGGTTCCTCTGCTTATGTGTTAGAGGCCCTGGTAGGACTTTTTATGAACTCCATGGTAAGTCCAGGTCAGTGCCATAGAAACAAGAAAAGCTGCTGGGCACGGTGGCTCATGCCTGTAATCCTAGCACTTTGAGAGGCCGAGGTGGGTGGATCATGAGGTCAAGAGATCGAGACCATCCTGGCCAACATGGTGAAACCCTGTCTCTACTAAAAATACAAAAAAATTAGCTGGGCGTGGTGGTGCGCACCTGTGGTCCCAGCTACTCAGGAGGCTGAGGCAGAAGAATCTCTTGAACTCAGGAGGCTGAGGTTTACGGTGAGCCGAAATTGTGCCACTGCATTCCAGCCTGGCGACAGAGCAAGACTCCATCTCAAAAAAAAAAAAAAAAAAAACCCAAGAAAGCCATTCCAACCAACTTAACCAGACTTCTTCGACACTGGTCACATTACAGAATAGCTAGGTGATCTTATTTGTTCAGAATCAGGGTGCTTTGGCGTAGGAGAACGTTTTAGGAGAGAGGTACTTGGTCTCCTAAGAGTTCACAAACAAGTAGGTCCAGGGAAAAGCCTTTGAGGGGATTGGGCCAAGTACAGAAGAAAGAACCCAAAGTTCCCAGGTATTAAAAATAATAATAAAGGAAATACTTGGGCCCAGTGGGGTGATGTATACCTGTAATCCCAGCACTTTGGGAGGCCAAGGCAGGTGGATTACTTGAGGCCAGGAGTTTGAGACCAGCCTGACCAACATGTCCAAAACCCATCTCTACTGAAAATACAAAAATTAGCCGGGCATAGTGGCATGTTTCTGTCCCAGCTACTCGGGTGGCCAAGGCAGGAGAATCGTTAGAACCCAGGAGGCTGAGGTTGTAGTGAGCCAAGATTGAGCCACTGTATTCCAGCCTGGGTAATAGAAAGTTATACTGGAAGTAACTTACTGAGTTGAAGGCAGAGTTTTTTCATTGTAATGTATATTTGCCCTTTTGCACATTTCATATTGTTAAGAGAATCTAGTCACTCACCAAAGAACCAAAAATAGGTAGCATTACAGCCTCCATCTTCCTTCTTCCTTTAAAACAAAACAAAACAAAATTATTTCATTGATCGGCTTCTCTACATGTTTTCTTGGAAATATATGGGCTCTGGAAGCCACGATGGCTCAGACCAGTTGTCCTGGTGCTTGAGGAGCCGAGGCTACGTGTTCGAGGCCAGCCTGGGCAACATAAGAACCTCTCATTCATTAAAAAAAAAGAAAAGGAAATATATGGCTGCTAATTCAAAATGATCATATTTTTCAAAGAATATGTAGCTGACATATTTTGACAGTAAGAAGTATGTACAAAGCTGAGTGCAGTGGTGTGTACCTGTAGTCCCAGCTTCTTTGAAGGCTGAGGGAGGATCATTTGAGCCCAAGAGGTCCCATCTCTAAAAAAATATAAAAGAAAAAGAAATATATGCAACCAGCTTGAAGTTATTTTAAAAATTAATTTAAAGAGTTAGCATAAGGCCCAAAGCAGGGTTTGAAAAGCAGCTGGAGCTTGCTTTGGAACGTGATCCAAGTCTCAAGTCCTTGGTGTCCCATTAGGGTTTTCAGATTTTTCTCTTAGCTTGTAAGATACTGAATTGATTATTTCCCAGGCTAGAAAGACTCTCCTGGTAGTTAAGGATGTAATCCAGTTGTTCCATATGGATTTGGGGCCAATCGTGAGGTTTTCCTGCCCTCCTCTGGGATTGGCCCAGCTGTCTTTTTTGTTTATTCGGTGGAAAGGAGAGGCCCTATATGAGGGCCTTCCTGGGTTCCCCCCTGGTGCCTTCGTGCATCCACAGTGCTGGGACCACCAGCTTCACCGTGCTGAGATGTGACACGTCCATGTCCTGCTCAGACCTATGCCAGGTTCAGGGCAGGGATCCTGAGTTAATAAGCTAATGTTCATCACATGGGCAGCTGACAGCCATCTTGTCACCATGCTTCCTTCCTTTAACTGATCCACATGCAGTCTTTTTTTAAAAAAAAAAAAAAAGGTGAAAAAGATGTACCCACTCTTGGTTTGTTAAAGGCAGTCCTAGGAGAGGTGGCCCTTTACCCATGCAAATGAGTCTTCCCTTAAGGGTGCTTTCCCAGCACTGTGTGGTCATTAAAAGAAAAAGAAGGCAGATTGATGCAGTGAAGTTTCCCCAATGCTGGCTCCTTGGGGTGGGAGTGGTGAGGGCAGTCACAGATTCACAGGTACCAGTGACTGGGCCTCTGAGCACCTTTTGGGACAGCAAGATCTGTTCAGAATAGAAACTGCTGTGAGAAAAAACAGAAATGGGATTTAGCTTATTCTTCTTTTCACTTTTAATTTTTTTTTGACAGAGTTTCGCTGTTGTTACCCAGACTGGAGTGCAATGGCATGATCTCGGCTCACCGCAACCTCCGCCTTCTGGGTTCAAGCAATTCTCCTGCCTCAGCCTCCCGAATAGCTGGGACTACAGGCGCGCACCACCATGCCCACCTAATTTTTGTATTTTTAGTAGAGACAGGGTTTCACCTTGTTGACCAGGATGGTCTCGATCTCTTGACCTCATGATCCACCCGCCTCGGCCTCCCAAAGTGCTGGGATTATAGGCGTGAGCCACCGCGCCCGGCCCTTTTTTTCACTTTTAAAACGTATTGTTGAATCAGCAGAGTAGTAGCAGTTACCATTTTTGTATATTGTTACCAGCTTAAACTCATGCCCTTAAGGTTTTTTTTGTGAGCAAGTTAAATGGGAACAAATGGCCTTCCCTACATATGAGCATACTGAGGGACAGCCAGTGGCCACCCAGGAAGCCAGTGCTCTGTGACATCCACCAGAGGGTCTGTAAGGCCATCTGCTTCCTCTGGCCTTGGGGAGAAAGACAGAGGGTCTTTTTTGTTTCTAGGTTTTCCTTGGTTGAGTCAGAAATGAATGAAATTATGAAAATAGATGATAAGATGCTGAAAACAGTCCTTGATTACTAAAATATGAAGATCTTTGCCTAAAGGACACAGCAGTGTCTGCTATACAGAGGCCAAGGCTATTACAATGGTTGAGGCAGGTGCTGGAGTCAGATGGGCCTGGTTGAGTCCTGGGTTGAACTCTAGTTCTACTGCTCATAGAAGGCATACCCTTCTTTGGCCAGGCCTGCACACAGGTGTGGCTGACTCATTGCCATTTTGGTTTTGCTTTCTGCAAAATGAAGAGAATACACAGCTCTTATATCTTTCCTTAGAAGCAATGTAGGGCTGTGGCTCACGCCTGTAATCCCAGCACTTTGGGAGGATGAGGTGGGCGGATCACCTGAGGTCAGGAGTAGGAGACCAGCCTGATGAACATAATGAACCCTGTCTTCACAAAAATACAAAAAATTAGCCAGGCATGGTGGCACATGCCTGTAGTGCCAGCTGCTTGGGAGGCTGAGGCAGAAGAATCACTTGAACCCAGGAGCCCAGAGGTTGCAGTGAGCTGAGATCATACCATTGCACTCCAGCCTGGGCAACAGGAGCAAAACTCCATCTCAAAAAAAAAAAAAAAAAAAGAAGAAGAAGAAATATAAAAATACTTCTGAAAGTTCCTTGAATGTGGAAGAAAGAAAACAGTGCACTTTCGGGAGCCTATTTTGTTTGATTCAGTTCTTCATAAAGTGCGGTCTCTTCTATAAGGAGAAAAAGCTGTTGACTTGGGGGCCATTCTCTGAAGTGCTTAGCATGTCATCTGTTGTATCCTAGGCATTTGAGCTGGCAACGGGAGATTATTTGTTTGAACCACATTCTGGGGAAGACTATTCCAGAGATGAAGGTGAGTAGTGGTGCCTGCTGAATATCTCGGTCTAGGTCTCCTGCCAGCCCTGAACTTCAGTAGAGTACTGTCTTTTTGTACTGAAATAGAGCCATGTTTTGGTTTTCAAACACCAAATTCAGACGCTTTTCCTTTGAGTTTGATGCCCCCCTCAGTCTCAGTGAATGGGCAGAGCCTGCCTGGCACAGGCAGCACTCCGAGAGCCCTCAGGGGCCTACTCCACTGGCTCTTCCTGGCCTTGCACAGGGCAGGAACCCAGCTGGCTAAGAGAGGACAGATGATGCAAACCTGAAACCTCTCTGTGGTGCTTTTGACCGCTGATGTGCTGCCCATTTCTCTGTCCTGTTTGGGAGCTGAGTTGAAAACCCAGGAATTCTGGCTTGAATTCCATCTGTAAACCTGACCATCTCCATGCTTATTTGCTTGCGATGCTGGGGTTGCCTTGGGGTGAGCTGGCCTCCGTAACAGTTACTGCTCCAGACAGTGCCTGAGGCCTGCTAATCCCACAAGCCTCTGCATGGATGTGCTGCAGACACTGTTGATTTGTATCTATTTCTGATTTTTTACTAATTTCAATTTTTTCCTCTTCTTTTATCCCATCCTTCCCTTTGCCCCTCCCATTCCCATATCCTTTTTTTCTCTCCTCCATAGACCACATAGCCCACATCATAGAGCTGCTAGGCAGTATTCCAAGGCACTTTGCTCTGTCTGGAAAATATTCTCGGGAATTCTTCAATCGCAGAGGTAGTACCTCTTCTTTTTGAAAAGCGCCACGATGCAGACAGAAATGGAAAAGCAGCTCCTGATTTTAGCATTAATGGTGACAAAGGCATTTCTCCTAAATTCAGAAAGCAACCCAGCAGAATTCCTATGCTGGTAGAAAAGTTGTCAGGGAAGACTGCGTTTAGCCCTGTGCTGTGGTCACCCTGCTCATCAGCCCCTCTCCAGTGCCCTCCAGCTCTGGGTCCTGAATCCAGCCATGCGAGGAAGGCCTGTACTTTCTGTCATTCAGGTTGCACTCTGTTTCTGTCTGCGCGGGCGGTGGTAGCGTCTGCATGCAGTGTACTGATTAAACTGTCGTGTTTCTGTTTTGCTGGCAATGTTTCCCAATGCAGATCACATAGCATTGATCATTGAACTGCTGGGGAAAGTCCCTCGAAAATACGCTATGTTGGGGAAATATTCCAAGGAGTTTTTCACCAGAAAAGGTAACGGTATTTATGCAACACTAATTTTCGGCATAGTCTTCTCCCAAAAGGAGAAATTGTGCATTCATGATTGGGCAGTGGCGAAAGATCTGGACTTTTACAGCTGGGGAATTCTGCTGAAGAAAGCTCTCAAGAAATAAACCTGACCCATCTGATACCTGGAGTAAGAACTTTGTAAGAGAACAGCCTTCCTAACAACATTTTTCTCCTCCACCTGTCTCTTTTCTTACTCCAAGTTAGCAATCTGTGTATTCATGTATTTATGGAAAGGCATTTAGGTGATTGTTAAAAGCCAGCTAGACTTACCTTTCCATTTCTCATGTTCAGGTACTGTCTTTAGTGGAACAGAGGTGGCCTAGAGACTTGACTTAATGAATGTCCAGGGACATGGCTTTTGGTCAGCCTGTGGTGGGTATAGGCCTGTGAAACGCTGCATACCTCACATTCTTCATATCACATCCTGTGTTCCCACTGTTTTGTGTCACACTATATTAAGGTGATTATTTTCATGTTGTAGTTCTTATTGATCTTCCAACTGTTTATTTACACAGTGTAGTCCCCAGTTACTAATTTATAAAAACACCCCAGAGCCCCAGAAATATTTTTAAAAAAACCCCTCCTAACTGCTATATTGTTTTTGTTTTTAAGTTGGGAATCTCATTCTGTTGCCTAGGCTGGAGTGCAGTAGTGCGATCTCAGCTCACTGCAACCTCCACCTCACAGGTTCAAGTTTTTCTCCTGCCTCAGCCTTTCAAGTAGCTGGAATTACAGGCGTGTGCCACCATGCCTAATTTTCTTTGTATTTTTAGTAGAGATGGGGTTTCACCATGTTGGCCAGGCTGGTCTCAAACTCCTGACCTCAAGTGATCTACCCACCTTAAGCCTTCCAAAGTGCTGAGATTACAGGTGTGAGCCACTACAACCAGCCTGCTATATTTTTTTGTGATGAGTATAGTTGGCCCTTTTACTTCATACTTTTCCAGGTTAGATTTTTTGTTTTTGGATGCAACATCCCGTTGAACTTTTAAAATTGATGTGAGTATGACATGGGCTTTTAGAAATTTCTTTGAAGTCCCAGATACTCTGTCTCCCTTACTTAGATGGATTTTTGCTCTTGTTTCCCAGGCTGGAGTGCCGTGATGCGATCTTGGCTCACTGCAACCTCTGCCCCTGCCCCCCAGGTTCAAGCAGTTCTCCTGCCTCAGCTTCCTGAGTAGCTGGGATTACAGGTACCTGCCACCGCGCCTGGTTAAGTTTTTATATTTTTATTAGGGACGGGGTTTCACCATGTTAGCCAGGCTGGTCTCAAAGTCCTGACCTGAGGTGATCCACCCACCTCGGCCTCCCAAAGTGCTGGGATTAGAGAGGTGTGAGCCACCACGCCTGGCCTCAAATTGATTTTTTATTTTCCTATGATATAAGGAATTTTTGTGGAGTAGTAATCTTTATTATTCACTTTGGTGAGGTTTGGCTAACCAGTCCTTATATTTTTCTTTAAATTATGTTTCCTTGTTAAATGTATAAGACTTGAGAACTGACTGTGCTAAAGATGGTGGTTTCCTGCTGTACTTACTCTGGGCAAATTGACTACACCTCTTAGATTTTATAGCGTTACCTGGTGAAGGCAGTTTGTGGAATATATAAAATTCGATGTAATTATTTACCTCATTACCTCTCAGACTTATCACAGGTAAAAAATTATCAGGAAAAACCATTTATCAGACAATCTGTAATTATTTTTGGTTCTGATAATCTGGTCTCTGAATCTAGGCCGTGTTTGCCAGGTACAGAGTTGCCTTCTTACATGGAGACTCACAAAGCACAGGCTCAGCTGGAGTCAAGGGCAGGAAAATGGTTTTGCTGTGAAACTGTGTTGAGTAATGGAGCTGGGGCTCCCACCTGGTGTGAGAATGGCACATCAGGTAGTCTCTGAACTTCAGCTTCCTCATCTGTCAACAGGGGTTCTCTCAGGTTGGCCTTTATCCTTACAAGAAGGTATAAGAGGATGCCTTTATAGCACTGGGCACAACCGTAGCTGTTATTATTGCTAAAGAAAAGCTTTGAACAGGAAAACACTGGAAGCTTATGAACATCTATACAGCAATATTACTGAGAACAGACTGAGTTTTCTTGGAAACTTACAGAAAATATTATTTGAAAATAATTGGACCAGGTGCAATGGCTCATGCCTATAATCCAGCACTTTTGGGGGCTGAGCAGGTGGATCACTTGAGGTCATGAGTTCGAGACCAGCCCAGCCAACATGGTGAAACCCCTTCTCTACTAAAATACTGGGTATGAATTAGCTGGGTATGGTGGTGGGTGCCTGTAATCTCAGGTACTCGGGAGGCGGAGGCAGGAGAATTGCTTGAACCTGGGAGGCAGAGGTTGCAGTGAGCCGGGATCATGCCACTACACTCCAACCTGGGCAACAGAGTAAGACTCTGTCTCCAAAAAAAAAGAAGAAGAAAAGAAAAGAATTGAAACACAAATTGGGAATTGTTGTGGCCTGGGATTCAGTGTGGCTTGGGAATTTTTTTTTTAAATTGAAGTAATACCCCTCCTCCCATGTTTCAGAATGTTTCCAGAGCTGGTCGGGGAAATGGCTTGGCCCCTGGTGGGCCGTGGCTAGTAGGTGACTTGCCGTGAGCCCTCAGCTGTGGGTCAGATGGGAGTTGGGCCTGGTCTGTCACAGAAATAGAGAACATGATTGACTTGCAATGCTCTAGAGGTGAGGAGAGACCTGAGAGACAGGGGCCACAGCACCTGCTTGGGCACCATGGTTTGCTGAGCCTCATTTTCCACTGCGGTCAACTGGCACGGTGAGGACCAACAGTAAAGTCACTCAGGAACTATTCCTTTAATTGGAACCTTTCCTGAGTAACAAGGAGCCACTTTGAGTGACCTGGCTCTACATTTATCTTTTTTTTGAGATGGAGTCTTGCTCTGTTAACAGGCTGGAGTGCAGTGGTGCAATCTTGGCTCACTGCATCCTCTGCCTCAGCCTCCTGAATAGCTGGGTCTACAGGTGGCTGCCACCATGCCCAGCTAATTTTTGTATTTTTAGTAGAGACATGTTTTCACCATGTTGGACAGGCTGGTCTCGAACTGCTGACCTCAGGTGATCTGCTTGCCTCGGCCTCACAATGTGTTGGGATTGCAAGCGTGAGTCACTGTTCCTGGCCATGGTGTTTGTCTTTAACTGTCTCTCAGGGGGGATCAAGGACTCCATACTGTGTACAGCAGCAAGGAGGGAAAGAGGAACAAAAAGAGAGGCCTTGAATAGTGAGAAAGTGAAGTAACGGAGTTGTTGGAAGGGTCCTTTAAGCGCCTGCAGGCGTGGAGCTGGTATAGACATCTGCTCTTGGGCTCTCACTCCTGTGGTGGTTCGTTTCAACGAGAGCAGCCTGCATGTGGCCCTTTATGGCTGAAAGGCAGCTTCCGCTTGGGCCTTTCTGTCAGTAGCTTTGCTCCCTGGGACAGCTTGTGGATGTGCATCTCCTGGTTACTGCCTTTATCACCACATATAATTAGAACTTGTGTGATTGAGCTGTTTTTTGAGCAGCTTATTTGAAGGTAACCTGCAGAGTTAAAATGCATTTGGCGTCCTTAATGACAGACCAAAAACATTTTGACATTAACTTCATTAACGTACGTGTTTGTGTGGGCAGGTATTTCCATTTCTCTTGAACACGTGTGGAAAGTTTAAGTACAAATTTTCAAATTTTGTAGTAACTGGAACTCTTCATTCCTTTTTTGGATATAAGAGGGCATTTGTGACTAGGTGAGATGTCCCCTGATAGATCAGGGAATTGGGACTTTAGTTCTTTCCTGATTATTGTTTATTTCTAATGGCAGTAGAGATCAGAGGGACTTAGAGTTTTTACGGAAGCCACAGGATAACATTATGAGGAATGAGGGCCTGTCATGGAAGTAGATTCCACCATGTTTCTTAGGATGCGGGGTGAAGCTTTGCTGCATGAAAGATGTGTTTTGGCACGTTCCCTTTAGTAATATGTGAATGAATGTACATTTTGGAAATAATGGAATCTTAAAGTATATCCATTTAAATTTTTTTTCCTATAATACCTAAAATACTGTGCTAGAACTGTTAGAAAGCAAAATTTATTAATTTTTGTTTTTATTTTCTTTTTCTTTTTGAGACAGAGTCTCACTGTGTCACCCAGGCTGGAGTGCAATGGTGTGATCTTAGCTCATTGCAACCTCAGCCTCCCAGGTTCAAGCAATTCTCCTGCCTCAGCCTCCCAAGTGGCTGGGATTACAGGTGTGTGCCACCATGCCTGGCTAATCTTTGTATTTTTAGTAGAGGCGGGTTTCACCTAGTTAGTCAGGCTGGTTTCCAACTCGTGACCTCGTGATCCGCCCACCTCGGCCTCCCAAAGTGCTGGGATTACAGGCAACAGCCATTGCGCCCAACCCAAAAGCAAAATTTAAAACAGCTGTTGATATGCCTAAGTCACCTTCGAAAGCAGTACTAATGGAGAGTTGACTTCCCAGGAAGTTTTCCAGCTCTTTTTCCTCTGGGGTCAGAAGCAGATTTTCATCCCTGCCATAGGGCCACAGAGAGTGGGGTATGTGTGTGAATGGTGAGCATCAGATGCCCCTCGTCTGTCTGCTCTCCTTGTTTATAATTCAAGAAGTCATGATCATTACTAGTTTGAATCATTTCTTAGCCAGAAAGTTAAAAGATGAGCTGGAGAGTTGGGCAGGGAATGTAATTACAACTTTTACCCTATTAAGGTTAATTTGCTGGACATGAGTCACCAGCATTAAGAAACTAGTGTGTTGAGAGGTGGGCCAATAGAAACCCCTACCTCCATGGGGATTTCCCCATCCTGTCTTCAAGAAGTGGGTGGTCCCCGGAAGCATTCCAGCCCTCAGATCATAGTAGGAAAAACAGTGCAGCCTGGAGCAGATCTCACTGGGCTGCTCACCAGGAATTTTACTGACTATTCAGCAGGCATAGTTTAGTAAAAGTTGCTGTGCTGATAATGGGATTATCAAAGAAGACTGTTTACTTAAAAAAAGAAAAAAAAACTGGCCTCTAGATGAGAGCATCAAGTGTGTTGGGATAAAAGTGAGTAATTATGTGCATGTGTGTGTGTCAGACTACAGACCTTAAATGCAGTTGAAAATTTCAAAAGCAAGAAGCTTCTGTGCAGCAGCATAAAATACACATTTACCTGAGTCAGGGATAACATCAAGAGACGTGTGAGAACTGAGGGCAAAAACCCAGGAGCTGAGGTTTGGTTTTTTTTTTTTTCTTCTTCTTCTTTTTTTAAAGACAGGGTTTCACCATGTTGGTCAGGCTGGTCTTGAACTCCCAACCTCAGGTGATCTGCCCACCTGGCCTCCGAAGTGGTTGGATTACAGGTGTCAGCCACCATGCCCGGTGGAGCTGAGTTTTTAAAAAGAGATACTGTATTCTGTATTTTTAATATTTGGTGTCCGAGCTGAACTTGTCAGAATGTATTTTAAAATTACCTCCTGAATACCTAAAAAGTGACAGATTCTTTTGATGATGTAAAGAGCGAAGAAAGCTCTTTGGTGAGCATTTGACAGCTACACAGGCTGGGGTTGTCACTGATAAACAACACTCCTCTTGTTTACCCCTCCATCAGATGGTGAGTGTTTAGTTTTCCTCCACTTTTTGGCTATTAGTGATGGCCGACTGTGATCATTAATGTAGACGTTTGTGTGGGCAGGTATTTCTGTTTCTCTTTAATACATGTTTGAAAGTTTAAGTACAAATTTTAAAATTTTGATGGAGTCCAATTTATATACACTTTATAATTTGTGCTGTTGACGTCACATCTGAGAAATCTTTGCTTACTTCAAGGTCATGAAGATGAAGTTTTCTAGGAATTGCTTAGTTTTAGCTCTTAGGTGTACGATCTCTTTCGAGTTAATTTTTGTATGTGATGTGAGGTAGAGTTTATACACATTTTAAACTCAAATATTTACTTATATGTGGTTGTCTAATTGTATCAGAATTCATCCAGATCTCTTGATTGGCCCTTGCTCTGTACTGGTATTTCTTGATGGGTTTACTTTCTACTAGTAGTACACAATTAAAGTTGATGCTTATCAGTTTATATCATGGTTTGCTTTGTAATTACCAGTATTCATGTAAATATGGTTCAGGATTTGCCTTGAGAGTCCTCCCACATGTGTGTAAAACCTCATGGGCTTCTTCGTTTAATTCTGGAATATGGCAATTTCTTGGATAAAATAATGTATTTTCTGTCACAAACCACTTTAAGATTCAAGAGAAGTAAAATGGAACTCTTCCCTGTTTCCTTAGAAGGACTCTGCAAGTCCAGGACTGGCCAGTGCATTTGCTGTCACTCAGAGCCTGCTTCCTGTCAGTTTTCCTTGGGTCTGTCAAGCTGTTTCTCAGAGCACATTCAGAAGCCTGAGGGGCTCCTGGGGAACAGCACAATTGGCTGAATTCCCCACTTGGCTGCTGGGCTCACTTTTGCATGTGTGTGTTGGAGTTAATACTGAGATAACTGATAGTCTCAGGAAGGGTGAAGTGATATTCCACATTCTTTAAGGAGGACAGGCTAGAAATGAGGCTTTAAAAAATTAAAATTGTCACAGTTGTCTAGTTATCTGTAAAATTTATTTCACTGAAACACATCTTCATATATTTTCTTTTTTTCTTTCATCTTCTTATGTTTTCTTTATTCCTTTATTTGTTTTCTTTAATGACAGAGTCTCACACTGTCACCTAGGCTGGAGTGCAGTAATGAGACCTCAGCTTACTGCAATTCATATATTTACCTAAGAGAAAATAATTTTCAAGGTAACTTTTTTTTTTTTTTGAGACAAAGAGTCTTGTTCTGTTGCCTAGGCTGGAATGCAGTGGCTCCATCTCTACTCACTGCAACCTCCACCTCCTGGGTTCAAACGATTCTTGTGCCTCAGACTCTTGAGTAGCTGGGATTACAGGTGCACACCACCACACCTGGCTAATTTTTGTATTTATTAAAGATTGGGTTTCACCATGTTGGCCAGGCTGGTCTTGAACTTCTGACCTCAGGTGATCCACTTGCCTCGGCCTCCCAAAGTGCTACCATTATAGGAATGAGCCACCACACCTGGCCGGTAACATTTCTTTAACTTGTTAGGGTGCTAGGGTGCTACTTTTATAATAAGAATAAATGGTGAAAGTGTGTTTTTGAAATATGCTTTTCTCTCTTATTCTTATTTATCATTCTAAGTGATGGAGGTGGCTCTGTTTCTTGGGTATCATCTGCAGGGCTGGAGCTGGCTCATGGACTCAAGACTTGACCTCACTCATCCAGTGAGCCCACTCCTCTTGTGTCTGCTAGCCAGTAGTACAGAGTAAGGGGCTTGGGCTTTGTGTTCAAGTAACCTTACCAACTCTTGCCAGGGTAAGGTTACTTCTGATACTGAGTTTAAGGGTTTCTACATATAATCATTATAGCCTCTAGATGAATTGATTTTCTTTGCATTATGGAGTTTTTCCACATACTTACACACTCGACATACTTGATTTTTTTAGAGGCAGTTCAGTGTTCTGTTAAATTGCTATGTGTTGAGGACCGCAGGTGTTTAGGACTCTCCTGACGCTGTTTATAGACTGCTGCTTTGCACCTACAGTCTTTACTTGGTCAAAAGTGGTTAGATATTTTATGCTGCTCTTTGCAAATGTTTCTACCAGGTTATAGTATGCCTAGTTATGGATGAGTAGTTTCTCATGAACTTCCAGGATTGTTTTCCTCACTGGTACTACACAGCTGTGAAGCAGCTGTAGTGGTCAAGTGTATCTTTTCATGGAAGACTGTACTTAATCTGATGCCTTGTTGATGGGTCTTAGTTTAAAACCTGGCCCCGCAGAAATAGGTTCCTTTACTATTTTCTGCAGATAGTGCTTCTCTGTAGTTGCATTGATTTGCAAACTAGAGAGTGTTTATTCTGAGATAGAATAGCTGTATGTCATAAAAGTTCTCTCCCCTTCGCAGAGAACTTGCTTTCGTCATGTGTGAGCTTTCTTAGTTTGCTGTAACTGTTGCTGTGGTGAGATCTACAAAATGTAGAAATTGAAACAACTAACAAAAGCTGGTGTTTTGATTCACTTGATTTTCATCTTAATGAGCATTTTAATAATAAATCTTGTGATGATCTGTAGGACATAGTTTGTTCTTTTACTGCCCAATGTTGTACTATGCTTTTCTCCCATATTGTTAAGTAATATTAAATATTATTAATCAAGTGAATGTACCTTGTGTTTTGTTTGACCACTGTTTTCCTCTTATTGGCTCTTTGTAATTTTGCAAGTATATATAATTTTGTGCTGACATATATTAGGCATGAATTTGGGGTGGTGCAGCCAGGGTTTATCTTCTTAGGCTTAATTCTTAGAGCCAGAATTTCAGACGTGGAGGGATAAATCTGCAGTCACTGACGGCTCAGACTTTGTTTTTATGGAGGCTGTGTTTCCTTCAACAGGAGATCCCTTCCTGCCCCTAAGATTGCAGGCTCATTTCTTCATCCATGCAGATCTGATCTCTAGTTCGGCTGCGATACTTAACTGTGTCTCCAGTCCTCATATTGGAGCCAGAAGCAAGAAGCTAACTCCTTTAGCAAGAAGCCCTCTTAAAAGATTCTTCATACAGAATCCTGTGCACAGCATGTTTGCAACTCTGTAGACATACTAATGTGTAAGAATATGCTTCATGGCCGGGCGCGGTGGCTCACGCCTGTAATCCCAGCACTTTGGGAGGCCGAGGCAGGTGGATCATGAAGTCAGGAGTTCAAGTCCAGCTTGGCCAACCTGGTGAAACACCCCATCTCTACTAAAAATACAAAAATTAGCTGGCCTGTAATCCCAGCTACTAGGGAGGCTTAGGCAAGAGAATTGCTTGAACTGGGACCCGGGAGGCCAAGGTTGCAGTGAGCCCAGATCGTACCACCATACTCCAGCCTGGGCTACAGAGTGAGACTCCATCTCAAAAAAAAAAAGGAACATGCTTCAAAATAGACACAACAGAAGATCTGTGTGGGGTAGGATTGTAGGCCACTTCCCCTTTTGTTCTTAGAATTTTCGGTAATATTCTTTTCTTTTTATTATGATTTTTTAAAGGGGAGGGCATTTCTAAATTGACTTGAATAAATGAGTGAAACAGAACAAGCTCCTGAGAACACCTTTGTGAGCAGAGCACTGATTATCTATTATCATTATCACTGATGCAGCTCATGAAAAAAAAAATTTACCTTGCTATATAGCAGGTGAAAGGGGAGAGAGAAATCAGCCTTTGCATGAAGTGTGCCGCGGGTGCTTGAATGCCTCTCCCTCCCCACCTAGATCTGGGTGTTCTAGGGTACAGGCAGAGGGCAGTGTTTCCTCTGCAGAAGCTGCTCAGGGTGCACTGAAGGGCACCTAAGGAGGCCTGTTGGCAGGGGCATGGTGTCCATAAATCCCAACAGGCAGAGAAAATGAGTTATTCACAGTGAAATTTTCTGGACCTTTTGACAGTTTGCTGCCTTTTTGAAAAGGTTTGTGGGGGACAGGGTTTCCCTCTCATAGGCTGAACAACAATGGCATGACCTTGACTCACTGTAGCCTTGACCTCCTAGACTTAGGCAATGTTCCTGCCTCAGTTTCCTAAGGAGCTGGGATGTGCCACCATGCCCAGCTACCGTTTTTTTTTTTTAAGTAGAGACAGGGTCTGTGTTACCCAGGCTGGTCTGAAACTCATTGACTCAAGGGATCCTCCTGCCTCAGCCTCCCAAAGGGCTAGGATTCCACTGCTCCCAGCCCTTTTTTGCAGTTTGACTTAAAAATAACCTTTTTTTTCTCTTATACAATGACTATTACAGCTCATAGGCCATTTACTAGCTTGTTAGTCATTCTTTTATGTCACCAAAGCTGCATGTAACCCACACTTTTCCTATTGCAGCAGTATAACTTCAAGGTTTACAAATTAATGTCCTAGGATCTTAGATCTTAGAGCAAATGCGGAGACATGAGTGATGTTCGATTTGGGTTTGCCTCAAGTTTGCAAATTTTATGAAAGATCCCAGGTTGAAATAAGAGGGGCTTGCTTCAGCCTTTGGAAAAGAAAACATTCTGGGCATACTCAGCCCACTCCACTTACTTAAAGAAACTTAGAACTGATATGAATGAACTCTTAACCTCTATTTACATCCACCAAGCTGCCTTGAAATGTGCCTTGGTCGTATGTACATGTTGTGATTATTGCTTACTGGGGAAAAGCTGGCGTTCTTTGTTGTTGCCGTCTAAGAGTGGAGCAGATGGTCGTCCGCTTCATGGAAAAGAACCTGACTGGACCAACTATGGGAAATGCAAATTTGGAGCTTTCTTGACATTGGTCTGATTTTTCCCCTGTAGGAGAACTGCGACACATCACCAAGCTGAAGCCCTGGAGTCTCTTTGATGTACTTGTGGAAAAGTATGGCTGGCCCCATGAAGATGCTGCACAGTTTACAGATTTCCTGATCCCGATGTTAGAAATGGTTCCAGAAAAACGAGCCTCAGCTGGTGAATGCCTTCGGCATCCTTGGTTGAATTCTTAGCAAATTCTACCAGTATTGCATTCTGAGCTAGCAAATGTTCCCAGTACATTGGACCTAAACGGTGACTCTCATTCTTTAACAGGATTACAAGTGAGCTGGCTTCATCCTCAGACCTTTATTTTGCTTTGAGGTACTGTTGTTTGACATTTTGCTTTTTGTGCACTGTGATCCTGGGGAAGGGTAGTCTTTTGTCTTCAGCTAAGTAGTTTACTGACCATTTTCTTCTGGAAACAATAACATGTCTCTAAGCATTGTTTCTTGTGTTGTGTGACATTCAGATATCATTTTTTTGAATGAAAAATACTTTCCCCTTTGTGTTTTGGCAGGTTTTGTAACTATTTATGAAGAAATATTTTAGCTGAGTACTATATAATTTACAATCTTAAGAAATTATCAAGTTGGAACCAAGAAATAGCAAGGAAATGTACACTTTTATCTTCTCTCAAAGGGACATCATTCCTGTATTATAGTGTATGTAAATGCACCCTGTAAATGTTAATTTCCATTAAATATGGGAGGGGGACTCAAATTTCAGAAAAGCTACCAAGTCTTGAGTGCTTTGTAGCCTGTGTTGCATGTAGCAGACTTTAACTGCTCCAAGGAGTTGTGCAGACTTTTCATTCCATAACAGTCCTTTCACATTGGATTTTAAACAAGGTGGCTCTGGGTTGTGTCATTCTCTGTATGGCACTTGAAAGGAAGAAAAGATATGCTTCTCACTTTAAAATATGCATTATAATTTAGCAGTCCCATTTGTATTTTTGCATATTTTTAAAAGTACTTTTAAAGAAAAAGAGCGATTTTCCTTTAAAAATGTGATGGCTCAGTACCGTGTCATGTTGTTCTGTAAGTTAAGCTCTACGTAGATTAAATTGGAAAAGAGAAATGTGTTCATTTGTGGAATGAAAAAATACATATATTTTTGGAAAAGCATGATCATGCTTGTCTAGAACACAAGGTATGGTATATACAATTTGCAGTGCAGTGGGCAGAATACTCCTTAAAGCTAAAAGGTAACTGATCATATTCATTCCATAGGTAGCTTTATGTGTGGCTACAACAAATTTTACTAGCTTTTTCATTATCTTTCCAGGAAATGAAGTTGAGAAAATGATTTTCCCTTTGCAGGTTGCACACAGTTTTGTTTATGCATTTCCTCCTTAAAATTAATTGTAGAATCCAGGACACAAACCATAGTAGGCAATACAATTTTAGAATGTAATATATAGAGGTATATTTAGCCTCTTTTAGAAGTCAGTGGATTGAATGTCTTTTTATTTTAAATTTTACATCATTAAGGTGCCTCGTTTCTGACTTTGTCCAATTAACATTTATCCATATGCCTTTGCAATAACTAGATTGTGAAAAGCTAACAAGTGTTGTAACAATAATCCATTGTTTGAGGTGCTTGCAGTTGTCTTAAAAATTAAAGTGTTTTGGGTTTTTTTTTTCCAGACATTGCCTTGGTTATTGCCCTATGTGACAGAATCAATGAACATTTGCTATCAGTTTAGTGTCACTAAAACTTAAAATACCAGCATTCCTGTTGCAGCAAATGTAGTTATAGAACATGCATTAATTCTTATTATAAGGAAATTATTTATTGTTTTTTAAGGGCAGAAGGGATTTAGGAGAAAAGCTACAGTATAGATTGATTATCTAGAATTTCAGTGATCCCTTTTCACCCATGGTTCATCAGAAACATACTAACTGCATTTGTTTGGTCATTGATTGCAAACTTAAAAGGGCATTATTCCCTGTTAGGGAACAAGACACATAACCCTCTTAGGAATTGCCATTATATCACATACCACTGTGAGGTAGAATATATACCATTCATTCATTTCTTTATGGAATGGGCATGCTAAGTTTTTCTAATGAGGCTGTAGGTTTCCATGTAGATTCTATGATAGATGGTGGCTGTAGAATCCGTGATTTCTGTAGGAAACCATAGAGCACAATTTATATCTTCCCTAAGTGTAGAAGGATTTTTATCAGGGTGATAGTATACTTGAATGAAATTTGTCTAATGCAGTTTTTGCTCATGCTGGAAAATAAAATAGATTATGAATTTTAAGGGTGTGTCCCTTATGATAAAACAGCCCAACTGGTTTATAATACAGAAACAATTGTTCTAGGACTATGTATTTGTATTAGGCATAATATGGTTTCATCAGATTCTTGGTGGTTTGTTGATAAAGAATGCACAAAAACTAAATGAGAACCACTGGTTATGCTGAACGTTATAACCAGCTCTGACTTTAGTTGAATGTCCTGTTTTTTCCTTTCTGTAGTCCATGTGAAATCTTCATGGAAAATGACAAGCAGTGGATCACATATGTGATTATAGCAGATAAAGGAGCTGGCTATCTGGAAATTGGCAGACAGAACTGCCCAAAGGCAGAGAAAAGGTGGATATAAGATCTTCAAAAAGTCATAAAGTTTTTAGGTGAAAACTGATTTACTAACTTGCTTCTTCCCATGACCTGGACCATACATAACTAGTTACCATGATAAAATAAGGAGCCTTTCCATTGGAGAAGAGAATTTCAGTTTGTATCCATAGTTCAGATTATTTCCTAAATTCCACTTTTTTCTCCCCTTTTAAATAACTTGAATGAAATTTTGGTAGAAGACCGTATTTGAGGGTATATACTTAATCAAGGAATTAAATTATATAAGATTCTGCAGTTAACACAAAAGCTTCTATATGCATATTTTCTGTAAGGCAAATTTCAAACCAGTGAAGAATTTAAAATACGTAGGACAGACCTTTTAAGAAGAATATTTATATTTCACATGCTAGTCAACTTTATTCTTTTTGAAACTATCAGGATAGATGTAAAGCCATTTCTTCTCAGACAAATGTTTCTTTACTAAATACCATCATTAGAATTTTGTTCTGACAAATGGAGGATGGCAGAGTTGACCTATGTTCTTCTAAAACTTGAAGCTGATTAGGATTGAGCCCTAAATGAGCTGTGCTAATGTACCATCACTAGCTAACTATCAAAAGGAAATGGAAATTCAAAGTGTAAAACATGACTGAATGAGATCAGTCATTTTAGTGTTTCCTTTTTTCTGATGCACAAAATTTATATTGTCTTGTGCCAGATTATGTCAGGTAACTGGATGATGAAAAATGTGTTGATAAACAGTGTTACTACTATTTGATGTACTTACTGAATCCTCCTCAGAGGTAGAAGACAAAGGCTAAGAAATTTTAATTTTTCCAGGATTAGAACTAGTATTTTATATTTTAGCAATAAAAAGGTATCACTTAAGAGGCCATTTTCATGTCACTGAAAGATCAAGGAAAAACGCCTTTTTTCTTTAGTTTTGTTACACCCAAGACAAATTTTCCTGTTTTAGGCAAACTACCCACATTTTCAAACAGTTGTTGTACACTGTATTCAAGAACTACTGTGTGTAATGCATTAGCGGTCTGGATTCATTTTGTATGATGCCAGATCCTTAATTTCCCCAGCACAATCATTTAAGTAGTTTCTATGGCTCTTGCACAAATGGCAAACAGGGAGCACCACAGGAACAACCCCTTGCTGCCTCCGGTTATTAGTCACTACAGAAAACTGAAGGCTTCTTAGAAACACTTACACAGACCCTGAACTTAGAAGCTGTACAGGACAATTTGGTAAAACTGACATAATTGTGATTTATTAACATGAATTAAAATGCCCAACCAGTGCTTCAATGTGACAGTATATTTAAAACAAAAAAGAAATTAAAGGTCATATACTGTACTACTTTCACAAAGATCACACAGTTTTGCAAAAGACGTGTCATATGTACAATGCTATATATCAAATGAGAAAAGCTGTAAGCAATTATATATGCAAAAGAAATGCAGTATTTACAGTTTGTCAGGAGACATTAGAAATCATCTATACATTAAATTACATTTTGCTTGCAAATAACTGGTAAAACAAAATGAGCCATGTCCACACCAAAACATAAAAATCTGTTATTGCATTTTTATACCTAAGATGCATTCACAGAACTGCTGCTGACAGGAAAGAAAAAAGGAAAAAGAAAACCCTCATAGTGCCATTAGTTAGCTGTGTACTTAATGCATATGTATAAAATAATAGAGAAAACATTCACTAAATGAATTTAACTGCAACAATAAAATTTAAAGATCATACAGCGTTGAATCTACTGCCAGAAAAAAACAGCTGGAATGTTCACTTACAAAATAAAGATACCTAATACTGGCTTAAGAGCACATTTTTAAAGGAATTTTAAAAAGCAAAAATGAGAAAAATACAATGAAAGAGCACTGGTGTTTTTTTATACAAAGGTTCATGTACAAGCTTTAAAAAGTACCTTAACAGGTACATATGAAATATACAGTTTATCTTACAGAACATTTAAAAAAATGTTTTTGGAGTCCATTTTAATGCCACCCTGATCCATGGTAATTGTTTTGAAATGTTGGTGGCACCTGTGCTCTGTGAATTGGAATCTGTCCAGGCACTGGAGATGCCTGCTGAGGTCCTTGAACCCCATGTGGCAGGGCCACAGAGCCAGGATGAGGACAGAACCCTGAAGCAGAAGGTGTTGGAATACTGTTTGGTCCTTGGGGCTGGAGATGAGGACCTGCGACAGGTAATGGACAATGTGGCCCTGTTCCAGAAGGCTGGTGCTGGGGTCCCGGTCCCAAAGTGTTATGATGTGTAGCTTGTGAGGGATACGGAGGTACAGCTGGATGAGCACTTGAAGGAAAAAGTGGAGGTCCTTGATGAGGTGGGTGGTGTAAGGCTTGAGCTGATGTGGTATGATGCCCAGAAGCCAAAACACTGGAAGGTGGCGGCGGAGGGGGAGGTGGGGGTGCTGAATTTACAACATGCTGGTGTTGTGCTTGTAGACCTTGGAGTCCTGTGGAAGGATGGGGCGGTGGATGGTGATGAGGGGCGGGAGGGGGTGGGGGTGGGGGTAAGTGGTGTCCAGCAGTTTGAGAATGAATATGCGATCCAGGAGTGACCGCATGAACAGGCCCTACTACATGTGCTACAGAGTGTTGCTGATGGGAATTCGGCTGTTGTACAAGGTGTGGTCCTGGAGCAGGCGGTGGTGGAGGTGGTGGGGGGACTACGGCAGCAGCAGCAGTTTGATGGTGAATGGTGGGGTTCTGAGAGGGCAAAAAATGCCCTGGAGTAAGGTGTCCTGGAACTGTTTGCTGGCTTGTGGTGCCAGGAAGTGCTTGATTTGGTCCTGATGTAAACACAGTTTGTTGAGAAAGACTACCTTTGAGCTGATTATAATTCTGAAAGTTAGCAGAGGGCTGCTGGTTTTGATAGTAAGTCGAAGAAGAAGGAGGTGGAGGAGGTGGTGGGGGTGGTGCCGTGCTATTCAGACTTTGTTGGTTAAACTGACTATAAGTTGCTGAAGATTGTCCTGAGGGTGTCTGTGTAAATAATGCTCCAGAAGTTGCCT
Organism: Callithrix jacchus; assembly: GCF_049354715.1. NCBI lineage: Eukaryota > Metazoa > Chordata > Mammalia > Primates > Cebidae > Callithrix > Callithrix jacchus. The sequence goes on along the minus strand of NC_133512.1, from coordinate 75,492,117 downwards.
GCTGAGTATTGGCTGGAAGGTTCTGTGCTGCTGGATAAAAGTTTCTCTGAGGCTCTCGCTGAGGTGTTCCAACTTGAGGTGACTGTGAATGATGAGGCCTGTAGGGAGATCCTAACTGCTGTGAAGGAGGCTTTGGTGAAAGATAACCATGCTGTACAGGTGTGTGAGGCGTAGATGACTTTGGAGGATTTTCTAGGTGAGGTGATGGAGGACAGTGCAACTTTGTTGGTGCAGAAGGCAGTTTCTGTGAAAGTTGCTCAGATGAATTACGAACATGTGTCTGAGGAGGATGATTCTTTGAAAGTGCTTGGCTGTTATTTGATAGCTGTTTTTGTTGGAGCTCTGTTTTTAGGTGAACACCATTTTCAGCTTCTGATGCAGTAACTGTGGTGTCCCACTGGGAATCCGGTTTTGTGAGTATTTTTCCGTGTGCTTGAGCGGGAATGACAGATCCAGGTGAAGCAGGCTATGAAGAGAAAACAAATGATATACGTATAAGGAACATTTTGTGTACTTTAAGGTTTATTCTTGTTGGTATTTAATATGATCTAAATATTAATTTTAATGTGGGGCAGGAAATAACATGCCAGATACGTCAATTATGGAGGCTTAGGATGTTAAAAGGCCAATATTTTCCCATTGTTCCAACAAGTTCTGAGAGTATGCTTACAGTGAATTCTCTGGGTTAATTTTTATTGAAGACAAGTTGAGGACATAATTTACTCTGCCTTTTTTCCTTAAGCAATGAAACCTGTTTTTGAGCCTTACTCTGAAAGAACTCCAATAGCAAGGTTCAATTTTATAATTGAAATTTCTATACCCAACCTAAGGATAAATTGATGTGGGTAAATAAACTTGCTCCCTCAAACCATTTTGATTTTTAATACCTTTTTCATTTTCCTTATATACTGTTCAGATATAAATAAACCAAGTATAAGACTGCTTAAATGTCTATCATCAAAAAAAGAAATCTCAGATTCCTTTTCTTTAGTTTCCAACGATATACATGCCATACTAGATTATTACATCTTCGTGATCCAGGATGGAGATGTCATTCCTTTTAAATGATAAATTGACCTTTTGTTTTTACATAATTGGCTGGTCAAGAATTTCACAACAAGGCTATGAATTTCCTAGACACCACTAGAATAGAGGTAGAACATGTGAAGAAAACATAAGCTGTCGAAGTGTGCTTAGAAAACTTGAGTTCTCCATCACAGTTCAGGAAGAGAGAACAAACAAAGTAGTAAACACAATTGAATACGTCTGACAGGAAAGTGTCCAGAAGTCACAAGCTGATACTCGATACAGCAGAAAAACACTGTATATTGTAACCAGCAGCTTTTTTGCACTCAACCTGAGTCCTTTGGAACCCATCAAAAGGTCAATCTTATCATTACCTTGCTCATTTTTGAAGGACTTCTACAAGTATTTTGAGAAGTATCTGGGGATGGACATTCATTTATACTTGCAGGTGGTTCTGGATTTTCAGGATCAGGGTCTGTAAAGCAGAAGAAACCTATAAATAGTAAGTGTAAAATTACACGATAAACATGGTGTTTACACCACAAAGCAACAACGTTCTATTCAAACCGACTTTTTATAAATGCTCTCTCGTCTGATTTTAAAATGTTTAAAAGAGTAACATTATCGGTCATCTGCTTACTGACCTTCCATAAGTTCACTGAAAGAAGGGACTGGGCCCTTAACTTGCAACTGGGGAATGTGATTTGAATGAGATGAGGGTGAAGACTGAACATGACTCGGTGAACATGAGACACATGGTGATTCTCCCCCTAGAGATGAAGCAGAGCAGACCCAAAGAGAACATTAGAGCTGCAAAGAACCAGGATGAAGAGTGATTAACCGACTCCACTTTCTGGTGAAGGAACAAGCTCACTTACCACTATCTTTATCTTTTCGGTGATCACTGAGAAGTAACGCTCTCTGGTAACTCCTTTCTCTGACTTGTTCCACCGATGTTGAGGCAGTCCTTTAAAAGAAAAATCACAGTATCCTCTATTGAAAGAAGCTACTGCTAGCTGCATTCTTCATTGCTTCATAGTCAACATGTACTGTTCAGACCGAGGCTTTTGCTCTACTGGGAAAATAACTTTGCTGTTATCCTTTGGAAACAGTTAATCTTCTCTTACTTTGCTGGCGGTGCCCAGAATTGAGATTGTTATCCTTATTCGAAGGACTCAATTCCTTTGTTGCCAGCAATTTACTGGCAAGGAATTGAAGATAATGTATTAACATTCAGAATGTCACTTCCGGTTACCAAAGGTATCAAAACATGCCCCTAACAAACTGCTGTCAGGATTGCAAGCTTTCAGGTGGAAGGGGGACTAAGGAGCAAAGTGTGTGGCTACCTGCCCTTTGCCAAAATCCATCCTATATGCAGCTGCTCCTACTCCTTCTAAAGAAGCACTAAACCTAAGGTTGTTCTTTCAAGGTAACTGGTAGGGGTTATAAAGGAAGTCAGCAGGATTGTTAAAAATTCTTTGGAGAGGATATTTGTGTGTAAAGTATGAATGAATTACCAAGGAATAAATACAATAGACCTTTAACAACACAGGTAATACACAGCTGGCTTAAAATCCCATTCACAGAGAACATCTTTTAAAATCGTGACCACAAAGCACTATCTGCTTAGCCTTGGGAGAACAACAAATGGGAAGAATATTTCAACAAAAGCTTGTTTTTTCCAGAGCAGCATACTTCAGAATGGACTTACCACTGAACTTCTGGTTCATTCTTCTCACTGGCAGCAGCATCCTTAACAGGGCAGTTATTGCTAGTTTCTTCAGAAGTAGCATTATAAACTGTAGCTGGTGTTAGTAAAGGGAGGCTAGCAGTATGTTCTACTTGCTCCCCATTCTCATTACTGCTGGCACAGCCATCACTATTGTTGCTCAAGCTTCCACTTGCATGGGGTGATACACTAATGAGTGGAAAGTTCTCTGTCTTAGAGCCACTTTTCCTAGCTTCACGTTGTCTCTTACGGTATTCTAACAGAGAAACCTTAAGCAAGAAAGAGAAGAAAAAGCAATCTTTTATTCTTGTTTTTAATGTCAGAACCAATGCATTCTTTTTTCTAAAGAGAATTAACTATATTTACATTAGGAAAATTATTTTAATTGATTCTGAACAAATAATTAACAATTATCAAATGCCTACTATATATATTCCAGGCATTGTATTTAGATGATTTACATATGTTATCTCATTTATCCTCACAACAACCCTATGAAATAGGTATATTATCATCCCCATTTTACAGATGAGGAAATTGAGTAACTCACTCACTCAAGGTCAGACAGCTGGTGAGTGTTGGAGCCGGGATTCGAACCTAGGTCTTACTTGAAAGCCCGTGCTCTTTCCACTATACTACATTGCTTCCCACATAGTTGCCAACTGGACTCTGTTATAAAAATTAAAAGCACACATCACGAAAATTCTTGGACTTGCAAAGCAATAAGCCTACTAACAAAATAAGTGCTATAGTTTATCTTATTCTTTTGAAATAAGGCATTCTAATTATCTCAGTATGTCTGCCAACCAAATAATGGTGGGAAATCAGGGAATTAACAATACATATCTATTAGTAAAATAAAAACACTCTTACATTCATGATCTATAGACATTATGGATGAGGAAAGAAGCATTTCCTCTATACAGGGTGCTTGCTCTATGTACAATAAAGTTAATAATGCAAATATTATTCAAGTCTGCTTTTTGGGCGAGGGGGCGGGTTGGGGAGTGCCTAGTTTTAAAAACTACTCATTAGATGAAATAAATCATCTTGAGATTTCTCTCTCTGAAACCATGCTGCTTACAAGGATTTCCCATATCACTAGAATTTTTTACTTTTCTGTAAATGTTTTCTAATTAATCCAGCATTTACAAAAGTTTAAAAATACAGAAATGTAACTTGAATAACTAAATTAAGAATGCCTTACGTAACATATCTAACTACCAATTGCCCTCAGTAGTAGTATGAAAAAAACTATTAAAAGGACTATAAATTGTTAAATTTGTAACCTTTTTCTTTTGTGGTGGATTCTGGGGTGTGCAACTCCCGTCGATCAAATTGTCATTAACAGTCCGTCCGAAACCAGATACAAGCCCATCTTCGGAAGTACAAAACACAGTTGTTTCCATAAACATGCCTCTAGTATCATCCTGCATCAGGCACTTTGACTCACTTATTCGGAAGCCTCCTCCAACCTCCAACTGATGCGAGGGTGTCAGGTCCCTCAAGTTGGAGTTCACTGAGAAGTTAACTCCTGTTCTGTCAGGGCTCTTTACCCAGGAAGAATATATTGTGCCCCGTCCAGAGTGAGTCGAGTCCAGTTGGCTGTTGGGCTCAGCCCTGTCATGTGCAGGCATTTCCATGGTTTTTTGTAAGGCAGTTGGCTCAACTGCATCAAGTCCCAGCTGAAGATCTGACACAGGTTCCTTTTCTCCAGGGCACTGCCTGCTGACTTCAGTCCTACTCCTAGGGCTCGTATAACCAATAGTCTTTATTTCTTGCAGACCCAGTTCAGTTAAATTGGAATTTCTAAAAGGCCCCAATGTTAACATCGTTGAAGATCTGTCATATCCCTGTTTACAGAATTAAAAATAATAATACACACACACATATATACATATATATATACACATACACACACAAGTAATCACATCCTGGGAATATTTACTTTAAAATTTACCAGTAATTTAAGCAAAACAATATAATAGGAAAACTATCAATTCACCCTTTTTAAGTTAACTTCTTACCTCTTGACTATAAGTGCGTCTCTTTATTTCTGGAGAACTTTCTGGGGAAGAAATATTCTGTATAAAAGAAAGAATTAGAGTTGAAAATTTAAAAATACATAGTATATATCCATAATAGTTACAGAAATGAAAACAAAATGAAAAACCAGTCCACAGACTTTGGTTTTACATACTCTTTCCTGTTTATTTGCATTCCCCAAATAAGATATTTGCTTTCACATTTGATACAATCATTTAGTCTACCGTGTATATCAATAAGATGAAAGTTACGCTCATTTTAGTAATAAAAACATCTAAATTCATATAAATGAATTTTCCTGATTTTTAGTTTCTTGCAAACTTTTTGTATTCTCAGCATACTAGTTGTTAAAGGAGGGGAAAGAGCTCTTAAAGAAATCCCATCCCCCCAGGTGTTGAATTTTTCTTTCTCCATTAAAATTTCTCACCTCAAAGTGCATGGTATTTCCTGGTGTACCAGGAGTTACTGGGGTAACTGGTGAATATATGGGTTTATAACCATTTCTACAAGTTTCATCATCTGATTTTATCCGTGGAGGCGTGGCAAAAGATGGGTCCATAGGAGTAATATCGGTGTGAGTTGGTGTAGCATACGGGGAAGGTGTAGGTGTGGAGGTTTCTGAGTAAACCGAATCTAGCAACTGATAAAATCTTCGTTTTTTTAGTGGTGTAGTTAAATCTGTTGGTGAAATAATAATCTGTAAGAAATTACACTGCTGCTATTTGTTAAAATCTGTACATGTCACATTCTGGGAAAGGTAAAATATAAACAACAGCAATTATGACTTTCACCCCAAAACTAAATTTCAAGGTTTCTAAAAAATGGTACTAACGTGAAGCAGTCCCCGCCCCCTCCCCAATTAGCAAGCATTATCTTGCCTGGAGGGATTACAGGCCTAGGGGTTCTCAAAGCATCTTATAAGTACTGATGTTACTTTAACTGATTTTGAGTCCTTGTCTGTCTGAAAAGCAGCCAGTCCAAAAGCCTTTAAAAATTGATCATCCCCAACATACATGGTATTGTGAACTGGCATCGTCATCAAAAAAAATACAGAGGAGAGAAAAGAGAAAATCTAGACAACAATGAGCTTCTCTTCTAAAGTGCATACCGGTAACTAGAATATGCCTGTCATAAAGCTATACATAATATATGCCCTGCCACATTTCTCAGACTAAAACAATACTGGAAAAAAAAAAAAATCTACCTGGAAGGGAACAGCTGTCATTTAATAGTAGTGGACTTTTATTTTCACCATTGACTGCAGGACTTCTGGATCTTTCTTGACAGGGTGAATTAAACCTATATAAAATTGCTGAATTTTCTTCTTCCAGAGCTTGTTTCAACCATCGCTGAATAAAATAGAATAATACATGAATAGGAATCAGTTTGTAGCTGTTTATATAGCCTGTAAAGACAGAGCCAATTCCAAAACATTTCACTAGCATGGAAGGTAGTAAGGAGTGAATTGGCATTTGGCTCATTCTACATTTTTACTTCCAAAGAAAAGTTTACCTTTTTGCATGAACCAGAAATGTTTTCAGTAGGTTCTTTTCTTCTCCTTTTTTCTGAAAGGAATGGTGAAGTAAATCTAATATAATGCTTAGGAGTAGAGTATACATGGGGACTGTAGGTGAGACCTGGTAAAGAATTGAGCTGTGTAGCTAACACTTCAGGATCTGTAGTTATGCGTAGAGGCCTTTCTGAAAGGCCATCTGAAGGTTTTCCTGTCTTCTCATTCTTCTCACTTAACCATTCATTGACCAAGTGCTAGAGAAAGAAAAAATCTGGATCATTATAAATGTAATTCCAAATTCTCCTACTGAATATTCTAGTATCAGATTTGAAATTGGCATATTATCTAAAATGATAAATTGTGTAATTTAAATCATATATGATGTTCAAAAAACCAGTATGTCATTTTACATTTCCTTGGTTATTCTGATATTGTTTACACAGTATGTTGTAGAACAGAACATATGGTAGCTTTTTAAGTGTTTATATTACATGAAATTTATATTACTTTTTTCTTTTGAAACAAGGTCTCTGTTACCAGGCTGGAGTGCAGTGGTGCAGTCTTGACTCACTGAAGCCTCCGCCTCCTGGGCTCAAGTGATTCTTCCACTTAAGCCTCCCAAGTAGCAGGAACAAGGCGCTCACCACCACGCCTGGCTAATTTTTTAAAATACTTTTTAGAGAAAGATCGGCTATATTGCCCACGCTGATCTCAACTCCTGGGCTCAAGCATTCTTCCTGCTTCAGCCTTGCAAAGTGCTGTGTTTACAGGTGTGAGCCACCGTGCCCGGCCATGCTTTTTAATATAGTAACAACTAGAGACATATCAATACCATTTCATTAAACACACCAAATTTGGGTGTGTTTAAACTACTATTTCTATCATAGGTATAAAATGTTCCATCAGTTAGAAAAATCTGATTTTAGGCAGTGTTTTTCTACACTAGCTGCCCATCAGAGTCTCCTGGAAATGAGGACAGGACACAGTACTTTTCTTTTTTGAGACAGGGTGAGTTGCTCAGGCTGGAGTGCAGTGGTGTGATCAGGTCTTACTGTAGCCTCAACTTCCTGGGCTGAAGCCATCCTACCACCTTAGCGTCCCAAGTAGCTGGGACTGCAGGTGTCCCAGCTGCACCACCATGCCTAATTATTTTGTTTTTAATTTTCTGTGGAGACAGCATCTCGTTATGTTGCCCAGGCTGGTTTTGAACTCCTGGGTTCAAGTGATCCTCCCACCTTAACCTCCCAAATGTTGGGATTGCTGATGTGAGCCACCATACCTGACTCACAATACATGTATGTTTAAAAGTCAGCATTGACAATCACTGATTTAAGGGGTTTGAAATATCTCTTAAGGTTCTTGTGCTTTGGAATTTTCATAGTTCTTAATTCTGTTGATTCTCTGATCTACAACAGACATAACACAGTCTCTGTTGGGTATATGAATATCCCTGACCCTGAAGTACAAATTACTATTTAATTAAAAAAAAAAAAAAAAAAAACTAACGTTTTTTTCTTTGCTGTAAGACCATTCGTATTATCTAGTTAGCAATTGGATATTTTAATTTCTAAGTATAAATGTAACTTATAGAAAATGTGGCTGGGTGACGTGGCTCATGCCTGTAATCCCAGCACTTTGGGAGGCCGAGGGGGATGGATCACGAGGTCAGGAGATGGAGACCATTCTGGCCAACATGGTGGAACCTCATCTCTACTAAAAATACAAAAAAATGAGCCAGGTATGGTGGTACGCGCCTGTAGTTCAGCTACTCAGGAGGCTGAGGCAGGAGAATCGCTTGAATCCAGGAGGTGGAGGTTGCAGTGAGCAGAGGTCACACCACTGCACTCTAGCCTGGGTGACAAAGCAAGACTGTTTCAAAAAAACAAAACCAGAACTTAGTATATATAAATGTGCATATGAATACTCACACACACATACAGAAACACATATTTCAAAAATCTACCTATCCTTTCTTCCAAGGTAACTACTATAAACATTTGGCATCTTTTCTGTCCCTCTGTGTGTATAGAACTCTATTCCTAGGACAGCAGTAGAATGTAGGAGTGGAACACATGAAGTCTGCACAGACTTCCAGGAGTGTGAATCCTGGGTTTGCCATTTACAGTGACCATGAGCAAGTTAAGTAACTTTTTTATATTTCAATCTTAATCTGTAAAAGAAGGGTTGTGATAGAACCTAGTTCTATAAATAGGATTGTTATAAAGATTAAAAGAGTTCAATAACATAGATAAAGCTCTTAGAACAGTATCTGGCACAGAAAAAGTGACATGTTATCTTTAAACTGAATGAGGCCTTTAGGGTTAATCATGATTTTGTATTCTATCAAACAGTATGTTGTTTAAAATAACAAAATCTGCAGACAAGAGAGGCTTTTTAAGAGAATCAGATAGGATGTAGGAGCTTATATATCATACCAGGGATTTAAATAAATTTGCGGTACCACAGTAAATTTATAGTACCACAACTTCGTTAAAAGTTTAATAAAGGGTACAGATTATATTTGTAATATTACAAATAGTAAGGAGTTTTACTTCTTTTAAACCTGAGGTTTTTTCTTTTCACTTTACAAAGTTGCAATTTTTTGTCCATCATTACAGGCAAATATTGGGTTGCTTAAGATATGGTGATGGAGCAAGGAGAGCGCAGACTTTGAATTATAAACAACTGTGTTTAGATTGTCTCTAACAAAACCTGTGACTTTGGCAAGTACGTTATTTAACTTGTGCCAATAAAATATAATCCTGGGTTCATAATAGAATTTTACTAAATGTACATGTCATGGTTTAGCAGCATGCCTACAAACTACTGAATTAGGTAACCACAAAGACAGAATAAATGAAATTTCAAAGTAAAGTGTGTGAGAAGTATACATTTATGATCTACCCTTAAACAGCATAAGGATTACCGTACTTTAGTATCTCTGCCCCAATCTTCTGTACTCTAGTCAGAGTGAGAAATAGCAGCCCCTTAGGATGTTATTTCTGATCTGAAAAGCTCAGGTTGGTTTAATTAACTGATTTGTTTCCCATAATTGCTTCATTAAGTCTGACAGTGTTTCAAAGATTTTTATTAATAATTATACCTAAAACTACTCTTCTTTATAAATTTTCATAGTCTTAATATATTCTGTGGGAATCAACAGTTTCTTCACATCTAATTTTTATCATCTACCTATACAATGAAATTTATAAAAATATAAACAATAAAGGATAACACATCTGAAACCAGTTTCAGAGAAGTATGTATTTTGTACATAATGTAGACAAACTTATTTAAAGAAGTTATGAATTATAATATTAAAAGTCCTGATAAACTGAATATAACTATCTTCACAATAATGCAAACATTTGTATTAACTGATTTTAGTTTTGGAATTCTCATTCCTAGTATAAAAATCTGCAAGTATAAAAACTGCCTGTTATTCTGTTCATTATGAGATCTTAAAAATCCAATTTTTAAAACACAATTTTATTAATATAAGAATCTGTTAGAAAACAGTTCTTACATTCATTAGAATCATACCTTCTTTGTTTTGGGGTACTTTGTAGGACATTTATTAAGTGCTGGAACTTCAGTTTCAGTAATTATTTCTGCTACTGCAGTTTCAGTTTCTGTTTCTATTGTAAGTACAGTATTTTCAATATCATTTTGTTGTGAAGTAACTTCTATATCAGGAGAAGATGGCTGGATATCTGAACACATGCTGACAGTTCTGTGTCTCCGACGCTGCTGTCCAATGTGAGTCCTACTCCGAGAAAAACTTTTTCTCTGTTTAGTTCTATTTACTTTGGCAGGGGTTGGCTTGGTAGCATTTTCTTCTTTCGCTTGTTCCTAATTTAAAATACAACAGAATGGAAATTTTTATACTGTGTATATATAAAGTTTAAATGTAACAGCATTAATCTACTTCAGAAGCCAACTTTCCAGAATTTATAAATTCTGATATATAATAAAGAACAGAGACAATATAGTCTTATCTCAAGCTGAAACTCCTATAGGATTTGAAAAATGGTATTAAAAAGTTAATACATTATTTTAAATTCCTTATAAGTGTAAGATATGGAAATTTTATTTGAAAGTGTTTAAGAAAATAAAACTAGACCTGAATATAATACCTGAATAACTTCAGCATCACTGACAATCTGTGTATCTTTACATTCAGTTTTAACTTCAGTTTTGGCTGTGCTGATCCTTTCCAAAGCTTGTTCTCTTCTTTTCTCTCTCTTTTCAAGTCTGGCAAAAGCTTGCAAAATTGCTTCCATTTTCCTTTCTTCTCTTGTCTATGAAATTTAAATTTTAAGTGATATCATAAATATCATTGCTCAAAAGTAAAATTAAGTCCAAATGTTTATCACAAATTTTAAAAATAATTGGAGAAAAAAGCATTTCTGTTCATTCAAGATCTTTCAAATTCCCATCATCTTGGTAAGCCCTGTTATTGCAAATATTTCATGAAGGAAACACTTGAATGATTGTTAATGATAAGGGTAAAACAAAACAAAAAAGCCTTAAAAATTACCTTGTTTTAGCAAACTGAAAATCTTTACTCTTAATAATACAGAAACCTGCCTTTTAAAAAAAGATCCCAAATTTCCAAGGAAAAATTTATAAGCACTTGAATGACTATATTATTGACATACTGCAGCAGGGGGCTGTTAGGTAAAGTCTCCGGTTTAAAAATTATGACTCATTTGGTAAGTATCTCTTGTGTCTCTAGGCAAGTTACCCTTTCTGAGACAATAAGATGTAGGTAATAAAACTTGCACTTCTCTGAATTGTTACTCACTTTAAACAGATAATGTGAGGTTTTTAAACAGTACTTGGAAAATGGTAGGCATTCTGTATGTGTTATTATTTCTACTTTAGCTGTCTTGCCCTCCATTGTAATTCTTATAAGGCATTCCTCTACCTTCTGCTCTTCCTGTCTTACACTGACAATTCAAGACAGGGACTGAGAAACAGCCAGGTTTTCCTTTGAGAATCAGTTCTCTAACTAAAAAGAGCATTAAGAGCAAACCCAGAGCCTTGACCAGTGGGCCTGGCAAATGCTTCAGCTCTAAATCAGAACCAGGAACCACATCCATCAACCATCTGGTTCTCCAAATGAAAATAACCAGGTCCTGAGGCTCAAATCCATTTGTCTTTCCTTCTTTATTACCATCGATATGGCGAAGAAAGAAAGATCAGAAACTCAAGGTCTGGATGCCATAGTCATCTCAATATTGGAGCTTTAGTTCCAGTAATTACTAGCAGAGATTCAACCCTGAAGATAGCTACACTTTGGAAACTGTTTACCCATTCCTGTATTTTTGTTGTTGTTGCTACACTTAGCAAGGGAACAAAATAGTATGTCAACAAAAGTACTCTAATATACTTCTAAGTTTCTAATTTGTTACAGCAAGTTACCACATTGCAAATATGATACTGAGGAAACAAGGTCCAAAGAGGTAAGATTCTTTGTTCATGGATTACATATCTGCATCTTACCTCTCCTAGTATGGGACAGGCAGACACTAAAATAGCACATGCAAAAGATGGTCCTACTGGCTCACCAGAAGTTAAAAGTTTTAAAGTGGAGTTGTTTCCTTAGAAAATTCCCTATTTTTGAACTTTTAAATTACCTTTACCCCTTTTTGTCACGTGGTTTTCTGTTAACGCGCTGTTTTTATCAGGGTTTCTCTAAAATCCTGAATTTAGAAAAAAAGAAATTTGGAGTAACTAAAAAGATCATTTTCCCAAACTGTGCTTTACCTGATGACCTGGTTGGAGGGATTAATAACTATGGTTACTTGTTTTCAAAAATTTTAAAATAAAAAATATGGGGAAAGCATATTTTTCCAGAGGAAACAAACTTGTCTTAGCAAGAATCATTGTATGTGTAAAAGAAAAAAATTACTCACAAGGTGGGCACCCAAGGAAGATATTTTCTTATCCTGGGTGTTCGAAGGTAAATATGAATTTATGCCAAAGGAGCCTGACACAGTCCGATATTCCCTTGTTTTAGAAGGTAGGAGTAAGGGTCACAGACAAAACTGTTTGGAGTTAATCTGGATCTTAAAAAAACGTGGTCCAATACTGCTTAAGAAACCAAAGCCATGTGTATTAAGTGACTCATTCAAAAGCAAAGCCATAGTAATTATGCAGGTTTCCTACCTCCTAATTTACTCTTCGTTCCGATTAACTACTGCCACTACATAAAGCAAAACTCTTCCGACATTAAACATCTGGGTAAGAATAAAGCTGAAAGCAGCAAACATTTCCTAACAGCTTTAAACCTAGCTTTATCTTAAAATACACTAATATTTGGTAATATATACATGCATGATTTTCTACATTTACTTTAAATTTCTTAAGAGTCAGATGTCATTCAGCTTTTCTAGTCACCATTACATACAGTACATTCTTTGACATAGCCATGTATATGATACCTATTTAAAGACAAAATTTGCCACCCATTATAAAGCTCTAACTGAAAAATAAGTTTTATTATTTGAGTTAGTTACAGCTGACTCCAGAGAGGATTAGAAAAATTAGGAATCTTAATAAACCCCAGCAGACTTCCCACAGCCCCCAATACCTGTGCTATAAAATATATAAAACTTGATACATTTAGACTTCCCATAAAATCTATGTATACATTGTTTTTATGACGTGAATCTTAGTTTATGGTTTTGTAAAGGTAAATACAGAGGATAGTAATTTCCTGTAAGCAGGCTGCTTAATATCCCCCTCACAAAGCAAGACCCCCATCTCCACAAAAAAAGCAATGGTTTAAAAAATTAACAAGACATGGTGGTATGCGCCTGTAGTTCAGGCTACTCCAGACACTGAGGCAGGAGGATCAGTTGAGTCCAGGAGTTGGAGGCTATGATGAGCTATGATCATACCACTGCACTCCAGCTTGTGAACAGTGAGGCCCTGTCTCTAAAAACAGCTAAGAAAAGGAAAGCCAGAATAACCTTATTCTTTGGTCTTGAAATAGAGAAATTAAATGATTCCTTGCTCAAAAGAAATGATCCTTTTACATAACATAGATTAACTTATAAATCTAAAAAGATGGGTAACGTTGTTACCAATAAAAATCATTCCAAAATAACGTGTATGGCTTGTGTGGTGTCTCCATTTCCTCTATCACGTGATGAGTGAATTTATACTCACAGACTCTTTTGATACTCGTTTGTTGTTCCCTCTACCCTATTCTCTACAAAAGCTATTCGAGCAGTGACCTTGCCTTCTTTGTTCACCTGATACCTCAAATGGCAAACACATTTTTGTTAAAGAGTAATAATTGTGTATACATTATGTCAAGCATATATCACTGTTATTTGAAGACATAACTGGAAGCATTTCAACAATTTTGGTAATCTCGAATTTATTAGAAAGCAGCTAAAGCTGATTAACCTCATTTTGTTTGAACTGAATAACCTATAAAAATAAACAGGTTCCCTTTCACTATTTAACACCACAATGTCATTAATTACTCATCTTTAGAAATACAATTCCCAGTGTCTACAATGGGAGAAAACAGGACCTTAAAAAAAAATGAGCATCAACTGAATCATGTTGAAGACAGAACAGTGAGTTGGATAACATCTCATATTCCTCTCATCAGATGACTTTTCCAGCAACAAATTTATCCTCTCTAATTATATATTTTTTTAAAGCATTGTGTCTTCTAAAGGGATGTTCTAAATTAGGTCAGTCAAGTTTTCCTAGAGACATTCAATAATAGTATGGATTCTATAGTGTTTTCTCACAGTGTCTTCCATTAAATAAAACTCTGTGGGAGTCAAAGGTGTTATCCACAAAAACCTGCAAGGGTATACAAATTCAGGAAAAGCTGACAGTTTCTTGAGCTTTTAAACACATGTACACTGGGAATCTGAAAAGGAAGGATATGGTATAGTGTTCACAACAGTAAATTCGACTGATCATGGCTTTTTTTCACAGCATCTCAAATTATACTTGTGTGGAATACATTTTGATGTGAAGGATGAAAGCTGAGAAAATTGTGGAGAATCCTAGGCCAGGCTTCCAGATCATTCATTACCTGAACTATAGGGAAGCTTGATTGAGTTCACGTTCATGGGCCTGTATCTTTCCTCAAATGGTTGCAATGAACATTCAGTTAGCTTATTTACCGAGGGTCTACTTTTTTGCCCACTATTTTTTATTTCCCTAGGAGCTAGAGCTATGACAATAATGCTGAAAGTTTTCTCCCTCATGGAGTTTATGATATAGTGATACAAAAATTATACACCATCGTAGCTGCTTGACAAGTCCAGCAATCTCTTATCTATGTGACTTCTTGTCATACCCTTTCACTGTTTCTCAAATGTCTGTCCTTTTAAATGTGATGACCACACTAAATCATTTTCTGTGGACTCACTCAATTTTATGCATTCTGGCAATATAGGCCATCAAATATTAACAAGATTATATTCTCAAAGTATATTATGAAGGTTATGAAACATTACTATTTTGGAAATTAAAACTACAAGGAGACTGTCTTCATGCCATTATAAATAGGGGAGCCAGCGTCTTTTTTTCAAGATTGCATCACTGCACTCCAGCATGGGTGACAGAGCAAGATTATCACGGCAACTTCCTCCTCTGGGTTCAAGTGATTCTGGTGCCTCAGCCTCCCAAGTAGCTGGAATTCAAGGAATGCACCACCCTGCCTGGCTAATTTTTGTATTTTTAGTAGAGATGGAATTTTGCCACATCACCCAGGCTTGTCTTGAACTCGTGGCCTCAAGTGATCCACCTGCCTTGGCCTCCCAAAACACTGGGGTTACAGGCATGAGCCACCATGCCCAGCAAAAGGTTTCTTTCAGTATTTAAATCTTTCAAAAGTTTGCTGTTTTAAAAACGATCACTTTAAGCTAACGGTATACCCTCCCAGTATCTAAACTTCTTCCACATGTACTGTTTATATGACAAGACTATAGCCACCTAATGCCACCTCAACAAACATACTAGGAAGACACTCAGTAGTGTCCTGGGTTTTGGAATCAAGTGAGTATAAACAGTATATTGTATTCAGTTACATGGCTTAACTGGGCTCGTGGTAAGATTTTCCTAATGTGCAGTAACCAGTTCCATACAACTTAGCCACAAATTTGCTTTTGTAAAAGCAGGCAACAATAACTTAACAAAAAAGATAAAATACAATGGATGGAAAAAGAAAATGTTCATGAAAGAAAAATCCAAAAGGCCAAAAGAGGTGGAGGGTAGTGGAACTAGAAATAACAAGGCTTTCCATCTTGGTCACATATTCTTTATGAAGTCTTCATCTATGAATATCTGTGTGACCTATAGCCAACCTCATCTCCCTAGTAGCCCTCTCCTCCTCCAACCAAATATAATTTATAGCTCTCTCCAGGATTTCCCCCGGAATAATACATTCCATAAAACTTTTGTCATAAGCTACTCCGTATTTGCTTAAACCCAACTTGAAAGGTCCATCATCAATAAAGTACAAAAATATATTAAATATACATAAACAGAAATATGTATTACCTAGAGTTCATGAAACAATCTGATCTCTCCCCAGCTATATCTCCTTCACTTATTGCTGAGTTGTAATTATTTTGTAAATACCTCAAAAAGCAGAGACATTGCCTTATCTCCCACTGTGATAAAAAAAAAAAATGCCAACAAACAAAATACATAAATACCCTGGTGCAATTTTTGGAAATTAAGCATGACGTTAAAAGGTGGTGTCTGAAATTATGTACAGAGGTTAAAATTGCCAATTTTGCATTGTTCAAGCTTTACTACAAAAGGATAGGGTGAAGTACAATAGTTCCCCTTTATTCACAGGGGATACATTTCAAGATCACCAATGCATGCCTAAAACTGCAGATAGTAGTGAACCCTATATATATAGTACTGTTTTTTCCTATACATATATAAGTATAAAATGGAACAATTACATACTGTTATAAAAGTTATGTGAATGTAATACCTGTCTCAAAATCTCTCAGTGGATAACTGAAACCTCGGAAAGCAAACCTACAGATAAGGAGGGACTACTGTACATTTAAATTTGGTGATTACATGGCGTTTAGGAGGAGATTATCACTGACTCATCATATTCCAATTTGATAAATATACACGATGCCAAGTCTAGGTGAGGTCTCAAATCTGAAATGCTCCTAAATCCAGAACTTTTTGATTGCCAACATGATGCTCAAAGGAAATGTTCATTGGAACATTTCAGATTTTTGGATTTGGGATGTTCAACTGGTAACTGCAATGCAAATATTCCAAAATATTAACCCTGAAAAATTTCTGGTCCTAGAAAAGTAATACTCAACTTGTATCTCCATACTGGTTTGGAAGTCTGTCTTGTCACAGGTGGAAATTTGTATCACTTTGACCTGTTTCTCAAGAGTAGTATGGCTACCATCTTTATTCTGCCTAGTTTTAGTTGTGCCTCTTTGTCACTTTTTTGATTTGACCTTGTCTTTCTGAGTACTGATGTTAATCTAACCAATATAAAAGTCAAGACTAGGAAAATAAAAGGGGATTAATTTTAAAACTTTTTTTTTTTTTTGAGACGGAGTTTCTCTAGTTACCCAGGCTGGAGTGCAATGGCGCGATCTCGGCCCACCACAACCTCCGCCTCCTGGGTTCAGGCAATTCTCCTGCCTCAGCCTCCTGAGTAGCTGGGATTACAGGCACGCGCCACCATGCCCAGCTAATTTTTTTTTTGTATCTTTAGTAGAGACAGGGTTTCACCATGTTGACCAGGATGGTCTCAATACCTTGATCTCGTGATCCACCCGCCTCGGCCTCCCACAGTGCTGGGATTACAGGCTTGAGCCACCACGCCCGGCCTTAAAACTTTTCAAAACCAAATACAATACTAATGATCCTGGGATGCATATGTCTGCATTCTGCTTATTTGACTACATCCAAAAATTCTGTAATGCAAACATCAAAGCAAATGTGCCAATTAGAAGTAACAGGATTGAGATGACTTTGAGAGCTATGTATGGATCAGGGACAAGGATTTTTAGATTTTAATTTCATATCCTTTCCAAATACCAATTTATAGACATTTATACTTTCCAGGTTTTCCACATTTTATTCCCATGAAAAATACTTAGTTTCATAGCCACCTTAGTGGCAGATGGTAAAATATGTTAAAATGGATATAAAAAATTTTGAAGTGTTCTTCATTTTACTGTAGCATACCAATAAGGAAAATCAGGATCAAAATTGGATTCCAAGTAAGCCAATATATACATATATTTTCTAAGTTCCATCAAGTTTAACACTGAGTATCCAATTTTCTTCCAGCGCCTAGAAATAAGGATGTTCTAAGATCCACTAACTTTGTCAGCATTTATAGAAGAAAATATATTTAAAGTAGCCTTATATAAATGTTTTTAAACGGAATTCAATATGAATAAAATTACTGTATTTTATGGGCAAAGAACAAGCCCCCAGTTTTTTTTGTTTCTTTTTGCAACGGGGATCTCACTCTGTCATCACCTAGGCTGGAGTGTAGTGGTCAGTCACAGCTCACTGCAGCCTTGACCTCCTAGACTCAAGCGATCCTCCTGCCTCTGCCTCCTGAGTAAGCTGGGAATACAGGCATGCACTGTCACACCTGGCTAATTTTTAAATTTTTTGTACAGATGAGGTCTCACTATATTGCCCATAATGTAACTCCCATAATGGGTCTCTAACTCCTGGGCTCAAGTGATCTTCCCACCTCAGCCTCCCAAAGTGCTGGGATTACGGATGTGAGTCACCATGCCTGGACTGTGATTTTTTTTTTTAATTTCATTTTTTCTCTAAAGTGGTCACTACAGCCCTTAAAGCCACTTATAAAAGAGGTTCCTCCCACAAAGACGCATGCCACACAGAAACAAGTAATACTCTAAATTGGTTTCCTAAGAATTCCCTGCACAAGGCTGTGTCAACTGAAGAATAAACAGGACAATACTAAAAATCAATACTCAATAAAGAGCCATAGGTAACTTGAGAAGGCACTCATAACATATATAATTGAATCTCAACAAAGGTTCAAGATAATCCCTTTAGGTACAAGAATTCCTCCTTTATATACTCCTCCAATATTTTCTTTCTGCTTTTCTCCTAATACTACCTTGTCTCAACAGACCATTGTTCTTGAAATCCTAAGGCTATAAAACAGTTCTTTACTGTTTTCAGAATTTTGAGTAACAAAATCAATATTGGAAACTACCGAGGTCTCGAACTACTGGCCTCGAGTGATGTACCTGCCTCAGCCTCCCAAATGTTGGGATTACAGGAGTGAGCAACAGCACTCGGCCAACAATGACTAAACTTTAAAACAACCCACCCTTAAATATGTGACATGAGATTCCAGGGAATACAACATGAAAACTCTGAAAATAGGAAACAAAAGAACATATGAAGTGAAGAGGGGAATGGGGAGAACCTATCATAAGGCCATCAGTCAGTCGTAAAGTTATTTTCAAATTTTAGGGCATGGAAAGTATAACTATGATACTTTTTTAACTGACTGACAGATCAAATGCTAAATTACCATAATTTGTGAGAAAACAGCTTGTCTTAATTTTTACACTGATAAAATATTTGTAAATAGTACAAGGAATATACATCCTAAATTTATTTTAATGAGAACCTTGTATGATAGCAGGGTGAGAATATAGAAATAGTAGCTACCAGTGGTTGGGGTTTTTTTTTTTTTTTTTTTGCATAAGCAATTCATTTGGTGCTATAAGGTTTCAAGTTTATTTTTATTATATTTCAAATTACGAAAGGATACATTTAACTAATAAAAGACATTTTGAACAATAATTGTGGCATTAAAATTTATTAGTAGTTCAGTGTAGAATTAAAATATTAATAGTTATCGGCTTCAAAAATGTTCATAAAATATTTCTTAATGTCATACATTGTTAAATCTCTAATGAACAATCAATAGAAATACAAGTTTAGTGGAATTTATTTAAATGGTAATGACAAAAAAACGAATAAAAATGCTCAATGGCACACCATGAGGCCCAAATTTGCTAACTTCAAAGAATGGTGTAAAAGCTCATGGAAAGGCAGCTACAATTACCATATGAAGAGCAGCTGTCACTAAACCCAAACTTACTGGCTTCCCAACTTACCATCTTCCTTTTCCTTTCTGCAATCTGCTCCTCTGATTCCATTTCTACTTCATTACTAATAGGAGTTTTTTCTTCTATATCATCAATAAAATCCGGTTCCTGAAAGATGGAAATGACTTCTTTATAAACTATTACTCCATCTATATACAACTATTTCAATGTCTTTCAACCATGACAAATTCAACATGTCAACATAACCTATTTAAATTCATTTAAGAAATTCCTCATTCAAGATGCTTTTCAAAATCAAGCTATCAAATACTTTTGCTTTTTAAATTTTAGCCAATAAAATTTTTATCAATATAGGTCATATATGGTAGCACGGCCTTATGTTCATACAGTTCCCAAAACATAAACATGTAAATTATTTCAGAAAAACCTGCAAATACCCAGTGGCTCAGTAAGTGTTTATTCAGTCGAAAGCTTAAGGGAAATTATTTCTAGAAGACAGGGCTCTGGAAATGAGCAAAATCTTACTTTATTTTCACATTTTAATGATCCCTCCTAACTGTTTTTTGTTTATAGAGGACATGAAGCAGACAGACTTAGGCCAAACTCTACCCCCAAAATTACCTTATATGTTATTAGTGAATTTTCTCTCAAATATTTTATTTGCTGTTATTGTGACATGCTTACAGAATTGATCGTGTGTCCACAGGTTTTAGGAAAGAAAATTTTGCAGCTTAAGACTTTAAATGGGGCTGGGCGCAGTGGCTCACGCCTGTAATCCTAGCACTTTGGGAGGCTGAGGCGGGCAGATCACGAGGTCAAGAGATCGAGACCATGTTGAAACCCCGTCTCTACTAAAAAATACAAAAAATTAGCTGGGCATGGTGGCGCGTGCCTGTAGTCCCAGCTACTCGGGAGGCTGAGGCAGGAGAATTGCTTGAACCCAGGAGGAGGAGGTTGCAGTGAGCCAAGATCATGCTTGCTGTGAGCCGAGATCATGCCACTGCACTCCAGCCTGGCGCCTGGTGGCACAGTGAGACTCTGTCTCAAAAAAAAAAAAAGACTTTAAATAAGAACATTTATTATGAACATAAAGTGCCACCTAGAAGGTTTTTTAAAGTTATGTAGTCTTAGGAAAATCCTGTCTGCAATTCTGCAAGGATTTGCTGGCTGAGCTGTTTCCTAATAATTCACCAAATTTGTACAAATTCTAGCAGAATCTGTATTTTCATCATGAATACTTCATTAAATGACAAAATAGAGTTAAAAATACTTTAAACAATTATACACAGAACAAATAAAAGGATAAATATGACAAATTATTTTCCTTTGTTTATTTAATTTCATTGAGAGTCAGCAGAGTTCAGTACCTGATTATTTGATACTGATAGTCTCAGTGGAGAAAGCTTTCTTTGTTTAGTTTCTGGGCTCTTCATTTTGTTGGTTGTTCCTTCACAATCCAAAGTAATATTCTGATTTTGTGTATCTTTTTCTTTGGAAATATCTTTGTCTTTTTTTCCTTTTTTCCGTCTGGTCTCATAGCCACTATTGATATTTTCCATGGATTCAGAACTACGTTTCAAAACAGGGCACTCTGGGTTTTCTTTGAGGCATGCACAGTCCACTTTGTATTTACTGGAAAGATAAGCAGTTAAATATTTATTTCAAAATATAAAACAAAATTGGAAAATTTCTAATCCATTTTAAGCTGTAACTCCACAAAATTGTATGCAATTACTAGTAATGAAAGCAATCCTTTTTAGTAATTTACAGTCCTAGTTACTACCACAAAAAACTTTCCTCATAAAAATAATGTAATAATTAAATGTTGATTTCGGATCAGATACTAGGCATTTGTACAGGTTGAGCATGCCTTACCTGAAATGCTTAGGACCAAAAGTGTTGTAAATTTTGAAATGTTTACATATACATAATAAGATATATTGGGGGAATGGGATCCAACTCTAAACACAAAATTCACTCATGTTTCATATAGGCTAAAAGTAATTTTATACAATATATTTAATAATTCTGTGCCTGAAACAAAGTTCTGACTGCACTTTGACTATGACTTGTCATATGAGGTCAGGTGTAGAATTTTCTACTTTTGGCATCATGTCAGCGCTCAAAAAGTTTAGGATGGCTGGGTGCAGTGGCTCTCGCCTGTAATCCTGGCACTTTGGGAGGCCAAGGCAGATCAATTGAGACTAGCCTGGCCATCATGGTGAAATCTGTCTTTATTAGCTGGGCATGGTGGCAGGCACCTGAAATCCCAGCTACATGACAGGCTAAGGCAGGAGAATTGCCTGAAACTGGGAGGTAGAAGTTGCAGTGAGCCAAGATCATGCCAACGCACCACTCCAGCCTGGGCGACAGAGCGAGACTCAGTCTTAAAAAAAAAAAAAGTTTAGGATTTTGATTTCAGATTTTTGCATGAAGGATGCTCAACCTGTAATATGTTACAGAATTAGGAAAAAAACCAAACACATTAAAACTGAGTGTTTTAAAGTAAAATGATACCGTGGATTACACAAAACATTAAGGCAGAAACCATAATTACTTCAGTATCCCAGAGTGCTATATAAAATACTGATCTGAAATCTGACCAAATAAAAAATGCAGGTGTAACAAATAACTAAACCTCACTAGTTTGTCTTGTACTTTATGGAATGAAAGCAACAACCAAGTTTCTTTAAAAAGCTACCTTGATGACATTTAATGTCTCCTTTTTACCATACTAAGTGTTCTCTCTTTCAAATGGAAGCCTGAGAAATAACTGCACTCTGTCTCATATTCACCATAATGATACTTATTACTGCCATTTTACAAGTGAGATTAAAACTCAGTGAACATTAGCGTCTTGTTCAATGTTACAAAGTTAATAAGTGAAAGAGACGGCATTTAGATCCAGGTCTCTATATGACTCTCAGGCTCATGTACTTTTCATTTCAGTACTTCTCAACTCTGATCTCTTTATTTCTACCCCAGCTGCTAAGATGTAGTTCATCTCTAGGATACAGGCCAAATGCCCAAACCTCAGTTAAACAATAATACAAATCTCCACTTTGCATGTTTTAAGTAGTTGAATGTTTGTTAACAATAAAAACAATTTACTTTTTAAGTGTCTAATATTCCTAACTCTTAAAACAGCTAGAAAGATTCAAATCCAACTTCCTTAATTCTGTGAACAAGGGACAGAATTCAAACATTTATGGTCCTACCTCCCACCTCTCAAATCAGGTATTAACAGGCACTAGTAGTTCTGTTGATTTTAGGACAACAGAACTACAAACAATAATGATGGCAAGAGCTTTTGTTTATTAAGCACTTTAGGTGAGTATTATTATTATTCTCATATACTTGAGGTAATGCAGCACAATGTGATGAAGAAATTGGTCCAAGGTCACACAGTAAGTGACCAAGCCAGGATTTGAAACCAGATAGATTACATTCTTAACCTATATGGGATAGGTAATCCCACAAAGCAATGAGCAAAGAACTGTGCTAAATCTTCTACCTTCTAGGAGAGAAAGGGCTAAAATAATATGATAAATCTCACAGCAATAATCAGTAGAAAGACATACTAAAGGAAGAGGGATTTCACCAAAAGAAAACGCAACGTTTTAAAAATAATATCACACGAAGTTTAAAAAATATATAGAGTAAGAGGAACTGAACTGAATTGCTTATAACCCAAAACCCAAAAGACTACAGAATATATAAAGAATTTCTAGGGGGAAATAAAAAGCAAGAAAATGACTACCCAGTAGAAAGACAGATGATAAGATCAAGCAATTCACAAGAGAGAAATCCAAATGACAATACAGAAAAAGACCTATGGGTTCATAAATAATCAAAGAAAACGGTAAATAAAAATATTAACAAAAAAAGATATTCCACATTGAGCTAGCATGTGTGTGTGTGTGTGTGTGTGTATGCACATATATATTTATTTTGAGATGGAGTCTCACTGTCACCCAGGCTGGAGTGCAGTGGCACAATCTCAGCTCCCTGCAACCTCCACCTCCCAGGTTTAAGTGATTCTCCTGCCTCAGCCTCTTGATTAGCTGAGATTACAGACCTGCACCACCATATCCAGCTAATTATTGTATTTTTAGTAGAGACAGGGTTTCACCATGTTGGCTAGGCTGGTCGAGAACTCCTGACCTCATGATCCGCCCACCACAGCCTCCCATAGTGCTGGGATTATAGGCATAAAGCACAGCGACTAGCATGTATTTTCAGTCTTAGAGTAAAGAAGTATAGCAAGGCACTAAATTACTTAGGACTGTAAACTGGTACGAGCTTCTTAAATAGATATTCACTCACATCTGGCAAAAGCTCATGCATTGCACATTCTACAACCCAGCAATTCCACTCCTATGTTTCTACCATGCAGAGAACACATACACACATGTTTGTGTCCCTACCATGGAGAGGACATGTACACACATACAGACACGTTCAGAAAGGCCTAGGTGCATTCTTTTGTCAATATACAGGTCTGTCAACAGTGAAATGGATAAATGCCATAGGCAGTGAAAATAAAGAAAATATAATCTCACGTAATAAATGAGAAAAGAATGCAGAAGAATACAGGTTACAATTTACATAAAAGCTTAAAAGTATACAAAATTCTAGATATTATTTGCCAACAAATACAGACATAGTAAAATGTTAGAAAAATCAAATTAAAGATAGCAGTTAGTGAAGGAGGGAAGGGAGATGCAATGTGGCTGCTAAATATAAGGGGCTTCAAAGAATAATGTGTTAATTTCTTAATTTGGGAATTACATGGGTGTTTATAGTATTTATTTTATTTATTTATTTGAGATGGAGTTTCACTCTTGTTGCCCAGGCTGGAGTGCAGTGGTGAGATTGCTCACTGCAATCTCTGCCTCCTACCTTCAAGCAATTCTCCTGCCTCAGCCTCCCAAGTGGCTGGGATTACAGACATTTGCCACCATCCCTGGCTAATTTTGTATTTTTAGTAGAGATGGGGTTTCACCATGTTGGCCAGGCTGGTTTTGAATCCCTGACCTCAGGTGAACCACCTCTTTGGCTTCCCAAAGTGCTGGGATTACAGGTGTGAGCCGCCACACCCAGCCAAATGTTTGAATTACTGTTTACATTTTTCTTTCTTTCTTTTTATATATATATAAAGACAGGGTTTCACCATGTTGGTCAGGCTGGTCTTGAACTCCTGACCTCAGGTGATCCGCCCACCTTGGCCTCCAAAGTGCTTGGATTACAGGCATGAGCCACCACGCCTGGCCATTTTTCTATCAAATTTTTAAAAACTGAAACAAGTTTCTATACAGCTGACCCTTGAACAACACAAGTTTGAACTGTGCACATACACTTATACATGGATGTTTTTCAATACATATACTGGAAAACTTTTTGAAAATTTGCAACAATTTGAAAAACCAGATGGACTATGTAGCCTAGAAATATTTTTAAAAGTAAGAAAAAGGTATGTCAATAATGCATATGCATGTAGATAGTAGTCTATTTTATCATTTATTACCATAAAATATACACAAATTATAAAAAGCTAAAATTTATCAAAACCTATACACACACATACAGACCTTATGTGGTGCCATTCACAGTCCAGAGACATGTAAAGATATAGTATTAAATAATTAGCTATATAAAAGTAACTGTAGGACATTCCTTATATTAGTAGTACAAATTAGTACTACTAATTTGTAGCCATCTCCTGTTGCTATTGTGGTGCCTCAAGGGTTGGGAGTATCTATGTAAAATGGCATGTGACACATCCCCAGGAGCAGTTTATCTCTCAGTAAATTGTGTATTGCAATAAAAAGCGATCTCTTGTGGTTCTTGTGTATTTTTTCATAGTGTTTAGTGAAAAAAAGTAATTTTTTTGTTTTGAGACAGTCTTGCTCTGTCACTCAGGCTGGAGTGCAGTGGTTTGATCTCAGCTCACTGCAACTTCCACCTCCCAGGTTGAAGCAATTCTTCTGCCTCAGTCTCCCAAGTAGCTAGGATTACAGGTAACTGCCACCATGCCTGGCTAATTTTTTGTATTTTTAGTAGAGCTGGGGTTTCGCCATGTTGTACAGGCTGGTCTTGAACTCGTGGCCTCAGGTGATCTACCCGCGTTGGCCTCCCAAAGTGCTGGAATTACAGGCATGAGCCCCACACCCAACCAATATACTATATTTTAAGTAACACTACGTGACCTATACAAAGTGCCACTAGCGATGCTGAAGTGCTCCCAAGAAACAAAGAAGTTATGACAAAAAGAAGTTGCACTGCTGAAGATACATTGTAGACTGAGGTTGCAGCTGTAGTTCTCTGCCATCTCAAGACAAATAAATCCAGTATAAGTGCCAATGTAAAAAATAGAGAGAGATTCGTGGAGCCATCACTGCAGCTGTGCTGCAGAATGTGAAAACCTTGCACTTTCTGCAACATATATTTTTATCTAGTATTGTAAATGAAGCTTTTATGTGGGTGCAAGTGTGCTATATAAGAAAGGCATACCTATAGACCCTAATAGGTTTCTAGAAAAAGTGAAGTCATTATATGACAATATAAAACAAAAGGAATATGAAAGATCTAAAGTTGGAGAATTTGATGCCAGTAATGTATGGTCAGATGATTTTAAAAAGAGGTTTAGCTTAACAACTAAAGCCACATCTGCCAACTTAAGCAGTAGATGAGTTCTCAGACACTATTAAAAAAATCATCCAGGAGAAAGAATATCTGTCTGAAGTCTTTAAATGCAGACAAAAGTGTCCTATTCTGGGGTAGGGGGGCATGAAAGGATATTTATTAGTAAGGAAAAGAAGCAAGCACCAAAATTTAAGGTAGGAAAGAACAGATTGACTCTACTATTTTGTGCAAATGCATTTGGGTTTACGATCAGGACTGCCCTTACCCATAAAGCTGCTAAACCCAAGCCTTGAAGGGAAGACATACACCAACTGCCAGTTATTTGCTTGTACAAAAGAACTTGGATAAGAATCCTTTTTCTGGATTGGTACTATTGATGCTTTGTCCCTCAAGTCAGACAACAGGCAGCTAGGAAGGGAATGCCTTTTAAATGTCTTTTGGGCCGGGCGCAGTGGCTCACACCTATGATCCCAGCACTTTGGGAGGCTGAGGCGGGTGGATCACGAGGTCAAGAGATCGAGACCACCCTGGTCAACAAGGTGAAACCCCGTCTCTACTAAAAATACAAAAATTAGCTGGGCATGGTGGTGCATGCCTGTAGTCCCAGCTACTCAGGAGGCTGAGGCAGGTGAATTGCTTGAACCCAGAAGGCAGAGGTTGCGGTGAGCCAAGATCGCGCCATTGTACTCCAGTCTGGGTAACAGCAGCGAAACTCCGTCTCAAAAAAAAATAAATGTCTTTTGATATTGGACAATGCCTCTGGCCACCCAGAACCCTATGAGTTCAACACTGAGGGCATCAAATTAGTCCAAACATAATGTCTCTAACTCAGCCTCTAGATTAGGGAGTGATGGCCTTTAAGGCTCATTACACACCATACTCTAAGGAAAAGACTGTAACACTGTGGAACAGAACCTTGAATGAGAAGATCATTAAAGTCTGGAAGGATTACACCATAAAAGATGCCATCATTATAGAAAAAGCTATGAAAGCCATCATGCCCGAAACAATAAATCCCTGCTGCAGCAAACTGTGTCCAGATGTTATGCAAGACGTCACAGAATTTAAAACAGAGCCAATCAGGAAAATCATAAAAGAGATTGTGGATGTAACAAAAAAGGTGGAGGTGAAGGAAGAATACAGATATGGATCTTGGAGAAATTCAAGAGCTAATAGATACTACATCAGAGAAATTAATAGACGATGCCTGATGGAAATGATTGCTTCCAAACCAGTGCCAGATGATGAGGAAGAAGATGTAGAAAAAGCAGTGCCAAAAAACAAATTTACATGAGACAATCTGGCATAAGGGTTCCATTTTTTCAAGACTGTTTTTTACTTTTTTTTATGACATGGACTCTTCTATGATACGGGCACTGAAACTAAAGCAAATGATGGAAGACTGGTACCATACAGAAACATTTTGAGAGACATAAAAAAGCAAAAAGGCCACACAAAAATTATTATTTTCATAAAGTTATACCATGTGCACTTCCCTTTCCTGCCTCCCTTTCTACTACCCCTCCTCCCTCTGTCACCCTGAGACAGCAAGACCAATGCCCACCCCTTCCTCAGCCTACTCAACATGAGGATGAAGACTTTTATAATAATCCACTTCCACATAATGAACAGCAAATATATTTTCTCTTATGATTTTTTAAAAAACATTTTCTTTTCTCCAGCTTACTGTGTTGTAAGAATACAGTATATGGCATAGAGAATATGTGTTGTCGTTGGTAACACTTCTAGTCAATAGTAGGCTATTGGTAAAGTTTCAGGGAAGTCAAAATGTATAAGCAGATTGCAGATCGTGCAGGGAGTGGGTGCTCCAACCCCGCATTGTGCAAGGGCTAACTGTAATCAGATTCATCATTAGTTTTGTTTTTTTTTTTGAGACGGAGTTCCGCTCTTGTTACCCAGGCTGGAGTACAATGGCGCGATCTCGGCTCACCGCAACCTCAGCCTCCTGGGTTCAGGCAATTCTCCTGCCTCAGCCTCCTGAGTAGTTGGGATTACAGGCACGTGCCACCATGCCCAGCTAATTTTTGTATTTTTAGTAGAGACAGGGTTTCACCATGTTGACCAGGATGGTCTCGATCTCTTGACTTCGTGATCCACCCACCTCGGCCTCCCAAAGTGCTGAGATTACAGGCGTGAGCCACCACACCCAGCCCTCATCATTAGTTTTTTAACTACGGTTTCAGAACGATAGTTATTACGAGTTTCTCTGCAGGATCTCCAACAAACCCTATTAATTTATACTGCAAAGAAAATTTGGTACACTTTCTTTTGTTTTGAGGGGCAAAAGAGAAATTATTTTTACTGATGAACTAACTGTCTGACTAAAATTGTATCCC
The DNA here is from genome assembly GCF_049354715.1 of Callithrix jacchus. NCBI lineage: Eukaryota > Metazoa > Chordata > Mammalia > Primates > Cebidae > Callithrix > Callithrix jacchus. The sequence continues at coordinate 75,463,689 of NC_133512.1, read as the reverse complement.
CTAGAAGAAAAAGAAAAAAAATTCTTACATAAACAAGGTTAGTGTTGTATGGCTGAATTAGGATTACTTGTTATAATTACTGTGAACATTTACATTACAATAATACTTAGGGAAAATGTAGAAATGAAAAGCAGCAAAGATATAATAGAGACTGATACTAAACTTCTGGTTTTCAAGTACTTTTAACTGCTTCATGATAAATAAAAATAAAAAGCTATAAAAGTAACGACAACACCTAAATTATTACAGGGATGCTATGGAACTATTTTGAAATAACAGATGACATTTATAGACTTGAACTTACCAATTCCCATAGTCAAAATCGAAAGCAATAGTAATTTCAGTTCCCTTTGGAATACTTTGTATAGAATAAATATAAAGATGTATGGTTCCATCTTGAATTTCATGCCTCACCTGTAAGTTACAATAATATTGTATTACCATAAATTACTTTCTGCCTTCAGAAGCATCAACCTACAATTTTGAAAATTAGTCTTTTCAAAGTATTTCACAAACACAACCTGGAAAATATGTCATTAATGAGAAGGTTTATAACCATCTATCAGTGGTTATCAACTGGGAAGGTTTTTCAAACATACACTGCTACCCAATGCCACCCCAACTCCTTGAGCCCACAATGTGGCATTAAAAATAGTAATTTCATCAATTCTAATTTTTCATCTTCTAGCATCCCTGAAATCAGGAGTCTCGTAAGTGGTGGCATCTTAGGATTTTGTTGTTGTTTTTGAGACAGAGTCTCACTCTGCCATCACACCAGCCTGGAGTGCAGTGGTGTGATCTCAGCTCACTGCAACCTCTGCCTTCCTGGTTCAAGCGATTCTCCTGTCTCAGCCTCCTGAGTAGCTGGAACTACAGGCATGTCCACCATGTGTAGCTAATTTTTGCATCTTTAGTAGAGACAGGGTTTCACCATGTTGGTCAGGCTGGTCTTGAACTCCTGACCTCAGATGATCCACTTGCCTCAGTAAAATCCCAAAGTGCTGGGATTACAGGTGTGAGCCACCATACCCAGCCTTCTTAGGTTTGATGAATGCAGTAATGGTAGAGCAAACACTACTTTTCTATGACAAGACACTATTCTAGATACTTTACATGTACTCCTTCAGTCCTCATATCACCTTTTTACAGATAAAACTGAGATTACAAAGCTATTAAGTCACAGGGAAGAAATAAATTTAAGTCTGGTTCCAAAATCTATACTCTTAGCTGGCTGCAGCAGTGCATGCCTGTAATCCCAGTTACTCTGGAGGCTGAAGCAGAACTAACACTTGACCCCAGGAGTTTAAGGCCAACCTAGGGCAACATGGCAAGATCCTGTCTTTAAAAAAAAGAAAAAAAGAAAAACCCTACATTGTTGGCTGCAATATTAGTTATAAAACAATCATCATTTTGACATGTAAAAAACAAAACCAACATGATTTTACACTCTACACTAAAATATAATTTTATTAAAATTTTACAGTAGAACATATTAATTCTACTTATATCTCCACTTTGTCATCTAACTTAAACCACAGCATGTATTGACCCACAAATAAGAGCGTCCAAGATAAAAAGAAAGTTGTCTGGTATCAGGCTGGGTATGGTGACTCATGCCTGTAATCCTAGCACTTAGGAAGGCCAAAGGCAGGAAGATGGCTTGAACACAGGAAGCTCCAGACCAGCCTGGGAAACACAGGGAGACCCCAATTCTACAAAAAATTAAAAAAAAAAAATTAGCTGGGCATGGTGGCACACATCTGTGGTCCCAGCTACTCAGGAGTCTGAGGTGAGATTGCTTCACCTCCTGAGGGCCCAGGAGGTTAAGGCTCCAATGATCCATGATCACACCTCTGCACTCCAGCCTGGGCAAAACCCTGCCTCAATAATAATAATAATAATAATAATAATAATAATAATAATAATGACTTTAGAAGTCTGGGCAGGCTCACAACTGTAATCCCAAAACTTTGGGAGGCCAAGGCAGAAGGATCACTTGGCCCAGGAGTTTTCGAGTCTAGCCTGGGCAGCAAAATGAGACTCTTATCTCGACAAAAATTTAAAAAATTAGCCGGGTGTGGTGGCACACACCTGTAGTACCAGCTACTCAGAAAGCTGAGACAGGAGGATCACTTGAGCATGGGAGGTCATGGAGGCTTCAGTCAGCTGTGATCATGACACTGCACTCCAGCCTGGGAGACAAAGTGAGACCCTGCCTCAAAAAAAAAAAAAAGTTCAACATTTCCTCTTATAAGGAACATCATAATTTCTTCAATGTGCAAAGTAATTTTTTTTTTGAGATAGTTTCGCTCTTGTTACCCAGGCTGGAGTACAATGGCATGATCTCGGCTCACTGCAACCTCTGCCTCCTGAGTTCAAGCAATTCTCCTGCCTCAGCCTCCCCAGTAGCTGGGACTACAGGCACGCGCCACCATGCCCAGCTAATTTTTGTATTTTTAGTAGAGATGGGGTTTCACCATGTTGACCAGGATGGTCTCGATCTCTTGACCTTGTGATCCACCCACCTCGGCCTCCCAAAGTGCTGGGATTATAGGCGAGAGCCACCACGCCCGGCCTGATTTTTAAGACTTCATAGTGGCTGGGTGCAGTGGCTCACACCTGTAACACCAGCACTTTGGGAGGCTCAGGCAGGCAGATCACCTGAAGTCAGAAGTTCAAGAACAGCCTGGTCAACATGGTGAAACCCTGTCTCTACTTAAAAATACAAAAAAATAGCCAGGCATGGTGGTGCTCGACTGTAATCCCAGCTACTCAGGAGGCTGAGGCAGGAGAATCGATTGAGCCCAGGAAGCAGAGATTGCAGTGACCAGAGACTGTGCCATTGCACTCCAGCATGGGCAACAAGAGTGAAACTCTGTCTCAAAAATGAAAACAAAAAAAGACTTCATAGCTAATACAGCCAGTATCACCTAAATTTTCACACACAAAAAAGATGTTGGGCAGTATAAAATCCACCAACAGTTGAAATGTGTTTTAGTTTACCAGAGTTTTGTGCTTGCTGCTCAGATTCCACAAACTCCCAGCCCCAACATCGCCCCAAAAGATTTCTAAAAGCTTACCTCTGCATTGGGTGTACAAGACCGCCTGATGAATCGAGCCTCATTCCCAAAAGTCCTTGCATCAACACACATTTCTAGCCCATGAAATTTAGAGTAGAATAATACAAAAGGGTATGGTCTACAAAGAAAGAAACATTATAAGCTATTAACATTTTAGGCCAGGCGTGCTGGCTCACACCTGTAATTCCAGCACTTTGGAAGGCCAAGGCAAGTGGATTGCCTGAGCCCAGGAGATCAAGACCAGACTGGGCAACATGGCAATACTCCATCTTTACAAAAAAAAACAGGCATGGTGGCATGCTCCTGTAGTCCCAGCTACTTGGGAGGCTGAGGTGGGAGGATCACCTAAGCCCAGGAGGTCAAGGTTGCAGTGAGCCATGATCATGTCACTGCACTCCAACCTGGGTGATAGAGCGAGACTCTGTCTCAAAAACAAACAAAGGACAACATTTTAAAAATGTATAATAATCTCCTATTACTCCTCAGAGGCAAAGTGATGAAGAAAACAAGAATACAGAGTCTGAGAAACTTCTAATAGAGCGAAGCCAAGATTTGAATATAGGCAGTCTGACTCCAGAATTCACTCTTATCTTATGCTAGTTTATGCTAATGAGATTTTTACCTGTCCCATAATCTCACTTAAATCAAAGGCAATTAACCAAAGGTAGAAATTCAAATTTATTAAGATAAAAAAAGAGTGACTATTACATTTACAGGATTCATGTGATGTCTTTAGGGTTCATATTTCATGGTGCATTTAAAAGTATCTGTCTTACACCCCTGTTTCAGATCAAATCTAATGTATAATAGGGAGAAATTGTTGTGCATCTTTCATATCTTAAGTAAAAACTCAAGTTATAAACAACAAATGTTTCTGAAGGACACGGACTAAGAATGTTCTCCTAGAGATATGAACATACTTCTAGACTACAGGGAAGCAACATCTATTAGAGGATCATATTAATTCTGCACATGAATCCCAAACCAAAGAGGATTGTTGTTCTAATACCAACAAAGTGGGTGTTGAAAGTGGTGGCAATAATCTAGGACCCAGTCTAACACTGTCTAATAAAGAGGAAGGGGTTTCCCCTATGGTCACCATGGGCTTTCTCAGGTTCTGGCTTTTACGTTACAAGGAATTATTATGAGTCCCAGATGGAGATGGAAAGGGTTCCTTGTAATCTCAATCAGAGTTCCTAACTGACATTCTTATATATCTAACCTATGTTGTTGGTGTTTAATCTTTGAAGTAGATTGTTTTAGGATTTTTCAAAGACAGATATGAGCAAGAGACTGAGGAATATATCTTTGCATTTTTTATGTTGTTTTAGTTTATCATAGTTCAAAAATTCATCAGTCATTGTTCAACCACACTACAGCTTTAAATACTGAAATGAGCAAGTAGGAAAAAAGTACATAGAATCACAACATCTAGATAAAATAGCCAAAAATTCAATTATTTACCTATAGAAAATGAACATGGAAAATAAAAGAATATACCTTTTAAAGAAATATCCATTTGCTTCAAATTGTTCTCTCAGCATAAACTTCCCTCTGTATTCAATGATAAGTGCATCAGGAGGCAAATCTTTTGCAGATTTAAGAATTTTCTTATTCTTTTGTATATGGCTCTAAAATCAAAGTAAATGTAGAGATTAAAGAAACTTGCTTGCTTTCAGTTTAACTAAAAATACACAGTATAAAACTGTTTTCCAATTTTTGGACAAATGACATATTTACCTCTACAGGAGGTTTGAAGAGCAAATTGTTGGTATTCAAATCTGATTTATTCGTGTCTTTTTTGTCATTTCCATTGCCTAATCTCAGAGCTATTCTTTGCGCCTCCCTCTGAACACCCTCACTATACTGGTTGTTATTTGCTTCTTCATATCGATCCATCCATGCTTTGATTTTTGTCTCCCATCCAAAATTTGAACCATCAGATGAAGGATCAATCTCTGGAGCTGAACCCTAAAATCACAAACTGAGTATTAATATCTGAACTTACATACACACACACACACACACACCACACACAAGGGCAGTCTACATAAAAGAACATAATGTAAACAAAAAACTCCTGTTTAATGCGTTTTTTTTTTCCAGAAATGTGGAATAATAATTAAGCCTTATACCACAGAGACAAAAGATACACTGTAACATGCTCCCCACATCCTATGTAATATGACAATTTTAGAAATTTGTTATCCTTTTCTACCTAAGTCCAAAGCCTACAGTAACAGCATACAGCTGACCTCTGTGACCCAAGACAAACTTGCGTTTTGGGGTCAGACAAAAATTGCTTTTCTCAGCAATTTTAGCATCTAAAAAATTGAGGACGTATAGTAATTAATTCAAGGTAACTTTTAGCTATCATCAATTATTCTGACTGGTTTGTGTTTATATGGTTTTCTATGGTGAATTTATAGTATGACAACTGACTTGACTAACTCTCTAGAATCCCAACTATGCAAAAGAGCAAATTTTCAAGTTCCAAATGTGATTCTGCATTCCTAAGTACAGTACAGTAATACTAAGTGGTATCAGAGACATGGATTGCGAGTAATAAAATTCAAATTGCCCAAAATTATAAAATTATAAATTGCTTATATACCTCCCCCTTTTGATGACTAATATTTTAACAATGTTAGCTACAAGAGAAGCATGTAACTCCAATTAGAACTAAGGTCCCACACCTAATAATGAGCAATGACATGGCACACAATAAGAGAGCATTAGGTAATGATATGGACAAGCAAGCACTTTGCTCCCGAGTAAATGACAGTTGATAACAACACTTTAATAGTAATGTATTTACCTTAACTCTTGATGACTTCCTAGATCCTTCACGAAACGCCTAAAATAAACGTGGAATTCAAGTTATTTTTTTAAACAACTGAACATAATTAAAGAATCAACTGGTTCACTGAAACTTTTTTTTTTTTTTTGATAATAAGAGTTTTTGTATCACAGAGTTGTTAGGATTAAATGGCCTAAACTACAAAGAACAATTTCTGTCACTTAGTGAGAATTCAACAAATATTAGCTATGTGTCTGTAAAACATTTATTTCATTAACTATCTCATTAAGTCCATACTGTACTATTACTACCATAAGATCATCCACGTTCAGAGTGGTTCAATACTTCCCCTGAAGATAAGCAATTTAAGGAAAATGTTAAGAGCCACACACACACTCACTTTTTTTTTTTTTTTTTTTTTTTTTTTTCAGAGAAAGAGAGGATGACGTGATGGTAGTGGTTAACTCCATAATAGAGAGAGTGGAGAAAGGATGGGTAAAGGGTATTTCTCTTTATTGGTATTATCTTTTTGTTTTTGAAAGAAAAAGAGAAAGGGGAAGAGAGAACAGGAATCTTGTTCTATTGCCCAGGCAGGAATGCAATCTAAAAATAGGTATTAAAAACCTCTTGTATGCCGATAATTGTGCTTAACAACAGAGACAGGAAGAAATAAGGGAAGAAAATAACGAACAAACAGCCAACCAGTAGTTCATTTAAGTCTGTGAAAAGCTATGCAAATGCTGAGGAGTGATTTACTTCCAATTATGTGGTGACTTTCAAAATAGGTGTAATGTGATACTGACAAAAATATATGTTCTGTCGACCTGGGGTGAAGAATTCTATAAATATTCGCTGAGTTCACTTGTTCCAGGTCTGAGTTCAAATCACAGATGTTCATGTTAATTTTCTATCTTGTTGATCTGTCGAATATTAACAATGTGGTGTCAAAGTCTCCCGCTATTATTGTGCAGGAGTCCAAGTCTCTTTATAAGTCATTAAGAACTTGTCTTATGTATCTGGGTGTTCCTATATTGGGTACATGTATATTTGTGATCATTGACTCCTGTTGTTGCATTGATCCTTCTACCATTATATAATGTCCTTCTTTGTTTTTTAGCCTTTATTACTATTAAAGTCTATTTTGTCAGAGAGGAAAGTTACAACTCATTTTTTTTTTTAATTTTGCTCTCCATTTGATTGATAAGTCTTCCACCAACCCTTTGAGTCTTTGTGTGTCCTTGCTTATAAGATGGATCTGGATACAGCATACTGATGGGTTTTGACTTTTTATTCAATTTGCCTGTCTGTGTCTTTGATTGGGGCATTTCATCCACTTAAATTTATTATTAATATTGATATTTGTGAGTTTAATATTGTCATTTAATGCTAGCTGGCTATTTTGCCCATTAGTTGATATAGATTCTTCATTATGGAGATACTCTTTATCTTTTGATACGTTTTTGGGATGACTGATACTGGTTGTTCCTTTCTGTGTATAGTGCTTCTTTCAGAAGCTCTTGTAAAGCAGGCCTGGTAGTGATGAAATCTCTGAGTGCTTGCTTGTTCGCGAAAAATTTTATTTTTCCTTCATTTATGAAGCTTAGTTTGGCTGGATATGAGATTCTGGGTTGAAAATTCTTTTCTTTGAGGATATTGAATATCCTCACTCTCTTCAAGTTTGTAGGGTTTCTGCTGAGAGATCTGCTGTGAGTCTGATAGGCTTCCCTTTATGGGTAACCTGACCTTTCTCTCTAGCTGCCCTTAGAATTTTCTACTTTATTTCAACCATGGTGAATCTAACGATTAGGTGTCTTGGGGTTGCTCTAATTGAGGAATATCTCTGTGGTGTTCTCTGTATTACCTGGAGTTGAGTATTGCCCTGCCTTACTAGGTTAGGAAAGTTTTCTTGAATAATATGCTGAAGAGTATTTTCCAGCTTGGATTCATTCTCTTCATGACATTCAGGTACACCTATCAAATGTAAATTAGGTTTTTTCACATAGTCCCATATTTCTTGGATAATTTGCTCATTTCTTTTTACTCTTTCTTCTCTAATCTTGTCTTCTCGTTTCATTTCATTAAGTTGGTCTTCGACCTCTGATATCCTTTCTTCTGCTTGATCAATTCAACTGTTAAAACCTGTGCATACCTCACGGCGTTCTCGTATTGTATTCTTCAGGTCCATTAATTCACTTATATTCCTCTCTAAATTGTCTATTCTCCATGGGATTTCGTCAAATCTTTTTTCAAGGTTCTTAGTTTCTTTACATTGGGCTAGAACATGTTCTTTTAGCTCACAGAAGTTTCTTATTATCTACCTTCTGAAGCCTGATTCTGTTAATGGAACGCACTCATTCTCCATCAGGCCTTGTTCCCTTGTTGATGATGAACTGTGATCCCCTGTAGAGGGAGAGGCATTGTGATTTGGGGTATTCTCAGCCTTTTTATGCTGGTTTCTTCCCGTCATTGTAAATTTATCCACCTGTCGTCTTTGTAATTACCGACTTTCAAATTAGGTCTCTGAGTGGACGTCCAACTTGTTGATTCCCAGCACCGGAATCTGAGCAACCCACTGTGCCGGCTAAAACAGTGGCATTAAGATTCATGGTGCTTTTTTGCCCGGGAATCTCCAGTCTGGCTTCCCTCTTGAGTCACTTTTTCAATCAGCTGAATGGGCGACTGTGCCTTCCCGGAGCTCCAAACGTCGACCAAAAGGGGACCCAGTCCCATTTACTCTGCACCAAGAACTGCCGCACCGGCCACAAGAGTCATGCTGGCAACCCGTGGGGCTCTTCCACTGGGAATCTCCTGGTCCGTGAGCAACAAAAATTCATCTGAAAGTGTGGCATCCTCTCAATTCTTTGCACTTCCACTAGGTGCTACAATCCTGAGCTGCTAGTAATCAGCCATCTTGGATATCTCTCTCCACTGAAACTTTTAACTCGTGTCATAACAAATACTCTGGAAACCAATAAAGCTGACAGTAGGAGAATGTTTAATAAACGCATTTATTAGAATACTATTCTAATAAAAATAGAATGTGGGGACACTAGGAGAATCTTTAATAAAGGCATCTAATAGAACATTATTCTAATAGAAACAGAATGTGGTTGGGAGTGGTGGCAGGCACCTATAGTCCCAGCTACTCAGGAGACTGAGGCAGGAGGAACACTGGAGCCCAGGATTTTGAGGCCACAGTACACCATGATATTCTATGAATAGACACTGCACTCCAGCCTGGGCAACATAGCAAGATCCTGTCTTTAAAACAAAACAAAACAAAACAAAACACAGCCTATATAGAATATGAAAATCTGCATATAATATGATGCAAAGACAAAAATTTCTAAATATTCTCTATGTCCAATATTACAATAGTAGAAAAATATTTCTGATAGAAATTGGGAACGTATCAGAAATATAATTTTGTTGATAAGGTTTGTTTTGGGTGGGAGTAAAATAATATTACTTTAATTCTCTAAGCAACTAGCAAGTAAAATTTGAGCCCATATGGGGCTTAAGTAATATGCACTGTGGTAAACAGAGCTGTATTTATTCAATAAATACGTAGTGAGAGCCCACTAATCTGCCAGATCCTGAAGGATGTATTTGAGACTTAATTCCTATCCCCCTCAACCCCCTAAAAAGTGTAAACTCCATTCAGAGTGACTAAGAAATATAAACCTACAGCTAGCAATATACATCGAAATAAATAAATTTGTGTGTAGACAATACGTTAGAAGAGAGTAAGGTTTAACAAAAAAAGGAGGCAAAGAACCATTATGTAAAACATGGGGTAGAAAAGCTAAGTGGACTGTTAGACAAGTGAAAGGAATACAATCCTGGTAGGCTTCCTATTTTATTTTCACTTCTACATTTCAGTGACAATCTCATTAAATGATTTCAAAGCAGTTTGCAAAGTTTCTTCTCCACTTCAGTCTTCAAAACACATTAAAATTTTCTAGTAAGTTTAATTGTTTAAAAATAAAAAACTTGCTAGATCCTGCCACCTCTTTAGCAGCCATCAACTATTCTCACTCTCCTGCCTCTCCTATAAAATTCAGCTCCCCACCCACTATCCTATCCACTCACCTAAAAACAAGCAAAAACATACCTTTTTACATTTTGAAATGTGTTGTTCTTTCTCCCCACTTTTTTTCCTTCTTTTATCATTAACTTTGGAAACTCTAGAAGCAGTTAAAGTAATTGATGTTGGAGTATGCTGAAATGCAGTATATAATTCCATAGGAACCTCATCACCACTCTCAGTTGCACTGGTATCACCATCTTCAAAGACAAAATAAAAATTATTGCACACTTAACATTTCTATTTTAAACAATGAAATAATCATATCACAAAGTACTGTCATCTCCATTTTTCTAAATAAGCACTTTAACTTGTTCACTCATCTCACTTACATATTTAAATACAAATCACAAATATGATTTCTCACACATTAAACTAGAAAGGATCCAAAAGTCGTAACACACTCTAGTGGTGTGCCTGTGGGAAACAGGCACTCTCATACACTACTAGTGGAAATTTGAAATTCCCCACAAAGGGCAATTCAGCCATATCTAGGAAAATTATATATGTACACACCCTCTGACCCAGCCATCCCATTATTAGAGATCTAGCCAAAGATAAAACAGCAAAAGTACAAAAAAACTTATGCAAGAGTCTTGCTGAGGATACTGTTTTTAATAACAAAAATAAAACAAAACAGAAATAATGAAAACAATCCAAATCTCCATCAAAGAGGAACAGTTGAATAAATTATGATTATTCAAAACCAAGTGTGCTGGCATCAACATGATTAAGTGCCAAGTGAGGTGGCTCATGCCTGTAATCCCAGCACTTTGGGAGGCAGAGGTGGGCGGATCACAAGGTCAGGAGTTTGAGACTAGCCTAACATAGTGAAACCTCGTCTCTACTAAAAATACAAAAATTAGCCAAACATGGTAGCACATGTCTGTAGTCCCAGCTACTCTGGAGGCTGAGGCAGGAGAATCGCTTGAACCCAGAAGGCAGACGTTGCAGTGAGCTGAGATCTCGCCACTGCACTTCAGCCTGGGCAACAGAGCAAGACTCCATCTCAAAAATAAATAAATAAATAAATAAACAAACAAACAAACATGATTAAGCTCAAATAAAAACTGTGGCATATGTTACACAGAAGTTAGAAAATTCTGTTCCTAAAACTGAAAGATGTACTAATACACATGATAAACTAATGGATCACTATCTTTCTGAAGAACAAACATATTTTACTTTTTTAAACCAACAGGTTAGCTATGTGTAAAAAAATTATGGCTGACTTAAATACTTTATTTTCCTCTTGTTTCCATTTTATTTCCCCAAATAAGTACATATTTATTCTATGTGAAAAGAAATACTTAAAATCTATACCAGAGATTGCACACTATATGTACAATCAACACTTATCAACAAGGTATTTATATTTAACTGAAAATATGCAGACCATTGAGAGAATTCTCAATCACATGAATCTTAATTTAGTATAGGTCCTTTTTACCTACCTGACATATTTTCCCTTTTCCGGCGTTGTAGTAGCACTGCCCTCTCTTTATCCAAATTCCTACATTAAAAAATCAGCATGATTATCAAATATATATAAATTTGAATATGAAGTAGATCTGTCTTAAATGTGATGAACTTTGTAATTTATTTAATATTCTCAGTGAAAAACCAACAGTATAAAATATATACAGTATCCCTTGCAATACAGTTTATATACAATCTAATAATAATAGCAGTAGATGCCAGATAGGTGACTCAATTTTTTTTCAGACAGGGTCTCACCCAGGCTGGAGTGCAATGATGTCATCACAGTTTGTTACAGCCTCAACCTTCCAGGTCGAAGTGATCCTCCCACCTCAGCCTACTGAGTAGCTAAGAGTACAGGCCTGAACCACCATGCTCAGCTAATTCTGTAATTTTTTGTAGAAATGGGTTGCCCAGGCTGGTCTTGAACTCCTGGATCAAGTGATCCTCCCACCTCCAGCTCCCAAAGTGCTGGGATTACAGGTGTGAGCCACAGTGAATGGCCAAGAAAATAATGTTTTACCTATGAAACTAGTATTTTTTTCAAATAGAATAAAGCAAATGTCTGGGGAAAAAAAAAACTCGTAAGGTTAACAATGTAATTAAAATCACAAATTGGATTTCTTAAAGTAAATGTATGACACTGAGTTAGAAAGCTATTCCATTATTACCACTGCCTTTAAATATTTTCACTTTTGAAATAAATACTGAACTTTTTTTTTTTTTTTGAGACAGAGTTTTGCTCTTGTTGCCCAGGCTGGAGTGCAATGGCATGATCTTGGCTCTCTGCAATATCTGCCTCCTGGGTTCAAGTGATTTTCCTGCCTCAGCCTCCTGAGTAGCTGGGATTACAGGCACGTACCATCACTCCCAGCTAATTTTGTATTTTTAGTAGAGATGAGATTTCTCCATGTAGGTCAGGCTGGCCTTAAATTCCCGACCTCAGGTGATCTACCCTCCTCAGCCTCCCAAAGTGCTGGGAGCATTTAACAATTAAGTGAAATAGTTCATTACTCTCTCCCTACCTCTATCCATGAACTACATCATCTACAGTAATTCTTTTACTTTTTCCCCCCTAACTTTTTCATTGTATGTAGTTTAGAAGTCAGACAGTAAATTATTCTCAGGCGGGAAAATAAGAGCTCTAGATTATCAATGTCTTCATACTTGGCTTAATGTCTACCAGGAAATGTAACTATTCTACCATCATGGATAATTATCCCAGCTATCACAGAATAATAAACATACCTCTCTCAACTAACTGCCCTTCTAATGGTAAGTTTTTAACCAAATTTTACTGACTCCATCATCAGATTATTTACCCCATCAAATATTATCTGGCAAAGGGCTAATAATTATCATAAAGTGAAACAAAACCACATAGAAACACCTCACTCAAAGTTACAGAAATGCACAGTGTAACTATGCTGAGGTTACAATTTCTCACCTAATTAAACTGGCAAAAATGCAAGTCTGCCAAATAATCTGTTGTGAGGCTTGGGAAAGCAGGTATGCTTATGTATTACTCTTTGGAATTCAAACCTGCACAGCTCCTACTGGAAGGGAATTTGACAATCTAACAAAATTTTATATATATGTTTATCGTTTTACTGAACAATCTCACTTCTATTTATAATAACAAAAGACCTGAAACAACTCGAATGTCCACACAAAGGCAACTTGTTAAATAAACTAGAGTACATAAAAGATAAAGTATATTGAAGCTGTATCAGTCAATGTTTATATACTATTGTGATCTTCAGCATATTATTTTTAAGAAAAAAGAAATGTGAAGACTCTATAATATGCTACTGCTTATCTAAATAAGGAGGAAAAGACAAATATATAGGTGCATACCTACATATAATAAGCAAGAAGGGATGAGTTAGACTTAACTTGCTTTATATATTGTCTATGTGCTTTACTTGACTTTAGAATGATACTTTGCTTTATATATTTGACTTCAAGTTTCACTTGCTTTATATATTGACTTTAGAATAACAGATTATTTCTTAAAGTATATAATTATAAAGGTGAATTAAATATAAAAAACAATTCTTTTTTTTTTTTTGAGACAGAGTCTCCCTCTGTTGCCCAGGCTGCAGTTCAGTGGCGCAATCATGACTCATTGCAGCCTCAACTTTCTGGGCTCAAGCAATCCTCCTGCCTCACTTTCCCAAATAGCTGGGTCCACAGACACATACCATCACACCCAGCTAATTTTTGCCTTTTTTTTTTTGAGACAAAGTCTTGCTCTGTTGCACAGGCTGGAGTGCAGTGGCACAATCTCAGCTCACTGCAACCTCAGCCTCCCAGGTTCAAGTAATTCTCGTGCCTCAGCCTCCTGAGTAACTGGGATTACAAGCACCTGCCACCATGCCTGGCTAATTTTTGTATTTTTTTTTTTGTAGCAATGTTTTCTTGCCATGTTGCCCAGGCTGGTCTCAAACTCCTGACCTCAAGTGATCCAACTGCCTCGGCCTCCCAAAATGCTGGGATTATAGGTGTGAGCCACCAGGCCCAACCAACAATTCTTAAAAAAAACAAAATTATTGATTACTCCTACATTTCCAGTAGACATATGAAATGAAATAGCCATTCTGAAAAACAGTCTGACAATATCTTATATATCTAAACATGCAACTATCATATAACCAAGCTGCTGTTCTTCCTGAGCATTTAACTGGAGTGGCGGGGGGAGGACTTTGGTTCACACAAAAAGCTGTAAACAAATGTTCACAGAAACTTCATTTGTCATAGCCAAAAAAGTAGAAACAACCCAAGTGGCCTTCAATGAGTGAGTAGGCTAAACAAACTATGGTACACATATACCATGAAATACTATCAGCAATAAAAAACAAAATCTTAACACATCCAACAAACTGGAGGGCTCTCTAGGGAATTATGTTGGATAAAAAAAATCAATCCCAAAAGGTCATATACTGGGTCACATACTCTATGACTTCATTCATGTAACATTCTTGAAATGACAAAATTATAGAAATGGATTACAGAATAACAGTTGGCAAAGTTCAGGGGTAGGAGGTAGGTATGACTAAAAGGGCAGCATGACTCCTGTCACTGATAGAAATGTTCTATAAAGTGACTATGTTAATGTCAATATCTTAGTTGTGATATTGTATTAATAGTTATATAAAATGTTACCACTGGGGCAAACTAGGTAAAAGATATATAGGCTCACTCTACAATATTTCACAACTGCATGTGAACCTACAACTCAGAACATTTAATTTTTTAAAAATTCAGTAACATTAATAACCTAAACAATGTAAGTGTATCCAGTTGGTGTTACAAACACACAATTATTTTCAAGAGACTTAAAACTCAATATTGACTATAAAACCCTTGTATACTATGTCCTATGGAGGGAGAAGTTCTAACCTGTTTTACACAATCATATTGTTGGTGGTAGGACTTGAAATGTGCAGACATGTATAGATTTCCTCTGTCAACAGGTAACTACTGTATTCTTTATGTATGACTAAACAGTTAATCAATTATGTGACACTCTAATTGCATTATTCTGTGTATTGTTGACAACTAGGATAAAAGGAAATAACATGAAACAACTACATAAAAATTTGTATTACTAAATTTCAATTGCAATTATCAGTATAAACTCATGTATTTTACCTTAAAGAAACAGATGCAACATACTTCCTAGATTTGTCTACTAACCTAGAACAGTAACCAATACAGTTATAACAAGCTTTCCAATTCTGGCCTTGAAAGCCAACTATGAATTTGGGGCACGGAAGTGTAGGATAAGCCTAAAACATCTTGTAATACCAGATAATTTCTTTGCCATCAACTACCACTAGAGTACTATTTAAAGGACTTGCTAACGAGCTTGAAGAGGTTCCTACTGATCAGAAATTGAATAAAATTAAACATCAGTAAGTATAACAACTGCAACAGACAGACATCCACTATGGTTTAAATCCATGAGTTCACAATGATACTTAATTTTTCGTTATTCTGAAAACTAGTAAATAAAGGCTAAGACTCAACAAGCATTTTTCCTGCCTTTCTTCAGTGAAATATATCTTAAGAGAACTGAACAGTTAATACACAGGCACGACTGGGCAAGGTCGCACTCGACTGTAATCCCAACACTTTGGAAAGCCAAAGTGGGAGGATCACTTGAGCCCAGGAGTTCCAGACCAGCCTGTACAACATGGTGAAACCCTATGTCTACAAAAAAAAAAAAAAAAAAAATACAAAAAGCTAGCCAGGCATAGTGGTGATGCCTGTAGTCCTAGTTACTTGGCAGGACAAGGTGGAAGGATGAGAGGATTGCCTGAGCCCAGGAGGCCGAGGCTGCAGTGAGCTGTGGTCATACCACTGCACTGGAGCCTGTGTGACAAAGTGAGACCCTGCCTTAAAAAAAGAGACAGAAAAGTTTGTTCCTATAGAAACATTCCAGCTGAAAGGCCAGGTGCAGTGGCTCCTGCCTGTAATCCCAGCACTTTGGGAGGCTGGAGCGGGCAGATCACGAGATCAGGAGTTTGAGACCAGCCCAACCAACATGATGAAACCCTGTCTCTACTAAAAATACAAAAATGAACTGGGCAAGGTAGTGCATGCCTATAATCCCAGCTACTCAGGGGGCTGAGGCAGGAGAATCACTTGAACCTGGAGGCAGAGGTTGCAGTGAGCCAAGACTGTGCCATTGCACTCCAGCCTAGGTGACAGAGACTCTCACAAAAAAAAAAAAAAAAAAAAAAAAGAAATATTCCAGCTGATAAGTAATGAACAACAGAATTAACTTATCACTAATTTGCAACCCCTAGTAAATTAGTGGATCTAAGGTAGTTGGTCTAAGGACTATCGCTGGCTCCCATGATTAGACAACCAGAAATTATGCGCCACCTGAAAGGACAACACAATCTAACTATGAAATAGTCTTATAAAAAAAAAAGGGAAAAGGAAATTGAACCTAAATCTGATGAAGCCTACAGACAGAAACACCTTCTTACAGAAACAGAGAGGACAGAGAAACTTGTGAAATCATGAGAATACAACTGGCAAAACTCATCAGGACAAACGGCTGAGTTCCTCATACACACACACACAGTAAAGGTGGCTGGGGTGGTAGGGAGGGAGGAGTAGGTTTAGAGACTTAAGAGATGAATATCAACCAATCAATAGCCTAACAATCACTGGATGAGCCAGAGATTTTGTTGCCTGTATAATAATGGTTTTGTGGGTTTTTCTTCTTTTTTACATTTTTTGAGACAGGCCCTCACTGTCACCCAAGCTGGAGCACAAGTGGCATGACCATGCCTCACTGCAGCCTTGAGATAAAAAGCTCAAACCATCCTCCCACCTCAGCCCCACAGGCAGCTAGAACTAGAGGTGATAACACCACACCTGGCTCATCTTTTATATTTTTAATAGAGACAGGATTTCACCATGTTGCCCAGGCTGGTGTTGAACTACTAGGCTCTCACGATCCAACTACCTCAGCCTCCCAAAGTACTGGGATTACAGGTGTGAGCCACCTTGCCTAGCCATTTTGTGATTATTTTTGTTAAAAGAATTATTTTGGGCTGGGCGCAGTGGCTCAAGCCTGCAATCCCAGCACTGTGGGAGACCGAGGCGGGTGGATCACGAGGTCAAGAGATCGAGACCATCCTGGTCAACATGGTGAAACCCTGTCTCTACTAAAAATACAAAAAAAATTAGCTGGGCATGGTGGCGCGTGCCTGTAATCCCAGCTACTCAGGAGGCTGAGGCAGGAGAATTCCCTGAACCCAGGAGGTGGAGGTTGCGGTGAGCTGAGATCACGCCATTGCACTCCAGCCTGGGTAACAAGAGCGAAACTCCATCTCAAAAAAAAAAAAAAAGATTTTACAGATATATAATGTAATATATATACACAGAAACACACATGTACTGAAATATATGTGGATAAAATAATATGATATCTGGGATTTGCCTTAAAACAACATACATGTAAAGGGAGAAGAAACATATAGCAGTATAGATGGAACAAGTAGGTCGATTATTACTGAGGTAGGGTGGTAGAAACGTGGGTTCATTACATATTATTTTTACGTAAGTTTGAAATGTCCAGAATAAAAAGATTTTTAAAAACAAAGAAGAAATGTAGAAAAAGGCCAGGCGCGGTGGCTCACGCCTGTAATCCCAGCACTTTCGGAGGCCCAGGCAGGTGGATCATGAGGTCAAGAGATAGAGACCATCCTGGCCAACATGGTGAAATAGAAAACACACACACAAAAAAAGAGACTGGGTTTTGCTCTGTCACTGTCACCCAGGCTGGACTGCAGTGGCACAATCAAAGCTCACTGCAGCCTTGAACTCCTGCGCTCAAACAATTCTCCTGCCTCAGCCGTCCAAGTAGTTGGCACTACAGGCAAGAGCTACCATGTCTGGCTGTGATTCATTAATTCTTTAAGCCTGAATTCATAAAGGAGTTTTTGTTAACTGGTATTACATTAGTAAAATTACTGGCAATGTTATCAGATACGTGCAACTTACCTAGGCTGACAACGTTCACACAGGTATGTATCAGGAATATGCTGCCTATCAATCCCCATGCAGTCAATATGTTGCCAAACACTTAAAAAAGAAGCAGAACATATGTAATATTATTAAAGTCATCCTTAAATTAAGATTTGATATTCCATTTAACTATCATTTAATAAGCACCTACTTTGAGCTTAGTACTCTTACAAGGTACTCTGAGAAATTCATAGAAATGTGTCTTCAAGGAGATAAAATTTCGAGATGTAAAAGCAAGAGGACAAACGTAGGATATATAAATTTTTAAAGCAAATACAATTTTTAAAATATAAAATATATAATTTTTTCTACAAATATTATTAGAAATCACAAAGTAGAGATGCCCACACTACTTGTAGTTAATGAGAAAAGCACCTTGGAGAATAATGAACTTGAACTGAATCTCATTTGGGAAATATTAAGAAAAGGTATCAGTGTAGCAACATTTATCAAATATCATTTATCAAATATGAAGAGAGGATGGCCACAAGGTGCTCAACATATGTGAAGAGAAATACTCATTTTGAGGAATAGAAGGTTGTTAAAAACGGATTTAGTGCAGCCGGGTGCGGTGGCTCACACCTGTAATCCCAGCACTTTGGGAGGCTGAGGCGGGTGGATCATGAGGTCAAGAGACTGAAACCATCCTGGTCAACATGGTGAAACCCTGCCGCTACTAAAAATACAAAACATTAGCTGGGCATGGTGGCGCGTGAGTAATCCCAGCTACTCAGTAGGCTGAGGCAGGAGAATTGCTTGAACCCAGGAGGCGGAGGTTGCGGTGAGCCGAGATTGTGCCATTGCACTCCAGCCTGGGCAACAAGCGCAAAACTCCGTCTCAAAAAATAAATAAATAAATAAATAAATAAAATAAAATCGAATTTAGTGAAGTACGGTCAGATTATTTAGGACTTGAAATGTGCAGATGTGTGTAGATTTCCTCTTTCAACAGGTAACAATCAGAGGTGCTTTGGTGGCATGTAGTAATTATTCAAAGAAGAAACTAGAAACAGAAAGATCAACTAAAAAGGCGTTTCCAACATTCCACACTTGAGTTAAAGGAAGACAGAACCAGAATAACGCCAAAGAAAAATAAGTTAAAGAATATAAGAGGCATTCTATGAGAACAGAGATTAAACCTAATTACTTTTAATGGAATACATGGACCAGTTTGAGGCAAATTTCTCAATTTGGTTATTATTGTATTTTACTGCCAAGACTAATTGGTCTAAAGTTGATGTATATGCCTGATTCCAAAAATAGTCTTAGCTATTATTTACATAAGAATAAGTTACTTCTGGCTGGGCATGGTGGCTCATGCCTGTAATTCCAGCACTTTGGGAGGCCAAGGAGGGTGGATCACACGGTCAAGAGATCGAGACCATCCTGGTCAACATGGTGAAACCCCGTCTCTACTAAAAATACAAAACATTAGCTGGGCATGGTGGTGCGTGCCTGTAATCCCAGCTACTTAGGAGGCTGAAGCAGGAGAATTGCCTGATCCCAGGAGGCGGAGGTTGCGGTGAGCTGAGATCGCGCCATTGCACTCCAGCCTGGGTAACAAGAGTGAAACTCCATCTCAAGAAAAAAAAGAATAAGTTACTTCTAATATATAACTACAGTAGCTTCCCCCTTATCCATTGGTTTGCTTTTTGTGGTTTCATTTACCTGTGTTCAATCACAGTCTGAAAATATTAAGATATTTTCAGGAAGTTGGGGGGGGGCGGTGGAGAAAGACAAAGACCACGTTTACTTTTTTTTTTTTTTTTTTTTGAGACAGAGTCTTGCTCTGTCACCAGGCGCCAGGCTGGAGTGCAGTGGCGGGATCTCGGCTCACTGTAACCTCCACCTCCCGGGTTCAAGCAATTCTCCTGCCTCAGTCTCCTGGGTAGCTGGGACTACAGGTGCACGCCACCATGTACAGCTAATTTATTTTTTGTATTTTTAGCAGAGAGGGGGTTTCACCATGTTGGCCAGGATGGTCTCGATCTCTTGACTTTGTGATCCGCCCGCCTCACCCTCCCAAAGTGCTGGGATTACAGGCTTCAGACACCGTGTCCGGCCAACCACGTTTACTTCTATTACAGTATGCTGTTATAATTGTTGTTAAACTCTTATTGCACCTACTTTATAAATTAAACTTTATCATAGGTATTTATATGTAGGAAAAAACAGTTTTTTCCTAGCATTCTCCGCAGTTTCAGGCATCTACTGGGGGTCTTGGAACATATATCCCAGGAGAAAGGAGGGACTACTGTACCAAATTAACTGCTATTGTGTTATTCTTCACTTTTCAACTGAGAATGTTGGGGCAAGAACTAACAGAATGTTAAATATATATTGAACGCGAAAAAAGAAGTCAAAAAAAAAGTAGGACAAATGACAAGCGTTAGAATAACAAATTAAATTTGTGGGGCAAGTAATGATGTCATGCAGACAACAGAACAAATAAAGCTAGAAAATGAATAAATAATAAGAGCTGTGTATGTCAGACTTCAAAGAGATGAGTATAAGTAGTAGAAACATGTAAAAACAATGAGGCAACGTAAAGTATGAATAGAGCCTTGCAGGAGACTACAGGCTGAGCAACAGAAAAACAGTAACAAATATGAGATTCATAACAAAAAGCACTCGCTGAGAGGCAAATACCTTGAATAATCCAAAAACTATGAACTGGTCCTTCAATAATTTGTAGATGGATATAAACCTAAGGACAATTTTACTATTCTCTAATAAAGATAATTGTATATTATATAGAGACCATTGCAGTTAAAAGAGAAACACTGCTACGATTATGTATTAAAATAAAAATTACATACCAAGTGGTATGTAATCTGTCACATTAGACAAGATCAGCCAAGACAAAGCTTTTTCATATGACTGGTTCCAATATAATTTGACATTTTTCTACTATGAGGAAAGCAAAATGTCACTGAAGTTATTTTTTAGTTTTAAAATTTACCTCCTGGATATATTTACTTAAGCCATTATTCATGGTAGAATATGTCATATAATGCAATTTTTTTTTTTACATTTGGAAAGGTACTATGTTTTTATTATTAAACTCAAAGTGTTAATTACAACTTTCCATAAAAATGTAAAATTTTACATTCCACTTAACATTTGAATTTCTAATTTTTTGGCAAGAGTAAGCAAACTTTTTGAAACATAATCCTAACTGCATGTTTGTATCAACAATATTCAACTCCAAATCACCTAATCTAATAGATAGGGATAATATTACAAATAATGCAAAGTAATATTTGGCTTTAGGGTACATTTTTATACTCACATGCAAATATGGGTATATAGCCATACTACATCACATCAAATAATTAAGCTACACCATGATGACCAGAGCCAGGAAATTCTGTAAAGCTCCTAAACTTTCTTGCTTTCTACAACGCACTGCTTAAGTACTCTCTCCTTCCCACCCTATGCAGGGGATAAACTCAGTAACTTTCAGGCTGAAATCCTACTGTTCCCTCTTCTCCCTCCCCAATTCCTTCCCCCTCCCATTAAAAAAAAAAAAACAGGAAAAAAAAAATGAAACAAAACCCCACTTTCTGTCCCAATCACACCTTCTCTAGGGGAGGAGGCCTTTCTTGGTGGCTGAACCAGGGTTGGGGGAGGGGAGACTGTGGTTCTGGTTCAAGGAGACTCCAGAGTGCTGCAAGGTTCAAGTCAAAAGGAGGTGAAAGAGTCAGGTCAAACAAACATCAATCAAAATGTTTAATTCCCCCAAACTGGAAAATCACAGTTGACTATATAAGCACAAATTATTCCAAAGGAAATACGAAGGACTCAATTTTCTCATTTCTATCTTGTCTACTGCTAGATTTATGTACTTGTACTACTACTGAACTAAGTAAAAAGAAAAATGTGATCCTACATGAATAAAGTGCAGAACTGACTGTCTATTACTCAGTTAACAACAGGGATTTCTAGTAAACTCATTTTTCACATGGGGACTTTTTCTAGGACTGCATAAATAGTACAAGTCCCACTTAAAATATGTATTCATTAATTCCCTTGAAAGTGACTTTAGTTATCTTTTCCAATATTACCAGTCAAAGGTTATTAGCATTCAAGAAAAATAAAATGGTGTAAAATATTTTACCTGCATTTGTCACAACAGATCATGTATCCATCATCATGTGTAAAACCACATATGCACCTGGTTACATCAGTACCATAACTTCCATCCTCAGATGTGCTGATTGTAGTAGCACTAGAAGTTTCATCAAAATTAGGAGTGGTAAATATGCCTACTTCATTTTTGCTAATAAGAACTGATGGAGGAGGGGAAGCCGGAGGTGTTGGAGGAGGACGAGCACCATAATTATGGTCCTGAATAATTAAACACAAATATAGCACAATATTATTTAATTTCAACAATGATATGAACCAAGCACTTAAATAAAATTCGACCCTTAATTTCAGTACTGAAAAGGTATGAGATTGGCTCATTCCTTCCTTAATACTATTAAAAAAATGACTTGGTGAAGCCAGATATTAAACCACAGTAGTAAGTGAATATATCTATCTACAAAGTGGGAGTGGTCGCTTTGACATTCGAATTTCATTCCCTCCCTACCAAATTGTATCTTCACAGTTCTCACATGGCTGCACCTCCAAAATGAAAGAGGGTGTTAAGATGTGAGCATAGAAGTGTTAAAAAAAGAAAGAAAGAAAAGAAAAACACACATCTCAGAAATTTGGAGTCTAAAGAATAACAAAATGACAAATCATGTATCACTATTAAGTATATAATATAGAGGTTTTATTAATTTGGTAATTTTTATTCTGGTCCAAGTAGTAAACATCTCTCATAATTCTACCTCCATAGTATCACAAATGTGTCATTATAGAATTACTTTTGAATTTAAACACTGCCTCTTACTAGCTATGCAATATTTAATAAGTTAGATAGGCTTTCATTTTCTCACCTATGAAATAAGAGATGAAAACTACATCTCATGAAGTTGTTTTTAACGATTAAATAATATATATCTGACACATAATAAGTGTCCAATAAACGGTAACTATATAATTCAAAAACTAAAAATTAAAAAATTAAAACAAAAAATTAAGTACTATATAATTCAAAAATAATAGTAGGTAGTACAATACAACCTTATCTCCATTCTTTTAGGAAGTAAAAAAATATAATATCAAACTATTAACAGCATAAATTGCAAAATAATAAGAGAAACTCTTCACTTTTACAGACCTTTAATCCCTTAATGGTTAATGAAAAATTAAACACCTAATTATTTTGATAGAATGAAACAACCATGCTTTTTAAACATGCAGTTTTAAGCATAATGCCGCACACATCTACTTTCTTGATTTTTTAAATTATTTATTTATTTTTATTTTAGTTTAGTTTTAAAGACGAGGTTTCACCATGTTGGTCAGGCTGGTCTTAAACTCCCGACCTCAGGTGATCTGCCCGCCTTGGCCTCCAAAGTGCTTGGATTACAGGCATGAGCCACCACGCCTGGCCACACATCTACTTTCAATCTCTAAATTTAAAAATATTTTTTCAGAGAAATGTTTAACACTTACCGCATAGGGCAAACCAATGTAACTGTGTGAATGATGTGAGCTGCTGGTATATAACTGGTGGGGATAACTGTTGGATTTCTCAACTACCACAGGGCTAGCTTCTACGGATTCTGGTCTGGAGGAAAAAAGTTGCATCAAAGAGAATTCCATTCATTTTTTAAAAATCAATTTAATTAAAACGGTGAGGTACTTATACTAAAATATTGGCTATACGAATACAGTATCTACTTACAGCAGGGAGATGCACTGTAGTTAAGCTATATCCCATCTAGATTATGTGTCATAACCAAACTTCTGTTCAAGTAAAATAAATGTCCCACTCCAAGTTCAAATATAGCTTCTCTCTCTCATTAAAAAAAATTACTAGAGGCCAAATATTATTTAGTAAACCCCATGGCACTGAGAAAACTAAGCAAAGGAGTGCAAAGAAGTAGTAGAAATAATTTAAGCAAGACTACAATACACTCAATCTATATGGACCTCAAGTGGAATCTGAAGTATGCATTTCAGCGTTCAAAAATAAAATGCATGTGTTGAGTGTGAACATAACAGAGTCTTGGAAATGTCAGTAAACTTAAGGAATAGAAAGTTTCACAATAAACCAGGATTTATAACTAAAAAACATAAACAGCAGCCTGTCAGATGAACAATTCTGGTCTCAGATGATGGAGACTGACCAACTACTGACTCAACAATTTGCTCACTGTTGTTGACTTACAAACTCTCTGGCCTAGCATTTTACATACCTCAATTTCCTAACTTCTTTACTCATACCAATCCTTCTGAGCTCTACCTGATGAATTCCTACTGATCAATGAGGTTGTAAACCTACATCTGAGGTCAGTTCACACTGTAATTAATCTCTCCTTTGCACATACTCAATAACATGATTTGTTTCTGTGCCTTTATTTTACAATACTGTAACATCACCTGACATAATTTTTTCATGACAATCTTTATCCTACCTCCTATTCAAAACTTCCCCTTAGAACTTAGTACTATTTGGACTAGTATTCGGTTTTACAATTTTTGTTGGTTACACTCTGATTAGTCATAAGACTGGCAGCATAAAAAACAATATTTATAGTCAACTGCTTCTTAATATACTGTCCTCCCTTCACAAAGTCTCAATTTAGCTCTCAGTGGCTGCTGCTGTGAGCCCTGTGTGACAGAATCAGCAAAAAGAGGAGATACAAACTGAGGTTGTTGAATGGTTCTAAAGAAGATTGCAAAGAGCCTCCAATATGTTCTGAATACAGTCATGATTTGCTTAACATTGGAGATACATTCTGAGAAATACATCATTAGGTGATTTCACCGTAATGCGAACATGACAGTATGTACCTTACACAAATCTAGGCGGTATAGCCTACTACACACCTAGGCTAAATGGTATAGCTATTGCTCCTAGGCTACAAACCTATACAGCATGTTATGCACAGATACTGTAGGTAACTGTAATACAATGCTAAGTATTCTGTATCTAAACATATCTAAACATAGAAAATAGGGGTTAGGTGTGGTGGCTCATGCCTATGATCTCAACACTTTCGGAGTCTGAGATAGGAGGGTCACTTAAAGCCTGGAGCTCAGTAGGTTGGGCAAGATACCAAAACCCCATCTCTACAAAAATTAAAAGTAAACTAGCCAAACA
The DNA here is from genome assembly GCF_049354715.1 of Callithrix jacchus. Lineage (NCBI taxonomy): Eukaryota > Metazoa > Chordata > Mammalia > Primates > Cebidae > Callithrix > Callithrix jacchus. The sequence continues at coordinate 75,438,469 of NC_133512.1, read as the reverse complement.
TGGTGGCACAAGTCTGTAGTCCTAGCTACTTGGGAGGCTGAGGTGGGAGAACTGGCTGGGGCCAGAAGTTGGTTACAGTGAGCTATGATCATCCCACTGCACTCCAGCCTGGGCAGCACAATGAGACTCTGTCTCTAAAAAGAGGGGAAAAAAACATGTACAGTAAAAGGACAATATAAAAGATAAAAAAAGAGTACACCTGTAGAAAGAAGCTCCAATATAATTTTATATGACCACCATTGTATATGTGGGTCTGGTGTTGACTGAAATGTTGTTGTGTGCACATGACCATACTTTGAAAACCAATATTCACCTGTAATCCCAGCACTTTCGGAAGCCGAGGCAGTGGATCACGAGGTCAGGAGTTTAAGACCAGCCTGGCCAACATGGTGAAAGCCCGTCTCTACTAAAAATACAAAAGTTAGCTGGGAGCAGTGCCAGGCACCTGTAATCCCAGCTACTGGGGAGGCTGAGGCAAGAGTATCACTTAAACCCAGGCCAAGAGGCTGCAGTAAGCAGAGATCGTACCATTGCACTTCAGCCTGGGTAACAGAGTAAGGCTCTGTGTCAAAAAAAAAAAAAAAAAAGAAAAGAAAACCAATATTCAGCTAATGTCTATGCTGTTACATCAAGAATTCACTTATTCATTATTTTAAAAGAAATGTTTAATTTCAAAATTAATACATGCTCATTATAGAAAATCTAAATATAGCAGTAATAAGGAAGCGAAAGACAATGTTCCCACCCAACTCCCAAACATTCCCATGTTAATATCACAGAGTATCCTTGCCTAAACTTTTCTACGTATCAGTATAGCTACATAATTTTTGCTGTTTAAAATCTGAAAATATCCTCCATATATTCATGACTTACTTTTTCCATCTTTAAATGTCAACATACCTACTTGATTCTTGGTAATAATTGCTTATTTTATTATATGAATATAAATTTATTTAACAATTTCCCCTACTGGTAGATACTGACATTATTTCTATTTTTTAACCATTGAAAGTATTACTGCAAATGTACATCCATTAATGTTTTCTTCATACATGGTAGTATTTCTATAACATGAATTCCTGAAAGTAATGCTGAATAAAAGGGTAAATGTACATAAAACTGATGGATACTACCAAATTGCCTTTGATTACAATAGTGACACTTTAGAAAATAGAAATAATGTCAGTATCTACCAGTAGGGGAAATTGTTAAATTTATATTCATATAATAAAATAAGCAATTATTACCAAGAATCAAGTAGGTATGTTGACATTTAAAGATGGAAAAAGTCATGAATATATGGAGTATATTTTCAGATTTTAAACAGCAAAAATTATGTAGCTATACTGATACATAGAAAAGTTTAGGCAAGGATACTCTGTGATATTAACATGGGAATGTTTGGGAGTTAGGTGGGAACATTGTCTTTCACTTCCTTATTACTGCTATATTTAGATTTTCTATAATCTTTAAAAATTACATAGAAGGAAGAAATGAAGTTTTAGCAATGATTTACAATACTATTACTAAAGCAACATGTAGGAACTGTGACCAGAGCACAAAGATTCACCCTTAAAAATTTAGATCAAACTCTGCAAAATATGTCACTAAAAGGTGTGGACCAAACTTGGATATTTTGAAGTAGCCAAAGGTTAGGAACAAAATAAAACTTTCAGTGCAAATGCAGATAAATTTAAACATGTAAACCTGTCACAAATGTTTTGTATAATTTCATGATTCAAATTAAAGCTGCAGCACTGACGAGCTGGCAATGCAAGAAAGCAGAATTAAAAATTATTAAAATCTTCATGTCTAATGCATGTACAGTAGTACCCCCTTATCTACAGGGAATATATTCCAACCAAGACCCCAAGTGGATGCCTGAAAGCATAGATAGTATTGAATCCAATTGCTTCCAAGTAGAACACATTTCTGTTAATGCTCTCCTTATCTAAAAATTAATGCAATTTCCATCTTAACTAAGCAATTGTGGCCATAACTTTTGCAGTTTCAGGTTCAAAAGCAAAACCAGGATGAATTTCTTTTTCCTTCTTCCCAAATTTAAGGATAGAATTGTTATATTTCTAAGTATTATACTTCATAATTATTTATAGAAGTGTTCTATAATTATGTATCAAAACATAATCCACAATGCAGTGTTCATCCTACAGAAAAATGAGACTTCACTTACATAACTTTGATATCTTACTCTTCAGTTAGAGAGTGAAGAACTTATATAGTGGTTTATACTCATTCATATACCGCTTTCTATATGCCTTTTTCTTTTTAACCTGTCAGCAGGAAATATGTGTATGTTCTAAAATCACTGGATCTAAAGGATTTTCTCTTTATCCATGGGAAATTTCCCAAAAGATATTCATTTCATACTCCAAGAATTCAAAATGTTCAAAAATTTTCAAAATGGTCAAAAATAAACTACATTTACTTTTGCACCAAACTTGTAGCAGGTAATGAAATTATTCCCAATATATAAGCAATAAGGTATGGTCAAAAACACCGTAATTTATAAATGAAGTCACTTTTTCAAAACTCTGAATTCTGTTGCCAGCAAGTAGAATAACTGAAATGCATAAAAGGGGATTCTAACATGTGACCTGGCTCTAAAACTAAAATGGTAAGTATATTCTCGTTAATGAAGAAGCCAATAATTAGGTGCTAACTGCTTCTTTTTTTTTTTTTTTTTTTTTTGAGACGGAGTTTCGCTCTTGTTACCCAGGCTGGAGTGCAATGGCGCAATCTTGGCTCACCGCAACCTCCGCCTCCTAGGTTCAGGCAATTCTCCTGCCTCAGCCTCCTGAGTAGCTGGGACTACAGGCACGCGCCACCATGCCCAGCTAATTTTTTGTATTTTTTTTTTAGTAGAGACGGGGTTTCACCATGTTGACCAGGATGGTCTCAATCTCTTGACCTCGTGATCCATCCACCTCGGCCTCCCAAAGTGTTGGGATTACAGGCTTGAGCCACCGCGCCCGGCCCAACTGCTTCTTTTAGAAATTTCTCAACAGCTAAAAAATGCAGAAGGAATAAATAAATCAGGAAAATAACTAAACTGCAACCCTTAAGAGGTTATAGATCTAGGCAACAAATAACTATGGATGCTAAAACTCTGAGGTAAAAGGTTGATAGGTAGATAAAATGACAACAACTGAATCTGTTGATCCTTATTATTATCATTAAGGAGTTAGACAACCAAGCTTTATTTGCCTCTCCTAATGCTAAGTGATAGGAAGTACGTAGTCCCACCTATAAAATATACCAAAGAAGGAAAAAAAAAAGAGGAAAGGAAAGAAAAAGAACAGAACTTGAAGCTAATTATATCTCTAAATCCAAATACCAGTTTATCAGAAATATGGAGGAAGTAGAATATTACATGATACCAGAAGGAAGCAATCAGCCCACTCCAGAAAGTTAAAACGTCTACAAGCCAAATTTTCCAGTTTCTTCAACAGGTCTATGGCATAAAGGCAAACAAATTTAAAAAGAGAGGGGTTGATACAGATGAAGAGAGATACAAGAGACAGTTTAAGCAAATGCAATGTGTGAATTTTGTTTAGATCTCAATTTGAACATATCAATTACAAAAAGATATTTTTGAGACAAGTGAGGAAATTTGAAGATGAACTGGATATTTTATGTTAATTTTGTTATATGAGATAATAGTACTGTAGCAGAAAAAAAAAGTCCTTAACTGCTAGTGATATATAAGAAATAATACATGGGTGAAATGGGAATTTAAAATATTTTCCCAGCATTTTGGGAGGCCGAGGCGGGTGGATCACTAGGTCAAGAGATCGAGACCATGCTGGTCAACATGGTGAAACCCCGTCTATACTAAAAATACAAAAACTTAGCTGGGCATGGTGGCGTGTGCCTGTAATTCCAGCTACTCAGGAGGCTGAGGAAGGAGAATTGCCTGAACCCAGGAGGTGGAGGTTGCGGTGAGCCGAGATTGCGCCATTGCACTCCAGCCTGGGTAACAAGAGCAAAACTCCGTCTCAAAAGAAAAAAAAAAAATATTTAAGAGGCTGGATGCAGTGGCTCATGCTTATAATCACAGAACTTTTGGGGGCCAAAAGGGAGGATCACTTGAGACCAGAAGTTTATGACCAGTCTGGGCAACACAAAGATCCCACCTCTACCAAATAATGAAAATACTAGCTGGGTATCGTGGCTCATACCTATAGTCCTAGGCTTCAGCTACTCAGGAGGCTGAAGCAGAAGGATCATTTGAGACAGGGAAGTTAAGGATGTAGTGAGCTATGATCATGCCACTGCACTCCAGCCTGGGTTGACAGAGACCCTGTATCAAGACAAAAACAAAAAAACTGAAAGATAGATGAAACAAGATTGGCAAAACTTTAAATACTGCTAAGTAATGGCTAACTGGGATTACTATTCTGTTTTACATACTGTCATGTATATATTTGCATTTCCATATTAAAAAGTAAAAAAAAAAAAAAAAAAGTTCCCCAAGCTTTTAATCTTATATTTAGTATCTCTATACACTGGGTACTATCACCTTTCCTCCCACTCACGAAGACATCCTGGGCATTTCTAAGCCCCTATTTGTAGAATATCTCTTAACGCTTACTCCTTCATTACAACACATTTTTTAAGGCTTATTTCAAGCATTTATTAAAGAGCCCTTTCTTGATTGCTCCAACTCCATACTTTTAGGATTCGTGAAGCACTTACTTATTGTATTGTTATCACTTTTCACGTAATATTTTTGTGTGCTGCTAACAATCTTCCACATGCATCTATTGTTTTTTCTCCCAAACTCTATGACAATCAATGAGGCATTTACTCCAGTAGAAAGAATGCCATATTCACCTCTCTGAACTTGGGTTTCTTTTGTTTATAAAGTGGGAATAAAGATATTTGCTTTATCTTCTTCCCAGCAATATGAAGTTCAAATGATATAAAGGATGTGAAAATATCATTTTCTCAACTATAATGCCTTACCCAGATACATTACACTACTTTATTTGTTCAGAATTTGCTCAAGTACAACTACAAATAGTCTGAAGTTGCTTTAAAATTGTTTTATAACTTCAGTTCACAACAATTCAAACTTCCAATAGAGTGGTTCTATGTACAAGTCCAATGGCACAATGGCACCTGTTTAAAATAAATCACTAATTTTGCTAGAGGAGACAGGACCTATTACCCTAGCAAAAGTAACTTACTTCAAATAATATATAGGAAAAACCCAGTAATGATGGGAGAAGATTATACCCCATGCATAGGCAAAAAGACAGAAAAACATGGCTGGTAGAATCTTAAAGTAGTATAGAAAGGTCAGACTTCAGGAATAGTGTTTATTCATGTAAGCAGTCTCTCAAAAGCAAGTAGTATATAAACCCCTGTAATAGACAGAGTGAGATTTTCCTTTGGAGGTTTGGATTTAGAAAAAAATCACATTAAACTATATCTCTCTGTGATCTGAATAACATAAACATCTAACACAAATTCAAGTACCTGCACTGAAATCTCATGGCAGCATGTGGTATAAAATGGTAGTTATCTGGAATGATTCCAAATATACTTAAATTTTTTTCCTAGCTCCAAATTAGATTGCAAATTTTTTAAAACAGCAAAAATCTCACAGAGACCCCTGGAGAATACATACATATAAACCAGTTTAATAGCACTTATTAAACAAATATTCAGAGCTTAATGTTCACTAGCTACCATCAGAGACACAAAGATGAGACATTGTCTCCACCTTCAAGGAACTTACAATAATACAGTTTTCTTTCCATCAATAAACATTTGAGCACACAGTATGTACCAGGCAGTGAGATACTGTACCAAATGCTGGAAATAAAAAAATAAAGTGATCCTTCTTAAGAAATGGACTCACAGGCAAAAAAATAAGTATAATAGTAATTACAGTAGTGCCATCAGAGGTATGCACACAGGAACCTTCATAACAGTCACATTTAAGCAAGTTTTAAAGAATGGCAGTTTAACAAGTCCATAAAATAGGGAAGTTGAAGAGATGGAGTAAGTATTCCAGACAGAAAGCGTGTATGCAGTCAGAGATAGCAACAGCATGATACATTTAACCACGTTTCTCTAAGCATGATCTACAGACAACCAGCAGCACAATTACCTGTAGTGCAAGCTGTTATTTTTCACAGCTCTGTTTAAATGTAATAAACTAGAATGTTTAAAGATAGGGCTTAGAAATCTACATTTTAATAAACATCTCAAATTTTATGTTCACTGAAGTTTAGGAAGAACAGAATGAAAAAGAATTACTAAAATTCACAGCAGTTAAAGGAGTGGAGAAAGGGCCAGAGAGAATAGACAAAGACTAGTAACCCTGTGTATCCAGCTAAGGAATATGATCTCTTATTCTGAAAAACTATACAGAGGTCCAGGCACAGCAGCTCACACCTGTAATCCCAGCACTTTGGAAGGCCAAGGTAGGAGGACAGCTTGAGGCCAGCAGTTTGAGACCAGCCTGGGCAACGTAAAAAGACCATATCTCTAACAACAACAACAACAAAACCATAAAAACAGGCAGACACAGTAGCTCACGCCTGTTATCCAAACACCTTGGGAGGCCAAGGCAGGAAGAAGATCACTTGAGCTCAGGAGTTTGAGTCCAGCCTGGGCAACATAGTGAGACCCATCTCAAAAAAACAAAAAGAAAAAAACTACACAGAGCAACTAATGGTTTGTCTCTCTCCTAGGCAAGTTAATGATGTAAGTGGAGTAGTAGTATGACAAAATAAAACTAAGAGCTTCAAATGTGAGGTTGCGTAATCTGTCAATAATTCTCCTAGATCCAGAAGGCTCAGGAGAAGCCCTGAAACTGATCAGCACAGGTAAAAAGTACTACCTCTACCTCTCCAAGGCTCCTTCCAACATCCTCAAACATAGATAAATTTCCTTTGCTCAACCTAATTCTTTACTTTTCTGAAAAGCACTTGGCACCATGTCTTATTTCAAAGTGATCCTCATGAGTGTATGGCAGCCACGGTCCAAACTGGTAACTTTTCTATTTAACAAACAGATATTAAAATGTGCAACTTGTTTTTTTTGTTTTATTTTTTGAGATAGTGTCTCGCTTGGTCACCCAGGCTGGAGTGCAGTGGCATGATTTCGGCTCAATGCAAGCTCTCCCTCCCAGGTTCAAGTGATTCTAGTGTCTCAGCCTCCCTAGCAGCTGGGATTACAGGCGTGCACTATCACATGTGGCTTCTGTATTTTTTTTTTATTTGAGATGGAGTCTCACTCTGTCGCCCAGGCTGGAGTGCAGTGGCATGATCTCAGCTCACTGCAACCTCTGCCTCCCAAGTTCAAATGAATCTCCTGCCTCAGCCTCCTGAGTAGCTGGGATTACAGGCATGCACCACCACACCCAGCTCATTTTTGTATTTTTAGTAGAGACCAGGTTCCCCCATATTGGCCAGGCTGGTTTCAAACTGCCAACCTCAGATGATCCACCCACCTTGGCTTGCAAAGTGCTGGAATTACAAGTGTGAGCGACCATACCTGGCTTTTTATTTTTAAAAGAGAGAGTCTCAATTCTGTCACCCAAGCTGGAGTGTAGTGGTGTGACCATAGCTCATTATAACATCAAACTCCTGGGCTCGAGAGATCCTCCCACCTCAGGCTTCCGAGTAGATTATAGTCATGAGCCACCATGAGCCTGGCTAATTTTTTAAAAAAATTTTTGGAGGCAACAGGGGTCTCATTAGGTTGTCTAAGCTATTTTCAGAAATCCTGGCCTTAAGCGATCCCCTCACCTTGATCTTTCAAAGTGCTGGGATTACAGGCATGAGCCACCATGCCCAGCTAGAATCAGTTTCAAGTGCTTATCTTTGATCTACAGCACATTATTATAAATTCTGAAAAGCAATCTTTACATAGAGTTGAGAGTTTACTTCAGAGTTGAGAGAATAAAATTATTATATATTTTAAGTTCTTAATTCTTACAACTATATGATCTGGAAAACTGCATCTTTAATCCAACAATTAAACAGTATGCAATTAAAAATTTCACAGTAAAAATACTATCACTCAAAAAATACCATTACTTGTTAAAATTATTTATACTGAAGAGTTTTACATCCCTTGTCTTCCCACGTTCTATCTCAATGTATTATATCATGGTCAGTAAACAATCACTAAGATAACACAGGTATTAATAGTAAATGTTAATCTCCCTCTCAACACTATTTTAATTCTGCTAGTTTCCTAATGCCTTTAAAACTTTTCCAGCTTCCCTAAATAGATATTAACCAGAACTGCTACTTTAAAGAACTCAGCATTCAACATACTGAAATCATGCCAATGTTTAAAGACTATTTATATATGAGGGACTTTTCATTCAATTATACAGCACCTGACATCTTTCTACAATGAAGAGGCTATAAAATATGTCTAGCTTTAGTTCTATCTCTTCTTAACAATTGAAATGGAGTTCGTTAGGATATGGGCATTCAATAATCATTCTTAATATAGTTTAAGACCTTCAAGCAATATGGGTCTGGTGCAGTGGCTCGCACCTGTAATCCCAGCACTATGGGAAGCCGAGGTGGGCAGATAACCTGAGGTCGGGAGTTTGAGACCAGTCTGGCCAACATAGTGAAACCCTGTCTCTACCAAAAATATTTTAAAAATTAACTGAGCATAATGGCACATGTCTGTAATCCCAGCTACTTGGGAGGCTGAGGCAGGAGAATCGATTGAACCCAGGACGCAGAAGCTGTAGTGAGCCAAGATTGCACCACTGCACTCTAGCCTGGGCAAAAGAGCGAGACTCCTCAAAAAATATAAATACAAAATAAATAAAAGTTAAAAATGGCCTTCAAGCAATATAATTCATGACTCAATGCTTACTATATGCCAAACCCTGTGCTAGGTGCTGTAGATAAGTGATATTAGTGATAAAACAGATGTTTGTAGTCATAAAGCTTATGTTTTAGTAAAAATACAAAGCATGGCAGCAATGAAATAAAACAAGAGGTATTTCAGATACTAATTTAGATAATGTGAAGAGGGGAGGCCTCACTGGAAGGTCATATTGGCGTTTAGCTAAGATTATGCTAAGAACATAAGAAGAATGATCCAGGCAGAGGAAATCACGCATACAAAGGCCCTAAGTCAGAAACAAATTTGAAATATTCAAAATAACAACAACAACAAAATCAATATGGAAGTAATAGTGGGGTAAGGAGAGAACAGTGAGGAGATTAGAGACGGAGGGCCTGGAAGCTTTTTAAGTGGGAGAATTACATGATCTGGTTTAGGCTTCAGAAGCAGTACAGTACCTTCTATAGAGAATAAATTATAGAAGGCAAAAGAGAAACATGGAGAGTATTCCACTCGAGTGTCTAGTCAAGAGATTACAAGGGGCTGGATTAGGACAAAAGTAGAAATGAATACAAGTATACTGATTCAAAATATACTTTTGGCCTGGCACAATGGTTCACACCTATAATCCCAGCACTTTGGAAGGCTGAGAAGGGCAAATCACCTGAGGTCAGGAGTTTGAGACCAGCCTGGCCAACATGATGAAATCCTGTCTCTACTAAAAATATAAAAATTACTTGGGCATGGTAGCATGCACCTGTAGTCCCATCTACTCTGGAGGCTGAGGCAGAAGAACTGCCTGAACCCAGGAAGCAGAGGTTGCAGTGAACCAAGATCATGCCACTGCACTCCTGTCTGGGTGACAGAGGTAAGGGGAAAGGACCAATCAAGAATGACAGCTTATGGTTTTAACTTAAGCAGCTGGATAGAGATGGAGCCATTTAAAGAAAGATGAGGCAAGGCACAGTGGCTCATGCCAATAATCTCAGCACTTTGGGAAGCCAAGGCAGGTGGATCACCTGAGGTCAGAAGTTCGAGACCAGCCTGATCAACATGGAGAAACCTCATCTCCACTAAAAATACAAAATAGCCATGTGTGGTGGCACATGCCTGTAATTCCTGCTATTTGGGAGGCTGAAGCAGGAGAATCACTTGAACCCGGGAGGCAGAGGTTGCGGTCAGCTGAGATCGCACCATTGTACACCAGCCTGGGCAAAAAGAGCAAAGCTCCCATCTCAAAAAAAGAAAGAAAGAAAGAAACAGATGAGGCCTGGTTCTGTGATTCATGCCTATAATCCCAGCACTTTGGGAGGCTAAGACAAGTGGATTACTTTAGGCCAGGAGTTTAAGACCAGCCTGGCCAACATGGCCCATCTCTACTAAAAGTTTAAAAATTAGGCTGGGTGCAGTGGCTCACACCTGTAATCCCAGCACTCTGGGAGGCCTAGGTGGAAAACCACCTGAGGTCAAGAGTTCAAGACCAGCCTGACCAACATGGAGATACCCCATCTCTATTAAAATACAAAATTAGCTGGGTGTGGTGGCACATGCCTGTAATCCCAGCTACTTGGGAGGCTGAGGTAGGAGAATAGCTTGAACCCGGGAGGCGGAGGTTGTGGTGAGCTGAGAGAGGGCCACTGCACTCCAGCTGCCACTGGGCAACAAGAGCAAGACTCCATCACGCATACACACAAAACAAATTTAAAAATTAGCCAGGTAATCTCAGCTACTCAGGAGGCTAAGGCACGAGACTCACTTGAATCCCGGAGGCAGAGATTGCAGGGAGCCGAGATCACTCCACTGCACTCCAGCCTGGGTGACAGAGCAAGACTCTGTCTTTAAAAAAAAGAAAAAAGAAAAAAGAAAGAGATGAGCCTAAAAATCTATAACCAAAAGCAGATTTGGGGTCAGAAGAAGATCAAGAATTCCAAGTGAAGCTGTCAGTTTGGGTATACAAGTCTGAAGCTTAGGAAAATTATGACTGGAGATAAAAATTTGATGGTAACCAGACATAGAGATTGTATTTAAAGCCAGGTAATTACCTAAAAACTAAGTTTTTTAAGGGAACTGCAGCTGAGTCTTAGACATTTAAAGTGCCTGGGCATAACAGAATAAGCCAGGAAAAAATGGGCAATAGTGGTCAATTAAGTGTGGTCCTAGAAATCCAAAATTAAACCCAAAGTCGGAAGACTAGGAAGGGATGATTATTTACATCAAATCTGAAAAAAATCTATATAAATTATAGAAGACTACCAATTAGTTTGACAACATGGAAGGTTATAGTAGTGTTGTGCAACCTGATAAGAAGTACAAACAGCTTTTTCAACGAGTTTTGTTATAAAGAGGATTAGAGAAATTAAATAATAAGAAAGGGAAATAATTCTACTATATTGCTATGTGATACAAATGATCTAATAGAGAAACTAAAGATGCAACAGACATGGGATGACTGCAAGCAAGAGGGAAGAATGAGGATTTTGAAAAGGGGCCGGGCGCAGTGGCTCACACTTGCAATCCCAGCACTTTGGGAGGCCGAGGCAGGTGGATCACAAGGTCAGGAGTTTGAGATCAGCCTGGCCAACACAGTGAAACCCCATCTCTACTAAAATACAAAAATTAGCTGGGCATGGTGGTGGGCATCTGTAATCCCAGCTACTCGGGAGGCTGAGGCAGGAGAATCGCTTGAACCCAGGAGGCAGAGGTTGCAGTGAGCTGATATCTTGCCAATGCACTCCAGCCTGCGAGACAGAGCTAGACTCCATCTCAAAACAAAACAAAACAAAAAACTGAAAAGATGAGAAGAGATAAGATCCAGATGGCAAGGGGAGGAACAGGACTCTAATTTTTTTTAAAGTGACATTTTTCTATTTTGTAAGAGAACAAACAGAATTTGAATATAAACACAACATTTTAGATTTGAATTTGTGTCCCCAGTACCCAAAATAGTAGCTGGCATATAACAAGCCCTCAGTAAATATTTACCAATTTAGAGCACTGAATTAGAACTTTTTTTTTCTTTTTGAGACAGGGTCTCACATTGTCACCCAGGCTGGAATGCAATGCTGCGATCTCAGCTCACTGCAGCCTAGACCTCCTAGGCTCAAGTGACCATCCCACCTCAGCTCAAATAGCTGGAACTACAGGCACACCCAACCACACTCAGCTAACTTTGGTAATTTGTTTTGTATAGGTGGGGTTTTATCACATTGCCAAGGCTAGTATCGAATTCTTCAGCTCAAGCAATCAGCTGGCCTCCTAAGTGCTAGGAATACAGGCTGAGTCACTGGCCAGAACTTTCTCTTTCACTTAAAATCTTAACTTCGTATGGCTCCTAGGCCCTACTTCTCTAATCTCTTCTTAATATTCTTCCCTTGGTCTATAACACCCATGTTTGATATTTTTTCCCTGTTCTTTAGGACATTTTAAGTTTGTTTATGCCTTGGAGCTTTTGTACCTGCTGTTCCCTCTACCTAATTATACTTAAAGTCATAACAATGAAATAGTACTTGCTAAAGCCAATAAAATCAGAGAAAAATAGTACTCTTTGTTGGAGAAGAGAACCTTATCAAGATTCCTTTGCCTTAAACAAGTGGTAGGCAACTAGGACCCCTGGGCTAAATCCACCCTGCTTCCTGATTCTGTAGGTAAAGTGTTATTGGAACACGGTGGTGCCCACTCATTTACACACACTGTCTGCTTTCCAGCTGCAACAGGAGAGCTGAGTAGTTACAACAGAAACCATATCATTGCAAGTCTTAAATATTTACTCTTTGGACTTTTACAGGAAAGTTCTGCTGACCCTTGCTCTAAATTTAATTCTAAATTCCAAAATAATTAGGGAAATAAAAGAGGATTTTCAACAATACACACATATTTTTTAATAATCAGAAACCAAATTAAATTTTAAAATGAGAAAATGTATGCAGGAAAAAAACGAGCTAGCTACAAAATCTAGTATTACATGTCACACGTTGACCTAGCTTTTCAAACTGTATTCCATTAAATAATCAAATTTTGAATGTCACAATAGGGATTTTTTTTTTAAACTCAGTATTTAATCCTTCATTTGGCTAAATAAAACTATCTTGAGATTTCCTGGTATTTAAAAACAAGGATTTTGGCCAGGCATGGGGGCTCATGCCTATAATCCTAGCACTTTGGGAAGCCAAGGTGGACGGATTACTTGAGCCCATGAGTTCCAGACTAGCCTGGATAACAAGGAGAAACCCCGTCTCTACAAATAAATACAAAATTAGCCGGGTGCAGTGGCATGTACACGTAGTTGCAGCTACTCAGGGTGCTGAGGTAGGGAGGACTGCTTGAGCCTGGGAGGTGGAGGCTTCAGTGAGCCATGATCACACCACTGTACTCCAGCCTGTACGCCAGCCTGTGCAACCTTGAGGTCCTTTGAGTCTCCACCCAGCTCCCCCCGGCCCCCCGCCCCCCCCCGCCAGAAAAGGATTTTGCACAATTGTCTACCATAGCTGCTGAAACAGAGGTATTTCCATTTCCTTTTCTTTTTCCTAAGAGCAGAGTTACTGTCTTGTGCAAGCTCTCAGAATCCTCGGGAATGTCTATGGTAGGAGAAGGGTTAAAGGTGCTCTAAGCCCTTCACTTCCATTTTAACCAGAGTTGTTTTCATTTTATCTGTTTTATATATTTTGTTTCTGCAGAAGTATTTGAAAAGCACTGACAGTAATAAATTTAACCGATAGCTAACAGTTACCGCTAGATTAGTGAGAAAAAACAAGACATGATCTAAAACAGATCAGCAATATCACCCTAGTTCTGACACCTCATGATCGGTGACTTTAGGGAAGTTATTTAACCTGAGCCTTTGTTTTCACATCTGTGAGATGAAGTTAACATTGGGCTCACAGGATAAAATTAAATGTAGTAACACATGTAAAACATTTACCTGGAACAGCAGTGCTCAACAAATTGAAATTTACTCCTCTTCCCTTAAGTGGAACAATACGAAATTACTGATACAAGACCAACTTTGACCTATAAAAATGACATTCATATAGTTCAACTTAATCCTGCAAAAATCAGCTGTGCAGAAGAGTTACCAAAGGGTAGGAGGGCCTCCTTACAAGGGTGGCTCTTGGCTGGCATTTGGGAATTTAGCTGGTAAACAGCTCCCCACATTGATAAGAAACTTCCCAAAGGATAAGGGTAGCTTACTGTGCCTACACTGTTTATACAAACAATATGGTTTATGTTGTATACCTACTTTCTTTCTGGGAGTCTGGAATTTTGGTACATTCTAGGCAGGTGCCTATGTGACAGCTCTCAATAAAAACTTTGGGCATTGAGTCTCTAATGAGATTCCTTAGTAGATAACATTTCATATGTGTTGTCACAATTCATTGCTGAAGAAATTAAGTGTATCCTATGTGCCTCAATGGGAAGAAGCCTCATAGAATCTTGCATCTGCTTTCCTCCATATTTCACCCCATGTACCTTTTCCTTTTGCTGATTTTGCTGTAATAAATCTTAGCCATGAATACAACTACATTCTGGGTCCTGTGAGTCCTTCCAGCAAATCTGAGTCTGGGGGTGGTCTTGGGATCACATTTGACACATCAACTTTTAAAATATAACTATTTTAATGGCAATTTTGTTTAACTGTATTGTACACAGCCCTAACTTCTCAGAATATATTACATTAAGTTAGATGTCAAGGTAAATTTTGATGTATGTACACGCTATCATAATGGGATACTCTCAAGGGTAAAATTCTATAAACTTTCTTTCTCCTACACTAAATGTCCCAAAATGCCAGGGTATTGACTTCTTCTGAGTAGACACAAATTTTCAGGAATGCAACCTGGCAACATACATCCGTTGCCTTTAAAAATATCTTGCATTTCATTTGATCTAGTAATTCTACATTACATTTATTCTAAGTAAATAATTAAAGATACGCACAAAAATTATGCCAAGATGTTGATTCCACTGCAATATTTGGCTCAAACAACTTACATAGTCAATAAGAGACTGATTAAAACTTAATTGTGATATACTTCTAGACTGGAATATCATGAAACCATTCAAACAGCAGTTTGAATGTTAATTTTAAAAAGATATTCAAAATTTATTGTTAAATGTTAAGAAAAAGCTATTCAAGGCTGAGCATGGTGGCACACACCTGTGATGCCAACACTTCGGGAGGCCGAGGCAGGCAGATCATTTGAGGTCAGGAATTTGAGACCAGCCTGGGCAACATGGTGAAACCTCATCTCTCCTAAAATACAAAAAATTAGCTGGGTGTGGTGGCATGCACCTGTAGTCCCAGCTACTCAGGAGGCTGAGGCAGGAGAAGGGCTTGGACCTGGGAGGCAGAGGTTGCAGTGAGCCAAGATTGCACCACTACACTCCAGCCTAGGTGACAGAACAAGACTCCATCTCCCCCCCGGAAAAAAATGCTATTCAAAATTCTTTGTGAAAGGCAAAAATCTAGTAGTACATTCCAAAACATCATCAGTGATTATTTCTAGATAGCTGAATAATGGGTATTTCCTTTTGGTAATATATTTTCTGAAATGTCTATAATGACTATGTTCTACTTAAATTTTAAAAGGTTAAGTATACATATACACTTCATGTAAACTTTGAAAGATGTACGAAAATCTGACATGAGAGACAGGTAAGAAAAAAACTCATATTATGGGGCCCGGTGTGGTGGCTCACACCTATACTCTCAGCACCTTTGGGAGCCCAACATGGGAGGCAAGGAGGGAAGAAAAGAAAATGAAAAAACTTGGCTGCTTCTCTACTTTACTGCTGGGGGGAAATCTAAAAGACTTCTAGCCCTCAAGTCCATTCACTCAAAAAAGTGTAATACGTACCTACAGAAGATGGTACTACCTATAAAGATGTCTTTTCCTATATTATATTCCCTTACTTCCCCTTTTTGAAAAAAGCATGTAACATTATAGGTACAGCTTGAGGTTATAATTTGTTTTCATGAATAGGTACAATCCATATGACCCACACAATATTATTTCTATCTTATTGCTATCTTTCTTGGGGAGTGAGACACTCTTTCAGAAATATTTTATACAAAAAAAAAAGATTAATAAGTAGAGTGCATCCCCTAACTTTGTCACATATAATCACATATAATATACAATTACAAATAATTTCAGGAGTTAATACTGTCACCAGTCGAACTCTAGTCTCAGAACTATGTGGGTGGAGCCCATGATACAGAATTAGGTTAAGGATGATTTGGAAGTCATGAGAACACAAAGAACACAATCGATGCAACTGAAGATAAACTGAGATACATACGCATGTGTGTGTGTGTATATATATATGAGTGCATATATATACATAATTCTAGGCACTACAGGTACAGAGGTAACATATCATTCCTGCCCTCAAGAAACTCACAGTCCAGTGGTGTAGTAGAGATAAAAAGTTATACTTCACTGTGAAGAAAAAAAAAAAGACAATACAGAAACAAGATTTTGAAAGGACAAAAAAAAAAAAAAAAAAAAGGGGGCATAAACTGGCACAAATAAAGGCAGAGACCCAGAAAAAAAGGTTTATTAGATAAATAACATTTCAAAATAGCCTGAGTGTAAAATAAGCCTACATGTAAAATAAACCTGGACATACTTAAAACAATGGCAAGGTGGCCAGGCACTTGGGATTATAGGTGGCTCACGCCTGTAATCCCAGCACTTTGGGAGGCTGAGGCAAGTGGATCACCTGAGGTCAGGTGTTCAAGACCAGCTTGGCCAACATAGTGAAACCCTATCTCTACTAAAAATAAAAAATTAGCTGGGCATGGTGGCATGCACTTGTAGTCCCAACTACTCAGGAAGCTGAGGTTGGAGAATTGTTTAAACCCAGGAGGCAGAGGTTGCAGTGAGCCAATATTTCGCCATCGTACTCCTGCCTGGGTGACAGCCAGACTCTGTCTCCAAAAAGAAAAAAAAAAAAGAGAGGAATAGTGAAGCTGAAAAGGTTCACAACAAAGGAGGCAAAAAGCCTTTATATACCAGTAAGGCACAGTGGCTCACGCCTGTAACTACATCACTTTGGGAGGCCAAAGTGGGAGGACTGCCTGAGCCCAGGAATTCTAGACCAGTATTGGCAACACAGTGACACCCCATCTCTACAAAACATTAAAAAATTAGCCGGATGTGGTGGCATGGCTTGCAGTCTGACCCACTTGGGAGGCTGAGGCAGGAGGATCACCTGAGCCCAAGAATTTGAGGTAATAGTGAGACATGATCGCACCACTGCCCTCTAGCCTGGGCAACAAAGTGAGACCCTGTTTCCTTAAAAAAGAAAAAAAAGGGGGGCTGGGTGTGGTGGCTCATGCCTGTAATCCCAGCACTTTGGGAGGCCGAGACAGGCAGATCATGAGGTCAGGATTTCAAAACCAGCCTGGCCAGCATGGTGAAACCCCATCTCTACTAAAAACACAAAAATTAGCCGGGTGTGTTAGCAGGCACCTGTAATCCCAGCTACTTGGAAGGCTGAGGCAGGAGAATTGCCTGAACCCGGGTGGTGGAGGTTGCAGTGAGCCGAGACCATGCCATTGCACTCTAGCCTGGATGACAGAGCAAGACTCCGTCTCAAAAAAAAAAAAAAAGAAAAAAAAGGAAGGAAGGGAGGGAGGGAGGGAAGGCAGGAAGGAAGGGAGGGAGGGAAGGCAGGAAGGAAGGGAGGGAGGGAAGGAAGGAGGGAGCCAGACAGCCTTTACGTACTATTATATGGAGTCTGAAAAACAAAAAAATGAAACGAAAACAAGAAAAGGAGTCTAAATTTAGACTTAAAGGCAACAAGGAATCAGTGATGTTAAAAAAAAATGGGAAAATTAAATTACTTACATGTGTTTAGAAAAATCATGGCTTGTTCGTATTGTCTTTGAGTAAAAAATAGAATATATGAATAAGAGGGCTTTTTTGGTATGAATTTACTAGAAAGGACAAAAGAGGAAAAAGAGAGAATTAGCATAGTACTAATTTTATTAAGTTTGTACTACTCAGAACATCTAAGTGGTCTAGTAATGCAGAGGGCTATGTGGGTGGAGCTTGTGAGAGAATTAGGTTAAGGATGATTTGGAAGTCATAAGCATGTAAAAAACAGTGAAAGGTATAGAAGCAGATGAAATCTCCAGGACAGTTTACAAAGTAAGGTAATACAGATCCCTAGAAAACACAAATATTTAAGAAAAAGAAGAAACATTTAAAAAGCGGATCATGCCATAAAAAGAAAACCATTCCTCAAAATGTTAAATGTAGAATTATGTGATGACTTAGTAATTCCACTCCTAGCTACAAAACCAAAAGAATTTAAAACAGGGAGTCAAACAGATATTTGTACACCAATGTTCATAGCAGTATTATTTATAATAGCCAAAAGGTAAATACAACCCGTGTGTCCATCAAGAGATGAATGAATAAGCAAAATATAGCACAGCTATACAATGGACTATTATTTAGCCATAAAAAGTAATGGAACTCTGATGTATTATATAACATGGCTGAATCTTGAAAACATTATGCTAAGTAAAATAAACCAGACATAAGAGAATCAGTATTTTATGATTCCACTTATATGATGCATCTAGAACAGGCAAATAGAGGTAGAAACTAGAATAGAGATTACAAAGTACTAGGAGAAGGGGGAAAGAAGGAGTTGTTTAATGAATGCAGAGTTTGTATTTGGGGTGATAAAGTTTGAAAACAGTAGTGATGGCTGCACAACACTGTGAATGTACTTAATGCCACTGAATTGTTCACTTAAAAATGGTTAACATGATAAATTTTATATCTATTCTAACACAATTTAAAAATATATATATATATTTTCCACTTAAGCCAATGGTAGAGTCAACAGTATCAGAGTCTGCCGCAAGACTGGTCAACATAAGGCCTGAGAACTAGGCATGGGCCTTAATGTGATGGTGGCATGGTCAAAGTAATGGCTAAATTATACATAGCAGGTAGAAGAATAAAAGGAAGAACACCATAAGTATTTGGACATCTGAATGGATTTACATTTTAGACAGTGCCTAATTACAGGATTTAGAGGCACAGATAAAACTGACAAAGGGTCAAGATGTAATCCAAATGAATCACCCAGGCCCTACCTTTGACCCTTTCAGGTGATACTGGTAGCCCAAAGAAGGTGAAATGCTGTTCATAAGTCTTGTAAGTAAAGCAGGTAGAAAAAATAATACGGTAAGCCTGATTTGCATCTGGCTTTAAGGGAGTATCAGGGTGTGGTTTCCTTTCCCTCAGATATACTGGAGACTGAAAGTCTCCTTATTCTCCTGGCCTAGAATCGGTGATAGTGGATCTCTGGAGGTTAATTCATTGATTCCCCAAATAACACTGTCACAAAACTACTGGTAGAATATCAGCTACTGAGTCCTGCCTGGTATGGGATAGAGTGCAGTATGACTAGAACTATTCTTGGAAATAGGGTTGCTCCTGCTCCAAAATGATAATCAGGCACCTTATTTTTTCTTTTTTGAGACAGAGACTTGCTCTGTCACCCAGGCTGGAATCCAGTGGTGCAGTCATGGCTCACTGCAGTGTGGAACTCCTGGGCTCAAGTAATTCTCCAGGCATGCACCGCCATGCCCAGCTAATTTTTAAAAAATTCTTATTTTGTAGAGGTAGGGTCTCGTTGTATTACCCAGGCTGGTCTCAAACTCAAGTGATCTGACTCAGCCTCCCAAAGTACTGGAATTACAGGCATGAGCCATTAAATTATTTATGCAATATTTCCATTCTTAAAATTGGAAATAGGCTATTTCCAAATGTGTTGTAATACTAAATTAATGCCAAAAACTTTGAAGGAAGAACAACCACTATTCTGTTTGCAATAATCTAGTTAATATTGCCACATTTTTCTGGAACCACTTTACAAATTTAAAATCTTACTTGTGTTTATACCAAAATGTCGTTATTTATTAAAAAGCCATCAAAAATTACATCTAAGCCACATCATATATTAGTGCAGAAATTTAAGTAAGTTAGAACTGAAAATCTAAAAAGGGAAAAATGCCAACCATTAAACTGAGAAAAGCATTTAGAGAAAAAGAACAGTTTAGAATGTTTGAATAAATAAGCTCTAATTCCTCAGAAACTGGACTTAAAGGATGTTCTTCTTCCCAATTAAAAATTTAATTTCTTCCCTGTGTAAACTATCAAACTTTAAGTGTGTTTTGATGAGAAGTGTATACCAGCATCTTAGGTACAATCTCTAATTTTCCCTTTGAGTGTGAAGACCTTCAATAACATACACCTCAATAATATAACCACAGCCAGTGTATGTTATTAAAGGTATAACATGAATAGGTTTTATTAATTGTTATATTAATAGGTATAAAAGGTCTCTATGACTTCTCAATATACTCCTTCAGGTTTATGATCAAAATTTGTTCACTTCTTTTCTCTCTCTTATAATTTATTATTTTAAAATATTTGTATTAAAATATGTAAGAAATTTTAAAAAAAGCAAACGAAGTTTGGTATGACAACTGTCCTCAGTTCATCACATGTGGCATTTCACTTAACTCATCCATTAACTAAACATGCCTCTTCTGACCTATATGGCAGGATGAATCTGGAGCCAAGTAACTCTGGGTTCAAACCTAACTCTACTTTTTATTAATTATGTGGCAAAGGCAAATGTGTTAATCTCCTTGAGATGCATCTCTTACAAAATGAGAACAATACCTGCCTTTTTGCTGGGATGATTAAGATATTTTATATACAACATCTTACTCAAAGTAGGGGAGATGTTTAACACAATTATACAACATTGTATGAATACAATGAGCTCTTTATTACCACAAGTGAAAAAAAATGAGAAGAAAAAATTGTTTATGACTAAGTACGAAACAAATGAAAAATTCAGCATCACTCTAAGAACAGCTGGAAACATGGCTGGGCACAGTGGTTCATGACTGTAATCTCAGCTCTTTGGGGGGCCGAGGTAGGCATATTGTTTGAGCTCAGGAGTTTGAGACCAGTCTGGCCAACATGGTGAAACCCCATCTCTACTAAAATATAAAAATTAGCTGGGTGTGGTGGCATGCACCTGTAATCCCAGCTACTTGGGAGGCTGATTCATGAGCATCCCTTGAGCCTAGGAAGCAGAGGGTGTGGTGAGCTGAGATTATGCTACTCTAGGCTGGATGACAGAGGAAAACTCTGTCTCAAAAAAGAAAGAAAGAACATTTTAAACAATGCGCGGACAGTACTGTAAGCAGGCTTTGGAATACAAAAACAAAGCCAAGCTTCAATGAAAGCACTTCCAATTAGTACAAACAAATCAATACTCACTTTAAAAGCAGCAGAAAAAAATTGTTTCTTCACAGTGGATTAAATGTCAAGAAATCACAAGCAAAAATGTTAAGCACTGAGTGAAAAAAGAAGTTTCTGAAAATATTTCATTATACGCAAAATATTTTACTATCTTCAATTACACAAATTCAAACTAAAAATACTTGAGTACCAGCTGAGCACAGTAGCTTAAGCCTGTAATCCCAACACTTTGGGAGGCCGAGGCAGGCAGATCACGAGGTCAGGAGTTTGAGACCAGCCTGGCCAGTATGGTGAAACCCCATCTCTACTAAAAATACAAAAACTAGCCAGACGTGGTGACACACACTGGTAATCACAGCTGCTCAGGAGGCTGAGGCAGGAGAATTGCTTGAATCTGAGAGGTGGAGGCTGTAGTGAGCTGAGATTGAGCCACTGCATTCCAGCCTGGGTAACAGAGCAAAACTCCCTCTGGTTGTTGAGGGGGAACCTAAGCACTAACAAATTAATGACTCCTGTCAGCAGGTGGCTCCAGTGACAAGGGAATAGCAATATCAAACACTACAGCAAAATACAGATGGTAAAAAAATGTATTGATTCTCAGAAATTTGGAGTCAAAAAGTCATGTCAATACTTCAATCCAATAATAGTATTAGTGGTAATGCTATTTTTTTTTTTTGAGATGGGAGTCTTGCTTGGTCACCCAGGCTGTGGTGCAGTGGCACCATCTCGGCTCAGGGCATCCTCTGCTGCCCTGGTTCAAGTGATTCCCCTGCCTCAGCCTCCTCAGCAGCTGGGACTATAGGCACACGCCATCATGCCCAGCTAATTTTTTTTTTTTTTTTGTATTTTAGTAGAGACAGAATTTCACCATATTGGCCAGGATGATCTCAATCTCATGATCTCATGATCTGACCCCCTTGGCCTCCCAAAGTGCTGGGATTACAGGCGTGAGCCACCATACCTGGCCGGCAATACTATTTAAAAGGAAAACAAAGTTAACAATCATGTTGATGTCTGAGAAAGAAAGGTAAATTTGCTTTTTTTCACTTTAAAAAGTGGCTAGGAAAGAAGAAACAATATTTTCCACTCACACCTTTTCCTACTTTTCAGCTCCAGAAAGTTTTTTTTTTGTTTGTTTGTTTTTTTTGCTTATGTAACCGATTTAAATACTTACTCTGAACCTGCAGCCATTTCCAAGTATGACGTCTCTGCTGTATCAACCCCCAGTGGGATCACTATGCTCATGACGTTCGCCTCTGGTAAATTCGATTACTATGGAGTCCTATGCATTGGTATCCAAAACACTGGGGCATGCCAGCCACAGTGCTCATTGCAAACATCTAAGTGCATCCACAAACCCTGTCAAAAGAAATGGAAACAAAAAAGCAACAGTCACCCTATAACAGTATGTAAAATAACATGAAGAAAACATTCTTTATTAAAATCTCAATATACACTGAAATGTGCTCCGAGTCTCTTTCATTAATTTTTCTGCAATTCAGTTATGTGATCATGATCAAAAGAAAAGTTTCTAAATCACAATCTTTCTGACGGTATGAATTCAGGATGCAACAAGATTACTAAGACATATTTAGTGAAGAACCAAAAATTATTCATTTTAAAGGATAAAACATAGTTTCTTATACTGTTAGTATGCAAAAATAAATCAACTTTGTTCAGTGAGTAATCTAACAATATACTAACAAATACTGAGTACTTACTATGGACTAGACACCATAATCAGCTTTTTACATGAATGGTCTATTTAATCCTCCTAATTCTCAGGTAGGTATCTCCATTTTACCACTGAGGAAAAGAAAACCAAAACAGACTAATACTGAAAAGCATTGTGTAATTGTCTGTAAGTGTATTTTTTATATTATAATAATGAGCAATATGGTAGCTCTCCCCCAGCTACACACAATTTCAAAATAGCTTAATCAAGGTCACTCCACTTAAGAGATGAAACCAGGATTTGAACCAATTCTACTCTACTGTTTGTATCTGTATATATGGGAAACTATTTTATTTGTAATACATTAAATTATTGTACAGTAGTTGTCATTTTCTACAGCAGGTTAACTCTAGGTATACTGCTGAGGGAGTTCTCTACTTCTTCCATTAATACTGTTCAGTTAAACAGTTAATACTCCCTAATACGATCAGTAGAAAAAACTAATGAAGTTTTTTTAAAAAACAAATTTATAATAGCAACTAAAAGATACTTACCTTCAACATCAATTTTTCTTATCTAAATTCACTACATAACAGTGGCTACAGGTATGTTTTTAAAATATCTACTCAGTCTTTTCAAAAATGATACAGGTGCAACTCAGAAACAAAACCGATATAGATAACCCCGTAAATTTGAAAACAGCAACAGTCATTATCCTTGCCTCTAATGTTATACCTGAAATAGTGAAAAGCAGTGTGCAACTGTCTATTATTGCATATATTTGCATTATAATAATTAGTAATGTGGTAGCTCTCCCCCCATTACACAGTTTAAAAGTAAAAGGCTAGTATTCTTAGAGAATTCAAACCACTATTAACACGTTATTTACTCACTTTGGTAATTTTCCCTCACAAGGTATGAGCTCACTATCTGTATAATCTGTGAAACAGGAATTAACCTGAGTAGATATTCTCAAGTGTAATGGAAAATTATAGGCAGATATAAGAATTGCTACTTGAAGAAACACTGTTTTTTATGTTAGACTCACAAGAAGTCTTGTATTTTAGATATATCTTATATTTAGTGGTACACTTATTTACCAGAGCAGATACTGAAAGGAAATCAAGTCATTATTAATGTATTTTAAGTAACTGAGTGATATTTCTAATCTAAAATAATCTACTTAGGTATTTATTTACTAGTATGTCCCTTTTTATATAAATATGCAATCTTCAATAAATACCACATTTGGGCTGTTTCAGTAAAAAGCTTGCCATAAACCTCCTTCAGACAATGACTTATGTTTGTGCTATTGCTGCTTTTCTCCCAAATGCTGCACAGTGCCTGGAACATAACGGCATTCTACAAATGACTGGTGAATGCATTAGAGAACTTGAGAAGAAACTGCAGCTCTGGCTTAATTAATCAAATGAACTATCACCTTGTATAATCAAGTATTGTTAAAAACAACTACATGATATCCCCATAACCGCATATCCCTAAAAATACAGAAGCTCACACTCAGGACAAAGATACGTCATCACATCTGAAACAGAACTGCAGACTCTGAATCTGATTCAATAGGAAGAGTAGATTTTAGTAATTTACTCACAAGAGGTCAGAAGACAAGAGGTCATATGTACTAAGATATTAAGAAGGCAAGTATTTCACCGTTTTCATCAATATCAAAAATCTTAAAATGAGAAAACTCACACTGCTTCAAAATCTTGTTGATATTTAATAAAATGATGACTCTGCTACGGTCAAATCATAGTTTGTTTTAAGAAGGGAAAGTCAATGTAGTAAGCAGAAAAGACGTGACCTTTAACAGGGTGAGCTTAAAAAGCAATCATAAATGGGCTGAGTGTGGTGGCTTAGGTGGATGGATCACGAGGTCAGGAGATCCAGACCATCCTGGCCAATAGGGTGAAACCTTGTCTCTACTAAAAATACAAAAATTAATTGGAAGTGGTGACATGTGCCTGTAATCCCAGCTACTCCGGAGGCTGAGGCAGGAGAATTGCTTGAACTAGGGAGTCGGAGGTTGCAGTGAGCTGAGATTGTGCCACCACACTCCAGCCTGGCGAAGAGTGAGAGTCCACCTTTTTAACAAAACCTGAACAATTAACACAAGGTTTCACAACTTATATGTGAATCAAAAAAAACCTGGTTATCCAATTGACAAATAAAATATGTACAAAATACAATGAGAATAAATGGCAGCCATTGAAGAAATAATATAAAAGGAAATACCATGAGATGTCTGGTAAATCTGAGGTCCAAGAAAGAATAAATGTCTTCACAAAACCTGCTTATCCAGAATAGACCTAGAAACCAAGTGAACATAGGAGTTTTGAGCTATTTTTAAATGGCATAAAATTACAGTTATTTCTAACACGGTACCTAAAACCAAAGCAACTCACACAAAGCAGCCAATTCTTAAAAGGATACATTTATTCTTCCCTTTTTACACAAAACACAAGTAAAGGCAACAATCAAAGCTAAATACTAAATCAAACTGGAAAAAAAACCCCACTGGGACACAATATTAAATTTAATATTTTAAAAATTTAAAAACTTAAAAAAATACTAAATTTTAATACAATATTAAAAACAGATGTAGCAAAGCAAGGCAACAATACAAAAACAATAAAAACAAAACTCTAAAGTAGGAAAAATGAAGTAAAAAGCAAAAAAAAGGAATTAAAGAAGAAAACAGTTTATCAGAAAAACTGTAAGACTAAATGAAGCTGTCTTTAAGACCATGTTAAAATAAACAGAAAACAGGCTGGGTGCAGTGGCTAATGCCTGTAATCCCGACACTCTGGGAAGCTGAGGGAGGCAGACCACTTGAGACCAGGAGTTCAAGTGAGACTTCATCCCTACAAAAAAATTTTAAAAATACAAAAATTACAAAAATTAGCTGGATTAGGTGATGTACACCTGTAGTCTCAGCTACTCAGGAGGCTGAGATGGGAGGATTGTTTGAGCCCAGAAAGTCAAGGCTGCAGTGAGCCATGATTGCACCACTGCACTCCAGCCTGAGTGACACAGGAAGACTGTGTCTTTAAAAAAAAAAAAAAGACACAAAACAAAAATTAACACCTTAAAGATTAATATGATATCCAAAGGCAGAATGAATGAAAATATGAGGAAGAATATTTTTCTAAAATTACAAATATAAGAGCCTAATATAACAATCTCTTTGAGGAAAGAGCCATTTACTATATTTCTGTCCTTTATAAGCACCTAGCACAGTGCTCAATAGATTTTCAATTAAATTAATGTATATATTTTGGATGTGTATCACTAAAGAGACTAAGCAGGTAAATTTTTTGCTTCATTACTAATGGAAATAAAGAAAGAAACTTGAAAGAAATTTTGAGGAGATACGTAACTGAGATTTCCTTATAAATTGGAAATTAAACTGCCCTTATTATTCATTTAAATTTTTTTAATTTATAGCAGTTGATTAAGGTAAAATAAAAAGAATACTAGTAAATTAAGATCCATTTCAAGTTACTATCTATGAATGCTTGGGCAAGTCTTTTCACTGCTCTCACTTTCAACTATAAATGGAGGGTGATTAGGCTGACAATTTTACAATCACAAGTACATTAACAGATTATTCCAAGTAATCAAAACAACAGAATTTTAGATTCTAAAAAGCTATAAAAGATAAATTTGATAATAGAATGAATATGTATTTCTATAATTGAGCTCATGTTAGTATCAGATAGTGCCCCACAAACACTTATCTGATACTCAAACTTCCCTAACTAGTGGTTATAATAATAATGATGGCAAATACTGAGTGCTTACAAAGCTTAATCTCCACAATAAGTTTACGGTATAGGTACATTTATTATCCCCATTTTACAATAAGGTAGCAAGGTTAAACTTGTCCAAAGTTCATAACAAATAAATAGCCAAATCAAGATCTGAACCATTGTGGTCTGATTCCAGAGCTTACACATTAGTTAGCCTGAAATTTCAAAATGCCAGATGGCCAGGAGCTATGTATGGCTCACACATGTAATCCCAGCACTGTGGGAGGCCCAGGCAGGCAGATCACCTGAGGTCAGGAGTTCAAGACCAGCCAGCTAACATGGTGAAACCCGGCCTCTACTAAAAATACAAAAATGAGCTGGGCATGATGAGGTACAACTGTAATCCCAGCTATTTGGGAGGCTGAGGCATGAGAATTACTTGTATCCAGGAGGGAGAGGTTGCAGTGAGCCAAGATAGTGCCAATGTACACCAGCCTGGGTAACAGACTCAAGTCTGAAAACAACAACAATCCCCCCCAAAAAAACAAAATAAAACTGCCAGATGATAGGTAAAATAACCTAGATTTTCCAATTAAGAAAGAAAAAATTGACAGTTGACAGCTGCCCCTCTCAAAAAGGGAAATTAAATACTTAACTGTCTCACTCCAGAATATCTGGATTACATTTCCTCTGATCATTAAATGAAAGCACACTAACAAAATCCACCTTGCTCCTCACCCAAACGTGATCTAGTTAACAAACTTACATTTAATCTGTAACAATGCATTAAAACACCACGAGTGTTGAAAATACAGTCTCACAAAGTCTAAAATTTGTGTTTATGACCAGATGCGGTGGCTCATGCCTGTAATCCCAGCGCTTTGGGAGGCCAAGGTGGGTGTGGATCATCTGAGGTCAGGAGTTCGAGAACAGCCTGGCCAACATGGCAAAACCCCACCTTTACTAAAAATACAAAACAGCCAGGCATGGTGGTGCAAGCCTCGGCTACTCAGGAGGCTGAAGCAGGAGAATCGCCTAAACTGCACAGCCTGGGCAACAAGAGTAAAACCCTGTCTCAAAAAAAAAAAAAAAAAAAAAAATACAGACAGACAGTAAATGGAACACTACTCAGCAATATAAAAGAACAACCTATCAGTACATACAACTTGGGTGAATCCAAGGTAATTACGCTGAGTGAAAAAAAAATAAAAATAAAAAGCCAATCCTGGCTGAGCACAGAGGCTCACAACTGTAAATCCAGCACTTTGGGAGGCTGAGGCAGGTGAATCATTTGAAGTCAGGAGTTTGAGACCAGCTGGCCAAGATGGTGAAACCCAGTCTCCACTAAAAATACAAAAATTAGCCAGGTGTGGGGGCGGAGACCTGTAATGCCAGATAATGAAGAGGCTAAGGCACAACAATCTCTTGAACCTGGAAGGAAGAGGTTGCAGTGAGCCCATATTGCACCACTGTACTCCAGACTGGTCAACAGAGCAAAACTCCATCCCAAAAAGAGAGAGAGAGAAAAAAAGCCAATCTCAAAAGGTTACATAATATTTAATTCCATTTATGTAACATTCTTAAAATGATAAAGTATAGAAATGGAGGATACCTTATTTAAAAGGAAAGGGATAGTAGGTAGAAAGAGGTAGGTATGGTTTTCACTGCTCTCACTTTCAACTATAAATGATCCTAAGGATCCTTGTGGTGAAAAAATTGTTCTATACCTTAACTGTGGTGGTAGGTACAGGTACACATGTGATACTAATGCACACAACCAAATCTGGACAAACAAAGGAGTACAAATAAAACTGGGAAGCCTGAATAAAATGAGAAGACTCTATCAATGTCAATATTCTGGTCTTGGCCAAGTATGTTAGCTCACACCTGTAATTCCAGCAGTTTTGGAGGCTGAGGCAGGAGGATCACATAAGGCCAGGAGTTTCAGACCAGCCTAGGCTACATAGTGGGACCCAAATTCTACAGAAATAAAAAAATTAGTTGGGCATGGTGATGCATGCCTACAGTCTTAACTATTCAGGAGATTGAGGTAGGAGGATTGTCTGAGCTTAGGAGTTTGAGATTACAGCAAGTTATGATTATACCACTGCCCTCCAGCCTGGACAACAAAGGGAGACCCTGTCTCTTCAAACAAACAAACAAAAACTGGTCAGGACATTGTAATACAATTTTACAAGATATTACCACTGAGGGAAACTGTGTACTATGGTTTGAATAAGATTTGTCCCTGCCAAAACTTAGGTTGAAACCTTTATTTCCAGTGAAGCAAGGTTGTGAGATGGAGCCTTTAAGAGGTAGGGCCTTAAATAGGAGGGGTCTGGATCATGAGGGCCCCGACTTTGTGGGTGGCTTGGTGCTAGTCTTATGGTAGTGAGAGTTATCTCTGGGGAACAGATTAGTTCCTGAGAGAGTGGGTTGTTAAAAAGCCAGAACACCCTTTAGTTCTCCTTCTTCGCACGTGTCCATTTCCCTTTTGATCTTCCTCCATGTTGTGATGCCACCATGCTTCTTGAACTTCCCAGCCAGCAGAGCAGTGAACTACAAAACCCTTTATTAATTACCTAGCCTGAGGTATTCTGTTACAGCAACACTAAACGGACTAAGACACTGAGTAAAGATACATAGAATTTCTATTATTTCTTACAACCATATGCAAATACATAATTATCAAAAAATTAAGTTTAGTTTTTTAAAGTGACATTAAAATTGTGGCCTTCAAACTCTTTTTGAGCATTGGTAGCAATTTTCCTACACATGAAACATTAACATAAATCCAGGCATCCTTTTTTATTATAACATGAAAAAACAGTTTTAATATCCTATGCTTTTACGAATAGTTGTCAGTATCCACTTGAAGTGCTGGACTAAGAAGGCCAAATATAATGGGAGAATGCCACAGTGATGTCTGCCCATGGGTACGGTAGGCATTTGTACTTCATATTTGCTATAACCGTGGTTAAAGAAAATTGCAGGAGAATATCCAGGCCTGTACACTCCCTCACCTATGGCTTCCTGAAGAACTGTTTGAAAATCAATAGCTAAAAGAAAATACTAACTTAAAATTTGATATGAAAAACCTGTTTCACTGGTATATTCTACTTGTCCAAAGGACAAATTGAGAATATTTTTTACTCTTGCAAAAAATAGTGTTAAAGCTTGCTGTAATTAATAATCAACAATAAAATCCTAGGCTGGACATGGTGGCTCAAACCTGTTATCTAACAATTTGGGAGGCCAAGGTGGAAGGACTGCTTGAGGCCAGAAATTTGAGACCAGCCTGGGCAAAAAAGCAAGACTCTGTATCTACAATTAAAAAAAAAAAAAATTAACCAGGTGTAGTGATGTGCGCCTGTAGTACCAGCTAATTGGGAGACTGAGGTGAGAGGATCACTTGAGCCCAAGTCTGAGGTTACAGTGAACCATGATAGCACCACTGTACTCCAGACTGGACAACAGAGCAAAACTCTGTTTCTAAAAAAAAAAAAAAAAAAAAGGTAAATAAGTAAAACAAAAATAAGTAAACAATTTTTATTAAAAATCCTGCAAACACATTTATCTTTTTTTTTTTTTTGAGAGAGTCTTGTTCTGTTGCCCAGGCTGGAGTGTAGTCGTGCAATCTCTGCTCACTGCCACCTCCACCTCCCAGGTTCAAGCGACTCTCCTGCCTCGGCTTCTCAAGTAGCTAAGACTACAAGGGTGTGCCACCAAGCCCAGCTCATTTTTCTATTTTTAGTAGAGACAGGGTTTCACCATGTTGGCCAGGCTGGTCTCGAACTCCTGACCTCAGGTGATCCACCCACCCCAGGCTTCCCAAAGTGCTGGGATTACAAGCTTGAGCCACTGCGCCCAGCACCATTTATCTTTTATTTATTTAACTTATATATACCATTAGGCTTAATCATTATTACTTTTTTTGGCTTTTTTTTTTTTTGAGACAGAGTCTTGCTGTGTCACCCTGACTGGAGTGTGGTGATTTCAGCTCACTGCAACCTGTCTCCTGGGTTCAAGAGATTCTCCTGCCTCAGTCTCCTCAGTAGCTGGGACTACAGGCATGCCACCACATCCAGCTAATTTTTGAATTTTTACTAGAGATAGGGTTTCATCTTGTTGGCCAGGCTAGTCTCAAGCTCCTGACCTCCAGTGATCCACCCACCTTGGCCTCCCAAAGTGCTGGAATTACAGGCATGAGCCACCTCCCCTGGCCTTTTTTTTTTTTTTTTTAAGACACTTACACTCTTGTTGCCCAGGTAAGTACTATAGCACAATCTTGGCTGACTGCAAAATCCACCTCCCATGTTAAAGCAATTCTCCTACCTCAGCCTCCCGATTAGCTGGGATTATAGGTGCCCACGACCATACCCAGTCAATTTTTGTATTTTTAGTAGAGACGGCGTTTCATCATGTTGGCCAGGCTGGTCTCGAACTCCTGACCTCAAGTGATCCACCCACCTCAGCCTCCCAAAGTGCTGGGATTACAGGCATGAGCTACTGCACCTCACCATTTTCAGCCTTTAAATAATCAAATAAGAGCATAATTAAAACAAAGTTGGCAATTATTTTATTCTGTAATTCTTTCTTTTCTTCCCCCCGTCCCCCAGCCCCCGCCGCCGACTGAGATGGAGTTTCACTCTTGTTGCCCAGGCTGGGGTGCAATGGCGTCATCTCAGCTCACTGAAACCTCCACCTCCCAGGTTCAAGCAATTCTCCTGCCTCAGCCTCCCAAGTACCTTGATTACAGG
Source organism: Callithrix jacchus (assembly GCF_049354715.1). Taxonomy (NCBI): domain Eukaryota; kingdom Metazoa; phylum Chordata; class Mammalia; order Primates; family Cebidae; genus Callithrix; species Callithrix jacchus. Next base: position 75,407,106 of record NC_133512.1, on the reverse strand, counting down.
CACTCGCCATCATGCCCAGCTAATTTGTTTTATGTTTTTAGTAGAGAAGGGATCTAACAATGTTGGCCAGGCTGGTTTCAAACTCCTAACCTCAAGTGACCTGCTTATCTTGGCTTCTCAAAGTGCTAGGATTAAAGGCATGAGCCACCTCACCTGGCCTATTCTGTCATTCTTTAATCTCAAATAAAACAATGTCTTCACTCTCCTTCAAGTATGCTTTCTGTCAGTATTGTGAATCCATTTCTTTCATACTAGAAAAATTGAGACTTTTCTTCTTTACCTCTCTAAAAACAACGTGCATCAAATCTAATTAATAGAATTTAAACAAATCTTTCTGATGGTACTGTCTACATTTTATTATCTCAGACCTGGGCAATGAATATTTGTCTAAGTAGTTTCCTTCCCTATTCCAACTTGACCTTTAAATCATTGGTTCCCAAACATAGATCCACAACTGTTACTTTTCATATACCTGGGGGGAGGAGTAGAAAATAATAGATTCCTAGGCCTGACCCTAGAGATTCTCATATAGTAGGTTTGAGTTGTGGCCTGAATGTCTTATCAAAAAACTAAAAGGGTATTCACATTAGTGCTCTATTTTAGAACTACTTGTTACAACATTGGACAGAATATTATACTTCAAAGCCCACTGGTTTCCTCATAACTTTACCCTACTCAAAAAAGTAGTTCACAGTAATTTCAGTCAAATTCCTAATCTTGACATTACATCAGGTTACCGTGTTCCATACTAATAATCCAATCTATAACCCCGCTGATTATGCAAGTCTTTTTGCTACTGTTGGCGTCTCCTTGCTCATTCCTCTTCAAATTTGCTAATTTTCTTTTCCTTTTCTTTCCCACCCAATAAAAATCATATTAGACTTTCAAGAACCAATGCTTCCTTGAATCATTCCCAATTTTTTTGTGGCACATTTGTGCCACAAAACTAGCTTTGAGATATCTACTAGATCAACCTCCTAAGGGCTGTTTCCTCAGCTGTTAATAACAATTTGACTAGTCTTGATCTCCAAAGACTGCTCCAGCTATAAAACTTATTCCAAACTAATGTCTTCCCTTCTTAACCTCCTAAAGAATCCACTACTTACATTAACTACTGGGTTATTATTTTGACAGACATTATATTAAAACAGCTCTTAAATGTATAGCTTCCACAATTAGGTCATCTATGTAACTCCAGACCAATAACTGATATATTTCTATATTGCCTCTCAAAACCTGTAATTCAGTGGGTAAGACACCCATCTAAATTATTTTTATTTTATTTATTTATTTTTCCGGGTTCGTGTCAATCGGGTAAATTATTCTTGATTAAACCACAATTTCCTTTTTTCAAACACATTCAATCCCTCCTCCTTCCTTTAAATGAACATAAAAAAACGAAACCTGCCACTGACTAACGTTACTAATGTAGTTGTCCCCCAAGCTCAGTCCTCCCCAATGGTCTCCCATCAATGTTGAATCCAATCTTTCATTTCTGTTTGATTTACTATTCCCACCCAAATCTTTTAGATGTATACCTATAATATCTGCCATCACTTCAAAAATCAAGCCTTCAAAATGAAACTTTCTTTTCTACACACCTTCTTTCATTCTATTTTTTATCAGTATTGCTATTCTCCTCTTAATCCTTCTTTTCTTCCAGTCTCCTATTATATCCAGTCAACCAATCATTTGTGCCTCCCCAGTGTTTAAGATTCATTCCGGCTGGGCGCAGTGGCTCACGCCTGTAATCCCAGCACCTTGGGAGGCCCAGGTGGGTGGATCACGAGGTCAAGAGATCGAGACCATATTGGCCAACATGGTGAAACCCTGTCTCTACTAAAATTATAAAAATTAGCTGGGCGTGATGGCATGGGCCTGTAATCCCAGCTGGTCGGGAGGCTGAGGCAGGAGAATTGCTTGAACCCAGGAGGCAGAGGTTGCAGTGAGCAGAGATAGTGCCACTGCACTCCAGCCTGGCGCCTGGTGACAGAGCGAGAATGTCTCAAAAAAACTCATTCCTCCTCAGCCTCCCTGGCCCGTAGCTACCATCATCTTCATCTGAAAAACCCAACTTAGCTGAATAACCCAAAAATCAATAATCTTTTCAATTAGCAACTATCAAGATCTAAGTAATTTGTCTCTAAAGAATAGAATTCTTAGTATTGTTCAAGCATTTCCCTCTTCCCTCAGATTACAACAATTATTCTATTATTCTAAAATAAAATCAATTCAAAGTCATTCATTTAACATATTTGAGCATATACTATGAGCATATACCATCTTCTAGATACTGCTCTAGGTGCTTGGGAATGGGCAATGAATAAAATTACATTGCTCTTATGGCACTTGAAATGACCTAAGGTACCCTTGAATATAATCAAGGGTACCTTAAAGAGTCTCACTCTGTCCCCTAGGGTGGAGTGCTGTGAACTGATCTCAGCTCTCTGCAACCTCTGACTCCCAGGTTCAAATGATTCTCCTGCCTCAGCCTCCCAAGTAGCTGAGATTACACGGACTCGCCATGACCGGCTAATTTTTGTTTTGTTTTGTTTGAGACAAAGTCTCATTCTGTCACCGGGTTGGAGTACAGTGACACAATCTTGGCTCACTGCAACCTCTTGCTCCCAGGTTCAAACGATTCTCCTGCTTCAGCCTCCCGAGTAGCTGGGACTACAGGTGTGCACCACCATGCCCAGCTAATTTTTTTGTATTTTAAGTAGAGACAGGTTTTTACCATATCGGCTGGGATGGTCTCAATCTCTTGACCTCATGATCTGCCCACCTTAGCCTCCCAAAGTGCTGGGATTACAGGTGAGAGCCACCATGCCTGGCCTTAATAGAGATGGAGTTTTGCTATGTTGGCCAGTCTGGTCTCGAACTCCTGACCTGAAGTGATCCACCCACCTCAGCCTCCCAAAGTGCTGGGATTACAAGCATGAGTCATCATGCCCGGCCTTAGAAGAGTTTTCTTAAAGTAGCTGCCTTTGATTAAAATTTGTTTATTCTCATTTGTTTATTATATAAACATTTGTTTATTCTCATTACTCAAGAATTAGTCCTTTTTAAGTAGCAATAGAAAGCTACAATTTTCAAATGACTTTAATTCAAATTATCAAACAGCCCCTCTTTAGCTATGTGATCCTAGGAAATGCCTCAGTCTTAGACCGCATGCAGTGGCTCAGGCTTGCAATCCCAGCACATTGAGAGGACGAGGCTGGTGGACTGCTTGAGCCCAAGATTTAGGGACTAGCCAGGGCAACATGCTGAAGCCTCATCTCTTTAAAAAAAAAAAAAAAAAATTAGCCAGGTATGGTGGTATAGGGTCCCAGCTACTTGGGAAGCTAAGGTGGGAGAATTGCTTGGGCCCGTGAGGTAGAGGCTGCAGTGAGCTGAAATCATGCCACTGCACTCCAACCTAGGTGAGTGAGACCATGGCTCAAAAATAAAGAAAGAGGAAAAAGAAAACAGAAATGTTTCAGTCTCAGCTGGGCATGATGGCTCATGCCTGTATCCCAGCACTTTGGGAGGCTGAGGCAGGTGGATAACTTGAGCCCAGGAGTTCAAGACCAGCCTGGCCAACTTAGGAAACCCTGTCTCTAAAGAAAATTTAAAAATGAGTTGGACATCATAGCTGGCGCCTGTGGTTCCATCTACTTGGAAGGCTGAGGTGAGAGAATGGCTTGAACACAGGAGGCAGAGGTTGCATTGAGCCAAGATCACATCACTGCACTCCAGCCTGGGAGACAGAGCCAGACTCTGTCACACACACACAGACACACACGTACGTCTCAGTCCCTCTAGGCCACTCAGGAAAAAAATGGGCAAAATATCTGTCCTGTTGTGCAGAGTAATATATGCAGGTACACTATAGATATTTATTAATGTTAGTTGTCTTTTAGAAAATACAAAAATTACATTATCCAATCCAATGATAATAATCAATTCCAATAACAATACTGTTGACCACTAAGCAAATGGTTGAAGAATAGCAACTCTATTACTGTATTTGAATAGTTATCTTAATATTTCAGATGTATTTAAAATATTTACTATAAAAATCTTAAGACTAAAGTAAGAGTAGGCTTAATTCCTATGTACTTAACAAACTCATAAAATCAGTAAGGGACCAAAATTAGTTAAATAAATATATATATATGTAAATACTTTCAAGTTTAAAGTTTTACTTCTGCAGTATTTTCCTGTCTTTTAACTCTAAGACTTACAATATCCCAAGATCAGCTTCCTCCTCTTCATACAGTAATGTAAACAGAAGAAAAACAGAAACCTGGAAATGGGAAGACTAGTATAATACAACGAGAGAGTTAAAGCTTAAGGTAAGAAAATGTCTACGCACTCATACACAAAAACAAACTATGGAGTTAATAGATCTACATCTCCAAGAAGAAAAATAGTATGCAAACACATATGAGCTTTTAGAGTAGCCTGTCTTGAACTTCAAAAAAGCATACAATCTTTAAAAAATTTTAGAATACAGGTACAAATAAAATGTCAAGAATGAGGTTGGTGAACACAAGGAGTCCTATAAGGGACCAACACATTTGCCATGAGACAGACTTTCAGCTTCATTGTAAGGCTGAGGTGGGAGAACTGCTTGAGCCTAGGAGTTAAAGACCAGCAGGGCAACACAGTGAGACCCTAACTCTACAAAAAACAAACTTTTTTTTTTAATTAGCCAGACATGGTGTCATGGTGCCTATAGCCCCATGAAGACTGAGGTGGGCAGATCTCTTGAGCCTGGGAGATCAACGCTATAGTAAGCCATGATCATGCCACTGCACTCCAGTCTGGGGGCGGGGGCGACAGAGTGAGACCCTGTCTCAAAAAAAAAGGGGTGAAGGAGTCTTCTGCAAAGGGATTATATAGAAATGAAAAACAACCCACATATAGACAGCTGATCAGCCACTCCTAAAAACCATTCGAGTATGAGGAAATTGCTGTGTGTAGCTGGGGACTGAACTAGAAATGCTTTTCCCAAAATCCTCAGTGAACTATTTACTTTAGGAGGTAAGAGATATCAAGTTTAAACTTCTGTAAGTGAAATTTTAAGCTATGCCAACATAGCCTCCTTTGAAATATAACTTTCACCATCACTCTGTATCAATTTAAATGATAAATATCAGTTTCTCACAATTATTCTCAAAGTAACTACACAATAAAACAGCATTTATCTCTTGGTATAACCATATCACATCCACGAGATTTGCCAGTTTTAACATACAAAGATCAAACAGTTGACAGATATATGTAGAGCTAACAGATTAATACTAATATACAGCAAATAGGTTACTGTACACCAATTACAGGCTTAAATTTGAAAAACCACATAATCTGACTCCAGTGATATTAACCAACACAATTATCAGTTATTCACCTTAGGGAAGCAGTATGTGCAAGACGAACAAGACAAAACTGATAGCTACTAAGATGCTTTTACCTAAGAAGACACTGAACTAACTGCCACTTAATTTAATCTTGTTTATAGTATTATCAGAGTTCAAAAGATCCCTAAAAAATAATTTAAATCTCACAAGATAACAAAGGTGTTTGGATTTTGATATGTTCTAGAAGCACATGAAATCTGTTATTTCATCTAGTACAGTCCTATAAATCCCACTGGATAAACCAGAGTCAGATCCTGAAGTCCCATTTTTAGATTTCCAGGAGACGAAATGATCAAGAGTTACAGTATATATAACTGGATCCACCCCCTTTTGAACTAAAGAAATCTAAATTTACAGATATACAAAAGAGACTAGATGTCTGTGAGTTCATCAAAGTCAAGTTAACATGGAAAATCATGAAAAATATACATATTAAATACTGTACTTTTAAAATGCCCTTGTCAGGCCGAGCGTGGAGGCTCAAGCCTGTAATCCCAGCACTTTGGGAGGCCAAGGCGGGTGGATCACACGGTCAAGAGATCGAGACCATCCTGGTCAACATGGTGAAACCCTGTCTCTACTAAAAATACAAAACATTAGCTGGGCATGGTGGCGCGTGCCTGTAATCCCAGCTACTCAGGAGGCTGAGGCAGGAGAATTGCCTGAACCCAGGAGGCGGAGGTTGCAGTGAGCCGAGATCATGCCATTGCCCTCCAGCCTGGGTAACAAGAGCGAAACTCTGTCTCAAAAAAAAAAAAAAAAAAATTCTTATCAATTTTTAAGTTTCAAGCTGAAACGTATTCTTCAAGTATAGCTCCCCTGACCAGAATTCTAGTTTCTTATTCCTATGTACACCAGATCAATAATGCATTGTCTACAGTTTTTTGGTTTAACATATTTCAAAATAACTTACCTAGATCTTTGTAGAGCAATCTGAATACAGACTTTTTCTAGATTTCTATTTTTTCCTTATAATCTTTTAGTCACCTTGCCCACACCCTAACCTGACTACAATTTTCTTCAGCATTTGCTTTTAGCAAGCTTTCCAAAGCATTTAACTTAGTTTGCATTTAAACAGTTCTGTCTTCACATTCATTTGCCATTGGTTTATGTAATATTTAATAAAATATAAACACATTACAAGTCCAATGGAATTAGCCAATTTGGGAACAAACCTATGACTCAACTGGTGGAAGCAGCACAAAGTAGTTCACATTCATTCAATATACACAGACATTAGTATTTTTAAAATAATATTAATCCTGCAGATTGGTCAAATGAAAAGGAAACATCTATATTATCTACATAAAACATTTTCAGAAAAATACATAAATAGTGATCACCTTAGCATATCATAGACTTTACAGACAGAAGTTAGATTTACTTTTTTTCCAGAAACAACTATCGCAGAAACAGTTACACAGCTAACTAAGAATTTTGCCCAAACTAACTTATTGAATTCTTAAAACCACTCTATGAAATAGGCTCTATTATTACCTCCATTTTGCAGACCAAGAAATGAAGGCACAAACATTGCCCAAAGTAGTACAACTTAGTTTAAGTGCAATCAAACCAAAGGGGTATGGTTCTGGAGTCTGTACTCTACACAGTATAGCTTCTAAAAGAAATACTGTTTTGAGTCTTTTCAATAAATATGTTACTTTCATATCTTAAGAATTGGAGGTAAGTAAGCCATGTTCCATATGTCAATCCCCAGTGCAAATTTTTCAGTGGCACTCCTCTTAAGTATACATTCTGCTTTTCCGGCATTCAAGGCTCAACCACAACTTGATCCCAATTTGTACTGCTGTAATTTCAATTCAAGCTTCTTATTCTAATAGCCTAGAGGTTCTGGAAACCAATAAATCATCTTTAATTGGAATATACAGAAACAGTGGACAGAGAGTCTGTCACACGACACTGTTCAAAGACCAGTATTTGCTTATTTCAGAGACTCCGAAAATAGTGGCCTGCCTTTTGAAGAGAAATGTCCACCAGGTGCGGTGGCTCATGTCTATAATCCCAGCACTTCGGGAGGCTGAGGCAGGTAGATCACCTGAGGTCAGGAGTTCAAGACCAGCCTGGCCAACATGGAGAAACTGTGTCTCTACTAAAAATACAAAAAATTTAGCCAGGCATTGTAGTGGTCTGCTATAATACCAGTTACTTGGGAGGCTGAAGCAAGAGAATAGATTGAACCCAGGAGGCAAAAGTTGCAGTGAGCCGAGATCATGCCATTGCACTCCAGCCTGGGCAGCAGAGCAAGACTCTATCTCAAAAAAAAAATAATAATAATAAAAAGAGATAAAGAGAAATATCCAGCATGATTTCTTGGAAAAGTATAAAGCACCAAGAGCCAGGACCTGAATTTCAAACGTTGATTAACCCCTATGTAACTCTACAACCTTGGGAAAACCATTTAACCTCTCTGGAGCTCAGTATCACCAAATAAAAGCAGAGAACTCGAACACAAAAATCAGCTGCAGCCAGTACTAAAATGTAGATTCAAGGACTAAATGTAGATTCAACTCTAAAGATGTGATTATATTGGTCTGGAAAGGGGACCAAGAACATTAATTTTAATATAATACATGAGGTCCCTGGGCCACAATGAGAAAAAAATAACAAAAAGATCTCTTAGGTTAATTCTAACTGTAGATTCTTAACTTCAGTTAGTAAGGTGCTTCTTTACATGTCCAGGAGGGGAGTTCTGACCCAAAAGAAAATCCTTTCATTCATCATGGGGCTTTTGTGTCTTTCACCATACCCTTCGTTTAAACACTGAGATAAGATTTAGCAGTCCTACAAACTCAACTTTCATTAATCTGTTAAGACATGTTTACAAACAGTCAATTCAAATTATTTTTTAAAGCACCTACCAAATGCTTAGTATCCACTGTATTTAATCATTGTGAAATATGATTATCTTAATTTTCTCAGAAAGAAATTGTAAACTTTAAATATAATCTGAAAGATTTTCTCCTCCTGCTGAAAATTGCCAAAGAAATTATCATTCAAATTCACTACCAATATTTTGCTATCACTGAAAGAAAATACATTCAACTGATGAGTCTCATTACAATGTAATAAAAGTCTGTTTTCCTATTTCCTTTCCTTCTCGTCTTTCTTAACCTGAGTATGTCTTTCTTTTATTACAAAGTTTTAGAAACCATATATCGCTTTGCCCTAGAATTACAGATGTTTCATGCTCTGCTGTATTACTCATCTGTATATATACCATCTCACCAACCTCCTTTTAAAAAGCATTAATTTGCATGTATGTGAAAAATAACCTATCTCAATGTTTTCCAAAGTATTATTTCACTTTTAAAAAATTGCTTAAAGGAATTTTTTTTTGAGACAGAGTCTCACTCTGGTTACCCAGGCTGGAGTTACCTAAGCCATTGCTTGATCTTGGCTCACTGCAACCTCTGCCTCCCAGGCTCAAGCAATTCTCCTGCCCCAGCATCCCAAGTAGATGGGATTACAGGTGCCTGCCACCACAGTTGGCTAATTTTTTGTATTTTTAGTAGAGACAGGGTAACAGATTTTTTTAATGGAGAAAGTGGAGTATAATAAGAAAGATGTTTTCAGCCCTTAGAAACTAAACTGCTGGCATTAGCAAATCATGAACCTAAACAATACAAATGTAACTCAAAACTCATTTAGCAATTGTTCTAAAGACTAAATAAGGAACTAGAAGCACATCTTTTTTGTATATGTTCTGGATGTCAAATTAGATCAGCATTGAGGAAACAATTTAAATCCCATTTGTGTGGAAAACTGTATGGAAATATTATCCATATACTCTCTAACTTAATCTATACTTTTCTTCCTTAAAATTTTATTTGTTGTGATTAAAAAAGCAGCCCATAAGCATTTCGAAAAAATCAGAAGAGAAAAAGCAAAAAAATCAGAAGAGAAAAAGCAGAAAAATGAAACTCCCAAAAACCCAATTATCCATGAACAAATCAGTTAAAATCCCTGGTGTATATGTACATGTACGTACCCAAGAAAAGAAAAAAATTATTTTTTTTAATTAAAAAAAAGAAAAGAAAAGCCTTGGTGTGTTTGCAACCAACAAAGTAAAAACTTTATTCAGGCAAGAATCATCAGTAGATGCTAAATCCCGAAGTTTAATGAGGAAGAGGATATTTATACAAATCTCAAAGTATCTATCCACAAATTAATTAGTTATGTCAAAATGAAAAACATCAACTATATAACAGAAAAACTACTCAACACCCTAACCAAGTTATCAAAATGAACATAATGATAAAGGGCAAACAAACAGATGACACAAAAACAACTATTACTTATCTAGTATTCCAGCCAAAAATGCACAATCTGAATAATGAAGAAAGCTTAAGACAAAGCTAAACTGAGGAGCGATATATAAATAAGCCTTCCAATGTCATAAAAGACAGACAGAGGAACTGTCCCAGATTAAAAGAACTTAAAGGACAAGAGAACTAAATGTAATTTGTGATCTTGGATTGGCTATAGCACTGAAAAAAATGCTAATAAAGGACATAATAGGGACAACGGGTAGAACTAGAATATGAACTATGAAATATTACATCATTGTTAAATTTCCTAAATTTGACAACTACTCTGGCTACTTAGGAAAACATGCATGTTCTTAGGAAATGCATACTTCAGTACAAAAGGCTGTAAAGGGGTGAAAGGCTGAAAACCACTTTCAAATGGTTCAGGAAAAAAACAGGTGTATACATAAACAGAATAGTACAACAAACAGCAAAATGTCGCAAGGCAGGTGATCTTGGTACAGGGTATGAGAGAGTTACTTCTAGTAACTTTTCCATAAATTTTAAATAATATTAAAGTTAAAACTAAAAAAAAAAAAAAAAATCTTGGTTTTTTTAAGCATTCCTCAATACATGTGTAGCAATTTTTAAATTAAAAATTGAATCAGTTCGATATATCAGTTATTTAGTTTTGGAAGCCCTCCCAAGTATCTCTGAATATCCCTGGAAAAAGGTGGCTGTTTTCAGGAGAATTAAAGGTGTCTTTCTCTTGTTTTACATCTGAGAAATTCCACTCTACACACCATAAACACCCACCCCATCACCATCTCCCTAACTAGTCTCAGATAATTAGAGGGGATCAAGATGGTGAATAATGGCTCTTTGACACCTTGCCAATTCCTGTGAGGCCCATCTGTACTTTCTTCAAATAAATTATGTGAGATTTCCCTATAGCCTTGTAACAAATCCTTTATTTAAGCTGGCTAGAGCTGATTTCTGTTCCTTGCATCCAAAAAACCCTAAAACAGCAAGCTTTTAAGAAGGCTAAATAAACTCTGGGTTCTCTCAAAGCAGGGACAGTCTTACCTCTCTCTGTATCCATGATGTCAGGAAAGTAAAAGCTACTCAAATTCATTTTTTGTCTGTGCTTCAAAAATATTGTTTCTGTGAAGGCTTAACTAATGATGTAAGATGTAATAAGGCTGTGTCAAGGCAACCAATTAAACAGCTTCATTTAAAGAGAAGCAGAGACTTATTTTCTGAGTAAGAGTTACTATGTATCAGACAAACCTCAGACCCTCATTTATGGCTCCTGGACCACAAATCTAACCATTCAAATTAGTCACATCATGAATCTTGCCATCTCAACCACTTCATTAAAGAGGAAATGGGGTTTTCAAATTTCTGAATGCTTTCTTTAAATGTTGTATAAAGAAAGATGGTAAGAGGAACTCAAGATACCTCTCCGTAAACTCAGAAAGAGAAACAATTACACATATTCGTCTGTGAAATAAGAAAACAAAAATACTAGAAGAGTGTATCTTTCTCATACACATTCTCCTTACATGTGAAACCTCTGAAAAACCCAAACTCTTTTCCTGACAATATCCTAAGTGGTAATGGTTAATTCTTTGCAACATATTCCTCACTTTTTACTAAAAACCACTGACACTAGGTTTCATCTTAGGCCAAACAGTGAGGAGAACAGAAAAACATATTTAATCTGTTTTTTTGTTTTGTTTTGTTTTGAGACAGAATCTTATTCTGTCGCCAGGCTGGAGTGCAGTGGCGTGATCTCGGCTCACTGCACCCACCGCCTCTCAGGTTCAGGCGATTCCCCTGCCTCAACCTCTCGAGTAGCTGAGACTACAGGCCTGCACCACCATGCATGGCTAGTTTTTTGTATTTTAGTAGAGACAGGGATTTATCATGTTAGCCAGGATGGTAGTGATCTTCTGACCTCGAAATCTACCCATCTCGGCCTCCCAAAGTGCTGGGATTACAGGCATGAGCCACCTCACCCAGCCTAATCTTAAACTTATTTAACTCAAATAAGTTTAAAATAATTTATAAGGGTAAATATTTTAAGGCTTCAAATAGAAATTATTTTAAACACCCTATAAAAACAAAAGCCAACATAAATGAAAAAACTTAAACATTTTTGGTCTCAGATAAAACATGAGACAACATAATTACATGAACTTCATTTTTTATTTATTTTTTTGAGATGCAGTTTCACTCTTGTCCCCGGGGATGGGTGTAGTGCAATGGCACAATCTTGGTTCACTGCAACCTCTGCCTCCCAAGTTCAAGCAATTCCCCTGCCTGAGCCTCCCAAGTAGCTGGGATTACATACTCCCGCCACCATACCCAGCTTACTTTTGTAGCAGAAACGAGGGTTCACCATGTTGCCCAGTCTGGTCTTGGACTCCTGACCTCAGGTGATCCACCCACCTCAGCCTCCCAAAGTGCTAGGATTACAACCATGAGCCACCACGCCCAGCAGGTGAACTTTAAAATTATAAATACCCAAACCAAAACAAACTCAATCCACTATCATATCCTAGACAGGCATGACCTTAAACGCTGCAACCAAGTTGGATATTACACAGGTGGGATTACTCAATATCATCTTTCTCAATATTTAAATTCAGGACCAGGAATTTTTTTTTATTTTTTGTTTACTATTTACTTTTTTCTGAGGCAGACTCTCACTCTATCAATCAGGGCTGAAGCACAGTGGCACAATCTCAGCTCACTGAAACCTCTGCCTCCTGGGTTTAAGCAATTCCCCTGCCTCACCCTCCCAAGTAGCTGGGATTAAAGGTACCCACCTCCACACCCAGCTAATTTTTGTAATTTTTATTAGAGATGGGTTTTCACCATGTTGGCCAGGCTGATCTTGAACTCCTGACCTCAAATGGTTCACCACCTCCCCACCCCCCCACCTTGACCTCCCAAAGTAGCGGAATTACAGGTGTGAGCCACTGTGCCCAGCCTATTTTTAATAATTAATATCTGCTATGTCTTAGTCTTCTGAAGAGATGTTTCTTCCTTTGGATTAACTCTAAATTAAGCAACCTAAGAGCGGGTAAGAAATTACCTCTCGGTCCAATTGTTGTAAAAATAAAGCTACACAAATCATTGCTTATCACGCTGACCTGCATGCAGATCCTTTCTAAGCCCAGATTTCACATTTAAAACAGTTTTGAAATACAAAATATTTTAATTAAAAATGATGAACTAGTAGTTATTTACTCATTAATTTATATTATAGGTTAATTATTTACTCATTAAAAGGCATAATGTCTGTTATGATGGTATCTTAATGCAACACATCAAAAAATAATTCTTTGTTGACCTGCTACATTGAATCTCTAACACCCCCAAAAGCTTAAATAGTTTTGGCAAATAACCAAATGAGATTTCCAATAAAACTGTAAAATTCACCTAACAATAAAAAAACTTTTTCTGTCCAAAAATGAAATCCAATTATGATCTGCTCATGAGGGAAAAAAGAATTGATTTCATATCAAGTGAAAATGTGTTTTCTAGTGAAATATAAGGCCAACTACTTTTCCTGACTTTTCCTGACTCTGATTTAAGTAAAAAGCATCCTAGTTACCAATAATTAATAAAAACTTCTCTTATCCTTAAAGATACAAATTAAGATTAATTAACTTAGTCTGGGTCACCTTCATTTGATTTTTAATGTCACACTTAGCATGGAAGTTCACAGTAACAAAAACCAATTTGTTTGCATCATAATATGGTTACTTCCTATCTCTTGCAATTGCTATTAAACAAATTACATTAAGTCTTTGCTGAAATGATATTTTGAAGCACGGACAAAAGATGAATTTGTTTAATAGCAAGATGTTTAAATACCATCTACTTCCAGTTTAGTGTAGAAAACTATTTCAACAACAAATATTGTTCCTCCATATTAAGTAAATTTTTAGGTAATACAAAAATTATCCTTTCAATATCAAGAAAAAATAAGGCTCCTCCCGACATTTGCACATTGCAAACAGGTAAATATGAGCCACTTCAATTTTAAACCCAGCCTAAAAACCAGTAACACTCATACGGTAATATTTCAAATAGTATACCTCTTGTAGTGAACACAAAAAGTAATTTTACCATAAAGTAAAAATAATTCTATTTTCAATATTAAAAAGTCTCATAATCTATCATGAAATTGGGGGAAAACTGTATTCTCACAGAATACAAGTATTTAACATTCATTCTAACATGTAACAGGGAACAGTCCCTGATCACCCTATATATTTGAGATGTAAATGTGTTTGCTTAAACAAAAGCTTCCAAGAAATAATTAAGCACCTACCATCTGCTAAAAATAAATTCTTTGGAGATAAAAGCTATTACACATTATTAAAATATTTTAAAACTAGTAAACATAAAATAGCATCTGTTGAGAAAACTGCATACTAGTATTTCCTAACTCGTTTTGATAGCTGTTCAAAGTTCTGTTGGTTTTATACATTTTAAACATATTATGGTTGTACAAATGCAGAGCTGTTAGGGTTTACATAAAGCATACCTTTAAACATTAAACCAATTTCTTTACGAGATTGAAGAATGAAAATGAGTATATTATTTTTGGAAATTAAGAAGCCAATTTAAGAAATTATAATTTCCCTAAGACCACTAAAATATGTAGATGGAGAAATTTTTTTCCTATTAATTAGCTGTTCTTCCTACTTCCTCAATAGATTCAAGAAATCCTAGAGCTTACTGGGAGCATATATGGCAAAGATTTCTTGTTGGAAGCTGTGAGGAATTCAGACAAGCCAAAATTGTAGGACAGTTATCAATCTTACAGACTTGATGGGAAATGGAGGGAGACCTGTCAATGTTCTATACTTAAACTGGGATCATCAGAGAGATCCTTTCATTTACACTAACAGCAAAAGGGAAGTATGATCAAAATGTAAGCTCTAAAAATAAAATTTACTCTCCAATTACATTATAGTTTTCTACAAATCCACTTAAACACATAAACAACTAATTCTTCAAACTCAGCTATCCTAAGAACAAAGACCATTTGACTATTTTCCCCCAAGGGGCCAAATTGTTTCAAAACTCTCTGGGAACAAAAATTATGCCTAACCTTTTAATAAATTTGCCTAGAGAATCCTAACTTAAAACATACATAGTCAATTAGGAAAAAAGCAAACATTTATAGCCCTGTTATTTATAAAGTAACCATTCAAAATAAGGTACAATACTTAAAAAAAAAAAAAAAAAAAAAAAAAAAAGCCAGTCTAATTTTACAGGAACTAAAATATCAAAAAAACAAAAACAAAAACCACCACCACCAACAAAAAGAAACAAAACCTAAAGCACTAAAGCAAGCCAACATGCAGAAAGCTAGTAAACTGAAGGCAGTTTTTCCTATAATTTCTAACTTGGTATTTTTCATTTGAAGCCAAATAAGTTCAATTGCTTTGTCTGCCTAGACCTGAGGTCTCTATGAAGAAAAACAATGGACACAGGTAGTGTTCCCTCATATAGCTACATAAATCAAATTTATAAGAATACAATGGTTTTGTATATTGAATAGTAAGTTTAAAGTACCAAGCTTCTGAACCACAGACCTTAATCACCTAGTCTTTAAAATAAATGCACAATCTTTACACAGCAGTGAAAGATCTGGACTTACATACTCACTCAGATCAAAATACAAATGAGTACTGACCCCAAACCCTATACAAACTCATCCACTACCCACCAACATTTCACTTTATAATAAAATATTTCAAAAATTCTAAGTAAGGTTGTGTGCTCAGTCTTCCATGATGAAACCCACTGGTATGTAGAAAATCCCTGAGCCAGTTATTTCTCTAATTATTTCGTAGGCTAGAACCTTATACCATATGAAGTAAATGCTGCTCCAAAATACTTACAATGGAATAAGAGAATCATGAAACAGTGTATACTGTCCAACCTTTTTAAGTACTACTGGATTTAAAGGCAATCGTCTTTCAGTTGCTCCACAATCAGAATGGTTATTAAGTGTCATTAATGGCCCACTCATATCTCAATGCTTAGTTCAGCCCAAAAAGATAGAACTCCCACTATGAAAGTGAATACTAACCTTTCACACTTTAAAAAATACAGTTAAATGACACCTGACACTACTTAATTTTCAGTCTCAGTCTATAAGATTCTGAAAATAGCATAAAATGGATTCGAGACCCTATTATGGTAATGTTTTTATTTAAGGTCTATTAAAACATACTAAATTCCACAATCCCATAATAGGTAAATGAGCATGTTTGGGGAGGAAAAAAATAAAGAATCAGAGCCTTACTTTTAACTTACATAATGATGATAGTATGCCCTAAGACAATTGTTAAAAGCAGCATGAAGCTTCACTTTACCAAATACACCGTCAACTTTGAAAATTCTCAAGAAAAGCTTAAATACACGGGGAAAATGGATGGCAAAATATAATAGCATCTCTACACCCAATGAAGTAACAGGTTTAGGCTTGTTTGTACAGCTCCCTAAAATTTAAGCTGAAACAGAATACAAAAACCAAAATCCACAAAATGGGTCAAGAGGTGGTTGGGAAATGTCTTACTTTAGATTGAAACATTTAATCATACAAAATAGATTGTACTGAGATACTTATTAAACATTTTAATTTACTTTGGCATACTGAATAAAAGATGGCTGAACTGAACCAAACAAAAACTATTATTGGAACACAAATAATTTTTTTTTAATGATGAAGAGTAGCCATCATCACCACTGAAATTTGCAAGGCTGGGTGATTTTTTTTTTTTTTTCAAAAGTGGAGACATTTAATTTACCTTTCAGGAAAAACGAATCAAATCAATCAACTAAAACACAACATTGAAATTTGCAGTAAATATCAACACATTTTTGTAACTGGCTCGGGGAAGGGAAAAAAGCCCAGTCTTTTCTTGTAAACATAATAAGCCTGTAATATGCTGCAGACAAATGCACTGCATGGGGTGTGGAGGACCCGAGCTGATTAGATTACCACAACATCAGCCTGGGGCCGCCATTTTTAGAATCTGTAAAGGACAAAAGAGGGAAATTTCAGTTTTTACTCCCCATCTCAGAAATTAAAGGAAAAAGCAGACTATTTTCCAAATAGGTATTCATGTCTCCAGCCCAGAGTTGAATGCACCTCACTTAATTCTATCCAAGGTCTCCAGAACTCTAAACACCTAACCTTATTCACATCTCCAAAAAGGGAACAAAATAGGCAAAACGGGGTTTACTCTAGAGCTAAGTCTAGCGATTTCTCTTTGACTTTAAATTGTATCATTCTTAAGACAGAGCCCAGCAAACACGGATCTATATGGAACTAAGGCCAGTGGAAGAGAGCACTCTGGATTGTTTTTTCTCACCCCCACCCCGTTTAGCACAGTGAACCGTTTGTTTCTCATCAGTGCCTGCTGCCACAGGGTTTGTGCCAATCCCCTGGTCAAAATAAGCTTTTCTGAAATGAGCCATATTGTGGATCCTAAGGCTCCGGCACAGTAAAGGACGGCGGTAATGCAAAAGGAGTGGGGGAGGAGACTGAGAAGGCTGGGTACTGGGGTGACCACCACAGGGGCGGGTTTACCCTCTTCTGGAGAGGATGAGGAGCTAGCTGTCTCGGCTCTCCCACAAAGAGAGCTGCCCAGGGCGTTCTTCTTAGTCCCTTCGTATTCATGTGCACATTATACCAGAGACTGCCCGTCAAGAAATGGAAGAAGAAAATGGGGCCTATATGGCTTTTCAGCACCTCAACAAGACACGGCTGAGATAAGGAAGCGCTGGCAGCTCCTAGGACCACTTCAACACAAACCTTACTAACAGTCACAAGCCTCCCTCCCCACTCAAGCGGCCTTAACCTGCTGCCAATGAGGAGTGCGCCCCCTCCCTAACTCCCACTCTCAAGGGGGTTTAACTGCCAGTTTCCCCTTCCCCAACCCTAAAACCCGCCATAATGCTCCATTTCTAGGATCAGGGGAAAAAAAAGATAAATTCGATTTAAGCAAGCAACGTCTTGCCCCGGCAAAGACACCTGAGAGTCAACGTCGGCTCCCCCAGCTTAAGGATAAAAATGAGAGACCTCTCTCCCCCTTGAAACACAAGTCCCCCAACCCCGCAAGCCCCAGGAACTCCCACGGAGACGACAGGCACTGACCTGTGATGTTCACACACCAGACACCCGAACCCCGTTATGTGCTCGACCCCCAAGGAGTCTCTCCGCACCTCCGCGCACAGGCGACCCCCAGATAGCAGCCACTGCGGACACAGGACCCGGCTCCACACACCCCCTCCCCAAACAGCAGCGCGCAGCCTCTTCACCAGGATCCGAGGAGTAGGAGAGGGGGCACCCAGACAGTCAACAGGAACGCAGAGGCACCGGCGAGGCTGCTCGGAGTGTTTATGGCCCCTCTGTTGCAGCTCCCGAACTCAGGCACGGTCTCCGACTCAGCCCCCTACGCCCGCTCAGTGTCACTGCCTCTCGCTCTGGGAAAATGGCGGCGGCGGCGGCGGCGGCGGCCGCGGCGGCGGCGGCGGCGGCAAGTGCACGGGGCCCGCCCGTCCCGCTCCGCAGGGGCAGAGGGGGAGGGGATGAAGCTGCCCGGCGCCATTTTGCTTGTGGGCTGCCGCCCGCCGTTGCCTCTCCGCGGAGGCTCGAAGATAGCAAACTGGAGGCGGTGAGGGGGAAGGAATCTCTTGTCTTTCTGCAACAGATGCACTCAACAATCCACGGAAGGTTTGAGGAAGTGTCGGTGTTCGGTGGGATTGGTTCTTTCCCCCTTCCCCCCAGTGGCCCTCAAGTCTGGATATAGGTGAGCTTGGGCATGCCACTATTGGGTGCACGGACAAGGACACGGCCTGGGAACGACCTCCCTCCCGTCACCCTCCGAAAGTGATACACTTTCTCCCCCTCCCAAACAACCCCAGCTCCGTCTCCGCGTCTCTCTCCCCCTCCTCCCCCAGCCCAGTCTGGCCTCCAGCGCAGGGTGAACCCGGTTGGGGTGTCACTCGACGCCCACTAGGGGCCGAGGAGGCTCCAATGCGCAGGCTCCAGGCACCGGATAAAAGCGGAGCTGGCGACTCCAGCGCTGTCTCTATGGAGGAGCGAGAAACGGAAGAGGTCGGGGGGAGAAGCCGCAGGAAAAATGCAGCCACCGTCAGCGCCGCCTCCTTGCCACCGTGTTTCGGGGTAAAAAGCTGCCGTTGCCGTCGGTGCAGTTGCCTTCGCTGCCTCCTATACTTCTTTTGGTCTTGGGGAAGGATTTCCCCACCGGTGGGACATTGTGCGGGGAGGGGAGTGGGAATTACTGTACGTGGCGGTGATTAAACGAGGGAGGGACAGAGACAGTGATCTCGAAGAAAAAAGGGGGAGACCAAAGAATAAAGGGTTTCCCCACTAAAGTGACACGGCGATTACGGCTCTTGTTTTCGGGGTCTTTCCCCGAAATGGTTTCCGTCTTCCCCTTGCCCCGCAGCGACCCCGGAGCGCGGGGGGAGCGGAGTGGGGAGAGGCAAAGGCGATCTTGGCAGCCAATCGGCGCCTGATGTGTCCTGTCGGGCGCGCAGTGGTTGGCTGGCGATGACCTCATCCTGCAGCAGCGGGTGGGGCTAAAGCCGTAGGGGGAGGCTGTTGCAAAGGTAGAGAGGGAGAAGTGACGATGGTGATCGTTGCTGCCGCGGCCGATTTGGATCCCAAGCAGTGGCGAAGCGAATCGCAAGGCTCTTCCCTGACCATTTTCTCCTGTCCCTGCGCGAGGTGAGGGCCCCGGCTCGGCCTCTGCGAAACTTTGGGGCGCTGGCGCGGAGGAGGAGACAGGATTTCTCCCATGACTTTTCTAACTGCGTCAGGGCAAGATGGCGCTGGGTCTCCTTGGGGCGCGGGGGGAGAGGCACGTCCACCGCCGCCGCAGCGCATGTGACCCGGCTGCATTCCTGTGGGGTTTGGCTCCCACCCAGGCCGGGGCGGGGGAGGGGACACGGCTTGGGCGGAGGAGACTGTGGTGCGGTCTGCGTTGGCGGCCCGAAGAGGAAGAGATGACTGTTGGAAAGCGTTCCCCTCCCCCTCCCCCTTACGGCAGAACAGCTGTGGCTCCCAGGGGAAAGCCCCCGCAGGACACTCCTCGTGGGGTGTGACGGCTCTTGGAGGAGGTTTGGCGCCCTATTTTCTTATCTGCCTTTCTCCCCACAGAGTATTACTTACGTAAGGTGGTAGGTCCCTGACATGGGACTCGGAATCAACTAGGAGTCTTGTAGGGCCACTGCGAAGCGTAGCGAGGGGAGACTAGCTCCTGGGTGCACAACGTCGAGGAGGGTCGATTACTTTCTGAGAAAAGTTTCTCAGATTGAAATAGAAAAGTATTTCCAAAGTTTGGAAACAAATGCAAAGGTGTAAATAACACCCAGCAACACTTTTAATTGCTTTTAAAAGGTACAAACAGCCATCTGAATTTAAGCGCCCTTTTCAGACTTTTATGTTCCTTCTGTACTTCCTGTTCCTTATTCCACTTTCCTATCTGTACATCATCCTTTAAGAATACAGTTTTGTCGCTGAGATTTGCTTTTTTTTTTTTTTTTTTTTTTAAGACATTCTCGCTCTGTCGCATAGGCTGGAGTGCAATGGTGCGGTATCAACTCACTGCAACCGCCGCCTCCCAGTTTAAAGCGATTCTCCTGCTTCAGCCTCCCAAGTAGCTGGGATTCCAGGCGCCCGCCACCACGCCTGGCTAATTTTTTGTATTTTTAGTAGCGGGGGGGTGGGGGGAAGTTTCACTGTATTGGCAGATCTCTCGACCTCAGGTGATCCTTCCGCCTCCTCGGCCTTTCCAAATGCTGAGATTACCGGGCGTGAGCTACCGCGTCGGGCCTGCCTTTTTTTTTTTTTTTTTGCACTAGGCATTATTGGTAATACAGAATAAAAGCCATGTTTTAAACTGTATGTAGTTGTAGGGCTGTTTTCAGTACTTTTAGTCTGTTGTCTTTCTGTTGCCTTTTTGTGGTTTTTAAAAATAAAAGATGCAATTGTAAGCACTTCTGGTAAATATTCTTTAAGGTTCCTGCATCATTATCAAATATTGAAGCTTACTTTGAAGCACTTTTGTAGTAGTACAGACTATACTTTTAGCTTTTGAAACCTCGATAGGAGAAATAACCAGCAGTTTTTAAGGGCTATTTTGGTATATCCAGTAAGGTAGACTGTAAGTTTGTTTTTCGTTTTTCCCACTTGGGCAAACTAGTTATAGTAGTCAAAAACAAAAGTAGCAAAAATTTTTAAAGGGCTTCTCCTTTTGGGTGGTGTACAGGGTGGGAAGTTATTCAACCAACACATTTGCAGCTAAAATCCGGCCTACTTCTTGAACACATACTGGATGCTAGGAGGAAATGATTGCTGGACCGGAAAAGAACCTGAGGTCAAGGTTGTGCTCTTTCCTGAAGTCTTAGTTGTAGGCGAAAACAAGATTGGGTTTTTAATTCTTTGTGTACCTTAAATCCTCACTAGTTTTTGTGGATTTCTTTTTTCAGTTATTAAGCAACTGAATTTGGATGAACTATAAATAGTACAAGGAATGTAATAGGGTCACTCTGAATACAAAGTGAGCATTAAGAATCCTTGAATGTCTTCAAGGGTTACTTTGTTACGGGTAAGATTCCCTCCTCCAGTTTTTATTCCTGCTGACGAAAGGAACTAAATAGGAAGTGAGATTTTAAGGTAATTTTCAGAATGTTACTCCCTTCACCGTGCCTTAATAAGAAAGAGGCCATTTTCCAAGGGAGTGGAAGCACCCTTGTTTGGTGAGTTTAATCACCATGTGCCTTCATTGTTCCTGATTGCCAAATCCAGGAACCTCTTGAGCTCTCAATTTTTCTTGACTGTCCTATGGCATTTTAAATGCTATTAATATTTGAAATTACTTTTCTCTGACTGCCTTCATACATTCATATGTTCTGCCTGGACAATTTCATTTGGGCCTATTAGGTTTCAGTACCTGTCCAAGTTTCACCTCCATCTTAGCTCTGCCAGCTTCAGAGGTACAGGTGAGCAATATTACAGTTTACTGGGGACTACAGGCTTTCTGAGCTCAATAAAAATACTAAGTTTGGTACTTGTTGCCTAAGAATTTTCACCCATTCCCTTACAAAGATTATTTGAGTAAATTACCCCAACTTTTCCTTTTGTCGAAATCATTGTCTCTTAGCTTTGGAACATTGCATTTGGCAATAATCTTAGTAGGTTCACATAGCACATCTTATACACTAAAATTAAAATGCACACCATCTCAAAAGTGCTATGCTATTTCATGCCTTTGTGCTTTTGTCCTGCTACCTGGAGTGCCTCTTTCTCACTTCTGGATAACCAAAACTTGAGCCTTTTCTTTGCATCTTGAAAACTCTAAAAAATCCTTACTCTCAAGTAAATGTCATTCTTTACGTTGATAACCCAGTCCTAGTGCTTGCCACTTGATAGGCATTCAGGTGTACGTGGTTTTTTTAGAGATTAATAAGATTAACTGTACAGTCCATAAACTGTAAATACTGGCTTTTAAACTCTTTTGAAAGAGCTCTTTTGATCAACAATTTGGATAAGAGATAAAAGGTTAGGGAGGCTCCAGGCAAGGCAGAAAACTGCTGATGGCCCAGAGATAGTCTGCCCCAAAAAGGTTGGAAAAAGAAAAAAAAAAAAATCTGGGCTGGGTGTTTTTTGGAGACGGGAGTTTCACTCTTGTTACCCAGTCTGGAGTGCAATGGCCCAATCTCTGCTCACCGCAACCTCCGCCTCCTGGGTTCAAGCAATTCTCCGGCCTCAGCCTCCTGAGTAGCTGGGATTACAGGCACAGGCCACCATGCCCAGCTAATTTTTTGTATTTTTAGTAGAGATGGGGTTTCACCGTGTTGACCAGGATGGTCTCGATCTCTTAACCTCGTGAGCCACTGTGCCTGGCCAGGGCTGGGTATTTTTAAGGAAAAATACTTTAGAGCATTTTTCTTCAATGCTTGCTTTTGCTGCAAGCACTGAAGTTTATTGTACATTTGTATTTCTTATTTGGGGAAAAAAAGGCCTTTGGGGTTTGTTTTGTTTTTTGCTCCTTTGTAAGCACACTGTAAAAACGGTGTTGTCAGCATTGTCTTTTGAGGTATCAAACATGCTTTCAGTCAGCAAATGTCTTTTCCATAGTACCAGTCCTAATAAACTAAATTGGTTATCAACCTAATTAATACAAATGGTATGTCATACAACCTAGTGCCTGGCTAACTTTTGCATTTGTAGTAGAGACGGGGTTTTGCTGTGTTGGCCAGGCTGTTCTTGAGCTCCTTGACCTCAGGTGATCCACCCACCTTGGCCTCCAAAAGTGCTGGGATTACAGGCATGAGGCACCACGCCCAGCTGATGTCTTAACTTTTGAGGTGTGGCACAGGACAGAGAAAGAATTACTTCAAAACATACATTTCTTCAAGCCAGGGAAAGAGACTGGATTTTGCCCACAATGTGGCAAGAAGAGCCTGAATCAGAGTAGGAGTGATGAAGAAGGAATATAAGACATTACAGAAACGTCCATACTTGTTGTCTGGGTGGGTATAAAGAAAAAAATATTAATTTTCAAGAAAAATAATTGAGATTTGATAGGTTTCAGAGATAAAAGCCAAAGCCAGGTAGATTCAGCCTTAATAGGAGACAAATTTAGCAAGAAAGCTGGGATCTTATGTCTGTGTTTTAGGCCAAGGAAAAGGAACTGATTGCATTTGTTTTTTTTTTTTTTAAGATTATATGCTAGAACATAAACTTAACCTAAGTCTGGTAAGCTTTATAGTAAGAATCGTTTAAAAATTATTTTATTCATAACTATCTTAAGTAGTACCTTTTATTGTTAGATTATTCTCTAATGCACACAAATAATAGGTAGCATTTGAAAACAATTGCTGGCTGGGCATGATGGTTCATACCTATAATCCCACTGCTTTGGGAAACCAAGGTTGGTGGATCACGTGAGGCCAGGAGTTCAAGACCAGCCTGGCCAAAGTGTTAAAACCCCTTGTCTCTACTAAAAATACAAAATAATTAGCTGGGTGTGGTGATGCACATCTATAATCTAGCTACTCAGGAGGTTGAGGTATGCGAATCGCTTGAATTGGAGAGGTGGAGGTTGCAGTGAGCCGAGATCACATCACTGCACTCCGTTCTAGGTGACAGAGTCAGACTCTGTCTCTAAAAAAATAAAAATAAATAAGAAAGTAATTGCAAAGCCAGGCTTCGTGGCTTATGCCTGTAATCCCAAGTACTCCTAAAATCCCAGTACTTTTAGGAGACTGAGGGAGGAGGATCACTTGAGCCCAGGAGTTTGAGACCAGGCTGGGCAACATGATGAAACCCCTGTCTCTACAAATAATTTTTTAAAAATTAGCCAGGTGTCTGGCACACGCCTGTAGTCCCAGTTACTCAGGAGGCTTAGGTGGGAGGATCGCCACTTAAGGCCAATAGTTCAAGGCCAGCCTGAGCAACACAGCAAGACCCCCATCTACAGGAGAGTAAAACCTAAGTTTTCAGTTATTCACCCACTTTGGGTTTCCACCTTCCTCAGAAAGTAAAGTAGTATAAATTATTTCTGAAATTTGTGAAAACGATGTACCACATAACCCTCTCAAACCAGGTTGCTTCTACTTCCAATGACTTGATTCCTAAGGGGCAAAGTAATTTGAATGATGGGTGAGCTCATGAGATGGTGTAGCTCCATATCAAACTCTGGATTTGGGAAAATTGCTACTGATTTATTAAACACTTGAACTCTTATATGCTAGGTCAAAATTTAGCAACTAAATTTTCGGTAGAAATTTGTAAACCTCTTTTTTACATTGAAAAGTGACTCCAGGTCAGGCATGGTGGCGCACACCTGTCCGTAATCCCAGCTCCTCAGGAGGCTGAGGCAAGAGAATTGTTCCAACTCAGGAGATGGAGCGCAGTGAGCCAAGATCAAGCCACTGTACTCCAGCCTGGGTGACAGAGGGAGGCTCTGTCTCAAAAAAAAAAAAAAAAAAAAATCAAGTAAAGCCTATTTGCAATTCTCCATCACGCATAATTACCTACATACTATGCCCAGTGCCTGGTCCCTGTTGGAATTCTGACAAGCTTTAATGTTGTTAGGTTAAGAGAGAACCCGTTCCTCAAGTTTAGTCTTATTTCTAGTATTTAAATTTTTCATGAAGGAAGGCTGTGCTAAGGTGATACCTCATTCCTGAAGAAATCTTACTTGGAATAAGAAATGTTCAGTTAATTTTCCTCATTCTATGAAAAACTTGAAAAGGCAGCAAAAATATTCACTATTTTCTGGTTCATATGATAACAATATTGTGGTAGTCTAGGCATCTCTTCCATGTCCTAAGCACAGCTTGTCTGACCACATCTATACAATAGACATTCTGTGGCGACTCTTTTTTTTCTATTTCATGCTCCCATTTTATGGCCAGTGAAAGGCAAATGGGAATAAAAAGGATAAGGGGACAGATTAGATAACTTTGATTGAAGCATTCTTTTAAAAAGTTAAATGACTGATGAAAGATTTTACAAATGACATCAAAAGTCAAGGGTTCATCTATGCCCATTTAGTTTTTAAAAGAAAAAACAAAAAGTATCTAAAAGTTAACTACTTCCCTTTCTCCACAAACTGCCCATATAGGTAAATTTTATTTTTCTGGGGGATAAACATATGCAGTTATTTACATTTATAATATTTCGTGAAAGTTCTGTATTATTATGTGTTCCAGGTGGTCTTATATAACCCATAGCATTTGATTCCTAAGAACATATCCCCTTAAAACTCCTTGGCTTTTATGCTAATACCCTTTTCTAGTTGGTTTCTTCGGCTTCTTAAATGTTCGATTTCCCAGTGTTGTGTCCCCACCAATGTTACGTTATCCATTTTACTAACTGTAATCACAAATTCCCATACCTTTACCTGTTGATGACTCTAGAATTTGTAATCTCTGAACTCAACTGAAACTACTAAATCAATTTACTTGTCCTATCAGGTACCTGAAACCAAACAAATTTAAAACAGACCTTGGCCAGCACAGTTACTCACACCTATAATTGCAGCACTTTGGGAGGCTGAGAACAGGCAGATCACTTGAGGTCAGGAGTTCACAACTAGTGTGGCCAACTTGGTGAAACCCCATCTCTACTAAAAATGCAAAAATTAGCCGGGTGTGGTGGCACATGCCTGTAATCCCAGCTATTCAGGAGGCTGAGGCGAGAGAATTGCTTGAACCTGGAAGGTAGATGTTGCAGTGAGCCCATATGCCACTGCACTCCAGCTGGGGCAACAGAGCAAAACTCTCAAAAAAAAAAAAAAAAAAAAAAAAGAAAAAATTTTTTTTTAGATAATAGTTAAAATCATTTCCTAGCTTAATTCATAAAATCAAACATTTTTCCAAAAAATGTATTTCCAGAAAAATCTTTTTAGCTTAAAACACTGTTCATTTACCAGAGATTTGAGGATCAAGTCAAAATAGACTGTGACATACCAGGTCCTTCATCCGACCCCTGCTTTAACCTCCCAAGATGTTAGGAACATCATGAACACTGCTGGAAACTAGAATAATCCAAGTTTGAATAGCTGCTTTTCCACTTCAAGGAAGACTTAGAGACTCGGTTTTATAATCCATACAATAGGTAAAATATTAACTATATAGTGGTGTTAGGAATTAAATGAGATACAAAACCTTTCAGGAGCAATTATTGACTTGTAAGCCCTTTTTTTTTTTTTTTTTTTTTTGAGAAAATTAAGACATTCCTTTTTGTTACATGTATGCCTATCATACTGTTGCATTCATGTTCCTGTTTTCCATTAGTAAATGAGATTCGTAGACAAAATGTGTGTCATCTTTATGGCTAAAGTACACAGTTCCAGGCATGTAATAGGCCTGCAGTTTTGTTGCACACATAGATAATCTGCTTTGATGTCAAATGCCTGAAAATGTTGCCATAGTATGTTTTTATTATAATAGCAAGTCTGTTGAATATAAAATTGGCTGTAAATGGTCTGGTTGATTCTATACCATCATCTTGTAAGACTTCAGAGGGTTTTCCCACACTTTTCAAAAACATGTATGTGTCATGTTGAAAGCCAGAAGGACTAGTCCCTACTCTATTCATTTATAATCTAGTTTGGGTTTAAGCCACTTGGGTATGTAACCAAGTACTATAAGCATTCAGCCAGATACCCCAGTTCATGGGGTAGTGTGTTTCGCAGAGGAAATAGAATTTTTGGATTAGGAGGCAGATAGTTGTGGGTTTCAATAGGGAAAGGGTGGGGCAGTAGAATATAACATATTTGCAGTCAGCATGGTTTTATGTGTAAAGGCATAAAACAGGAACAGAGACAATGTTTTAAGTAAACCAATTTCACTAGGCTTGTGTGACCTTGTACATTGAGAGATGAGACTGGAAAGGGAGTAGATTGGACCACATTATTTTTAATTTGGAGTCTTTTTTTCTGTGAATCTCAGACCACTACTTTCTCTGTTTTGATTTTTATTTTTAAGAAACAGTCTCAGGGAAATAACTGACTGAGTTGTAGTGTAATGGGGGACAGAGCAAGGTCGCGAACTTAAATACTGCTGTTCTGCCTCTCAGTTGAAAACAGGACAGTCAGTAAAGAGTCTGTTGTATACTGGGTTATAATATCTCATTTGTAATCTAGCTTAGGGTTAGATGGAATCAATATTAGAAAAAGTACTTGATTCTTACCACATTTTTTTCTTCTTGGTTGTACATAAAAAAAGACTGGTGTGGTGCAGTGGCTCACGCCTGTAATCCCAGCACTTTGGGAGGCAGAGGTGGATGGATCGTATGAGTCTAGGAGCTTACAATCAGTCTGGGCAACATTGTGAAACCCTGTTTATACTAAAAATACAAAAATTAACTAGATGTGGTGGCATACTCCTGTAATCCCAGCACTTTGGGAGGCTGAGGTGAATGGATCTCTTGAACCTGGGAGGCAAAGGTGGTAGTGAGGTTTGATCATGCCACTGCACTCCAGTGTGGGCAGCAGGGCAAGAAAGACCCTATCTCCAAAGCAAAGAAATGGAATTAAATGAAATTAGCAGCAAGCATGAGTTTTAAGTATCAGACTTCCTTTCCCAGTCAGTACACAGGCTGCATGACCTTGATGGACTTAACTTCACTGAACTGTTTCCTTATCTACAAATTGTTTAATTATCTACAAATGTATATAATTGTATCCAATACCTAATACCTGACAGCATTAGGTATTGGATAATTGATTGTCATTGTTATTAATAAACACGGACTTAGAAGAGTTCTTGAAGTTTTAGTTGTATGCTGAGAATCTGTCTAACACAGGCAATCTATGTCTATACCTATATCTATAGCAAAAGCCAGAACTTACCATAAATTTTGCTGTTGCCTCAGGAAATACATAATACATCTTGACAGCTGATACTATAATAATATTCTGTTATTTCTTATTGTAGGTCCACAAAAACTTATTAAAATGCTTCAAATTTTAGGTTAGCATTTTTGTTGATGTTTGGACATTTTAAATTCATTATAATCATGGATTTTTTTTTTTAATGAGACACGGTCTCTGTCACTCAAGCTGGAAAATACATTTTTATAATTTTATGCACATTTGACAGCAGAAATAATAATCAAATTGTTGTACTATGTGTATGCTCTGCTATCTTTATATGACCAAGATATTACTGTTAAACAATACTATCTGGCCACACACATAACCATTGCTGTTAAGAAAGTTGCGATTGTGTGACTTGGAAATTGACATATAGAGACAGTTCTGATATAATTTCCAGGTAACTTTCATATTCTCAACATTTTGCAGTGTGGATTTCAGAAGAATGTTTTGTATCATCAGTTTATAGATGTGGGAAAGCATCCATTAGAAAGCTGAAGCTAACTTATTCTAAGATAACAGTCATTTAATTATACCATTGAATTTTGAGAGGAAAAACACAGTATGCTGTCTTGTCTTTTTCTTCTTTTCCATGTGTGGCTAGTTCATGTTTTGCTTTAGTAACATTTTTTGCCTGGGCAAATTTCCGTATTACACATTCTGATCACTTTACCTCTATCACCCTTGAAATTTTAAAAAACCTTTGATTTAGTGGCTTTTACGTTACAAAATGTTACGATATCTCTCATCATTTGATCAGCTTTGTTGGTACTTAACGTGGTAGTTATGCTTTACAAAAGATGCCCCTGTCGCTAAAATATAACACTCAAATGAAATTAAAACGTAAACTTCACAGTGTTTTTTGCATTTGTTCTATAAACATTATCTCACTCTGTGGCCCGGGCTAGAGTTCAGTAGCAGGGCAGCCATAGCTCATTGTAACATAGAACTCCTGGGTTCAAGCCATTCTCTAGCCTCAGGCTCTCCAGTAGCTAAGAAAGGCATGTGCTATCAAGCCTGGTTAATTAAAACCAAAACCAAAAAAAAAACTGTAGAAATGGGGTCTTGCTATGTTGCCCAGGCTGGCCTAAAGCTGTTCTCCTGCTTTGGTCTCCTGAAGTATTGGGATTACAGGCATGAGCCACCACACCAGGCTATCACAGTGCATTTTTTAAAAAGATAAAAATGTGTAAGCCCTGTTTGAGAATGTAAGGTGTCACCAAATATGATGCTGGGCATTTTAACTCATTTCTTTTTCTGAAGGTTGTTTTTATGCTACCTTATGAATGAACCATCAACGGTGCTAAAATCAAACATTTTGAAAATAGTTGACTTAATGGCTGTTTTGTATGAAGGGTATATACTTTGTATTATTTGTGTGCTTAAAACTGGTTATTTTCATGAATGTACTGAGCTAAATGTCAGAGCCAGCTGAAAATGAAAATGAGAACCATTTATACTTACTGTCAGCTGAACACTTGCATTATTTTTACCTTTATGGTATATCTCGTAGAAATTAGTTTTTGGGTCGTGGTTTTGTACATAGCAGAGCATCTCCCTCCCTGCGAGCTATTCAAAGTCAGTCCTGGACACAAGGGTCTGTCTGCCCCTGGCCCTCCACCCCCACCCGCGCGTGCCTGGCGCCTCTGTTGCCATCTGTCTCTCTTCATTCCTCCCTTCCAACACCCAGGGGGCCTTCTTCCCTGGCCCCCACGGGCAGCTCCAGGGTCCTGGAGCAAGCAGTGGGAGTCTAGTGCACCGATCGCGTGTTCAAAAAACGCTGGTCCCCATCTGCGGCCTTTCCAGGCTGGCAGGGCTCAGGGGCACGGTGCCACACATGGGGTGGTGGGGGATGTAGGGGCACTTCTGCTAAATGTCCCACCTCTTCCCTTTTCTCATCTCTTCCCCCAATCCCCACCAGGGGCTTGTCCCTGGTATGTGATTGGGTTGGAGAGTGTGGCGGGGATGACTGAGGCGTGGCTGAGGACAGGATGCTACAGTTCCAGCCCCGGTGGTGGCCACGCCGCCTGCCTGGGGATGGCTGAGAGTGGCTGTGGGGTCCACCCCTCTCCCGGTATGTGGAGAGGTGGGCTGGTCACCACTCTCGAGCCCTTTTAATAAATAAGTTTTTAGTGATAGTAGAGACAATCTTTTTGCCAATGAGGAAGTTGAGATCAATTGAGATAATTCAGATACAGGTACTATATTTTCCTTGGTATTATCAAATTTGATCTTTTTTCATCCGTCAGATTGGATTTATATGAATCAATTCACTCAAATAAGTGGTTACATTAAATAAGTTATTTTTTGTTTTCAGTACTTTATCCTGTGTCTTGCTCTTGTGGGTAATCCTTAACATAGAGTAGTCACCTCATTTTTAGTTCCCATTCGTCTCCATCCTCCTCCTTTTTTGCATCCCTATACTCTCCAGACTTCCCCCTAGATCAACTATGCAACTTCTGTATGTTAATTTAACAATACATACTCCTTCTTCAAATAATAATGTCAAAGCGTTATTATTTGACAAAGAAGTATGTCAAAGCATTCTAAATGTGTTGTCTTTACCCCTGGAGGCAAGAATTAGTTTTATTTGTAACTGGCAAGTCAAACTTTGGTACTGTAGGAAGCCCTGAAGCCTCTGTGACCAGAGGTTAGCATAGTGAAACTGAGAGAGAAATTGAGACATTTTAAAACGTTTTTCATATTAAGCTATGAAGAAAACTGACCTTCGTTGCACTTAGGTAGTAGACTACTTCCTAATTCATTCATAACTTTAGGTCCAAGTAGCCTTCTCTGAAATTAAAAACAGAACAAAACATAGTAAAAAAGATCGTAGGGTGAGATTATATGCCATCAAAATGATCATGAAATATGGCTATTTTTGTATATCTCTACCTTTTTTTTTGACAACCAAATGCTAAATCAAATTGATTTTTTTTTTTTTGTCAGTTAAATAGAAACTGTGGCCAGTTGTGGTGGCTTATGCCTGTAATCCCAGCACTTTGGCTGGGGCCGGGCCGGGGTGGGGTGGGTGGGGTGGGTGGGGGAGTGGGGGAGCTGGATCGCTTGAGCTTAGGAATTCAAGACCAGCCTGGGCAACAATGGTGAGACTCCGTCTCTACAAAAAAAAATACAGAAATTAGCCAGGTGCAGTGGCATTAAGCCAGTAGTTCCAGCTACTCCAGAGGCTGAAATGGAAGGATCACTTGAGTCCCAGAGGTGAAGGCTGCAGTGAGCCATGTTCCTGCTATTGCACTGCAACCTAGGCTACGGTGAGGCATGTTCCCATTATTGTGCTACAGTCTGGGTGCCAATGCCCCTTTCTAAAATAAATATACTAATAAATAACTAAAAACTATCAAATTATTTTCAAGGATAAGGAAGGACTAAGTAAACTCAGAGTAGTTTATTCAGAGGCCTAGATCAAAACATTACATGTATTTTTAAATTAATGTCTTTAAATGCCTGATTAAGTTCTCTGTATAAGTGCTCGGTAAAAATTGGTCATTTGTGGAAAATAAGTGGCTATTTGGTTTTCTATGCATAAAATTAAGATAAAAGTCTTATTTCCTCCTAACAGCCCTCTTCCTAGTCTATTTAAAACAAAAACAAAAGTTTTTTCTTGCCTTACATTTTTATGAAATAACTAATTTGTGTGAAGATTAAAATATTCGAAAATAATGAATTGCCAAAGCAAAATGAAGGAGTCAGATTTCAAAATTAAGTTGTGGGTGAGGCATGGGGATAGAAAGAAGGGAATTAAACATTGATAGGTAGAGTTTTAATTTAGTTCCTTAAAATTGATAGTGAAAAGAAAATAAGATACCTTCACAGCCGTACAACATAAAATGTGGTACTTTATAACTCAATAATTGCAGCCAGACCAGCTAACTTTTTTAAAACTTGGGGCTCTAGAATGTTCAGATGAAGGTAAATGTAGGATATAGACCCTCTTTAGATTGAGGAAGTGGGAGTTTTGACATCACATGTCATTTGGACTTAAAGCTATGAATTTGAAAGCAGTTTGGTTATATATATGTATCAAGGGAGGTACTGTATACCAGAAGGCTTTGAACTGCTTGGGAGAAGTGTTCTTAGAAGAACAGGGTAATTATTAATCATCATAATCTTTGTCAAGGTGCCTAAGTAACTCCCTTATGTAATAGCAGCCAGTGATTAGATAGCTTCACACCGAACAGGTTAGATATGTTCCTTCTGAATCAAAGAACCCTTTGCTTCATGATCTAGGCCTTATGTCTCACAGAATCCTTTATAATACAGAATAAATGGTTTAGAGGAAAGGCTCACATTCTGTATTCCTGGAATTGATATAGGATAATTTTCTCAAGGTTTTAGGACAGACCAAATGTATGTCCATCAAGCAACAAAACAAAGTAATTATGAAACTCTTGTGGGTTCTTTGGTAGAATTTTTATAGATATATAGTCTTTCTGAGAAGCAAACTAAAACTAGTTGTCAAGGGCTTTAGAGCCAATCAAATTCCTGGACATTAGGATTTGAATAAGTTGAATGGAAACCAGTATAGTTGCCAGTTTTAGTTCACTAAATAAGAGCATTCTAATTCCAATACTGAGTTTTAAAATTGATCTTTTTTCCTTTTTTTTTTTTGAGACAGTTGCACTCCACCACCCAAGCCAGAGTGCAATGCTGCGATCTTGGCTCATTGCAACCTCTGCCTCCCAGGTTCAAGCAATTCTCCTACCTCAGCCTCCCAAGTAGCTAGAATTACAGATGCCGGGTTAATTTTTTGTATTTTTAGTAGAGACAGGGTTTTGCCATGTTGGCCAGGCTGGTCTTGAACTCCTGACCTCAGGTGATCCACCTGCCTCAGTGTCTCGAAGTGCTGGGATTACAGGCATGAGCCACCATGCCCAGCCTAAAATGGATCAGCAAATAAGGACATAGTCTTATTTAAAAAATTGTCTTTGTAAAACCTTGCCACATTGTTCTTATTTTGCTATAGAATAAAAGTTATCTAACATTCATTTGGAATACTGTTTTGGAATCATTCATGTATTTTGCTGTCTGATTTTACAAATATGGAGAGCATAATTCAAAGACCATCCTTTAATCAGTTTTTTAAATGAAACTATTCTCAGCTGTAAAAAATAAAAATATCAGATTTATGATAATAGTCATCAGCATTCTTTTACATTGTGACGTTAGTTTTGTGAATTTCTGACAGGAATTTAAATTAGCATATCCATAAACAGCAATTAAAATTGTTTCTGAAGACTTATTCAAATTATCACATCACAAAAAAATGGTAAAAATATAAAAATAGGTCACAATTTATGGAACTTTTGTATATTGTGTATGTTTCCATAGAAATAGAGAAAGGAAATAAAGTAGAATGGTTTCTCTCTTGGTTATAGGCTGACAGATGAATTTTCTACAGCAGGCATATGTCACCAAAAAAAATGGGAATGGGCTAGTGCTTGGATATTAACTTAAAAATGGGATACAGGCCCGGCATGGTGGCTTGCGCCTATAATCCCAGCACTTTGGGAGGCCGAGGCAGGCGGATCACGAGGTCAAGAGATTGAGACCATCTTGGTCAACATAGTGAAACCCGTCTTTATTAAAAAATACAAAAATTAGCTGGGTGTGGTGGCACCCACCTGTAGTTTCAGCTACTAGGGAGGCTGAGATAGGAGAACTGTTTGAACCTGGGAGGTGGATGTTGCAGTGAGCCGAGATCGCGCCACTACATTCCAGCCTGGTGACAGAGCAAGACTGTCTCAAAAAAAAAAAAAGGGGGGGGGGGGATGCAGACTGAAAACAGTAAGGTCTCAGATTTGTCAGAAGCCTGGGAATCATTTTTATTTCTTTAACACCTATGTATATTATGTCCCTAATATCTGTTCTAGCTATAGTTATTGGCCTGTCTCCCCTCCTTGTCTTCACTCCCAGTGCCACTACTTTAATTCAGACCTGGAAAAGTATAGTCAGTCACTCACGCTGAATATTTGCTAAACACAGGAGTTTGTGTATAGAACTTTGTAGTAACCTGCTTGCTTACCCTGGCTTTTAATTTTTCTAATCCATCTGTTAACCCTTCAAAGTGAATTTACTTAAATGTGAATCTGGTACTGCTTGAAAGCTTTAATGGATCTCCCATGATCTGCCTGTTGCCTTTTTTTTTTCAATCAAAACTATCCAGTTGCTGCTGCTTTTGCTTCCATCCATGTTATTACAGTTTGATCATCCCTAATGTGAAAAACCAAAATCTGCAATCTTCCAAAATTTGAAACTGCCAACCTGATGCACCAGGTGGAAAATTCCACACTTGACTTTGTGATAGGCCACAGTCAAAACTTAGTTTCATGCATAGATATTAAAAATATTGTATAAAGTTACCTTCAGGCTATGTGCATAAGGTGAAACATTTATGAAACATAAGTGAATTTATGTTTAGAATTGCATCCCACCCCTAAGATAACTATTTCATGTATATGCAAATACCCCCAAAATCCAGAGCACTTTTGGTCCCAAGCATTTCAGGTAAGTGATAGGAAACCTGTTTTATGATCTCTTCATAGATCCTGTTTTTTAAATGCAAGTGTTTTTCTACTATGTAGCCTTCTCTGATCTTTTTCTAAGAGGTCTACTGTTTTTTGTAGTTCCATGTACCCCAGCTCTATTATAGCACTTTTGCAGTTTATAACAATTATTTATAGCCTCTCTACCCACTAGAACAGCAGTCCCCAACCCTTTTGGCATCAGGGATCAGTTTTGTGGAAGACAGTCTTTCCAGGGATGGAGTGTGGGGGTGGGCGAGTGTTAGTTTGGGGATAAAACTGTTCCATCTCAAGGTATCAGGCATTAGTTAGATTCAGAAGGAGCTTGCAGCCTAGATCCCTCACATGGGAAGGTCTGCATTTCTATGAGAATCTCACTACCACAGCTAATCTGGCAGGTACAGAGCTTTGAGGGTAATGCTTGTCCACAGCTCACCTCCTGTTGTGTGGTGGGGTGGGGGAGGGTGTTGGGGACCCCAGCACTAGAATATGAACCCCTGAGGAGCAGAATATCTATCTTGCACTGTCTCCCTCAGATAAAAGGATGCCATTTATTGTTAAACATGTAGTGCCTGCGTTTGTACCTAGGACATAGTAAGTATGTAAGTAAATTTTGAATTAACTGGGTCTGTTCTCCTTGATATAAGTATAAATCTTCAAAATAGCTCCTAAACCTAGATTGTAAAAAGAAAGGTCAGAGATGCATTTCTGTAGTTAATGGTTAAAGAAGGTGGAATTGCTAGTGATTAATGTCCAAGAGTATAACCATCCTTAGTAAAGAAGAAAATAATACCAAGAAAACAATTGGGCATCTATTCCTTTTAGGTTTCATCGGGTACAATTATCTCAAAGGACTAGCAATGCCAGGTGAAGATGAAACATATCCTGGTACTCATGTGTCCACTGCAACTGTAAAGGTGCTTTAACTTCAAGGGAACTTCAGAGCAGAGAACTTTCCCACAGTTAACTTTTCTAAATAGTTCAGTGGCCTTATTTACAGGATGAAAGTTCAGGTAGATTCTGTCGTCTCATTTCAAAAGAATAGATAACTGTCCCACAAATATGGGTACAGATACATAAACACTTAACAACATGCAGCAACATTTATAGGAACTAAACAGATTTGCAGCCTAAAATGGCGCTGGTCAAAATACATGTCGGTCTCTGCACAGAGATTCTGAATGATTTACAGTCAACAGTAGATGATGTTGTTAATATCTGTTTTTAAAAAGTTGAGTCCATCAATGTGCTAACTGATCCCTCGCACAATACAAGCAAGATTATATTCTTTGGAAGGATTTGGCACTAAAAGTCACTTCTAAGTTTGGCAACCATAAAATAAGTTGATTTATTCTGTTAGATACTAACAGATTTCTTTTCCAAAGTGGTAGTTGTAGGTACTACATAAAGTACAAGTTTCCCAACTATGGACATATTAAAATGCTGCAAGTTAGTGGTTCCCAAGCCAGTTTGATCACCATAGTTTATTTTGAAACTTATTAAAATAAACATTCGTAGGTTTCTCCCCCCCCCACCCCGGTCCTAGAAACAAGATGTTAGGTATCATCATTTGTAATTTTCTTACAGTATAGCGATTTCTGAAGAACCATATGCTGCACTATTTAATATGACGCAGAAATCTGCATTTTTGACAGTGACTCTCATCTGGGAATGCAAAGGCCTCATTCGTGGGATGCAGGCATGCATTCAACATAAACTTTAGGACAAATTAAGTTGATGTATGCTGCAGGTTGCTGTGAAAAGTTTAATTCCACTGAACTCATCCTCAATCTTCAGCGCTCCTAATGGGTGATATTTAGGACTGGCTCTGGGAACATGTGTTAATTTTTCTTAGTAAAACTTATTTAAAGCTTCAGCACTAATACTTCTCTAATTTTGGTATCATGATTCATTCTCAGCTTTAAAAATAAAGTGTCCTGGATCAGTTGCCTTTTGTGGTAACTCTAAGCATATACAGTTAACTCTTAACAACTCAGGGGTTGGTCTCCGACCCACCTCCCATGCAATCAGATTCACATATAACTTTTCATTCCCCAAAAACCTAACTGCTAATAACCTACTGTTGACTGTCAGCCTTAACAATAACATAGACTCTGTATGTTACATGTTACGTGCATTATATACTGTGTTACTACAATAAAGTAACT
Source organism: Callithrix jacchus (assembly GCF_049354715.1). Taxonomy (NCBI): domain Eukaryota; kingdom Metazoa; phylum Chordata; class Mammalia; order Primates; family Cebidae; genus Callithrix; species Callithrix jacchus. The sequence continues at coordinate 75,370,265 of NC_133512.1, read as the reverse complement.
AGAAGAAATCAAATGGGCTGTGTATGGTGACTCATGGCTAGTAATCCCTGCTTTGGGAGGCCGAGGTAGGATCATTTAAGCTCAGGAGTTCAAGATCAGCCTGGGCAACAAAGTGAGACCATGTCTCTACAAACCAGGCATGGTTGTGCATGCCTGTGGTCCTAGCTACTCAGGAGGATTGCTTGAGCCCAGGAGTTTAAGGCTACAATGAGCTATGATTTACCACTGCACTCTAGCCTGGGTAACAGGATGAGATCCTGTTTAGTTCAAGACCAGCCTGGCTAACACGGTGAAACCCTGTCTCTACTAAAAATACATAAAAATTAGCCGGGCACGGGGGCTGGTACCTGTGGTCTCAGCTACTCGGGAGGCTGAGGCAGGAGAATTACTTCAACCTGGGAGGCAGAAGTTGCAGTGAACCATGATTGCGCCACTGCATTCCAGCCTGGGCAACAGAGTGAGACTGTCTTGAAAAAAAAGAAAATGTTATTGATCATGAGGAGGAAAAATAAGTGGGAGTGGATCATAAAGGTGTTCATCATCATCTGGTTGAGTAGGCTGAGGAAGAGGAGTGGTCTCACTCTCTCGGAGGCAGAGGCAGAATAAAATTTGTGTGTAAATAGACTTGTACAGTTCAAACCCTTGTTGTTTGGGGGTCACCTTTAAAATTCCACATTCAAATTTGGCCCTTACTCGTATTGGTAATAACATATATAATTCTTAGAATAGTAAATGAGTGTTGGATTGTAAAATCATTGGCCTAGAGGAGTTGCATAAAAATGGAAATAAAGGAGCTCCTTGGCTTCTTTATTTTGTAAACGAGGGGCCAGACACAAAGTAAATTTCCAAGTCACCCTGAAGTCAGGCACTTTGAAGCCTAGCTATGAGTAAACTCAGTTATACTGGCTAATACCCATTTAGGTTTTCTGTTTATGGCATAAACTTTGAGGCCAGTCTTAGTTGTTCTAAGAAGTCAAAAGAAAACCTTTCTAGCAGAAGTGTTTTTCAAACATTAAATCCTAAATTTAAAAAAAAAAGTGACCAAATTAATAGAACTCAAGGAGTTTATCTTAGTCACATACCACTGGAAGACGATTTTTCAAGAAAATTAGACTTTTGATGGACTAAACTTTTGTCAAACAGGTAAAGTCTGTCAGACCAGAAACTCTCTCTTCTTAAGAGTGTTTAGATTTGTTGAGAAAGGAAGCCTTTATTTCTGAACTCCGCACTTAATATAACACTTCACTTCTTTATTTTTATGGATACAGATAATATTTGTGCTTATTTTAGGGGCACATGGGATATTTTCATAATTGTGTACCATATGTAATCAGGGTAGTTGGAATAGCAGTCACCTCAAACATTTATCTTTGTGTTGGGAATATTACAAATCTTCTGGCTATTTTGAAATACACTATGTAAATTATTACAATTTTCCTACTGTACTATATTTTCTTTATTTTTGAGACAAAGTCTCGTTCTGTCACCCCAGCTGGAGCACTGGCGAAATCTCAGCTCACTGCAGCATTCGCCTCCGAGGGTCAAGCAATTTTCCTGCATCAGCCTCCCAAGTAGCTAGTATTACAGGCTTGTGCCACCACACCCGGCTAAGCTTTATATTTTTAGTAGAGATGAGGTTTCACTATGTTGGCCAGACTGGTCTCGAACTCCTGACTTCAGGTGATCCGCCCACCTAGGTCTCTCAAAGTGCTGGGATTACAGGTGTAAGCCACCACACCCGGCCATAAGCATCTTTTAAAAAGGTGGAGGGGGCTATAAACTGTTATTTTAAGCATAGTAACAGTCCATCCTACTACTTTTACAGTGAATTACTGCAAGATGTTTAGACATTGTGATCTTTTTATTACAGTTACTGTTTACCTAAAGGTCAAACCAATAACTTTAGATCCTGACTTGCAATTCAAGAGTAGAAGTATCACCTCATTTAATACTAGTAACTTAGAAGAACAGCAGATCTGGCTGGGTGTGGTGGCTCAGGCCTGTAATCCCAACACTTTGGGAAACCTAGATGGGCGGGTCACCTGAAGTCAGGAGACCAGTCTGGCCAACATGGTGAAACCCTGTCTCTACTAAAAATACAAGAATTAGTTGGGTGTGGTGGCACAAGCCTGTAATCGCAGCTACTCAGGAGGATGAGGCATGAAAATTGCTTGAACAGGGTGGGGGGAGAGCATAGGTTGCAGTGGGCCAAGATTGTGCCACTGCACTCTAGCATGGGTGACAAGTAAGACTGTGTCTCAAAAATAAAAAATTAGAATAGTAGTAGGTCTTAAGATATTTAGATGTCTGGGGTATCTAAATATCCCAACTGAACTTTAATAATCCATTTTTAAAATTTACTTTGACATTAAAAATTGAGTCCTAATGCTAGTAAATAATTTTCATCATTCCACCTGTTTTTGGAATATTCATCAAGCACTTTTCTGAATGTCATTAGACTTCCTATATAGCTAACCTTGGATATAATGTGCAGGTTGGGTAGATTTTCTTTACATACCTGTCTTTTAGCTTGGTTGATACACCCTCAGAATGAAAGATATCAACTTGTTTATTACAGAACCAGATTACTTGATCCCATGTGTTGGAAGTCCCCAGCTTAGATTGGTTATTAAATAAGCATTCATTAGATTTTCAATTATTTATAAAAGCTAAAGAACCATAAACTATTTCAGCAAATTAAAATAATACAGCCAAAGCATATAGATAAATATATGAAACAATATAGTAAATACACGAGACAAAAAAATTTAGTCTTTCATTAGTCTGGAACAGATTTGTATGTGTGTGATTGTTTCTGAGACTACAGACAGGCGTTTTGTATCCTTAACTCCTCCTGTGTTCAGTATATTATTCTGAAGATTAGCCAGGAACAGAAAATATGCAATTGAATTTTCCTTGGTTCAAGGTATAAGCTAAACAGTCTTTCCCTGCACAAATTCTTAAGCTGCCTGTGTTTCACCAGAGTGTAGATGGAGACAGTTGGAATCTTGTTTGTCATTGATGGGTGTCATTATTTAGATGATGGGGCATTTGGCTACTTTGAAAGTTATGTTTACTCCCTGTGTTACCCTCACTTTATTGAATTTCTTTACTTTGACTTTCAGAGCCCTGGGCAGAAATCACATATTCATTTGGAGGACTTTGTTATTTTATTGAAGTTTAAGTATAGGGTCTCCCCAAAGTGGAAACCAGAGTAGCCCATGATCATTCTCTGTGGGATTCCTTAACTAGTAAGGCAAAAGAAAATGCAGTTGCACTTAGACGAGTGTGTGAGTAAAATAAAGAATTGTGAAGTGCAAAGGGCAGAGATTTTTTTAAGATTACTATTTTAACTCCCTCTGACTAATAAATTCAAGGCTACCCGGACAAATGAGGTGTAGACTTTAAACCTTCCAACATTCCATTGTGTTAATCATTCTTCCTGTTCCAAGAGACAGTAAGGGATAAGTTAGAGTGGCTACAGTTAATAAATAATGTGCTATATAAGCACCCAAGAGTAGAGATAAGGATGGAATTAAGGGTGTTAAAGAAAATATGACCTGCCTCTTTTGTTTACCATTCAATTGTTTTTGCTGTCCCTGGAGACTTACATCTCTGTATTCCTAGGACCAAAGTTTACACAAGTGCCAAATATATGAACAAGAACACCCAATTAAAATTCCTCTGAAACATTGTACATCTTAAGAGATGGGCTGTCAAAAATGTCAGTCTTGCTATGTTAAGCATAAACCTAAGTATTAGTGGAAACTGATACTATTTAGGATTTGCCTGAAACCCTCTAAGGTAGAGGTCCACAATCCCGGCCCTGACCGGCCTCACCAGCAGGAGGTGAGCAGTGGGCCAGTGAGCATTACGCTTGAGCTCAGCCTCCTGTCATATCAGTGGCGCCATTAGATTCTCATAGGTTTGTGAACCCTATTGTGAACTTCACGTGTGAGGGTTCTAGGTTGTGCTGTCATCATGATAATTTAATGCCTAATGATCGGAGGTGGAAGAGTTTCATGCAGAAACCATCTCCCCTGGCCTGTCTTTGGGACCACTGTTCCAAAGATGTCCAGTGTTAACTAACCCCTCTCCTTACAAATTAGTTTGCCTAACAGCTGACTGATTTGTTTAAACAGCCACAGTATATTGGGGTAGTTTATTGCCATCTTTGGTCAGCTTTTTTCCTCTGAGTCCCTAGAGCTGAAGACAATATCCTAAGTTGATTATGTCTCACAAAACATGAGTAAAATAAGGAACTGGTTAGGTAATTGGCAAACAGCAAAGATTATTTGTACTTGTAGCTTGTTCCATAAGTAGACTTTTACCAAGTAAGCAGTTTGAGAAATAACCTTAAATTTTTTCAAGTGTTATTTTTAATTCTTCCGGAATATTTTCATTAAAAGAATTTCAATTATTCTGGAAAGTTTTAGGAGATACTTGAAATGTGAGATGTTACATTTAAAACTATGAAATTATCAACCTAAGTATATGATTGTACCCATGTGGCAGTAAACTTAAAACTTTCAGGGGTTTTTTGTTTTTTGTTTGTTTATTTTTTAAGAGTTGTTAAAAGGGGGGAAAGGGGAGGCATATGTAAAGGGAGACTGGCTTGCAAAGCCTAAAATATTTATTGTGTAGTCCTATACAGAAAAAGGTTGTGTATTCAGGACAAGAGCAATTAAAGGAAATTTTCTGGATTTAAGACTTCTAAAAATAAATAGTGCTCAAATTGCACTTGTAAGCCAGAGACCTTGCCTGGTCATCAAAGGTTCAAAAGAGGGAAGCCAGCTTAGCCAAGAGTCAGAATACAAATATTCAGAACCGATTAATAGGCAAATAATTATGTATACTGTGTCCCAGCCAGTAGATGGAATAACATGCCACCATTAAAATAAATTTATATTAACATGTAAAAATGTTTGGAAAATGTTAGTTTAGGGCTTTTTACCCATATCTTAGCGACATATGAAGAAAATAAAGATAAATCACAAGCAACTAGAAAATAGACATTATGGCTTTAGTACATAAACTGGTGGGATTTTTACACACTTACACAATAGTGATAGGTGGTTGTGCAGCAATACTCTGAAAGTATCACATAGCGAGTATCCTTATTTTAAAGAGAAATGGAAGCTAATCAGGTAAGTAAATTGTGAGCTGAGGTCTATATCATGCTCACTATTCAGAGAGAATAAAGTAATAGGATAAATGACAATGAATGCTTCCTCACTGGGAAAACAGCCTTCAAAGATGGCACTAATTTACAGTTCTAATGCAATGGAGTCACTAATTACTATGAGTACTTTTTTTACTTGGCAGATTACTAATAAAGTTAATTGGATACAATAAAGGTGAAGGTTTCTTTTAAAACGACAGACTCAGTGAGGCATAAACATAGAACAATTATCAAAGCTATATTGGACTTAAATATTGGTCATGAATCTTTGCACACCCCATAGGTAGTTGCCCTCCTTGGGCAGCTTTTCTTTGACTCCTGTGCCAAAATACAAAATAAGGGCTGTGTGTTTAATCACATTTCCCAAAAGGAGAACTTCATGAGGCACTAATGAGTAATGTTTATGAATGATTTTACAGGAGAAATTACAGAGAATGTTTAAATTGCAAAAATACCCTTCCCCCTTTTCCCCCTACAAAATCCTTTGCAGTTATCACCTAAGCGTTTTAGGTGTGTAGTTTAAAAAACAAACACAAGACCTGTCTTAGCAATTTAGATATGCAGTATTGTTTCTCCTCAGCTTTTCTTTATCACTCTCACCTGCCCAGTCTTTGTAACTCTTATTTCTTATGCAGAACAGTTTAGCATTTGACCCTAATATCACAAAAAAGAAAAAAAAACAAATATAACAGTTGAGGGCAGGATACAAGCTGAGCAAGTGTATTTCTGATACTTGCTTAGGAAGTAGGAAATGTGATCAGATTTTGTTTTCTACCATGTGATGTTGATTTGCAAGGCCCCATTGAGTGCAGGACTACTAGTAACGAACCCTGTAACTTCTTGTCACAGAGGGACACAGCCATATATAAAACAGCATCTGCGTTTGGCATTTGGGGAACATCGTAGTACATTTAACCAGCTATTTTTACTAGGTTTTTAGCAGGGTGTGACTGCAGTTCAGGATCTTTGTTTGCTTCTTTCTTTTGAGACAGGGTCTTTGCTTTTGTTGCTCAGGCTGGAGTGCAGTGGCATGATCAAGGCTCACTGCAGCCACAACATTCCGGGGCTCCAGCGATTCTTCCACCACGGCCAAGCAAAGCTGGATTATGGGTGTGAACCACCACATATATCTTGATTAAGGTCTTGTCTGGGCCTGCAAAGGTTTGATTTGCTTAACCCCAGCACTTTCCCTCAGTGTGTAAGTCCTTAGCCAACATTAACCAAGGTAATAAAGAGTTGAAAGTTTTAATCATAAGTAGGTGGAGGAGCATTTAAACTGGTTTAATAAACTTGAAATACGAATACCTTAAATATTCAAATAACAAAGCACTTGTGAAACATTCTTTTATGGAAAGATCACAATTTTCCATTCAGCACACTTCATTTGGCTGGGTTCCTTTTTTTTGTAATAAATGGAACGTTGAGAATTCCAAAGCAAATTTGTTCTTTTTGCACAAAAAGTTCACTTTGTTGACTTTCATGCCACCATAGGTATCTTCCATCTGATTCTGCACAACCTACTGCCTTCACCGTATCTGGGACCATCCAAAGAAATGATTCCAAGAAAGCTTTATGTGGTTTAACCTCTTAACCAGTGGTTCTTAAAATAGCGACTCTCCTGCATCAGAATTACTGTAGATTCTGGACAAATGTAACAAGTCCACATCAAATCAGTTCTATATTTTGAAAAGGTAACTGTAATAAAAAGATGGGGTTTTTTTGAGATAACTGAAACGGCAGTGAAAACAATGTCCCCACTTTTAAAAAATGGTGTAATATTAGACTCATTTATGGAATGTTTTATGAAACAGATAAGTATTTTAATAAGCCTTTTAGGAATGCAGATATTATAGGGGATAACATGAACAGTGGTAAAGAGGGGGGCATATTTGAGCAGTGATTTTTAAAGAGCTATGAATTTACAATGCAATTCTAGCAGGAAAAGAACATCTATTTTTGAGCTGCAGACAGAATTGCATCACAGCTGAGATTTCATAGTCCCCGTCCTCTCTATTACTGTTGAATTACATGATTAAAGGTAACTATATGTATACGTGTGTGTGTGTGTGTATGCATACATAGTATGTTTAATTGTTGGAGGTCAGAGAATATTAAGGGAATACCACTTTCAAAAATTAGGGGGTGGGGGGGAGAATTCACCTGGCTGATGAGTTAAAAATGAGAAAAGGATTAGCAGTCATCAAAACTTCTAAGTAGTTATTTCAGTTTAAACAAACATGGTACTACTCAAATGACTGTTGATGGGCTATTAAATTACATTAGTATTCTCTGAACCCTAGTCATAACTGGAAGGAGTCTTTTGAGAAATGGAAAAACCAGGTTCTTTGTACATAAGGAATATATCTTTTAAACACTTCCAATGTATAGATTAAGATGTGATTGATGAAAACCCTCCGTTTTCTGATGATGGATTTATGGAACCAAATTATTTGCAATTAAGAACCAGCCATCTGATTGCCAGTAGAGAGTGGAAAATAGGGAAAGGCAACATGTCAGTGTGATTTCTGGAGTAGTCATTCTTACTGGCTTAGGACACGAAGCTTCATTTGTTCCAAGTTCCCAGAAAATAAGCCTGAATGAGTTTAATAAGAGTCAAGTTACTTCCAGGGATGCTTCTCTCTTTCCTCAGGTATGCAGAGCTTAACATTTTTGTGCTGTGAACCTTCTGACAGCCCCAAAACATGTCAAGAATGTTTTACTTGTATATTACATAATGCACACACATATTCTAAATTTCATCTACGGACTCCTAGTTAGAAATCCCTTGAGCAAGGGGTGTTAGGGTTCTGAGAGAAGGCTGCTAAGTACTATGAGGCTTGTAACTTGCTTCAGTACCCTGTTCAGTTTGGGAATATATTGTGTTATTCTAGTTTCCAGCTCAATTGGTTTTCGGGAAACTAGCCTATTTAAAAGTGGTTCAAATGAAAACCCACAGGGAGGTATTTTTCTTGAGTTTAAAAACAAAACAACAAAAAAAAAACCCCTAAGAGGCCAGGCGTAATGGCTTACACCTGCAATCCCAGCGCTTTGGGAAGCAGAGGTGGGCGGATCATTTAAGGTCAGGAGTTCAAGACCAGCCTGGCCAACATGGTGAAACTCCATTTCTATAAAATACACAAAAAATAGCCAGACGTGGTGGGTCTTACCTAGAGTCCCAGCTACTCGGGAGGCCGACGCAGGAGAATCGCTTGAACCCGGAAGGCAGAGGTTGCATTGAGTTAAAATGGTGCCACTGCATTCTAGCCTGGGTGACGGAGTGAGACTGTCTCAAGAAACCCTAAGAGAAAAAAAACTTCAGCCCCCTTGAAGCCAGTCTGACTAATCAAGAGAGAGGTAATACATCCCAGTTTTGACCTTTTCTGGGAATAGCCCTTTTACTGTATGTGATATATTATTGGCATCTCATTCTGCACAGTCCAAATGATGTAGGCGATATAGTGACTGGTATATTGCTATGGACCCCGAAGATCCACTGCAAGGCCTGCCAACACTTGACACATAAGGAGCCCCTTCCCCGACATCTGCCTTGCTAGCTTGCGGTAGGGTGCCCTAGTAGAAACTACCAAGCCACCCGAAAGTTAACTTCTCTAGAAGAGCGAGATGTAGGCGGCTGCGCTGCGAGGGCAGATTCGCCGCATGCCTGTTGGCCAGAGCGAGTCGGAGCCTGGAGTTAGGGCATCCAGACTGGCCAGTATGATACAGGGCGTAGCCCAAGCCGCCCTCTGCGTCTTGTGGAACGCCGCCCTCCAGCCTAGGAGAGGCTGCCGCCAGGAGGGGCAGAGGGGCTTTTTCTCCCCGGGTCTGAATACTCCGGGTGGCGCCGGCAAACGGGTCACAGAAAGGCGCCCAGTAAACTGCAGAGGTGCAGCTCGGCTCCAGAGACCGGAAACCCCCAGAGCCGAGCCTACCGGTCGGCAGTATTCAACAACCCTGCCTTCGGGGTCAGACGAGAGAACAGCTGACCCTACCGCCCCAGGAGCCCCAGAAACGCACTTCCGCCGCGCGGGCCTCCCTCCACAAGGTGCGCGTCCTAGGCCGACTCACTTCCGCTCAGCGTTTTTTGCGACCTGGGGAACCAGAGCTTTCCTTTTTGCTTATTCGGGCTCCTTTTGACTGTCCTTTTTCATTTAACTCCTTTCTACCCTCGTCTCCTCCAAAAAAGCAGTCTGGTGTCACTCCCGACTTTTCCTGGCTGGGACACTTTTAGCTTACAGGCTGATCGCAGCACAGCGGCCATCTTCCGTAAATCCTGGCAGCAGCAGCCAGCCTCTTAATTGTCCTGTGTGCCCAGAGGAAAGAAACACTCATATTTCCTGATTAAGCTAAGGGAGGCAGGAGCAATAATGGCCCTGCTATAGGACTGACTTTTATTTGAATTCCAACTCTTCCGCCACCTTAATAAGCGGTGTCCAGATTTTAAAAGTTAATTTATCTGAGCCTCTTGTTAAATTAGGTTGATGAGATGATGCATGCGAAGCCCTTACAGCAGTGCTAGGCATACACTATCCACATAAAGGTTAAAAGTAAGGAAAAACTATGGGGATTTATTGAGTATCTCTTTGCCCAGCGACGTAATAGTCATGTTAACTATGCAAAGTGCCTTTGATTGTCCATGCCCGTGGGGACAAGACATGGGAATGTCCTTCTCCCACCTGTAATCAGAGAGCAGGTGTTTGAGAACTCTTAAATATGTTTGCCCTCTCCCAAACAGCCTTTCGGGCTCCTAATTCCTACGTTGCCACGTTTATTCAACTTGGCTCACTCCTTTTTGTAGGGCTTTGTACTCAATGAGTATTCCCTTAAGGGTGGTGGACACAGGAATGTTTGGTAGCATCATGTTTTTAATTTAACAGGGTAAATGGATATGAAACATCTTCCCAAGTACATCTTAAGCTGCCCCCTGATAGCAAGCCATAATACTCCCAAACTCTTGGGCCCTACACCCCTTCTCCCCCTCCCCTGCTTTCATTCTTTGTCATTGTTTCATGGACGGCTGGTTTTGGGACCAGGTGTAGATGATAGGAGGTGTCTTTAAGAAACAGCCAGTGAGAAATGCTAGGTTTTTTTTTTTTTAAGTTACACTGATAACTGAAATAGCTATCTGTGTTGCTTGTGATAATTTATAAGGAAATGATAATGAATTAAACATACAGAAGATTATCTTCCACACACACACACACACACACACAAAAAGAACTCCAAATTTGTGACACCATTTATAATCCACTTAGTCTTGAGATACTGAGTAATGGAACTTTCTCCTCCCAGGCTGAGTTGTGAACTTGGGTTTGGTTTCTTTCTGCAATCTCTGCAGGGCCATAAATTTGTCCTTCAGACTATTCTCGGTGGCCCCTAACTGAGCTTCAGTGATACCATCAGTAACTGCAATTCACACTGGAGTCAAATTATCTGATTCCTACACCAGTTGGAGAACTGGAGATTCCTTAGAACGTTCAACTGTCATGTTTTCAAAGTTGACATGGAAAATTTTACATGAAGCTTAAAAATATTACTAATCTGAGGTGACAGATTAGAAGTGTTAAGCTCTAAAATTAAAAGAGCAGTTTGTTTTGAGGCAGCATTGATTGGGAGGGAGCATGGGGCATATAAGTATACATTTCTATATAATGTAAAAATCTTAAAGATTTACGCATTTTATGTAAACTATACTACAGTAAAATGAAAATGAAAGAATAAGACATGATCATGGTTCAATAAAATCGTGTACCAGGTGTAATTTCTGTTAAACATTTATATTTTTATGTGTATATGTACCTTTTGTGTGTTTGTGTTAAGGATATGTATTAAAATGGTAATAACTTCCTCTTCCTATTGGGATAATGGAGAGTTTTGTTACTTTTTATGTCTTTTTTTTAACATCTTCTGCAATGATAATGTATTGCTTTTGTAAATACGAAGTTATTTTGTAAATCTTCATTACTCCTAAGAGATGGGTATTCTGTTAGCTAACTACTCAATTCCTATGTATGAAAACAAAATACATAATGCCTGCTTGATAAATCAAAAAATAGAAACATTACTTAATCTAGAGTTGCCTCTAAAAGAATGTTGCCACTGGCATTTGAATTTTAGGTTGTCTTAGTCCTTTTATTTTAAGCTCTTGGATATGAAGGGTTGAGTGAGTTCCTCTTTTTCTCTCTTTTAATATATATGTATGTTTAACCTTGCTAAATAAAATTGAAAAGATACAGTGTATCTCAATGCAATTTTTTAACATTTATTTTCATCCAGGTTACCCTACCCTTTCCCTTTGTCATTCAGCAGGCAGAACAAGGAAAAACTGAACTCCTAACCAAAAGGTACTTTGAATAGCAATCAATATCAAGTTAGAGATAAAATATAAATATTGCCTAATATAAAATGAGTTCTGAGGGGACAGAAATACAGCTTCTCAGTTATCATAAGTTACATCATTTTCTTTGAGAGAGCCTTTTTGGCTTGCATCTTTTACTGATTATCTTACTACTGTGGGAACTGTATTATCTAAACAGTTACAGCTTGTGTATTTAGCGCCCTCTAGTGCATTATTTTAAAATAACAAATAGCATAGTTGATCATACTCCAAGCCGCGAGAAGAAATGTAAATGTCAGTCCACCTCCCCCCTTTGCACCTACGTGTTGTTTCCTAGCCATGAGACATTGGGCTGTGACCTTAGAGTAGTTCTTTAATCTCTAGGCTTCGGTTTTCTCATATGTAAAACGAAGATGATAATCATAAATACTGGATAGGGTTCTTCTGAGAACTGAATGGTCTCTGCCTGTGATGTGAACGCCTAGCACATAGAAGTTCGAGTAGTGCTAGCTACTCTTATAGATCGAGTCAGTACTAAACATGATTGAAGACAAGTACTCAATCTTGGCTCAGATGTCCGAATCTGCTAGTAGGAAAGTAGAAAATGTTAAAGAGGAACCAAAAATTAAAGAATGAAAGCCTAGGTTTGACCCTCGTCTCTAGTTTCCTTTTACTGAGTCAATTGATGCCATTTCTGAAGTCTGGGAACATATTAAATTCCTTTGCATCCTTCACAGTGCCTATAGTGGCACACTGTCAACAAATATTTGTGTTAATGTTCAAGCTAAATGGTTAGAAAACAAGATGAAGAATGATAGAAAATTATTAGTGTAAAAATTTATATTTGGATTCAACTCTGTTCTTTGAGTCAGAAGCCAAATACCATTTTTCTGACTGTGGCTTCAGAACAGGCTGTGGACAAGATTTGTGTTATCCATGTGCAAATGTGAAAGCAGCATAATTACACTATGTGTTTCATATTTTCATTATGCAACTTTTGTGACTCATTACTGACAAATCAAGGAGAGTAGGTTCTAGAATTTTTCTCTCATCCATTCTCACCCATTTTCAGCACTGCATAGGCTATACAGCTACAGTTTATTTCCTCAGACACATCTGAAGAGATACCTTCTCCACATAATCTATGTGACTATAGTTTTTTTCCTGCACTGCCATACGTGGACTTTGGTATGTAACACCAGTACTTCTTGGGCTCTCCAAGAACCCCGTTGCTTGAGGAAAGCATTGGATGCTTCTCACCCTTGAGTCCCTACAATCTTTGGTTAGGTCTATATATAATAAATGTCCCTATTATTTTTCTTGTGTGCTTTATATTGGACACGTCACCGTGTTGTCTATCCTTCCATTGCCTCAGTGCTAACCCAGACCAATTTTCTCACGAAAGGTACATGATACAGTTAACCATGCATTGTGCCTCTATTAATGCTTGGACACTATGCTAAGCCTTTTACATAAATTACATCTCTCACAACCACATCCAGTAACAGAGAGAGTCTTGCCATTTTCCAGAGGGGAGAATTGCCCTAGTTCACACAGATAAGTGGCAGAGTCAGACTTTCAAGCCAGATCTGCCTCTAGAACCTGTGGCTTCAACACTGCATCAGAAACTCCAAAGGGAGAATTTTGAGTTTTGTGTCTCCAGAAATACCTGCGAGGAAAATGTGAAGCTCCCTTTAGGCAGTTCTGAGGCTTCCTCCTTTTAAAGAAAACCCACCTATCCCTGATAATTACTAGAACTGCAATGACTCACATTTACTTGGCACCTCACAGTTTTCAAAGGTTGCCCATGGGATATCTCATTTTATTTTCCAGAAAACCTTTTGCATTCATCATCAGCTGAGCCTCCAAGCTGGGGAAGCAAGTTCTTTTCTGGCATAAGATTGCAGCTCCTATTATTTACCCTTCAGGGGATAAACTGCAAATCACAAGCCTTAGAGCTGGGAACACAGCTGGCTGTGCAAGCATATAAAAAACCTTGGCAAAACGGCGGCGGGGGGGGGGGTTCACATGCTGGCTGTCCTGATTATAGTGCATTGGGCAAGGAGCTCTCCCACTGGAATCTATCACAGAACCTTGGTGGGCAAAACCACATTCAGCTGTCCTTCAGTCAGCCAGGGCCTTCCCTTCTCGTGTGCTCATTCAGTTACGCTACGCCTGTGGTCTCTTACAAGCTTTTCCTCTCCTTAACACTCTCTTACCCCAACTGCTACCCCCAAGTCTTTCTTACCCTTAAAAGCTTCCTCCTGGTTTTACACCTTAACCTCTTTGTAGGATCCCAGTAAATGCCAAAGCTTATGGGGGTGGAAGATTATAAATCAAAGCCACAGACACAGACATGGGGGAGGAGCCGCCCAGGGGGTAGAAGGGCCACAACTTGAAAACAAATGAGCGTCTTTCATCTCAGTGGGATTTTTGTGTTTTAAGGTCTGCAGTTCCAGTGAGGTACTAAATCAAGCTATGGTTTCTGGGACTTCTAGGAAGAACAATAACGAGAGAATTGTTCTTATGTATTTCCTGAGTTTCAGCAAAACCTGGGGGCCTAGAGAAGTCCTGTTATTAAAATTTTAAGCGTCATTTCTCCTTTAGCAAAAGAGGTTTCACATTTGAAAGCAGCTTAAAGCATAGCGTCAACCATTCTTTCTTCCACAATTGAGAAATTCCATTAAATGATAGAAGGGGTCAGATTTGAGAGATCTATCATTTAAGAAAAGTTAAATTTTGTCAGTTCTCAATTATCTGTGCTAGTCGAGGGGATCAGGGACAGAATTCCACTGGGACTTTAATTCACTGTTCATTTGCATTTGGCATTATGAGGCATTTTAGTAATGAACACTTTAATATGGGTGTGCCTGCAGTTCTGGAAATTTACAGCTGTTTATAGCAAATAACTAAGCTACTCAGTGAAGACGCTGACAGCGTTGGAATGCTGTCAAATGGCTATTCCAGCCTCTGGACCAACTCTGTTTACTGAGGCCTGGGAACAGAATAGACTTTGGCTTCAGACAGGAAGGTTTAAATCCTTAGACTCACATATCGAGCAGTTTAGGAAAAAAGAAACTACTGATGCTGCTGTGTAACTTCAGATTCATACCAAGTACCTTGACCATGGTATCAGTGACCTCAGAAGTTGTGAGGGAGTTCTCAGACAAAACTTTGAAATATAATCCAGCATTCAATCAGGTATTATTTTAATCTTAAATAGTCTGGATGGGTTGCAAACTTCCATCAATAGAGGAGAGCTGCTAAGTACTTGAGTTAAGAGGACTTGAGACCAACTCCTGTATGAATTGTGACATTCTGTCTATAGAGTATAAAGGGAACTAACTCAGCCTGGCCCAGGAAGGTCACAGACCAGAATCACTGGCTGAAATCTGTGGCCAGTGAGCAACCTCAACTCAACAGGTAAGTATATTTTGTGTTTCTAATAATCCAGAAAGTTCAAAATTCCTGTTAAGAAGTTGCTGCTGGCCAGGCACAATGGCTTACACCTATAATCCCATCTCTATAAAAAATACAAAGAAGCCAGGCATGGTGATGGGCACCTGTAGTCCCAGCTACTGGGGAGGCTGAGGCAGGAGGACTGCTTGATCCCAGGAGGCAGAGGTTGCAGTGAGCCAGGATAGTGCCACTGCACTCCGTCTTCAAGAAAAGGGGGAAAAAAAAAAAGACTGCTTGCTGGAAGACCTGAGACCTTCCCATAGCCACATGAATGGGCATGGAAGTGAACTCTCCATCAGGAGAGCTTTCAGATGAAAAGGTAGAAGCCCAAGCTGGGCGAGGTGGCTTCACACCTGTAATTCCAGCACTTTGGGAGGCCAAGATGGGTGGATCATGAGATCAGGAGTTTGAGACCGGCCTGACCAACATGGTGAAACCCTGTCTTCTTAAAAAAGAAAAGGTGCCCAGCACCGTGATTACAGCCTTAGGAGAGAACCTAAAGGCACCTAGCTAAGCTGTACCCCAGATTTCTGACCCAAAGTAACCATGAGATAATAAATGTTTGTTGCTTAAAGCTGCTTTAGAAAAAGAAGTTTCTGCTCTATGGTTTATCCGCAGTCAACTTACTCCGTGTGTTAGTACGTGAACCATTACAATTCTTAATAATTCATTTGAATGTGCACTAAGTGGCAGATGTGGCCTTGAGTTCGCCATACTGCCCAAGAAGCCAGGTGGCAAGAAGGCTCATTTAAGCAGCCCTCCTACACAAAACTGCACCACATGCACAAATTCTGAATGGTCTGTAGGAGGAGGGGGTGGTTAGAATCAGGCAGAAAGAGCCAGAAACCAAGTGCCCAAGCATTCATGATCTGCTGAAAATACCAGATGAATTTCTGCAGTTTCCTTACCATCCATGTTATATAATATGCCCTGGATTAAGAACTCATTCTTAGCCAGGTGCGGTGGCTCACACCTGTAATCCCAGCACTTTGGGAGGCTGAGGCAGGAGGAGCACCTGAGGTCAGGAGTTGGAGACCAGCCTGGCCAACATGGTGAAAGCCTGTCTCTAGCAAAAATACAAAAATAAGCCGGGTGTGGTGGCGGGTGCCTGTAGTCTCAGCTACACGGGAGACAGAGGTTGCAGTGAGCCAGAATTGTGCCATTGCACTCCAGCCTAGGTGACAAGCAAAAAACTCCATCTCAAAAAAAAAAAACAAAAGAGACACTACATTCTTGATCACTGAGGTAGAATTGGGTCCATGTGCCCATAAACAAAAGAAAGCTTGACTAATGCAATGGTATATTCTTTCCAAAGAACACATTTGCTTTCAGATGAGGAAGTTAGAGCACTGTTCTGCTAAATGTTTAGATTTGGTATTAACTTAGGATAGGGAGTCAACTGTAACAAACATGCCAAAATTGAGTAGCAGTTCAGCAATGCTGGGGCCTCGTTTCCTTCTCTGTGCTGTGGCCCTCAATTCATGGCTTCCGTTTCACTGCTTAAGATAGCTGCTTCAGATAGCTGCTTCAGCTCCTACCCTCACATCTGTGCTCCAGCAGAAAGGGAGGAGTTGAAGACACTCCTCCTTTTTAAGGATAACAATCTGGGCCAGGCATGGTGGTTCATGCCTATAATCCCAGCAGTTTGGGAAGCTGAATTGGGTAGATTGCTTGAGTTCAGGAGTTTGAGACCAGCCTGGGCAACAGGGTGAAACCATCTCTACAAAAAATAAAAAATTACCCAGGTGTGGTGGTATACATCTGTAGTCCAGCTATATGGGTTGGGGGTGGGGGGGTGGGTAAGGCAGTAGAATCACTTGAGCCCAGGAGTCTGAGGCTGCAGTGAGCCATGTTCTTGTCACTGCACTCCAGCCTGGGTGACAAAGTGAGACCCTGTCTCAAAAAAAAAAAAAAAAAATCTCTATGTTACATAACATCACTTCTACTCCCATCTATGGTCACATCTGGCTGCAAAGGAGGCTGGGAAACTGGGTGACTGTGTATCCAGCTAAAAATTCTGTTATATAAGAAGAAAAGTACAGATTAGAAGATAACTAGCAGTTTCTGCCAGGATTTTCTTCCTGTGGTTTACCCCTCCAAACATATCTGATTAATATTCCAACTGCTGGGCTAAAAGCCTATTTAATTCCCTATGTAAAGAAAATGTTGAAAACTAGGGGCTTGGCCAGGCACAGTGGCTCATGGCCTGTAAACCTAGCACTTTGGGAGGTCAAGGCAAGTGGATCATCTGAGGTCAGGAGTTCAAGACCAGCCTAAGCAACATGGCAAAACCCCGTCTCTACTAAAAATACAGAAATTAGCCGGGCATGGTGGTGGCCACCTGTAATCCCAGCTACTTGGGAGGCTGAGACAGGAGAATTGCTTGAACCCAGGAGGTGGAGGTTGCAGTGACCCAAGATCACACCACTACTCCAGCCTGAGTGACAAAGCAAAACTCTGTCTCAAAAACAAAAACGAACAACAAAAAAAAAAAACTAGAAGCTGTTTTGCACCCTCCATTATTTTTGGATAGCACAACAGCAAATACAAATCAGTAAGAACTTAAGAACTAACATCATGAGACTGTATACCCAGTAATAATGACAGTAGGATTTCTATGTCTTTCCTGATAGACGTTCCTAAAAGAAATGTAGACATTTATAGCATTCAGTCTCATGGTGGCAATTTACATTATATCATTTCAATCACCACCATCTTCATGGTGATGATGACAAATGGCCAGTACTATTGTGTATGTCAGGTGGGGTGGGGAGAGGACTTTAAATCTGACCTATCATGCAATTGAAAGAAAGTAGAAATTGGGAGAATTGGATTTCACTTCTAACTCTTCACTGACCAACTGTCCCTGTGTCACCCTGAATCAGTAACCTAAAATCTTTTTTTTTTTTTTTTTTGAGACAGAGTCTTGCTCTGTCACCCAGGCTGGAGTGCAGTGGCGAAATCTCAGCTTACTGTGACCTCTGCCTCCTGGGTTTAAGTGATTCTCCTGCCTCAGCCTCCCGAGTGGCTGGGATTACAGGTGCCCACCACCACTCCTGGCTAATTTTTTTGTATTTTTAATAGAGACAAGGTTTCACCATGTTGGCCAGGCTGGTCTCGAACTCATGACCTCAAGTGATCCACCAGCCTCAGCCACATAAGCCATTGCACCCAGCCCCTAAATTCTTAATGTTTCCATTTCTCCATCTGTGAAATGGAAATTAGTTACATGTGATTTTCCTAATCCCTAAGATAGTTATGAAAATCAATTATTCCTCCCTGTATTCCTTCAAGTACTCTTGGATACCCACTATGTGTCAGATACTGAGAACAAGACACACATGCTCCCTGTCCCCACAGAGATCTAATAGGTGAGGCAAAGCAGTATGTTTTGAGAATTATCAGCTGGGATACATAGGTGAAGGGTTACTGTCAAGTGGCCACCAACTATCCATAGCATTCCTTGATCCTTCACAGTCCCCTTCATATGTCTTCCCCAAGGCCAAAGTGGGGAAAGAGGTGAGAGATAAAGTGAATATGGTCCAGACTGGTCAAGCTGCCGTTTATACTCCACCCGCTCTGTAACCCAGTCAGCCCTAACTCTACTAATCCGGATTTTCTCTTCTCTGTGCCCCACCCTCTGACAGGGAAGTAGGAAAACAGAGATTTGTAGACGTTGGTAAAAGCTAATGTCAGAAGGCAAAGTTCCATTTCTAGATCCAAGAAAAACTTCCTGTTTTGTTAAGACCCTTCTGAGGAGCGGAAACTGGCTCACTCAAATGAAAACCACAATGAATAATTTTACTTATGTGTACCATATGTTTAGCAAGACTGAAATCCCAAGAGAAGGTTGGTGAATAAAGAGAAATCATCAGAAGCAGACTGTGAGATACTGGCCCCCAACCAACCAGGGCTTTTCCCCCCATCACCACTCCCTGAAGGAACAGTGACAACTGAGGGAGTGGAAACCCATTTGGGACACATGTGGCAAAGGTGACCTGGTGGCTCATTCAGGGGCTGTGTGACTTCGAATGCTCATCATCCTTTCACCAGATGGAGTTTCCCTTTTTACAAAATCTAGAAAAGCAGCTGTACTAGCATGGACAGTGCTACAGTAACAAATTAGCTCCAGAGTCTTGGCTTAATGCAGTACAAGTTTATTATTTTGTGGGTTTTTGTTTTGTTTTGTTTTGTTCTTGAGACGGAGTTTCGCTCTTGTTACCCAGGCTGGAGTGCAATGGCGCAATCTCAGCTCACCGCAACCTCCGTCTCCTGGGTTCAGGCAATTCTCCTGCCTCAGCCTCCTGAGTAGTTGGGATTACAGGCACGTGCCACCATGCCCAGCTAATCTTTTGTATTTTTAGTAGAGACGGGGTTTCACCATGTTGACCAGGATGGTCTCAATCTCTTGACCTCGTGATCCACCCGCCTCGGCCTCCCAAAGTGCTGGGATTACAGGCTTGAGCCACTGCGCCCGCCCTATTTTGTTTTCATTACATGACATATACAGGTTGGTGGTGGAGTATGAACTGGAGATGGGAATTCTGCTTAAGAACCCTGGTTGATAGTGGCTTTGGCATTTGCCGCTGTATCACTGGAGCCTTGGGCCATCACCATCCTGGCCATAGAGGGAGAAAATGCATAGAAAATTCACAGCGGTCCTATACTTCAACCTGGAAGGGACACGGGTCACCTCTGTCTCCGTGGTTGGACAGAACAAACTATAGATGGACTGGGATAGATGGGGAAGCCTACAGATATTTGGTGAGCAATAAATGCCTCTGCCATAACAGCCTTTTAATTTTATGTGCATGTTACTACGTGTTACAACAGCTCAGAATTCCAGACAGATCTTTCAAATCCTAATCTGCTGGGATGTCTCATCTAAGATTCTTTCTTATCTATTTCCTGAGCACCTAATAGGCAGTCCTCAGGTCAGAAATAGCACACCAGTGTTCTGCATAATGGTTTTACCTCTAAAGGTTTCTTTCTCCTTCCCTTTCCCCTTTCCCCTTTCCTTCAGCGGGTCTTGTTCTGTTGTCCAGGCTGGAGTGCAATCGCACAAACAGCTCACTGCAGCCTCAATTGTTGGGCTCAGACAATACTTCTGCCTCAGCCCCCTGTGTGCCACCATGCTTTCTTTTTTACCATGTTTTTTTTTTTAAATAGACGGGTTCACTTGTTGCTCAAGCTGTTCTCAAACTCCTGGGCTCAAGTGATCCTCCTGCCTAAGCCTCCCAAACTGCTAGGATTACAGGCATGAGCCACCATGCCTGGTCTTTTCCTTTTTAATTAATTTTTTTTTTCAAAGCTAATTAGCTAGTCCACAGGAACTAGCAGCTCAGCATGGCCTCACAATATGTTGTTGGAGGACTGACACAGCATGGTGTCCCTGGGAGCATGGATTAATCAGTCACTGGAATTCAAAGATGAGTTTTTTGAGTATGGAATTTTAAGCTGTTCACACTTAATTCCACAAAAATGATAACATAAAACTGAAGGGTTGTTCTCTGAAGGATTATTGACCATAATTGTTCAAAATGTATTATGATTCAAGCCTCCTCTCGCAGTTGACTCATGTTTGACTTTTGTCCAGTGTTTCTATTCATCATCATTATCAATTAAATATACATGTAGTCCACACACACAGGCTGTTGTTCTCTTGAATAAGCTATATACCCTTGCCGAGTAGAGTAGGAGGAGTCACTTCCTTTTTTTCTTTTTCTTTTATTTTTTGAGACAGGGTCTCACTTTGTCACTCAGGCTGGAGTGCAGTGGCATGAATGTGGCTCACTGTAGCCTCAACCTCCCAGGCTCAAGCGATTCCCCTGTCTCAGCACTCCTCAAGTAGCTGGGACTACAGACACGCACCAGCATGCCCAGCTAATTTTTGTATTTTTTTGTAGAAATGGGGTTTCGTCATGTTGCCCAGGCTGGTTTCTACCACCTGAGCTCAAGTGATCTGCCCACATTGACCTCCCAAAGTGCTGGGAGCCACCAAGCCCCGGTGGGGGCAGTCACTTTCTAACAGATAGCTTATTCAGGTCTGACTTTCTCTGCCTTCCTCTCTTGCTCCTTGCTTTGGGGATATTTTGTCATCCACCAAAAAGGCAGGAGAGAGCAAGGCAAATACAGATCAGTTAGTTCGAAGCAGACTTACTTCACAGGGTGGTTCTCAGTTATTTTGTTTAACTTGGCCTGCTCTGGAGCTGTCTGAGGACACACACAGTTCTGCAGCCAGGAGGCCCTTTCCAGAACCTGATTTCCCCTTGGAATGACACATTATCCTCCCTTCGAATATAGCAGTTGTAAATTCCTGCCCAGGGAGTAGCAATTGCTTTGAATTACACACTATTTGAATAAACCAGTATGGGATTAACAAGGCCTTATTGTTCTGCAGTCCTTTATTGAAACTTGCTATAGTAATTTCTGGTGAAATTATATTCCCCTGCCCATCATTTAACTATGCCAAGGAACCCTTTTTCCACACTCTAATTGGTCCTTTCTAGTTGTATGTAATAAAAAATATCTTTTTACTATGTTATCAACCCTGAGCAGGAAGAAATAATACTACCGTGTTTTTTCAGTTCACTCTTTTCTCTCCCTTTCCCGCCCTTTGGCATCTCTACTATGATTCCACAACTTGGAAGTTTCTCAGATTTGTGGTGCCCAGAATATTACCTTACGACTGCGATATACATATAGAAATGCACACACTACACCCACGCAATCCAGGATTATCTCCTTTACTATGCTGTTTTTAAAATAAACATCAGAAGCACAGAATTAAATCAGTAATAATCTCTGTTTCGAGACACATTCTCATCATTGGTCTGGAAATACTATTTTAAACTATTTTTACACAATCTAGGCAAACAATTTATATCTACTCTTCAATTAAAACATCGTTTTTTTCTAGCCCAGGCATGATGGTTCGCGTCTGCCCAGCACTTAGAGGCCGAGGCAGGTGGATTGCTTTGAGCTCAGGAGTTCAAGACCAGCATGGACAACATGGCAAAACCCCGTCTCTACTACAAATACAAAAATTAGGTGTGGGGGCACACACTGGTAATCCCAGCTACTCAGGAGGCTGAGGCAGAAGAATTGCTTGACACAGGAGGCAGAGGTTGCAGTGAGCCAAGATCGTACCACTGAACTCCAGCCTGGGTGAAAGAGTGAGATTCCATCTCAAAAAAATAAAAAATTCTTACTTTTCCATCATCTGCAAATAGAATTTGATAACCAAGAATAAATCTACCAATATTTACTTCCTAAGCTGTTTCTAACAGAATCAAAAGGGAATTTCTATAATGACAAAGTCTAAAGGCAGACTAATAAAAACACTGAGATGAAGATGCTTAGGTCAGGCACTGTGGCTCAGGCCTGAAATTCCAGCACTTTGGGAGGTCTAAGCAGGAGGAATGCTTGAACCCAGGAGTTCAAGACCAGCCTGGGCAACATAGTGAGACCTGGGTCTCTACAAAAAACACAAAAATTAGCCAAGCATGGTGGCATACCTGTAGTCCTAGCTACTTGGGACGTTCAGCTTGAGTTCAGGAGGTCAAGGCTGCAGTGAGCTGTGATTGGACCACTTGTACTCCAGCCCATGTGATAGAATGAGACCCTATCTCAAAAAAAAAAAAAAAAAGATGTTTACCAGGATTTAAGCAATTTATTTTGGTGGACATTATTTGTCCATAAAATAGACCTTTATAAAAGCTGGGATTTGAAAACAATAAGTTAGAGCTCTTAAGTAGTCTTTTTTAGCTGGTTTTAGGCCAGTTAAATATAACGGAGATCATGGAGGCAGAAAGCCAAACTGAAGTCAAAATAACTATTGAGAGCATTCTGTATTCCATTCATAGCTAATGAAATTAAATCTATTAACTGCTAAATTAAAATACGTATTCTATTTATTTACATAAAACTTTAGGCCTATATAACTATCATCATTCAAAAATAACAGCCTGGCCTGGTGTGGTGCTTTTACGCCTGTAATCCCAGCACTTTGGGAGGTTGAGACGGGCAGATCACTTGAGATCAGGCGTCCAAGACCAGCCAGGCCAACATAGTGAAACCCTATCTCTACTAAAGATACAAAATTAGCCAGATGTGGTAGTACGTGCCTGTAGTACCAGCTTGAGAGGCAGGAGAATTGCTTGAACTTGGGAGGCCGAGGTTGCAGTGAGTGGAGATGGCGCCACTGCACTCCAACCTAGGCAACAGGGTGAGACTCCATCTTAAAATAACCCCCCAAAAAAACAAAAATAGCCTAATAGCACAATACTTTAAAAACATCTTTACCCCTTTGTTCCTACACCATCTTCTCAGATCTTGTGCCTAAATTGAAATTTTTGTGCCAGAAGAGAGTTAGAAAATACAGATATAGTTTATCCTGTAAGAAGCATGATAGATTTTTTTTTTAATTATTGTATGATGACCATAAACTCTCAAAAAAGAAAAAAAAAAGAAAGAAAAAACCCTCAAAACCCCAAAGTCTATGACCTGGACTGAAAGGTTTTAATCTGCAAAGATGAAAGTCAGCTTCCCTCATTTCCATTGTTCAAACCAGACACCTTTTTTTCTTTTTCCTTGGGACAGGGTCTTGCTCTGTGACCCAGGCTGGAGTACAGTGGTGTAATCACTGCAACCTCAACTCCTGAGTTCAAGTGATCCTCCCACTTAGCCTCTTGAGTAGCCGGGACTACAAGCATGCAACACCATTCTCAGCTCCAGAGATTTCTTTGAAACGTTCTATTAGAAAAAAAGAAAAAGAAATGGTCATTGGTGGCCATGCACGGTGGCTCATGCCTGTAATATCAGCACTTTGGAAGGTTGAGGTGGGCAGATCACTGGGGGCCAGGAGTTTGAGACCAACTTGGCCAAAATAGTGAGACTCCATCTCTACTAAAAATAAAAATTTTTTAAAAATTAGCTGGGCATGGTGGTGGATGTCTGTACTCCCAGCTACTCAGGAGGCTGAGGCAGGAGAATCCCTTGAACATGGGAAGCAGAGGTTGCTGTGACCTGAGATCATGCCACTATGTCACTATACTCCAGCCTGGATGACAGAGTGAGACTTTATCTCAAAGAAAAAAAAAATTATTTCATTAGTAAGGAGACAGAGCTAATTCCACTGGGAACTGGTTTCAAAGTCATGGAGATGAAATTCTATGAAACAAAACTGAAGTAGAGGAGTGCCTTATGTAGACACTTGGCTTGCAGGCAACTTATGTTGCTCAATAAAGCTCAATAAATCCAAACAAAGCTGAAGCCAGAATCACATAATGATTTATAAGGGAGCAGCAAATAGTCTGAACTATACCCTAAAGAGATGTGAAAGTAAATCAGAATCTTATGAACGGGTAAAAAAAATTACTGTGAAATTTAGAAAAACTGCTGTCCATCCCAGATAGTGATTTTTTTTTCCCTTAAATTAGTAGTGCATGACTACAAACAATTGCATAAAAAAAGAAAAAAAAAAATGACAGGAAATTTGAAATACAAACTTCCAGGCTTCGGGTAACACAATTTATAACAGAGGTCAAATATCCAGGGTTGCTTCTAAATTAAAAGAAAGAAGAGATTCTGTTTCTGGAATACGAGAAGATTCGATGGCCTGTGTGAATGCACACAGAATGTTTTTATGAAAAGGTGCGTTATAAAGGCTATTGTCGTATTCTGTTCTCAGCGTAAGGGTTCCGAGGGTTATAAACCTTTAGTAACTAACGAAAGAATGATTTATTCCTAAAAAGTAGTCCCTAAAATGTAAAAGAATTAAATTCTATAAAGAGAAAAAAAAAAAGAAAGAAGAAACAAAAAATTCCAATTTGAGCCCAAAGCGTTACATATTTGAGAAACTATTTGGTGTAATTCCACAAAATGTGCAGGCCAAGTCATTTTATTCATTCTTACACTCCAATCTTTTCATTTCATTTTGCTTCAGCAGTTATTCTAAAACTGAGTAGACAAGGCCAGACATGGTGGCTCACACCTGTAATCCCAGCACTTTGGGAGGTCAAGGTGGGTGGCTCACCTGAGGCCAGGAGCTTGAGACCAGCCTGGCCAACATGGTGAAACCCATCTCTACTAAAAATACAAAAAATTAGCCAGGCATTGTGGTAGGCACCTGTAATCTCAGCTACTAGGAAGGCTGAGTCAGAAGAATTGCTTGAACCTGGGAGGTGGAGGTTGTAGTGAGCCGAGATCGTGCCATAGCACTCCAGCCTGGGCAATAAGAGCAAAACCCCATCTCAAAAAGAAAAAAATAAAAACTGAGCAGATAGCTGGGACAAACTCAGGAGCTCTCTTCCAATTACAAACTACATTTGTGTCTAGGCAGATTTTAAAAAGTCCTTTTCTTCCAAGTACAGGCTCTCGTCACTGTTGAGGAGTGGTCACCATACTACTCTGCCTTGGATTCATGTGCACTGATCACTCTCACATCCCTGGGCACCAGATTATTACATTGCTAGGAGCTGTGGTCTGGCACAGGGCAGTTAGCACTCTGATTGGGTGGGTAGGCGACAGCAAGGAACCCGGCTGGAGTCACTGGTGACCATGACTGCTCTAGAAAGAACTTCAGGCCAGGCATGGTGGCTCACACGTGTAATCCCAGCACTGTGGGAGGCTGAGGCTGGCGAATCATGACGTCAGGAGATCGAGACCATCCTGGGTGAAACCATGTCTCTACCAAAAATACGAAAACATCAGCTGGGTGTGGTGGTGTGCACATATAGTCCCAGCTACTCAGGAGGCTGAGGCAGAAGAATCGCTTGAACCTAGGAGGCAGAGGTTGCAGTGAGCCGAGATCATGCCACTGCACTCCAGCCTAGTGACAGAATGGGACTGTCTCAAACAACTTCAGAAGGCTCAGCTCCCCTGGCCCTGCCACCCCTAGCATGCTGGTAATTCTCTCCCGGGCTACAGCAGAACTCTAAGTTCCAGGTCTACCTCATCTCAGCATTTTCTCCCCTTCCTTCCTCTATTTGACATTCCACTTTGCAGTGACCTAGTTCATTAGGATGCCCTTGTGCCTCAGTTTCCCTCATTAGAACTGGACCCTGCCCGTTAGCTGGGGTTCAATCACCCTGTCTTCCTCTTTGCCAATATGCTTTCCTCTCCAACTTTCCTCAGTCCCTGGCTGGGGCTCTGCTTGGATTAAGTCAATTGCTCAAGAGCCATAACTCTCTCCTGACTTTGGTCTACTATCCCTACTCTCCCACAGTCATTCCACCTTCTTTCTTTGCTCCCTGAAGACACTAATAAAATCAACTGAACTGTATGCTAGCTTGCCTTATCTACTCAGCCCACCTGGTTACCTTTCCCAGAGCCAGTCTAGCCAGCCAGGTTAGCTCCCCACTTGCTCTCACTCACCCACCCACCCAATCCTGGCTCCTCCTCCTCCCCATCAGCTGGTGCTGCTTGAATATTGACGCTGATAACAGTAATTAATGGCAGTTAAGAGCTCAATCCGTCTCAGAAACTATCTTAAGTACATCAGTACTTAAATTCATTTAATTATGACCACAACACTTGGAGAAACTCAGGCTGGGCGAGGTTGACTTGCTCAAGGTCACGCAAAGAGTAAATAACATAGCTTTAAGTCGACCCCAGACTAGATATTTCTGATGCCAGGTAAATACTCTTAACCACTGGCCAAGGGTTCTCAAGGTTCCTTTGCCCCTTCATCTGTTCCGCCCATGTTATGTCTGTTGAAGGGACTGTGTAGATCTCAGCTATGTTGCCTCCCTACAGGCCTCAGGTCTGGGCCCAGCCTTTGGACACCATTCATTAGAAAACTGGTCATCTCTGGCGGAGCACAGTGGCTCATGCCTGTAATCCCAGCACTTTGGGAAGCCAAGGCATGCAGATCACCAGAGGTCAGGAGTTTGAGACCAGCCTGGCCAACATGGTAATATCCTGTCTCTACTAAAAATACAAAAAATTAGGCAGACATGGTGGCGGGTGCCTGTAATCCCAGCTACTTGGGAGGCTGAGGCAGGAGAATTGCTTGAACCCAGCAGGTGGAGGTTGCAGTGAGCTGAGATCGCGCCACTCCACTCTAGCCTGGAGAACAAGAGCAAGGCTCCATTTCAAAAAAAAAAGAAAAGAAAACTAATCATCCCTGTCATCTCTGCTTCTCCTATTTATGCTTCTACTACTTCAGCTGGCTTCACTGCCAGTAGAAATGACTGGCAATGATCAAAGTTCACACCTCAGTGCAGACATCTGTCAGCTCGCTGAGATGTGTATGGGTTTCCCCAGGATCTAGGGAGCCCCAAGTCACAGGGTTCTGGCTCAAGCCTTTTATTATTATTATTTTTTAATGTATTTTTTTTTTGAGACGGAGTCTTGCTCTGTCGCCAGGCTGGAGTGCAGTGGCATGATCTCGGCTTACTGCAACCTCCACCTCCTGGGTTCAAGCAGTTCTCCTGCCTCAGCCTACCAAGTAGCTGGGAGTATAGGCATGCAACACCATGTTGAGTAATTTTGTTGTTGTTGTTGTTGTATTTTTAGTACAGATGGGATTTCACCGTGTTGGCCAGGCCGGTCTTGAACTCCTGACTTAATGTGATCTACCCGCCTTGGCTTTCCAAAGTGCTGGGATTACTGGCACGAGCCACCGTGCCTGGCCAAGAACAGCAACTTTAAGCATTTGCTATACACCATAGACTGCTCCAAGTAAGCACTTCGTCTATGTTAACCTAGTTGAACCACACTACAACCCTGGGAAGAATGTGCTTTATTTCCATTGTAAGGAAAATTTCCTTCCACAAGGAAGGAAACTGAGCCCCAGAGAGGTTAAATAACTTGCCAAAGATCACACAGCTAGGAAGAGGCAGAACCAGGATCTAGAGGAAGCTGTTTACCTCTAGGGTCTACAACCCCTAACTTCTGCATCAGTCTGGTTTTCATGGCAAATGGGAAACGGACATTTTTGAAGATGCCCAGAAAGACACAGGGATCTGAAACTTTAGAAGAGTGAGGACCACTTATCACAGGCATCCATATTCGAGGTTCACAGCTTATCTCCCCACTGATAGGGGCCATGTATGAATTTATGATCTCTGTAGTAAGCTTTTCAGAGCTTGCCACCTTGCTCTAGGAAACTTATCTAGCCCCATGTGGTTCCTGGGCCACTCTGAAGTGCTTTACACTTGATCTTAGCCAAAAGGCCAAGAAGTGATTGTAAGTGCTTTTAGTGTCAACGTAATTCCTGAGTTTAAAGTTTAAAGCAGATAAGGTACACAGAAACACAGAAAAGGAACTAAAGACAACAACTTTTGGTAATTTTCAAATTTTGTTACATAATTCCTTGCTTGGGAAGAAATGTTCAAAAATCAACAAGAGGAGGACAAAAACAGGATGTTAAAAAGCACTTTTATGTTTTAAGAAATTTACTGCCAGACTAAGAGTATTTCTGCCAAAAATAACATGCTTCTTCCCTACAATCTACACAATCTGGGATATGCTGAGAATTTGGTCAGATTTTGAGGGTGAGACCATAATTTCTCACCATGTTCATTTTCAAATGGAATGTCCAAGACATGAAAATACACACATGCCCCAGTGGAAGCAGTGGTTCTGCAGTTCCTGTGAGTGAAGTATCCCGCAAAGATTTGGCCCAGAGATTGGCATCTGACATGGAGTCTCTTTAGTCTACTCACTGCAGATTTCCATCTGAAGGTCTGTAAGGAATGTGGCTGTGCTGCAGCCAAGCAGGCATAGAGCAGCAGGCATAGGCCAAGGTAAACAGCCTAGATGACTCAGCGGGATTAAGGTGCAAGTGCTCAGTCCCATGTCTTAAATATTCAGAGTCATGTAGACATAACATAGAGAAGCTTACCACTTGGCTCTCAGCCACTACTGACTGTGTAGTGTATAAATATAACACTGACTGTGAAGGGGCTGCTGAATAAAGCCATGCCTCACCTACATGCTCTCTCTCAAGTGTTCTTCCAGCTCCCGACCCCGTGTCCAACCCACTCCCCTCAGCCTCAGCTGGGGCTGGAACCTTACCCTGAGCATGACCAGGTCTGTGTCCTGTGGGCTGGGGATGCTGAATGATACAAGTTCATGAACATGTGGGAAGGACCTGGGACTGGGAGCTAAACAAACTGGACTCAAATTCTGGATTCACCGGTTCCTGGCAGTATGATCTCTCTGAGCATCTGTTTCCTAATCTGTGAAATGAGAAGTAAAATACCTGCAGGATTGTCAATGAGATATTGCAAGTATATCACTCAGCGTACTCTGAAAGTAATAGCTTTAGCCCCTCTACTTGGGAGAAGACTGGATAGCTCCAAGTGACAGGAACACAGAAAGAAAAATCAAGACTGAGGGGTGAGTCCAGGGGTAAGAGAAGATACTGAAGGGTCATAAGGAAAGAGGAGAGGAGACAGAGGAAAAGCAGGGAGGAAGAACTTGCTCCTTTATGTCCTCTAAGATAGATTTGGCAAAGACAAAATACTCAAGGGAGAAAGGAGACATTATTTTGTGCCATCTAGGAACAAGATTTTTCAAGTACTCAAGCTTCAGTCTTCCAGATATTAAAGACATAAAAGGGTTATATTATTACTACTGAATGCTAGAATACTATTTTTAAACCATTGATTTTGATTTTTTTTCTTTTAGGTTTTTTTTCCTTCTATCTATTCCATCTCCCCATTTGAACAGACAAACTATTCTTTGCTCATATCTAAGAGATGGGTCTAATAAGAAGAAAACACAGTTTTGCAGTTTTAAAAGCCTGGGCCAGTGGTTCTCAAAGTAGCGTCTTCAGACCGCATCAGCATCACCAGCATACTTGTTAGAAAGGCAAATTCTTGGGCCCTACCCCAGGCCTATTGAATCAGCACCTCTGAGGGTTGGGCTCAGCGTTCTGTGTTTCAACATGCCCTCCAAGTGACTCAGATGTAGGCTGACATTTGAAAACCACTGGTCTAGATCCTTTGTGGACTAGAGAAAACAAATTTGGTAAAAGATTAAGAAGAAAACATGAGGAATAATAGCAAAGCTGCTTACCTTGGTTAGAAAAATATTCTCCAGGACAAGGGATGAGGGGAGACAGAAGGTAAGTGATAAGACCGAGAGGTGGTGGGGACAGCAGGAGAGGGCTAGAACTGAGTGCCAGCCTATGTTTGAGTAAGCCCCTTTGCCTATGCCAGAGGTCTGTGTTAGTTGCCTTCTGGTAGATGTCTAGTGAGGACTTAACGCCTGACAGCAAGCAACAACCAAGACATTGTCTGTTGGCTAACAGGCAGAGCAATTCCATGGTTACCATTTGGTTTCACAAAATTGTGCAACCATCAGCACAAACAACTTCAGAGCATTTTAATCACCCCCCAAAAAAAACCTCATCCCCAGAAGCTGTCATTCCCATTCCCACCCAAACTCCCCAGGCCCTAGCCACCCCATCTGCTTTCTGTCTCTGTGAATTTACCTATTCTAGATATTTTATGCAAGTGGAATCATACCATACATGGTTCTGGGTGAGCATAGTGGCTCACACCTCTAACCTCAACACTTTGAGAGGCCAAGGTAGGAGGATGGCTTGAGGTCAGGAGTTCAAGACCAGCCTGAGCAACATAGCAAGACATCCCCAAGATACATAGTCTGATTTTTATAAAGGTGAAGTAAGTTTAGATTTTGTCATGAGAGTCAGTTCTATGGCATTCAGGTAGACATTCCAGAAGGCTGGTTTCTTCAGTACTTCCAAATATTTAATGAGTACCAATTTCCCTGTATTAATTCCTTCTGTGAAAACAAACAACACACACACACCAGTCTGGGGCTGGACACGGTGGCTGAAGTCTGTAATCTCAGCATTTTGGGAGGCTGTGGCAGGTGGATCACCTGAGGTCAGGAGTTTGAGACCAGACTAGCCAATATGGTGAAACCCCTTCTCTACTAAAAATACAAAAAATTAGCTGGGTGTGATAGTGGGTGTCTGTAATCCCAGCTACTCAGAAGGCTGAGGCAGGAGAATGGTTTGAACCCAGGAAGCAGAGGCTGCAGTGAGCCAAGATCACTCCACTGCACTCCAGCCTGGGTGATAGAGCAAGACTCCGTCTCAAAAACAAAACAAAATAAAACGCCCAGTCTGGTTCCTTTTTCTTGCACTACGAATATACTATTCAAAAAAAAATCTGTCTTGAAATTTTACTGGAGTCACGAGATGGTTGCACCAAAATGCTTATGATTTCAGAAAATCAGGCCATATGCCAAGGAGAGTACATGCAGTCCATGTGTCAGGCTCAGAGGTGAGAGTGCTCACCACTCACCACCCTGGCTTGGGTTAGGCTTTGGGGCAAGGTAGAACTTGAAGGAAATGTCTTCCAAGAGCAAGCAGTGTGCTTTCTGGCTAATTTTCCTGTTTTAGTTGACTTTGGCCTTGCCTTGCTCCCTGCTTCCTCTTTTTGCCTCCGTATTATCTCTTGTGCAACTCTGCTTGCAGGGAACTCCCATCCCTGTCTCCTAAGAACCAAGCAAACCCCTTTTTCTTTTCCTCTTTTATCAGCCTCTTGTTTCAGAATACATGTCTTTGTATGTTTTAAAGTAGTTTACAGTTTTCAGTAAGCATGACCATGTGGGCTTAATTATTTCCGAATATGAGCCCCTGTTGACTGCCAAGCAGTATCGCATGTCCATGAGGACTCTCAACAATTGCTGTTATTTGTTATGGGAGCTTCAAGGGCCAGCTTCCACTATCTGAAGCAGGTTCAAGAAGCTGAATGTGGCAATGTTTGCTGCTGTCCCTACCCAAAAACTATTTGATTAGCTCTGTCCACAAAGAGCAGAAATTTGAGATGATCCCTTCTGTGCTTGGAGAGCCAACCCGGAGACTAACCCTCCCTGGGAGAAGCACTTTTGTTTGTTTTGAGATAGAATCTTGCTCTGTCACCCATGCTGGAGTGCAATGGCTCGATCTCAGCTCACTGCAACCTCTGCTTCCTGGGTACAAGTGATTCCCCTGCCTCAGCCTCTTGAGTAGCTGGGATTACAGGCGCCTGCCACCATGAATGGCTAATTTTTGTATTTTTACTAGAGATGGGGTTTTGGCATGTTTGCCAGGCTGGTCTTGAACTCCTGACCTCAGGTGATCTGCTTGCCTTGGCCTCCCAAAGTGTTGGGATTACAGGTGTGAGCCACTGCACCTGGCTGGAAGAAGCATTTTTTACATCAACTCTCAGGGCAGGTGGGAATTGCTCTGGAATTTGTTTTTGTTGTTATTATACTTTAAGTTCTGGGATATATGTGCAGAATGTGCAGGTTTGTTACAGAGATATACATGTCCCATGGTGGTTTGCTGCACCCATCAACCCATCATCTAGGTTTTAAGCCCCACGTGCATTAGGTGTTTCTCTCCCACCCCCAGACAGGCCCCAGTGTGTGATGTTCCCATCCCTGTGTCCATGTGTTCTCATTGCTCAACTCCCGCCTATGAGTGAGAACATGCAGTGTCTGGTTTTCTGTCCCTATGTCAGTTTGCTGAGAATGCTGGTTTCCAGCTGCATCTATGTCCCTGCAAAGGACATGAATGCATTCTTTTTAATGGTTGCATAGTATTCCATGGTGTATATGTGCCATATTTTCTTTCTCCAGTCTATCATTGATGGGCATTTGGGCTTGTTCTAAGTCTTTGCTATTGTGAACAGTGCCACAATAAACATATATGTGCATGTGTCTTTACAGTAGAATGATTTATAATCCTTTGGGAATATACCCAGTAATGGGATTGCTGGGTCAAATGGTATTTCTGGTTCTGGATCCTTGAGGAATCACCACACAGTCTTCCATAATGGTTGAATTTACACTCCCACCAACAGTGTAAAAGCATTCCTATTTCTCCACATCCTCTCCAGCATCTGTTATTTCCTGAATTTTTAATGATCGCCATTCTAACTGGTGTGTACCTCAATGTGGTTTTGATTTGCATTTTTCTTGACGATGAGGTTTTTTTCATATGTGCTCTGAAATTTTAGCAAACCTACATTTCTCCAAAGCTACACCGGCCATGAGCGTACTTAGAAGTGTGACTTCCCAGTTCCCTTTATCTAGTTGAAGGTGTTGTGAGGGTTCTCACAGGACTCTGATTGTCTGTCTTAAAGTCACTGCACTACCCAGAAAGCGCCTGTCCCTGTGCTACTGTCTGCATTTGGTGAGGTCAGAGCTGCACTTATGTTCTGTTCCAATGGCTAATCCTGGAGAAAGAGAAATACTGCTTATATTAGCAGGGCTCCCAGAGGAACAGAACCAAAAGGATGTGTGTGTGTATATACACAGAAAAATATTTATCTTAAGGAATTGCCTGATGTGATTGTGAAGGCTTGGCAAGTCCAAAATCTTACCAGGGAGGCCTCAGGAAAGCGTTGCAGCTAAAGTCCAAAGGCAGTCTGCCAATGAACCCCGAAGAACTGATGTTGCAGACAAAGTCCAAAGGCAGTCTGCAGCGGAAGTCCCTCTTCAGGGGTGTGGGTGGGTGTCAGCCTTTTGTTCTGTTCAGGCCTTCAATCAATTGGATGGGGCTAGAATAATGTTTGACCAAGTATCTTGGCATTGTGGCCCAGCCAAGTTGACAGATAAAATTTTATTATTATTTTTGATGAAGTCTCGCTCTGTCCCTCAGGCTGGAGTGCAGTGGTACCATCTCGGTTCACTACAACCTCCACCTATTGGGTTCAAGAGATTCTCCTGCCTCAGCCTCCTGAGTAACTGAGACTACAAGCACACATCACCAGGCCCAGCTGATTTTTTATTTTTAGTAGAGACAGGATTTAATCATGTTGGCCAGACTAGTCTCAAACTCCTGACCTCAAGTGATCCACCTGCCTCAGCCTCTCAAAGTGCTGGGATTACAGGCATGAGCGACCGTACCCAGCCAATTTTATTTTATTGTATTGTATTTTATCGTATTTTTTGAGATAGAGTCTCACTTTGTTGCCTGGGCTGGAGTGCAGTGGCATGATCTCGACTCAATGCAGCCTCTGCCTCTCAGGCTCAAGCATTTCTTGTGCCTCAGCCTCCCTCATGTTGACAGAGAAAATTAACCATCACAGGGCCCTTGTCACTAAGTGACAGGAGAGAAATGTCTTGTGCTGTGGTGCTCTTTGGCCTCACGCTGCCTCTGCCACAGTCACTTCATTACAGTTCCCCACTGAGTCTCTCTTCTCCCAGCTCTAGGGACCTGATACAGCTTCCCTTGAGGGTCATGTATGAAATGGTGGGTTGGAAGAGGGGTGCTGGGCTGGAAGTTAGCTAGAGGAATGCTGGCTTCAAATCTGTTCTTCTTACTAATTTCTAGCCTGTATCTGGGCCAAGCCTGTTAACTCTGTTTTCCCTCAGGATTACTTTCACAACAACTTTCCACCCGTAGCTCATGGGAAGACATTTTCACAGGCTTTACCAACATCTTATTCCTGGAGCCTAAGTTCAGCTAACCACTGTCCTTCCAGCTGGTCAGCCCCACCAGCATCTAGTACATGTCCAAAACCTCCCGAATCCACATGTATGGTTGAGTTGAGCCATGGTGACATTAGTCATATTTTTGTTGATTGAAAACAAGGGTAAGCTGTAACCAAGGCCTCACTATGGGTTTTGACTTAACTGTTGCTCACTAACTATAACAAGAAGGCTATAAAAAGGACCAAAATAGAAACTGTGTGTACAGTAACAGTAGAAGGCTGGGGGACCAGAGTCTTTCTCTTCAGTAATACAAGGTGGTTTGTCTTCTTCCATGGAATAAAGCCATGTACACATCCTCTTCAATGTCGCCTGAGTAATTCCTGACTGTTTTCTTTTAAATAAAAGCCTTATTGAGATATAATTCACATTCCATACAATTCAACCATTTAAAATGCACAATTCCATGGTTTTTACCATTTGGTTTCACAAAGTTGTGCAACTATCAGCACAAACAATTTCAGGACATTTTAATCGCCCCCAAAGGAAACCTCATCCCCAAAAGCTGTCATTCCTATTTCCACCCAAACTCACCAGACCCTAGCCAACCTTTATCTGCTTTCTGTCTCTGTGGATTTAGCTATTCTGGATATTTTATACAAGTTAAATCATATAATACATGGTTCTGGGTGGGCATAGTGGCTCATGCCTATAATCTCAACCCTTCAGGAGGCCAAAGTGGGAGGATGGCTTGAGGTCAGGAGTTCAAGATCAGCCTGAGCAACATAGCAAGACCTCCCCTAAAACACATAGTTCTGACTGATTTTTATAAAGGTGAAATAAGTTCAGATTTTGTCATGAAAGCAAGATATCCAAAAACTTCCCAAGGGTAGCTGGTCACATTGCTCATCTTAATGGAATAAGCAGAAATGTAGCTAAGAAAAGAAATACTGGATGCATGTACATTTGACTTACAATCAAAGGAGGTCCTAAAAAGAGTTTGGTGGCTAAAGCATTTAGAATCACATGGAGAGTCTGTTGAACAGTTCAGTCTGGCAACCCAGGTGGCAAATTTTCTGGAGTCCGTATCTTTTAAGGTATGTTTCCTAGGGAATTAATTCTCTTACACCTTGAAATTTTCTTCCAAAGGGAGATACAGTAAGTATGAAATAGACGAACAGGCGCAGTGGCCATGCCTGTAATCCCAGCACTTTGGGAGGCTGAGGTGAACAGATCATGAGGTCAGGAGTTCGAGACCAGCCTGGCCAATATGGTGAAAACCCATCTCTACTAAAAATACAAAATTAGCTGGGCATGGTGGTGTGTGCCTGTAATCCCAGCTACTTGAAAGGCTGAGGCAGGAGAATCACTTGAACCTGGGAGTCAGAGGTGGCAGTGAGCTAAGATTGTGCCATTGCACTCCAGCCTGGGCAACAAGAGTGAAACTCCATCTCAAAAAAGAAAGAAAAAAAGAAAGAAAGAAAGAAAGAAAGAAAAGATTTTCATTTATTTCCATATCTTGATTAAGAGAAGGGCGTACAGTATGTAAAATCAAACATGCACTTTAGGGGAATCACAGTATCAGAGCCTGAACCAAGGGCCAAGAATCCAAATCTTGCTATCCTTCAATGTTGTGCATTTGGTAAATTATAAGAAAGAAAGTACCAAAAATTAAACTAAGTGCTTTGAAAAGGCAAGACAAACTAGCTATTTAAAACAAAAAACTAGCCAGCTTTCAAGTTGCGTTTCTCTGGATGCTGGGTTATGGTTTTGCTTTCTCAAAGTTAGAGAATTATAAAATGTTGCTTAATAAGAAATGTGGCTGGGCGCGGTGGCTCATGCCTGTAAGCCCAGCACTTTGAGAGGCTGAAGTGGGAGGATTACAACATCAGGAGTTCAAGACCAGCCTGACCAACATGGTGAAACTCTCTCTCTACTAAAAATACAAAAAAAAAAAAAAAAAAATTAGCTGGGCATGGTGGCAGGTGCCTGTAATCCCAGCTACTCAGGGGGCTGAGGCAGGAGAATCACTTGAACTTGGGAGGCAGAGGTTGCAGTGAGCTGAGATTGCACCACTGCACTCCAGCCTGGGTGACAAAGTGAGACTATGTTTCAAAAGAAAGAAAAAAAAGAAATGTAACATGGCCAGGCATAGTTGCTCATGCCTATAATCCCAGCACTTTGGGAGGCTGAAGTGGGGGGATCACTTGAGTCCTGGAATGACAGGGAAACTTGGTGAAGACCCATTTCTATCAAAAAAAAAAAAAAAAAAATTAGCCGGGCATGGTGGTATATACCTGTAATCCCAGCTAATCAGGAGACTGAGGTGGGAGAGTCACCTGAGCCCAGGAAGTCAAGGCTGCAGTGAGCCATGATCACACCACTGTGCTCCAGCCAGGGTGACAGAGCAACACCCTGTCTCAAAAAAAGAAAAAGAAATGTAACATAAGAGCTGAAAGATCCTTTAGTGAGTATGAGGACCTGCATGTCTGACAAAGCACAGGCCAGCCCATTGGAAAATGGTACTGCCCAGATAAGCAAACTTGAGCTTGAGGAGAAAGAATGACTGAATTAATGTAACAGCAAAGACTGAAGTGAGAGAGAAAAGGAAGGAGGAGGGTGGAAAATGTCCCTGAGCGTGGTTTGTTCCAAGCCACTGCTTGGAAGTTATATCCTCTCTCAGTAAAGTACTCCAATTATAGTCCCGTGAGAAAATGCCATATTACTTTCTGGGAAAACCCAACACATTGTCACAGAGGAATAAAAGACAACAAATCATTCAGTTTATCTAGTCAATTAAACTGGTAGGGCTGGGAGCGGTGGTACATGCCTGTAATCCCAATGCATTGGGAGGCTGAGGCAGGAGGATTACTTGAGTCTAGGAGTTCCAGGATACAGTAAGCTAAGATTGTCCACTGCAATTCCTGGCTGACAGGTGAGACCTTGTCTCTAAAAAAACTAAAAATAAAAATTAGCTGGACATGGTGGTTCATGCTTGTAATCCCAGCACTTGGGGGAGGCTGAGGTGGGTGGATCACTTGAGGTTAGGAGTTTAAGACCAGCCTGGTCAACATGGTGAAAACCCATCTCTCCTAAAATTACAAAAATTAACCAGGTTTGGTGGTATGTGCCTGTAACCCCAGCTACTCGGGAGGCTGAAGTAGGCAGATGGCTCTAGCCTAGGAGTCAGAGGCTGCAGTGCACTGTGAATAGCCACTGCACTCCAGCCTGGGCAACACAGCAGGAGTGTTATGCTGAAATAAAAACTGAAAAAAAAAGAGTGCCCAGGCTCGGTGGCTGACACCTGTACTCCCAACACTTTGGGAGGCTGAGGTGGGTGGATCACCTGAAGTCAGGAGTTCAAGACCAGCCTGGCCAACATGGTGAAACTCTGTCTGTACTAAAAGCACAAAATTTAGCCAGGCATGATGGTGGGCACCTGTCATCCCAGGTATGTGGGAGGCTGAGGCAGAAGAAATGCTTCCAGGAGGTGGAGGTTGCAGTGAGCTGAGATTGTGCCACTGCACTCCAGTCTGGGTGACAAGAGTAAGACTCTGTCTCAAAAAAAAGGAAGAAAAAAAAGCACACCAGGTGATTCTGATGCAGTTGAGGGAGTCTCTGGATCATTGCTTTCAGTAATGCTGAAGTAGACCGTTGCTATGGACTGAACTGTGTTCCCCTGAAACCCATATGTTGAAGCCCTAACCCCAATGTGACTATTTGGAAATGGAGCCTTTGGGAGATAATTAGGTTTTAATGAGGTTGTGCTAGGGGAGTCATGGTGTTATAATTAGTCCCCTTTTAAGAGGAAGAGAGACCAGTTCTCTCTTTCCACCAAGTGAAAATACAGCAAGAAGGTAGCATTTGCAAGTCAGAAAGAGAGCCCTCACCCAGAACCAAAGCACTGGGCACTTTGATCTTGGACTTCCAAGCCTCCAGAACTGTAAGAAATAAATGTCTGTTGTTTAAGCCACCCAGTCTATGGTATTTTGTTATGGAAGCCCAAGTTGATGAATACAACCAGCCATTAAGTAGATACATAAAGTCAACCCACTTCTATAATGCCGGGAAAGCAGCAGCCATCACAACACAGTTTTTCAAGCAGCTTAAGGTCATATTCTGCACACAAGTTCAAACTGTATGATGCTATCTTCTGGGAGGCTCAGGTGTAGATACTGAGGAGAGTGTCTAAGTCATTGTTAGGTAGGAATGAATTCTGCAAAAATAAACTCTTTGTTGAAACTTTGTTCTAGACAGACTCCCTAATGCTTTTCGTGTCACTTAACATCTTTTTCTCCTTATGATTAATCTGTTTACATGCTTTCTTCAACACTGACCATGGGCTTCAAGGAGGCAGCACCATGACTGATCCATTTCTGTAGCCCAGGAATTTAACACTAAGTTCTCTTAAAGAGATAGGGACACTTAAAAATACAAAAACAAAAACAAAAAACCCCAACAACATTCTCAAACCTAAAATAATAAACCATAAATATGAACAGACATCCAGTCAGTATTCAAATTTTCCAAACTGTCTCATGAATAGTATTTTTTATTTGTTTTCTGAATCAGGATACCAATAAAGCCCACACATTCAACTTGCAGTTGTATGGTATGTCTCTCATCTCTTTAACCTAAAAAATCCCTTTCTTTTTCCTTCTTGCAACCTTGTTGTTGTTATAAAAGCCAGATCAATGCTGGGCGTGGTGGCTCACACCTGTAATCCCAGCACTTTGGGAGGCTGAGGCAGGCAGATCACCTGAGATGGAGTTCAAGATCAGCCTGACCAACATGAAGAAACCCCATGTCTACTAAAAATACAAAATTAGCTGGGCATCGTGGCGCATGCGTGTAATCCCAGCTACTTGGGAGGCTGAGGCAGGAGAATCACTTGAACCCAGGAGGTAGAGGTTGTAGTGAGCCCAGATCACACTATTGCACTCCAGCCTGGGCAACAAGAGTGAAACTCCATCTACGAAAAAAAAAAAAAAAAAAAGCCAGATCATTTGTCCTGTAGAGATGTCCACATTTTAGATTTCTTAAATTTTCTTCTGACTTTTCTGTGGTGTCAGATTCTCCTAACACATTCCCAAATAAGATCCTTTTTTGGGAGGGGACCAAAAAGCTCTGCACTGCTTACCATTGTTGCATAACAAATTATCCAAAAACTTAGTAGCTTAATCAACTTTTAAATTTTGCTTATAATTTTATGGGTCAGAAATTTGGGAAGGGAATCTGGGACACTCCATTGTGTCTGGGGTCTTAGGGGGCTAAAACTCAAACTATACACACACCACCTTCAATATTACAACTACAACATAGAATGCAGTTTTAGATTTCTTGACGTTTGTTACAGGCTAAACTGTGTCTCCTCCCTGCACTTGCCCTAAATTAATATGTTGAATTATCTCAGAATGTGACTGTATTTGGAGACAGGATCTTCAAAGAGGTAATGAAGGTTAAATGAGTTCTCTATGGTGGGCTCTAATCCAATATGACTAGTGTCTTTATAAGAAGCGATGAGGACACAGACGTGCACAGACCATATGAAGACACAGGGAGAAGGTAGCCATCTACATACCAAGGAGATGGGTATCAGAAGAAACCAACCCTGCCCACACCTTGACCTGGGACATCTAACCTCTGGAACCATGAAGAAACCAATTTCTGTTGTTTAAGCCACCAAATCTGTAGTGCTTGTTATGGCAGCCCCAGCAAACTAATATACTGTTTTTATTCATCTTTAGGCTATATTACAGTAGAGATTAAGAGTCAGCTGATTGTATTTTAAAGTTACTTAAAATAATTTCTCTCTGTATAGTTAAATCACTAATTCAATACCAGTTAAATTTATTTGTTTTGATTGCATTCAGTTTTTAGAAATTTCTTTTTTGCCCTAATCTTTTTTAATAACCTACCAACCAAAACAAGTCCAGGACCAGATGGATTCACAGCCGACTTCTACCAGAGGTACAAAGAGGAGCTGGTATCACTCCTTCTGAAACTATTCCAAACAAAACAAAAAGAGGGACCCCACCCTAACTCATTTTATGAGCCTAACATCATCCTGATACCAAAACCTGGCAGAGACACAACTAAAAAAGAAAATTTCAGGTCAGTATCCATGATAAACACTGATGTGAAAATCCTCAATAAAATACTGGCAAACCGAATCCAATAGCACATCAAAAACATATCCATCACAATCAAGTTGGCTTCATCCCTGGGATGCAAGGCTGGTTCAACATAAGCAAATCTATAAACATAATTCACCACATAAACAGAACCAAAGACGAAAAACACATGATAATCTCAATAGATGCAGAGAAGGCCTTGGACAAAATTCAACAGCCCTTTATGTGAAAAACCCTGAATAATCTGGGTATCAATGGAATGTATCTCAACTTAATGAGATCTATTTATGACAAACCCACAGCCAATATCATACTGAATGGGCAAAAACTGGAAGCATTCCCTTTGAAAACAGGTACAAGACAAGGATGGCCTCTCTCACCACTCCTATTCAACATAGTATTGGAAGTTCTGGCTAGGGCAATCAGGCAAGAAAAAGAAATAAAGGGTATTCAAATAGGAAAAGAGGAAGTCAAATTGTCTCTATCTGCAGATGACATGACTGCATATTTAGAAGACCCCATTGTCTCAGCCCAAAATCTCCTTAAACTGATAAGCAACTTCAGTGAAGTCTCAGGATATAAAATCAATGTGTAAAAATCACAAGCATTCCTATACATCAGTAATAGAGTCAAATCATGAATGAACTCCCATTCACAATTGCTACAAAGAGAATAAAATATCTAGGCATACAACTAACAAGGGATGTGAAGGACCTCTTCCAGGAGAACTACAGACCACTGCTCGAGGAAATAAGAGAGGACACAAACAGATGGAAAAACATCCCATGCTCATGGTTAGGAAGAATCAATATCATGAAGACGGCCATACTGCCCAAAGTTATTAATAGATT
This sequence comes from Callithrix jacchus, assembly GCF_049354715.1. Classification (NCBI taxonomy): domain Eukaryota; kingdom Metazoa; phylum Chordata; class Mammalia; order Primates; family Cebidae; genus Callithrix; species Callithrix jacchus. Next base: position 75,328,901 of record NC_133512.1, on the reverse strand, counting down.
CAATGCTATTCACATCAAGCTACCACTGACTTTCTTCACAGAAAACACCTTAAACTTTATGTGGAACCAAAAAAAGAGCCTGCACAGCCAAGACAATCCAAAGAAAAAAGAAAAAAAAAAAAAAAAAAGCTGGAGGCATCACGCTACCTGACTTCAAACTATACTACAAGTCTACAGTAATCAAAAAAGCATGGTACCAGGACTAAAACAGAGATGTAGACCAATGGAACAGAACAGAGGCCTCAGGAATTAAGCCACACATCTACAACTATCTGATCTTTGACAAACCTGACAAAAGCAAGCAATGTGGAAAGGATTCCCTATTTAATAAATGGGTTGGGAAAACTGGCTAGCCATATGTAGAAAGCTGAAACTGGATCCCTTCCTTAAACCTTATACAAAAATTAACTCTAGATGGATTAAAGATTTAAACATAAGACCTAACACCATAAAAACCCTAGGAGAAGACCTAGGCAATACCATTCAGGACATAGGTATAAGCATGGACTTCATGACTAAAACACTAAAAGCAATGGCAACAAAAGCCAAAAGAGACAAATGGGATCTAATTAAACTAACGAGCTTTTGCACAGCAAAAGAAACTATCATTAGAGTGAACCGACAACCAACAGAATGGGAAATTTTTGCAATCTACCCATCTGACAAAGGGCTAATATCCAGAATCTATAAAGAACTTAAATATACAAGAAAAAAACAACGCCATCAAAAAATGGGTGAAGGATATGAACAGACACTTCTCAAAAGAAGACATTTATGGAGCCAAAAAACATGATAAAAAAGCTCATCATCACTGGTCATTAGAGAAATGCAAATCAAAACCACATTGAGATACTATTTCACGCCAGTTAGAATGGTGATCATTAAAAAATCAGGAGACAGCAGATGCTGGAGAAGATGTGGAGAAATAGGAATACTTTTATACTGTTGGTGGGAGTGTAAATTAGTTCAACCATTGTGGAAGACAGTGTGGTGATTCCTCAAGGATCTAGAAATAGAAATACCATTTGACCCAGCAATCCCATTACTGGGTATATATTCAAAGGAGTATAAATCATTCTATTATAAAGATACATGCATGTGTATGTTTACTGTGGCACTTTGCAATAGCAAAGACTTGGAACCAACCCAAATGCCTATCAATGATAGACTGGATAAAGAAAATGTGGCACTTTACATAACTGCAGGCTGTAAATGTGGGTAAAAGAAAAAAAGAAAAAAGAAATAAAGAAAAAAAAAGAAAATGTGACACATATATGCAATGGAATACTATGCAGCTATTAAAAAGGATGAGTTCATGTCCTTTGCAGGGACATGGATAAAGCTGGAAACCATCATTCTCAGCAAGTTGACACAAGAACAGAAAACCAAACACCACATGTTCTCACTCATAAGTGGGTATTGAACAATGAGAACACATGGACACAGGGAAGGGAATATCACACACCAGGGCCTATCAGGGGTGGGGAGTAGGGGAGGGTTAGCAGGGGGTGGAGGTATGGGGAGGGATAGCATTAGGAGAAATTTTAAAAAATTATTTTAATTTATTGAGACAGAGTCTCACTCTGTTGCCCAGGCTGGAGTGCGATGGAGTTATCTCTGCAACCTCTGCCTCCTGGCATCAAGTGATTCTCCCACTTCAGCTTCCCAAGTAGCTGGGAGTACAGGTGCCTGGCACCACATGCAGCTAATTTTTTTATTTTTTGTAGAGACAGGGTTTTGCTATGTTGCCCAGGCTGGTCGTGAGCTCCTGGGCTCAAGCGATCCACCCGCCTCGGCCTCTCAAAGTGTTAAGATTATAGGTGTGAGACACAATGCCAGGTTCATCTTGATTAAATTTTGTTTTCTAATTATGTAAAACATGTGGTTCAAAAGTCATGCCTACAAAATAAGGCACATTCAGGGAAGTCAAGTCTAGCTTCCGTTTTTCTCCCTTCTACTCTCTTCTCCCATCTCCTAGATAACTATTTTTACTGGTGTTTGGCTTATGTTTCCAATTTTTAAATATTTATTTATTTTTTTTTTGAGACAGATCCTCCTTTGTTGCCCATGTTGGAGTGCAGTGGCATGATCTCAGCTCACTTCTACCTCTGCCTCCCAGGTTCAAGTGATTCTCCTGCCTCAGCCTCCCAAGTAGCTGGGATTACAGGTGCCCACACCAAGCCTGACTAATTTTTGTATTTTTACTAGAGATGGGGTCTTGCCATGTTGGCCAGGCTGGTCTCGAACTCCTGACCTCAGGTGATCCACCCACCTCAGCCTCCCAATGTGCTGGGATTACAGGCATGAGACACCATGTCTGGCCTCCACTTGTTTTAGAAAAGGTACATACATATACATAGTTGTATTTCTCCTTCAAGATAGCATACTCTATACTGTTCTGCACTTTGTCTTTTTCACTTAATATACACCATCTGTCATATTAATACACACAATACTTCTCATTCCTTTTTACAGTTGCACAATATTCCATTGTATAGATGTCCTCTATAGGTGGGCAGTGCATTGTTTCTAGTCTTTGCTATTACATAAATTATGCCTGTATCGTCCTTGCATGTCTGAGACTTTACAATGAAATCTGATTAATCTGCCAGGGTCCTACATCGATTCCTGTCTCAAAGTGGGGCTATTGCTATAATTTACCCTGATTGCTAAGGTATTACATTTTTTCTTCTTTCTTATCTCACTTTGCATGAGAAAGAGAACATGAATAACTCAAGCTTCCATATTCAAAATAACAGGCATTGAGGGGCTTTTGAAGGGAAAAAAAGCAGCAATTGAGGCTTCTGTGGGATGGAGCACCTCCATCGCACAGGTTGCTGAACAGTGGTCCACCTCCATCTTCCAGCAAGAAGACTAGTCAAGGATTGTACAAATACCTCTAGCTCCATATTCCATAGATGTGCCCTACCTAGATCTACAAAAGAAGTGAGACCACATCCCCTGAGGCAACATCTTCCCATTGCTGTGTGTTGAGGTACCCACTCCATTCCTTTATGTATTCAACACGCTTTTTTTTTTTTTTTTTGAGACAGAGTCTCTCTCTGTCACCAGGTGCCAGGCTGGAGTGCAGTGGTGCGATCTCAGCTCACTGCAACCTCCACCTCCCTGATTCAAGCAATTCTCCTGCCTTAGCCTCACAAGTAGCTGGGACTATAGGCATGCATCACCACGCCCAGCTAATTTTTTGTATTTTTAGTAGAGACGGGATTTCACCATGTTGGCCAGGATGGTCTCGATCTCTTGACCTCGTGATCCGCCCACCTTGGCCTCCCAGAGTGCTGGAATTACAGGCGTGAGCCACCACCCCCGGCCTAAACAAATATTTTATAAATGTGTACTATGTACCAGATGTCGTGCTAGGTGCTGAAGACAAAGCAGTGGGTAAGATAAACCCAGTATCCATTCTCCTGGAGCTCAGAAAGTGGCTCTTAGCTTCTGCGATTGGCTCAAGACAGTTTTGTTCGACACATGAACAAGCACCTAGATATTCTTTCCCAAAGACTTCACAGCCTCAAAAACATCACCATCTTCCCAAGGTGAACACTAGACTGTACATTTCCCCTCATTTTATGGAAAGTGATGGGAAAAGGCCCAGGTGATTTTGTAATACTCCTGGCGATTCATTCTCAGGGGCAAAATTGGGCACAAAACCTAAGCATGTAGATTGTGCAAAGAAGCAATTGCTCTAATTCTGATGAATAGTAACCAGCCTTTCCTTTACATGCCTCTTTTTTTTTTTGAGACAGGGTCTCGCTCTATCGCCTGGGCTGGAGTGTAGTGGCATGATCTCGGCTCACTGCAACCTCCGTCTCCTAGGTTTAAGTGATTCTCATGCTTCAGCCTCCTAAGTAGCTGGCTTAGCATACTACCACACCTAGCTAATTTTTGGTAGAGATGGGGTTTCATCATGTTTCCCAGGCTGGTCTCAAACTCCCAGCCTCAAGCAATCCGCTTGTCTCTGTCTCCCGAAGTTCTGGGATTACAGGCGTAAGCCACCTTCCTGAGCCTACATACCTCTTCTAATCAATCATGTTTCATGACTGCCAATTTTGCATTTATTTTGTGCTGAACTCCCAAGTTCTCTTATAACAAACAATAGTCACCATTTGTTAAATATTCACTAGGTTCCAAGCATCCAGGCTAAGCCCTTTACACTAAATCATGTAGTCTTCCCAATTATAATTATAAGTACCATCATGACATCCATTGTATAGAGAACAGTGAGGCTTAGAGAGGGTCAGTAAAATTCCCGAGGTCACACATCTAATAAAAGCAGACATGATTAGAGCAGTCATACCAATGGAGATTCAGAAGTCTCTGGTATGATGAATAAGCTATAGCTCAAGTATTAACAGTAATCACTAACTTCTTTCATTTATTTTTTTGAGACAGTGTCTGTGTTGCCCAGGCTGAAGGGCAGAGGCACAATCTTGGTTTACTGCAACCTCCACCCACCAGGTTCAAGTGATTCTTCTGCCTCAGCCTCCAGAGAAGCTGGGATTACAGGCGTGTGCCACCACACCTAGCTAGTTTTTGTATTTTTAATAGAGACAGGGTTTTGCCATGTTGGCCAGGCTGGTCTCGAACTTCTGACTTCAGGTGATCTTCCCACCTCAGACTCACAAAGTGCTGGCATTACAGGCATGAGCTGCTGCACCTGGCCTATAATCACTAACTTCTATTGAGCATTTACATTTGTGCCAGGTAGTAAGTGCTTTACATGTATTTGTTAGAAGGGAAAAAGATTCTTCCTCATCCCTTATGTTTCCTTCCATGTGGAAGCAGCTTCTTTGGCATGAGATTTCTTTTTTTTTTTTTTAATTTTTTATTGCATTTTAGGTTTTGGGGTACATGTGCAGACCATGCAAGACAGTTGCATAGGTACACACATGGCAGTGTGTTTTGCTTCCTTTCTCCCCTTCACCCACATTTGGCATTTCTCCCCAGGCTGTCCCTCCCCAGCTCCCCCTCCCACTGGCCCTCCCCTTTCCCCCCCAATAGACCCCAGTGTTTAGTACTCCCCTCTCTGTGTCCATGTGTTCTCATTTTTCATCACCCGCCTATGAGTGAGAATATGCGGTATTTCATTTTCTGTTCTTGTGTCAGTTTGCTGAGAATGATGTTCTCTAGATTCATCCATGTCCCTACAAACGACACAAACTCATCATTTCTGATTGCTGCATAATATTCCATGGTGTATATGTGCCACATTTTGGCATGAGATTTCTGACCTGTCTCCCAGCTCTTTGTCTCACTCCTGCCCAGGAGGGTGGTGGTGGTGGTGGTGAAGAGGGTGGTACAAGAAGAGGAGCAACTTCTCAATGGTGAGCATGGGGAGGAACTGGAGATGCATAGCTCAGCCCCATCTACGTCCTGTTGGCAGCCAGCCTCCTCCAGAGCATGCTTTGGGCTCTGCTCTCCCAGGCTCCACTGTTTACAGGGACAGTTTCCAACTGGGAGGCATGCCTGAGCCTGCGTGAGTACCCAGCCTAATTCTGGCATTCACTTAACCACAAATGTAAACCATGGACTCCTATATAAAATGTATCAGTGACAAAGCTGATGTTTGGATCCCATTTGTTTTTGTTTCATTTTGTTTTTTGGTTTTTTTTTTTTTGAGTGGAGTCTGTCGCCAAGGCTGGAGTACAGTGGCCCAATCTCGGCTCACTCAACCTCCACTTCCCAGGTTCATGCGATTCCACTGCCTCAGCTTCCTGAGTAGCTGGGGTTACAGGCATGCACCAACACACCCAGCTAACTTTTGTGTTGCCAGTAGAGACGGGGTTTCTCCATGTGGGCCAGGCTGGTCTTGAAATCCTGACCTCAAGTGATCTGCCTGCCTCAGCCTCCCAAAGTGCTGGGATTACAGGCGTGAGCCACCATGCCTGGCTGATCCCATTTGTTTTTATTTCTCCTTGCCCAGCTCTTACTCAGAACTTGGAAAGCGAAGAGAGTTTCCTTTATTATATTCTCTTGAATCCCCAAACTATTAACTCATTTAATCCTAACAAAAATTCCATTAGAGGGCAGGGAGCAATGGCTCATGCACTTTGAGAGGTGCAGTCGGGAGGATTGCTTGAGGCTAGGAGTTCAAGACCATCCTGGGTAACATAGTGAGACCCCATCTCTACCAAAAAAGTTAAAAACAAAAGAAAAAAGAGTTCCATTAGAAAAGCTCTCTTATTAAGAAAGAAAGAAAAGAAAATGAAAAAAGAAAAGTACTCTTGTCTTCCCAGATGAGGAAACTCAAGCATTTGGCCTTTCAGTTGAAGAACAAATATTTGCTCTCAGTCAAGGATCAGATGAAATTAAAGCATATAAGAGTGTTTGCAAACGGTTGAAGCTATGTATACAGAAGACAATGAGGGTGGTGGTTCTGGCTTTGACACCCACTGGCAGTAGGACTCTGAGCAAGTCCTTTCCAGACTTTAGTTCCTTTATCAGGAAAGTGAGGGGTCGGACAGGTTGAAGTGTGCAAATCTTTCCCGTTCTAACATCTGTGACCACTAATCAGTGATGACTAGCCATTGACTGTGTTCTCCTGGCTTCCTCTGCGTCATTGAGGACTTTTAAATGCCAACTTTTCCCAATTGAGCTAGGCTCAGTCTCTGGGGAACACAGGCCACCTGAAACGCCCCCTCCTTGAATGGGCTGGGCTTAGTCATTGGAGGTTTGCTGCTCAGTTGCCTTTGGTTGCTGCAGCAACATAACACACGCCCACACTTCCGTTTTGAGAGTGCAGTGAAGGCTGATCTCCTCCAGTTGGCCACAGGGGCTCTCCCAAGCCCTGCCACTTGGCAGTTAGTACTTCCTGGCTTCCTCACAAGGCCACACTAGGGGAGGGGGAAAGAAACCCACTAATCATTCCTGGGGAGTTGAAGTGAATACTTTCCCAGAAAAAAAAGGCACATCTCCATCAGGGCAGCACTGAGGGGCTAAAATCTCGAGAGATTCAGACTCAAATATTAAGAGACTGATTCGGCCAGAGTTTGAGACCAGCTTGGCCAACATGGTGAAACCCCATCTCTACTAAAAATACAAAAAATTAGCCGGGCATGGTGTCAGGTGCCTGTAATCCAGTTACTTTGGAGGCTGAGGAAGGAGAATCACTTGAACCTGGGTGTTAGAGGTTGCAGTGAGCCAAGACTGCACCATTGCACTCCATCCTGGGCAACAGAGCAAGACTCGGTGCCAAAAAAAAAAAAAGAGAGCGAGGGAGACTGATTCAGAACAGTATTTGTGAACCGGATTTCTGCTTGCTGTTGCCGTTGGAAGAGCCTGTGTTTTTGAAATGACTGACATCATGAAATCTAGTTTGGTCACCAGGATATGGGGTTGACAAAGACCTTGTGGTGGGGCTTTACTATAAGTTTCATCTAATTCTGAAATTTGTGGTTTCACACCGGAAGCGAGCAAAATAACAAAGACCAGAAAGTGGAAAAAACATTCTGCCCTAGTGGAAACTATCTTTGCCCACCTGCATTCTTCAAAAACAGCAGTCCAATTAGCCCAGATACCCATCTTCAAGGGGGTCCCCAGATGACATATCCTCCAAAGGGAGTTTGTCGGTGAATTTGATGCCCCAGTTATTCAGAAGAGAGTTCTAAACCCATTATCAGGGGAACCTGAGGTTGTTTCTCTCTGCCTCCATAACAAAATAGCTCACTCCTTTGCACACCTGAATAAAGAAACTACACTGGGGTCAGGAAATAAGGACAGCGCCAGGACAAATTCTGAACCAATGCAAGAAAATCTTTAAATGCAGTTGTTGGGATAGCTCTCCCATTGAGAGGAACAGGATGTGTGCCGGCTTTAGTCAAGGAGAATGGGCGAGATGAGATGAGCACAGGGTTTGAACACGCAAAAGGGTGGGGTCATCAGTGTGTACCAGAGGGAAAAGGCAAGCAGCCAGGATGATAGGACTCCTCTGTCCTTCTGACCCTTGCCCTCACAGGACCTGCTCCCACCAGCAACCAGCAGACACTTCCTCACTTAGCTGAGGGACTGAGGCTGTGGCCCTTGATGGCATTGTTCCCAGAATGGAAAATGTGGGTGTTGGCAACCATATCAAAGACCTCTGATTGTTTAGAAAACTTTACAGCTCTGATCACCAGACGCAAAGCCTAAGGGCCGTTCAAGGTCTGTGGAAACTTCGGAACAATAGACTTGGCCCCCTGCCTATCTGTTTTCATGGCTTTCTGAAAGAGGTAGATGGGGCCTCCAGCTACTCTATGCTTCAACCCAATCATCAACCTATCAATCTTCTTAAGCCAGTTATCACAAGCCAGCACTGGTTAGAGATCAGAGCTGAGATGAGTGTAATGTGCTCTCTAGAGACTGAGACTAGATTGAGGTGAAAGAGGTACTGGATCAGGGTACAGAGTCCAGTGGGTGCCAAAAGCCTCAGTAACCATGATAAACAATATATATACATTTTTTACCTTTTTTTTTTTAAGAGATGGGATCTTGCTATGTTGCCCAGGCTGGAGTACAGTGGCTATTCACAGGCACGATCCCACTACTGATCAGTACAGGAGTTTTGACCTGCTCTGTTTCCAATCTGTGCCGGTTCACCCTTCTTTAGGCAACTTGGTGGTCTCCTGCTCCCAGGAGGTCACTATATCAATGCCAAACTTAGTGCGGACACCATATCGGCATAGTGCATTACAGCCCAGAACTCCTAGACTCAAGCGGTCCTTCAGCCTCAGCCTCCTGAGTAGCTCGGACTACAGGCATGTGCCACCGCGCCCGGTGATAAGCAATATTTTAATGCAATCATTTAAAAAATCAAAATTAGGTCGGCATGATGGCTCAAGCCTGTAATCCCAGCACTTTGGGAGGCCAAGGCAGGTAGATCACGAGGTCAGGAGTTCGAGACCAGCCTGAACATGGTGAAACCCTGTCTCTACTAAAAAGACAAAAATTAGCCAGGTGTGGTGGCATGCCTCTAATCCCAGCTACCGAAGAGGCTGAGGCAGGAGAATCACTTGAACCCAGGAGGTGGAGGTTGCAGTGAGCCAAGATTGTGCCACTACTATACTCCAGTCTGGGTGACAGAGTGAGACTCCATTTCTAAAAACAAAACAAAACAAAAATCGAAATTAACACAAAATTATTCACGATGAACAAAATACCAAAACCTTTAAAAGAACTGCATTAAAATATTTATCTTGCTTACTGAGTGTTTTAGTAGTCTCAAATTCTGCTGGGCGCCGTGGCTTACGCCTGTAATCCCAACACTTTGGGAGGCTGAGGTGGGTCGATCAATTGAGGTCGGGAGTTCAAGACCAGGCTAGCCAACTTGGTAAAACCCCATCTCTACTAAAAATACAAAAACCAGCCAGGTGTGGTGGCACATGCCTGTAATCCCAGCTACCTCGGAGGCCGAGGCAGGAGAATCGGCTTGAACCTGGGAAGCGGAGGTTGCAGTGAGCCGAGATCATGCCATTGCACTCCAGCCTGGGTGACAGAGCGAGACTCTAACTCAAAAAAAAAAAAAAAAATCTGCACCCATGTTGAATGCCTCCTATGCCTTACTCTAGTCCCTGATCTGCTGTGAAATGGTGTGCTGTTGACAGGCACTGAGAAATAAGAAATATGGAAATGCCTATTTTGATTATCAGGAGGTGAGAGTCCTCCAGGATGTGTGGAATGTGTTGCCCAGATAACCCAGGCCATGCTGCTTTTCTTTCTTTCTTTTTTAGAGACAGCGTATCACTCTGTTGCCCAGGCTGGAGAGCAGTGGCACAGTCTAGCTTGCTGCATTACTGCAACTTTGAACTCCTTCAACTCAAGCAGTCCTGCTGCCTCAGCCTTCTAAGTAGCTGGGACTACAGGGGCAAGCCATCAGTTAATTTTCTAATTTTTCATACAGATGGGGTCTCACTATGTTCCCTGGGCTGGGAACATGAGTTTGAAAACTCATGGCCTTAAGCAATCCTCTATCTTGGCCTCCCGAAGAGGGCGGATTATAGGCATGAGCCACTGTGGCTGGCCCCATGATTCTTAAGACCTAGGTGTTGAAGTTATAAGCTCCAGATACCTAACAATTGTGCCAGGGAATGCAACTGGAAAGCTGCCTAGAAGAGCTGCAGTCCAGGACACCTGAACCTTCCACAGGAGGCTGGGGCAAGTGTCTGGGGAAGTCGGTTGCCTCCTTGGTATCATCTGAAAAGGACTCTAGGCGTGCCATCGGTAGAGCTGTCAATCCTTTGGCTCTTGTAATTGTCTTAGTTTTAAAGAACCTTCCATTAAAATAGTATAACTATCTCTGTGGTTATTATTGGCAGAGATCTTAGCAGAGTCTTACTTATTCATTCAGCAAACATTGAGCACCACATAGCAGGAATGCCCAGTTTAATGAGAGTGGCAAGGTGGAGGTCAGAACAGGATGGCAGAGAGACCATTCATTTGATTCTGATCTGCTTCCACCTGGGACTGCCACTGAGGAAGAGCAAGATTCAGGGCAGGTGCCTACCTGGGATCACAAGAAAGAGAGACAGGGAGAGTCCTCAAAATACTCCTCACTCCTTTCTGTCTTGGGGAAGTGGAGATTATCTCTAAGGTGACAGCAGAAGGGAGTTTTCCCCTGAGAATATGCAGCTGTGCACCTGGGGGGTCTATGGGTGGGATTCTGCCCCTAGAGGGTTGGGGGGAGGGGCCCAGAGGGACCCTAATTCTTTGCTCTCTGCTGACATGAAGGTAGTCTGTTAGGCTTTGTGGCCCTGGCCCAGATCCAGGCTTTCCAGTGGGAGAGGGGCTGTGATCCTAATGAGGCAGACTCCTGGGGCGAGAGAAGCCATTCCGCTCACTCTCCCTTTGATGTGCTTCCCAGGGGAGCTGGCCTGAGAGCTAATCATTGATTTAGCAGCCAGAGCAATGAAAGAGAGGGGAGGCCAGGAATGTTTCTGGATCCTCTGAAAGCCCTCTCTCTTTTTAAACAATTAACAATTATGTATATAGAACTTTTATATATATTATCCTATTTCTTTTTCATTGCAACACTTGTTAGGAGACGCTCTATTATTCCTGAGGTAATTAAGTACCAAGAGGTGACAAAAGTTCCAGATAAAGCAGGTAGTAAACAGAAGAGTCAGGTTGTGAACACTGCATCTGTGCCTCTTTCACTGGGCAGCTCAGCTCTGAGCACAGAACCAAAGTCTCCCATGCCTAAATCCAGACACCTGGAATCATTCTTTCCCCCCATCCTCCCTGCTCCTCACACATATCACAACAAGTACTTCCACCTAAAAAATATATATCAACCTCGTCTTTTTCTATCTCGCTGGTACATCCTACTCCAAGCTACCCTCATTGCTCACCACCTCACAGATTTCTCTGCTGCTACTTTTGCACTCCTTTGGTTTTTTTTCTTTTTACCAGCTGTGTGACCTTGGGCAAGTTTCTTTACCTTTAAGGACTGAGTGCTGCTTCTAAAATAGAAACGAGAACATCATCACCCTGCAGGTTGTACTGAGTTCAGATGCTGTGCCTGGAATAGGACCACCTGAAAGGGTCTAGGATAAACCACTGTGGCTTAAGAATTATTTTGAGCTGAAGGCATTTGAGTTTCTAAAATCCTTTATCTGCCTAAAAACAGAACCTCCCAAAAGAACTGTTGCAAATCGCCTCCCCTAATCTCCTCTGCTAGGCAAAGAAGGTTAGCACCATACCCAAACAGACATTTGTCACAAAAGCATCCTATCTTCCATCTATGTTGCTAAGAGCCCTTGTATCTTTCCAAAAACTAATCTGTTTCTTTCTAAGTGCTATATTTCACCCACTTTCTAAGAAGTCGTTTGTTCTCTCAAAAGTGTCTATCTGCTTCTCCCTGTCCCGTTAGATGGTATAAGTCCCAAATTCTATTGGCCTCTTTGAGTCACAGTTCTTTGTGAACTCTTCTGCATAAGTAATTAAATATATATTTTTTCCTCTTGGTAATTTGTCTTTTGTCAGTTTATTTACCTATTCATTTATTTACTGAAACAGGATCTCGCTCTGTCACCAGGCTGCAGTGCAGTGGTACGATCACTATTCACTGCAGCCTCAATCTCCTGGACTCAAGCAATCCTCCCACCTCAGCCTCTCGAGTAGCTGGGACTACAGGAGTGCACCACCACCATGTAGTTCTTCTTTTCTCAGCTAATTGTGTGTGTGTGTGTGTGTGTGCATGCATGCACGGGTAGATGGGATCTTACCATGTTGTACAAACTAGTCTTCAACTCCTGAGCTCAAGAGATCCTCCTGCCTCGGCCTCACAAAGTACTGGAATTATAGGAATGAGCCTTTACACCCAGCTTGTCTGTTTAATTTGCAGGTTCCCAATGATTAAAGCTAAGTGGGTAGAGGGAAAGTTTTTGCTCCCTGACATTTCTAAGAGACATATAAATGTCAGATATGTAACCAAAAGTTTAAAATTTTCTACTGGTTACTATATTATCAGAGGTAAAAAGAAAAGTAAAATTATTTTTAATAATATACTCTAACACAATATAAATAGTATCCACTTAACATGTAATCAATATTTTAAAAATATTAATGAGAATGTGCAGCAGTATTCACAATAGCAATACATGGAATTAACTTAAATGCCCATCAATGATAGACTGGATAAAGAAAATGTATTACATATAGTCCGTGGAATACTATGCAGCCATCAAAAAGAACAATATCATGTCTCTTGTGGGAACAAGGATGGAGCTGCAGGCTATAATCCTTAGCAAATTATCACAGGAACAGAAAACCAAATACCACATATTCTGACTTATAAGTGGGAGCTAAATGATGAGAACTCATGGACACAAAGAAGGGAACAACAGACAATGGTACTTACTTGAGGGTGGATGTTGGGAGGAGGGAAAGGAGCCGAAAAAAATAACTATGAGGTACTGGACTTAACACCGGGGTGACAAAATAATCTGTACAACCATGACACAAGTTTACCTACATAACAAACCTCCCCACGTACCTGCAAACCTAAAAGTTAAAAAAAATGAGATTTTTATATTCTTTTATTCATACTAAGTCCTCAAATTTCAGTGTCTATTTTTACATTTACTACACAACTCAATTTGGACTAGCCACATTCAAGTGTCCAATAACCACACGTGGCCAGTGGTTACCATACTGGGCAGCACAGGCTTAGAGCAAGGCCTGGCTCATGGTGTTCCCTATTACCATGGTAGCTGCTGTTACATGGATGCTAGGCCTCTTGGCTCTGCCTTAGTTTTCCTGTCTGCTCATAGGGAACCCTGACACTGTCAGGTAATCCAATTCTATCAAATAAATCCCAATAGAATTAGCATGTCTGTTGTCGGTCCAGGGGGCAGGTGGATACATTTTGAGTAAGGAGCGTTCAGGAAATGCCTCTTTGAGTCAGGAGGAAAGGGATTTTCACATCACTGGTCCCTCTGAGGGACCTGCTGAGGAGGCGGCAAGTACCAGGAGCTTCAGTGGAAAGCAGTAACTAGAGAGGGGTGTCCAGGGCAGAGCTTGGCCACTCTGTCACGTTCGATGATGTCCTTCCATGTCTCTAATTTTAAAAGAGCCTGGCTGGAAGCACCTGGGGCCTGGAGGAACGGTCTGCCCTTCAGCAGAGTTTCCTGCCCCTGTCCGCATGCCACCCTCCCCTACCCAAAAGCAGAAACAAACACTCTCTTCAAAGGACTGTGTCAGGCAGACCAACTACTGGCCCACGCCCTGTGTGGCTGACCAGCCACTTCCGCTCAGCTGAGCGTGAGCTCATTGCAGCCAGAAATGCCTCTGTTCCCCTGGTGTCTCAAAGCCTTACATCTGCCCTCCCAGGACCTGCAGCCCCAGCCCTGAGATGGGGCTCACTTTGGAGGCCCTCTGGCTTCCCAGGACTCCAGCTGCGTAGTGTGCTGAGGCTGCCTTACCAAAGCACCACAAATGAGGTGGCTTAGGACAACAGAAGCATATTGTCTCGCAGCTCTGGAGGCTGGAAATCTGAAGTTGCATTGTTGGCAGGGCTGATTCCTTCCGAGAGCTGTGAGGAAGCATCTGCTGGAGACCTTTCTCTCTTCTGGTGGCCTCCCGAACTTTAAAAAAAATTTTTTTTGAGATGGAGTTTTGCTCCCATTGCCCAGGCCGGATTGCAATGGCACGATCTTGGCTCACTGCAACCTCCGCCTCCTGGATTCAAGTGTTTCTTCCTGCCTCAGCTTCCTGAGTAGTTGGGATCAGAGGCATGTGCCACCATGTCCGGCTAATTTTGTATTTTTAGTAGAGATGGGGTTTTGCCATGTTGCCCAAACTGGTCTCGAACTCCTGACCTCAGGTGATCTGCCCGCCTCAGTCTCCCAAAGTGCTGGGATTACAGGGGTGAGTCACTGTGGCTGGCCTCCTCCCGCACTTCTTAGCTTGTAGACAACCTTCCCTTTGTGTTTTCACATCTTCTCTCCATGCGTGTCTGTCTGTCCAAATGTGCCCTTTTTATAAAAGATGGCAGTCAGATTGGATTCGGGTATACCCTAATGACCTCAGTTTAACCTAATTACTCTGCTAAAGATCCTATCTCCAAATAAGGTGTGTCAGGGCTCAGAAAATCGTACCCCAAAATGAAGGCCTCAGAAGCAGCACAAGTTCTTCTCTGATCTCTGCTGCTGTCCTGTCTCTTAGTTCTATTCTCCCCCAAGGCTAGCCATAGAAACTAGCATCCCTCTTCCCCAAGGTAGGTCCTAAAAACCAGAACCCTTTCCCCTTGAGCCAGCCATAAAATCTAAAAATATTACTCTAAACTTTCCCTCCACCTTTCGGTGTAAAAACTGGCCATACAGAAATTATGTGACCTGGCCAGGCATGGTGGCTCATTCCTCTAATCCCAGCACTTTGGGAGGCAGAGGTGGGCAGCTCACCTGAGGTCGGGGTACGAGACCATCCTGGCCAACATGATGAAACCGCATCTCTACTAACAATACAGGAATTAGCCAGGAAGGGTGGCGTGTGCCTGTAATCCCAGCTGCTCAGAAGCTGAAGCAGGAGAATTGCTTGAACCTGGCTGGCAGAGGTTGTAGTGAGCCAAGATTGCACTAGTGCTCTGCAGCCTGGGTGACAGAGTGAGACTCTGTCGAAAGAGAGAAAGAGAGAGAGAGAGGGAAGGAAGGAAGGGGGGTGGAGAGAGAGAGAGGCGGGGGGAGAGAGAGAGAGAGAGGGGAGAAGAGAAGAGAAGAGAAGAGAAGAGAAGAGAAGAGAAGAGAAGAGAAGAGAAGAAAAGAGGGAGGGAGGGAGAGGAAAAGAAAGAAAATTATCTGACCTACTTGCTTGATAGTAGGTCATAACACTCCCCCCATTCCAGGGAGGGTCCTGCTACCCCCAGAAGGAAGGCATGCTTGCTCGGAGATGCCGAGAAGAACCTAGACAGACAGGCCTGGCTAGGCTTCCCCACTCAGTCTATTAGCTTTAGATTATGCTCCTTACGTCCAATCATATTTCTAGAGTTTTCCGTACTTGATTAAGCTAAGCATAAAAATGGACAATTTCTCCTGCATCTTTTGTTCTTCATTCTGATGACTCCCGTGTATACATCTTAAATAAATGTGTATTTCTTTTCTCCAAGTAACCTGCCTTTCAGTGAGTGGAGTTTTCAGTAAAACTTGAGAGGGCAAAAGGGAACTTTCTCCTTGGCTTCTAGCAGTCACATGCTGAGGTACTAGGGGTTAAGACTTCAGCATAGAATTTTGCGGGGGACGCAATTCGACCCATGACAACAGGCTAGCCTCCTTTTGCAAGGGTAAATGTCTGCTCTTTCATGCCTGGGAATCCAGGGGGTAGGTGAGTCTCTGAGGCTTTTGGGCCAGTATTTGATAGAAATAATTGCTTAGTGGAGCTCACATAAATTCAGCATTTCCTGAAGCTGCAGGCAGTACCATGACCAACAAAACTCGGCCTTTGCCCCCTAGGAATTATAATCCAATAGGACTTCAACCAGATAATAAAATACAGGGCAGTGAAAGGTACAAACAAAGCTATAGAGGAGGGAGTGCTTTCTCCTGGCTGCAAGGTAAGTGACAGATTTATGGAGATTTTCTTTGAATAGTCCTTCTGATTCCAGAAGTAAAGATGAGAATGGCTGGGCGTTCCAGGGGTGGAATTCCAGGGAGAGGTGGGCATTCCAGGGAAGACCAAATCCCTTGCATGTTTGGGAGGCAGACAGAGCAGCCAGGGTGAGAAAAGGGTGGGAGAACAGGACACAGCCAAATGGTGTGATGGCGTTTCCTACCAGGCCAAAGTAGTGGCCTTTATTTGATAGGCAAAGGGGATCCCTTGAGAGTTTTCTAGGAGGAGGACAACAAGGAAAATCATTTATCAAAGACCTGAATCCCACTGGTTAAGAATGAGCTAGGAGGACTTAAGGATAAGGTGGGTGGGAAGTGTAAACAGGAGGCTGGGGTAGCTGAAATGTGAGGGTAAAGGCCTCAGGTAGGGGAGTTGCTATGGACATGGAAAGGGAGGAAAGGGTATGGGAAAGTGTTTGAAAAGGAAGAACCCAAGGCTGGGTGGCTCACCACTGCAACCCCAGCACTTTGGGAGGCCAGGGTGGGCAGATCACTTGAGGTCAGGAGTTTGAGACCAGCCTGGCCAACATGGTGAAATCCCATCTCTACTAAAAATACAAAAAATTGCTGGGTGTGGTGGCACGTGCCTGTAATCCCAGCTACTCAGGAGGCTGAGGCAGGAGAATTGCTTGAATTGGGAAGGAGGTTGCAGTGAGCCGAGATCACGCCACCACACGCCAGCCTGGGCAAAAGAGCGAGACTCCATCTCAAAAAAAAAAAAGAAAAAAGAAAAATCTCACAGAACTTGACAATGGAATCGATGTTTAGGAATGAGGGGAAGAGAAAGAGAAGAAAGACAGAGATGGTTTCAGGTTTCCCAGATGGTTTCTGGGCAGTTTGGAGAGGGTGGGTACCATTAAGAGAATGAGGCAGGCAGGTCTGGGGTGTGGCTGGAAGTCAGGCCCTTCAATTGCTGAAAGCAGAAGTGGCCTCTCCCCTTCCCCTCCCCTTGTCCCTTGTTTCTTTTTCCCTTGGAAGTTGTATCATTTAACTTAAATATATTTAATCATTTAAAGGTACAGTATGGTCTCAAGGGTGTTCCTGGTGTCACAATGAGGAAATGAGGAAAGAGAAGAGAAGGGCCTTAAATTTATCTCCCCATCATGATACTAAGGAGGAGGGGGGATGGAAAGTATGTAGAAATATGCATCTGCAACTTCATTTAAGTCCAGCCCTGGGTCAGCACCCCCAGGACATGTTTGACACTGGACTCAGTGTCAAATAGGTCCAAATAGATACTTGCATTCAGTCCACAGGTCCTGGTATTTCTCCCTTTGAAATGCGTAAGATACAACTTTGCCTCCTTATGAAAGCTTTTCCTCTCCTGTGTGGGAGGTTCAGGAGCACACCTGTGTGAACACATGTATGTATATGTATGTGTATGTGTGTACATCTGTTTGGATCTCTTCTCATTTCTTTTTTTTTGAGACGGAGTCTCACTTTGTCACCAGGCGCCAGGCTGGAGTGCCGTGGCACAATCTCAGCTCACTGCAACCTCCGCCTCCCGGGTTCAAGCAATTCTCCTGCCTCAGCCTCCCGAGTGGTGGGACTACAGGCGCACACCATCACACCCAGCTAATTTTTTTTGTATTTTTAGTAGAGACGGGGTTTCACCATGTTGGCCAGGATGGTCTCGATCTCTTGACCTCGTGATCCACCTGCCTTGGCCTCCCAAAGTGCTGGGATTACAGGTGTGAGCCACTGCGCCTGGCTGGATCCCTTCTCATTTCGTCTCTTCTTTCCCAACCCTGCCTCAGCCCACTCTCACTGCAGGAGTGTTTGAACTCCCTGCAAGCAGTTTGAGGGCCCGTTGTTTAATGCGGCTGGACACTAATGGGTGTGTGTTGTATGTGTGTGCGTGGTTCCAACAGTGTGACTGGAAAGTCACCTTCCACAGATAAAATACTTAGTGCTGGAACAAGATGTGGTTGAAGCCAGTTGTTTTGTCTCAGCTGTGGTCTGTTGTCTCTGAGGGATAAGAGGGCGAAGCCCAAGTACGAGATGATGTTATGGTCCCTATAACATGATTATGGACAGGGCTCACATAGGAACACATCTGGACACTTCCTGAAGGTGAGTCTAAGGAAAGATAATACATGGAAATGCAGAGTAGCCAGGTTGGAGATGGTGGGTGAGTAGGTGGGGATGATGGGGAGAGGACTACGGAACAGGCTGGGATATCATCTGCTCTAGTTTCAGTCTGTCTCCCTTCATAAAAGCATTTAAACTCCCTCACAAACAATCTAAACACGTAACAGTAGGGAAATGACTGACTCCATCGTCTTTTAATACACAATGAAATATATCACAACCATTAAGAAGGTACGGAAGAAGTGGATTTATTGACCTGGAACAATGTTCCTGATCTGGTGGTGGTGTTTTTAGAGACAGGGTCTCACTCTGTCACCCAGGCTGGAGTCACAGGTCACTGTAACATCAAACTGGGCTCAAGTGATCCTCCCACCTCAGCCTCCCAAGTAGCTGGGACTACAGGCCAGAGCCACTGTGCTTTTCATGATCTTTTGTTGTGCATATCTACAGTATCATCTTGTTTTTTTCATGTGTGAAAAGCATATGGATTCTAAGTGTTGAAAGTGGTTCCTAGTTACAGGTGACTTTTCTGTCTTCTTTTTATTTTCTATTTTTTTTTTTTTTGTCAATGAAAATATATTACTTGTGGAGAGCATATAGAAGATGGCGCTGTGAGAACAACCCAGGATTGGAGCCCGCGTTGAATTCGCAAACGGTGAGTCAGTGCTGCATTTCCAGACTGATCTTTGTTGCCCACAGAACGGGGAAACTCCCAAGTATAAAAAGACACGGGACGCCAGGCAGTAGGTCTGCCTGGCGAAGCCGGCAGCCGGGGCGGCGGCGGCCGGCCCTACCCAGCAATCCCCACAGGGCGCGCTTGTCCGGGTGCCTTGTTGAACCGGCAACCTGAGACTTGAGAGGGCTGGACTTGAGACTGAACGAGACTTGCACAGTAGCCCAGCCCAGGGGATTGTAGGGACAGATCGTTTGGGATACCCAGTGGGACGAACAAAACCGCGATTTCAAACTATCCCGGGCAGACGGTCCGAGACGCTCTGTGGGGGAGGGGCGTCCACCACTACGGAGGCAACCTGCCCCAACTGATATACACGCCCACTGCTGAGGCAGCCAGCCGTTGCCGAGGCAACCTGTCCCTCCTGAGATACACGCCCACTGCTGACGCAGCCTGCCGTTGCTGAGGCAACACGCTACAACGAAGAGACTCCGCCGCAGGGCGTGGCGGAGACCACAGCAGAGCCGGCAGGAACAGCGCGAATCACACAACAGCAGGGCGGAGCCTCGGCAGCCAAACAGTGGCTAGTCTGCCTTTGAGCTGGGCAGGACACCTGATCGGACATCCAAAAATAAAGCCCAAACCCCTCAACACAGAGCATTTGAGAAAAAAAAAAGGGTTGTTTAATGAGCTGTGTTGCAGCAGAATCAAACATAGCAGCCTAACAGCCCTGAATGAACAACAGAGTGCACAGCTCAGCAATTAAACCCCTATAAAGTACAAACTGTCTCCTCAAGCAGCTCCCTGACCCCTCTACATCCAAAAGACTGTCATTAGGCAGGCATCATCCTGGGACAAAGAGAGCAGAAAAAGAAACTGGTAGCATCCCTCGCTGTGCCACGGCTACTAGAGGTGCACCCCAGACAAGCAGGATCTGGAGCGGACCTCAACAGTCGTACAGCGAAGGGGCTAGACTGGTAGAAGGAAAACCAAGCAACAGAAATACTTCATCATCAACATTCTGGGTGTCCACTCAGAGACCCAAACGAAAAGTCAGCAACTACGCAGACGACCAGCGGACAAATCCACAAAGATGGGAAGAAACCAGCGCAAAAAGGAGGAAAACACCCGAAACCAGAACACATCGCCTCCTAGAAAGGACCAAGACTCCTCACCAGCAAGGGAACAAAGCTGGACGGAGAATGACTGTGACGAAATGACGGAATTAGACTTCAGAAGATGGATAATGAGAAACTTTTGTGAGCTAAAAGATCATGTATTAAATCAATGCAAAGAAACTAAGAACCTTGAAAAAAGATTTGAAAAAAGATTCGAGGAAATGATAACAAGAATGGATACCTTAGAGAGGAATGTGAATGAATTAAAGGAGCTGAAAAACACAATACGAGAACTTCGCGAAGCAAACGCAAGTTTCAATAGCCGAATTGACCAAGCAGAAGAAAGAATATCTGAAGTCGAAGACCAACTCAATGAAATAAAACGAGAAACCAAGATCAGAGAAAAAAGTGCAAAAAGGAATGAACAAAGTCTCCAAGAAATGTGGGACTATGTGAAAAGACCTAACCTACGTTTGATAGGTGTACCAGAAGGGGACGAAGAGAATGAATCCCAGCTGGAAAATACTCTTCAGGACATCATCCAGGAAAATTTGCCCCACCTAGCAAGACAAGCCAACACTCAATTGCAGGAAATACAGAGAACACCACAAAGATATTCCGCAAGAAGAGCAACCCCAAGGCACATAATCGTCAGATTCAACAGGGTTGAAATAAAGGAGAGAATACTAAGGGCAGCCAGAGAGAAAGGTCGGGTCACCCACAAAGGGAAGCCCATCAGACTCACAGCAGATCTCTCGGCAGAAACACTACAAGCCAGAAGAGAGTGGGGGCCAATATTCAACATTCTTAAAGAAAAGAACTTTCAACCCAGAATTTCATATCCAGCCAAACTGAGCTTCAGAAGTGAAGGAAGAATAAAATCCTTTGCGAACAAGCAAGTACTCAGAGATTTTGTCACCACCAGGCCTGCTTTACAAGAGCTCCTAAAAGAGGCACTACACATAGAAAGGATCAATCAGTACCAGCCATTCCAAAATCACACTGAATGCTAAAGAGCTTCAACATAATGAAGAATCTACAACAACTAACAGGCAAAACAGCCACTTAGCATCAAAATGGCAGTATCAAATTCACACATAACAATATTAACCCTAAATGTAAATGGACTAAATGCACCAATCAAAAGACACAGACTGGCAAATTGGATAAAAATCCAAAACCCATCAGTGTGCTGTATCCAGGAAACCCATCTCACATGCAAGGATACACAAAGGCTCAAAATAAAGGGATGGAGGAAGATTTACCAAGCTAATGGAAAGCAAAAAAAAGCAGGAGTTGCAATTCTCATCTCTGATAAAATAGACTTTAAAGCAACAAAGATCAAAAGAGACAAAGAAGGCCATTACATAATGGTAAAAGGATCGATACAACAAGAAGAGCTAATGATCCTAAACATATATGGACCCAACACAGGAGCACCCAGATACATAAGGCAAGTTCTTAATGACTTACAGAAGGACTTAGACTCCCACACAATAATAGTGGGAGACTTTAACACTCCACTGTCAATACTAGACAGATCAACCAGACAGAAAATCAACAAGGATACCCAGGGCTTGAACTCAGACCTGGAGCAAGCAAACCTGGTGGACATTTACAGAACTCTCCACCCCAAATCCACAGAATACACATTCTTCTCAGCACCACATCACACCTACTCTAAAATTGACCACATAATTGGAAGTAAAGCACTGCTCAACAAATGCAAAACAACTGAAATCATAACAAACAGCCTCTCAGACCATAGTGCAATCAAGTTAGAACTCAGAATTCAGAAACCGACCCAGAACCGCACAGCTTCATGGAAACTGAACAACTGGCTCTTGAATGTTGACTGGGTAAACAACGAAATGAAGGCAGAAATAAAGAAGTTCTTTGAAACCAATAAGAATGAAGACACAACGTGCCAGAACCTCTGGGACACATTTAAAGCAGTCTCTAGAGGAAAGTATATAGCAATAAGTGCCCATATGAGGAGAATGGAGAGATCCAAAATTGACACCCTATCGTCAAAATTGAAAGAGCTAGAGGAGCAAGATCAAAAAAACTCAAAACCCAGCAGAAGACAAGAAATTACTAAGATCAGAGCTGAGCTGAAGGAGATTGAGACACGAAAAACCCTTCAAAAAATCAATAAATCCAAGAGCTGGTTTTTTGAAAAGATCAACAAAATAGACAGACCACTAGCCAGATTGATTAAAAAGAAAAGAGAGAACAACCAAATAGATGCAATAAAAAATGATAAAAGGGAAATCACCACAGATTCCACAGAAATTCAAACCATCATCAGAGAATATTACAAACAACTATATGCGCATAAACTAGTAAACCTGGAAGAAATGGATAAATTCCTGGACTCCTGTGTCCTCCCAAGCCTAAACCAGGAGGAAGCTGAAACTATGAATAGACCAATAACAAGGTCTGAAGTTGAGGCAGCAATTAAGAGCCTACCTCACAAAAAAAGCCCAGGTCCAGAGGGGTTCACAGCCGAATTCTACCAGACACACAAGGAGGAGCTGGTACCATTCCTTCTAAAACTATTTCAAACAATCCAAAAAGAGGGAATCCTTCCCAAATCATTTTATGAGACCAACATCATCCTGATACCAAAACCCGGCAGAGACCCAATGAGAAAAGAAAACTTCAGGCCAATATCCATGATGAACATAGATGCAAAAATCTTCAATAAAATATTGGCAAGCCGATTGCAACAGCAAATCAAAAAACTTATTCATCATGATCAAGTAGGATTCATCCCAGGGATGCAAGGCTGGTTCAACATACGCAAGTCTATCAACGTAATTCACCACATAAACAGAACCAAAAACAAAAACCACATGATTATCTCAATTGACGCAGAGAAGGCATTTGACAAAATTCAACAGCCCTTTATGCTAAAAACCCTCAATAAACTCGGTATCGATGGAACGTATCTCAAAGTAATAAAAGCTATTTATGACAAACCAACAGCCAATATCATACTGAATGGGCAAAAACTGGAAGCATTCCCTTTGAAATCTGGTACTAGACAAGGATGCCCTCTCTCACCACTCCTATTCAATATAGTACTGGAAATTCTAGCCAGAGCAATCAGGCAAGAAAAAGAAATAAAGGGTATTCAAATAGGAAAGGTGGAAGCCAAATTGTCTCTATTTGCAGACGACATGATAGTATACCTAGAAGACCCCATCGCCTCAGCCCAAAAACTCCTGAAACTGATAAACAACTTCAGCAAAGTCTCAGGATATAAAATCAATGTGCAAAAATCACAAGCATTCGTCTACACCAATAACAGACTTAAAGAAAGCCAAATCAAGAGCGAACTGCCATTCGCAATTGCTACAAAAAGAATAAAATACCTTGGAATACAACTCACAAGGAACGTAAGGGACCTCTTCAAGGAGAACTACAAACCACTGCTCAACGAAATCAGAGAGGACACAAACAGATGGAGAAACATTCCATGTTCATGGTTAGGAAGAATTAATATCGTGAAAATGGCTATACTGCCCAAAGTAATTTACAGAATCAACGCTATCCCCATCAAGCTACCATTGACTTTCTTCACAGAACTGGAAAAAACCACCATGAACTTCATATGGAACCAAAAGAGAGCTCGCATAGCCAAGTCAATTCTAAGCAAAAAGAACACAGCGGGGGGCATCACACTACCGGATTTCAAACTATACTACAAGGCTACAGTAATCAAAACAGCATGGTACTGGTACCAAAACAGAGATATAGACCAATGGAACAAAACAGAGGCACCGGAGGCAACACAACATATATACAACTATACAATCTTTGATAAACCTGACAAAAACAAGCAATGGGGCAAGGATTCCATGTTTAACAAATGGTGTTGGGAAAACTGGCTAGCCATGGGCAGAAAGCAGAAACTGGACCCCTTCCTGACACCTTACACTAAAATTAACTCCAGATGGATTAAAGACTTAAACATAAGACCTGGCACCATAAAAACCCTAGAAGGAAATCTAGGCAAAACTATCCAGGACATAGGAGTAGGCAAGGACTTCATGAACAAAACACCAAGAGCATTGGCAACAAAAGCCAAAATAGACAAATGGGACCTAATGAAACTCCACAGCTTCAGCACGGCAAAAGAAACAGTCACTAGAGTGGATCGGCAACCAACAGAATGGGAAAAAATTTTCGCAGTCTACCCATCTGACAAAGGGCTGATATCCAGAATTTACAAACAACTCAAGCAGATTTACAGGAAAAAAACAAACAAGCCCATTCAAAAGTGGGCAAAGGATATGAACAGATACTTTACGAAAGAAGACATATATGAGGCCAACAATCATATGAAAAAATGCTCATCGTCACTGGTCATCAGAGAGATGCAAATCAAAACCACATTGAGATACCATCTCACGCCAGTTAGAATGGCGATCATTAAAAAATCTGGAGACAACAGATGCTGGAGAGGATGTGGAGAAAAAGGAACACTTTTACACTGTTGGTGGGAGTGTAAATTAGTTCAACCATTGTGGAAGACAGTGTGGCGATTCCTCAAGGCCTTAGAAATAGAAATTCCATTCGACCCAGCAATCCCATTACTGGGTATATATCCAAAAGACTACAAATCGTTCTACTATAAGGACACATGTACACGAATGTTCATTGCAGCACTGTTTACAATAACAAAGACCTGGAATCAACCCAAATGCCCATTGATAATAGACTGGATTGGAAAAATGTGGCACATATACACCATGGAATATTATGCAGCAATCAGAAATGATGAGTTCGTGTCATTTGTAGGGACATGGATGAATCTGGAAAACATCATCCTCAGCAAACTGACACAAGAACAGAAAATGAAACACCGCATATTCTCACTCATAGGTTGGTGATGAAAAATGAGAACACATGGACACAGAAAGGGGAGTACTAAACACTGGGGTCTATTGGGGGGAAAAGGGGAGGGCCAGTGGGAGGGGGAGGTGGGGAGGGATAGCCTGGGGAGAAATGCCAAATGTGGGTGAAGGGGAGAAGAAAAGCAAAGCACACTGCCATGTGTGTACCTACGCAACTGTCTTGCATGCTCTGCTCATGTACCCCAAAACCTATAATCCAATAAAAAATTAAAAAAAAAAAAAAAAAAAAAAAAAAAAGAAAATATATTACTTGTAAAATTTTAAAAGGATAAAATTCTTTAATAACAACATATGCCCTTGGAAATATTTCTTTGATGTTTAATTGGAGAGAGGAATTAGACGAATACTCTTGACTGCCGAAGTCAGAGCCTGGGTCCCGCCCCCACTGCAGCACCCCCTTCACTGTTTTCCATCTCAAAGCTCCTGTCAGCGGGATTGCCCCTCTAAGCCCAGCTGGGAAGGATGTGGGAGATAGGATAAGCATCGCTGCCTTCATTAGGAGAGGGGCCTAGGGGGCCTTAGGCAGGCCGAGTGACTGGCTCTGAAATCCCTGGTTAATCGGTCCTGTAGGAGGTAGGAACTGGCCTTCCTTTCTCTCTCCTTCTGTTTTCCAGCTGCCAGCTGCTCCTCTCATGAATAGGTTTTCTTCTGGTTTCAGTCCCATGACTTTGCTTTCCAAGTGCTATTGTACCCAGGCCAGCTGGTTAGCAGGACTGGTTTTTAGGGTTACAGAGTCTTCAGGTCACACAGGGGTTAAGCACCATGGGAAAGGCCCAAGCAACGTTAGAAGGTCATCAGGAAATCAGGGGGCAGGGCAAGGGTAAAAGGAAGTGTGCCTCCCTGCACGCACAGTCTGGGTGAGTGTCCACTACATTGGCAGAGCATTGTTAGGGGCTTGCCTGTAGGGTTCCTACAACAAAACTCTCAGGGCCTGGGTGGGAGCCAGGAGAGCGTCCAGGTGTTCTGGCAGACAGCGACGCAGACTTTTGCCATGGCCTTCAAAGGTTAAAGTGGGTCATGCCCCACTGCTCAGCACTGCTGTGCCCTCTGAGGGGTCCAGCGATGCCGGTGAGGGAACCTCTTGAATTTCCATAATTCCTGCAATGAGGAGCTCAGAACCATGTGCAGCTTTAGGAAACTATTTGCCTGCAGGACTCTTTGTCTTTGTTCTTATTGTGACCTGGCACGTTTCTCTGTATGGGGACAGCTTTTTTTTTTTTTTTTTTTTTGAGAAAAAGCCTCACGCCGTCACCCAGACTGGAGTACAGTAGAGCAATCTTGGCTCACTGCAACCTCTGCCCCTGAGTTCAAGTGATCCTCCTGCCTCAGCCTACCAAGTCGCTGGGACAATAGGCATGTACCACCGCGCCTGATTTTTAGCAGAGACAAGGTTTCACCATCTTGGCCAGGCTGGTCTTGAACTCCCGGCCTCAAGTGATCCGCCTGCCTTGGCCTCCCAAAGTGCTGGAATTACAGGTGTGAGCCACTGCACCCGGCCTGTATGGTGAGATCTTACCTGGAGAAATGGATAGGGCTGAGAACACCCAGCTCTCAACTCTTCTTGGCTGCTCTTCTGAAGATAAAGGAATTCTCACATACTGAATC
This sequence comes from Callithrix jacchus, assembly GCF_049354715.1. NCBI lineage: Eukaryota > Metazoa > Chordata > Mammalia > Primates > Cebidae > Callithrix > Callithrix jacchus. The sequence goes on along the minus strand of NC_133512.1, from coordinate 75,302,395 downwards.
CAGGGGCCCAGCTGGAAAATAGGGAGCGGTGGTTAAGAACTCTGCCTCTTTCTAGCTACCCTGAGCCACAGTTTCTTTATATGTAAAAGGAAATACTCATAGTGTATGTTTCCAGGTTGCTGTGAGATAATGTAGCATAAAGAATTGAGACAGCAGTCCTGGGAACACAGCAAGCAGGGATGAACTTAAAAAACATGTCTTTGCAGATTGGAGATCAAGATTGTGCTGGAGCAGGTTCTGAAGGACACTTCAGTGCCAGCATCCATCCATTAGCTGCTGGACTGTGAGGAGTTTTCAGAGAGGCGTCGGGTGAACAAGGGGAGTGATGCTATTTATAATCAAGTATAAGGTTACTCAAACAGTTTAATAATCAGCTATGGCTGCATAATACCTAAATAGTAACTGTCATTCTAAGTATTAGTAAATATTTATTAATTTGTATAAAGATTAGCTATAGGGCCTTTATAGTTAGAGTCACTCTTCCCCAACACACAGATACATATACCTCCATTCTTAACTTTATTTATTTATTTTATTTTTGAGATGGAGTCTCACTCTGCCATCCAGGCTGGAGTGCAGTGATGCAATCTTGGCTTACTACAACCTCTGCCACCCAGGTTCAAGTGATTCTCCTGCCTCAGCTTTCCAAGTAGCTGGGATTACAGTTGCACACCACCATGCCAATTTTTTTATTTTTAGTAGAGATGGAGTTTCACTATGTTGGCCAAGCTAGTCTCGAACTGCTGACCTCAGGTGATCCACCAGCCTCAGCCCCCCAAAGTGCTGGGATTACAGGCATGAGTCACCAGGCTTGGCCCAAATTTCCTCTTCATATGAGGACCTTAGTCATTGAATTAGGCCCGGCCTGAATAACCTCAATGTAATTTACCACTTTAGAGACCCCCATCCCCAAATATGGTTACCTTCTGAGATAGTAGGGGTTAGCACTTCAATATATGAATTTATGGGGAGACACAATTTAGCCCATAACAAGTTCATTCTGTCCACCCTGGTGTGGCCAGAGTAGCTTGCAGGTTTCCTTTCTGGCACATGTAGGTACATGTTCCTCTGAGCTTTCCCTCAGTGTCTTCTTTTTCTAACCTCTTATCATGAAAATATTTAAACATGCAGAATACATACCTACCCACGTACCTACCCTCATCTAAATTCAATACTAATACTTGTCAAATATCATTTATTGATACATCCACATGTAGGAGACCAAAATATGCTTCCCTAAACAATTCCCTAAGGATTGTTGAGCTGAAGACAATTAAGAAGGAGATGTAGGCCAGGCGCAGTGGCTCCTGCTTGTAATCCCAACACTTTGGGAGGAAGAGGCAGAGGCAGACGACAGATCACAAAGTCAGGAGTCAGAGACCAACACGGCCAACATGGTGAAACTCTGTCTCCACTAAAAATACAAAAATTATCTGGACATGGTGGTGGGTGCCTGTAATCCCAGCTGCTTGGGAAGCTGAGGCAGGAGAATCGTCTAAACCCAGGAGGCAGAGGTTGCAGTGAGCCAAGTGTACTCCAGCCTGGGTGACAGGCCAAGACTCTGTCTCAAAAAAAAAAAAAAAAAATGAAGCAGATGCAGAAAGCTCTCTGCCCTCCCTCATTTGTCTAAAAGCAGGACACAGATTTCCAGAGACAAAAGGTATCTCAGCCCCCTCTTCTACCAGGGAGAACAAAGGCTAACCACTGAAGACAGCATTGGACCGTTTGGGCCTGGAGGTGATGCTGGAGGAATCTACACCAAGGAACTCTCCTAACCAGCCTTTATCTGCCAATTATTTGCCCTCCCACAAGATGCCACCCCTAGAGACTCAAAGACTATTTATTATGCTTTTGGCTTCCTCCAACACATGGGACAGAGCTGCTTTGGGATGGGACCTGGGTTAGGTTAATTCCGGCTTTTTCTGGGCTGGTAGGCTGGAAGTGGCTTCTCAGCACCCCGGAGGCCAGCAGCACCGGGCAGTCTGTGGTGCTGCAGCAACACCAGCTGGTCTCGAAGGCTTTCTCCAGCAAGGCCCGCCCACAGCCTGCTCCTGCTCCCGCTCCACCCTGGCAGGAGGAAAGCCTTGGCACCCCCCAGACGACAGGCTCACCAAGAACTCAAGTGCTCATTCAATAAAGTATATACAGTCAAAGAGAAAGTCTATAATTTGAGTATGTGTGTGGGCAGAACAGCTTCACACCCCACCATCCCTGATTATTTGTGCTAATGGAGCGGGGGCCAGGGAGGGGGAGACTGGGACCCCAGTGTGACCCCCATACTATTTAGACATGGAGGAGCTTTATCTAGCATCGGGAAGTGTGAAGTTGAGAGGTGATAACTTAGAACTCCTCCCTGGGCATCAGGGTATCCCTGAAATTCTGTGTACACGTTTTTAGGTGTGTCTGTATATATCTTCCTAGGGAGAGAGGCCCTAGTTACAGTCAGATTTTTGGAGGGAGACCCTGACCCCTTAAGGTTAAGAATCATTACTCTGTGACTAACCCAGATAATGTTCTATTGATTTAAGATTAACTTTAGCTACTTTAAAATAAGTTTACCTTTCCTAAGAGATTTCTGTTCACTTGGCTGGGGATTTGGCTAGGTGGTGGGAAAATGTTAAGTAGAGTGAAAAATGTATCACTGATTAACCACGGGAAATTTATTACAGCAGTTAAGAGCCCAGGGTCTGGAGCAAAACTGCTGGGGTTGAAGGCCCCATTTTTCTGTTCACTAGCTACATAATCTTGGGCAAGTTGTTTAAGCTCTCTGAGCTTCAGTTTCTTCTTCTGCAGAAACGGGATGAAAGTAGAGTACCACATCTTGGCATTTTTTGAGTATGAAATGAGCTAATAAACAGTCTTCAGCCCTACATTAGGTAAGCCATTCTTATTTATTTCAAGACTGAGTCTTGCTCTGTTGTCCAGGCTGGAGTGCAGTGGTGTGATCTCAGCTCACTACAACCTCTGTTTCCCAGGTTCAGGTGATTCAGCTTCCCAAGTAGGTGGGATTACAGGCATGGGTTACCAAGCCCAGCTAATTTTTGTATTTTTGTAGTGATGGGCATCCTTGATTATTTGGCCCAGCTGGTCTCAAACTCGTGATCTGGCTACCTCTGCCTTCCAAAGTGCTGGGATTATAGGCGTGAGCCACTGCATCTGGCCTATTTCTTATTTAACAAGGTGGAATTGTTATTGGTGGCAGTGCCTTTGTGAAAGGATGATGTTAAGGCTGTCTCCCATAAATCAGAGTAGGCTGGGTTCTCCCATTTCTCCAGGATTCCTTTCTCCTCCCAGACCACCTAAAGCCAGCTTGGTCTTAAGTGTGATTCAAGAACTACATTTTCAGTATGTCCTAGCACATTCCACATTCCAATCCAGTTTATCCCTCTCTTCAACAGCCTACAGCCCCCATGTAAACAAATACTCAAACGTATTATGTATATTAGAAATGGAGTGCTATTCCTTTATCAGGCACTCTGCGTGTGTGTGCATACTTCTATACATGAAACCTCATTTGGTCCTTACAGCAACTCTGTGAGGCATATGACATACCTTATTAGCCCAATTTTACAGATGGGGAAATAGAGGCACAGACAGGTAAGTGATTACACCTCAGTCCACAATGTCAGTAAACAGTAAATATGAGATTAACATCGTCATATTAGAAGCCAATTCACCTCGCTGTTAGTCATTTACTTCCTTGCAACTTCACTTACAGTGTATGATATTCCTTTTTTAAAAATTTTATTGGGCCGGGCACTGTGGCTCACGCCTGTAATCCCAGCACTTTGGGAGGCCGAGGCGGGTGGATCACTAGGTCAAGAGATCGAAACCATCCTGGTCAACATGGTGAAACCCCATCTCTACTAAAAATACAAAAAATTAGCTGGCCACGGTGGCGTGTGCTTGTAATCCCAGCTACTCAGGAGGCTGAGGCAGGAGAATTGCCTGAACCCAGGAGGCAGAGGTTGCAGTGAGCCTAGATCGCGCCATTGCACTCCATCCTGGGTAACAAGAGCGAAACTCCATCTCAAAAAAGAAAAAAAAAGAAAATTTATTTATTTTTTATACTGATACAGGGTCTCACTCTGTCATCCAGGCTGGAGAGCAGTGGAAGATCATAGCTTACTGCAGCCTTGAACTTCTGGACTCAAGCGATCCTCTTGCCTCAGCCTCCTATCTGGGAATATAGGCAGGCATCACCAGGCCAGCATAATTTTTAAATTTTTTTGTAGAGATGAAGTCTCACTGTGTTGCCCAGGATGATCTCAAACTCCTGACCTCAAGCAAGCCTCCTGCCTTGGCCTCCCAAAGCATTGGGATTACAGGCATAAGCCACTGTGCTTGGCCAGTATTTTGGTTTTCATACTAATAAGTCTGTAAATTCCTTTAAGACAGAGATGATTTCTTAGATTGTTTTCCATTCCTTATAGAACCTAGGACAATATCTGGGACATAATGGGAACCCAATAAATATTTGTCTACAGATTGTTGACTAATTATATGTAGATGGGAAGCAGCTAAAATATGTTCACTGTGTTTAATAATGTAACTATTTTCTTGTATTATAAGTTTTGTCTATAATTTCTATATAACAAAATCTAAACATACATGTTACTATTAATGCTACACTCTTTCTAATGTATCTATAGAAAGAAGAAAAGTATAGCTAAAGTAATAGTGCAGGAGGTTTGTACCTGGAATTATTTGACATATTGCCTGGTATGTAATAAGTAATGAATAAACATTAACTATCTTATGGTTATTATAATGCTGGTTGGACACTTATTATCATAAGAGCAAGTTGTGTTTGCTCTGAGGGAACTTCTCACTCCGGTTTTAAAATGTTGAGAAGGGGCTGGGTGCAGGGGCTCATGCCTGTAATCCTAGCACTTTGCCTGTAATCCTAGGCTGAGGTGGTGGATCACCTGAGGTCAGGAGTTCGAGACCGGCCTGGCCAACATAGTGAAACCCTGTCTCTACTGAAAATACAAAAATTAGCTGGGCATGGTGGCAGGTGCCTATAAGCTCAGGTACTTGGGAGACTGAGGCAGGAGAATTGCCTGAACCTGGGGCAAGCAGGTTGCAGTGTGCTGAGATTGTGCCACTTCACTCTAGCCTGGGTTAAAGAGTGAGACTCCATCTCAAAAAAAAAAAAAACAAAAACAAACCCCACATAAAATAAATAAAATGTTGAGAAGGAAGAAGAGGAATATTCCCTGTTCTAACTCCTTTGATCCTCACTCAGCCTTGAGAATAAGTTTATCATCCCCATTGTTAATTATGAGGAAACTGAGGCTCAGAGAGGCCACACTGTTTACCCAGGGAGTGGTGGAACCAGGATATAAAGCCAGTGTGCTTGTCTCCAAAGCCCCAACTCCTACTAACAGATAATCATCTTTTTAAATTCAATACTCTGTTAGCTATCCATTACTATGTAACAAGTGACCCCTAAAGGTATTGGCTTATTGATAACATTAAACATAAACATTAAACAATTAATACTTATTCGGAGGGTCAGGAATCTGGGACCAGCTTAGCTGGGTAGTTCTGATGCAGTCTTTCATGAAGTTGCAGCCAGGCTGTTCATTGGGATTGCAGTCATCTCAAGGCTTGACTGGGGCTGGAGAATCTGTTTATAAACTCACTCCTATCGTTGTTGGTGGGCCTCAGTTCTTTGCTGGCTATTGGCTTGGGTGTCAGTTCCTTGCTTTGCAGGCCTTTCCATGGGCTGCCTGAACGTCCTCACAACATGGCACCTGGCTTCCACTGTGAGTGATGAGCAAGCCCATGATGGAAGTCACAGTATTTTATTTTATTTTATTATTTATTTATTTTTTGAGATGGAGTTTCACTCTTGTTACCCAGGCTGGAGTGCAATGGTGCGATCTCGGCTCACTGCAACCTCCGCCTTCTGGGTTCAAGCAATTCTCCTGCCTCAGCCTCCGGAGTAGCTGGGACTACAAGCGCGCACCACCATGCCCAGCTAATTTTTTGTATTTTTAGTAGAGATGGGGTTTCACCTTGTTGACCAGGATGGTCTCGATTCTTGACCTCGTGATCCACCCGCCTCGGCCTCCCAAAGTGCTCAGATTATAGGCATGAGCCACTGTACCCGGCCTTATTTTAAAACCAAATATTGGAAGTTAGACACCATTTTCTGCTTTTTGCTGTTGGTCATGTATACCGACTTTGTCAGAGTGTGGGAGATTACACAACGGTGTGAATAACAAGAGGCAAAGATCACTGGGGCCACCTTGTGGAGGTTGGCTACCACAAGTACTTGGGCCAATTTTAGGGTCAATTGGATAAGATCAAACTGGTGGCAACTAACCGTGCCAAGTGCACTGGCCATTTTGCAGGTACTCTAGGGCTTATTCTTTGGGGGGTCTATGAAGCCCACTGATGTCCCCCTGGGATGTGAATGTACTGTTAGGCCTAACAGAATATTTCTATCAAGTCTGCCTTGAAGCTGCAACCCTGAGTATAGAAGGAGCAGAGAATCCAATGCTTCTGTATTTATTTTTCTTCTAAGAATCTGTACATATTTATAAGGAGACCTGGAACTTGAGCTTCCAGTTTCTTTAACAGTAGCTAAGGCAGGAAGAGCAGGTTGGGAATCAAGGACTTGGACACTGGAATCAGAATCTCTGCTCTGCCATTTACTAAGTGTGTGACTTTGGAAAGTTACTTCACTTCTCTGAGCTTTCATTTCCTTTACTGTAAAATAGTAAAAGCAAAGGGCTTCTTTTGGGGGTGAGGATTAACTGAAATAAAACACAATGTGGCAAACTGTGTTTTCCAAAGTTGGCTACACCAATATGTAGCTACATACCACATCCTACATGCTCTTCCTACGCTGTGTCATGAGAGGTGGGGTGTATGTCTCCTTCCTTTGGAAGGAATTTAGACCTTTGTAACCGCACCAAGTAATGGAACATGGCCAAAGGGATGCTGAATGATTTCCAGGGTGAGGTCATAAAAGGCAGTAAGGTTTTCACTGATTCTGTCTTGGAATACTTGTCCCATCCCACCTTTTTTTGTGTTTTGAGACAAAGTCTTGCTCTGTTGCCTGGGCTGGAGTGCAGTCGTGAAATCAGGGCTCACTGTAGCCTCAACCTCCTGGCCTTAAGCAATCTCTCCCACTTTAGCATCCTGAGTATCTACGATTACAGGTGTGTGTCACCACACCAGGATAATTTTTAAATTTTTTGCAAAGACAGAGTCTCACTATGCTGCCCAGACTGGTCTCAAACAATTATCCTCCCTTGACCTTCCAAAATACTGGGATTACAGGCATGAGCCACCACATCCTGCTGATGCTTGCCTTTTGATCCCAGCTGCCATGTTGTGAGGAAGCCCAGGCCACATAGTGAGGCCAGGTGTGGGTGATCCTGCTGGCCCTTAGTCACAACCAGTATGAATTGTTAGGCATGTACACGAAGAAGCCATCAGACTATTATAGCCTCCAGCCTTCAAGTTTTTCAGCTGAAGTTCCAAACATTCTGGAGGAGATTAGCCATCCCCACTGCACTCTGTTTGAATTCCTGACGTGGTGCCACTACACTCCAGACTGGCGACAAATTGAGACTCCATCTCAAAAAAAAGAAAAAGAAAAGCCTCACTATAAGATATTTTGAAAACACTGGGCCAAAACTTTGTGTTTTCCCAGGATGACTGTTTCCTGGGAAGATTTTGGGGAAGGAACATTTTGATTTTGTTTTTTCCCTGGCTACTTTTCACATAAGATTACTTACTCTGAGTATAACATGTGTACGAACAGACTTTTCATTCTCTATCTGCGGACCTGTTTCATGGATTTCCAGCCCATTGCTGCAGGTTGAGCCAGAGCTGTTTCTGGATTTTGCTTATCTTTTGGTTCACTTGTTCATTTGAGTTGTTTTTCAGCATTAGTCAAGAGGCATCGAGGTTGTTCACATTCATTCCTTGCTCTGCTCACAAATGTAATTAGGATCATGTCCATTTTGACATTTTCCTTTCTTTAAAAGTATAAACTTCAGCCGGGTGTGGTGGCTCAGGCTTGTAATCCCAGCACTTTGGGAGGCCGAGGCGGGTGGACCATGAGGTCAAGAGATCGAGACCATCCTGGTCAACGTGGTGAAACCCCGTCTCTACTAAAAATACAAAAAATTAGCTGGGCATGGTGGTGCGTGCCTGTAATCCCAGCTACTCAGGAGGTTGAGGCAGGAGAATTGCCTGAACCCAGGAGGTGGAGGTTGCGGTGAGCCGAGATCGCGCCATTGCACTCCAGCCTGGGTAAGGAGAGCGAAACTCCGTCTCAAAAAAAAAAAAAAAAGTATAACTTTCATAACCAGGCCAAGGCAGCCACAGAGGAAAATTAGGGCACAGGCTGAAATCAAAGAGGATTTGTTGCACCAGTCCTGCCAGTTTTCCAGGATTTCAGAGTGTTGCCTCTTCCTCCTTCAAGGTGCCTGTTAGTGTGTGTGTGTGTGTGCACACGCGCGCGTGCGCACAATTTCAGGGGGAGGGAAGATGAGGAGCGCAGAAGGCCTCCTTTGAGTTTCTGATGCATTCTGGCCACTATCCATGTCCTCGGGAGGTGGTCCTGGGCTGCCCAGCAAGTATATGGATGTAACGAGGGTGAAGGAAGTGGGAAAGAGGAACGTGTGACCAGGGCTCTGGCCTGCCTGTGCTTGTAAAAGAAAATTGTGGTAAAATACACATAAAATGAAATTTACCATTTTAATTATTTTCCAGTATACATTCACATGGTTGTTGAGGTTTTCTTTTTTGTACAATACATCATGACCTTCAACACATTGTTATCACTACTATATCCACAGCCAGAGTTTTCCATGATTCTAACTGAAAGTGTGTATCTGTTAAACATGAACTCTCCCTTCCTTCATTCCTCTAGCCTCTGGTCACTTCTATTCTACTTTTTGTCTCTATGAATTGACTACTCTAGGTACTTCATATAAGTGGAGTAAGACACAATATTTGTCCTTATGTGTCTTATTCACTTAGCATGTTTCCAAGATTCATCCACTTTGAGGCATGTATCAGAATTTCATTCCTTTTTAAGACTGAGTTTTGTTTGTTAGGATGGCATAAGGAAAAAAGAAGACTGAGTAATATTCTCTGGTATGGGTATTTCTCCCTGGCATGTGTATTTTGTTTACCCATTCCTCTGTCAATAGACATTTGAGTTGTTTCTACCTTTTGGCTATGATAACACCAAGTTTAATTCTTTTTTACCTAGAAATGCAATTGTTGGATCATATGGTGATTCTAGCATCCAGAGACCTGACCTTCATGTTCACTGTGTCTAATGATATATTTTCTGGTGGAATGGGACCAGGAGCTTCCCTGCTATTTCAACATTCCAAGGGGCTATGCAAATTCAGTTCACTGTGCTCTGCTCTGGTCGTGTTTTATTATTTACTTTGTGCTAACCTCTGTGTTAAGAATAGTGTCTCTTAAATTATTCTACGAGTAGGTTTGATTGTTACTCATGCTTTGCCAATCAGAAAACTGAGGCATAGAGATGTTACATAACTAGCCTAAGGCCACAGAGATTGCAAGTGCTAAGCTAGGATTTGGACCAAGAAGTATCATGCTAGTTCCCCTGCATCTACCTTTTATATAATTCTGCCTTTCCAAACAGAGTAGCCATTACATTCATCATTCAGGATTTATTTGTTTACCCAGGAGAAATTAACTGCATTAATTAGGGTAAAAAATCAAAGATGTAAATAAAAAACCTAATATAAGAAGCCTACTAGTCTCCGTGGTTTACTAGGATACTAGCAGTAGCTCTCTTTCATATATATATATTTGTTGCTGTTGTTTGTTTTTGAGACAGGTTCTCACTCTGTCATCCAAGGTAGGGTGTAGTGGGTAAAACATTGCTCACTGCAGTCTCCACCTCTTGGCTCAACTATCCTCCTGCCTCAGCCTCCCATTTATCTGGGACCACAGGTGCACACCACACCTGGCTAATTTTTTAATTTTTATTTTGTAGAGATGGGGTCTCACTATATTGTCCATGCTGGTCTCAAACTCCTTGCTCAAGCAATCCTCCTACCTTGGTCTCCCAAAGTGCTGGGATTACAAGTGTGAGCCACCATGCTCAGGCTCTGTTTCATATTTATACATTTTTTTTTCTTAGTCTGTAAGGTATATTAGGGGACTTTGTATGCTGTGTATAGGAGCTAGCCTTCTCTCTATATTTGCAAATGTAAATGCTCTATTTAAGATGTGGCTCTTAAGGGTAAACCTGTGGACCTATATATATGTAGCATGTTGAAACTGTCAATGAACTGTATCACTAGATGGCAGTACAAATCAAGTTTTAAAAAATCTAACTGCCTTTTAAATCTGTAAAGTAAGTTAAACTGTAGGAAAGTACCTTCATCATTTTTGACACGATCAGGGCAACTGTATTTAATTCAGAATTGATTTTAATCACCCAGAAGAAAATTCACAATTTTTGTTAAGGCAGAATGCCTCACAATTGTAAAGGCTTTTACAAGGAAAACTGCTTCAAAAATGTAAAAAAATTCCTGCTTTGGAGGAAGCCAAAGTTTCAAGTAAATGTTTTAACTTGAGGAACTTTGCATCAGCAAGATAGCATCACATCTGCATACTTACTTTGAATTCTTTCAGTTTTCCAGCCTGGTTTGGCTAAGAATGAGTCTTTACTCCATAATTTCAAATATAAATGCCAATTTTGTCCTCAGGTGAAGTTCCGTTCAGTTAATGCCAGAGAAAAAGCCAGTGCTTAAATAATGTGGGAAGTTAGGATTGACCACAGGTTGGTTTGACATCTGAGACCCTGAACTTATTGACTTGTGGTGGGGATAATGAAACAGATCTCACCCATTAGAAGAGGATTCTCAGCTTTTTCTTTGAGAGAGGAGGTAGCAGGTGGTACGGGGTGAGGTAAATGCATTTACTTATCTTGGTTCACAAGGGTTTGGCTCTCATCTGATAAATTTTAATGATCCTAACTTGTATCCTGACTAGGTAAGAGAGTTAATGTTTCATTTCAGAGGAAGCTGTACACTTGCACCTGGATGCCAGATTCTCTCAAAAGGGAAAACTGACTTAGAATTTTTTTTTCCTCCAGCTGTCTAATGTAAGTTATTAGTCTTCTAGAAGGATCACAGGGAACCAGCATCAAAGAAATGGAATCCAGCTAATTATTCCAAGAAACTGAAGTTTTCAGGACTTGACTTGTGAAAGGCAAACATAAGCTGACATCTTTCCACACTGAACAGCAGAAGCCAAAGTGTATCCGAAAGCCATTGTCAAAGCAAGGAGAACATCTGGGGTCAAGACCTTATCAAGGGCATCACTGAGCCTCAGATTCCTCATTTGTAAAATGAGCATAATACCTCACAGGATAGTTGTGAGAGTAAATGAGATAATGGACACGAAGGCACCTGTACACTCCATGGTGCTATCCAAATATTGACTATTAGTGCTTTCATCATAGGAGTCCATCCAACCCCTTGCTTTCCCTCACCCCAGTAAGTGTTTGGTCTCCACCCACCCCCAATCTTCTAATAATGTACATTGGAAGCCCAAGCATCATCTTTATCCTCCTTTTCATACTCCACCCCAATTGGTCTTTATCCCTCAGTCTTTTTTTTTTTTTTTGAGACAGAGTCTCACTCTGTTGCCAGGCTGGAGTGCAGTGGCTGGATCTCAACTCACTGCAACCTCTGCCTCCCAGGTTCAAGTGATTCTCCTGCCTCAGCCTCCCAAGCAGCAGGGACTACAGGTGCACACAGCTAATTTTTGTGTTTTTAATAGAGACGGGATTTCACCATGTTGGCCAGGATGGTCTCGATCTCCTGACCTCATGATCTGCCCGCCTCAGCCTTCCAAAATCCCGGGATTATAGGTGTGAGCCATCGCGCCTAATCCATCCCTTAGTCTCTATTTCCATAACTGGAAGAATCTCCTAAGTGGCCTCTGATCTAGCCTTGGATGACTCCATCCTGCTCACTATTAAATAATTAATCCTCTTAAAATCACACTTGGATTATTCTTTCGTTTTGTTCAGAAACTTTCAATGGTTTCCCATTGCCTGCAGAATAAAGTCCAAACTTCAAACTAGCTGGAATTAAAAACTATTAACAATCTGGCCTCCCTACCTAAATAACATCAATTAGAGGACTGCGCAGAAGTCATACATGTGGAAATGAAAACATGTTTTACTGCCGATAAATGCTATACTAGCGAATAGGTTATGTGGCCTAAAGAGTTTGCTAACAATTTCTGCATCCCACTCCCACAGTCTAACCTCTGGACACAGTCCACCTGAGGCTTGCCTTCCTCTCTGCATTTAAACTGGACGATACTCATCCTATTTCCCCACTCCAGGCCTCCCAAGGGTTCCTGCAGTCCTTGGCATCTGTCTCACTCACCTGTCCCTCCACAGGTTCTGCCATGATGTTTAGTTTCCTTCTTGAGAGTATGCCCTCTTCACAAAAGTCAGAAACTCCTGACCCACTGGCTAACCCTGATTCCTAGAGGTTTTTCTTACTCTCACAATGTCGGTCTGCACTGTGTTTAACAATACATCAACTTACCTGCCAATTCATATTCTTTTTTTTTTTTTCAGAGATAGTAGAGTCTCACTCTGTCACCCAGGCTGGAGTGCAGTGGTGACATCATAGCTCACTGCTGCCTTGACCTCATGGGCTCAAAAAATCCTCCTGTTGGGACTACAGATGTTCACCACCATACCTGGCTAATATAAACATTTTCTGTAGAGACAGGGTCTCACTATGTTGTCCAGGCTGGTCTCAAATTCCTGGCCTCAATCAATGCTCCTGCCTCGGTCTCCCAAAGTACTGGGATTATAGGTACGAGCCACTGCATTTGGCCTACATTCTAAAAATATTCTGTGGAGAAACTAGGAAAGCTAGCAGCCTTGGTTTCTCAGATTTGAACTGCAACCTGACTTTTTGTAAAAGTTGCCTATATTGCTGTCTCCACCTCAACCTCAACTTTTTCCCAACTCACTGCTTATATTTCTAGTATTTCATGTGGATTGCTTTTGTTAATAGCCTCCATAACTGACAAATCCTGTAGTGTCTTCTCTGCTTTTGTCTTACTTGCCTTTATGGCAGCATTTGCCACTTAATCATTCTTTCCTTTTTTTTTTAAGACAGGATTTTACTCTGTTGCCCAGGCTGAAGTATAGTGGTGTAATCTTGGCTCACTGAAACCTGTGCCTCCTGGGCTCAAGTAATCTTCCCACCTCAGCCTCCTGCGTAACTGGGACTACAGGCGTGGGCCACCATGCCTGGCTAATTTTTGTATTTTTACTAGAGATGGGGCTTCATCGTATTGGCCAGGCTGGTCTCAAACTCCTGATTTCAAGTGATCTGCCTGCCTCAGCCTCCCAAAGTGCTGGGATTATAGGCATGAGCCACCATGACTGGCCGACACTTATCATTTTCTACTTGTTTTTAAAACTTTTCTTTTTGCAGTGTCACTCTCAGGATACCTACTTATTGAAATACTTTCTCTCCCTCTTGGATTTCCTAACGACCCACTTTGCAGGTCCCTCTTAGTCTACTTTGCTGACTCCTGCCCTTTGTTCCAAGTCAGGTGGTCTGGGCTTGGTCTAGCATTCTCTTCTTTATTTGTACATTCTTCCTAAATGATTTCATCCAGGCTCAAAGCTTTAAAAGCCATCTATTTGCCATGACTACTAACTTTGGATTTCTAGCTGAGGCTTCTCCCTGGAACTCTACCCTCCACATCTAATGGTCTGCTTGATATCTAAAAATGAATTGAATTTCTTTTCTTTTTTTTTAAATGCAGTCTCACTCTGTTGCCCAGGTTGAAGTGCAATGTCGTGATCTTGGCTCACTGCAACCTCTGCTTCCTGGATCCAAGTGATTTTCCTGCCTCAGCATCCTGAATAGGCATGAGTCGCATTGCAGCCAGCACCACTGCGCCTGGCTAATTTTTATATTTTTAGTAGAGATGGAATTTTGTCATGTTGGCCAGGCTAGTTTTGAACTCCTGATTTCAGGTGATCCGCCCTTCTTGGCCTCCCAAAATGCTAGGATTACAGGTGTGAGCCACTGCTACCAGCTATGTATTGAATTTCTAATAAGCAGCTTAAACTTAAATTTTACGAAAAAGACGTTTTGGATTTTTATCTCCCAAACCCCTGCTGCTCCTCCTCTTCTTCCTTTCTCAGTAAATAGCACCACTATCTACCCTCAGAGCAAAAAATACCCTAGTAGCTTTGTCTTCGAATCTTCTGCATTCAATCCCTCAACAAGTTTTATGTTCCAAAAATACACTTCTCTGTAGCACATGCCATGATGTGCCACCCAAAGCCCTTTTCAGGACTGTAGGATTTACTCCCACAGCTGCTGGGCATGCTGCCACCTCACAGCCCTCTGCCCTCTCTGCAAATTGCCCTCAGCTGCAGAGAGACACCTTACCCAAGATCACATCCTTTCCTGCTTGCCCATAAAAAAACCTGGTCCTGGTCAGGCATGGTAGCTCACACCTGTAAGCCCAGCACTTTGGGAAGCCGAGGCAGACTGATCAAGAGGTCAGGAATTCGAGATCAATCTGACCAACATGGTGAAATCCCGCCTCAGTTGAAAATAGAAAAGTTAACTGGGTGTGGTGGCACGTGCTTGTAATCCCAGCTACACAGGAGGCTGAGGCAGAGAATCATTTGAACCTGGGAGGCAGATGTTGCAGTGAGCCAAGATGGCGCCACTGCACTCCGGCCTGGTCAACAGAGTGAGACCCTTGCTCGAAAAAACAAAACAAAAACCGCTCCTCCCTCAGTAACCCAAGACAACTCTGAAAGGCCACCCCAGCATATCCCAGTGCTGCCTGTGGGATCAGCCAAGGCCCTCATGGAGACTGCCTCAGAGCCCAGCATCTCCTCTTGCCCAGACTGCGTCCTTCCCTTCCTTCTGGAAACCCTGTCTGCAACACTATCCCAAGTGTACCCCCCTCTTTCCATCTCCCCGTTTCGTTTTGGTTAAGCCACCTTCTCTCACCTTGACTGCTGCATTGCTGTCCCTGGGTCTCCTTTCCGTTGCTTTTCACTTGACCATTTCTTTCCCTCACAACCGTCAGCTATTGATATGGTTTGGCTGTATCCCCACCTGAATCTCATTTTAAATTGTAACGCCCACAATTCACACGTGCCGTGGGAGGAACCCCATGGGAGGTGACTGAATTATGGGGGCGGGTCTTCCCTGCGCTGTTCTCCTGATAGTGAATGGGTCTCACGAGATCCTAGTGAATGGGTCTCACGAGATCGGATGATTTTAAAAAAGCCAGAGTTCCACTGCCTCAGCTCTCCCTTTGCCTACTGCCACGATTGTGAGGCCTCCCCAGCCACGTGGAACTGGGAGCCCAATTAAACCTTTTTCTTTTGTAAATTGCCCAGTCTCGGATATGTCTTAATCGGTAGTGTGAAAACGGACTAATACAGCTAGGTTTTATTTTTTTAGAGGAAGAGTCTTGCTCAGTTCATCCTCAGCTGGAGTACACAATCTTCTTGTGCCTCAGCCTCCCAAGTAGCTGAGATTACAATTGCACACCACCATGCCTGGCTAATTTTTTTGTATTATTGGTAGAGACAGAGTTTTGCCATGTTTGCCAGACTCTGTCATTTTTCAACCCTTTGGCTTTCTGTATTGCATTCTGGGTAATTTCTTTGAATCTGTCTACTGGTTCACGATTCCTCTCTTCAGTTATACCAGTTTGTAATTTACACATTGTACTTTAAATTTCAACGATTATAGTTTTAGTTTCTAAGACTTAAAAAATGTTCCTTCTAATCTACCTGGTTATATCGAATGTACTCCTTATTGTATTCATTGTTTTAGACACTGTCTTTATTTCCTTAACATGTAAAACATGATTATTTTATATTGTGTATCTGGTAATTCCAGTATCTAAAATCTGTGGGGCAATAAATCGGCTGGTAGTTATATCTGCTGATTATGTCCTATGGTTTATTTGTATATTTGGTAATTTTAAAATTGCAAGGGCATACTTTGTTGAGCTTAATTGGAGAGAGCTATGTTAGAGATGCTTTCCTCTAGATAACATATGCTTGTATCTACCTGCTACCAGGGTTCCTAGCAAGCTCTTTAATTTCTTGGTTTTGTATTCTTTGACCATATGGAGAGTGTAAGACTGAATTCCATACTTGACAGGGGCAGGCCTATGATAAATTTCAAGGGGTCATTATTATTATTATTTTTCCATCTAGAGCTAGTGTGGAGATGGTGTTCTTGATAGATTTCTTTTGCGAGCGTGAGGAATTTTCCTAGGCCACTCTTGCTTAGGATGTAGCCATCTTCAAGTCCTGATTTAGGATGTGAATGTCAAGTTTAACTCACCTACTTCCAGTGGCCCGAGGCTTAATATTCCATTCCCTACTTTGTTTACCTTCAGGCAAGCCCAGTTTTTGCTTTTCCTTACAGTTTACACTCAGTTTTCAGCTAACTCAACTTCTTTTTTGAAATGCTTTTGGAATTTCTCTTACTTTCTTGCAATCTAAGCTGTATGTTAAAAATAAATTTATTGTAACTTATCTAATATTTAATGGTATGGTATAAGAAAGGCCTTTTAGAGACTGAACTCAACGGCTCATGCCTGTAATCTCAGCACTTTGGGAGGCCGAGATGGGTGGATCACAAGGTCAGGAGTTTGAGATCAGCCTGCCCAACATGTTGAAACCCCATCTCTACTAAAAATACAAAATTTACCGGGTGTGGTGGTGCAGAGGTTGCAGTGAGCCGAGATTGCACCACTGCACTCCAGCCTGGGCCACAGAGCAAGACTCTTTCTCAAAAATTAAAAAAAAAAAAAAAAAAAAAAAAAAGCTTTTTAGAGTATCTAGTTGATACTACTAGATGCAGAAACCAAAAGTAATCTTTTAGAAATGTGAAATCGTTTACATCACTCTTTTGCTTAAGATCCTTCAGTGGCTTTTTCTCACACTTAAAACGTACAAACTATCCTGGCCTACAAAGCCCAGAGTTGTTGTGGCTTAGCCCGCGTGGCTCCCCACCCTGCCACCCTGCTGGCATGCCTTCTGCTTTTTTCACATTTGGCTTCTAAACATTCAGGTCTCACTCTAAATGCCACCTTTTCGTAGAGGCCCCACCTGACTCCCCTCTCCGTTTCTCTATCAATCACCCTGTTTTAATTCTCTTTAGAGAACCTATTATTAGCTGACATTTTCCTGTCTATTGTGTGTCTTCCCTATTAGAACATAAGACTATGAAAGGAAAGCAGGGACCTTTTTTGTGTGATTCATCACTCTCTTCTCAGAATTTAGAACAGCTCTTGGCACATAGTAGAAATTCAATACATATTTGTTGAATAATGAGAGCTGAGCGTTGACTACCTATTCCCTTGAGACAGGACCTATGTTCTTCAGAGTTCCACAGTTCCCACTACTTTCTTTTAAAAAGTTATTTTATTTTTTTAAAAAAATATTATTTTTTATTTTCAGAGAAGGGATCTCACTATATTGCCTAGGTTGGTCTCAAACTCCTGGACTCAAGTGATCCATCTACCTTGGCCTCCCAAAGTGCTGGGGTTATGAGCCACTGTGCCAGGCCAGTTCCTGCTACTTCCTATCATCTCCCAAGTTGAGCTTGCTTTGTGAATTTATTGGCCCTTGTATGCATTTGAATTTTCAATCCCTGCTCACAAATGTCACTCTAATTGTCTTCAGCATCTTCAGAGCAGAGACTTTGTTTTATGTTTCTTTTTTCCCTTCAGTGTCTTGCATATAATAGGAGGGGAAGGAATGAACATTCACTGAATATCCCCTACCTGTCAAGCACAACCACACTACAGTTTAATTATGTCCTTACAACTATGCTATGAAGCTGAGTAATAGTATGGATATCTATTTTACAAATGAAGACACTGAGGCTTCGAGTTGTTCAGAGTCATATAGTAAACCAAGGATCAGAGACTGAACTCAGACAACATATACCTAGTATGAAGTATTGTAAAAGGGTTGCTCATGTGTGAGGAATGGCTGGCTGTTTTCAATTTGCAAAGGGGAGATTGGGCAAATGGATATTGCAGGTCAAATTTTACTTGAGCAGTCCAGCTATTTATTTAGTTATCAATTTTATTCCACTGAGTGTATATCCCTATATTTGGCTAGATGAGGCTTTGGAGATTTTAACCATGCCTTCTACGTGAAAGTCTTGCTGCTGACAGATGTTATGGAATCCAAGAGCCGGGAGATTTTCTGAGATAGTTACTTCAATCCAACCATCAGCTGTCACCGGATCATGGACAAAGACAGAAACTGAATGCACCGAAGATGTACCACACCACCAAAAATTCTTTTAAGTAACAAAATCTTATTTTTATTTTTATTTTTTATGGAAATTCAGATATTCCAACAAATTTCTTTACATTTCCTGGACCTTAAAAAAATTACACACAACTTTTGGACGCAATACAACAGAACAGAATGAGAAAGGGAGTCACTTTTTTTTTTGTTTTTTAAAAAGATAAAAACCTACTTTTTAGACTTAATTAACATTTAGTGATTTACATGTGTGTTATCTATATACAAATGGTACATCGTCAATGACCCATCTTCAGAGCACTGTGGTATGCTAAATTACACTTAGGTTTTATGTAAAAACTTTTTAAAAAACATTTGCATGTGGATAGGAAGTACTTTCTTAGTTTTGTTAACACAACTGTCAGTGATGTAGGACTCCCGATGGAATCTGTAGTTTGCTCGGATGAAGGAAAGCCAATACCTTCTGTTTTTATTGTAGATAAGGTAGACAGGTACCGACCGCCCTTCAAATAAAATACGAATTCTTGAAAAGTTGTGTGTAATTAAATTTAGTAAGTAGGGTGTTTCAGATACAGTAGGGAGCTAATACTTAAAGCAACAAATAATCCTCAGAACGACTAATACTTTAGTTGTAGATACTAAGTATGCCCTTAATTTGGTTCCTCAGAAAAGCCACATCTCTGTGAATTGGATTTTACTCCTTTGAGCATACCTGTAATATGCTTTTAGCCATTTGAAACGTAGTGCCATTTATTGTGAAAAGATGGCTTGCACCAGAAACATTTGGCTAAAATAGATAGGTGGTCCTAACAGAGAGAGGGTAAGAGAAGTGAACCCTGATCTGTATCGCTTCTTGTGTTATTCTCCATCTGATGTTCTAGTGTGATATATACTAATTTGTTCTTAATCTTGAATATATGAATCAAAGCATTCTACACGTCGATGTTTGCTGCTCAGGTATAGAACATGGTTTGGCTTCCACTAAGTACCCTTGCATGTACATGTTAGCTTGTGTTCATTCTCAGGCAGTGGGCTATTTCAATGTCAAATATTTCTCTGTTTTTGGATATTGGCAGGATATGTGGTGAGGCTGATGGTGGGGGAAGCCTGGGAGCAAACGATTGTTGAAGTCAACTGGTTAGTTGTTAGCTACTTCCAGATGTCAGCAACTAAAGTGAATCTGAGTCTTTTTGAAACTAACATTAGTAAACAAAAAGGTAACTTATTTCTACTGAGTTTTTTTCAACTTGTATAAGTATATAGTCATTTATTTCTAAGGCTATTAAATTATTATTTATTTTGTTAGTACCACTTACTATTATTTAGAAATATGTTTAATGGAATGATTATAAAAAATAAAAATGAGTGCCTGTCAGTAAGAGAAATAGAAGATATGGATTTCTGGTAAAGATGTATGGCAAAGAAATAGGAAAAAAATAGAAGATATTTTAGATACTTATTTATAACGTATTTTAAATTCCTATGCATATACTAGGGAGAATTAGAAAAAAAGTATTTATTTGATAGTAGCCTATAATATTACACATGAGCATCCAAGGTGAAATGGACTTTCTATATTTTTCAGACTTCCTTGATGCTGTTTCCTGAAAGATAGGGAACCTGTGATGTAAAGATGTACTTCCTGTAATATACAGTTTGATGGAGTAACGGTATATGGCATCAAAGTCTTCTCAGTAATAACTTGTATGGACAGATTAAACAGAACACAGACTTGGTAAAAGGTTTGAAGCTATTATGTCTCTTAATAACTGGGTGGTTGTAACTAAGTATACAGTGAAGTAAATGAATGGTAGAGACGAAGAACCAAAGGTCACGGCTCCTACAAAAACATTCAGAGGCATTTTCTAAGATGCTTCCTCAGTAAATGATGCTTGATCAGCCTCTTGGTTATTGAGATAGGAATAATTTAGAACTAACTGCCTTTTTAAAAATTCTGTTGAAGGGTTAAAGCTTTTTGTTTTCAGTTTGATTTAAAAAGGACAGTTTACAAACCTCAGTACATATATATTTTACATGTTAACTCTAGAGCATTAATATTCTTCTTCCTTATTTCCTGAACATGATTTTTCATGAATGTTTTCTGATCTCATCCAATGACAGTTTCCAATGAGCTGGTGTTTAATCCATAATCGCATCTCTTTCCAGAAAATCACTCCCATCTCTGCTGATCTAGATTCAGAAGGTGCGTTGACAAGTGAATGTTCCATTCTTGTTCATATTCATCTCTATATTCTGATCTCTCTCCAGCGTATTTCTTCTTGATGTTGATGTACAAAAGCTGTTATTCGATTTGTTTAGCTGTTGTTCGATTTGTTTTGTGCTCATTCTAGAGAATATTGGCTTAGCAGAACTGCAGAAATGGGAGGGAAGAGAGAGAAAAAGGGTGGGGGGGAGAGAAAAAAATGCATCATTTTCTGTCTGCAAGATTTTTGTGCATATTTGTCATGGAAAAAATTACATAAACGAATGGTTCAAATGCACTTTGCATTTGTTACCAAACAATACTGAAAAGTTTGAGATTTCTGTCCCATTCAACCCACAGCGCAGTCTTCCCAGCCAGAAGAATGTGCATGTTCCCTCCATCTGGGTCAAGATTACAGGCTGCTTTGAAGGAGCAAGGAAGAGTGTAGACCATTCCCAAGCATCAATGACTTTTCTGCTTAGCATGGAAAAAATGTGTCATTTGAGTGTTTTCCTTTTTTTTCCAAGTTTTATTTATTTTGAACTCAACATTATAGCAGCTACAAATTATTATAAAGATGAATCACCCATAATCCAATCACATTGACAAAACCATTTCCTTCCTATATTTCTTTCCATTCCTTATCTAAATGTGTAATTACTTTATACGATTGTAATTACAGTATAGATGACACTTTAAGCATTTTCCCATTACATTAAGGACAACTTTCTACATTTCTACTGTCCATATCATCAGCATAAGCTTATTTTCTTTACTTATTTACTTAATTTATAATATAGAGACAGGGTTTCATCATGTTGCCTAGACTGATCTCAAACTCCTGAACTGAAGTGATCCACCTTCCTCAGCCTCCCAGAGTGTTAGGATTACAGGTGTGAGCCACCGTGCCCTGCCATCAGCATGAATTTCCAATGGCTGCATGATACTCTGTTTCATTCTCATTCCTCCCCACTCTATGCTCAATATTTCATTCTCAACTGTTTCACTATTGTCAGACATATAGGTAGCTTTCTGATTTATTATTATAAATATGAATATCTTTCATATAAAGATCTGTTTGTTTTTAAAAATGTTTCTTGGCTGGGTACTATGGCTTACACATGTAATTACAGCACTTTGGGAGGCTGAGGCAGGAGGATCTCTTGAGCTCACGAGTTTGAAATCAGCTTGTAGTCATGATAGCAAAATCTCATCTCTACAAAACATACAAAAATTAGCTGATTGTGGTGGTGCGCCTGTAGGCCCAGCTACTCGGGGCTGATATGGGAGGACTGCTTGAGTCTGGGAGGTCAAGGTTGTGGTAAGCCAAGATTGCGTCGCTGCACTCCAGACTGGGTAAGAGTAAGACCAGTCACAAAACTTTTCTATTTCTTTTGGACGAATTCTGAGGGGATAATTACTTTTCCTTTTCTCCAACAGATTAGGGATCCTCTATCAACACAGCTAGATCGCAAACAGTGTGATTAACCCTATGCTTTGAATGATTTTCATAGACTTTGTCACTGTGAACCTGGGCTTAAGGGTATCTTACATATTGGGAAGTTGGGTAAATACACCTAGCTGATCATGGTGTGGCATATTTTGGCCAAAAGGAAACAGCCTGTTAGGTTTTGCATCACAGAGCACTTTATTATTTATTTATTTATATATATTTTTGATGGAGTCTTGCTCTGTCACCCACCCAGGCGCGAGAGCAGTGGCACAATCTTGGCTCACTGCAACCTCTGCCTCCCAGGTTCAAGTGATTCTCCTGCCTCAGCCTCCTGAGTAGCTGAGATTACTGGTATATACCACCACACTTGGCTGATTTTTGTATTTTCAGTAGAGACAGGGTTCTACCATATTGGCGAGGCTGGTCTCAAACTCCTGACCTCAGGAGATCTACCCGCCTTGGCCTCCCAAAGTATAGGGATTACAGGCCTGAGCCAGGCAGGCTGAGGTTTTGTATCACAGAGCACTTTAAAACACAAGATAAGATAAGGTTTCTGAATGTGTGTTAGAGAATCCTGAATCATTCTGTTGTTTTTAGTCTGTTCCCCCTTGTTTTTCAACACATTTAAAAAGATCATATGCACATTATGATCTTAATGAACTTCTCTCAGCAAGAGAACTCATGGTTACTCTAATGTACCCAGACTACACAGAGGATAATTGAAATATGATCATGTCATAATGATGATTAGTCTATAATGATCCTTTGAGATTGAGTCATGCTGGCAGAAGCCCTACGGAAAGGAATACTTTCTTTAGATATTATTAAAAGCAACAGAATCAGCCACTGTGGAAAGCAGTTTGGCAATTTCTCCAAGAGCTTAAAATAGAACTACCATTCAACCTAGCAATCCCATTAGTGGGTATATGCCCAAAGAAAAACAAATCCTTCTACCAAAAGGACACAGGCACTCATATGTTCACTGCAGCACTATTAACAATAGCAAAGACATGGGATCAGCCTAGGCGCCCATCAGTGGTGCACTGGATAAAGAAAGTGTGGTACATACACACCATGGAGTACTATGTGGCCATAAAAACTTGGTTGTGCATGGTGGCTCATGCCTGTTATTCCAGCCCTTTGAGAGGCTGAGGCGGGTGGATCACCTGAGGTCAGGAGTTCGAGAACAGCCTGGCCAACATGGCAAAACCATGTCTCTACTAAAAATACAAAAAAAAAAAAAAAAAAAAAAAAAAGCCAGGCATGGTAGCAGGTGCCTATAATCTCAGCTACTTGGGAGGCTGAGGGAGGAGAATTGCCTTAACCCAGGAGGCAGAGGTTGTAGTGAGCCGAGATCGCTCCATTGCACTCCAGCCTGGGTGACAGAACAAGACTCCATCTCAAAAAACAAGAAAATAGTATAAGTAGAGGGATGAATAGAGAGACCACAGAGGGCCATCTATGTGTGTGGGGCAGGGGAAAAGGGGGGAAGGAGGATGATCCTTATTTTCTTGAGGTTCTTAAGTAAATACACTCCTAATTTCATGATCGAAAAGCCTGCTTTGGTATGAATCATTTGTTGGCATTCATGAACCAGAGACTCCCTGTTTCTTTCTCCTTGGCTCTAAGCTGCCTGGTTTGACTTTATGACATGACAGGATGAAGGAAAAGTACGAGATTGCCAAGAAGGAAGTACATGTATCTAAGGCTGCATCCCAGGCAGGGTAAGATGTATTCTCAGTGGGCTGGGAAGGGAGCAGTGAGTGTGGCAAAGGTTTTAAATCAGACCTCAGAGCAGTGACATGCATGCCTGCAGGAAGAAGCAGGGAGAAGGGAGCCTCTGGCAGGGTAGATGTCTCCCTGGGAAGATCTTACAGGAAGGGAACATCTGTGGCCAGTCTCACAAGGGTTTCTCTTTCTCCTTCACCATCTGGGCCCATAGACTGGGGCCTGACCAGAACAGGTCACTCACCAACAACCCTTCTTGAATCTGCTCTGGTCTTGGGTCACCCATGACCTTCATATGGGCTGATCCCTCATTAGACCCTTTGCTATAATCTCACTATTGATTAGTCAATCCTTCATTCTTTTTTTTTGAGACAGAGTTTCACTCTTGTTACCCAGGCTGGAGTGCAATGGCGCGATCTCGGCTCACCGCAACCTCTGCCTCCTGGGTTCAGGCAATTCTCCTGCCTCAGCCTCCTGAGTAGCTGGGATTACAGGCACGCGCCACCGTGCCCAGCTAATTTTTTTGTATTTTTAGTAGAGACGGGGTTTCACCATGTTGACCAGGATGGTCTTGATCTCTTGACCTCGTGATTCACCCGCCGCGGCCTCCCAAAGTGCTGGGATTACAGGCGTGAGCCACCGTGCCTGGCAATCCTTCATTCTTAAAGCTCTCTTCTTCTTCTGCTTCCTCCTCCTCCCCTTTTCCCCTCCTCCTCCTCTTCTTCTTCCTCCTCTTCCTGTTATTCTTCTTCCTCCTCGTCCTCTTCCTTCTCTTCCTCCTTCTCCTTTTCCTCCTCCTCTTCCCCTTCCTCTTCTTTTTGAGACAGGGTCTTGCTCTGTGACTCAGGCTTCTTGAGTATGGTGGCACGATCATAGTTCACTGCAGCCTCTACCACCTCCAGGCTCAAGTGATTCCCCCACCTCAGCCTCCCACGTAACTGATACCACAGGCATGTGTCACCATGCTCAGCTAATTTTTACATTTTTTTGTAGAAATGGGGTTTCACTTTGTTGTCCAGGCTGGTCTCAAACTCCTGGGCTCAGGTGATTCTCCACTTTGGCCTCCTGAAGTGTTGGGGTTCACAGGCATGAGCCACTTTGCCTGGCCATTAAATGTTTCTTCTTTGTTGACTATTGTCAACACTGGGACGTACTTCTGACCCACAGTATCTGTGGTGGGCAGGGAGCTGAGAAGTATGTGGAGAATGAAAGTGTGAAGGCAGTGAGCCAGGCCTGGAACAGGGTGAGGCAAGTGAGTACCTAGGGTATAAAATTTAAGGAGCTCACATACAAATGTAAGATGAGTGATTCTTTATTTTATTTTATTACCTTTTTTTTTTTTCTTTTTGAGATGGCATTTCTCTCTTGTTGCCCAGGCTGGAGTGCAGTGGTGCAGTCTCGGCTCACCACAACCTCCGCCTCCCAGGTTCAAGTGATTCTCCTGCCTCAGCCTCCCGAGTAGCTGGGATTATAGGCATGCGCCATGATGGCCAGCTAATTTTTTGTATTTTTAGTAGAGATGAGGTTTCTTCATGTTGGTCAGGCTGGTCTTAAACTCCTGACCTCAGGAGATCTGCTTACCTTAGCCTCTCAAAGTGCTGGGATTACAGGCATGAGCCACAGTGCCTGGGTGGTGAGTGCTTCTTTAAAATTGACAGGGCCAGTCACTGTGGCTCATGCTTGTAATCCTAGCACTTTGGGAGGCCAAGATGGGAGGATCGCTTGACACAGGAGTTCAAGACCAGCCTGGGCAACATAGGGAGATGCCGTTTCTACAAAAAATTAGACAGGTGTGATGGTGCACACCTGTGATTCCAGCTACTTGGGAAGTTTAAGTGGGAGGATCATTTGAGCCCAGGGGGTTGAGGCTGCAGTGAGCCATGAACGCACCACTGCACTCCAGACTGAGTGACAGAGTGAGACCCTGTCTCAAACAAACAAACAAAAAAGCTTGCACCCTAGGTACCTAGCCTCACCCTAATCCC
Organism: Callithrix jacchus; assembly: GCF_049354715.1. Taxonomy (NCBI): domain Eukaryota; kingdom Metazoa; phylum Chordata; class Mammalia; order Primates; family Cebidae; genus Callithrix; species Callithrix jacchus. The sequence goes on along the minus strand of NC_133512.1, from coordinate 75,276,689 downwards.
AGCCTTGCCCATGAGTGCACACTGCTCATCAGGCCTACTGGGAATGTTTGCTTGGATTGGAGTTACTTAGACATTGCTACCAGAACATTTTTTTCTTCCTACTTCATACCACCACCATGCAACAGAAACCCCAGGGCATGCAGAGGTTCTGCAGACTTAGGCTGACTAACAATAACCAGTGGTGATCGGAACACAACCACTCCCTGCAGAATATCAGGAAAACACTTTGTTGGGAGTAAAATTATAATGCTATTACAACTACTTAGATAGCATGCACAATGAAGAGTTTTCCACCTGAAGACTCAGCAAGGGCTAGCGCTTAGAACAGATTTGTGAAGAGAGTAAGTGGAAGGAAATAAAAGTCAGAAATTTCCTTTCCAGATGTGGCCATCACTCCTTCAGTCTAAGACCGTGAGATAGCAGGACAATTTGCAGAATTTGGTGAAAGCATCACTGTGGTGTAATTGCCACCTTGTGGAACATTCTGCCCTTTAAAAAACTTTGCTAACATTTCCCATGCACCCTGGATGTTGCCTATCAGGGGAGGTAATTTAAAAGATGTCACATTCTCCCAGGTTTGTACAGAGCAGGAATGAATAAATAAGACATTCAGTGCTGCTCTGGATCTTTGTTCAGTCAGTTTTGTCCTTGTAACATGTCACGGGCTCGGAGTTGCCCATGTTCCATTTCCAAAGGGCTCTTTGCAAATCCTTTTCAAAGCTGTCATTTGAATCACTGCTCATGAGCGCAGCATTTATAATGGCCACATTGTCCAGGCTGTCTAAATGCTACTTGGCTGAATTTCCTATGTGTTTACAGATGTTAAATATCTCCTGTGGTTGGTTTCTGCTCATTGTACCTATCTGACCTTTTTAGTCGGGGTCTGGAGCCCTCACAGTCAGGAGAGCTGTGGAGCAGTCGCTGAGCAAGAAAAATGTTTGGTGGGAACAGTCAGGCTTTGGGCAGAGAGGCTAGCTGAATCTTCGTTGTAAAAACGAGTAAAGGAGGAATTCCAGGCTATTTTTTCTCATTGGCTGAACAAATTGCCATTTTCTCCAACTCTATTGTTTCAAACTGCACCTACTTCTAACAGGGACTTGTGATATCCTTCATCTCTGAGACGTGGAGTGCAGTCTCCCAGAAAGAATATCTCATCCTCATTGTCCTCAGGTGCTCTCTACATGATGGGCCCCACAGTGGGTGTGGTAGGTTAAAGATGACTGTAGATTCTTTGACATTCCTCCATGGAGAAGTGGGGTCTATGCTCCCTTTCCCTTGAATCTGGGCTTTAAGAGTGTTGGCACTTTCCTTCCTTTTGGTAAAAAACACCAAACATAACACTCACCATCGTAGCCATTTTTAAGTGTATACTTCAATAGTGTTAAATATATTCACATTGTTGTAAAATAGACCTCCAGAACTTTTTCATTTTGCAAAACTAAAATGCTTTACCCATTGAACAACTCCCCACTCCCCTCCTTTTTTTGAGACAGAGTCTAGCTTTGTCACCCAGGCTGGAGTACAGTGTGGCAATCCAATCTCAGATTACTCCAACCTCTGCCTTCTGGGCTCAAGCAATCAGATCTGTGCTGAACCTAAATGCATGTTCACACTATACTTCTGGGCTGAATTTTAAGGTGTAAGACCAACTTTGGTTGTTAACTGATCAAAATTAATTTTATATATTATTATAGCCTTGTAGATTGATTTGTTGTGGTTATTTTGTAATTGGCCAGTGGACTGGTGAAGACTTGGGTCTTTACTTGTATGCCACCCTCCTACTCATCAATCTACACTCTCTGACCCTGTACTGCAAATGATGTCAGGAGACAGCTGGACAGGAAGCTACACCCCAGTCACCAGCCCAAGATAGATTCTCTAATGCCTTCTTATGCTAACCAAAAGGGCAACACTAGCATAACACTTTCTTCTGAGACTTATAATCTAGTTTGCAGCTGAATTATTAGTTGCTCACAGCCAAGCTTTCTCAACAGGCTATGCATGTGACTATGTCTGTTGGGTGGCATCTATAGTGTCACCGACATGTGCTGAGGTAGGAGTCAGGGACTGGGGAGAAAGAAAAGAAAGACAAAGTGTGTCATATTTGACTCTTTCAGGATCAGTGACTGGGTTTTTGAACAGAAAGCAAGATGCTAAGTAAAAATAACTTCCAAAGACTCGGCCATAGCTCATTTTGATTTCTTTCTATCATATTACCATTTATTTGCTTCGTAGTGCTACTTATGATTTGTGATTACCTCATGTATCTTTGTTTTCTTTTCTCCCACACCAGAATGTGAGTTGCATGCCATCAAAATCTCCTCTGTATTGCTCACTATTGCACCCCCAGCACCTAGCTAAGTGCTTGATCTATGTAAGGTGATCATTTAACCCTTGCTGAACAAATGGAAGAGATGCGAAATAAAAGAGTATCTTCAGCTGGGTATGGTGGCTCACGTCTATAATCCCAGCACCTTGGGAGGCTGAGGCAGGCGCATCATTTTGAGGTCAGGAGCTCAAGATCAGCCTGGCCAACATGGTGAAACCCCGTGTCTACCAAAACTACAAAAATTAGCTGGGTGTGGTAGTGTATGCCTATAATCGCAGCTACTAGGGAGGCTGAGGCAGGAGAATCACTTGAACCCGGGAAGGCAGAAGTAGCAGTGAGCCAAGATCATGCCACCACTGTACTCTCACCTGGGAGACAGAGCGAGATACTATATATAAAAAAAAGTATCTTCATCTTCTCATCAATAATAGTCCACTAGGTCAGTGCTTCTCAAACTTTAGTATGCATAAGAATCACCTGCGTATCTTCTTAAAAATGCAGATTTTGATTCAGTAGGTCTGGGGTGGAGCCTGAGAACATGCATTTCTTTTTCTTTCTTTTTTTTTTTTTTAAAACAGAGTCTTGCTGTTTCCCACGCTGGAGTGCAATGGCATGATCTGGGCTCACTACAGTCTCAACCTCCTGGTCTCAATTGATCCTCCTACATCCACCTTCGGAGTAGTTAGGACTACAAGCATGTATCACGAGGCTCGGCTAATTTTGTTTACTTTTTGTAGAGATGAGATCTCCTTACATTGCCCAGGTTGATCTCAATTTGGATTCTTGGGCTCAAGCAATCCACCTGCCTCAGCCTCCCAAAGCGCTAGGATCACAGGTGTGAGCCACGGCACCTGGTAAGAACTTACTTTTCTAACCAACTCCTGGGTGACACTGATGCTGCTGGCCAGGTACCATGCTTTCAGAAGCAGGACACTGGACCAAGCTCCCTGAGGCAGATTGTCCTATTCACTTTGTATTCCTAGCCTAATAAGGTGCTTGGTGTACAACAGGTACTCAAAAATTGTTTGTCAAATGAATGGATAAAACTACAAGATGGCTCACATCTGTAATCCCAGCACTTTGGGAGGCTGAAGTGGGTGGATCACTTGAGGCCAGGAGCTCAAGACCAGCCTGGGCAACATGGTAAAACCTCATCTCTAAGAAAAATATAAAAATTAGCCAGGTGTGGTCGTGCACACCTGTAATCCCAGCTACTTGTGAGGCTGAGGCAGGAGAATCGCTTGAACCCAGGAGGTGGAGGTTGCAGTGAGCTGAGATTGTTCTGCTGCATTCCAGCCTGAGAAACAGAGTGAGATTCTGTCTCAAAAACAGACAAACTAACAAACAAAATAATGAAACACGGGAATCTATGAAAAACCTACCAAAGCAAATCTCAAGTGACTGGTAGAGATCCTAAGCGACCTGCAATCTCAATGTGGACTTTCGGGGCTTTTGCATTTTTTCACCTCCATTGAGGGGCAGAGGGAGCAGAGGTGGGAAAGGGCTTTTTCATCCTAAGCCCACAGATGGAAGGGATTTCATCACTTAGTTGCAATAATAATTTTTTCCAGTATGAATATGTAGAGAGGAATCTAGGAAATGGGTAAAGAAGGTACCATTTGCAGTAGTCCTTGTACCTTTTATTTCCTTTCTTCTAGATTTTTCTTCTTTTTTTAAAAAATTATTTTATTTATTTTTATTTTTTGAGAGGTTTCACTCTGTCACGCAGGCTGGACTGCAGTGGTGCAATCACCACTCACTGCAGATTTGACCTGGGCTTAAGTGATCTTTCCATCTCAGCCTCCTGAGTAGCTGTGATTATAGGCGGTCGCCACCACACCTGGCTACTTTTTGTATTTTTTGTAGAGATGGGGTTTTACCATGTTACCCAGTCTGATCTTGAACTCCTGGGCTCTAACAATCTGCCCGCCTTGGCCTCCCAAAGTGCTGGGATTACAGGCATGAGTCACTGCTCACAGTCAGGTTCTTCTTTTTATGACCTTTATATCTTCTGCCTTAACCTTTATATATTGTGCCTCTTTCTGTCTCTCTTTTTCTCTCTTTCTGTCTCCTCCATCTCCCTTTGGATCTGACATACAAATTTCAACACAGGAGAGATGGAGAGGATAGTTACTAAAATTGTTCTTCTAGTTATTCATGCAGATCTTTGCTGAAAAGGGGCAGAAAATGGCCTAAGATTCAGGCCTTGATAATTCTGTGCTATTTCTGAATGCAGTGGACAATTAGACTGTGACACAAGGCACAACACTTTCTCATGTGTTTTTTTCTTTGGAAAGTAAGTATTTCATAAGAAGGGATTTCAATTAATTCATGAACATCTCATTCTCTTCTTCCACTCCTCCCCCTTAAAGAACATTGTGAAATATAGTAAAAGCAAGAAAACAGGCACAATTACTTAGTAGGCCTTACTCAGGCACATTGAAAATAGAATATTGCTGCTGATTTATAAATCCTAATAATATTCACTGTCCAGTTTTGGCATGAAACCATGCCATATTTTACATAGGTTGAAAGGCTTTTACTATTGAAGCCCAAAAGACAGGTCCATGGCAGCAGGGTGAGAGTGTAGCATCCTTGACTCTTAGTGCATTTGACAAGAACTAATATATATTGGGGGCCAGGCGTGGCGGCTCATGCCTGTAATCCCAGCACTTTAGGAGGGCGAGGTGGGTGGATCACCTGATGTCAGGAGTTTGAGATCAGCCTGGCCAACATGGTGAAACCCTGTCTCTAATTAAAAAATACAAAAATTAGCCAGGCATGGTGACCAGTTCCTATAACCTCAGCTACCTGGGAGGCTGAGGCAGGAGAATCACTTGAGCCTGGCAGGTGGAGGTTGCAGTGAGCCAAGACCCTGCCACTGCACTCCAGCCTGGGCAACAGAGCGAGACTTCGTATCAAACAAACAAACAAAAAAGGGTGAGATTTTTTTCTGTCAGCAATGTCTTCGCAAATTGCCTGTGATGTATATCCCATTCTGGTTTAATTCTTATTCAGTAATAAACCTTTTCTTTTTCTACTACGTTTATGGAAGGTTTTCTGGGTTGGGAGAAGATTTTCTTATTAATTATATTACCTGAACAATGTATATTGATATATCTGTGTTTGCCCATCTAATTGCTTTAATGCTTTATTTAATCCTCTTTTAGCATAGAATTTACAATAGGAAAGGATTGTCTTTTGCAAATTTCTCAGAAAGCCCTAGAATCAGTGTTGTTAATTAGTAGATTACTAACAATTACCTATAAAAACCCAACTGATGTTCCCCTTTCTTCCAACTACTCTGAGTGTCGGTGATGTTATCATAAGGTACAGCTCTTTAAAATTTTATGTTCATTCTCTCCTCCAGGAAGCTGTGAGGCTTTTGTTTCTCAGCATGTGAACCTATGGTCTTGGTGAATCTTTAGCAGGCAGAGTTCAGGATCATGAAGTTTTACATGCCTTTATTACCACAAATTTAATAGTCCTGGTTCTAATTATCCTTATGGGTGTTTATTGTAATGAAATAAGACATTTGAGTGTGATGTATGCTTCCTCTCTAGACCAAAGGGAAGCAGACTGCAGGGTCCAGAAGGCAACTTATAACCCAGATCTAATGAACACACACATAGGCACGCACACCCACGACAGCCCTGTGAGAGAAGTAACCAAGAATTAAGGCATTTAGTAGTTGTGCTACTAATACACCACCGGCTGGGTGGCACTGGTTAGCCGCAAATGACGTAGCAGTCATGGAGAGCCACAGACTGCTAAATAGAATTTTAGAATTTTGGGGATTTCTAAAATGCAGAAATGAACAGATTGTTCTTTAGCCTATAACTTTTTTCTTTCTTTTCTTTTTTTTTTTTTGACCGAGTCTCACTCTGTTGCCCAGGCTGGAGTACAGTGGTGCAATCTTGGCTCACTGCAATCTCTGCCTCCCGCATTCAAGTGATTCTCCTGCCTCAGCCTCCCAAGTAGCTGGGACTACAGGTGTGTGCCACCACACCCAGCAAATGTTTGTATTTTGAGTAGAGATGAGGTTTCACCAAGTTGGCCAGGGTGGTCTTGAACTCCTGACCTCAAATGATCTGCCCACCTTGGCCTCCCAAAGTACTGGGATCACAGGTATGAGCCACCATGCCTGGCCCAGCTTAAAACTTTTTAGCAGTGATACCTTCTGCTGAATATGCATGGCTGCCTGGCACAGCTCATGAGGCCTCCTGCAGCCTCCTCTCGCTGCTCGAGCCCCTCCTCTGGGGTTCCCCACCTCAGACTGTGCTCCAGCCTCCTGGATGTGTTCTACCTCCAGGCCTTTGCTCCCTTTGCTGAAAAGCCCTTCCTCCAGTTTTCTGACTGGTGAACACCTGTTTATGTTTCACATTTCACCTGAGGTGCTTCCCTGGGAGGCACTTCCTGAACTGCTCTCTGATCTGTTTTGGGTCTGTTTTGCCGCAATCATCCCTTAATGGAGCTCACCTTTTGGACAGTGAGCTCCTCAAGTACCAGCGTCACTTCACCCATCCAGGTGGTAACCAGGCCTGACCTTGCTTAGCTTCTGAGATTAGGTGGATATGGCTGTAGACAAGGGGCATTTCTGGGACGCCACTATGTCCCTAGCACATAGAGGAGAGCCTGGCATATAGCTGCTGGTGTTTACTGAAAGGAGCCTTAGGCAATGCACTGAATTGTGTCTCCCAAAGTGTAAATAATAGAAGCCCTAATGCCCAGTGTGACTGTATTTGGAGACAGTCTTTAAGAAGGCAATTAAGATAAAATGAGGCGGGGCGGGGGGGGCAGTGCCTCACACCTATAATCCTAGCACATTGTCAAGCTGAGGTGGGAATATTGTCTGAGCTCAGGAGTTTGAGACCAGCGTGGGCAACACAGTGAAACTACATCTCTACTAAAATACAAAAAGTAGCCAGGCATAGTGGCCTGTGCTCATAGTCCCAGCTACTCGGGAGGCTGAGGCAGGAGAATTGCTAGAATCTGGGAGGTAGAGGTTGCAGTGAGCTGAGATTCCACCACTCCATTCCAGCCTGGATGACAGAGCGAGACTCCATCTCTTAAAAAAAAAAAAAAGATAAAATGGGATCTTAAGAGTGGGGCCCTAATCCAGTATGACTGATGTCTTTATAGGAGGAAGACATACCAGGTGCACATGGTCAGAGAAAAAGCCATGTGAGGACACAAGCCAAGGAGAGGGGCCTCAGGAGAAATCAAACCTGTCACACCTTGATCTTGGATTTCCAGCCTTTAGAACGCCGAGAAAGTATATTTCTGTGTTCAAGCTTCCAGGTTTTTGGGATTTTGTTACAGCAGCCTAGCAGACTACCAGACTAAACCAGGCATCAACTTTTCCAGTGTTTTTATGTTTTTAGCTAAGCACCCCGAAGCCCAGAGAGTTGAAGCAATTGCCCAAAGTCACACAGCAACTTAGCTGAAGAGCTGGGATTAGAATCCAGCTCTTGTAACTTCTCTCTTTCTACTGTTTTTCCAGTTTCTTTCCCACCCTCCCCACTGAAAAGCTTTTTGAGTGACTTTCAGAAATCCCAGTTCTGTACATGAAACAGAATTGAGCACAGCTGCTCCACTGAAGGGCTCAGAACTCCCAGGCTTTTCTTTCTCCCCTGCCCCGTGCACCTCTACAGCATCCTGAGGGCTGACAGAATCTAGTTTGAAAGCTACTGCTCTACCCTGCTTCCTCCTGAATGCAAAGTCACAAATCTTCTCAACTTGCCATTTCTCTCACACTGACATAAAGCATTAGAAACCTGTTGTGAAGCAGGAAAGCTAACTGGGCCAGAAGCTGATAAGATGAGCTGGCCTAGGGGATAGATGACTAGGATTTCAGAGGAGGAAAGGTCACCCAAATGACTTGACCATGTCCTGGGATGATGATAATGAAGATTTCTACAGATGCAGCCGAATCATCCAGAAACCAGGTGTGTTCCAGCTCTGCTCTGGGACCCATTTCATAATTTGGCAAATATCCAGAAGATACACATGGCTTATTCTGGGGTGTACTGAAATTTCACGAAAGCTACTTTGGTAATGACTAGGTGAAGAAAATCCTATGGCTGGACTTCATTAATGCTGTGTGGTCGATGACAGAGCAGGACCTGTGTGCCTCGTTGGATCTCAATCACCTGCATATTTGGGAATAGGCAGGTTCTAGGGTGCACCTGAACCTACAGAAGCAGTAATGAGATCCCAGGTGATTCTCACAGGCACTCAAGTTTAAGATTAACACCTGGACTTTGGAATCAGCCAGATAAAAGTTTGGATCCTGGGTTGGCTGCTTCTTAGATGTGGCCAAGTCATTTTACTTGCTGAACTAGATGCGATACCTATTTTACAGGGTGTTTCTGAGGAATAAGGTCAAAATTAAGATCCTGGTCTTGAACTCCTGACCTCTTTAGGGAGAGACAGAGAGGAGATGAAATAGAGTAGAATTGAGAAAAGCAGTTTCTAAGACCTTCCTGTGAAGTTTTTCTTATTTCAACAAATAATAAAAAATTTATATAGTTTCTTAGTGCTTGTTTGGACTTAAGCATTTAAAAATAACTTGAGAATTTTATAGGTACCGAGGATGATGTGTGAGTGCTGGAAACATTTGGCCTTTGGCTGGAAGGTAGAGTGAAGGTGCTAGCAGACTGACCCTGGGAGACTGTCTTCTGTTTTATGAATGTGGTCATGCTCTGAGTCAAATGATGTCCCTGGTAAGGACATCTCCCAGAAGAGCTTAGAAATCAGCTGCAATCCTCGTTCCCCGTGAGACCCCTGACTTGGATGTTAAGGGTTCTCTGAAATGATAATACCTACCTTTACTGAGAACTACCTGTTAGGCATTGTGCTAAGTGCTTTAGGTACATTATGCTGTGCAATCCTGCAAATACCCTTATGTGGCAGGTGACATCATCAATGCCATTTTACCAGTGACAAAAGTAACTCACCGATTAGGACTCTGAGTAGTATCCATACCACAGTAAGGATAACAAAGAGCAAAGGCAGATTAGGTCCTGCTCTGCTGTTTATTGGGCATTTTACTTAGATATAACTCCCAGGCAAATCTGAGTCTTGATATGGTCTTGCCTATTACTCTACTACTTTCTCTGCTGTGCACAGATGGAGACTGTGAACTCACTTAATAACAGGTTATGTGCTTAAAGTTCAATGAATAGCATTTTTTTCTTTTTGAGACAGGGTCTCGTTCTGTCACCCAGGCTGGAGTGCAGGGGTGCGATCTTGGCTTACTGCAGCCTCTGCCTCCCAGGTTCAGGTAATCCTCCCACCTCAGCCTCCAGAGTAGCTGGGATTACAGGGGTGTGCCACCACGCCAAGATAATTTTTGTGTGTTTAGTCGAGACAGGGTTTCACCATGTTGGCCAGGCTGTTCTCAAACTCCTGGCCTCGAGCAATCCTCCTGCCTCACCATGACAAAGTTCTGGGATTACAAGTATGAGCCACTGTGCTCAGCCTATATAGCCATTTAAAATGAGTGCATAGATCTATAATAAATAATAAATGAATAATATACATACCATAATAAAAGAATAAAGCAGGATATGAAGTAGCATGATTAATGGAACCTCATTTTTGAAAATCAGCTATGTTTATGTTTATATGTACATAGAAAAAATATGGAAGTATCTACACCATAATGTTAGTTGAGCTCTGAATGGCAGAGTCAGAGTAGTTTTTTAACTCTGAAAAAAAACGATCTGATTTTTCTTTTTCTTTATCCAGCGAGCTGAACATGCATCATTTTTATAACTGGAAAAAATGTGCCATTATCATTTTGAAAATTCAATGCCTTGGAAAGAAAACAGAGCTAAACATTCTACTACACAACTACTAAACGTTGTAGTTGGCCAATGCAAGACACTACTAAACGTCTTCCACGTTATTGTGGGTTTGTATTTGCTTCTTTAAGACCGTGGTTAGGAGATGCTCCGAAGACTCTCAGCACATCAAAAGGATAGCCACTCTATCAACATTCCTTTTAGCACCTTCACATACACTCAGTGCACTCCCCAAATATCACTTGATGCATTCTTGTTTAATGAATGAGCATTGAAAAGAAAGTCTGTGATCAATATGCAAAGTATTACAAAGAAGAATACTTTCATAAGGACTAGAAGAAGTCATAACAATAGAAAAGAATAACTTCCAATTTCTTTTTCTTTTTTCTTTTTTGAGACAGGGTCTTGTTCTGTCACCCAGGCTGGAGTGCAATGGCACGATCTTGGCTCACTGCAACCTTTGTTTCCCCAGTTCAAGCAATTCTCCTGCCTCAGCCACCAAGCAGCTGGGACTACATGCACATGCCACCACGCCTGACTAATTTTTTGTATTTTTAGAAAAGACGGGTTTCATTGTGTTAGCCAGGATGGTCTCGATCTCCTGACCTCGTGATCCACCCGCCTTGGCCTCCCAAAGTGCTGGGATTACAGGTATGAGCCACCACGCCCGGCCCCAATTTCTTTTTCTTAGATTCCTGGTAGTGGGATTAATTTGTGTTGAAAGTGATTCACCGAGTCTAGTGAGATCCTAGAACAAGGTTGGGGCTGTTTAAGTCACTCTAAGAGCTGCCCTCCAGACACTCCCATCAGCCTGTCTACACCATATCGCTTTATTTTTCTTGTTGCCTTTGGTGGCTGTCACAGATAGGTGGGTTAAATAATGCTCCCGGCAGCACACACCATTTCTGCTTTGTCCATCTCTTGCTCACTATAATAGGACATTCTTCTTCCACAGATAGAACAGATTTCTGGTTCTTAGAAAGGCTTCCCAACCTCTGCTCAGGCCTTGATTTTATTTGTGATTCAGAGAATGGCTCTTGGCCAATGCAAGAGAATGCCAATCCAGGGACTACTGTGGTTTGAATGTCCCCTCCAAAACTCATGTTGAAATCTAATTACCATTGTAATAGTATTAAGAGTGGGACCTTTAGAAGGTGCTTAGGTCATGAAGGCTCACGAATGGATTATTGTTGTTATCAGTGGGAGTGCGCTCCCAATAAAGGGATGAAATTTGTCCCGATTTCCTGTCTCGTGGGCCTACTTGCCTTTCTGTCATGTTATGATGTAACAAGAAGACCCTCACCAGAAGCAGTCCCTCAGCCTTGGACTTCCTAGCTTCCGGAACTGTAAGAAATACATTTCTGGGAGTCTCTCTGAATCTGCTGTGATTCTGGGGGCTGCCCGAAAAATAAAATTCAGACAAAACATTTTTTTTGGTGGTATTCTGTTACAGAAACACACAAGAGGTTAAAACAGAAACCATTCAAAACAGATTCCTAATTTGGCAACTAGAAATCTCTGATATGAAAGTTGGGGTGCAAGGAGGTAAAGGCACCTAGATCTGCAGAAAGGCTCAATAGATTTGTCCTCATCGCTGCAACAGTTGTGTTGTAATGGTAGAAACAGAAATTCTCTACTATAGAAGATTAAAAAAAAATTAAACCTTCTGTGACCACATACTCTGTGGCAGGCACAAGGTTGGGGAACTTGGGTACCACTGGTCAGCTTCTTAGTGCTGTGGTTCTGTCTATTCTCATCAACCTATGAACCAGGAAAATACTGGCAAAACTTCACAGGCCGTGTCCTCTTCACAGCACCCTCCTGGGAGCCACATCAGTCCCTATTTCAGATAAGAAAATGAATGAACAAAGCACAAAGATGGTCCTCACTGGCCACCTGAGCCTGGCGTGTCGGCTGCAGGAGGTGTTGGAGGAACCTGGCTTCCCTGCCATTTCTCCCATGGTCTCTGGCCTGAAAGACTTTCCTTCTTGTTAGTGATTGATCTCAGCTCTGGGCAATGAACCTTCACTAGGCCACTGTTCAGAATCCACTGAGTGGACTGAGCGGGACAGACGGACAATCAGTTCTAAAGGAACAAACACACGGCCAATTTAGCTGCTTAGTTCCAGACCCTACATGTAAACAGTGAGCCAGGAGTTTTGAGGCAAGTCTACTGCTCAAGGCAGTGACAGCATTTCCCCCTGAGCTCTACAGGGCACTGTGATGAGGGGGAGGAGGGGGATGGAGGAAGGATTAAGATGCACCAGACTAGTAGATAGGCCTGTCTGCTCTGCAGCCATAGAGCAGGAGGAGAATCTCTTAACCACTTGCTTTTTCTCTTTTTTTTTTTTTGAGAGGGATCTCAGTTCACTGCAACCTCCGCCTCCCAGGTTCAGGTGATTCTCCTGCCTCAGCCTCCTGGGTAGCTGGGATTACAGGCATGCACCACCAGGTCCAGCTACTTTTGTATTTTTAGTAGAGAAAGGGTTTCACCATGTTGGTCCAGCTGGTCTCGAACTCCTGACCTCATGATCCGCCTGCCTCAGCCTCCCAAAGTGTTGGGATTACAGGTGTTAGCCACTGTGCCCAGCCCCAACCACTTGCATTTTTAGAGACAAGGTCTCACTTTGTTGCCCAGGTGAGTGAAGTGGTACAATTTTAGCTCACTGCAGACTTGAAATTCTGGACTCAAGGGACCGTCCTGACTCAGCCTCCTGTGTGGCTAGACTATAGTGAGTGCCACCAAGCCTGGCTAATTTTTTATTTTTATTTTTTGTAAGGAAGAGGGTCTCACTATGTAGCCCAGACTGGTCTCAAACTTCTGGCCTCGGCCTCCCAAACTTCTGAAATTACTGGTACAAGCCACCAAGCCTGCCAGATGTTTCCTCATCCTAAGAACTGAATGAGAAGAGGAGAGAAGGAAAAAAGATCTCTAGGAAATATAATTAGGACTACTCTTTAATTTTAAAACACTGATTGAACAATGTATAATTTTGAGATGATATAGCAGGCAGAGTGTAACAGCTTGAATTTGAAAATTTCTACTTCATCAAGGTACATAGATTTTAAATGTCTCCATTAATTCACTGAAATTCCTGATATTTCTAAGATTTCGGTTCTCATTGAAATCTTTCCAGAGTTCTTCCTTTAAGCTTAGTTCATATAAAGATGATTTTATGGGAGAATATCCATACTTAGAAAATGCTCTTTCAAAAAGCCAGACTTTCCTTGTTTTTGTTTTTGAGACAGAGTCTTGCTCTGTCACCCAGGCTGGAGTGCGGTGGTGTGATCTCGGCTCACTGCAACCTCCGCCTCCTGGGTTCAAGTGATTGTCCCATCTCAGCCTCTTGAGTAGCTGGGACTACAGGCTAATGACACTATGCCTGGCTAATTTTTGTATTTTTAGTAGAGATGGGGTTTCCCCTTGTTGGCCTGGCTGGTTTTGAACTCCCGACCTCAAGTGATCCACCTGCCTCAGGCCTCCCAAAGTGTTGGGAGTATAGGTGTGAGCCATCATGCTTGGCCTGGAAAAGCTAATACTTGATTTTTGAAAAGTCAGACCATACAAATGATCTTGTAATTAAGAGTCACCCCGCTTCATCCCTTCTCATTCCCGGTCTTACTCTCTGGAGACAAACTCTTTTAATAGTTTCCAGTTTTATTGCTGTAGTTACTTCAGCAGTATATATACTATGTTAACATTTGCTTAATTATGAATTTATTAATTTTAGAACACATATGTTGAGTCTTCTCTAGAAAAGTGAAGATTCACCTCTGTTCCTTCTCACCTTTCTCTCCCAATCTTGATTTTAAATAATGCCTTTATGAGTTTAAATCATAGGTATACTTTTACTTCTTTTTCTTCTCTTTCTGTCTTTGGTCAGATTCAACATCATGTAACTGTTCTTTTCCTTCACCTTTCTAACTGCTGACTTTCTGCTGAAAGCTTGACTTTTAAAAAGTCAGTATGGGGATTTTCGGTGGATTCATTAATGGAAACAATTTGGATAGAAATCTCCCTTCTTCCTTCTCCTGGAAAACTTAGACTTATCCCAAATATCCAAGTAGTTTAAGATTTCTGCCTTCTACACCCTACACGATTGTCCATGCATTGTTGATACATGTGGCAGTGACTCCACTGTGGAGGTATAATGTATCTACTTACAAGGAAATTTTCCTTACTGACATTCTGCATGCTTCAAGGACAAGAGCCAGGCATTACATCTCTGAATCCCCATGACCTAACAGAATGCCTGGCACATAGTAGGACTTCAAGATCTCTTTGCTGTGGAATGTGTGTATATCTGTATTATCTATCTCTTTTTAAAAGACAGGGTCTCTGTCACCCTGGCAGGAGTGCAGTGGCATGATCACAGCTCACTGCAACCTCCAACTCCCGGGCTCAAGCAACGCTTCTGCCTTAGTCTCCTGGGTAGCTGAAGCTACAGGCATATGCCACCACACCTGGCAATTAAAAAAATTTTTTTTGTAGAGGTGGGGTCTTGCTATATTGTCCAGGCTGGTTTCAAACTCCTGGACTCAAGTGATCCTCCAGCCTCGGCCTCCCAAAGCACCGGGATTACAAGTGTGAGCCAGCTTGCCTGGCCTCTATGATGTATATTTACATAATTAGAATGTTTATTGTTTGAAGGGGTAAGATGTCTTAAAAATATATACAAATATGAAAGCAAATTAATGCTGTGTCTCTAATATTGTGGTCCCCTGAGTGAGCATGTACGTATGTGTACATGTATGTGCGGTTCTTGATTTTGGAAAAGGTAGAGAGAGTGGCTCGGTGAGGAAGGATCAGCCCACAGCAGATGAAGTGCCAGCTTCTAGAATGAAAGGCAGAGCTGCTTTCTCCAGTCAGGTAGAACCACAAGATCTGCTTCTCTTTGTAATTTTTTCTGACTCTCAAGCTGTTGAGAGTGGTCACAAATAAAACTCCAAAACAACTCTGAAAGTCCTACCAATAGATCTAGTCCACTCAATCTGAACCAAGATGAACTGCTATTAAACATATATCCAAGATTTCAGCTCTCACTGAAATCTTTCCAGCATTCTTCCATTAAGCTTTGTTCATATAAAGATGACTTTACAGAAGAACGTCCATTCTTAGAAAATGCTCTTTGCAAAAGCCAGTACTTGCAATAGAGGCTGTCAGTTCTCTGCCACTTTTCCCTTGGGTGTGATCATTTCAGTACACACTGGGCCGATGTTTAACTGCCAGCCTCTGCATCTTTTTGCTGGCGGACTTTCTCTGGCCAGCAAAGTCCTCTCTGCTTACCCATGGGACAGGCTGGATATGCCAAGGAATCAATATCTCTTACCTCTAGCAGTCCTCAGTCAATGACTGATGAGAACTGATTTATAAATATCATTTCCCTTGCCCCTGGACTCTCAGAAATCCCCAGTGGAATTGCAACCCAGTTACCCAAGTAATGACTTGTTTGTTAATACTTCCTTTACTGACCACCTTCCTTTCCCCGTCTCACTTTTTTCATCTCCTACCAGTGTTTTCTGGGCTCTAAACCTATAAAAACGACCAGCGCTTAAATCCCGTTTCAGCATCTATCTATGGGAGAACCCAAGCTAGGGTAATGTTCTCCTTTTTTTTTTTTGAGATGGAGTCTTGCTCTTGTCACCCAGGCTGGAGTGCAAAGGCATGATCTCAGCCCACTGCAACCTCCGCCTCCCAGGTTCAAGCAATTCTCCTGCCTTAGCCTCCTGAGTAGCTAGGATTATAGGTGCCCACCACCACATCTGGCTAATTTTTTTTTTTTTTTTTTGTAGATACAGGGTTTTGCCATATTGGCCAGGTTGGTCTCGAACTCCTGATCTCATGATCTGCCCGCCTTGGCCTCCCAAAGTGCTGGGATTATAGGTGTGAGCCACCGTGTCCAGCCAGGGTAATATTCTTATTCGGTAAGTTAGACAGTCATCTTTCCTTCCTTCAGTTATTTCCTACACGGGAATCATTTAGCCCTCTGTTATTCACTGCAGAGCTAATGCAGATGTATCCATGGTGGAAATCTGTGCCCATCTTTGTGGGAAACATTTATGGGGGAATGGTTGCCAGTATAACAAGCTTTGCCATGAGAGGAGAAAATACGTTGGGTTTCTTTCCTTTCAGACATGGGAAGCAAATCACAAATCAGATCTCCACAAATCCACAGTTAAATGTTCAGAGCAAGTGAACCGCTTTATGAAGCCACATCAGTCTTCCTTTCCCTTGACCCTGGGGACACAGTAAGGACTGAAAGAGTTTTAATGTGATTTCTGGAATGTGCTTAATTTTCAGAGAGAGCAGCTTACCCCATGGGAGACTCCATTAATATAATTTTGCAACAGAAAAGCTTCCTATTGCCTAATCTCATTAGCTGTGTTTTATGTAGAGTAAATGGGTAAAAGCTGAGTTTGTAATTTGGTACATGAGAATGTATAATTTTTGAGGACTTAGAATGTGGAATAAAAAAGAATTTATTTAATATGTAAAAAGAGGCCGGGTGCAGTGGCTCACCCTGTAATCCCAGCACTTCGGGAGGCCAAGGTGGGTGGGTCACCTGAGGTCAGGCATTTGAGACCAACCTGGCCAACATGGCAAAACCCCATCTCTATCAAAAATACAAAAATTACCCAGACATGGTGGCTCGCGTCTGTAATCCCAGCTACTCATACTCAGGAGGCCGAGGCAGGAGAATTGCTTGAACCCAGGAGGTAGAGGTTGCAGTGAGCTGAGATCACGCTACTGCCCTGCAGCCTGGGGGACAGAGCAAGACTCTGTCGCAAAACAAACAAAAAAAAGAGACTGTCCAGAACTCTAGAAATGACCACTTATTGGAATGAAATGAGGACATTTCTTATCTAGGGAGGGTAATAGAGAGGAACCAGCAACTTTATTCTTTTGTCCCATACTCCTAATAAATAAGATCTCGGATGTAACTTTTGAGCCACCAGTTAGTGGCCAACCTTACCTACATTAGTGCTTTTTCTTCATCTTCTTCCATTCATTCATTCATTCACCATTCATTCGTTCATTCAACAAATATGAATTGAGCACATACGATTTATCAGGCATGATTCTAGGTATGGGGATACACTGGCAGACAAAGGAGAATAAGTTCCAGCTTTCATAAAGCCCACAGTGAAATGTGGGTATAGACAATAAACAAATAAATATGTGTAATACATCAGGTGGCTCTGAGTGCTATGAAAAAAAATAAATTGGGGTAAGGAGCCAGCTGTTACTCTGGAGCCAGTGGTCAGGGAAAGTTTCCCTGAAGGAATGAGGAAACAAAATATCTAGGGGGTATCTACCTTCTAGGTGGAGGCTTCAGCAAAAGCAGAGGCAGGAGGAACAGCAAGGAAGCCAGGGCAGCTGGCGATTGGAGAAAGGTCATCAGGGTGAACCGGGCAATGTAGGACTCTTGGGCAATGGTAAGGCATTTAGAGTTTATTCTCAATGCAATGGGACATTATTGAAGGGTGGGGAGAAGGGAGAGGGTGATGAGAATTACATTGTAAAAGGCTCACTGTGGCTGTGAGTGACAAGAAGACTGTAAGGGGTAAGAGTTGAAGCAGACAGGGCAGTTAGGAGGCAATGGCATGGTCTGGATGAGAGGCAGTGGTGGCTTGGACCAGGCTGGGAGTGGCTGAAGTGATGAGTTGGATCAGATTCAAGATGTTATTTATTTATTTTTTTTGAGCAGAGTTTTGCTCTGTTGTCAGACTGGAGTACAGTGGCATGATCATGGCTCACAGAAACCTCCACCTCCTGGGTTCAAGCAATTCTCTCGCTTCAGCCTCCTGAGTAGCTGAGATTACAGGTACATGCCACCACATCCAGCTAATTTTTTGTATTTTTTGTAGAGATGGGGTTTCACCATGTTGGTCTGGATGGTCTTGATCTCCTGACCTTGTGATCCACCTGCCTCAGCCTCCCAAAGTGCTGAGATTACAGGCATGAGCCACCGCGCCCTGCCTCAAGATGTGTTTTTAAGGCAGTCAGTAGGATTTGGTGATAAGTTACATGAGGAATGTGTATGTGTGTCTGTGAGAGAGAAAACTCATGAAGATTCCCAAGTTTCTGGTCCATTTGGGTGAGTGGGGTCCTATTTACTGAGATGGGGAATAAGAGACACTTTTTCAGGAGGAAAATCATAGTCAGAATAGTCCATTAAACACAAAGATCTGGAATTCAAGGAAGAGGTTGAAACTGGAGTTACATATTTGTGAGCCTTCAGCTATACAGATGGTATTGCAGGGACTGTAGGAAGAAAAGGAGGAAAGGCCAAGGACTGGCCCTGTACCACACCCACACATGGAGTGGGGAGAAATGGTCTGGGAGCCCCAAAGAGGGACAAGGGGGCTACTACTACTCCTCCATCAACTGGGCAGCTTCATAATGAAAAATTACCTAAATAGCAAGTAAAATCAAAGTCTCAGTTGTGATCTCTGGGGTGGAGTGGAAGATCAGCGGCTGGATCTGTTTTCCAGCAGTCCACGCTTCACCTACATAAGCCTTCAGCACTGAGTGCTATAAGGATGGGGATATATGAGAGGGTTCTCCTTCTTCTCCTCTTCTCTGTCCACTGACCTTCCATTCTCCTAACCTTTCCTGAGATGCTCATTCCTCCTCTTTTACCCACTCCACTTCTCCTTCTCTCCACCAGCTGGTATCCTTGGAACTGAATTTCAGGTGGTTCTAGGCTGGGAGGATGGGGCTGTTAAGCTACAGAACCCATCCTTTCCAGGTGTAGACATAAGCTTCCCCTGAGGCTTGTGTCAGAGATAAGGTCATTTTCTTCTTCACATTTCACCAATTTGAAATTCATCAAGGCTTGCAAAATGTCAGAACCCAAATTCTCCTGAAAGGGGATTATTTATTCTTCAAAATTCAGTGTGAATTACTTTAATCAGATAATCAGCTAATTTCCCTCCTAACAGCTGGTTGAGATCAGCCTGCAGTATATTCTATTTAAAAAACGAATCTTACTAAGAATATACCAAGAAAATTTTAAGCTTTATCACGTGTAAAATTCACTTATGAAATTCACTGAAATGCAGATTCCTAGGTTCTATTCCCAGATATTCCAGCTTGGTATGTCCAGATGATTCTGATGCAGGTGGCTGGTGAACCACACTGAGAAATACCGAGGTAATGGATTGGACAGAACTTGCGGGGGGTCGGGGAGGGGTCAGAGGGCATATCTGAGGAGGACGTGCTTGGCAAGCTGCCAAAACGAAGGCCTTTGAACTCAACAGAGAATGAAGTGGAAGAGGGTCTCCGGGTGTCCCTGAGGAAGGAAAGAGGAAGGCGGAAGAGAGCCCAGAACATAAGGGAATGGAAGCAGATGCCTTCTCTGTGATGTTGTTAGCACTTGAACTCACTTGACAACTCCAGGCTTCTAGCGTGTACTGAGGACTTGGGCACTTACCACGCATCAGGCAGTATAAGTATAATGAGCTTTCCAGCTCATTGCATTTTTACCACCTCTTACTATCTCTTTGGGGAATACAGAGGCTGCAAAGGTTTTACGAAGCAGAGCTAGACCCGGAACCCTTGTCTGTGTGATTCCAAATCCACACACTCCACCACGGTGTTGCACTGCTCAGTCTGCACCATCATCAGGGCATGGGGGCTCAAAGAACCGTGCTCAGGAGTGAGTTTCAATGACTCGAGAGGCTCAGGCTTTCCTCTGGGATGGGCTGCTCTGGTGCCCCCTGGTGGCTGCTAACCCGGTGTGCGGCGTCAATGCGAGAACAAGCAATGAACTGAGTCCTAGCTCCCCAGCAGGGAAATATTGAAGATCCTTAAATTAGCACACTTCCCACCTGATCGAACACGCAAACCCTTTTCTCCCATTATTTGAGCAATTTCAGGAAGTTCCCATTAGGGCTACGTCCTTCAGCTTCTGCCTCAGTGACACATTACACACTAAGTTCTAAATTACAAGCCACTGCCTTGTAACCTGATCACAGCTGCACACACCTTCCCTCCAACCATATATGCTCAGAACCGGCTTCATTTTCATTAAACAGTACGGAAAAGCTCCCTGGGCTTCTGTACTCTACTAGGCCTGCTTTTATTATTAATAGCCTGTCTGCCGATGCACTAGTAGGCTAAAAATAGATTTGCTTTTAATATAATTCGTCATGCACTCAGCTGCCAGGAGAAAGCTTAATTTAAGTCTCACCCAAGACGAAATACCTTTAAGAAACACATTATTTCATGTAACTATCAATATCAATTTTTTAAGAGTCCTCCAATATGAACTCTTTGGAAATGAGAGAACGTTAGAACGTTGTGAAAAGAGATCTTGGTAAAACTATCTTGCCATAGTCTTGGCCGAGGTTAGACAATGCATTGGGAGCTCTTTTTCTTTACTCCAAACTCCTTTAGTTTTTCTTTGCTTTTTCTCTTAATTCTAACTCTTTGTTTCAACTCAATCTGAATAAATTGGATCGTCATAAGAGTTGCCAGATTTAGCAAATAAAAGTACAGAATGCCTAGTTCCATTTCAGATAAACATTGACAGCTTTTTAGTGTAAGTGTGTCTCAAACATTGCATGGTTTGCTCAGGACTTTTCTGGTTTTAGCACTGAAAGTTCTACGCACAGGAATGTCTTCGGTTCCAGGCAATTGAGGACAGCCAGTCACCTTAACTACAATATAAGTCATACCCCCATCTTCGGGATTTATTTCCCATTGAGGAGTCTTGTGGGAGAGAAACTTTTTAAAATAACAGCTTTATTGAGATATTATTCACATATCATAAAATGCCTCTTAAAAGTATACAATTCGGTGATTTTTAGTATACTTATACAGTTGTACAACTATCACTACTAATTTTAGAATATTTTCATCACCACAAAAGCCCCATACTTACTGTCAGTGACTCCCCATTCTCCACTTTCACCAGGCCCTGGACACCACTAAGCTACTTTCTGTCTCTATGGATGTGTCTATTCTGGACATTTTATATAAATGAAATGTGGCACAGGCATGGTGGCTCACGCCTGTAATCCCAGCACTTTGGGAGGCCAAGGTGGGCAGATCACCTGAAGTCAGGAGTTTGAGACCAGCCTGATCAACATGATGAAAACCTGTCTCTACTAAAAATACAAAAATTAGCCGGGTATAGTGGCATGTGCCTGTAATCTCAGCTACTCGGGAGGCTAAGGCAGGAGAATCGCTGGAACTAGGGAGGCAGAGGCTGCAGTGAACCGAGATCACGCCACTGCATTCCAGTCTGAGTGACAGAGCAAGACTCTCTCTCAAAAAAAAAAAAAAAAAAAAAAAGTAATATTGTACTTAGTGGCTGGATTATTTCAGCATAATATTTTCAAGGTTCATCCACATTGCAGCATGTCAGTACTTTATCCCCTTTTCTTGCCAATAGTATTCCAGTGTATGCATATATAGGCATACCTTGGAGATATTGAGGGTTGGGCTCCAGACCACTGCAATAAAGTGAATATCACAATAAAGAGAGAAGTTTTGGTTTCCCAGTGCAAAAGCGATGCTTATAGTATCCTGTAGACTGGTAAGTGCACAGTAGCATTATGCCTAAAAAATACACATACTTAACTTAAAAATACATTTTTGCTGGTGAACATGGGGTGTCTTGCCTCCATGCTGATGGCTGCTGACTGATGAGGGCGGTGGGTGCTGAAGGCTGAGGTGGCTGTGAAATTTCTAAAATGAGACAACAAGGAAGTTTCCTTTTATGGAAGATTTTTCTGTAGCATGTGATGCTGTTTGACAGCATAAAAGTCCCAGTATGATCTCTTTCAAAATGGAATTGAGTCTTCTCAAACCCTGCTGCGGCTTTATCAACTAAGTTCATGTAAAATTTGAATACCTCGTTGTCACTTCAACAATGTTCACAGTAACTTCACCAGGAGTAGATTCCATCTCAAGAAACAACTTTCTTTGTTCATTCATAAGAAGCAACTCTTCATCTACTCAAATTTTATCATGAGACTGCAGCAATTCAGTCATATCTTCAGGCTCCACTTCTAATTCTAGTTTTCTTGCTATTTCCACCACATCTGCATTACTTCCTCCACCGAAGTCCTGAAATCAAGTCAAGACTCAAAGTCACCCATGAAGGTTGGAGTCAACTTCTTCCAAACTCTTGTTAATGTTGATGTTTTTATAACTTTTTAAATTTTTATTCACTTTTAATTTTTATTAGCTTCTATGAATCACAAAATGGTTCTTAATGGTATCTAGATTGAAGAATACTTTCCAGAAGGTTTTCAATTTATATTTCCCAGATCCGTTAGAGGAATCACTATCTATGGTGCCAATAGCCTTACAAAAAGTATTTCTTAAATGATAAGACTTGAAAATAGAAATTACTCCTTGATCCATGGGCTGCAGAATGGACACTGGATTAGCAGGAATGAAGACAACATTAATTTTTTTTGGACATAAAAATTCGTTTTAATTTACATTAATAAAAGGAAATGCTCTACTTAAACAATAATTCATCTGGGTCTTCTTATATAATACAAAATTCTTCGATGGGGGTCTGGTGATTTTGGGGCCAGCAACTCTTCTCACATGTATAAACTAGAATTGTTCCAAAGTCTACAGAAAGACCTAAATTAGCACTCTTGAGCATGCTGACCAGTGCTGGCATAAACTGAAACTCAAATATCCTTTGGCCTCCACAGTGGCTGCAGGCGGGGAGCTCGGTGACTTCTGATGTAGAGCAGGTCAAAAACAGTGGCTCTCCACTCCATGAATACCTCAAAATCTGCTCCTGACAAGCAGCAATTCACTTCATGAATTTGTAAAACGTCTGATCTTCACTTCTTAATTATAGTCTTCTCATATTTTTCATCACCATCATTAGAAAGGCTTTGGGAAAGCTACTGATCCATGGCAATTCCTTCTCTCATTAATTTTTTTAATACATCTCCCTTACAGCTCTTGGGTGACCAGCTGCATTGTCAGTGAACAGTAATATTTTGAAAGGAAAGTTTTTTGAAAGAAACCTTTTTTTTTTTTTCCCTCAGCAGTAGGTCTCAACAGTGGGCTTAAAATATTAAGTAAACCATGCTGTAAACATATGTACTGTCATCCAGGCTTTGTTGTTCTATTTATGGAGCTCAGGCAGGGTAGATTTAGAATGATTTGTAAGGGCCCTAGGATTTTCGGAGTGGTAAATGAGCATTGGCTTCAACTTAGTCCCCAGCTATATTAGCCCCTATGCTAGTTTATTTATGTTGCTCTACAGGAGTAACTGAGGCTGGGTAATTCATAAAGGAAGAGGTTCATTTGACTCATGGTTCTGCAGGCTGTGTAAGCATGGCAGCAGCATCTCCTCCTGATGAGGCCTCAGGAGGCTTCCAATCTTGGTGGAAGATAAAGCGGGGAGTCAGTGTATCACATGGTTAGAGGGAGGGGGGAAGTGCCACACACTTTTAAACAACCAGATCTCATGTGAACTTAGAGCAAGAACTCACTCATTACCATGAGGAGGGCACCAGGCCATTGATGAGGGATCCACCCCCATGACTCAAATACCTTCCACTAAGGCCCCACCTCCAACACTGGGAAATCACATTTCAACATGAGATTTGGAGGGATCAGATATCCAAATCATATCAGCCCCTAAAAAGAGAGCATGTCTTTTGATGTGTTTTTTCTTTTTTTGAAGAGACTGAGGTCTCACGATGTTGCCCAGGCTGGCCTGCAATGCCTGGGCTGAAGCCATTCTCCTGACTCAGCCACCTGAGTAGCTTGGATTACTGGCATACCACCGCATCAGGAAATTTGAAGCTTCAAAGCCAAGCACTACTTCTCTCTATCTATGAAAGCCCTAGATGGCATCTTCTTTCAATACAAGGCTGTTTTGTCTGAT
This sequence comes from Callithrix jacchus, assembly GCF_049354715.1. NCBI lineage: Eukaryota > Metazoa > Chordata > Mammalia > Primates > Cebidae > Callithrix > Callithrix jacchus. The sequence goes on along the minus strand of NC_133512.1, from coordinate 75,252,675 downwards.
TGAAAAATCTGTTATTTAGTGTAGCCACCTTCATCAATATTAGCTAGATCTTCTGGATAACTTCCTGTGGTTTCTCCATCAGCAGTTGCTGATTCATTTTATAATTTTTTGTTTTATTTTAGAGACAGAGTCTTGCTCTGTCACACATAGTTCACTGAAGCCTCAATCTCCTGGGCTTAAGTGATCCTCCTACCTCAGCCTCCCAAATAGTTAGGACTACTCGGGAGGCTCAGGTAGTCCTACTACGAAATAGAATTTTAAAAAATGAGTTGGGTATGGTGTGTGCCTAGGCTGATGTCAAACTCCTAGCCTCAAGTGATCCTCCTTCCTTAAACTCCCAAAACACTGGTATTACAGGCATGAGATATTGCCCCTAGCCCACCTTGCATTTCTTTTTGAGACAGGGTCTTGCTGTATTGCCCAGGCTAGAGTGCAGTGGTGTAATCCCAACTCACTGAAACCTTTGCCTCCCAGGCTCAAGCAATCCTCCCACCTCAGCCTCCCAAGGAGCTCATACTATAGGTGTATGCTACCATGCCAAGCTAACTTTTGCATATTTTGTAGAGATGGGGTCTCATTATGTTGCCCAGGCTGGTCTTGAATTCCTGGATTCCAGCGATCTGCCTACCTTGGCCTCCCAAAGGGCTGGGATTACAGGTGTGAGCCACCATGGCCAGCCCCCCAACCCCTTGTACTTTTATGTCACAGATATGGCTTTTTCCTTAAACTTCGTGAACTGACCTCTGCTTGCTTCAAACTTTTCTTCTACAGCTTCCCCACCTTTCTCAGCCTTCGTAGAACTGAAGAGAGTTAAGGCTTTTCCCCCGGACCAGGCTTTAGCTTAAGGAATTGTTATAGTTAGTTTGATGTATCTAAACAACTAGAAGTTTTTCTATATCAGAAAAAGATTTAGTTGTCTAGATAGATCAAACCATAACCATAACAATCCCTTAAAGGCGGTTCCACTTTCTTATCATCTGTGTGTTCGTTCACTGGAGTAGCACTTTTAATTTCCTTCAATAAATTTTCCTTTGCATTCAAAACTTGGCTGTTTGGTACAAGGGGCCTAGCTCTCATCCTGTCTCAGCTTCACTAAACTTAGTTATATCTAGATTTTGATTTCAAGTGAAAGAGCTGTGACTCTTCCTCTTGCTTAAACACAGTTTAGTAGTTAAGGAGGGTTATTAATTGACTTAATGTCAAAATTGTTGTATCTCATGGAATAGGGAGACCTGAGAGAGGGAAAGACATGGGGGAATGGCTGGTGGGTATAGTCAGAACACACAGTTATTAGATTTGCCGTCTTATATGGGTGCAGTCTGTAGTGCCCAAACAACTGCAATACTTACATCAAAGATCACTGATCACAGATCACCATAACAGATATAACGGTAATGAAAATATTTGACATATTATGAGAATAAGAGAAATGTGACATGGAGACACAAAGTGAGCCCTTTAGAAAAATGATGCTGAGAGACTTGTACAACACAGGGTTGCCACAAACCTTCAATCTGTTAAAAAATAAAAAGCAGTATCTGCAAAGCCTGCTAAAGTGAAGTGCAATAAATACAAGGTGTGCCTGTACCACATTTTGTTTATCCATCATCTGATAGACATTTGGTTGTTTCCATCTTTGCACTTTTATGAAAAATGCTGGTATAGACCAGGCGCAGTGGCTCACACCTGTAATCCTAGCACTTTGGGAGGCTGAGGCAGGTGGACTGCCTGAGCTCAGGAGTTCAAGACCAGCCTGGGCAACGTGGTGAAACCCCGTCTCTATTAAAATACAAAAAAATTAACAAGGAGTGGCAGTGTGCCCCTGTAATCCCAGTTACTCAGGAGGTTGAGGCAGGAAAATCGCTTGAACCCAGGAGGTGGAGGTTGCAATGAGCTAATATACCACTGCACCCCAGCCTGGGCAACAGAGTAAGACTCTGTCTCCAAAAATAAAAAAATACAAAAAAATAATACTTGGACATATTATATTTTCACTTCTCTTGAGTATGTACCCAACAGTGGGATTGCTGGGTCATATGGTAACTCTGTTTAAATTTTTTTAATGAACTTCCAACCTGTTTTTCAAAGTATTTGCACCACTTTACATTCCCATCAGCAGTGTGAGAGTTTCAACTTCTTTGTATCCTCACCAACACTTATTATTACACGTTTGATCATAGCCATGCTAATGCATAGGAACTGATATCTCATTATGGTTTTGATTTGTATTACCCTACTGACTGCTGATGCTGAGTATCTTTTCATGTACTTATTGGCTATCTGTATGTCTTGTTTATATCATTTGGGGAAATGTCTGTTTAAATTATTTGTCCAGCTTTTATTTGAGTCATTCATCCTTTTATTGTTGAGTTTTAAGAACTCTTTACATGTTTTGGATACAAGTCACTTATCAGGTATTTAATTTGCAAATATTTTCTCTGATTTGGTGGGTTCTGTAAGAAATTGCTTTTAACCCAACAATCCTCAATGACCCTGGAATTCTTCATTCTGATAATCTCTATTCAGTGTTGAATTTATGCTGCGTGCCAAGCACTGGGGCTCCAAGGATAAAGACAATGTGTCAGGAGGAGCTGACAGTTCAATGTGTGGGAAAGAAAAGTGTGCAAATGATTATACAGGGAGTGAGGAGGGAAAAACTGGGCTAACATACAGTGTGCCTTCATCTCTAGCACTTGTTGCAATGTGGGACACACAGTGGTGATCAATAAATATTTGAAAAAAAGATGGAATCAGTATTTGACTTAAACTGGGAATCCTGTCTCTTTATTGTGGGTGTAGAGTTTTTGTTTTTGTTTATTTGTTTCTCACATAATTTAAAGACGTCTAAAGAGGCTAGTTAAGGTCTGAAAAATCTCCTCCATCTGCTAAACTTCCACTGCCATTAGATATTTCTAAGACTGAAGGTCCTGATTAGACGGAGCTGTGTCATTTGGGATTATCTGGGAGGAATGTAACACATTATCATCAGGGAGTGCAGAGCTGCTTTGGATCTGGTGGGATGGAGAGAAGGTGGCTGGAGGGCATGAAGATTTTGAGGTGGGTGCAGGGAGACACTGACAAGGTGGTCAAAGAAAGGAACATGGCAGAGCATCAAAGACAAATTTGGACTTCAGCATTATGCATGGGGTTTACCTAATTTATAAATGGGGAATGAACATTTAATCTTAAGAAGTAAAGAGGATAATTTATGTGAAGTTATTTTCTATAAGAAAAAGACCACACATAGGGTAGTCAAAGAAAGGACTACAGTACAGTTAAATGGCTCATACTTGAAATATCAACATTTCTGGGAGACTGAGGTAGGAAGACTGCTTGAGACCAGGAGTTCAAGACCAGCCTGGGCGACATAGTGAAACCCCACCTCTTAAAACAAAAAATTCACCAGGTGCGGCAATGTCCACCTGTAATCCTAACTACTCAGGAAGCTGAGGCAGGAGGATCACTTGAGCTGGGAGATTGAGGCTGCAGTGACCTCACTGCTCTCCAGCCTGGGTGACAGAGTGAGCCCCTGTCATTAAAAAAAAAAAAAAAGAAAGAAAGAAAGAAAGAAAAAAAGAAAAAAGAAGCAAACCATTAAACTGCCGAGTTTTTTAACGTTGTGGCATTAGAAGCAATGAATGAGGCTGAATTAGTAGGTATAGTTTTGACTCTGACGGCCTCTTGAAACCCAACTCAGTGAGTACAAGAAAGAATTACCTCTGTGTTGGCTGGGCGTGGTGTCTCATGCCTATAATACCAGCACTTTGGAAGGCTGAGAAAGGCAGATCAACTGCAGTTAGGAGTTCAAGACCAGCCTGGCCAATGTGGTGAAACCCCATCTCTACTAAAAAAAAAAAAACACACACACAAGCTGGGTGTGGTGGTGTATGCCTATAATCCCAGCTACTCCAGAGGCTGAGACAGGAGAATAACTTGAACCCTGGAGATGAGGTTGCAGTGAGCCAAGATTGCACCACTGCACTCCAGCCTGGTGACAGAACGAGACTCTGTCTAGAAAGAAAAAAAAAAAAAAAAACAAACTTCTCTGTAAAAAAAAAAAAAAAAAAAAAGCCTTCCTTTTAGGCAATAAAACACTATCAGCAGAAAGACACTCTTGAAAAATCTCTCCTATCTTTTTTATATAAGTCAAATATTAATTAAAGCAAAATGAGATTACAATTATGAGCAATTGTGAACTGTAGTATTAAGAGGAAATGCTCTTCAGTACAGTTAATTGGCATCAATTGTGATTTGTCCAAATTAATTGGATATCCAGAGTGAGGTTAATATTTTGAACATTCTAATAATAAGTAGAATTAAAGAAATGAGATTAGAGCAGCTGCCAGCTACCAATAAATGACATTTCTTGGGAGTCCTAGCACATTTCTGGGTATGCCTCCTATTTATCCCAACTAGAAGATTTGATTTGCATCACTCACTCCATGTGAGGGAAGACTCCATGGTCCTTCATCATCAGGGATCTCCAAATACCTGTTTCACTACCCGCCCTCCCCTGTTGGGAGGCCCCCGCCATTTCTGTCATAAAAGCACAGTCAGACTTTACCATACGTTCTGAGGACAACCAAGACTAGATTTGTAAAGCGAGTGCAGCTTAACAGTCTTGTCAGAAGCTTTGCCTCGCACTCTGAGAGCTCCCACTCTGTGAAGGCAAACACCGTGAGAAGCTAGTTTGCAGTTAGTACCCGAAATCCCACTGGAAATGTACAGACATGGAGAGAAACAGTGTGTGGGAGTGTATGAGCACATTTATATATTGTTAAAAATCAGAGTTTAAAAATTAACATACCAGTTTCAGTTTTTCTTTTCTTTTCTTTTTCTTTTTTTGAGACAGAGTATTTCTCTACCCAGGCTGGAGTGCAGCGATGCGATCATAGCTCACTATAACCTCAAACTCCTGAACTCAGACCATCTTCCTGCTGCAGACTCCCAAGTAGCTAAGACAACTGGTGCAGTACCACCATGCTTGGCTAATTTTATTTTTGTAGAGATGGAGTTTTGCTATGTTGCCCAGGCTGATCTCAAACTCCTGGGCTCAAGTGATTCTTACACCCGTTTATGGTGTGTGTCTTAATAGGATCTTCTGCTATTTTAAAAAATAATTTTGCTGACAACATGTTTACTTGACATATATTCCTTTTAGGAAGATGAGTTGAAGACCAAATAAACCTGACCGAAATATTCATACACACACACCTACTTTGTCTTCTTTTGAAAAGTTTAAGCAGCCCAATGCTTCAGCCTGAATTGGCTACTGAAAATATTAAAATGCCCTTGTCTAGTACAGTCAGGTGCCACGTGTTGATGTTTTGGTCAACAACAGGTTGCATATATGATTGTGGTCTCATAAAATTGAAATTGAGCTGGCTGGGCACAGTGGCTCACGCCTGTAATCCCAATACTTTGGGAGGCCAAAATGGGAGGATCACTTAAGGTCAGGAGTTTGAGACCAGTCTGATCAACATGAAAAAGCCCTGTCTCTACTGAAAATACAAAATTAGGGCCCGGCGCAGCGACTGATGCCTGTAATCCCAGTACTTTGGGAGGTCGAGGCAGGTGGATCATGAGGTCAAGAGATCGAGACCATCCTGGCCAACACAGTGAAACCGCATCTCTCCTAAAATACAAAAATTAGCTAGGCGTGGTGGTGTGCACCTGTAATCCCAGCTAGTGAGGAGGCTGAGGCAAGAGAACTGCTTGAACCCAGGAGGTGGAGGTTGCAGTGAGCCAAGATCGCGCCACTGCATTCTGGTCTGGCGCCTGGAGACACAGTGAGACTCTGCCTCAAAAAAACCTCCAAAAATCAAACAAAGAAAAAAAAAACACCAAAATTAGCCGGGTGTGGGGGTGCATGCCTATAATCCTAACTACTAGGGAGGCTGAGGCAGGAGAATTGCTTGAACCAGGAAGTGGAGGTTGCAGTGAGCTGAGATCGCACCATTGCACTCTAGCCTAGGCAACAAGAGTAAAACTCCATCTCAAAAAAAAAAAAAAAAAAATTGAGCTGAAAAATTCCTATTGTTTAATGATATTGTAGCTGTTATAACATCTTAGTGCAACACATTCCTCTCCTGTCTGTGGAGATGCTGGTGTAAACAAACCAACTATGCTGCCTGTCATAAAATTCTAGCACGTACAATTATGTACAGTATATCATACTTGATACTGATAATAAATGTTACTGGTTTATGTATTTATTGTTTATAGTTATTTTAGAGTCTACTCCTACTTATTAAAAAAAGTTAACTGTAAAACAGCTTCAGGCAGGTCCTCAGGTGGTATTCCAGAAGAAGGCATGGTTATCATAGGAGATGACAAATCTGTGTTATTGCCCCCAAGGTTTCCAGTGGGACTAGATGTAGGTGGAAGATAGTGATATTGATGTTCCTGTCCCTGGATAGGCCTAGGTTAATGTGTGTGTTTGTGTCTTAGTTTTTTTTTTTTTTCCTTCTGAGACAGACTCTCCCTCTGTCACCCAGGCTGGAGTGCATTGGTGTAATCTTGGCTCATTGCCACCTCTGCCTCCTGAGTTCCACCCAGTCTCCCATCCTAGCCTCCTGAGTATCTGGGATTACAGGCATGCACCACCACACCCAGCTTTTTTAAAAAATATTTTTTATTTTTTTTATTTGTAGTAGAGACAGGGTTTCACCATGTTGGCCAAGCTGGTCTCGAACTCTTGATCTGAAGTGATCTGCCTGCGTTGGCCTTCCAAAGTGTTGGGATTACAGGCCTGAGCCACTGTGCCCAGCCTGTCTTAGTGTTTAACAAAAAAGTTTAAGAAGTAAAGAAAACAAAAAACAATTAATAGAAAAAAACCTGTTGAATAAGGATATAAAGAAAAAATATTTTGATGCAGCTGTACAATGTGTGTGTGTTTTACACTAAGTGTTATTCCGAGTCAGAAAGTTAACAAATATTAAAAACTTTATAAAGTTTAAAAGTAAGCTAAGATTAATTTTATTATTGAAGAAAGAAAAATATTAAAAAAATTAATTTAGTGTAGCCTAAGCGTATGTATAGTGTTTACGAAGCCTATAGTAGTATACAGTAATGCCTCAGGCCTTCACATTCACTCACCACTCGCTCTCTCACTGACCCACCAGGAGCAACTTCCAGTCTTGCAAGCTCCATTCACAATAAGTGCCCTATACAGGTGTACGACACTTTATCCTTTATACCATATTTTTACTGTACCTTTCCTATGTTTAGCTACATAAATATTTCTCATTGTGTTATAATTGCATACAGTATTCAGTACATTAGGATGCCATACGAGTTTGCAGCCTGAAGCCTAGGTGCGCAGTAGGCTATACCATCTAGGTTTGCGTAAGTACACTCTGTGATGTTCACAGAAGGATGAAATTGCCTAACAATGCATTTCTCAGAACATATGCCTGCTGTTAAGTCACACATGACTGACTATATTTGAATGGCTTAGCGAAACTAGGTCAGTTAGGTTGACCCTCAGCCAAGTGCTATTTGCTCCAGACCCACCCTGGCCTAGAGAACTGGGACCTCTCATGACGGGGTTCATTTACACCGTCTATAGAGTGCCCCCTACTGCCTCGCTTAGGTGAGGATGAAAGGTTACTCTTGAGACCCTTTCCTTCTCTTTAGGATGTTTTAGAGGATGCTATACATCCTTTACTCTGGCAGATTTTGGGGTAGCTGCATCCTCCTCCAGAAACCCATGTCCTACATTCCAGCATGTTTGGATCTGCCTCAGGTAATCTCCCTGATACCACACAGAACCTCAGAGTCCATGGGGAACACTACCCAGGGCTTTTTTCTTCTCTGCATCGACTGGGCCTTCAGTAGCCCAGTCATGGCGAAGCTCCCGTTGTCACAGTCCACCCTGCCTTAACTTTATGGGTGGGAAAGTTTTTCAGTTTGGTTTCTCCATCTAGCTGAAAGCTTCGTGAATCTTTCTTGAACTTAAGACCCTGCTCATGATGAAATTAGCAGTGGCTATTTATTATACCCTTCCAAAGAGGAAGCAGGCTCCATGCTAAGAGCCTTCATACAGTTTCACCTGGAATCCTTGCCCTGGGAGACAGGTATTCCTATTCCTCTTTCCCAGAGGTGCAAGTAGGTAAGTATTACAGCTTGCCCGTAGTCACAGGGTTGGTAAGTGGTAGAGGGAGAATTTGACCTTGATCTGTGCTATACCAGACCTCATGTGGTTAGCCATTAGTGTGTGTTGCTTCTTGGTATCCAATGCTGTCCTTTGCACAACAAACATTATGTTTGTTGATTGTGAACTCCAATGAATAAATAAGCAGAGTCCCTTATGTGTAAAAGCTTTGTTAATGTTAATTTTTCAATGTTTTTAAATTTTGTTAATGTTTGTTGATGGAGTAAAGAATAATGATAATAGCTAACAGTTATACAGTACTAACTTTGTTAACTCAGTGTTCTAGGCACTTAATGGACATATACATCACACCAATTCCAAGAGGGAGGTAGTGTTGTTGCCCCCACTTTACACGTGAAGAAGGAGGGGTGCTTTCTCCAGGGCTGCTTGCCTGAGCATACTGTGAACAACTGATCCTGGTTCTGTGCAGTTCGGTGCCTGATTCTCCTAGCTGTCAAAGTGGAATGAAAAGCATGACAGAAGGGAGAGAAAAATGGGTTTGTAATCAGAGAATTTGTTCCAAATACTGGGCTAGTCATTGACTCACTGTGGAATGCCATGTCAGTCACCTGATGTCTTAGCCTGCGTTCTCACCTCTAACTACAATGGGGACAATAAATCCTATCCTCTAGGGTTATGTGAGAATTAAGTGATAATCAATGAAGGGTGGTGCCTGGCCTGCGTAGGGGTTCAGTAAATGTAAAGGAAAATGCGTTACTTTTTCAGCTGCACCCTACATCCTGATCACAAGCTGTTCTGAGGCAGCTCAGGGTTTTTGCCATGCAGATCCCAAAGTGAAGAGCTAAGACTCCTAAAATGCACCACTTATATTTTGGTTAGTCTTTGTCAAATGACATGGGGCAAAAAAACCCCAGAGGCTTAAACTGTGCTGCTGTTTGTATGTGGTCAGTGGCTATACTTGTCAGCAGATGCTCTGTAGAGATGGACATAGGTGAGTCCATTTTCTTTGGCTAGAATAAAATTCAACACACTCATGGGAATAGGGTCCAATAAGATCTACTCATCATTTTGCTTCACTTTATAGGATTTTGGGATAAAAGAGATAAGTCAAATGGAGGTCAAGGAAAACAACAAAAAATAAGATTTGGAATAAATACCACAAAGCCACTGCTATTTTTAATATCTTTTTGGGGTGGAGGTTAGGGCTCTATCATGAATTACACAGAGTCCATTAAGCTAAATATGAAGGGCAATTAACACAGCATCACTCCAGCTCTGTGTAACTGGGCTCTGCTGTCCACATCTGAGTTAGTGTAAGGTGGTGTGCAGACGCTGAGTTTCTCAGTTATACAGCATCTTTCTACATACACTGTCCTGGGACTGTGTCAGACCACCAGGCGGAGCAGCTCAAGCAGCTGAGCTCTTCTTTCCTCAGACTTGGCAGTTGTGGAATCACAGGTTTATCTCTTTGACTCTCCTGTGAAATGAATGTTAACTATCAGGCTCTGCTTACTTCCCAGCTGGTGGTGAGGGCCAAGGAGAGGGGTGGATAAAGCTTCTAGGAAAGCCGACCCGAGGGTTCAGCAGTTCCAGATTTGTGTTTAGCTTTGAGCTTTGCAGGGGTGAGGGGTAACTGGATCTGGTACCCAGTCAGGGGTTTGGGCACCAGCAGGACCAGCGGCTCATACACAGGCTGGCCGAGATCTATCCTTCTCCAAAGCAGAAGGAAGCATTAAGGTTTCCCTTGCCTTGAGGATATGGTGCTTGAAGTCAGAGAAAGCTGAATTCAAATGCAGCTCTATCAGTACACCCTTGGGCTAGGGCTTATCATCTCAGAACCTCATTTTCTTATCTGAAAAATACAAAGGAGATAACACCATCTACCCAGAAGGCAAGTAGAAAATTAGAGGTAATGTTTTAAAGTGCCTGGTGCCCGGAGGTGGCAGTATGTAGTAGCTCCTAAGATTAGTTCTTTTCAGGTTTACTCCTGAAGTTCATTCTCACCCCATTTTATTTGCATTACAATTCAGGACATAGGGGATACTAACTAGCCCTGGTCTGTAACTTCCAGCAAAAGATAGGGGGCTGATTTTTCTGGGTGGCAGACTATGGCATTTTGGGGGAAGTTGTATTTGAGGTTTAAACTCAAAGAAGATGGCATTTGGAGAATATTTTCTGTCTCTAAGTGAGTTGATTTCCTTTTATTTCTTAATAGTTGCAAACAAATTGCTGGAAGATGGTGCAAGAGAGACTTGGCAGCATCGCTTGCCAGAGTGAGCTCTAACCTGCTGCCTCCAGGAATGAGAAGCTGTAGTACCTTTGTAATAGGCAGCCCAGACCTACCACGAGCCAGCCTGTTCCCCAAAGCCTGTGGATTCCTGCCATCAGCAGCATGGACAGCGGCATTCATTCCAGGTCTTGTTGGAGAGAATAACCTCTGGATGTCTGTGCCAATCCAAAGCTTCCCTGACAGAAATGCTCTTTAGGGAAGATCCTCTAAAAGGGAAGGAGTCTCTCCTCTCTTCCCCAGGTTCTCTCCAAATGTGCCTTTGACTGCATCAGACCACCAGGAAGCTTGGTGCTTGACCATTAGTTTCTCCCAGAATCACCTTTACAGAGATGTACTTACACACTATGCCCTGATTTCATGCAATAGGCCCTGAGAAAACATTTAAAAAAAAATTTTTTTTGAGACAGAGTTTCGCTCTTGTTACCTAGGCTGGAGTGCAATGGCACAATCTCGGCTCATCCCAACCTCCGCCTCCTGGGTTCAGGCAATTCTCCTGCCTCAGCCTCCTGAGTAGCTGGGATTACAGGCACACACCACCGTGCCCAGCTAAGTTTTTGTATTTTTAGTAGAGATGGGGTTTCACCATGTTGACCAGGATGGTCTCGATCTCTTGACCTCGGCCTCCCAAAGTGCTGGGATTACAGGCTTGAGCCACCGTGCCCGGCCTGAGAAAACATTTTTAAAAAAATTAATTAGAAAACTGTTGTCAATGACACTGACCATTCTGTCACTTAGTCTCTTACATAAAAAATGTTTCCTCCATAAGAAACATATTTTAGAGTTTATTTCTAGGAACATCTACCATTTTTTTTTTAAGAAAACAGTATGTTCCTTGTTTTCTGATAATGGAAACAGTACAACTTATTGATGCCAAGAGGCTGAGAATCAAATCTGAGGTTCATCCCCAGCAACTAGAGTTTATGATTAGCATACTTGACGTATGCTCAATTTCTTGGTTCTGATTTTCTCTTTTATTGACCATATATGTGTCCTTTGATATATATATATATATACCTCCTCTATTATAAATAATATATAGGGAAATACATATGCACATGTACTATACATACACACAAATGCTTTATTATAAGTGGAGTCAAATCCTTTCTTGATGCCTGATGGAAGTACCTGGAGGATGATAATGTTTAAGATCCACTTACTCAAAGGGTTCATCTTCAAATAACCTTTTTTAGCATCTGTATCTCTGGGACATCTCATGAATTTAAGGAATCTGGGTTACAGCTTTGAACCCTCTATGGTCTTTGAAAAGTCATTTAATCTCTCCAGCCTCCATATAATATCATGTGCCCCAATTACCTAGTCAAGCGCTATGGGGATCAAATAAAATAATGAATGCCCTCTGAATTTAGGTGGTTTAGCAGCTCAAACCTTTCCAATTTCCAGATCAGCATTGCCTGATGAGGGAAATGCAACTGGGTGCAGTGAGGAAGAAGATTAAAATTGATTAAGCACTTTGCTTGATATTTTTTGATCGCCCCTTCTGATCTTTTCTTTCACCTTCTCCACCAGGAGCTGACCTCTTTAGACTGTGTCCACTGGGCTCCTTTGCCCTCTGGCTTCAGCCAACAGGAGACAAAGGCAGGAGAATGGGGGATGGGAGAAGAGGGAGGGTGGGGTTCTTTCTCTCCCCAGGACCCAGGTTGGGTGGCTGCATTTTTTTAGGGAAGGTCACCGCTTCTGCCAGGAGGACCCCCCTCTAGCCACAGGTACAGACAGCTTCGGCTATGCTTCTCCCCAGCATTACATAACAGCTCCCTCTGTTGCTAACCCGGGGGGCTCTGTCATCCTCAAGGTTCTCCCAAGTCCTGTCCATACCTGTGAAAATAGCTGCTTCTCCCAACTCTCCTAAATTACCCCGTTTGAAGGTGCCCTCTGTCTCCTGCTGGTATCTGATGTATACAGGCACAATCCTCATGAAAACTCCCGGAGATAAACATTATTGCTCATTTTATATACGAGAAAAAAATAGTTAAGTGTACTTCCCAGGGTCATATACATTGTAACCCAAAGAGCTAAGTATTAAACTCAGACATATCTTGTGCCCTTTCTCGCTGGCTTATGTCCTTTTAGGTGGGCACATTTTTTTAAAAAATTGCTTCTAGGTTCTGGGGTACATGTGCAGATCATTCAGGATTGTTGCCTAGGTACATACATGGCAAGGTGGTTTGCTGCTTCCATCTTCCTGTCACCTATATCTGGCATTTCTCCCCATGTTATCCCTCCCCAACCTCCCCACCCCCCACTGTCATTCCTGTAGACCCCCCAACAGACCCCAGTGTGTGATGCTCCCCTCCCTGTGTCCATGTGTTCTCATTGTTCAACACCCACCTATAAGTGAGAAGATGTAGTGTTTTTCTGTTCTTGTGTCAGTTTGCTGAGAATGATGGTTTCCAGATTCATTCATGTCCCTAAAAGGTCATGAGCTAATTGTTTTTTATGGCTGCATAGTATTTCATGGTGTGTATGTGTCTCATTTTCCTTGTTCAGTTGTGCAAAATGTTTTTGAAACGATTTTTGATCATTACCTTTCTTTTCCTTTTCTCCACACCAAAACGCAATCTAATACAACTAATATAAATGAAACTATCTGGCTTACATAATATTGAAAGAAAGCCTTTATCAACAATGAGATGGAGGATTCACCTGCTGCCTCTTATTATGTTTTACTTTTTTAAAAAAGCTATAAATAGCACCTAATTGTATGCGACAGTGAAAAGCGCAAGATTGTTGGAAAAAAGTCTGAGATGGCATTGCCTCTGGTAGTTGTACTAAAAAACATATCCCAGAAAAAATTTAAAGTAAAAAAGATTAAATTCTCCTGTCTACTAGGGGCTGGATTCTTAGCATACTCTATGTGTCCCTGTCAACTCTGGAGACAGAAGGAGATAGAAGTTTAAATATTTAATTTAATTTTTCTAGTTCTTGGCAAGAGCAAAGAGAGAGAGAGGTATTCACTTGTAGAATCTGAAGTTTCTTCTATAAACACTTTACATTCTAGGGGATAAAATACACATACATACTTTTAAACTGTTATATATAGCTACCTTTTAAGATACTTAGAATAGGCTCTTATTGCTCCCTTTTAAAGTGTCTAGTTGAAAAACCCTGATGCTTTTGTGAAGGAACTGTAAGAAGATGGGGGTGGTGTGGAAGGAATAGGTGAAGATCTTTAAGGTCCATCTCCAGCGTGGCTCTTAGAGGACTATCCTGGGAAACCTAGAGGACTTTAGCTCTTTGTACATACAGTGAACCCCCCAGGATGTATGAGCTTCCTTTATTAATGGTAAAATGCTTCATCAGCCTTTGATAAACAGAGACTCAGCAAATCTTTAGTTGGTGCTCAGATTTAGGGCAAATATATTGCTGGAAGTAACTACACCACACAGAGTTCATTATTCAGCAGTGGATTATTTCATAATCAACCTTGCCTGCATTGGGCAGAGAGAGCCAATTAAGGTTACAGAGCAGGCCTGAGAGAAAAAAGCCACTTGAGGGGTGTGTGTGTGTGTGTGTGTGTGTGTGTGTGTGTGTATTTAGGGGGTGGTGGTGGAAGGATTAGAAGCGAAATTAAGTCCCAGTCCAATTCTGAGTGGGGGTATTGGTAATGCTTTATTTAATTTTTAAATTAAATTAAATTAATTATTATTTTTGAGACAGAGTCTCTCTCTTGTCAGCCAGGCTGGAGTGCAGTGGCACAATCTCGGCTCACTGCAACCTCAATCTCCTGGGTTCAAGCGATTCTCCTGCCTCAGACTCCAGAGTAGCTGGGACTACAGGTGCTTGCCACCACACCTGGCTAATTTTTTGTATTTTTAGTAGAGACAGGGTTTTATTGTGTTAGCCAGGATGGTCTTGATCTCCTGACCTCATGATCCACTAGCCTCAGCCTCCCAAAGTGCTGGGATTACAGGCGTGAGCCACCAGGCCCAGTCAATACTTTATTTCTTAAGCCAAGTGGCGAGTAAGCAGGTGTTTATCACGTAAGTTACATCATAGTTTATCATCATAGTTTACACTTTTGAAAACTGTAAACTTAAAATTGCTCTAAAAGTAACATTTTGAAAAAATGTTTGCAGCAAAATTAAGCAGAAGGTACAGACAGTTCGCTTACACAACTTGTCCCTAGGTATGCACTGTTTTCTGCGCTATCAACATCTCCTACCGGTGGTACATTTGTTACAATCGCTAAACCTACATTGACACATCATTATCACCCAGAGTTTATAGTACACTTTGAATTTAGGTATTTTAGCAGCTCAAACCTTTCCAATTTCTGTCCTGAGGTCTGTTCCAATTTCTGTACTCTAATTACATCAGAGTACACTTTTAGTGTTACACATTCTATGGATTTGAACAAATTGACAGATGTGTATCCACCATTAGAGTATCCTAAGTAGAAGTTTCACTGTCCTAAAAGTCCTCTGTGGTCTCCCTATTCATATATATATATATATATATATATATAAATATATAAATGAAGGCTTGCTCTGTCACCCAGGCTGGAGTGCAGTGGAGTGATCTTGGTTCATTGCAACCTCTACCTCCCGGTTCAAGTGATTCTCCTGCCTCAGCCTCCTGAGTAGCTGGGACTACATGCATGCAACACCACGTGCCCAGCTAAGTTTTGTGTTTTTGGTTGAGATAGGGTTTCACTACGTTGGCCAGGCTAGTCTTGAACTCCTGACCTCAAGTGATCCGCCCGCATCTGCCTCCCAAAGTGCTAGGATTACAGGTGTGAGCCACTATGCCTGGCCTACTTATGTTTTTGAATGCAGAAAATATTCATAATAATTTTTTTTCAAAAAGAGTGACTAGGAAAGTGGTAATTGAAATGTGAATAACATATATATATATATGAAAAATATATATACATTTATATATTTTTTGAGACAGAGTCTCACTCTGTTGCCCAGGCTGGAGTGCAGTGGTGTGATCTTGGCTCACTACAACCTCTGCTTCCCTGGTTCAAGCAATTCTTCTGCTTCAGCTTCCCAAGTAGCTGGGATTACAGGAGCCTGCCACCATGCCCAGCTGATTTTTGTATGTTTTTTAGTAGAGACAGGGTTTTACTACTATGTTGGCCGGGCTGGTCTCGAACTCCTGACCTCAGGTGATCTACCAGCCTCAGCCTTCCAAAGTGCTAGGATTACAGGCATGAGCCACCATGCCTGGCCAACAGATTTTTTTCAAAATAAAATTTTGGGAGTGAAAAGGTGAAAGAACAAGTAAAAGCTCTAAGTGTGGCACATGCAGGTAGTGGTCCTGACCACATTTACAGGATGAGGGGAAGATGCATCTTGGGAGAAAGTACTCCCATGTGGAGAAAAAGAAAGTAATTGACAGATGCCAACCTCTGGAGGGACCCAAGGGGAGGCGATTAAGAACTCAGGAGGAATAGTAGGCTCTGGGACAGCAAAATGACAGAGACAGAGATGAGAATATAAAAGGGTGAAAATAAAGAAAAGATTTGAGGTGAGAAAAGGAATTTGGAGAAGTTGTCATTGATGAGT
Source organism: Callithrix jacchus (assembly GCF_049354715.1). Classification (NCBI taxonomy): domain Eukaryota; kingdom Metazoa; phylum Chordata; class Mammalia; order Primates; family Cebidae; genus Callithrix; species Callithrix jacchus. Next base: position 75,236,738 of record NC_133512.1, on the reverse strand, counting down.
TTTATCCCAGCAGGGGCTGGTGGGGTTCAATGAGGGTGGAGGTGTGCTGAAGGCTTGGGCAAAGAGGAGGAGGTTTGGAGATACTTCTGAAAGAAATGTGGGAGAAGCCTACAAGGAATGAATGAAAGAGGTACCAAGTGGCAGAGAGTGGGCTGCAGAGGCTAGAGGTATTTATATAGATATATCATTATGTTTGGGGTCTTTCTCAAGCTTTGCTCATCTGCCTCGGAATGGAGGTGGAGAAGGTAGATAGGGATGGAGGGTTTTCAAGGTGGGAGAAAGCAACGTGGCGTGATGACAACGTCTAAGCACGACAGGACAGGACACTGTCTGTCTATATTTACCTTCGAAAGGGGATCTCTCTGGGTAGCTCTGCTCTTGAGAACCAAAGACTGAAAGGTGAGGAGGCCAGCAAGTTGTAGGTTGCAGTAAGATCTGAGCCAGCTGCAGGTCCCACAGCCTGTAACTGAGACTCTAGGTTTATTTTGCCCCAGGAATCCCCCAACAGTCCTGAAACACCTGTAATGTTAAAGGGGGCTGAGGATAACTCTGTACACAGTTTTTATATTGATGGTGAGATATTCTGGTTTGTATTCAGCCTTCATAGCAGGAAGTAGCCTGGGACACAGCTAGAATTTACCCACTTTATTTTAACTACCACGGAAACTGGTGTGTAGTAATGATTGCAAACCACATGCCCCGTTTCTCTCCTGTGGAATTTTCAGCTAGAAAACTCCCTGCTGCTCTTGTGCATAGTTTTGGTCTTTAGTTGTTAGGAATTACACCAAGGGTGCCAGTTTTGGGAGCTCAGTACATTTTACTAGCATCCAGAAAGGAGAAAAAAGACTAACATTAACACATCAAAACATATTAAAAATTATAATTCTACAGATTTCATGGCAAAGAGAATTCAGTTTCAAATCTACTGCCCCTAGGAGTGGTTTTGCTGGAGTAAGAACAGTCAAATTGGCAGAGTTATTCGAACATCACAACAATGCAACCAGGTTGGAAATTAATTTTCCTGGGAGGATTTTAGAAAGGCATGCCAGGCAGCTCAACAACCTCAAGAAAGTTGGGGGTTCTGAGTTCTAATTCTGAACTTTCTATATAACTGGATGTCTTAGTAACTGGGAGCTTCTTGAAGCCTATATTTATTCATCTTGTATCCCCAGAGCCTGGTATAAGGTGTGGCATATATTGTATACTTCATGAATCCATAATATAGAATAAGTAATATAATATAGAATGAATCACTGTTGGAGTAGAAATCAGCTGCCTGTATGATATTATAAAATATTTCCATTTGGTAGCATCATTTTCTGGCCCTGCCTTATTATGGAAAGGAAAACTGTCATGATAGTGGTGAATAAAAAGCCTTCCTTCCAGAGGCAGACTGTGAGAGTGCATCCCTGCGGCATTGCCTATGAGTCAAATAGGCTCACTGAACTATGGTGTCCTCATGTATACAGTGAACATCTGTAAAATGGAAACAATCTACCTGTACCTACTTCATAGGTTATCACGGGGGTGAAATGAGATAATTTAGGCAAAGTCCCTGGCATACAGCAAAATCACAAAAATGCAAGGGAATTGGGAGTCATTTAGCTGTTGTTATCATCTTTTTTGCTAAACCTCTCAAAGATTCACTTTTCATCCTATTCTTGCAGGCTGAGATTTTCTGATGTATACTAAACATGGAGGGTATCAATACTCATAGAGAAGCTGTGAAGATCAGTTAAGGTACAGAACCTAGTACAGTATCCAGGCCATAATACACCTTGCTATAATACAAGCACCCAGGTCATAATACATGCTTACCGAAAGGAGGAATGTTGAAAGAAATCTGCTTTCAATTTCTGTCAATTAAAAAACATACAAATTAGTTTTTTTTTTTTTTTTTTTTTTTTTTTAGACGGAGTCTCGCTCTGTCACCAGAGTGCAGTGACATGATCTAGGCTTACTGCAACATTCGCCTCCACGGTTCAAAAGATTCTCCTGCCTCAGCCCCCCAAGTAGCTGGGATTATAGGTGCGTACCACCACGCCCGGCTAATTTTTTTGTATTTTTAGTAGAGACGAGGTTTCACCATTTTGGCCAGGATGGTCTCAAACTTCTGACCTCATGATCTACCCGCCTTGGCCTCCCAAAGTGCTGGGATTACAGGCGTGAGCCACCGTGCTCGACCACAAGTTAGTTTTACTAAGCAAGTGATTTAAAGATTCTCATATGTACAATAAAATTTTTGGATTCTTAGATTTAATAATAAACTAAAATTAGTGAAAGTATCTGGAGGTTGATGATTCTCAAATTGCACTACGTAAGAGCCTCTTGGTTAACTCAAATATTCCTGGAATCAGAATTGGGAGATTTGGGCCGAGTGCAGGCATTAGCATTTTAAACCAATCCTGCAGATGGTTTTGATGTTACACTTTAGGGCAGCCGATAGGCCTCCTTTGAGAAACTCCAAGGGTTACCTAAAAATTTGATGGATACTCATCTAAATGCAAGCATCTCTATTCCTTTACTATTAGGGTTCCTTCTTTTTCTCACATGGGTGAAAGAATAACAGGACTGAAATGATCTTCAGTCATAGATGGGGTTGGGAGATTCTGGGTCCTGGCAAGTTTTGGTGTTGTGCAAGCATGGGCACACTTAAATATTTGCCCTAAAGACCTAGATTTATTTCAGCTCACGCCTGTAATCCCAGCATATTAGGGGGCCAAGGCAGGCAGATCACTTGAGGTCAGGAGTTAGAGACCAGCCTAGGCAATATGGTGAAACCTCGTCTCTACTAAAAATACAAATATTAACTGGTGTGGTGGCATGCACCTGTAATCCCAGCTACTCAGGAAGCTGAGGCAATAGAATCACTTGAATCTAGGAGGTGGAGGTGGCAGTGAGCCAAGACTGCACCATTGCACTCCAGACCGGGTGACAGAATAAGATGCTGTCTAAAAAAAAAGATCTGGAGTTATTTGGACACCCATATGTCTGAAAAACATCCAGAAGGACATGCTTTTGGATTGTTAAACTAGGAGCATATCTGTTTCTCAGTCTGACATTTCAGGAGGACTGTATTTTCTCCTTCAGGATGAAAGGAAGAAATATTCTGCAACACCATTATAAATAATTCAAAATCCCAGAGAGCTTAATGTGAAACCTAAGAATGTGACTTGCAGTCACACTCCAAGTCCAACAAGAATGCATCTTGATCAGCATTAAAAGTCTATTACTAGAAAATAAATGGTAGGTAGGCTCATCAGTCTTCAGGGAGGATGCCCTGTGTATTTTTATGATGGACTTCGCTACGGATTTAAACTCCCCCAGTCTGGGCTCTACATTTAACCTCCGGTTGAGGTCATTGGTCTGTTCCATCATGACACGGTGTTGCACGGTATTGCTCTCCCCTCCTCACTAATCTATTGTCGTAAATGTTGTCTTGAAAGGGTCTTAAGATTCAATTATTAATCAGAGCCAATTTAACAGGCTGCTGACGCCAGGAATCAAGTTTTTTCAATTTGCAAAGCTGGGATAAGCTGATCAAGGTGAATGGTACAATTTCACAGGAAATACATTAAGCTTCCCACGCCTGCCTAAAGAGCTTACTGAGGTTCACAAGAGTGCAGAGAAAGGTGTGTTTGGGTGGATACATTAATAGTCAATGGAGAGTAATTACGAGAAATTATACACCATTGCAGGCCTCACTTTATAGAAAGATTTTTTTGACCTGGGAGGAAGGGCCAAGGTGTTCTACTCTCTCTTTAAAAAAATCTCATTTAAAATGTAGCCCCACACATTTTACTTAGACAAATGGTGCTATGAAAGTGATATTTTCTTAATTCTGCGTTATTCTCTTTTTTCACACTGAAGCTATGAGAAATTACAAGCTTATTAATTGTCTTTTGAGGCGCCAGACTTCAGACTGGAAGGTGATAAATGACCCAAATCATTTGTAATATACTGGAAGTATGGACAATTTGTGTTAAGTATAAGAAGATACATTGTTGAAGAGAGTTTCTCATAATTAATGAATCGATCTCACATTGCCCTGGATATGTAGGAGGTTACCACCTAGAGACCATCCCAAAATATGCTTCTTTAGTATAAAGATAATTTTGAGAAACTGCAGACACAGGAGAAGCTCTGAAGACAGGGTAGGAGTTCTGTTTTGTAAGGGAAATTGATATCCATACAGGAAATCTCCATTCAAAAGGATGAACTTCCATACTGAGTAAAGAAGGATGACTCTAAGTCAGACTTACCAATGAAGAAGGCACTTAAAAATGTGTAACAAACCTTCCACTTGTTTACTATGCTTTTCCTGGTCATCTCCCCCTAACTGGCCCCTGCAATACCCTTCTTTCTTTGTTTCAGCTGAAGGTGGTATTTAAGCCTCAAATTAATGCCACCTCTTTGAAATTTGCTCATGTCTCTGGGTATCTCCTATGTATACATGAAGTTATGTTCATAAACTTGTTTGTTTTTATCTTGTTAACTTGTGTTTTATTACAGGGGTTCATCTCAGCTAAGAACTCAGAAGGGTAAAAGGAGAATTGTTTCTCTTCCCCTGCGACGCTTGTCTAAATGCAAGCACCTCTTTGCTCTTTATTTTAAGTTTCCTCCTTTTTTCCCCTTGTGCATAAATGGATAATAAGATTGAAATTATCTACGGTCAGAGATTGGGAACTGTTTTTCCCTCACAGGATTAAAATTTTGCCTCTAACATTGTGTAGGGGCAAATATGAACATCTCCAAGTCAAGGTGGAACTAAGCTGCAGGTAGGACCAGCCATATAATTTTCAGACCCAGTGTTAAATGAAAATTGTTCAAAAAGTAGTAAAAAGTTGCTAAAGGTACTAAAATACAAACATTTTCCCTTTTTCCTGTGGTCTCTCTCATCTTGTTGTGAAATTTTGAAAATATACTTTTTAATGTCATTCTAAGTAAATAAAAATAAAAAATCAAATTAGCACCAATTTACCATTCTTTTTTATTTCATGCAATGCCAGTTTAAAGGCAAATATCAGAGGACTGAACTCATGTATAATCACCGAAGTCATGCAATCTGCAGTTTGTCCCTGGAAGGCACCGTATGCTGGCCAGAAAAGGCAAACACTGACAGATTCCAGAAGGTTGGAAGGAGGAAGAGAAAGGTCCCCCAGGCACAAAGTAGGCTCAAGTGAACTGAATGAACGCACTCCCTCTCGCATGGGGGTACTTAGGATCCTCACAGGCTGTCACTCAGGCCTGATGGCTTCTCAGATTCTCTCTCCCACCAGCTGCTGGCCTAACTCATTATCCCTTGACTTGAGGAAGCTTCCCTTCTCACTGGTGGTATCCTCAACCCATGGCAGACAAATGACCCCAAGGTATTGTAGCATCTCTACTAGGTAACTGGATCGAGGTGGGCAATAGGTTTGCTCTTCACTGAGCTGTGGATGTCGTCCACTGTCCACCAGACACACTGTAGCACTGTCAGTCCTGAGAAGGGACAGACACTGCTATTCTCTATCCTGAGATGCTTCAGGATACATTCATTCAACTATGATCTTCCCTTCTGTGCCCAGAACTCTGCTTGGGGCAGATGGTGGCAGTGGTTACTGGGCAGGCACAGGGAAGGCAGGCTGGGCAGGGCTCAGGGTTTCAGGGTGCAGGAGAGTGAGCTGAGAATCCATCTGCAGGGAGGTGGGGATGGGACTGGGAAGAGGGTGGAAGGAGGAGGAGGCAGCAGGAAGCTGGTCCCATGAACAGTCTCCCTGCCTCCCAGCCCCATGCTCCAGTGCTTCACTGTCCCATCAGACTTCACTTACAAAACACACATTCAAAGATACGACTATTAAAAATGTCAAGACTGTGGCTGCAGAGTATTAAACCACAAACATGGGGGCCCCTGTGAGCTTGGGTCCCTGTGGAACTGCACTGGTCACGTTGCCCTGGTGTCGGAGCAAGGAACATGGAGCTGGCCCTGGGGGCAGGAGTAAAGTATAGGTAGCGAGACAAAAGTCAGAGCTTCCTGCCAGCATGGCCAGCCCGGCCTATTCCCAACTCCCAAACAGGGTTCTTCCTAACCAGGACAGCTCTGTGAAGAGTGGCTTTGCTCTCTGGACAAAAGCCTTTTCTCTTTACTATTGCCCTACTTTAGGCATGGCCCTCTTCCTCCACCTGCCTTCCCTGCCTGGTGTCTTGATCCCCACTGCTGGGGGCAGCAGGCTGCACATTTCTGGACACAGAGTAAGTTTAAAATTCCAATCATTCGTGGCTTCTCTTTGGATTTTTCCTCTGCTGCTCTGCCCTTTCTTGCTTCTCTTCTCTCTCCATCTACCTGAGAGAGGAGAGATCTGCCTTTTAATTATGCCTTACAGTTAATTAAGGTGGTATTCCCTTCCTTGTAGGATGCATGTGGCTTCAGCAGTTAATGCTGGTGAGGGTCTTTGAGCTCTTGGGGGTATGTGTGAGGGTTAGGGGGTTTCTGCTGTCCAGGATTGTGAGCAGCCCAACCAGAAAAAATGAAAGAGAGAGAGGGAAAAAAGCTGGTGGAAGTCACAGAAGCATGGAAAAATTGGGAAAAGAAATGTGGGGAAATGGACAAGGGAAAGACAGAAGGGGGAAGGGAGGAATGATGGAAGGACCCAGCTTTTCCCTTGCTCTACCCACGTGGTTTGAAAATAGAGACTTGAGCCTGAGAAAGTCACTACCCAAGCAGATGGTATCTTTGCAGTGCTGATGCCTAGGCAATGTGGACCCTAGGTAGAGTGACAAGGGGCTTCAGCACCAAGTCTTTTGCTCTGCTCCTGTCAAATTCTTGAAAATGTGACTGTTTATCCTTAGTTCTCTTGGGGTACATCCCAACAGATTAGTGCCCCATGAAGGTGTGGGTGGTCTGGAGAGAAGTGGAGGGTTACGTGGGGGAGATAAGTGGTACAGAAGAACAATGGCAAATCTCTTCTGGAGCTCCAGTAGGCCCAGAGCTGCGTTGAGGAGAACTGGGACTTTATATTTACAATGATCTTTACAAATATGAACTGAATCTTGCCAGGGTGACCACTGCAATGGCCATATAAGTCAAGTGTACTCATAACCTCAAATTTTGGAAGCCATTTTTTCCCCCTAGAAGTTTGATAATCAGCTATCCTCTTGATTCCTATGGGAAAGCATCACTAAATCTCCAACTCTCCAAGAAGGAAGAAGGTGTAACTTGCCCTTTGATGGACTCACAGCCTAGAGATACCTCATGGCTTCTTGGTTGAGCCCAGCATACCAGCCCAGAGACCCAGACTCCCAAGGTGATGTGTCTCCATGCCCAGAAAACACGCAGCCACAGGCATCCTGTTCTTTCTGTTCTCTCAGCAAATCAAATTTCTTTCCAGAGAAATATTTCTTTTTTGAGTTATTATGCAGATGCCCTGAGATTTCCCTTACAGGGGCAGCAAAAATGAATGTGTCAAAGTAAACATTACAACCCCATCTGAAGGCTTGGAATACTATAATATACTTGCTGAGATCTCTTTCATGACTGGCAAGACATGAGAACAATATTGATCTCTAAGAGAGAAGGTAAAATTGCTAGCAAAGATGGCACTATTCCTTCTAGAGCAGAATCTGTCAAAGTGGTGGCCTGTGGGTTTCCCACATCAGAATTACCTGGGATGATGGTCAAAAAGCAATTTACGCACACAATGGCAGAACTTCTAAATCTCTATGGGTGAGGGATCAGAACCTACATTTTAAATACTGAGAGTTTTACTCTTTTTTTTTTTAATATTTTTTTCCCTAGAATGGACACTCTTCTTTCTATAGACATTTGAGAATCAGTGTTTGCAGCAGTGACTCTAGAATCTTGGTGGAGGCCTCAGACTTACCTGGAGGGCTTATTTAACACAGATTCCTGGGGCTCACCTCCACAGTTTCTGATTTAGCAGGTCTGGGGTCTGAAAAGGTCCATTTCTAATAAGTTCCTTGGCAATGCTGCTGGTCTGGAGACTACATTTTGAGAGCAACTAGTTTGGAACAATTAAAACAATTTAGTTTCATGTCAGTCAGGTGTAACCTACTTCCTGTCCTGGGGAAGCCCTCTGCATTAGGGTGTTAGAGGTAGTGGCGGTGCTGGGCTTGTTATCTGTCTGTCTATGAGGTGGATGCCTGGGGAAGTTGTTGGGGCTCAGAAAACAATACCCAAAAATGAAGGCCTCAGAAGCAGACTCAGAAGCAAAAGATCTTCTCTGACCTTCTCCTGCCATCCTGTCTCCCAGTCACATTCTCTCTCAAGGCTAGCCATAGAAACTATAATGGTAGAAACCAAATTACTTTTGCATGAACCTAATAGAATCCCTTTTCCCCAAGGCTGGTCACAGAAACCAGAACCGTCTTTTTCCAAAGCCAGCTGTAACATCTAAATATATGACTCTAATGTTCCCTCTGCTCTAGCTGTATAAAAACTGACCATAAAGAACTGTTCTCATTCACCTTGTTTGACTATAGGCCATAAGGCCCCCATTCCAGAGAGGGTCCTGCCCACACTCAGAAGGAAGGAATGCTGGCTCCGAGAGAACAAGGAGAATCCAGACAGAGAGGCCTTGCTGGGTTTCCCCACTCTATCTATTAGCATTAGAGCCTAACCTTTATCCAATCACATTTCTATTGGCTGTCCCTACTTTGTTGAACCTCAGCATAAAAATGGGCAGTTTCCCCTATATCTTTGGATCTTCATTCTGAAGTCTCCCAGAAATGCATGGGAAATTAATTTGTATGCCTTTTCTCCTATCAATCCATCTGCCTCATGTCACTGACATTTCAGTGAACCTTAAGTGGGTCGAGGGCCTTGGCTCCCACACAGTGCAGGGTCACCCAGCAGCCCCTAGGAGCCAGGCCGGTCTGTGCAGGGCTCTGAGGGAGCAAACTAACGTGTCTCTGTCAGATGGCTAGGCTCTGTTGGCTGGCGCTTCAGACTCTTAGGAGCTCAGTTAGTTTAAGGACTGGCGAAATCTAGAGCTTCTAAAAGTTCCCAGAACTAAACTGGAGTAACTAGAAGTAGAAAGGAAGGCACGGTTGGCTGGGTATGGTGACTCACACCTGTAATCCCAGAATTTTGGGAGGCTGAGGTGGGCAGATGGCTTGAGCCCAGGACTTCGAGACCAGACTGGGAAACACAGTAAAACCCTGTCTCTACTATTAAATTTAAAAATAAAAAAAATTAGCTAGATGTGGTAGCACATTCCTGTAGTCCCAGCTACTTGGGTGGGAGGCTGAGGTAGGAGGATAGCTTGAATCCAGAGGTGAAGGTTGCAGTAAGTGCCACTGCACTCCGGCCCCTAACAATCTGGCAATATGGATGACAGTGAGATCTTGTCTAAAAAAAGAAAAAAGGCAGAGTTCTCATCATCACCATAGCTAACCGGGAAGCCAGCTTGGCATGTTCACATGCTGACATGCCACCAGGCCTCCAGGCTGATATTTTAGGGTCTCAGGCCATAGATGTGCCCCTTCTCAGGAATTATTTCAGGCTGAGGCTTGCACAGACAGTGGAGTGCTTTGCTGTGGCTCAGGGGCAGCCCACAGGACTCCTTCCCTCCTCCCCTTCCCTTCTCCTTCTCTTCCTCTCCCTCCTTCTCTTTCCTCAGACACATGCAGTTTCCAATTTGGTCACTAGAGGTCTCAGCAGGACAACGATTATCCTAGGAAAGGGCAAAGAAAGACCTGGAAGAAGCCTGAAACCCACCCCAACTCCAAGCTGGCTGACTGTTGTTTGGAGGCTCTCCAGCAAAGGGACAACTAAGGCAAGGAGCCCGTGACCCCTGCCTGCCTGCCCAGCATCCTCAGCAGGAAGACCAACTAGTCTTGAGTGGCTGCCCAAGGATGCCATTTTCCTCTTCAAACAGTGCTACGGTTGTCACAGGAGAAGGAGTGGTAACACCAGGGCAGTGACAGTTGCCAAGGAGGGCCTGTAGTCCCCTTCCACTATCTCCATTATTTGAGCTGCTTCCCTCAAATGACATGGTGGACTGGCATCTTTCAATCTTACGTGAACTGCTGTGCAGAGGTGGCATCAAGGGTCCCCTTGCACAACCCTTCCAGCCAGATGTGCTGCCTCTCAGTCCCTTCTGCCAAAATTCTGGAGCTGAAATTTTATCCTGGTAATACTTTCTGAGGCCATAGCTTTTTGTGGTGCTATTTTCCCAGCAGCATTAGAACCTTAGATGTACACAAGAAATGACCCACCTTTGTGATCTTCCCTATTCTACCATAAGCTGTCCTGCTCCTTCCACCAGATTTCGAACCAGTGTCACATTCAGGGAAGGCTGATGCAGACTAGATGTGTGATTTTGAAAAAGTTGTGTTTTCGGACAAACTTGATATATGAAAACCCAAATGGACCAAAATGTTAAATCCAGTGATGATTTTTTTGTTCTCCAAAAAAGATTCATCATAGCTGGGCACAGTGGCTCACTCCTGTAATCCCAGCACTTTGGGAGGTCAAGGCAGGTGGGTTACTTGAGGTCAGAAATTTGAGAGCAGCCTGGCCAACATGGCAAAACCTTGTTTCTATTAAAAAATACAAAATATTAGCTAGGCGTGGTGACTCATGCCTGTAGTCCCAGCTACTTGGGAGGCTGAGGTAGGAGCATCACTCAAACCCAGGAGTCAGAGGTTGCAGTGAGGTGAGATCACACCACTTCACTCCAGACTGGGGAAAAGAGCAAGACTCCCTCTCCAAGAAGAAAAAAATCATCTTAAAAATGCCATTTACTTACCATGGAAAGAGAAAGCTCTGTTAAAAAAATGACATTGCATATTTGGTTAATATCTGTAATTCCATAATTTTATGTAAATGAAGGGTGCATCTCAAAACTCTGCTGAAAGCTGGCATGTGTGGATTTCTGTTTTTGCTTTATTGGCTTTCAAATTATTCTTGGACTACCTCAGAGACTTCCCTGGCCTTGTTAACTTGGTTAGCACTAGACTGAAAAGGAGAGAATGTAACCTTGTACACCTGCTGGGTCTGCTCAAGGTCCAGAGCTCTGATCATTGGTATCTCAGGAAGGAGAGAAGTATACACTGGCTGGATAACCCCAAACTACTGAAACTGGAAGATTTGAGATGACCACACCGGATCTTGCCACATCTACCGGAGTTTGACAGGTCCATGTAAAGGGGACAGGCTGCGTGCTCATCTGCACCTTCTCCTTCCTGCCCTTCTTTGTCTTTAGTTAGTAACAGAAACCCAAAAAGCCCTTGCTCCTAGAGGCTGTCCCCATTTGCAAAGCCTGACTATAACTATTTTCAAAATCCTACAGTGGAAAATGAATGTTGCCGGGAAGAAACTGCATGAAAAACAGCCTGAGGTTACTCAGCAAACTCAGCATCATTCACTTTTGAAATCACCTGATTTCAAACTCATTTGACAGATGAGGAGCCCAAGGTCCATAGAGGCATAGCGACATTCTCAAGTTCACCCAGATATTTCATGGCAGAGCCAGGACAGGGACCTGGGGTCCTTTCTTGGGATGTAGGCGCCTTCACTTTAAAAAAACTCTCTTGGTAGTGTCTAAGAGATTCTCTTCCAGAGAGAAATGAGCTGGGGCATCACACCAGAAAAGATGCCTTGATGGGAAGAGGAGGATTAAGTTTTAATCCAGGCTCTGCCCCCATCTTGGGCAAGTTACTTTCTCTCTTGAAACTTTGGCCATTTTCTATGAATTAAGGGATTTGGAGTAAAGGCTCCATTTCTAAAGACTCATCAGCTCTAGAATTCTGTTTCTAAATGACAGGTTCGGGGTCTTAGCACTGCAGGGGCTTGGGCAGTGCTCAGTTACATTTCAGGAGAGCCCCTCTAATTTTATGTTCTTATCATCTCTGGCAATTAACTTGGAAAGTTTCCTCCAAATTCCCATTCAACACACACTAGAAACTTCAGTGAAATTGAGCACAAGAGGCAGTTCCAACCCCACATTCACAGTCAGGATCATATTTTAAATGTTCCAGGTATGCTCTTAGGCACAAATAACTCCTTTCCAATTTATTCTGTAAGTCGAACTTATCACATAGTGAAATCACTCAGTTTGGAGATACAGTTAATGGAAAATCAAGGAACACTGTAAGGAATTGTGTGTGCACACACGTGTGTGTACATGTGAACAATATAATTAAAGGCCACTAGAGTCCCTATCTGGTTTGAAACACCATTATTCTTTTTCCTTCGTAGTCACAGTTTTGTTCCGCATATATATGTGTTTCTATCACATACCTATGTGTACACAGGAAACATAATAGATGAGAAGACGACCTTTTCTCTCCATGGCTCATTTTAGCTGTTACTTGGCACAATGGTGTTTACTTTCACTTAGCATTCACTCTACAGCAGTAATCCCCCTAAGGGTGGTGGTCCTAGAGCACATTGCATAGCAAAGGCAAGGTTTGTACAGAGATGCCCACATACGTGGGTACACACTGTGTAGTGGTATGTTGCAGTGAGAGCGTGGACGCATGCCTAGAATCCTGAAAGCTGATCATCCAAGTGCTCATTGTCAGAGAACAAGAGGCAAAAGCATCCCCCAGGTCTCCCCAGCTCCTTCCCGGGGAGGTGCCAGGCTGACAGCTGCAAGTGCCGGGGATTGTGGGAGAGAGAAGCACAAAAATAAAATCAGGAACAAAGACAGAAGATCTGTGGCTTAAAAGCGGCAGTCTCATGCGGCCCAAGGGCTAAGCGCTGAAAGCGGGAATCAGAGAACAGCAGAGAAAACATGCGGGAACGGAAGGCGGAAGCGCACACAACACAGCTGAACCCAGGAAGCCATGCTCACACTTACATGGTGTGGTCTCACACTACCTTAGTTTGCCTTAAGCATTTCCATCATCTGAGAGTGTAGGAGGAAAAAACAGAACGGTTAAAGGTAAAATAAGTTAAGAGCTCACGCTTTGTTTTTTAAAGATTAAAACTAACAATGTCATTCCTGGTCATTCCTTGGGTGATTCACAGTGAGGAAAATCACAGTTCTGAGAACCAGACTGCCTGGTTCATACTTCAGTCCTGCTACTTGCCAGCTGTGGGACTGGGCAAGTGTCTTATCTTTCCCTTCTTGTTTCCTAATCGTAAAATGGGCTAATAGCAGCACTTACCTTATAACGTTGTGGTGAGGTTGGAGTGAATTACAGCATGGGAATACTTAAAGGCTGGGCACAGTGGTTCAAGCCTGTAATCCCAGCACTTTGGGAGGCTGAGGCAGACGAATCACTTGAGGTCAGGAGTTTGAGACCAGTCTGACCAACATGGTGAAGCCCCGGCTTTACTAAAAATAGAAAATTTAGCTGGGCATGGTGGTGGGTGCCTGTAATCCCTGCTACACCAGAGTGTGAGGCAGGGAGAATTGCTTTAATCCAGGAGACAAAGGTTACAATGAGCTGAGATCATGCCACTGCACTCCAGCTCGGGTGACAGTGAAATTTCATCTCAAAAAAGAAAAGAAAAGAAAAGAAATACTTAGAATATCTCTATTATTCCATAAGCCCAAGGAAAGAATATTCCTAGTCAACACTAAGTAATATCTAAGAGTTAGATATCACTGTTGTTTTTATTACTTTTATCTCAGGCAATATCACCCAAAGGAGAGGAAAAAGAAGTGAAAGTTGAGGACTTAGAATTCTAGGACTTAGAGAATTTTACTCAATAAGAAAAATAATCAAGAGAAAAAGACAAAAGTTCAAAACACATGGATTGAGCAATAGTTCCAAGTGTTGTTAAACTTCTTTGAGGACATCATTTCACATTGTGCATTATCCTAAAGGAATTCGGAGTAACTTTAAAAGAAAGATAAGTAAAAATCAATTGTACACACACAGATCAATTAGAATTCTAAAGCATAGTTCACACTGGATGCTTCAAGGCCATGTACACATCCTCAGGTATTGTCCTGCCATGCTGTCATCTTGCATTTTCTCAATTGCCTCCATCTAGTACCTCACAGAGAATTGCTGAAAGGTGCCAGTGCATGGATGGGGGTGATGGTGGTGTGAGTGCCAACTGGTTGATGAAGTCATCAGGCAGGTGAACTTCTCTCTCCCATTCTTTCCCCAGAATCATTTCATTAGCTTTGCCCTCACTTGGCAGGATATTGTAGTCAAACGGAAGAATGGGACACTCAAGTCTAAAAGGTACCTGCAAGCAAAATGCCCGTGGATGACCTGGATGTGAGTCTGCCTTTGCTGACCATGCTCTGAGTCCCTAGTTGGTCAGCACCAGTGCCCGGTTGGTTCCCCACTTTTCCTCAAATTGAATCCCACTCTCTCCACCTCCCAGTGGTGCATTTGCACATGTAGATGGGCCTATTGAGACAGGTCATATTTAAAAGCGTGTAGCATTCCATGAAACTCAAATTAATGGGTTGTCATCTCCTTCTGGACACCCAATTCCTTTCCCTCCAACACCTCCTATCTGACTGATAGCTTCTCATTTCCCGCTTCCCATCTGGCCCTCTTCTTACTTTTCTCTTTTGGATGCTTGTATTCATCATGGGCCCAAGAAAGTTTTCAGAATAGAAGGTTCAGGCCTCTTCTCTAAGTTTCTTTCTGCTCCTTCTCACTTTTTCAAAGGCATGAATGTCTGTGTTGGCTCTTTTCAGGATGTATTTGCAGGAAGTGACTTGGTTATATGAAGTTGGGTGTCAGAAACATCATTTCAAATGAGAAATGAAAAGTGACCTTGGAAGTTTTTAGTTGGTAGAATACAGAGAGGAAGAATGTTGAGTCCATTGGGTAACCTTGCCTAACTCACCTTTCCAGAAAGGGTGAGTCGCAGACTGCCTTTACTCCCTGAAACGCAGAGGGCATAAATGTGGGCTCAGCTTCCATCAAGGTGCATTCTTCCACCACGAAGGTGGAGGAATGTATGCTTATCTGTGGGCTCACACTGCTGTGGTCTGAGAAGACCTCTGCTCTGAGCAGGGTTTTAATCTGGATCATTAAAAAAATATGTACATGCATTCCAGAGTTGAATTCCCCAGCTGAGTAGCTCCCAGAGTCTAGGCCTGGGTTTTTATTTCTTGGACAGCCTCTCACTATGTCAAGTACAGCATGCCCACGCTGCAGGTAGGGGTTAGGGCTGCCAGGAATGGCAGTTTTATTTGTCTGGCAGGGAGGTTGGCTTTTTAAAGACATAGTCTTAGATCTTTCCAATCACAGGTACTGTTTCAAGGACACAGATTATAGTGCTCATGCTCTGGAACACAGAGAGACACCTTGATCTGTTCCACACCTTTTTTCTTTTCTTTGTTTTAAATTTGAGATGAAGTTTCACTCTTGTTACCCAGGCCAGAGTGCAATGGCGCAATCTCGGCTCACCGCAACCTCCGCCTCCCGGGTTCAAGCAATTCTCCTGCCTCAGCCTCCTGAGTAGCTGGGATTACAGGCATGCGCCACCATGCCCAGCTAATTTTTTGTATTTTTAGTAGGGACGGGGTTTCACCATGTTGACCAGGAAGGTCTCGATCTCTTGACCTCGTGATCCACCTGCCTCGGCCTCCCAAAGTCAACACCTTTTTTGAAGGGATGCTATTTATGTCATCGGAATGTTGCTCAGGCAAAAGTGCAAACAGGCAAAAGAGGCAGAAGATACTTAGAGAAGCAAAGACATTGTCAACTAGGAAAAGGAGGTATATTTGAATTGATGTTTGCAGAAATTGAGACATTTAAACAAAATTATTAAGCAATTAACCAAATTATAACCAGACTAGAAAGTACAAGATGATTTCACAGGAAATCATTTCAAATAAGTGATTATCTTGTGTTGGAATCATTATCTTGCATTATCATCTTGCATTTGGTTCCAAAACAGATGAAGAAGGCCATTATTTTGACAGAAGAGATAGAGGCAGTTATGCTTTTTGTGTCAAGGAGACAAGCAATGCCACGTCTCCTGGAGCGTCAGTGAGCTCATCAGCCTGCAGGACTCCATCTGGAGGGCTGGAGTTCTCAATGCAGTGAAGACAGCCATGGCATCATCATCCCACACACTGTGAATTTTAGTAAACAGTTCAATAGCAGTCACTTCTAAGGTCTACTCTGGGTTCCAGGGCCCAATCCCCTCCCAAGGCAGGCCATGTATATTCTCAGGTGTAAGCTGTCAGGCTAGGTTTTGGTGGGTAGCCCATGTAGGGAAAAGCACCCCTGCAAAAGGTTCTACCACTAGACAAGGAGCTGATGTCTGAGTAACCTTGAGAGTATTTTGCTATGCTATGCTTAACTCATCAAAATCACTATTTTTTTTTAAAGATTGTGTGTGTGTGTGTGTGTGTGTGTGTGTATGCGCACGCATGTGTGTGGGTTGATCAGAACAGACATGCTGGTTATGGTAGTTGGGAACAGTTTAGAAACTAATTTTAATCCTCTATAAAAGTGCTCTCTAGGACAGATGAAATATTCATGGTGGAGGAAGGTAGGGAGCAGAGAGAAAGAGAATGAGAGAGAGAGAGAGAGAGAAGGAGAGAGTGGGGAGGATGAGTGTGAGGACGGGGAGGACAGGAAGTGGTTCCCACTGGATTTGCACCCTGATAGATAAAGCCTCATCCACCCTCTTTTATCTCGTCTCTTGCTTTCTCTGGTGTCAGGAGTGGAGAAACTATTTGCCTTGAGATCTCCTGAAACAACAGAGGAGCAATGAGGACCACATCAGTAAAGCATAATTCTTTTGAGGGAGTACAAAATGCCCTACTCTCTTTTGGAATCAGTAAAGGGGAACATAAAACTCAAATAAATTGGTGCGAAAATTATTTTAAAGATCCTTCCAGTTTTATATTATAGCTAGTAAAAAGAGGCAGTTGAGAGGAGAGAAGAGAGATAGAGAAAGCCAACAGGCAGTGAGATTCACAGAAGGAGCAAAAAAGAGATAAAAATGAAAGATTTGTGCACAGAAAGTCATACATGGGAAAGCAGACATGTGATGGCTTAGGGACAGCCACATACAGGTACCCCCAAAGACACACACACACACACACACACACACACACACACACACACCACCCAATGCATCGTAATACATATTGACTTCCATTCCATGGAAAATGGAATGATAATTAAACAATGAATGGAAAATGGAATGATAATTAAACGATGATATTAATTCAAGTCAATATGTATTACGATGCATTGGGTGGTGTGTGTGTGTGTGTGTGTGTGTGTGTGTGTCTTTGGGGGTACCTGTATGTGGCTGTCCCTAAGCCATCACATGTCTGCTTTCCCATGTATGACTTTCTGTGCACAAATCTTTCATTTTTATCTCTTTTTTGCTCCTTCTGTGAATCTCACTGCCTGTTGGCTTTCTCTATCTTCTCTCCTCTCAACTGCCTCTTTTTACTAGCTATAATATAAAACTGGAAGGATCTTACAATGTCCTGATCCATGCCCCTAGGATGCAGAAAATCAGTAGAGGTGAAGATGGGCTTTATGCAGAACGTGGACTGCAGGCCAGTGAGGAAGGTTCTGTCTTAGCTACATAGCCACGTCTCATGAAAAACCTTTTCTGGGTCTCCCTGACCCCTAAAAATGATCCCTGGGATCATAGGGGTCATATTCCAATTAAGGCAACTGGATATACTTTTTGTGCATTTTTATATAAGATGGGAGAGGATTTCTTAGGGAAAAGGAAGATCAATGCCCCTACCAAAAGGCAGGCGAAGCTTGCTGGCACCATGCATATGCGTGGGTGAAGCACACTTTCCTCCGTGCTATGAGCCCACAAACAGGGCTTTTACCATCATTTCTCATATAGGTGAACTTTTTTTTTTTTTTTTTTTTTTTTTAGTTAAGAGTCTCACTCTCTCACCCAGACTGGAGTGCAATGGCGCAACTTGGCTCACTGCAACCTCCGCCTCCTGGGTTCAAGTGATTCTCCTGCCTCAGCCTCCTGAGTAGCTGGGATTACAAGCACCTGCCACCACACCCAACTAATTATTGTATTTTTAGTAGAGACAGGGTCTCACCATGTTGGCCAGATTGGTCTCAAACTCGTGACCTCGTGATCAGCCCTCCTCAGCCTCCAAAAGTGCTGGGATTATAGGCATGAGCCACCATGCCTGGCCATATTGGAGAACTTTGACTATTCACAAGGCTCACTAAGTATAAGAATCACTCATCATGGTGGATCAACTAATGAACTGAGATTTCATTTCATAAGCTTATTTATTATACTGGAAATGTTAAAAAAGACAACCTTTATGTTTCCATTTGATTTCATCAAACTCCAATGAACCATGGTCTTATTTATGTAGATGTCAGAAGAACCACCAAAATGTCCTTTTGAGTATTTCTATTTGGAGGGTTTTCACTAAGCCCTGGAAATTTGGATTCTACAGTTTAATTTTTCACTTCCTAGTTAGTAGTAGATAATAGGTGGAATGCTGAGTACTGACTGATTTTCCTTCAAATGCACCACCTCCTGGATATTTGGTGTTCAATGGTGGAGGGTAGCAATAAAAAGAACAGAAATGAAGGAAAATGGAAGTGGTGGCTCCTGCCTATAATCCCAGCACTTTGGGAGACCAAGGTAGGAGGAACACTTGAGCTCAGGAGTTCAAGACTAGCCTAGGCAACAAGGCCCTGGTCTCTACAAAAAACAGAAAAGGAAAAAGAAAATTAGCATGGTGGCCTGTGCCAGTAAAGTATTCCCAGCTACCCTGGAGGCTGAGGCAGGAGAGGATTGCTTAAATGTGTGAGATTGAGGGTATAATGAGTCATTATTGTGCCACTGCCCTCCAGCCTGGGTGACAGACTGAGACCCTGTCTCAACAAAAAAAAAAAAAGAAAAAAAAGAAAACCCACAAGAAAAAACAAAAAAAGAAATGAGAGTCCTTGAGAACATGATTTTTAATTGAGAGGCCTTTCAGAGAAGGAATACAAGATAGCGTTGTAATTTAGTGCTAGAATCAGTCTAGGGCTGGATGTGACTTTGGCAATTTTCCAGTCTATATTTTATATTTTATTATTAATTATAATTGTCAATATTAATACTTATAATAATTATTGTTAATTATTGATTAATATTATTAATTATCCAGTCAACTTGCTTCATTTTATAGATTAGGAAAGAAGAACTTAGAGGACAGGTGAGAGCCTGTTAGGGACAGAATTAGTGGTAGACCTCCTGACTCACATTCCAGGACCGCCCCACCATACTGCTTCCAATGTTCAATAGAAGAACAAAGTTTTCTAAGCAATACACCCATCAGGCAATATGGGTAATATGTCCAACCTGCTCTCTGAGTACAGAGAGACTTGATATCTTTATAAGCAAGTGTTACAGGTGTGAGCCACTGTGCCCAGCCAGAAATGTTAATTTAATTTTTTTCTTTCTTATTTATTTATTTTATTATTATTATTTTAAAATATATGTACATTTTATTGCTCTTTAGGATCTGGGGTACATGTAAAGAACATGCAGGATTGTTGCATAGGTACATACATGGCAGTGTGGTTTGCTGCCTCCATCCCCATCACCTATTATCTGACCTTACTCCCCATGTCATCCCTCCCCAACTCCCTACCCCTCACTGTCCCTCGTCTAGTCCCCCTCCAGAGACCTCAGTGTGTGATGCTCCCCTCCCTGTGTCCATGTGTTCTCATTGTTCAACACCCGCCTATGAGTGAGAACATGCAGTGTTTGATTTTCTGTTCTTGTGTCAGTTTGCTGAAAATGATGGTTTTCAGGTTCATCCATGTCCCTACAAAGGACGCAAACTCATTGTTTTTTATGGCTGTATAGTATTCCATGGTGTATATGTGCCACATTTTCCCTGTCCGGGCTATCATCGATGAGCATTTGAACTGGTTCCAAGTCTTTGGTATTGTAAACAGTGCTGCAATGAACATTTGTGTGCAGGTGTCTTTATAATAGAATGATTTATAATCCTTTGGATATATATACCCAGTAATGGGATTGCTGGGTCAAATGGAATTTCTATTTCTAGGTCCTTGAGGAATTGCCACACTGTCTTCCACAATGGCCGAACTAATTTACACTCCCACCAGCAGTGTAAAAGTGTTCCTATTTCTCCACATCCTCTCCAGCATCTGTTGTCTCCAGATTTTCTAACGATCACCATGGCATGAGATGATATCTCAGTGTAGTTTTGATTTGCATTTCTCTAATGACCAGTGATGATGGGCATTTTTCATATGTTTGTTGGCTTCGTATGTCTTCTTCTTTTTTTTTTTTTTGAGACGGAGTTTCACTCTTGTTACCCAGGCTGAGGTGCAGCAATGGTGGGATCTCGGCTCACCGCAACCTCCGCCTCCTGGGTTCAGGCAATTCTCTTGCCTCAGCCTCCTGAGTAGCTGGGATTACAGGCACACACCACCATGCCCAGCTAAGTTTTTGTATTTTTAGTAGAGATGGGGTTTCACCATGTTGACCAGGATGGTCTCGATCTCTTGACCTCATGATCCACCCGCCTTGGCCTCCCAAAGTGCTGGGATTACAGGCTTGAGCCACCACGCCTGGCCTATGTCTTCTTTTGAAAAGTGTCTGTTCATATCCTTCACCCACTTCTGAATGGGTTTGTTTGTTTTTTTCTTGGAAATCTGTTTTAGTTCTTTGTAGATTCTGGATATAAGTCCTTTGTCAGATGGGTAGATTGCAAAAATTTTTTCCCATTCTGTTGGTTGCTGGTCCACTTTAATGATTGTTTCTTTCACTGTGCAGAAGCTCTGGAGTTTAATTAGATCCCATTTGTCTATTTTGACTTTTGTTGCCAATGCTTTTGGTGTTTTAGTCATGAAATCCTTCCCTGTGCCTATGTCCTGAAAGGTTTTGCCTAGGTTTTCTTCTAGGGTTTTTATGGTGTTAGGTCTTACGTTTGTCTTCAATCCATCTGGAGTTACTTTTAGTGTAAGGTGTCAGGAAGGTGTCCAGTTTCTGCTTTCTGCACATGGCTAGCCAGTTTTCCCAACACCATTTATTAAATGGGGAATCCTTTCCTCATTGCTTGTTTCTGTCAGGTTTGTCAAAGATCAGTTAGTTGTAGATGTGTGGCTTTGCCTCTGAGGCCTCTGTTCTGTTCCATTGCTCTATATCTCTGTATTGGTACCAGTACCATGCTGTTTTGATTACTATAGCCTTGCAGTGTAGTTTGAACTCAGGTAGCATGATGCCTCCAGCTTTGTTCTTTTTGCTTAGAATTGCTTTGGCTATGTGGGCTCTCTTTTGGTTCCATGTGTAGTTTGAGGTTGTTTTTTCCAGTTCTGTGAAGAAGGTCACTGGTAGCTTGATGGGGATAGCATTGAATCTGTAAATTACTTTGGGCAGTATGGCCATTTTCACAATATTGCTTCTTCTTAACCATGAGCATGGAATGTTTCTCCATCTGTTTGTGTCCTCTCTTATTTCATTGAGCAGTGGTTTGTAGTTCTCCTTGAAGAGGTCCTTTACATCCTTTGTTAATTGTATTCCTAGGTATTTTATTCTCTTTGTAGCAATTGTGAATGGCAGTTAATTCTTGATTTGGCTCTCTTTAAGTCTTATTCATGTATAGGAATGCTTGTGATTTTTGCACATTGATTATGTATCCTGAGACTTTGCTGAAGTTGCTTAACAGTTTCAGGAGATTTTGGGCTGAGACAATGGGGTCTTCTAAATATGCAGGCATGTCATCTGCAAATAGAGACAATTTGACTTCCTCCTTTCCTAATTGAATACCCTTTATTTCTTTTTCTTCCCTGATTGCTCTGGTTAGAACTTCTAATACTATATTGAATAGGAGTGGTGAGAGAGGGGATCCTTGTCTAGTGCAGATTTCAAAGGGAATGCTTCCAGTTTTTGCCCATTCAGTATGTTATTGGCTGTGGGTTTGTCATAAATAGCTTTTATTATTTTGAGATACATTCCATCGATACCTAGTTTATTGAAAGTTTTTAGGATAAAAGTCTGTTGAATTTTGTCAAAGGCCTTCTCCTCATCAATTGAGATAATCATGTGGTTTTGTCTTTGGTTCTGTTTATGTGGTGAATTACGTTTATAGACTTGCATATGTTGAACCAGCATTGCATCCCTGGAATGAAGCCTACTTGATGGTGATGGATAAGCTTTTTGATGTGCGGTTGCAATCTGTTTGCCAGCATTTTATTGAAGATTTTTGCATCTATGTTCATCATGAATATTGGCCTGAAGTTTTATTTTCTTGTTGAGTGTCTGTCAGGTTTTGGTATCAGATGATGTTGGTCTCATAAAATGATTTGGGAAGGATTCCCTCTTTTTGGATTTTTTGGAATAGTTTCAGAAGGAGTGGTACCAGCTCCTCTTTATATGTCTGGTAGAATTTGGCTGTGAACCCATCTGGACCTGGGATATTTTTGGTTGGTAGGCTATTAATTGCTGCCCCAACTTCAGCCCTTGGTATTGGTCTATTCAGGGTTTTGACTTCTTCCTGGTTTAGGCTTGGGAAGGTGCAAGTGTCCAGGAATTTATCCATTTCTTCCAGCCTTCCTGGTTTATGTGCAATGAGTTGTTTGTGGTAATCTTTGATGGTGGTTTGTATTTCTGTGAAATCTGTGGTGATATCCCCTTTATTGTTTTTTATTG
Source organism: Callithrix jacchus (assembly GCF_049354715.1). NCBI lineage: Eukaryota > Metazoa > Chordata > Mammalia > Primates > Cebidae > Callithrix > Callithrix jacchus. The sequence continues at coordinate 75,214,180 of NC_133512.1, read as the reverse complement.
CATCTATTTGGTTATTCTCTCTTTTCTTTTTTATTAATCTGGCTAGTGGTCTATTTTGTTGATCTTTTAAAAAAAAACAGCTCTTGGATTTATTGATTTTTTTCGAAGGTTTTTTTTTTTTGTGTCTCTATTTCCTTCAGTTCTACTCTGATCTTAGTTATTTCTTGTCTTCTGCTAGCTTTTGGGTTTATTTTGATCTTGCTCCTCTAGGTTTTTCAATTTTGATGATAGGGTGTCAATTTTAGATCTTTCCTTGCTTCTCATGTGGGTATTTACTGCCATAAATTTTCCTCTAGACAGTGCTTTATATGTGTCCCATAGATTCTGGCACATTGTGTCTTTGCTCTTGTTGGTTTCAAAGAACATCTTTATTTTTGCCTTCATTTCATTGTTTATCCAGTCAACATTCAAGAGCCAGTTGTTCAGTTTCCATGAAGTTGTGCAGTTCTGAGTTAGTTTCTGAATTCTGAGTTCTAGTTTGATTGCACTGTGGTCTGAGAGACTGCTTGTTATGATTTCCATTCTTTTGCGTTTGCTGAGGAGTGACTTACTTCCAATTATGTGGTCAATTTTAGAATAGGTGTGATGTGGTGCTGAGAAGAATGTGTATTCTATGGATTTGGGGTAGAGAGTTCTGTAAATGTCTATTACGTTTGCTTGGTCCAGACTGAGTTCAAGTCCTGGATATCCTTGTTAATTTTCTGTCTCATTGACCTAATATTGACAGTAGAGTGTTAAAGTCTCCCACTATTATTGTGAGGGAGTGTAAGTCTCTTTGTAGGTCATTAAGAACTTGCTTTATGTATCTGGGTGCTCCTGTATTGGGTGCATATATATTTAGGATAGTTAGCTCTTCTGGTTGCATTGATCCTTTTACCATTATGTAATGCCCTTCTTTGCCTCTTTTGATTTTTGTTGGTTTAAAGTCTATTTTATCAGAGACTAGGATTGCAACTCCTGCTGTTTTTTTTTTCTCTCTCCATTTGCTTAGTAAATCTTCCTCCATCCCTTTATTTTGAGCCTATGTGTATCCTTGCATGTGAGATGGGTTTCCTGGATACAGCACACTGATGGGTTTTGGCTTTTTATCCAATTTGCCAGTCTGTGTCTTTTGATTGGGGCATTTAGCCCATTTAAGTTTAAGGCTAACATTGTTTTTTTTTTTTTTGAGACGGAGTTTCACTCTTGTTACCCAGGCTGGAGTGCAATGGCATGATCTCGGCTCACCACAACCTCCGCCTCCTGGGTTCAAGCATTCTCCTGCCTCAGCCTACTGAGTAGCTGGGATTACAGGCACGTGCCACCATGCCCAGCTAATTTTTTGTATTTTTAGTAGAGACAGGGTTTCACCATGTTGACCAGGATGGTCTTGATCTGTTGTGCTCGTGATCCACCTGCCTCAGCCTCCCAAAGTGCTGGGATTACAGGCTTGAGCCACTGCGCCTGGCCAAGGCTAATATTGTTATGTGTGAATTTGATCCTGCCATTTTGATACTAGCTGGTTGTTTTGCCCATTAGTTGGTGCAGTTTCTTCATTGTGTCGATGCTCTTTACCATTTAGTATGTTTTTGGAGTGGCTGGTACTGGTTGTTCCTTTCTATGTGTAGTGCTTCTTTCAGGAGCTCTTGTAAAGCAGGTCTGGTGGTGATGCAATCTCTGAGCAATTGCTTGTTTGTAAAGGATTTTATTTATTCTTTGCTTATAAGCTTAGTTTGGCTGGATATGAAATTCTAGGTTGAAAGTTCTTTTCTTTAAGGATATTGAATATTGTCCCCTACTCTCTTCTGGCACATAGGGTTTCTGCTGAGAGATCTGCTGTGAGTCTGATGGGCTTCTCTTTGTGGGTAACCCAATGTTTCTCTCTGGCTGCCATTAGCATTTTTTCCTTCTTTTCAACCCTGGTGAATCTAATGATTATGTGCCTTGGGGTTGCTCTTCTTGAGGAATATCTTTGTGGTGTTCTCTGTATTTTCGGGACTTGAATGATACCTTGGCTTGCTAGATTGGAGTTGTCATTCTGGATAATATCCTGAAGAGTGTTTTCCAGCTTGGATTCATTCTTTCCATCCATTCAGGTACAGCTATCAAACATAGATGATGTCTTTTCACACAATCCCGTATTTCTTGAAGGATTTATTCATTTCTTATTACTCTAATTTTGCCTTCTCATTTTATTTCATTGAGTTGATCTCCAATTTCTGATATCCTTTCTCCTGCCTGGTTGATTCAGCTATTGAAACTTGTGTATGCTTCATGAAGTTCTTGTGTTGTGTTTTTCAGCTCCATCAATTCATTTATATTCCTCTCTAAGCTGTTTATTCTTGTTAGCATTTTATCTAACCTTTCTTCAAGGTTCATAATTTCTTTGCATTGGGTTAGAACATGTTCTTTTTTTTTTTTTTTTTGAGATGGAGTTTCGCTCTTGTTACCCAGGCTGGAGTGCAATGGCGCAATCTCGGCTCATCGCAACCTCCGCCTCCTAGGTTCAGGCAATTCTCCTGCCTCAGCCTCCTGAGTAACTGGGATTACAAGCACGCGCCACCATGCCCAGCTAATTTTTTGTATTTTAGTAGAGACAGGGTTTCACCATGCTGACCAGGTTGGTCTCGATCTCTCGACCTTGTGATCCACCCGCCTCAGCCTCCCAAAGTGCTGGGATTACAGGCTTGAGCCACCGCGCCCGGCCAGAACATGTTCTTTTAGCTCAGAGAAGTTTGTTATTATCCACCTTCTGAAGCCTGTTTCTGTCAATTCATCAGAGTCGTTCTCCATCCAGCCTTGTTCACCTGCTGGTGAGGAGCTGTGATCCCTTGGAAGACTAGAGGTGTTCTGGTTTTTGGTGTTTTCATCCTTTTGTGCTGGTTTCTTCTCATCTTTGTGGATTTATCTACCTGTGGTCTTTGTAGATGGTGACTTTCAGATGGGGTCTCTGAGTGGACGTCCTGTTTGTTGATGATGAAGTTATTTCTTTCTGTTTCTTAGTTTTCCTTCTAACAGTCAGGCCCCTCTGCTGTAGGACTGCTGGAGGTCCACTCCAGATTCTGGTTGCCTGGGGATCACCTGCAGTGGCTGCAGAACAGTAAGGGTTGCTGCCAGTTTCCTTTTCTGTTATCTTTGTCCCAGAATGATACCTGCTAGATGTCAGCCTAAGCTCTTCTTTATGAGGTGTCTCTTTGGATATACAGGGGTTGGGGAGCTTCTTGAGGAGACAGTCTGTCCCTTATAGGAGGTTATGTGCTGAGCTGTGAGCTCCATTGTTCTGTTCAGAGCTGCTGGGCAGGTATGTTTAAGTCTGCTACAGCAGAACTCATAACTGCATTTTTTTCCAGGTGCTCTGTTCTGGGAAGGTGGGGCTTTATTTATAAGTTCCTGTCATGCTGGTGCCTTTTTTAAGAGATGCCCTGCCGAGTGAGGAGTTAGCCTAGTCACAGTCTACCAGCAGAGGTGTTGCTAAGCTGCTGTGTGAACTTCTTTGCAGTTTTGTTTATAGGGGCATAGTTAGAACTGCCTCGGTAATGGGATTCTGCCTCAGTAATGATGGACTATCTCTGTAATGGCAGACTGCCTCAGTAATGGTGGACTGTGTCAGTAATGGCAGACACCCTTACCCCACAAAGCTGGACCATCCGGGTCCAGCTGTGTTTGCTGTGAAACTCTCAGTCCAGAGTGCTTCAGATTTCTGATCTTTGTGGGGGTAGGGCTGGCGGAGCCAGAATACCTGGCTCCCTGTTTTAGCCCCCTTTTTTTCAGTTGAATGGGAGACTCTGTCTCCCAGGCATTCCAGTCACCAGTTGAAATGGCACCTGGATTTGTGTGAGTTTTCATGCGGAGGCCTACTGCACTGGCTGAAACAGCCATGCTGGAGACTTGTGGTGCTTTTTTGCCTGGGAATCTTCTGGTCTGTGGGCAGTAAAAATTCATTTGGAAATGTGGTGATCACTCACCCTCTGCATTTTTGCTGGGAACTGCAATCCAGAGCTGTTCCTATTTGGCCCTCTTGGATCACTCCTCTTTTTTTTCTTTTTAAGTGAGAGTCTTGCTCTGTTGCCCAAGCTGGAGTGCAGTGGTGTGATCTTGGCTCACTGCAATCTCCACTTCCTGGGTTCAAATGATTCTTGTGCCTCAGCCTCTCGAGTAGCTGGGATTACAGGTGTTTGCCACCTTGCTGGTTTTTGTATTTTTAGTAGAGATGGGGGTTTCACCATGTTGACCAGTCTGGTCTTGAACTCCTGACCTCAAGTGATCTGCCCACGTTGGCCTCCCAATGTGCTGGGATTATAGGCATGAGCCACCATGCCTGGCCCCCAAATTGTTAATTTTATTATATAAAAGAAATTCAGGTTTCCAATCTGCCATATAGGTGGGAACCCTCAGGATTTCAGAAATGGAGTTCTGTTGGCTGAAATGCACTTTAAACATCTCAGCTGGCCTTGAAGGTTAGTTAAGTTCCCTGTTTTACAATCTTGCCAATTTAACACTGTCATCCTATCCTCCCTCTGGGGTGACAGGTGGATAAAATCACATTTAGATTTTCCTCTGAGGGGAAGTTTCTCTCTCCTTGACAGTCTCACTGTTCTGTGCCTTATGGCCTACTAGGAACCTGCAGGGAGCTCCCCTTGGGAGTGTCTCTTCTCTGCCTAACTGCTTTTATTTACTCTGGGGTCAGAATATTCTTTTTCTTAAGAATTCATTCCTGGTGGAAATGTTAGCATGTTGGAATTTATTCTGGGCTCTTACAACATTGTTTCTGTTTTTGCTTTAGACATTACTGAAAGTGATTTTTTAAAAAATGAAATGAGTCCTGGTACTTACTACATTATTTTGCTTAAAAAAAATGAAGTGATGTTTCTCTATACTTGCACATTCCCACACAGCAGTCCTAGTCACATATGGCTATTTAAATTAATTAAAATAAAATACAATTAAAAATTCAGTTCCTCAATTTCACTGGACACATTTCAAGCACTCAAAAGCCACATGTGTCTAGGGTATGAAATTGGACAGAGAACATTTTCATCATTGTTTTGCAAGACAGTGCTGCTTTATAACTCTTACTATGCTTTAGTAGAATCTGAAAGCAAGCTGTGCACTCTGCTCTACAAGCCAGATTCTGAAAAAGATCAGTGAAACATAAATATGTACTACAGTAAAACTCATCTATAAAATAATTAATAAACAATACAGTTGAAATTCTGAGTGTCTTTACGTTCAAGTCAGCCACTTACAGCCTTATCACTTAATTTAGATTCTAATGAAATCAGACTTTATTTAAAGGAAGATAGAACTGACTTTCACTCCAGTGGTAGTCCTTCTCAATGGAGGTGTATATGTAGGTTGGGAGTGGAGATGGAATTACGTGGGGAAATGTATCAGAAACACTTGAGAACCTGCACAGAACTAGCCATTTTCTCCCTACCCAGATAACATTGTAATTAGGGAGGGCAGATGTGGCATAAATAACTTCTGTCTTTTAAAAAATTCCTCAAATGGTTCTCATGTATCTTTCTCACCCCCATTCTTCCAGTTGAGAACCAAAAGGATGGCTAATTGCAGAATGGCAAGGGCCACTGAGGTAAGTTAAGCATGTAAGTCGTTATATAGTTTAAGCTCTTATTGCTGGGGCTGGTTTCATGAGCAATTCTGTACTAAGTCTAAGTAGAGTGGGTAAGACTTCTGGTTAACAAGGTTATATTATTTCTCTAGAGCAGTATGGGAAAATATTGAAGGCATGCTAGCATTAAATATTTATTTGTTCAAGAATCACTTACTGAGCATCTAATAATGTCTGTCAAACACTGTGATAAGTATTGTGGAATATGGTAAAATAAGTAACAATGGTACTGGAATGTGGCAGCTAAATTACTGTGTGGGCTTTGAGTTAGCCTGAGTTTAAAGTTGGTGCTTTCTATAGGGTGCAGTGTATACTGCTCCAGTGATGGCTGCACCAAAATCTCACAAATTACCACTAAAGAACTTACTCATGTAACCAACCACTACCTGTTCCCCAATAACCTATGGAAATAATAATAAAAAGAAAAAGTTGAGGAACGATTCAAGATGGCCAATCACTAACATCTTGGGATTGCAGCTCTCAGTGAAAGCGCAGAGAAGGAGAGGACGCCACACTTTCAGACAAATTTTGGTCACTCACGGAGCAGAAGATTCCAAGTGGAGGAGCTGCACGGGTCACCAGCACGACTCTTGTGGCCGGCGCAGCAGTTTTGCCGGCACCTCGGCGCGGCAGCTCTTGGTGCAGAGTGAACAGGACTGGTTCCCCTTCTGACCGAGGTTTGGAGGAGCTGCACGGGTCGCCAGCGTGACTCTTGTGGCCGGCGCAGTGGCTTTGCTGGCACCTTGGCATGGCAGCTCTTGGTGCAGAGTAAATGGGACTGGTTCCCCTTCTGACTGAGCTTTGGAGCTCTGGGAAGGCAGAGTCGCCTATTACGAACTCAAGAAGGAAGCCAGACTGGAGATTCCCGGGCAAAAAACACCATCAGTCTTAACACCGCTGTTTTGGCCACGCAGTGGGTTGCTCATATTTTGGCCCTGGGAATTAACAACTTGGACGTCCACCCAGAGACCTAATCGAAAAGTTGGTAATTACAAAGATGACAGGTGGATAAATTTACAATGGTGAGAAGAAACCAGCATAAAAAGGCTGAGAATACTCAAAATCAGAATGCCTCTCCCTCTAAAGAGGATCACAGTTCCTCATCAACAAGGGAATAAGGCTTGATGGAGAACGAGCGCATCCCATTGACAGAATCAGGCTTCAGAACATGGATAATAAGAAACTTCTGTGACTTAAAAGAATATGTTGTAGCCCAATGTAAAGAAACTAAGAACTTTGAAAAAAGGTTTAATGAAATCCTAATGAGAATAGACAACTTAGAGAGGAATATAAGTGAATTAATGGAACTGAAGAATACAATACGGGAACTCCAAGAAGTATGCACAGGTTTAAACACTTGAATTGTTCAAGCAGAAGAAAGGATATCAGAGGTCAAAGTCCAACTCAATGAAATAAAATGAGAAAATAAGATTAGAGAAAAAAGGATGAAAAGGAATGAGCAAAGTGTCCAAGAAATGTGGGACTATGTGAAAAGACCAAATTTACGTTTGATAGGTGTACCTGAATGCGACAGAGAGAATGAATCCAAGCTGGAAAATATTCTTCAGGATATGATTCAGGAAATTTTTCCTAAACTAGCAAAACAGAAAACTATTCAACCCCAGGTAATACAGATAACACCACAAAGATATTCCTCAAGAAGAGCAACCCCAAGGCACATAATCGTTAGATTCACCAGGGTTGAAATGAAGGAGAAAATACTAAGGGCGGCCAGAGAGAAAGGTCAGGTTACCCACAAAGGGAAGTCTATCAGACTTACAGCAGATCTCTCAGCAGAAACTCTACAAGCCAGAAGAGAGTGGGGGCCAATATTCAATATCCTTAAAGAACAGAACTTTCAGCCCAGAATTTCATATCCAGCCAAACTAAGCTTCACAACTGAAGGAAAAATAAAATCTTTTATGAACAAGCAAGTACTCAGAGATTTTATTACCGCCAGGCCTGCTTTACAAGAGCTTCTGAAAGAGGCATTACACATAGAAGGAAACAACCAGTATTAGCCTTTCTAAAAATATACCAAAAAGTAAACAGCATCAACATAAAGAAGAATTTACATCAAGGAATGGATAAAACAGCCAGTTAACATCAAATGGCAGTAATCCTAAATTTAAATCGACTAAATCCCCCAATCAAAAGATACAGCCAAAACCCAATGGTATGCTACATCCAGACCCATTTCACATGCAAGGATACACAAAGACTCAAAACAAAGGGATGGAGAAAGATTTACCAACCATATGGAGAGCAAAAATAAATAAATAAATAAAAAGCAGGAGTTGAAAGTCTCATATCTGATAAAATAGATTTTAAAGCAACAAAGATATAGTGGTAAAAGGATCAATGCAACAACAAGAGCAAATGATCCTAACACCCAGATACATAGAGACTTAGACTCAATGAGAAAGAAAACTAATAAGGATATCAAGGACTCGAACTCAGATCCGGAACAAGTAAACTTAATAAATATTTATAGAGCTCTCCACTTTAAATACACAAAATATACATTCTTGTCAATACCACATCACACCTACTCATAGGTTTAAATGAAATATTGATTGGCCATTATTAATACCTATTTTTTTTAGAATAAAGCAACATTTCCATTCTCTTCTCTTTTTCTTCCTCTTTCTTCCTCTCCTTCACCCTTTTTTTTCTTTCCTTCTCTCAAAAAAAGAAGAAAAGAAATCAACTTGTAGACCTCTAGATCCAGGTTGGCAATGTCTCTCTCATTGACTGATTTCCTTCCTTCCCTTCCCTTCCCTTCCCTCCCTCCCTCCGTCCCTCCCTCCCTCCCTCCCTCCCTCCCTCCTTCCCTCCCTCCCTTCCTTCCTCCCTCCCTTCCTACAAAAAAAAAATGTTGATGCTTTCTAGCTGCATATCCTCAGGCAAACTATGCAACCTCTTCAAGGTTCAGTGTCTTGCATCAAATTGGGGATAATATTAGCACTTACCTCACGGGGTTATTAATGAGGATTGAATAATTTAAATTCATAGAGAAGATTTAGTACGTTTTAGTGACTACAGCATTACTAAAGGGTATATAGTTTAGTGCAGAAGATAAACCCACTTAAACTACACTCCTCCTCACTATGATGTCTGGTTCAGCTGATAATGAAAAGGTGCTAAAGAAGTCAAAGGTGTAGGTTTGATCCCTGTGTGTGGTCCAGTCAGCTCTAGGGTAGACCAGATGTCTCTGCTCTTAGCCCTGCCATTCCACAAATGTGGCCAGTAGGGAATCAGGGTAATGGCACAAGGACCATCAAACAGAGCTGAGAGTGATCCAGGATGAAGTCATCAAAGTTCCTTCCTTTAGAGAGAAGTAGACTAAGTTGCAGGATCGAAGTACCTTGCCAAACTTTAAACGCAACCCAATTCCCTGCCCAGTGTTCATTGTGCACACATTGAATATATGGAACGGAGATCTTCATCACCACAAAATATTAGTAAAGATCCTTATCTTACTATCATCTGGCCATGGGATTACTTTCAAACACATTTTCATTAGCTTCAGAACCTAGACACAAGCCTGGGTGCCATTTTCATTTGTCGTCAGAGATAAATTGACATCCTACAAGCCATAGCTCCTCAGGGCAATTCTATGTAGACAAACAAACTATAGTAGCCAAATATTCTTGAGATATAGTTGTTGTACATCCCAAAAGTTAACCTGGCACATCTCTGCTCAGCAGGGGTAAATCCTTCAACTGTGAAATACCAGAAAGAGTAGCAGAGCACAGTGAAAAACAGAGTGCCAGAATGTAGGACCCAACCTTCAGGCACCGTAACTCTGACATGATCTTTCTTAGACTAATTCTCAGGGCAGATGGTCAACTTTTGCTTCCATTACTGCTTTCATCCTGTTGCTTCCTAAAAGCACAAATGGTGAAAGAATGGTAGGCTTTTTAGATGAGAGTGTAATGGCCTCTTGGTTGTTTTTTCTGCGTGGCTGTGTGGGATAGCTTCTTCCACAGTAAGTGCCTCAGCATATGGGGCTAGCATGCCTAGTGACAATACAAGAAATGGACAAGACAGCCACGGAGTACCTTTAAAGATATAAATCAGATGTCCCTCCCTGTTGACAAGCCTCCAGTTGTTGCCATCAAAGAGTAGAATCCAAGCTCCTTTCACTGGCATATACGGCCTATAGGCTTGGGCCCTTGTCTGCCTCTCCAGCTCCATTTCATACCACTCTCTATCGACCAGTCAATCTGGCCTCCTTCCTGATTCTCCTTTTCACCTTAGGATCTTTGCATGTGCTCTTCACTTCTCCTAGCATTCTTTCTTTCTTATTGTTATTGGGTCAGTTTCTCTGCATGTCAGCTTAAACATCAGATTCTCAAAGGCCTTCCCTGAACATACAACCAAGGGTAGCTACTTGGTCACTATTTAGCATACTACCCAGGATAAATTCTCTGCATAGCACTTTATACTTTCTAATATTTTCTTGCCTTTTACGTTTATTTATTTTCTGTCTCCTCCCATTCTTGGCAAGGGGAGGGAGAGCCATAGGACAAATACCTAATGCATGTGGGGCTTAAAACCAAGGTGACAGGTTGATAGGTGCCGCAAACCACCATGGCACATGTGTACCTATGTAATAAACCTGCATGTTCTGAACATGTATCCCAGAACTAAAAATAAAATAAAAAACAACAATTTAACATGTAGCTCAATATGAAACAATAGTAAAATACATCATATGAAGTGGGCCATTTTCAGTATGAAGAATTTGATACAATTTTTGTAAAAACCAATTATATGTGTATTTACATATATTTGTATTCATAGAGAATAAATTATAAATGGCTTCATCTAAAAAAAAATTCTGGATAACAGGAATTTTGTCTACTACTTAGTTTGCCATCTCCTAGAACTGCCTAGCACATAGTAGGTGATCAGTAAATATTTACTGAGTGAAATGAATAGATGAAAGTTCTGTCCCTCTAAAGAACCGTGACTAATACACTAACCTCTGCTACCCAGGTTCAAGTGATTCTCCTGCCTCAGCCTCCAGAAAAGCTGAGACTGAAGGCATGTGTCACCATGCCTGGCTAAGTTTTATATTTTTAGTAGAGACAGGGTTTTACCATGTTGGCCAGGCTTGGTCTTGAACTTCTGACCTCAAGCAATTCACCCACCTCAGCCTCCCAAAGTGTTGGGATTATAGGAGTGAGCCACTGTGCCTGGCTGAGGACTGAATTATTCTAATCATCTGGTTTGATCTTTGCATCAAGTAGAAGTATTAAAAAAAAGAAAAGAAAAGAAAAATCAAACAGAGAGATCCTAAGACAAGGGGGTGAGCCATGGCAGGGAAAGAGCTATTTGAAGTGAATGAAGGAGCACTCTAAGCGAGAAACAACAGAATGAAAGAAATGCTTTAGGACTCAGTTAGCTACTTTAAATATACTTTATAGGAGTATTACACAATGACACATTTGGACAGAATAAACACTGGTTACAAAAAAAATCCTCTATTGTATGCACTCAAATCCTATAAACAAGAGCCACTGAATGTGTATCTGGGAACAAAACCTGGTCTTTCATAGTTAGTTGTTTTCTTTATGTTTAATAGAGGATGTAATGCTAGAGATATTAATATTGTCTGATAGAATGATAGACAACACAACCAACTTTAGATTTTTCCACCATAAAGGGACAATGACAATTATCTGGTGCATCTAAACCCCCCAATATTCAGTCTGTCTTCTGCGTCAAGCCCTTTTAATGAAACTGAAAAATAACAAAGGCTAATGCTGACTTCTGTGAGTTTCATTCCATTTTAAAGTTTTCTCACTCTTCCAGCTTGGGACAGGAAAATAGAAGAAGCAAGGAGGTTGCAAAATTTTACGTAGTGCCCACATTATTACTCACCAAATGATTGTAGGCCTAATCAGGGAAAGTGGCTACTGAATGCCAAGCATTTCCTTCTGCCATCTTATTCTATTGTTAAGACACTGGGGAAGGCAGGTATTATTAACCCTCCTTTTACAGATGAAACAATGAGTCCCAAAGGTTTCAGTCACCAAAGTCACCCAAATAATAAGCAGTAGTACAGGTTGGTGGGGATTCAAATACAGGTCTAGCTCCCAAAACAATACTCTATCTAGAATCCCACATGTGTTGTACGGTATTTTAAAGCATCTTTTTTGTGAAGCAGGAAAATCCCCACTGCATCTTTATTTTTCAAATGAGAAAACTATGCTGCAAGGAAGCTCTCAGAGAATCTGTAAATCTTACTGTGGTGTCTGATGGTTTGGTGTAAGAAGGTAGGTGTGGGTAAAGAAGGGGTGGGCGAGGGCATTCTGGAGGAGAGGGGGCTGCAGGCCCACTGTGGAAATGAGTAACTCTATTTTCTCTCCTGAAACAAGATACAGTTAACATAAATTGACACATATAGTTCCAGGCTGTAAATGTTGCTCATTGCTTGGTCTTTTGAAATTTTTAACTTTTCTTTCAAAAGAAACAAACTCAGTTTTTCTGAAGAAAAATAAGTACAGGAAAGTTTTGAGCTCATGACCAAATTGAATTTTCCAGCAATTAGGGCAACAAAGAACTGCAAGAATGCATTTTAATCAAAAGTCTCTTTGGTTAATTTCACTATCATATTTTGCATAGATAACATTTTTTATTAAGAATAAAAGTGCAGCTAATGATATACTAGTTTGATTAAGACAGTTTGGATAAGAATATAATTTTTAATGTGTAAAGGTGAATGTGGTCACAGAGTGAAATGGTCACTTTCTAGTTATACATGTTTTATGAGTTTAGGAAAAACATTTTCAAAAGAATATTTTTTTTATTCTTTCTAGTCCTTTTCCAAGGTAGAGTCACCTTGTCACTTTTGTGGTCCAATCAGTTACCTTTTGCAAGTGACACTGGGTGTTACTAACAATTATGTCAAGCCAGCAGGTGTAAACCGACCAGGACTGACCCAGGTAAAAGAAGATGAATACCCATCCTATCCAAAGGGAAGCCACCTTTTCTTCTTCTATATATTACATGAGAAGCCCAGCAATCCCTTTTAAAAGGCAGCTATGACCTCTAACACTCTCCACTGCAGGAGAAGGTCCTTTTACTTTTCTTCTACACTCTTCCTTTATAGGCCTCCACTTCTGCCTCCCTCTGATGGAGGGCAAGCCAGCCTGAGGACCTTCATCAGGGAGAGTGGCACCTCACGGGAGGCTCTTAATGGGGGTGTGCTGTCTCCCCTGGGAGTGAAGGCTGGGTTGAAGTCCTGGGGCCAGGATTAGACCAAACCATAGTCTGAGCCTCATAAGTATGGGCTTTGGGAGTCAGGATGTTTTGGGGATTCTTTTTTTTTTTGAGAGGTAGTCTTACTCTGTTGCCCAGGATGGAGTCCAGTGGCATGATCTTGGCTCACTGCAGCCTCCACCTCCTGGGCCCAAGTGATTCTCCTGCCGCAGCCTCCTGAAGAGCTGGGATTAAAGGCATGCACCACCGTGCCTGGCTAAGTTTTGTATTTTTAGTGGAGATGGGGGTTTCACCATGTTGGCCAGGCTGGTCTTGAACTCCTGACATCAAGTGATCCACCTGCTTCTGCCTCCCAAAGTGCTGGGATTACAGGTGTGAGCCACTGCCCCCAGCCATGTTTTGGGGACTCTTTGTTTTCCTCTTACCTTCCCACTTATGCCATTTGTCTGGTTGACCTCTTCAGCTGCTCTGGCATGGGAGGAGTCTACACCCCACTTCTGAGGTTGGAGAATAAGAGGGCTGGCTGGCTGTGCTCAGCTGAGGATCCCTGGTTGCCTTCCTCCTCCACCCCAAAGGGGAAGGGCTGTCAGGCCAGTATCTCCTGGGTACAAATCCTGTTTCCCCAGCACACTGCCCCTTGGCTAGAATAATATTTGGGCATCTGAGTCTCTTGGTTTCAGACAAGAGGCCAGAGGAGGGGGCTGGATTTGAGCTAGAGTTCTCTGCCTGCTGGGGCAGGAGCTCTCTCCTTTCCATCATGTGAGGCTTCCCCCCTTGACCTTTTTTCCTGCAAATTCAGTTGGCAAGTACTACCCTCATGCTGGCCTGGGGAATTTGAGGTTGGTGGGGACAAAGATTCAGGAGACCTACCTCTCTGTTCTAAGGGCACCAAGGCCTAGGAAGGTTGACTGTGTCTTTGAAAGCATCTCACATATAGAGGCTGAGGCTGGGTGAGCCTTTGCTGAAAGAGTTCTCCATTGCCAATTTATGAGTCAGGCATGGCGGGAGTGAGTTAGAGAGGGTCCAAAACTAGGGAACTGACTGGGTTCTCTGTCTCCTCTTGAGTTGTCCACATTTGGCTCATTGTGATCATTGCAACAGCCATAGCTGAAGAGGGATCTAGTGCACAGAAGAATGTTCAGGACTTGTGGCAATACTGCATGACCTGGGGGTAGTCAGTCTGGTGCTGAACCTGACGAGCACAAGACAGCTGCAAAGGGCTGTGGTCTGGAAGAGGGTCCAGCCTCCTTTGTGATGTCCCCAAAGAGCAGTGGAGAGGTCCCCAAAGAGCAGTGGAGACTTCTGGACTGTGTTCCAGAGATGGGAGAGGCCTTTTAAGGGAGTCCACATGGTGAGATAAACCAAGCATTTCCAAAATAACTTTTTTGAGAAAGTAGCAAGGATTTTTCTTACCAAAATAAGACATCATAACAGAAGACACAAATAAATTAATTTTCTGATAATTTTAGACTCCAGGGCCTCTCTATAAAAAGGTCAGCTTCTTATGCAGGCAAGATACTATCCAAAACAGAAAACAGATGTTTGAGACCGCGTTTAAGTACTGAACGCGTTCACGGTGAAGAGAAATAAAAAGGCAGTTTCTCTATTTCCTTTCCTCTGTAAGGTATGTGTTGTGTAAAAGCATGAGGCTCGTTTTGGTGGAAAATGTTTTTGAATAGAGAATTTTGAATTATTTCACCCTTCCCCTCACCAACAAAAACGTTTCATGCCATGATTTGAACTAGGAAATCAAAATAAGATGACACTGGTTTCACAAAAACCTTAAGACTATAATTTACTAACTGTACCTACCTACCATCTTCTTTACTTTAAAACAAACATCCATTTATTTATACCAAATCAGTAGATTGAATTTTCTCCCTTAGAAAGCTTTTAACCAAATTGGAGTTAAATTAATCTCATTTTAAAGTGCCAGAAAGGCTTTGCAAGACTAGTGTTTGTTCTGTGACATATAAAAGAGGAGCTTGCCTCCGATAGCGCTGGCCTAAGAGGTACCACATGAAGAACTGGCTTCAGGACAGTGATCCATTCTATGCTACAATTTGTCAGTGCTCACAGTGATAGTGGTAAAAGAATCAAGAAGCCTGGGTTTTGGAGCAGCACAAACATTCCTTACCTAGAAAATGATAATCAAAGTTCTTGTCTAGAGTAAATGATGCAAAAATAGGTGATGAGATCCCCCATACATCACTGCAGAGATTATTGAGCCTAGCCTTAAGGCAGTACAAAAGGGCTTCTTCCACACAAGGGCATCCTTTGCATGAATATTTCTTAAAAAATAATTATGTCTCCAGCTCTAGCCTCAGTTTAACATGTCTTTTAAAAATAATCTCTTTTTTAAAAAATTGCATTTTAGGTCTTGGGGTACATGTGCAGAAGACGCAAAATAGTTGCATAGGTACACATGTGGCAGTGTGCTTTGCTGCCTTCCTCCCCCTCACCCACATCTGGCATTTCTCCTCATGCTATCCCTCCCCAGCTCCCCCCCCCACTGTCCCTCCCCTATTCCCCCCAATAGACCCCAGTGTGTGGTGCTCCCTTCCCTGTGTCCATGTGTTCTCATTGCTCATCACCCGCCTATGAGTGAGAATATGCGGTATTTCATTTTCTGTTGTTGTGTCAGTTTGCTGAGAATGATGTTCTCCAGATTTATCCATGTTCCTACAAAGGACACAAACTCATCATTTTTGATTGCTGCATAATATTCCATGGTGTATATGTGCCACATTTTCCCAGTCCAGTCTATCATTGATGGGCGTTTGGGTTGGTTCCAGGTCTTTGCTATTGTAAACAGTGCTGCAATGAACATTCGTGTACATGTGTCCTTATAGTAGAACGATTTATAGTCCTTTGGATATATACCTAGTAATGGGATTGCTGGATCAATTGGAATTTCTATTTCTAGGTCCTTGAGAAATCGCCACACTGTCTTCCACAATGGTTGAACTAATTTACACTCCCACCAACAGTGTAAAAGTGTTCCTGTTTCTCCACATCCTCTCCAGCATCTGTTGTCTCCAGATTTTTTAATTATCGCCATTCTAACTGGTGTGAGATGGTATCTCAATGTAGTTTTGATTTGCATCTCTCTAATGACCAGTGATGATGAGCATTTTTTCATATGTTTGTTAGCCTCATGTATGTCTTCTTTTGTAAAGTGTCTGTTCATATCCTTTGCCCATTTTTGAAGGGGCTTGTTTTTTTCCTATAAATCTGTTTGAGTTCTTTGTAAATTCTGGATATCAGCCCTTTGTCAGATGGGTAAACTGCAAAAATTTTTTCCCATTCTGTTGGTTGCCGATTCTCTCTAGTGACTGTTTCTTTTGCCGTGCAGAAGCTGTGGAGTTTGATTAGGTCCCATTTGTCTATTTTGGCTTTTGTTGCCAATGCTTTTGGTGTTTTGGTCATGAAGTCCTTGCCTACTCGTATGTCCTGAATGGTTTTGCCTAGATTTTCTTCTAGGGTTTTTATGGTGCCAGGTCTTATGTTTAAGTCTTTAATCCTTCTGGAGTTAATTTTAGTGTAAGGTGTCAGGAAGGGGTCCAGTTTCTGCTTTCTGCACATGGCTAGCCAGTTTTCCCAACACCATTTATTAAACAGGAAATCCTTTCCCCATGGTTTGTTTTTGTCAGGGTTATCCAAGATTGTATGGTTGTATATATGCTGTGTTGCCTCCGATGACTCTGTTGTGTTCCATTGGTCTATATCTCTGTTTTGGTACCAGTACCATGCTGTTTTGATTACTGTAGCCTTGTAGTATAGTTTGAAGTTCCGTAGTGTGATGCCTCCAGCTGTGTTCTTTTTGCTTAGAATTGACTTGGCTATGCGGGCTCTCTTTTCGTTTCATATGAAGTTCAAGGTGGCTTTTT
Source organism: Callithrix jacchus (assembly GCF_049354715.1). Taxonomy (NCBI): domain Eukaryota; kingdom Metazoa; phylum Chordata; class Mammalia; order Primates; family Cebidae; genus Callithrix; species Callithrix jacchus. Next base: position 75,197,446 of record NC_133512.1, on the reverse strand, counting down.
CCAGTTCTGTGAAGAAAGTCAATGGTAACTTGATGGGGATAGCATTGAGTCTGTAAATTACTTTGGGCAGTATGGCCATTTTCACAATATTGATTCTTCCTAACCATGAACATGGCATGTTTCTCCATCTGTTTGTGTCCTCTCTTATTTGGTTGAGCAGTGGTTTGTAGTTTTCCTTGAAGAGGTCCCTTACGTTCCTTGTAAGTTGTATTCCTAGGTATTTTTTTTTTCTTTTTCTTGGTCTTTATTTTTTATTTTTTATTGCATTTTAGGTTTTGGGGTACATGTGCAGAGCATGCAATACAGTTGCATAGGTACAAACATGGCAGTGTGTTTTGTTTGCTTTCTCCCCTTCACCCACATTTGGCATTTCTCCCCAGGCTATCCCTCCCCACCTCCCCCTCCCACTGGCCCTCCCCTTTTCCCCCCAATAGACACCAGTGTTTAGTACTCCCCTTCTGTGTCCATGTGTTCTCATTTTTCATCACCCACCTATGAGTGAGAATATGCAGTGTTTCATTTTCTGTTCTTGTGTCAGTTTGCTGAGAATGATGTTCTCCAGATTCATCCATGTCCCTACAAACAACACAAACTCATCATTTCTGATTGCTGCATAATATTCCATGGTGTATATGTGCCACATTTTCCCAATCCAGTCTATCATCAATGGGCATTTGGGTTGATTCCAGGTCTTTGCTATTGTAAACAGTGCTGCAACGAACATTCGTGTGCATGTGTCCTTATAGGAGAACGATTTATAGTCCTTTGGATATATACCCAGTAATGGGATTGCTGGGTCAAATGGAATTTCTATTTCTAAGGCCTTGAGGAATCGCCACACTGTCTTCCACAATGTTTGGACTAATTGATACTCCCACCAACAGTGTAAAAGTGTTCCTATTTCTCCACATCCTCTCCAGCATCTGTTGTCTCCAGATTTTTTAATGATCACCATTCTAACTGGCGTGAGATGGTATCTCAGTGTGGTTTTGATTTGCATCTCTCTGATGACCAGTGACGATGAGCATTTTTTCATATGATTGTTGGCCTCATATATGTCTTCTTTCGTAAAGTGTCTGTTCATATCCTTTGCCCACTTTTGAATGGGCTTGTTTGTTTTTTTCCTGTAAATCTGTTTGAGTTCTTTGTAAATTCTGGATATCAGCCCTTTGTCAGATGGGTAAACTGCAAAAAATTTTTCCCATTCTGTTGGTTGCTGATTCACTCTAGTGACTGTTTCTTTTGCCGTGCAGAAGCTGTGGAGTTTTATTAGGTGCCATTTGTCTATTTTGGCTTTTGTTGCCAATGCTTTTGGTGTTTTGTTCATGAAGTCCTTGCCTACTCCTATGTCCTGGATGGTTTTGCCTAGATTTTCTTCTAGGGTTTTTATGGTGCCAGGTCTTATGTTTAAGTCTTTAATTCATCTGGAGTTAATTTTAGTGTAAGGTATCAGGAAGTGGTCCTGTTTCTGCTTTCTGCACATGGCTAGCCAGTTTTCCCAACACCATTTGTTAAATAGGGAATCCTTTCCCCATTGCTTGTTTTTGTCAGGTTTATCAAAGATTGTATAGTTGCAGATACGTTGTGTTGCCTCTGGTGCCTCTGTTTTGTTCCATTGGTCTATATCTCTGTTTTGGTACGAGTACCATGCTGTTTTGATTACTGTAGCCTTGTAGTATAGTTTGAAATCCGGTAGTGTGATGCCCCCCGCTGTGTTCTTTTTGCTTAGAATTGATTTGGCTATGCGGGCTCTCTTTTGGTTCCATATGAATTTCATGGTGGTTTTTTCCAGTTCTGTGGAGAAAGTCAATGGTAGCTTGATGGGGATAGCGTTGATTCTGTAAATTACTTTGGGCAGTATAGCCATTTTCACGATATTAATTCTTCCTAACCATGAACATGGAATGTTTCTCCATCTGTTTCTGTCCTCTCTGATTTCGTTGAGCAGTGGTTTGTAGTTCTCCTTGAAGAGGTCCCTTACGTTCCTTGTGAGTTGTATTCCAAGGTATTTTATTCTTTTTGTAGCAATTGTGAATGGCAGTTGGTTCTTGATTTGGCTTTCTTTAAGTCTGTTATTGGTGTAGACGAATGCCTGTGATTTTTGCACATTGATTTTATATCCTGAGACTTTGCTGAAGTTGCTTATCAGTTTCAGGAGTTTTTGGGCTGAGGCGATGGGGTCTTCTAGGTATACTATCATGTCATCTGCAAATAGAGACAATTTGGTTTCCACCTTTCCTATTTGAATACCCTTTATTTCTTTTTCTTGCCTGATTGCTCTGGCTAGAACTTCCAGTACTATATTGAATAGGAGTGGTGAGAGAGGGCATCCTTGTCTAGTGCATTCCTAGGTATTTTATTCTCTTTGTAGCAATTGTGAATGGCAGTTCATTCTTGATTTGGCTCTCTTTAAGTTGTTATTGGTGTATAGGGATGCTTGTAATTTTTGCATATTGATTTTATATCTGAGACTTTGCTGAAGTTGTTTATCAGTTTCAGGAGTTTTTGGGCTGAGATGATGGGGTCTAGATATACTAACATGATATACTACACTAGATATACTCTAGATATACTATCATGTCGTCTGCAAATAGAGACAATTTGGCTTCCTCCTTTCCTATTTGAATATCCTTTATTTCTTCTTCTTGTCTGATTGATCTGGCTAGAACTTCCAGTACTATACTGAATAGGAGTGGTGAGAGAGGGCATCCTTGTCTAGTGCCTGATTTCAAAGGGAATGCTTCCAGTTTTTGCCCATTCAGTATGATATTGGCTGTTGGTTTGTTGTAAATAGCTTTTATTATTTTGAGATACGTTTCATCAATACTGAGTTTTTTGAGGGTTTTTTAGCATAAAGCGCTGTTGAATTTTGTCAAAGGCCTTCTCTGCATCAATTGAGATAATCATGTGGTTTTTGTTTTGGTTCTGTTTATATGGTGAATTACGTTTATAGACTTGTGTATGTTGAACCAGCCTTGCATCTCCAGGATGAATCTTACTTGGTCATGATGGATAAGCTTTTTGATGTGCTGTTGCAATCGGCTTGCCAGTATTTTATTGAAGATTTTTACATCTATGTTCATCGTGGATATTGGCCTGAAGTTTTCTTTTCTTGTTGAGTCTCTGCTAGGTTTTGGTATCAGATGATGTTGGTCTCATAAAATGATTTGGGAAGGATTCCCTCTTTTTGGATTATTTGGAATAGTTTCAGAAGGAATGGTACCAGCTCCTCTTTGTGTGTCTGGTAGAATTCGGCTGTGAACCCACCCCTGGGCTTTTTTTGTGTGGTAGGCTCTGAATTGCTACCTCAACTTCAGACCTTGTTATTGGTCTATTCATAGTTTCAGCTTCCTCCTGGTTTAGGCTTGGGAGGACACAGGAGTCCAGGAATTTATCCATTTTTTCCGGGTTTACTAGTTTATGTGCATAGAGTTGTTTGTAATATTCTCTGATGATGGTTTGAATTTCTATGGAATCTGTGGTGATTTCCCCTTTATCGTTTTTTATTGCATCTATTTGGTTATTCTCTCTTTTCTTTTTTATCAGTCTGGATAGTGGTCTGTCTATTTTGTTGATCTTTTCAAAAAACCAGCTCTTGGATTTATTGATTTTTTGAAGGGTTTTTCGTGTCTCTATCTCCTTCAGTTCTGCTCTGATCTTAGTTATTTCTTGTCTTCTGCTGGGTTTTGAGTTTTTTTGATCTTGCTCCTCTAGCTCTTTCAATTTTGACGATGGGTGTCAATTTTGGATCTCTCCACTCTTCTCATGTGGGCACTTATTGCTATATATTTTCCTCTAGAGACTGCTTTAAATGTGTCCCACAGATTCTGGTACATTGTGTCTTCATTCTCGTTGGTTTCAAAGAACTTCTTTATTTCTGCCTTCATTTCATTGTTCATCCAATAAATATTCAAGAGCCAGTTGTTCAGTTTCCATTGAAGCTGTGTGCTTCTGAGTTAGTTTCTGAATTCTGAGTTCTAACTTGATTGCACTATGGTCTGAGAGAGTGTTTGTTATTATTTCAGTTGTTTTGCATTTGCTGAGGTGTGCTTTACTTCCAATTATGTGGTCAATTTTAGAGTAGGTGTGATGTGGTGCTGAGAAGAATGTATATTCCGTGGATTTGGGGTGGAGAGTTCTGTAAATGTATATCAGGTTTGCTTGTTCCAGGTCTGAGTTCAAGTCCTGGATATTCTTGTTAATTTTCTGTCTGGTTGTTCTGTCTATTGACAGTGGAGTGTTAAAGTCTCCCACTATTATTGTGTGGGAGTCTAAGTCTCTTTGTAAGTCATTAAGAACTTGCCTTATATATCTGGGTGCTCCTGTATTGGGTCGATATATATTTAGGATCATTAGCTCTTCTTGTTGTATCGATTCTTTTACCATTATGTAATGTCCTTATTTGTCTCTTTTGATCTTTGTTGGTTTCAAGTCTATTTTATCAGAGACAAGAATTGCAACTCCTTTTTTTTGCTCTCCATTTGCTTGGTAAATCTTCCTCCATCCCTTTATTTTGAGCCTTTGTGTATCCTTGCATGTGAGATTGGTTTCCTGGATACAGCACACCGATGGGTTTTGGCTTTTTATCCAATTTGCCAGTCTGTGTCTTTTGATTGGTGCATTTAGCCTATTTACATTTAGGGTTAGTATTGTTATGTGTGAATTTGATATTGTCATTTTGATGCTAGCTGGATGTTTTGCCTGTTAGTTAATGGAGATTCTTCATTTTGTTGATGCTCTTTAGCATTTGGTATGTTTTTGGAATGGCTGATACTAGTTGTTCCTTTCTATGTGTAGTGCCTCTTTCAGGAGCTCTTGTAAAGCAGGCCTGGTGGTGACAAAAATCTCTGAATACTTGCTTGTTTGCAAAGGATTTTATTTTTCCTTCACTTATGAAGCTCAGTTTGGCTGGATATAAATTCTAGGTTGAAAGTTCTTTTCTTTAAGGATATTGAATATTGGCCCCCTCTCTCTTCTGGCTTGTAGGGTTTCTGCCGAGAGATCTGCCATGAGCCTGATGGGTTTCCCTTTGGGTGACCCGACCTTTTTATCTGGCTGTCCTTAGCATTTTCTCCTTCATTTCAACCCTGGTGAATCTGACGATTATGTGCCTTCGGGTTGCTCTTCTTGAGGAATATCTTTGTGGTGTTCTCTGTATTTCCTGGGCTTGAATATTGGCCTGCCTTGCTAGGTTGGGGAAATTTTCCTGGATAATATCCTGAAGAGTATTTTTCAGCTTGGATTGATTCTCTTCATCACATTCAGGTACACCTATCAAACGTAGATTAGGTCTCTTCCCATAGTCCCACATTCCTTGGAGACTTTGATCATTCCTTTTTGTGCTTTTTTTCTCTAATCTTGGCTTCTCATTTTATTTCATTGAGTTGATCTTCGACTTCTGATATTCTTTCTTCTGCTTGGTCAGTTCAGCTCTTGAAACTTGTGCATGCTTTGTGAAGTTCTCGTGTTTTGTTTTTCAGCTCCTTCAATTCACTCATATTCCTCACTAAGTTGTCCATTCTTTTTATCATTTCCTCAAATCTTTTTTCAAGGTTCTTAGTTTCTTTGCATTGATTTAGAACATGTTCTTTTAGCTCAGGAAAGTTTCTCATTACCCACCTTCTGAAGTCTGATTCTGTCATTTCATCACAGTCATTCTCTGTCCAGCTTTGTTCCCTTGCTGGTGAGGAGCTTTGGTCCTTTGTAGGAGGCGAGGTGTTCTGGTTTCAGGTGTTTTCCTCCTTTTTGTGCTGGTTTCTTCCCATCTTTGTGGATTTATCCACCTGTCGTCTGAGTAGTTGCTGATTTTCCGATTGGGTCTCTGAGTGGACGTCCAGATTGTTGATGATGAAGTATTTCTGTATCTTAGTTTTCCTTCTAACAGTCTGGCCCCTCTGCTGTAGGACTGCTGAGGTCCACTCCAGGCCCTGCTTGCTGGGGGAACTCCTGTAGCAGCTGCGGAACCATGAGGGTTGCTACCAGATTCTTCTTCTGCTATCTTTGTCCCTGAATGATGCCCTCCAAATGTCAGTCTGATCAATCCTTTGTGAGGTGACTCTTTGGATATGCGGGGGTCAGGGACCTGTTTGAGGAGACAGTCTGCACTTTATAGGAGCTCAAGTGCTGAGCTGTGAGCTCCGTTGTTCATTCAGGGCTGCTAGGCAGGTACATTTAAGTCTGCTGCAGCAGAACTCATAAAGCCCCTTTTTTTCTCCTCAGCTGCTCTGTCCTAGGGAGTTAGGGCTTTATGAGTATCTGTTGTACTGTTCTGCCCAGCGAGGAGGCAGTCTAGTCACTGCCTGGCTGTACTGGCTATGCTGAGCTGCCGTGGGCTCCGCCCTGTCACTGTGGGCTCTGCCCTGTTGCTGTAGGCTCTGCTCTGCCACCATGGGCTCCTCCCTGCCGTCGTGGGCTCCACCCTGCTGCCAGGTGTAATTCCCTGTAGTCCTGTTTATATGGGTGTGGTTAGAACTGCGGTGGCGATGGTGGCCCGCCTCTGTAGTGGCGGACTCTCTCTGTTATGGCGGGTTGCCTTGGCAATGGCAGGCTGCATCAGCAATGGTAGAGTACCTCCATAGGGGTCGGGTGCCTCGGTAATGGCAGACACCCCTCCCCCACCGAGCTGCACTGTCCTGGGTTCAGCTGTGCTTGCCGTGAAACTCTCAACCCCGAGCATTTCCAATTGCTGTTTTGTTTGTTTTTGTGGGGGTGCGACCCACTGAGCCTGATCACCTGGCTCCCTGCCTCAGAGTCCTTTTTTTCTTTTTTTAAGTTGAACGGTTGACTCTCTCCCAGGTGTTCCAGTCACCTGCTGCAAGGGTGCTGGGATCTGTGTGATTTCCTGTGCAGCGACCCACTGCGCTGGCTCAAACAACATTGCTGCCCAGAAATCTCCTGGCCTGGCTTTCTGTTTAAGTCCCATTTAATCAGATGAATGCGCTAATCTGCCTTCCCAAATCTCCAATTGCCGGTTTAACAGGGCAACCAAACCAGTGTATTTTGTATGGAGTGCCGTTGCGCTGCGGCCCTGGCCCAAACAGCCGTGCTGGCCCAAACAGCTGTGCCGGCCCAAACTGCTGTGCCTTTGGCCCATGGGGCTCCTACACCTGGGAATCTCCTGGTCTGTGGGCAATAAAGATCCATCTGGAAATGCAGCATCCACTCATCCTCTGCGATTTCACTGGGAGCTGCAATCCTGAGTTGGTCCTACAGTGCCATCATCCCTCAAATACAAAAAATCTCTCTTTTTTTAATGTTAGAACCAAGGCAAAAAAGGAGTGGGGTGCACGAAACCTTCTTTCCAGAGTCACCAGAGTAGCGAGAGCTCTAGAAGCCAGTGGGAGTGAGCACATTCAAAACACAGGGTTTGAGGTTACCGGTCAATGGTGGCTATTTCCTCTCTTCTGTAACTGGGCTGTCCATCTTGGGCAGCTTCAGGGTTGTGATGGGTCTTCAGACATTTGGGTGGCTTGGACACAGATCAGTTGGAGAGGGCTTCCGGGCTCCTCAGTAGGCCTGAGTGGCAAAACTTGCCAAATCATACTTCTGGGGGGATCTTGATTCAAAGGGGCTCCATTTAGCTGATGAATTTCTATTCTTTTATCTCTCCTTTCAGAATCTACAGTGCTAGGATTGGGCCAGGTAAGGCTGTGGAAGAACCGGAGGTGAAGTAGCCTTTGGGCCTCTGCTTAGGGGAAGAATAAGGGATGCTGTTTGGGGTGGACTGGGCTGATGCAGGCTGCTTCTCTTCTTTTGTTATCTCTCTATTCTGTGGCTTTAGTTTCTGTTATCCTGCTGTCACAGAGCTGCCTGTGGCCAGAAGTCCAGCACTAAACAGGCTCCAGGGACCCAAAGCTCCCAGGAGGATGTGGCACAGTTTGGACCAAAGCTATGGTGAGAGCTGTGGTGATATGAAAGGTCTCCAGGATGGACAAGGGAACATTGGCTGCTGGGCTGGCCAGCAGCCTTGGTGATTAAGCCTCCCCCAAATAGCTTTAAGAATGAATTAAATAATAACAGTTATTCATGTAGTGTCTTCTATTTGAAGACACTTCTAAGTGCTTTGCATTCCATCAGAGAGACTTCTAATTAATTACCCAATATCCATCCCCCCTTTTGCCTTTATCCCCCATATTGTTGGGGGAGGCACTGTGTCCAGCTAAAGTCCTAACTTTTGTGGCCCTCCTTGAAGATAGGTATGGGCAAAGGATTAGAAACAAAAGTTGTTGGGTGGGCATCTAAAAAATCTCATTAAAGGGAGTTAACTCAACTAGGGGGGCAGGCTTCTTTTTCTCCTTCCCTTTTCTTTCTTCTTTTTGTCTAAAATGCAAATGTGTTGGAGCTGCTGCAACCATCTTATGATTATAAGGCAATCTTGATGATGGAAGCCACATGCAAAATAAAGCTGGAAACTGGGACATCCATGATGCTATGAAGTCCCCTTTCTAGTCCTGAACAGCTACCACTAGATTTAATACTGTCTGAAGAAAAATCAACCTCTACTTTAAGATGCTATTATTTGAATTTTTTTTTGTTATGCACAGCTGGCTTAATCCTGGAACATACACATTCTTTCATTGAGTCCTCACAGCAGTTCTGAATGATAGGTTTTATTACACTGATTTTATAGATCAGGAAATGGAGGCTCCAATAGGTTAAATAACTGGCCCTAAATCACAGACCTAGAAAGTAACAGAGCTAAGATTTGATCTTGGGTCAATCTGATCTCAAGTCCATGATCTTTCCATGTCGCTCCTCTTTTCATAAGGTAGTTAATGGCGATGGCACATTCTGTACTAATCCATCATATGGACTGCTCTTGCTGTCCAAATGTGCCTCAGTTCTTCAGGCTCACCATTGCTATGTTTGACCATGCCATCTTGAGTGGAGAGTGAATCGATCATTTGTTTGGATCCTTCTGACCTTAGTCCCAGTTACTTCTATGGTCCTCCTAGCTTAATTTATTTATTATATTTTTACACTGTAGCTCTTAGATCTTATATGGTCCTCCTATCTTTTTTTTTTGAGACAGAGTTTTGCTCTTGTTGCTCAGGCTGGAGTGCAGTGGCATGATCTTGGCTCACTGCGACCTCTGCCTCCCGGGTTCAAGTGATTCTCCTGCCTCAGCCATCTGAGTAGCTGGGATTACAGGCATGTGCCATCATGCCTGGCTAATTTTGTATTTTTAGTAGATTGGTCAGGAGAAGAAGCCTGACCAGTCTTCTCCATGTTGGTCAGGCTGGTCTTGAAGTCCCGACCTCAGGTGATCTGCCCACCTCAGCCTTCCAAAGTGCTGGGATTACAGGTGTGAGCTACTGTGCCTGGCCTTGTCCTCCTAGCATAACTCTACCCCCAACTCCCCTGTCACTCACTCATTCATAAATGTCTGTTGGAAATGGATAATCTAGATTCTACCTGGACCATACGAGCAGGAGTAATTCAAAGAAGGTAAGTCATAAGCTTGGGCCCTGGGCTTCCCAAGCTCATATATATATATTTGAAACAGAGGCATCTCACTCTATCACACAGGCTGGAGTGCAGTAGCATGATCTTGGTTCACTGCAACCTCTGCCTCCTGGGTTCAGGTGATTCTCCTGCTTCAGCCTCCTGAGTAGCTGGGATTACAGGTGTGCACCACCATGCTTGGCTGTATTTTTTATTTTTAGTAGAGATGTGGTTTCACCATTTTGTCCGTGTTGGTCTTGAACTCCTGACCTCAAGTGATCCACCTGCTTCAGCCTCCCAAAGCGCTGGGATTAGAGGCATGAGCCACCACGCCCGGCCCCAAGCTCCTAAATCTTGTTTGAATCGTTTATTAGCCATATCTCTTTCTCTTTTTTTCCAGCTTAGTGGCCATATCAGCAAATGTGAAGGTTGATTTACAGTTTGTACTTTGTGCACTCTTTGAAGTAGAATGAGAAATTGAAAGGCTTCTGTCAAGCTCATTCATTCACAGACACATTGAAGATCAAATTAATCTCAAAGCACTTATGGGCTCTTTAAAGTTTCTGAGTTTTGCTTTATAAATCTATAGTGATCTTTATGGCATAATATTCATTTCAAGCTAAGGCACTGAAAACTGTGAAATATAATCTTTATATAAAAATTCTGAGATGAAATACATCATAGAAAAGGAAATTAAGCTCTGAATGGAGGAACCCCAAACTGCTTAATAAATACAATAAATGTAATCATTCAGAGACAACTAACCAAAAGGGCTTAGATCGTAGAATGCTGTAACTTAGAGATTACCTGGTCCAGGCCTCTTATTTTAGAGATGAAAAAACTGAGGCCTGGAGAGGATATGTGGCAATGACTGAAGATACTTTGGGTTGTTTCAACTGAGTGGTGCTACTGGCTTCTAGTGGGGGGAGGCCAGGACTGTTGGTAGACATCCGACAATGCACAGGACAGACCTCCATCCCCCAGGGAATTAGCTGGTCCATAATGTCAATAGTGGTGAGGTTAAGAAACCCTGATGCAGAAGGAAAACTATCAGATTTAGACTAGGATGAAATTTCAGGGATTACTTTTTTACCTGATAAACATGTTATAAAAAGAAGTTAGTATTTCCTCATCGTATATCTACTTGGACCAAGACTGAACACTTCTAGATACTTGTTTTTAGAAATACCATGACTCATGAGAGAGTTGTCAACAACTCAGTGTTTTCCACCTTTGAGAAAGACTGTTCCAGTGAAAGTCACTTATGGAACACAGTATGAACCTTGGACTATTGAACCCGGTTCAAACAGTCTCATGGGAAACCCCCTTAAACAGATAAAGTCCACCTTGCATCTTTTGGATGTGAATCATTGCAAGGCCCTCTCCTCTGCCCCTCCTTTCCCCCTCCAGGTAATATCGTCACCAAATTCCAAGCTCCTCATGCTTCACTAAATATTTAGCCCCTTCACTCTTGACGTTTTCTTACTACGTGCAGCCTGTTATCATTTCCATGTTACCAATGGGGAGAGCTAAGTAGCTCTCTAAAACTTGTGGTAAATTTACTGACTTTTGAATACACTACTTAATCTGTGTTTACAAAGTGCTTTATGTATGTTCTTATTTGTGCAGTTTATTGTAACTAAGTGAGTTTTCACTTGGAGGTGGGAGAACTGGTTATTCTATTCATTTCTCTGTGAAATCCTGTTTTTCCAAGTCTAGAAGCTTTGACTCTGCTACTTTAGGCCTTTAAAGATAGAGAAACAAGGTTATAAAGCAGCATAGTGAGATGGTCACACTGTAGGTTATGCCAAATTTCACAAATTTGGTGTTCTAGCTCATTCATGTTGCATGTAATGCCTTCAAAAGTGTCCTATCTTTGTCTTCTAGAACCTTTGAACCTACACAGTTCTGCCTCCTGGGAACTCGAAGATTTGGCTGTCTCTGAGGAGCAGTAGGGGTAGGTAAATGTACTTGAGGGATAATGCAGGATTTCACTTCAGAATGAAGAGAATTCTTCCTACCTCAGCCCTCACTTGAGAGTGAATCTGCATGAAACCATCTCTTGCCCACAGCTGCAAGTGCTTCTCAATCGGAACTCTTCACTTCCTTGCCTCTCCTCAGCAGAGGCAGAGGCAGTCCCTGCCACCTACAAGGAGGATGCTGTCAGCAGGGGGCCCTTTGCTTGGAGTGACCCACACAGCCTTAGAGCAGGAGGATGAAGAGGCAGCCCACACATGTCTTCGCCACTCAGAGACACTTGTTAAAACCCCATGGAATAGATTATTTCTGGGACTCACTTCCTGTCACATTTATTAAAGAACTAAACACCACATAATGACTTTTTTTTTTTTTTAAAAAAGCAGAAAGCATGCAATAAAGATTAATCTAATTGCGGTGACGCTTTGAAGGTTTCATGTTGTAAATCAGCAGTGCAGGGGTGACTTTGGGTGGCAGGCTCTTGGAAGGCAGTTAAAGTGCCAGGGGAAGGGGAAAGGCAGTCTAAGCTTAAACAGGAAACACTGTGGGTGTCTCTCTAGGCTCCGGTCTGGGACCAGATTCTGGAAAAGCTTAAAATCAAGGTGAGGACAAACTGGATGAGAAGTTAACTGTGTTTGCATTAGTTGGTAGTGGGCTTATTCCAAAGAAATGGAAGGCGTTTTCCTCCTCCTCTGGAGAGGATATAACCAGGACCTTAGTCTAGAGGCCTCTGCTTCTTTGGCCTGGGGGTGGTTAAGGTGTCTTCCCTAACCTCTTTGCTCCCTGAGGCAGTGAGGATCAGACTCAGAGTGAGGGGAGCTGCTTGATTGGAAGGAGAAATGAGCTCTTGGTGGTACTGAGAGGATGTTGGTGTTGCAGGTTCTGCACATGGTGGGCCTCTGCCCCGCTCACCAACTGAAGAAAGTTGGGTGTGAGGTAAACTGCTTGGGAGCTTCAACAAAGATCCCTGGAAACACAATTCATCTGCCTCCTGATTTTGCCAAGGGCCTCAGCCTGGCCTGCACTACCTGCTAACATAATCTTTGCCTCTGGTTTGACAAAGCATGGTTGGCTTATGAAAATGTATCCCGGGCATGCAGCTCACATCTCTTTGAATATCTTCCTTTTCCTAATCAAAACCCAGAGAAGCATTCAGCTGCTCAGAGGCTGGGCAGAAGCACTGACACTTTAATCTGGAGCCATGGTACATTATTAGCACTCTGCTCACCCTTTCATTCATTTGCTTTTCTTGCAGAAGAAGCTGCCTGTACAATTTTTTTTTGCTGAGAATGATAAATGGGCTTGGCATTTCCCACTCTCATTTTTTTTGCATGGTCTGTGAATGCACTTGGATTTTCTAATTTTCGGATACAACATGTCCAGATGTGTATGAATGAGAAGGTGCAAATGTCCTGATGAGTCCAATTTTCCTGGAGAGATTTCTGCAATAATATAGTCATGGAGCCCAAATTGTGAAACACACAAGGAAATAGAACAGAGACAGAGTTTTCTCTTCCTTAAAAAAGAGATCACAATCAGCTCATTCTGTATATTGCTTTGATCCTATTTACCCTTCCACTGGGGCCAGGTGACAGTGAAGGTCATTGTGGCAGCCGAAGTTTCTTTATATAGCCATGTGTGTCTCTCTGTAAAATTTGAAGCCTTGACAAATTGTCCATATGCCTTCAAAAACGCAAGCTGTGGTGGTGTAACCGTGGTGTGGAGTCCCTATTAAAGTACACACATATCAGCAAGCTCCAATATAAAGCCACTGGAATCCCAAAAGGATGTGATTACTTTCAAGCAAAGGGCTTCCCTGTGAACCACATTTAAAGTGATTAATACTGCTGCTGTGACTTGAGGTACTAGTGCTAAAGCACATATACTTTAGATTACAAGAGTAATGCAACTGCTTTTTTTTTTTTTAAATGAGGAGAAGGGGAAAGGCACAGGCTTCCTACTGCAAAGACTTTTCTGTTGGAATACTGAGAAATAATTCAGAAACAAGGGTCAGAATTTTTGTGTGTAATCACATAGGAGGCTAAGCTCTCATGCAAGATGAATGTAAGTAATTGAGAGAGTACGTTTTCTCTTTTTCCCCAGATCTAAATGGGCAAGAGAAATGTATTCTTTTGGGGGATGGGTGAAGAGCAGCAGAAGATGTTTGCATAGAACTGAACTGTGGTGAGCCCTGGTAAATTTCTAGTGGCGATATGTTAATTGTTGTGGTTGTAAATAGGGACCATCTGTTTTACAATTATTATTATAGCAAGCATATTCCCTATCATTCATGTGCTTCAAGTTTTTTATTTTTAAGCAGGATCAAGATGGAAGATTTTTGGTTGCATTTACAGGGCTCAAGTTAAGCTTATATTAAATCAAGCTGAGACTGATTTGGGGCTTTGCCTAATGCTTGAAGGCATGCAAAATAAACATTATGAATGCCACAATAGGGGGCCATAATATATTTTCTCATAAAGTTCTATATAGCTATATGTTGTGTAGACAGTTTGTTCTGTGTAACAGACAAACAACGAGAGAAAATAGTCTCTATGATGACATTACTGGGGATTAAAAAAGGCAAGGAAGACCCAAAACAAGTAGTTAAAGATGAAATCTGAAAGATCTTGCCTTTGTATTAGAGCTCTTTTTTTTTGTTTCTTTTTCTTTTCTCTCTCTTTTTTTTTTAGCATTTGAGTGAGAGGGAGAAAAAGGAGGAAGGCCCTATTAAAACAAGCCAACAAATTCCCAAAGCCAACACATATTAGTGAAATGTGAAACATCTCTGTTTTTCTGGCTTTGCCCCAGTTTTCCCTCTCTGAGTACTTCTGAACATCTGAAATTTAGGTTACTGGTTACTTTACTCATAAACTGGAGTCCATAATGATATATTTACCCCAGGGTCAATTTCAAAAGAATCTTAGTGGGGAAGCATAAAACTGAAACTGTAATAATTGAGATTATTAAAACATCGAGAGGCTGGGCGTGGTGGCTCACGCATATAACCCCAGCACTTTGGGAGGCCGAGGCGGGTGGATCACGAGGTCAAGAGATTGAGACCATCCTGGTCAACATGGTGAAACCCCGTCTCTACTAAAAATACAAAAATTAGCTGGGCATGGTGGCACGTGCCTGTAGTCCCAGCTACTCCGGAGGCTGAGGCAGGAGAATTGCTTGAACTCAGGAGGTGGAGGTTGCGGTGAGCCGAGATCACGCCATTGCACTCCAGCCTGGGTAACAAGAGTGAAACTCCGTCTCAAAAAAAAAAAAAAAAAAAATCAAGAAATGAGATATTTAAAGGTATCTATGATATCTAGATATTTACGTTGGGGTGCCAAGTAAGCTGCCTTAGGTGGACAAAGATTTCCACAAACAAGGTTAGACTTTAGAGACAACTTCCTGCCCACGTTGATTGTGACAATTTCAATAGGTTACCTAGAGGATAGTAAAAGGACGTTTCTTGAAACTGATAGAAAATAAACTGAACAGGAAAATGAACCCCCATATTTCTCTGAAGCATTTAAGTACGTTCATTCCTAAGAGCTTTGAAATAAACTAGATGATCCTTGCTGTCTCAGTAAATCCTTCCCATTCCTCTTCACTTCTCTTGCTTGCTCTAAGTCAGCACTGCCCAAAAGCCCTTTGTGTGGCATTCATGTTCTGTATCTGTGCTGTCCAACATGGTAGCCCCTAGTCACATGTACCTATCAAGCATTTAAACATAGCTAGTGCAACTACATTGGAAATGAA
The DNA here is from genome assembly GCF_049354715.1 of Callithrix jacchus. Lineage (NCBI taxonomy): Eukaryota > Metazoa > Chordata > Mammalia > Primates > Cebidae > Callithrix > Callithrix jacchus. The sequence goes on along the minus strand of NC_133512.1, from coordinate 75,182,275 downwards.
TGACACTTAATTTTTATTAACCTACATTTGAATATCCAACAGAGGTCCTGGTGATAGATATTGGAATACTGTTTCCGTGAAAGGCTTTACGATCAGTCAGCAATGGTAGGATTTCAAAAGACAGTTGATGATGTGGTACAAGGGAGGGACTGCTGGAGGAGGAGGGTGTCATGGTGTGGCCAAGGGGGTTCGTATGTGATTCGAATCAGTGAAGTAGTACTACCTGAGGGAGGAGGCTTCTGTGGTCCTATACCTAGAATTATCAATCATCAAATCAGGAAAGGCCTCTTAGTTTCCAGGGATGTGAGGGCCTCAGACTCTGCAATGAAGCATAGACATTGTTTTTGTCCTCAGCTATCTCCCAGTCTGAGAGAGATGAACAAAGTAAAGTGTATGCTATGTACCTAAACACAAACAAATAAGCATTTAGGGGACTGGGGAAAGGATGAATGCCAGAGACTGTATTGAAGGGGAAGGTTGTTTAAAAATGTGATGTTTACATTAGAAAACTTCCCAACGAACAAGAAAGCCCTGCTTTTTTATGGGCTGGGTCAAGGCAGCAGTTTGAGAAGGTGAATCAGATGAGGAGAAAAAGGGAGTAGGCCCTTGTGGGCTGAATGAAATGAGGTGAGGTTGAAAAAAAACTGAGGTTGAGTCTTTGATCAACATATAAATATTGACTGCCCAGCACTGTATAGATACTGTTTGGGGATACAGGGTACTGGACATGGTTCACCCTCAGGGAAATTATAACACAAAGACTGGCAAAGCAGGCCTTGCTGAGCAAAGATAAATAGCAATACCAAGAAATACTCCAATAAAGTGAGTGGAGAGGCAGAAGCAGGGAGAGATCCTTGTGGGCTGGGATGGCTGGGGTGTGTGAAATGGGCCTTGAAGAATTTGCCTGGGTGGAAAAGAGGGGGAGAAGAGAAGAAGGTTTGCAGGGGAGCTCCAGAACAACTGGAAGAGCTAGTAGTTTGGAAGTTAAGGTGGTCACAGTCAGAAGTGTGTGCTTAACCCAGAGGACTGTAGAAACCCAGAAGACACAAGGTTCATGAGGCAGGCTTGGAAAATGGATTTTCTTGACAAATACATTGGAGTTAAACCAGCCCTAGGCTGGGAGGTGAGCAGGGAGGAGTTAACTGAGGCAGGGTGAGATGTTTCCATACCTGGACAAAGGCTGGTTAGACCTGAGCTCTTTGCCATATTGAGTGGCCTGAAAATGAAACTGCTCAGCTCTGACAGTCACTGTGTGCCTTTGAAAGCAGGGTTTGAAGTTCATTTTGTAAGTGAGTTGCCACCCAAATCACTGCAGAAATTTCGGATGGGGCTTAAGAGATTAAATCCAGTATCTCCTTTATGCAACTGCTCATAGTAATTGAAAGAAGGATTCTGAAACCATGGTTACCATAGAGGACTAAAATTAAGACCAAAGGTGAGGATTTAGAATCCAAGAAAATAGAATGGGTTCAAGCTAGAGCTCACACTTACACTTTGTATAAACTATCTGATTATCTTTCGTAAATGCATCCTTTTATGAAGCAATCTCAGGAGCCAGCATAGTGGTTCTTGCATCCCCAAAGCTTTGTGCAGAGCCTCAGATCCTGATTAGCAGGAGGGAATCCTGCTAAGCTAAAAGGAAACTAGGTTTCTGTAACAGGTATGAGATTTTTAGGTATCATTTTTTACCTAGATTGATTATTGATGCCCCAAATGGGTCTAATTATGGGAAAAGCTTAGAATCTACTGGCAAATGTTGCTGTAAAACAACAACAGTTTTTACAAGGCCCAGTTCTTCAAGTTGTCCTTTTGGGATGGGATCTCCATCTTGTACTCACAATGAAGATCAAACTGTTGTAGAGTGTCCTAGCATAGGTGACAGGAAGCACACAATCAGGCTAATTCTCATTGTTAAAGGGACGCTGGTCTATATGGAATGTGGTGGTCAGCTATAGGAAGGAGGCATTTTGTCTGTCATCCTGAATGAGCAAAGCAGTTCCTCATTCTTCAAAGGAGAAAGAGAGAGGGATCTTGAGCTTCTTTGCCCCAGTGCTGATAGGAGGCAGTTCGCAACCTTCCTGTGTCTCCCAACAAACCATGACTGCAATTGCCATGAGATGACCAGATCCAGGAGAGAATCAAGGGCATGAGACTCTGCTGTGTGGGGTGGGGTGGGGGTGGGCACAGGGGAGAGCTCAGCTGAATTAAAAGAAGGGGATATCCGAGAGAGAGGTGGCATTTAGTTAAAACCTCTGAACAGAGGAGAAAAGGGTGGAACTGGAAGAATTCTTTGTCCCCTTTGGGTAAATCATTAAAATGAAAAATTTAAAATGTACAGATTTAGCTTCCCTCATATCACTGCTCAAGTGGTCTTCTTGTCTTTTTAAGAATTTGATTTTTGAAATAGGGCACACATTCAGAAGAGTGTACAAAATACAAATGCACAGTTTAACAAAGAATTATAAAGTGAACACTGTGTAACAACCAGCCAGCTCAAGAAATAGGACATTGCCAGCATCCTGGAAACCCCACATGCCCCTCCCCAGTCACATGCCCTTCTCTTCCTGCTGGGGGTAATCACTATTGACTGACTTTTGATGGCAACAGCAGGCCCTTTGGAGCCGCCTGCCATCATGCTGGCTGTAGCAAGGAGGCACGGTGGGAGCTGCATGCCCCTTGGAGCCAGCAGGAGCTAGGACAAGCGGGAGCCCCACTCCTTCTGAGTTGGAGTGGGAGCTCCCTGGGGGCCTCTGTAGCTGTCCAAGCCATGGCTGTGGATTCAGTCATCCTAGGGCTCTTGGGGTTGGGGAGCAGATGGGGAGTCCCACTTTCCTGGGCATAGCTGTAGCCGCCCAAACCATGGCTGCAGACCTGGGCCTCCAGCTCCACAGAACAGGTGGGAGCCCAGTTACAGCTGCAGCTGCCACAGACTTCCCCAAACTGCAGTTGTGGATCCAGGCATCCCTGCACTACTGGGGGCCTGGGAAGGCCCCCCCGCCCTTGCAGGCTTGAAAGTGCCTGCTCCTGCTGCCTGGCTTCTCCCTGCTGTCAGCACCTGCTCTGATGTCAGAGTAAAGTCAGGGCCAAGCCCAGGGACTGTTGTAGCCCAGTTGAGTGTGCACACACTCAGGGCAGTACTGACACACCAGCCCCCTGCTTTGCCCCCTCTGGACTTCAGACACTGATGAGCATAGGGGGAAACCTGAGAGGCAGCTGAGGGCAGCTTGGTGCTGACCTGCAGGTGCTACTTGGCACCTACAGTCTGGATGTCTTGAAAGGTAGAGGGAGGCAGGTTGTGGGCAGAAGGGGGTGGGTCCCCAGTGAGGTCTCACCTTCAGGTCACGGAGGCCCTGAAGGCTGGGAGCCAGGCTGCCAATTCCATGGACCTGAGTAGGAACTTGTAGTGCCTTTTCTGGGATGGACCAATCAGCATGTACTTCCTCCCCTCTGAGGCCCACAAAAGCTCTGGGCTCAGCCACAGCTGAGCAGATGTTGGATGACCAGCTGTAAAGAGGAGCAACCCACTCTGAGGCCTCCTGTCTGCTCAGAGCTGCAGAGATGATGGAGAGATGACAGGGAGATGATGGGTCAACCAGCTGCAGAGAGGAGCTACCCTCTCTGTTGACAGCTGAACACTTGTTGGGATGACTTGCCTACCAGAGAGGAGGCATCCTCTCTGCTAGGAGGTGAACACATGTGAGGACACCTGGCTGTGGAAAGGAGCTGCTCCCTGCAGGCATCCTCTGAGCTGTTCTATTGCTGGTTAAAGCTCCTTTTCATCTTGCTCACCCTCTACTTGTATGCATACCTCATTCTTCCTGGTTGCAGGACAAGAACCTGGGACCCACTGAATGGTGAGGCTAAAAGAGATATAACACAAACAGGTCTGAGACATACCCCTTGCTTGCTATGTTTTGGGTGAAGAGAAGGAAAGAAGAGCTGTGGTCCTTTGGGGATCCCAGATGTGGGAGCTACCCGAGTCAGGACTATGACTCCTTCTTTGGGGCCCTGCAATTCCTGGCATATCTAAGCTTTTGGGCACCACTGTATTCTCTGGTGCAGCTGTGGAAGCTGCTTGTGGTATGCCTGATCTGGCCACAGCCTCACAGAGAGCTGGTACCTGGAGTTGCCCTCCCTTCTGCAGCAGCTTGCTTGTCTGACTGTGCACAGTAGCTGGACCCCACTCTCACTCACACACCTCTTGCCATTCCATGCCCGACTTGCCCTCAGCAGGCATGGGACCCAGGCTGGTGGCATGAACCAAGGGCAGCCTGCCAGGCCAAGTAGGTGAAACAAGCCCAGAGGGCATGAGCAAAACTCAGGCAAAGGCACCACTGGACACAGAAGTTTCTAGCCAGAAGAGTGATGCCCCAAGGATCCCATAATGCTTTTATAACCATCACTTCCTTGGGTTTCTTTATGGGGTTACCAGTTATTTACATACCCAACAATATGCTGAATTCAATTTTTGATCTTAGAGTAATACTGTATGTATTCTTTATTTTTATTTTTTTGGAACAGGATCTCACTCTGTTGCTAGGCTGCAGTGCAGTGGTGCCATCCTGGCTCACTGCAGCCCCAACCTTCTGCAGCTCAAGTGATCCTCCCTCCCCAGTGATCCTCCCACCTCAGCCTCTCTAGTAGCTGGCACCACAGTTGTACACTCTCACATCCATCTAATTTTTTTTTAAATGGGTCTTGCTCTGTCGCCCAGGCTGGAGTGCAGTGGTGCAATCTCAGTTCACTGTGACCTGTGCTTCCCCTCCTGCCTCAGTGTTCTGAGGAGCTGGGATTACAGGTGCCTGCTACCTCACCTGGCTAATTTTTGTAATTTTTTTTTAGTAGAGATGGGGTTTTGCTATGTTGGCCAGGCTGGTCTTGAACTCCCGACCTCAAATGATCTGCCCACCTAGGCCTCCTGAAGTGCTGGGATTACAGGCATAAGCCTCCTCTCTCCGCGTAATTAAAAAAAAATTTTTTTGTAGACATGGGGGTTACACTATGTTGCCTAAGCTGCTGCACATATTCTTTTATGTTTTCCTTCTTTCACTCAACGTTATACATTGTAGGGTTCATCCACGTTGATATGGATAGCTGTGGTTCTTTCATTTCTCTTGGCGTATAGTATTGCATTCCACAATTTATTCATCCAGTCTATTAGCAATGGCCATTTGGGCATTGCTTTTTTCTCTTTGAGCTCATCATTTTCTCAGCAGTTGCTGGATCTTCATCAGCAATGGTCATGCCAACAAATTACTGAATTGAAGTTCAGATGGAGACTTTCTGAATTGTAATGAAGATTGGTCATTGAGAAGGTGTTATTGATTGCTTTCCAAGTAAGACAGCATTGGCAACAAACAGAAAGGCTCATGGCGTCTTACACACCAAGAAAAGTCTGAGTTCCTACCTTGGTAACTCTTGAATCTTCACTTGTTTCAATTTCATCAGCATTTGAGAAATAATTCTTTGTGTTATTGCAGTCAGGTTGACAAATTATCAAATAATAATTTCAACCTTTCTTGTTGGTGGGACACATTAATTCAGTAGACTTACTCTGCAAATCCTTCATTGCTGTGTGCATTCTTTAAAACAGCTTTCTCCCATAATGACATAATCAGCTAGAGGTGACAGCAATAAATGTCTTCATGTTATTTCAGGTTTAGCCTTCAAAATGAGAATGAACTAAAAGTGGAAAGAACTGTAATATATGCATTCATTTATGCTGGCATTGACAAAGACTGATGCTTAGCATCAGCATGTCATCTGTCATAATAATAATGATAATTGCTAATGATTAGCACAACCACAGCAACAACATGCTGTCATCTGGATATGAAATGATGCCGCTAATCCAGAGTCAGTAGACTATCTTTTTGGAATTTTTTTTTTCTTCTAGGACTGAGGATATATGTATGCTCATCCATCCTTGCTCTCTTGACTGACCTCCATTAGAAATCTCACTTAGGTTCAGATTGATCCCAACACTTTGAGAGGCAGAGGCAGGAGGATAATTTGAGCCCAGGAGTTCAAGACCAGCCTGGGAAGCTTGGTGAGACCTCATCTCTACAAAAAAATAAAATAAAAAATTAGCCAGGCATGGCGGTGAGCACCAGTAGTTCCAGCTACTAGGGAGGCTGAGGTGGGAGGATGGGTTCAGCCTGGGAGGTTGAGGCTACAGTAAGTCATGATTGTTCCATTGCACTCCCACCTGGGAGACAGAGGGAGACCCTGTGTCAGAAAAAAAAGAAAGAAAGAAAGAAGGAGAAAGAAAGAGAAAGAAAGAGAGAGAGAAAGAGAGAGAAAGAAAGAAAAAAGAAAGATAGATCTCATTTAGGTAGGCTGCCTCTGACCAGATTTTATTCTGACTCTAACCTAAAGCTGAAGACAGTTCTCCTGACACATCTGGAGGTATTCCTGGACCATCTGATATGAGAGAAGCTATAAAGGAAGGACAGAGCAGTAATCCTGAGCTGCCAGTTTATTCTGGCCATCTACAGCGACAACAGCCATAAAACGTGTCTTAATTAAACACCATAAAGTGATTAAAAAAGAAACTATTTCCTTGGTCAAGGATTTCTCCTCAAGCTCTGACCTACATCTGCCTGCTTGAAATAATCACTTAAATAACTTGTTGGTTTCTCCAGCTTCAATATATTCCAAAATTAGAATTGCTCTGTGTCTGGTCTGCCAGGTACAAGCTATATTGTTGTCCCAATAGCACTAATAACACCTCCTTTTATTTCTGAACATGTGCCAGTTTGTACAAAAAACGATATGGGCATCCTGCCCAAAAGGAACATGTGCCCTTCCTCTCCCGGCTTCCCTTCACATCCTGAGCTTGCTACTCCACTGATGTCCCCTTTCTCTGTTACTGTACCATCATTCTTCCTGTGGCTCAAAGTAGAGCAGGAGAATGACCCTCTCTCTTCAAGTCTTGTGGGTTCTACCTCTGAAACATCTCCAATCAAGTGCTTCTCTCCAGTTGCCTGCCACAAACACCATCACCTCTTGCTTGGGCTATTCCTTGCAGCTTTTCCCCTGGTTCCTCTGCCTCTATTCTTGCTTCTTCAATTTGATTTCCACTCTTGTGAGCCACAGTCTGATCATGCCACCCCTGCCTAAATCCCTGCAATGGCTTCTCATTATCCTTAGTTGAAGTCCACAGCCCACAGAGTCCATCATGGGCAGCCTCTGGCTACTCCCTTTGGCACTTGTCATGTTATTCTTTTCCTTGCAGGCACTCAGAACTTCAGACATTAGGAAGCACTGTGCCCATGCTCTGTCTGAGGCACTGCACATACAATTCCCCTGTTCTGACATACTTCTCTGTTCAACTGGTTTGCTCCTTCAGATTTTAATTTAATTGTTGCTTCCTCCAAGAAGCTTCGCATGACCCATTTAGACTAAATTCAGTGTTCCTGCCTGGTACAGCCTGCATTTGCATCTTCCTTATTGCAGCACTTACCACAATTTATTCTATTGCTTTCTTATAGACTATAGTCTCTAAGTGGGTGGGAACTATGTCCATCTCACTCATTACTGTATCCCAGCACCTGGCTGTGTGCATAGCACATCTTAGGCACTCAAAAATGATTCATCAACGAAACAACTAACACTCAATCCAGGGTATCTGAGCTACAGTACAATGAGCTTCCTCTGTGTTGTATGGGTAAGACTCTTCTCTTGCCTTCCATAATAAACTCCTTAAGGCATTCATTTGGTACTACATATATTATAAAATTCATATGTTATATGATACAAAATTATTTATAGAGATGCTATTGATCAATAATTCAAAATTAAAGGTGCTGTTATCGTAAGAGTGCTAGTAAAGGAATTTAAGAAAAAACATGTCAAAAATTAGTAAACACAATTGTCCTTGGTTAGGGGCTTTGAGAATTTTCCTAGTAGAAAATCTGTCTGGTATCCAGGCTTAGTCCCTCAAAGGCAGAACGTGGATGGTCACTTTAGTATGCAACATTAACTAATCTGCTCTCCCAAGTAGAAATTAGAAAGCTTTCACATGTTCACTCTCTTCAGCACATGTACTAAGAAAAGAATCTCAAGGCATATGTACCACCCCTGCCTGTCTCAGCAACCTGACATTTAAGAAAAGGATGTTAAAGATCTATAAACTTCTGGATAGCTCCAGTCTAAAATATCTATACCTTATGGTTGTTCTTTAAACTCTTGTCAAGAGGATCGAAGATCTGACTGGGCATGGGGGCTCACACCTGTAACTCCAGCACTTTAGGAGGTGCTGATCACCCAAGGTGGGTGATCACTTGAGGACAGGAGTTTAAGACCAGCCTGACCAACATGGTAAAACCCCATCTCTACTAAAGTACAAAAATTAGCTGGGCTGGTGGTGCCACCCATAAGCCCAGCTACCTAGGAAGCTGAGGCAGGAGAACTGCTTGAATCCTGGAGACAGAGGTTGTAGTGAGCGGAGATTGTGTCACTGCACTCCAGTCTGATGACAGAGCTAAACTCCACCCCCTGCTGAAAATAAACAAGGACCTAATATCCACTCATGGGGTTTGGGTGAAAGGGCAGCAAAAGACCAAATGGTAATTAGTGAAATAAGTGCTTTCTTGGGTATTACCCTAAAATCAAGAGATGTCTTAATGATAATAATCTTTGTTTTTGTTATTTACCTGTTAGACTCACTGGCCTTAGAGTATCTAATAAACATTGCCTTGCATTGTGTGTAATTACTACAAGTTGATGGAATCAGACACTAACAGAACAGAAAGACCAAAGCCTTATCTCTCAATATCTAAACTCCTGCCATCCAGAGCTTTTGCCTTAACTTTGTCTATTTCACCTCTTTTCTTCCAGTTTTAGAGACTTTCCACCATGTAGTGGCTTTGGAGTCATTAAGCCCACAAAATACTTATTAAGCACCAACCAGTCACCAGGCACAATTCCAGGTGCTGGGTCCTAAGTAGACTAGTCACAGAGACATAGGTTCAAATCCCAGCCCTGACACTTTCTAGCTAAGTGACCTCGGGCAATCTAGTCTCTCCAGCCACCTATGAAATTAGCAGTAATTTTTGAAATGAGATTAATAATACTTCTTCCATACTGAAAGTGGGAGTTGGTGGGTTCAATTGGAAAAATGAATACAAAGTATGAGTCTGACGGTGTTTTGACTTAGCTAGCAGGTGCTTGATAAATGGTGCCATTTAAAATAACATGGGCATTTCAGTTTCTGAAGGAAGTGGGCATAGTTTGCTGTTCTGTGCCTCCTTATCTTGATCAGAGAAAGAGTTTGGCTGATAGGGGAGAAGAGTAGGTTGAGAGTCAAATACTGTTACTTAAATCCCAGCCGTAATGTGAACATATCATCTCACCTTTCCTTCTTCAGCTCAGACAGAATACAGTGCTGGCCAATGAGACCGTGTTTCAGACTGCCTCATTGCAAATCAACACTCCTGTTGAATGCATAAAGAAGCCAGGAACTATGATTTCTTCTAAAAAATGTCCATCTGTGATTAACTACCAGTTGTCCACCAACACATTCAATAAGGACATTCAGAAGATTCAATCATGCGTGTGCTTTAGATGTTCAGTGAGTGGTTGGCTAGAAGAAATACAATGATAGAAAAGACACATCTGTGGAGACTGTTTACATGTATTGTATTTCATAGAGGGGAGCCAGACACAGTTAATTCATTCTCTTCTTCCTGCTGCTGCTCCTTCTCTTCCTCCTGCTGCTGCTCCTTCTCTTCCTCCTTCTTTTCTGCGACTTCATCATTATTATCATCATCAATAGCAGCAGCAGCAGCATTAACTCTTACTGAGAACTTATTATAGTCTAAGCGTTGGATAAATAAGCCCTTTATGTGAATTTGAGAAGCCTTTGTTTTTGTTTTTGTTATTTACCTGTTAGACTCACTGGCCTTAGAGTATCTAAGAGTATACCTAGAGTATCTCTGTCAATCCGACAATTCAGAAGAGGATTTTGAGCTGGAAATAATACTTCGAGAGTTGGAGTCTGTACTTGTTTTCTAGGACTGCTGTAACAAAGTACTAAAAACGGTGTAGCTTAAACAACTAAAATTTATTGTCTTACAGTTCTGGAGACTAGAAGTCCAGGATCAAGGTGTCTGCAGGATTAATTCCTTCTCTGTGAGGAAGAATCTGTTCCATGCCTGTCTCCTGGCTTCTGTAGTTTGCTGGCACTCTCTGGCATTCCTTGGCTTGTGGAAGCATCGCCCTAACCTCTTCTCTGCCTTCATCTTCACATGGTGCTCTCTCTGTGTGTCTGTATCTGTATCCAAATTTCTTCCCTAATATGTTAGGACACCAGTCATATTAGACTGGGGCCCATTCTCATGACCTACTTTAATTTAATTACCTCTATGAAGACTTTGTCTCCAAATAAAATTACGTTCTGAGATACACGGGGTTAGGACTCTAACATGCCTTTTTTTGGTAGGGCACAATACAAGCCCCAACAGGGTCATAGGAAAGAATGAGATTATTAGGAAGAACACGGAGATGGAAGAGAGGACTGAAAAAAAAGACTTCCAAGAGTGTTGCTCAATGCCTGAGAAGTATTAAGAGTAAAATGAGGCCATGGCTCCAGCAGCAAGGAGGGTGAGGGCAAGTGCCTGATCTCAGGCATGGTCCACAGCAAGACTTTGTTGTGTTCCTTTTGATCATTTCATTACTCAGCCTCACAGGTACTTGGAAATATTTCGTTTACAACTGAATGAAGGCAAAGGATTTCCTTGCACTACAAAATAATCTTCATTCTAGAACTGTCAACAGAATTTAATCAGTTCAGGATTTTTTCATGTTGAAAATATTCAGAGAACATAATGGACATTCATCCTAAAAAGATCATAAGAGCTCTTCATTTTACTAAACCCTCAAGGGAAAATGTTTGCAGTCACAAAGACAGCACATGTCATTACTGGAAAAAGGACTTCACCACTCTGTTTCCCAGAATCTAAAACTTGTATTTGTATCAAACACAACTTTGGGGTTCAATGCAATCCTTTTATTGGTTTAGAAATCTGCAAAGATCAAGAACAGTGTAAGAGTTACTAGAATAAACTCTGCTAGAAAAATTTTCCCTAACAGAATGAGTTTTATCTTGAATTAATAATTCAAATGACATAATGCATCTCTAAACAATCTATGAATAACTTAGTCCTGAACTAATTGAAACTAAGTATGAGTGAAAGCATTATGCTTTGTGGCATATAGTTTCCCAAATTACCTAAATGTCAATTAGAAAAAGATTAGTGAGCTTCTCTCCAATCTTGTTCTCTGAAAACTTGTATGAGCCACAGCCATGTGACAGGCAGAGCTGTTTCTTCACCAAAGACTGTGGTAATTCCTGCATTGTCAGTTGAATGCACTAAAACTCGGTCTGCAGCAGGCTTTAATTACCATAAATGCACCACCTGTCTCCTTTTTAGTGTTTAATCATGAAACATATCATGGTTTATTGTGCAAATGAAATATTATGCTGAGTTGTGGAATCACAGAATCCACAGAGGAGGAGAGCCCAGGGTTCAGACAAAGCAATGTGGCTGGGGTATTCCCTGAGGGCTGTTCTAGAGGGAGCCAGACTAAAAACTGTAGATGGTATGAGAAGAGAGGGGTATAGGATTAGCCTAAAAAGCCCCATAGGAAAGCATAAATCTGACTGTCATGTAGGTTTATGGCTCTCCTAAGAGCTGAGAGACTGCGGAGACTGACTGAAGGAAAGGCTTTGTGCTTTGGTGGCTGGAAGCTTTTGTGCAGCTCTGTGAAGCCTCCTTTAGTTCAACTGAAGGCTGGGCTCAATAGGGCTGCAGCTGCACAACCCTGGAAGGGGTGATCGAGGCCGGAGAGTAGTAAGGAACTGAAGACAGAAAGAAGGCAGATATGGGACCGTGTAATCAACTCTGGCCATTCACGATGACTTCCAGATAGGAAAGGATGTCAAATATTAACAGATGGCAACTGTCTACATCATTAGAGATAGTTGTCACTGGCCATTAACAAGGACTACATATTCATTTGAGTCAAATCTCTTTCAAGAAACAATTATTTTGGGGTCCAAAATGCTTCTACACCCTTTAGTTCTGTACTCTCATATTATGTGATCTGGTATTCCCCTAAGTAGTTGAACTTAAGGGATGCTAAGAAGAGTCCCAGATACTGTCAATGAAACAATGTCCTTTCCTTTGGGTTAAGTCCTGAGGAATCTGTGATACTTAGCCCAGTGAGATGATTTCTCTAAATGGTAAATGGAAGACAGCATACGGAGGAGTGAGGGGATCCAAGGAGAAAAGGGAGCACTAGGCCTTTCCCAGGGCATTTGAGCCTATGGGGGCTCCTGAGGAGAGCCCTCTGGCTGCTCAAGACTGGCACTGAGTGGTGGCTGAGGGGAGTGAAGCAGATTTCGGAGAGATTCTAAAAGGGTGTGGGAGGGGAAAAGGAAGTGTGGTAGTCATCTGTTACTGCGTAACAACGTCACCACAAACTCAGTGGATTAGAACAGCCCACATTTGTTATCTCAGTTTCTAGGTCAGGAACTGGACATGACTTCTGGACCCATTGTCTCAATATCTCTCACAAGAATGCAATCAAGATACTGGTCAGGGCTGATTTCTCATCTGAAAGCCTGACTAGGAAATGATCCATTTTCAAGCTCATGTAGTAGTTAGCTAAATTCAGCATTTTGAGGACCTCAGTTTTTAGCCAGTGGTCATGCTCAGTTTCTTGCCATGTGGGCCTCTCTGACCTGGCAGCTTGCTTCATCAAAGCATGCAAGCCAGGAAAGCAAAAGAGAGAGTTAATTAGAAGGAAGGAAATCACAGTCTTATGTAACTTAATCACAGGAGTGACGCCTCATCCATTTTGACATATTCTCTTGGTTAAAAGCAAGTTACAAAGTCTCGCCCACACTTAAGGGGGAAGAGCATTATAAAAAAGGGAAGAAGAGCAAGAGGTGTAGATCATTTGGGGTCATCTAGCGGCTGTCCACCACAGAAAATAAAGTAACGGCAGACCGCCATGGTTTCTACTGGTTGCTCTCCATTCCTCCTCCTTCTGGTAATTATACCTAGATTTGCCTTTGAAGAATAGCCGTCTCCACCATTTCCAAAGTGTTTCTGGTAGTCCCAGCCCCAGATATAGACAAGTGACTCAAGCTGGCAAATCAGCGTATCCCATGTCTGGGTTCACAGTGATGAGTTTAGAGATGGACATGTGACCCAACAAGAGCCAATGAAGAGCAAGGAAACTTTCTTCGGAATCCTGGAAAGATATGCTCTATTTTTCTGATTGACTTCAAACTAGGGAGGATCTACGAGCTGGAGCTGCTGCCTCTGTCTGCTAAGATTTGAAGCCCAAGACTGAAAGTTAACATAGCAGAAGGAGAACCAAAAGAGATACTGAGTCGAGCTGCTGCCTCTGTCTACTAACTATAAGTTGAGGAGCATGGTCCACAAACTTTTATCTTTCTAAGTTGTGAATAGAATTGAATATTTGAAACTGGCACATGTGGCTTTCTGGTTGCCATAGGCATGTATACAGTGTAAAGGGAACAAAAGAGTTGTTGATGAATTTGAGTTGGAGAATGAAAGGAATTAGGGAGGGTGTCAAAGAAGTGGTATGTTGGATCTGGATCTTGAAGGGAAATAGCGAGTGCAACGATTAGTGAAGCGAAAGAACTTGGTCCATTATTGGAATGGTAAATAACTGCTATGGCTTGAACTTGGGATGTGTGAGAGAGGGCAGAGGAGAAGTTAGATTGAGGCTAGAGCAGGAGTAGGTTAGGAGGAGCTTCTGGGACAAGCTCTGGAGTTTGAATATCACCCTTAATTCACAGGGAGTCAGCTCAGCTTTTAAAGCTGGGGAGCATCATATTTTAGAAAAATCAAGCAATGTGGATGAGGACACATTAAAAAGAGAAGACTTGGAAGAGAAGACACCACTCAGGGTTATAACCTTCAGGTAAGAGATGACCAGCGTGAATCTTGGCATTGGCATTGGGGATGGAAAGGATGGAACTTAGACGTGAGAAACCTCAGAGATACAGTCTACAGACTAGTTTACTGTTAGATGGGCATGGTCCTATTCTACTTGGGCTCTATATCAGAATGCTTTAGCCTGTGTAACTGATAACAGAAAATTTATTTCTTACAGTTTTAGAGCCTGGGAAGTCTAAGATCAAAGTGCTAGCAGATTCAGTGCCTGTTCCCATAGTTAGTACCTTCTCTGTGTTCTCACACAGTGGAAGGAGAGGGAAGCTGGCTTCAACCTCTTTTTTTTTTTTTTTTTTTTTGAGATAAGGTTTGCTCTGTTGCCCAGGCTTGAGCAGTGGCACTATCATGGCTCATTACAGGTTTGACCTACCAGGTTTAAGCAATCTTGCCATCTCAGATCCCACGAGTAGCAGGGATTACAGGTGTGTGCCACCATGCTCAGCTAGTTTTGTATTTTTTGTAGAGACAGTGTTTCACCATGTTGTCCAGGGTGGTCTCAAATACCTGGGCTTAAGTGATTTGCCCGCGTCAACCTCCCAAGGTGCTGGGATTACAGGTGTAAGCCACTGTGCCTGGCCCAACATCTTTTATATAGGCACTAATTCCATTCATAAGGACAGAGCCCTCATGGTTTAATCACCTTCTATATATTATGACGTTGGTGATTAAGTTCCAATATATGAATGTTGCAGAAATACCAAAAATTTTAGGGAGACACCAACATAGCAGGGATAGAGAAAGAGGCAGGGAAGAAAGGTTAACAGTGATGCTTTTTGTGAAATAGTGTCAAAAACGTCTCACTACAGCTCAAATTGCAAAAAAAAAAAAAAAAGCATTTATTGTTTACCACTTAGTTAATTGTCTTTGATAGCTCTCAGTCCAATGGTAAGAGAGAAAGAAACATAAAGTAAAAAAACAAAAATCTTGGCTCAGCGCAGTGGTTCTTGGTTATAATCCCAGCACTTTGGGAGACGGAGGCAGATGGATCACGAGTTCAGGAGATCGAGACCATCCTGGCTAACATGGTGAAACTCTGTCTCTAATAAAAATAAAAAAATTAGCTGGGCATGGTGGTACGCATCTGTAGTCCCAGCTGCTCAGGAGGCAGAGGCAGGAGAATCGCTTGAACCCAGAAGGCAAAAGTTGCAGTGAGCCAAGATCATGCCACTGCACTCCAACCTGGGTGACAGAGTGATACTCTGTCTCGAAGAAAATAAATAAATAAATAAACCAAAAACTTCTGTGCTAACTAGAGAAATTTGTCTCTTCCAAGTTAAAATAGTTCCTTTCAGGTTAACACCACCTTTTCTGGTTGCATTCAGGCTTTCAGGGTCTTTTCTTTCTATCCTGCCCAGCAAAACCCCTGCTCCCTCCTGCATGGTTGCAGAGCAAAGCTTATCTGTCAACATCATGATGGGAAGGGCCTTTCCAGGTCTTGGCTGGTCCTATTGTGAGAGCCCTGGCTGAGCTGGGCTGGCCCCTGGGCCTGGGGGCTTTGTGCTGGTGTCCCTGGTATGCTTGGTCATGTGTGGTCCTTGGGGTCACCTGGTGCTTCTGTGCATCATTTCAGCCATATCCTTCCAGTTCAGTCTTTGCATTCTTCAGTTTCTGTATTCAGATCTTAAGGTTCTAATAGACTACAGCTATTCTCAGAACCCCTCTGATCCCCCTTGGGATAAGCAGGAACTTGTGGAATCCATGCATACATTGGAAAGCCCTTGGAAAACTGGAAACATATTCTAAGCCCATATGCCTGATTATCTCCCTCATTTTTTCTAATCTGTAGCTCAAGTGCCAGATGAATATGGATTTTTCTGTGAGGCTGGTAGCCTCATAAAGGGAACCCAGGCCAAGGGCCTGTCTGTTTTAGGGGCCTCAGGAACTTATCTGGATCTTTTATTGCACTTTGCCTCCTATTCCCTCTTTGGTTTTTGGCTTCGGAGTTGAGGGTGTATGTAGGAACTCTATCTAATATGTCAACTCGTGCGCCACCTTCTGCAGCTCCTCCTTTCCACACTATCTCTCTGGCTAGCAAGGAAAGGAGCTGGGCCACTAAGAAATACTCAAAGAGGTGTTTGGGTAGGTAGGTAGATGATGGTAGGAGGTGGCAAAGGTTTAGGTGGGGATATAAAAGGACGATTAGTTCAGTCTAGACAGCTTGACTTTGAGGTGTTTGAGTATTCTAAGACATCCTGCATTTGACAGTTGGGGGAAATAGGATTTGGAGATCAAGAAGGATTGTGGCCAGAGTTGCTGGTTATAGGTGTTTGAGACAATAAGAATGGATATGTTTAAGGAAGGCATGTGGGAAGAGGAAAGTAAGCAAGACTGGTTAGAGGAAGGGGAGCTGGAAGAAACGTAGGTTAGGAGTGGCAGGAGAGGTAGGAGGAGAACACAGATCGCACTCACTCTCCGGAGTGAAGCCTGAGCCCCAGTCACATACAGATCCCACAGACCTTGAGGGCTTCCTGGAAGGCTCAGCTCACAAAACCTCACTTAAACAACAATTCTCTTAAGTTCATTTTGTCTTTCAAATAAGAAAGAAATATATTAGGCAAGCTGACATGTAAACTGAATTAATGATGTGGTAACTTTTCAAAGGGAAGGCAACATTAGCCTTAAGTTTGAGGACATCTTTGGTTTAGGGACAGCAAATCCTACCATGACCTACCTTTGTAGCATTTAAATTTCAGCTCACATTTCAGCACCACAGGACCAAAGCCTAGACCTGAGATCTTGGACTTGCAAAAGGGAAGATTGCCTGGAAGAACAAAATGGGAAACTCCTGCTCCCAACAGTCTTGGGTCAGGAAGAAGACTGCAGACATCATTGTGGAGTAGGGAGATGGAAGATAACTCCCAGAGATCACAGCAGGTGAACACATGCTTGGGCAGTAGCTGCTCATGAAGTTGTGGGAAGGCAGCTTATGAAGGGCATTAATCAAGGGAGAAGCAAAAGGAAAATGAGGTTCTTCAAGGCACGGTGTGTGGGAAGCAACAGCATGATGGAATCATCAGGAGAGTGCCATGACTCCCCCCCGCCCCCCCAGCAGGCTCTTTGTCTCTACAGGATCCCTGCTTCCATCTCCTAAGGTGCAGGCAGAGAGGGCAGAAGCCAGGATCACCAATGCCCACAGGGAGCCTCAAAGAGTACACGCTTCCCCTACTATGTCAGGATACAGATGGAGGCCAGGATTTGGGGGGCTTTGCAACATGTCTCTCCTAGGCCTGATTGTAAGGAGAGGACTTAGGCAAGGTGTGGGCAGTGCTGGTGTTTCACCTTTCTTTGTTGACCAAACAGACCCAGGAGGGTCATTTGTCAAAACCTAGAAGATCCCTTCCAGGGGTGAGGCAGGTGTGGCTGCCTGGATATGAATGCGCTGCACAGTTTTCCCATCAGCAGATGTTTGAGACCCTACGCTCCTCCTGACTTTGTTGGCCCGAGCATCAGCCCGCGAGGTCCAGGACCCAGAGCCCAAGTCTTCTCGCTCCTAGGCTGGCACACAACCCAGCAACAATTTCTGTGCCTTCATATTTTCATCTCTGTAAGGAGGACAGTAAAAATAGCTCTCAAGTAGAGAATGATGACTGCATTTGCAAACAGGGCAAAAAAAAATCTGAAAATTGAGCATCTTGTCACTAGGTAATTGTAACACGTTTTGAAGATTATGACCTAATCAAAATTACCCACGTATTCTGCTCTGGAAATGCTCAACAACCAGACAGGATGTTTTTGAATGCAGTAACACAAATTATCTCCAGGAGCAAAACCTACTGAATCTTAAACATTCCTGCCAGAGAAGGAACACTCTCCAAGTCCTTCTCAGTTTATACCAAAGAATTCCACATGATTCATTCCTGTTGTGATGGCTAGTAAAAACTTTATAATATACACAGGTCAGAGCCAGTCCAAAAAAGCAGAAGCAAAACCAAGAGGTAGTTAAAAACATTTTTTTAAAAGAAGATGTAGATGAATATATGGAAGAAGTATTGTAGTTATTATTTACTAAAAACGTGAAGCTTTTCTGTTTTGTTTTCCTTTGAGAACTAGGCTTTCAAAAAAATATACCAATACTTTCTAGCATTTATCTTTCTTGTTATTAGGATAGCTTACATTACATTGTATTTTTATACTTTTTAAAAAAATTTTTTTATTGCATTTTAGGTTTTGGGGTACATGTGCAGAACTTGCAAGACAGTTGTATAGGTACACACATGGCAGTGTGTTTTGCTTCCTTTCTCCCATGTTCTCATTTTTCATCACCTGCCTATGAGTGAGAATATGCGGTATTTCATTTTCTGTTCTTGTGTCAGTTGGCTGAGAATGATGTTCTCCAGATTCATCCATGTCCCTACAAATGACACGAACTCATCATTTCTGATCGCTGCATAATATTCCATGGTGTATATGTGCCACATTTTCCCAATCCAGTCTATCATCAATGGGCATTTGGGTTGATTCCAGGTCTTTGCTATTGTAAACAGTGCTGCAATGAACATTCGTGTGCATGTGTCCTTATAGGAGAACGATTTATAGTCCTTTGGATATATACCCAGTAATGGGATTGCTGGGTCAAATGGAATTTCTATTTCTAAGGCCTTGAGGAATCGCCACACTGTCTTCCACAATGGTTGAACTAATTTACACTCCCACCAACAGTGTAAAAGTGTTCCTTTTTCTCCACATTTTCTCCAGCATCTGTTGTCTCCAGATTTTTAAAAAATTTTTTTTATTGCATTTTAGGTTTGGGGGTACATGTGCAGAACATGCAAGACAGTTGCATAGGTACACACATGGCAGTGTGTTTTGTTTCCTTTCTTTCCTTCACCCACATTTGGCATTTCTCCCCAGGCTATCCCTCCCCACCTCCCCCGCCCACTGGCCCTCCCCATTTCCCCCCAATAGACCCCAGTGTTTAGTACTCTTCTCTCTGTGTCCATGTATTCTCATTTTTCATCACCCACCTATGAGTGAGAATATGCGGTGTTTCGTTTTCTGTTCTTGTGACAGTTTGCTGAGGATGATGTTCTCCAGATTCATCCATGTCTCTACAAATGACACGAACTCATCATTTCTGATTGCTGCATAATATTCCATGGTGTATATGTGCCACATTTTCCCAATCCAGTCTATCATCAATGGGCATTTGGGTTGATTCCAAGTCTTTGCTATTGTAAACAGTGCTGCAATGAACATTCGTGTACACGTGTCCTTATAGTAGAACGACTTATAGTCTTTTGGATATATACCCAGTAATGGGATTGCTGGGTCAAATGGAATTTCTATTTCTAAGGCCTTGAGGAATCGCCACACTGTCTTCCACAATGGTTGAACTAATTTACACTCCCACCAACAGTGTAAAAGTGTTCCTTTTTCTCCACATCCTCTCCAGCATCTGTTGTCTCCAGATTTTTTAATGATCGTCATTCTAACTGGCGTGAGATGGTATCTCAATGTGGTTTTGATTTGCATCTTTCTGATGACCAGTGACGATGAGCATTTTTTCATATGATTGTTGGCCTCATATATGTCTTCTTTCGTAAAGTGTCTGTTCATATCCTTTGCCCAATTTTGAATGGGCTTGTTTTTTCCTGTAAATCCGTTTGAGTTCTTTGTAAATTCTGGATATCAGCCCTTTGTCAGATGGGTAAACTGCAAAAATTTTTTCCCATTCTGTTGGTTGCCAATCTACTCTAGTGACTGTTCCTTTTGCCGTGCAGAAGCTGTGGAGTTTGATTAGGTCCCATTTGTCTATTTTGGCTTTTGTTGCCAATGCTTTTGGTGTTTTGTTCATGAAGTCCTTGCCTACTCCTATGTCCTGGATTGTTTTGCCTAGATTTTCTTCTAGGGCATCATGGATATTGGCCTGAAGTTTCCTTTTCTTGTTGGGTCTCTGCCGGGTTTTGGTATCAGAATGATATTGGTCTCATAAAATGATTTGGGAAGGATTCCCTCTTTTTGGATTATTTGGAATAGTTTCAGAAGGAATGGTATCAGCTCCTCTTTGTGTGTCTGGTAGAATTCGGCTGTGAACCCATCTGGACCTGGGCTTTTTTTTGTGTGGTAGGCTCTTAATTGCTGCCTCGACTTCTGCCCTTGTTATTGGTCTATTCATAGTTTCAGCTTCCTCCTGGTTTAGGCTTGGGAGGACACAGGAGTCCAGGAATTTATCCATTTCTTCCAGGTTTACTAGTTTATGTGCATAGAGTTGTTTGTAATATTCTCTGATGATGGTTTGAATTTCTGTGGAATCTGTGGTGATTTCCCCTTCATCATTTTTTATTGCATCTATTTGGTTGTTCTCTCTTTTATTTTTAATCAATCTGGCTAGTGGTCTGTCTATTTTGTTGATCTTTTCAAAAAACCAGCTCTTGGATTTATTGATTTTTTGAAGGGTTTTTCGTGTCTCTATCTCCTTCAGTTCTGCTCTGATCTTAGTTATTTCTTGTCTTCTGCTGGGTTTTGAGTTTTCTTGATCTTGCTCCTCTAGCTCTTTCAATTTTGATGATAGGGTGTCAATTTTGGATCTCTCCATTCTCCTCATATGGGCACTTATTGCTATATATTTTCCTCTAGAGACTGCTTTAAATGTGTCCCAGAGATTCTGGCATGTTGTGTCTTCCTTCTCATTGGTTTCAAAGAACTTCTTTGTTTCTGCCTTAATTTCATTGTTTAGCCAGTCAACATTCAAGAGCCAGTTGTTCAGTTTCCATGAAGCTGTGCGGTTCTGGGTTGGTTTCTGAATTCTGAGTTCTAACTTGATTGCACTATGGTCTGAGAGGCTGTTTGTTATGATTTCAGTTGTTTTGCATTTGCTGAGGAGTGCTTTACTTCCAATTATGTGGTCAATTTTAGAGTAGGTGTGATGTGGTGCTGAGAAGAATGTATATTCTGTGGATTTGGGGTGGAGAGTTCTGTAAATGTATATCAGGTTTGCTTGCTCCAGGTCTGAGTTCAGGCCCTGGATATCCTTGTTGATTTTCTGTCTGGTTGATCTGTCTAATATTGACAGTGGAGTGTTAAAGTCTCCCACTATTATTGTGTGGGAGTCTAAGTCTCTTTGTAAGTCATTAAGAACTTGCCTTATGTATCTGGGTGCTCCTGTATTGGGTCCATATATGTTTAGGATCATTAGCTCTTCTTGTTGTATCAATCCTTTTACCATTATGTAATGTTCTTCATTGTCTCTTTTGATCTTTGTTGCTTTAAAGTCTATTTTATCTGAGATGAGAATTGCAACTCCTGCTTTTTTTTGCTCTCCATTTGCTTGGTAAATCTTCCTCCATCCCTTTATTTTGAGCCTTTGTGTATCCTTGCATGTGAGATGGGTTTCCTGGATACAGCACACTGATGGGTTTTGGGTTTTTATCTAATTTGCCAGTCTGTGTCTTTTGATTGGTGCATTTAGTCTATTTACATTTAGCGTTAATATTATTATGTGTGAATTTGATACTGCCATTTTGATGCTAGCTGGCTGTTTTGCCTGTTAGTTGATGTAGATTCTTCATTATGTTGATGCTCTTTAGCATTTAGTGTGATTTTGGAATGGCTGGTACTGGTTGTTCCTTTCTATGTGCAGTGCTTCTTTCAGGAGCTCTTGTAAAGCAGGCCTGGTGGTGACAAACTCTCTGAGTACTTGCTTGTTCACAAAGGATTTTATTTTTCCTTCACTTATGAAGCTCAGTTTGGCTGGATATGTAATTCTGGGTTGAAAGTTCTTTTCTTTAAGAATGTTGAATATTGGCCCCCACTCTCTTCCGGCTTGTAGTGGTTCTGCCGAGAGATCTGCTGTGAGTCTGATGGGCTTCCCTTTGTGGGTGACCCAACCTTTCTCTCTGGCTGCCCTTAGTATTTTCTCCTTTATTTCAACCTTGTTGAATCTGATGGTTATGTGCCTTGGGGTTGCTCTTTTTGCGGAATATCTTTGTGGTGTTCTCTGTATTTCCTGCATTTGAGTGTTGGCCTGTCTTGCTAGGTGGGGGAAATTTTCCTGGATAATGTCCTGAAGAGTATTTTCCAGCTTGGATTCATTCTCTTCGTCACATTCTGGTACACCTATCAAACGTATGTTAGGTCTCTTCACATAGTCCCACATTTCTTGGAGACTTTGATCATTCCTTTTTGCGCTTTTTTCTCTGATCTTGGTTTCTTGTATTATATCATTGAGTTGATCTTCGACTTCAGATATTCTTTCTTCTGCTTGGTCAATTCGGCTGTTGAAACTTGTGCATGCTTCGTGAAGTTCTCGTATTGTGTTTTTCAGCTCCTTTAATTCATTCAATATTTCTCTCTAAGTTATCCATTCTTGTTATCATTTCCTCGAATCTTTTTTCATATCTTTTTTCAAGGTCTTAGTTTCTTTGCATTGATTTAATACATGTTCTTTTAGCTCACAAAAGTTTCTCATTATCCATCTTCTGAAGTCTAATTCCATCATTTCGTCACAGTCATTCTCCGTCCAGCTTTGTTCCCTTGCTGGTGAGGAGTTTTGGTCCTTTCTAGGAGGCGAGGTGTTCTGGTTTTGGGTGTTTTTCTCCTTTTTGAGCTGGTTTCTTCCCATCTTGTGGATTTATCCACCTGTCGTCTCTGTAGTTGATGACTTTTCGATTGGGTCTCTGAGTGGACACCCAGATTGTTGATGATGAAGTATTTCTGTTACTTGGTTTTCCTTCTACCACTCTAGCCCCTCCACTGTACGACTGCTGAGGTCCACTCCAGGCCCTGCTTGTCTGGGGTGCACCTATAGCGGCTGTGGAACAGTGAGGGATGCTACCAGTTTCTTTTTCCGCTATCTTTGTCCCAGAATGATGCCTGCGAAATGTCAGTCTTTTGGATATAGAGGGGTCAGGGAGCTGCTTGAGGAGACAGTCTTTACTTTATAGGAGCTCAAGTGCTGAGCTGTGAGCTGTGTTGTTCAATCAGGGCTGTTAGGCTGCTTGTAAAAAAAAGCCTTTTTTTCTCAGATGCTCTGTCTTGGAGGGGTTGGGGCTTTCTTTGTGAGTGTCCGTTGTGCTGTCCTGCTCAGCTAGGAGGCAGTCTAGTGACTATTTGCCTGCTGAGGCTCTGCCCTGCTGGTGTGAGGTTCGCCCTGTTGCTGCGGGCTCTGCCCTGCTGCCACGGGCTACGCCCTGCTGTGGAGTCTCTCTGTTGTAGTGGGTTGCCTCGGCAACGGCAGGCTGTGTCAGCAATGGGCGTGTACCTCAGTAGGGGCGGATTGCCTCGCCCCCACGGAGCCGCACCATTCTGGGTTCAGCTGTGCCAGCAGGGAACCTCTCCACCCAGTGTTTGGAATCGCTGTTTTGTTTGTCCCACTGTGCTACCCCAAATGCTGTTTCCCTGGAATCTCCTTGCCTGGCTCACTGTCCAAGTCCCGTTCAGTCTCAAGTTCAGCCCTCTCAAGTCTCAGACTGCTGGTTCAACAGGGCACCCAGACCAGTGCGCTTTGTGCGGAGGGCTGTGTAGTGCCACTGTGCTACAGTGCCGGCCGCCGGCTGCATCGGCTGCCAGCTGCACCAGCCAAAACCTCTGCCTGGTGTCCCACGTTTCTTTTATACCTGGGAATTTCCCCTTTCTGTGGGCAACAAAGATCCGTCTGGAAATGCGGCCCTGACTCACCCTCTCCATGCATTCACCGAGAGCTTCAATCCTGGGTTGTTCTCACCATGCCACCTTGAGTCCTCTCTGTATTTTTATACTTTTAAAAATATTGTCATTTAGAAAAAAGGCAATTAGTTATAAGATGAAATGATACCAGCTTATGATTTTTTTATAGACTATACAATAAACATTGCATAGGTGTAGTTCTATACACATTTCAATTAGAGATCACTTTCACATTTCAAAAATATTTCAAAAACTAAAATATATTTAAATAAATCTGATGTTAAAATTTTTGTTTTCTACTTTGTACGTTAGTTTTTCCACAGATGCATTTCACAAAATAGTCATTTTTATGAATTCAGATTTTTTTGCTAAGTATCTTTTTTCTCCAAATTTTTTGAGTAATTTATTTACCTTAAAATACTTAATAGAATGTAGATTCTTTTTTATTTCTTGTATGCCAGGCATGTGTCTAGATTACTAGGAGACAAATCAGAAATACTCTTTTTATTCTGTTTCTCTTGAGGAGAAGAGATATAAGTGGTGGTTCTGTTAGGTGGGAACTCCCAGGAAATGTGCTTGCTTCTAGTTCTGGGACATACTTGCTCATCTTGGCCTGCCATGCCTAACTGTAGTTATAAGCCATGTGACACTGGTGTCCACCTCACATAGCCCCCTTCTCTCACCCAGGGCTAGACACCAAGTGCTGACATCAGCTGCTGCCATGATGTTATTTATAGTGGTATTTTTTTTTTTTGGTTTGTTTATTTTTGAGACAGGGTCTCACTCTGTCACCCAGGCTGGAGTGCAGTGGCACCATCTCAGCCTACTGCAAACTCTACCTCCTGGGCTCAAGTGATCCTTCCACCTCAGCACCTCAAGTAGCTGGGACTACAGGTGCATGCCACCACACCTGGCTAATTTTTGTATTTTTTTGGTAGAGATGGGGCTTCACCATGGTACTCAGGCTGGTCTCGAACTCCTGAGCTCAAGTGATCCACTTGCCTCAGTCTCCTAAAGTGCTGGGATTACCCACTGCACCCAGCCTATGTTGTCTAAAGTTTTACCAAGGACAGAATGTTGGAATTAAAAAAAAAAAGTGGATTTTAACAATGAAGGTTTATTTCTTGCTCATCTCCATCATGGGTTGGCTGGGGGCTCTGCTCTATGTCTCCTTATTTGGGAATGTATACAGAAGGAACAGGTACCACCTGAGCTGCTCTGCATTAATTAGTCTCTAATGCAGAACTAAAGATAGCTCTGGAGGCCTCATTTGGCCATTAAAGTTTCTAGCCTGGTGGTGACACGTGCCACTTCTGCTCACTACTCATTGACTGCAACAAGTCTTATGGCCCCACCCAACCACTATGTGCCAGGAAGTGGGGAAGCCAGAAATGCTGGGTGAACACCATTAATAATGATCACAGTTGCCCAGGCAGCATGTATCTCCTCTTTCTCTTTCCTAGGAGATTGCTGACTTTAATTAGTTTTCTATCTTCCTCCCATGCTGCCCATTAATTTAGGCAAAGCTAACCGCATTTTCTGAGCCCAGGAGTGGACCTCGATGCACTTAAGCCAAATGAAATAATACAGACTAGATGTGATTGGTTCAGGAAAGAACATTAGATACAATTCAGGCTAATGAGATGCTACGGGAGGTTTGCAGAGACTTTTGGGAAACTTTCTTTTCATTTTTTAGGATATGTTCTAGGAGTAACTCCTTTGCTTTCCCTGCATGTGTGCAAGAAAGCATGGACATCCAACTGTGACTGGCAGCCACTTTCTGACCAACAGGAGACCCAGTCTCAGGATGGAGCAGACACCAGGCATGGTAGAGGAGAGAGACAGATTAAAACCTAGGTCCCTGATGAAATGATTGGCCACTGGATCAGCCACAGTTAAAGACTGCCTACCTTTGGACTTCTGGTTATCTTAGTCACAAATGTCCTTTTTGTTTAAGGCACTTTGAGCTGGGTTTTCTAAGATCTGGCAGTCTCAAGCATCCAAACTAATATGCTGAATTAACTAGATTTTCTGTCATGTCCTTCCTTCCTGATTGGTAGCCCCTGACTCCAATTTGGCCTCATTTTCTGTACTTTCCTGGCTGCCTTTTTCTCTAATCATAGGTCACTTGGATATAAAATGTGGATTTACTAGGCTGTGTGCAGTGGCTCATGCCTGTAATCTTAGCAATTTGGGAGGCTGAGGCGGGCAGATCATGAGGTCAAGAGATTGAGACCATCTTGGCTAACATGGTGAAACCCTGTCTCTACTAAAAAATACGAAAATTAGTTGTGCCTGGTGGCGCGTGCCTGTAGTACCAGCTACTCAGGAAGCTGAGGCAGGAGAATTGCTTGAACCGAGGAAGTGGAGGTTGCCATGAGTGGAGATAAGGCCAGTGCACTCCAGCCTGGTGATGGAGAGAGACTCTGTCTCAAAAAAAAAAAAAAAAAAAAATGGATTTACTTCAAAGTCCCACTACCACATGCATTTCTTTGCTTACTGACTTCATGACCTTCAAATATGGCCTCATAATCATTTACTCTCTGCCGGGTTCCTCCAACCACTTGGATCACTCCTAGCCTGTCTCAATTGGCCCCCTCCACACTAATGCTAAAAAGGATACCAGTTTCTCGATATTTCTGCTTCTTAAAAAACATGTTCTTTATCTTGCTAAATTGTGTCTTTCCTACACACTGGTTGAAAACAAAGCAGCCCACCTAGTCACACACTCTAAAATACAAAAGGTCAGTGAAGCAGTCCTCTACTGTGTCAGTGTACATGCTGTCACTAGGAGCGTCGTGACTTAAGGACTTGTTTGCTCAAGCCCTAACTTGGGGCTGCACTACTGAGGTCCCAACAAGCTGATTGAAAGCTGCTATTGAAAACTCCCGTCACATCCCATAGGTGAGCTGAAGAGTTATGGAGGAGCCAATTTCTATGGCATGTGCTACAGCAAAAGGCAGAAGCCCTGACACTAGGGTGGGCAGGGGTGTGTGCTTTTTAGATCCATATTTTAATTGGCATATTCTAGGTGAATTCTAATAGGCATGAAATTTACACACTTTGTATGTCTCCCAGTCTACCTACATGTAAGAAGCTATGCCAAACAAACTTACTCAAGTAGTTTGGGGGACGTCAGGGACAAGGCAAAGCTATGAGTCATCTAGAAAAAGGAAATATTCTAGGGGCTGTTTGGAGCTGGAGGGAGTGGTGTTATTGATGTGACTGGACATGTGGAGTTTAAATTGTCCTTTTCTGAATTATTAAGAGTTTCTAAATCACATCATGGAAGACCTGAACTTTTTAGATTTAGCATCCTTGTCTCTAACAGGGATGATTCCAGAGTGATTTCTGGCAGGTTCTACAAAAATATTCTAGGACTGACAGTTGCTTTGGGGAATAAAAAGACAGCGTGTGTTTGCTTTTTTCAGCTCCTTTTTCTTCTCTCCGGCTCATTTTATCGAGTCATGCAAAGCTTTCACTAATACAACTGAGGCTTAGAAACTGTTAGAAAAATCTCTGCCTTAATGAACATCATTTAAGGAAGAGAGGAAGAAAGAAAGAGGCGAGGGATGGGGAGAGAGAACAGAAGGCTGTTATCTTGCTGGTTTGGCTTCCTCTCATCCAGAAGGCTGACTTTCCGGTGATGGGAAGGAGGATGGGTCAAATTATGGTAATTAGGATCTTGTGTGGCAGCTCGTGATGTGCATTTCCTTCATTTCATTGTTTCTCTTCATGTTTTCTGGAAGACCAAATAATACACTTCTATGTTTGTGCCAAAGGTTTATTCTTGGGATTCAGAAGACAAATGGCCATCAGAGAGCATGCCTGGCCCATCTTTCCGGAAAGGTTTTCAGTGGGATGAGGCAGGTGGCTTAGTAGAATCAGGTGACTTGTTTCTAGGGGACTTTAGAGGCTTTAGAAAAAAAAATCAGATTTTTAAGAACTTCTCTGTGGATCTGTTATCTGGGTGCTAACTACCTAGTTGGATTATTATTTTTCTTTTTTCCTACTACACATATTTTGTCTTCCAAGAGGCTCAAGTTGTAGAAAAAGCACATAGGGAAATAGGTATTGCTCATTTTCTTATTGAATGGAGGTTGCAGTAATTTCTTCTATCAGAGCAGCAAATTCCCTCCAACCCAGACCTTGGTCTTTTCCCATCATTGTGAGACATGACTGGCAACTTACTCACTGACGACAGAGAGGCTGATTTTCTCTAACTGCCAATCAGTTAGGGTGCAGGTCACCTTTAAATTCACTTTTTATTAAACAAGAAAAGAAAGGAACTTTTTGAAACACAGAACTGCTGGATTAGATGGAAATTCTTGTAGCCTGTGTTAACAGAACCATGATTTCCAGCAGCTACTTTGGAGAATAAACTACTAGAGAAACATTGGCTCTTGAATTTAATGTGATTGCACACATCACTAGCTGTGTGATGAACACCTGCTTTTAAGTGGGGTTCACACTGACAGCCGCCCTAATCCTACTTCTCTGCTGTCAACATCAGCCCTGTGGTTCCAATTATTCAACATCATTCCCCATGTGGCAAATTTACATAGCTTTCAGTTCATGCCTTTTCTGGGAAAGCCTGTGGCAACTGTGTCCATGTTTTGATTGTTCTTTGAGTCACTGATAGCAGGAGTACCAACGCTATTCATCATGTGCCAATGATGACAGCACCAAGAAACTTCAGTCTGGGGTCTTCTGGTCCACCATCTCATTTTGTGAAAGAAACTAGGGTTCAAGTTCTCTCTCCCCAAAATTTGTTGGCTATTTAGAGCAGATTTGTTAAGAGAATGCAGAGGCTTTTTACTGTTTTATGAAAGCATAATGTATATTATACTTCTGCAGTACATAAGAAAAAGTGTGCAGATCATATGTGTATATTCAGGGAATTGAAAAAGTGGGAACATCTGTCTAGCCAGCACCCAGCTCAAAAAACAGCACCAGTTCCTTTATGCTCCCTTCCCGTCCACACTGAACCTCTCTAAGAGTGACCCCATCTTGACTTCTAACACCTTAGACTAATGTTGCTTGTGTTTAAACTTTATATTAATGGGTCCCCAAATCTGTAAACCAGTTCTCTTTCCACTACCGGTTTCTTTGGGCACCACATTATCCTATGGGAGATATTACAGAAGAGTTAGAGTTTCAAAAATGAGACTGGGAAGGAAAATCAAATTTAATTTTGACATCAGATTTTCATCACAATCAAGCTGGCAGCTATAATCTTCCATAGTTAGAGACAAGGCCACTAGAGTTAAGTTGCTAAGGAACCAAACCAAAACAAACCCAGCTCTTGTCTGGTCAGCTGTGAGTGCAGGTCCAGCTGGCAGCTGCTTGGTTAATCTAATGACATAATATTCTGTGAGTCTGAGTTCAAACCATTCTTTAGAAAAATTTATTACCTTTTTGTGGTTGCTATTGATTTTTACCCTGACATATTATTATTCTTGACAATATTGCTTTTTCATCAGTGACATCTTAGTAAATCCAAAGACAGAAATATTATTGGACTGCTTTTAGAATTTCTTCACATGAAAATCCAGCTTTCTACATCTCATTTCCTCTTATGCAAAGCTAGCTTTTCTGTTTACTTGTTTTCATGTTGGTTTAAACACTTGGTTTTCTATTACAAACATTTCCCACCTCTCCTCTGTTTTTCCCCTCTTTTGTCCAGGAGTTTATATAAATCTACATGCTTTATTTACCACCCAGCCGTGCAAGGACATTCTGACTGCATCTTAGAAATGTTAGCAGGCCGGGCATGGTGGCTCATGCCTGTAATCCAAGCACTTTGGGTAGCTGAGGTGGGCAGATCACCTGAGGTCAGGAGTTTGAGAACAGTGTGGCCAACATTGTGGAACCCTGTCTCTATCAAAAATTAGCTAGGCATGGTGACAGGTGCCTGTAATCCCAGCTACTCAAGAGGCTAAGGTGGGAGAATCACCTGAACCCAGGAGGCAGAGGTTGTAGTGAGTCGATCGTGCCATTGCACTCCAGCCTGGGCAATGAGAATGAGACTCCAACTCAAAAAAAAAAAAAAAAAGAAATGCTAGCAAACAGCAGGACCCGATGCAGACTGATATCTTTTGGCCACACATCCCTCTTTGCCCCAGGTACTTCCCAAAGAAGGTTTTTATGTACTGAAAGAACGAGAAGTGGATGCAGAATTGAGTTTACCAGCTATCTAAACTCTTTCAGCATACTTGGGCATCATCTCATTTTTCAGCTCTGTAAGTAACTGAGTATGAGAAAACCAGAATAGATCCTCCTTGTCTGGTAAGTGAAGGGGTAAAATTATAGTAGCAAAAACAAGGTACAGGAACAAAGTGCTTGGGGGAGCTTTCCAGGAAACATATACAGCCTTGTACTTTCTTCCCCAGAGGCAGCAGGATTTGAGTCTCCAGGAACTGTAAGACCCAATAGTGAAAAAACTATTTAGTCATGGATGGCACCATGTCAAAGTGAACTAAAATAAGTAGCCATGATGGAGATAATTCATCTGTAATAGAGTCAGGACTCACAGAGAATTCTAGCAGTTTTTGGATTAAATTAGGTGAGAGACTTGTTATGGCTTCCAGGCCAGAAGCTGGCCAGAAAGGAGTTTGCTTAGAATTTTTGTTTTAATTTTTATTGATTGTCAACATTCTAACCATTGAGGAGGCTAGAGGCACACATTTCTATTTATTTTCCTTCCCGAGATGCCTTCCTAAGGGTTTCTATCCATTGGATGCTTGCAGGCAGCAAGGCTTTGCCTTTGCGGGGTGGGGGAAAGCAGCGAAAGTGGGAAAAAGATGACACTGATAGGAAATCTCTGTACTTTTGATTTTGAGTGCGGTCGGAATGTGATGCTTTCCTTTCATCACCAGTATTGAAACCTTGCTGTTTTGAACTTCTTAAAGATCCAGTATCTCTCCATCACCTACAGAAAGACTGGGAGTAGGCAAGCTCCTTCAGGTGAACTCTTAGGTCCCTGAAAGCAAAATATCCCAAGAAAGAAAAACCTGAAATCATCCTGCAGCCACAACTAAAGATCTCTTAAATGCTGGCTGTCAGCTGCAGTTGTTCTAATTTGACAGACAAGGATGACATAGTCATCTTGGAGTGTAAGAACACAAAGACCCTGCACCCCTGGGGAACAACATTTGCAATCAGGAAATATATCCCTTAGTTTCCCTGAAAATCAGAATCCGTCCTCATCTTTGATCTGTGGAAATGGAAATAAGCCCAAAGAAGTTGAGATTCCCAAGTATGGCCAGGCAGCCAGCAGTTCCAGCTGGTTCTGGGAGATCTTCCACAAAACTGTCTTTAACATTGTTTTTCTAGATCCATTGCTTCCAACGTTTCAGAAAAACAGATGGGTGGGAAGACCCCTGAACTAGTGTGATCATGTGATGTGGTTGGAGGCTAGAAATGTCAAGGAGCCTGTGATGCAAAAGTAGGATGGGCCTCTAAGTAGTGGACTAATAATCTCAGTCCAAGAATGTAAGGCTGCCAGGAATACGTTCTCTATGCTTAACTCCATGATTACTTAAACTTTTTAATTATGTCAGAATTAACCCTGTCAATAGAAATGCTGCCCACAGTCTTGGTTTCCAGCCTTCTGAATTTTCCTTTGTCCTTTTGTGTTTGTTTTGTGAGCAATCAGAACGTTTCCCTGAAGCCAAAGAAGTCTGAGCCAATGACAATCCCCACAACCCCACAGACCAGAGCACACAATGGCGATAACTTGGTTACTGGAGAGGAACCAGCTCAGAAAAACAGCTCCAATTACACCAACAAGAAGCTGAAAGGAAAAGGTGGCAGGTTATAGAAATA
Organism: Callithrix jacchus; assembly: GCF_049354715.1. Classification (NCBI taxonomy): domain Eukaryota; kingdom Metazoa; phylum Chordata; class Mammalia; order Primates; family Cebidae; genus Callithrix; species Callithrix jacchus. The sequence goes on along the minus strand of NC_133512.1, from coordinate 75,150,851 downwards.
ATAATAGAATATTAGAAAAACAATGATAAAGACTAAAATTTGTGGAAGATCTCCCAGAAAGTTCAAGATGGTCTATCTGTGCTTTTCATTTAGGTCAACCATGTGGAGAAAGACCAAATGAGTTAATAATACAACCATACATTTGAGTAGTATTTCATAGACACAATGACTTGTCCTGTTTTATTTGATGTCTTTACTTGAAACTGGGAAGTAGGTATTCATAAGGTATTCATTTTGTATGCAAGGAAAATGGGGCTTGAAAATGTTATGTGACTTGTCCAAGGTCAAAAATGACTAGGAATCTAGTCTTCTAACAAGTGGTCGGATATGAATTTCATTGCACTATAATGTCCATCTTTCCTGCTTAACATATTCTGGGAGGGTGAATTCTAGAAGATGGGCCTGGTATCCTGACATAAATCAGATAGGAATTAAGATTACTAAAGACCTGCTTTAAGAACCATGTGTTTCAAAAGGAAAACAGGATACAATGCTGCACACAGGTGGTTTATTCTCTGTTTGGGAAATCTGGTCCTGAAACAAAGAATAAACAAGACACTGCAAAACTGGATGATACCAAAAAAAAAGTGCGAGCAAGTTCCAGAAAGGCTACATATGTATGGCCAAGCAAAGATTTTCAGACAGGAGACAGGTCCTAGGTGAATTGCACACTGTAGACAAGCAGGTTCTGTCTATGGATAGCAGCAGGGTGCTTGAATCCTCCCTGGGGAAGGAAAAAGGCAACTCTGGAAACATCTTGATTTTAGCATGTATAGGGAAATTTTGGAATTTGTGGGGAAAATTGCCTTGGGTGGTAAATGGAAGGTCAGGCTGTGAGCACCCACATCCTTTAAAACTTCAGTATCAATTTCAACACTTGGAATGGCATTTGGAAGCAACCAGGTAGCTAGGCTAGAGTGTGGAGCCCTGGCGAATAAACACGGTCCATCTGGTTTACAATATTCAGCAAAGTGCCTTCATTGGCTTGTTTCTTATCATGAAAGGCAGTTTTGAATACAAAAACCTAGCAGGATAAATTAGGAAATTCAGAAACCCAGAGGCAGATTTTCTTGGCTGGCATATCCTACAATATATAATGTTAATTTAGTGCCTTCATTGCATAGTAGATTGAAAAAACTGCTAGGAAAAGTTAGGGCCCATAATCACTCTGAAAATTGACAAGAGTCTTGTTAAAGGGACCACTCTTCATAAAGATGTGTACGGGAGGAATTCACTTGAAGGGCATCTAAGTCAACCACAGCCACCTGAACTCAAAGTAGATAATATTAATGATCAGAGCTGGAGACTTAACAATGGAGGGAAAAACACAGTTTATGAATGGATGGCTAGATTATGTAATTTCTTCTGCTTTTTTACCTCTTTAAGCTGTGTAAATCCACATTAAGATACATATAAATATAATGTAAAATTGGGGGAGGGAGCATGGGAGTCACTGACACCTGAAAATAGGAGCCAACATTTCTTACTCCTAGTAAGCTGGGTAATGGGATAGAAAGGTGGAGTCTATGCAGTTAATCTTACTTTTGCTTTCTGCATGGTGGCTTTCCATTAAGATAGCTGAAGACTGGCTGAAACATGGAAAAGCCCAGAAACCCCACCCAGTTAAAAATGACCCCTTATAATTTCTGTCAACTCTAAGAGTCTGTTGGAGTTACGAGTCCTAACTCACATTCCTGACCTCTGTGGCCAAGAGTTCTCTTCTTATACTCACCAAGAACACTATGTGCTTATCAAGCCATAGTTGGAGTGTTATGTGTCTGTGTGCGAGAGAGGGAGAGAAAGAGATAATTTAAGCAGTTCAGGCTGGTTACTGGTCTTCCTTCCCATTTATGGAAGATGAGCTATTGGTAAGCAGGTAGCAGGGGGTGTGAATTCCACACTTCTCTCAACCCTCAGTTCCCCTGTGTTTTCCATAGCATGAGCATCTTGCTGTGTGGTGCATTTTGGAGTTTAAAGAAACACATTTTTTTTTAAAGCGTAGTCCATAAATACAAGAAAGATGCTTTACCAAGAAGCAGCAATTGCTTCCATCATCAGTGGAAAGATAGGCTTGCTATGGTGGTGTCTTCTTAAAGAGATTTTCAAGGGTAACTTCAGCTATGCATTTTGCCTTGCCTACTGACTTTATACCACGACTCTTGTGTAAATGCAGTCTTGTTGAGGAGTGAGAGAGGGAATGAACAATGGAGAAAAGGAATAATGGAGTGACCAGTTTGATTTGGATAACTCTCCTCAACACTCAGGAAAATATTTCCTTGCCTGCAAATGGTCACATGCTCCAATTGTTGATGTAGCATTTTTTAGACTTCAGCAATTTTCACAGCTTTCACATAAGGAAGGCAGGCGGAAGACAGCTCTTTTCTCATTAAAAAAGCCAGTCATGGTACCAACTGGCTTTAGTCAGTGAGAAAGCATTAGACCTGGAACTCCAGGCTCAGTCTATCTTCTCACATGTATAATTTAAGCATGAAATAGGCCACTACAGACTTTTTCAACAGTGTGAGTGCAAAAGTAACAGAAAAAGGTTCTTATGGTTTTTTTGGAAGAAGCCCTACAATAGATTGAAAAGATAAAGTGTGAAATGGTGTGTGAGGACTGTGCTAAGTTAACAGAGGAGTCAGTCTGAGAGGCTGTCGCTGGCAGGACTCAGGAGAAAGTATCTCTGATGCCTTCTGGAAAACATCATCTTGAAGAGCCATTTCAGATCCCTGGATACATGTGTGCTGAGCTTCCTAATAGTTAGACTGTAGGTGATTCTGTTCTGCCTATTAGACTATAAATTAGTTGAGCTACGTCATGTGTTGGAGATTATAAGAACAGAACCAGGATACCTACTGAGAATACTCCTCATAAAGGAATTATGTTTCCCCCCATATGTGAACAGAAAGAAATGGTTTCTGTTTTTCCTATGGCACCACACACTGTATAAAAGAACCACTAGGGATAGGTTGTGATGCACAGGGTTTAAAAATTCAATAAGAAAGAATGCAACGAAGATAACTGCTACATGCTGAATGTTTGTGTCTCTCCAAGCCCCTTTAATTCGTTTGTTGAAAACCTAACCCCCAGTGTGATGGTATTAGGGGGTGGGCTTTGGGAGTGAATAGGTCATAAGGGTGGAGCCCCCAGGAATGCAGTGGCTCACACCAAGCAGTGGCTCACATCTGAAATCCCAGCACTGTGGGAGGCTAGAGCAGGAGGAGCCCAGGAGTTTGATACCAGCCTGGCAACACAGGAAGACCCCATCACATACACACACAAAATCAGCCAGGTATAATGGCATGCACCTGTAGTCTCTGCTACTCCGGAGACTGAGGTGGGAGGATGGCTTGAGCCCAAGAATTCAAGGCTGCAGTGAACTGTGATTGTGCCACTGCACTCCAGCCTGGGTTACAAAGCAAGACCTTGTCACAAAAAAGAGATTTTGGATAGCCCTCTCATCCTTATGCTATGAGAGGACATAAGGAGAAGAATGACACCTACAAACCAGGAAGCAGCTCTTCATCAGACACCAAGTCTGTTGGTGCCTTAATCTTGGACTTCTCAGCCTGCAGAACTGTGAGAAATAAGTTTCTGTTGTTTATAAGCCACTCAGTCTATGGCGTTCTGTGATAGCAGCCTGAAGAAAGACAATAACCACCCAAATCTATTGTTTTCATGCTTTCTTTAGGCCACATGACTGTACCAGGAATGAGCTAACATTAATTTTCAGCTTCACAGCTTCTGTATTTCCACAAATTATCCAAATGATACTGAAAGCAATTTTGAGATTTTCCTATACTTGAAGGACAGAGCGCATAAGTGGAATAACATGGGGCTTCAGTAATGAGGCTGAGTTTCACTGAGAGATTCTCAATGCAACTATGAGAACAGTTCCTTTTAGAAATGGAAGGATATTTATCCCAATGCCTAGTACTGAAAATATTTAAAAACAAGAAAACAGAAGAAAACATAAAAGTAAGTGGCTTGCAATAGCAAAGATGTACTATAATAATTTCAGACTGCAATTAGGCCTACTTATGCAGACAGCACAATAAAAGGATTTTCTAGAACTATTGGTTCTGAACAATGCTAGGCTTTTATTAAATATATCACTGTTATTTTAAAATTTAATTTTCTAGTAATGGAATTGCATTCATATAATCCTGGTAATTAAACTTAATGGTGTAATTAGAGCAAATGAGCAGAATTAGATTGCACTAGCCATATGTAACAACATTATTAGGTATATAAATCTTCCCTTCCAGTTTCATATAGTGTATGTACATCACACACACACACACACACACACACACACACACACTCCACACACAATAGTAGTCTTATTTGACAGGACCAGAATTTTCATCTTACTGTGTTTAGAATGGCACCTATTATTTCAATCCATCTTACTCCTCTGGCTGCAGGGAATTATATTAGCGGCACTAGAGATATAAATGAGATCTGTTAATGAGAGGTGAGAATGCATGACTAAATAGCAGATTGAGAAAGTTGATTCTACGGTAACAATATCTTCCATTTATTAAGGATTACATTATAATAGATATAGGGTTAATCACTTTATCACCTCATCTAAAGTTTGACAATGCTATAAGGTAGGTGTTATTTTTGTTCTCATGTGACAGATGAGAAAACTGAGCGAATAGCTCCTGACCATTATACTAGTTTGATAAAATTGAAGATTACAATTCTAAATATTGCCAGTTAAATCCTCCACTTTCTGCTCTTTCATCTTTCCTTGTGGGTCGCTGAATTTTATATACACATTTCAGTCTGTAACCAGTGGCTAAGCTGCTTAGACCACTGTGTTGAGGAGGAAATTTTTTAAAGATGAAATGGTTTGCATAATAGCTGTGTGGCTCCTTGGTAAGTGTTTATTCATTATTCATGAGGCACCAGTTACTTCTGGGAAGGGATGATTGGGAATAGTGAACAGTCTTTCCACACAGATGGTCTGACATGGACACAATGTATGTGGAGGTACAGAAGGGCATTGTGCAGATGGCAAGTGTGTTTGCAATTTGGTAAATTTAGGGTTTCTGGGAGCAAGGACTGGAAGAACCAATGGGAGCCAGAATACAGGATATTTGCAGGCCCAATCAATGCTTTTGGAATTAACCCCGTAGGCGATAGGAGCCTATGATGGTACCAGTGTGGTCAAGGTTTAAGCAGTAAAGCTGCATAATGAAATTTTCCCTTTAGAAAGAAAAATCTAACACTAGTGTGGAGAATGAAGTTCTTGGAGAAGGAAACAGTTAAGGAGAAAGCTATCACAGTAGCCCACTTGAGAAATCATGAGGCCGTGGGAGGGAGAGAAGTGGCCAGAGTCTCAAGACATTACTAGGTTAATATCCATAGGGTTTGGACAGCCAGTGAAAGCAGGTTGGGAGAATATTGAGGGCAATATTAACCAAGATCAAGAGGAGAAACCTTTTTATTCCCATCAGAGCATTAATTTTGGACATGTTGAATTTGAGGGACCTATGGGACAGCCAGCTGGAGGTGTTCAGAAAGTAGTTGGAAATATGGCTCTTGAAGCTTCAAGTTGGATAGGGGCTAGAGTTCTAGATATTCACTTATTTAGCAGAGTTTTATTGGTGCCTATTAAGCTCTAGGCTCTATTTTGGAGACTAGAAGTAGAGCAGTGAACAACAGTCATCTACATGCATGGAAAGGGCTGGCAAAGCTGGAGAAGAGGCTGAAGTCCTTGGGAGTGTGACAGCAAGAAAAGAGGATGGCTGAGAATGGAGTCCCGAGGAATCTCAACAACCAAATGGCATGTGAAAGAAGATGGAGAGGGAATGAAGGAGACTGTGACAGAGTGTCAAGGGAGGCAGGAAGACACACTATTAGAAGAAACAGAGGGAAGCAGGTCCACTTTTTAAAAACAATTAAGAAATATTTTTGAATGATAATAAAAAACCACATAGCCTAAAATTTACCATCTTAATCATTTATAAGTTTATACTTCCACAGCATTAATTATTTCACATTGCTATGTAATGGATTTCCAGAACTTTTTCATCTTGTAAAACTGTAACTCTAGACCTGCTAAGCAATGGCTCCTCATTTCCCCTTCCCTGCCCTTGACAACCCTCATTGTACTTTCTACCTTCATGAGTCTGACAACTTTCAATCCCTCATATAAGTGAGATCTTGGGGGTTTGTCTTTGACATTTTGTTTATTCATTCATCTGTCAATGGACATTCAGGTTGCTTCTACCTCTTGGCTATTGTGAGTATAATGCTGCAGTGAACATGGGTGTGCAAATATCTGAGATCTTGCTTTGAATTCTTTTGGATGTGTTTCCACAAGTGGGATATGGTAACTCCATTTTTAATTTTTTGAGGAACTGCTGTACTGTTTTTCATAGTCCACTTGGTTTTTGATATCATTATCTAATTGTGTCTGGAAACAGTAGAAATAATAGCTATTTGGAAAATTAGCTATTTGCTGAGCAGAGTATGTGCATTATTTTATTAATCCTCAAAACAACATTCTGAAGAGGTTACTACCACATTTTTCAGGCAAGGTCCTGAAATGTTAAGTGGGCTACACTGCTGGTTTGGATCTGGGATTTGAATTCAGTTCTTTCCTGATTTTCAGATGCAGCCATTTTGATGTTTTATTTCTATTGAAAAGAACTCATTTCCCCAAGTTCCCAAGGAATTTATGAAATGTTTTTCATAATGTGGAGAGTACTTTGTAAATCAACAAGGTTACATTTAAAGATTGAGGGTCAGTGATTATACTACCACTCTCTGGCAATTCCAGTCCCAAATTCTTAAATAGTCATAGCTCTCTATGCAGAAAATAGAAGCAGTTCATTTTTGTACATCACCAGCAGCATCTGGGTTGGCACTGCATTGAGCCTCTCATCTTCAGTTTGGTGTCTGCATTGTACCGGTTTCTGTTATTGTGCAAAATTAATGAATAGTTTGCAAACTAGCATCACTTCTGTGAAAGTTGATGGACACTTCAATTACACCTTATTTAGATTACACAGTTGCATGACCCAGATTCTTTTTTTCTGCCAAATTTCCAAAGATTTAGTGGTATTTGAGAAACTCCAGTAAACATAGTGTACTAAAATACAAGCAGTGGAGGAAGAACTGGTTGAGCCGAAATGGGAAGATGATGAGCTTGGTTTATCCAATTTCAGGGCTAGAGTCAGATGGTCTATTTTCAGGGCTTTAGATAGGTTCAGCAGTGTATATCTTTCCCTCTGGAGTTTTATTACAGTCTTTTGTAGTTAGGTATCCTGTAGCTACTCAGAATCTCCTTTCTATTATGCAAGGATCAAAGCATTTATTTGAAGCCAGATCCCAACTGCTGATTACAAACATCTTCAGTGCATTACATTTCTTATTTTTGGTGTTTTCAATCTACCTTTCTAGAAGATTGTGATACATACTTGGGTTTGAATCTTGGCTTCAACACTTCTTATTGAGCTACTAACGTGACAGGCATTATGTAGATGCTGGCTATTCAGCAGTAAACAAGATACAGCCCCTGCCTGTGGGAGCTGAGAGAGAGCCCACTGGTATTAAAAAAGTATGTAGGCATTTGTACTATCCTGTGAGAAGGGTTATGGTCAGGATAAGGATGGGGCACTGTGGAAACACACAGAAGTCCCTATTCCTTGTTGGGTAGAGAGTTAAGTTAGAGAAAGCTTGCTGGAGGAAATGCTGTTTAAACCAGTGATTCTGACTTCAGTGTACCAGAAGTACCTTGTGGGGTTGTTAAAACAGTGATTTATGGTCCCCACATCTAGTGCTCCTGATTCCCTAGTCTGAAGCTAGTCTTGAGAATTTGCATTTCTAACAAGTTCCCAGTTGATACTGATGCCTGCTCTGGATTGCACAAGTGATTTGAGAACCATTTCTTTAAGCCAAGATTGAAGGAGGGATGAAAGAAGACAATGTGTGTATGTATGTGTGTGTGTGCATGCGTGTGTGTGCACATGTGTTCATCAGTGGGAAGTGGAAATGGGGGATGCCGGGTAGAAGATTACTATAAAGGGAACAGAATGTACAAAGGCTTGGAGATAAGTGAAAGCATGACATGCTTGTGGACATCAATATTGTAGAGAGTAGAGTATAAGAAAGACGTGGTGAGAGGTGAAGGTGGAGGAATCAGCAAAGGACAAATCACAAAGGACCTAGTTGGCTATGCTAAGGAATTTGGGCTTCCCCCTAAAGGCAATGGGAAGCTGTTAAAGTGGTTCGGTCAGGAGAATGATGTGCTATGACATGATATGTATTACAGAAATGTTGCTCTGGCTTTACTGTGGATAATGGAATGCACATACATGGGAGCAGAAGACTAGTTAGGAAGTATTGCAGTAAGCCAGGAGAAAGATGGTGGTGACTATGCAGAATATGTCTTTTTGTTGAAGAGAAGAAGGTTGTTGTGGAGGACAAATTCTTGGTCCCTTCCTCTCACTCAGAGGTAAGGTCTATATTTACTCCCCTTGAATCCTGATGAGCTTATGACTAGTTGATTTACAGAATAAGGAGGAAGTAGTGATGTGTCAGATTCCAGGCTAAGCCTCTAAGAGACTGCTAGCTTCTTTTCCTTTCTCTTGGAGCACTTGTTCTTCAATTGCTAAACTGCATTGTTAGAAGATTGACAACTTTGCTGAAGAGACCATGTGGAGAAGTTCTGAGGCTGCATGGAAAAGAATGGAATCCCAATTTTCTGGTTTCCACTGCCAAGGTGCTAGACATGTGAGTGATGCCATCTTAGAACCTCATTAGCTGAATACCATGCATGATGCCATGTGGAGCAGAAGAATTGCCCTGCAGAGCCCTCCCTGAATTCCTGGCCAATGATACTATAAGCACGATAGAATGGTTGCTGTTTTAAGTAATTAAGTTTTAGGATAGTTTGCTCTATGATGATAGATAACTGGAACAATTTTCAATAGTAAAGTCACAAAGAATATGAATATTTAAGAGGCAGACAGAGGAAGCAAGGTCTTCAAAGCAGAGTAAATGGTAAGGAGGAAGACAAGGAGAGTGTGGTGTCATGGAAGCCAAAAGAAAGGATTACTTCAAGTAGGAAGTAGTGGTTATCAATGTCAAATTCTGCTGAAAAGTAAAAAGTATAAGGACTGAATCGTGCCCTTTGGGTTTAATGGCACAGATGTCACTGGTGACATTGGAGAAAGTCTGATAAGTTCGGAAGACAGTTTACAATAAGAAGGTAGAGGCAGAAGGAGAAAGTAACTCTGACAAGGAGCTTTATGATGAAGAAAGAGGATAGATGTGGATTGAGAAAACGTTTTTATTTTATACCTAGTAGACGAGCATATTTCAGTGATGGTGGGAAAAATACGAAATGCAGGAGAGGGTGAAGAGAGGCACTAGACAAATACGAAATACAGTGAGTATTCCACAGAAAGCAGAGGACATGTGTCCCAGTGTGCAAGCAGAGGAATTTGGCTGACACAGAAGGAGGGACCCCCCCCACACTGTGACAGGAGAGATGAGAACAATGATGACATAGAGGAAGATAAGTACGTAGATGTGTAGCAGCCATAAGGTGGTAGGCTACTTTATCTGATGGCACCTATTTCTCCTGTGAAGTAGGAAACAAGGTTGTGTGCTGACTGGTCAGTGAGTTGTTGAGATAGGACTTTCAGGAGAAGAAAGAACACCTGAAATAGTCACTAGGTGGGACAGTAGGGGACCAAGCAGAGAAACAAAGAAAAATTGTATCCTTAAGAATGGTACTATTTCTGTGGTTATATGATGTTTTTTCCCCTCTGGTATTCCTAACAGTCCAGGTGTAGACTCAAAGAGGACAGAGAGTTGGATTAAGCTGGGGTTGGCTTCCTGATGGACTCCAACAAGGTACATGGCAAAGGAGTTGAGGATGTTGGCAAAGACAGGGTTGAAGTGAGGGCACACTGGTCAGAAATCAAGTGATGATAAGGGGAGAAAGTCAAGTCTGAGGGATCAAAGTCTTGATCAGGTTGAAGGACAGAGAATGGATATCGAGTTTCGGTTTTTCAGTGGTGGTAAGTAGCAGCAGAGCCTGGAATCCTCAGAAGGTGGCTTGCATGGAGAAGAAGGCACTGAAATTGAGAAAATCAAAGAACTGAGAAATTTCATTCATGTGGATGGTCACTGATGTGGACAAAAGAGATATCTGAAAAGGTGGTAGGATTTGAGAGTAGAGGAAAACTTGGGACCAGCTGTCAAAGTATTTAGAAAGAAGCAGGGGTGGGCAGTTGGAAGTGACAGCAATGAGGAGAGGCTGTGAGAGAGGCAGGCTGGTGACATGAATCTCAAAGGAATCTTTTTCCCCTTTGTTTGCTTTTACGGTGCCAGGGTGCCAGGATATGCTCTGGAAGCAGCATTAGAGACCAAGAAGTATACTGTCACTGCTGCCTTACAAAGCTGTAGGAGAGAAAGCTGTGTCCTCTGGGCAGAGCTACAGAAGTAGAGTCTTCTGGGCAGGTTCGGATTTTAGTTAAGGAAAAGGAGATGAAGGGAAAGTTTAGGGAAGGGGTGAGGACTTATGGGGACATGCTCACTAAAGAATGGAGGTGTCAAGGATTTTCTGGCAGTGAGAGTAAGAACCCTGTTGGGGGGTCTCTGCTCTGGCTCCCTTTCTTTCAGGATTCTTGGTTCCCATGAAGCTTCTGCACTAGAACTCACTCACAGGTGGGAAGTGGACACTGGTCTGTGGGGTGGGGCTCTATCCTTGTAGATGAGGGAGCTCCTCCTGTAGATAAAACCACATCAGCACAGATCTGCACAAGAGGAGGGGCCACTGGGGGGGTGCCAAGTGCTGGTGTTTAGCAAGCTTGTGGATGGAGGGAGTTCCTCTTTGTTGCTTTTTGTAAATGGTTGCCTCTCTGGTCATATACATGTAAAATTCAAACTTCCTTCCCTCACTTCTAGGCACATTACAAGCCATGACATAGATTAAAGTTTACTTAAAAACAAAACAAAACAAAACAAAACACAACACGAGTTTATGTTGGTTAGAAGAGTTTCAGGTAGGGGCTTTAGCTGTGAGACTCTGCTCCAGAGACAGAGCCTTACAGCTCAACCACAGATCTGGTAAGAAGACTACGGACTGTGGTGGAGTCAGACCTGCTGCATGTTTTATCAAGTTTGGCAGTGGCCAGCACATATCAGTGCTGAATCAGTGTTCATGGAGAAAAGAAGAAAGCAAGGAAACAAAACTAGAGATCAGAAGTCCAGGAGCTTAATCTCCCACAACCTTGTGCAGAGGTCACTCATCCAGAATCAGCTGACTATCAGAATGGCTGAGTCGCATGGAGTTCAGATCCTGTGCCTGGTGCAGGGAGAGGGGAGGCAGGAACACACTAGCCACAGGCTTGACCACTCCAGAGACTTACCCAAGAGGCGTCCTGAACTCCACGGACTCCCATGGAAGGAATAATTATCTTGATTCCCAAGTGGAATGACAACCCTTCCTCTGTGTCTCTCCTGTTTTCCAAACTATACTTGGTTTTGGAAGATACAAAAATAAAGCATTTCCCTGCCCCAGGAGCTTGAAGTCTAGTGAAAGACACAGATAATTGAACACTCAATGATGAGAGTGGGATATGGGATGCTTCCTATGAATCATACACTGCTGACGTGCTTTACACGTATGACGTGCTTAATCCTCATAACCACCCATGAGGTGAGTGCTATTATTAATCCCATTCAATAGAAAAAGAAACTAAGACATAGAGATCATACAGCTATTAAGTGGCAGGGCCAAGTCTTGCAGGTATCAGGCTACAGGGGTGTACTGTGCATCATGAGGCCACATGTGGTAATAGCTATTGAAGGCTTATGTCCAGGGAGCAAAAGGGAAGGAAGAGCTCCTAAAGAGTAAGTGTGGCATTGGAATTCAGTCTTGAAAAATAATAATGGCTCCCATTTATTTAGCTAGGCATTATGGCAAGTACTCCACATAAAATAATTCTGTTGAATTGAACCCTTCTGACATCTCTCTGACATTAGCTCTGTTATCATTATCTCCATTATAAAGGAGAGGATGCCGAAACATAGAATGGTTGCTGACTATGACAGTGTGTAAGTGTTGTAGCCTGGATTTTAACAGAGGCAGCCTGGTCCAGAGCTGGGGGACCCAACTGCTGCATTGTGAGGGCCTCTGCCTGACAACTCCAGGGGTGGAGAAGCGGTGGATGATAGTGGGAGTGAGAGGGAGCCCTAGGGCAAAGGGGAATAGATTGGCCTAAGTAGGAGGAGGCGTGTGTGGGAGATGCAGTGGATGTTAGTGAGCTCAGGACATTCCTGCAGACACACACAGTTGCTGGAAAACTGGAGAAACAGAGTGAAGGGTTGTAATTCCACTTGGGAATCAAGATAATTATTCCTTCCATGGGATTCTGTGGAGCTCAGTATGACTCTTGGGTGAGTCTCTGGAGTGGTCAAGCCTGTGGCTGGTGTGTTTCTGCCTCCCCTCTCCCTGCACCAGGCACAGGATCTGAACTCCATGCAGCTCAGCCATTCTGATAGTCAGCTGATTCTGGATGAGTGAGACCGAGGCGGGTAGCGTCACCACCTCTGCACAAGGTGTGGGAGATCAAGCTCCTGCATAACAGGAATGGGTATTAATTGACTGAAGGAGGTTGGGGACCATTGAGAGCTCACAGCAATGACAAATCTAAATCACAACACTCAATCTTCCGGTTTCCAAAAGCATATGAAAGATATGATGAGAAGCATTTGGGACTTAGGATCTCTCTGGCCATAGCATCTATAGGTCCCTTGTAGGACCTGAGTCTACATCTTCTTTTTCCAAAGTAGGGCTCTAGTTCAAGGACACTGAGCCCAGGTTGTCATAGAAGGAGCCTAGGTTAGCACTGTTTGGGGAAGGAGAGCAGGTTCAATACATTCCAGATGTCTCTCCTAGACACAGAGTCTTGCACAGGCCAATAAGAAGCTGGTGAAGTCAGGCTGCCCAAATGGTTTACTTAGATCACAAGGGATCCCCACACTCCTTTTTCTTGTTACTTGGAGGAATTTCTCAAAAGGACATGATTCCTCCTGTGTTTCCATTCAAACTCTATCTTCAGGTGAGTCACTCAGAAAGGGAAGGAGGGAAAAAAAAAGGTTCATCAATGGCAACTGAACCGAGCATTGTACAGTTAGAGAGGAAGGTGAAATGGTCTCCATGGTTTTCTTCAGAGTAATTAAATAAGACAAATGATGTTCTCTGAAGTGCTGGTAATCAGGCACTGGGGATTTCTGGGAAGGTTGCCTTTGGGAATTTGGATCAGGCTAAGGGAATTCTAACTGCAAAGGGAAATAAGAAATTGCAGACGTAGCCACCAAAATATATGACCATCCCATGAGGTAGCCCTGTGGCTCCCTAGTCCCATCAGACTCTGGGCTGACAGCTGTGTACCTTGGCAGCACCACAGTCAGGGCTGGTGGGGTGACAGAGGGGTGTCTCCCCAATGACTTCATGGCTTCTTAATATTCCCTGGTAACCTCTTGAGTCCTGTTTTCTAGGAGCCCTGGGAAATAAAACACCAAGCACTCAAGCACAAGGGCTCCCTCCTATCAGAATGTGCAGGGACCCATCAAAACCATACTGAAAATGCTGCCTTTGAGAAATGGTTGGAAGGATAAAATTATAATGTTTCCAAATTTCTTTTTTTTTATTGCATTTTAGGTTTTGGGGTACATGTGCATAACATGCAAGATAGTTGCATAGGTACACACGTGGCAGTGTGATTTGCTGTCTTCCTCCCCTGCACCCACATCTGGCATTTCTCCCCATGATACCCCTCCCCAGCTTCCCCCCAACACTGTCCCTCCCCTATTCCCCCCAATAGACCCCAGTGTGTAGTGCTCCCCTCCCTGTGTCCATGTTTCCAAATTTCAAGGCAGAAAATGAAGACAAGAGAGGTGACTTCTCTCTCCCAAAGCCACATATTAATCTCCAAGGTCACATAATAATCTATGGGCTATACTTTCACTCCTTGCATCTCTTTCCTGTGTTCCAGGCGTCCTGAGGCTCCCAGAGGTCACAATACTTAGAGCCAGATAGGACTGTCCCCTCCTGATGACACTGGAGCATCTTGCTCCTTTTGAGTGAGCTGGTTTCAGGAGAGAGTTTACTAAATTGAGCCCCATTTTAGTTCTCAAGTGAGGCTTTTTGCAGTTGAATCAAGGGTGAAAGGTTTTCAACCACAAGCAGGTATATTTGCTCCCCTGTTGTAAAAGCCCATCATTGCTTTTCACAATGTGAAGTTTGTTACCCAACAAATACAGTAGCCTAGACCTGCAATCTGAATCCTCATGGTCCTATGTTTTGTAAAATAGGAAACCAAATACAGGGGAATTGTTGCAGTGAAAACCAAACATCTGCATGCCAGTATGAATACTTTTGGTATTAGAATGGCACTGTCTTTTTTGTTTAATATCAGAAGTTCTCAAAGTGTGGTCCTGCAGATTCACATCTGATGGGAATATGTTAGAAAAACACCCCCAGACCAGCAGAATACTAGAGGTTCTCAAAGTGTGGTCCTTCAGATTCACATCTGATTGGAACATGTTAGAAAAGCACATTCTTGGGCCTCACCCCCAGACCTGCAGAATCAGAAGCTCTGGGAGGGGGCCCCAGTGGAGGTGGAGGCTTCCTAGGCTTCAGGTGATTCTGATATGAGAACCAATGGTAAAAGAAGGAGAAGTTGGGGGCTTCTTGTACCTTGACAACAATTAGGGGTGTTTTAGATAGTTGTGCCTTTCTTAGAGCTTGAGAGGAAGGCCTGAGGAATAGGGCTGTATGCAGGTGGGGGTGGGGAGACCCATGGGTGCCTTGGTAGCATCTGGATCGTGGGTGTGGTTTCTAAAAACTGCTGTATTTGGCAATAGGCTAAAGTGTTCTATTTCCAAATACATTTTTCCTATCAGTTTGGAAATGATATATATATCATATATAATTTCAGTTGGAGCCTGGATGACTTTGGGCTCACAGAGTGACTTGCTTCGTAGTTCTTTGTATCTATGATGTCCACTATAATGAAGCTTCTGGGCTCTTAGAACACATTTAGACTAAAACCCACTCGAGTTATACCATTCTTTGGCTTTAGTCTGGTACCAACCAGTTTACATGTTAAACCCAAACCAGAAAATATAAAGATAGGATATGTTTGGAATTAGGTTCTTCTTTCCTTTTAAACAATACATTCCAAGATTCTGATACAAATCAGAGGTATTGTAGAGTACATGCGGAAAATCAAGACTTAAGAATGTAAGCATACATTTTTTAATGTTCTGATAAGCTAGAAAAAAAAAAGACAGAAAAGAACTCCCAGAGAACCTAGAAGAAGAAACCTAGAAAAAGAATAAGCCTTTCAGACAGGAAGAAAGGCTTAGTTAGTTGTTGGTTATATTCAGAATATTTGCATTTTTAAAGTTAGTGACTAATGTAATAAAAGGTTCCAGTTAAATTATTGCAGTGGCTGCTTGCTTTAGGGCAAGCAAAGAATCTTTGAGCTTTTAAATCATATTCTTCAGTCTGGCAAAAGAGGGTATTTTTAAGCTCCTACAAACGATTTCCTTATTCTCTCTAATGTTTCTCCATCTGGCCCCTAATTTCACATACCTGACAGGAAAATGAAAAAAAATTGTACAAAAAATGTTGGCATTTGGGCATAAATGGATAATGTTAAGAGAAAGCTAAGGGTTCCTTGGAAATACAGTTTGATTAATAGACTATAAAAATTAATAGGTTTTTTGATTGATTGATTGAGACAGGATCTTGCTCTGTTGCCAGGGTAGAGTGCAGTGGCACGATCTTGGCTCACTGCGATCTTTGCCTCCCGGGTTCAAGTGATTCTCCTGCCTCAGCCTCCCAAGTATTGGAATTACAGGTGCCTGCTACGATGCTCGGCTAATTTTGTTTTGTATTTTTAGTAGAGACAGGGTTTCACCATGTTGGCCAGGCTGGTCTTGAACTCCTGACCTCAAGTGATCCACTCGTCTTGGCCTCCCAAAGTGCTGGGATTACAGGCATGAGCCACTGTACCCAGCCAGCTATATTTAATTGCCAAAAATGTACTGTGTTATGGTTATCCTATTTTTTGAACCTTGGTGTGATTCAAACTCTTGCACATATTGACAATGATGCCGGATCCTTGAATTCAAACCTGCTCCAGAAAAATCCACAATTTTCTGTAACTATAACACCAGTATTGATGGCTCAGCTTGCCTTGCATCAAGGGGACAGGGGAAGTAGAAATTTCGCAGTGTATTGTTCTGCAGTAATGTGTAAGGATGCTAAAACTCATATATTTTGCCTCCTGAATGAGGCCTTTAATCCTGCATGCTCCTTATACTGCAAACAGAGATTCTCACAGCAAAACTCCATAAAAGGAACATGATCAGAAAGAACTGGATATATAAAAATACAGTACTTGAATAAAATGGATCATATCTTGATGCCCAGCATAGAAGTCATCAAAGTACTCTTTTTCTAAAAAAGCCCAAGTTCTAGGAAAATGCTGGAACACAGTGCCAAGCTTTTGTTTAGAGGCTTTACTGAGATTTAACCACTAGAAAAGCTAAAGGCTGTGTTTGACCTCACGTTGCAAAGACCCGTTCTCTCTGCATTACCTGAATGAAGGTGTACAGCAAAGTGGTGAGAATTGGGTTCTGGAGACTGGCCACCTGGGGCCAAATTTTCACCCCCATTGTTTATTAGCTGAGTGGCAATGAAGGAGTCATCTAAAAATCTCTTGCCTTAGTTTCTTCATATGTACTGTGAGGTGAGGATATTAGCAGTATCTAAGTCATTGCTAGGGTTACATAATGTATGTAAAAGGCTTAGAAACACGCCCGGCACAGAGTGAGTGCTAGACAAATTTAGCTATTATCAATATCATTTTTATTATGAGGGCCCTGTAAGAAAAGGAAGAGAAAATAGGAAGTACCCCTTTCTTCCTTTCTCTTCACCTTTCCTTCTGCCACCTTTCTCTCTTCCCATTCCTATTTCTTTGCCAGATTCCAAATGGGATTTGAAGCTGAGGAATGAACATTGAGTGTGATTAGAACTATTCTGCGGACAAAGCGCTGTTTCAAAAGGCCAGGAGGCCTGAATTCTCTTCCTAGCTTTACCATTAACTAGATGTGTGACTACAGGGAAGCTGTCCTACCCTCTGTATTAGTCTCTAGGGCTGTTGTAACAAAGTACCACAACCTGGGTGGCTTAGACAATAGGAATGTATTGTCTTACAGTTCTGGATGCTACAAGCCAAGGATCAAGGTGTCAGCAGGGTTGGCGCCTCCTTAGGGCTGCAAGGAACATCTGTCCCAGGCCTCTCCCCTACCTTCTGGTGGTTTGATGGCAATCTTTGGCATTCCTTGGCTTGTGGATGTGTCGCTTGAGCTGCACCTTCATCTTCACATGGCATTCTCCCTGTGTGTGAGTTTCTGTCCATGTTTCTTCTCTTTATAAAGAATGGGCCAGGAGTCTACCCTACAACAGAGTGACTGTATCTTAACTAATTTCATATGCAACAACCCTACTTCCAGATAAGGGACAGATTCTGAGATACTGGGGTTAAAGCTTCAACATATGAATTTTAGGGGGATGCAATTCAATCCATAATGCCAGGGATAGTTCTCAGAATCTCTATGCTTCTCCAAGAGAGGAGTAAAGGATGCATAGTATTTCCCAAATTTATCCAAAGAGAGAGGAAATTTGCTCAACTGTGGAGGATCATCAGGGCCGCATGCTAATACTTCTGCCTTTTTGGAAACACTGCTTCCCAAATGAGGTCATTACTTCCACATTACGAATATGGATAATCAGAGCTGACTGTAACTGGGCATAGGAAGTCCTTCCTCTATCTCTGAGCAGAACTCACTGGGCCCTCCCCCAGAGGCACACTGCCTGTCCTTGATTAGCTTGTTGGGATGGAGGGTGAAGTCCAGCCAGTGGCCCCTCACTGCTGTGTCAGGTCCTCGGTGGGTGAGAAGACCCCCACTAGGGGGCTTCACCGGTTCAGAGGCAGCTAATGTGGATGACAACGAGGCTGGGCCACTGCATTTACATTCAAGCAGCTGTGATCCTGTAAAAACCACAAGGGAAAGCCCACCAGGGAGAAAATGACTTACTCATATAATTTTAATAAATAGGTTAAAAGAAAAACCTGCCTCAGCTTCTCTTTGTGTTGCTGTCAGCAAGCACATCTCTTGTAGCAAACTGACATTCCTGTTGACAGCGCTGTTAACAGCACTCCAAATAAGGTAATTACCCAATAAAGTTAATGTTAGCCAAATTGCACAGAACGTGAATTAAAAATTTATCTGATTGAAGGATTGAAGCCTGAGTCATGTGTCTCCCCCATTGAGCGTGCGGCTTGCCTGCCTCGAGAGTAGGCTACGTCACAGGGATGGAGTCTGGCATTTATATTCTGGAGGTGAACCCACTCTCAGAGGCAGGAGCTGAGAATGCTTTCTTCTCTACCCTGAGGCAGCAGGGGAATGAGATTTCTGCATTCTTCTTTATCTCTGTGTGATGTTTCCATTCACTTTGCAGGGCAGCAGTGCAGTGGAGCACAGCCTGCCCTTTCCTGGTGAGGACTGAGTTGAGGTGGCATCAGAATAAGAAGGGGCACTGCTGTGACTACTGTGTAGGATCCGGTGTCCTTGTAGGGCTGGTGGAGGAGGCAGTTGGAGCCCAGTGTCTGAGCACACCCTTCAGGCTGCACTGCTACAAGACAGCTCACACAGACGCCGTTAGGCTTGAGCAGAAAGAGTGCAGGACCTGAGATCAAAAGAACTGGGTTCTAATAATCACTGAGCCATTAACTAATTAAGGGATTTTTGGCAAGTCACTTCCTTTCTTTGTGCCTCATTTTTCTCTTTTGTCAAATGGAGGTAAGGAAATTTGTTTTATCCCTCTGGGTTAGGAGAATAAGAAGAATAAAAGATGTGAAAATATCATGAATATAAGCAGTTATTAATAGGCCCAAATGAAGTTATGATTGGCCAGCAGAGATATTAAAAATGAAGCAAAAGGTCTGGGCGTGGTGGCTCACACCTGTAATCCTAGCACTTTGGGAGGCTGAGGTGGGTGGATCACGAGGTCAAAAGATCGAGACCATCCTTGCCAACATGGTGAAACCTCGTCTCTACTAAAAATACATAAATTAGCTGGGCATAGTGGCATGTGCCTGTAGTCCGAGCTACTCGGGAGGCTGAGGCAGGAGAATCACTTGAACCTGGGAGGCAGAAATTGCAGTGAGCTGAGATCACACCACTGCACTCCAGCCTGGCAACAGAGAAAGACTCCATCTCAAAAAAAAAAAAAAAAAGAAAATAAAAAAGAAAGAAAAAGCATTAATCGGTATTGAAAATAAAACTAAGGGCAACTTCTGGCCTTAAAGAGAAAGAGCCCACGGTCTCTTATTTTCACTGGAGAGGATTGTAAACACATCAGGCAGGAATGAGGGTTATGAGTGGTGTGAGCAGCATTTATTAGTGACTGCAAACTAGAGCCAAAATATCAATATTCATTGGACTATAAAAACCTAAGTTTTCTTTAAAAAATGCCCTGTGAAATACTTAAAATATAACTTATAACCATAATTATATAATTAGTATATATATATCCAAAAACCTGAGGAACTTGACAATATAACTATATTCTCAACTGAAGCAAAGAATGTATTAAATGGCAACATTTTCTAGTAAAAAGAGCCCTGAGCCCTGAGCAGACAAATGCTGCCTCTGACATGAACAAATCACGAGAAAATCACCTCTGTTCTCTTGTTCCCTTGCCTACAAAATGGAGATAACTCCTGTCCTATTCAACTCATGAGGCTGATTGAAATGAAATGAAACACATCTGAAAAAGTGAAAGTGCCATACACCTGAGAGGTAAGATCATTTTAATTATTTAGTCAGGTTTCTCTTCTTATTCTAATTTAATTCAACAAGCACTGATTTGTTGAAGGGGTTTACCAGCAGAGTGTGGTAAGGTGGGTAAGAAGCTGCCCATACTGTGTGGCTTTCTGAAGAGGAGAAAGAACTGGAAGGGCTGGGGAAGCCTCATTACAGAGATGTTGAGTGAGCTGCCCCTGAAAACTCTGAACAAAGTTTCTTTCATCCATTAATATTTGTTGAGCTCCAACCCTGTGCTGAGCACTGTTCTAGGGGGTTTGGGGAAATTCATCAATGAGCAGAATGACTATTCTTGCACTTAAAAAACTGCCATGCTGCAGGGGATGGTGGGGGTGCGGTGGGGCAGAATACACAAGTTGCAAGGGTGAGGAGAGATCATCAAGGATGAGATAACCGAGTTAATAAAAACGCAGAAGGAGAACTTACAGGGGTTATGAGGCTGTGGAAAATAGACTTCATCCCTGGTTTTACTTCAGATGACTTGGTAGTAACTGCCTGGAACCTGTATTGAGGAGGATTCTGAGATTTCCTTTTGGCTCAGGTGGAAGAGTGCCAGGATTGATTATAGATGTCCACAATGGAAGTGGGAGGGGATAGTTGGATGAGTGTTAGATATTCACCATTCCCAGAGAGGTTATGTGTGCTATTCCAATCTCTGTTCTTCCAGTCTTCTGAGAATGGTACGAAGCAATAAGAGAGTATTTAAGTCCAACATTTGTGTGTACATAAAAATATTTTGAATATTCTCAGAGAGGGCTCTCCTATGTAAATGCCAGTGTTAATGGTATACTTCTCCAATCTTTTTCCTTCTCTTTGTTAAGACCATGAGCAGGCAAGTAACTCACCTATGTTTAACAGAACCTGTTTCTGGTTGTAGTTCCACTTCTTTGCCTTACTGCACTCCAAACTCAAAATGAGTGTCAGTCTCTTAGAGCCTCAGAATTTTTAGTTGCTTATATGCTATACTTGTCTTCTGTTTGGGGTCATCTAATACATCCCTCCATGGCATTCAGAGGAAGTGATTTACCTCTTTCCTTTAAGTCTCCCAAGAAAACTATGCAACCTTCCTTGTTAACTCTGTAAGAGATACAGTGTATTGCAGTTCCAGAATATCTCATACCAGGCTGACTCTGGCTCTCTGGCTGAACCTGAAATGTAGACGGGGGTTTGGGAGAAACTTTTCTTAGCCCTTGGTATGTTAAATAAATAACAGAAAGTCATCTCTCTATATTGCTTATAAACCACGGTCTTGGTGCAAAATTTTGTATGCCGAAATTAAAACGTTAATTTTTTTCCCTGTTAGATTGAACCATATGAAATTGCTATTTTTTAGGTCAAAAAGTTTGGTGTTGTCAATTTTCTCTGGTTGAACCTAATAGTTGTACACTGTCTTTAACAATCCTAATCTTGAGAATTTGGGCTTCAGGCTGTTTAAGGAGAATGCCTTGTACTTTGAAAGGCAAAAGAGAAGTGGACATTAATGTTTGCTGAAATATGTCTTTCTGTCTTCGAAGCTTGCTCTTTCTGGTCCCTCCTTAATGACAGTAAGAACAGCTGCTCATAGACCTCTCTGCTCAAACTTGAAGAGTGCCACTGAACACCCTTCAACTATGCTTCTATGATAACGTGAAGCCAGAAGGCTGCTTGTTCCCTGTTGCATTCACTGGTTGGATCAAAAAAAGTAAGTATTTAATCAGAAACTCCTGAGATGTTTGCAATGACAGCTATATTTCTATTTCTTTCCCCAATGACAGAGGGAAATATGGTTTCTGGATTAACTATTTAATAGCATCTGCAGTCAACAGGTGATGGAACCTTGCAGGAAGACTAGACTCGTGTTCTGAGAATTTTTGCTAAGCATTCCAGTTTATTTCATTCATGCTATCCAATGGCTGTGCGTGCATGTGGATATGAAAGTATCTGAATGTTTTGATTAACATTTGTATGAAGGATTTCTGTCAACTAAAGAGAGCAACAGAATAGACCATCTGGAGAGAGGGCTGTTTCAGTCTGATGGAAGGTGGCAACAAGGTTGTCATCTAAAAGGAGGATGCTGGGAGGGGTGTTCTGTTCCTGGAAATAAAAGTCAAACTAATCCTTTGTGCTGAGGGCTTTGATCGCTGGATCAATTTCTCATTGTCTGAAAACTGCCAGTCATAGAAATAATACAATCAGCTGGCTTGTTAGCAGGGATTCTGCTGCTGGGAAGAGGAGCATCTGTAGATGACAAAGGGACACTAAGGGTCCTTAGAAATATCCTGCATTGTCATCTCATACCACTTAGTCATACGGCACCCCTAGGTGTGTGGGTGATGGGGCAGGCTCAAGCCCAACTCTGCTGATTCTATTAATAAAAAATGGCCATGCCAAGAGTGAGTGCACTCCCCGGAGATGGGAGTGTGATGTTAGTTTACAGAAGGCCAATGATAGGTTGCCCTGCGGTGTCAACTTTTTCTCACTGAGGCAAGAAAAAGTGTTCCCAGCAACTTCTCAGACTCCCTCAGCCCACTGACCAGGTTACTGTACTTAAAAACAACATAGATCCCGAAGATCAAAACTAGAAATCTAAGATATTTCCAGTAAGTGGAAGGAAGGCAGAGGCAATGTTCTCACTTTTTTTTTTTTCATTAGAAAATTCACAAGGGTGTTTGGATATCTGCTTCAATCTTTCATGAGTATTTTCCAAGAAGGCTGCTGGGAAAGAAGTCAGTAGCTTCTTTTTCTTTGCTGAAAGAGTCATTATCTCAGAGACTTAGGGATTAAAAAATGGGATACCATGTGATGGGGATGAGAGGATAGAAAACAGAGTCTGGAAATACTTGCTTTTAGGCAAAGATGAAATTGCAAGGCTTATTTCTTTCCTTTGTTCTACCATTTCCTTCAAGGCCAAGTCACATGAAGATAATGTAAATAAAAATTACTTTAGGAATGGGAAAAAGAAAAAGAAACCAAGTCTGATGGGTGATTGTTGAGAAAGGGAGTTGGAAGCCATTGAACTCTGGGCTTTTGTTCTCAAGCCAACCCATGGATTTGGTAATAGACCTTGATTAATCTAATTTCCATGTGTTTTTCAACAAAATTTCTCCCTACCTCTTGAGGAAGTTGCAAGGTTGGGTTTAATTACTGTTTGTGCTTTTAGAGGCTCAAGGAAAGTACTTAGAAATACAAGGCTGTATAACAAAGGAAGCTAAGAACACTTTTAGAAAAGAAGAAAAATGTACACAGGGTACCTAAATCTCATTTTGGAGGAGCTGAAGTGCAAACTTTACCCAGGGACTACATAAATACCAGTCAGAGAAATGCAGATTGCCTTCTGTGGATCACATGATATCAGAGGTGGGGTGATTCCTCTGGCTGTTCCCTGAATTTTCAGATATTCTCTCTAGGTCCTCTCCAAGATAGAAGCAGTCTGC